>NC_084850.1:38887559-43687559 GCF_033115175.1 Lepus europaeus
TGAACTGGGATTTTTTTTTTTTATTTCATACATTATTCACAACTCTGCAGTGGTTTCAGAAAGTCAATGTATATCCTGTACACAAAGAAATGAAAAACAAAAACAAGGACATGATTATCATGTAGTTATTTGGAAAGTTAACACTTTTGTGCATGGATTTCATCTTTATCATATGGTTGTAAAACCTATTAGAACTCTAGCAGCCTTTAGCTATTAGTCAAAAATATACATGTTTGTCTTGTTTCATAGTAAAATGATAGATGATCTTCAAATATGTGGAGCTAACCTAGAGAGTCCTATATCAGAAGGGGTGAACAGAATGATTTCATGTGGATAGAGCAGTGACATCATGTCAGTTTTCTATATCAGTACTACTTAAGTGTCAGAGATGATGAGAAATGATGGAACTATGTACATAATATTTGTGGACTTAATTTTATTGTCACATTAACAGACAGTTGGAATCAATAAAACATACTGAATTGAAATGAAAAAGGACTTTAAAAAACTTTTCTAGCATATAGATTTTATAGTTCAGATTTAAATTAACTTTTGTATACTGATATAGAGAAAGTTAAAGCAAGCTCATTTAATTGTCTTAATACCCCACAACATGGCATCACCAAGAAGATACCCAACCATCATGACTGGTTTAACAAATTAGTGAGTATCAGGCCAACATTAAAAGTAAATTTAGAAATGAGATCCCTTGGGGCCGGCGCTGTGGCTCACTTGGTTAATCCTCCACCTGCAGTGCTGGCATCCCATATGGGTGTTGGTTCTAGTTCCGGTTTCTCCTTTTCCAGTCCAGCTCTCTGCTGTGGCCCGGGAGTGCAGTGGAGGATGGCCCAACTCCTTGGACCCTGTACCTACATGGGAGACCAGGAGGAAGCACCTGGCTCCTGGCTTCAGATCAGCATAGCTCCGGCCGTAGCGGCCATTTGGGGTTTGAACCAACGGAAGGAAGACCTTTCTGTCTCTCTGTCTCACTAACACTATCTGTCAAATAAATAAAAGAAAAGAAATGAGATCCCAACATAATGAATTACTAAAAATTTTTTATTATTTGCTATTTATTTTCATCCGCTTCAAAGGCAGAATGACAAAGACACACACACACACATGCATACACACACAGATCTTCTACCTGCTGGTTCACTCCTCAAATGGCTACAACAGCCAAGACTGGGCCAAGCCAAAGCCAGGAGCCAGGAACTCCACCTGGGTCTCCCACATGAGTGGCAGGGACTCAAGTTCTTGAGTCATCATCTTCTTCCTTCCCAAGCACATGAGCAAGGAGCTAGAGCAGAAGCAGAGCAGCCAGGAGTTATATCTGCATCCAAAATTGGATGCAGGTGTCCCAGGCAGCAGCTTAACCCACTTTAATCCAGTCCCCTCTAGGAAATTATTAGAGAATGTCTTTAATGGTGAATTCAGATGGGATACAGTTCAGGAATGACCAGTGAGAAGAAAATACACCATCTTGCAATTTGAATTTTGTTTTCAGTTGCCATAAATAGTATCCATCAGTTTACATGGTTTCTTTAGAACAGTGACTTCCTGGCCGAGGAGGACACAAAGCACTGAGAAAGTATTATGGTCAAGTTGAATGCTGTTCACACAGATTCTGTGCATTTGAGATTCCCCTCAGGCTTCTAATTTCTTCACTTTTTTTCCTGCTTCCCATGCTTTGTGGTCCTGGATCCCTTTGTATACTACTTTCTCACTTCCCTTCTTCTGCTTCAAAAGAATCCTCGGTTTATCTGTTTATCTCCTCACATCACTGTTTCTCACCTCCACTGTCCCCTTCTGATATTCAGGAAAACTGGAAAAAATCAAGGAAATATAGTTGTTAAAGCATTATTTGAAATCTGTTTTATTTCTCTTAAGCCATAGCATTCTGTCTCAAATAGGGGAAGCGGGGGGGGGGGGGGGGGGGGGAGACTGACAGTGCATACTGCTCAAACTAAATGCTCCCTTATTTTATTTAAAATTGTTCAAGTTTGGGGTAAGAGAATTGGTGGGGTGGCAATGAAGGATTTTGGAAAGGGATAGAGAAAAATTCCTGGATGGAACTCTTGGCTCCCAGACTTTTTGTAATTATGACCTCATCACAAGAATTTGCAAGTGCCTATAACAGAAAGGCATCAAGAAGATAATCAGTCTTTTGTATTGCCGTGTCAATGATTTCATCGGTTAGTACAGACAGTTGTGAAATGACTATGTAATTATTTTTCCCTCAAAAAGTTATACACTCTGAAAACACAGAAAAAAATCCTCAAAGGGGAAAATATATTTTCATAAAAATTCCTCAAACCACACTGCATATTTATTTACAGCTTGACAGGTGTGAATGTGTTCAATGAAAAGGAAAAAGTTCTGAATTTCAGTAAGTAGAGCAGGTTGTTAAGTTTAAGATTTCTTATTTTTGTCTCTCCAAATTCATTCAAAGAAAATAGTAGTTCTTACTTGAACAGATCATAATTAAGCTCCAGTGTAAGAGTTCTTTATTAAGGCATATAAAATAAATTACTTTTGTAGAAAAAACACTTCTCTTATCAGCTAATTGATATGGTAACTTCTCTTATTTTGAAAATACATGCCTATGTACAATCAATTTCTTTTGACATGGAAGCAAACTCCAGTAGAAGTGGGACTCTGTAGTATGGATATTTATCTGTTTATCCAAACTGAGATATGGTCCTTGGAAAAAGCCATCTTTGATTGTGAATTTTAAATCTAATCATACCAAAACATTTTCATTATGTATAAGTTTGAACTACTACAAACCTTCCTTTCTTGACCATAAGGGTCGTTTTTTTTTTTTTTTCTCCTAGTTGATTGAGTTATAAAAATTAAATGTGGCAAAGGAAAAGCCCAGTTTGGAAGTTTGGCTTCTTATAGCTTCTTTTCTGGGCTCTATAATATGTGGTACATGTCCTGGCATAATTGAAGGTAAAAAGGATAGTGTTGGAAGGAATTCATCACTGAGTATCACTTCCTAACTGTGTGTCCAATCCTGCTTTTGTACCAATTAACTATGACCTTTTCTTCTAGCCTTGGGGTATGAGATTATTAGAGGCAACCATTTCTGAAATATTTTCTTTCTAATATTAGTTTAAGCAAATTTCCTTGCAGAGCTAACTGTTCTTTCATTTTTTTTTTTTCATCTGCTGCCTCTTTCCACTAAGCTGCTAAATCTTTTGCAGAGGAATTAAACGTAATGTTTCTAGAAACATTAATAGCTTGTGCCCTTTTCTGAGTGTCCTACTTCAGAAATAGTGCAGCTGCAGTGGTATTACGTGCAGTCACTTCTTCCTGTTTGTCTCAGCAGGGAAGTTCCACCTTTAAGGTAGATTGTAGTTCTTTGATTCCTGACTGGTCTAGGTCTCAGAGATTTGCCTTTTCTCAAAAATGCAAATCCCTCAGTCAGGTTTAAAAAAACGTATTACTTCTTTGTCAACTGATTTCATCTCAGTTGACTATGTAGCTCATAGGATTAATGGAGACTGGGCACGAGCATATAAATGAATAATTCCAAGTCAATCCCTATTAGAAAAAATAACCCAGAGCCTGGGGTCTGTGAATGTTGTCATAATAACATCACCCTTAGAGATGACATGCAATGTGTTAGCTATGGATGTGGTGATGTGGTATAGGGGAGAACCTCCATAGGCCATAAAATGTCAAAACTGTAGCTAACATGAAAACAAACCACTGTTACATTCTCCATGGTAGCTTTGGTCATAGTGCTTACATTGTGGACCAATGAAAAAGCTTTTTTTATTTGCCTTGCCTTTGGGACAGAGAATGACAGAACTTTGCAGAGGCCCTATTTGCTTTTCTTTCTTGCTCAAAAGCATGTCTTTTATATGATTCTTCCTCTTTCTTTTCTCATGCTGCCTACCATTTCATGTGTTTTCAGTTTGAATATCACACTATTTATTAAATAGTCATTGCTTTTGAAATTCATTTTACAAAACTGTATAATTTATTGACCAGTAAATAATTTTCTAAAAACCAGCTAATTGAAAAAAAAAATAGCTAAGTTCTGTTCAAATAATAGAAGACAAATTTGATGTCTAATTTGAATCTTTTGTTCATGCTGTCCTGAAAGCTGCTGCCATTTGGTAAATTTGAACAGGAGTAACCAAAATATACATCATAGAATATTACTTCTTTTTCACCAGCTTTAAATTAATTTTACATCACACAGAACCACATGTTCATTATTAAAGTGAGAAATTTAAAATGTCCTCCAACATGTTCTTCTAAGTCCTTTAATAATGTCAAGATTCTGCATCAGAAAAACAAGAAAATTAATTTTTGTGACCATATAAATGTTTTTTCTTTCTAAACTAACGTGAAGTTAAAATTCTTATTTCCCACATTTATGATTCTTCCTATGCTAATTGAAACAGAATTCATATTGAGTAATTTGTGTTACTGATTACCTGCCACTTAAAACACTCAAGAAAAAATAAATCAAGTTTTAAAATAAAAAGAAACGAGCCTGCTTTGAAAAGAGTATATACCATTCACAGTTTTTATAACATATTTAAATACAATAAGTTGGAAATGGATCTTACTTATGCTATCACTGGTTATAATTCATGGTTAGCACTGGTGCAAACTGATAATTTGAAAACCTCACAGATTTGTACTGCTAGTTGTACCCATGTGTGTCAACTATATAAATGATAAAATAATAACCAAAGAACTGATGCCTTAATATAATAGCTATTGTACTCTAAATATCTTTTATGTTTTGACATTACATGTCTCTCTTGCCTTGGTATCTATTTTCAAAAATCTAATACCCATTCCTGATACTATTTAACTGGAGTTATTAGTCCTTTGACAGTGCTGCATGCTATTGACAGTATCTTTTAATTTGCTTAATTTCCTGACATTTACTATGTTAATTTTTTTACTTTGGGATTTTTTTAAATGCCAGATCTGTGCTTAAAATAGAAAAGCCCTCTACTAATAAGATTTTGTTGTATCACCTAAGTACTACAGAGTTGTCCCAGATGTAATAGGGAGAGATAAAGAAGGGATCACAGATAATAAATTTGCCCTGCTTTCCCCACAAAGTTATTACTGCAAGCTTTAAGTCTTAGCTTTTATTGATAAATATAAATATGGGTTATGTAAGGAAAGCCTATGCCTGTTTATAATAGCATTCAAATCTGGTTTTAGTAATTACTTTAGGCCAAACAGCTCCATAAACAGTCCCAAGGCAATTTCAAAAAAGATATTTGTTGCATAATCTGTTTTTATTGCATATGCATTTTATTTTATGATTTTTGTAATTAAAATAATAAAACTAAATATTTCCTGGTTAACTAGCAGGTAAACAAGTTCATACAATGTAGATGTGTTTTGTTTTGTGAAACAATTGATGGTCATTCAAAAAGAAGATTGTTGAAGAGGATTGGGGGAGAAGGTAGTATTTTCAATTGGTTACCAAGCTTTTAACAAAACAATTCCCATTATAATCCTAGGGAATTTCATCTCACTAAATCCCCACTCAAATGACAAGCAAGGAGTGAGAGCTATAGCCAAAGGAACAAAGGAGAAAGGGGGCACCAGTATCTGAATGTGTCCCACCATGGTGCCCTTAGAGGGTCCATTGTGCTATAGGTTAGCACCTCGCACTATAGCTTATGAAAACACTCAGCAATGAATGACGCTGTATGTCTTACAGTCTACTTACTGAACTTGCTTATGCAATTTCAATTGGCTATGGTATTTATCATGTACTGTCTTCAGCATTATGTAGGGTGGTTAAGCCTAAGAAGCAGCTGCCTTTTTTTTTTTTTTTTAAAGTGGATCAAGCAATTGTTATGTATTGTGTGAATATAAGTTTGAGTTTGAGTGCTGTGGCATCTAAATGAATGGTAATAAATAAACATTAGCCTTTTAAAATAAAAAGAATTTTATCTGATTCTTCAATTTTACATTGCTTGGAAATAAATACTGACTATTGGACCCTTTTATTTCACTAAAATCCATGCACCCACTAGTAAGCACATATAAATCTTCTCTTTAACGTTCATGGAAGTTACAGATGGGTAGCAAGAAGTAAAAATCCTAGAAGATATTACAAAATCATTGCATATGGCTTGGTTTTTACACTGGTTCAAACCTAAGGGACATCTGTGAATGCCATAAAGTAGTGAATATACGATCTTTAACCTGCAACATTCTTGAAAAAATATGACTTTAGAATCAAAAGCTTGGTTAGTTTTTTTCAATGAGACAGAGAGTTGGATTTTAATTATAAAAGCCTCTTTGAAAATCAGACTTGGTAAAAGGAGCTGTATTATGTGCAGAGCAGTAAGAGCACTTGGTGTCATTCTAGTATTTTTTTCATTCTCTCCTTGGATTGTTTTATGTCCGAGACTGATTCTGCAGTCCACACCTCCCTGTAACTTCTGCCCTGATCCCTTCAAATGCATTGTATTTTTTCTTTCTCTTTTCATTTCCCAGGAGACTCTGAGAGTTCTTATGTCCCACAATTAACTGAAGTGCTATAATTATAGCCTGTGTCTTTTATTAACATACCTACATGCTGTGCTTTTCTGTGGTGGCAGAGAATATTAATGTGATTAGTACCCTTCATTAAGATATACTGCCCATTTTGAGTGACAGCTTTAAGTCACATAATTCTCCACAATGGTTTACATTTAAAGAAAAAAAAAAGAGGAGAAAATTTGTAATTTAGATAAAAGTGAAAACCCCTAGAAAACCTACCGTTGCTAATCCAACTCCCTTAAGAAAGAGAAAGATTTGACATGGAAACTTTGAAAAGTTTTCATAGTGATAGCATGTTTTCCATACATTAATAAATTAATCCATAAGTGAATCACAAGTGAGGGGACCCTGCTTATTTCCTACAATGGCTGTGAAGATAAAATGAGAGAATCGATATGAAACTGAAACTTTTTTTAATGTACTCATTTAAAATTTGAAAACAGATTTAAAATGTTTAAAGACTCATATTACCATATTAAATCAATGCCATGTAAAATTTCAGTGGCTTCCCATTACTTGTAGGAGAAATTTGATTTTTTTACAGTAGCTCCAAAGGCTCTATGATCTGACCTCTATCTGTAGAACGTGCCTCTTCTCAAACAGTACAAGACTGTGAGAAAATGTGGCACTCAGCCTTGTTAGGTTAGAAAGGGAAGCATTGTTTGGGTTCAGGGCTCTTGTTCTCACCTAGAAAACCAGGGCTACTTGGTAAAATTGAAGAGGATTTTGATTTTGGAAGAATTAATCCAAATAAGTTTTATTATGATTATTTTACCATTATTATGAGAATAGGTAAAATGTTATTGGCTGCTTTAAAATTGATTAAAGTAATGAACAATAAAATGTAAGCCAGAATTTATGGAATGTTTAATTAATAGCTGTAAATATGGTATATTGAGTTTTAAGCTGTATTACCTATCAGGCTGCTTCAGTATACATTAAAACTGATATTTTCTAACCACAAGGCGGAGGATGAACCAAGTGAGCCACAATGCCAGTCCCTGTTTTTCTGAAACTTTTAAAAAAATTATTTCTTAATTTATTTGGAGAGAGAGCAATAGAATCTCCCATCAACTGGTTCATTCCCCTGGGTCAGGATCAAAGGCTGGAACTCCATCCAGGTCTCCCATGGAGGTGTAGGAATATAATTACTTGAGCTGCAATTCCAAGTCTCTTTGGGAAGGAATTCAAAGAAAGATTCTAGAACGTGCCCACAAAACCAGCCCCTTTGGGGCAGATATCAACTGAGAAGTGGTTGACTCAGGAAATCAGAAAAATACAAGACAAAAGACTTAGACAGATCAAAAAGGAACTTCGCTGGGTATAAGGCTGGAAAATGTAGGTGAGGTAGGGTAACAGGGGCCCCAACTTAAAACTGGGTGTGGGAAGGACATGAAATAGAATAACCAAGAAAAACATCAGGCGTTTTATATGTTTTATTGCAAACAAAAACGTAAATTCTATAAATGAAAATAGAATCATAAGTGCAAAAGCAAAAAAAAAAAAAAAACAACTGATATTTTCTAAATGGAAAAATCCAAACAAATATCATTTTTAAAGTATCCCTCTACCCACATTCCAAGTTCTAAGTAATTATATTTAAACCTGCTGCTTCTGTTGTTAACAATTTTACAAAGCAATGGAAATACTGTCTGTATCTTGACCTTCATAATTCAACCTTAGACGTCTGCTTTTTGTAGCTATGCGTATGATATACTGAATGAGTTACGCTATTGCGATACAAAATGTTTTTAATTTGTATTTATTTATTTATTTATTTTCATATTATTTGAAAGGCAGAGAGACAGACGGAAAGGGTTTCCATCCACGGGTTCACTCCACAAATGCCTGTACCAGTCAGGGCTAGACCGGGCTGAAGTCAGGAGTCAGGAACTCAATCCAGGTCTCCTATGTAGCTGGTAGGGACCCAAGCAGATGAGACATCATCTTCTGCCTCCCAAAGTATTAACTGGAAGCTAGATCTGAAGTGAAGGAGCCAGAATTGGAACTTGGCACTCTGATATGGGATGCAGGCATCTGGAGCAACGATTTAATATGCCAAATGCCTGCCCATATTACAGTAAAATTTTTGAAAGAAATATGATTGTGAATCAAAGTAAACAGTTCCAGGAGTTTAGTCATTTTTTTTCTTCCATTAGTTATCACTCTAAGAGAAAAAATTAAATATATAGTACCAATATTTGCTTGGATAAATTTCAACTTCAGACGTTTTATTTACAAGTAGATTGTGGAGGTGGGAGGCGGCAGTGGTGTGGTGTAGTAGGTTAAGCCTCTGCCTGCAGCACTAGCATCCAAACTGGGCACCAGTTCAAGCTGTTCCACTTCCAATCTAGCTCTCTGCTAATAGCCTGAGAAAGCAGTGAAAGATGGCCCAGGTGCTTGGGTTCCTGTACTGGTGTAGGAGACCTGGAAAAAGCTCCTGGCTCCTGGCTTTGGATCAGCCCAACTATGGCTGTTGCAGCCATTTGGGGAGTGAATCAGAAATCAGAAGATCTTTCTCTCTGTCTCTCCCTCTCTCTGTCTGTAATTATGCCTCTCAAATCAATCTTTTTTTAAAAAGTGGATTGCAAAAGTAATATCTCTTTCTTAAAGAAACCAATGTAATCGAGTGCACATCTAAGAAATATAACTTGTTCATAATTCTGATAGTGTCTCCATCAAGATTTTCATGTTGTTCTCTTAAGTGTTCAGTACTAGAGACCAGTGCATTTTTAAGTCTCATGATTAGAGAAGCCATAACCATTATCATTGCTCTTTCAGAAGTAGAAATATAATATTTTAGCTTCTCATTTGCTTTTATGAAATCTATGGACAGAAGCTACCCATATCTAATGGTTGTCTTCAAATGACAAATTCAATATGCTATAAAAAGTGATACTAGGATTTCCCACTGTGGTCATACAGTGTTTAACTATTCTGAAAAATTAACTCTGGGTGGCTTCTTTCTCTCAGGTACTAGAGATTCTTGTTCTTTTTTTATATTTGATTTTGATAATGATGAATATGACTGCAGACAGGAGTTATGCCACATGAAGGGGATGCTTATAGAATTACAAAATGGTCAGTTTCCCTTTCCTAGTATTCTAGAATTATCTAGAAGTTGTGGTTTGGTTCCATTTTCTAAAAGATAAAACAAAAAAGAAATGGACTTGCAAAGTATTCTGTGTCACTCATGTGAAAAGTCTTGGCTAAGATTACTTATGTACCTGACACCTAATATATTCTCAATAAAAATTTATTGACTAATTGAATAAATTATCTAAATAAATTTATTAATTATATATGCCTCTTGTTTTCCCTCCTTGACCAAATTGAGATATATTACCATTATGTATTTGTTTTTGCCTTTAAAATATTTGATATTATAAATGATAACATATTCTCATGGTAGGAGATTTGGAAACACATACAATTTAAAATCAAAGAAAAATATTTACAACCTAAATATCCAGAAGAAATCATCATTAAATTTGATTTATTCCCTTCTATCTATAATTCATATTACCCTATATACATAGTTGTATATCCTACTTTTTCACTAAGTTTCTAAGCATCATTACATATTAATGAGTCTCTGAGTCTCTTTTTTTAATATTTTTATCTATTTTGTTTATTTGAAAGACAAAGAAAGAAATCTCCCATCTGCTGGGTCACTGCACAGATGCCTGCCACAGCCAAGGCTAGGCTAGGCCAGGCCAAAGCTGGATGCCAGGAACTCAGTCTGGGTCTCCAACATGGCCAGCAAGGACCCAAGTACTTGAGTCATCATCTGCTGCCTTCCAGGTGCAGGAAACTGGAACCAGAAGCAGAGATAGTACTTGAACCTAGGGACTTGGATATGGGATACGGACATCCCAAGCTGTGTCCCTTTTTTTTTTTTTTAAGATTTACGTATTTATTTGAAAGTCAGAGTTACACAGAAAGAAAAGGAGAGGCAGAGAGAGAGGGGTCTTCCTTCCACTGTTTCACTCCCTAGATGGTCACAACGGCCGGAGCTGCACTCATCCTAAGCAGGAGTCAGGAGCTCAGGAGCTTCCTCCAGGTCTCCCACGCAGGTGCAGGGGCCCAAGGACTTGGGCCATCTTCTACTGCTTCCCAGGACATAGCAGAAGCTGGATGGAAAGTGGAGCAGCTGGGCCTTGAACCAGCATCCCTATGGGATGCCAGCACTGCAGGCGGCAGCTTTACCCACTACACCACAACGCCACCCCTCCCTAAGCAGTGTCTTAAATGCTATGCCAAGTGCCTGCTCCGTAAGTCTCCTTAATGCTTGTTAATGTAATTACAGATGGATGAAAATTTGCCCTATCAGTCCCTTAAATAGAACATTTAAGTTGTTTCTACTTTTTGCTAATATAAATAATGTTATAGGAAACATTTTACTACATATAGGGAATATACTTATGAACCAGCACAACTCCATTCTAAAAGGGATTCAGAAAGTAAATGAAGTGAAATGAAAAGTCTTTACTACTTACCAGGTATCCAGCCTAATTTATCTGGATCAAGTCAGAACATAAAATTTATAATTGCTGATTTTATGAATGAAGGTACTTTAAAAAGTTGGTAGGAAATGGAATGAAAAGATGAACTTATATTCATGCAAAAAAAAATCTTGAAATCCATACATACAAGGGGTCTTCAAAAAGGTAATGGAAAATGAGTGTTATGAAAAAAAAAAAACTATGCATGGATTTCAAAAATTTTTGGCACCAACATAAACTTTTAATTCTATTTCTCACCAACTTTTGGAGACACACTCATGTATTTTCACATTCTGTCTTAAAAAGATTTATTTGTTTATTTTAGAAGTCATAGTTATAGGAAGGGGTGGGGAGAGAGCGATCTTCCATCCGCTGGTTCACTCCCCAGATGGCCTCAACAGTCAGGGCTGGGCCAGACCAAAGCCAGGAGCCAGAAAATCCATATGGATATCCCACATGGTTGGCAGGAACCCAAACACCTGGGCCATCCTCCACTGCTTTTCCCAGGCCATTAGCAGGGAGCTGGATTGGAAGTGGAGCAGCTGGGACACAAACAGGTACCCATATAGGGTGCTGGCATCACAGATGGAAGCTTTGCCTGCTATGCCACAATGCTGACCCTTGTATTCACATTCTTTTTTTTTTTAAGATTTGTTTATTTATTTGAAAGGCAGAGTTACAGAGAGGCAGAGAGAGAGGTCTTCCATCTGCTGGTTCTCTCCCCTAGATGGCTGGAATTGCTGGAAATAGGCTGATCTGAAGCCAGGAGCTTCTTTCAGGTCTCCCACGCGGGTGCAGGGGCCAAAGGATTTGGCCATCTTCCACTGCTTTCCCAGGCCGTTACAGAGAGCTGGATCAGAAGTATAACAGTTGGGACTCGAACCAGCACCCATATGGGATGCCGGCACTGCAGGAGGCAGCCTAACCCACTGTGCCACAGTACTGGCCTCCACATTCTTTAGATATTTTCAGTCATAGCCAGACCTTGAGCAAAAAGATGGACCTTACCCTATAGGAATGTACTGTCTAATGAGAAAAGAGAGACAATGAATTAGCCATTAGGCTGAGCCATATGAGATTGTCCATTTCTGTCCTATAAAAACATTCATTTCATATGATTCAACCTAGCACAATACAGTATGATAAGGTTAACGTTGAAGAAAGTATCTGGTAGCATGAGAACACAGACAGTTAAGTGATTAGTTCTGCTTATTCAGCAAAAATAAAGTTGTCCGTGTAGGTGTGTATCAGAAAAATGCTAGGTCAGACTCATGCATCAGATTTATGGTATTCTGTAGCACAGCAGCACAGTAACCCTTCACCTCTCTGAAATTCAGCTATTCCAGCAACCGCACCTCCCTGAAACTGCCATCTGTCTCTTTGAAATATGAACATAAACCTGAAAGTAAGCAAAAACAAAAAATATCTCTCCGTAGGCGAAAGGAATGTGATCAAGTCCCTAAGCAACAGCATGTGGACCCCGAGAGCCTTCCATGTCTCTTTCTCAGAATCTGCTTACTCTTATGTTAGACACAGTTCTATCAAACTTGGTTTTCTGTTTTTCTTCCCCTCCCACACATGGAGAACAGCATACCAGTTTCAGGAGGTGGACAGATTTTTAAGACCCACTGGTAGCACCAACAAGTGAGAGCCTAATAGTTTGACTACAGTAAAAGAAATGAACTTTGGTTATCAAAGTAGATATCATCTTAAAAAACAAGATTGAAAACCATTTGTAATTGGTCTCAACTGTGTAAAATATCTGTATATTGTTTCTTATAAAAATTGGACTGAAGTACACCAAAGTAGTAATAGTGTTTGTGGCTATACCATGATATTATGAGTAAATTTTTCTTCTTTCATACTGTTTATATTAGTCTTCAGGGACCATGTAAATACTTAAAATAAAATAATGCTTGGAATAAATAAAAAAATAAGTATAGAGCAAAGTTGGTCTACTTAGAAGAGAAACAGACACATCTCAAGTACCTTTTATGGGCCTTGCTTTTAGAGCATATCACAGTATTTTATGTTGATGGTAATTATGTAAATCAGCAAAAATTATTTTCAGTAGATCCTCTTCATGAAGGCAGCAAAAGATATAATGTATTTCTGAAGCATTTTTATACAAAATAGCTATGATAAAAAATGTTGCTATTAAGTTGTATAAACCCTCAGCTGTCCAGATCAACTCATTGTTTCAGGTTTCTGGATAGCTGAGATCTTATTTTAGGTTTTTCTATTTTAAAATGAAATTACCCTGCAGCTATTTGTCCTATTAAATTATGCAATATTATTATATCTAAGCTTCCTCTCCTAAGTGTCCATAGCTATTTATTGAGACATTATTCTCAGATGGCCATGGAAACAAGTATTTAGCTGATTGCCTTTATTCTTTTGTAAATGGTCCAGTTATATCTTAAAATATATCTTCTTCTCTCAAATGTGAAATTTTACTGTTTGATGTTGCCTTATTGGTTGACCCTTGCTTTTTTCAGACTTTCACAAAGTAACAGAAAAAATTTTTCACAATTTAGAAATACTATTGCAAAGTATTAAAAGCCAATCATTAATTATTCAAGCTACTGGAGAAATTTCTTCAGAAAATATATACAACCTAAGGAATATGGTATTTTGAATCATGTCTCTCTGTTACCAGTATAAGAAATGAAGCACAGTTGCTGCTTATTCTTCTCCTCCTAAAAATAAAAATCAGGGTTAGGCATTTAGCACAGCAGTTAGGATGCTATTTAAGATGCCTGAATCCCAGATCAGAATAGCTGAGTTCAAGTCCTGGCTCTACTTCCTGATAATTTAGCACACCCTAGGGGGTAGCAGGTGATGGCTCAAGGACCTGGATTGAGTTCCCAGTTCTGGGCCTTGGCCTTGCCCAGCCCCAACTGTGATGATCATCTGGGGAGTGAGCCAGTGGATGGTAGTGCTCGCTTGCTCTCTTTCTTTCTCTCTCTCTCTCTCTCTCTGTCTCTCTTAGATAAGTTACTGCTTTTTAAAGATTTGTTTATTTGAGATGTGGAGTGACAGAGGGAGAGAGAGAGAGAAAAAAAAGGAGAGAGAGAGAGAGAGAGAGAATCTTCCATCCACTGGTTCCCCAAACAGCTGTAACTGCTGGGGCTGGTCCAGGCTGAATCCAAGAGCCTGGAGTTCCATCTGGGTTTTCCACGTGGTTAGAAGGGACCCATGCACTTGAGCCATTTTACACTGCCTTACCAGGTACATCAGTAGGGAATTGGATGGGAAGTGGAGCAGCCAGGACTTGAACCAGCACTCTAGTATCGGTTGCTGGTATTGAAGGCAGTAGCTTAGCCCACTGCATCACAACACTGGCCCCCAATAAAAAATGTTTTAACTTGACTTCTTTTTACAGAAATATTCAGGTCCTCTTGTACTTAAAAAAATGAATCTCAAGGATGAATGATACAGAAACAAAACATTCTCAAGTTGCCATCTTAGCTTATCTGTCTTGGGAGAAAAGATAGGAATACACCAAAAAGAGTTATAAGAAATATGTCTATCTCTATGTATGCATAGTGTGTGAATTTGCCTGCACTGGGACCCATAGAGGAACCTTATATGGCTATTGGGATTGCACCTTTCCTAATTGAGTGGCTTAGTTAGAATTGCTTCATGTGATGTAAGGGCCCAGTGGTCAATCAGTGTTTTTTTCCCTCTTTTTATTTTGAAAATTTTAGGTATGTAGAAAATAGAGTGATATAAAGAACTCCCCTGAACCTAAGAACCAGCTTCAGTATTGATCAGTTCATGCTCAGTCTCTTTATTCTTATTTTTTTAAAGATTGATTTATTTAGTTTGAAAAGTCGAGTTACAGAAAGAGAGAGAAAGGGAAAGAGATCCTCCTTCAGCTGGTTCACCCCAAATGGCATCAGTGAACAGAGCTGGGCCAGACTGAAGCCAGGGGCCAGGAGCCTCCACCAAGTCCCCCGTGTGGGTGTAGGGACCTAAGTACTTGGGCCACCTTCTATTGCTTCCTCAGGTGTGTTTGCAGGGAGCTGAATCGGAAGTGGAGCAGCTAAGAATGGAACAAGCGCCAGTGCAGGATGTTGCCGTTATAGGTGGCAGCTTAACTTTCTATGCCACAGTGCCAGCCCCTCATGATCAGTCTTGTTTTATCTGACTCCTCAGCCTTGTATATATTTTTGAAGATTTATTTTTATATATTTGAAAGAGTTAGAGAGAGGGAGAAACACAGAGAGGCCTTCTATCCGCTAGTTCATTCCCCAAATGGCTTTAACAGCCAGAGCTGGGTTGCTCCGAAGCCAGGAGCCAGTAACTTCTTCTGGGTCTCCCACGTGGGTGCAGGGGCTGAAGGGCTTAGGCCATCTCCCTCTGCTTTCCCATGTGCATTAACAGGGAGCTGGACCAGAAGCTGAGTCGAACCAGCACCCATATGGGATGCTGCAGGCTCTGGCTTAACTCTCTATGCTTCAATGCTGGCCCCCATCCTCATTTTGAAGCAACTTTCAGACGTTGCATTTTTATATAGTTATCCATAAAAGGTCAGTATTGTTCTTACAAAACCAAATACTATTATCACACCTTATCAAAAAAATTTCCTTAATAACAAATACTTAATCAGTGCTTCCATTTTTCTAATTATCTTCATGGGTTTCCAGTTTGAATAAGGAACTAAATAAGGTTTGTTTATTGTTATTGTTTTGTTTTGTCTCTTTTAAACCATGAGATTCCCCCTTGTGCTAGGTATCAATTAGTTATTAATTGTTATATAACAAATCATTCTCTAAATTTAGTGGATTAAAACTATGAATATTTATTACCTCATAGTTTCCATGCATTGGGAATATGAAACAAGTTTGCTGAGTGATTTGTCTTGCTGTCTCTCCTGAGGTTGCAGTCAAGATGATGATCAGTGCTGCGGTTGTCTGTGGACTTGACAAAGCCTGAAGGGTCTGCTTCCAAGCTCAGCTTGTCACCGTGTGGGCCTCTCTGTAGAGTTTCTGAAGTATTGTTGTGACCTGAATGTTTGTGTCCCCCTAAAATTCATGTGTTGAAACTTAATCTCTGGTATCATAGCATTAAGAGGTGAGGCCTTTGTGGGAAGAAATGGGATTAGTGCCTTAAAAAACAGTCCAAAAGGAGTGTGTTTACCCCTTGAGCCACATGAAGACACATGGAAGGAGTCTTTATGACTCAGGCAATAGCTCTCACCAAACACCAAGTCTGCTGTTATCTTGATCTTGGATAAATAAGTTTCTTTTGTTTATTCTAAGTCATCTAGTCTAAGGGGCCTTGTTATAGCATCCCAGGCAAACTAAGACAAGTGTCTTTACAACATGGTAGCCGGGGCCAGCACTGTGGTATAGCGGGTAAAAGCACTGCCTGCAGTGTCAGCATCCTATATGGATGCCGGTTCGAGTCCTGGCTGCTCCACTTCTGATCCAGCTCTCTGCTATGGCCTGGGAAAGCAGTAGAAGATGGCCCAAGTCACTGGGCCCCTGCACCCACGAGGGAGACTTGGAAGAAGCTCTTGGCTCCTGGCCTTGGATTGGCCCAGTTCCAGCCATTCCAGCCATTCCAGCCATCTGGGGCATGAACCAGCGAATGCAAGACCTCTCTCTCTCTGCCTCTCTATAACTCTGCCTTTCAAATAGATAAATAAATCTTTTTAAAAAAAAGGTATCCAACTTCCCCGAGAATGAGTGAGTGAAGAATAAAAGAAAAGATGCCACAATACTCTATGTCTCATCTTTGAAAGTGACATAACAATATTTATGCCATAGTTCAGTGGTCACACAGACCAACTCAGAAGTATTCTGGGAGGGAACTATACCACAATGCAGATACCAAAGGGTAGGAAGAAGTGGAGGGTCTTGGACTCTAACTACTACACTTTCTCTCTTTCTCTCTCTTTCTCTCTCTCTTCTAATTTTCTGTTGTTAATGATGAAGCAACCAGGTCATTTGTCTGATAGAGTTTCTGTTTTGCTTATTGTACTCAGATATTATTTATGTATTTCTTCACCTATCCTCCCAACCTGTGTGTTACTCTAAGTTTATACTTTGAAATAAAGGCTTGATCAGATTCAGTTTCCATATTTTTGATAAAACATCCTTATAGTTGTTGGTGTTGAATGGTTTTATAATATCACATATGATATCTGATTGACTCTTCTTGGTATATTATCAGCCATTGATGATCATTACCTAGGTCCATTAATTTAAAAGAGCAATACTCTAACCTTCATTCTTTATTGATTAGTTGGAATATTTCAATAAAAAGAAAGATCCCTTCATCAACTATCTGGTTATATGGAGGTATATTTCATATAATAAAGGCATGATAAATTCTTGATTCTCATTATTTACCAGTTTCCAACTAGTTATTGGCTCCCTGGAATCCTCTATTGGTGACAAGTGTAGTGCAGGAACCATCATGGTTATGTGCAGCAGAATCTCCAGGGAGGGGGCTGCACATGGGGATTTTGAAAAAGCTTCATATAAAATTTATATTTGCTCCTCCATTAACTTCTACCAGTTAACAACATACCCAGAAACTTACTTAGTAGATATGTGAGAGGGCCTAGGATTCTATTTTTCATTTTTCCTTTTATCTCTAGATAAATCTTTTGTACTGACAAGTTTAGGGGAACAGTATACTAGAATGTACCCTTTCATTCTTACTATGGCTATGTGTACCTATGCTATTCTCTCTCATGACATGGATGTCTCAAGTTTACCCTCCTTCCTCAAACTATCATATTGAGATCTGCCTAGCACTGTAGTTATAGCACAGACTATAGAGTTAAATTGCTTGAGTCCAACTCTTGGCTGTGCCACTTAATAGCTTTGTGACCTTGGGGAAGCAAATTGCCTCCCTGCTTCAATGTTCTCATATAAAATGAAGTAATAGTAAGATTCAAGATTCTCCTCATAGTTATTTTAAGGACTAAATGAATTTTCATTGTTTGTACTTAGGACAGTACTTGGTTGGAAATGCTTAAGTACATAATAAAGCTTGTCTCCCTCTGGGAATATTTCCCTGGAATATTTTTTTGATAAAAGCTAGGTTTGGTGGCTATCATTAATCTCATCACTATTGTATTCACTGTCATTTATTGAATGTTTCAGATAGGCCAGGCATAATGTATTGCATGTATTCTCTAGTTCATTTAATCTTCATATCATACCTCCAAGTTTAGCAATAATACTCTCATTTTTTAGGAAGTTGAGTGTCTGAGAAATTAAGTAACTTGCCCAATGTAATAGAGCTAATTAGTGAGAATATAGACATGATATATATGAAAGAAATAGTGTGATGATTAAAAGCACAGAAGCAAGTGCTAAACTCTGAGTTAAAATTCTGGTGCTGTCACTTCCTAGTTGTGTAGCTTGGGCAAGTTACATTATTAGCCTTTTTGCATCTTAGTTTCCTCATCTGTAAAATAGTAATACCACTAAGTGAGTTAATACTTAAAACATATAAAATAGTGCCTAATGCATAATAAGCACTTTGTGTATACTACCCAATTAGTACTGGTATTATGAATTATTTTTATTAGTCTGAGTTTAAAGAGAATGTAGTAGTAAAGAGGGAGAGACAGGAGGTAATAACGAGAGAGGGGGGAGATGTGGGAGCATTAGCCTTCAGGAGGGGACAAAGAGGGCACTATGTTTACCACAAAACATAGAAAATAGTTAGTGTCTAAACAAAGGCAGATGACCAAACTCTTGGGAGATAGACTCATTTTTTTTTTTTAAGATTTATTTATTTATTTGAAAGAGTTACACAAAGAGAGGAGAGGCGGGGGGTGTCTTCCATCCACTGGTTAATTCCCCAATTGGCTGCATCGGCCGGAGCTGTATCAATCCGAAGCCAGGAGCTTCTTCCGAGTCTCCCACGCAGGTGCAGGGGCACAAGGACTTGGGCCATCTTCTACTGCTTTCCCAGGCCATAGCAGAGAGCTGGATCAGAAGTGGAGCAGCCGACTCTCAAACCATCGCCCATATTGGATGCTGGTGCTTCAGGCTAGGGTGTTAACCCGCTGCACCACTGCATGGGCCCTGATAGACTCATTCTTAAAACCAGGTAGAACCATGATTATCTCTCTCTCTCTCTCTCTTTTTTTTTTTTTTTTTTTAGTTTATTTATTTATTTATTTATTTTGAAAGGCAGAGTTAGACAGTGTGAGAGAGAAAGACAGAGAGAAAGGTCTTCCTTCCATTGGTTCACCCCCCAAATGGCCACTACAGCTGGCGCGCTGCGCCCATCCGAAGTCAGGAGCCAGGCGCTTCCTCCTGGTCTCCCATGCAGGTGCAGGGCCCAAGCACTTGGGCCATCCTCCCTGCCTTCCCAGGGCACAGCAGAGAGCTGACCTGGAAGAGAAGCAACTGGGACAGAACCCTGGGTACCGGCACCGCAGGTGGAGGATTAGCCTAGTGAGCCGCGGCGCCAGCCCATGATTATCTCTTAGGAATGAGAAATGAAGGAAGAAGTGGAAGCCTGTAGAGACAAGGGAAGTCTGTATACACTAGGGGCATAAGCCAAGGAGCATACAATAGACACAGCCAAGTTGAGTTTTTTCAACTCTTGATCTGAGCTCAATTCCTCATGGCTAAGAAAATGAATGTCTTGACAAGGAGAACCGTAGGATTTTGGAGTGGTAGCTCAGCAAGCTAGTGAGGACATCAATTTGGGGCGTGATTGAGTAGGATAGTTACGATGAAAAAAGAAGAGAAGGAGCATTTCTCCTACACTAGGTGGGGGCTTGGATTCATTTTCCAACTCTACTATCAACGAGCTTTGATGACCTCCAGTAGGTCACTTGACCTTTGGATCTCAGGTTAACTCACTTGGAAAATGAGAGCACTGCCTCAGTTTGTCTCCAGCATTCCTTCTGACTCCAGCATTTATGACCCTAAGATGATTCTAGAGGTGGGCTGAACAAGAAAGGAATCCAGTGAAATGCCAAGAGAAAGTGATGGGAAGACCCTGGGAGATTGGAATCTACAGTCAATACAAGTCTACAAGGTAGACCAGGGAACTCATACTAGTCAGACTCAAATCTCTCAAGCTTTTAATTTTTTTCCTAAAAAAAAAGAGTAAGACTAATTTGTCATGTTTTTGTAGAGCTATTCTAGATATTATGAATTTAATAGGCTATGTTTGAAACACACAAAAAAGAAAATATTTTTACTTTTACATATCTAAAATGTTTATTAACACATCAAAATAAACAGTTTACTTGTAGGGAAGAATTTTCCTGCTTTTAAGCAGACAATGACAAAAGAGTATTTTATGCTTTCCTGTGCCCATAATACCATTATGCTTTGGAGTAGCTAACTAGGTTGCTTGAATATGCTGTCACAGAACTGGTTAATCCATAATTCAGCAGGTTCTTGGCTTCCAAGTTGCCTTATTGACAAGCCTGAAGAAAGTGGATGGAACTAATTAGCACTCAGCATTATAAAATAGGAAGAATTAAATAAAGCAGCTTCAATATTAAACCCAGACCCCTATGAAGATATTCCCTTTAGTTATGGGGATTTTGAAATGATGGACAGGCTAAACCAAAACTCATAATCCTATTACAGTCTCCTACACCCACCTAATAAGCTTCAAGAGCCATTTCCTTAGAGTCTGGGATATTGCCATCTTCCTTTAGGCTTTTCTGTATGTAGTTTATAAATTCTTTACTGTTCCTACTAAATACTTTGTTATTTAAAATAGCATAAAAGAGAGTATATAAGTATATATACATATTGATGCATTTCGACTGTAATAATACCCTTGGCCTGTAGGGAACTTCAAATTATTAATAATTTCAGAGGAAAGCTTTTTAAGAAAAAAGCTCCAGGCTTAGCTGTAATGAGGCATTTGAAAAGGAGGAGGGGATATGTTTATGTGTGTAATGAAAATATTGAACCCTTTGGGATGTTATGAGCCATGGTGTACTAATAAATGATCTTTCCATTTCAGTGTTCCAGCAGACATCTTTGTTCCCCAGATGTACCCTTGCAAAAAGCCTTTAGCTCACATTTCCTTTTAAATATTTCTGTCTCCTGACATTTGCTACTGGGGGTGGGGGGTGCAACAGGGTGAATCTGATGGAGGAAGGAGGACAAATCTAAAAAGCAGACAAAGTTGGTAGTTTTAGAATAATGAGCCCATTTTTAGCTGAGCTGTGTGGTTCTTATGAATTAATTAACCCCTTACAAGAATTCGTCTGACATTCCTAATTCTCATTCAGTTCAATGAGTTTTATAATGATCGTTTAACTAAATAGCATTAAAAACTGTTTATGTCCTGACATTAAGGAAGCTTTGTAGAAATCTTTTCCATCAAATCATGTGAAGTTGTTTACAATTTGCAGTACTCTTATTTTTCTTCTGATTTGTGCTCAGGTTGCTGTTTTACCATTTAAAAAATACTTTTAGGATACTAATTATAGAATATGTTCTAGAGTTTGGTCAGCCTTATAAGGGTAAAGGACTCCAGTAAAGAACATTTGCACATTTTAATTGGAAGAATATAGGCTTAAATTATTATCTATCACATTAAACAGAATGAATGCAGTGATGCTAAATGGATATGGAATGATGAATTACTCATTCCTAAGACCTATGTCATTTAGTTCCTAGTGATAAGGTGGTGATAAAGCCCTTTTACTCAGGAAGAGAGAAATGAAAGCATTGTATTGACAATGCCAGAAAACTGTGAAAGCTGTAGAAAACCACATGTGAGGTGGGAAGCATCGGGGACATTCCCTACCTTCTGTGCTCTATATACATAATTACTTTTAATTTTCATACTGAAAGTTAAGGTAATATTAATAAGCACTTGCCTTAATTAACTCTTCTGATTGCAAGGGACAAAAAGCTATTTAAAGTGAGTGTTTATTGAAGAGATACAGAGAAGCTCAAGGGAACTCAGGGCAGGAAATACCATACATCTAGACCTAGATCCCTAGAAGTGGGATCTTTGCTATCCATTTAAGATGACTTTGGAGTCCTCCATGGCATGAGTTCGTGGGCCTTTAATCTAGTATTTGGAGGGAGACTATTTTCCCCTGTCAAATTGCCCCTTCTACCTCCTAACAAAGACTCCTGGTCTGCATTCCACATTGCTGTGAGCAGGATGTTATTTGGCTCCTTTTTAATCTTATTTATTTATTTTGTCACCATGCCACACATCTCTGATGCCCTAGGAGGCTCCCCGTTTGATCAGGTTCCTCCTCATGTTCAATCATCTATTACTATTTGTGTTACTGTTACTATACTACCTTTGATTGAGAGGGAAACTGGAACAAGTAGAGGTTAAATAGTATTTCCAAGGCCCTATAAGTGTAAGATATGTCCTGTAAACCAGTGTATTTAACTGAATAGGTGCTATGTGTTGACTTAGGAGGTCTGGTTTTTAGTCTGTTACCCATTGCTCTGTGGATGCCTTTAAGTCAGTACCTTAATTTTTCTAGGCATTCAGCCCTTCAGTGAACAGCTTAAAATTATTTTTCTAATTTTTGTTGACTAATCAAGGAGAGAAATGGAAGTAACACATTGTCACAGAGTTTGGTTATGAGGAATAGAAATCTATTCCAGCTAGCTTGAGTGAAGGAGGACTTATTCAAGAATATGATAAGCAACCTTTTAGACATCCAAGGACAGAAAATAGGAGACCATAGAGTGCCTTGTACTACAACCAGAATTGAAAAGTTAGAAATAAAAGTTGTTTTCTCTAGCCTTTCATGGTCTCAGTCATCACTGTCTCCTTTTTTCTTGCATTGATTTCCCTTGTTTGAATATGACTGCCACAGCTGTGATACAGCATGACCCTTACTTCAAATGCCTCTTTTTAAGGCATTAGCCATTCTGAGTTCAAATTATATTTTTTAAATTTTTTTATAAAAAAGGAACAAATTTTATGTATTTTGTATATACAGTTTTAAGAGCATAATGATAATTCATCCTACCCTCCTGCCTCCCTCACTCCTACACTCTCTCCTTCTTTGCTCATTTTTCTTTTAATATTTACAATGGCATACATTCAATTTTCTTTATAATCACAAGCTTAACCCTCCATTAAGTAAAGAATTCAACAAGTAGTAAGTAGAAAAACCACAGCTTCAAATTCTTTTTAAAAGATTTATTTATTATTTTCTTTTCCTTGAAAGACAGTTCAACAGGGAGAGAAAGCAGGGGAGAAATTTTTCCATCATGGGTTCACTCCCCCAAATGCCTGCAATAACTGAGGCTTAATCAGTCTGAAGCCAGGAGCCTGGAACTCCATCTGAGTCTCCCATGTGGGTGGCAGTTGTCCAAGCACGTGAGCCATCATCTGTTGTCTCCCAGGATGCCCTAGTAGAAAGAAAGCTGGATCGGAAGTGAAGCTTCTGGGACTGGAACTGGCCCTCCAGTATGAGATGCTGGTTCCCCAAGCAGAGACTTAACCTGCTATGCCACAACACATGTCCCTGAGTTCAAATTCTTATGACAGAATCTGATTGGTCCAGTATAGGCTGTGGATTTGTTCTTCTTGAGTCAGGTATCCAACCTGTGTCCAGTCAGCCAAGGAAGGAATCAGATCATTTGGGGGATGGGACTACTGCCACCTCCAAGGACTGTATGAAAGAACAGATTCTCTGAGAAAGAGATACAGGAAAGGTAGGAAAATGGACTGGTGTTTGCTACATCCATAATGCTAGCATTCTAACACTATTTTTTAAAACATACTGTGAATTTCTGCATACATAAACCTTTGGGCTTCATAGATACTATTTTAAGTACTTTACTATATACCAGGTACTTTACTAGGATATATTAGGTGCTAGGATTCCAATGCCTAATCTGTAAAGTGAACTATCCTATCTTGTTTTAGAGTTCACACACATAATTGGACGTTTATGTATTTCTCTAGATGTTACTGAATATATTGTATTCCTTTCATTACCAAATCAATCAGAATCTTATTTATCCAAATAAATTTTCTGTATTACCTTGAGTTTGAGGCAGAAAAGAAATTCAGTATCATTTCTTTTTAAAAATTATTTATTTATTTTTGGAGAGAGAGAGAGAATGCACATATGAGTGAGCTCCCATCTGCTAGCTCACTCACCAAATTCCCACAACAGCTGTGGCTGGACTAAGGCCAAAGCCAGGAGCTGGAAACTCAATCCAGATCTCCCACGTGGGTGGCAGGAACACAATTACTTAGCTAACATCACTGCCTCTAAGGAGCTCCATAAAAAAGAAGCTGGGATCAGGAGCCAGAGCTGAGAACTGAATCCAGTGTGGGATGTGGGCATCCTAACTAATGGATTGACTGCTAAACCAAACATCTGCCCTTCATTTCTTTGTAGTTGCATCTAGTGTTTAACCATATGTTAGTGTTGACAGCTTAGTTATCCAGTTTATTTATGCTATTTGATTCTGAAGTATTTTCATTTTCCAGAACTCAAAAACTCCTATCAAAGTTCAAAGATTTGCTGTCATCAAAACTATGCAAAAGAATGTGAGCTGACTCTGAAAAGATCCCAAGGAAGCATTTCACAAATGTTTTGTGCAGTGATAGAATCATTGCTTGATTCTCTAACTCCCAAAGCACCTGCATTGAAGAGGACAGATCTTATTTACCAACACATCTGATTTTTTAAATCATTCTCATTATATATAATTTCAAAATTATGACACAAGATACAAATACCCAGTTAAATCTATAGTTACACAGTTATAAGACTTAAAAAAATAACTTTGTTGACTCTTTACTAACATGTCAAAAAGAGAAAGAATTCTATCTCGTGTCTACTTCCATTATTGTGACTTTGATCAGTGTACCTCTCTTCTTATACCCACATAGAAAAACAGACGGAATAAAGTACATGGAGCACACTGAAAACTAAGTAGATGAATTTAGAGCACATAGAGTAGGAAGAATACTTTGCCACAGAGCTCCTCCTGAACCAAATTAATCTTTGTTCATTTTTGCTGTTGTTATTGCTGTTGTTTTAAAATGGTTATGCAGAAGCAATATTCTAAGTACAGATAAAAGCCTCAGAGGGGACAATTGAGGTATAGCACAATAGATTTACCGAATTTGTTGGTGCTTGCCTGGTTTCATGCTGGCATTTAGATTCTGTCTTATTATGGTAATTTTGTAGCTTATGAGTCTGTGTGTGTGTGTGTGTGTGTAGGTAGGCTTGTATGTATTTTCTACTGACAAATTCCAAACCAATGACTATTTAAGAAACAATTTTAGAAATGTATTTTTTGTCTTTTCCTTTAGTTAAGATATCTTCATTTGGTGGTTGCCAGTTTTTTTTTTTAATGTAATCTCTCAAAATTAGTCATTCCAGTTTCTAAGAGGAATGAAAGAGTTTAAACCTAAAATTAGAATTTTGTATAAGCAGTATAATCTGATGACTACATCCTTATCTCAGATTTAGAGCCATGAATGTTTTACTTAATTTGAGAATATGAGATATGAAAAGTCCATTGTAAAAGTGGTTTCAAAAGCTTGAAATGTTAACTACAACTTCCTTGCACTAAAATCTCATGGTCCTCGTTTATTTCCAAGGCAATTTGTTTGTTACTCCTGGAAAACTAGTCATAGTTAGACACAGTCTTTCCTCTTTATAATAGATCAGTTTCCACACTTTTCCTGTGGAGTTAGACTTTAAGACCTAAGGTATACAGTGTAGAAGAATCCTCTATTGTGACCCAGGGACTCCCTTTGTAAGTACATATTTTTTGATGATAATCATAGTCCCAATACATTCTTGCCCCAGTCTTGTGTCTTGTCTTCCGTTTTACAAGCTGGTTCTGAAAGCTAAAGAAGAAAAAAAGAAAATAACTAAGATGAACATTAGAGTTTTTATTTTTTTAATTATTTTTTAACAAGATGTATTTACTTATTTGAAAGGCAGAGTTACAGAGAGGCAGAGTGAGAGAGAGAAAGAGAGGTCTTTCATCCACTGGTTCACTACCCAAATGGCCAATCTGAAACCAGGAGCTGGGGTCTCCAACATGGGTTCAGGGCTCCAGATACTTGTTCCATCTTCCTCTGCTTTCCCATGCACATTAGCAGGGAGCAGTCAGGACTTGAACCAGTACCCATGTGGCGTGCTGGCACTGCAGGTGACAGGTTTACCTGCTATACCACAGCACCGGCCCCCATGTTAGAGTTTTAAAAAACTTTAATATATATTTTACAATCTACAGTGAAATAAGTAGATAGTTTACATATATACTTGTGTCTGTACGGTGTTTTCATATACCATAATTTACCTCTTTGGAAAATCCTAGCAGAGACCATGTATTTTTCCATGAGAATGCACAATTATATGTTTCATCTAAAACTGGAACAGTGTGATTTGAGCTAATTTGCAGAGGGATTCTAAAAGATGAAAAATCAGTTTGACAACATTCCTGCTGGGACAGGCCCACAGTAAATGTTTGCAGTGGTATTTGGAGGCTATGCCACTTTAGTCAGTTCACTAGGGCTTAGGAGATGATGCCTACTGTAAAACTTGAATCACTGCTTATCAGGGAATGTGTGAAGGCTCCCAAGCTGAAGGTTCATTAGGTCAGTCTGTAAGAGCTGTCAATCAGACCAAACTATCAGACAAATACTTTTAAAAAAATAGAAGCAAAATTTTCCCACTTAGAATTTTTCCACATTATATCCCCACTGTCATCACATTGTCCACACCAGATACAGTTCTTGCCAGAGAGTAGAGTAGGCCATTGTGTTATTTTAATTGTCAGCCTTTAGCCACCAGCACATTCAAACATGAATGTTGCTCTTAATAGTCATCACGGTCCCCTTGGATGAGTAGCATAGTTTGTCTTCAAATTATACAAGTCTGTAAGGAGACAGACATTTGTGTCATACTCATTAGCACCAGAATCTTATCACAGAGCTGGAAGCACATAGAAGATGCTTAGATGTTTGTCGATCTTAACTGAACATTAAGAACAGAAACCACTGGGGTCAGCATCTTGGTGCAGTGGGTTAAGCTGCTGCTGGCATCCGATATGGACTCCAGTTCAAGTTCCAGCTGCTCCACTAATGCACCTGGAGCTTGGGCACCTGCCACCCACATGGAATACCCAGATAGTGTTCCTGGCTCCTAGCTTTGGCCTGGCCCAGCTCCAGCTGTTGCAGGCATTTGAGGAGTGAACCAGTAGATGATTTCTCTCTCTCTCTCTCTCTCGCTCTCTCTCAATCTTTCTCCCCCCCCCCCCATTTTTTCCCTCCCCCTCCCTCTCTGAAAGTCTGCCTTTCAAATAAATAAAATACATCTTTAAAAAAAAAGACAGAAACTAACTGTAGAACTCCAACACATATGAGTAGGGCCTTTACCGCCCTGTTTCCCATCCCTTTTGGCCTAACAAAATTAGACAAAATTATTTCTTACATTTCTTCCATGTTCTCAAGTATGCATTGTTTTATATTTAGCAAATTTATGTTATTTAAATTTGTGGTATATCCATTTGTTGAGCTTGAATAGAGTATTTCAAAGAATTTTATAAAAACCTGGATTATTGCTTGTAAAGTAAAACAAGATTTGGATATGCACAGTTTGTTAGGTTTTCTAGGAGTACTGCGTTTAACACTAAAACATTATTTAATGCTTACTAACCATTTAGATGATTGTGATACTGAGAGTATATTCATGTGACAAATCACTAAATCAAAACATAGGCAATCTGTTAATATGTAATCTATTGTTCATGCCTGCTGTAACTGGAGCATACTGACAGATGACACAGGTGACTTCATCAAATATGCAAGAAACCCCTATAGGATGTCCAAAATAAACAGTTTAACTATGAAAGCATCAAGTTTGATGATGGTGTACAGGCTCTAAGTAATGTTTTCTCTTAAATTAATTTTTTTAAGTTTTTTTTTTAATTTATTTTTGTTTATTTTTATTTATTTATTTTTAATTTATTTGAAAGTTACAGAGAGGCAGAGGCAGAGAGAGTCAGAGATCTTCCATCCACTGGTTCACTCCCCAAATGGCCACAACAGACAGGGCTGGGCCGATCTGAAGGCAGGAGTCAGGAGCTTCTTCTGGGTCTTGCACGCCGATGCAGGGGCCCAAGCACTTGGGCCATCTTCCACTGCTTTCTTAGGCCATAAGCAGAGAGCTAGATCAGAAGTGGAGCAGCCAAGACTCGAACTGGTGCCCATATGGCATGCCAGCAATGCAAGGCAGCAGCTTTACCTGATACACCACAGCGCCAGCCCCTAAAATTTTTTTTTAAATTTTTCATTGAAAAGGCAAAAAGAGAGACTGCAATCTTTCATCCACTAGTTCACTCCCCTAAATACCTGTAACAACCAGTCCTTGGCCAGGTCGAAGCCAGGAGCCCAGAACTCCATTCAGGTCTCCCAAGGCCCTAACTAGCTGAGCCATCACCTGCTACTTCCCAGAGTATGCGTTAACAGAAAGCAAAATTAGAAGCAGAGTCAAGATTCAAACCCAGCATCTTGGGATACAGGTGTGTCAACCAGATTCTTAACCACCAGACCAAACACCTGCCCCTAGGCTCTAATTAACATTAACAAACATCAATAAAACATGAATATATAATAAAATAAATTATATTGTGTTGTTTAGCTCTTGTTTTAATTAGCATCAGATTAAGCTACAGTTGTATTTATGAAGCTATGTTCACCTCTAATATTTGGAATTAAATACTTCTTCATGAAACAATACCCTTCCCAGAAAGGAAATTTAGAAAATCTATTTGATTAAACATCATTTGATTTTATTTCCAGGTGGCATCCATTAGGACAAACATCATGAAAAGGCCACTGACCAAAATGTTGATTCCCTGGCTGGCACCTAGAAGAAAAATAAACTTATGTTTAATGGAGTAGACTGTCTAAATCCCTGTTTTGAGAGAGCGCACATTCATGAATATGTATTCATCGCTGAATTCAATAGATTGTAATAGTGAAGGACATCCGTATCATAGAAAGTAGCATCTATTCATTAACTTACTACTTTTGAAAGAAACCAACAAGAATTCAGCTTGAGAAGGAGTACTGGCAATAAACAGTTCATTCCTTTATTATCTGACATATTCATCATGACCAGCATGATAACCAATGAAATAAAAGTGTTATTTGTGTATTATGTATGATATAATTTATTGAAATTTTCATTTTAACTTACAGTAGCATAATCCTAAGGCAGTCTTATGAGTGTAAATGAACTGTCCATGGTTTTGTGTTGTACAGTGTTGTAGGTGCAGCATAATATCTATTTATTTATACATTTCAACAAAGTTTTCTCTTTATTTCTTATTTTCTGCAATGGTAATTGAACCCTATGCCACAAGGGCTAATTCAAGATCAACTACAAAAATGGCCTCCATGCTATCTTAAATAAGCTTTGGTGGTTGTACATGACTTTTTAAGGTCATAAAATGGTAAGATTTTCTAGTAGAAATATGATATTCATTTCACTCAATCTCCTTTTCCTTCTGCCCAAAAATTTCTTGGTAAAATGTATGCTATTGGTTCCTTAATACTGGCTTCATGGCGGTTAAAAAAATATATGCTTGGACAGAAAATATAGACTTGGAAAGAGACCAGGTATGTTGCACAATGTCTATTTCCACCTTCCATTCATTCTGATATTATGTGACTACTACATGGTGTGTAGACCAATCCTCCAGGCATTAAGTATGATACAAAAGATGTCTAATATTATCCATATACTTTGAATATGTTTTTAAAAATGTATTCTAGTCATTATTGAAGGTGCAGTGGTTAAGATGCCGTTTGTGATTTCCACATCCCATATCAAATTTCCTGATTTTTTTTAAAGATTTTTATTTATTTATTTGAGAGGTAGAGTTGCAGACAGTGAGAGGGAGAGACAGAGAGAAAGGTCTTCCTTCCGTTGGTTCACTCCCCAGATGGCTGCAACGGCCAGAGCTGCGCTGATCTGAAGCCAGGAGCCAGGAGCCAGGTGCCTCTTCCCGGTCTCCCACATGGGTGCAGGGGCCCAAGGACCTGGGCCATCTTCTACTGCTTTCCCAGGACATAGCAGAGAGCTGGATTGGAAGAGGAGCAGCCGGGATTAGAACCGGTGCCCATATGGGATGCCAGCGCCACAGGCAGAGGATTAAACTACTGCACCATGGCGCTGGCCCCAAAGTTCCTGATTTGAGGCCTGGATGCTCTGCTTTACACCCAGGTGTACTCTGGGAGGCAGTGATGAGAGCTCAAGTACTTGGGTCTATGCTATCCACAGCAGAAACCCAGATTAAATTTCAGGTTCCTCCAACCCAAATGCCCATCAACAGTAGACTGGATAAAGAAATTATGGGACATGTACTCTATAGCATACTATACAGCAGTCAAAAACAGTGAAATCCGGTCATTTGCAACAAGATGGAAGAATCTGGAAAACATTATGCTGAGTGAATTAAGCCAGTCCCAAAGGGACAAATATCATATGTTCTCCCTGATCGGTGACAACTAACTGAGCACCAAAGGGGAATCCTGTTGAAGTGAAATGGACACTATGAGAAACAGTGACTTGATCAGCTCTTGTCCTGACTATTGATGTACAATGTAATACTTTATCCATTTTAGTATTTTTTTTTGTTCTAGTACTAGTGGTTGAACTCTGTAATTAACACACAATTATTCTTAGGTGTTTAAATTTTAACTGAAAAGTGATCCCGGTTAAATATAATAATGAGAAAAAGAGAGGGAGGAGATGTACAATTTGGGACATGCTATATCGGACTTGCCCCAAATGATGGAGTTAGAAACATGCCAGGGGATTCCAATACAATCCCGTCAAGGTGGCATGTACCAATGCCATCTCACTAGTCCAAGTGATCAATTTCAGTTCAAAATTGATCACACTGATAGGTCCAAGAGTCAAAGGGACCACACAAACAAGACTAGTGTCTGCTAATACTAACTGATAGAATCAAAAAGGGAGAGAACGATCCATCATGGGAAGTGGGATACACAGCAGACTCATAGAATGGCAGATGTCCTAAACAGCACTTTGGCCTCAGAATCAGCCCTTAAGGCATTCGGATCTGGCTGAAGAGCCTGTGAGAGTATTTTAGGCATGGAAAGCCAAGACACTCTGGAAAAAAAAAAAAAAAAAACAAAAACAAAAACCTAACTGAAAGATCTCTGCGAGTGAGATCCCAGTGGAAAGAACGGGGCCATCAAAGAAGGAGGTACCTTTCTCTGAAGGGAGGAGAGAACTTCTACTTTGATTATGACCCTGTCGGAATAAGATCAAAGTCGGCGAACCCTAAAGGCTTCCAAAGCCTTGGCAACTCATGACTAGAGCCTAGGGAGATTACTGACACCATAAACAAGAGTGTCAAATTGTTAAGTCAACAACAGGAGTCACTGTGTGCTTACTTCTCATGTGGGATCTGTCCTTAATGTGTTGTCCAATGTGAAGTAATGCTATAACTAGTACTCAAACAGTATTTTACACTTTGTGTTTCTGTGTGGGTGCAAACTGATGCAATCTTTACTTAATATATACTAAATCGATCTTCTGCATATAAAGATAGTTGAAAATGAATCTTGATGTGAATGGAATGGGAGAGGGAGCTAGAGATGGGAGGGGTGCGAGTGGGAGGGAAATTATTGGGGGGAAGTCATTGTAATCCATAAACTGTACTTTGGAGATTTATATTTACTAAATAAAAAAAGAAATGAAAAACAAAACAAAACAAAAAAAGAAATGATTACAATTCAGTTAATTAAAAAAAAAATTTCAGATTCCTAACTTCAGTCTGACCCAGCTTTGGCTGTTATAGGCATTTGGAAAGTAAACCAGTAGATAAAAGACCTCTGTCTTTCTGTCTGTCTGTCTCTCTGCCCTTCAAATATAATGGAAACAAATAATTTAAAAAAATACAAAAACCACTGGGGATTTCTTGCCAATTATGAACCATGTATATAGGTATATCACAATATGTTATATATATATATATATATATTTTTTTTTTTTGACAGGCAGAGTGGATAGTGAGAGAGAGAGACAGAGAGAAAGGTTTTCCTTTTTGCCTTTGGTTCACCCTCCAATGGCCGCTGCGGCCGGCGTATCTTGTTGATCCGAAGCCAGGAGCCAGGTGCTTCTCCTGGTCTCCCATGCAGGTGCAGGGCCCAAGCACTTGGGCCATCCTCCACTGCCCTCCCGGGCCATAGCAGAGAACTGGCCTGGAAGAAGGGCAACCGGGATAGAATCCGGTGCCCTGACCGGGACTAGAACCCGGTGTGCCGGTGCCGCAAGGTGGAGGATTAGCCTGTTAAGCCACGGCGCCGGCCTATGTTATATATTTTTATATTAAATATATTATATACCTAGTATATAATTTCAGTGTATATAAATTAGTTCTTATCTTCAAGAACTTTCTGAACTTGAAACACCCTGAAATACCTTAGATGTTTTAATGCAGTGCTTGAAAATAACTTAAATAGAACTTAAATTTTTCTGTCTTTGTATGTTTTATGATGGTTAAGCTTTGTACTCTAGGAACCCAACCTTTCAAGTATGATCCATTGAAATGTGATTTCTTTACCTATTGATATTATACTATTTGAGATATTTAGGAATCCTGTGAATTGTGTATGTAGAAATATAAACTTAATTTTTGAAAATTAATCCATTCAGAGATCATATATTGAACAGTAGTCTTATTTCATTACATTTAGTAGCAAACGAGGATGGAATACATGGAGCTAATATAACTTAATGAAGATTTGAAAACTGTGTAAAAAAGCTCATGCAACAAACTGAACTCCAAAGTGTGAAATATTTAGGTTAAGAGCAGAACTACAGGAAGTACTTTTAGGTCACCGGAGCTGCTACTCACAAGGGGGTTATGCTTGTTCTAGCTCAAAGAAGAGTCTGAATATATTATTTGCTAAGGAAGTCTCATTTTAATGCTGAAAAGAGAAGCAAAAATGGCATATTCATAACAAGTGGCAGTAGTGGTATTACAGCATTTTGAGGACATGGGAATGAGTTTGGAAATGAACTGATCAAAATCAAAGAACATTTCTTAATTATTGGAGAATGTAGACGTATTGCTAGGAAAATTATATTTTCCTCTTGATTTTCTTACCACTTATTTGCCACCTCATCGAGGATCTTGCCCACTAAGCCCTGGCCCATTACTGAGATAGCTGTAAAATACAGAGTATAAAATGCAGATGCATGTTTTGTTTCAGAAGAAAGCGGAGGTTCAAGAAGTACCTCCCCTAGTAGATTTGGTTGCTAACTAACACTAAGGATGTGCTAGTGCCATCATCACAGAAGAAAGGTTACACACACACAGGCTTGTTTCTTCTTTTGTGATCACTTACCTGGTCTGGGTCCTTTACCATGCAAGTGACATCTTTGTGCCTGCTGCTCAAGATCTTTGCCCTGAAACAGCTGTGTTGGAGCTTGTGATGAAGAAACAGCATAGGAATTTAACATTTATTGAGTCCCTACTGTTTGCTAGACATCGTGCTAGGTGCCATATGTACCGTATGTCTTCACAATATTCCTGAACATTAGGTTTTATTTTCCAGAGTTTACACGTGAAGAATGGAAGATCAGAGAAATTAAGTAGCTTATCTATGGTTATAGCTAGTGAATGGTTGAATTGGATCTGAACACCTGAACACCAGTTAGTCTAATTCCAAACCATATGCTACTTTCTTACAATATTGCTTTTCACTTAGGAGTATATGCAAATGATTCGTGGGATCACTGGGGTTTTCTTTGGCCATACTGCTAGGAACACTTGTATCTGAATTTTTAGTTCTCGCCTCAAGGAAGACTAGTAGCATCAGTACATTTTCAGAAGAATGAGTGATTAATTTGTGGAAGTATTCATTGGAATACCTTAGAGAATTTTGAAATCATAGAATTGAAAAGCAATGCTGTACGCTAGCCTTTGTTAATCCTGAGCTATCTCACGTAGGTAGATGTAAATCCTTTTCTTATAGATCTCTGGTAGAAAAAACACTCTAGGCTTTTCCACAGTGATTTACCTGACTACTGAAAAGGCTTTCAGATATGTGTATGTTCATTGTTAGGACCAATGGCATAGCCCAGTTCCAAGGAATCAAGCCAATAGAATAATCCCTCTTAAAATTATAATCTTCAAAGGGTCTCTGGAAATTACTTACAGAAAATTTATGCGATTTTTGTCACTTCTTTAGGAAAAGCAGTTACATTTGAACATTTAAATGATCAGGCCTAGAGTGGAACACAAAGAGATTTTTATTTTGCATTTGGATTCCCTTTATGGTTTAAGTCACAGATCTTTTCTTTACATCTAAATGAATTTAATGTTGAGAATTGGCATGATTTTTCAAATTACCACAGTTGTTTTGAGAGAGTTTTATTCTTCAATGTTACTATCATATCCCATTTATTTTCCTGTATTGTAATTATTTGCTTATTTGCCCTTCTAACAAAACTGTGAGTAATTGGAGGTCAAGAACTGTATCTTACACATCACAGTACCTCTAGTGGTCACCATAAGGCTTGACACGCCAAAATGATAGATAATTATCCATTGACTGCATTAACTTTTCCAGTTGACTCTGCTTAGGAAACCCTTCTCCCACTTTTCCACAAATGAAACCTACTAGTTCACATTTCTCTATCTTGGTTCACATTGTTTCTCTCACCTAGAGCACTCTTGCTTTCTCCTCTCCCTTTGTATAAATCCATCTAGTTCTTCGGGTCCAATTAATTGCCATCTGAGTCCTGGTCTATTCTAGCTATCACAGAATCATGTCCTCCTCATGATCCAGCTCTTTTAACTCCCATAGCCTGTCCCACAGACTTTAGCCCATTATTATGTTCTGTCTGATACTGCTTGCCAGTCTTTTAATATTTTTGTCCTTGTTTCTCCAATCACTATGAAAAATGATCACATTTTATATCATTTTCTCTCCTCTTAATAATGACTTAAATGAGAATAAGCCAAGAGATGATAAATTGTGGCCTACAGGCTAACTCCAGCTCAAAATCTAAACGTGGTTTTTTTTACCTTTTAAAATGCCTGGAAAACAATTAGGAGAATAATCTTTTACATTAAAATTATATATAGTCCAACTTTCTATAAATAAAGATTTTGGGTCATAACTACATTCATTCATTTATATTGCTGTTTGGGGGCTACAACAGCTGCATTGAGCAATTGTGACAAAGACCCTATGACTTTTGATGCCTAAAATATTTACTGCTTTACTCTTTACAGAGAACGTTTTCCATCCATGAATGCTTATGGGTTAAATCATTCATTGTCTTGGTACTATTCCATTTTGAAGCAAGATATTCTGAAAGTACTGGTAATTATGTGTTTTAGTTTAAATAAAGAAAAAAAAATAAAACAACCACAACCTTTGGAGCCCAAATTATTCCTATCTTGTAGTTGAAGTACAAACATTTTGATTTTCTCATTCTCTGGTAAACTGATTTCTAGTGTCCTTAGCAGTTTGAAATCTTTTCAACATATTCAGAGTCTCTTCCTGAACATATTTTTAATAACAGTACAGATTATTATCATTCTGGAACAGACTAGATAACCTCTAGCATTGTTCCTCTAACAGTTCCTTGAATTGGCTTCTATATGTAAACCTTGCTTTGTTAGAAATGAGAAATCTGATTTGCGAAAATGAGGACCCCTGATCCCTAACAACTCCCTGATTCTGTTTTGCCAGGACACCCACCCTCGACTTTTGGCTTAATCTAGTTCTTTTAATTGAATATGAGATAATTAAAGTTCACAGAGTTTAAACCCAGCAAGGTTTGATTTAATGATAAAAATCTGTGTTTGTCAGCTTTTCAAGGCATAATCCTGGCTTCAACCTTATCTGACAGGTAGTCAGCCTAGCAAGTCCTAGGATGAACAGCAGAGCATCTCATCTTTTCAGGCATGACTTGCTATTTCTCTTCTGAGGCATAATTTACTATTGCCCTATAGAAAAGGGGTAGGGTTAAATAAGTGGAAATGGCCTCTTGTACTCTGGCACAATAAATTCATTTAGTATGCAGTATGTCAGTGATGAGGCCTACAGGGTGCACTGGTATATTTCAAATGGGGGGGAATCCCCCAAACATAACTTATTTGATTAATGTAAATTATTCCTTTACTCGCTGAATATGTAAAGAATGTAAATTTAGTCCTGCTGTCAAAAGGTAGCTCTATGCCATTAGTTTCTGCAGCAGACAAGGCCTGCTGCATCCTGTACTGCATTTTCAGAGAGGTAATGCTAATGACAGCTTGAGCAATTGCCTTAATGAGCCAGAAAGGTGTTCTTTTTCATTCGTGTTTAGCTACTTAGAGTCAACTGAAATAGAGATCATCTGTAGATATTACAGAATGGAAAAAAAATATAAGACTAGGGCTATCTTATTAATGTATTTCTTCAAGTATGCTAGGAATGGTCCTTCAATCAGTTACTTGCCAACAAAATGCCTCGTTATCAGTGCTATATAGGTTATATGCCATGTTGAGGGTTTTAGGTTTAGGTTTTAATTACCTTCCAACTAAGTAAATATAGTTGCCATACTGAATCTCTAAGTCAATTTGGGAAATACTTTGGGGTTTCACAAACTGATCATAGATTGGTTTTAATAGTGTAAACCTTAATGAAGACAAACCATTTATTGAAAAAATTAAGCACTGTATAAGAGTCATCAAGAAAACATTAGAAATCTACCTATGTGCATATTATATAGAAAACTTAGTTCAATCTAGCTTTACTTTGTGTAGCTTGAACCCAACATGTTACTGTTAATATTAAATACAAGTTTCCTATCATCTGAGCCTTTAACACTAACGGAAATCTCCATATTTTCATATTAGTTTGAGTCTATTTAGAGATAAATCACATCCCATCAGCATAAAGCTTGAGAAAGTCTGGTTCAGATTTTGTTTAACGTCATGAAATACATAACCCATAATTAATTTTGTTATAAATTTTAGCTATGCTTTTTTCTTTTATTAAATTTTATTTAAGGTATACACATTTCATGTATTTCATATACAGATTCAGGAACATAGTGATACTTCCCACCCTACCCTCCCTCCTGCCCAGGTTCTCACCCTTCTTCCTCCTCCCTCTCCTATTTATGCTTTTCTTTTTAAACTTGATTTTCATTTTATTTGAAAGACAGAGAGAAGACACACACACACACACACACACAGGTCTTCATTCTGCTAGTGCAACCCCCAAATGCTCATAACAGCCAGGACTGGACCAGGCACAAGCCAGGCATTAGGAACTCAAGCTAGGTCTCCCACATGGGTGTCAGGGACCCAAGTACTTGAGCCATCATTTGCTGCCTCCCAGGGTACACATTAAGAGGAAGCTGGAATGGAGACTCGAACTCACTCACTTTGATATGGGCGGTGGGCATCCTAAGTGGAGTTTTAACCACTTTGCCAAACCCCTGCCCATGTAGTTATACTCTCCACGAGAAATCAAGGAGAGTTCTGGAACAAACTGGTGAAGTTCAATTTGGATTTGTGTTAGCAAATAACAAAGGTATAGGCACTCTAAAGTAATGTTTCTGCCACCATTGTATATGGTCTATGTCTTCATCTTGCCTGATCTTAATTAAATTGTGTGTCTCCTGGGCTATGGGGACTGGAATTCTGAAATTCAACCAATATTTGAAAGCTTGAAGGTGCTTTTCTGCAGGACTTGTAGTTTAAGATATGACTTCAAAAATGCCCAAGCAACAGAATCAATTTTTCTTCAATTGAATGAGTAGTAATAATAAAAAATCCTTCATAGATTAAATAATCCTTTGTGTTAGAAAGAAAAAAATTATGTAAGTAAATCTGCTCTACCATTTTCAGAAGGTGAATCAAATAATTACTAAATTGAACTACATTTAGATTGAAGTAGCATCTGAAATTATTTCCTTATAAATTTCTTATTGAAAATTTACATTGATTTTTGTTTGACCACTGAAATAAAGTGTTGGGGACTAATATAGAATTTAGATTTAATGCCCAGGTAATGGGTACTTTTCCAATTACAGATCTTCGTGGGGTTTCTAATGAAAAAAATCACTAAAGATGTCCTCTTCTCAGCTATATTATAAATGACAAAAATTCAATTCTCAAGGCACAAGTCACTGATAAGTCGAAGAATGATTCTTCTAGTTATTCACTTGTGGAGTTTTCCAAAGTTAAACTTCATGGTGACTTCCTCATAAGGAGGATCATTTCATGAGAGTTAACATTTTGTTATCGTCACAACTGTTTAAAGATTCTCAAAGAAATATTATCTGCATACACTTACCATGTTCAATATGTAATTCCTATTGCTAGTAAAATGAAAATTACTATTCCACAGTTAGACATTTATAGAGATGATTATAATACATTATTTGTCAAATTGTATGCTTTTTCAAAACTCCAAAAAAAGTGACATTCCACTGCGTCTTTGAATCTCTGATTATATAAATTTGTTTATGTTAATCTGCAACAGGTTGCTTGGTTTCTCTGTAGCTGTTTTCAAGCTGATATGCTAAAATTTGTGTTAATTCATATCTAGGCATATAGGTGTACTTCAAATCATCTAATTTAAAATTGCAGTTCTTTCTTAGAGCTAGCTGTAAGAAATGTAATTATGTAAAAAATATTTTGAATGAAATATTGAATAAATTAGTAGAAACATAGTGAATTTTTTAATACATCCCAAAATAGTATACTTGGAAAGTGATGCTTTTCTACTTTCTTTTAAATCATCTGCATATTTGAGTAAAAAATAAGCTTATCTTTATATTAGGTAGGTCAGATTAAATGCTCATTCCATTAATTCAGAGAAGCTGGCTCAGAGAGTTATGATTTGATACTGGTTGAAAATAAAAATATAAGTAAATTATTGATCCATCCTTGTGATTTCTTATCACTTCTTTCAGGTTTTTTGTTGTTGTTTTGTGAAGTCTCTGGTTAGGCTGTGATAGAATGCCATGATATTTCATTGTTCTTTAAATCCAGTGGTTGCTTATTTTAAAATCTATTACAACTAGTGCTTTTAAATACATCAAATATTTTCTGTAAAAAGAGAAAGGGAAAAAGAGTTTTACCTTAAAAATTGACTCACAAGCTATTCCAGCAATTGGTTATATTTGTTTATTTTTTAGATTTATTTATTTAGTTGAAAGGCAGAGTTAAGAGAGAGAGAGAGGGTGAGAGAGAGAGTGATCTTCCATCTGCTGAATCATTCCCCAAATGGCTGCAATGTCTGAGGCTGGGCCAGTTCTAAGCCAGGAGCCTGGAAGTCCATCCAGGTCTCCCACATGGGTGCAGGGATCCAAGGAATTAGGCCTTCTTCTGCTGCTTTCCCAGGCACATTAGCAGGGAGCTGGGTCAGAAGTAGAGCAGCCAGGACTCAAACCACTGCCCATATGGGACTGGCATTGCAGGCAACAGCTTACCTGCTGTGCAACAACACCAGACCCAACAATTGGTCATATTTTAAGCAGACATTTAACCCACATTTTTCCTTCAAAATCAGTAATATTGCATATTTCCTTTCTGGAACAAGAAAGGAAGAACTATATATCATAGCAAATCTCTAAGTCCTGAGTCCTTCCTTCTTTCCCCTATGCACCATTAGTTTGTGGTCCTCAAAGAATTACAACAGGCCTCACAAAAAAGCCATGAAAGCCTGTCTTACTTTGCTACTATAAAGGTGTTGCTTCTCCAGACAAATGAAGCTTAAACCAAACCTATGCCCCAGGAAAATAAAGGTGAGGGAGTCACTTTGCTTTCCAGGAGCTTCAGAGATCAGGGTGAAGGAGAAGATGCAGAGCCTTGGTGTCTACTCTAGAACTGCTCTGGAGCTTCCCACTTGGGTCGAATCTCTCTATAGCACATCATCAACATGCAGAGTATACCTCATATATGAAAGCAGAATACCAGCTGGATTTCTTTAGAATTGTGACCTTCATTTGTTTCCTTTGCATGTTCTATTCCCCAATTAACTTTGCCAGCCCTGGGCAAGTTAGTTAACCTCTCTGGGCCTCAAAGGCCTCATCTATAAAATGAGTGGTTTAGAATAGATGATCTTTATGATCCTTTCCATGGTGAACATTCTATGCTGTGAAACCTCAAGACTATAAACTATATGAGAGTAGGAGCCAATTTTTTTTTTTATTTCCCCACAAGGCCTAATGTAACTTTGAGTACACTACCTTGCCCTTGCTATGTGAAGTACAGAATAGTTTTTGAAGACAGCCCTAAATACATACTGAACTGGATTAGAAATTAGACATAGTGATTGAAAGTCAGATTATTTATTAGATACAGGAGTTGTGTGAACTTGATTGTTTCAAAAGAACAAAAAGCAGAACATGAATGTTTGGGATGGGTTTATGTAAACCCATTGTTATGTACTGATCAGCATTTGGCTCCCCAAACTGATTCAGACATTTAAACCCCAAATTCTTGTGTTAGCAGTTGATAGATTAAGGGTTGAGATTTGATCCAAATACAGCGTCTGAGAGGTCTGCCTAGTGGAAGATGTTTAAAGCATTCTGAGGGCAAGCCTCAGAATGTTTCTGTGAGAGAATTGCTTATATAAGTTGAGCATACTTCCTGTGTCTCTCTCTGCTTCCTGGCTCAACATCTAATCATTCCTCTACAAGTGCTCTGCCATTGCCAGCTTCTACTGGTTGCCAAACCAGTGGGGCTGCCTAACTGGGACTTTGAACCTCTAAACTGTAAGCCACGATAAATCTTTGCTTCCCCAAGAAGTTCCTCTCAGATATTTTAGTGAAAGCAACAAAAAGCACTAATACAACCATATAGGAAACCAATCATTTAATAATTAGCTATGAAAGGGTTGCAGGTTGAATTATATCACCTAGAAATATATGTTTAAATCCTAATCCCCTGTATCTGTGAATAGGATCATATTTGCAGAATGCAGCCTGCAAAATAGAGTCTTTGCAGATGTAAGCAAGATAAAATGTGATCCTACTGGATTCGGGTGCGCCCTAAATCCAGTGACTAGTATCCTTTTAAGAAGGCCATGTAGGACATGGGGACACAAATACATGCAGGGAGACTGTGTGCCATGTGACTATGGAAGCAGAGACTGAAGTGGTACAGCTACAAACTAAGGAATCCTAAGGATTGATGGTGATCTCTAGAAGCTAGCATGGAGGAAAGGAACAAATTCTCTCTCAAGCCTCGGGAAGGAAACAACACTGCTGGCACCTTATTTTAGAATGCTTGCCTCCAGAGCTGTGAGACAAAATATTTTTTTTTCTAAGTCACCCAATTTGTTCTAGCAAATGTAGGAAACTAATCCAGAAGGTGTAGACATTGGCTTAGTAAGAAATGAACAAGGAACAGAACTCTGGATTAGACCAGTCATAGATTACAACTACTATAAGATATCTACTTTCAACCTAGGATGTCTTTATTAATCTAAATAGAAATAGACCATTAAGATTTCCTTTGAGGGGCCAGCACCATGGCTCACTTGGTTAATCCTCTGCCTGCGGCGCCAGCATCCCATATGGGTGCCAGGTTCTAGTCCTGGTTGCTCCTCTTCCAGTCCAGCTCTCTGCAGTGGCCTGGGAAGGCAGTGGAGGATGGCCCAGGTGCTTGGGCCCCTGCACCTGCATGGGAGACCAGGAGGAAGCACCTGGCTCCTGGCTTCAGATCGGCGCAGCATGCCAGCCGTAGCGGCCACTTGGGGGGGTGAACCAACGGAAGGAAGATCTTTCTCTCTGTCTCTTTCTCTGTCCAATTCTGCCTGTCAAATAAAAAAATTTTTTTTTAATTTCCTTTAAAGCAACTCACAGTTCCTTAAGAGCTTAGGAAAAATCTTATAAAAACTCTACTCAGTCTGACTGAGAATCATATTTGTTATAGCAATTACAAATCTTTTGAGAGCCACCTTTGACCCAGCATATCATATGCACAAGCCTATGAGTAAGCTGCAGAAAGACTATTACTTAGAGTTATCATTCATTTATTGATTACTCTATTTTTACCTTATACAAGTTTCTTTTGTGTTAAATATCTATAAAGTCAGATACTAAAAGCTTGAGGGCTCAAAAAATAATTCTTCCAAGAAAAGTTAAGTCATTTTAAGCTGTTTGTTTACCCACAGGGAGTAAGTTCTCTCTACCTATGAAAACTTCATTTATGCTTCCACTGTATATAACTCAGATTTAATCTACTTCATTAAGATATCGTGGAATACCCTATTTTGAAGTAATATGTTTCCCCTCAATCACAAAGTTATGCTATGTAATTTTGTTGATGCTTAGCAAATGGTACCCCTTACTATAATTTGATTTTAATATCTCTATATCTTATTGTTAAAGAAAAAAATTGACAATGAAGACTTCATTTAGCAGAACTACTACCAGGGAATTTATAGTAGGAGAATGAAATTGAACTTAGCTCCAAATACAAGTACCAAGTGGAGATATATAGCCAAGAAGTAAGGAAAGAGTCAGTGGATAGAAAATTACAAACAGAAAACATCAGAGTAGCAAGTGGCAGGCCAGTTTGTGAGACATCTAGGTTAAAGATAAAAGGATTTGACCAGATATCAAGGGTAGGGGATTTTCACTAACTAACAAAACAGGATTCTTACTAAATCTGGACTAGATGGGCCAAGATTGAGCCCAAAGTCAACCCAGGCCAAAGAGAGAGCTCAGAGGACCCCGACTCAAGTTTGATCTGAGGAGTCCTTGTCATATCTTCTCAGTTAGATTGTTTCTAGAAAATAGGAATCATAATTCACACTCTTTTGTATCTTTACTCCCTACTCCTTACACACACACACACACACAAAGAGCAGTGTATGAGTGTCATAAAGTAAGTTGTGATGAATATTTTTGTTGCTGATAGACTAATTATGACACTATCAACCTCATTCACCAGCCAAACTGGTGCTAGGCACAGCCTTACACAACTCATTATTTCACTAAATCAAGACAATCTATATGCTTAAGACTGTGGCACAGAATTTGTGGTTAACAATAGTTGGCATGATTTATTCTCCTGCCTGCTATTTTCAAGCGATGTTACCACTTTGAATTCACTTTTTAAAGCAATATTTATAAATGTAATTGATAAAAGTATGGTATCATTTGCCAATGAAAAGAATTGTTGCCTGCTTGCGAAAAGAAATGTAAAGCACTATATAGTAGAAATTGCAAACATCCTCACAGAAGTGATGGATTAATGACCACATACAGCATTATGAAAGCTAGTTATAGTTTGCTTAAACCAGTCTCTCTCTTTATGGCATTCTCAATCTTTTTAAACAGCTAGGATATAATAACATTTTAAAAATTAAAGTATTTCACATAACCAAGAACTTGATATGAAATGAGCAACATTAAGCACAAAACAATTGAAGCTTCAAATACTGGAGCAGGAAAGAATTTTAAACAGCCCAAATGAATAAGGATGCAACACTGTTTGCTTCTTCAGATGCAGTAATAAGCAGGCTCAGAGGTGAGCAGGAAGAGAGAGCAATAATGGCTCCCACTACCATTTTTCTCTTGTGACTTTGACTCACAAAGGTGACACTTTTGTTTAAAGATTGGATACAATGTAGCTACAGGCAGCAGGGGGGAGAATTTGGTCAAATGACTGGACCCTCTCAATGTCTCTCTCTCTGAAACACACACACACAGACACACACACACACAGGGACATGAGGTAGTAGGTGTCTGGAAGAAATACAGATAGAAAGGGAGAAGGGGAGGGAACAAAAAAAAAAAAAAGATTTACATTACCAATGACAAATCAAAGCTGAAAGTTTGCCTGGCCTGTTGTCATTCATTGCCATTCATATTTAGAAAGCAGACTGCTGTGATAATTGATTTGATAGTCCAGCTTGAGTGGAAGCACTTCTGGGCATAGCAGGCCTCAGAGATGCCAAAAAAGAAGAAAAGGTGGGAATGAAATAATGCACTACTTTCTCCTCAGAGGCATGTGGCCCAGTTTTTAAGAACAGAAAAAACATGCTCTGGGGTGGGGGAAGTAGAATGGGGAGGAAACCTAAAGAAGTCCGTAATAAATACAAAAATGACCATATAGCTCTAGTCAGATAAAAATAGGCATTCAAACTGAAACAATGAGAGGACATATTTTACTGACAGGTGAATAATAGGGGAGTATGGTGGAAATAATCTGATTTTTAACGGATTCTGTCCTTGAGAGTACCTTTTTTGCTGTTCTTTTGTATAAAGACAAAAGTGATTCCTTTTCTCAAAAGCCTTTTAATTTTTTAAGCTTTTCATACTAGATTAATAGTTTAGAAGGAGAAAAAGAAAACAATAATTGAGATTGAAAAGCTATATATGTGCCTGGATTATCTAAACGTCATTGAATGTATTTCCTTGAAGCAATAGGTAATAATGAAGCTTGTTCTTAGATTTGTGCATGGAGGCTGGTGTTCAGCCATTGCTTCCTGCTGATATGAATAAGCGAGGAGACTAAAGTGCCAGTTGAAGGAAGGAAAAGATAGACAGAGATTTTTAAAAGTACTGAATTCACTGCCTGACCTCTTAATCACAACTGCCAATTGGATTGTGTGCCCTGTCAATCCATATAAGGACCTAAAGAAAACCAGATAAAAGACATGGCTGTCAAAACACAAATTTTAATCAGAACCTGTTTGTCTTTTGAGAGAAATGTACTTATTTACATTCAAAAATAGCTAAATCCTGTAACTTTGCCCCTTTTCTCTCTTTTTTTCCCTTGCTCTGCTACCTTCATTTCTCCTTTCTCTCTTCTTCTCTTGCGTAGCTGCCTGAACTATAAGGGAGAGTCTGTTGTTTGGCCTCAAATATCAATACCCACACATCAGTTTTTCTGTTCCCCTGGTAAGTTCTCAAATACACTGAGACAGCTTTATGGGTTTCAAAAAAAAAAAAAAGGAAAACAACTCCCAGTATATAGCTACTTGTTTTTAAAATTAATACAGAGAAAGCAATGTCAGTATAATGTGTGGCAATATTTCTCACAGTCTGTTAAAAAAAATCATCAGCATGAGAATTATCTGGGGAGCTTATTAAAATTCAGATTCTCAGACCTCACCCCCAGTCTGTTCAACTACAGTGTATCCTGCTCCGTTCAGTTACCTACATTTTTAACAAGTGCCTCAGATCATTCTTCAGCAAACTACTGAAGTTTGAATACCAGAGATGTAAGGGTTAAAAAGCAATATTTAATCAGATAGGCTGATGTTTTTTCACCATTACTAGTTGAATAAACTTAGGTGAATTACCTAGCCTCTCTAAAATTCAATTTCCTCATCCATAAAAATATATCTATCTAACAATGCTTATATAATATAGTTGTTTTGAGGATTAAATAAGATAATGAATATAAAAAAGTACAGTGGCTGCTGATATCAATACATAGTCAATATTATTGATATTGTTTATTTTTTATGATTTTGAAATAGATTCTTTGCATAGATTATTGATACTGCCTCCATGTAAAGTAAATATTAGGTTCTACTTCAATTGTTTATTAACTTGAATAATACTTTACACATCTCTAAATAAGAACATTTAAGATTAAAAATCATAAACATCACTGCACTTTACCCAATGAAGAAATAAAACTATCTTAGACTGAAATGATAGCACATGCTTACTGGTATAGAGTAAAACATACTCAAGAATATCAACTGTATACAGACTACTAGATATGCAAATATATAATTAAAGAGCATTTGGGTCCTGAACTTGATGAGTGAGAACTCCCCAATGACCAGGAGATCAATGTGATACTATAAATATCGAAGGAAATTCACAGTGTTACTAGCAGCAGCACCATCTCACACCCAAAGAGAATTCATCAAATATTATCATGAACTTGGAGATTCTTTATCTTCCTAGCCTAGAGTAGGAGAAGAATCACTAAATTTTAATTCCAGTGTCTCCTAGGCCTGTTGCTTCAGACAAACTTCTTCCACTTGGTACCTCCATCTATAAAATGATAATCATATTTGCCCTACCTCAAAACTTGGAATTAGGAACAACTGTGGCAATGCATATAGGAAGCATTTGTAAACTAAGTGCTTTAGAAATGAATGGTATTGTTTCATACCTATAAAATATAGTTATCAACTCTTGACTGTAGTTACATTCTCATTTTTCAGGAAGTCCAAAACATAGATGAAATTAAAAATCATTGTTATGCCTTGCTGAGTTTTGCTTGAGGTGACCAAATTGCGTTGATGCATTTTCACTCAGCTTTTGTTGAATATTCCTTAGTCCGAAAGCTTTCAGCTTTGTGGCTTTGAAGCTCCAATTCCCTGATCAATGTCTGAACTTGTGAAGCTTGAAATTTGTCATTTGGCATTGACTTATGTGTAAATTTGAGTCAAAACTCAGTGTCCTTTAAACATCTCGGGGCAAATTTTCAGCATGGCCTCATTTTTGCTGATACAGTTATGTATTTGTAAGTACAAATTGCCACTTTTGTCCTCAAGAGAGCACAAAGTGGTCATTGCACCTGCCATGAGGTAATTGAAGGTGCAAAAAAACACTTCTACAAAAAGATCTTTATAACACTCCCTTCCCCCACCCTTCTCCCCTCCCTTCCTCTGTGTATACAGGAAAAAAAAAAAGAATGCTATTAGCAGCCTTTGAATAGAGGTCAGCATTTCTTTTCAAGAAAAATAAACTGCATCTCATTTGTGCTATTTTTCTGTTTAAAAAGGAAATATACGTAGGAGCCATTTGTAAGCTAAGTGCTATACAAATGAGTGCTAAGCTACTCTGAGTAATTTAAAACAAAAATGTTGATGTAAATGGCAATGTATTTCACAATTACTATTTAACCGTAATGTTCTATAATCCTTAACTTAATCAATGAGTAATTTTTGACTTGGAAAATAGCTTTTGAGACTCTATTACAGAACTTACGCTGCACCTATAGTTTTAGTCACCTAAATGTATCCTGTGAGATTTGTAGACCAAGAAAATAACATGTGTTTTTAGTATGCCCTTCTTTGCAGTGATGTTCTCTGGGTCCTTTTTGGGTTCTGTAGCTGGAGAAAAATGTAGGAGGTATGAGAAACGAAAGTCAAACCCAACAGAGAGCTTACCTGTTATCTAAGCAATATATACGTTACAATCAGCTTAGAAAGTTTCCAGGCAATGGGAGTACTTTGTAGCCATTTATATAGTACATTACCCACAACCAATCTGAGCATTGCCTGGAAATCTTTCTCAGAGATTAATTTTATGTTGCTAGTGATTCATATACATATATTCTTTAGCATATATATGTGTATATATATATACTGTCTCATGCAATCTCATGCAAGTAGGCAGTTTCAAATTTGTTGCCCTCAGAAATAGCAAACTGTCATTTTAGTTTCCTTTTGAAAAATGTTTTATATTTTTGATTGCAGTAAGAACACTTAACATAATATCTACCCTCAAGAAATTTCTAGTGCACAATAAAATATTATATCTGTATAGCTATTTTCTTTATGGTTACATAGAACATAGCAGTCCATATTAAGCTAATAACAACTTAACTTCAGTCACATACAAAAGCTCTATACTTTTACTTCTCTCTCTCTACATTTTATTACTGTTGTTAAATTTATGTTTTTTTATATTACATAAGGAATCTTCAAAAATTCATGGAAAATGTGTGCTTTATCTTTTAACTTCATTTTTCGATAAACTATTTACTCTCATATGTCCCTTAACAGAATTTTGTGTAGTTATTCTTAATAACTTCGTGGGTTTTTTAAAAGATTTATTTATTTATTTATTTATTTATTTGAAAGGCAGAGTTACAGAGAAGCAGAGGCAGAGAGAGAAAGAGGTCTTCCATCTGCTGGTTCACTCCCCACATGGTCACAGTGGCCGGAACTGTGCCAATCCAAAGCCAGGAGCCAGGAGCTTCTTCTGGGTCTACCATGCAGGTGCAGGGGCCCGAGGACTTGGGCCATCTTCTGCTGCTTTCCCAGGCCACAGCAGAGAGCTGGATGGGAAGTGGAGCAGCCAGAACTCGAACCTGCACCCATATAGGATGCTGGCACTAGCACTGGCCCCAATACTTTTTGTTTTGTTTTGTTTTAATGTTTATTATAGAATTGAAAGTGATTTACAAAGTAATATAATATTCTCTACTTCCTTATTTACTTACCCTTACCAGTGTAGTTTATACTTTTATATGCTTTTATGTTGCTCTTTAGTATTTTATTTTTTCAATTCAACTTGAAGAAATTCTTTTAGCAACACATCTGGTGGTGGTGAACTCCTTCAGATTATTTTTTGTCAGGGAAAGTAACTTTCCTTCTCTTCGAAAGACAGTTTTGCCAGGTATATTGTTTTTGATTGACAGCTTTCATTTTTTAGCACTTTGAATATTGTCATCTCATTGCCTTATGGCCTGTAACATTTCTGTATTAAAATCCAATGATAGTCTTTTGGGAACTCTCTTATACATGATGAGTCACTTTTCTCTTCCTGATTTAAAATCATTTTTGACTTTGGACAATTTGATTATGTGTTTTGGTATATACTTCTTTGGATTTCTCTTATTTGGAGCCTTTTGGTTCCATGAATCTGGATGTCCATTGCCCTTCCCAGATTTGTGAAGTTTTCCTCTATTATTTATTTAAATAAGCCTTTTCTCCATTTCTCTCTCTCTCTCTTCTCCTTTGAGATTTCCATAATAAGTATATTTTTCTACTTGATAATGTCCATTAAGTATCTTAGACTTTCTATACTCTTTCATTCTTTTCTTTTTGTCCCTCTGTTTATTAATTTAAATGACTTGTCTTCAGGTTCATTGATTCTTCTTCTGCTTGATCAAGTTTGCTGTTTAATCCCACTAGTAAATTTTTCAGTTTAGTTATAGTATTCTTCAGCTCCAGAATTTCTGCTTTTATACTTTCTGTTTGTTGATATTTTCACATTGTTCCTGCATACTTTTCTCAATATTGTTTAGTTTTATATATGTATTCTTTTGTAACTTAGTGAGCATCTTTAAATTCATTATTTTAAATTCTTTATCAGGTAATTCATAGATCTGTATTTGTTTAGTGTCAGATTTATTTTGTTCCTTTGTGTTATATTTCTCAAATTCTTCATGTTCCTTATAACTCTGAACTGATGTCTGTGCGTTTCAGGAAACAGCTACCCCTCTTAGTGTTTACAGACTGGCTTAGACAGGGAAAGAGTTTAACCAATCAGCTAGGCTAGAGATTCTGGGAGCCTCTGAAGCCTTTTTCATGGCTGTGTCTTCTCTGGGCTTCAGTGGATAACTTTCTCTTTAGAGATATTTACTGGTTTCGTTTTTTCAGGTGCCCATAATCATTGCTGCTTTTGGTGTCTAACTACGGTTCCATGGGCTTAGTTGAAAGCATACTCTATTCCTCTCCATCCTTTGCCTGTGGAGAAACGTCAAGTTTTTTGTCTTCTTCTAAACTCATAAAACTATGTTAGGCATAATAAGCCACCAGACCCATTTCCCCCTTTTCCCTTATGCACTGAAGGGCCAGATTGTTGGAACCCTGCTCCATTCCTCCCACTTTTCCTGTTGGATAAGCCTCAGGTTCCCTGCCTTCTTTGAATCTTGCAGAGCTGTGTACACCAAAGTAAGTTGCCCACCCCTTTTCCTTTGTTCTTAACTATCTCCAGGCATCCAACCTATGTTCGTTCTGTGTATGTTTGCCATATGAGGCAAAACAGAAACTAGCTCTTCAGGTAGTATACCAAAAGGATGGTGAACTGGAGTAATGCTTTGCTTTCTTTCCCCTTGAAGAAAAATTTGCAGACCAAGTTGATCTTTTTCAGTGCTGAGTTGTGCCAACTTGAGGAGGAGCTGATACAGACAAAAGTGATATTATTCTTCGTAACTATTTCCATATAATTGTTTTCAGTTTTGTGCTTGTGCGCTACAGCCTCGTAACTGGATTCTGGTCTTCTTGTGAAGATATTTTTGTCTATATATTGTTAAATTGGTGTTTCTTGGGACAACGAGGACTAGGACTTCCTATTATACCATTTTGGTAATATCAACAAACTATTATTTAAATAGGAAGCTTCCTTCATTTAGGGAGCAATATAATTTAATATAGTTTATCTACACATTTCTCTTTGGATGACTAAATTAGAAAAGGTCATCTGGAATTCCCCTTCTACCCAACACTGTTAAAGCAAAAACTGTTTAAGTGGTACCTGGATAACTGACAGGATTCCTTGCAGGTAGCCTGAGACCCAATATAATAGCAAATACTCAGGGGCCATTGATCTAAAGGATGACATTCAGGAATTCCCAAGACTATTAAATTTTACTAATGAATGTGATGGAAAATAACATTTTAGAATGTGACTGATGTGTATTCAAGATGATGAGAGAGTGAGAAAGAGTGAAATGATAAAAGTCCTTGAAAATGTGTTTTAAAAGCAATGCTGTCAAATATTAAATATACAGTTTGAACTGGTTTTTTTTTTTTTTTTTTTTTTTTTGGTCCTGGTGACAAATGCAAATCTGTCTGAGCCAAGATTACTGTGTTTTTTTGTTTTTTTTTTTTTTGACAGGCAGAGTGGACAGTGAGAGAGAGACAGAGATAAAGGTCTTCCTTTTTGCCACTGGTTCACCCTCCAATGGCCACCGTGGTAGTGCGCTGCGGCCAGCGCACCGCGCTGATCTGATGGCAGGAGCCAGGTGCTTCTCCTGGTCTCCCATGGGGTGCAGGGCCCAAGCACTTGGGCCATCCTCCACTGCACTCCCTGGCCACAGCAGAGAGCTGGCCTGGAAGAGGGGCAACCAGGACAGAATCGGTGCCCCGACCGGGACTAGAACCCGGTGTGCCGGCGCCGCAAGGCGGAGGATTAGCCTAGTGAGCCGCGGCGCCGGCCCAAGATTACTGTTTTGTTTCATGTTATCCCTTCCCCACACAGTAATAACCATAGTGATGGCCAGTTCTGCAGAGTGTCACTCTGATATGTTAGGAAATCACTGTCTCTTAGGTAGCCAAAATGTAAGTGAATTACAGCTCACTCCACATTGTCAAGCCATAGAAATAGCAACAAAGATACCTAAATGAAACAAGCTCTGGTCTTTTCAAAACCAAAGTAGTGCAAAAAAAGCATTACATTTAAGTGGCACAAACTATTCTGTAAGGTTATTGCTAGAATTCAGACAGTAAGAAAATAATAGAACCCTACCTTTATAAAGATTAAAATATTGGATTTGAATTAATACCATTTTCAGTTTTAAATTTGTTCACATATTTAAGAAAAGAAAAGAAACCATATAACCATGTTTTACTTTCTCATCTTCTCAAAAGGTAATGCAATAAGTGAAAGTAGTGGCCTTCTAACACCCTCACCCAAATTAGTACTTCCATTAGTAAGTAGTTCCTTGTAACTATGAATTGAGAGAGGCTTTTGATTGATAGTGTTCTCTTAAAAAGAGCAAAAATGATTCTTATACCTTATATTTAGTACATGAAATTTTTAAACAACCAATGCTGTTTCATGTTTAAAAATTCCAAACTAAAGAAAAAAATACAGCTTTTAGTTGTAGTCTTTTTATCAATCAATCTGCAGAGCTTGGGTTCATTTAACGTATGTTGGACAGGAAAACAGTACCCTAGTAGATGTTTTGGTTAAATGAATTCATTCAAATAAGTGTGAGTATTGTTAGATTTGTTGGCTGGAAGGGAGGCTGAGTTTGATTCGTCCATAGGCGATCTGCAGAAGAGAGGTAAACAGAACATGATTTCCCCTGAGTGTTATTGCTAGGAAGAAGAATTTGAGCCAAATTTTAGGATTTGGTCAGGGCCAAGCAAGATGTTATCACTGAGAAGAAACTGTGGTATATGGTAATGACCCTCCAGAAAATCAAAAGTAGGAGATACAACATCTGTGACTTGTCTGTGCCGCTACCCTGCCTTCCCACCCACTTCTCTCTCTCTCTCTCTCTCAGTTTTTTAGATCACCTATGCTTGCCTCCTCCACCCTTCTCTGGCTCAGCCACTTTGAAGCTCTTATCAGATACCTTATCACATTCTCTTTCTACTCACCTTTTGCTTTCTTTTAGTTGCTAAATATGTCTAAAGACATTTTCTATTCCTAAGGAGGAGATGTATGCTGAAGTTTTCTTTTTCTTTTCTAATTAAAAATATTTATTTATTTCTAAGGCAGAGAGAGAAAAACAGAGAGTTCCTATACAATGGTTCACTCTCTAAATGCCTGCAACAGCTGAGATTGGACCAGGCAAAAGTCAGGAGCCTGGAACTCAATCTGGGTCTCCTACATGAGTGGCAGGAATGCAAGTATTTGAGCTTTATCACCTGCTCCTCCCAGGGTGCATATTAGCAGGAAACTAGAATGGAAAGCAGAACGAGGGCATGACCCCAGGTACTCCAAGATGGGATACAGGCATCCCAAGTGGCTGCCCAAATGCTATACCAAACATTTGCCCCAGTATGCTAAAGTTTTCTTAAGTGATTTAGTATTAAAACAGGGGAAAGAAATATCATAGTGGTTTCTCAGCCATGCCTCACCAAAGCTAGAATGTTCCAGTTACAACAGTAGCTCTGGCAGTTTAACAGCAAGTGACAAAATGACCATCTTGTTGATTGTCATCCTTTAGGAGCAGGTGTGTGTTGTGCTTGATTCCAGCTGTGCCTTCCTAACCTCTGTGTTCTCGTGGTTTGCCATTATGGTGACTCAGTTGCTCCATTTTTATTCTTCTAATTTTTCATTATATCCCCTTCACAATGAATGGACTCTGTGTTCTCCTTTCTACATCAGGATTTCTGCTTATTCTTGACTTCTGCTATGTGGCTTTTAACATATTCTCTCTCTCTCTCTCTCTCTCTCTCTCTCTCTGGTTTTTCTGTTGCTTAATATTTATATCTCTTTCTGCATGTGTCATTCCCCCAGAAAGATTTGCTTGCTTTGGTTCAAAGTAGAAGTTTCCTGTCGTAAAGGACTCTCATAGCAGTTTCTATATAGTGAGGTTTGATTGTTTTTTGGTAACTAGCTGTTTTCTCATCTGTGATTGGGGTCATTATGATATCAAGTTTTAGAACTTATGTATTAGGTACTCCATTAAAAGTCATCTCAAAAGAGGGCAGTGTAACTGACAGGCATCATGTTGAGAATATTCTGTGTATGATGCCATCACATCAAGGGAGTTGAGGCACTCAATGTTTGGTTTTACTCTATATATCATTGAATCCAAGATTATATCAATTAGTGTATGTACCACTAAGAAAGAAATTCTGCCAGTTAAACTTCAGCATGCTAATTGTTAAATGCATCCCAGTCTCAAAGATGTTAAAATGTAAAAAAAATATGTATTTTTTAAAAGATGAAATATGGTATCTGTTATGAACCTGAGCTATTTCTGAGGATCAAAATTAGACTGAAGGTCTCTGAAGACTGACTCAGAGTAGGGTAAATACTAAAGGCTAGGGATTGGTGTATTAATCTGAAAGGCCAGATGATAGTGTCTAGTGAATAGACAGCAGGTACCCATCTTCAGATGGGGAAGAGGCCAGTCACAGGTCCAGAGTGTGGTTTGGGTCAGGAATCTGACAGATTTCATAAGGTGAACACAAAGGGGGACTGAAATATTCCCATATTGACTTAAATGGCATGGATATGTCAGAGATTTCTATTTTTGTCCACTCCTCTCTTACATTCTAGGATCAACTCATCTGTATCCTTTTATCTTTTTAAAGCACCTCCTTGTTTATTTCTTATATATTAACTGTATCTCTGAATGGACGGTCACTTTATAAACCAAATGCCTTTTTTTTTTTTTTTTGTCTATGAAGCACCTCACATAGGGAGATTTAAACTCACAATGGTGATACATTAATGAATCATCTCTATACTCATTGACTCTGTTTCTGTTATTAGGAAGATAACATAGCTTTCATTGTTATTATGAATCAACCTTTTTTTTTTTTTGTCTCTGCTATGTGGATGGAACAAAGCTGCACATTAATGTGGTTAGCACGGAAGAAAATCCTTACCAAAATTGCTTAGCTCTCCCACCACATAGCCAAACTTGGTATGGGTGGTTATCTAAGACCACTCTCAAGTGATCTCCATGACATTCTGGGGTCAGTTTACTCCAGGTTTGTAAACACAAGATATGGAGCAGCTGTTTGTTAGGATATCTCCCAGTGTGTTTCCTTTGAACATTTATTTTATTTGGTGTTGCTACATGTCTTATGTAAATAGGATTGAGTCAAAATGCTGAATGAAATGAAAGGCTCCAAGAAGTGTCTATATAATGTATGCAGATTTCTTGCTGAATCTCTGCTCATAGATTCCACAGCTATTATAACCCAGTATATCTAGTATGATTTTGAAGTTGATCTCTTGGGGCCCCTTTTGTCTTCTGAGACTCTGGACACCTATGCTAACTAATCTTTTCCTATGTCCTTCAAGACTACTCTGGTCTCAGCTGAGCCTCAGGGGGATTCCTTTGAAGCGTGAACAAGAGTGATCTGGCTCAGGAGGATAGCAAAGTGCCTAGCTATATGTGTCACTGCTTTAGACACTTCATAAAGAGAATTTGATGAGGTGGCAAGTTTGGGCTCCAAGACATAACTAGACTTTACTTATACTCTGGGGAAAGAGATTCCGGACTCCAGCATTGTCCTTACTGTGCAGCTGAAGGGCCAGGCTGATTACCCTGAACTTTACATTTCCTGAAATATGTACTTAGTTTTCATGATAAAAAGCTCTCTCCTCTTTTCCATAGTACTTTTCTATCATTATTTTGGTTAAATAGCCCTTGTTTTCAAAATTCAAGTACCACTTGTTATACATATCCTAGATTAGAGTAACAATATAAGTACATTTGGATTCCACAGCAACCATTCCAGGATTTTCCGGAGAAAAGATAACTTAAATGATCTATATGGTCCTTTGGTGACATATAGAACTGCTGGGACTTATGTTATTAATGAATCCTCCTCTCTGCCACTCTGCATTTATACCTGATCACTCCTAAATGGCAACTTTGTCTTTCTTAAAAATTGTATTTTGTGTATTTATTTATATACTTATTTTTTGAAAGGGTGATAGAGGGAGAGATGGGAGGTGGGAACAGGGATCTGTTGGTTCCCTCCCCAGATGATCGCCAACAACCAGATCTGGGTCAAGTCAAAGCCTGGAACAAGGACCTCTATCCAGATCTCCCATGTGGGTGGCAGGAACCGGAGTACTTGGGCCATCCTCTACTGCTTTCCCAGGCACATTTGCAGGAAGCTGAATCAAAAGAAGAGGAGCCAGCTGCTTCTCTGATATGGGATCCTGGCATTGCAGCAATAGCATAATGTGCTGTGCCACAATGCAAGCCCTTCCTTTTTTATTTTAAAATTGGCAAATAACAATTGTATGTAACTATGTGGTAAAATATAATGTTTTGATATATGTCTACAATATGTCTTGTCTTCTTGAATACACTTTTTTTAAAAAAAGATTGATTTATTTATTTGCAAGTCAGAGTTCCACAGAGAGAGGAGGAAAAGCAGAGGGGGGGGGGGGGTCTTTCATTCGCTGGTTCACTCCCCAATTGGCTGCAATGACCAGAGCTGTGCCAATCCGAAGCCAGGAGCCAGGAGCTTCTTCCAGGTCTCCTACGCAGGTGCAAGGGCCCAAAGACTTGGGTTGTCTTCTACTGCTTTCTTAGGCCATAGCAGAGAGCTGAATTGGAACTGGAGCAGTCGGGACTCAAACCGGCACCCATATGGGATGCCAGCACTGCAGGCTGCGGCTTTACCCACTACACCATAGCACCAGCCCTGAATACACTTTTCTAATTCTTCCTTTCCCTTCCTTTCTACTCCAACCTTCTATTTTTCTCTCCTTAGTAAAGAAAAATGGCTAATGCTTGGGAGACATTGTAGTCTATTGTTTGAAACTAGTCTGAAACTAGCTTAGACATTCCCCCATCCTGTACCATCCCCAAGTCCAGCATCAGGAGTAAAAGTCTCATCACTCCTTTTGTCAGCATTTAAGTAAATGCTATGCAATGGCTTTATGCTTACTAATTTAGATTCTCTGTTTATAGAGCCAGTCACATTGACAGGCCACTGGACAAACATACTATTCTTTGAGGTCATGGATTTCCTAAATAAATTGGCAACAGTAGTTGAAAATCAGATTACCTGGAAATCTAAAAGGGGAAAAAAAAACTGAATGACCTTTTTAATCTCTTTTCAAAAGTTTGATGGATTTTTTTAGTTTTCAAGTTTCTGGAGACAATTAACAAGCAGTAGGAACAAGAAAAAGCAGAACTTTCACGAGATGTATATTTTCATCAATTCATGCCCATATATACTGACTTTTTTTTAAGATTGATTTATTCATTTGAAAGGCAGAGTTACAGAGAGGAAGAGGAAGTGAGAGAGAGAGAGAGAGAGAGAGAGATCTTCCATCTGGTGGTTCACTCCCTAAATGGCTGCATGGCTGTAGCTGGACCATGATCCAAAGCCAGGAGCCAGGAGCTTCTTACATGTCTCCCACATGGGTACAGGGACCCCAGGCACATTAGCAGGGAACTAGATTGTAAGTGGAGCAGCCTGAACTTGAACCAGCACCCATATGTGATGCCATCACTGCAGGTGGTGGCTTTACCCACTATACCACAACACCAGCCCCATGACATTATATTTAAAGACAAATATATGAAGGAGTTTGTCTTCTTCACAGTGACATGTATCAAAGTGAAGAATACCCGTTTTGTTTTTTTTCCTAGTTTATACTAAAGTTGTTATATATTGCAAAATTATAGTTGAATTTCGATAAATCAAATTTTGTACTGAAAATTGATTTCTGTTTATATACTGTTATGTGATAGGTTTTTTTTTTCTTGAAAGAAAGGAAATAGAAATGTTTTCTGTCTCTTAATAAATGTGGGCTTTTTAAATGATTACTTTAGTTCAGCTTTTTACCTCAAAACTTTTGAGCTTAGATATTTTCTTGTTTTTCTTATTTTAAATATATTTCTCCAAATCCGTCAATTCTTATATTGAAATGAATGAATTCATGAAGTTGCCTTCTTCGCAGCATGAGGGACTAGCAGCCAGAATAAAAATAATCAACCTAATATTTCTTGTTGCTGGAACATAATTATGAGAATATTACACGGAGGAAGCCATGCTTAAAATAAAGGCTTCATATTGCATTTAAAACTCAAGTGGGACTTTCAAGTATTCTGTTTAGTAGAATAATATATTGATGAACCCTTGGAGAACTAATTATGTTGTTTCACATGAATTACAAATGCATCGTTTAGCTGCATTATAGTCTTACATGTGTCCTTTACAATTAATCATCATTAAATGTTTGATATGTAAAATTCAAGATGCAAAGAAAGTATACTTTTTTAACCAAAATGGTTCAGACAAATACCAGTATTTTGATTTAAGGTCTATAACAAGTCTACAGATTCTCTTTTCCCTTTTTGCAAGATCAATGTATGAATCTGGAAACTTTTACTAGAGCTCCCTCACTAGAATCCTATTGTTAATGGCAAATGAAAGTTGTGACAGTAATTTTTATTATACTACTTCAGGCTTCCTTCTGAAATTTGAGCAACAGAAGCGTGTTATTAGGACTTTTCATTGTATCTATAGTTTTCTTTTCAAATATGCTTCCAAAAGTCATGGTTTTTTAAACCTTTGACTCTGAAAGTCACAATTTCGAGTAGGAATTGAAATGCTAGTAGCACAGGCAGTGCCCCTTTACATAGAATCCTGGCAGTACTTTTAGTGAATTATTTAAGAAGTCAACATTGATTCCCTCCTGAGCCAGTCCAGTCTCTTTCCAAAAATGTTGTGGTTCCTATTAGCTCCACCGTTTTACAGGAAAATATTATAGTCCAAAGAACTGGATATTGTTTGTAGCAAGATAGGCAAAACCCATAAACTTTGAATAGTATAAGTATACATGCGCTAAACTCCTATGACATTTATGGGCAGAAAGTACAATGAGATGTGGAATCATAAATTAGAAGAATAACTCATTGAATTCGAAGTTCTGAGCACTGTACTACCTACTAGGAGTTGAGATGAATGAGGAGTAGTTCCTTTCCTCAAGAAATTATACCATGAGTAGAAACATTCCAGAGGATCAATGGTGAATTAATTACAGTGAGTTGACATGTTACAGACTGAACAGATGTACTTACAGCATGAGCTCTACAGTCAACGTCTACATGTTTTTTAACTAGTTACACAACTGTTGTCCTGTGTAATTCCCAACAAAATTATAGGTGAGGAATGATAAAGTCAAAAGGACTCCTAGAGTTCACCTAGTCCAAATTCCTCTTTTTCCAGAAGAGGAAAACAAGGCCCAGGGAGAGTGAGATGATCTATGCCCAGTCATACTGCAAACTAATGACAGTAGAGACTAGAAGTCAGGTCTTAGTTTAGTCTTTCACGTGGGAATACATGCTAACCTCTTTCTTTAAGCTCTCTCCCCTTGCTCTATTTTAGTGGTAAAAGCAATGATATAAGAAGTCCCTGGAAAAATGAAATTTTCTAAATGAAGGAAAGAACTCCTGGCTAGAATACTCCTGAGAAAGATAAAAAATTGAAGCATGAGTTGAAAAACTGATTAAGAGGAGGGAAGGAACAAATACAGACCAGAAAGGAAATTCAGAGAAATCCAACTGCAAGAATGAGAGAATCACAAAGAAAGGAAGACTAAAGTAATTAGCCAGTAACAATTATTTTAATGGGAAAATGGGCTGACATGCCATAGGTCTAATTTTATGCATTCAATCTAATTAAATTTTTTTTTCAAAATAAATAGAGTCAGCTATGTTAGGTAGCCTCATATTAAACAGAACTCTCTATTATCCAGCACATTTGTATAGCTGCAGCGTAGTGATGACTGACACGTCTAATGATGACCCTGAGGCAGTGTGATGCCCCAAAGTACCTTTTGAACCAACAAAAAAAAATTTCCATCACATTCAGCATGGTTTCATTGTTAACTATATTTTATTCAAAATATTGGGAAATGAGGAATATGTTTGTGATAGGTTTTTGGGTAATTATCTATGAATATGTCTTAGTTCATCACAGCACTTCCTATCTTGGCAAGGCTACATAGTAGAGATTTTATTGTAATGAGAAAGATCTTGCATTATTGTTTTACTTATCTTCCCAGAAGTTCCCTTTTTTAGACTTTTTGAGAGTTCTGATTTCTCTTGCTCCTTTTCTATTGAAAGGTGGAATAATACAGCCTGTCATATTTCTAGGCTGTCCTGCCCAGTTGCTGACCATCTCAATCCAGTGATGCCTTTAAAAGCATCCACTATGTAAATAGATTATTTTACCTTCTGCTGCCTTACAAGTCTTTTTGATTGTGTGCAGCAGCAAAGGAAGATTATAATGTTGTCATTGGCTCTCAGTGTCCTTTTTATGTAAGTCAGCTGTCAGGCAAGCATCCTAGATCTGTTTTTTAGCATCCATATAAATGTCTGTGATAAATAAGTCATTGCTTACTGGAGCTGCCTTTGTGAAGCAGATCCCGTACTTTCACATGCACAATGACAGCAGTCAACTTAATTGACTATTACTTGGTCAGTTTCTATGTCAGAGTGATGCCAGGTAAAACAGATAGAAGAAATCCAAATTTAATACATTTCTGTTCAAACTCAGAAGACTTAGTAATAGAAAACAGCCTACTAATTTGAAGATTTTTCAGAGATTAGTGTTCCCAAAAGATGAACTTGGTACTACCACTCTCCTTCTCACAATTTAAACTGAATGCTTATGTGGATTTCTAAGTGTGAATCACTAACAGACATGTTGACATGGTATAAAATACATGACATGGTGGTAATAAACATAGGTCAGTGAAGGGTGCGTAGCTCTAATACACATAGGTCAGAACTGTAGTTCAATTAGTCAAATACCAGAAAACTCTCTTCATACATTATCTTTTGTAATTGGAAATCTGGAGGATAGAGTACAAAATGGTCATCCTTATCAGTTCAAACAGCAATGGACAATTACGTTTTTAAAAGCTCTACAGTTACACTTCGCAATTAAAGAAATTGTGATTCCTACATTGCAGGGAGCAGGCCTGTTCTGTGACTGATGCTGCCCTTTCTTTTCTGTGTCGTGTCTGTTTTCAAATCATCATGATTATGGGGTATGACACCAGTCATGTTAGGCCATGCTGCTGACAACAGTGACTTTCAACAGGGAAAAGTTACCAGGGAAAGGGCATCCATCATCATGTAATTTAGAGGGGGGAAAAAAAGACCCTAGACTCAAAAGCCACATTAGCAAAGATGACAAGGAAGTGAAAGAATCATTTGAATAAGATTACAAACATCTGCAGCTGTGTAGGTTAGCTTTGGATTAAGGGAAAACAAGAATTAAGCAACTTCTTTTGTGCAGATGAGCATCCTGGAATTTGCAGTAATGGAGTCAGTAGTTTCACTGCATTTTTGAATCCATTTGTATGTCATGTGAAGAATGAACATATGCAGTACTTAATAAGGAAAGGTCAGTTCTGCCATAGTGATCACTGAAGCATAATGCAGCAAATGGGGTAGGGTTTTGTTTTTTTTTTTTAACTCATCAGTCCTAGAACATTCAAACTTATCTTTTGAATAAGTTGTGGAATTTTCTTTTAATCTCCTGCATCTGGTGTAATGTGAATAAACAATAGTTCAAAGACAACTCCATACCTGTACTGACATATTAAAAATGTCAAATAATTTGTATAAAAATACTGAGGCATGATTTCATGAACAGGGCCTCTGGTTTGTCCTTGACCTCCTATTTATCAGACACTAAGTGTAACATTGAGCTGATGTGTACCTGCCAATTCTTTCTTATTTTTAGATTGTACTGCTTTGATTATTCTTAACAACCAGCTTTTTGCAAGATTTGTCATGACTACAGTTTTTGTTTATCTTATTGCATTAGCAGTGACATTTGTACAAATTAAAAGGTAAGTTTCTTTTGGTGCAAAATATTTTGAACTCTATAGTTTTTTTCATCATATACCTTTTGCTATGAATTTTTAGAAGACCCCCTCATATGTATGGATTTCATTTTTTTTGCACCAAAATAAGCATATCCACAAACTTTAATACTCTTGTATTACCAAGACCAGACCACTGAAATCATCTTTATCCAGAGAAAAAGTAGCTTCCTTGATTAGTGACTTTTTTTTGGCAGAAGGAAGCAAAATTTTATCCTTATCATGTGCCTTAAATCTTTTTTCTTAGTTTATACATACTTTCTAAGAGATATAGAAGTGATTATATATATGTATATATATATATAATCCATGTGTTCCAAAATTGCCTCTCTAATTCAAGTCATTAGAGCTGATTTTCACCTAGAAGTCATTTGAACTAGTTTCCATTAAAAATCCTTTCTAAGAATCAGTTCAAATTTCATGTTCTTTTTGTCACCACAACTTTATTCTGATTTTCCTATATGGAATTCTATCCACTTGTCTCCTTTCTATATCCATTAGTTCTTGGAAACCATCAGTCATGCTATCTTTATTATTTCCACATTGCTTATACCTTGTTGAGATTAAATACATTCATTCATTGAATACATTCATTTTTAAGCAAATATTCAATGTACTCTTACTATTGCATGGTGATTATCTAGATCAAGGACTTGCAAACTATGGTCAGTGTGCTAAATCCAGCCCATGGACTTGAGTTAAGAATGTTGCTTATATTTTCAAGGGTTGTCAAAACAAAGAAGATGCAGCAGGGACCATATGTGGTCCAAAAATAGCCTAAATCATTTTCTAGCTGGCCTTTTACAAGGCAATACTTGCTGGCCCTTGTTCTAAACACATGTGAACAAAATCAACAACAATTCCTACCTTCAGGAAGCCTAAATTCTATTAATACAGCTATTTTAAACAAAACAGGTATCATTCTTTGTTATCTCCACCATAATTGCATATAATACTCACTGAATATTTGTGAACTGAAAAAATGAAATATAAGTAGAATCTGTACTCCAACATTACAAACATTTCTATACCATGTAACAAAATGTATTTTCAGGAACTTTATATTAAGAATCTTTCCTTTGATTGTGTTCTAGAGAAAAAGAAAACCTCAAATACTCCTTGCCTGTCAAGATATTTTATTCCAGTCCTTAATAGTGGTTTCTCATGTTAATACAACTTTTACTCATGATGAGGTCCTGATTATCTAGCCTCCTTAGGAGAAATAATCATAATTATATTTGATTCTGAAAGTTTTCTTAAATGGTAGTTGTTTCATAAGAGATCATTTTGTAAGTGTGACAGTTAAAACAATGAGTTCATCTTGTAGGGAGTTTCCATTCTTGAATTCGTCAGGTTTGTGGCATTAGAGAGTTTGAATTCAGATGGAATCATTTCACTGCACATTTGAAGAGGTGATCATCTGCAATAGACTTAGAGTTGGCTAATGTATGGCTACTTTTCATAAAGTCAAACTATAGATGCCACTAGGTCTCCAGCGAGCACAGCCCTTTGAAACTAATGGTAGAATACTGGGTATGGGTCAGAGAGTAGAAGGGAAGAAGGGGTAATGTGAAGGAATCCCAGAAGTGAAAAGTGTAGGAATTTTAGTGACAGTAGATAGTGGTGGTGATAACAACAATTATACAATTCCTTTTTCCAACCCCAGTGGCAAAGTTCTCTACTCAGTGCCATTTCTCCATCCCATGAACCCACCTAAAGCAGTAATATGTTGCTAATACTCACCTATCCCCACCTCATACCCTCACTGACACAAAGAAATTTTCTGTACTCTCTCCTGTCTTTAAACACTGAACATTTGAAGTAGATGAGATGTAAGATCTAAAAAGAAAAATCAGATAGTCGTTTATTTCACTCTTTATTCCCCTTGGCCTTTTCGTCAGAACTGCCCTTACTTCCAGTACAGATGATCCTCATTTTATGATGAGGCTTTGCCCTGAAAAGCCCATCGTAAGTTGAAAGTAACCTAAGAAAAAAAATACCTTTAATGTACCTCACCCAGCTCAGCAATACAGCACACTGTAGAGTGTCAGTTGCTTCCTGATCCTGGGGCTACCTGGGAGCTGTACTCACTGCCACTGTCCAGCATGGACAGAGTATCAGATTGCACATTGCTAGCCCAGGAAGTGACCAGAATTCAAGTCAGAATATGTATCATGTTTGCACTATTATAAAATCAAAAAAATACCAAGTGGAACCATCCTGAGTTAGGGACCATCTGTATGCTGTACACCTCTCTTAGATGCCACACTACTATTAATCTAAATACTTTGCTTTATTAAGGAACTCTCATTCCTCATTGCTTACATAGACATTAAGGTTGACAAAATTAAGGTTTGAAATTCCATAATGAATAATCTAATTATAAAAGAAGGAAATTGAAGCATACTACTGTATGTACGGCTTTAGTTTCAGCTTTTTGACCTTTGTGAAGACTAATGAGATTACATATCTAGTATAGAGGATGAAAAAATCTTTAATAGACCTGCCTAATTTACATTGTTAGGAATTCTGTGAAACTTGGAGTTATGCCAGCAAATCTGGATGTGCTGCCCCTTTAATTGCACTTAACTGCTCCCCACTACCCGCCCACCCTCCGTTCTCTGGTAGCTACAGTTAATACAGAGGAAACAATCCATTTTGAAGTAGGAAACACAGGAAGCCTTGGTTTTGTTTTCTGAATGCAGACAGCTCATTCCCATCAAAGTTTATAATTTACAGAGCTTTCCTTTGGAGAAGACTAGAATGCTGGATACTGATAAAAAAGCAACATTTGTTAAATCTAATTTTGGCACAGGAACTGTTTTTGTACAAAGCAGTCTTTCATAATATCTTTGGAATCTGTTCTCTTATGTAGTGTAGGTGGAAAAGAACTACATTTTCTCCCCCATTTTAGGTTTAGAACTGGGGACTGATAACAAAAGATTAGCAAGAGGAAAGTATACAAATTTATTTAATATACATACATTTTACATGACACAGGAAACTTCATAAGTAAATTAACATCTAGTGAAACAGGGAAAACTGAATTTTTAAAAATTTATTTGTTATCTGAGAGGCTGAGAGTGAAGGAGACAGTGAGACAGGCAGACAGTGCTCTCAGCCACTGTTTCAATTTCCAAATGACCCGGCAGGGCCAGGCTGAAACCAGGACTGGATAAACAATTCAGGTCTACTCAGTGGTCCAATGAGGACTCAACCTGCTACCTCCCAAAGTATGCATCAACAGAATGTTTGACTCTGGAGCAGAGCCAGGCCTGAAACCCAGGCAACCCAAGTGGCATCCCAACCACTAGGTCAAATGCCTGCTCCAAGGCTGTGTAATTTTATGCTTACATTTGATAAAGAAGTAAATTGTTGTGGAGAAGTATGACTGGCCAAAGAGATAAGATCTAATAGTAACAAAGGATGGAGGACTTCGGGAGGAGACTCTTCTCTGTGTCCTTGTGTCTTCAGAGAACGTGTTCCTTTTGTCTGAGTGTAAGCAGGGCCCCTTTGGAATGAATGTTTTATGACCTGCTTCAGAAGAGAAGGGTAAAAGGAAGGTGAGAGTGAACTTTCTGCTCCTGCTGTTTTCTCAAATGCTAAGGGGACATATTGTAGAGTAGTGGACCTTGAAGCCCACCAGCTAGGAAGGGCCTTCTCACTCTGGAAAGGTTCTAGATCAGTGAACTCTCCTTCTAAAGGAGTATACTCATAAAAGTAACCCATAAGGCCATGAATGTGTGTGATCAATAGGTATTTATTGAGGAAATATTATGACCTGAGTACTGTGGGGAATCAAGACTTACAAAAATAAAGCAATTATACACAAAAATATTATTCTATAGACTCTTACATACACTAGCTTCTTTTCAAAAAGAATTTTAATTCATTATCACATCATGTGTACACATCATGTGTACACATATTTAGTGCAAAAAATATCCTATGTGGTAAGGGAGCTCAGAGGAAGAAAAGATCTGTAAAGTTTGTGATATTCCAAGAAGCCCTCAGAGAGGAGATAAGGCAGTTTGCTTGTGTAGAGTCCTATCTTTTTAGATAATTTTTCTAACTAAACTCATTTTGCTATTTCCCCTTGAATTTCATTCTCTACTCGGTTTCAGTTGTTTATCTTGCTTTTTATTAATCCATCATCATGCAGAATTAGAAGCAATTCCATCTTTTTTCAGCTTTAATGAGGTATAATTGACAAATAAAAATTATATATATACTCCATGTATACAGCACAATGTTTTGATATGTGTATACATTTGTGAAATTATTTCCATAACCAAGCTAATTAATTTGCCCATCACCTCACATGGTTAATTTTTTTTTTCCTTTTGGGCTGATTTTTGTGTTGTTTCAACACTGTCTTTAGCAGAGTCTCCATTCAAGTACACTTTAGTCTGCAGTACAGTGGAATCAATTATTGCAGAGTATTTGAACTCAGTAAGTTTACCCATTTGCTGTGGTCAGGCAGCAAGTCTAATTCTGTTGTCATTTTATAAACATTTGTTCCATGGTTTGAAGAAAAAAATTACTTTAAGACCTCAACAGGCTATCTTGATTCTGTTTTTTTTTTTTTTCCTTATCGATGGAATAATAAAGATGAGCAATTCAAACCGTGTCTCTCACAACTTTTGCAAAGCAGAGCAGTGATGTATAATTTATGCATCTTGCACCTGTAAGGCTGAGCAATGAGACAAGACCAAAAGGGAGAGGAAGAAAGAGACATCTTTCTGGATAAAATCATGATCATTTTCCCCAGCTTTTAAAAAATTATATGCAAGGAGTTTGAGGGTAGAAATGATGCATTTTTATAAATTACTATTAGAATGTATTGCTAATAAAAATGTAAGCCTATTGATCTCCTCTGAGAAGCTGAAAACACTGAGCAGCTAAGGCTTTAGTCAGACATGTTCTTAGAGTTTCTCAGAAAGCAATATCTTTTATGATTTTTAAAAATCTATTTACAAACATCATCCACACATTCCTCTAGCTCTGTTTTTATTAAAGGAAACCCTACAGGCAAAAAATGTAATTTTTCCAAGGTTGGACATATGGCTGATGTCAGAACTACAAAATCATGTTATATGGAACCAAATGCTAAGTTCAACCTCCCAGTGCTGACACTCATCAGACCCCAGAATAAGTGTCTGTTACTGGGATAAGCAAAATGTTAGCCAAGAAGTGGAACTCCATGAAGCTGTAACTACTCACTTGCAATATCAGGTGGCTCTGCAAATGAATGGCACTATTAGGTTTTACACCAGTTCTTGTTGCCCTGGCAGTAGCAATGTGATATTTTATGGCCAATCCAAAGAGCACAAATCATATGACGAGAATATTAACAAGTTCTTTTCTCAAACTTTAAGTGGATGAGAAGTCCTGCTCATTGCCATGGAACTAGGTATGGATTCCTAGTGCCCTGTAGGCCATTTTATTTTGTTTTAGTATTCTGTTCTATTCTATTCTATTCTATTCTATTCATTCCATTCCATCCCATCCCATTCTATTCTGTCTATTCTGTTCTATTTTCTCTTATTTTTGGTAAGCAGAACTGGTGAGATGAGAGAAACTTACATGAACAATGAATTCTTGATATTTATATTTATTTCTCATACCGATCAAAAGTCAGTAGCTTCATTTATATGTAGCTCTAACACTAGAAGTAATAAAAGAATATCACAGGAGCATGTTGAAAGATCAGGGTAAAGGTCTTCTTTTTTTTTTTTTTTCCAGAGTGTCTTGGCTTTCCATGCCTAAAATACTCTCATAGGCTCTTCAGTCACATCCAAATGCCTTAAGGGCTAATTCTGAGGCCAGAGTGCTGTTTAGGACATCTGCCATTCTATGAGTCTGCTGTGTGTCCCGCTTCCCATGATGGATTGTTCTCTCCCTTTTTGATTCTATCAGTTAGTATTCGCAGACACTAGTCTTGTTTGTGTGATCCCTTTGACTCTTAGACCTATCAGTGTGATCAATTGTGAACTGAAATTGATCACTTGGACTAGTGAGATGGCATTGGTACATGCCACCTTGACGGGATTGTATTGGAATCCCCGGGCATGTTTCTAACTCCATCATTTGGGGCAAGTCCGATAGAGCATGTCCCAGTTGTACATCTCCTCCCTCTCTTATTCCCACTCTTATATTTAACAGGGATCACTTTTCAGTTAAAATTTAAACACCTAAGAATAATTGTGTGTTAATTACAGAGTTCAACCACTAGTACTAGAACAAAAAAATACTAAAATGGATAAAGTATTACATTGTACAACAATAGTCAGCACAAGAGCTGACCAAGTCACTGTTTCTCATAGTGTCCATTTCACTTCAACAGGATTCCCCTTTGGTGCTCAGTTAGTTGTCGCCAATCAGGGAAAACAAATGATATTTGTCTCTTTGGGACTGGCTTAATTCACTCAGCATAATGTTTTCCAGATTCCTCCATCTTGTTGTAAATGACCGGATTTCATTGTTTTTGACTGCTGTATAGTATTCTATGGAGTACATGTCCCATAATTTCTTTATGCAGTCTACTGTTGATGGGCATTTGGGCTGGTTCCAGGTCTTAGCTATTGTGAATTGAGCTGCAATAAACATTAATGTGCAGACGGCTTTTTTGTTTGCCAATTTAATTTCCTTCATGGAAAGCCAAGACACTCTGGGAAAAAAAAAAAAAAAAAGAAGACCTAAATGAAAGATCTCAGCAAGTGTGATCCCAGTGGAAAGAACGGGGCCATCAAAGTAGGAGGTACCTTTCTCTGAAGGAAGGAGAGAACTTCCACTTTGACTATGACCCTGTCGGAATAAGATCAAAGTCGGCGAACCCTAAAGGCTTCCATAGCCTCGGCAACTCATAACTAGAGCCTAGGGAGATTACTGACGCCACAAACAAGAGTGTTAAATTGTTCAATCAACATCAAGAGTCACTGTGTACTAACGTCCCATGTGGGATCTGTCCTTAGTGGGTTGTCCAATGTGAAGTAATGCTATAACTAGTACTGAAACAGTATTTTTACACTTCGTGTTTCTGTGTGGGTGCAAACTGATGAAATCTTTACTTAGTATATACTGAATCGATCTTCAGTATATAAAGATAATTGAAAATGAAAAAAAAAAACACTTGGTGTTAAATTGGAAATGGCATAGAAAATTAATTAATTTTTTAAAAAAAATATGTAGGATCTCTGTCATTAATGTGCTGTACATTGTAATTTAATGCTATGACTAGTACTGAAACAGTATTTTTCACTTTGTGTTGCTATGTGAAGGCAAACTGTTGAAATCTTTACTTTATATATACTAAACTGATTTTCTGTATATAAAGAGAATTGAAAATGAATCTTGATGTGAATGGAAAAGGAGAGAGAGCGGGAAAGGGGAGGGTTGCGGGTGGGAGGGAAGTTATGGGGGGGGGGGAGCCATTGTAATCCATAAGCTGTACTTTGGAAATTTATATTCATTAAATAAAAGCTTTAAAAAAAAAAAGAAAGATCAGAGTAAAGAAGAATCCTCAGAAAGGCTTGGCATTTTATTAATCCAAAATGGAAAAAATATTGCAAATTTAAAAAAAAAACTCATTCCAATTATTTTTAAGTGCTTATATAGATAGATTATTTTTCCACCTGGTTTTCTCCCAGGTAGTGTCCATTTACTCTGACTAGTTTTACAACCCATGAACTTAAGTGAATGCAGCTTCTGTCCTTAGATGAGCAGGGTAAGTCCCAAATGAGAAAATATGGGATTGTTCAAGCAACTTTTTTCACCACAGTCTTCCAGGCCCCTTTCTGCCTTTCCTATTCTTTTTTTTTTTTTTAAAGATTTATTTATTTATTTGAAAGATAGAGTTACAGAGAGAGGTAAAGAGAGAGAGAGGTCTTCCATCCGCTGGTTCACTCCCCAGACGGCCACGATAGCCAGAGCTGGGCCGAACCAAAGCCAGAAACCAGGAGCTTCCTCTGGGTCTCCCAGGTGGGCACTGGGGCCCAAGCATTTGGGCCAGTCTTCTACTGCATTCCCAGGCCATATCAGCAAGCTGGATCAGAAGTGGAGAAGCTGGGACTCAAACCGATGCCATATGGGATGCCAACACTGCAAGCAGTGGCTTTACCCACTACACCACAGCGCCGGCCCCACTGCCTTCCCTGTTCTTAATCTTTCCTCTCTAGTGCAGAATAATAGTGGCATAACTTCTAGGATCCCCAATTCCAGAAGCAGGGAATAATAAAGCCTGGAGAATTCCTAAAGAAAGTTTGCTAAGCCCTCCAGATCCCTGATGCCAGCTCAGTTTCTGATCTTCCTGGATAGTGATTCATACCTTAAAGGTAATGTTGGACTTAGAATGGCTTTCCTGATCTTCATAAATAATTTCTGTATTATTTGCTGGTTTACATTAGCCATGCCACAGTTCCTCTTCATTAGATAGATAATCAAGAGTTGGCTCTATACTACCTGAAACCTGTAAAGAGAATTGAGTATTCTGAACAGTACGTTTTGATGGCTGCAATTTTAAGTGCTAGAGCCAAGCAGGGCTACGTCATTTTTGCTCACAGTGGAATACAGATGTGCCCCTGTAAAAGCGAAGCTAGTAAATGAAAATATTAGTTTACAAAACCGATAAACTAAGATAGCGATTTTCCCCCTCAGGGATTTCTTACTTTTAAGAGATTCGTTGTGGTGCTACATTAGTCATTTCACTGAGTGTACTGAAAGCATCTCTATCTCAAAAAGTAAATGAATAAGAATCAGGAGTCCCCTGAATCTGCAAGGATAGACTAGAAGGTAGTATTGCCTCATATTGTGTTCACTACCTAGATATTCATTCTTTAAACACAATGCTCAGATCCCTTTAAAATGGTTTTCAGTGTTTAAAGGAACAGTAGTGGATACATAGCCCTCAATATACCTAAGAAGGTGAAGTGTACTTGTGACTGTCATGGGTAAGGGTCCCTGTGATTTTCAACAAAAGTTACTATTTAAATGGTGACCCAGATATCCTTCTGTCAATGTTTGTCAAATAGTTTATTTGTTATTTATTTTTTTAGATCCCTAGTCTGATTTTGTTCTTTCCACATATTTGTCCTCCTCCCTTTCCCCAGTGTTCCATTCTAAAAGTGAATCAAAAAATTCACCTACCAAATCTAGTAAAAAGAATGTTATTTCATTTTACTTTAATCTTAGCTATCCTTAGACCTTCTTTTCTTCTTCATCTTTTCCAATTGAAATAAAAAGAATTTTTGATGTATGTAGAGACTGTGTTTTTTTAAGGAAAGTGTTAAAATTGTGCAACTTCAAAGAGTTTCCAAATGTTGCATTTTCAAAAATGTTTTATCATGTTTTTCTTTAAATTTCCTGTTGCTCTGTGTAGTCCCAGTGATGGCTGAAGGCACTGAATTTTTTACAGTCCATATTGTTCTTTGTTTTCCACATCAAGTTGGCAGTTACAACTTTCCCACACAATAACAATACTTTTATGGAAATAATTACTCAAATATGATTTATCTCTAATGAATTTTTTCAGATCATGATTTTAAACTATCTTCCAGTTTCCAAGCATAGAAATGGTTTCTTGCTTTATTTAGATATCACAGACACATGTTGATTGCATTCTTTTTTTTTTTTTTTATTTTTTGACAGGCAGAGTGGACAGTGAGAGAGAGAGAGACAGAGAGAAAGGTCTTCCTTTGCCGTTGGTTCACCCTCCAATGGCTGCCGCAGTAGCGCGCTGCGGCCAGCGCACCGCGCTGATCCGATGGCAGGAGCCAGGTGCTTCTCCTGGTCTCCCATGGGGTGCAGAGCCCAAACACTTGGGCCATCCTCCACTGCACTCCCTGGCCACAGCAGAGAGCTGGCCTGGAAGAGGGGCAACCGGGACAGGATCGGTGCCCCAACCGGGACTAGAACCCAGTGTGCCGGCGCCGCAAGGCGGAGGATTAGCCTGTTGAGCCACGGCGCCGGCCTGTTGATTGCATTCTAACCAGATAACTATTTACCTTTGGTATTTTTTTTCCATGTTGTTATCCCTGATTTAAATTCTAGAAGGGGGACAGATGTTTTAGTACAGTGGTTAAGATATTGTGTGGGATGCCCTCATCCCAAATTGGAGTGCCAGGGTTCAAGGCCCTACTCCACTTCCAGTTCCAGCTTCCTGCTAATGAACACCCTAGGCAGCAACATGTGATCGCTCAAGTACTTAAGTCCCTGCCATGTGAGAAACCCAGATTGAGTTCCAGTCTCCTGGGTTCAGTCTGGCCCAGCCCTTGCTGTTATGGCCATTTGGGGAATGAAACAGCAGATCTAGCTATCTGTTTCTCTCTCTTTCTGTCTCTGTCTGCTTTTCAAATAAACAAAAATAAATCAAGAAAAATAAATTATTTCTTGAAGTGCTAGATATCAAACTTTCCTCCTTCCATCTAAATTGTGCAGTCCAGCCTCCCTCTCTCCCACTCTTTCTCTCCCTTTCCTTCTCTCTCTATATTAATACATTTATCTCTTATTTACTTCCCAGAAAGATTCCAGATAGTTTTACAACAAAAGATCATAACTAAGATTAAAAACCAGAGGAAAATTTTAGATAACTATACCACATGCCTAAATTAAGGATGGTTACTCTCGTGGACCATTGACTTTAGCTCTGAACTTCTAGAAGCAAAAACAGAAAGCAAACATGATATATTTTATGATTTTCACTATCTGACAAAGCAAAAACAGTTAAAAATGGAAGCTAGGGTAGGTACTGTGGCACAGTTAGTTAAGCTGCCACTTGGGACTCCCCTCTCCCACATCAGTGGGCCAGTTTGATTTCTAGCTACTCTGCTTCTGATGCAACTTCCTGATAATGTGACCCTGGGAGCAAGAAGATGACATTTCCAGTTCTTGGGTTCCTGCTACCTACATTTTACCTGTATGGAGCTCCAGGCTCCTGGCTTTGGCCTAGCCCAGCCCAGCCCTGACTATTGTGGACATTTGGGGGACTGAAACAATGGCTGAGAAATCTCTCTCTCTCTCTCTGCATTTCAAATAGATGAAAATAAAATGTACATTTTAAAGATAAAATGGAAGGTGAAGAACATTGTCTTTCATAGCACGTTTAGGGATGATCCCAAAATGTTCTTTGTGGTCACTTATTTTCATCAGTAAATCACTTTTATATAGTCTTGAGTATGTTCATTTATAAAGCATAATTAAATATCATTGTTGCTACAGGGTCTGAGTGTTTCTGCCCCTCACTGCCCCACCCCTACCCCCGCCACCCAGATCCATACATTGAATCCTAATCCCCAAGGTGATAGATAGTATTAGAAGGTGAGGCCTTTGGGAAATAAATGTTATGAGGGTGGAGTCCTCATGAATGGAATTAGTCCCTTCTGAAAGAGGCCCAAGGGAGCTTATATGGCCCTTCTGCCATTTGAGTACACAGTGAGATGTGCTGTCTATGAGAAAGTGAGCCCTCACTAGAAACCATTTGATCTGAAACATCCCAGAACTGTGAACAGTACATTTCTGTTGTATATAAATTACCCAGACTAAGGTATATTGTAGGATCGTGAATAGACAGATATTCTACAAGCAATATATATTCAGGAACAAGTCTTCTGTCCATTTGTTACTCCCCTTTCCCCGTATACACGTTCCTTGCCTTTTCACTCCCCCAAAGTTAAGTGACTGGTGATAGTTCTGAAACAGGTCAATTTTTCTTTTATTTCTAAGAAGTTCTGATATCTTAATTTTATTTGCAAGCATTTATTGGGCACTTATTTTGTGCATCTTTGTCTTCTCAAATTTAGAAATGACCTAAAATACACAGAAAATGTTAACCCTAGAACTATTATGCCAGCCAGCCTTTATATACAAGGAATTTGTGATTAATAACTATATCTGCCACTGGGATTAGTTTGCATACAGGTCCTTGAATCATAGAAATTGGTGGACATGAACTAGAAGTACATTGACCAACTCCTTATTTTTACATAGAAGTTAAAGACTTATGTAGGTTTCCATAACTAGTTAGTAGAAAAATTGACACCAGGAGTCATATCCTCTGATGATGACTCAAGTACTTTTTCTATAACATAATGCAGATTTGTATGATCATACTCATATTTGCATTCAGACTTTCCCTAAGTCTTGTGTGATCTTGTTCTTCTCTATACAGAACTTATATGCCCAATTATTATATACAACCTCAGTTTCTAAGTTTCATAATGAAATTTTCTATATGGCAGATAAGCGAATGAATCCTTGATGCATTCAGTCAGCAAATACTTCTGTAGTATATAGTTCATGATTTCAGGTCTATTCGCTTAAAAATCATAATGTCTTTCATTAGCACTTTAATAAGCTATTCCGTATTTCAGAGAAGGCAAAACCAGGAACTGGGTTCTACTGATAATTGAGTTACAATATGCCTTGTAGGCAAATGGAGCCCTCACTTTGTATCCTTACAGTCATTATTAATATTCTCTTTGCTCTTGCTTTTGCTAGGAGAAGGAGAACTATCACTGCATTACTGCAGACAGGAAATAAATTTGCCTCCCTGCCTGTCCCTCTTTGGGGAGTAAACATTGTATTTGTTCACACTCTCACAGCCTCCCTAGTGGTGTGTACAGCACCAGCAGCAGTCCTGAACTGAGGGCACAAGAAAATGCAGTGGCGATCACCAGCAAAGAACACAAGCTTTTAAACACTTTACATAAGAGAGCCAGGCAGGGCTTGTCTGCTTTATTATCTAAGGTGTTAGGGTTTCCTTTCATGCCTTTGGAGATCCCAGAAAAAGAGGAGCTAGCTGAGTTAAACCTGTTTCCCAGAGCTTTCAGGAACAATGGCAATTCATTTCAGCCTAGGGGCAAAGAGGATGCCTTTTAAGACTTTTGTTCTTATTGCCTGGTGAACTTTGAAATCAAATTGATGGAAAATTGGAATGTTTTCCTCTCTTTTGTCCCTTTGCACCTCCTTACCCTCTTTTCTCCAAGACCAGATACAGGCAAATAAGACTACTGGGGAATTCCTTTGTCCCTGACTCCTAGCTAGTCTACTTGCCCTTCCTAATATGTATAGAAATCATTTGAAAGAATTCTAACTACTCTCAGATTCAAGCCTAAGATAACGACCACAATTAAATGGACTGAACATCTCATTCATATCAATTCCAATTCATAATCCTATTTTATTTAAGTGGTTATCTTTGTCCTTTCGAATTCCAATTAGCCAAAGGATGCCAGTACTGATAATAATACAGCCTGCCCAGGGAAATTATTTCCTCTGCTTCTGCAACTACCAGGGAATACTTTATGAAAGCTGTATCATGGTGTAACTCCTTTCCTACCCTACCGTCCTTTGGGCAGTATTTGGGGAAGAAAAGGACCAGAGCTGGGAGTGGAGTTGCAGATTGAAGCATTCAAGTGAATTCAGAAGAATTTAAAAACCAGATTTGCTCATTAAAAAAAAAAGATAGGATTTGAAATAGCAGCTATTACTACCATTTTGTAATCTTTTATGACCAGTTTCATTTCTGTTTTTGTTTTTATTTTTATTTATGTATTTAAAAGGCAGAGTTACAGAGACAAGAGGGGAAAGAGAGAGAGAGAGAAAGAGGGGGAGAGAAAGAGATCTTCCATCTGCTGATTCACTCCCCAAATGGCTACAATGGCTAGGGCTGGGCCAAGTTCAAGCCAGGAGCCCAGAAGTCCATCCTGGTCTCCTCTGTGGGTGCAGGGGCCCAAGTACTTGGGCCATCATCTTTTGCTGCCTTCCCAGGCATATTTAGCATGGAGCTGCATCAGAAGCAGAGCAGCCAGGAATTGACCCCTGTCTCTCATACGTGATCCTGGAGCTGAGACTTAACACCCTGTGCCACAGGGCTAGCCCCCACTCAGCCTTTTAAATTGATTAATTAACTAATTTAATATATGTTTTAAACTTAAGCTTTAATAAGATAAGGACTGCCAAGGATATTGCTGGCATTTAGGGACTGAACTGGAAGATAGGAGATGTCCTCTGTTTCTCGTCTGCCTCTTTGGGCTGCCTTTCAAGTAAACAAAGGTATGGCTTTTAAAAGCTATTTTTATTCCATTGCCTTTGATTTTTTTATTTTATTTGTTTTTAAGCTTTGTTTGTTTATTTATTTGAAGGGTAAGTTTTGGAGAGTTAGACGGAGAGACAGATTTTACATTTGCTGATTCACTCCCCAAATGGCTCTCAGGGCTGGGCCAGGCCAAAGCCAGGAGGCTGGAACTCTATCCAGGTCTCCCATGTGGGTGGCAGGGGCCCAAGTACTTGGGCCTTCTTCTGCTGCTTTTCCCAGGCCATCAGCAGGGAGCTGGATGGGAAGTGAAGCAGCTGGGACTCGAACCAGCACCCATATGGGATGCCAACATCATAGGCAACAACTGGCCCCTCATTTTCATTTTCCATATTACTTAAAAATATGTTAAGTTACTGATACTTTTACAATTTTCTCCAAATTATTAGATTCCTAGATTCATTTCCATGTTATGTTTCATGAAATTTCAAACCATCTTTATATTGAATTAAGTAGATTTTAGTGTAAACTGCAGAATAGTGATCTCAATCACATGGCAAAGTGCTTCAGTTTTCCTAGCGTTTACAACCTGCTATCTATTTTTTTGTTCATTATTTATCTCCATCTCTCCTACTGAAATGTAAATTTCATAAGAGAAGATACCAACTCCCCCAGTTATGCAACTACTCCTCAGTGCCTAAAACAGTGTGTAGCAAATATTTACAGTGGTTCCTCAAAATTTGTTACATAAGTGATTAGTCTGCATGAATTACACAGCTTGCCCATTTGAAGTACTATGATGAATATTCTCTTATACCTGAGAAATCTTCCCCCGGAGTAGATAGTTACCAATAGCTTCACTTGCCATTTTATTACCAACAAGATAGTAATCTAGACACCATCATGAAAATGATTTAAGTGCTTCCCATGTCCATGTGCCTTTATATTTTACTTAACAGTATATATTCTTGACAGTAACATGCATTTATTCATTCCATAAATATTCACTGAGAACTTAAAATAAGCCAGACACTTGGGACACACAGATAATTAAAATATTGCACCTTTCTGTAATTCTGTTAGAACACAACCCCAGACAAAATTCAGAATTTCTGCCATCCCTATAGTTGCTTGTGGGTTTCTACACAAAGTTGCACTTTAGTGCTATTTTTGTAATACCACACTTTTCCTTATTTCTCTGATGCCTTTCTATTTCTCCTTATCATTGATGTCGTCTTCTCCCTGCACATTAAATTCTGCCATTCACCAAGATTCCACAGTTAGCCTCTGTTCTACTCACTCTGCAGGAGAATCTCTTTGTAAGATCCTGTCCACCTTCCAGTTTTAAACTATATGCATCTGGATTCCCATGTTGTAGCGATATCCTATGATTCTCTCTTGAACTTTACACATTCAAAACCAAATACTTCTGAAGAATTCTACCTTTATGTCTTGCAGGCACCTACAATTCAACATGAAAAAAGCCTCACTCTGAATCTTCAAAATGTCTTTTTTTTTTTAATGAATCCTCATAAGTGGCATCACCATCCTGCCATTTGTTAACTGAGAACTAGCTATGAACCTTGACTCCTTCCTTTCTATAAACCCCCATAGTTTATAGTGGCCATGTCCTATTTCCCTCTCCTCCCAGATATTTCTTGATCATGCCATTCCAACTACCCGTATGCTTTTTTCTTCTCTCGCCATCCTTTGGTGAGATAGCTGCAACAATTTTCAAAGTGATGTTCCAGCTGCCAGTCTTGTTCCCCACTCCACTGCCCACCTTCCCACCCACCCCACCGAAGCCACCCACCCATTCATAACTTTATTTCCTGTATTCCTCAGACTGGACCACTTACTCTTATAAAAACTTACTCTTGTAAACTTGATGAACTCCTACCCATACTTTAAAACTCAGTTTGGCTCCATCAACAGAAGGGCTAAATACATATCCTCAGTTTTCTTATAACACTTCCAGCAATGTGTTCCCCCGAATTCCCATTGCTTTTTTGTTCATTTCTTTACCTGCCTGTCTCTCCTATTAGACTGTGAGCTCATTGGGGTTAGCACATCTTATTCATCTTTGTAGATTAAGAACGTCACGTGGAACTTAATAGGTACTTCAGACATGTTTGGATACAAAACTAGATGAATGAACAAAAGAACAAATACCAATGAATGGGTAGCTTTGAGTTGCAATAATAGGATATCAAAGAATATATTATATTCTTTCTACTTTAGATACAAATCTTACAAATTGATTAGGAAAAGTAAAAACATGAAAGAGCTGTAATTTACCAGCCCACATAGTCTTATGTTCCAGTACTGTTTTATTTGATTTTGCCTTTTTAATACTGATGATGCAGAGTATCTGGGGCTAGATAAACTGCTCATGCTCTGGACTATATATTGAAAATTTTGAGAGAAACTCTTTTGCCTCTGGCTTGGTTCACTGTATGCCCCTTGAGTATGGACCTAATTTGCATGACAACAATAAATGAAAAATATTTCTTAGTTCCTACTTGTAATACATAAATGTGACCTTGACCAATGTCAGTAAACCAGGCCTCTGGCAATAACTTCACAATTTTGACTGTCCAGAGAAGTTCATCACCATCTTTAGACGACTATACCCTGGAATGGCAGGTCAAGTTAGTATCAGTGGAGCCTTGTCAGACCTGTTTCCTAACAAAAATGACCTCAAGCAGGAGTATGTAGTTTCCTCTAAGAACACTTTTCTTCCCCCAAGCAGATCATAGCCTCCACAGATGTCTTTCAAACAGTCAAGCAGAGGTTACTTTATACAGATGTTTGTGACACTGAACATGAGGCTGATTTGGATGGTTTATCCTAAAGTGACCCATCAAACTGAAAAGCAAAATGCCACTGCTCTTGGGGGCTCAAAATAGAATCTCTTCTTGCTGAATCCATGGGAATGGGGAAAATGTAATCAGCCTGTTTGAGAGAAGGAATACCAAACAAATCCAGTGTCACCATCTCTGTTTATCACTTGTTAACAAAAAGCTATGAATTGGCTGGTGCTGCAGCTCACTAGCCTAATCTTCCGCCTGCGGCACCAGCACCCTGGATTCTAGTCCCGGTTGGGGCGCCGGATTGTGTCCCGGTTGCTCCTCTTCCAGTCCAGCTCTCTGCTGTGGCCCGGGAGTGCAGTGGAGGATGGCCCAGGTGCTTGGGCCCCTGCACCTGCATGGGAGACCAGGAGGAAGCACCTGGCTCCTGGCTTCAGATAGGTGCAGCGCACTGGCCGTAGTGGCCATTTGGGGGATGAACCAACGGAAGGAAGGCCTTTCTCTCTGTTTCTCTCTCTCACTGTCTAACTCTGCCTCTCAAAAAAAAAAAAAAAAAAGCTATGAATAGGTATTGAGTATTATGCTATTTTAGTATCTATCCAGCACAGTGCTGAGTATAGCTTGCCTCCAGTGTGTGTTATTCCTTCTACTTTAGCAATTTCCAACAGTAATGAGCCCAGTCACCTAGGCTGAAATGCTTGGAATGAACTTTGACTCAAAATTCTCATTGATCCACTAAACCCAATAATCACCAATTTAGGTTTCATTATCTCTTGAAACTGTTACACCTCTAGGTACTCTAGAGTAAAAATCTCTATTTGAACACTGCTACTTATCTTTATACCTTTCCTAATTCATTACCCCCGCTGTACTTCTGATTTCACATATGCTGTTCTATAAGCCTTTCTACCATTTAAGTGTTCCATCTTGGTCTCTCTCTTTTTTTTTTTTTTTTGTTCTTACCCAACTATGACTCTGCTGTCAGTCATTTCAACAGTGTGCTCAGGAGCACTCTTCATTCACTTACTACCCGGTTCTTTAATTGCTCCAGGCTTTGCAACCTCAACCTTGTAAATAGCCATTATCCATTTCCCTCTGTAGTGCTCAAGCTAATTAATGCTGGTACGCAACAACATTGGTGTGTTGACTGGGACCTATACTAGTGAAAGAAAATTTTTAAATTTGGTAGATGGAATTTTGAAGACAAAACATCTGTCCCTATATATTTACTGGGTTCTGAAAAACTCTAATTAGTATAATCATTGAGAGATTTCTGTAACCTGGTGCCTTACTGGTTGAAAATTATTCTTAAAAAATTAAAAATAGAAGATCTATTATACTGACAGAATTTTCTTTAGAGTTTACATGAGCCTAATCTTATGAATGTAGGAATATAATTGAAAACTAGGGAGAAAAATTCAGCCATGGATCCTCATCATCCTAATGTTTTCCATTCCTGATTAAGAGCAACATACTAGCATGTGTTTTTCAAATACAAGCCGTTCCCATCTTACAAATAGCTTGTAGACAGATGGGGGGCATATTATGGTTTGAATCTTGATTATTCAAGTGGGAGAACTTTGTTTGGATGTCAGTTATTTGGAATCCAGAATGCATTTTCCCACTGAAGCAAAGTTATAAATGGTAGTTGATCTCCCTCAGGATAGCCGATAACGTTACTGAGATACTGTATATTTGCACTGAACAGTGGCAAACATGCTTATGATACTACTAATTAAGGCAATAATATTGCCTAAGATAATTTTACTTTTTTTTGTCTTGAATGGTACTGCTTGAAGAAAACAGGATTAACTATAAGAAATTTAAGTAGAAAGAGACTGTGAAGTTTCAGAACATGAGTCATGAGCATTTTTGAAGACTTCATGAAACATGTTCTTTACAAAATCTGACTGAATTTTAAACTTGTAAACTTTTACTTCCTGTTTCTGATTATTAGGGCTTCGTAGTGGAACTACTGTAGTATGATTGAGGCAACTGTTTGACTAGTGATCAAAGTAAAACAAGGAAGGAGGTTAAAGATACTTGATATGGCGGCCAGCACTGTGGTGCAGCAGGTTAAAGCCCTGGCCTGAAGCACCGGCATCCCATATGGGTGCCATTTAGAGTCCAGGCTGCTCTACTTCCCATCCAGCTCTCTGCTGTGGCCTGGGAAAGCAGTAGAAGATGGCCCAAGTCCTTGGGCCCTTGCACCCACGTGGGGGACCCAGAGGAAGCTCCTGGCTCCTGGCTTCAGATCGGTGTAGCTCTGGTCGTTGCAGCCATCTGGGGAGTGAACCAGCGGATGGAAGACCTCTCTCTCTGTAACTCTGTCTTTCAAATAAATAAAATAAATCTTTAAAAAAAAAAGATACTTGATATGGTACCAGAGGAAAATTTAGAAGAGAAGACTTTTATACAAATGTGAAAATCAGAAAAAGAAACTGTATACTTTAGTATTCAATATGTGCTAGCATCTAAAAGGAAGGGTGTTCATTCTTGTTTTAGTCAGTTCTCAGGCCATTTTGCATATATATATCCACATATATGTATTTATATGTATATAATATATTTAAATATGTAATATATAAATATATAGAAATTTATATATAAATATATATGTGAATAGAAATATATGATAGAAATATATTTGTATATAAATTATAAAAATATATAAATAGAAAAGTTGAATTAGAGAGGCTAAATTGAAGCTACTATAAACACATGATACAAGGAAGAAACAGTAAACTATAAAGCTTGTGTGAGCAGAGGTAGGGAGAGTTATTTAATTGCTCTTTTTTATTGTGTTTTTTGTTTTTTCAGTTGTACAGGATAGATCCTGAAATAGGAGAGGAAATGTTGAGAGTGTGCTGCCTTAAATCAAGTGTGAGAAGTTGAATAAGAGAAAGACATAGAAAAAGTTCATTTTTCTTGCACATTTTAAATGAAATCCTCCTTTGGTGTCCTTGGCAAGAATTCACTAACTATTTATGTTGTTTTTTTCAATCATGTTTTATTCAGATTGATTTCTCCTTGAATATGGCTCCATGCTAGTAGAACCATGGGGTAGCTTGGCTTTATTCAACTTATGCAGGTGTGATAGATTTCTCAAAATCATATTAATTGAGTTGTCAGTGAGGAAAAGAAGATGAGGAGCTTCTCATAGCATCTTGACTTTGTGGAGGAATAAAAAAGTTTATTAGAGTAAGGATAGTGAGCCACATAGTTCTCTTTGCTGTTGATAGTTAATTCTCCTTGCTGATTTTCAAATAGTCATTAAACAAATTTTTATTAAATGTTCTATATAATAAGCACTGTGCTAAGTGCTGAGAAACATAATAGGAAAAGTATTGGGAATATAATAGTAAACATGATGTTATCTCTGCCCTCATATACTTTATCAAGTGAAGGTAGGTAAATAAGAAATTGTAATGAACAGTGACAAGTGCTAATGTGCGCATACTTTGTGTAGTAAGGGCATATGTAGGAAAATCACCTAATTCTGACCTTGGGAATTAGGAAATGCTTCCTGGGGTATTCTAGACTGATAATGAAAGCTGTATAGTAATGAAGCAGGAAAAGAGAAGTGAGGTAGAAGCCAAATTTCCCTAGAAGAAAGATTACTATTTTTGGCAACAATGCAGTAACTTGTGACAAAACAAAGTTCTATCAAGAATATCATCTGCATAAGGCAAATATAAGACAAAAGTTTTTTTTCGAGGCATCAGGATGTTGCCAAGGTAGCCAGGTGAGAAGTTAAAATCTTGAGTAAGGAGAACTATAGAGAAGTGAGGAATATTTCTCTTTGAGGCATTTGACAATTCTTAGTGCATGATACAGATAAGTCATCAGAGGTTTTAACTATCTCATAAAAAAAAAATCAAAAACTTTCAATGCAGTCAGTGCTTGAGGGACCAAAATCCTGAAGAGAGGGGGTGAGTAAGGAAGTGAACCAGACAATAAGTAGTTTTTACCTCTAGACATTTGCCAGATTCTTAAGCTGTGCGTGACATGAGAAAGCCTAACTAGTTTTCCCTAGTCTCATAGTATTGAAGAGACAAAAATTTATGTTCAAGAGCTTCCACAGAAGACCAACTCCCAGGAAACCCCCCAGGATTTCATCTGGGCCCCTCAATGCACCTACCCTCTAGGAATGGGAATGAACTAGATGTAGGCTATACTTTGAAAAGACTGTAACTTGGCCGGCGCAGTGGCTTAACAGGCTAATCCTCCGCCTTGTGGCGCTGGCACACCGGGTTCTAGTCCCGGTCGGGGCGCCGGATTCTATCCCAGTTGCCCCTCTTCCAGGCCAGCTCTCTGCTATGGCCTGGGAAGGCAGTGGAGGATGGCCCAAGTCCTTGGGCCCTGCACCCGCATGGGAGACCAGGAGAAGCACCTGGCTCCTGGCTTCGGATCAGCGAGATGCGGCGGCCATTGGAGGGTGAACCAAAGGCAAAGGAAGACCTTTCTCTCTGTCTCTCTCTCTCTCACTATCCACTCTGCCTGTCAAAAAAAAGAAAGAAAGAAAGAAAGAAAGAAAGAAAGAAAGAAAGAAAGAAAGAAAGAAAGAAAGAAAGAAAGAAAGAAAAGACTGTAACTCAACCTTTTAGTCAGTCTACACTTTGATTAGATTAAGATGGTCTGCCTGTACTCTGTTTCTAAATGATAGGGCAAGCCCTCTCTGAAAGAAAATATCATTCACAACCTGTATAATTTTTTCACACAAAATGTTTATATTTAATCAAACATTTAATAGGCATATGAGAAAGCTGAACTAAGAGAAAAATTAGAAAGTAGGTATTGGCAATCTCATAGACTTTAAATTTAGTGCAATGTTTAAAATTTCTATGACCAATATGTTCAAGAAAATAGATGATAGCATGGAGAATTTCACCAAGGAACTGTAAAAATAAAATAATAGAGAACTAGAAAGAAAATGACTTAAAAATTAGTGACAACTTTCAGTGAAGACAGAGTAGTTGAATGCTACTGAGCAGTCCTTTGGATACAGTAACAAGGAAAATTAAGTATTGAGAAATCCTTTGGATTTTTAAATTTGGTTGACCATGACCTTGAATGCAAATGGTTTCAGTGGAATGGTGCGTATGGAAGCCAGGATGGTGACAAGATCATAGATTTGATGAGAATAGAGAAAGTAATTTTGAAAACTTGAAAGACGTTATGAGCTTAGTTAAAGTTGTGGTCCATGAATTTATAGTGGCATCAATCTGGTTCTGTCATTTTTTCTAGTAGCACTCTCATCAACTTGGGTAGAAATATAAGGATCAGTTGCACTATTAGGTAGATTAGATTTAGCATTCTGCTAGCAAACAATGAGAGAAGTACAATGGGACAGGGCAATTGAGGCATTAGCAAGAAGGTGATAAGAATGCCTTTGGGTTAGAAGTAGCAACTAACCCAACTTAGAGTGACTTAAACAATTATAATGTTCATTTAACAGTGGAAGTACCTGGCTCCTCTTTGGTTCAGCTGTTCTGTTGTTTTACAAATAGAATCTTATTCTTTTTACTTTTCCTTCATGGTCACAAGATAACTCCTCCCATTATATCAGGCATTATATCTTCATTCAAGGCAGGAAGAAGGGGAAAAGAAAGAATTGAAGCTGGATCTGTTGTTTTTATCAAGAAAACTTTCACTTGCATCTCACTGGCAAGAATTGTGTTACATGTCTTTTTGTAAAAGATGCTGCTAAAATGGGTATTTAGTTTACTGACCTCTAAAGGCATGGGAGAAGGTACTTGGGAATAGATGTTGGGTTAGCCAAGCATTAGTAATGTTTAATAAAACAATAAATCAACCATGAACTCCAAGTTGGACAAAGAGATTAGTACTGGAAGATGCTTATAACTAAAAACAAAATGGAAGGATCCAAAAATAAGGAAATGGCTTTTTTAAAAAAGATTTATTTATTTATTTGAAAGTCAGAGTTACACAGAGAGAAGGAGAGGCGGAGAGAGAGAGAGAGAAGAGAGAGAGAGGTCTTCCATCCATTGGTTCACTCCCCAATTGTCCATAATGGTGGAGCTGCACCAATCTGAAGCCAGGATCCAGGAGCTTCTTCCGGGTCTCCCATGCGGGTGCAGAGGCCCAAGGACTTGGGCCATCTTCTTATTGCTTTCCCAGGCCATAACAGAGAGCTGGATCGGAAGTGGAGCAGCCAGGATTTGAACTGGTGTCCTTATGGGATGCCAGCACTGTAGGTGACGGCTTTACCTGCTACACCACAGTATTGGCCCCAGAAATGCCTTTTAAAATAAAAAACAGGTACAGTAGGAATTACTACAAGAAAGAGCTGGAAGCATAAAAGGTGTTAGAGAAAAGGATACAAGAATTATTTATCATTTCTGAGTTGAAGTTAAATTGGTTTAAATTACTATCTTGAGTTAGATGTCTTGAACAAATGATTGGAACAGGTGTGTGTGTGAGGGTGAGAGGAAGGATCACTTATGGGGATATGTGGGATTCTTACCCTTTGAGTAGAAAATTAATCTCCAAAACTATAAAGTAAGCATTCACTAAGTTTTCTTTAAAGTCACATAACAAATTTGTGATCACTATCTATACTTTTTAACACAGAGATACCCATTGGCTTTTGACTTTATTTTTAAAAATAAAACAATTCACAATATTAGTAAGATAGCAAAATTGGATGTGACCAAAGCCTTAGATAGATTATTTCCCTAATGCTTGTTATTGTCTCTAATGTTTAGGCAGTGAAGTGATGTAACTGAGTTCTCAGCCTTCAAAGAATATGAGGTTTTCCCTCCCACCTTTCCCTTTCCCCTTTCCTGTATCCCCTTTACTTTTTTCTTTTCCTCTTCCCCTTCCCTCTTACCTTCCCTTTCTCCTTTCCTTTTCTGTTTTCCATCCTCTTCTGCTCCATTACTTTCCTCTCTTTTTCATTCTTTCCCTAATATTGAAAATACTAATAACATTTGTAGAATGAGAGGAAGGAGCACCAATAGCGCATGAAGTCAAATAATTTCTTGACAATATGCTTTTCACCTCCAACACTTGCTGTAAAATTCATCCTGGATACAATAACATCATAAATGCCATCAATACCAAACAATACCATCATAAATCTGAGAGGATTTTTTTAAAGATTTAATTATTTATTTGAAGGCAGAGTTACAGAGAGGCAGAGGCAGACAGAGAGAGGGAGGGAGGGAGGGAGAGAGAGAGAGAGAGAGAGAGAGAGAGAAGTCTTCATCCACTGGTTCACTCCCTAAATGGCCAATCCGAAGCCAGGAGCCAGGAGCTTCTTCTGAGTCTTCCACACGGGTACAGAGGCCCAAGGACTTGTGCGATCTTCTGCTTTCCCAGGCCATAGCAGAGAGCTGGATCAAAAGTGGAGTAGCCAGGACTCTAACCAGCACCCATCTAGGACACTGGCACTGCAGATGGTGGCTCTACCCTATGCCACAGTGCCGGTCCCACTGAGAAGATTTTTAGAAGTGATATGTTTCCTAGTAAAACTCACCATGTGAATTTTTATATATAGCAGACATTACAATTAAAATGCCTTTCAAAGCCCATTATGTTTTTTATAAGATCACAATTAAATATGTATATACTTACATAGACGAAGTACTTATCTGATATGTGTATGTATCCATATATATATATCAACACAGTGCTTTACTGAAATGAATTTCCAGCATTGGAAAAAACAGGTTTCTCTAGTCATTATTAAAACCTTACAATCCAATTTTTAGAGAGGTGATTATTACAATTTATTAGTCCATCACCATTTGGAACAATAGCTGTTCTAATGTAATTAACCATTGAAAGAAATACATTTTAAGTGTTCTAAATTGTATTTCTAATTACTTATAACTAAGAACTCTCTAGAATTTTAAAATCCATTTTGTCTTATGAAAGGCTTCATTGCTTATCCCTGTTGTTGCACTATTACTTTAGATTAGAGTAACTTCATTTTAAAATTACATGTCAAATATAATTTGGTAGTAGTAATGTGAAATGTATGGCTTCACTCTGAAGGAAAAAAGCCTGTTCAGCATCTTTTAATATCCTATACCTAAACAGAACTTCCAGGATTATTAGATCACATCTGGCACAATGTAGATCTATTTGTACTTGCATAATGCATGTACATGTACACACTGTTATATTTTATGACTATTTGGGTACATTGATTTTTCTATAAAGAGAACTATTATCCACATCTTTTGCACAGAAGTATACTTAAATATTGGCATAGGTAAACAACTTACTAAAATAAAATCCATGCTTCGCATAACTAATACTGGTGTCACAGATTTTACAACTGTGATACTTCTAAAAAGCTAGTTCGAATGCTTTGGAATGTTTTTTTCTGAGAGAATGCGGAGGCAGTTTGGTGAGCTGTAAACTCGTACATTTCATTTTGCATTCTAGTCTGAGCCAAATCTTAAGTGTCACTAAATCTGACTCCATATTGAATTGTGGCCCAGTGTCATTCCCAGAGAGGCTTCTCCCCCAGAATGGGCAAGCCAGCTATTTGAAACAATGGAAATGGCTCTGCCATCCAGCAAATGTTAAAAATAGGTGAACCAAATCTACAAGTATGTACAGCTTTAACTCTAAACCATTTTTCTCTTGTCATCCTGTTTGAAGATTTTGTCAATTCATTATAACTGAAGAAGTCACCAGTATACGTATACCATAGAAATGATTTTAACTGATAAATGTTCCTTCTCACTTAAAAGAAAACCTATCTGAAGACATTAGCTTCTGCTCATCAGAAGACACTCTCCGTAGACTATGTGAGTGTCCTGCAGAAATGGCAGTTGACTTACACAAAGTGAGCTATATGAAAGACTTGACATTGATATTGACAAATTTGTTCTGCCTGCTCTGTTTAAATATAGAGTAATTAGTCAATATTTTTCTTAGTAAGGTAAACCACCTGGATTGTGTTCCTAAAACTCATCATTATTTCTAATATTCAAAGCTTTCACTAGTTTCAAAATAACAAAAAAGTTGTTAGAGTCACCATTTAGCTTCATATGTTTTGTTATGTCACTTTAATTTTTAATATTTTAGTGACTATTTCCTAAGAACAAGATTGCTCTCTTAGGTAATAATAGTAAGTTAGCAAACCCAGAAACTTAAAATATATTTTCATTTAATCGTATTTCAATTATGTCAGTTAACCCAATGGTATCGTATATAGCATTTTATCCTTCAATACAGAATCCAGTCCAAGGTTACAGATTGTATTTATGTGTCTTGTCTTTTTAGTTGCTCATGATATTGCATAATATTGTTAAAACTGAATAACACTGTTGAGCTATTTTATAGAACACTACTCCGTGTGCATTTTTCTCAATATGAGATTCAGGTTATACACTCCCATCCAGAATACTACATAAGTGAAGTATGTCCTTCGTAGGGTTTCACGTCTGGAGACATACAGTGTCTCTCTCTCTGATTGGTGATGTTAATTTTTAATCATCTGTTCAGTTTATCACCTGATATCTCTACTTAATAGATATTATATTTTCCCTATTTTGACTTCTAAGAAATTTGTGAGTAGACACTTTATGACCATGTAAATATATTGCCCTACTTAAACTCCTTCAATAGATTTAACAACTATTAATGATAATTTCCTGAACCAATCTTTACCACAATGGTGTTGCGATTAATTTCTTTTGGAATGGAAAAAACAACCTAGAATAATTTATTCTGGTGATTTTCTGAAGAATTCAGTTGATTTCTTTTGACAATGTTCTAATAAAGGAAATTGTTCTATGTGGAATCACAGTGATCTATACCCAGTAAGCAGTCTACTCATTATAACTCAATGAAAATAAGCAGAAATTAAAAACAAATGATTTTTGCTCTAGAATCAATGCATATGCTCAGAATAAGTATATCTTTTTCTGTACAAGTTGTATTCTAAGTATATATAAACATAATTTCAGCGCTTCTTGAAAAAAATGAAAGTATTTTTAGTTGACTTAAAGGCAGAATTCTGTAACTTCTCAATCACAATATTTTCTCTTGAATTTATTTATTTGCTTTTTTTTTAGGCTTTTCTTTTTTCTTTTAAGATTTATATATTTGAAAGTCAGAGTTACAGAAAGAGAGGGAGAGACAGAGAAAACTTCTATCTGTTAGTTCACTCCCCAGATGGCCACAATGGCCAGGGCTGTGCTGATCTGAAGCCAGGAGCCAGGAGCTTCCTCCTGGTCTTCCACCTGAGTAGCAGGAACTCAAAGCACTTGAACCGTCTTCCATGGCTTTCTGAGGCACATTATCAGGGAGTTGGATAGGAAATGGAACAGCCAAGACATGAGCCAGAGCCCTTATGTGATGCTGACCTCGTTGCAGGTGGCGACTGTACTCACTAGGCCACAATGCCAATCCCTTTTTCTATCTCTTTAACAAATTAACACCCTGTCTAATTAGTAATTTTTATTTCTGTTCTTCCTTTCTTCTGTCCTTCTACATTGCCTAGATACTTCTTGGTGAGATTACTTAAATTTTTCAGCCTGGTTTTCATTCTTATGTATTCTTATAAATTATTTGTATATGTTATTTGATAACTATCTCAGCCATGTTTAGAACTGGAAATGAGAATTTTTAGGTATATTATAAAATATTAGCATAATTATTGCCAATAGATATTTTCTACCTAGTGAACTGTTCAAAAGACAACTTCTGTTCAGTGCAACAGCCCTAATTTTAATCCTTCAATTTTAAAATTTTAATTAAAGTTTAAAATTTTTTAAAATATTTATTTACTTATTTGAAAGTCAGAGTTACACAGAGAGAGGAGAGGCAGAGAGAAAGAGTTCTTCCATCCGCTGGTTCACTCCCCAATTGGCTGCAACAGCCAGAGCTGCGCCAATCCAAAGCCAGGAGCCAAGAGCTTCTTACAGGTCTCCCATGCGGGTGTAGGGGCCCAAGTACTTGGGCCATCTATTATTGCTTTCCCAGGCCATAGCAGAGAGCTGGATCAGAAGTGGAGCAGCCAGGATTCGAACCGGTGCCCATATAGGGTGCTGTTATTGCTGGCAGTGGCTTTACTGCTACACCACAGCGCTGGCACCATGAAGCTTTTAATTTTTTATCACTCCCCTTAATAGCCAACAACTTTAGTGTTTCAGTGAGAAAATAATGTCAACATCCTCCTGAACCCTGACTACTTAGAATACATATAAGATGAATAAATTGCTTACTTAAAAACTTTCTTATTAAGTCTTTGATGTCTTTTATGTAAAGAAGAGTGAGGAAAATTAGGCTCATTGGCTACTTCAGCCAAGTGGTAAAGGTCAACATCATTTGTAACAAGACAAGTAAATAATAGCCTCTTCACATGCAATATTGGCATTTTATCTCTATGGTCTTCTCTCCAAAAACATACGACCCTAACTCTAAGCATATTGAAAATATCAAACACAGATTGAAGGCCCTTCTATGAAATACATGACCTTAAAACTATCATCAAGAACACAGAAAGTCTGAGAAGCTGTCGGTCAAGAGAAGCCCAAAGGTGAGGGCGTTGTGACATAGGGGTTTAAACCATCACTAGTGACTCTGGTATCCAGTATCAGAATGTCAGTTCTAGTCCTTACTGCTCTGCTTCTTATTCAGCTCTTTGTTAATGCACCTGGGAAAGTGGCAGATAAAGGCCCAATGCTTGGGCCCTGCCACCCACATGGGAGACCTGGATGGAGTTCTAGGCTCCTGTCTGAGCTGGCTCAGCCCCAGCTGTTGTGGCCATTTGGAGAGTGAACCAGTGGATAGAAGATCTCTCTCTGTAATTCTGCCTTTCAAATAAATAAGTGTTTAAAAATATATAAAGCACTATAAAATGTTTTTTAATAGTAAAGGATAGAAATATACCAAGATCATTATCATCTAGCCCTATATTTTTAAAATGACAAAGTATGCAAATATAATTTGATATTCCTGATATACTGACCTTTAATCAGTGTTTCAAGTACTAAATGTTATTGAAAATGTGAAAATAAAAGAAAATGATTAAAAGACTCTGGTATATAATAACATCATTGAACACAATTTATACAAACAGCAGAAAATATTCATTCCAATCTCATACATCATTATGGAAAACACTATCTAAATGAAATAATTGCTTTATACTTTGTAGAGATGCCACACAAATGAAACATAATAACATACAATAACAAGGAATTCTAAGAATTTCAAGTTTAATAAATGAGGAATTAGAGGGAAATGTGATTAAGTAGATCGTAAAGAGTGTAAATTTAGAAATATATCATTGCAAACTCTGATTCAGCTGTTACAGTAAGTGGTATTTTATGAACAAAGACAACAAAGCTCTGAAAAGTTAATACCGTTTTTTATTGTGAATATTAAATGTGAAAATTTTCCATAAGTATGAATCCTTGTTATCAAGGCACTCACATGTATTTTGACCATGTGAAGGCACATTAACACTTATGGTTCTTTGTAATGAAAATATCATCCAAGTCAGCTTTTTAATTAAACAAATTATGTTACTCTGATCTTAATATCTACATGTATGATAATAATCCTCAACATTTTCATAAACTGTTGTACATAGAATATTATAGAGTTATGACAAATATACTGAAAGACACACAGCCATTTCATATTTCTAACCAGAGTATAATTAAATTATCATTGGCTTGAAATATTCCACACTATAAATAACTATTTGCAGCATTTTGGCACGGTATTATTTACCTCTTCTTTCTGTGAAATTTTGGATTTACACCTTCTCCCCTATTAGTCTGACAGCCCAGTTATATCTTTTCAAGTATGTTTACTATTAGATCGAGAATCATATACCCTGAAACCTCACAAAACACTGTCACCAAAGAATATGTCATCAGATTGAATGGAATCCAATACAGGACTGAATATGCAAAGTTATTCACAAGTGATAAAATCTGAAATGTCTTTATCTTTGATGATTATAAGTAGGTTGAAAAATAAGCTGAATAAATCACAATCCCTGTTTTCAAGGAGCATAAACGTTATTGGAGTAGAGAAATATTTATCCAAATCATTATAGTACATATTCATAAATCTAGAGCAGCGGTAAGAACTAAATTGTATGGATATATGAAGGACAGGATTGAATTTTACTAGGGACATCTCATAAGCGTTCTTGGGCAGAAAAAGTATTTGATCTAGATCCTAAATGAATGGGTTCAACTTCAACAGATAAGAATGGAATAGGAGGGTAGAGAAGTAAGTGTGGCAAGGGAGGTATTTCAGACACTGGGATCATAAAAGCGGGAAAGTGTACATTTCCAAGTAGTCCTTTGCAAATGGTGAGATGTCAAATCTTGGAAGACTAAATGTATGACCAGGGAGTTTGACCATCATTCTGTGTGTAGAGGGGAACTGAGCAGTAGAATATCAAAGTCACACCTGATATCTAAATCTCTATCAGTCATATGAAGGATAGGTTGGAATGGACAGAGAACACTTAGGTAATGTTAGAATACAGTTTAAATTTAAGTAGATATGTTTGTTTCATTTCAATGGACTAGTAGGTATGGTAAACAGTTTTACCTAAGATGGTTCCTAATGATTGCTACCCCCAGATATTCATGCCTTTTGGCCTAATGACTGGTTTCTAACAGTAGAATATGGAAAAACTGGTGAGGTGTCACTTCTGAGATAAGTATATCAAAAGACTTCAATTTCCTTCTCTCTCTCTCTGGGATATCAAAAGACCATGATTTCTTCCCCTCTCTCTCCCCTCCCCCCCCCAAAATGGATCACTGCTACTGTCTTGTGAAGACACTTAAGCTCAGCCTATCGAAAGGCCCCATGTCCAGCAGCCATATGAATGAGTTTGGAAGGAGGTCCTGTGCTGGTTGAACCTTCAGATGAAATCAAAACCATAGCCAATGGCTCGACTACAACTTCATGGTACACTTTGTGTCAGAGGGACCACCTAAACTAAGGCCACATTCTGGACATATAAAATTTTGAGATAATAAATGTTTATTGTTTGAAGCCACTAAGTTTTGGGGTAATTTGTTAAACAGCAATGGAAATTAATACAGAGGTAAAATCAGTATTTAGCTTTGCTTATCTTTGTGCAAATTATCAAATATTTCATTTATGTCATTTCTATATATAATACAGCTTAAAGATTACTGTATTGTTACTAAAATCCAGAATATTTTCCGTACTGCTTAGTATAATCTCAATAATAATAATAATCTTCTGCTGTAAAAGCTTTGTGATCCTTATATTTACAGCCTTTAGAGAAATGAAAGATACAGAATTTATATGTAAGAGAGGTCTTAGGAATCTATTTTAAAATTAAGCATTTTTTATATTTTCGTTCATCCTTTTTAGAAAAATAAACTTGTTTTTATAGGTATAGGAGTATCAGAGTAACACAGTGTTACAGTTAGTATACACTCACTGTAAGGATTTGCTGCAGCTTTGATAGTGAAAAATAAGGCCTACTGGAAAATAATTAAAGAAGTTGCTAATCAATTCATTAATCAAGTGTATCTGGTGCACGTTATACAAAAACAAATTGAAAAGGATGCTGTGCTAGTCAGAAACTCTCTCTCAAATAAAGTCAAAAGTGAAGATAAACTAAATTGACTTCTCCTTTGTGGTTGATTTCTATCTAAATAGATCCATCTCCTGAACACTGAATACCAAAAGTTGCCTCATCCACAGAATTAAACCTCCATTAAGATTCTGCAACTTGGTACTACTGAGATTAATTTGAGCCATACTTCATAAGACTGTCTTTAGTTTTTGTTTTTTGTTTTGTTTTGTTTTCATGTATAACTCAGACTATTTGCATTTTTGAGATGCTAAATATACTTAGAAGAGAAACAAATAAGACTATGCTCACCGCACTAAGCCAACTGCATTTGTAACCTAATCAAAATGGTTGCATAGCTTTATACAAATATATAGGTTCTCCTTCCCCAAAAATCTTCAATAGACAAAAATATTTGTCAGCAGTCAGAATGATTCCAGCCCTTCCCAGTCTTTGTGGTGCCTTAGCTTCAAAAATGGCAGTGAGGCACTGTAGCCTGGAAAAAGTATGGTCGGATTTTCAGTTATGGTTTGAGTAGATCTCCCAGAGAGGTATCTACAGAAGGCTCACATTTTCCTGAAGGGTAAAAGGAGTGACTAAATTTTGATTTAAAACAATATAGTTCTTCTTGTCTTTTCTTGATACTGACCTTCAAATCTGTTGGGGCTTTTGAAAGGCAAATCCTAAAAGAATTTGCAGATTCAAAATTGGAATTCATTTGAGTTTCATTAGGTTTAAGCCAGATATCAGCCATGTCATTTTTGAAAGCAGAATAATTTAGATTTTTTTGAAAAATATTTATTTATTCATTTGAAAGGCAAAGTTACAGAGAGGCAGAGGCAGAGAGAGAGAGAGAGAGAGAGAAGTCTTCCATCTGCTGATTTGCTCCCCAAATGGCTACAATGGCCAAAGCTGGGCATATCCGAAGCCAGTAGCCTGGAGCTCTTCCAGGTCTCCAACATAGCCTAAAATAATTTAGATTTAAAACATAAGAACAGCAAACAAGGGTTGGTGCTGTGGCATAGAGGGTAAAGCCACTGCCTGCAGTGCCTGCATCCCATGTGGGCGCAGGTTTGAGTTCTGCCTGCTCCACTTCCAATCCCGCTTTCTGCGATGGCCTGGGAAAGCAGTAGAAGATGGCCCAAGTCCTTGGGCCCCTGCAAACACATGGGAGACCTGGAAGTAGCTCCTGGCTTGGGATCAGCCTAAGTCCGCTGTTGCGGCCAACTGGGGAGTGAACCAGCACATGGAAGACCTCTCTCTCTCTCTAATTTTGTCTTCCAAATAAATACATAAATCTTTTAAAATAAAATAAAAAAAAGAACAGCAAACAGGTGACCTGGTAATTGCATTAAGACTTCCTTTTATGGACATATCTTTTGACAGATTATTTCATTTATTCATTGATTTGATTTTTTAAAATTTATTTGACAGGTAGAGTTATAGACAGTGAGAGAGAGAGACAGAGAGAAAGGTCTTCCTTCCATTGGTTCACTCCCCAAATGGCCGCAATGGCCAGAGCTACACCATTCCGAAGGCAGGAGCCAGGTGCTTCCTCCTGGTCTCCCATGCGGGTGCAGGAGCCCAAGCACTTGGGCCATCCTCTACTGCCTTCCTGGGCCACAGCAGAGAGCTGGACTGGAAGGGGAGCAACCAGGACTAGAACCGATGCCCATATGGGATGCTGGCGCCTCAGGTGGTGGATTAACCAAGTGAGCCACAGCGCCGGCCCCTCATTTGATTTTTTTTAAAAGATTTATTTTATTTGTTTGAAAGAGTTACAGAGAGAGGTAGAAGCAGACACACTCAATTTTAAAGGAACTGACACATTTCAAATTATATAAAATAAAGGTTATGAATATGAAATCTACAAAACTCAGATACATAAGGAATGTAATTTTCTTTACTTTTGTAACTGAACTCAGTTTTATATTGAGACCCTATGGTACCCTGGATGTTGAGAAAAAAAACTAGAGAAAAAATACACAAATTTATACTTTATATACTCTCCTTACCACATTATAAGGATATTATACACATTCATTAAGACATAGATGGCACATTTACTCCATTACAGATTATTTAAGATTATAATGCATTTACAGATGAAGAAAATGTCACCAAAAATATGCCTTTGCTTTCAAAAAGCATTAATTTAAGGGACTGGCCCGTGGTTATCCATCTGCTATAGCAGTCAGTTCCCTAAAAGACACTGCTTGTCTTCCATCTTTGTCATGCTCAGTATGCTGTTGGTATTAGCAAGTATTTGCCCCAAATCACTAAATTTAGGTTCCAGTAATGAATTATATGAATTGCAGTGAGTCACTAATAAGAAATATTTTTACATTTGTTTTAAGGTTTAGATGGACATAGTATCCTATTTTGTTTATCTTGGTCTTCTTTCCCATTCCCACTAACAGGAATGTGTGTGGTTGTGTGTGTGTGTGTTAATTAAACAAAGATTCTAAGAAGTTGGAAATGTCAACTACAAATGGAAGCCTTCATGGGAGTTAAGATATTATATCATTTATTTCAATGGTTTTTAATTGATTTGCAAAATTTGCAGTAGAATTTTCTGGTAATTAGTATCTTGCTGAGCTTAAGTGATGTATAGTTAACTTCAGAATAGTTTAATGGACTTATTTTAATCACATTGAATTGTTTTGCAAGTTTTTAGAAATTAATTGTAAATTTAAAATTCAATGAAAATCTTAAATATCACCAACTTAATCAAGAATTGACCATCATTATGCACCCAATTAGAGGATACAAATATATAAATCAGTCATGTATAAAATGCTGAATGTTAAAAAAAAGTGCAGGCAAGTACTTGATAACTAATAATTAGCTGTAAAGATAGTCTAGAAGCAAAACAGCCTTGCTAAAAACTTTCTCTAGAAGTAAAGATGTGTGATCATCAGTGCCCTTGCTAGTCATCAGTTATTGATGCTTAAAACTTTATATTTCAATAATTCTGTGAGCACTTTAATAATTATCATACATTGAACTTATGGTAGGGATATGTCCGTATGCCCATACATCTCTCTTGAGCTTTCAGGAGAGAGAAGAGCCAATGAGCATGTGTAGAAAGTTAAAAAATAAACTACTTTCTACTTATAGAAAAAGCCCATGTATTCCACATAAGTAATGCTCCAATCGACCATAGCAAGTCCTTCCAATTAAGTGCCAAACCAGAATTCTGTTTCTAAAGCAAAGGAAATTAAAGAAACAGAGAATAAAAAAGGTAAAGAGAATTAATTATATTTAGCAGCCATCCCAGTCCACTTAGATATTTACTAAGGAGCTCAGCACTTTTTCATGACAACATTTCCATTGAACACTTTTGAAATTAGGATGAAATGAGTTGTACAGATACTAGAGGAATCATTATGAGATCACAAAATGTATTATGATATCATAAGTGAAACTGGGAGAAGAGAAAGCAAATTCATATCACAGAGGAAAACAGACTTTCATCCTCCTGTCATCTTTCCAGTCAACATTGCCTGCATAGTATGTTCCATGTGAAAATATTAACAGGTTAAGCACTCACCAAGAAGGTATCATTATCCAAAGCACTTCTTTTGTGACTCTTGCCATTCTCACCATATCTTGAGGGAAAGAAAAGATTTCTCCACTGCTGTGCTATAATATTCTTAAGCTGGGAAAGAGAGGACCAGGCAAGAGTAATGGTTTATTTCTGATGTTCACACTATATGTGTGTTTGTGTGCATGTGTGTATGATTGCAAACATGCACACTTGCATACCACAAGATAATCCGACTTCATTGATTACTTAACAGAATTTTCCTTCTTTTATATGCTCTGGACAAAAGGGTAGACAGAGACCATGATCTAAACAAAGATGAATGTGGTTCTGTAATCCCAAAGAGGACGCATTTTCTATTTCCTCTTAGAAGAAATAAAAACATATCATGATAAATTACCAATTAAGAGTGTTGGACTTGAAAACCTTTTTTATAAGGATTGTGAAAATGTGTTGCAAAGGGAAATAAAGAAATCTACTCCCTGAACATAATGAGATAATGATCAGTTTTTCTGGCATTTTGTGCATATAGGTATACTTGGAAGCATAGTGTGGGCCTAAATGACTTAACTGAATGAGTAGAGAACTGACTTGAAATGTGATCTTTATGTGATAGTTATGAGATTAAGCAGATTGCTAGACATTTTGAAGCAGTTGCCATGACATTACTAATTTGTACCATAGTCATGTGATAACCAGTTATCTCAAACTCTCAATCAGAAGGCCCTCAGTACATTTTTTGGCTCCAGGTAGATGTATAGGTAAGGATAGGACATGATCCAAGCTGAAGTTTATATCTGAATTTAAATAGCAATGAGTGCTAGAGGCCCAGAATTATAGGCTAAAGTATTGGAGAACTCAAATAGATTATGGTTTTCTTATTTGGATTGTGTATAAGTAAATATAGATATGTGCTTCATGGTTTAAACCCTTGGTCTGATTTGGCTGTAAGGGAAGGCAGTTCTTCCTGAATGTCATTTTAGGAAAGGTGATTTATGAACACCTAGTGTGATGAAACAGGACTTCTCGGTGTATCTTTCCTGATGGCATTTTAAATTCAAAGCTGACAGTTTAACTTGTTGCCCTTTCACACATTCTTATATATCTGTGACACCATGGCCAAGGAACACATAATCACTTCCCAGACAGGTTTTTGGTGATGGCTATATTATTCTGTATCCTAGAATGCAAGACTGCTTCTATTGATCTTAAACATATATGCTAAACCCAGTAGCAAAAACAACCAAGACAATAAGGGGAAGGGATTTTTTTTTTTTTAATTTCTTGACAGGCAGAGTGGACAGTGAGAGAGAGAGACAGAGAGAAAGGTCTTCCTTTGCCGTTGGTTCACCCTCCAATGGCCGCCGCGGCTGGCGCACCGCGCTGATCCGAAGGCAGGAGCCAGGTACCTATCCTGGTCTCCCATGGGGGTGCAGGGCCCAAGCACTTGGGCCATCCTCCACTGCACTCCCTGGCCACAGCAGAGAGCTGGCCTGGAAGAGGGGCAGCCGGGACAGAACCGGCGCCCCGACCGGGACTAGAACCCCGTGTGCCGGAGCCGCAAGGCGGAGGATTAGCCTAGTGAGCCACGGCGCCGGCCTAGGGGAGGGATATTTTTAAAAGCCAAGAAATCCAGAGCAAATAGGCTAACACCCAAGATGAAGGCTCAAGAAAGAGTATTAGTATTAGAAATTATATCTGTTATTTAGTGTTGTATAACAAACCACCCAAAATTTCAAGGCTTAAAATGATTGTTCACAAGTCTGGAATTTGGGCTGGCCTCAGGCAGGAGGTTTCCACTGCTAGTCACACCCGAGATCATTCATGCAAGTACAGTTATTGTGAGGTTCTGTTGGGCCCTGGGAGTCTAGGGTACGATCACCCACATATCTGCTTGTTAGTTGGCACTGGCAGCCCAGCACTTCAAATCCCATGGCCTCTCCAGAAGAAAGTTCAGACTTCTTCCATGGCAAATGCAGTATTCCAAGAGATCAGGAACAGCAACTATACAGTCTCTTGAGGCCTAGATCAGAAGTTGCACAGCACCAATTGTGCGGCATTCCATCCATCAAAGCAGGCCACAAGGCCAGCCCAGATTAAAGGAGTAGCAAGATAAATTCTACCTTTGGATGGGAGACGCTGCTTCCATATTTAATCTGTCATAGAATGTAAAAGAATATGAAAAAAACATGGAAAAATCAACTGTATTCTTAGGTGGAATCGTTTTTAGTAGCCATCATTTTATAGTATTCCTAGTAGAGCCTCTGTTTAACAGGTTTTTAAATGTCTCAACATATTTTATTTTTGAATTTCTTAAAACCTAATAGTAATGAAAAATATTTATATTTTATTCATTTGATAGACATTGAGTGCCTGTTAGTGTCAGGCACTGTGATTTATCTGTCACTCTCAGATCTGTCAGTAACCTTAAATGTAAATTCATTCTTTGCTGCTTTACTGTAATAATTGTTGAACTTTCTTTTATAAGTGAATTATTGACCTTGATATGAAAAAGATTACTTCACATTAAATATATTCATCAAAAACACAAGAAGTACCCTTTCCTATTAAACTCACAGAGATACAAATTGTATCACATGAAATTGTAGCTGCGAGGGAAGGGGAAACTGGTAAGGCTTATTTATATTGTGTTCCATGCATATAAAACATACCCTCTTCCCAGTAAGTGAAAGCTAGTTGAATATTAAATCAATAATGCACATATTTGAATGCATACTATTTTATGTGATACGTCAGCTATTATACAGTATGTCTCAAATCAAACTGATCCAATTGTCACACCATCAACTAAATGAGGTTTGTAAATGGATTATTAGCAGCTTCTCTTTAGTTTGTTGCAGTGTTCGTCCAAAGAGAGAGGAGATCAGAAATAAACAAATGTTCAAGGCAGTGTTGCTGCATCTTCATTTTTCTGCGCCTATTTTAGTTTTGATGTTATTTCTCTATGGAGGCTATCTGAAAGCTAAAATCCCATGTAAAAATCACTTAGGCCATGTCGTTTTTACAGACTAGGAATCAGTTTTCTTATAAAATGTACCACAAGACATTTTAACAGTTTTGGTTCAAGGGGCACCAGGCTGCACACACTACCTGAGCTTTAGCAGTGTTATTCTTTTAGGTGAGACTCTTAAAACTGTCTGGATTATTAGGTTAACAATCTATTCACGTTTTCATCTTAGGAAGGCAATTTAAAGTCTATTTTTAAAGGAGGTTTAAGAAAGCTTAAGAAAACATAAAAACTTTTTAAAACTCCATTGTAGAATAATTTTGCAATGCATTCAGCCCTCTGAGTTGTTTTTTTTTTTTTTTTTTTTTTTTTTTTTTTTTTTTTTGACAGGCAGAGTGGACAGTGAGAGAGAGACAGAGAGAAAGGTCTTCCTTTTGCCGTTGGTTCACCCTCCAATGGCCGCCGCGGTAGCGCGCTGCGGCCAGCGCACCGCGCTGTTCCGATGGCAGGAGCCAGGTGCTTCTCCTGGTCTCCCATGGGGTGCAGAGCCCAAACACTTGGGCCATCCTCCACTGCACTCCCTGGCCACAGCAGAGAGCTGGCCTGGAAGAGGGGCAACCGGGACAGGATCGGTGCCCCGACCGGGACTAGAACCCGGTGTGCCGGCGCCGCAAGGCGGAGGATTAGCCTGTTGAGCCACGGCGCCGGCTTACCCTCTGAGTTTTTATTGCAGACCTGTTGGGTGCCCAAGCATAGTATACTAGGTTGCTATGGGGATAGCAAAGACGTAAGTAAACAGTCTCTGCACCAGAGGTCACTAACAATCAAATTGGTGAGACAAAAACATGAGACTAAAAACAACTCATCAAGGCCTTCTATGATTTGACCTTAACAGGTCTTTTTTTTTTTTCTATAGTTCCTAGTACTCCTCTCCTCTATCCTATACTCCACTGCAAATGAATGACGCCCTTTTCTCTGACAGTCCCTCCCCCCTTTCCTACCTCTATGGCTTACTTCATCATTTTCACCCTACCCACTCTTCAAGGCTCAAACACAAATTCTCTCCTGGAGACTTTTCCTACATATATACACAGTACTCCCACATGCTCACCCCACTTTCAGGGCTACCATTCCTCTCCCATTGCACCTTAATTCTTCTTTGGTCTATAGCCATCTCTGTATCTTATTTCCACCAATCACGAGACTGTAAGTACTATTTAGATTTCTACCCAAGCTTCTGTTTAAAATCAGCCTTCAGTTTGGATGCTTGTTACCCTTGCTTTCTGAAGTCAGTCTAGCCAGAGAGTCCCCATTTGAAAGTGCTTCCATGTTCCATACCTTGTTTCATGTTACAGCATTCCAACCTTTCCTCCCAGACAAAGATTTTTTATGTGCCAATGTTGGGTGAATGCTCTTAACTCATCTAGGCCTCAAAAAATTTTTGCAGGCTAAGTATCATTATCCCCATTTTACAGTTGAAATAGAGGCCCAAGGAAATTAAGTTGCATAAGGTCATGTGGGTGGCAAATGATAGACTTAGGGGTTGTCTCCAGATCTGCCTCATTCTGAGTCCTTTAGTCTTTGTGTTGCTCCACGTCATTTCCCTATTTCTGAATCTTATCTGTATTTACCCTCTGTGAATAACTAGCCTGTTAGAACTAAGTTGTAATGAAATTAACATCAACTCTTATAAACTGCCCTTGGCTAAACAGTGCTGATGGGAATGCTTAGGTAGTTACTGGGAATGGTCCAAATTCAAACCCATTCTCTAATACTCAATAACAGAAACAACTCATTTCTAGAAGGAAAACAAACAAATCTGAGGATGCCCGCATACTTTGTGCAATTGAAACTCCCCAGGCATTCATTTATTCATTCATTATTCCCCCCACACACACACACATACCTTTCTCTCTCTCTCTCTCTCTCTCTCTCTCTCTCACACACACACACACACACACACACACATACACACAGACACAGACACAGACACAAAACCTTTGGTAGGTACCCAATTTTAAACTTCTGGTGGGTATACAATTTTAAGGTGTGTGTGTGTGTGTGTGTTTAATTTAAGAGACAGAGACAGCCCATCTTCCAGTTTATTCCGTAAACACCTATAGCAGCCAGAATGAGCCAGGCTGAAGGCAGGAGCTTGGAACTCAATCCCAGTCTCCCAAGAACTCAATTACTTGAGCCATTTCCCCTGCTTCTCAATGTCTGCATTTGGAGGAAGCTGGAGTCAGAAGCCCAAGATAAATATCAAACACAAGCACTCCAACGTGGGATGTGGTCCAGCATCTTAACTGCTAGACCAAGCACCTACCTCTAAAGTCATGTTTCCTGTTTTTAAAATTTTATTTGGGGTCCCAGATTGTGGCATAGCTAATAAAGCCACTGCCTGTGACACTGGCATCCCATATGAGCACCAGTTGGAGTCCTGGCTTCTCCACTTCTGATCCAGTTCTTTGCTTGAAAGATGGCCCAAGTCCTTCCTTGAGCTCCTGAACCTATGTAGGAGACCAGAAGAATCTCCTGGCTCCTGCCTTCAGCTTGGCCCAGTGCAACCATTTGGGGAGTGAACCAGCAGATGGGAGATCTCTCTCTCTCTCTCTCTCTCTCTCTCTCTCTCTCTTTCTCTCTCTAACTATGCCTTTCAAATAAGCAAAAGTAAATCTTTAAAAAAAACCATTTATTTCAGAGACAGAGAAACAGAGATCTTCCATCTGGTGGTTCAGTTGCCACATGCCCCCAAAAGCTTGGGCCAGGCCAGGATGAAGCCAGGAGCCCAGAACCCAATCTAGGTCTCCCATATAGGTGACAGGGATTCAGATATTTGAACTATCACCTGTTGTCTCCCAAGGTGCGTGTTAGCAGGAAGATAGAATTTAGAAGCAGAGACCAGACTTGAACCCATGTACTCCAATATGGAATGCCAATGTTGTAAGCACTGTGCTCCACGCCTACTCCCTACAATCATTTTCAGTGTGTAGAATTTGTTCTCTTCTCTCCTCAGGACGTGGCCGTACAGCCTTCCCCAAATATTATGACTCACTCTCCATGACTCCTCTGAGACCCTTTGTTGTGCATTCTTGTTTTGTACCTACTCTGAATATGCTCTAAAGAATGAGTATGGCCTCTGGTTAGAAAGAGGGGCATGTCAGGAGGGTTCTATGAGCCGTGTTGCTTTTCTTAGTCATGAGAAGGCACCAGCACTCTGTGACCTGGCCTAGTTTTCTAATCTAATTTAATTGAATGTACAATGATGTAGGCACTGGGGATTAAATACTTACCCAATTCCACTTCTAGCCAAAGTTCACATATTGCCTTTAAAGCAAAGGGTAATAGTTTGCTTATTTTTTTGTGAATGGTTTTGTACATGTGCTATGAATAATTTTTCTTGTATTCTCTGTACAAGATGATACCTTAAAAGAAAAATTATCATATCATGCATTTGGCATAGTGGTTAAGACTCTGCTTGGGATGCCTTCATCCCATAACGGAGTGCCTAGGTTCATGTCCCAGCTCTCTCCTGATTACAACTTCGTGATAATGTGTACCCTGGGTTGCAATAGGTGATAGCTCAAGTGGTTGGATCGCTTCTACCCACATGGGAGACTTGGATTAAGTTCCCACCTCCTAGCTTTGGCTTGGCTCAGCCCTAGCTGCTACAAGCATTTGGGGAATGAGTCAGTAGATGTAAGATCTCTCTCTCTCTCTCTCTCTCCCCCCCCCTCCTTCCCTCTCTCTGTCTCTCCCTTTCAAATTACTTTATATATATATATATATATATATATATATATGTATATATATATAAAGAAATATTACTTGTAGAAATTCTAAATATTGCTTGGTCTTCTGGAATATGGATTGATTTAATTAATTGACCAAGATTACTCTAATTCTTTAAGTTGATTTTGAAAGTTTTTTTCTTTTTTCTTTTCTTTTTTTAAGATTTATTTATTTATTTGAAAGTCAGAATTACAAAGGTAGAGAGAGAGGTCTTCCATCTGCTGGTTAGCTCCTCAATTGGCCGCAACAGCCAGAGCTGCACCTATACGAAGCCAGGAGCCAGGAGCTTATTCCGGGTCTCCCACGCAGGTGCAGGGGCCCAAGGGCTTGGGCCATCTTCTACTGTTTTCCCAGGCATAGCAGAGAGCTGGATGGGAAGTGGAGCAGCCGGGATTTGAACCAGCACCCATATGGGATTTGAACTGGCAGTGTAGGTGGTGGCAGTGTAGGTGTGGCTTCGCCACAGCACCAGCCAGGAAAGTTTTTTCTAGCTACAGTAAGAGCTGGAGACATGGCCTAACAAAGTGTGAGTTTGCCTGCCACTGAAATAAATTCATATTTGTTATTTTTAAAAGGGAATGTGTTTCAGGATTTCACTGAGTGATTTGTACATGAAAGCCCTTATCAAGAACCTGCCCATTTACAAAATGATGAGTAGAGATTTCCCTAACTGCTAACAAAATACCTGAATTTTAATAGAAAAAGAATTAAATTTTAAAATACTTTTAATTTATTTGATGTGGTGATTTTTGTCTTTTTATTCAATCTGTTTACTGTTATTTACCTTACTGTGATAAGAATTGGAGATAGACTGACTTTTTAAATGGCTTCATTATTTGAGTTTAACTTACTGTGAAGTAGACCTTAGAGAAATTAAAATTTGAGGTTAAAACTTTTGATCTTGCTTAAGTATATGTGTAAATTTTGGAATAAGCTAACATGTGCATTAGCATATTCAAAACAATCTATGGCTTTTAAAATATATTTTATTTTGAAAAATGTAAATCTACAAAGTTAAAAAATAATCCAGAATTTTATATTCCCTTCACCCAGATACCCAAATATTAGTAATTTATTACATTCCCTTTATCATTCTTTCTTTCTACACACACATCTGAATTATTTTTTTCTTCATGTTTAAGAGTAAATTGCAACATAACTCCCTTTACCCCTAAGTATTTGCATATAGTAGTCACCCCTTGTCTAAGGGGGATATGTTCCAAGAACTCCAGTGAACAGATACCTGAAACTATGGACAGTTCTGAACCCTGGATATACTTTATTTTTACCTATACATACAAATGTATAATAAAGTTTCATTTATAAATTAGGCATAGTAAGAAGTTAATAACAATAGCTAATAATAAAATAGAAGTATTATATCAATAAACTAATAAAAGTTATGCGACTATGGTCCCTCTCAAAATACCTTATTGTACTATAGTCACACTTCTTACAGTAATATGATACACTGTGTGATGACATGAAGTGAGGTGAAAGATCTAGGTACTGTGGCATAGTACAGCACTTAGATACTGCGGTAGTCATTCTAATAACCAAGATGGCTACTAAATGAATAATAGGTGAGTAGCATATAAGTTATGGATATATTGGAAAAAGGGAAGGTTCATGTCCCTTTTCACATCGTGGGTGGGGTAGAGCAGGAAGGCAAGATCCCATCACACTGCTCAGAAAAGTGTACAATTTAAAACTTAGGAATTTTTCTCTGGAATCTTCCATTTAATATTTTCATGCTACAGTTGACTGTGGGTCACTGAAACTGAGAAAAGTGAAACTACAAAGAAAATGGGGCTACTGTGTTTCTCCAAATTAAGATCATTCTCTTACATAACATTAAATTTATCAGCATCAGTAAAATCACATTGATGAAATACTGTCTTGTGTATAGACTTTACTTAAATTTTACCAGTTTTCTCACTAACATCCTTTATAGCAAAAGAAAAATGTTCAGACACTATATTGTATTTAGTCACCTTGTCTCTTTCCTCTCCTTTAATCTAGAATAGGTCCCCTGCCAAAAATGCGCACCATGAAACTAATAACATTAAGCAAAACCACATTCTACAATGTAATTTGCCTGTACTGCTAAAAAATTTGTTTTAGGCTAAAGTATATATAACATCTATATATATAACATACATATACTTAACATAAATATAACATACATATAGTTTGAGTGAGGACATACTTTCATTTCCTCTAAGAAAGAATAATTATTCTACAAAATATGTATGATGTAGTAATTTAGGAACACTCTGTATTTCATATAGAGACTTCACACAATTGCTTGTTCATTCTGAGTTGAGCAACATTTCTCCCATGAGCTCTGAGAGTGAGATCATTTAGCTACTTTGTCAAGTACTTTCCCTTTTTATATTCTGCCTCATGACCGTCTTTGGCTGTGCACATGATAAAGACACTGAACTCTGAGTTCAAAAGTCTAGGAAGGACATCTAAAATGTCATGGGACACTCTTAAGAACCTATCTTCTGAGGAGGGATCAGCAAAGAATATTAGAAAGATCTCTCTGCCTGTCAAATATCCTCTACTACTGGCATGTGTTTACCAGAGCAATTTAAGACACTGCTTGGGACAGAGCCCCACCTCTACTCCGAAATCCAGCTACCTGCTAATATGCACACTGGGAGGCAGAAGGTGATGGTCCAAATACTTGAGTCCCTGCCACCCACACAAAAGAGCTAGATTGAGATCCTGCTCCTAGCTTTTGCCTCGTCCTGCCCCAGGTATTGTAGGCAATCAGGGAGTGAACCAGTGATAGGTCAGTCCTTCTCTCTCTCTCTCTCTCTCTCTCTCTCAGGCTGCAATGAAACAAGATTTTCCTGTAAAATACAATGATAGTAGCTAATGCCATCAATATTTCACAACTGCACTTTAACTACTCCACTCTGGTTACTATCTGGATTATGAGGGAGCAGAACATTTTATTGAAGAGGCAGACAAATGGAAGAATAGCGAGAGCGCCTGTTTGGACCCCTACACTAGAGAATTATGTGTAGCATGATGGCCCTCCACTAAGAGGCAGAAGAGAAGTACAGAAAAATAGGTGGAAGGCCAATGACTGCAGTCTTTTCTGGTGACGTCAACCTAGGCAGCCCAACATGACTTCAGGTTTGGCTTAGCTAAAATTGATGATAAACAGTACCAGTAACACTTCCTGGTTATTGTCTGAATGAATTTTGAAACTGAAATTTGCACTGTTATTATTTAGTAAAATAAGCATATCATTGTTGGCTTTCTTTTTTTCCTCCATACTCTGTTTAATATGATGACTAATTTTAGAAGACCTTACCTAGATATTCGACGATGGATATCTGCAAATCATGAAGTCTTCTACTCTACTGTCATTTTCACATACAACTTTATTACCAAGACTTGTTAAAAATCTCTTGTTACTTTCTCACCATTCTCTAATAAATTATATCATGGAGTGTAGAAAATTAGTGAAATGTTCCATAGTTGAGCATGAACCATGTCTGATTTGCTTGCACTGACTCAGCTAGCAATCACAGATCATCAAAACAGCACAGACTTAGAGTCGGCAGATGAAATTTAGTCTACAACCATGTGACTTTGATCCCTAAAGCTCTGTAGGCCTAAATAGTCTCCTTATGCATAAAATGAGGTTCTTAAACTAGATGATCCCTGCATTACCTTACAAGTTGTAAACACAATGATTTTGAGTATAGTAATTTATGAAGACATTTAAGGGGGAAAATTACATTCATTTATTGAGCTCCTAATATGTACCATATTCTAGAGAAATGAAAAAAAAAAAACAACTAGATGTCTTAACTCTACTAAATTATTTGTGCCCATTTAGGGAAAAGAATATGAAAAGTCAGGAAGTAAACATTGGACACAAACAGATAAATTAATAAATGGGATAAGCAATTAATACAGCTTAAATTAAATACAGGACATCCAAATGGATGGACTCATATCATACAAGAATACATTTGAGAATACCTACTCTGAGGAGTTGGATTTTTTAATCCATCTCACTCTTCACTCACTACTCTTTTCTTCTTGAGTATATACGACTTCTTTCCTATAGGATAAACCCAAAAGAAAAATCTCATAATGGCTAGAGTTTGTTTTAAATAATAGATCAACTGTATATGGAAAAGCAATAGATATGCACCTATGTAAACAAGCCAAAAGGAAAGGAACTTATAAAAGTTAGAGGATTTTCAAGGTTTTGAATTCCTTCTTAATCACTAGTAAGTGGATTACTTCGCTAGGGCTGTCAAAGCAAAAACCCAGAGTAGGTGGCTTAAACAACAGAAATTTATTTCCTCAGAATTTTGGAGGCTACAGATCTAAGGTCAAGCTGGGTCAGTTTCTCTTGCATATGATAGCTTTCTTGCTGTGTCCTTACATGGTCGTACCTCTGTATGTCTGTTTCCTAATTTTGTTTTACAAGGACACCGGTCAGATTGGATTAAGGCCCACCCTCAATGACCTCATTTTAACTTACTTGCTACTTTAGAGGCCCAGTTTCTAAATGCAGTCACATTATGAGGTACTGGGGTTAGGGCCTCAACATATGAATTTGGGAGCACACAATTCAGCCATAACTCTATACATATATTTTTTAATAAGGAATAATGGTTTATGTTATTCTGTTCTTCACAGAGTGCATTTTAAACTGATTTTATAATTTGTCTTACACATACATCAGCTTATCACAGTGCCAAGAATATGAAACATTTTGCTTCAAAACACATCCTAATTATGATAATTAAATATTCACAACATTTTCATAGCATTTGATTTTTCCTCATTAAGCATAACAGAGAATTGGATGTCATTCACGTATCACAGATCGGCCAATAAAGCAGACATTTTGGGGCCAGTGCTGTGGCTCAGCAGGTTAAAGCCTAAGCCTGCAGTGCTGGCATCCCATATAGGTGCCAGTTCGTGTCTCTGCTGCTCCACCTCTGATTCAGCTCCATGTTAATGCTCCTGGGAAAGCAGAAGATGGCCCAAGTGCTTGGGCCCCTGTACCCACATAGGAAACCTGAAAGAAACTCCTAGCTTCTGGGTTTAGCCTGACTCAGTCTCGGCTGTTCCAGCCACTTGGGTAGTGAACCAGCAGATGGAAGACCTCTCTTTCTGTCTCTCCTCTCTCTTTGTAGCTCTGTCTTTGAAATAAATAAATAAATCTTAGAAAACAAAAAAGCAGGCATTTTACCATACTTTGTGTTGATAATGTTTTTTGTTTTGATATAGCAATCATAAGTTTTAATGCCTTTAACATCTAAGACTATCTTAATTAAAAACACAATGAACATTTTACAATGGTTTTATATATGCAGCAGTTGGTTAAACCTCAAATAGAAAAGCTAAAAGGGAAAGTACTCAAGTCCAGTATGGCCCAGCACTGAATCACAAAATTGAAGCTTTTGACATTTCACCGAACTCTTGATTCCATCCTCTGGTTGACTTTAAAAGACTTCATCTAATGAGTAGGTCCTTCCATTAAATATATATATATATATATATATATATATATATATATATATATATATATACTTGAGGGTGGCGCTGTAGTGTAGCAGGTAGACGCCACCTGCAGTGCCGGAATCCCATGTGGGCGCTGCTTAGAGTCCGTGCTGCTCCACTTCTGATCCAGCTCTCTGCTATGGCCTGGGAAAGCAGTAGAGAATGACCCAAGTCCCATGTGGGGGACCCGGAGGAAGCTCCTGGCTCCTGGCTTTGGATCGGGCAGTTCTGGCTGTTGCAGCCAATTGGGGAGTGAACCAGCAGATGGAAGACTCTTTCTCTCTCTCTCTCTGCCTCTCCTCTCTCTGTGTAATCTTTCAAATAAATAAAAATATATATACTTGGAAATTATGAAGATAGACTTTAAGAAAGTATGAGAAAGCATAAAGTTCAACTCATATGATATGTAATAGGTTATAAGACTGGTGTCAGACAACTACAGTTTGTATTTCAAGTCTTCCCACTTTCTAAATTTCGTTGTGCCTTAATTTTCTTCTCTGTAAAATGGGATTAATAGCAATATCTGTATGAGGAAGCTTCAAAAAGTTAATAGCAAATACACATTAATTTTTAATTCCATTTTTCCAGGAAGTTTTTGAAGCCTCTTAGTATTACAGACTTATGTGATAATTAATAAATAATCACTGTGAAGCACTCAACACATTGCTTAGTATATAGTAAATTTTCAATAATTTCTAGATATATTAGTTTATGTGTATATATGCCTTATATGACAGTACCTCCAAAAGTTCATGGAAATGGAATTTTTTAAAGATTTATTTATTTATTTAAAAGTCAGAGAGGAGAGACACAGAGAGAGGTCTTCCATCTGCTGGTTCACTCACCAGTTGGCTGCAACAGCCGGAGCTGCACCGATCCGAAGCCAGGAGCCAGGAACTTCTTCCGGGTCTCCCATGCAGATGCAGGGGCCCAAGGACTTGGGCCATCTTCCCCTGCTTTCCCAGGCCATAGCTGAGAGCGGGATCAGAAGTGGAGCAGTCAGGACTCGAACCAGCACCCATATGGGATGCCAGCACTGCAGGCGGCAGCTTTATCTGCTACGCCATAGTGTCAGCACCCCTGGAAATGGAATTAAAAGATAAATTTATTTTGGTGCCGGCCGGTGCCATGGCTTAACAGGTTAATCCTCCACCTTGCGGCGCCAGCACACCGGGTTCTAGTCCCGGTTGGGGCACCGGATTCTATCCCGGTTGCCCCTCTTCCAGGCCAGCTCTCTGCTATGGCCCGGGAAGGCAGTGGAGGATGGCCCAAGTCCTTGGGCCCTGCACCCGCATGGGAGACCAGGAGAAGCACCTGGCTCCTGGCTTCGAATCAGCGAGATGCGCTGGCCGCAGTGGCCATTGGAGGGTGAACCAACGGGAAAGGAAGACCTTTCTCTCTGTCTCTCTCTCACTATCCACTCCACCTGTCAAAAAAAAAATTTATTTTGGTGCAAAAAGTTTCAAAATCCTTGCATAAAAGAGTCTTGAGAAAGTTCATGGAGCCTGCTATTAGGAAAAAAGGTACATGAATTTCAAAATGTTGTATACCCAAATAAATTAACTTTTTGAAGTACCCTCATATTTTATATATAAATACATATGCATATTCAGAGATGTCATATGTATATGTATTTACATTAATTTTCATATTCTCTAGCCTCCCTTTGTTATACTACTAGTGTGTGTAGTTCAGTTAATGTCCAGTCCTGCTTTCCTGGTTGACAAAATAGGAGAGACCTGGTCAGCTAGAGAAACCAATTTCCAATGCTGCATTTTTCTGTAAGCAAAATATGGGATTTGTAGTAGCATGTCTACTGATTGCTTCACAGATACTACTTCTAATCTATGGAGTATTGTTGGGTAGAAATCCAAATCTCTTCCTTCTCCTCTTCATACTTGAGCAGTCTCTTGATGCATATAAATGTGTATAAGACCTTATGCTAATTCATTGTCAGGCTCTCATAGGATGCAAACTGTATCCTTTCCACCTACAAATAATTCAGCAGTGTTTTCTGTAAGTTTTTTCATACCTTAGACACTGAATAAATCATGAAGGTTTGATGAGATCCTGAAAGTAACCCATAATCCAAGAAACTTAGAAGGTCTAAGTATCTTCCCTGTTGTAGAACCACATTAGTGTAGAAGCTTCAAGAAATCACTGAGAAGCAGGTTTAGTGGTTAATACATGGACTGCAGAGAACAGTTGCATGACTTGAGCAGGTTATTTGACATCTCTGTACTTCATTTTCCTCATCTATAAAGAGGAGATAATGAGAGTGTATCTTTCCTGGGGTTATGAAGATGAAGGGAATTTATATTTGTAATGTGCTTAGATTAGTTCCTGGCACAAGTAAGTGATAGTACTTATTCTAAGCATGCACTACATAAATAAAACCAATAATGTTTAATATCTCAACAGTGGCTCACAAACTAGTCTGTTCCACACAGGTCTTCCAGAACAAAAGCTGCTATGAACCTAACAGAGTGCTGCCAATAAGGCAGCTGTAGGTCTCTCAACATTAATGTTGGGTTTCTCAGTAAACAGAATATTATAAATTGGTTTCAGCCCAGCTCTTCCTGAAGCAGTTTTTAAAAAACAGACTGCTGGGACATTTGGTGTGTATTTCTTTGGTGCTTCACAATCTGTGTTTCTAGTGTCTGCATCATTAATGTATGTCTCTTTCTGAGTTTAAATCATTTTTTTTTACTATTTATTTATTTGAAAGGCAGAATGACAGAGAGAGAAGGAGAGACAGAAACAGATCTTTCCATCTGCTGGTTTATTCCCCAATGCCCACAACAACCAAATGTGGGCAATACCAAAGCCAGGAGCCAGAAACTCCATCCTTGTCTCTTGTATGGGTGGTAAAGACCTAAGCACTTGGGCCATCTTCTGCTGCATTCCAGGTGCATTAGCAGGAAGCCAGATCAGTAGTGGAGCAGCTGGGACTCAAACCAGCACCCCAATATGGGATGCTGGTGTTGCAAGCAGCAGCTTACTCTACTGCACTACAGTGCTGGCCCTTCTTTGTGGGTTTAAATCTATGTCTGTTTTGACTTAAACCCATCGCTGGAAGAGAGGAAGAATATGGGTTTCATTGAGTTCTATTGTTTCATGATAATGTTAACTTTAGTGCCCACAAAGAAATAGTTGCATGCCATTGCCTGCAAACCAGATCTGCATTATTCAGGAAAGAAGTTATAAGACAAACTTATAAGCAGTGCAATTTTCTATTACCTTCAATTTTGTGTCTTATTTCTCTACAGTTTTTAAGTGAGGGAAATAAGAAGGAAGAGCTAGCTGCAAAGGTGAGAGTTGAAATCCTTGTACAGAGATATCATTATAATGAATATGATGGACTATAGTTATAAATAGGGTGAGTGGGAGAAACCCTTATTAACAAAATTAGAAACAGAGATGAAGAAAATGACATCCTATAATAAACTCAGAAATCAATGTCAGGATAGGAAATAAAAGACAGTATGGTAGAAAAGGAGGTTTTTTCAGTAAAAATGAATAAAAGATGATTTTATATTGATTTTAAATAAGAGTATGTGGTAAGCCTTTCATAAACAATAGGTTTTTATATGAGTGTTGGGGATGGTTAGGTTTGTTTAGCAAAGGCCATGTTAATGAAATGACTAGAGAAGCAACAGCTTCCCCAGTTTTAAATATGGCTCCGCTGTATTCCTTACTGTGCCTTTGTCGTAAAGTTACCAGGAAACAGATCTTATCTACAAGAGCCGCAATAGCAACTATCTCAGTTACTTTACCATTCCGCCACAGATTGGGGAACGTTCACATGAGGGCTCCCGCGTCATATGGTCAATTTTAATTTATTTTTACTTACTTGAAAGGCTGAGAGTCAGAGACAGACAGACAGAAATCTTCCATCTGCTAGCTCACTCTGCAAATCTTGACAACAGCTAGGATAAGAGGGCCAGGCTGTAGCACGGGGCTGGGAACTCCATTCAGGCCTCTTGTATGAGTGGTAGAGCCTCAACTACTGAGCTATCACTACTGCCAACTCGGGTGCACATTAGTATGAAGATGCAATGGAAAGTAGAGGCAGGACTTGAACCTAGGTACTCTGATATGGGATGCAGCTGTCCCCAGCAGCATCTTAGGTACTGTATCAAGCATTTCTTTTAATTTTTAAAAATTTATTTGGAAGGCAGACACACACACACACACACACAGATCTCTCATCTCCTAATTTACTTCTCAAATGCTTACAATGGCTGGTGCTGGGAACTCAATCTGGGTGTCCCACATGGGTAACAGGAACCCAAATAACTAAGCTATCCCCTGTTGCCTCCAGTGTGTGCTTTAGCAAGAAGCTATAATTGGGAGTGCTGCCAAGACCTGGATCCAGGAACTCTTATGATATGGGATGTGAACATTGCAAGCAGTGTCTTAACTGCTGCACCAAACACTGAGCCACAAGGTCCATTTTGGAACAAAATACTACCCCCAATACTTCAAAGGGAATATCCTATATTAGGGAAAAAATTTGGTGGGTAGTTTATGATCCAAATCTTTCCATTGTTCCTGTGAGATCTCTATTCTAACCGTGGTGAGAATTATGGTAGAGAGAAGCAGTCAGTCACCCAAGGGTTTTATGATTGCCCTCTCCCCTCCAACCTAAATTATTGTGGAATTAAACACCTGTAACAGGACTGTCCATTATGCTGACTGAGGAGCTAACATACATAGGTTAGACACTTTGGAGAACTGAGTGAATGTAGATCCTCTGCTGAGTAAAAAGATCTCCCTTGTTAATTCATTCGCCATCCATTTGTGCATTCAATAAAAATGTGTTGGGGGTTGTATTCGTTTCTTAGGGCTACTATAACATGTTACCACAAACTAGGTGACTCAAAATAACAGAAATGTATTCTGGAGGCTAAATGTTTGAAATCAAAGTATCAACAGGGTTAGTTCCTTCTGGGGGCTGTGAGGGAGAGTCCATTCCATGTCTCTTTCCTATTTTCTGTTGCTTCCCAGAAATCCTTGTGGTGCCTTGACTTGCAGCTGTATCACTCCAGTGTCTACCTATGCCATCACATGGCTTCTTCTCTCTGTGTACGTTCTGAGTCTCTGTATGTCCAAATCTCTCTCCCCTAATAAAGATACCTGCCATTACAATTAAGGCCCAACACAATCTAGTATGACCTCATTTTAATTTGATTACATCTACAAAAACCATTAATTCCAAATAAGTCTACCTTCACAAGTACTGAGGGTCAGGAATTCAACATACCTATGTAGAGGATACAATTCAACCCATAACAGATGTTGTCTTTGTACCAGATACAATTCTAGATGCTGGGGATAAAAAGATGAATAATATGAAGTCCTTGCACTCAAAGACTTCAAATTGGAGTAGACATAAATATATAATTATAATATAGTATCATTAGTACTCTAATATGTGTCCCAACAAAATGCTATAGGAACATGGAGAAAATGATGAGTAACATTGTCTTATGTGACAAAAGAAAGATTTACTATAGAACTGTCTTTTGAGTTTGATATTGGAGTTCACAGATTGAATTCATGATTGTAAGCGTGTGAAGGACATTCCAGAGAAAAGTAATAATATGTGCAAAAATGTGGTGTCATGAAAAGATCTTGTGTCCCTTAAGAAAAATATGGAGTTGATATCCTGGACTCTAGGGTTAGTCATAGAGAGTTGCAAAATATAGAGGTGGGACTACATCAAAGAGAATGAACAGCAGATGGTAAATGGCAGAAGGTCTTCTATTTCATGCCAAACATTTGGAACTATAGAAAATATAGGGGCCAGCGCTGTGGCACAGCGGGTTAACGTCCTGGCCTGAAGCGCCGGCATCCCATATGGGTGCCAGTTCAAGACCCGGATGCTCCACTTCCCATCCAGCTCTCTGCTATGGCCTGGGAAAGCAGTAGCAGATGGCCCAAGTCCTTGGGCCCCTGCACCCATGTGGGAAACCCGAAAGAAGCTCCTGACTCCTGGCTTTGGATGGGTGCAGCTCTGGCCATTGCAGCCAATTGGGGAGTGAACCAATGGATGGAAGACCTCTCTATCTCTCTCTCTCTGCCTCTCCTCTCTCTGTGTAACTCTTTCAAATAAATAAATAAATCTTAAAAAGAAGAAAATATAATAGAATGTCTCTACCAATAGCCTTGTAGATGTTTTTTAATCCTTAAAGTAGCAATGCATGTACCTCAGTTGTATCATAAAATGAAATGAAATAGTAGTTAGTAAAGCATCTTGCAAGTTTGGGAAGGCCATTTTGGTTTTGAGAAAATTATTTGAATTATATGCTAATTTTAAGAAAATGACTTTTTATTTATTCCTAGTGAATAAAGAAGCTGGAACTGAGTTAACAAGATTCAGTAATTCCAACCATTGCCTAGTAGAGGCCCACAAGGACCCAGTCTTAATGAACAACTATGGCTAAATTTTAATTAGCATATCAATTGTTTGTATGTAAATTGATGCTTATAAAGTACTTGAGGGGATTTGAAAAGTCTGTTCTCCTAAGCATTTTAAATAATCTCTGTATAATCTTATACTATTAATTTTAGATTATCTATGGGGAAGGGGTTTGCTAAACAAAAGTAAACATCAACACTAGTCCCTAGGCAACTGTGAGAATTCTGAACCAGCCACTTTTTATGTATTCAACAAGTATATATTACTTAGCACCTGTGAATCAAATTCCATCCCAAGTAGCAAGGATTGAAAGATAACAGAATATATTCCTGTGCTCATCTAACACAGTCTAGTTGGGAAAGCCAAGATGAGAGCAAACAATACATTGAAGATTGTCGAGTTAGATGATGTGGAGTGCTGAGTAATGCAGTGGAAGGTAGACCTAGCTCTTTGTTGGGGAAAGGAAGAAGCCTGCTGCCTAGAATATATTTTCAGTTGTTGGCTTTTCTCCATAATTTCTTGTCAGAAAGGAAGAAGGATGGATAAAAGTATCCATTTTGGCTATATGTCTCTTAAATTACCCTGCACCCGTTTGGCATCACTAATCACAATGCTAAGTGACTTTTTGCTATACTCAGCATTGAACTTGTGCTGTTTGACCTTTGAGCATCAAGCAGGACTTTCCCCTGCACCCTGCTGTATCTTTTGTATTAACCTCTTGAATCATTATCCATCTTGAGGGTCTGCCTTGCCTTAGAGGTACTCTGACATTTGCTAAGACTTCCCGTTGGAACTTGCAAACATTTCCAGATCATGACAGTGTCATTTGATATCTTGGTTTTAAACATCATCAGGGAGGCTTGTGCTAAAGAACCTGAACTAAAAAGAAAATGGTAAAATACAAACAAGACTGCTTCCTCTGTACTCATTATTAAGCTGACATGGAAACTTGTGTTTTTACTATGAATATAGCCAAAATATTATAAAATATTCATATTATAAAAGAGAGCCAATAGTAGAAATTAATCTATTTGAAAAATGATCTATCTTTAGATAAGCTTTGCAATTAACAAAGCCAATTATAGTAAACCTTTGTAGTTACCTAGTAAGCTATTTTTATAAACTACTTCAATTCTACAGTGTCTTGTTTGATCCTTAGAAGAAATATGTGAATATAATAAGATAGGGTTATCCTCATTTTACAGGTGAAGAGGCTAAGGGTCAGAAAGGCTAAGTGACTTGCTCTTAGCTTCCTGGCTTGAGTGAAGCTGAGCCAGAATTTGAGCCTAAAGCTTCTTGATTCCGGATTTTCAGTACTCTTCCCATTTTCTCATGCTGCTTCGTATAACACAGTCTTTGGCACATTATCTAGCAATCTTAACTGATAAAAGCAAACAGTGTTCAGGTCAGAATTTAAGGCTGAGTTAGATTTTAAGGCCGCTATTTGAACAATTCATGATCACCTAGACTGTAGGTGAAGGGAACATCAAGGTTATTCTTACCTATACCAGCCCCACCACTTTGTGGTACAAATGCACAAAGATAACCCCCAAAAGTAAGTATAATTGGATTGTGCAAATGAACTTTGCATAGGGAAAAGAAAAAAAGCTTAGAATTATATTTCTTTCACGTAGTAAATTAGCTGCAACAGAATGGTAACAGTCTTGTCTTCATTATTTTCTGTTGAAATGTCCACAGGAAAATTAGAATTCTGCTAATTGATTTTTTAAATTCATAATAAGTGCTCATACAATTGAGGCATATCTAAGAAGACTAGAAATCTATTTTATTTATCTTACAATCTGAAAAGGAAGTATTATAAAAATTAATAAGGCTTCCTAGAGTAGGAAATAAAAATTTAAAAAATGAAGTAATGATAAACATTAAGCTCTTTAAATATGTAGAAGGCATATTGAATTACAAAGCAACCTGGGGGTACCAATTGGAAGGACTGATGACAGTAAAAGTAGATGCATTTTAGGGCTTTTGGCAGATTAATCCTTCAGTTTTGTGCCTTTAGAAATATGAGAGGCCAGTAGTATGTCTAAATCTAGGCTTATAATGTGATCTACTTTTCATTATCACTGTGGGGAAGGGTGAATGTTTTTAAAAAAGGAAAAAAACTATCACTGCATGGAATATGCTCCTCTTTTGTTTTTTAGTTGGAGAACAATTCTGCACCTAATATATGTCCTTCCATTCCAAGCATTATCACTTTAATTACTTGGAGGAAATGCTTTATCAAAAAGTTGAGAAAACTGAAGTAGGAAAGTTCGCGGTTGATACTCAGCTGAGGCCACTGAAAGTGAAATGCCACGTTGCCAGTGACCCACTGCAGGAAGCTCTCGGAAGGCTCCTGAGTAGGCCAAGAAGTGGCAGGTGAGCCTCAGGGTGGATACAGTAATGCATGTAGGGAGATGTGAAAGCAGAAGCAGCCAGGCTGGATTCACAGGCTCACAGGCTCCCGCTTCTCCTTTTCAGTCTTAAAAGGGATCCAGGAGTGACTGGTCACCATTTCGTTAAAAAGGTAGCTAGCGAGGGTACTGTAGCCACAGTGGTCATCATTCTGTTGGTCAACATCAGGAAAGAGGTTGGCATCCAAATGGAAGACATTCTGCTTCCTTCGTATCAGATGGGAGAAAATGCTGCAAGTCATTCCTTCCTCTAGATGGGAGAAAATGCTGCAAGTTACTCTGCTTCATCAGACTAGAGAAGACCGTCTGTCATGAACCAGGAACTGGAGCAGATACTCTATTATGAGATGCTAAAACACTAAAAACGGTTCTGTTGCAAAGTATACTAAGTGAGGCTGTGCTCAGAGCCCGTGAATTCATAAAAGGCTTGCATAGGATAGATTCGAACTTGTTTACCAAACCCAAGCTCATGGAAACCAAGGGCTATCTTAGTCCATTTGGACTGCTGCAATGAAATACTTTAGACTGAACAATACTACTAATAATATTTATTTATTTATTTATTTATTGAAAGGCAGAGAGAACTCATTCCAGGTCTCCCATGTGAGTGACAGGGACCCAAGCTTTAGCCTCCCATGAGCATTAGCAGGAAGCTGGATCAGAAGTGGAGCCAGGATTTGAATCCAGGAACTGTGATATGGGATGTGGGTGTCCCAAGCAGCAGCTTAACTCCTATACCAAATGCCTACCCCAGAACTAGCATGTTTTAAGAAGTAAAATGAGGCCGGCCCCGCGGCTCAATTGGCTAATCCTCCGCCTTGCGGCACCGGCACAGCGGGTTCTAGTCCCGGTCGGGGTGCCGGATTCTGTCCCAGTTGCCCATCTTCCAGGCCAGCTCTCTGCTGTGGCCCGGGAGTGCAGTGGAGGATGGCCCAGGTCCTTGGGCCCTTCACCCCACGGGAGACCAGGAGAAGCACCTGGCTCCTGCCTTCGGATCAGTGCGGTGCACCGGCCACAGCGCGCCAGCTGCGGCGGCCATTGGAGGGTGAACCAACGGCAAAGGAAGACCTTTCTCTCTGTCTCTCTCTCTCTCGCTGTCCACTCTGCCTATCAAAAAAAAAAAAAAAAAAAGAAAGAAAGAAAAAGAAAAGAAGAAGTAAAATGATTCAGATCAATTTATGCACTGTGGATACATGGTTGCTTCGTATGTGAAGTAAACGAGGAAAAACCATTCTTTTCTACAAAGAATCCCTTTGAGTCCCACCCAGAATGTTGGGGCATAAATAGATAATGAGTTTGGTATCTTCATGATTTTAGTTTAAAAATGTATTAAAAGAGTTAGTATTGAAGATGATAATCTATTTGTGGATTACAAAGCTTCTTGTTCTTGTCCTGCATTGGCTTTACCTCTGTTTTACACAAAGCATCATCCTGTCAAAGTCAGACCTAGAGGCTCAGTGCTTGTGGAGGCCATATGGTGTGGTGGTTCAGGTTTTGGACTTTGAAACTCCACATATGTCCACTACTTATTAACTGCCTGACCTTGAACTTACTTTTGAACTTCTTGGAGGCTTACCCTCCTCATTTATAAAAGGATTTCATAATTCCTAACCTACAGATTTGTTTGAAGAACTATTGATATAGTATATGTAAGTCACCAATGGTGCATGACACCCAATAAAAGCTACATAAACAACAGCTCTTACTGTTGGTATGAGCTAAGTGTATACAAACCTGGATTCAAAAGGTTGTAACAAATATGATGGATAAGACTAGCCCCCATTTTCCTAATAAGATTTTTAAGTACTTTGACCATGTTGAGTGGAAATAGACTTTTAGAAATGTAGATGAAATATTAAAATGTCTAATTGTGATATTTAATTTGTTTGGTTATGCACATATACTCACATTGCCAGTGGTGTAGAATAGCATCTTCATGTGGCTATTTTGCTTTTTTTTTTCCCACTATCCCATTTTACAAAACGATTCTGTTCAGACTCTCCACGCACATGTCTCTGACATCAGTGTTGGTAGAAGCCCTACAGCCAGCTTTTGAATTGTCTAACAGTTTTCTGGAACACATTATATTCACAGCCATCTAAGTTGTTAGGTAGAGGTACAGCACTTTTAGATGTATATGATAGCGTCACTGTCATTTTTACCCCAGGCCATAAATACCATTTGCATCACACTGTGTCTATTCATTTTTTCCATTCACCCTATGTGTGTACATTTGTGATCATCTTTGAGTATTTACTGCATTGCAACTTTAAGTGATCTTTCAAAGGTTTGTTTATAATGATACCCAACACCTCGTACTGTGAGGTCAGATCCTGAAAACAATTGAAAGATCTGTGTTGCATTTCAGAATCTCTTCCCCTGTCCCCATCTTGTAAATTTACCTCAATAAGCATTGGGAAATCATACTAATTATGGTTGTCCCAGACAAATCTGTGTTCTCCAAAGAACTTTAGAAACAATCTAGAAAATGGCCCTTAGACTTTATAAGGATTTGAATAAAACTTCCTCTTTTTCTGAGATCTGATTTATATTTGGGAAGATAATGATGTAGATTTTCTTGAAAATTAATTGAATCATATGACTCTCAAATCACTCAAGTTTCATACTTTTACTTATTTCATGTATATACAAAATACTGGGATGATGCAAACCTGGAAGAGACAAAGTTCTTTTCATATTATGAATTTTTAAAGCATGGAAAACATTCCATTCAAAAGAAATATGTTGAATGCCTACTATGTACAAAGTATTTGCAGAGAGAAAGATGTGAGTTGTCACCAACAGCTTACAACAAATTTATCAGCAAATTCAGTTATGTTAATATTGGACATAATAGTTTTGAGAGGCCTGCAGACTTGTTTCACAAGGCAACTCACATACGGAATAAAAGGCAAAGAGAGGAAGTTTGCATGTAAAAATCCTAATGTAATAAATCATCACATGGACATACAAGGTTTTCACAAAGCAAAGAAAGGAATGCAAATTAAAATAGCAGTAAGATAGCAACATATAGCTATTGTGATGTCTAAGAACTAAGTAAGGTGTTGGAGAAGCTATAGGGAAACAGATATAGTTTGATGCTGATACCATTGCTTGACAATTCAGAAATATACACAGGAAACAGTGTTAAGCGAAAGAATTAGATCACAAGAGAGTATATAAGCACTGATTATATCTATAATAATATGTGTTTGTTGGCACCTATTGGAAGAGGATTTGAAGGGATATAATAAGTAGTTTAATGTTCATTTGCATTTTCTTTCTGGAACAGTTATTTAAGTGCATACTAATTTGAAGAGAATGAAATGAAAAATGATTCCCCATCACATTCCCTGAAACGCATACACATATCTTTGCAAATAGATTGTGGTAGAATATGATGTTCATCGTTTGTGATGTTGCAACATGATCTATAAATCAAGGACTTAACTGAAGTTGCAGTTCCCTTCCTTATCTACAATAAGTCTGATGAAGCATTTTTTGATCACTGTTTATTATAGTAATGAGAAAAAAAAGGAAATCTTTTCCTCATAAATCCTGGCAGTTTGCATTTTAAATCCCTCCACAATGTGAATTCTTTGTCCCAGCTAAGTAATTACTGGAAGTGTAAGCTTCCTACTGCTTTATTCTGTCTCCCTTCCTTTCAGTACTCGGTTGCTCTTTCTTGACCTTTATCTGTCAGTTGATTGTCCCCTCTGCATGGCTGTGGGTTGATGCATTGAGATGTATTTATTAACCGCTGGCAGCTAAGGTTCAGATTGACATGCTGCTAACACACTGAAGGAAGTGATTACCTACTATGTGCAACACATCATTGCTTAGCACATTACAGCGGGAACTTCATTTGATCTTGATGGTAACCATCTAAGGTCCGGATTATTATCCCTATCCTTGCGTGACAAAACTAAGCATCAGTTCAGTGGGCAGTTCTCTTCAGTGTCCAAAACAGTGGTCTTTCCTTTCTAAAGTGCTGCCTTTAAAAATATCTTTAGTACTTATTTTCGTTTTCATTTCATTTAAAAGACAGGGACAGAAAGAGAGGGATCTTCCACCTGATGGTGCACTTCTCAGATGCCTGCAAAAGCCAGGAGCCCAGAACTCAATCCAGGTCTTCCACGTGGGTGGCAGGGACCTAAGTACTTGAGCTCATCATCTGCTGTCTTTCAGGCTGTGCCTTAGCAGGAAGCTGGAACCAAAAGCAGAGCCAAGACTGAAACTCACACACTCCAGTATGGGTTTACAAGCATCCCAAGCAGCATGTTAATCATTGTGCCAAATGCCCACCCCTCCCATGGTGCCTTTTAAGTGGCTAGTTACCAATGAAAAGAAGCTTCTCTCAGTGTTTGGAGTTATAGTATAGGTTTAAACATATAAAATGAAATTTTAGAAAGTGACATATCAAAGTGCTGGTTCGAGTCCTGGCTGTTCTACTTCTGATCTAGCTCCCTACTAATGTGCCTGGGAAGGCACAGAGGAAATTGACTCAAGTACTTGGGCTCCTGCCACCCATGTGGGAGACTAAGATGGAGTTGCTAACTTCTGGCCTCAGTCTGGCCCAGACCTGGATGTTGTGGGCATTTGGGTGGTAAACTAGCAGATGGAAGATTCTCTCTCTCTCCCTCACATTCTCTCCCTGTCACTCTGCCTTTCAAAAAATAAAAGCTTTTTAAAAAGTGTGCTGCTTTTCCTCACTTAAAAATGTATATTGTTGCTATAAAATTATTTTATAAGGGAATTTGAAAAATTTGATATAAAGCGATTAAAAATTATACAACCAATTTAAGTGAAATCCAAATATGAAGCAAGAATCTCTACTACTTTGATGATGTCAGTTGAATGAAATTTATGAGCTGTTAAGACTTGAAGTTTTATTTAAAGAGGTACATGATGTTGGCATGCTGACCAATAACAACAGGAAATTAATATATCATTGCATGGTACCATAAATTATAAAACACAGAAAATTTGGGAGACTCATCAATAACAAAATATAAGGACTATAAATGGGAGCATCAAGGAGTGATGGATACAATAAGGCATATTAGCTATGAGAAAATTTTCTGACTCATGACATGACATTACTAAGCCTGCAATGAAATGACTGCAATTCTAGTTTCTATGTGACTGCTTGGAATATTACTGAGATTGGAAATATGCACCATATTTTATATAACTAGTGTTTTAAGGTAGAGGCAGCAGGAACTACTGATATGAATCATGTAGAAGGATTAATTGGAAAACCATCTTGTTTAACAGAATGAAAGGAACGTCTTGGAGGAAAGTGAAATATTTTAGAAATAGGAAACGCAGCTATAATGTAATGAGATTCATTTATATAAACCATATGTGTGTAAACATCCATCTCCTTTGCTCTAGTCACACTATGTTTATGGCTCACTGGAGTAAGGAAGCTGGGTGAGGAGGTAATTGTTCAGAAAGAGAATTACAGGGTTGAGATCAGTGAGTGAAAGGACAGTATATTACAGCATTTTAAAACAGATACCCAATAGTAAGAAGCATAAAGAATGCACGCAAAGAAAGGTATTGCTTTCTAGTCAAGTTCTAAATACCTCTATTGATGATGTACAGCTCATTCAAATTCCATAGAATAATTGGAAACAGAGACTTTATGAAACAGAGCTCTCATTTAACTTGTTCACCTGACAGTTGGCTTTGAATTATATTTTATTACCCATCAACCTAAATTAAAATACCCAGCTCACTGCAAAACCCTGTGTACAGTGTCTTGCATACTAATACACATACTGTATATAAATAACATTAAGATAAAGGCAAAGATTGACAAAAGCAATGACAGTGAACATTAATGTGATAATAGCAGCTTTGAACTCTATCAACAATGAGGAACATGATGAAATTACCAGAGATGGCAGCATGCTTGGGCTTCTTAAACTTGCATTTACTAGAAGAGCTGTTGACTTTTCAATCTTAACTATGTCTAATATCTTTTATTAAAGACATGGTGCCAAACATCAAATACATACATATATACCTACATATACATATGCATGTGTGTTTGTATGAATGTATATACATCTGTAACCAGCCATCCATTCCAAAATGCCTCTCAAGGTACTAGTCTATACAATTGTGTACTTTTCTCCTCTGGTCCAGTTGTTGTATAAATGTGTACTTAAGGACTTTGTGGCCAGTACAAGATATAAATGTTTTAGGCGCACCCAAATGCAGATTATAGGGGCGGGCCTTTGGCACAGTGGTTAAGACATTTGCTAGGGACACCTGTGTCCCATATCGTAGTACCTGGGTTCAAGTCACAGCTCTGTTTCTAATTCCAGCTTCCTGCTAGTACAATACCTGGGAGGCAGCAGCTGATGACTCAAATACTTGGTTCCCTGCCATCCCCATGGGACACCCTGCCTTAGTTCTGGACTCCTGGGGTTTGCCTGCCCGACCCCAGGCTATTGCAGGCATTTGGGGAGTGAACCAGGTGACAGAGGATCTTTCTCTTCTCTCCCTCTCTCTCCCTTCCAAATAAAATGAAAATAAATATAATTTTAAAATCTTTTTTAAAATGCAGACTATAGGAGCTAATGAACTTTTCCTTGCAAAAGAACTAAATTGCTGAATGTTGTATTATAAAATACAGGAGTTTCAAACTCACTGTTACTCCATAATTACTTATCCAGAGTGATTATTATATGTGATCATCAGATGATCATGGTCTATCATATTATTGCTGTCTGTCTTCATAAGTATGTTTTGTCAAAGCTTAATCATAATTACCTAATAAATGAGCAGTAGAATTCTTATGGTTATATAGCTCATTACCTTATATGCCAGTCCCTGATTTAGGTTTCATAGTTTCATATCTTTGTTCCATAGAATTATTTATGACAAGTCAATTCTCTTCTCTGAAAGATAGTGTCATTGTATATAAAATGAAGAGTTGGACTTCAATTAAATAATCCACAAATTATCTTCAAGCTCTAAAATTCTATGTCCCATTGATTATCCCCAAGCTACCATGCATGTTCATGAGGCTCTTTAAATATATCTATTTAAAAGCACTTTAGTGTATTGATGTGTGTGAATTGAAAACTGTTGTGGACCAGCACCGTGGCTTATTTGGTTAATCCTCCGCCTGCGGTGCCGATATCCCATATGGGCTCCGGGTTCTAGTCCCGGTTGCTCCTCTTCCAGTCCAGCTCTCTGCTGTGGCCCGGGAAGGCAGTGGAGGATGGCCCAGGTCCTTGGGTCGTGCACCCGCATGGGAGACCAGGAGGAAGTACCTGGCTCCTGACTTTGGATCAGCGCAGTGCACCAGCCATAGCAGCCATTTGGGGGGTAAACCAATGAAAGGAAGACCTTTCTCTCTGTCTCTCTGTCTCTGTCTCTGTCTCTCTCTCTCTCTCTCTCTCACTGTCTAACTCTATCTGTCAAATAAAAAAAAAAAGAAAATGTTGTGTTACCAAAACTCCTTTCTGCTTGATTCTATGATGAGGGATGGATGCATTTGGAAACATTTAGTCCCAAAAAAGAGAAAGTATGGGGATAATCAGTGTTCAGGTTTTTTTTTTTTTTTTTTTTTTTTGGCAGAGTGGATAGTGAGAGAGACAGAGAGAAAGGTCTTCCTTTTGCCATTGGTTCACCCTCCAATGGCCGCTGCGGCCAGCGCATCTCGCTGATCCAAAGCCAGGAGCCAGGTGCTTCCCCCGGTCTCCCATGCGGGTGCAGGGCCCAAGCACTTGGGCCATCCTCCACTGCCTTCCCGGGCCATAGCAAAGAGCTGGCCTGGAAGAGGGGCAACTGGGATAGAATCCGGTGCCCCAACCGGGACTAGAACCCGGTGTGCCGGCGCCACAAGGCGGAGGATTAGCCTGTTAAGCCACGGCGCCGGCCAGTGTTCAGGTTTTTGATGAAATAAAGAGTAGCTTTCACTTTCTTGGCAAAAGATAAATGAAGAAGAAACAAACAGTAGCAAATCCCAGGGTGCATAATTTAATGAAGTACCAAAAAATGCTAGAGACACTGCTGATACTTTGGGAAGGTAATCATTTGGTACAAAATGTCAGCTATCCTCCTCTCTAGTCTGCTTTAGCCAGGAAGTATAAACATGGGAATGTGAAGCAAGAATGCTGTCATTCTCATAATTCAACAGAAAGGTCTTTAGACCTTAACTTTTATGTTTCTTAGTTATATATTTATTTTTCTGAGCTATTTGTCCTAAGGAAAAAACCACTCAGACCTTGCCTCTAGATCTTCCTATCATTGGCCTTTTTCTTTTTTTTAAAAGAAGATTTATTTATTTTTTTGAAAGTCAGCGTTACACAGAGAGAGGAGAGGCAGAGAGGGGGGGAGGGTCTTCCATCCGCTGGTTTATTCTCCAATTGGCTGCAATGGCCAGAGCTGTGCTGATCCAAAGCCAGGAGCCAGGAGCTTCTTCCAGGTCTCCCACTCAGGTGCAGGGACCCAAGGACTTGGGCCTTCTTCCCTGTTTTCCAAGGCTATAGCAGAGAGCTGGATGGGAAGTGGAGCAGCCAGGTCTTGAAGCGGTGGCAGTATGGGATGCCGGCGCTTCAGGCCAGGGCATTAACCTGCTGCATCACAGGGCCGGCCCCTGGCCTTTAACTATACAGATTCCATCATTGCTACCATAGATTATATGCACAAGCTTCTATATAGTTACTATGTATCAAATGTATAATCAACTTCCAATCTGAATGTTTCAGAATCTTGTGGATTAGGTTGTCACCATGACACATTTTATTAAAATAGAGCTGCTTTGAGTCCAAATAATCATTTAGTACATGTTCAGAATTGAGTGAGTCACAGTTGGTGGGCACAGAGACATAGCTCACAGATGATGATAGGTTGATCACCCTAACATAAAGTCTGAGTTTTTTCTTTAGTGTTGTGTGATGAAGGTACGGGGTGGGTGGTAAGGACAATAAGCCATGCAGGAAAGAACCTGTCTTCAAGTTTGCTTTTTTTTTTCTTTTCAAGTTTTCTCATAACATATTCAATTCCATTTAAATATTGCAAACAACTGAATTGCAAATGTTAACCTAAACATGAATAAAAAATGTTGATATTTTATTTAACCTAAAAATAGTAGTTATGGATAGGTTGCTTGTATGATTATTGTATTTAAAATATATCATTTTATGGTGGGAATACAAGGAGGATTTTCACTGTTATTTTATAATAAGAAAATTTGTTTTGACTGCATTAAAAATACAGTAGATGATTATTGCACTATAAGGGGAAAAGTTGTTTGCTTTTGACAGTCTGTCAGTAGATGTAGCCTAGGAAGAAAAGTATGGTGGCTGCTTTATATGAAACAGTAGGAGAAGGACACAAGCACAGAAAATTTTACCCAGCTGCTGTTATTAAAGAATTCTTTTATAGAAGACAGTCTGCTTTTTTAATATATACAATTCTTCCATTTTAGCTTCCATCTCTCAATCCATTACTTTCAGGTGGCATGCAAAGCATCTGCACATGGCCACATGGCTGCCTGGGGACTCCTGTTATTTAATCGGCCAACTGTTCAAATGGATAGGGTGGGACCAGAGGAGAAGAGTAGCCCCACTGAGGCCGACGCATGTTTACACCCCTCTCTCATGAGACAGTATAAGGAAGAGCCTGAAATTTTCCCCTCACACTTTGATCTGAAATCATTCCAGTGTAACTGTGCAAAGGAATCATTATTGACTCCTGGCAGAGCGTCGTGGAGAGGAGGTGAAGACACTCATCTCCTGATTTCTCAGTGCCCTGTGTCAAATCAGGTACTTGGAGCAGAAGTACAAAGTGAAGGCTGATATCAGTGAATGCCTTGAAGCAGGAACTGTCCTCGTCTCCGGTGACTTCCTTCCTTCCTTCCTTCCTTATTTATTTATTTATTTATTTATAAATCAGATTGGCTTGTAAAATGATGGGAATTTGACTGGACACAAACATGTTTATTGCAGGCTCAGCAGCCATTACATATCATTAGTGAAAGGAGGCAAGGGGCCGGAGGGACCATTTTGATGTCAGTTCCATTCTTTTTAAGGGCAAATGCATTGACTGATGAGAAATAAACCGGCATCTGTAAAACTTTAGAGACCAGTAACACTTCCATGCCTTCTTCTTTTCCTATAGGTAAACATACAGCTTTTTTAATATTCATTAATATAAACTAAAATAATGAGTAATGTTACGGGTGGTATTAAAGACATCAATTAAGCAACTATGAGTTATCAAAATCAATATACAAAGATACTTCAAAAAGTTTGTGGAAAAGAATTAAAATATAAGCTTATTTTAGCAAAAATTATTTGAAATACATGTACACAAGAGGTCTTCAAAAGGCTCAAGGAAATTGCAAATTATCAAAAAAAAAAACCAAAAAACTGCATGTTGGGCAGTATTGTGGCATAGTGGGTTAAGCCACCAACTGCCAGCAACCCTTATGAACACTAATTTGAGTCCTGGCTGCTCTACTTCCTATCCAACTCCCTGCTAATGCACCTGGGAAAGCGACAGAAGATGACCCAAGTGCTTGGGCCCCTGCCACCCATGTAGGAGACCAGGATGGAGTTCCTGGCTTCTAGCTTCTGACTTCTGGCTTCAGCCTGGCCCAGCCCTGACCATTGCATCCATTTGGGGAGTGAACCAGTGGATAGAAGATCTCTCTCTCTCTCTCTCTCTCTCTCCCCCCTTCTCCTTCTATAACTCTTCCTTTCTAATAAATAAAATAAATCTTTTTTTAAATGCATGGATTTCAGTTTTTTGCACCATATTAAATGTATCTTTAATTGCATTTTCCATGGAATTTTTGAAGCAGGGTTGTATTTCTGTTTCAAAATAGTCTATCTTTTTCTTACTTAGTGCCATATGAGGGATCTTCAAAATTTTTTTAAAAATGAAAATAAAAGATAATGCACATTTTCCATGAACTTTCTGAACCCCTCTCATACCTCTGCTGATAGACCACTCCAGCTAGAGTTAATAGCAAAATCCAATATTTCAAGTCATACTGCTTTTTCTTAAGAATTATTATTTGATCTCAACTTTAAACCTGTAAAAGGCCATATTTCTTACATATCCATTTTCTGTTTTTTCTTATTCTTTATTATCCTGTTATTGGTTTGTTCTGCAAAGCATTTTATTTGCCTTTCTGAACATTAGTTATTTTAAGACTCTGAATGTATTATGAGAGGGAACACAAGATTTCAAACCCCTCCATAGGACTTCCCAAGTGCCAAATTAGTACTTTCTGTTTTGAGTGTCCCAGGGAAGAATGAAATTGCTAAGGTATAACTGGTACCAAGGAGGAGTCTAAACAGAAGACCCATTTCAGCAAAGTGTGCTATCTGTGTGCCCAAGATGGATCTTGGCCTTGCCCTACTTCCCAGCTTCTAACATAGAGTCATTTCTTCTGTATTGTGATTTTTTTTTAAGTGAAGCTCTTTTAGATGTCCCCTATGGTTTAAAGCAAATCAGGAATTCATGTCCTAAATGTTTCGTTAATCAGAATAATTAAGTTGATCAGTTCGGGGAGCAGTGGAAGCAAAATAATGGGGTCATTGAAGCAGTCAAGCTCTAATGGGAACCTGAGTTCATTCAGATATCAAATCTAATAATTGTTCTACACCTGTATGCACAGTCCCATTGAGCAAATTCACATTAAAGCTTTAGTGGAACCGTTTGAATGCTGTGGTCCAAAGGGACTTGCTACTGTTTTCACAAGAAAGCACTGAGTATTTTTTGGCAATATGTTTTTGTGATGTGTTAACTAAGCTCTGTGTGTATGTTGGTGTCTTTGCCCTACATAGAGAGGAAGAAAAAGGAGATATATGTTTCCAGGAATAGTTTTCTTGCCATTTAAAGATAATAAAGATTCTCCCAAGCTTTCGCCACCTCGGGGCAATAATACATGATGACTGAGTTCATTGGCTTGGTGGGGGGAAGGGTTGTTAACCTATGCAGCCTACTAGAAATGAGGGTCATTTAACCCTTTCTCTTCATAAAATAAAATGGTATCAAGCATGATTTGGGTTATTGAAGTAGAAAGTAGCAATTAGGCATTCTGTAGTAATGCAGTGTTTCATTTCTCCTATGTCACTGTATGACTGTTACAGCAAATTGACTGCCTTTGATTCTTCTACACAATATCTAAGGAGAGTTGGCAGATTTGAAAAAAAAGTTAAAGATCTAAAGAGTAGGAAGATGAATTTAATTCTGCACTATAATGACCGCTGAACTAACCGTTCTGCAGTAGAACTCTCTCATTGCAGGCTTCAAAGAAACAGGAAAATTAAGATTTGCAATATATCTTGAACTACAATGAAAGACAGATATGTCTAGCTCTCTTTACCAAGAAAGGACAATCAAAGCTGAATTCACGTACCTAAAGAATAGTTTTAATACACACCGCAGATGTATTTATTCAAGTGAATATTATGCTGTAATATTTATACTTTGGAGGGGTGATGAACAAAAGAATGTGTTCATTTGTGTATCCAGTCAAAGATCATTTAGTAAATGCCCATTATATTCCACGCCCCAGGAAAGCAGATGAAAATGGCAGTTCCTGCCTTTCCAGAGCTCATAGCACAGTGGGGGAGGACAGATTGCACTGGGACAATCACTGTATAAAGCGCAAGCTGAATCTTAACAGATGAGTAGGAGTTTCTTGGGTAGGAAAAGAAAGAGGAAGAGAAGCATGATCCAAGAAAGGAAGCAGCATTTGTGGAGGCAATAGGAGAGCACGTTATGTTCAAGGAAGAGCCAACTGTTCAGCATTGCCAGAGTATAGGTATGAGAGGCTGAAAAGATAAACAGTCTTGATAGGGGTTTGATTTTTTTTTTTTTTTACTGTGTGGGTGATGGGCAGTCATTTCATGCTTTAACTTACATAGCATGGTCAGATGTGTCTTGGAGAACGATTATGTTCTAATGATGTGGAAGGGTGATTAGATGGGTGTTAGGCTAGAGACAGGAAAGACTTCATAGAGGGGCCTATGATAACAGCCTAGATAATAGAAAAAGAAGGCCTGCACTAGGACAATGGTAGTGAAGATGATAAAGAAGAAGAAATAGAAGGACTCAGTAATTAAAATTGATGGAGGGGCTGGCGCCGTAGCACAGTAGGTTAATCCCCCACCTGTGGCACCAGCATCCTATATGGGCACCGCTTCTAGTCCCGGCTGTTCCTCTTCCAATCCAGCTCTCTGATACGGTCTGGGAAAGCAGTAGAAGATGGCCCAAGTCCTTGGGCCCCTACACCCATGTGGGAGACCTGGAAGAAGCTCCTGGCTCCTGGTTTCGGATGGACTCAGTTCCGGCCGTTATGGCCACCTGGGGAGTGAACCAGCAGATGGAAGACCTCTCTCTCTGTCTCTCCCTCTCACTGTCTGTAACTCTAACTCTCAAATAAATAAATGAAATCTTTAAAAAAACATTGATGGAACTTGTTGAGGAACTGTATGTAAGTATAAAAAAGGGAAGGAATCTTGGTGGATTTATTTATTTTATGGTGTGGTATACAATAGCTGTCTTATTTTGCTAGGGCCACCAGAATAAAGTACTGCAAACTGAATGATATAAACAATAGAAATGTATTGTCTCATAGTTTGGTAGACTAGAAGTCGAAGATCAAGGTATTGACTGGATCATACTAGAGAAGGATCTGGTCTAGGCTTGTGTCTTAGCTCCTTGTGTTTTTCTGGCGAGTTTGGCATTCTTTTTTTTTTTTTTTTAGAATTATTTATTTATTTGAAAGGCAGAATTACAGAGAGGCAGAGAGAGAGAGAGAGAGGTCTTCCATCTGCTGATTCACTCCCCAAATGGCTGCAATGGCCAGAGCTGTGCTGATTCAAAGCCAGGAGCCAGGAGCTTCTTCCAGGTCTCCCATATGGGTTCAGGGGCCCAAGGACTTGGGCCATCTTCCACTGCTTTCCCAGGATTAGAAGTGGAGCAGCCAAGATTCTAGAGGGCACCCATATGGGATGCCGGCACTGCAGGTGGCGGCCTTACCCACTACACCACGGCACCACAATGCCGGCCCCAAGTTTGGCATTCTTTGGAAGGTAAAACTATCACTGCAGTCTCTGCCTTCACCTTCTCATGGCATTCTTTCATAGTATGTATTTGTTTGTCTCCAATTTTTTTCCTTTCAATAAAAATACCAGTTATAGGAGCCCACACTAATAACTTCATTTTTATTTGATTAACTATATAAAGACTGTCTCCAAATTGGGTCACCTCATTCTAACATACTGAGGGTTAAGGACTCCAACAAAGGAATTTTTGGGAACACAAATTCACCTGATAGCATGGCCCTAAGTCATCCAAACAAGAAAACATGAAAAGGAGGAAATAGGATGAAAGAAAAGGGAATCAGTTTAGTTTGGATCTTGACTGCAAGGAGTTTGAAATAATCAGGAGAAATATTCAGAAGGTGATTGACACTGTAGTCTAGATCCCAGGAAATGCAGAATTGAGCTCCCCTTGCATACTGGAGGTACAGTAATTAGGGTCATTCAAGTTTTGCAAGTAGATGAACATACTCATGGAAAGTAGCTCATGAAAAGTATGTAAGAGTAATATGTAACAAAGCAAAAGAATAAAACTCTGAAAATTACCTACACAGGGAACAGAAAAGAGTAGTAGTGGACCAATACTGTGGCATACCAGATCAAGCCCCCACTTGCAATGTCAACATCCCCTCTGAACGCTGTTTGGAGTCCAGCTCTGCTAGTGCTTGGGCCCCTGACACCCATATGAAAGACCAGATAGAGTCCCAGGCTCCTGGCAGCCTGGTCTAACCCCAGCTGTTGAGGCCATTTCGAGAGTGAACCATCAGATCAAAGAGAGTCCCAGTTCCAGCTTCCTACTTACGCAGACCATGGAAGGCAGCAGGTCGTGACTCAAGTAAATGGCTCCTTATCACCCACATAGGAGACCTGGATTAGGTTTCCAGTTACTAGCTTTGGCCCAAGTCCTGGCCATTGTGGACATTTGGGAAGTGAACCAGTGGATGGGAGCACATTAATATACATGCATGCATTCATTCATTCTCTATTTTTTTAAAATTTTTTATTTAATGAATTCATTTTTTCATAGATACAACTTTAGAAATATAGTGGTCCTTTCCCCCATATCCATTCCCATCTGACCTCCCTCTCCATTTCCCATCTCCTTCTTCATTATGGTTCATTTTTTGTTTGATTATATACAGCGGACCAACTCTGTGTTAAGCATAGATTTGAATGGTTTGCACCCATACACAAACACAACATATAGAATACAGTTGGGTTTTGCTTCATACTTCTACATCCAGTTTTCCCAGCACCATTTGTTGAAGAGACTGTCCCTGTTCCAGGGGTTGGTTTTAGCTTCTTTGTCAAGTATAAGTTGGTTGTAGATGTTTGGATTGATTTCTGGTGTTTCTATTCTGTTCCATTGGTATATCCATCTGTTTTTATACAAATACAAACCAGGCTGTTTTGATTATAACTGCCCTGTAGTATATCCTGAAATCTGGTATTGTGATGCCTCCGGCTTTGTTTTTGTTGTACAAGATTGCTTTTGCTATTCGAGGTCTCCTGTTGCTCCATATGAATTTCAGCATCATTTTTTCTAGATCTGGGAAGAATGTCTTTGGTATTTTGGTTGGTATAGCATTGAATCTGTAAATTGCTTTTGGAAGAAGACATTTTGATGATATTGATTCTTCTAATCCATATACATGACAGATTTTTCCATTTTTATATCTTCTATTTCTTTCTTTAATATTTTGCAATTCTAATTGTAGAGATCTTTGACATCCTTGGTTAATTTTTTAAATTTTTTAATTTTTTTCAACTTTTATTTAATAAATATAAATTTCCAAAGTACAGCTTTTGGATTACAGTGGCTTCCCCGCCCCATAACTTACCTTCTACCTGCAACCCTCCCATCTCCCGCTCCCTCTGCCATTCCATTCACATCAAGATTCATTTTCAATTATCTTTATATACAGAAGATCAATTTAGTATATATTAAGTAAAGATTTCAACAGTTTGCATCCACACAGAAACACAAAGTGTAAAGTACTGTTTGAGTACTAGTTATAGCATTAATTCACATTGGACAACACATTAAGGACAGAGATCCTACATGGGGAGTAAGTGCACAGTGACTCCTGTTGTTGACTTAACAAATTGACACTCTTGTTTATGGCATCAGTAATCACCCTAGGCTCTTGTCATGAGTTGCCAAGGCTATGGAAGCCTTGAGTTCACCAACTCTGATCTTATTTAGACAAAGTTATAGTCAAAGGGGAAGTTCTCTCCTCCCTTCAGAGAAAGGTACCTCCTTCTTTGATGGCCCATTCTTTCTACTGGGATCTCACTTGCAGAGATCTTTCATTTAGGTGTTTTTGTTTGTTTGTTTGTTTGTTTTTTTGCCAGAGTGTCTTGGCTTTCCATACGTAAAATACTCTCATAGGCTCTTGAGCCAGATCCGAATGACTTAAGGGCTGATTCTGAGGCCAGAGTGCTGTTTAGGATATCTGCCATTCTATGAGTCTGCATGTATCCCGCTTCCCACGTTGGATCATTCTCTCCTTTTTAATCCTTGGTTAAATTTATTCCAAGGTACTTGATTGTTTTTGTGACTATTGTGAATGGGATTGATCTTAGAAGTTCTTTCTCTGCCATGGCATTGTCTGTGTATACAAAGGCTGTTAATTTCTGTGTATTGATTTTGTATCCTTCTACTTTACCAAACTCTTCTATGAGTTCCAGTAGTCTCTTAGTGGAGTCTTTTGGATCCCCTATATATAGAATCATGCCATCTGCAAAGAGAGATAGTTAGACTTCCTCCATCCCAATTTGTATCCCTTTAATTTCTTTTTCTTGCCTAATGGCTCTGGCTAAAACTTCTAGGTCTATACTGAATAGCAGTAGTGAGAGTGGGCATCCCTGTCTGGTGCAAGATTTCAGTGGAAATGCCTCCAACTTTTCCCCGTTCAACATGATACTGGCAGTGTGTTTGTCATGAATTGCCTTGATTGTGTTGAGCAATGTTCCTTCTAAACGCAATTTGCTTAGAGTTCTCATCATGAAAGGGTGTTGTATTTTGTTAAATGCTTTCTCTGTATCTATTGAGAGAATCATATAATTTTTGTTCCTCAGTTTGTTAATGTGATATATCACATTGATTGATTTCTGAATGTTGAACCATCCCTGTATACCAGGGATAAATCCCACTTGGTCTGGGTGAATGATCTTTCTGATGTGTTGTTGGATTTGATTGGCCAAGATTTTGTTGAGTATTTTTGTGTCATGTTCATCAGGGAGATTGGTCTATAGTTTTATTTCTCTGTTGTGTCTTTTCCAGGTTTAGGAATTAAGGTGATATTGGCTTCATAGAAAGAATTTGGGAGGATTCGCTCCCTTTCAGTTGTTTTGAATAATTTGAGAAGAACTGGTAGATTTTTAAAAAATGTTTCTCCTTAGATGCTTACAATTTTTTATTGAACATTTTTAAAAATTTATTGTAAGATTTAAGTTTTTAACATTATCCATATTCACTTCATGTGTAAATTTTATGTAAACATGTATACTGATTTTCTTCAAAATAGGTATATTAAATATCACATAATGTGGAATTCATGACAACGATCATAAAGTGAGGAAAGAATATATTGTCAAACAGATGGTATAATTCAGTGAAGACAATATTTATAATTATCTATATACCAAATAATATGACAAGCACAAAACTTATACTCTGTTTATATTAACTTCCACATATGAGAGAAAATATGTAGTATTTGTCTTATTCCACTGTGTCTGATTTATTGCACTTAGAATAATGATCTCCATTTACATCCATTCTATTTGCAAATGTCAGGAATTCATACTGCTTTGTGGCTGAGTAGTATTCCATCATGTATATATATCATATTCCATCGTGTATATATTCCATAGTCATTTATTGATGGACATCTAGGTTGATTCTGTATCTTAGTTATTGTGAATTGGGCTGCTGTAAACATGGGAGTGCAGGTGTCACTTTCATACAGTGACTTCATTTCCTTTGGAGATATTCCCAGAAGTGGAAAAGCTGGGTCATATGGTAGATCTATTTGTAATTTATTGAGGAAGGGGCTAGTGCTGTGGTGCAGTGGGTTAAAGCCCTGGCCTGAAGCACCAGTATCCTGTATAGGCAGAGATTCTAGTCCCGGCTGCTCCTCCTCCGATCCAGCTCTCTGCTATGACCTGGGGAAGCAGTGGAAGATGGCCCAAGTCCTTGGGCCACTGCACTGCATGGGAGATGTGGAAGAAGCTCCTGGCTCCTGGCTTCAGATCGGTGCAGCTCCAGCCATTGCCACCAATTGGGGAGTGAACCATTGTATGGAAGACCTCTCTCTTTCTCTCTGCCTCTCCTCTCTCTGTGTAACTCTGACTTTCAAATAAATAAATAAATCTTTTAAAAAATTCAATTGAGGAAAACCATACTGTTTTCCATAATGGATGCACTCATTTGCATTCCCACCAATAGTGTATTAGAGTTCTCCTTTTTGTGTTCTCATCAGGATTTTTTTTTTTTTTTGACTTCTGGATAATTGCCATTGTAATTGGAGTGACATGATACCTCATTGTGGCTTTGATTTGCATTGCCCTGAGGCTAGTGATCCTGAGAATTTTTTTCATGTGCGTGTTTGCCATTTGTCTTTCTTCCTTTGAAAACTGTCTATTCATATCCTTTGCCCATTTCATTTTTTTTAAAGATTTATTTATGTATTTGAAAGTTACACAGAAGAGAAGAGAGGCAGAGAGAGAAAAAGAGAGACGTCTGCCATCTGCTGGTTCACTACCCAATTGGTCTCTTTGGCCAGAGCTGCACCGATCCGAAGTCAGGAGCCAGGAGTTTTCCAGGTCTCCCACATGGGTGCAGGGGCCCAAGCACTTTGGCCATCTTCTACTGCCTTCCCAGGCCATAGCAGAGAGCTGGATGGAAAGTGGAGCAGCCAGGAGTCAAACTGGTGTTCATATGGGATGCTGGCGCTTCAGGCGGCAGCTTTACCCACTAAGCCACAGCGCTGGCCCTGTTTTGCCCATTTCTTAAGTGAATTGTTTTGTTGTTGTTGACTTTATTGAGCTCACCTGTATGTCTTAAAGTATCTCCAATTTAGCACATCTCAGACTGAACTTATTTTCTTGAATGTAACTCCTCCTTCTGTATATGTTATACTAGATGATGGGCCATCAGTCTCCCAAATGTGTAGACTATAAATCTTGGAATTATCTCTCTCTCTTTGCCCCTATATTCCATGAATTCCTACTTCTTGTCTTGCCCTTTAAGATCATGTACTACATGATCACCAAAAGTCATCTCACAATTATACTATACTGTGCATCTAAAATCCAAGATCTTTAAAATGGCCCATAAGACCAGTCTGTTTTCCTGCTGCAGTCCCCTGCTTTCAACCAACACTAAGTTGCTTATACTTACACATATTTTTAAGTGAAAAGGCTCTCAATTTTTAGTTATCTATCTCTCTATCTATCTATCTATCTATCTGAAAGGCAGAGAGACAGAGGCAGATCTCCTATCACCAGTTTACTCTCCAAATGTCCGCAAAGGCCCAGGCTGACTTGGGTCGTAGCTAGAACCTGGGAACTCAATCCCAGCCTCCCATGTGGGTGGCAGGAATTCAATCACTTCAGCTGTCACCACTGCCTCTCAGGATCTGCAATAGCAGGAAGCTGGAATCGGGCTGCAGAGCTGGGACTCAAACTCTGGCTTTTTGTTATGGGCATGAGCATACTAACCAGTATCTTACCCACTAATCCAAATACCCACCCCACATTCTTTTTTTCTTTTCTCTTCTGTCCCCTTCCTCAGAGTCTCTCCTTTACCTAGAATGTACTTTTCCTTTAGGCTAATTCATTCCTAAGAACCAATGCCAGCATTTTCTTGTCTGGAAAGTTGTCCCAAAGAGGCTTCCCACAAAGCATGGCTTAAGTTTTCCTATTCTGTGCTTCTGAAGAGCTTTCTCTCAATCCTGGCACTCCCTGGAACTGTATTCATAGTATTATTGTATGCTACCCTCCTGTCAGTAAGAACAGCATGAGGCAAAAGGCTGAGACTTTTTGTGTTGGTACCACAGGATATAGTATATTCTAGGTTCTCAAAGGGACCCTCTGAGAACCATGTAGCAGAGTAAAGAGGAATCCTTAACCCATTTCCACCAGACTAACTTTTTAACCAAAAGACCAATCACTACATAGTAGCTTCCTTGAAAGAAACTGGCTCATTTACCTCTCTATCCTTGTAGCACCATGTTAATCACATAGTCTGTGTTCAAGAGAAGGTAGGTGGTGGACATTAGTTGCAGGCTGGTTTTTGGACAGAGAGAATTATGCCTTACATGCAGACCAGCTTTGCTTAGGAAATCAAGGTTCCCTCTCTTTCCAGTGAACTCAAGAAACCAAATTAAAGGTCAGTGGGTTGCCTGGTAAGTCTGCTGTCCTAGAAAAAAAAAGTGAGTGACCAGTTTTACAAGATGCATCATTCAAGTGAGCCTGGAATCTTCAGAAATAACCTTTTTCTACCCTAGGGGACAAATCTGTCCAGACAAATGAAATCCTAAAGCAGAGAAGTAGTAGAAAGCAGTCTGGCAGCATTTCTATTCTCACTGCATGACAAGAAGGAAAAATAAATAGTTATAAAAGATTTTCAATGCTCCCTAAAGACATACGAAATACCCCAGCCCATGATGGCTTGTAAAATAAATAAAAAGTCAGAAGCTTGATAAATTCTGATTTCCTGGCTGATCTTTATTAATTATTTGTTTTATAAGCTAATCTGAAAAAGGCATTTTAAACATTTGTTTGCATCTTTTCTCATTGTCCCAAAAATAGCTAAAAAAATACCATGGTGATGTGATGAGGCTGTGTAGACTTTGAAACATAAAATAAGATCTTGATGCTAAAATCTTTGGAATTTGATTTTTATGATATCAAATATAAAAAATATTTTACTCTATACCAGGTACCATTCTGGTCCTTTTACATTATTTTCAGTGTTCATAGATGGGAACTTAAAATTAGGAAAACATAGCTATTAAGTGGCAGAACAAAGATGGGAACCTATATGTGTTGTACACTAAGAACTTTGACCTTCCTGCAACTCTAAAGCATGGCTATCCATTGTAAGTCGAAACAGCTTTTCATTTGAGTCTTGTTAATCAATGTGTGTGTGTGTGTGCACGCACATGCACATACATGCGCATAGGCACGGGCATAGGCAAACTCACTTCCTATCTATTAAAAGGTGAATATGGTCCAGATATTAGATTGCCTCCTCTAGTCCTATTAGTACTCACGGTGTAAATACTATTTTTACACCCATTTTGCAGATGAGACAATTGATGGTTGGAAAGGTTCATTTAGTAAATATACATAATGTGAGGGAGGCCTCCTTAATTAGAAAAAAAGTGTGCCTACTACATTAATAATTTAAAAGACTATATATATCAGAGTTTCTTTGCTTCATCATTATGTATTATAATATAAATGTTGGTAAGAAGCAATATAATGCTTAGTGCCAAGACTCCGCTCTCCACCCACATACACACTACTGCCTGCTGTATGTAGGAAAAATAACTCAAAATGTATGTCTTGCTGAAAACATGTATCATTTTCCATGAAAGGATGAACTCTTTTTTTCTTAATCTATTGTCATTTGCAGGCAACATGTTACAGAGCAATTTTTAAGTGTCCTCTGATTTTATCATTGATATAGATCTCTATCCAGATGATGAAATGATATACTTTATTATTGTTCTGCATTTTTACCCATGTTTTTGGAGAGAGTCAATCATTTGGAGAGAGTCACTTTTTTTTAAAGAATTATTTATTTATTTGAAAGTCAGAGTTACACAGAGAGAGAGGAGAGACAGAGAGGTCTTCCATCTGATGGTTTACTCCCCAGTTGGCCGCAACAGCTGGAACTGTGCCAATCCGAAGCCAGGAGCCAGGAGCTTCTTCCCAGTCTCCCACGTGGGTGCAGGAGCCCAAGGACTTGGGCCATCTTCTACTGCTTTCCCAGGCCATAGCAGAGAGCTGGATCGGAAGAGGAGCAGCCGGGACTAGAACCGGTGTCCATATGGGATGCTGGCGCTTCAGGCCAGGGCTTTAACCCACTGCACCACAGCGCTGGCCCCGAGAGTCACTTTTTAAGACTTGAACTTTAAGAATTTAGAATGTGGGAAATGTGAAATACCCTTAGAAATGATACCAGTGTATGAAGAAATTTTATTTATACTCAAACTTGTAATCCATTGCTTTCCCATCAGGGAACATTCTATAGCCCTTACTTAACCAGGGCAGAAAAATGGCACTGTTTTCTGTCAGTTTCTTCTTTTCCATTACAATGTAGCTAGTGATGATTATAATCAGTAAGGAATTAATTCAGAGATTATTGAATCCTACACTATTCTTTCTTTAAACTGAAAACAGTCTATGCTTTGTAGCTGATGAGTGATATTTAACAACCTGTCCATTTTTTTCCCTAATTTGCCAAGTCAGTCATCTTCATTGACAAAAATGCAGATATTAGAGGAAGTATTTAAAAAAACAAAAACCATGATCCCAACATTCAGAGATAACCACTTCTTTTATTAGTATATATATATATATATACACACATATATATATATCCTTCTTTCTTTAAGATTTATTTATTTATATGAAAGGCAGAGCTAGAGAGAGGGAGAGGAACAGAAAAATAAGAGAGAGAGATCTTCCATCAGCTGGTTCACTCCCCAAATGGCCTCAACTGCTGAAGCTTGGCCACTCTGAGGCCAACAACCAGGAGCTTCTTCCACGTCCCCCAATTGGGAGCAGAGAGCAAGTACTTGGGCTATCTTCCATTGCTTTCCCAGGTGCATTAGCAGGGAGCTGGATCACAAATGGAACAGCTGGGACTCAAAAACTGTCCTCCATATGGGATGCTGGTGCTACAGACAGTGGCTTTACCTGCTATACTACAGTGCTGGCCCTGGGTATATATCCTTGTAAACTTTTAAAAATTCCATTTTAAATAATAATATCTTTTTAAAAACTAAGAATATGATGTTTTCCCTTTTTAAAAAGGATTTGTTTAGGGTCCAACACCGTAGCACGGCTTAAGCCTCCGCCTGTGCCATAGGCATCCAATATGAGCGCCAGTTTGTGTCTTGGCTGCTCTACTTCCTATCCAGTTATCTGCTACATCCTGGGAAAGCAGTAGAAGATGGCCCAAGTACTTGGACCCCTGCACCCATGTGGGAGACCTGGAGGAAGTTCCTGGCTCCTGGCTTCAGATCATCTCAGCTCTGGCCGTTGAGACCATTTGGGGAGCAAACCAGTGGATGGAAGACCTTTCTCTGTCTCTCCCTCTCTCTCTCTGTAACTCTTTCTCTCAAGTAAATAAATAAAATCTTTTTTAAAAAAGGATTTGTTTATTTTTATTTTTTTGAAAGGCAGAGTATCAGAGAGGTAGAGAGAGAGATAGGGAGGAACAGATCTTTTGTCTGCTGGTTTGCTCCCTAAATGCTTGCAACAGCTAGGGCCGAGCCAGGCTGACGAGAAGGGCATGAAACTCCATCTAAGTCTCCTACCTGAATGTCAAGGACCCAAGTACTCTGAGCATCACCCACCACCTTCCCAGGTGCATTTTCAGGAAGCTGGATCACAAGTAGCATAGCCAGGACTCCAACACTCTGATATGGCATGTGGGTATTCCAAGCAATAGATTAACCCACTGCACCACAAGGCCTGTCCCATATACTCTTTTAACTTGCCTTCTCACTTTGTAATGTGTAGCTCTTTCTATCAAGTAAGTAACAATCTAGTAATTTAGGTGGCTGCATAGTATCCCAGTGTAAGTAGGCTCCATCCTGTATTTAATCCCATAGTGGACATAGAGGCTATTCATGATTTTACTACTGCAAACAATGCTATTAAATGAACACTGAAAGAACAACCATTCATACTTAAACATTTGTCTGATAATGTGAGGACTGGCTACATTCCAGTTGACTTAAAAACCAGGAATGATTCTTTGAAACTTCTTATGTGAGATAAGTTGCTATTTTGCAGCCACTTTTATTCACCTGTGGCTGGGCCTGGCTCTCAAGGCTATGCATGGATTGCATTAGACACTAAAATTACAAAGGAACTTCTGTCAGTTATGAATACGAAATGGAGATGCAGCATTTTTTAACTCTGTCTTAATTGATCATATTTAAAACAACTGCTGCCTGGCTTCTGCTTTGAGGGACAGTTTATATTTTAAAACAATGGCACTGGCAGCTGCTAAAGGGTCTGTAATATTAACTGTACAGGTTGCCTTTGTCCATACAACTGGTTAAGTAATTAAGCACAGGCTAGCATGGGAAACACTACTAATGGGAGGCACCTGTTTACAGGCTCATGGAGTATAAGCTCTAGTTTAAATATGTTCTCTGCTCAAAATCACAGGCAGTGGTCAGTGTTATATTTATGTGATCTGGTTTTTGAGAGATAGAGGCATCACAGAAGAAAGGACTGCCATTTGTGCCTTATTATTGAAGGCAGCAAACTTACTACCACCAGAGTACCTGGGGCTACTTAAGCTAGAGAGTTGGGCTCACTACTCGAAAATTTTCATCATCAGCAAGAAATAGGTACCCCAGTCCCAAAAGATAGGTTGCACATGTTAAAAACAAAAAGAGTAGATAGGTAGTCTTTGAGTGATTCAGAAACAAAAGCAGATGACAGGTGAGTATATTCTAGGTCAGCATATCAGCAACAAAGCTCAGGCAGATCACAAACAAGTGCCATAGGAAATGACAGAAGATTGTCCATCATCTGGTCAAAGTTAGAGAAATGGCTGATGCCTAGTGTGCTTAGTCATAAGGATCAACACCACACACTGAGTCAAAAGGCCCAGAGATGACAGGTGGTAGTAATGAATTGACCCTGTATCCCCACCGCCATTTAACAGCTAGTTTATTCTGTACCAATCCAAGTGGCTGCTCAACTCACCCCGCCAAGCACCCTTGGCCCAGGTCCTTGCAATCTATGCCTTGGTCAGCTCTTGTACTGCCACTGTCACTCATGCTATCTAGATTTCAACAACAGAACATCACCATACAATTTTAGAGAGCCCAATTTCTGAAGATTTTGTTTTCTTTCTTTCTTTTTTTTTTTGGATGCAGAATTACTAACTTCTATCTAAATACTTCACAATTATTCTTTAAAAAATAAAATTAAAATTAAAACCACATGTTTCCAGAAACAGCTATCACTATATCATAGTCCTCACTATGAATCTAGTCAGTGCATCTCCTTTCATTATTTTCTTCCTTTTCTCAGGAAAAATAAGGTTAAATATGTGTAGGCATGCTGATTCTCCCTTTATACATTCAATGCTTTTCAATGCCTTGCCCATAGGAAAAATTTGGAATTAAGTGTTCAGCAGTATAGCCAGCTAGTATTCTTTCTTCCAATCAAAAATTAACAACTATATTTTGGGGTCAATGTTGTGGTAAAGAGGGTTAGGCTACCACTTGTAACGCCAGCATTCTGTATCAGAGCACCAGTTCAAGTCCTTGCTGCTCCACTTCTGATTCAGCTCCCTGCGAATGCTCCTGGGAAAGCAGCAGAGAATGGCCCAAGTGCTTGGATCCCTGCAACCTATGTGGGAGTTCCAGATGGAGTTTCTTGCTCCTGGCTTCAACGTAGCCTGCACTGATTGTTGCAGCCATTTGGGGAGTTAACCTATAGATGGAAAATATTCTCCCCGCCCCCATTACTCTGCATTTCAAATAAATGAAATAGATTGATCTTTAAAAAAAATTTCCTCATTATATTTCTATTTCTTCTTGTTGAAATCTGTGTTTTTAAAGGCCTAATTGGGATGAAGTTTTCTCTGACCCCCTAACTCCTACACTTAAAGGCTGTGATTTTGTTCAACTCAATTTCCATTGTACTTAGAATGTAATAGAGGGGCTGGCGCTGTGGTACAGCGGGTTAAAGCCCCAGCCTATAGCACTGGCATCCTTTATGGGCACCGGTTCAGATCCCGGCTGCTCCACTTCCTATCCAGCTCTCTGCTATGGCCTGGGAAAGCAGTAGAAGATGGCCCAAATCCTTGGGCCCCTGCACCCATGTGGGAGATCTGGAGGAAGCTCCTGGCTCCTGGCTCCAGATCTGCTCAGCTCTGGCCATTGCAGCTATTTGGGGAGTGAACCAGCGATGGAAGACCTCTCTTACTTGCTCTGTCTCTCTCTCTCTCTCTCTAACTCTTTCAAATAAATGAAATAAATCTTTTTAATAAAATAATGTAATAGATTCTATAGGAAAAAAAATAGTTACATATGATAGTTGCTGTTACATTTATCCTTTCCACCCTAATAATGAATAAGTTGCCTGTTATGGAACCCTGCAGAAATTTTATGCAGTAAAAATTTGTGAAAGCACAGATGGACAAAAAGAAATCTTTCCTTTCCTATGTTAATGGCAAAATACACTCCCTCTGTGTAAGCAGAATAACTGAAGGTGAATTCAAGGATCAGTTCTTGATTTGTTGCTAATGACTGGATGATTACTTAATCAGTTTGAGAAACTGCTGTGTATAAACCATTATGATAGACACCTTGAGCAGCTCTGTTAGTTTGTGTGGTTTCTGTTGGTTTGCTCCACAACATAAGTTTCACTTACATAATTTCCTTGAGAGCTTTTCCAACTATTTTCATATTCTTCATATTTCTATTTGTCAGTTTTTCCCATATTTTCTAAATCTGCAGGCATCCTCATCAGACTTTCAACCTCATAGAGAAAAGAATCTGTCTTAGAGCCGAGTTGCATTCTCAAGTGATGAAATAAATATAATGCATGCCTAATATACAAAACCAAGGACATTAAAAAAATCTATTCAGTAGGTTTGGCATTAAGTCCAAAGATAATCAATAGCACAGGCTGTAGTAGTTGAAATGTTGAACAATATACTGATTTTATTTTTTCTAAGCCATTTTTTGGAAGATTTATTTTTTGTTTATTTGAAGGGCACAGTTAGAGAAAGAGAGGGAGGGAGGGAGGGAGAATTTCTTCCATCTGCTGGTTCACTCCTCAGATGGCCACAATGGCCAGGGCTGGGCCAGATGGAAGCCAAGAGCCAGGAGCTTCTTCCGGGTCTCCTACGTGGATGCAAGGACCCAAGGACTTGGGCCAACTTCTGCTGCTTTTCTCAGGCCATTAGCAGGGAGCTGGATTGGAAGTGGAGCAGCCAGGACTCTAACTAGAACCCATATAGGATGCTAGTGTCTCAGGTGGCAGCTTTACCCAGTATGTCACAATGCCAGCCCCTCTAAGCCAAACTTTTTAAAAATCATTTGAAACACTCATTTATCAATTATGTACATACTAGTCACTTCAGATACCAAGAGATTGGTTTTACCTGTTATAAAAATATCATGTCTGATAAAGTATTACGTATTTTCTACATTTATAGCTTATTATGGATTAAGTTTTTAATGCCTTGAAGTAATATTATTGTTCTATGTGATTTTACTTTTATCACATATTTCAATCTTCCTAAAGTTACTATAATTGAGTTTGTTTGATAATGTTCCTTTATATTACTACAAGACTTGATAGTTTGCAAAATATGAGGTCATAATAGAGATAGAGAGTAGAGTTACTACCTGGCAGGGAGGATAAGAAGAAAGTGAAATATAGAAAAGTGATTTAATCTCACTACTGCAGTTTTGTAAAATATAATTTGTTTTTCCCCTAGCACAGCAGAGTTTCATGCTGATAACAAGCTACTGAATTAATAAATCCATTGCAACTATTGAGACTTTTCCTTTAATAACATAACGAATGCTGAGCATTAAGAAAAAGAAAGGCGTTCTTTGTGCATTTGTTACCTCTAGCAGATCTACATCCCTAAGCATAGGAAAAATACTGGCATCATAACACTGAGCAGTATCAATGTGAAAATAATTTGTGCATCTCAATTAGAATACTGTATTTTCCACACAAAAGCATGCTGTTTCCTGGAACACATATCCTTATTTTCCAATTGGAAAGACATTTAGGGGTCTATTTCGTTATCATTACATGTGCTTAACTCCAATTACAGTTAATGGGAGTTGTGTGTCTATAGTCACAGTAGCCTCTGAACTATTTTAACATTATTGCTTTCCATTACCATCCTCGTTAAAATAACTTTCCTGTCTTCTGCCAACCTGAACTACCAAAGTAATCTAGGTTTCTGTTTTCTTTTTATGGATTTATTTGCATGTAATGAAGGATATTGATTACACAACATCACCTGTTTTTAATTTTAGAAACATTACAATGTCACAAGATTAGAATGGAGCTAGAACTACTTAATTGTTAGGTGGAGGTAATTTATTGGGTTCTAGACATGCCTTTTTGCACAGCACCCAGTGTATTGGAAAAAAATAGGTTGATTTAGTTTAATACCTATGGTATGTAGTAGACACCAAAATTATGAGGCGTATTCTATGAAACATAGAAGAAAATAAAGTTCACAAACTGAAGCACTAGACCCTATCAGCAGCCAACAAAACTATATGCTTAATTCCAGTTATTCAAATTTTTGACAGGGCGAAAATCCATGAGAGTAAATGTAAGAGGGGACTTCAAAAACTCCATGGGAAATGGAATGAAAATATAATGTGGATTTTCCATGAACTCTGTGAAATCCTCTTGTATTTGAAAATCTCTAGGCATAATCAGTGACACTCTTTTGGTTAGTGCAGGACTCTGCTATATTTCCAGAAAAAAAAACATGGTCACTTGTCTGAAAAACTGATCAGAAGACAGGGAAGGAGATGACTTCAGTGTAACAGTCTAATTTCTCATCACTGTTAAGATGCCAACAGCTGCTCAGTGGCCACTTCCTTGCCTAGTCTAAGCTGCATAGGCCCCGATCTCCATTTGATAGGTTTACTAATATGTTTACTAGAAACAGTGGCCATCCTTTTTTTTTTTTTAAAGATTTATTTTATTTATTTGAAAGACAGAGACAGAGAGAGGTCTTACATCCACTGGTTCATTCTCCAATTGGCCACAACAACCAGAGCGGGGCCAGGCCAAAGCCAGGAACTTCTTCTGGGTCTCCCATGTGGGTGGCAGGGGCCCAAGGACTTGGACCATCTTGTACTGCTTTCCCAGGCACATTTGCAGGAAGCTGGATCGGAAGTTGAGCAGGAATTTGAACAGGCTCCCATATAGAATGACGGCATCAGTGCTGATCTCAATGGCCAACCTTTGATGGTAAATCTGCCATACCATGGCTTTGGAAGAGCTTGGTCACTGTAAATCAGAGGGTTTCTTTTACTTTGTTTTCTAGCCAGCTGTTTTGCATTAAATATAGTATTTTGTAGCACAATGTGTGATATAGGTTGAACAGATATTTGGTTTATGTTACCTTGCTGTGAGTGACTGGATTATGTTAGATTAACATTGATACCTCTACATGCCTATGAAGCATCAGAAAGAAGACAGTTCTTCCACAGACAACAACAAAGTAACACCTAACCATGTTTCTTCAATTCCATCTTGACTTCTTGAGGCAGTATGCAAAGTTATAATCTTGTTGTACCTTTGGTATACACTTACTTTGTTAGAAGATTAATTGCACACTCTTAGGTTACATATGGCGAGTTTAAGTCATCCAGTCGACCCCGTGTCACACTGTGTTTAAGCATCATGTGTTCTGTGCTATTCCTTAGTTATTTTGCTTGACAAAGTTTTCAGGAAGATGGCAATTAATGGTGTAGATTTGGCTATAGATCTGAAGTTTTGTGATATTCAGGTATTTAGTGGATTATGTGCTTTGTACAAAGTTGCTGAGTAAATGGTTGCCTGTATGTATCCTAGAGCAATATATTAATGGGTTTGATTCATTCACTGAAAAACTCAGGAAGGTTTTGAGATAAATGCCAAATCAACTTATGCTTAGAAAAGTTGTAAAGCCTTTTGCTCTTAAGACAGCAGGAAAAGCCTTGACATCAGTTTGAGTTGGTTAACATGCCATTCAGAAGGTGTATAACCATGTTAAAGCTGAGCCATGTGTTTATATTCCCTTTTGGAGAAAAGTTTGAATATTTGATTTTGGCCACCCTTCCTCCATAAGATATACATTTTCATATAACTGTGTCCCCCTTTTCATCTTCATGCCTTGACCAGGTTACTCTCCATAGTATCAGAAGCTGTTCACTCTCATTTTGGGGCATATTTAAAAGACAAACTTTTGATGACCAAACAGAATCTGTTAGGATGTACATATCCTACTATGGTGGATTTGAAGGGTGTATTTTTGGATTGATGTCTCAGGCTTATAGCTGCATTATTCCTTGTGTTTACAAGCTTAACTGAATCCCTTAATGAATTTTTAGACCATGAGGATATTTTAGAATATCTGGGCTTGGTTATTCACCGTAACATGGTACTCCATGAATTAAGGGGACAGAAGCAGAGGAAGAACATGACAAATCATGTACCTCCACCTCCAATGAAATGTGTTTTCCTATATCTCATTGCACAAAGTTCTAACAAGTATATGCACATAAACACCTTCCCCCTGCATCTTCATCTCTTTGATTTCCATCTTCATCTCTTTGATAATAGGCAGCTTGGAGGAATGCCACTACTTGTTATCAAAGCCATCCTCCATATCATCTGAGATAAATATATGTGTTTTAAACTATTGACTTTTTGGAGAGGCCTCTATTTTTGCCATTTGAGCTACACTAGCATTAGTAGTATTGATAAAATAAAGCTAGTTCAAAAAGTGAATTTGGTTTAGGCTCAAACCCTATCACATGGGCACCTACTTCTTCTACCTGTGTTTCCAAATAGGAAATGCAATCACTTTCACAATGGGCCTAAATTACTCTATCACCCGTGACAGCAATAATGTCTAATATTGGTTCCTTCCTCATAAATGTGATGCAAACTATGAGTTCTGACCTTATGTGAGCCAGGTCACTGATTTTTACCCATTATTCTTTAATACTATAAATATAAAAGTTGTATTTCAAACATTTCAGTGATTTTCAATCTGCTTCTGAGAAAAGATGACTCCAAGCATAAAAAGTTGTCATCATTAGATTGCTAGCCATTAGATGTGCAGACAGATGAAAAAATGAATACATGCATAGAGACATACACAAAATGAGTCTTCCAAAAGTTCATAGAAAAATAGGATTAAAGAACAATGGACATTTTCCTTGAACTTTCTGAAGTCCTTTAGTGTATGTGTGTCTATTTCACAGTATCCTGTAAATTCCACACTTCTGACTGGATCCATACAAGTCCATAGTCTAAGTATATGTTTTGTAACTAAATTAGTTTTTAACTTCAATACAGAGAACTGTAAATAAATCAAAAGATCCAGGTCAGCCATTGCTGTTATTGTATCTACTGACATTTTTTAAAATGTAAGTGGTGACCTTACAGAATCACTTCTTCACATAATTATCTCATTAAGTTGGGAACCTATTAGGCAACCGAAATATGGGGGGATAGGAGCAGAAGATGGAGAAAACCTAGAATAATGCTCTTCTGTATATGCTAAATGCTGGATTTGGGCCCTGAACTTCCTGGCTTCCCAAAACTTTCATATACTTTCCTCAGTTCCCACCAAGTGGCACCAGTAAGTTTCAGGTTGATGTGAATCCTCCCCATTGTTTAATACTTCTGAAGCTGTGATTTTATAGGTGGCTCTTGTCTTGGACTCAGGGGGTGGTGAGTGATTTTGTGAGGTGCCAGTATATGGTATTCCCAGAGTGAAGTATGGATGCCTGTGAACTTTAATGTGTAGGACCACCAAGGCACAAGAATTTAATTTTTTTTATCATTCTAGAATACTCCTCTGAGAATGTTCCCAACATTCTCACATCTCACGACTTTACCACTTCAAGCTTAAATGCTAGCAATGCAGTGGGAACCATTATATTGCAATCTCATTTTTAAATATTTTCTAAAAAATCCCAAACCAATCTGTATGCAAACCAGTGACATCTAAGTAAGAAAGCTTTCACCCAGGAATGTTATCTTCACATTTTTAGCTGAATTGTGATCCATATCACAAACTAAATAATGGATTTTTTAATGGTATCTTCAAAAGGATACCCAAATAATTCATCACTCAGATATATCTCTGAGTAGAGAAAATGCCTCTCTCTTTCACACCTCTCAGTGATATTATTGCATTATGAAGCACTTGATAGGCTTTAATCTCATGGCTGGTTGGCTCACTGCACTCATACCTTGGTGTTAATGAGGCAAAGGTCATGGGAGCCAGTTAGCCTTGTGTGGTGAATTGACCACAGACTACCAGGAATCCATCAAGAGATGTTAGCACAGACAAGAAAGGCACCATGGCCTTCTCAGACTGTCCTCTTCTCATAACAGGCAGGATGTGTTATTTGGACATCATCATCTTAGGGAGGAAATGAGTCGCAGCTTGGAAGGCCCCAACATCTACCTCTGAACAAAGCAAGCCTGACATTTCGGCATTAACTTTGCATTATAATCCCCCATCATACCATTGATTTGCTGTGTAACCTTCATCACTAAAGCAGAGATAATAGGATAGAATGAAATGGGCTTACCTCCCGGGGATGTTGTGTGAATTAGCAAATTAACGAGTGTAAAATGTTAGCATTTATGTAAGTGCTGTTGGTTGTCATTATTTCTAGGGACCTAGTCTCATTCTAAATAGAGAATCTAAGTATATTATGCTTTTGTCAGAAAGGGATGTTCCCCCACGTCAATTGCATTTAAGCTGAGCATAAAACAGAGGTGATAATAACATAGTAGTGATCATCGCAATGCAGAGCTGTAAACCTTTTTCCTATTAAAGCTAAAACTATTTTCAGCAACTTCCATTGCTTTTAAACTTTGCTTTCTAAGCTTTGTACCAACAGTTATCTCTTCAGTGATTATTCTTCCTGTGATTGGTGGGGGAATGGGACCTAGAATAGGTCCCATTCATTATTCATTCCCATAATGACTATATAACGTATTGAATTTGTTTACATCATACAATCAGGCAAACTTGGTAGCTGGTTTGATTGCCACATGCTGCAATCATTGTAAAAAATAAAAAAGCTCTTTTTCTGCTCTGCCCATGCTGGTGTCCTCTGGAGGTAGCCAACATACAGATTGAAAACTCATGGGGAATTGAAGTGCTTTCCAACAAAAGGCACTGTACATAGATCCTTTCAATTTAACATCTTTACCAAGGAATTTTGTTGTCGCCTGCTATTTCCAAAGGGACTGTGCTTGAGAGAATTCTTCCATTTCTTTTATCACTCTGACTTTGCTTACCCAGAAAAGTCATTTATTGCTGATTGCGGAACTCTTGAACTCAGCCTGGCAGCTGCAGTATGAACTCCTCAGATCTGGGCTCCTTGTTCTTATTTACATATTCATTTGAAGTGATTTTTCAGGACTATTTGAAAATGTCTCTCAACCTGACATCTTGTAATAGCCAAGATCTAAAGCTCACCGTGTTTTTGGTTCTTTTTCTCTTTGTCTTCCAGATAACAGACGAGTACCTTTGGAAAGGTCACGCTCTCGCCACAATGGAGCTATCTCATCTAAGTGATTCCTGATGCCAAAGAATGTGAAAATGTTTAAGAAAACAAAGCCCTATGATTTGAAAACAACAAAACATGCACTCGAGGGATGGAGAAGAAATAAGTGCATTTCTGCAAAGATGGAGCTAAGCTGGATGAAGGAGTGTCCATTTATAAAATTCTCATAAGACTCCTCCCACAGTTGTACTAATCTGAACACAGTGGCCAGGATTATAAAATGTGTATTCCATTTTAGTGTAAAGATGTGTATTATTTGACATTATGTGCGATCTGACTGTGATGATGAAATTGTAAGAATCTGAAGAGTTCTAAGGCTCTTGAAAACATTCAGTCTATCAACAATTTACAATTTGTTAGTTGCTTCAACCTAAAAAAAAAAAAAGAAGAGAAGGAATGGGAAGGAATTATTCAATGTCTGTTTCCAGCCTATAATGTATAAAAGGGAAAAGCAAAGGAAAATATGATGCATATGAATGATTTGAAGAGGTGCTAATGTTGCACACACTGTAAGAGAAGCCATTTTGAAAATTTCAAAAGGAAGTGCTCCACCCCAGATGAGTTATCTATGATCTTATCTCCAGTGAAAGCTGATAGATTCATCTGCTTTGGCTGAAATTAAAGTTATCATTAGTCTAGAGTTTCAGTATGATATTATAGGCACTTACCATCAAAAACTACACCAAAGCTTTACGGAATCAGTTGAGGAAAATGTTTTAAACTTTATTGAAAGAAAAAATTTTCTAATTATTCTCAGATATCTGCTTTATACAAATAGTTTGTATGACTATTTTTGAGGGAGAAAAAACCCTCATATTTTAATGTTTATGCTAGGGATGAATCTGAAAATTCTGTTACCTTCATTTAGATTTTAAAGACAAATATTGATTCCTCTTCTTTGTTGTTTATTTCTTCTGTCCATTGCTTCCTTCTCCCTTGACCCCCTTGAAGGCAGGGAATAGAGTTCTAGAAGACCTGAGAAGAAAGAGATTTCTTTCTGCAGGAGGCAGCAGAAAACTGTCTGAAAGGTCAATTGTTTTATCCCTTTTTCCACTCCCCTTTCCAATTCCGCTTTGGTGGTCTGAAGAAGAAAAAGAAATTCTATGTATCTATGTGTATATATTTGTATATTTATATCTTCTACTACAGTAATTCTATAGCCTAGTAACTAAGTGAACTCTTCAATCATCATCATACTTACCTACCTTATATCAACAGATTAAAATGATGCTGCCAAAACAACTATAGGAGGAAAAATATACTCTACATTTCTCTTAAATAGATGAGAGAGTAAATGCTACACTTGACTTGTCTATTATTTTAAAATATGCATTGGAATAACGTGGTATAACTTCTCTAGAGTGCAATTTTAAGACTAATTCATGCAGATGATTGTGGTTATTGTAAAAGATTTATTATATATGTCTTTCTTCTATAGAAAATCCTATTTCTCCTCCCCCAAAGCACATTATACACATTCAAAGAGAACAAATGATTGGTTTGGCAAGTCACCATTGAAGAGAATGTAAACAAGTGGACAATAGCTCACATCTTCCTTTAGAGATATGTATAATGACTCAAACTACTGCCTTTTTCTCCACTACACTGTTACTTAGGTAGTATTTTTCAAAAAGCTCTGAAGCTGCTACAATACAGAAATCAAAAGAATAACAGTATCTGAGATTTTACAATTTTATCTTTTCTATAAACACACACACATATTTAAGAGACACATCAACTTCATACACTGTTTTTTAACAACAACAAAAGTTTAGGTTCCACTAATTTATGTAAATACTTAATGTGTGTATTTTTGACTTCCCAAGTGTTTTCTGAAACCTTCATGGTATGGCTTCTTTGAATCTTTTGATAGTTTTTTAGGCTGTAGCAAAATGATTTAGAAATGGTAACCCTGACTAAAACTGGGAGGCATTTGCCATGCCATATTAGCAAGCTGGACAAGGTAGAAATACTGATATATCACCTTTTCCAGATTGTGAACTTGCCTTATTTTCCAGTTTGTGAACAAGAATGAATGAAATGCTATTACTCATAAACATAAATTATATATTTGTATTTAGAGCATTCTCACATGCTTTTCACAAACATTAAAAAAAAAAAAAAAAAACCAACCACACTTTCAGGGAAGTTCTAACAATTAGGTTAAAGGGTTTGCTTCCCAGATTTGCAATGGTCCTGCTCCAGACATTTGCATTTGTTTTAGATTGAAAAGTATCACCCCCAAAAAGTCCATTTTTAGTATTGAAACAAATTATACTAAAGTCTTTTGTGTTTCTTACTGCCACACTTCAGATATGCATTTATACAGATTTTCTTCAGAATGTTAAAAAATGTGCAATACCTTTAAAATGTTAACTAGTTTATTTGTTTCCTTTGACTAACAAATTATCGCAGATTTGGTGGGTTAACACAACAGAAATTTACTCACTCACAGTTTTGGAGGTAAGAAGTTCAAACTCAAGCTGTTGGCAGGGTCATGCTCCCTCCAGAAGCTCTTGAGGAGAATCCTTCCTGGCCTCTTCTAGTTTCTGGTGGTTTCTAATTTCTCTCTACTCTGTCTTTACATCGCCTTCTCCTCTGTGAACCTAATCTCCCTCTACACCTCTTTTAAGTGGATGCTTTTGATAACATCTAGGAACCACCCAAATTAATCCAGGATGATCGCCTATTCTCAAGATCCTTAACTCAATTGCATCTTCAAGACCCTTTTTCCAGATAAGGTAATATGCACAGGTTATGGGAATTAGGTTGTGGACATACCTTTTTGGAAGCAACCTTCAGCCCACCACTGTCTGCTCTCTAGCCCTCCAGAATTTGTGTGTCCCATGTGTAAAATACATTTGTACTATCTCAACATTTCCAAGTCTCAATCCATCACAGTACCAACCGTAAATCCAAAATCTCATCTAAATATCGGTAGTTCAAATGCCCAAATTTCATACAAATATCAGTTCTGAAGTCCCAAATCCTATCACCTAGATCATCTAAATTAGGTGTGAGTGAAACTCTGGGTAGGGTCCATCCTGGGGCAAAATTCCTCTCCTCTTGTGAACCAGTCAAATAGCAAAGAAGTTATCTGCGTTGAAACTACAATGGTGGGACAACATAAGGTATCAATTACAGATATTCCTAATCCAATTGGGAGGGGAGAGAAAGTAGAAAGGAGTTATCTGTCCCAATCATTTTTTGAAATGTTGCCAGACAAATTCCCCTTAGATTTCAAAGCCTGGCAATAATCTCTTTGACTCAGGGCTGCATCTTTTGGGGCTGCACCTCTTCCCTTCTGGTCTATGGATTGGATCTCTGCCTCTGTGCCCATGGTTTGCACTTGTGCCTTGTTCCAATTCTTGGCCCTTTGCCTCTGTACTCACAGCTCTGCTCTTTATCTCTTGAAGGGTAGCACATGTTTGCAAACTGGGTAGTTTTATTAGCCTGTTTCTTCCCTGTAGAATTCTGGTAGTCTGACAATGTTCTCTCCTTTTGTCCTGTCCTATCTCTGTCTCTTTCAGGTCAAGCCTTCTTGAAAACCATGTGGTTCTCTTGTGTATGTCACTAGATTCACACCATTAGAAAAAAGGGTCCTCACAAATATTTCCTGGATAACCCCATCTCTATTCCAGGATTCTGCTTAGATACTTGACTGAATCCATGGGCCAGTGCCTAATCTCTTAAGCACTTGCCAAAGGTCCAGCCAATACCATTGGCCTTATCTTCAGAGCACACTTCACTATTAGTGAAAGCTCCCAATTTTCGCATCTTTTATAATCTGAATAGGTGCCAAATTTCCCAACTCATCAAGGTGTGGTTTCTTTGTCACTTACTAGCTCTTTTCAGTTCAATCTCTTTCCTCTATTAGTTTACTATAAGTATCAGGAGGAAACTAGGCCACACCTGTAAAGCTTTAGGTGGCAGTCTCCTTAGCTAAATAGCTAAGGTCATCACTTGCAAGTTCTGCCTTCCACACTATAGGATACAATTCAGGTAAGTTTTTTGCCATTATATACAACAAAGATGGCCTTTCTTCCCTCTTCCAATATAAAATGTTCCTCATGTCCTTCTGAGCTTTCACCAGAAAATCTTTTAACATTCATATTCGGACTTCCAGTCTAGCTAGGTTTTCCTATCACATGAATCAAAATTTTTCCAGGCTGTAGCCATTATCCAATTCCAGAGCCACGTTCACTTTGTTAGGTCTTTCTTACATCAGTATCCCATTTCCCAGTACTAAAATCTGCATTGGATTCCTGTGGCTGTTGTAATAAATTACCTCAAAGACGGTAGCTAAAAACAATAGAAATGTATTCTCTTACTATTTTGGAGGCCAGATGTCCAAAAATCAAGGTGCTGGCAGGACTACAGGGGAACATCTATCTCTGTGTCTTCCAGATTCTTGTGACTGTCATTGTTACTTGCATCTTTCTCTGCTGTCTTCATATCACCTTCTCCTCTGAGTATCTAATCTACCTCTGCCTCTGTCTTATAAGGATGCTTGTGATGACATTTAGGACTCACCCAGATTATCCATGATAAATTCATCATCTCAAGATCCTAACTTAAGGACATCTACAAAGACTCTGCAGGTTCCACAGGTTCCAAGGATTAGGACATGGACATATCTTTGTGGAGGGAGAGGGCGTCATTCAGCCCACTACACTAGTTATTGCACATATATATTTTTTTCACCTTTCAAAATACATCCTTGGTGCTCAAGCCAAATTGAAAGTTGTCTCTAAAAGCTATTGGCTACACAGACTACTGCATGCTTTGTTGTTAAGTGGATGAACCAGCTATTCTAAATTTTAGTTGATACTTTTGCTTCTATAGCCAATTAGCTTGAAGAAATAATTGATCCCACCTTTGTGCTCTGGTGTATCTCTTCTGCACCTTTATGGAGTCTTTGACCAAATGTCTTCTGTGATATTCATCATGCAGGCACAAAACTACCTCTGATACAGAAGGATTCTTTACAAGCTTATTTTAGACATTGTGAATCCCTCAACTGAAGGGAGAGATGAAAGCAAAGACTTCTTTGAATGGGTATTGAGGGAGATTGTGTCCATTCCAAGCCATCTTAAAGAAGTATATTAAGTAGTAGTAGAATTGTGGATTTGTGCTCTCATTTTGCCTTGAAATAAATCCTGTCTCTTAGCAGGACCAAGAATGACTTGCAATCTATATGTAATGCCTACTTACTTATTCAATAAAGATATACATTAAATGTTGTGCTTCCTATGATAATTAAGTTTAAGAACTAGTGAAAAGGCATAAACTGAAGTATCAAGACAGGATGTGAGAACATTCTAGGAGAAGCTTCAACCGAACCAAAGTGTAAGAGTTTTGTGGGTTGTTAAAAAAGTTTTATTTACTTGAAAGGCAGAGACAGACATCTCCCATCTACAGGTTCACTGCCCAAATGCCCTCAACAGCCAGAGCTGAGCCTAGGCCAGATGCCACAAACTCAATCAGGATCTCCCACGTAGTTGCCAAGAACTCAAGTACTTGAGCCATCAACTGTTACCTCCCAGGGTGTGTGTTTGCAGGAAGCTGGAATTGAGAGTGGAGCTGTGACTCAAACCTAGGCACTCTGATAGGAGATACAGGTATTCCCAAGAGACATCTCACATGCTATGCCACTATGCCAAATACCTACCCCACAGATGGTTTTTGTAAAGATTTGGCCAGGTGGAGATCATGGGATCATATTAAAATGTTCTTTTTGTATTCTTTGGCACTACTTGCCAGAGTAACAGAACATGTTTATTAAACAACTGAAGTCTACAAAAGTCAGAGGGTAGTTTGCATGCTTCAGGCAGACTGTTTCTACAGAAAAAGGTTTTTTTTGTTTGTTTTTTGTCTTGAGTATAGAACTAAAGCAAGTGAGCTTCAAAGGCCCAGAGGAGTAAAATCAAGAGTAATAAAGGATTGTAGATCATTATTCTTTAGAGGGCTTCCAAAAGAATCTTTCATTGTGAGTGGGCTGACTTATTTGAAGATGAAGGGTTGGGCAATGTAATAGCCAGGTCTGTAATAGATATGATCCAAAACTTGGCATGACCATTGTTTCCCTTGGAATGATTTGTCCCAGGAACAAAATATGAGCACATTGTCTTTTTACCTCCCAGGCTCCAAATAGGTAAATTCCTGAATCAAGAGTCTGAAAACCTTAGAATGCATTACTAGAGGAATTTGAGCTTAATTCCAAGAGGTCAAAGGAAAGTGGAAATCTGGAAATACATACAAAGTGCATCTAAAATGTTATATAGTTTTGATTTAAAGTGAAATGGAAACTATAGCCAAAGATCCCATTTACAGACTAAATTTATTTAGATGTCTAGTGTCCCAATATCCACAATATTATTACAGTTAGTGCCCATTGTAAGGAAAACAGCTTGTAAATACATGAATTATGCAAATCATAACTTTGTTACTAGCTCTTGGAGATTAGCCAGAGTTCAATTTTTAGCCATAATGACCTTACTTTTTGCTAATAGAGGCTCAGATAATATTTTCACCTATATCTTGGCCACTTGAGATCCAGCCAATATTTTCACATTTTAATGTTTATGAGCAATGTGTAAGAGCTATTATTGTATTATTAGACATAATAATAAATAATGTAAAAGCCCTCAACTTCTCTGTTTTGCTAAAGCCTGCCCTACCTTCACCCCAAGTGCAGCTGTTCTAGTCACTGAGCACCCATTTTGTTGGAAGCTGGTTTTTCAGGACACAACTATGAATTAAGCAACTCTGCTTTCAAGATCTCACAGTCTAGTGAGAGACAAGACTTGTACAAATAGAATCGCCATTCAAGGTGGGAATAGATTAATCATAAGAATGCAAACCAAAACCAAAATGAAGCAAAACCAAATCACTTTTAGAGAGGTATGGTGGGTATTGGGGTAGGAAGGAGATATCAGTGTAGACTTTTTGGAGGGGGTGGCATTGCAATTGAAATGTAAAAAGTCCATAACTTTGGCTATGTGGCATTTTTGTTCACTCGATCAGTATTCACTGAGTTCCTACTGTGTGCCACATAATACTAGGCTCTGAGGATATAGTAGTGATATAGTAGTGATAGATGTGGTCCCCGTTCTCATAGAACTTAGGTCTTTTTGAGGCACAAGGAGGGACAGCATGAGCAGAGGCACAAACTTGGCACATCTTGGTGCATATGAAGGGAATATTGAAAAATTCAGTGTGAGTAAAGTGTATGTTCCATGAAAGCCAGAGTAGTTGTGTGGTTTGAGCTTAATTCTATAAATGGTAGGGAAATACTGAGGGGTTTCTAGCAAAGAAATGATATCGAACACTTAAGAAAGATAACTCGAGAAGTGCTGTGTATAACAGATTGAGAGGGGAGAGGCCATAGAAGGACAACCTTGTTGGAGACTGGTCCAATCATATTTTTGAGAAATGAGAGCCCACCAGTGGGACAGATCCAGGTGACATCTAAAGAACTGGCAACCAGTTGAGCTTGAAAGCATGAAGAAATGTAGGAGTCAGATTTGACTCCAAGATTTCAGACTTGAGAAACTAATGAGTAGCCTTCAACAAAAAAATCGAAGAGAAGAAGAGCTCATCTTTTCCATGGTACCATGGCTATGCATAGCTGCAGCTCTGACCCCTGCTATGATCCTATTAACCATGCTGGTGAATGGCTCATACAAATGTTATGTACAAGTAACATCAAATCATTGAGGCATAGAGCAGACAGGACATGATTTCTGCATAAGAACTTATTCAGTGGTAGTATAGTGATTATGGTAATAAAGGTAAGAGGAAGTTCTAGGTTATTTTTTATTCCTTTTCTTTTTCTTTCCTTCCCCATGCCTTTCTTTTCACTTTTCTTTCCTTTCCTTTTCTCTTATTTTTAACAATGGTGCAAGCCAGAGGCTGGCACCATGGCTAGTAGGCTAAGCCTCTGCCTGTGGCACCAGCATTCCATATGGGTGCCAGTTCTAGTTCCAGCTGCTCGTCTTCCAGTTCCAGCTCTCTGCTATGGCCTGGGAAAGCAGTAGAGGATGGCTGAAGTCCTTGGGCCCCTGCAGCTGCATGGGAAACCTGGAAGAAGCCTGGTTTCAAATCAGCTCAGCTCTGGCTGTTGCGGCCACTTGGGGAGTGAACCAGTGTATGGAAGACCTCTCTCTCTGTCTCTCCCTCTCTCTGTCTGTAACTCTACCTCTCAAGTAAATAAATAAAATCTTTATAAAAGAAAAAAAAATGGTGAAAGCCAAAACATTGAATGGCTGCTGAAAAGAAGAACAAACAAACAAACAAAGACAAAGACTGAGTGGACATTAAAATGTAATGACTCAGTTTTGGTCTCATACTGACAGGAAGGAAAGGCATTTAGATGAAGTATTTTATGGGAAAAGCTTAATTAGTTCACAGGGCTTCTTAAGTGTCTGGTTAATATTGTAACCAGACAGTTAAGAGTTTATTGAACAATTATTACTCTATGAAAGATCCGAAAATTCTCCCATTTTGCTATTTTCCCAGTAATATTCCAGACTTCCAGACTGTCCCCAAGCCTGTTCTCTTTATGCCAAATACCTTTCTACTGAAAGAACTATAAAGCTTCACTGTCCAGTACATTGAACATTTAGATCATGTGACACCAAATGCCTTTATTTTGAACAATATTCTTTTGTTACGGGAGCCAGTTTATGAATTTGCTCTACCTCCCTCAGCCCCAAAGACCTCATGTAACCGTCCCTCCATTTTCCTACAAAACCCAACTATTACAATGGGAGTTACATGGAAAATATCCCAATACTACAAAATTTTCTCTTTGAGCATCTTTTGGAGAATTGTGGCATGCAATAACACAGTGACCTAGAATTTTTGAGAAAACTCGAGAACTGAAGTGCTTTCCCTAGTTGAACAATAGTAGCACTTACGGAGGCAGGGAGGGGAAATGAAAGGGGTTGTGATCTAACTCCCTTGAAGAAGTCAGTATACTGATAAGAATGCAAGAGTCTTTCGGATGTCAGTAACTTTTTGACTCTAGAGCATCTGTGATAACAAGCTGACTTGCTGTGACCTTATGTTGTGTAACACTGTGTATTTTTGAAGGCTTTCACTTTTCAAATCCATTATTCCATCATCTTACTTCCTGTCAGACTATAAACATCCTCAAGTTTCTACCATCCCATTAAACAACAACCTTCCTCTGACTCTGCCTCCTTCAAGGCTACCAATGACCAACTCAACTGCCAAATGCTACAGACACCTCTCAATTCTCACGCCACTTACTTTCTCCCATTTCTTCCTTCAGTCAGTCCCCTTGTATTAGTGGCGGTCTTCACATTCGCATTCTCCCCAGCTCCAGCATCAGCCTAGCTAAATCTACAGCTTTGACAATTCCCTTCAAACAGATGACTGTGAGATCTCTCCTGGGCTGCAGACCACCTTCTCACACTGAGCCATCCTGGCTGAGTCTGTTCTCTAACAAACTTATTTTTCCATTCAGGTTCCCTGTTTCATTATTGGCCCTACCTTTTCCCAATCTGTAAGGCTAGGCATGCTGGAAACATCTCATGTTTTTTCCTCTCCCCTAATATTTAGCCAGGCTGGAAGTCGGTATTCACATTTCCATCTCTTACTTCTGCAACCCATCCTTCAGGCTGCTCAAGATCACTTCCTAAGGTGCCTTTCTTGGCCCAACGTATATGCTTTTATTGTTCTCCTTTGTTAATAAAGGTAGTGCAGACTTCATAGCTCCCAGGAGCAGACTCAAACATAGCTTTCAAGTCTTTCCTACTCTAGCAATGATCCACTGGATTTATAATTTGAGTATAACAATGTTAAGCAAACATGATTTTTTTAGTTTATTTTTTTAAAAAATTGATTTATTTATTTGAAAGAGTTACACAGAGAAGGAGAGAGAGAGAGAGAGAGAGAGAGAGAGAGAGAGAGAGATCTTCCATCTGCTGGTTCACTCCCAAGTTGGCTGCAAAGGCTGGAGCTGCACCGATCTGAAGCCAGGAGCCAGGAGCTTCCTCTGGGTCTTCCCATGCAGGTTCAAGGGCCCAAGGACCTGGGCCATCTTCTACTGCTTTCCTAGGCCATAGCAAAGAGCTGGATCAGAAGTGAAGCAACCAGGACACGAACTGGTGCCCATATGGGATGCCGACACTGTAGGCAGCAGCTTTACCCACTACACCATAGCACCGGCCCCTAGTTCCTTTATTTGAAAAGCAGAGAGAGAGATTCCATCCACTGGTTCATTCCATGAATGCCTGCAACAGTCTTGCCTGGGCCAGGCCAAAGTCAAGAACCAGGAACTCAATCTAAGGTCTCCCATTTGGGAAGTAGGGATCTAAGTACTTGAGCCATCAACTGTTGGTGTGCATTCAAAGGAATGTTCATTCATAGGAAGCTGGAATTGGGAGTGCAGCTGGGACTCTAACTAAGGCAATGTGATATTGATGCCAGCATCCCAAGTGGCAACTTAACTGCTGCACTAAATGCCTGTCCCACGAACATGTGATTACATCCTTAAATGTGCATATACCTTCGTGCCATTATATGTACATGCAATTTAGTCTGACTGGTGTGGCCTTACCACCCAGCCTCACCCTTTTGCTACTATTAATCCTTCAAGGACCAATACTGGCTTTCTGGAGGCTTTCTTAATTTTCCTTCCCCCATTAAAATAAATTGTGCTATCTATGCTCCCATAGCAATTTGTTCATACCACTGTTGTGGCCTTTATTTCATTCTGCCTTCCACCATAGTTAGTTGTCTGTGTCCTTGACTAAAGTGTAAGTTCCTTGATGGCAATGACTGTCTCATTCATCTCTGGGCCTTTCCACAAAGCAATTGCTCAATGAATTAATGTCTAGTGTCAACTCTCAGGGAATTAAACAAATGAAAAGGAATGTTTGGTACAGGTAATGGAAAATCATAGCTAATTTCTTCATCTTGGGACCTAAGGACCTGCCTAAGGGCAGTGTTGAGGACAAGCTCCCCAAACTGTGGATGGCTGGAAGTTGACTTTAGAGGAGTACTTGCAAGAGCTGATGACTGATTGAATACAAGTAGAAAGCTTTTTACTCCAAGGTCAAGCTTTTAACAAGTGTCTGCTACGTACACTGAGGGATTTGGCTGTACTCCAATTATGCTAATATGTTTTATATATGGGCCTCCAGCATCTAGGAACCACCTCCCTAAACAACTTAATAAGTGTAAATATCAAGGCAGAGTTGTAAATGTGGAACTTATTTGTAATATATCAACCTTGTTATTGTCAAATGTCAGGGGATATAAAGTCATGGCAATTATGCTGCCTGTTTTTTTTATTACATTTATTTTACTTTTAAAAAGTGCAGTATATCCCTGTAAGCTTCCCCTATTCTGCCCTGCCTAAAGGACTTTAGTCTGGCTGTGTGTTGTGGATTCACAGAAGACAGGAACTTTAGGATCACAGAATTAATGGGCATCTCTAGTAAGAAAGAGACCTTGGCTGCACCACTGACACTGTTCCTCTACTCCCTGTGTATTTCAACAATTCAAGTTATGAGACCTAGTGGGTTACTGCATACAAAGGGCTATATGATCAAAAGCACAGAATTGCCTCTTCCTCCTCTTCCATGCCACCTGAACATGCAGATACGTATATGCCATGTCACCAACAAGCTGTCCACTATGCACAAGGTCTTCCAACTCTTGACTGCCAGGCCCGTGTAATACAGTCCAAAGTTACCTCATATGTGTACTGAAAAGTGGAAGTGAGGGGAAGTAGGCCTGATTTCTCTAGTTTGGACCAGAAGGGCATCTATAATATCTTTTTCCCAGCAGTCCCTTTCTTTCCCCCAATTCTCAGTAAATTACATCAACCATTCAGAAGGGAAAGGGTCGGTAGATCTTTCAGTCCATGTAACTATGCATACTCTGGCAAAGTGCTCTTTTTGTTCTGAGGAGTTATACAGGCTTCCCTGGAATCAGACAGGAAACGTGCCAGGCCACAGAAGTCCATTGGCAAGTGCATCTCTTTTAAAGTGTTTTTGAAAAATGCCACTTTCACAGTTTCCTTGAAAGAGAAGGACCAAAAAAGAAAAGAACAGAACAGAAAAACAATAGTTCATTCTTGTACCCAGGAAGTATTTTAGGAGTCTCATTTCCCCTGATTGTAGCACGCTCCTCCTTTTCAATCCAACAACCACATTAACAAAAAGCCATTCTTCTCTTTACCACTCATTTCACAAATACTCACTGATCATCTACTATGTGACAGTACTGCACTAGGCATTCTATAATAGTGAGCAAAAGCAGACATGTTACTGGTCTTTTTGAGCTTGTAGTCAAGTGGAGTGTGCCAATGGTAAGTTAATAAACATGATTACAGTTGTGTTGAGTGTCTCAGAAGGAAAGAATAGATAGACCACAGGAGAGAAGAATGGTATTTGTGTGTGTGGAGACCAAAGTTAGATTTTACGGCCATGAGAAGCCTCTCTGAAGTGATATTTAATTGGAGACCTATAGGATGAGTAGAAATTAACCAGGCGAAAAGTGAGCAATTGCATAACATCAATGTAAAGGAAATAAAGTCCATACAGTGGAGTAGTGTATTTGTCAGCTTTTCCCATGCTGCATTACAGTTACAAACAACCCGCAAACCTCATTTGCCATAGCCAAAGTCCACGTGACTCTGCCAAGAGTCTTCTTCATCCTAGCATCAGTGCTGAATGGACATGACAATCTTACAGCAGAGGGAAAAGATTCCAAAATGGCTTTAAAGCTTCTGGTCGTAGGTGGCAGAGGTCATATTGGCCCACATTGCATTGACTAAAGTGAATGCTACAACCAAGCCCATATCAATTCATCTGAGCAGTGTGGCATAGACTCTCTAACAGGGAAGGAAAACTAATACCTGGAAACAAACGCACGATCTGCCATAGCCTGTGTCCAAGTTCCAGTTATACCTTTTACTGGTAGACATAACATTTCACATAACGTTCCAGGTCCTCAGTTTCTTCATCTCTACAAATGATGTTTGAAACAACTGAAGAGAATCTAAGATGTGTTTATTTTTCAGGGTTGAAGCTGGTCAATTCCTCTATTTAGGAAGCAGCTTGGAGGAACTGAAAACGTATAACCTTTTAAAAATTTATTTATTAATATAAAGAAAACAGATTCCATGTATTTTGTAGATACATTTCTTTTTTTTTTTTTTTTGACAGGCAGAGTTAGACAGTGAGAGAGAGACAGAGAGAAAGGTCTTCCTTTTTCTGTTGGTTCACCCCCTACATGGCCTCCACAGCCAGCGCGCTGCGCCAATCTGAAGCCAGGAGCCAGGTGCTTCCTCCTGGTCTCCTATGCGGGTGCAGGGCCCAAGCACTTGGGCCATCCTCCACTGCCTTCCCAGGCCACAGCAGAGAGCTAGACTGGAAGAGGAGCAACTGGGATAGAATCCGGCGCCCCTACCGGGACTAGAACCCGGGGTGCTGGCACCACAGGCAGAGGATTTGCCAAGTAAGCCGTGGCGCCGGCCCTTGTAGGTACAATTCTAAGAAGATAACCATACTTCCCCCCTTTCCCTCCCTCCCTCAATTCCCCCTACTTCTTTCCTTTCTTTTTTCTTTAAGTTTTGCAAAAATGTAATTTCAGCCCACTCTATAATCACAGGCTTAATGCACCACTAATCATAATATACAACAAGTCAAAAGTACAAAGACCACAGTCCCACAGGAGTATAAACAAGGGATAAAAACAATAATAAAATCACAAGATGTTGTTTCATTCTTATACTTTTTTTTTGTATTCTGTATTAACTACTACATATCAGAGAAATCATATAATATTTGTATTTTGGGGACTGAATTATTTCACTAAGCATAATGGTTTCCATTTGCATCCATTTTGTTACAAAAGACATGATTTCATTCTTTTTTATGGCTGAGTAGTATTCCACTGTGTATATATACCACATTTCCTTTATTCAGTCATCAGTTGATGGACAGCTGGGTTGATTCTATATAATCTTATAGTAATTTAGAGTCTAATGGTTTTCTACATGTCCCCCTTACCTTTCTTTTTCAATTAAAGTGATGGAAAGAAAGTGAGGGACAGGTGTTGTAGTACTGCTGCTTGGGATGCCCACATACTGTATTGGAGCACTTCTGATCCAGCCCCCTGCTAATGCGCCTGGGAAGCAATGGATGACAGCTCAAGTACCTGGGTTCCTACCACACACAGGAGACCCAGATAAAGCTCCTGGATCCAGCCTGGTCCAGTCCTGGCTGTTTGGTTCATTTGGAGAATGAACCAGCAGATGAAAGATCTCTCTCTCGCTCTCTCTCTCTGTGTTTATTTTTCAGGGTTGAAGCTGGTCAATTCCTCTATTTAGGAAGCAGCTTGGAGGAACTGAAAACGTATAACCTTTTAAAAATTTATTTATTAATATAAAGAAAACAGATTTCATGTATTTTGTAGATACATTTCTTTCTCTCTCTCTTTTTTTTTTTTTTTGACAGGCAGAGTTAGACAGTGAGAGAGAGAGACAGAGAGAAAGGTCTTCTTTTTTCTGTTGGTTCACTCCCAAAATGGCCGTCACAGCCGGCACGCTGCGCCGATCTGAAGCCAGGAGCCAGGTGCTTCTCCTGGTCTCCCATGCGGGTACAGGGCCCAAGCACTTGGGCCATCCTCCACTGCCTTCCTGGGACACAGCAGAGAGCTGGACTGGAAGAGGAGCAACCGGGACAGAATCCGGTGCCCCGACCGGGACTAGAACTAGAAAATAAAAATATTTTTTTAAAAAAGAGTTTTGGCATGCCACCTTAGGCTCCAAACAGCCGTATACTTTGGACAAGTTACTTCAACTTTCTGAGCTTTGGCTTATTGTAAGGAGTATGTAATAATAATCTATAGAATGAGAGTACATTTTCACATTACAGTGCCAGGCAAATGCTAATCGTTATTGTAATCATCTGACTGCCATGATCACCTCTACGAAGATGTAAAAATCTGTCTCTCATACCCTCAGTCCCAGCCACATCAAACTCACTACTTCAAAAATAAAAACAATCTTTTCTCCTGAGTAATCCCCATCTGGCTCCCTCTCCAGACTCTGTTATGCTTATCCCTACAACTGACATGCTTCTAATCACCAGGACTGGAAAACTTCAAGCTATCTCTGATGTCCAATCTCCCACTCAGTTCGATCAAATCTTGCATAATATAGTTTACATTTTCCTCTTTCTTATTTCAAAGCCACCACTCACACTCAGACCCCAGAGTCTCACTCCTTGATTAGTACAGGGGACTTGGAAAAGTTCGTGGAAAATGGAATTAAAACATGTCTAGTTGGTGCAAAGTATTTTGAAATCCTCACTTTTTTTTTCATAAGATGCATTTCTATGAACTTTTTAAGGATCCCTCATACAATTACTGCTCTTCCTGCCTAGACTTTCACCCCTGACCAGAGCAGCCTTTTATTTTTCGAAGCAGCCTTTTGGTCATCTAATTCCTTCACTCAAAGCCCTGCAGGAGTTCACCAATGAATACAAAACGAAGGTCCAAAACTCCAACTGCTTGGCCAATGCCCTCCATAATTTGGCATGGCTCACTTTCTCTGACCTTTTCTCCCACTCTGACCGATACACCCTCTGCTGCAGCCATCCCAATGAAATTCATTATTCATTGAAAATCTCCATGATCTACGTTAGCACTGTTTAGGAGAACTCCAACAGGGGCCACAGATATCATTTTCAATTATCAAGCAGCTATGTTAAAAAAAGGGAAGAGAAACAAATGTAATTCATTTTAATATATTTTATTTAACCCAATAGCCTAAATAATAGCATTTCAACGTATAGTCAATATAAAAAATTATTAATGAGAAGCTTTACATATTCTTCTTCAGACTACGCCCTCAAATATCTGTACAGATTTTATACTCAGATCTTATCACAATTTGCATGCACTCACCACATTGAAAATGCTCAGTACCTCTTGTGGCTGGAGGCAGCAGCAATGGATTGCAGAGCTGTAGCCTCTGCCCTAGGACTCCAGGCAAACTGCCCTCTTTTTGACACGCTACCCTGTCAAATCATAACTTGTACAAATGCTACCTTTTTTTAAAAGCTTTATTTATTTATCTGAAAGGCAGAGTTACCATGGCGGGGCGGGGGGGATCTTTATTCCATTGACTCACTTTGCAAATGGCCACAACAGCTAGCACTGGGCCAGGCTGAAGCCAGGAGCCAGGAACACTATCTGGTTTCCCCATGCGGGTAGCCGGGACCCAAGGACTTGGATCATCTTCCACTGCCTTCCCAGGCACATTATAAGGGAGCTGGATTAGAAACAGAGCAGCTGGGACTCAAAACAGTCACTCAGATGAGATGTCAGTGTCGCAGGTGGCAGCTTAAGCTGCTACCACAACACCAGCCCTGAAACGCTACCTTTCTGAGACCTACCTTCATAGCCCCGTGCTCTAAGGCTTCCCAGCTCCTCGCAAGGGAAGCTTATCTTTTCCTGCTGCCATGCTACCATATATGTTGCTTTATTATATATTGTTAAATGTCTTAAATGGATAATATATACACTTATTTTTTAAAAATTTATTTATTTATTTATTTTTTGACAGGCAGAGTGGATAGTAAGAGAGAGACAGAGAGAAAGGTCTTCCTTTGCTGTTGGTTCACCCTCCAATGGCCGCCGCGGCTGGCGCGCTGCCGATGGCAGGAGCCAGGTGCTTCTCCTGGTTTCCCATGGGGTGCAGGGCCCAAGCACTTGGGCCATCCTCCACTGCACTCCCGGGCCACAGCAGAGAGCTGGCCTGGAAGAGGGGCAACCGGGACAGAATCCGGCGCCCGGACCGGGACTAGAACCCGCTGTGCGGGCGCCGCAAGGCGGAGGATTAGCCTAGTGAGCCGCGGCGCCGGCCTTACACTTATTTTCAACTCACAGAGAGTTACAAAGGGTATTCACACAATGCGCCCATACCTGCTATACCAGCCACCCTCATTCCTTCCCTAGAGGCAACCAGTATTACTAGATCTTTACATGTCTTTTTACATGAATCTTACGCACATAAGGAATACATTATAAGAGGTTTTCAAAAGTTGCTAAAAATTCTTATTAAAGAAAAAACTGAGGCCGGCTCCATGGCGCAGTAGGTTAATCCTCTGCCTGCAGTGCCACCATCCCATATGGGCACCGGTTCTAGTTCTGGCTGCCCCTCTTCCAATCCAGCTCTTTGCTACAGCCTGGGAAAGCAGGAGAAGATGGCCCAAGTGCTTAGGCCCCTGCACCCGCATGGGAGACCTGGAAGAAGCACCTGGCTCCTGGTTTCAGATTGGCACAGCTCCGGCCATTGTGGCCATCTAGGGAGTGAACCAACAGAAGGAAGACCTTTCTTTCTGTCTCTCCCTCTCACTGTCTGTAACTCTACCTATAAAATAAATAAATCTTTAAAAAAACTGCACATGAATTTCTTTTCGTTTTTAAAATCTTTTGATTAACGTATAATACATGTATATTTTTATGAGGTATAGCGCAGTATTTTGACATGGATTTCATATTTTTGTGCCAAAATAAACAACTTTTAATTCTATTTTCCATGAACTTTTCTTTTTTAAAGGTTTCTTTATTTTCATTTTATTTAAAAGAGAGAAAGTCACAGAGAGATCTTCTATCAGCTGGTTCACTCCCCAAATGCCTACAGCAACCAGAACTGGGTCATGCCAACCCTGAAAGCCTACAACTCCACCCAGGTCTCTCACATGAGTGGTTGGAACTCAAGCACATGAGCCGTCATCTGCTGGCTCTCAGGGTATGCATTAACAAGAAGATGGAATTGGTAGCATAGCCAAGAATCTAACCCAGGCACTTGGACATGGAAAGTGGCCATCCCAAGCAGTAGCTTAGCCACTGTGCCACATGTGTGTCCTTCTACAAACTTTTTGAAGTTCCCTTGCATATAAATACACATTTCTGCTTCCTATCATTTTTAAATTAAATGTATGGTTGAGGATCTTGCATTTTGCACTTAATAATCTACCTTAGAGATCCTTCCATATAGAACATTCATAAAGCATTGCATTGAAATTTCTACTACCACATGTTAAAGATCGTTATATTTGTTCCTGTCTCCCTGACAAGGCTTTTAATTCTTATAGGTATAGATTTTGTCTTTTCTATATCCTTGCATAGCTCTGCACTCTAGATGCTGGGGCTATACATAATACTCAGTAAGTGTTTGTGAAATTACTCACACAGCTACCAGATTAATCTTCCTAAAACAGTTTTTTTTTTTTAATATGGCATGGCTCACCCCCATGTAAAAATTATTAACATCCACGTGCCCAGAGAGTACACTTCACATTCAAAGACCTTCGCAGTCAGGGCCAACTTCTTACTCTTCAGAAACCCACCCTTTGCTCTAACCAACAAATCTCCTCACTGAAGCTTTGCTACAAGTTGATATTGTGGCTCTCTCCCTCTCTCTCTCTCTATTTGATTCTAGTATCTTCCGAAGTAGATTATCAGCCCCTGAAACAGGAGTGCCAAGGCCTTGATTTACCTTGGGACATTGCCTACAAGGCAGGGATGCTCACTGCACACTTGCTTCAGGGCTTGTGTATGTCTTTCTATAGGGCTTCTTCCTCCCTTTCCCTCATCTTGGGCCTGGCCTGCCCCGGCTTCTACATTTCCTATTGGCAAAGACAGAAGGCAATACGTTTCTCTAATCCATCTTTATTTTTAAATCATTCTTTCCTCGAATGATTCTCAAGCCAGAGAAGTCGTAGGTAGAGGCAGTGACAAGGGGCAAAGCACAAAATAAGCATCGCTCCCACAGGGGAGCTTTTCTTCGCTTTTTAATGCTTTTGTCTAGCGTTTGGTTTATTTAAATCTGAGATCACCGAGTTTTCGTATGTTTCAAATAATGGAAGCTGCTTTGAGATTCACATCAAAAGCCCAAATGGCACTACTATGGCTGGCTAACACTTCAATAAAGCACAGTAGTACTGAAACGGTGTCAGCTCAAAGATGGGAAGCGTTTGGATTGCTACCACTTATTGAACACCATGAGGCAAGTGCTATTTGAAAAGCTTCACACTCTTCATTTCCTTTAATCCTCACAACCATCCTGAGACAGGTTCTGTTATTCTTATTTTATAGATGAACCGACTAAAGCACAGGGAGGTAAGGTAGCATGATCAAGGTATGCCTAAGGGGTACAGAGACTTCTGGAACACATACACTAACCACTAGGTATATGAGCATCCCTCAAAAAGTCCATTGACAAGGGAATGAAAATTTAGTTTATTTCAGTGTGAAAACCTTTGAAATCAATGTATACAAGGAGTCTGCAGAAAGTTCATGGAAATGTATATTGTGAAAAAGAAAAACCACTTGGCTTTCCTCGTCGCTGCTGCCTTTCCTGTGTGTATTGGTTGGAATCTATAATAGTTGAACCCCTCTGGAGCATGGGTGTCACTGGCCTCACCTCTGCATGCCTTTTGTTTCCTTTGTCCTGCACTTGGTCCAGGCCTGAGCCTCTTCGTACTTTCACTGCTACCAGCCAAGGAAAGCTCTCTAGCTGGACGCTGCATCTGCAGTGCTCCTCGCTACTCAAAATATGCTCTGTGGACCACAGCATCGACATCAGCGGGGAGCTTGTTAGAAATGAAGCATCTCAGGCTTCAGTCCAGACAACTGACTCGGAATCTGCATTTTCCCAGATTCTCAGGTGATTTGTGTGCACATTAGAGCTTGAGAAGCACTGCACTCCATCTTCTGGAGTACTCCCTTAGTGACTCCTTGCTGGAGGATTCTGGACACAAAAGCCCTAAGATCTATGGCTTGAAAGGGAGGGAATCATTTAAGCTGCTCCCTGTTCTCTGGCCTTGAGGAGCTCCAGAGTCAGTCAGAGGCCATATGAAGAGTGCCTCTTGCTGTCCTTAGAATAAAAAATCTGTGGCTGAAATGGCAAGACAGCTGTGCGTCAGCCACAATTTCCTTCCCATAATTCAATCACTCTGTCCTGATGCCTCACACTGCCATAGCACAGATACTTTTTTACATATATATATATATATATAATGAGGGCATCTTAAATTCAAACAATAGATAATCCTTTAAAATTAAGTTTGTCTATATTCACAAGCCTCCATTTATTTGATGGTGACAATAGGATTAAAAAAAAAAAAAAAAAACAACCCTGCCTCTGAAGGCATAGAGTGGAATGATTAAGTCCATTTACAATAATTGCTTTGATAGTAATATATCGCATTGTGGTGTCTAACTCTGAGTTCTCTTGGGCTGAGGTAAAGGAAAAATATATCACCATGTTCTCTATTCTACCTCTGAGTCACAGTGGAATTTCTGCCCTATAGTGCCAGCCTGTCACCCAATGCTATCCATGTGATGAATGGGTTGCGATCTGGAAGTGGCTCCTCACTCCACCCCCAAAATCTAATTGCCTCTGCTTTAAGACAGACCCATGTTCAGAAACAGAGCCATTAGCAGCAGTTAATTTCTTAGCTCCAATAAATTCTCTAGACCAGAACTTAACTGGGGAAGGTGCTCAGGGACAGGACTCAGGATAAGAGCAAAAGCATAAATGAGTGGGGGCCTGAGTAGCCCAGCAGACCAGGAAGGGACCTAGGATAGGGAGAGGGCAGTGGAGAAATTCAGAGGTCAGCTTTGTTTACTTCCTCATCATGGTCTCAGACAGTCTTGCTGCTGCCGTTCCGAAAGATTCCTATGGTTCTGGCCCACATCTCTCCAGCAAGCACCTGCAAGGGGAGAGCCATGCTATTTAAGGCAATGTGAACTCTCTTTGCTGCTGGCACCTCTGACTAGCTGGGCATGCCTTGGGGTTGCCCATTTCTCTCCTTGATGGGTCTGGCTCCAGCCAGCCAGGTTTTGCTTTTTTTGAGTGACTCAGATCGGAGCCATGATCCAGAGGAGGGCCCTCCAGTCACAGGTGCAGCCTTGCAAAGCCAGAAGTATGGAATTGCAATGAAGGGGACTTTGCGCTCTCCAAGACATTTGGCTGACAGTTCTTGGCCCATTATTTTACTTTTAGAAAAGCTGCACTCTTCACCTTTGTCCCTTTGTGAGCCCTGCTCCACCAGTGATTTCAATCGCAAAGTTTCTTGAAGGGCAGTGGCCAGATGTGACCAATAGCTCATCATGACCTGATATCTGATCCATGGCCTTGAACAATAGGGAGGAGATGATCATTGTTTGCAGGGGACATTTATGTAAGTGCCTGACTGTAGATTTTGGCAAGAAGCATTGAAATAAAAAAAAAAGAAGAAGAAGAAAAGAAAAAGGAAAACAGGATCTTTGCTCTTGAATTGGAAACAAAATACTTGGCAGCTAAAACCATGGCAATGCAGCCCACTTTCAACAGCAGAGGGCATTGTGTGTCCCTTTGGTGTCAAGACTTTAAAGAAAGGCATTATCAGCAAGAAGCAGATGCGGATCATTAGTATTAATATTTCCACAGGCTGACTGCCTTCTGAGGGGCTTAGTGTGTCCTTGAGGACTTCTGATTACCTTGTGGCGGGGCGGGGGGTGGGCAATTGGGGAACAGGGGAGTCGACACACAAGCACATATGCTTGAAGAGTTCACAAAATGGTTTTACATCTGGTATCTTGCTTGAACCTCACCCCAAGTCTGTGAAGTCTACAGAGGTTATCACGCCCCGTTTCTGAAAGTGCAGCGTTCGAAAGCCCAGGCTTCCAGCTCCAATGGCCTCCCTCTTTCATCACAGCCCAGCTGCCTCAGGCCCAGCACCTTTGAGCACCATAACAGCTATTGCTGGGTTTGGCATCAGCTCTTCTTTAATATGCAAGGATGGAGGGGTAATCGTGAGCCTCCAAAGGAGGGATGCCAGGGCTTTCTTCTTCCCTTGCCTCCTCTGCTCTTTCTTCCTCTTCTTCTTTTTAAAGATTTATTTATTTATTCTAGAAGCAGAGTTCCAGAGAGAGAGGGAGAGACACAGAGATCTCCATCTGCTGGTCTACTCCCTAGATGGCCACAATGGCCAGGGCTGGGCCAGGCTGAAGCCAGGAGCTTCCTTCGGGTCTCCCATGTGTGTGGCGGGGTCTCAAGTACTTGGACCATATTCTGCTGCTTTTCCCAGGCACACAGAGATGGATCAGAAGTGAAGCAGCCAGGACTTGATCTGGCACCCATATGGGGTGCAGACATGGCAGGCGGTGGTTTTACCTGCTACGCCACAATGCCGGCCCCTGCTCTTTATTTCTTGCTTTCTTGAATCTTTATTGAAGGTTTTCAATCATACATGCATTGTGTCTATGAGATGGGCCTTTAAAAGTTTAGGAAAAAAAATGCATATCATGAAAACCCTATGCATAGGTTTCAAAATTGCTTTGTACCAAATTAAACTTTTCATTCCATTTTTGCCCAAACTTTTGGAAGTACCCTTGTTATCTGTCTCCTCTCTAATCCCAGGTAGTTCCTATGGATCTTCCTTTAAATTTCAATTCAAAAGTGTTTCTTAAATTTTTACACCTGCTCCCATATTTTTTGGCATTTTTTTTTTATTTTAAAGATGTATTTATTTATTTGAAAGTCAGAGTTACATAGAGAGAGAAGGAGAGGCAGAGAGAGAGAGAGAGAGGGATCTTCCATCCGCTGGTTCACTCCCTAATTGACCACAATGGCCGGAGCTGCACCGATCCGAAGCCAGGAACCAGGAGCCTCCTCCAGGTCTCCCACATGGGTGCAGGGGCCTAAGGACTTGGGCCATCTTCCACTGCTTTCCCAGGCCACAGCAGAGAGCTGGATCGGAAGTGGAGCAGCCGGGTCTCGAACCGGCGCCCAAACGGGATGCCAGCTCTGCTGGTGGCGGCTTTACCAGCTACGCCACAGTGCCGGCCCCGCCTGCTCCCATTTTTAATAAACACTTCACTTATCTTGCCATTCTTCTTTCTTCCCTGCCCCTTGCAATATACACTGGAATGTATACACCAGGGGTCATCCGAGAGTTCATGGAAAATGTCTATTACTAAAAAAACTATGTATGGTTTTCAAAATATTTTTTGCACCAAATTAACTTTTATACTGCTTCCCACGAACTTATTAAAAATAAAATTAAGGCCGGCGCCGTGGCTCAACAGGCTAATCCTCCGCCTTGCGGCGCCGGCACACTGGGTTCTAGTCCCGGTTGGGGCACCGGATTCTGTCCCGGTTGCCCCTCTTCCAGGCCAGCTCTCTGCTGTGGCCAGGGAGTGCAGATGGAGGATGGCCCAAGTGCTTGGGCCCTGCACCCCATGGGAGACCAGGAGAAGCACCTGGCTCCTGCCATCAGATCAGCGTGGTGCGCCGGCCGCAGCGTGCCAGCCGCAGCGGCCATTGGAGGGTGAACCAACGGCAAAGGAAGACCTTTCTCTCTGTCTCTCTCTCACTGTCCACTCTGCTTGTCAAAAAAAATTAATTTTACTTGTTTAATTTATTTGGAAGGGAGAGAGAGAGAGAGAGAGAGAGAGAGAGAGAACGGTATCTCCAAACTCTGATGCCCACTACAGCAGCCTGGACTAGGCAAAGCAGAAGCCAGGAGCCTGGAACTCAATCCAAGTCTCTCATGTGGGTGGTAGGTACCCTAGTGCTTGAGCCTGCTGCTGCCCAGGGTGCACGTTAGTAGGAAGCTAGATTGGAAGTGGAGCCAGTAACTCAAACCTGGTATTAGATGTGGGCATCCTCAGAGGCAGCTTACTCACTGTGCCAAATAGCTATCCTTCACGAGCTTTTTTTCTTCCATGAACTTTTTTTGCATACCCAATTGAGAGGTCAGATTTCTGATTTTGGTAGCCATCATCTTATCATTCCCAGGATCCGAATTTTTACAAATCTTTATTTCTGGTGTTAAGAAGTCAGTATGTGGGGCCAGCTTTACAGTGCAGTGGGTTAAGCTGCCTCCTGTGCTGCTGGCATCTCATGAGTGCTGATTCAAGTCCTGGCTGCTCCTCTTCTGATATAGCTTCTTGCTAATGCACCTGGGAAAGCCACAGAAGTTGTCTCCTATGTGGGAGACATGGATCCATGCTTTGGCCTGGCCTGGCCCAGCCCTGGCTGTTGCAACCACCTGAGAGCTGAACCAGTAGAACGAAGAGCTCTTTCTCTCTCCTGTCTCTGGTTCTCCCTCTCTCTCTGTAACTATGCCTTTCAAATAAATAAAATAAATCTTAAAATATAAAAGGAATCAGTGTGCTTATTTTTCTCTGCCACAAAAGTGATATAATATTTATAGGGCCTTTCAACCTATTCCCTCCCACCCTGCTCTGCTTCTGAAACATACACATAACCCCTTGAGGAATGCAGCTCTATTGGTATTTATCAAATTCATTATATTGACAACTGTTTCTATGTCCGTCCCATTAAACTGTGACATCCTTGAGGACAGGGTTGTAATCTGGTTTATATTGGTATCCAAAAGTGCCAAAAAGAAGGCCAGGTGTACAATTTGTTGAACAAATGAACATTCTATACTACTGTATCAGTTTCCCTATGTCTTGTTCTGTTTTTAGCAAAAGTACAAATTGAAAGTGTTTAAGATTCTTGAACTCCTGACTGTGAATGGTGTCAATGAAAATAATAAAGAGTTCCTCTCTCTACTCCCCCCATTCTGTCTATTTTCCCATTGAATCTGCTTAGGTTCTATATGCTTCTACTTGATTAATTATACACTTCCTTCTTTCATCTTGAATGTTTAAATTGACAGTAATTGCACAGTATTGAATGCATGACCTCTAAGAATTTAAGACTACTTTAAAAAGGGCTGGTTTCACACACTAATCTGCTGTCATACTAATCCTCAAGAGGGTTGATTCAGTAACTTAGAAGAGACTGCCATGTCAAACTAAAGGTTCAGATCAGCTCTAGTGATCAGCCTACCACCTCCACCTGAATTTGAAAATACTTTCACAGTGTTAGCTGTTTACATTTCTATTTGACCCATTAGACCCATGCACCACAAACCATCTGGAACCATCTGGAGTGAGGAACCAAGAATGTTCTCTTTTGCTTCTTTTCAATATCCAATAGTCAATAGTCAAACTTTTATAAAATATAATAAAAATAACTTACTAGACAAATTATTGTAACAAAGAAAAGTTTCTAGTTTTTGTTTTAGGGTAAACAGGCAGAGAATACTCTCTCAAGTTGCTGTAATATTCCTGACTGCTTACTTTCAATAGTTACACATCATGGACCATCATCAATCTGCAAAGCAAGCTATGAGGAGTACTGCATGACAGCGTGTGCTAATTCAGGCCTTTGCCAACTGTCTTTGGCTCCCCAGAGCCCGGCCTCCAGCATGCATCACAATTATCAACCACAAGTGAATGCATGTGTCCTGCTTTAAAGGAATACCAGCCTTTGTGGGAACGAGTCAAAAATGATGTGAGTAGGGGCTGGCATTGTGGTGCAGTGTGTTAAGTTGCAGATTGGGACATCTACTTTCCATATCAAAATGCCAGTTAAACCCTGGTTGCCCTGCTTTGCATCCAGCTTCCTGCTAGTGAGCCCAGGTAGGCAGTGGAAGATGGCTCAAGTACTTTGGCCCCTGCCACCCACGTGGGAGAACAGGATGGAGTTCCTGGCTCATGGCTTTGGCCTAGCCTAACTCTGGCTGTTGTGGCCATTTGGTGAGTGAACCAGTGGATGGAAGATCTCTCTCTGTCTAAGCGTGTGTGTGTTTCTGCCTCTCTCTCTGTCACTCTACCTTTCGAATACGTACATACATAAATCTTTAAAAAATGATATGAGTGAGCCAACATTGTAATTAAAGGCACAATCTCTTGAGACGGAGTTAGGTTTAAATTCTGGTTTGGCCACTTACCGGCTATGTGACATTGAGCAAGTTATTAAACCTCTCTGTGCTTCAGTTTCTTCATCTATAAAATGGAAAAATTTTTCTCCAAGTGATATTGTGAGGATTAGATGATGTGATGCATTTACAATACTTTGCAAAGTGCCTGGCACATAGCAGAAACTTGATAAGGTTGGCTAGTGTCACTATGTGACTGTCTTTTCCCCTTCAGATTGCTAAAACAGAATACTGTTAACTCAATGGTTTACAGACGACAGAACACTGTTTCTCATAGTTCTGGAGACTAGGAAGTCCAAGATCAAGGTGCCAGCAGATTTGGTGTCTGGTGAGAGCCTACTTTCTAGTTCATACATTGTACCTTCTCACTATGTACTCACATGGGGAGAGGGGCAAACTAGCTCTCCTGGGTCTCTTTTTATAAGGATACTAACACCAATCAGGAGGACTCTGCTTTCATAGCTAATCACCTCCCAGAAGCCTCACCTCCTAATGCCATCACTTTGGGGATTACAATTTCAACATAAGAACTTTGGGGCCACAGGAGCATTCAGACCATAGCAGTGACTAACAGATGGTGTCAATGACTCTTTCATTGCAGGTAAGAATGAAACCTCAAGTTTGCAGCCCTAGAGACATGTCACCCAGTGACTCCAAAGTGCTTCCTTCAGTGTAGCTCTGGCTGGGCAGGACTACTAAGGCAAGATGCCCTTTCTCTTCTCTCTTCTCCTGCTCAATCAGGTGATTTCTCCTTGCTCCTAACATGGCTTCTGCATGCAACCAAATCAGTCTCCTAACTACTTCCCTTGCACTCAACTGGCTAATTCTTATTTTGTGACATGTTCTCAAGACCATCTTCGACCTAGAATGCCCTCTCTTTCTTCTCTCTCACAGTCATTACCCTTGTTCAAAATCAATCTCCAAGTGAGCCCACAGAAGCAGTGGGTCTCAAACTTTAATGTGCACCTGTCACCTGGTAAATGGTTAAACATGCCTTTTTTTAAAGATTTATTTATTTATTTGAAGACAGAGTTTGAGAGAGAGAGAGAGAGATCTTCCATTCGCTGCTTCACTCCCCAAATGGCTGCAACAGCCAGAGCTGGGCTGATCCAAAACCAGGAGCCAGGAGCTTCTTTGGGGGGCTGGATCAGATTGGAGCAGCTGGGACTCAAACCAGCACCCATATAGGATACCCACGCCACAGGTGATGGCTTTATCCACTACACCACAGTGCCAGCTCCTAAACATGCCCTTTTTGATATCCACCCCAAATCCTGATTTAGTTCATTTGGGTAGGGTCCAGGAATTTGATTTTTTATAAAACCACTCTTCTCTCCACCCCTCTAACTTCTGGGGGACTCTGAGACATTAACTTTTTGGATCACTGACTGAGAAATACTGCTCAATAAGAAAACACTTGTTAATATCACTTGAATCAATTCTTTCTCCTGATTTCCTTAAATGCTTTTAATAAAGTAACACCTTATTAACTCAGTGCCATTAAGTTGGAATTCCTGATAATTGGAGAGAAGCCAGGCTGCCAAACAGAGAGGTGGGAGGCTGAAGATGAATCTCCCTTCAAGATGATGAGTAGAGCTAGTCATGCATATTTAGATAGGTGCTTAGTAATTCCTTGCTGATTTATTCACTGGCTTAAAGTTCCTTGATTAGTCCATTCAGACTTCATCCACGATATTCTCTTACTTGGATTATTACCCTAGCCTTTGGCCTGGTCTCCCCACTTCCACTCTTGCTACCTAATCACCCATTCTCCACAGAGATATTTGCATGATCTTTAATAAATAAAATTCTGGTATGTCATCTATCTGAATAAAACCTTTCGATAGATTTCTGTTGATCTTGGGATAACAAAATGCTTTATCAGGATCTACAAAGTTCTGCCAAGTCTGGTTCTTCCTGCTCTCCCAGCCTCATCTTCTTTCACTCTCTTCGTTTCTTTCCCATGACTAGGAGACAGTTCTTCCTGCTGCAGAGTATTCTCCCATTAGTGTGGAATGTTCTCAGCATCCCCTCCCCATCCTACACACCCACCCAAACACACTTAGTCAATCCCTACTCATCTTCTGGATCTTGGCTCAAATGTTTTTCCTCAGAGATATTCCCTGACTTCTTTCTCTAAGTCAGCTTTCCTTGCTACATGATTACACAGAATCATGTTTCCCTTCTTCAGAATATTGTGTCAGTTTGCGATCATACAATCATTATTATTAGTGTAATTATTTGTTAAAGCCCATCTCCTCTTCTAGCATAGTGGTCAGCATATAGTAAGTGCTTGATAAATATTTAAGGGAATAGACAGGATGAGTCACTCTTTTTTCCCTCCCTGAGGAGACCACAATGGTCCAAACTTCTCTATTTTCCTCCACAACGTAACACTATCTTGGCTCTGTAGGGGTGTGTGATGTGAGTTCAAAATCTCCTATAGAGAAGACCCCAGTCAAACAAACAAACAAACAAAGGCATCAAAACCTGACCGTTCAACGTTTAGGCCAATTCAGGAGACAAAACAAGCATGCCGTATGTACCAGGTAGTTTCTTTATTCCTAGATGCTTCCCAGGCATCATACAGTAGTGATGGGGTACTGGTTCAAGCCATTATGTTGCAGTTTAGCACTAGTAAATCTTCTTCGCCATCACCTTATCCAGCAAGTGCCCCTCTATACTCAGCATCTATGAATTTTGCTTTGATTAAGTTATGCATCCCACTCTTTCTGCTATGCATGCAATTATAGTTCTTGAAGTGAAATTAAGGAGGAGTGGTGAGAAGAAATTGCCGGTGAAGGTGAGGAGGAATGGGTGGAGTATGTGTGGAATCTCATGTAGAGTGATGTGATTCCTCAGCACCAAGTGCCATTTAGAATTTCACATGAGCCACAGTGTGTAGAACAGCCACCAGAAACCTGGACAGCTTCAGTTCAAATCACATCTAGATCCAAGAGTTAACTCTTTATACCGAAGCTTGTGAATCATCCGGTAAAATCTGAGACACAAAAAGATTCAAGACATTTGGGCTGGGGGAAATTGAAGGCCTGGATTTTTAAAAACTGAGATCGAGTCAGTAGGTTGCTTTTGCTCCCAGCATAGGTAAACGCCACATAAATCCTATGGCTCCAGATGGATGGAGGCACAGTGTGCTAATGCTCCTGTCAAGTGAAAACTTTAACTCTGGAGGAACGCGACAATTGAAATGATTTTCTAATGGGTCATAATTCTCCAAAAGTTCTAATATCACATACTGTCCCTGCAGTCCAGCTGACAAAAGACATGCTTTAGGAAGACTATAAAAGTGGCCCCACAATTACTTTATTTGCTCAAGTGTTCTCTATTTGAATTTTTTTCAATTATGGCCATTTTTAACTGTCCTTTCAAATGATGCAATTAGTGATACTCTTCAACATCTGAGATGTTGTTGGCAGGACCTGTGGATTTCAGCAGTCTGGGTAGCTTTCTGAAGGATTTGCAGAGCTATTTTAATATGATTTTACAAATGAGTGTGATGTGTGTGTGTGTGTGTGTTGTGAATTTTCCTTTTTAGTTCTAACTGGCAAATGGAATGAAAGTCAAGCAAAAGTAGAATTAATCTTGAAAATATAAAATGGGAATATACTGTCGAAGTGCTATACTTTTCAGAAAATCTTAACCCATTCTCAGTTAACTCTTATATATGAGTATCTCCATTTATCTCTATAATTAGCAAGTCTATTGGGAAATTTCTTTCCTTTGTGATACTGTGGTTTTATTCAATATGTAATTTTAAGTTTCTCAATAAAACCATCTGTTATGTAAAATAATCCTGTTTGCTAAAAATGCATTTAGAAAATGTTTGAAAAGTGCCCACTAGATAAAATTATTCATTGCCTACTGTCTTTTCCCAATATCCATTGAGAATATGCATGGAGGTTTTTAAAAAGTGAGGTAATCAGTGAAATCAGATGATGAGCTACTGCATAACCCAGTTACTTTGCCATGAATAATTGAATGATGGGTCAACATGGGCCTCAAAAGTGGTATTTATAGGGCTCAGCATTGGCCCAAGATGTAGACTGGTGTAAGATGTCAAGCCAATTATATCCTCCCTCAGAGAGAATTTCAATTTGAGGCTCAAAAACCCACCTCACTGGTCAGTAGTGAGAGAAGTGGAAGCAGAGACAGAATAGCTGAACTGACCTAACAGCAGAGCAGTAAAGGATATAGTAGTAGTACACTCCTTGTGAGGAGACAGCTTTTTATTGTTTGATGAACAATGGTCAAGTTCATTAGAAAGCTGTGTAGTTTGTTTATTTAAAATAAACTTTGATTACCTGAGATATGCTGAGCATGTCACCATTCTTTGTAACTTGGTTGTGCCTAGCACAAGGTTCAACTTTATAAAATTTTATGAAATCTAGCTATCAAGGTCGATCAAATTGAGGTTAAACAAAGATGAGATCCAAGGTGTCCTCAGTAGTGTCTAATGATTTGTAAATTCCACTTTACTTCCTATCAGAAAAGTTTTAGACTTCAATTATTAAAGTTTAATTCATGGTTCAGATGCTGTAATTTCTTCATATTTGCTGCTATCAACCACATCAACACTACAATACTGAATTATATGTAGAAAAAAGCCAGTGATGAGTCTGTGAGATGACAGGTACATTTCCAGGTGGTGTGTATAAAGTATTTGGTAAAATGACACTCCTAGGAATTAGTTGAAGGAAAGTTCCATGTAGTCACTCAAAACCCTTATGAGAGAAATAGCTTTTCTCAAATATTTCTGAAGACACCTTTAAATGTGTTTTCTATGTTCAGATTCTAGTATATGCACCTCTTCTGGATGAACCCTGCCTCTCTGTCCAAAGGCCTGGCATTGTGCTACTGTTTCCCTTACTTCTTAGGACAGTACCCAAGGCAGAGCTTTCTAGCTATGATTATTCCAAAATGAGGAAACTTAACCTAAATTAACCAAAGAAATGTAATCCCAGTTGCTGATTTTTCAAAAATTAAATTCTCTGTCCCTGGCATAATTTTTGTGTACTGTAGAATGCCTGGACTTGTAAAACTTACTGTAAGAATTTCCAAATAGTGGTAGGTTCAGCTAATCTACAGAACCAAAGTGGCTTGAAAGAAACTTTGACTCAACATTGAACTCTGTGGTCATACCATAAAACAAGAACAATAAAACCCACCACGCCAGCATACCCCTACATCCAAACATGAGAGTTGGAAGTCATCTCCTCCAGTCTCTTTCCTTTACATCATGGGTAAAGAATGAGATTCAAAGGGGGTTAATGCTACAAGGTATTGACATCACCCTTTGTTTGAATGATGGCATTATTTAACTGTTCTAAAAGGACTCTCTTGGGAGTACACTTACTAGTTATCTTGTTAGAAAAGATTTCTGTTTACCAATCACCCAACACTCCCAGTTCTATGCTTTACCTCTGTGCAGAATAGAAGTATTTTTCCCATGTATCTGCCTCCACTTTTGATGATTATATCTAAAGTTATCCCCAGAAAAACTAACATATATCCCTAACCAAAATGGTACTTCCTGATTTGTCCTATTCAGGTCTCATCCCTCTTTTAGAAAAACAGTATGTCTTATCTGGAAAAATTTTGAAATAATCTTGTCTAAAGACTCCCTAATGCCAGTCTGCAATCCAGCTGCATCTGAATTACCCGAGGGGCTTTTGACAAATGTAGACTTTTTTGACTTTAGTTTTGCTAAGCTTTTTATTACCAAAAAAATTCAAACATTTTTTAGAAAATGAGAGACTATCCCCAAGAACTCCCAGATGCTCAGCATCTAACTTCCACAATTAACCACCCACGGTCACTCTTGTTTCATTTATATCTCATCCAACTGCCTTTCTCCCTGGATTATTTTGAAGCAAATTTTATGCATAAATATTTCAAAATGCAAATATATATAATTCATAGGTATTTATTTTTCAAATACAGATTTCCGGAATTCTGATTTAGTGAGTTTTGAACTGGATGGAGGAATCTGAATTTGTAATAGGTGAAGCTGATATGTAAATCTGGAAACAGCTGCATTTTATTTTCATTTTCATATATAGAGAAAGAGAAGCTAAATAGAGAGGGGAAGTCACTAGCTGAAGGTTACTCTGTTGCCTTGTCACAGAAACAGGCTACTGTTTTGAATAGGGAAATATTCTGAAGCTCAGAAAAGACACTATTAGAATGGTAAGTGCTTTGAAAATAATGGGACAGAAACCAGGAGCAAGGAAGCAACTTTCTGAGATGTCAACTAAGCAATGAAGCCTTCGCAGTCCACACTGAAGTCTCATGCCTTTGAGCTCAGACTTCATTGACTGGACTACTCATCTGGAAGTTAATCACAGACAGCCTTGTGACAGCTCATGTATTATGGAATTGATTTCACTCTTAAATTGCCTTAACTCTTCAACTAGATTTTAAGCTTATGAAGGGTAGGGGCCTTGCCTGATCTGGCTTTGCACCACTCTCCTTCATAGCCCCAAAGAGAACCCTTCGTGGTATCCTGCCACATGTGATGTTTTTCTACAGTGCATTATTTCTTACCTTACCTCACTAAAGGATTCATTTGGTACACTACTGCGTTAATGTCTAAATGTAGAGAGAAACTGAGTGTGCCTTATATTGTCCCTGAATACAAGGACATTCATGCGCTGGGATGTGAAAGGTCCTGTTGAAATGTTCTTCAGTGGCTTGCCATCCTGCCTGGAATTGCCACTCTAGTCACCTTTTTAAGTGACTGGATTGAAACCCTAAGGTTCAATTAAGAATGCTAATCCAGAAGTTTCTTAGCATAAATTAGATGATTTTTTTTTATATATCATAAAGGATCACAGAGTCTGCTTGTGCTCCAGCACGTGCCTTCCACTACAACTTCAGGTCAGTAGCTCAATTACGATTCTCTAGTGCAAGTCGAGAGGCTGTTAAATACCAGATTAGTGGGAATGGGTTTCCTGAAAAGAGGCACAGTACAGCACGGGGCCAAGAATGCAGGTTTTGGAGTGACATGGATCTGAATCTCAGACCTGACTCTACCATTTACTACTTGCGTGACCCAACTTCTCTGAGCTTCTTTTCCTTTTTCTTATTATAAAACAAGTGGTTAATAATAAAATTTAACTTCATCTATTCATTCAACAAATTTGCAGGATCAATGTGTAAATTAAGGGCCTTCTATGTGCTAGGCTCTGTATTAGGCATTGGAAATAATACACATAACAAGGTCTCTGCACTCCTGAATTTAAAATCTGTATTTTAGGATTGTGCTGTGCCTTGAATGAAAAAATGCACAGGAAGAACTTAATTCAGAGGCTGGAGGTTGGAAACATTACAGCATTACTTATCTTTATTATTATTTTAAAGTCTTTTTATTTTAATTATTATTAAAGGAAAACTTTTCATAGTTTACTTTTCACAATCTGTTGTGACACACTTCTAATGATATCAGAATCCTTTGGATCTCTGGTAGCCTGGGCATACACTCTATAGTATTTTCCCTTCCCTGTGCCCAATTCAATGTTTTTGCCACTATTGTGATGGATACCAGTGTTGCCAACCTGCATAGTTCTTTATTACAATTTCCTCAAGGCTGCGTAGTTGTTGGCGAGGTTGGCTAGTTTTTTTTTTGCCATGTCTGACCATCTTCAAGGTCTGCTTGTGCCCCTGATTGGGCTTTCTACTTGTCATGCCTTGTTGGAGCATGGAGTTGATCAACTCCAATGACTTCATCTTCCTTATGGCCACCATCTTCCTGCCTGTGTGTATGATAGCTTCCAACCAAGAGCAGCCACAAGAGGGTCAGAAAGTGAGAAAGAAGCTTATTCTTTAAAGCAAACATCTAATACAGACTTTAAGGCCTCATATGCAACTACCCCATAACTGGATCCAGCCCTTTAACAAAATCTCCAAAAGCAAGGGCCTCAAGTTTCTGGAAGGGCCTCTTGGGTTCCCTTTAGGACTTTCCAAATGCTAGTGAGCAGGCAATCTTCCCAGTGTGCTCAGATCTCTTTTTATAGTTATTACTATCACCCAGAAAGGAAGGTGGATGGCACCACAGAAAGATATTTTATAATTTGCCCAAGACTCATGCTGTATATATAGTGGTAAAGAAAAACTCAGCCTTGGATCCCTCAAGCCTAGGGAAAAGCAAGAAGTAGCCCTACAAAAAGACCTCTATTGAAGGGAGAAAAATCTATTTCAGCCAAGAAGATATTCTTACTTAAGCTTTAAACCACAGCATACCAAAGGAAGTCCTGTTACCACAGCAGCAATGCCATGTCAGGGTCTACTCAAGGCAGAATGTTTACATCACGTGCGTTTGCATAACAGCTAAAGCGACATATGGTAAGTGATATGTAATTGAGGCAAAAAATCCCATGTACTTAAAGGATTAAAATTCATACAATCACAAGCAGAGAGGTTGGGAGCTCTTGCAATGAGTATCAACAGGCCTAATATTGAGAAATGATCAGCTAGTGAGAATTAACATGGAATTCAATGCACATAAAATGAGGAACAGTTACAAGATGATGAGGCGGTAAATGACCACAGAAGAGAAGAATACAAGACTTACCTCTGAAGGCAAGAATTGAAAAACTGATGTGTAATATCCAGGGAGGCAAGCTGACTTTGGGCTTGAATAGGGAGGAATCAATAGCAGAGAGGTCCAACCTGAGAGGTGTGGAAGGGAAGCAGCACTCAGATGTCCAAGGGTCATTCCAGCACATGAGATAATGGATCTAGGACAACAACAATAACTTTAGTTCCCACCTATTAGTGTGGTTGAAGCTTCTAGTATATTTTCTGCCCTGGTCAGGAGTACCTTAATAACTGCTGGGGCTGAGCCTGCAGACCCTATGCATTAGTGACTCCTGCTGAGCAGACTCCACATCAGGTATCTTTGTTTTATTTGTAACATAACAGATGAGGAGAGATAGAGCTCAAAAGCTACAGGGTCAGCTTAGCACATACACACAGAAACATCTTGAACACACAAAACCAGATTCACACTCAAAAATCCAGACTCAGCTATGCAGACCCGTATTCAGATGCACATTGAAGAGTCAACATCCAATCATTTTTCAAGTGACTGCTTATTCCTACCTTCCCCTAGTTTATTCAAAAAACTAATACTTACACATAGCAAGTGTTTATGGCTTAAAACAAAGGGCCATCAAATAAATCTAAAGATGAGTTTTGAACAGGTCTTTTGCCTATATTCTCTTTTTCTTCCTGCGACTGACTAATGCTAGATTCCAAAGGTCACTTGTCTTTCGCAATTACTCTGAAGCACTACGTCCTACCTGCAGCCTTTAAAACATTCTAGCCTAAAGAGGATTCATTCTATTTTCTTGGAAATAAATGTGAACTGTCAATCGAATACCACTAATAAACGTCTCTAATTGATGTTTGAGGAGAGGAATTTTTTTCCCTTAGGCATGCTGCCTTTTATCTTGGTCAGTGGCCTTGTTCTTGTTGTTTAAAAAAATTATTTGCGCATTCATAAAGCACTGGATGAGAGTTAGAGGACAATACTTCACGTTTTCTTTTGTCAAAGTGGATAAAGGCACCATTAGTACAAAAAGATTTTTTTCCTTTCTCATGATTTAAGGCCAGTATATTTTAACAGCCAAATCAAAAACAGATTCAGGTGTCAGGTTCACTTTAATCAGATGGAAATATCTATCCTAATCAAATGCCTGAAGCCAAGGTATGTGCTGGGAAGTTTGAATTTTACTCCTCCCATTCCTTACTTGAGTGACCTCTCATTTTTTTTCAAATAGTAAAACGGGAATTAAAGCACCTAACTCACAAAGGTATTGTGAAGTTAAGGTAAATAAGATAATCATTGTGGTTGTTGTGGGGAGGAAATGATGAATATCTAATTCTAAAGCCAACTGAGAAATGCTAGTAAGATACAGGCTTGGAGCTGCCACTGTGTCGCAGCAGGTTAAGCCACTGCCAGTAGTGTTGGCATCCCATATGGGTGCCAGTTCAAGTCTCGGCTGCTCCACTTCCTATCCTGCTCCCTGTTAATGCACCTGAGAAAGCAGAAGAGGACGGCCGAAGTCTTTGGGTCCTGGCTCCTGGCTCCTGGTTTTGGCCTGGTCCAGCTCTTGCTGGTGCAGTCATTTGGGGAGTAAACCAGCAGATGGAAGATCTCTTTTTCAGTTTCTCTGTAACTGTGCCTTTCAAATAAAATAAATACATATTTCAAAAACAGAAGATATAGGCTTAAGTCAAGTGAAGATGGAAATACTAGCTTTATCACCAATGACACTGGATTCAAGAGAATATTCTGAGATGCAGCCAAATGGTTAATTAGTTCTCTCCTCTCTACCTCTGGCCTTTCTGATGACTCACTTGGAAGAGCTCAGGTCTTCAGAGTAGACACACTTGCCCATGGTGTCCTCTTACTTCTATCCAATTGCAGAACACAGGTCATGAATCTGCTCAGATCATTCACTACTCCTCCCAGGAATAAGATCACCCAATTTAAGATACAAAAATGCAGAGCACACAGATTTCCATTTCAGATAAATAAGGAAAAGTTTTTAATATATCCCATGTAGTGTTTAAGATATAGTTATTCTATCAACATTGCCTACTCTTAATCTGAAATTCAGACTTAATAGGCATCCAGTATTTTACCTGGCAACTGTGTCTGTGGGATGGAAGAAAGTGAGGGTGGGAGCAGAATTCTGGAGTTTTGCTATAGTAGAAGGAACATTACTCACAAAGCCATGAGAATACAGGGTTTTGCCTAACAATCAAGCAATTTGGGACAATGGTGCCGAGTATACAGTGTGTGCTAAATACATGCTTCTTGCTGTATTTTATGTGTTTAAGAACCCTGATCATCAACTCATTTATACCAAGGCATTAGTTTCTTATTACGGTGCTCTTCTAGAACATACTATGATGCTCTTCTTTTACTTTAAATGAGGTCCAGGAGGTAATCAATGCTTAACCACAGAAATGCTCTAATGATTGATCTTCAGCCTTTACTGAGCATCACGGTGCCCTGGGGAGCTTGTTAGAAATACAAACAACCAGAAGCCCCTCCCCAAGTTTGATTCTGGGGTAGGATCTAAGGTATTTGTATCTTTAACAAACTTCCAGAGGGATTCTGATGCATAGCAAAGTCTAAGGCTCATCATTTTCACATGTAAGTGTACAGTGAGGGAGCAGGATATTGGTGTGTCCAGGGCAAGGTATACTCCTTTACCCAACAGGTTACCTGAGAAACTATTATGCCAATGCATGTGCCATTGGTTTAGAACCACTGTCCAGGGCCATTCCAATCTTAGTAGCAATGTGCATAAGCTCCAGCAGTAAAATTATGAGAATTAAAGTTCTTTAGTAGAGGCCATTTTAATCAGGGATTTCTTCCAGGCCTGTTAAATCATAATACATGTTATGTGTGACTGTGAGAGCAGACCTGGTTAGCCACACTATTCCTTCTCACTGCAGATGATAGGCCAATGTGAAGGGGCTACAGGAAAGGGAATTCAAAAGAGTATAGGGTTAGGAAAGAGTAGAAGACAGGGCCAAGGAAAGATTTTCAGAGAAGGTGATTACCCTTAAGTCCTTGAAGGGTGGGTATAAATTTGCCAACAAAAAATACAGGAAAAGATGGATACATAGAAGCTAGCACACAAAAGACTACCAGAGCCAAGGGAAGATTGAAAGGGTTGAAGGCTCTAAAACTAATAGAAGGGTGGGTGTTTGATCTAATGGTTAAGATATCTCTTGGGAAGCTTGCATCCCATATCATATCATATCATATCATATCATATCATCATATCATATCATATCATATCATATCATAGTTCCTGGATTTGAGTCCTGGCTCTGCTTCTGATTCCAGCTTTTTGATAATGCACACAACAGGAAGCAGCAGGTGATGGCTCAAATAGGTAGGTCCTGGCTACCCACATGGCATGGGGGACCTAGATTGAGTTCCCAGCTCCTGACTTTGCCCTAGTCTTAACTTCAGCTATTGCAGGTAATTGGTGAGTAAACCGGTGGATGGGAGATCTCTCTCTCTCTCTTTATTTCTCAAATAAAAGAAATAGATTTGAAAATTTAAAATTAAAAGAGAGTTTCAGAATAAAACATAAAGAGACATATATAAAGGGAAGAAAGATGGGAGAGAATGAAGGCCACACACACACACACACCCCTACAACTGACATAGAGAGATTCTGGGAAGACAGAGAAAGTGAAAAAGGAACAAATAGGGAGATAGAAATTCAGATTATAAAAATAGTTACAATCACCCTTACCGTAGGATTTTAACTATTGTTTAAACACGGGATCACAGTGAAACAAAACACCTAATAGACATACACTTTCTCAGAAGACTAGCTCATGGCTATGGGGAATCTGAAAGCATAGGAAATGAACACCACATTTGCTCATTCTTGATGACATTTGCTACTTATAAATGGCTGTTTTCAGGGGGAAATATTGATTATAATTCTAAAAGTAGGCAGATGCATCATTAATATATTTAATAATTAAGAGTAGAATCATAATACAGTATAGAGAAGTAAGGCAGCCCTTTTCCTGAACTCGATCTAAAAGTAGAATCTCAAATAGCTGCCATTGCAATTCTCCAGGACTATCATGTGCGCTCCCCCCCAATTTTTGTTATTATTCCAATTCATTTTCTGGTTGTTATGAAACTTTTGGAAAGCCCTTTGCAGCTGATGAGCCCAACTGTTAAGTGTAGGTGATTTGGCTTCTGCTCTGGGCAATGTTGTTGAACACGCCAGCTTCCTGGAAGAAACACGTTAGAGAGAGATCAATTTTGCTTCATGGTGCTTAATATCACCTCAAGGTCTTTTCCCTCCTGTTCCTTTTTCCTCTTCCTTTTGAATCATACATTCAAATAACCACATGTGTGAACATTCAAAGGAACACAGCTCAGCATGTCTTTGTAAAGGTACAGAAGACAATATGGCATTACACATGCTCAATATGCTGTTTTGAATTCTCTAGAACTTTGTTGCTCCAAAATCAAATATCTTCAGATAAAGGGAAAGTATGTCGCTCAGTCAGAAACATGTAGGTGCCAAGTTTGATTTCTCTTCTGTATCTTTACCATTTTCAGCAGCTATTTTGCAACCTGAAAGTTTTTATCCTCTTTTCTTTCCCATTTGTAGTTTAGAAAGTAAGCAACAAATGAGGAATCACTGTATCTGGGGAAGGGTACTGGGTGATTTCTCTTTGAAAATCTTGTATTAGCTATGGACAAAAGCCTAGGTTGGGAATGGAGTGGATGACAGCTGGTATATACTTGGTAGCTCAGTGGGCAAAAGAGCGGGCAGCAGAGGAAGGCTTGCCCATCTTCCTCTCTCCCTTGACACAGCAGCAGTGCTCACCCTATCTGTGTATGGGGAACGGAACTAAGAATGCCCTAGGCAGATTCCTAACTACAAAGAATCTCCTACTGTTTCCCTGTCACAAAACAAATTTTTCATTCCGGAGGAATTACAAGCAGTTCCAAAAAGCAGCAGCCTTTTCCCAAAGACTCCTAGTGGCTTACAGTTTCTACTGCAAAGACATTAGCACCTGCACTTCTGCTTTGATGATTATTGAACTCCTGATTATTTTTTCTACTGCTGTGGTAACTGGGACCTCACCTTTGTACCGAGGCACTCTCCGTTGCCTTTATTCCCGGATCCATGATCTACTTCTCCCACGTACATTGTTCTACTGCCTTTGATTCCGGAGGAGAGCCTTTCTACTGTATAGTTGATAGCATTTTCAAACGTCCTTAGGTAGCCTGAATTACCCATTATCATGGCTATTTTGTATCCTCCATCCAAAGCAGACTTACTCCTTCAGGTTGACAATTCTCTAAGTATTAAAGGTATTTTCCCTAGAGAAGACTGTGAAGTACTTGAGAAACTTAAAAAGAAATTCTTTATTTTATTCTTTTGGAAGGCAGAGAGAGAGAGAGAGAGAGAGGGAGAGAGAGAGAGAGAGAGAGAGAGAGAATCGAGATCTCTGATCTGCTGATTTTCTCCTCAAATGCCTACAGTAGCCAAGGGTGGGCCAGGCAGAAGCCAGGAGCAAGGATCTCATTCTTTGTGGGTGTCAGGAAACCAAGTATTTGCTGCCTCCCAGGGGGCACAGTAGCAAGAGGAAGGAATTAGAAGCTGAGTCAGGACTCAAAGCCAGGCACTCCAATATGGAATGCAGGCATCCTAAGCAGCATCTTAAATGCCCAGCCAAATGCCCACTCCTTGAGTAACTTCTGGTATTTCTCATTGGTTATTAACCCTTCTTCCAAGATAAAAGAATATATGAGGGGGTTCTTCAAAAAATTCATGGGAAATGTTGAAAAAGTATGTATTACATTCAAAAGCTTTTTTGCATCAAAATAAGCTTGTGTTTTCATTCCATTATTCCATATTTTTTGCATTCCCCTCAGATAAATAGTTCTCCCCTATGTCCCTTCCCATAATACTTTTCCCATTCATAAATCAATTGCTCAACAAATGTTTCCCGAATACTCATGCTAAGTACTGGGGATAAAGTGGTGAATGAAACATGAATTTCCTTACCTCACAGAGATTACAGATTACGAGAACAGACAAGTAATGACATAAAAGTGTAAGTGTTATACAAGGAAGGACACATTTGCAGTTGAACTCCACAGCTTCTCTGAGGAAGTGACACCTAAGATTAAACTTGAAGGTATTTGCTAAGAGGAAATGGAGTGAAGTAAAAGTGGAGATTTTTCACAGAAGATGGCAGGTATGGAAGTCTGGGGGGAAGAGAAAACCTGGCAATTTTTGCTTAACTGGAAAAAAAAAAAACAAGCATAACTGGAATGTAGAGTATGAAGGGAAGTGTGGCTAGAGAGAGATTGACTAGGTATGAAAATCTCCATTGAGAAGATGCAGATCCTTGTGATTCAGTCCAAAAACTCAAGAATTTCTCATAAGATAACCGGAAGCCATGTGCAGGATACATTTGGAGCCACTCGTTCAGTGTTGCATTTGACAAAGGACACTCTGACTACAGTGTAGCAGAACCAGTGGGAAAGGACATGGACAGGAGAGGGAAGAACAATTAAGAGAGTGTTGTAGTAGGCCAACCTGCAAATGGTGGTAGCTTGAGCTAGGATAGTGGCGTGAGGATAGAGCAAACAGGCTGGATTTAAGAAGTGGAATTAAATTAAACATAGGAGGACAAGAAGAAAACACAACCAAGGATGGCATCAAGTTTTTGGTCTGGGTAATATACATGGAGGACAGTGGTGATGTTGTGACAGTCAGATGGGCTAATAAACAGGTTGGTCCCCTTTGGAATGAGGGAAAGGGGAGTTCTTTTAACGGGATGAAAAATGCTTGTTTCTCTCCCAAAATTATCTTTAACAAGATGAAAGTGCCTGTCCCACTTCTTTGGAGTTTCTAGTTTTATCATGAGAATAACAAGGAAGTAGTGGTCACACCATTCTGAGTTCTCAGTTTACTATGAAAACAGAAAGAAGTTACAGATCCCACCCTTCTGATTTTTTTTTTTTTTTTTTTTTGGTCTTATGAGCAAGCTAGACAGGACAAACAAGATTACAATACCAGCCTTTTGGTGGGTTTTGTCTTCCTTCCTTCCTTCCTTCCTTCCTTGCTTCCTTCTTTCCTTCCTTCCTTCCTTCCACGGTCTCTCTCTCTCTCTCTCTCTCTCTCTTTCTTTCCCCTAAAAGTGTGCTTAAATGGCACAGACCCTCACAGTACCTTGGTCTGCCTCTCTTGGAGGCTCCCTCCTTGTTAGGCCATCACAAAACACACCAAACACCGGAGTAAGGGAAAAGGTTTATTGGGGAAAACCCAGCAGACTGGAGGGAAGGGGCGAAGAGCGCAAAAGAGAGAGAAGGAGAGTATAAGAGAGAGACAGAGAGGAGCTAGCAAGGAGAGAAGAGAGAGAGCAGAGAGAAGAGAGAGATGAAAGAAGAGAGAGCGAGCAGGAGAGAAGAGCCAAGAGAGAGTAGAGAGCAGAGAGAGAGGAGGAGAGAGCCACGTGTTCAGGAACAGGGCCTTTTAAAACTTTGGTGGGCAGGGAAGCAGGAGCAGTGAACCCCATTAGGACAGGGGTGGAGCTTGACACAGGTGGTTGGGCCATGTGGCCACCTGGCTTTCAGCAATGGCGGTGGGGGCTAGAGCCTAGGATGATGTCAGGGTGTAGTTCGCACCATAGATAAAACTGCTCCATTTTCTTAACACTCATGGTTGCCACAACAGGAGGTTTCCGACTTCAAAAAAATCTTGCTTGTCTCTCTGCCTTTTCCAAGTAGAAAGTCTTTCATGTGAGACAAAGAACCAAGGTCCTCTTTCTCCGCTGCCATTTTACCTGTAACATTGTCTCTTATTAGAGTAAGGAATGCCAGATAAATAGCAGTTGGAGAGCAAGATGACTTCAATATTAGAGTTTTAACTTTGAGGTATCATCAAAACATCCCAGTGGAGACGCCAGTCAGACAGTGATATAGCAGGGGACTGAAGCAGAAAAGAGAAGTCAGAGATGAAGCTGTATTTTTGTGGCCATTTGAGTATGTGAGCTAGCCCAAGAGGAGCATGTAGGGTAAAAAAAAAAAAATACCCAAAAAAACAAGGGCTTTCAGGAACGTCTGCCTTTCACGACTGGAATAGTCAGTGAAGTTTGCCGACAGTCTTAGGAGGAGTGATTGGATAAGCAGGAGTAAAATTAGTAGAGGGCAATGTAACAAAAACCAACAGAAGAGAGAATTTGTAGGAGGAAAGTCAAATGGCAAGTGCTGATGGGAGGTCAGACAAGAGAGAACAAGGTTTGGATTTTATTACACGCAGACACCAGCTACAATGTTTAGGACACATTGTGGTGGTACTGGTGGTGAGCAGGGGTCCTAGGGGTTAGAAGGAAAACCAGAATGTAGTGGGTCAAGGAATAACTGTGAGACAGGCAAATGAAGACAGAGAATCCAGACCAGACCACTCCTTTGAGGAATGTGGCTCAGAAGGGAGGAGAAAAACAGGATTGTATCAAGGAGGGTGAATAGACTGCAGGGAAAGATTTTGTATTGACTCTGACATGGACTTTATGTTGACAGAAAATTCCTTCTCTTGGGAGAGTGAATCCTAGGGCAATACAAGAAGAAAAGAGACCTGAGCGCATTCTAAATACAGAATCTGTGTCTCTCATTAACTAAGAGAAAGTCGGTCCTGAAATCCAGTTCTTTCTCCCGTATGTTTGCTTTTATTCCTATGTGACCTTAGGTTTCAAGCCTCCACGAGAAGGAATCCACAGTCAATATGCATTTCAGGTCATAGTCCAGGATTAGAAATCAAACTATCTATTTCCATTCCAGGGCCCTATAGAGGTTCACTTTCCCTGTCAAAATCCCAATTAGAAAATTATTTATGAGTTAGAAAGATGTGAACCTGTTTCTCATCAGCATACTATCTCTCCTCTGATCTCTCTGTTAAATTTAAGACGTTTTTCTTCATCTATCTCCTAAAGAGGCATGGCAATTAGCCCTCTAAATTTCAGGCTTTTAGAGATTTAGAGTTGAATTCTGATAATCAATTGAAAAAAAAAAAACTACCTGATTAGCATTAACCTTTTCTATATACTGAAATCACAGATCCACTTTGTTTTAGGAACTTAAACATTAGAAAAAGAAACAAAAATTGTTTCCCATTTCACTCCAAGCAAAGCCAGTTTATCCCCTGAAGAATTTCTCACTGGCTTGCTCCTCCCTGTTTGTTAAGAGGAAGGCTATTAGGTTTGTTGCTTGGCTTTTTCGAAGGCTGTAAACCCCTCAAGATAGAGGGGAGAGGCCAGAGGGAGAGATTGATGGCACTCAAAGATAGCAATTGCTTTGTTTGGCAGTCACAGAAAGAATTTTCCATCTTGTCAGTCCTTCCTACCCACCAAGTTTACCATGCACACTCCCACGCCACTCTTTCCACACTCCCAAGGCTGAATTGGAGCATAAGACAGGGAGGGGAGCAGCCATTCTGCAAGCTACTAAATAAGCCAATTATTGAATAGAGTCATGATTAGCTGGAAGTGTTTCCTGCCTGCCTGCCTCCCTCATCTGGACATTGCATTATTGCACTCTGACACACAAAATAGGCAGTGCACGCTTGTGCCCGGGCACTCACCTTCTTCTTTGGAGCAGCCGTGCTCTCCAAAAGAAATTCCCCCTTTGAGCTCCCTTTCCCATCATGGGCTTAACGTGACGCCACCATACGATCTATCACAGACGCTGACACACTTGCTTCCGACCACGAATCGGATGTCGTGCAGTGCAGAACACAGAGCTGTGGCAGAGAGACCCCATCTGCAGCTCACAAGGCATGGTGGATATTTGCTCTGGTAGTAGATGCCACTTTCCTGGATGGGTAGTAGATTGCCACAACAGGAGATGATAATATTTGTGAGCCTTACTAACAAGCTTGAATTCTAACATAAGGCAGTTCATTGTTATGCTGCAGAATGTGAAATCTTAATGCTTCTGCTATTCAGACTCATCTTATTTCACAACATGATTGACTGCAGCTCCAAGGAGCCAGCAGAAGGGGAAAAAATAGGGGAGGTGGGAGGAAAACGAGTTGGGGGCAAGAAACGTGGATGAACTCAGCATCGCGAGCAAATTCCACTGCCACTGATAATGTAATATTTTGCTTTGACTAACACTCAATCTTGTTGAATGCGTGCGATGTTCTAATAACCATTTCTTCAAACCTAGTCCCTGATTTTTTTTTTCTGCATTCCACTTTCAAAACAAGCTGTGTTCCAACCTGGGGAGAAAGAAAGGAGGAAACCACAACACAAGAGGTATGTTTCTGTCCAAAGACATGCTGAAAATGTTCACCTTGCCAGATTCATTCTCTCCTGTCAGAAATTTCCAACAGATGATTTAGGAATTGGTGTTGGACTGATCATTGCGCAAACCACAATAGAAACTAATTGCCATGGACTTCTGCTAATGGAACCTGTGCTGATGGATACTCACTAATAAAACGTCAATCTTTTGGTACTAGTGTCTTGTATACTCTTCAGAAAGAGCAAGTTAAAAGAACTAATTAGGCAAAAGCTTCCAGGAAATACTGACTCACTTTAGGACGACAGTATTTTAAGTACAGTTCACTGTGGGTACAGGTAGTCCTTCTTGTACCAGGAGGCTGGAATGACCTGTTGATAGCATATACTTGGTATAGAAACTAACCTTTAAATGTTATTCTGCGGTCATTATGTTGAGATCATTTCTACCTCTAAAGTCCTGGGTTCCTGGAATGACTCTGAATAATAATGATAATGATAATAATAAATAGCCCCACGTGTCAAAATAGGAATTTTTCAAGTTAAATAATACGCTGAGAGCTACTGTCTTCCTTAACAGAGGTTGTCAGAATTTTGGATTCAGCCTGTAGTCAAGTTCAGTGGGTGAGTTATTCCACATAAATTCTAAGCACCTATTTTCTTGTGAGAGTTCTACTGTGCTCAGTGTGCAAAGACCAAAAAAAAAAAATCTTTTGGTAGGGTAGGTAGCATGGTCATGAGATGAATCTCATTTAACTCTGGAGACAAACAGAAAAACTTCTTTGGGACAATTGTTTTTCAGTTTTTGGACAAAATAAAAGGCAAGTTTCCTGGGTGCTGCCCTTCTAAGACTTTTTATTGAAGCTTGACTGGATTTGTAAGGATGATGTCTCTCTGTACACAGAGAGGGCAGGAAGAGGGCAAGCAGATGCCTGTGTTTCTAGAGAGGGGTAAGTATGTACAAAGTCACAACTTCCCCATTACCTCCCTGTGCATAGAGGCAGCTTGGGCTGTGTCAACCTCTGCATGTGGATCTTCCCAAAAGATTAACTACAAAATCGTCCTTCCCACTTTTGTGTCTCTAGGAGTGACAAAGAAAACTCACTGATGCCTTGTTTGTCACTTTGGACAGTTGACAGATACTTTGCCAATGTCAAACCATTTCAGTATCTCTACTCATGCAAACTGGATCAAGGAGGCACTTCAGAAGGTGGCAAAAGAGAGGCTGCTAATCTTTGCATGGGGCCAGTCCATGGCTGAATGGCCCACTGGGCTGAACAGCACTTTGGGCTGAACAACCTACATCCTCTGTCTTGTAGCTTTACCACTTACATTACAATGTGATTGTTCAGGAAGCACCAAGCCATAATCTGATTTCCATAGATAATCAGAAATGGGTAAGTCCTTTCTATTGACTTGTAAGTATTCATTATATGCTTTATCAGGATAATTATACTGTGTAACACAATTTAAAATGAAATACAGTATATGCACAGTGAGAAAGGAAATACACAAGCCAGATGTTACTTGTACTTTGTGCAAACATCATATACAGATTATCTCTAAAATGTAGTTTTGCATTTGAAAATAAGAACATTAGCAGGTTTTCATTTTAATGCTGGGGAATCTTAGGACAATTAATAGTGTATTGCATCCCGATAGGACTTTTATAATGAGCACCCCTTATATCACATCACCTATAGCTTCCTTTTGAATAGTAGGATCAAAGCTAGTGTGTTATTTGTCCCTTGGGAATGTAGTAGAAATACAACCTGCAATACAAATGTTAATAACTCAACAGGAATCCCATCTGTTACAAAATCCCTTTGTTTCTAGTCCACTTCTTAGAACTCAGCCACAAACACATCAACTTCTTGTGAGTAGCAGAGCACTTTGTCATGATTACAGTAGTTTAACAACCATGAAGTTGAGGGTACCTTTTTGTGTTTATTCCGCCCCTTCTGGAGCTGAACAAAAGTATCTGGCTGGGCTAGAGAACAGAGAATGCTGCCTACAGAGGGGGAGGAGACTACGGAGTTACAGCGGTCAGGAAGACAATGGTGTCAAGGCGGCTGCCAGCAGATTCACCTGCAGCACTGGCAACCTCAGGTCTGCTGTGGCTTTCACAGTAAGTAACAGCATCACAGCAAAATAGTGGAAGTGGCTCAGACTTTAGTTGGAATTGTACTTCTGAAAGAACCTAAAAACAGCCAGAGTGTACAAAACACATGATTTTGCCATGGGTTTGTTATTACAGCCATTTTCATGAGACTCACCAGCGAGATCAAATCTTTCTTTGTGGGCAGCTGGTACAGGTCTCATCAGCCCAAATCCCATCCAGGATCCCAGCAGGGTGTCTGGCCAGCACAATGGAGCACTTTATAGTGAGCTCCAAAGAATCCAGCAGAGGGGGGAGACCTTAGCTTGGCTCTCAGCCCTGCCACTTGTTTATTGTGAGATGCTGACCATGTAGCTAAGAGCACGCATTTTGCCACCTGCCAGACTTGGATTTAAATCCAACACTTTCTCTTGGGCAAGTTGTTTAACTTCTCTAAGTGTCACTTTTCTCATTGGATTACTGTAAATCACTGTAAATTCTCATGAGATGGTTAAATATTAAATTTAGAAATTGTGTTGGGGCCAGTGCTGTAGTGTAGTGGGGTAAAGCGCAGTTTGCAGGGCCAGTATTCCATATGGGCACCAGTACGAGTCCCAGCTGCTCCACTTCTGATCCAGCTCTCGATAATATACTTGGGAAAGCCACGGAAGATGGTCCAAGTACTTGGGCCCTTGCACTCACATGGGAGACCCAGAAGAAGCTCCTGGATTTGGATTGGCCCAGCTCCGGCCATTGCATTGGGGAGTGAGCCAGAAGATGGAAGAATTCTCTCTCTCTGTCTCTCCTTCCCTCTCTCTGTAACTCTGCCTTTTCAAATAAATAAATAAATAAATAAATAAATAAATATTTTTTTAAAAAAAGGAATTGATAAACTTTTTTAAAAAATTGTGAAAAACACTTTGCATACCGAGAAACACATACTAAGTGCTCAATAAATAGTATTTACTATTATGAGTGGAAATTGATGTATTCCCTACAACAATTGGGGTTAATAGTATTACTCTGATTCAATATTATGCTCTGAGAAACAGTTAATACTTTCTTGAGAGGAGCAGAAAGGGCAAGGTGCTGACCTGTCTTTCCTTTGCTGGGAACCTAAAACCTCTAAGTGGAACACAAAGTCCAACAGCTTTTAGAGAGTCCAAAACACTGGCTCATTGTTTCCAAAACACCTGGGAAGCCTTCTAAAAATACATAGTGACAGGATCCACACCCAGCAGGTCTAACACCAAATCAGGCTAAGAATCTCCTTCTGTTAGGGGGGCCGCTAAGTGATGACACACAAACTGGATTGAGAACCACTGGCTGAGAGTGGTGCTCTCAGGCTTTCCAGTGATGTAGCATGGAAGACATTGGGCCACGGAGAGTAATTTGATGTGAACCCAGAAGTGGCAGAAGTAAAGATGGTAGATGGTGAGTAGGAGGCTGGTTAGATCCAGGTAAGAAGGAAGTGGCGTGCATTTCGCACAGTGACTAATGCTCCACTTGGGAAGCTTGCAGCCCACATTGGAGCGCCTGTGTTCAAATTGTGATTCTGTTTCTGATTTCAGCTTCCTGCTGAAGCAGGAAGAGAAGCAGCAAGTGACGAATCAAATGTTTGAGTACCTGCTACCCATGTTGGAGAACTGCTCCTGGCTTTGGTCTGGCACAGCCCCAGCTGTTTTGGGCATTTAGGGAATAAACCATCAGATAGAAGAGCTCTTTCTGCTTTTCACACAACAAACTAATTTACATCTAGTAGGTTTTTTTCATTTTGTTTTATTTTTCAAATAGAATGGAGATGCATGACAGGCAGCCAGGTGGTGAGCTGTGATGTAAGCAGGGCACTGTCAGCAGCCCATTCAAGGGGCCAGTGATTCGGGCAGGTTGGCGGAGCAAGGTCAACCACACCAGTCAGGAGGCTGCTGTAAACTGCGGCTCATGAGATAGATTGTGCACATCTCGCCTACAAAACCAAAGGATTCTTAAAGCATCGCATCGCATCGCATGGCATCGCATGGCATCGCATCTTTGGATTCTCTTATTCAGCTTGCCTCCTTTTGAAGAGCTACTGCCTTTTATTCATGATACTCTTTTACAGATCCTAAAAGAGAGAAAAACACCACTGCAGAAGATGAATCATGAAAGAAATCAACATCTGTGCTACTTTTTCAATTTAAGAGAGAGAATCATTAAGGTTCTTTTACTTACACCTTAGACGATTGACTTTCCCCACGTTCTCATTCCAATAGTTTGCCCTATCAAACTCAGATTCTTCAGCATACCCAGGCTGTGAATTGCCCTTGGCAACTTTGCAGTGCTACGTGCTAGGTTCAATAGTGTCTATCCAATACTTAGAATTTATTCACTGAATGCATCATATGTATAGAGATGCTGCTTATTTCTTTGTGTACTTGAGACCATTTTCATGGGATACTTTTGTTTTCTGCCCAGTGTATAGTCAATAAGTTGTGCTGATTGACTGTGGATAAGAAAAGATAGGTGCACCTGATTAGACTGTTTTTACAGAATTAATCAGTGGTGATTAGCCTGTGTATAGAACCAGAGCATAAGTCTGTACTCCAGGCATGACTTGGTTACATGTGGCTTTCATCAGGGCTCAGAGTTTTAACCCCAACTTGAATAGCTGAGCTACCAAGACACTAACATATAAGTGGCAACATTTGAAGATAGATATGCATGAGGCTCAAACATTCCAGTGCTATAGATTATGTCTAAATTGTTTAGTACACTAAGGTACTCCACAGCATCCAGTTCTGCCCACTTTCCTCACCCCTACCCTAACATAAACTGCTATTTCTCCTCTGAACTATAAAAGCTATCTAACTGGTCACTTCACATGGACATGTGTCCACTCTCCAAATCTGATACAGGTTGAGAATTTCTAATTTGAAATGTTCTCAATATGAAATTTTTTTGGGGTGCTATGTGAGGAGGCAGATGGGGTAGTAGGCAGTTAGGTTGGTCCTGGACAGAATGAGGAAAAGGGGAAATCTTTTTAAGATGGTGCAAAATGCTTGCTTCTCCCCAAAAGTTGCCTTTAGCAAGACAAAACTGCTGATCCCACTCCTTCGGAGTTTCCAGTTTTATCATGAGAATAGCAAGGAAGTAGTAATTCCATCCTTCTGAGATTTCAGTTTACGTGAGAGCCAAAAGTCATGGATCCCACCTTTCCGATGGCTTTTTGTCTTATCATGAGCCAGCTAGACAGAATAGGCAAGATTACAAATCCAGCCTTTTCATGGGTTTTATCCCCACCCTCTGGCTGCTTGTTAGCTGCTGTTATTTTTTTTTTCTACCAAAATTGTCTTTAAAAGACTCAACCATCAGTTTCTCAGGTCTGCCTCTCTTGGAGCCCCTCTCCTGGCTGCTGCGGTAGGAAGTTTTTGACGTAAACAATTATCTTGCTTTGTTCACTGCTTTGTGCATGTGGAAAGTCTTCCTTCACATGAGACAAAGAACCAAGGTTGCCTTTCTTCACTGCTTACCCCAACACTACCATGATGCCACCAGTGGAAAATCCCGCACCTGATTTCATGTGACTGGCTGTGGTCAAAATACCAGCACACTAAAAATAGTGTATAAAATTACCTTCAGGCCATGTGTATAAGGTATATATGAGACATAAATGAATTGCACTTTTAGACTTGGAATCTACTTCCAAGGTATATTAATATGTATGCATAAATATCAAATTTTAAAAAAAGAATCTGAAATCTAAAACACTTCTGGATAAAGGATACTCAACTTATATTTACATTCTAAGCAAAATTATTTTTGTAAATGCAGATACAAGCATGTTGACTTATGGTAGCTCCTTCTAGAACCTGTGCTGAACACATTAAATTTTCCCATGGGTTTTGAAGACAACACCCCTAACTATGCCTCTCAGCACCCAGCAGGGTCTGTCCTCTGCCTACTTGCCACTCAAATGTTATCATGGATTGTGATTTTTCTCATTCTGTGAGCACCAGCTACCATTGAGATTTTCGTGCCTGCTAATTGTGGCCATGATTTAGGATGTACATATAGTTTCATGCTCATTCTTATCACTGGACATTTGCACATGTATCTTGTATCTTTCATTTTAAAAAATTTTTTAATAGTTACCATATTTTGCTGATTCCAGTGCTATAGATTATGTCTAAATTGTTTAGTAAAAAAAAGATCTTTATGATAATATGGATGATATCTGTACTCTCACTAGAATATAAGTTTTATGAAAGTAGAGACTGTTTTTGTACCTCTATGGCCTAGCATAGTGCCTGGAACATAATGGTCACTGAATAAATGAAGATTTTGTATGTAGTCAACACATATTTCCTTGTTAGATTTCCTCTTCCAACTCTCTGTAACTTCATTACATGCCTGAGCATCCAATACTCCCACACAAGTTGAACCACAGCATGGATGCCATATTCTCTGTGAGCATTCCACATTCCAGACCTCCCTATTACCAAGTTAGAATGTACCTACTTAGTGTCCTATTTCCTTAATCCTCCAGCCTTGAAGCATCAGCATAACTCATCAAGAACAATGCTCAGCTTGCATCCAAGCTCCCAGAGGTCACATATTCAATAATTCTCTTTTTACAGGAGCAGGATTTCTTTCAGGAGGTGAGCAGATATGGGTTGGGGTCATATCATAGAACCTCCCAGAAACTATGGATCTTTTTTCCATGAGTAGTTAAAGGTGCACACAGACACATAGAATTTTCCGTACGCTCTTAGGGAATTCACAGAACAAAACTTACCCACGGGTAGTCGAGCCATCTGAAAATTTTAAGGATAGGCTGTGTTGTTCTTAAACCAGGAAAAAGGCTTTTGATATTGATAATTGTTGAAGCTAGGTGGTAGGAACAAGGAGGTTTAATAAATTATTCTCTCCACTGTTGTATGTATTTCAAATTCTTCATTATAAAGAGTTAAAAGCTAAAGTGTCAATCCAGTGTTTTTTAGAAAAGGGGATGACAACAGAAGCACAGTTTTTGTCATGCAATGTTTGACACTTCGAGATTTCTGTAAGTGGAAAATTGATCCTCCCATTCACCTAGGCTTAAAAGTTTAGCATCAGCTTCAAATCCCCCTTCTCCTTTGTCCTCTCAGTTAATCAATTGCCAAGTCTCCACAATCTCATCTCGGCAGCTCTTGTCCCTGTCTCTTCCCACCATTTTCTTCACCCCCCAACATGGCCATGATACTAGGCTTCATTTTTCCTGACTAAATGCATTATAGAAAATCTCCCAAGTTTGCATGCTAAATAAATATCCCGTCCAAACCTTTCACTGATGCCTCCCACTGAGGATTACTTCTTTACTTCTCTTGACTCTCTGACATGTATCACAATCTCTCTTTAAGCACACTTATTTGCATTCACAAAGGTATGTGTGCACATACCTCTGCAGTACTTAACTGATTCTGAGTCCCAGACCTTTGGAGAATCTGATGATCACTGTAAACTCTCTTTTCCTGTCCTCCAACATCCAGCAAAATGGATATAACATCTCTGTTTTACTTTGTGCTGCTATAACAAAATACCTACAACTGGGTAATTTATAAAGAACAGAAATTTATTTCTCATTGTTTTGGAGATTAGGAAGTCCAAGATCAAGTCCAAGATCATTTGTTGTCAGATGAGGGCCTGTCTCTGCTTCCAAGATGGTGCCTGTGTCCTTTTTTAGGGGTCTGGGGGTAAGGGGGTGAGGAGAAATGCTATGTCCTCACATGGCAAAAAGAACAGAAAAAGTAAACTCTTTCAAGCTGTTTTATAAGGTGCTAATCCATTCACAAGGGCAGAATTGTCAAGGCCTAATCAACTCCAGAGTCTCATCTCTTAAAACCACCATAATGAGGATTATGCTTCCATATGAATTTTGGATGGGCACATTCAAACCATAGCGATATCTAAATACACAAAGAGTTTTATTTAACATTCTGGGAGATGTGTGCACCCCTGACAAAGATCCTCTGGTTTGCAGAGTGCAGAGCATGCTACCCTGTATCCCGGGTAAGAAGGGCTGTAACTGGAGACAAGCAGTATCACACAATGCCTTACAGGTACAGATCATGAGTGACTCCAGGCCAGTGTCCCCTTTGTCTATCATATCTTCTATTTTTATGGTTCTTTTCTTCAAGTACAATGAAGTATTTACCTAATTTGGATTGGCCAGCAATGAATTTTCATGATGACTACAATGAAAACAAACAAATGAGTCACAAAAAGGCAGCAATTTCCCTCTTTTCTCTTCTTCACCACCTTATAACCCTATCTAAAAGTAATCATTCATTTCTTTTGGATTACATGGATTGACCAGTTTTTCTCCATCAGTTTACCTTCGGATAATCTACACAAAATTGGCATTAACCTACAAAAATTCCATTGTCATATTGTTCAACCTAATAATCCTGGGTTATAAAAAGTGTTATTAGTGGATGTGTGAGCTTTATGAAAATGGGCATGGCTGTTTTCATCACTGTAGGCCTTGCATATAATTGCTACTCAATGAACATTTGCAGAATGAATGATCTCTACTTGAGATTTGTCAGAATAAAGTAAGACCTCCCATTGAAAGAGATCTTAGCACACAGAGTTTGAGGAAAGCCTATTTGAAAATATTGGACACCTTTGGAAACTCCTTGATTGAAAAAACAGGTTTTAAAACATTTTGTGGAAAACACTGACAAAATACATACTTACCCTTTTAAAATCATTTATTTATTTTCACATCAATTGAAAGGCTGAGGTATATAGAGATGGAGATAGATGGAGAGATATCTTCCATCTATGGCTTCACTCTTCTAATGCCCACAACATCCAGGGCTGGGACTGACGCCAGAAGCCTGGAATTCAAGCTCAGCCTCCCACATGGGTGGCAGGGATCCAAGCACTTGAGTTACCTGCAGCCTCTCAGGATGGGAATTACTGCGAAGCTGAATCAGAGGTGACACAGCAGAGACTGGAACCCCAGGCATTCTGGTATGGGATGCAGGCCTCCCAAGTGGTGATTTAACTACTGCATCGTACTCCTGCCCCCTTTAGGTAATATAATGAAGATCCTCCTGGGGGAAGGCAAGATGATCTGACTTGCTGAGCAAATAGTATGTTTGCCACAGAAATAATCTAACTCTGTATAAGCAAGCATGCCAGAGCCAACCCCCCCACCCCCAACCCCACCCCTCTTTGTGGTGCATCAGGTTAAGCTGTGACCCTGGCATCCCATATTGGAATGCCGGTTTGAGTCCTGGCTCCCTTGCTTCTGATCCAACTTCCTGATAACATACCTTGGAAAGCAGCAGAAGATGGCCCAAATGCTTGGGCCCCTGCCATCTTGTGGGAGACCCGGATGGAATTTCTGACTCCTGGCTTTGGCCTGACCCAGACCTGGCTGTTGTGGCCATTTGGGAATTGAATCAGCAAATGGAAGATCTCTCTCTGTCTCTCCCTTTCTGTCACTCTGACTTTCAAATACATACATACATAAATATTTAAAACAAAACAAAACAAAAACCTTCTCCCTTGACCTTTGGGCAGTTTTTAGAAATTCAGAAATGAACCCTTAGCAGTAACTGAGGCAGAAGCATTCTCACTGGTATTTCTACCTTAAAAGAAACCATCTATCAAGTAATAGCACCTCTATGAAGAACATGAACCTCCTGCAAACCTAGCAGAAATTCTGGTTGAATGTTCTCAACTAAGGATTACCTGCAATTTTTATAAAAACACAAAATGTGTATGTTTATTTTTGGGGAGAGACAGTGGATTTTACAAGGACACTACATATCTTTACAAGAAATTTGTACATATCACAAATATTGCTTTTTGGCAGATGGGAAGAAATGATCTTTGCAGGCAGGACAGTATTTGTTTCTAGAATAAATGACCTGACCCATTTTTTTAAAAGGCAAGATTAAAGTATTTTCTTGTTTCTTCACGGACAAAATGATGAAGAACATTTTCCTTGATATTACTTTGATGATTTCAGTGTTATAGTTAGAGGAAGGTGAATAAAAACACTGCCTTAACAGACAAGAATGTATGCCACACTGTTCATTTTTATTTATTTATTTTTCTAGCATCATTGAGGTATCATTGATGGATAAAAATTGTATATATTTAAGGTATATGCTATGATGTTTTGATATACATATACATTGTGAAATGATTACCACAATCAGGCTAATTTGCATATTCATCACCTCACATAACTGCCCTATTTTTGTGTGTGTGTTGAGAATACTTAATACTTACTCTTAGCAAATATCAATTATATAAAAGAGTATTATCAACTACAGTCACCATGCTTTAGATTGGGTTTCCAGAGTTTATTCATCCTATATCTGAAAGTGTGATCAACTTCTACCCATTTTTCCCACTCTCTGACCCCTGATAATCACCCTTCTACTGTCTATTTCTATGAATTTAGCATTTTCAGATTCCACAGGTAAGTGAGATTGTGTGAGATTTGTATTTTTGCATCTGGATTATTTAGCATAATGTCCTTCAGGTTCATTCACATCATTGCATATGGTAGACTATTCCCTTGAGTTCCCCTCTTCCACATTTTTTAAAAGATTTGATTTATTTATTTGACAGGTTAGGGTTACAGACAGTGAGAGGGAGAGATAGAGAGGAAGGTCTTCCATCCACTGCTTCACTCCCCAAATGGCTGCAACGGTCAGAGCTGTGCCGATCCAAAGCCAGGAGCCAGGAGCTTCTTCCTGATCTCCCATGCGGGTGCAGGGGCCCAAGGACTTGGGCCATCTTCTACTGCTTTCCCAGGCCATAGCAGAGAGCTGGATTGGAAGAGGAGCAGCCAGGACTGGAACCGGCACCCATAAAGGATGGCGGCACCACAGGCAGAGGATTAACTTGTGCCACGGCGCCAGCCCCTCTCTTCCACATTTTTAAAAATCAATTTCTATTGGTTGAACTCTGTAATTAACTCTGTAATTACACAATTATTCTTAGGTGTTTACATTTTAACTGAAAAGTGATCTCTGTTAAATATAAGAATGGGAATAAGAGAGGGAGGAGATGCACAATTTGGGACATGCTCAAGCTGACTTGCCCCAAATGGTGGAGTTAGAAACGTGCCAGGGGATTCCAATACAATCCCATCAAGGTGGCATGTACCAATGCCATCTCACTAGTCCAAGTGATCAATTTCAGTTCACAGTTGATCACACTGAAAGGTCTAAGAGTCAAAGGGATCACACAAACAAGACTAGTGTCTGCTAATACTAACTGATACAACCAAAAAGGGAGAGAATGATCCAACATGGGAAGTGGGAGGCACAGCAGACTCATAGAATGGCAGATGTCCTAAATAGCACTCTGGCCTCAGAATCAGCCCTTAAGGCATTTGGATCTGGCTGAAGAGCCCATGAGAGTATTTTAGGCATGGAAAGCCAAGACACTCTGGAGGAAAAAAAAAAAAGAAGACCTAACTGAAAGATCTCTGCGAGTGAGATCCCAATGGAAAGAACGGGGCCGTCAAAGAAGAAGGTACCTTTTTCTGAAGGGAGGAGAGAACTTCCACTTTGACTATGACCCTGTCTGAATAAGATCGAAGTCGGTGAACTCAAAAGTCTTCCATAGCCTTGGCAACTCATGACTAGAGCCTAGGGAGATTACTGACGCCATAAACAAGAGTGTCAAATTGTTAAGTCAACAACAGGAGTCACTGTGTGCTTACTTCTCATGTGGGATCTGTCCTTAATGTGTTGTCCAATGTGAAGTAATGCTATAACTAGTACTGAAACAGTATTTTACACTTTGTGTTTCTGTGTGAGTGCAAACTGATGAAATCTTTACTTAATATATACTGAATCGATCTTCTGTATATAAAGATAACTGAAAATGAATCTTGATGTGAATGGAATGGGAGAGGGAGCGGGAGATGGGAGGGGTGCGAGTGGGAGGGAGATTATGGGGGGGTAAGCCATTGTAATCCATAAACTGTACTTTGGAAATTTATATTTACTAAATAAAAGTTAAAAAAATAAAAATCAATTTCTCCATCAACAGACACTTATGTTGTTTCCATATTTTGGCTATTGTTCATGCTGCAATGAATATGGGATACTGATTGCCTTTTCTTTGGATGTATACCCAGGAGTGGGATTACCAAATAGTATGGTGGTTCTTTTAATTTTTGGAGCAGTCTACACATTGCCTTTCATAATGGCTTGCCAATTTATATTCCCATCAACACTTTACAAGAGTTCCCTTTCTCCACATGCTTGCCAATATATGTTATACTTAATGACCATGCTAACAGGTATGAGGTAATATTACACTTTTAATTTGCAATTCTCTGATGATTGGTGATGCTGAGAATTTTTTTTCATATACCTGCTGGCTGTTTTTACAAGCATTCTTTGGAAAAAATGTCTATTCATATCTTATTTAAAAATTATTTATTTTCATTATATTTGAAAATCAGAGATACACACACAGAAAAGAGACAGAGAGACAGACACAGAGAGATCTTCCATCTGCTGGTTCACTCCTCAAATGTCTGTAGCAGCAAGGACTGGGCCAGGCTGAAGCCAGAAGCCAGGATCCTCAGCCAGGTCTCCCACACTGGTGGCATGGGCTTAGCGCTTTGAGTCATCATCTGCTGTCTCCCCGGTGCATTAGCAGGGAGCTGATCAGAAGTGGAGCACCCAGGACTGGAACCAGGCACTCTGATATGGGATGTGGGGCTCCCAAACAGCAGCTTAACAACTGTGCATCATGCCTATCCCTACATTCTTTATTATATCTGGTTACTTGGCATTTGGCTATTGAAACTTTTCACACACATGGCTTATAAACTTCTCTCCTATTCTTCGGATTTTTTTTTTTTCTTTAGTTTATCAATTGTTTCCTTTGTGTGTGGAAACTTTTTGTTTTGATATAGTCCCACTTATTTGTTTTTGCTTTTGTTGCCTTATCTAAAAATTCATTCCCCAGACCGACATTATGATTTTTCTATATGTTTTATTCTAAGATCTTTACAGTTTCAGGTTACATTTAAATTTCAATCCACTTTGAATTGATTTTTCTGTGTAGTATAAAAATTCAACCCTTTTTTTGCAGGTGGATATCCAGTTTTCCAAGCACCATTTATTGCAGAGATTATTTTTTCCTGTTGTGTATTCTTGGTATCTTTGTTAAAGGTAAGTTGACTGTATGTGCAAGGGTTTATTTCTGGGTTTTCTCTTCCATTCTGCTGGTCTATGTGTCTGTTTCTAAGCCAGTGAGTGCCATATTGTTTTGGTTAGTATAGATTTGTAACATAACTTGAAATCAGAAAGTGTGATACCTCTAGTTTCATTCTTGTTGCTCAAAATTTCTGTATTTGGGGTCTTTTGTGATTCCATAGGAATTTCAGCATTGTTTTCTTCTATTTCTCTGAAAAATGTCATTGAAATTTTGAGAGGAATTGTATTGACTCTATAATCACTATGGATAGCTTAGACATTTTGACAATGTTATGTCTTCTGGTTTATAAACATGAGATGTCTTTGCATTTATTTGTGTCTTTTTTCAATTTCCTTCATCAATGTATTATAGATTTTAGTTTACAGATCTTTCACAGATCTTGGTTATTTCTAAGTACTTTATTTTTGATTATATAAATGAGTCTTAATTTTTCTCAGATAATTCATTGTTAATCTATATAAATGTAACTGATTTTATGCTAATTTTGCATCTTACAGCTTTTTTCATTTCTTATTTTTCTGCTTTTTTCCTCCTAATTGCTCTTGTTAGGTCTTCCAGCTATATCTATGCAGCAACTATGGTCATCTTTACCTTGCTGCTGGGTTTAAGCATAAGATTTAAGCTTTTTACCATTGAGTGTGATATAATTTGTGTGTTTGCTTTGAATTGGGAGGAGATAAGAAGAGAAAGGGGCAAGTGATCCAGTTCTAATCTTTGTCTTCTGTTTTGTTATGAAGACAATAAAATCTAAAGGTTACCACTGTTCACTTCATTTGGTCTTTTGGAAGGGAATGAATCAGAGCCATCAATAAAACTCCTCTTGGAAATTTTTAAGCAAAAAAAAAAATAATAATTTGTGTGTTTGTCATAGATGTCCTTTATTGTATTGAGGTATATTTCTTCTATATTTAATTTGTTGAGGATTCTTATCATGAAAGGATGTTGAATTTTTTCAAATTTTTTTTTCTGCATCTCTTGAGTTAATCATGTAATGTTTTTATTCTTCATTCTGTTAATGTATTATATCACATTAGTTAATTTTTGTATGTTGAATCATCTTTGCATACGAGGGATAAATTCCAGTTGGTCATGGTGTAAAATCCAACTGCAAATCTCTGCTTTTTGATTGGGGAATTCTTCTACCTTCTTGTAAAATAAAAAGAATGGCTACATTTGGGTTTAGGTCTACCATTTTTATTTTTAATTTGTCTTTTAGTTTTCCCATTTGATACTTTGTTTCTCCATTTCCTTTTTCCTGTCTTCTTTTGGATTAATCTTTTAAAATATTTCATTTAAATTTATCATTTGGGTTTTTAACTTTGCTTCTTTGTATTTTCCAGTGTTAGCTCTTAGGGAGTATGATAGGCATTCTTAACATTTTCACAATCCACTTAGAGTTAGTATTGTAAAAAGGTCATTTTTATAGTTTCCTATCTCTTTATTTTTCAGAAATATGATTAGAGATGACTTTGTTTTTATGTTTTATGTATTTATACTTCTTGAGGCTGCTGAGATTCATCTCTGTGCATTGATACTTTTCACCAAATCTTGGAATTTTTCACCTATTATATCTTCAAATACTTTTCTGTGCATTCTTTTTTCCTTCTCCTTCTGGGAAGCTAAATACACATATGTTAGATGTGCTGGACTTCTTTTCTCGAGATATTAGATCAGGGATAGGCCACTTATTGTCTTCAGGCCAAAGATGGCCTCTTTTGGAAGGCCCTAAACCTAAGGATAATTTTTACCTTTTTAAAAGAGCTCTATCAACAAAAGCAGAGCAAGAAGGAAACAGAGAAGAATATACAACAAAGGTTGTATGTAGCCTAAACACCGAAAATATTATGTGGCTTTTTATGTAAAAGCTATCCTGAGTTAGAAAATGGAGTTTGGGGCTGCAATAGTGACTGGAATGCAAGGGAGGAAATACTGGAAAGGAAGAAGCCACATACTGGGATGCTTGAAAATCTGCTTATAAATTCCTCTCCATCCCCATGGAGCACTGGTGTCAGGGGGAAAAGCATATGAAAGTTATCTTCAACCAGCGTGGTTTTCTTTTTCCCAGGGTCAAATTTCCTGACAGCTTTTGTTTTCTATTCAGTTCTTTCAAATAGAAGTCATAGATATATTTTCCACAGAGTCTATAATTGTTATTTGCAAGAGTTTAAGTGGGATACAAGCCTCAATTCCATTCTGGAATCTGCCTGACTCATTGTTAATTAAATTAGTTTAAAAGAGATGATAAAGGAATTTGGTTACCTTCAACTATGAAGGCAGCTCTGGCTCAGAACTCAGATCTTTTCTTTTCTTTCTTTTTTTTTTTTTTTTAAATGGGGCTGACATTGTGGCATAGCAGGTAAAGCTGTTGCCTGTAACACTGACATCCCATATGGGCACCTGTTTGTGTCCCATCTGCTCCACTTCCCACCCAGCTACCTTCTAATGGCCTGGGAAAACAGTAGAAGACAGCCCAAGTCCTTGGGCCCATGCATCCACATGGGCGACCCGGATGGAGTTCAGGTTCCTGCCTTTGACTTGGCCCAGCCCCAGTCATCATCTGGGAGTGAAACAGCAGATGGAAGATGTCTCTCTCTCTCTCTTTCTCTCTCTCTCCTCCCTTGACCTTCATAATTGATTTTCAAATAAATAAAATATATCTGAAAAAAAGTGAATGGTACTCAGGAGCTCATGGCCATATTTGAGTGCTGTTATAAGTTCTAAGTTAAATCCACCTAGGTAATCTTTGAACTGAGGAAACAGCTCACAGTAGATGAGAAAGCAGTAGATGCACTATTTTTCTGATGCATCATTCTCCAGTTTAACAATGGACTGGAGCACTTGTGACATATAGGAAACCTATGATACTCACTTAAAAAGCGTTTGCTATATGGTTCTGAACTTTTCAGCAAACTGAATTTTTAATACAATAAATGAATCACATTAAAATACATATTTCAAAAAATTAATTAGTTCCATCAATGAGAAGGTTTTAACCACTTGACAGGAGGAAGGAATATGATCTATTGCTATCTTCCATTTCTATCTACCTACTGCTAGCCATGTATTTTAATGGGTAAAATGGCCATGAAGTGATAACTTATGGCCCTAATTTTATGTGCAGGTTTGTGCTGCTGCTCTGGTGTTATAATTTTGCAGATAAGTAAAGACTACATCTTAATATTTGTTCTCCAATTTCATTGCAAGATACAGGGAAGTCGTTAGTCATATGAAGATTTACAACTTGAAAATATAGTTTGCAGCTAAGGCCATTTATCACCCACATGCATTCCAGAGAAGAATACAAACTATTTTCATCTGTGTTAATTACTGTGCTATCTTACTTTCAATTCCATTTGAGTGCTTAAAAGATCTGCTTGTCCACAGCTTCATTCTATTTTCTGTATCTACAATAATACACACATTTCAGGGATGTCCAGGCTCTACATTTCTCATGTGAGAAATTGAAAGATAAAAGGGAGTCTTTGATTAAGAAGAAGACATCTAAATCATATTTCTTGGGTGGGGGAACTAGAATTGAATCACAGATCTTAGATTTCGATTACCCCCATATCCACCATCTCCAGATCACAAGCCAAAGAAACTTTTAAACTTCTTGTTTCTTTTCTTCCCCAAAGGGGAGAGACAGAGAGGGAGAGAGAAAGAGATACGGAGAGCAAGGGAAGTTTTTGTGCCTTGCTAAATACCACATTTAAGGTAAAAATACTGAAAAACCATACAAGTCTATTGAAAACTCTTTTTCTGAAATAAAATGTCGGAGGAAATCATGTTTACCTTAACTTATTACCAGTGTGTATGTGCTCACACATATAGGTGTATGTCAGGACCAAGCAAGCTGGGCATTTGTACCATTTTTCTTAAAAATGCTGTCTGCAAAGCTCATGTAGAGCTCTACAAATGGAATAGAAAAGAAAAAGAGAGAGAGAGAGAGAGAATGAAAGAAAGAAATACTCCTGTGCTTCCAAGAATCAGACCACTCCTCCCAGTACTAAATTAACAAGCCTTTGTTTGCCCCTCAAGGAATGGGGGATGTGGGATGGAGCTGGGCAAAAGCAGATTCCAGATCCCAGGGGCCCCTACCAATAGAAATGAAAGTAGTTTTTCCACAATTATTAAAACGACAAGACAACATCTTTGAGAACTTTTTCTGTGCCTAGTGTCACCCTGACTTTGGCTCTGCTCTTAGAACATAATAAGATGTATCCCTATCATGTGCTTTGTGCATTACATTCAGGGAGCAGCAGCAGAGACTTTTCTTAGGGTTACACGGGACTCTTTCCCCAGCTGTGATATTGTTGGAGAAGCTCTGCTGTTCAAACACACTAAACACCCCTCCCACACCAACACACTCCAGGCACTGGAAAGGGAAGCTCTGTGTGTAAGGATGGTGTGTGGTTTACTGTCCTGCTTCTCAAATTTATAGAACTAGCTACAGCCAGAGTGGTGCTGTGGTGAAACAGATTACAGCATCTGCCTGCAGCTCTGGCACCCCAAGTGAGTGCTGGTTCAAGTAGCAGCTGCTCCACTTCTGATCTAGCTCCCTGGTGGTGACCTAAGAAAATAGTGAAAGATTGTCTGAGTCCTTGGGCCCCTGTACCCACATGGAAAACCTAGAGGAAGCTCCTGGCTCTTGGCTTCAGCCTGGTCCAGCCCTGGATGTTGCAGCCATTTGGGGAATGAAGTAGCAGATAGAAGATCACTCTCTCTGTCTCTCTCTCTGTAACTCTGCTTTTCAAATCAAATAAATAAACCTTTGAAAGAAAAAAAAAGAAAGAACTACTGCTTAAGCAGTCCCTGTAAGATTTGCGGTTCTGAGATTGATCTAGAGTGTTACTTATTAGTTTGCCTGCATACTGATTCAGTTCTGAAAATTCTCAGAATAATATTGACAGAGAATGGCAAAGAACTTTCCAAATTCCATTAATACATTATTTTAAAAGTTTGTTTTTCAAGGTTTATTTATGTATTTGAAAGGCAAAGTTACAGAGACAGAAGGAGAGAGAGAGAGAGAGAGGTCTTCCATCTGCTGGTTCACTCCCCAAATGGCTGCAACAACCAGAACTGGGCCAGGCTGAAGTCAGGAACCTGGAACTCCATCTGGGTTTCCCACATTGGAGGCAGGAGCCCAGGCACTTGGGCCATTTTCCATTGCTTTCCCAGGTGCATTAGCAGGGAGCTGGATCAGAAGTGGAGCAGGGGCTTATATGGGATTCCTGTATCACATGTATCAGCTTAACCCTCTGTGCCACAACATGGGCCCCAGTAAATCATTTTTAAAATATACATACTATTTCATTTTTTCTTTTACTAATTCAACAACTTTGCTTTTTATATTTATGTTTTTGATATTTATTTATTTATTTTCATTTACTTTGAAGGGCAGAAAGTGAAGAGAGAGCTTTCATCTACTGGTTCCCTCCTAAATGCTCCCAACAGCCGGAGTCAGACAGAAACCAGGAGCCCAGAACTCCATCTGGGTCCCCTGATGTGGGTGGCAGGGGTCCACAGACTTGAATCATCATCTGTTGCTTCCCAGGATGTGCAGAGCTGGGACTGGATCCCAGGGATTCCCAGGCACTCCGGGTTTTTGTTTGTTTTTTTCCCCTCAAGCACTCTGATATAGGATGCAGGCATCCCAAGTGCAGCTTTAACCTGCTGCATCACACCATCTGCCCTGATTAATCCATTATTGAAGCTAACTAAACTCTTTATGCTTCTAGAATATGCACTAAAGATATTAGTTATCCAGTAAACAATTGGTTATTAAGCATTATCCAAATACCCTTTCTATATATACTCATGTGGAGCATAAGCTAAGTGTTCTAGTCTGCTTAAGGAAATATTTTTCTCTTTTTCCCTATCCACAGGCACACACAAGGCCCAGGTCATACTTGTATTGCAGATTGTAAGAGGGACAAGACATCTATTCATTCCTTGGTTGAAAATAATAAAGCATTCTTTTGTTTGCAGTTCAAAATATTTAGCTGTGATGAAACCTTACTTAAAAAACAAAGTGTTCCTGCCATTTTAATGACAGTCTTCAGCTGAATAGTGTTCTTGATATATACCATTCATAGTCTGGCTGGCACTTAAAATAGATGCAGATGAGCAATAAATAGACCTTAATATTATTTCCTCAAGGGTGTGGATAAAACAATATTTTGCAGACACTTATGCATGGACAATTTAGTGGTTCTTATAGCATTACTAACATATTATTAACACTATTAACATACAAAGGTCTTAGTGCCTGTTTTCTCTAATGTGTGTTGCATTTCACCCTAGGCACTGCAAACTCTGTTATTTCGTAGACCAGGCAGAGATGGGAACTGTAGCAATAGATTTTTTTTTTTCTATTTGGATTGCATTTGTGTGTCACTCATCTATAATAAGAATCTACCCATTAATATCTGTTCTTATTGCCTGTAGAATTCTTTCTCAATCTGCTCATCAAGGTGGTTAATCAAATGATTTTTACAGTGAAATGATGCTGAATTGGAAAAAATGCAATTCAGTGACTGGGTGTGAAAAGAAAATTCACTCTGTATCTGCCAACTTAAAGAAGATCAGTTAATGCACTGAGTCATTTATTTTATATAACTTTCACCCAGATCATGTAATCACTCTGAGTGGAAGGATTTTGAGTAATTTCTATTTTCTTTTTTTTCTTTTTTTTTTCTCAAATGACTATCTGTTTAGCTTAAAAATATGTAGGTCAACGATTTGGCCTGTGTTTAGCAGGATGGTGCTGCAGATCTGGGTCAGGCTCTTGTCTGTGATTGGCTGCTGGGTTTGCTGTCTACTGCAATGTGCTCTTTTTTTAAAAGATGTATTTCTTCATTTGACAGGCGGGGGGGGGGGGGGCGGTCTTCCATCTGCTGATTCACTCCCCTAATGGCTGCAATGGGCAGAGCTGGGCCAATCCAAAGCCAGGAGCTTCCTCTGGGTCTCCCACGTGGGTGCAAGGGCTCAAGTATTTGGGCCATCCTCCACTGACTTCCCAGGCTATCAGCAGAGAGCTGGATTGGAAGAGGAACCACTGAGACACGAACTGGCACCCAAATGGGATGCCACACCGTAGGTGGAGGCTTAACCTACTATGCTGTATCACCAATCGTACTGCGATGTGCTCTTGTATCCTCCAGTAAACTAGCCTGGACTCATTCCCATCGTGGCAATGTTCCAGATGTAACAAGCCAGGGAGCCCCAGTGCACAGGTACTTTTCAAATCACTGCTTCTTCTTTTATGTTTACAAATATTTTTCACTGTGGTAAAAAAATATCATTTACTGTCCTAACCATCTTAAGGGTACAATTTACAGGCTGGTGCTGTGACGCAGTAGGTTAATCCTCTGCTGTTGCAGGTTGATTTCTCAACAATGTTTCAGTGGATTCGTTTCTGAGAGGAGGAGCGTGGTGGGGGCAAGAGGCGCGGAGTCACCACACAGACCCCGGGAGTCCGGTGAAAGCGAGCTTGAGGCAAGCAGCCCGCAGACTCGTTTATTTCAGTTAGTACAACAGCTTATATAGTCAAGACCAGTCAATCCGGTCAAGGGGCGGTCTATGCCCCAACCAATCACAGCCTGTTGCCAGGCAGTTTCCAAAGCCATCCAATCACAGCCTGTTGCCAGTCAGGCTCTTGTTGCCAGGCAGTTTCTGAAACCATCCAATCATGGCCTGCCATCAGTCAGGCTCTGTTGTCATGTGGTTTCCAAAGCCATCCAATCACAGCCTGTTGCCAGGCAGTTTCTGTTGTCAGCAGCCATCTTAGCATGACCTTTTCACCTCAGCAGCCATCTTGGCATGAACTTTTCACCTCATTCCACCACACTCTGCCTGTGGTATATGGGCATGGGTTCAAGACCTGGCTGCTCCTCTTCTGATCCAGCTCTCTGCTATGGCCTGGGAAAGCAGTGGAAGATGGCCCAAGCGCTTGGGCCCCTGTACCCATGTGGGAGACACAGAAGAAGCTCCTGGCTCCTGGCTTCAGATTGGCTCAGCTCTGGCCGTTGTGGCCATTTGTGGAGTAAACCAGCAGATGGAAGACCTCTCTATCTCTCCCTCTCACTGTCTGTAACTCTACCTCTCAAATAAATAAATAAAATCTTTTTTTTTAAAAGGGTACAGTTTAGTCATGTCAACTATATTCACACTATTGTGTAACATCTCCAGAATGTATTAATCTTACAAAACTGAAACTCTATACCCATTGAATAATATCTCTCCTTTCCCCCTTCTCTCAACCTCTCTCAACCACATTCAATTGTTTTTATGAGTTTGGATAATTTAGATGAGTTATGTAAGTGGAATCATAGAGTATTTGTCTTTTTTTTTACTGGATTATTTCAGTTAGTTATAATGTCCTCAAATTCATCCATATGGTGGCATATGATGACAGGATTTCCTTATTTCTAAGGCTAAATAATATTCCATTGCATTTCTATACCACATTTTGTTTATTCACTCATTGGTGGACATTTGGGTTGTTTTCATCTCTTGGTTATTGTAAATAGTGTAATGAGCATAGGTGTGCAAACATCTCTTTAAGAGATGGTATAGAGTTTCAGTTTTGTAAGATTAATACATTCTGGAGATGTTACACAATAGTGTGGATATAGCTGCAATGTAGCAAGCAAGTTATTGCAATAGATAATTGGACCATTTTTGAGTGGCTAGTTGGGGTAACTTTTGGTGGGGCTACTGTCCTTACTCAGTGTCAAACAACTCAAGAATACTTAAGAGAATACAGACAGAGGCAAATCCATTCTGAATTAATGCCCCTCTACCTTTTGTGGATCAATTAACTCTGGTGACGTAAAGCAAGGAAAGCAGAGGATTAGGTAGCTGAAGCTGAGCTAGGCAGTGCAGCTGAGTAACAGCACTAGTCTGTACCCTGAATCTATGCCGTGTACTTGGTGATCTTGTACATAAAATCCGCCTGGATACTGCAAATGATGGTTCTCTTAGGGATTTTGATATTTGGAAGGAAACTTTATTATGTAATTAAGGTTTATGGCTTTTATCTGGCCAATTCAGAAGAGGTAACTAACTAAATCACCAATAATTTTGTAGTGTGGGTTTCGAGAAATGCTTTGTAAGCATTTCAGGGTGGGGGAACTTTGTGTAAAATAAAGATAAGCAAGGAAAAGCTCACAACAAGGTTTTAACTTTAAAAAAATCCTGTCAAAAATTTAAGGCTTCAGAGTGAAATGGTTGGTGTTGACGGGATGGATTGCCCAAAGGTCTGAACTGATGACAGTTGTAGCAAAATGCTGGGTGGAATCACCGCCTCTAAAGAAAATAATGGGGAATAATGGCATTCAAATCTCTTAACTGGAAATGAAAGCTCTGGCTGTGATTTTTGTGGTGGAGCGGCTAATATGATAACGGAGTGATCTGAGCAGATGTACACATTTATTCTGCAGAAGCAAATGCAAACTGGACACGCAAGGCAATTGTGGGGAAGCTGGGTTCAACTAGCAAACCATACATCACAATAGCTCTATGCCTGCTTTTGAACTCTTTCTTTATTGAAGTCCTAGATAGCATGCATGTCAAAGTTCCATACTAGGTCTTATTCTGCTACAAATCTCCTGTAATGTCTGGCCCCTCACTTGAGTATCATCTCATTTTCTGTACCTCTTTCTTTTTTGTGTGTGTTATGGTTCCATTTTCCTCTTCCTGCATATTCTAATTCCTGACTGAAACTGCATTTTGGACCCTATTATGTTCCCTCACTGTCCACCTCTTCTGAATTTTACTGCACTTTTTTCGACCTGATAGGCAGCACTTTATGACTAGCTTATTATCTTACTGCAGTAAATTTTCGATCTCATTTTCAATCATTCCCTCTAGTTTTGACTACATCATTTCTCAGCTCCTATGTTTTGGTTCAGCAACATTGGTTTGGTGTCCATCTCCCTACAGCATTAATATTACCCACCTCCCCTTTCTCTGAACTTATTTCCTCTGGGACAAGTCCATCTAATTATCTAGTCTAGTCACTTGGTTTCTATACCACAATGCTTTCTGCCTCCTAAGATCAGTGTCTTATTTTATTTCTTGAAAGGATTAGCTGTTTTTTTTCTTGCCACAGAATCTGGCACTGCATTATTATACGGTTCATTTTCGTCTGTACGAAGCCTCCTACCTCTAGTCCCTCATTTACGGATCACAGTGTTCTAGCTTCTGATGACTTTTGAACCTTTCCCCCCCTCTTTCAGCTTACACAAAGTGATATACCCCCTTAAGAATATTTTCTGTCTATGAATTCAAAGTAAGAATGAACAAATATTAAATAATCTATCATTCTGTAACAGTTTTCCAAGCCCTCCCCCCAAATTCAAGTCTCTTTTTCTCTGGTGAGTTCAATCTGTCATATGTTTATTTAGCATATTTCAAATTCAAAGCATTTAGTAAGCTAATTAATCCTTGGAGTACTCTTCTGGGATGCACCCAGGCTACAGAGGCAGATGACATTAAGGCTGGGAGCAAAGCCCAAGAATTTCTGTTTTCCAAATCACTGTTCAAACTTGATTTTCTTTCACTCTTTCCACAATTGAAATAGATATCAACATGAATAAATTTCTTGGATTTAGATTACAAGGAATCTGCCAGAAAGTATGCAACCTTCTCGATACTCCAGATTTTTCTGTCTGACCCTTGTTAGTCCTCTGTGAGCTGTTCTGAGACAGCTGGGAGTCAAACCCCAGAACAAGATTAATATATATCACATTTTCTTTCTCTTTCACCAAAAAAGACAGAAATATTCACCTAAATCTGTCATTACAAGTCATTTCCAATAATACAATAAGAAGATCATGTATGTGGCTGTGTGTACAAGTGTCAACAGGAGTAGGTGGGTGAGGAGAGGAAGACCAAGATGCAGCATGATTTCATGTTTTCTGGTAGACCATATTATTTCAGAAACACAGTGAGACTGGAGAAAGAGCTCCCTTAGCAAGATCTCTCTGCTTTTTTCTTTAAAAAAAAAAAAGAAAATATATTCTTTTTAGCCCTATGGCTTCTATGCTATACAAGGCCATTTGGGATTTATAGTTTGGCTATTAAAGAGGGAAACGAGTTATTGAGTGCCAAATCACTGTTTTATCTGGCTGTTATTATTATGTTACCAAGCTATAAGGAAGGGCTTTTGCATAATGAGGAAAAATTACTAGCAATTAAATGACTTTTTTTCTTCTTTTTTTCAGTTCAAATGCAATAGGTAATTGTTTAACCATTACATCCAAATTATGAAGTCCATTGGTGATCATTAATAAATAAAATTGTAAGTGCAATTATACATTGAAGGAGCTAGCCAACAATTTCTTGCTCAAGTAAAAAATGCAGCAAACAATTTAAAAATTCTTGGACTTCTTTTAATGCCTATTGCCTTGCCCTGCCATAGACATTGTCATTCAATCTTAAGGTGAAATAAAGTCATAATTGAAAGAAAAGCCAAATTAGTTGCAACTTTCCCTGTTTACACATGCTATACAGAGAAGACTAGACCATTTCCTTTTCAGAAATGATCACTTACTGTGATCTTTATTAAAAGATGCAGGAAATTTGCCACAGCCATTTTGACGTAATTATTTTATTTTTCAAAATCATGTCTTCCTTTTTTAAAAAAAAGTTAAAATTACTTATTTGAGAGGCAGAGGGAGGAAGTGAGACACACACACACACACGCACACGCACACGCACACACACAGAGTGAGAGCACACACTTCCATCTTCTGCCTTACTCCCCAAATGCCAGTAATGGTCAGGGCTGGGCTGTCCCAAAGCTGAGAGCCTAAAACTCAATCCAGGTCTCTCACATGGGTGGCAGGAACCCAATCACTTGAACCATCACCACTGCCCTCTATAATCTGCATTAGCAGGAAGATGAAGTCAGAAATGAAGCTTGGTATCAAACCTAAGCACTCAGATGTGGGATGCAGGTATATTAATGTATAGACCAAACACTCAACTCAGAAACAATTGTTTTAAACTATCTTTGGTCAAATACTCATCTTACTATTTTTAAAAAACAGTGATTCTTTTCCTGCCTTTTAATCATCAAGTAATACATTTAAACAAATAACCTTACTGTTTAATCATTTAATTATTTATTTATTTTCTTTGCAACGCAGAGTGGGTGGCAGCAGAAATCTTTCCATTTGCTGATTCACTCCCCACGTGCTGCTGATGGGAGTTGTCTAGGCCAAGCAGCCAGGAACTCAGTTTGGGTCTCTCATAGGGCAACAGGGACCCAAGTAGCCATTAACTGCTGCCTCCGAGGGTGAACATTAACAGGAAAATGGAATTGGGACCAGAACCAAGACTTGAACTAAGGCACTCTACTATGGGATGTACATGTGCCAAACAGTGTCTTAACTGCTACACCACCGAATGCCCACCTCAAGCACTCTTGAATCTTATGCTATCATTCCTGGAGCTCATTTCACAATATCAACAATTTTCTAAGAGCAACAACGACAACTAACAGAGAAGTGCTTAAATAACCAAGGTAAGTTGTGTTTGACATGTGTTATTTCATTTATCTCCATTTGCAGATTAAGTAACAACAAAAATTATATACATACCCAGGAGATGGTGGAGCAGGGGAGCAACTTTAGAGAGCTTGCTCTTGACTACTATATCATATCCTTTCAGCTCAGGTTTAGACATGGTATAAGGTCAAGGATTGCATTTTAAAACTTTACTTGCTAATAAAATATACCACTTGGTTATACTTTCAGGATACATATAAAGATGTCCTCAAGTAAAAGAAGCACACAAAATAAGCAAAAACACAATCCAAACCACCACCCTTTCAAATTGTCATGAATCCTCATCTATTCCTGTTTTTCCTAAGGTTAAAGTCTTCACATAAATCTGTCAGTGAGGATTGAAAAACATATGCAGTATAAGAAATGACACTCCAAAAAATAAATAAATAAAAATGATGAAATGACACTCCAATAATACTCCACAAGTGTTACCTTGTTAGCATAATGCTATTTGTAAACTCCATCAAGATGAGGATGATTCACTATCTTCCTACTTGGAGTGTCTTTCAAATCTGAGCTATAGAAATATTGCATTATCTAACAACAATGCAAATACCAAACCAAACTAGATGAAATCAAAGTATTACAATGACTGAGGAAACCATGGAAGTTTCCATTGAATTTCATTCTCGAAGAGAACGTGTTCTCTTGTTTCTTTTACTCTTTTTAATTTTCATAACACTAGCATTCCATTCATTTCTAGTTTTGCTCAACCATGCTATGTGTGTGTGTATGTGTGTATGTGTGTGTGTGTGTACTTAATGAATAATTGAGTCATAAGGAAAGTAAAGAATATGCAGAGGAAGTAAGAGACAAAATGAAAGCAGGAACCTAGAGCAAGAAGCTCAGTTCTGCCTTGAGGGTCTTTGGCAAGCACTGTATTTGAGCCTTCAGTTTTTTTTTTTTTTTTAAAAGATCTAATGAGTGTGGTATAAAGGAGTTCAAGACCAGCACCAACCACCAACCAACTAGTAAATCTATCATAAGACCCCTACTTTCATATAAAACTAGGATCCCAAAAAGCTATGCTCCCATTGTTAAGATGAACTAGAAATAAAGACAATCCTCACTCTTACACTCTGGGATTCTAAAGAAAATCTGTATCTCAAAACTTAGTATTGATGGAGCAACAATCTCCTTTGAAAATTCAGTTTTAAGTGGTCTTTTTGTTGGAAGTGACACCATGCTTGTTCTAGTTGATCAATTCATTATCCATAAAGGAAACAATACATCTGGATCCTGTGGTCAACTACAGATGGTGTCAAATTCTCAGAAACTCCCTAAGAACTGAGGTCTACTTCCCCTCTCATTGGAACAGGCTGTGCCCTGTGACATTGAACGACAGAATATGGTATTATAATAGAATATTCATATGTGCCAGTTTCTGGGTTTGAATCTTTAAAAACTGTCAATGTCCACTTCCCATGTCTCAGAAAGCTTGCCCAGGAGGAAGCTAGCCATCACGTAAGACATTTGATAGCCCCAAAACTAGTAATCTGTGAAGAAATCCAAGCCAGGCACATGGAGAAGCCATGTGGAGAAAAAGATATGATGTTAGCCCAGGCACCAGAAATATGAATGCAGAAGTCTTTGGGTGACTCCAGAATCAACAACCATCTGACAACGACTGAGAATGCATCACATAAACCTGTCAAATCTCAAACCCATATGAGATAATAACAAATTATTTTTTGATCCACTAAATTTTGAAATCTTTTGCTACACAGCAATAGATAACCCAGATAGACACTTCTCTTGCATTATATACTTAAAAACCTTCTCGAGGTACTAAAGACTTAAATGTAAAATGCAAAAAGCTAGTTTCTAAGACACTTATAGGAGACTATTCTTATTACTCTAAAGTGAGAAAGGAACACTTAAGGAAGATATAGAAAGGACAAATTATACAAAAACATATTGTTGACATTATAAAGCATAATTTGGGAGAAGATATTTGCAATTTATATGATGAACAGAGGATTAATATCCAGATTTTATATAAACACACACAGTATAAATCAATAATAAATCTAGTAATAAAATGACAGTGAAATATTTTGAAAAGGAATTTATGAAGCTGATCTATTCCCCCATTTAAAAGTGTATCCTTAGCCTCCAATGCAACAATTCAGTCATAATTTTCAAGTATGAAGAATACATCACCTGTCTTGACTGAATCTTCTTCCCAATGGAAGAAACAGAAAGCTGAGTTGTGATTAGTACATGAGTACCAGGCCTCAGACAGGCATGCATAAATGGAAGACTACAAGTCTACAAGGGCAAATACTAAATTGGGGGTTATTTAGACCCAGGAGTACCCATCTGATTCTCCTAATTGCATTTCCAGACTGAATTCACAGCATCATTCCTTCACCAATTCCACCCTAGCTTCCTTACAAGTTCACACTGGTTCATGAAGATACCTTTGTATTTACCGGTAGTTCTCAACAAGCACAAAACCAAGAAGCAGCACCAATCTCACCATTCAATGATAAACTGGCAGGAAGGCATGCAAAATTATTTCTGAACTGTAAGTTTTCCACTAAAGCTGAAGAGAATGACTGACTCTCTGTGATATACTTGTATTGCAGAAACGATAAATGAAACAAAAATTCCATTACTCATTACTTTAAGTGAAATTTGTCTATATTAGAACTTGGCATTGCTTTAACCTCCCTTTAAAAAGCACTAATTTGGCCAGCACCGCAGCTCACTTGGCTAATCCTCCGCCTGTGGTGCCGGCACCCTGGGTTCTAGCCCCAGTTGGGGCGCCGGTTCTGTCCCGGTTGCTCCTCTTCCAGTCCAGCTCTCTGCTGTGACCTGGGAAGGCAGTGGAGGATGGCCCAAGTCCTTGGGCCCTGCACCCGCATGGGAGACTGGGAGGAAGCTCCTGGCTCCTGGCTTCGGATCACGCAGCTCACCAGCCTTAGCGGCCATTTGGGGAGTGAACCAACCAAAGGAAGACCTTTCTCTCTGTCTCTCTCTCACTGTCTAACTCTGCCTGTCAAAAAAAAAAAAAAAAAAAAAGCACTAATTCAATAGCCTTCGGAAACCCATCAATAAAGAAGGAGTTTACCATTATCTAATTTATGTTTTCAGGGGGAGAAATTTAAGATTCCTACAGGTAGGCTTCCTCATTACCATACAGTGACAACGTGACCTTGAGGGATTGGTGGATATGTCACTTCATAGGCCTGTGCTTGTGTTTCATCATTTACCCAAGATAGACTTTTGTAGTTTTTGCATAAACTTTTCTTATCTCAAGATGAGACAAGCTGTTGGGCAAAGGTGAATCTATCTATATGTCTCATTATCAGGCCATGAACATTCCAAAAACATGTGATCTCACACAAAGTAAAGAGGAATAAAAAATATCTTTAATAGGTTATAAATAAATCTGAAGAATAAAGGTCAGATAATGGATTTCTTTAGATTTGAAGGAGTTGGCGGTAGTAATATGAGAAGTGAGAAAATAAAATGAAATGAGGAGGTTTTTTTAAGGCCAAGCCTGGGCAGCAGGTGCTGTGCAGTACATTCTAAGTCAGTGGTTAACAACTTTTCTTTTTCCAATTGAAACACACAAGACAGAGGATGCTGATGTCTAGTCCTACACATCTTTGATATGCCCAGAGCTATGTGCAGTACCGTGTTTCCTGTGTGTGTGACTCTCCACTTTTCTCTGCCCCCCTGCCCCGGGGAAACATCAATAGAATGCAAATAAATGGAACTAATGTCTTTAGAAAGATGACTTTGATCTCACCTTTCCCTTCCCTTACAAAATTGAAATCATACCCAAATATCAGCACTATGTTATTTTCCTCCAGTCCCTTCTGACATCCTTAACCACTTACAGATGTACACACTAGTTAGTGCAGTTTTTCAGTTGCACTTTCTTAGCTGACAAATTCAGCCTCCTAATTTGTATGGCTAGAGTCAGAGTAACAACAGATGTTATATTTTTAATTCTCCTTATACACCTATGTCTGATCCTTCAGGTAATGCAGTAATACATACTTCTGAAAAGAGAGAGTGAGAGCAAGAGAGAGAGAGAGAGAGAGAGAGAGTACGAATAGCTTATACAGTGTTCTTAGCTCAAGAATCTGAGGAAGTATAAACACTGCTTTTTGGAAGGATTGCCATTCCATATAAGACCAGGAGAAAACTGTTTTGCTGACTGACTTTAGACAGATTTTCAGCCATGTTATTTTTTTTCTCTTCCACTGGTGTTGTATGTTCTTCTAGCTTTCCTGGTGGGCAGTTGTGATCTATGAGCACGTCTTTAAAACCATTGAAATGCCTCGAGCCTGGGAATTTCTTATGTGTGTACAATATGTCGCGGCATATGGAGAGTCTAGGTGGCAGGCTATTTGGAAGGTGGCCACACTCACTAATCAGAGGGCAGACTTCACATGTGCTGAGTTGGGAAGGTACTATTGATCCCACAGTGACCTTTTCAGTTACACTCACACACAGTTCATAATGGGTTTTCGAGTAGTGTCAATGCACAAAAAGGTTAACTAAGGTTTAAACACTGCACATGGCTAAATGCCAACGACTGGGGTTCCTTCTTGGCTAAGCTTGTTGCAACTCACAACCAATGGACTGCCTTCCCCTTTTAAAGTTGTTTGGCAAATGGTATCGCTAATATTAACGGCAGCTCTAGTGATGATAATATTTCCCAGGTACTTTGCTAAGCTCTTACTCTTTGAGGTAGGGAATATATTCTCCATCTTATAAGTGAGGAGACTGAATTATGGAATGCTTGAGGTAAAAGGAGGAAAACAGGGTTTGAATTATGCTGTCTTGTGCTCTGAACCAAGATGAAATACTGCTTCCCTAGTGAGCCTGTTTGGTAAGCCAGGGAACTTAATGTTGGGACTTTAATTATAAAGCAATTAACTGGGTTACATGATCCACTTTACCAAAAAACCATTGACATTAATTGTATTAAAATGCTATTTGTTATTTTTTCAGTTGTTTTAAACATACCTACTTAGCTCAATTTGTAACAGTGCCGATCAGATCTTTATAAACAAAGAAAAACTTTCAGTGTCATTTTAGTGCTTTTAAGGTCACTGGCTGTGACTTGATATAATCGGACTAGAATCAAAGCCGGCATGTCTGACTAGTGCTTCCCCTGAGCTCCTTCAGAGTTTATAAATCTTTCAGGTGGTTTTTAATTATCCTGAATGCCTTTCTGCATATGGGTAGGGCTAGTTGGCCCATTTTCAGAAATAGTCACTCCACTACAAATGGGTTAGTCTCAGCCTGTGAACAACTGAATAGATCTCCATATGTAAAGGGAAACTGCAATGATTCTGGCCAAATAGGGAGGTTTACTCTCAGTTGTGAAGAATCTAAGTTACATATTTTGAAAATTGGATATAGTTTTATTTCTTGCAATCATACATAGTCACATACTAGTAAGAAAATGCTTCCAAATGAAGTCCTACTACAAGAGTTTTAATGACTAAATAAGATTTATCTGTAATGAGCAATGCTCATTTGCATGCAAATAATTAATGTGTCAAAGCCTTTAAAGAGAGATCGATCCTTCCTAGGTTAAACATGCCCCTTTGCAATCTTGTTTACACTATTACGTTGCTTAGCTAACCATTCATTCAAAGATAGTGCACTGGTAATTTGAACAGGAACTGGGCAGAAATTTAATCACAAATTCTGAATTACTGGAGCCCAAAATAATGAGGCTTCACTGTATAGTCATTTCTTGATTATCCACATCAATGAATGTGACACTGATCATTTTAAAATCATTTCTATTTTAACTTGTATATTATTTGGAGGAAAGTTACCTTCTCAATGATATTTTGCTTGGGCTCCTGTTAAACTTAAATTTGCATTCCCTCAGCACACATAGATGGGAAGTCAAAGAGACAGTCAAGAAGCATAAAATAAGAGAGTTGTGCAAAGCCTGTCTGGGATGAATCCTTAAGCTCAGCTAACCCCCAGGCTGAGCATCATCCTTATTAGAGATTTCGTCACTTCTAAATATGTGTTCAACAAACCTCCCAAAACAAACATGAATTCTCAGTTCCTAAAAACGAGTTCCTAAATAAAAGATAGTTCTCAATGCCACAGGAGCTCAGTGAACCCAGACCTGTGTCTTGGACCCTGGGTACATGGTTTAGGGACACCTCCAGCCTGCAAGTTTCCATGCGACGCCTCATGCACAACCAGGAAGACCTGGAATAGTAGACAGGACAGCTAAGTAGGTTTCTTCTGGAAAATCTCCAATCACAGGTAAGTTCTCTTTATTTAAAAATATTAGCAGCTCTAAGATTTTAAGTGAGAATATAATTTTCCTCATGGGCATTGTCTACCTTAGAAAAACTACTACAGAACATGCCTGTGACTATAGACTTGTAGTTCAGGCCACAGAAGATTAGAGATGGGACACAGGCACTCCCTTGACTTGCATCCTCTGGTCTGCTTTGACACAAACCAGGAGGAAAAGAAAGCTAGGCATCAGAAGCAATGGGTGGCAGGCCTATTAATGGCTGATCTGTACAGTGATCTGCCCTCAAGCAGACCCAACAGGCCAGTCCACTGCAGTGCTTTCAATGTGGTAAGCCTGGGCTTCATCAGAAGTCAGCTTGTGAAGAGCCCTGGCAGCTCTGCCAAGAGTTGGATCACTGGAAATGGACCTGCCCTGGAGTCGAAGGATGCCCAGGTCAGAGCCACAGATCTTATTGGCTCTAAGCTGAAAAGCCCTTCACTCAGCCCAACTTCCAAAGTGACCACTGCAGCTGAGGGGATGGTCAAGTAGGGTCAGCAACATTGCAAGCAGAACTGTAAATTTCTTGTTAGAGATGCCACCTGCCTTTACCTGGCCAGCTCTCCTCCCAGGCCAGCCAAGTGATGAAAGTCAACAGAGTGCCTTCCCCTAGGAGGTTCACACCTCCCTTAGGATATACCCCATGTGAAGAGATAGATAGGTCTGGGCCTCTGAATTTACAAGGCCTAAAGCCCACCAGATTATTATCAAGCCCCTTCTATCAGGTTCTATTTGCCTCTAAATCAGAAAAATTACTTGTAGCTTAGACTGCACCTTTCTTAGCTCCTCTAATAATGACTCTGTCCTTTGTTCTAGGCCCTGTCTAGTGCACTTGGGCCTCATTCCTTTGTAATCATAACCTCTACTCTACCACCAATGGCTCTACTCCCAACCTGTGTGTACTGATGGTCCTCTTCCCCACTTAATGCTGTATAATTGTTCAAACCTGGTAAACGCCACTCTTAGGATCATTGGTTACTATCCTCACTCTGTCTTTTATGACCTTGTCTAAATATGATCAGAGTCGGCAAACTTGGAAGGCTTCCATAGCCTTGGCAACTCATGACGAGAGCCTAGGGTGGTTACTGGCGCCATAAACTAGAGTGTCAATTTGTTGGGTCAACAACAAGAGCCACTGTGCACTTGCTCCTCATGTGGGATCTCTGTCCTTAATGTGCTGTACATTTTGATTTAATGCTATAACTAGTACTCAAGCACTATGTTTCACTTTGTGTTTCTATGTGGGTGTAAACTGTTGAAATCTTTTTACTAAATTGATCTTCTGTATATAAAGAGAATTGAAAAGGAATCTTGATGCAAATGGAAGGGGAGAGGGAGCGGGAGAGGGGAGGGTTGCGGGTGGGAGGGAAGTTATGGGAGGGGGAAGCCATTGTAATCCATAAGCTGTACACTGGAAATTTATATTCATTAAATAAAAGTTAAAAAAAAATAAAGATTCAAAAAAAAAAAAACAAATGCAAAAAAAAAATATTAGCAGCTCAAATTGTGGCCATTTGGGGAGTGAACCACCAGATGGAAGACCTCTTTCTCTATCCACCCCCCCCCCTTCTAACACTGGCTTTCAGATAAAATTAAAAAAAAAAAAAAAGACCCCACAAACAAATTTAAAAAAAAGCTCAAATAGTGTGCTTTCATGAAAGCTGTAGGTGCATTGAAAGAAAAAAAAAACACACTTCTTAACTTATCATAGAGAAGACGAGAAAGAGCGGAAGGCCAAAACTGTACCATATAAAATGAGCAAATGAAAAGAAACCATTCGAAGGAGAAATGTTGATGTGACGCATGCCACTTCCCCTTCTCTTGGATCTTTCTGGGGCTTTTCTGTTTTGTTTAGGTTGCTTGATACATTTCAGATGGGTTCAGACAAGGAGAAAGAGAGAGTGGTTGGTACCTGATGGCAGGAGAAAAGTAAACAAGCTTGACTTAGTTATTTTCTCTCCACCTCCAACATGCACAGCACTTGGGACCAAGACAGCCAATTGACCCTCAATACCTATTCTTCTCATTTGTAGTAGAACCTTGAGTTTTAGCAGGACATATGCATAAGACTACAATTGCCAGTCTCTCTTGTGCCTCAGAGCAGTCAGTGGCTTAAGTTCTGCTGTCTGGAGAGGTGATATGATAGCGAGAGTTCAAGCAAACATCCGGAGTCATAAGCATAAGAGACACACCCTAGGGATGAAAGTGTTTACGTCCCTGGAAACTACATGAGACTGCCACATCCTGTCTGGATTGTCAACCTCTAGATCTCATGTGAGAAGATTAAACTTTATGTCTTTGTGTCACTGTTCACTTGGATTTTCTGTCACCCATAGCTGTACCTAATTCTAACAGATGTAACATTTAATCAAGTTCTTTCCTTATACTGGGAATCTATTGCCTGGGCAAACGGCACAAAAGGCCCTTTAGAAGGGGATGATTTGTTGATGATTTTGTTGCTACCATATCAAAGAAGCTCTGTGTCCCTGAAACATCTCCACTACTGTGGAAATAATTGTGGTACTTAGTCTCTTTGTGTCAATAGCTCCGCACTGACAATATTTTGTCCTTGTGCATACCTCTTGGTGGGTTGCAACAACAGATACCACCATTAATCCTTGTCCACTGCACACTAGCTGCTCAGATGCTAACTTAACATGTGCTTATTCTCAGATGACTGTAGTTGATACAGCATGAGAGGGGAAGAGCAGATGCTCAGCAACATCTAAACCATGGCAAACACCCTATGATCGCCTGTTTCAGTATCTCACACTAGAAATGGTCTGTAAAAGAAAGGCAGATCTACTTTGATTACAAATTGCTAAACTCCTCTCCTCATGTCACTATTCTGGAAATGTTGAATTACATTCAAATTCAGACTGTACCCTATGGGCTAATGGGGTTGACAATTGACTGTGCTTAAATGGCATTAAGGTAATACATTTACACATCAAAAGTTTACAACCCAAAATTGATCACCTTGGCCAATTTACACAAGAAGGATCAATATAACCAGCTCCCCCTCTTTAAATGTTAACAAATGCTTCAACGCAACACGCCTGACCATGGGATGCAGATTAAAATTAGATACGGAATTAAGTTCCTTCTACACAGTAGACGAGTCAATTTGAAAATCCTGATAATCAGCCAGAGCTGCCCACAAGGCTTGGCTTTATAGCATTTAACAAGAAAGGAAGCTTGCTCCCCACAAACCTAATGATTTTTGTTTAATTCAGCAATGGGAAAGACAGGAACAATAATAAGGTTGGGGATTTTTTAGGTAATGTCACCATTCCATCCGGGGAGGAAACAGTTTTGAGCTAGTAATGGACGATCCCTAGTCCCATGCCCTGGGAGATACCTGTAAAGGAGAACATAAGGATCCTCACTCTCCCTCCCTGCTCACAGAAAGGCTGCACTGCCATCAAGGGCAAGCTAGACCAACGTTATCTAGAAAGACCCCTTCTATACACACACAACCACAGTCATCCTCAGTAGCATGCCTGCCTGTCAGATAGGCAGTACCCAAGCACAACTTCTTCTTTTTAATTTGAGAGGCAGAGAGAGAGAGAGAGAGGGAGAGAGATGAGAGAGAGACAGAAAGAAAGAGAAAGAGAACTCCACTCATTGACCAGGGCAAAGCTGGCAACTAGAAACTCAATCTGGAGACACTACATGCCATCACTACAGGCCATCACCTCCAGCCTTCTAGGATGGACATGAGAGCAGGAAGCTGGAAGCAGGAGTGGAGTACAGGTCATGAATCCAGGCACTCTGGTATGGGTGCGAGTGTCTCAAGTGGTGTGTTAACCTCTAGGCTAAATGCCTACCATGAAGTGCAATTTCTGATTGCACATATACAAGAGCTTCAATACAAGCCTGTGCACTACCAGAGGCCAGTGCCTTCCTGATTCTATCATTCTCTCCCTATTCTAGTCATGTGTTCTAGGAGCTGTGATGTTGGATAGCTAATTATAAATGAACTCACATCTATCAGTTTGCATCTTAATGTATTCTCTTTTCTGGAAATGGTTAATTCTAAAAAAGGTCAAATCTTAAAACAAAAGATTCTTTTCAACAATGTATATTTAGGAGCTCCTGGCATCAGCCTGACCCAACCCTGGCTGTTGCAGCCATTTGGAGAGTGAATGGAAAAGAGATATTCTCTCTTTCTCTTTCTCTGTCTCTTCACCTACCCCTCAAATAAAATGAAAATAAATAAATTAAAAGTATTTATTTGCAAAGCAGTGGGATATATATATATATATATATATATATATAAAGAGAGACAGAGAAAGAGAGACAGAGGGAGTGCTCCCAACTGCTGTTTCCCTCCCCCAAATGCCCTCAACAGCCATGGCTGGTCTAGATGGAAGCCAGAAGCCAGGAACTCATTCCAGGCCTCCCACATGGATGGTAGGGACCCAACTGCTTGAGCCATTACCTGTTGCTCCCAAATACATTTGTAGAAAGCTAGAGTCAGGATCAGGAGTTATGTATGGATCCCAGGTTCTCTATTGTGGTGCTGTCTTCACTGCCAGGCAAAATGCACACTCCCCCAGCTCAATGAATCTTTGATGGTGGTATTTCAAGTTAGTGATTCTCAAGGTTAGCTCATATAAGGATCAGCAATGTAGCTCACTATAATTGCAAATCCCTGGGCCCTATCACCAAAGATTCCAAGTCAATGGATCAAAGTGGAGCTCAAACATCTTTTGAAATGGAGTGCTTCACTCCCCCCAGGTGATTCCAGCACAGCTGATTCATAGACCACATTAATCTAAATGGTTGCCTACTCTCTTGCTCGATTCTGCAAAACATTAACACATTATTTAAACAAAATTCTTAAAATTAATATTTGGGTTTAGTCAAAATAAACTTTCTTTGTTTGGATACAGTTCTGATCTATTTGATAGGCATGCCTTTCTGTAAATAGTTACGGGATTGACTACAAGAAGCCTTATCCTGTTGTCTTGAAAGTAACAAATGATAATTTCTTTCTGGATTATAGAAGACAAAGAGAGGATTCTGTTTCTTTAGCCTTCACACTAATACTTCTCAGTATTAGCCTTCCTGCACAAGTTGCCCTCTGGCTACAGCTTTTATTTCCTTCCAGTTTCTCTTTCAGTGACAATCACCACTGTTTATTGTACCTCTACTTTGTGCCAGGGACTCTAAGGTGCTTTACATACACCTTATGCATGCATCTCATTTACTCATCACATGGACCCTAATGAGGTGGGTACTGTTTCATCTCTTTGTCACAAATGAGTGTGATGTGACAAAGAAAAGCAAACAATTCAAACAAATACAACCCTTTCAAACATGAATTCTATAAGGATAGGGATTTTTGTTGATTTCTTTCACTACTGAATTTTGAGCACCTAGAATAGTGTTTGGCACATAATAGGCACACAATAAATATTTTACCTTCCTGTAAGAAGTCATGTTTTTGTCTAGGATCAGTTACTTATAAAATAAATATTTTTGCCTTGTGCCATTTATTTTTCATACAAGTCATTTACAGTCATGACATTTTGGTCAATGACAGACTGTGTGCATGAAGGTGGGCCTATAAGATAACATCCACATGGTAGCCATCTTAATTTGTGTAAGTACACTCTATGACAAAATTGTCTAATGATGCATTCCTCAGAATGACACCCTATTGTTAAGCAATACATGACTGTATATATCAAAAAATTGTACCTACCTATAAGAAGTGGTCAATTATTTATAAAACAAATAAACCCACTCAAGTTAGGTTAATCCAAAGGAGTTTAATAAGTTTAGGTCAAAAATAAGAAACTTTCATGTCCCAAGTAACAGGAAATAAAGCCAGATCACATGGGTACTAGAAAGAATTGAGATAGATGATCTGTTTCTGTTTCTTGGGGCCATGAGGTGTCTGTGTGTCCACTCCCAATTTCTTTCCAACAGATAGAAATTTCAGTGTAAAGGTTTCAGCTCATGTTCGCTGTTCACATCAGCTTGCATATTCATTTGGTTTCCTATCATAGTAACTCTGGCTTCAACTTCATAGATACCAAATAGAGCACTGTTTCTTTTGCCAATTTCCATTGGCATTTGGGCCAGGTGTCCATCCTTGGCCCTATTAACTGTAATCAGGAGGTAGAGTCATGTGAGTGGCCCCTTCCAACTAAAGGATGGACCAGATTCCCTAAAGGGGCTGTATAAGCAATGCAAGTGTGACTGATAGCTCTAAAGTAGATGAATAGCCAGTGACCTGAAGTGGTGTTAGAAAAGTTATGCTACATGCCAGAGGCTTCTAGAATAGAGATCGGTGCACTTTTCTGTAAAGGACCAGATGGTAGATACTTTAGGTTTGTGGGCCAAAAAGTCTGTCAACTACTACTGAATTCTGCAATTGTACAAAAGCATCCAAAGCAATAAATAAAAGAATAGGCAAGGTGATTCAATACAACATGAAAAATATAAAAACAGTATAAAAGTACAGAAACAGACAGAAAACTGGATTTGGCCTGACTGCTGTAGTATGCACACCGCTGTTCTAAGACAAAATCTTCCTCGGGAAATAGGACACTTGTCCATTTTCCCATGAACCTGTCTTCTGGTTCTCTGGGCCAACGATGTTATAATGTTACTGGTTTCTTCTCTTTTAAAATCATCAATAAATTGCCATGGCCCTAGACGTGAGCCATCCTATTAAGCAGGGACTACAAGTCCTTGGCTATATTACAAGGAGGGTGATTCAAGTACCAAGTTATACTTGAGATGCTTAAAGGAGAGTGAGCGATTATGCTATGTGTTGCTTGGGTGGTATAATTGTCTAAGCTCAAAGGGCCGTTTTCACAGGAACAATTTATATATACTCCTCCCCTTCCTTATGCCAACCCTCTACCAGTACTTTTACCCAGAAAAATTTTAGTGTGTGCTGTGTTCTTACTTCACGGAGTACCGCTTTGCAAAGTGTGTTAATATAGTATGAGAAATAAAAGAAGGGTCCAAAAAAAGGATGAGAACTGGAACCAATATGTGTCACCCTTGACTGCATGGATTGTTTGTGAAGTAGAAAGGCAGAGAGTTTTAAATGTAGTCTTATTTTAAAGAGTTGGTGCTTGTAAATGCAGCCCACGTGGCTAGGGCTAAGCTTGTAATAACTTTGCAAGTGCTGTGAAGAAGCCCCAATTTCTCTCTGAAAGTGGTTTTGTCATACTGTAATATAAAAGGATAAGGGAGTAATCTTACTGTGTGTTGCTAGGTGGATGCTGTTGCCTGCAGTTTATTATATTTAGGTAATGCTTAACTGCACACTTGATAGACATTACTTTTATGTTGTGGCTCCTGGACTGTTTTATGCTCCCTGGTCATTATGCTAAGAAATGAGGTTCTCTTACCTCTCAGAGTTAAAGTCCCCTGCTCCTACCCCTGGTCCTAATAAAAGATTCTGACAGTGGAACTACAAAACCAAGCTCTCACTCTCTCAACTAAAACAAGAATGAGTCTACTATGAACAGGCTTGGGACCCTTCGAATGGATAAATTTGCCAGTAAAAACTGGCAAAGTACCAATTGAGTCAACACGTTAATTAAATGCTTTTATATAGCACTATCCTCAAAGTGTGGAACAGTTGCCCAGTGAGTGTGGGGAGGAGAAGGCAATTAGAGTAGCTGTGGTAAAGCATACTGGTTTCAGAGTATTTCTCTCTTCAAATCTAAGGTTGGAGGCTTTGCCATCCCCTTCCACGTAGCTCTTTTCTTAGGCAACATCATGCTCCTCTGATTTCTCCCTTCACTACCTCCACCTGCTCCACCTTTGGTAGTGAGCTGTGTCCTTGATAACTTGTCCCAGGAAAAGGAAGATCATCAGGATAAATGATGGAGTTGGTCTTTTCAAGTCACAGCCAAAACAGTCACTGTGATCTGATTCTCGTAAGTCAGATGTCGCAGAATGACATTTCATACACGTGAAGAACAGCACCATTAGCAAATTGGCTTTAGGTTTCTTGCTCTTTGTTTTTAATAACCTCAAACTTACGGAAAGTGTGCCAGTACAATACAAATAATGTTATTCTCTTGAATCATTTAAGGAGAAGTTGCTAACCTGTCACGTCCTAATACTAGCTCAGTACTTATTTCTTACAAACAAGTACACTCTCTTACATAATCACAATATAACTACCTTCATCATGAGATTCACTACTATGATCTCATCCCATTCAGGTTGCAGCAGTTGTCCCAGTAATGCCTTCTATAGCCAAAGGATCAAGTTCAGAATACAGTGCTACCCTTAGCTGTCATAATTCTTTACCCTCCTTTAGTCCACGACATTTTCTTGGTTTACTTTGAGTTTCTTGACGAACACTCTCAAAAATTATGGACTGGTTATTTTGCAGCTTGCCCCTAGTTTGGAATTGTTTTATGTTTCCTCCTAATTGGGTTCGTATTACGGACCTTCGGCAGGAACATCCGAGAAGTGATGCTGCATCCTTCTCGCTACACGCTATCATATAGCACGTGATTTCTAGCCGTTCCATTATTGTTCATGTTCACTTTCATAACTTCATTAAGATTATGTCTGCCAGGCATCTCTGCTATAAATTTAATCTTTTCTCCTTTATCACATTTTGTACTTATTTATTTTAAAATTATTTTAGACTTACAGCAAGTATATAGTACATTGAATCTCATATACTTATCACCCAGTTTCCACCAATGTAAGCATCTTCAATGAAAAGAATTAATATTTGTGGGAGGTGGCACATTGAAGCCATGCAGAAATTTATTTCTTATAAAACATTCTTTTTAAAATTTAGCAAATTTACAGAAGGGGAATAAATTTGCTGTATTTCATACACATAGTTTTAAGAGCATAATGATGCTTCCCACCCTTCATTCCCTCCCTTTCTCCCACCCTCCCTCCTCCTTCCTTTATTATTTTTATTTGGATTTTTAGAATGACATACTTTCAATATATTTCTTTAAAAATTTATTTATTTATTTGAAAGGCAGAGTTATACAGAGAGAGAAGGAAAGGCACAGAGAGAGAGGACTTCTGTCCACTGGTTCACTCCCCAATTGGCCGAAACGGACGGAACTGATCTGGAGACAGGAGCTTCTTCCGGGTCTCCCACGCTGGTGCAGGGGCCCAAAGGACTTGGACCATTTCCTACTGCTTTCCCAGGCCATAGCAGAGAGCTGGATTGGAAGTGGAGCAGCCGGGACTTGAGTTGGTGCCCATATGTGGTGCCGGAACTGCAGGCGGTGGCTTTACCCACTATGCCACAGAGCTGGCCCCTCAATTTACTTTATAATCACAATCTTAACCCTCAACTAAACAAAGAATTCAACGAGTAATAAATAGAAAAACCACTGTTCCTCAAGAGTATTGACAAAGGCTATAAACAATAATCAAATCTCAAAATGTTAATTTCATTCATATATATTTTTTTGACTTTGTATATTAGCTACCACAAATCAGGAAAGACATGATATTTGCTCTTTTTGGGACTGGCTTATTTCACTAAGCTTAATGGACATTTTTTAATATACTAATTGATTATGTAGATATTTTTAGAGAAATATCGATTCAAATATTTTGTTTATTATTTTAATTGGATTTTTATGATATTGAGTTCTTTATATATCCTATAACAGAACCCTGTAAGCATTCTTCACATATTTAGAATGATAGAAAATATGTGATTTGCAAATATTTTCTCCCTTTGTGTAAGCTGTCTTTTCATTTTCTTAATAATGTTCTTTAATGCATACTTTCAATTTTTTTTTTGACAGGCAGAGTGGACAGTGAGAGAGAGAGAGAGTCAGAGAGAAAGGTCTTTATCCATTTTAGTATTTTTTTTGTTCTAGTACTGGTGGTTGAACTCTGTAATTAACACACAATTATTCTTAGGTGTTTACATTTTAACTGAAAAGTGATCCCTGTTAAATATAAGAGTGGGAAAAAGAGAGAGAGGAGATGTACAATTTGGGGCATGCTCAAGCTGACTTGCCCCAAATGGTGGAGTTAGAAACGTGCCAGGGGATTCCAATACAATCCCATCAAGGTGGCATGTACCAATGCCATCTCACTAGTCCAAGTGATCAATTTCAGTTCACAGTTGATCACACTGATAGGTCTAAGAGTCAAAGGGATCACACAAACAAGACTAGTGTCTGCTAATACTAACTGATACAACCAAAAAGGGAGAGAATGATCCAACATGGGAAGTGGGAGGCACAGCAGACTCATAGAATGGCAGATGTCCTAAATAGCACTCTGGCCTCAGAATCAGCCCTTAAGGCATTTGGATCTGGCTGAAGAGCCCATGAGAGTATTTTAGGCATGGAAAGCCAAGACACTCTGGGAAAAAAAAAAAAGAAAAAAGAAGACCTAAATGAAAGATCTGCACGAGTGAGATCCCAGTGGAAAGAACGGGCCATCAAAGAAGGAAGTACCTTTCTCTGAAGGGAGGAGAGAACTTCCACTTTGGCTATGACCCTGTAGGGATAAGATCAAAGTCAGCGAACCCTAAAGGCTTCCATAGCCTTGGCAACTCATGACTAGAGCCTAGGGAGATTACTGATGCCATAAACAAGAGTGTCAAATTGTTAAATCAACAACAGGAGTCACTGTGTGCTTATTTCTCATGTGGGATCTGTCCTTAATGTGTTGTCCAATGTGAAGTAATGCTATAACTAGTACTGAAACAGTATTTTTACACCTCGTGTTTCTGTGTGGGTGCAAACTCATGAGATCTTTACTTAGTATATACTGAATCCATCTTCTGTATATAAAGATAATTGAAAATAAAAAAAAACCTTGGTGTTAAATTGGAAATTGCATAGAAAATGAATCAATTTTTAAACAAAATATCATGTAGGATCTCTGTCCTTAATGTGCTGTACATTGTGATTTAATGCTATAACTAGTACTGAAACAGTATTTTTCACTTTGTGTTGCTATGTGAGGGCAAACTGTTGAAATCTTAACTTAATATATACTAAACTGGTCTTCTGTATATAAAGAGAATTGAAAATGAATCTTGATGTGAATGGAAGGGGAGAGGGAGCGGGAGAGGGAGGGTTGCAGGTGGGAGGGAAGTTATGGGGGGGGAGTCATTGTAATCCATAAGCTGTACTTTGGAAATTTATATTCATGAAATAAAAGTTAAAAACAAAACAAAACAAACAAACAAACAAAAAAGTCTTCCTTTTCCGTTGGTTCACCCCTCCCCCCCATGGCCCTGTTGGCGGCGCACTGCACCGATCTGAAGGCAGGAGCCAGGTGCTTCTCCTGGTCTCCCATGCGGGTACAGGGCCCAAGGACTTGGACCATCCTTCACTGCACTCCCAGGCCACAGCAGAGAGCTGGACAGGAAGAGGAGCAACTGGGACAGAATCCGGCACCCTGACCGGAACTAGAACCTGGTGTGCCAGCGCCGCAGGCGGAGGATTAGCCAATTTAGCCATAGCGCAGGCATACTTTCAATTTTTATAAAGTCAAATTTATCTATTGTTAGATTTTCATGCACTTGGCTTTATATCTAGCAATTCATGATAAAAATGAAGTCATTAGTATTTACTCCAATGTTTTCTTGTAAACATTCTATAGTTTTTAGTTCTTGGGGCTAATTTTTGTGGGGTGTGAGGAAGAGGTCTTTTGCATGTGGATATCCAATTGTCTCAGAATCATTTATTGGTGGGACTATTTTTTGAATAGTCTTGGCATTTTTGAAAATCAATTGCCTATAGACATAGTTTTGTTGTTGGGCTATCAGTAGTATTCCATATGACTTTATCTTAAAACCAATACCACAATGTTTTTATTATTGTAAGTTTATAGGAAGTTTTGAAATCAGGAAGTGTGAGTGTGTGAGTCTTCACACTTTGATTTTTTTTTTTTTACAAATTTATTTTTTCTCCATTTGGGGCAAACCCCACATAAACTTATGGGCGGGCATCTCTGTTAAAAAATGCCATTATAGGCCGGTGCCGTGGCTTAACAGGCTAATCCTCCACCTTGCAGCGCCGGCACACCGGGTTCTAGTCCCGGTCAGGGCACCGATCCTGTCCCAGTTGCCCCTCTTCCAGGCCAGCTCTCTGCTGTGGCCCAGGAGTGCAGTGGAGGATGGCCCACGTTCTTGGGCCCTGCACCCCATGAGAGACCAGGATAAGCACCTGGCTCCTGCCATCGGAACAGCGCGATGCGCCGGCCGCAGCGCACCTACCGCGGCGGCCATTGGAGGGTGAACCAACGGCAAAAAGGAAGACCTTTCTCTCTGTCTCCCTCTACTGTCCACTCTGCCTGTCAAAAAAAAATGCCATTATAGGAAAATTTTCTAAAAGATCTTTGGAAATTTGATAAGGAACACACTGAATCTATATATTGCTTTGTAGAGTATTGCAATCTTAACAATATTAAATCTTCTAATTCATGAACAAAGAATATCTTTCCATTTGGTTATGTCTTCTTTAATTTATTTCAATAATGTTGTATAGTTTTCAGTGTACAAGATTTGTTCCTGCTTGGCGAAGCTTATTCCTAAGTGTTTTACTACTATAAATGGAATTGTTATCTTAAATTCTTTTTTAGATTGTTCATTGCTCTTGTATATAAATAAAATTGTTTTTGATGTTTTGATATTGTACACAACAGCATTACTGAATACTTTTGTTAGCCCTAGTAGTTTTTCTTTTTGTGAACTTACTGGTATTTTCTATATATAGGATCATGCCATCTGCAAATTCAATATTTATTTTGATGCTTAAATTGTCCCAGATTTCATCTGTGGGAGACTCATTTAAACTGACTCCGATGTCCTTTGGGCTTGCCTTCATCATTCGGAGAAACTTCTTGCTTTCTGGCACAATAAGGTATTCTCATGACTGTTTTGTATTTTCTCTACCCTAACTTCAGAATCAGCCATTTTTTCATGGAGTCATCATTCATTTTACCAAAGTATTAATTTTTTAAAATTTATTTTCATTCCAGGTCCTCAAACCAGGCACTCCTAAGTGGCATCTTCACTTTTGTGCCAAATACCCACCCTGAGAAGGGCATTGAGAATCTAAGATCTGAGTGGTAGACATGCTTGTTGCTATTTGAGTGTCACTGTTCCCATTACCTCTTCATGAACAGAGCTAGGGAATACACACACACGCACACACATACACACACAACATCCATATTTATTTTTATTTATTTATATTGAAATCCATGAGTTTACATAAATAACTTTAATGCCCTTCCAATACCACAGGCTTCATTTATGGTTTTTCCTTGTCCGTATTATAACTTTTTTCAAATAGTGGAAAGCCTTGCTCCCATTATTCTTAATATATTTACTTATTTTACAAATCTGGCTACATCTACCAATTTTCCATTTTTGCTACAACGCCTTTCCCTGAACATATATCCCTCTTACCCTACTTGAAATCTGACCTCTATGCTATGCTGCTGTCACTGGCCCCCATGTGGATTCCTTCTAATCTTGCTTATGCACCCAAAGATGTACCCTCTATGTGGCTTGGGATCTGATACCCTTTGTTAGGTTATCTTTTTTGTGGCTTCCCCATTCACAGGGTATGCTCTTCAACCTGTTTTTGCTCTGGTACCTCTTGCTGGGACACTCATGGTGGGTACTGCCCTCACCCTGTTTTGACTGTAGTATCCCTCATTAGCTAGCAAAGGAACCACAATGTGAGTACATTTAACACAGGCAGATTTAACTATCAATCCTTAGATCAGAAAGGAGAAGAAAAAGGGAGAGGCAGGGAGATGGAAAGAGAGGAAGAGAGAGAGAGAGAGAGAGAGAGAGAGAGAGAGAGAGAGAGAATATTACTAAAATAACAGCACTGATTCTTACATTCAGTGGGTACATGTCCTGGTTAGAACATTTAATCATTATAGCATTCTTATTAGATAGCTACTTTAGATAGTCAGTATTCACCCAATTTTACATATGAGCAAATTGATGTTTTAAAAGGTCAAGTCTTGCCCCCGGTCACACAGTTAGTATATATGGCAGAACTAGAATTCTAACTCGTTTGACTCAAGAGCTATGCTTTCCTGTGTCCAGGAATGTGAAATTCACTTGCTTGTGCTGCAGCCAATTCCAGCCTTGAATTTCCTTGATTGTTAAAATGTTTTATCCTCTAATAGAATTAAAAATTTGTTTCCCTGGAATTTTCCCACCCATTAGTCTTGGTTTTATCCTTGGGGATGTGTGAAACAATTCTAATTGCTCTTCCAAATGAAATCCCTTAAGATGTTTCTGGGAAGCTGTCATTTCCCCGGAGTTTTATGTTCTCTAGGCTAGACGTTTCTAGTTCCTATAATTCTCATTCCTCCTATTGATGGGAAAATGGCTTTCCTCTAGTAGGTTACACTGCACTTCTGTTCCTATGTACAGATTCAGGAACACAGTGATACTTTCCACCCTACTCTCCCTCCTGCCCATGCTCTCACCCTTCCTCCTCTATCACCTATTCCTATCCTTAATTTTTACAAAGATCTATTTTCAGTTAACTTTATACTCATCAGATTAACCCTACACTAAGTAAAGAGTTCAACAAATAGTATGAAGAAAAAACACTGTTTTCTCAACAGTTGAGAAAAGGGCTATTAAAAAATTACTGAATCTCAAAATGTCAATTCAGTCCTATAGGTTTCCTTTTAGGTACTCTATTAATTACCAGAGATCAAGGAAAACATATGGTATTTGTCTTTTTGGAACTGGCATATCTCACTAAGTATAATGCTTTCCAGTTGCATCCATTTTGTTGCAAATGACATGATTTTTTTTATTGCTGTGTAGTATTCCATAGTTTATGTATACCATAATTTCTTTATCCAATCTTCAGTTGATGGACATCTGAGTTGATTCCAAAATCCAGTTAAGAAATGGGCAAAGGAGTTGAACAAACATTTTTCAAGAGAGGAAATTCAAACGTCCAACAGACACATGAAAAATGTTCAGGATCACTAGCCATCAGAGAAATGCAAATCAAAACCACAATTATGTTTTACCTCACCCCAGTTAGAATGACTCTAATACAGAAATCAACAAACAACAAATACTGGCGAGGATGTGGGGAAAAAATACCCTGGTCCACTGTTGGTGGGAATGTAAACTTGCCCAGCCACTGTGGAAGGCAGTATGGAAATACCTCAAAAATCCGAATATAGGGGCCAGCACTGTGGCGCAGTGGGTTAAAGCCCGGCCTGCAGTGCAGGCACCCCATATGAGTACTGGTTTGAGTCCCAGCTGTTCCAATTCTGATCCAGCTCCCTGCTAATGTGGTTGAGAAAGCAGGGCAGGATGGCCCAAGTCCTTGGGCCCCTGTACCCACATGGGAGACCCAGAAGAAGCTCCTGGCTCCTGTCTTCAGCTCAGCTCAGCTCTAGCCATTTCAACCATCTGGGGAGTGAACCAGCAGATGGAAGACCTCTCTCTCTATCTCTAGCTCTTTCTGTAACTTTGTCCTTCAAATAAATATTTAAAAAAAAGAAATCTGGATATAGATCTACTATATGACCCAGCTAACCCACTCCTGGGAATTTACCCAAAAGAAATGAAATCAGCATATGAAACAGTGATCTGTAACTGCATGTTTTTTATAGCTTAATCCACAATAACCCCAAACATATTCTATTGTATTGAGGGCAAAACTCTGAAATGACAAGGATAGAATTCAAACTACCTTGCACTGCAGTTATTTATTAGAATATGAGAATAAGTGCTACATTCTCATTTTCACATAGGCCTTTCTGTACCTGTTACACTAAGGCAAGTTGTTGGTCTAGGCTCCATTCTTTTTATGTAAGTTCATGAATTTCCAGGGAATATACTACCATTTCTTTGCAATTAGGAATGTGCAATGTTACAACTAGATCAGTGCATTTCAAAATTACCTGGAGTTCATATGTCTGATAGGGGTCTAGTATCCACAATATATATAAAGTACACTTAGAATTTGATTATAAAAATACAAGCTCATTAAAAATGGATAAAATATATGAATAGACATCTTTCCAAAGAATATATACAAATAGCCAACAATAATATGCAAAAAGATACTCAACATCATTAATCATTAGTAGGAAAATTTAAATCAAAACTATGTTGAGACATCACTTCACGCTGACTAGAGTGGCTAGAATTAAAAGTAAAAAAAAAAAACCTTCAGAAAAAACAAGTGTGGTAAGGATATGGAGAAATTGTGTCATATTGTATCATATATTCTTGGTGAGAATGTTAAAATAGTTCAGCTACTATGTAAAATAGCTTGATTGTTGCTCTAAAAATTAAACTTAGAACTACCATATGACCCAAAAATTCCATTCCTAGGTACATTCTCAAAAGAAAGGAAAACAGATGTTCAAACAAGCACTTTCGTACCAATAACTGCTCATAGCAGCACTGTTCTCAATAGCCAAAAGGTGGAAACAACATAAATTGCCATCAGTAGGTGCATGGATAGACAAATTTTTTCTATACATATAATGGAATATTATTCAGTCTCCAAAAGGAATGAGGTACTACTGATCCATGCAGCAACATGGATGAACCTTGAACACATAATGCTAAGTGAAAGAAACCAGACACAAAATAGACCACGTGTTTTATTATTCAATTTTTTACGAAATATCCTGAATAGGTAAATTTCCAGACACAGAAACCAGGTTAGTGTTTGCCAGGTGCTGGGAGGAGGAGGGAATGCACAACACCCGTAATTACTTAATGGGTATGGGAGCTCCTTTGTGGGTGCTGAACATGTTTTGGAACTAGGTAGAAGTGACTGATTGCCATTGTGAATATCCTAAATTCAACTTAGTTTTCTGCTTGAAAATGGTCAATTTTGTTATATGAATTTCACCTCAACAAAAATAATTACCTGTAGCTGCCTGGCAGGTGAGTGGATGGTGTGGCAAATGAGTACAGTGATTTCCCCTAATTTTGTCACTCAAGGCTGAGTTACTTGTTTCAAAAGATATTCTGAAGTTATAAATGAAGCTGAAGGTGAAAACAGATCATGTTGGCTTAGGAATATGATAACTATGTATCTTGAGCTGAGGCATGTGTTTTCTAGACAGATTGTTCTAAAAACCATGCTAATTAGATAAGATAATGACAGCCATAATGAAATGGCAACCAACATCATGCTTCGTGGATGAATATATTTATCACTTAAATATACAGTTGTTAAATCAGGGCATTTTCTTCATTTTTCTACTATTTTGGATGGAACAAATCCTTATTTTCTGGAAGAAATCAATTTTAACTAGAACCACTGCATTTTAAATTTCCATGCAGTGCAGGACTAACTTAGTATTATTAATATTTGCCATACACACTTTCACTCGTAAGGTTTCTTCTTCCTGGATTCAATAGTCCATCAGAGAGCTGTGAAAAGGGATAATCAAAGAGACAAAAATCTCAAATACCTCCCAAACAGCCAAATTTTACCTCTGCTCCACAGTCCTTGAGTGAACCTCACATATCTTTCACTGTTAATGAGCCAAATTCCCCAAGGGCTTCCCTCCTCCCTGGGGGAAATTTAGACACTTGGAGAAGCTGCATCAACTTGCAGACCACGAGCGTGCCGTTTGGTAAATTACAGCTTCCATATTCTGGAACGCTAGAGAAAATTAATATTGCTTTGCAGGCTGTCAAAGTTCACATCAAATGCAGTTGGGAAATTAATTAAAATATCTAGTAAAATTTGCATGCACTATTTAGATATAGTGAGTCAAATAGTTAAAACTAGATTTCCACCTAGAAATTAGTGGATGAAATTATTTCTTTGTGTGCTGTGATTGCATTTTCATTTCTAAAGAATCAGGAAGAATCCTTTTTTTCCCTTTCCTAGTGTTGGAAGTCTGTATGAAAATTCTCTGAAGTATTGCTCAGTATCTTCTAAAGCCACCTTTTCATTCACAAATGTTCCTCCAGACCTTCAACTTTCTTCTGGCTATACAGAGCACATTATACTGCTACACTAGAAAGAGGGATGGCAATTAATTGTATGGGCAATTTGCTACCTAAGTGAATCATTTTGTAAGGGGTATATGAGTATCTGAAAAACGTACAGTAACTATTAAATCAGTCAGTAAATTAGCAAGATAAGCCATTACATTGAAATCGATTTTTTTCTCTCTTTTTCCTTCCCTTCAATTGTCTGTAACCATATTCTTTGTGACTATACATCACTACAGACTGACAATCATTGAGTAACCAAAACAGTTTCACCACTAAATCCATCATCTGGCTCATTATCCTCACATTTCACATTATGGGAGCAATGCATACACAAAGCACCACTACACTGGTGTTAATCTAAGTAAAGGTTACATTAATTTTCTTAAAGAAATCCTAAATTTATTTTTAGGAATAATTATACAGCTAAGCATAATGTATTTTATGATTCTCTGACATTTTGATCCTCACATGGTTTTGTTTACTTACTTGTTTATCAATAAAACCCTAATATTACTTGGAAAACTCCATTACGACAGTTGTTGAGATTATTCTTCCAATTCTAGTTACCATTACAAGATAAAAATGGCCCAGAAAACATAAAGGCTGAAACCAACAATGATTTCATCACTTCTCACAGTTTCTGTGGGTCAGGAAGTAAAGAAGGGTTCACGTGGAAGGTTCTGGCTTGGAGACACCCGCAGTCTCAGTTGAATGGTGCCTGGAGCTGGCCAGTGGTGGGCTGGGGCAGAAGAGGCTGGCAGGGCATCTCTCTTTCTCCATGCAGTTTCCATGCTTCTCTGTGCAGTCTCTTCTAGGCTTATTTGGGCTTCCTCTGAGTGTGGCAGCCTCGGGGCTATCTGAAAGCTTCAAGGCAGCAAACAAGGCAGAAGCAGTATCACCTTCTAAGACGGAGCCTAAGAAGCCCTCTGCTTTATTTCTGTCTCATTACCAACTGCAAGTAAAACAAGCACAGGGCTGAGTATCTGGCCTAAAGATCTTGGTTAAGGACTTGAGTTCCGGTTCTGGCTCCTGATTCCAGTTTATGACTGATGTGGATTCTATGAGGCGGCGATGATGGCTCAACTGAATGGGTTCCTATCACCCTCCTGGGAGGCCTGGATTGAATTCCCAGCTCTGGCTTAGACCCCAGGTATGGGCCATTGTGTGCATGTGGAGAAGTTAACCAGCAGATGGGAGCTCTATCTATCTAATAAATGAATTTTTAAAAAAGAAAGCATAAGCCCAGCCTGATTTAAGGTGTTGGTGGCACTTGACTGCACATTATTTTTTATTTGTAAATAATTGCAATTTGTACATAATAATTTGCATGTCGTGGGTACAGTATGACATTTTGATACATGGAGTTCATTTCTTGGTGGTGGAGTGACAACTTTCTGCAGAGCTTGCAGAGTGGGAGATACTGCTGCAACAATATTTGGAAGATATAATCTGCTACATTATGTCTCGCCACAGCTTTCCAGCTATTTTGCTCACTAAATCTCTGAGCAATTGAGATTTTCCCTTCTTGCACTCAAACACAGTATCATGATGAAGATATTATTAAGTCCTGTCATGTCTATGGTGCCATGCCAGATACTTTAGACTTGATACAAATAATATCATGGTCCCTTCCATGTGAGAAATTATTTCCAAGTTAAAGGAAAGTAAATAGATAAGTATTGTACATTTTACTTTCTCCTGTTTTGCTCAAATAAAACAATGAGGGAAAATCCACAAAATAAACTTACTGCATTATTAAAATTACACCCCAAAAGCCCTTGTCCCTTTAATAAAGAGACTATAATGTGTTTTGTGTTACTAGATACTTCATGGAAGAATTCTTGTTTAAAAGCGGTGGAATAGTGAATCAATGTAGCCAAAGGAGAAAAAAAAAGAGGAAGGTGTGTGCAGTGTCCCAGAAAGCCCAAGGGCAGAAGTGTTACTGGGCCTCAAGAACAAACCAAAACAAGAACTCAGATGTCATCTGAGATTTCTTCATCGTTCCCTCAGTCCAGCCTTTGCTGCTACTTTTATCTGCTTCATAAAAAACATGGAAACTGCAGTGCTCAGAATTTCATGCTCTCTTGTGCAGCCACCAGAAGAGAAACTGATTTGTTTGTCATCTCCATACCCAAATTGTTTCAGCTCACCACGGTTCCAAAACAATTGTATCTAGGGGTTGGGGAAGCCATAGTTACAACAGCTTCAAAGGGAATCATGTTGATCAAAGAGGGGTCAAGTCTTAAAAATGGTGTACTGGGGAATTCATTCAACAAGTGTCTATTAGATCAAGACTGGGAAATGTACAAAGGACTGACTCTAGGGGTTGGAGTTGTGGCACAGTGGGTAAGGCCTCTGCCAGCAACACTGGCATCTCATTTAGGTGTCAGTTCATCTCCTGGCTGTTCCACCTTCAATACAGCATCCCTACTGATGGCCTAGGAAAGGCAGTGGAAGATGGTCTAAGTGACCTGGAGGGAGTTCTTGACTACTGGCTTTAGCCTGACCCAGTCCTGGCCGTTGTGGCCATCTGGGAAATGAGCTAGTGGATGGAGGATCTGTCTCTCTGTCTCTCCCTCTCTTGCTGTAAGTCTTTCAAATAAATTAATAATTTTTTTTTTGCTTTCAGTCAAATTATTTATTTACGTAACAGCTTCCTGACAAGTCTACAAAGAAATTGGAAAATGACTAAAGGCAAGATTTGAGAGAGTATGTATTGACAATAGGTATATCAATATGTAAAATGAAATGTGTCCAAGTGACACAACAAATAGTAATTAGGTTTCTTTTTAAATTTATTTTAAGGAATACAAATTTCATAAATATAACTTTAGGGAATATAATTATTTTTCCCACCATATCAGCCCTCTCGCCTACACTCCCACTCCTCTTCCTCTTCCTCTTCCCTTCTCAGTCCCATTCTCCATTAAGATTCATTTTCAATTAACTTTGTACATAGAAGACCAACTCTATACTAAGTAAAGATTTCAACAACTTACACACACACACACACAAACACACACACACACACGCTTTAACAATTAAGATGGCATTTTTACCACCAAGCTTAATCGGATTTGGAGTCCCATGACAAGTTTTTTTTTATTTTGTTTTGTTTTTTCTTTTTTTAAAAAAAGATTTATTTATTTATTTGAAAGACAGAGTTACAGAGAGAGGTAGAGACAGAGAGAAGTCTTCCATCTGCTGGTTCACTCCCCAGATGGCCGCAAAGGCTGAAGCTACACTGATCCAAAGCCAGGAGCTTCTTTGGGGTCTCACACATGAGTGCAGGGGCCCAAAGGACTTGGGCCATCTTCTACTGCTATCCCAGGCCATAGCAGAGATCTGGATCGGAAGAGGAGCAGCCGGGACTAGAATTGGTGCCCATATGGGATGCCAGTGATTCAAGTCAGGGCTTTTACCCACTGTGTCATAGCACCGGCCCTCATGACAAGTTTTTGAACTGTATCCTTAGAAATAAGTCTGTAGGAATATATGCATAACTATACAGCTTTATAGTTACAAACTTACTCCTCCCTCTTATTCCCACCCTTATTTTTTACTGAGATCTATTTTCAATTGACTTTATATACATGTGATTAACTCTATGTTAAGTAAAGAGTTCAACAAACAATATGAAGAGAAAAAGCGAAAAAACAAACCAAAAAAACCCCTGAAACTGTTTCTTGACAGTCAAGACCAGGGCAGCTCAAGTCATCCCTTCTCGAAGTGTCAATTTCACTTCTACAGATTTCGTTTTAGGTGCGCTATTAGTTCTCACAGATCAGGGAGAACATATAGTATTTGTCCCCTTGGGACTGGCTTATTTCACTAACTATGATGTTTTCCAGATTCAATATTTTGTTGCAAATGACCAGATTTTATTTTTAACGGCTCTTTAGTATTCTATTTTCTACATATCCCATAATTTCTTTATCCAGTCTTTGGTTGACAGGAATTTAGGTTGATTCCATGTCTTCGCTATTGTGAATTGAGGTATAGCTCTTTTATTTGTTGATTTCATTTCCCTTGGGTAAATTTCCAGGAGTGGGATGGCTGGGTCATATGGTAGGTCTATATTCAGATTTTTTAGGTATCACCATACTGTCTTCCACAGTGCTTTACCAGTTTACATTCCCACCAATAGTGGATTAGAGTACCTTTTCCCCCACATCCTCGCCAGCATTTCTTGCTTGTTGATTTTTGTATGAAAGCTATTCTAATGGGGGTGAGGTGAAACTTCATTGTGGTTTTGATTTGCATTTCCCTGACAGCCAGTGATCCTGAACATTTTTTCATGTGTCTGTTGGCCATTTGGATTTCATCTTTTTTTTTTTTTTTTGGACAGGCAGAGTGGACAGTGAGAGAGAGAGACAGAGAGAAAGGTCTTCCTTTTCTGTTGGTTCACCCCCACACACAATGTCCGCTGCGGCTGGCGCACTGCAGCCGGTGCACCGTGCTGATCCAAAGCCAGGAGCCAGGTGCTTCTCCTGGTCTCCCATGTGGGTGCAGGGCCCAAGGACCTGGGCCATCCTCCACTGTACTCCTGGGCCACAGCAGAGAAGAGGAGCAATCCAGTGCCCCGACCAGGACTAGAACCCAGGGTGCCGGCACTGCAGGCGGAGGATTAACCTAGTTAGCCGTGGCAATGGCCTGGATTTCATCTTTTGAAAAATGTCTGTTTAAGTCCTTTGTCCATCTTTTAACTGGGTTGTTTGTTTTGTTGTGGAGTTTCTTGATCTCTTTGTAGATTCTGGTTATTAATCCTTTATCAGCTGCATAGTTTGGAAATAAGTTCTCCCATTCTGTTGGTTGCCTCTTCACTTTCCTGAGTGTTTCTTTTGCCATACAGAGACTTCTCAGTTTGATGTAATCCCACTTGCTAATTTTGGCTTTCACTGCCTGTGCCTCTGGGGTCTTTTCCAAGCACTCTTTGCCTATGCCAATGTCTTGCAGAGTTTCCCCAATGTTCTCTAATAATTTGATGGTGTTTGGTTGTAGATTTAGATCCTTAATCCATTTTGATTGATTTTTATGTAAGGTTTTTGAAAGGAGTCTTATGTCACACTTCTGCATCTAGTTTTTCCAGACCATTTGTTGAAGAGATTGTCCTTACTCCAGGGATTGGTTTTAATTCCTTGGTCAAATATAAGTTAGTTGTAGATGTCTGGATTGATTTCTGGTGTTTCTATTTTATTCCATTGGTCTATCCATCTCTTTTTGAACCAGAAACAGGCTGATTGGATTATAACTGCCTTGTAGTATGTTTTGAAATCTGGCACTATAATGCCTCTAGCTTTGTTTTTGTTGTATAAGATTGCTTTAGTTATTCGAGGTCTCCTGTACCTTCATATGAATTTCAACATCATTTTTTTCTAGATTTGAGAAGAATGTCTTTGCTATTTTGATTGGTATTGCATTGAATCTGTAAATTGCTTCCAGAAAAATGGACATTTTGATGATATTGATTCCTCCAATCCATAAACATGGAAGATTTTTACTTTTTGTATCTTCTTCTATTCTTTCTTTAATGTTTTAGAATTCTCATCATAGAGATCTTTGAAATCCTTGCTTAAATTTATTCCAAGGTATTTGATTTTTTTGTAGCTATTGTCAATGGGATTGATCTTAGAAGCTCAATCTTAGCCTTGGCATTGTCTGTGTATACAAAGGCTGCTGATTTTTGTGTATTGACTTTATATCCTACTATTTTACCAACTCTTCTTTGAGTTCCAATAGTCTCATAGTGGAGTCTTTTGGATCTCCAATATGTAAATCATGTCATCTGCAAACAGGGTTAGTTTGACTTCCTCGATCCCAATTTGTATCCTTTTGATTTCTTCTTCTTGCCTAATGGCTCTGGCTAAAACTTCTAGGACTATATTGAATAGCAATTATGAGAGCTGGCATGTTTGTTTGGTTCTGGATCTCAATGGGAATGCTTCCAAATTTTCCCATTCAATAGGATGCTGGCCATGGGTTTTTCATAAATTGCTTTGATTATGTTGAGAAATGTTTCTTCTATACCCAATTTGTTTAGATTTTTTATCATGAAAGGGTGTTTTGTTTTACCAGATGATTTCTCTGCATCTATTGAGATAATCATATGATTTTTCTTCTGCAGTTTGTTGATGTGGTGTATCACATTGATTGATTTGTGAATTTTGAACCATCCCTGCACACCAGGGATAAACCCCACTTAGTCTGGGTGGATGATCTTTCTGATATGTTGTTGGGTGTGATTAGCTAGAATTTTATTGAGGATTTTTGCATCTATGTTCATCATGGAAATTGGTCTGTAGTTCTCTCCCCCTTTTGCATCTTTTTCAGATTTAAGAATTAAAGTGATGATGGCTTCATAGAAAGAATTTGGGAGGATTCCCTCCCTTTCAATAGTTTTTAATAAATTGAGAAGAATTGGAGTTAGTTCTTTAAATATCCTGTAGAATTCAGGAGTGAAGCCATCCAGTCATGGGCTTTTCTGTTGGGAGTACCTTTATTACTGATTCAATTTCTGTCTTGGTTATGGGTCTGTTTAGGTCTTCTATGTCTTCATGGCTCAATTTAGGTAGTTTGTATGTGTCCAGGTATCTATCCATTTCTTCTAGGTTTCCCAGCTGATTGGCATATGATTATAGTAATTTCTGATGATTCTTTTTTATTTTTGTGGTTACATTTCCTTTTTTATTTCTAATTTTATTGATTTGGTCTCTCCTTTTTTTTTTTGTTAATTGGGCCAACAGTGGGTTGGTTTTTTTTTTTTTTTATTATTTTTTTCAAATTACCAACTCTGCTGATTTTTGTCTTTTTTTAAATTCAATTTTGTTGATTTCTTCTCTAATTTTTTTTTTGACAGGCAGAGTGGACAGTGAGAGAGAGAGAGACAGAGAGAAAGGTCTTCCCTTGCCGTTGGTTCACCCTCCAATGGCCGCCACGGCCAGTGTGCTGCAGCCGGCGCACTGCGCCGATCCGATGGCAGGAGCCAGGTGCCTATCCTGGTCTCCCATGGGGTGCAGGGCCCAAGCACTTGAGCCATCCTCCACTGCACTCCCTGGCCACAGCAGAGAGCTGGCCTGGAAGAGGGGCAACCGGGACAGGATCGGTGCCCCGACCGGGACTAGAACCCGGTGTGCCGGCGCCACAAGGCGGAGGATTAGCCTAGTAAGCCGCGGCGCCGGCCGATTTCTTCTCTAATTTTAATTATTTCTTCTATCCTACTAGTTTTGAGTTTGATTTGCTGTTGTTCCTCTAGATCCTTTTTTTTTTTGGAATTCTTGGTGCATCACTTTTATTGATTTATTTTGTTTGAAAGTCATTGCTTTAGTGATACCTTCTTTGCCTGTGCTGGATCCCCTCCCCGCAGTACTGACTCGAAAGTCAGCGCTTCCTATCACAACACCACAGCTGCACTGGTTCCCATCTTGGCCAAGGCCAGAGTTCCAACTGTAGAGGACACAGCATTGCATGAAGGGAGGGTTAAGAGTGGACAGAAAATGGCCGATGCTGCGGCTCACTAGGCTAATCCTCTGCCTGCGGCGCTAGTATTCCGGGTTTTAGTCCCGGTTGGGGCACTGGATTCTGTCCAGGTTACTCCTCTTCCAGTCCAGCTCTCTGCTGTGGCCTGGGAAGGCAGTGGAGGATGGCCCAAGTGCTCGGGCCCTGCACCCGCATGGGAGATCAGGAGGAAGCACCTGGCTTCGGATCGGCGCACGCGCCTGCCACAGTGCACCGGCTGTAGCGGCCACTTGGGGAATGAACCAGCAGAAAAGGAAGACCTTTCTCTCTGTCTCTTTCTCTCTCACTGTCTAACTCAAAAAAAAAAAAAAAAAAAAGAGTGGACAGAAAAAAAGTGTGGTACTGACATGCCCTGGGGTTCATTTCTGGGTTTCTTCTCAGATCAATTCCAAACCTCCAAAATAAGAGGCTTGAACCTGCATCACAAGCTATTTAGAAAGTGTTCCTGGGTCATTATTAGAGGAGCTAAGAAAGGTGCTGTCTAAGTTACAATTAAGTTTTCTGATTGAGAGGCAAATAGAACCTGATAGAAGGGGCTTGATAATAATCTGTTGGGCTTTAGGCCTTGTAAGTTAAGAGGCCCAGACCTGGGTCGCTGACTCAGGCTGGGTGTCTTCCCAACTACGGGCAATGGCCGCTGGGGAGATCTCTCCAACAGTAAATAACTCTGCAGTACGAGCAGTGCGGAGGCCGGTGTGAACCTCCCACTGCTACCGCTGTGGGGCCAGACCTGCCTCGTAGCTCTCTGTCTTCATGTCAGTGAGCCTTAGCTCCTCGTTTTGGGCAAAAGTGAGCTTGTAACACCCCACCTTCATCTCAGGATCACCTTCAGGTGCCCACATGTTCTGCAAGTAACTGTTTCTTGCCAGGTCATTCATAACGCAGTGCACCTTCATGTGACACGATCTGGTCCAATTTCTGGCTAAACACCTGCAGTTTCTCCGCCTGGCCTGGACTGGGACTGTCACCCTGGGTAAAGGGGTTCTTGGTTACCAGTTCCCGGATGTCTTTCAGCTGCAGCTCCAGTGTGGAGAACTTGCCCCCGGGACAGCCATTCCAAGTTCAAACTCTAGCTCTGAGATTTCCACACTACATGACTCAGGCTTGAGGAGGTCTCTGGTCCTGTCTGAGGGATCTGTGACTTGCAAGGTGATCTTGGAGCCCGATGGCTCTACTGCTCCTCCCGATTTCACCTCATTGATCCGATGCCCACAGTTCTCATAGTTGGTGGCCGTGATGGTAACCTCCTGAAAGTGGGGATTTGTCTAGATCCTTGAGATGCATTGGTACCTAATTTTATGGTGCCTTTCCAATTTCTTGATGTAGGAACCAATTGCTATAAACTTTCCTCTTAACACTGCTTTTGCTATATCCCAAGTTTGATATGTTGTATTGTCATCTTCATTTGTTTCCATAATTTTTTTGATTTCTCTTTTAATTTCTTCTATGACCCACTGTTCATTCAGGAGCATGTTGTTCAGTCTCCATGTGTTTGCATATGTTCTAGAGATTTCTGAGTTGCTGATTTCCAGCTTCACTGCATATTGGTCCAAGAAGATCTATGGTGTGATTTTGATTTTTTTTTATTTTGCTGAGGCCTAGTGTGGTCAACCATAGAGAAAGTTCCATGCACTGGTGAGAAGAATGTGTATTCTGCAACTGTAGGATGAAAAATTCTGTATATATTTGTTAGGTCCATTTGGTTTATAGTGTTGATTAAATCTGCTGTTTCCTTGCTGATTTTCTCACTGGTTGATCTGTCCATTGCTGATAGTGGGATATTGAAGTCTCCCATTACTATTGTATTGTAGTCTATGTCTCCCTTTAGATCTCTTACATTTCTTTTAAACAGCCAGGTGCCCTGTATTTAGGTGCATATATGTTTATAATAGTTTCATCTTCCTGTTGAATCAATCCCTTAATCTTTACATAATGCCCTTCTTTGTCTCTTTTAAAAGTTTTGTGTTAAAGTCTATTTTGACTGATATTAGGATGACTACCCAGCTCTTTTGGTTTCGGTTATTGTGGAATATCTTTTTCCATCTCCTTTTTTTTTTAATCAGAAGGGAAGTTTATTCTGCTCAGCTGAGCTCTTCTCCTCAAAGGACACCAGTGCCTGATTGCTAGCCCCAGTGGATGAAATATTGGTCCGCTCTGCCCTAAGGACCACACAAAGGATCTGTGCAGTCCTCAGTGTAAGCTCAGTTTCCCTAGCAATGTGTCTCATTAGGTAACCAGGAAGCCCTGAGCATGTGGAGGCTTCCACAGTGACTGCCCAAAGTCCCAGCCACACCATGAGTCCTCTCATACACCCTCAGATTTTTTCATAGTCTCTGCAGTCACGAGCTGCCCACAGTCATGAGCACCTAGCCCTCTGTTCTCCCCACCAGAATCAGGAACCTCCACTCAGTTGGTTGCTGTTATGTATGTCCAAAATGGCACCCACTCTATTGGCTTGTTACAGGACGCTGATGTAAAATGATTGGGGAGAGAGAAACATGTCCCTCCTTTTTTTTTTCTCCTCTAGTTTGGCAGGTACACTATTCCCATAGGGTTCTAAGCCGGGTTCCCTCTAGGCTCTTCCTGTAGTTTTATCACCAGTGGCTTGTGCTGCTACAGCCTGGTCTCACTTCACTTTCCAACGCTGGTGTGTAGGCTCTCGGCTGCTGGAGTCCTGAGTTATGGACGTCCACACCCTTCACGTAGGTCCCTAAATTAATAAACCTTTAAAACAAACAAACATAAAAGGACTGATGCTAGGCATATATAGAAAGAGAAACTCATAACCTGATACTATTTAAAAGCTAGTAAAAGTTCCTGTAAGGTCCAAATACATCTCTCAATACTGTATCAGAATGTTACTCTCTTCCTTCTCATATTCTTGTAGTTATTTGGGGGGGGGATAGAGGGAAGTCAGCTCAACATTTTTAAACAAATGTTTAATCCTCAGATAAACTTGTTCACATATTTTGTCATAGTGGATTCAAGTGGTTTGACATGCTGGTGAGTCACAGTCAGTTGTGAGATATTACAAGTAAAATGGTAGATTTAAACTTTCTACAGTTTAAAAGATTTACATCAAAAACAAGCTAAATTATGGCAGACTCAAGGATAACTATATTATCACCATTTCCACTTTTTGCACTCTGACATGCTTTTTTTTAAAGATTTATTTATTTATTTGGAAGTCAGAGTTACACAGAGGAAGGAGATGCAGAGAGAGAGAGAGAGAGAGAGAGAGAGGTCTTCCATCCGCTGGTTCACTCCCCAATTGGCCGCAATGGCCAGAGCTGTGCCAATCCGAAGCCAGGAGCCAGGAGCCTACTCCAGGTCCCCCATGTGGGTGCAGAGAACTGGATCAGAAGTGGAGCAGCTGGGACTTGAACTGGTGTCCACATGGGATGCAGTAACAGCTTTACCCGTTATGCCACAGCGCTGGCCCCCTGACTTGCTTTCTTGACTGGAGGAGAATTACAGTTTGTGCACAAAAAATTGCAGAAATCCTGATATATTGTGGGAACTAGGTCATGTACAGAGTATTTCAAAAACTTTGTGAGAAAATGGAATGAAAAGATAAATTTAATTCATGCAAAAAGTTTTGAAATTCTTGTATTTAAGTGGTCTTCAAAAATTCATGGTGAATGTGTGTTATGAAAAACCTCCACATGAATTTCCAAGAAAACTTTTTGCACCAAAATAAACTTACCTGTTTATATCACTTTCCACAAGCATTTGAAGTACTCTCCTCATATGTAATATCATCAGACACATGCATTGCAGTGGAAAGGTTGAAAACTCCTGCATTAACAATCCTGAAGAGCTTGAGAGAAGATATAGGACATATCAATTTCAATTTGATTGCAGGGTTTAGGAAAATGTGGTGAGAGAAGCCCTGAGCAGGCTGTAGGGGAGATATGAGTGAGAAGTCATATCCTAGACCAAGAGAAGAGAACCAGAACATGTCTCTGGAGAGAAGGCTGCTAAAGGAGATTGGAGGAAAGAGGGAAGAAGGCAGAGCATGGGAAAAAATTAATAAAAATAATGTTACCCAGGACAAGCCTATTTGGGCAAACTTGTTATCATATACTTCAAATTTTTTCATCAGTACACACTTTTAACTAATGAGATTCTACCTGTCTTGTTAACAAGTTAATCAAAGCATTCATGAACCATAAATACAAACCCACAAGCTCATCTCCTCCAACACTCAGCAATCTGTATAACACTTGAAATTAAAAATTCAATACATGTGCCAAGGCCAAATTATTTCAAACTAAGAAACAAGAAAATCAATGGAAGAGTAAATGAAAGAAAGGAATCATAATAATCTTTTTCTAAAAGGAGGTAGATTAATAAATGCCCACAAATGAGTTCTAAATACATGCATAAGTATTATGATGATTTTTATCTTTCATATTTGTTTTTTTAAGAGAAAAGAAATATGGCCTTCAAGAAAACATTCACAATGCTAAAATGAAAAGGAAACTTGGAAATTCTCCAATCAGGTCTATTGCTACCAGATGGTGGTAGTATGGTACAGCCATGTGGTCCAACCAATGAGACTCACACTGTAAAACTGTCTCTTAGGAAAAGGATTAACATACCATTCCCATTTTATATTTGTTTGCTTGTTTATTTGTTTGAAAGGCAGAGCAACAGAAAGAAGGAAAGACAGAGAGAGAGAGAGAGAGAGAGACAGAGAATCTTCCAAGAATCTTCCATCTACTGGTTCACCCCTCAGATGACCACAACAGCTGGGTCTGGGACCCCCTCAGATGACCACAACAGCTGGGTCTGGGACAGGTTGAAGCCAAAAGCCTGGAACTCCATCTGGGACCCAAGCACTGAGGTCATCTTCCTCTAATTTCCCAGGTATATTATCAGGAAGCTGGATTTGAAGCAGAGGAGCTGGAACTCCAACTAGTGTTCCAATATGGTGGTTTAACCTACTTTTTTTTTTAAATTTTTGACAGGCAGAGTGGACAGTGAGAGAGAGAGACAGAGAGAAAGGTCTTCCTTTACCATTGGTTCACCCTCCAATGGCCACTGCGGCCGGCACGCTGTGGCCGGTGCACCACGCTGATCCGATGGCAGGAGCCAGGTGCTTTATCCTGGTCTCCCATGGGGTGCAGGGCCCAAGGACTTGGGCCATCCTCCACTGCCCTCCCGGACCACAGCAGAGAGCTGGCCTGGAAGAGGGGCAACCGGGACAGAATCCGGCGCCCCGACTGGTACTAGAACCCGGTGTGTCGGTGCTGCAAGGCGGAGGATTAGCCTGTTGAGCCACGGCGCCAGCCCTATAACCTACTTTTACTACAACACTGGCCCATCTCATCCTCCATTTTCAAAAAAACAGTACAACAAAATAAATTTTGGTTAAACCTGTAAGAAGATAGTTTGTAGTTTTTAAGATTTTGTTTTAGATTTTTGTCATTTTGTTTCTATTTTTAAAGGTTTATTTTACTCACTTATGTGAAAGGTAGTGTGTTAGAGATAGGGAGAGAGGGAGAGAAAGAGAGAGAGAGAGAAAGAGACAGGTAGAATCTTCCGTCCAGATGACTGTAACAGCCAGAGCTGAGCCAGGTCAAAGCCAGGAGTGAGGAGCCAGGAACTATACTGATGTCTCCCATGTGGGTGCAGGGGCCCAAGTACTTGAACCATCTTCTGCTGCTTTCCCAGGTGCATTATCAGGAAGCTGAATTGAAATTGGGGCAGCCAGGATTTGAACTGGCACTAATATGGGATTTTGGAGTTCACAGAAGTGGCCTAACTTGATGTACCACAACACTAGCCCCTAGTTTTGTTTTTTTAAAGAATCATATACTTACATACAGCTTGGTATCAGTTTTACTAATCTTCAATTTTGTGATATCACCTTGAATTATAGCTTGTAGTCAAGAAAACATTCTACAGGTTTGGCCTCAAACTCCTGGTACTTCTACTGGAGGTCAAAAGGAGGTCAAAATGACCAGGGTGCTTATCTCTCACTGAGCGATATTCTTTGTATCTTCATCTTTTTGTAGCCAGCCAATTCCGTTGGCCTGCGAAGTCTGAGATAAGTTAGATAAGTTCCTTCAGACTCTCCAGCTTGTACAATCCCTGCTTCTTTTTTCTAAATCTAACCAAAGAACATGTTGAGAAAAGCACCTTGTTACTTAGAGCAATAACTTGTATTCTCCTTAATGTTATTTGTTATATATCATTAATAACAGTTATTGAAGAGAACACTATAAATTTACTAACTCTTTTTGGTTGGAAAAGAAGGAGGAAACACACATGCTTTATATGCTAGGTCCTGATTGGAGATGCTTTAAAATATGCAAAAGCTACGTATTAGTTTGAATTCCATCTCTCTAATAGACTGTTTAACTGCTTTAACTAACAATATAGGTCCTGGGGCCGACGTTGTGGTGTAGCAGGTAAAGCTAGTGCCTGCAATTCTGGCATCCCATATGGGTGCTGGTTTGAGACCTGGCTGCTCCACTTCTAATGCAGCTCTCTGCTATGGCCTGGGAAAGCAGTGGAGGATGGCCCAAGTCCTTGGGCCCCTGTATCTGCACGGGAGACCCGGAAGAAGCTCCTGGCTCCTGGCTTCGGATCAGCCCAGCTCTGGCTGTTAGCAGTCATTTGGGGAGTGAACCAGTGGATCAAAGACCTCTCTCTCTCTCTCTCTCTCTCTGCTGCTTCTTCTTCTTCTTCTTCTTCCTCTCTCTCTCTTCCTCTCTGTAACTCTGCCTTTCAAATAAATAAATAAATCTTTAAAAAAACTGCAGGTCCTTTGATTTACACAAAAATGACCCTGATTTATCTAGCATACCGCTTTCAGCTATTACGATGAATGGCCGGGATGATGTTTCTAAAACTTATTTTTAAAAGGTCAGTGGTTCATGCATAAAACAGAGCACTCTGCATTAAAAAATAAATTGATAGCAACACTTATATTGAGGACATGATAATATGTCTAAGTAGTATGGTTGGATTGTGTGAGACTGACAGCCGCAGCAGCATTGTCATCACTGCCATCCACCATTATTAGTTAATTCTTGCATAATTATGACTCAGCAGGCTCTGTGCTAAGGGCTAGCCTACTGTCGTTGTAACAGAACACAAGCAAAGATATCCTGTCAATTATTCACCATGACCTTTCAGGCACAACCTTCTTCATCCCACAAATCAGATGCTGGTGTATTTTCACTACAGCTTCCCAAAACAGAAGGAATATGTTCAAAGATTCCCCAAAGGCAACCAGAAGAGCCATAGTCTTTTTTTTTTTTTTTTTTGACAGGCAGAGTGGACAGTGAGAGAGAGAGACAGAGAGAAAGGTCTTCCTTTACCGTTGGTTCACCCTCCAATGGCCGCCGCGGCTGGCGCACTGTGGCCGGCGCACAGCACTGATCCAATGGCAGGAGCCAGGTGCTTTATCCTGGTCTCCCATGGGGTGCAGGGCCAAAGCACTTGGGCCATCTTCCACTGCACTCCCGGACCACAGCACAGAGCTGGCCTGGAAGAGGGGCAACCGGGAAAGAATCCGGCGCCCCAACCAGGACTAGAACCTGGTGTGCCGGCGCCGCAAGGCGGAGGATTAGCCTAGTGAGCCGCGGCGTCGGCTGAGCCATAGTCTTTTTTATTATTATTATTTATTTATTTGACAGATAGAGTTAGACAGTGAGAGAGAGAGAGAAACAGAGAGAAAGGTCTTCCTTCTGTTGGTTCACTCCCCAAATGGCCGCCATGGCCAGAGCTACGCCGATCCAAAGCCAGGAGCCAGGTGCTTCCTCCTGGTCTCCCATGTGGGTGCAGGGGCCCAAGCACCTGGGCCATCCTCCACTGCCTTCCCGGGCCACAGCAGAGAACTAGACTGGAAGAGGTGCAACCAGGACAGAACCGGTGCCCATATGGGATCTGGCGCCGCAGGCAGAGGATTAGCAAAGTGAGCCATGGCGCTGGTCCTGAGCCATAGTCTTTAGTGTAAAGTATAGTAGCTTCATACAGGCCTCTGAATTTGGTATGGGGAATTCTGCTTAGGATAAATCACACATTGTGGAGCTATGGCTTACCTGCTGTCTTACATTGCCATTTTAAGTGCATTGTCTCGCAGGCAATTTATGTAAAACCACCCACTTTTCTGATGTGACATTTCTATAGAAGCTCTCGCTCTCTCTATGCCATAGATTAAGATGGAGAACCATTTTTTCCACCAAGGGCCATTTGGATATTGATAACATTCTTTTGTGGGCCATACAAAATACTCAACTTAAAAATTAACCTGTTTGGGACCGGCGCCATGGCTCACTTGGTTAATCCTCCGTCTGCGGCATCGGCATCCCATATGGGCACTGGGTTCTAGTCCCGGTTGCTCCTCTTCCAGTCCAGCTCTCTGCTGTGGCCTGGTAGGGCAGTGAAGGATGGCCCAGGTGCTTGGGCTCCTGCACCTTCACGGGAGACCAGGAGGAAGCACCTGGCTCTTGGTTTCAGATCAGCACAATTACAGCCATTGTGGCCATTTGGGGAGTGAACCAATGGAAGGAAGACATTTCTCTCTGTCTCTCTCTCTCACTGTCTAACTCTATCTGTCAAATAAATTTTAAAAAATTAGCCTGTTATAGATTTATTGAATTTTGAGTTCCACCTCCCCTTACCTTGGCAGGGCCACACCAAATGATTTTGCAGGCCTTATATGGCCCATGGGCCAAATCTTCCCCACCTTTTCAAAAAATGACTAGCATAATGATGTGTTATACATTTGTTCTGGTATTGATTGGAACACCAAGAAACTTTCACAGATAATTTACCCCAAAGCAGTGGCTTTTGGAACCCAGATATTTACCTGTCTTCAATGGCAGCTCTACAAGATGATACTATAAAGAAAACAAAAATATCTGTGACATTCAGAGTGAGTCATTTAGCAGGATGATGTCGTTATCTGGGTCTTGTTAGTGGAGTTTACTAAACTTTGGGTTCTGAGAGACCAAAGGAAAGTGTCCCTTGGGAAAAAACAATCGCTGTGGAATTTCCTGTCTGAACCACAAATTTTCAGTTATGAACATTTGGAAATCTTAGTGCCTTGGTCTTGTTATCAAACAGTATTAGTGTGGAATGTTATATTCAATTTTAAAAAGTATTTTTAAAATGTCATAGAACCTATTCCTGTCTTTTCCTTGCTCATGAATTACAATCTTTGAAGGCAACTGCTGAAAACATGAGCATAGAATTCAAGAATCCAGTCTCATTTTGTCCCAGCAAATGACTCCTACACCCCTCACTACTAACAACTATTAATGACTAGAGTTAGGTATCAACCTGAACGAATATTTAAACTTTTGAAAGATTTCCTACATATTAGCTCAGTTATGAAAACTAACACTTTAGGCCAGCGCCTTGGCTCACTTGGCCAATCCTAAGCCTGCGGCGCTGGCACCCCGGGTTCTAGTCCCGGTTGGGGCGCCGGGTGCTAGTCCTGGTTGCTTCTCTTCCAGTCCAGCTCTCTGCTGTGGCCCAGGAAAGCAGTGGAGGATGGCCCAAGTGCTGGGGCCCTGCATCTGCATGGGAGACTGGGAGGAGCCACCTGGCTCCTGGCTTCAGATAGGCGCAGCACCGACCATGGTGGCCATTAGGGGAGTGAACCAACGGAAGGAAGGCCTTTCTCTCTCTCTCTCACTGTCTATAACTCTCTGTCTCTCTCACTGTCTAACTCTGCCTGTCCAAAAAAAAAAAGAAAGAAAGAAAGAAAGAAAGAAATGAAAAGAAAACTAACACTTTCAGTAGATTCCCCAAACATGACATCCAACTTCTACCTATTTCTTACTCTGTTATAGACACTTACATACAGTAACCGGTAAGTACCAAATACACAGTGGATTGTGCTGAAAATATTACTGTTGTTGTGAATTCTCCACGTCTTCTATGGACTAACATTTGTCTTGAAACAGGTACAGTAATATAACCCTAGGGTTAGCATAGCATTCATTATCTTTCAAAATAGGCCACTATTACCTCGGATAATTTTTACATATCCTGTAATAGGTAGATTAGGTCTATTTAAGCTTAGAGCTTTATTTTGTTGGTTGTATGACATGTTGGGTATCACTTAGTTGATTTCTGGAGCTCTTAGCACCAGACACTCTCTCAGATAATATTCCACAACTAAAATCATTTGAGACAACAGTGGCAGTAGCACTAGTTCATCTACTTCACCTTGGATTTTACGTTGTATGTAGGAAGATGAGGCTCAGGTTCATTATTAAATAAAATCTTTGTCGAAATAATCAACATAATGTTCATAATAACAAGGTATAGTGGCTAATAATATATTTTATTCATTTTTATGTGCTATAATCTACCTTGGAGATTTAGCAAGTAGAGTTCATAGATAAGGCTTCAAATAAACCACTAGACAATAAGGATATAAAAATATACAATTTTAGTGACAAAAAGACTTGGAATTATTAAAGACAAATGGAGGAAGATGTAAAGAAATGCTGGGCTCTAAACAGATGTACTCTTTCCACATATTAAAGTAGGCAAGCAAAGGGAAAAAGATACTATCCATCATCATTGAACTTAAGTTTTGGTTCAGTATTTCAGAGTTATTAAGGTAGAACTTGGTAATATTTTAGAAATTATTTATCATAAAAATAAATTAATATAGTTTGCTTTAAAATAATGTAATCAGAGCAACAGAATCATCTGTTATTTTTTTTCCAACCTAAAATTTTCCTCTTTTTATATAATGAAAATTTAGTGCAGAAAAAGGACTATTTTACTCTCTCTAATATTGAAATATTTGGTCAACTTTTTTTTTAAAAGATTAATTAATTTATTTGAAAGTCAGAGTTTCAGAGAAAGAGGAGAGGCAGAGAGAGAGAGAGAGAGAGAGGTTTTCCATCTGCTGGTTCGCTCTTCAATTGGCCGCAACAGCTGGAGCTAAGTTTCTTCCGGGTCTCCCACGCAGGTGCAGAGGCCCAAGAACTTGGGCCAACTCCTACTGCTTTTCCAAGCCACAGCAGAGAGTTAGATTGGAAATGGAGCAGCCAGGACTCGAACTTGTGTCCATATGGGATGCCGGCGCTGCAGGCACCATCCATAGCACTGTCCCCTTGGTCAACTTTTACTTACTCAGAAATTGTTTCCGCACTGTGCACCACCACTGTAAGTATCAGCTAGTAGACGCCGTCATGTCAGTTTGGGATTCACTGAAGTTTCACAACAGAGGAAAATGAGTTAGGCATTCAGGAAAGGAAAGATTTTATATACTGTTTGCACCAGAAAAATCAATGATGTTTCCAAAAGACACAAAAGAACAGAAAGTAGAATTGCCAATTAAAGATAGCAGATTAAAGAGAAACATTAGCCTCTAATTTCTAGTAAAAAAAGTAAGACAAAGGAACATCTTAAAAGGCATAAACCTATAATTAAAAATCAAAAAGAACAATGACTAGAATAATAAAATTTGGGTGCTGGAAAGTTTATGGACAAGGCATAACTGATTTAAAAATCACAAGAGAGCCTAATTCAAAACTCACAAAGAGGAAAGAAAAATAGCCTGATTGACATTGTCAATGATTAGATCTAAGAAAGCCCCCTTCCTTCTCAGTGCGTTGGAGAGCTACCATTCCTGCACCTTTGAGGGAGGATTGGTTTTTTTTTTTTTTTTTTTTTTTTTTCTGTAAATGGTAAAATAGAGGCGCTTTGCAGGGAAAGAAGTCACAGTTGAAAGTTGGGTACTATACTTACCACAGGGCTATTAAATGAAAATGTACAGGAGTATTAGTTGAAGACCGAGATCCCCAGAACACCGTTATCTAGCCAAGAAAGCTAAAGTGTTTTCTTTTGAAAATAACCAACACAACAGAAAAGACTGAAGAGTACTGAAATAAAGGGTTCGCTGAGTAAATGACTCAACCAGAATGGCCTATAATTAAACATGAAATTCTGGAGCTCAGTTGTCAGTTTCCTATTTTGCAATATGAACAGATAACCAACAATGACCAGACAATTGAAGAAGTCTGTAATGACAGAGAATAAAACAATAAGCAAATGCATGTATAAAACCTAAACAAAAGTAGTGGGTAGGAATCAACTATACAATGAGAGATATGATGTAAGAAGATTCATGGGGACTGGTGTTGTGGCGTAGTAGGCAAAGCTGCAGCCTGTGACACATATGAGCACTGGTTCAAATCCCATCTGCTCCATTTCTAATCCAGCTTCCTGCTCATGGCCTGCAGAAAGCAGCAGATGATGACTCAGGTGCTTGGGCCCCTGTCACCCATGTGGGAGAACCAGATAAAACTCCTGGCTCCGGGCTTTGGCCTGACCCAGCCCTGGCTGTTGCAGCCATCTGGGGAATAAACAGCTGATGGAAGATCTCTTTGTCTCTCTGTGATTCTAACTTTCAAATAAATCAATAAATCTTAAAAAAAAAAAGAAAAGAAAAGAAAAGAATTCTTTGCTCCTGGCTTCAGTCTAGCCCAGCTGGGGCTGTTGGATCATTTGGGGAGTGAGCCAGTAGACTGGAAGAACTCTCTCATTCTCTCTGTGTAATTCTGCCTTTCAAATAAATAAATAAATACTTTTGAAAAAGAAAAAAGAGAAAACATTCATGAAACAATATATTTTATACATGTACACACACACTCAATGAATGAGAAGATATTCTAGAAATTAAAAATATGGCAGAAATAAAAATCTAAAGAATACCATGTTTTGTTACTATTAAAAATTTATTCACTTATTTGAAAGACAGATCATCAGAGACAGCAGGAGAGAGAGCGCAAGAGGGAGAGGGAGAGAGAGAGAGAGAGAGAGAGAAATCTTTCATCCACTGGTTCACTCCCAAATTGTAGCAATAGCAAGGTCTGGGCCAGGCCAGAGCCAGGAGCCAAGAACTCCATCCAGGTCTCCCACATGGATGGCAGGGGACTAAGTTCTTGGGCCATCTTTTGCTTCCCAGGTGCATTAATAGGAAGATGGATCAGAAGCAGAGCAGCTGGGACTTGAACAGGCACTTCCATATGTGATGCTGGCATTACAAGCAGCGGCTTAACCCTCAGTGCCACAACACTGGCCCCAGACTAGAATGTTCTCAAAATAAAGTGTTTAGAAATTTGTCAGAATGTAGAGGAAAAAGAGAATGATAGAGGATAGAAAGTTCAAGAATCATTACAGGAAATTCGACATTAGAATATTAAGAAGTTTCAAGTAGAAAAAGGACAGAGAAAATCTAGTGAAGAAAATCTCAGAAATAATTTAAGAAAAATCTCCATTCATACAAGATACAAAAAAGGTACAGAAGTAATAAAAATTCAATGTTCTGAAGCATTCAGGCTGTATAAATAACCAAAATCCCATGATGGGTTATCATTGAGGGAGGAAACCTCATTTATTATCTTCTCCAATTTTTCCAAAGTCCACAATCCTGTTCAGGGGAAACATTGCATGTTTTTAAAAACTCAACTGTTTTGCTAATTAAGAAAGTAGACACAACTTTGAGGCCCTGTGACTCCAGTGAGAAATAAGGTTGGATTTGTGATGTTTCTGGTCAGCTGCAGTACTGTGGTAATTAGAAATGATTTTCTTGATTTTTCTTTTAGTCTTATGAGGCCACAGTATTCCCTAGAGAGAAAGGTGACAATTTGCAGTTCAGCTACCAGGCACGATAGTGTACTTGAAATAGTAGTCTCCTAGATGATTGCCAAGAAGAGACTGCAAGGAGGACTGAAAACTATTCATGTGGGAAAATGGAGGCAAACTTTAAAAGAATCATGACTCCCCACCTGCCCTTTCTCCTTGCCAAATCCAGCTTTTCTTTCAAAAGTAGTTAAAAAAGAGAAAATGCTTATCCTTATCATTTTAGTGTATATTTGCATTTGAAATAGATTTTTATCAAAGCCCATTTACATTTTTGTAATTATTTTAATATGTGACCTCCCTACATCCAGAGTAATTTTCATACAAGACAAACTTAGAGGTCCCAAAGGAGAAGCAAGGAGATGTCTGAAAAGTCAAAACGGTAAAACCTATCCCAGCTGGTGAAAAAGATGACAGTGGGGCAAGTGAGCATCAGCCTTCAGACTCCATCACCTTGGGAACAGTGCGAATGAAGGACAGAGGATCTATCAAAGGCAGATTTCTGATCAGTGAAAGTCATTAGTGCTTAGAATACTTCCCCACAGAGGTTATGAAATTTCCTTCTTTGATAGCCTTCAGCCACAGGATAAATGTGTGTTTTGTAGAGAATTTAATATAGCTTTGGAAAAGTTAGGGAAATTAATCAAATGGCATTTCTTAAGGTCTTTTTCAGCCATAAGAGTACCCATTTATCCACTTGAAGCTACTTACTGCATATCTACCACAGGCCAAGGACTCTGAAGAGAGAAGTGAAGAAAGACCATATCCATACCCCTGGAACTTATGAACAGGTTCTTACACTGTTTAATACGAATTTTAAAGTGGAGCTTTATGAAAGAGCTGGGCTGAATAATCTCTAATATTCTTTCAGTTTGGAAATTCAAGAATAGGTTGGCATGATCATTTTTAGTCAATGGCAGAGGGAGAAGTATCACCCAGAAAAAGCCAGTTCTGAAGTTTACCAGTTGGCTAGGTTTTCTTAATTGTAATTTCTTGACTTCTTTGCTCAAAACAGTCACTGTTTGGAAATCTGGCCAATTTAAAATCTTTTCAGGTGTGACTTTAAGAAATCTGAAAGATCCCTATTGTTTCAAAGCACTTAATGACCATGGATTTATCCCACAAACCTGGAAATATGTGATCCTGGGAAGCTACTGACAAATATTTCTTGAAACCACCTGGTCCGTGCTGAAACATCTGCACAAAGCCGTCTCTTAAGTTAAGGCAAATGCAAATTTCATCCCGGGTTCTACATTGCTTTTCAACCTCCTGCTTCTAGTTCACAAAAGGAAAGATTCTGTTCATAGCAGTTTTTCAGAAAGGATGAAGGCAGCCAAAGTTGATAACCATCAGCTTAAGTAACTCCGAACAAGCAAGGCAGAGTGTGACCTATTCAGAAGTCAGATCTCCACGATGTCCATCTCAAAGGCAGAGCTATGTGAGTTCATGTGACCTTTGCCCTCTGCTCAGATAAAGCACAGAGAGCAGGAAGTGAGACAGGTGCTGAACATACCCTGCCAATGGGAGGCAGGTCTGTAGGAAACCTTGACATTGTGGACCTGAGAGGGAAGTCAAGGGCACCTGATGTTAGAGTGTGGAATTGGTCACACAATTTGCTGCATCACAAATGGAAGCTTTATGACAGGAGAAAGGCGGGGCTGCCCCTAAGACACAATCCGCTTTCCGAGAATACACACACAGTACAAACTGTTCTTTCAGTAAACAAATGGCATCTTGACCTCCTCATCTCTTGTATTTCAAGACAAGAATAAAATTCAGTTAGCAGTTAGCACTGGCTGTCTCTGGTTTGCCTTCAGAACACACACGCACGGAGAAGCAGTGCAGAGAGATTAATCTGCTGGAGGACATTCAAGGAGAGGGTAGGAAATTCCCACCTTCCTGGTATAGACGGTGTAACAGCTCAGCAGCCAAACTCCATGGGTTCAAGTTTTAGCTCTGACACTAATCAGTGTGTTGCCTGGGACAAGTTACCCAATACCCTTGTGCCTCAGTTTCCTCATTTCTAAAGCAAAGGTCATAGCACTATGTTATGGGCTGAAATGCATTCTCCCCCAAATTCATGTGCGGATGTCTCAATCCCTAGTATCTCAAGATGTAAACTTATTTGGAGGTAAAGTCTTTAAAAAGCTGATTAAGTTAAAATGAAGCCATTAGGGTGGGGCTTTAATGATGTGACTGTAGTTCTTATAAGAAGAGGAAGGGGTGGGCATAGTGGCACAACAGGTTAAGCTGCCTCTTGGGATGCCCACACCCCATATCAGAGTGCCTGGGTTGAGTCCTAGCTACTCATTCCATCTGTCTCAGCTTCCTGCTAATGCAGACCCTGGGAGGCAGCAGTGATGGCTCAAGTACTTGGGTTCCTGCCACCCACGTGGCAGACCCTGATGGAGGTGAAGTCTCCTGGCTTCAGCCTGGCCCAGCCATGGCTATTTTGGGCATTGGTAAGTGAACCAGGGGATGGAAGATCCCACTTTGTCTCTCACTTTCTCCTATCTCCAGTTCTCTCTAGCATTCTACCTATCAAATAAATACATAAAACTTTTAAAAAAAGAAATGGGAGAAACATCAGAGTGTAAGTGCACAGAGGAAAAGCCATGTGCAGGGGCAGTAAGAGAACAACTGTGTATAAACCGAGGACTAAGGGCTCAGAGGAAACCAATCTTGGTGGTACCTTGAACTTGGACTTTCCAGAACCGTGAGAACATAAATCTCCGGGCTCTTAAAAAGATTTTGTTTATTTGAAAGGCAAAGTGACAGAGAGAGAGAGAGAGAGAAAGAGAGAGATCTTCTACCCACTGGTTCACTCCCCAGCTGCCTGCAACAGCCAGGGCCAGGCTAGGCTGATTCCAGGAGCCAAGAATGCCACCCTAGTCTCCAAAGTGGTTGGCAGTGGCCGAAATACTTGGACCATTTCCCACTGCTTTCCTAGGCACATTAGCAGGGAGCTGGATTGAGAGTTAAGCAGCCAGGAATAACTGGCACTCTTATATGGGATGCCATGATCACACACAGCAGCTTAACCTGCTGTGCCATAATGTTGGCCCCTAAATTTCTGTTTTTAGGTTACCTAGTCTGGATATTTGTTGTACCCCAGCAACTAACATTGCTATGAGAATTAAATTAGTTAATCTTTGTCAAATACCCAAAATAAGGGCTGCCATATAGTTGACAACTGTGTATTCATTATTAAATGGAACAAGAAAAAGTGGCTAACTTTGCTGTATGCAGTATAATTTAAGGCCACTGGCCATTTTGGTTCCCAACCTTACTTGGAACTGGGGGTCAAGTTTCCTTCTGTTCTTTTTGCTACATGGATGAAAGTAGATTCTGTCCTGAAGGGGATTCCAGATCCTAGGCCATCTTAAGGTATTGTTGTGACTGGCTCATAGGTGGGCATAGGAAGATGTGTCCAACTTTTGCCTCTAAAGCAGATTATTTCCTTACAAATTTGCTCTTTTTTTTGTCTTGGGGTTGTGGATCATTCCTGGGAACATTAGCTTAACTTTATTATACACCATCACAACCTATCAGTTTGTAATAACACAAGTTTTATAGGTTCTATATATCAGACACTGTTGAATATAAAAATGTAATGATTTTAGCACACGCGAATTAATTTTTTCTAACTCTATTAGATTAAAAATGCACTAGGCTAAGCAAAAAACAGGTTAGGGTTTCACTGGAGAGTGTTCGTTTTAATGAAGAAGTGTTGCTTATTATTCAGGAGCAAATCATGGTGCAAATAATCTAATGAAGTTGCTTTATACCTCCTACATTTAGCATTACTGAGTCCCTAGAATGATGCTTTCTTTATAGAGGCCATTAAAATGACCATTAAAATGTTCTACACCCTTCTGGAAGTCTGAGAATGGGATGACAGTCCTATTCTGATTTGAAAGGTATAAAATGGTTGCCTATCCCCAAATACCCCTGGTCTTCAGCCTTGCCAAGGTGTCTCAGAGAAAGTATTGATAGTAGAACCTCTATTTAATTGTAAATAGATAATCTGGATAAGTTATCATCACATGGAACAGCCTATTATCACCTAACTTTTCCAAATGTCAATTTCCTTAACTAAAAATGGCCATGGTAAGCCCCGTTTTGTACAATCGAATTGTTTGTTTACAAGGACAAAGTAAAACCAGGAGTAAGTACTCACGTTGTTGAATGCATGACTGTGTTTACAGTCACGTGTCACTTAATTACAGGGATTCATCCTGAGAAATGTGTTGTCAGGTAGTGTTGTCACTGTGCGAGCACCCATAGAGTGCACTCACACAAACCGAGATGGTGCAGCATAATCACAAAATGTGGCCACTTGATGTAAACGTGAGCTATACGAGACTGCTGCCAGTGTAACACAGCACATTGTCTTCTAGCAAACTGTTTTCATAATAAGCAGAAGGAGTACACTCTAAGATAATGATAAAAAGTTCGACATGGTAAATATATATGTCTTATGTATGTTTGTAACAGAGTTGAGTATTACCATGATCAAGTATTATATACTATACATGATTGCATATGCTATACTTTCAAATGACTTGCAGGGCAGTGGGTTTGTTTATGACGGCATCACCACAAACCGGGAGTAACGCATTGTGCTATGACATAATGAAGGTTATGATGTCACTAGGTGACAGGAAGTTTTCACTTCCAATATAATCTTATCTGACTACCATCATATATTTGGCCTGTCATTGGAATGAAATGTCATTATGTGATTTATGACTATGTTAACCTTTGTAAATAATTCTCCACATGCATAACTTTATCTAAACTCTCAAAATGACCCCATGAGTTAGTTACCATTATTATACTTTTGCATATAACCCAAATTTTGCAGATATATTAGTCAGCTTTTCTTTCCTAAATAGCCGAGAGGAGCTTGTTGGGAAGGAGGAGGCTTTATCCTGTTTCTAGCTTGGAGGTTCAGTTGATGATTGCATGGCTTAGGTGACCCCATAACTCTAGCATCTGGTGGAAGCTGGCCATGGCAGAGTGTGTGTGGAGAAAGGTTCACGTGGGAGCCAGGAGGCAGAGAAAGACAGAGGAAGCACGTTCAGCTTACATAACCAAGAGCTAGCTTCAGAGGACAAGCCCCCAGTCACCTAAAGACCTCCCATCCGGCCCACCTCAGATACGATACTCAGATCAAGTGTTCACCCTTAATCCATCAATTATCATGAGACTTTGGGCTGTAGACATCTCCACGAGTTTGGGGTGCCGAGTCTTTTTCAATCCACAGCAAAAACAGAGGCGTCAACTGGCACTTAAAGAAGTTAACGAACTTGTCTAAGGTTCAAGCAGCTAGGGAATGGCACACTGCCGGGACTAGAATTCAATTTGCAGCTCAAAGACCATCTCCTCAGAGAGACTTTTTGACACTCCCTTAGTCTGAAGTAGTGAGCATCCCACATGAGTTATTCTGTGTTACTTAACCCATCATTTTAATTTATTCATTCATCATCATCTGAAATTTGTATTCTTTTTTTTTTCTTCTTTGTCCTTCTTCTGCTAGTAGATTACAAGCTCCACGAGGGCAGGGAGCTTGTCTGTGTGTTCACCCTCTGTCCCCAGCGTCTAGAACAGTGCCTGGCATGTGGTGGGATAGAATACTCACTGAATGAATTGATATTTGGACATGTAGTTGCTTGTTAAACTGGAACATTCTTGGTAACTGCAAGGTATTGCCATCATTATCTGAGCTGGGTCAGTTAATCCTAGTAGTCGTGCCTGGGAAAACCCAAGAAATGTTTTAATGGGAGAAAACAGTTGGATACATGTCTCTAGTGGGTAACTCAAGTAGGATTTTTACAGTCAGATACAAGAGGGCTCCTAGAAGTGTTGAAAATAAATATTTGACTATACTTCAATTTTTTCCAATGACATGGGCAAAGCACCCTCAGAGAGCTTTTTATTTTGGTGAGAAGCATGATTATGGGACAAATCATAACATCTCTGAACCACAGAAATGGCTTAATTGGGGGAAAATAGCTACCCTGTAGAAATTCACAGAATCAACATGAAGATTAAAGGAGCTAACGTGTATGAAAGTGCTTTGCAAGACTTAAAGTCCCTTGAAATAAGTGTAAGGTGGTATTATTATGCTAATTTGATCTACTTAAGTTTCCATTCACATGCCTAACATACAATTTATTTCCTGGGAAGTCGTTCCATAATCATATGATTATGGAAGTTCTCCAAATGGCATTGGCTTGTTGCATGAAACTCAAAGCTAGAAACATCACACTTTGCAAAGGAGCAGGTGTGAGAATCTTAACTGTTGTGATCTCTTTGTGGGGAACCTGAGAAGACTTGGGGTTGGGGTGGATAATCTAGAGTAGCAAGTAGACTCACTTTTCATTGTATGATTTTTTGTACTTTTAATATTAAAAAAAAATACCCCCTTTACATAATAAAAAGAAACACATGAAGCAAAGAAACAAGGTGATATATGAGTGTGAGCATGATTATAGTTACGAAGCTAAGAAGCTTTCAAATGACTAGAGAAATCAATTCTTGCACTCTTTTCTATCTGATTAAGAAATGGGAGTTTTGTTGTAGAGAGAATCGGGAAACTTTCTTTTGAGGTAGTACTGTATCTGCTATAGCAAGAAAACTAAAAAGGAAGAGAAATTAAGCAGAAGGTCTCAAGGACAAATATAACTGATTTTTAAAGTAGACATGAGTCAAAGGATAAAAGGCCAAGAGCTTTCTTTTTCTATATTTTAATGCATGTTGCTCTCCTTTTAACACATGAATTGCCATGTTCTAGCTTAATCCTACAGTAAATAGCACAAATATTTACAAAGAAATCAATGATTTGGGGATGGGTCTAGTGTTGTGGCATAGCAGACTAAGCTGCCACCTATGACACCAACACCCAGTGTGAGCTCCGAGTTGAGTCCCAGCTACTCCACTTTTGATCCAGTTTCCTGCTAATGTGCCTGGAAAAACAGTGGAAGATGGCGCAAATGCTTGCCCCCAACCCCTCATGTGGGAGACCTGGATGGAGTTCCTGGCTCCTGGATTCAGTCTGGCCCAGCTTGGGGACATTTCAGCCATTTGGGGAGTGAACCAGCAGATGGAAGAATTCTCTCTCTCTTCTCTCTTCTCTCTTCTCTCTTCTCTCTTCTCTCTTCTCTCTCTCTCCCTCCCTCCCTCCCTCTCTGTAACTCTACCTTTCAAATAAATAAATCTGTATTTTTAAAAAAAACTAATATAAATCATTTAAAAATGATTTGGGGATGAACTAGCTTGATAAGGATGGTAGCAAATTCAATGTCCCTAAAATTGATTGAATTACTTTATTTAAAAAGAATTCAGATGGGGCTGGCACTGTGGCATAGCGGGTAAAGCTGCAGCCTGCAGTGCCGGCATCCCATACGGGCACTGGTTTGAGTCCTGGCTGCTCCACTTCTGATCCAGCTCTCTGCAGTGGCCTGGGAAAATACTGGAAGATGGCCCAGGTCCTTGGGCCCCTGCACCTGCATGGGAGACCAGGAAGAAGTTCCTGGCTCCTGGCTTTGGATTGGTGCTGCTCTGGCTGTTGCGGCCATTTGGGGAGTGAATCAACAGAAGGAAGACCTTTCTCTCTGTCTCTCCCTCTCACTGTAACTCTACCTCTCAAATAAATAAAAAAAATTAATAAATAAAAAAGAAACTATATAGACCGTATACATTTGTGTCTTGTTTCTTTCATGCAACATTATACTTAAAAATTCATCCATATAGCTGTAGCTCAGATAGTTGTACATTGTTCTTTCTCCTACTGTATCCAGTACTCTCCACTTGTTTACAGTTCTCATTCCATAGGTATAATTTTAATACCCATGGAAGGAAGAAACACACATGCTTTATATGCTAGGTCCTGATTGGAGATGCTTTAAAATATGCAAAAGCTACGTATTAGTTTGAATTCCATCTCTCTAATAGAATGTTTAACTGCTTTAACTAAAAATATAGGTCTTGGGGCTGACGTTGTGGTGTAGCAGGTAAAGCTGGTGTCTGCAATGCTGGCATCCCATATGGGTGCTGGTTCGAGACCTGGCTGCTCCACTTCCAATGCAGCTCTCTGCTAAGGCCTAGGAAAACAGTGGAAGATGGCCCAAGTCCTTGGGCCCCGGCACCCACGTGGGAGACCTGGAAGAAGCTCCTGGCTCCTGGCTTCGGATCAGCCCAGCTCTGGCTGTTGGCAGTCATTTGGGGAGTGAACCAGCGGATAGAAGACCTCTTTTTCTCTCTGCCTCTCTTTTCTCTCTCTCCCTCCCTCCCTCTGCTTTTCTGCATCTCTGCCTTTCAAATAAATGAATAAATCTTAAAAAAAAAATTAAAAAGAAGGGCAGCAGAGAGAGGTGGGCATTTCACCTTAGTGGTTAAGATGCCTGCATTCCGTATCGGTATGCCTGGGTTCAAGTCCCAGCTCTGGCTCCTAATTCCAACTTCTTGCTAATGCTCGCACTTACTTCAGTGGTGATAGCTCAGTTAGTCAGGTTCCTGTTGCTTATGTGGGAGACCTTGATTAAGTTCATGGCTCCTAGCTTGGGCCTTGGCTCAGCCACAGCTGTCAAGGGCACTTGGGGGAATGAACCAGTGGATTAAAGTGTCATTTCCTACCTTTCTTCCTTCCTTCCTCCCTCCCTTCCTTCCTTCCTTCCTTCCTTCCTTTCCTTTTCTCTCTACCTCTCTTCCCATCTCTGTCTCCCTGCTTTTCAAACAAACAAGCAGACAAACATATGGTGTGGGCATTTGGCATAGCAGTTAAGATGCCGTCGAGGGCATTTGTTCACATCCTATATCAGAGTACCTGTGTGCAAGCCCCAGCTCCATTTCTCAGTACAGCTACCTGATAATGAACAACCTGGGAAGCAGCAGCTAATGGCTCAACTACTGAGGTCCTTGTCACCTACGTGGAATACCTGCATTGAGTGTCTGGCTACTGGCCCAGCCCTGGCTGTTGTGGGCATTTGAGGAGTGAACTGACAGCTGGGAGACCTTTTTTTTTCTTTGTCTCTGTTTTCCAAATTAAATAAGTAAGCAAACAAAAAGAAAATATTAAAATGTTTAAAAAAGAGAGAGAAAAAGATTCTGAGTGAGTTGCTGTGTACAATTTTGCCATAGCATATCATTATTTGGAAAATATGGCAAGTTAAGATTCAAAATGCAGTTAAATATTATACTCTCTTTATGAAACAACAACAACAACAACAACAAAAACAAAAATGCTTGCTGTGTTCTAGAATAATTATTTATGGGGTAAACATACCTTTGCCACAATGAGGCATATTAGAGACTAATTAAGCTCACTGAGTCATCACCATTTTGAAGCCGCCTTGATTTAATGCTGCACAGGGAAGTCATTGGATGAATAGAAACCATCATCTTCTGGGAGGAAAATAGGGCAGAATATATTCCAAGAAGGGATTTCAGGCAGCCTCAGCAACCACTATCATACAGAGAAGAGTCTAAAAATACAAGTAGAGAACAGGCTGTGGAGTACTTTGTAGTCAGTAGTACACAGCCTGGCTTTTCAGTGTCTAGTGTCTCTGCCTGCAAATTCCAGGATTTCTCCACTCTCAGAATTGGGAAGTGCTTTGTAAAGAGCCTAAATCTAAATTTCCACAGCTGAGAGAGATTGTAAACTTGGCTCTATAGAGGCATGGACTTCAATCTTTTATTATTATTATTATTACCTCCCTCTTCAGGTTCCTCTAAACCCATTCTCCTAACTCAAGTTCAGAATGTGCAAATGGAAGGACAAAATAATATCCACTGAAAAGTTGACATTCACAAATAAGCAAGTTTCTCAATGTGTAGAAATACCCACAGTACAGTGGTGAAGAGATCACATGCTAAATCAAATAATTCTGAGTTTGTATTCCCAATTTACTGTGTACTTTTTTTAAAAAAAAATTATGATCAGCCAGTTTATTTTGTCGTTATAAACACTTTTCACTGTTTGGAATACTGAGCAGTCTCTTTGTGGTATCAGTTCAACCCAAATTTTGCCCTGGAAGAGAGGCAATAAGGGGACTTTCCTTTTCATCCCATTCTTGCCAAAGTGACTCCACAAAGTGACACTTGCACAGAGTAGGAAAGGATCCATACATAAGAATAGTAGGAACTCCACTGGGTTGGTGGAAGGCATTCCTCCAGCCATCACATCTCCTCCAGGGGCTCTCGCACTCCTCTTTAACTTGCTTCCAGAGTAAACCGTTGTGCAGGGTGAGACGTACAAGGCCAAGGCACTGGCAGGTTCAGTTTTCTGATGAGGACCAGATCTCGGCTTCCAAGATGATGCTTTGAACAGAAGGGCAGAAAACCTCTTAATGTACTAGATTGAGCTGCCAATTCAGCTTCCCATTTCACTCATGCCTAAGCTCCATGGACAGAGGAGAAGAGACAAATGATAACTGCAAGCATTTGTTGCTAAAAATTCTAACTTGTTTGCCTAGACTGGAGCTCCTACCTCACCAAATGGGAGGAGGAAGTAAAGATATTGGTCATTGCCATGAAGTGGCATTATATGTACTTGTAGTTGTGGAGACTTGGGAACATTTGAATTTGGGAAACATTTCTCCCCTCTATGAGGGCAGGGCTATATCTAATTACCTTTTATAGCCTTGGTAGTGCCTTTCTCCAGTGCCTAACATTCAACAAGTGAATGAATGGAGCACAGTATATGCCGCAGAGAATCACCAGCTTCCGGGAGAGGGAATTGGGGTGTGTTCTCTGTGTTCTCCAAGATATGAGGACTGTGGGGGCAGAGTGATGCTGGGGAAGTACTACATGGGCCCAGAGAGGTTTAATCTGTCGATAGAAATGCAGCTGTACGATGCCTTGTCTGCTGACCAGTGCATAGCTCATGAATAAATAAACTCAGTGCTCATGGGACAAAGTTCAATGTGGTCTGTGGAACATGCCAAAAGCACATGGGCCGCTTGAGGAGCCACTGTCACCTTGGATTCTCTGGAGATTCTTCCCCATTTGACCCACTCTTCTATCCTGGTGTATTTTCTTTAGGCCTCTGGAAATCACTTCTGTTTGCACTGCTTCCTTGGGGAGAATAACTTGGTCACCTGTGGTTCTCTCCTTGACCTAGAGTCTCTAGACTTCTCGGAAGAGGATGATTATGTTTTAAAGGGCAGGCCCTGGAGCAATCTTGGCATGCTAGAGTAGAATCAGCAAGAGCAGCTATCAAGAATGGGACTGTGCAGGAAAAGCAGGATTTTTTTTTTTTTTATGGTTTTGTGCACCTGCTAGCAGCCACTTACTCACCTGCTCATTGGTGTGTTGGCTGGATTTTTTTTTAAATGAGACTTTCCCTGGGTGCATTTGGCAAATGATGTGTAGAAGCTATTTATTCTCTGCTTCCCATGGCCCCTCAGGCTCCCTTCAAATCATCCAGGCCTTTGCTGTTCCCTTCCTTATTTCTTGCCACCTGGTGTCCTGTCAGGCCAATTTTTGACTGCAAAGGTTTTTATCTGCTGAGTTGTGCTTGGCAGAATTACCTCTCCCCGAACAGCTATGCTCTGGAGATAGTGACATCACCTTTTGGGCAATGTGCTCTCGGGCTTCTGCCCTGGGCTTGCATGTGATGCCCAGGCAGCAAGGGCACACAGCTCAAGTGTTGCCTGGGATAGTCTTCAGCACTAGTGGTCTTGCAAAGTGGCCCACACTACTACATTGCCTGCAGGCTGTGGAGTGTAGGGGCAAAGAATGTAGGCTCTGGTGTCAGACTATTTGAATCCAAGTTCTAGTTCCACTTCTAACTACTTTTGCGACCTTGTGTGAGTCACTTAACTTCTCTCAACCTCAGTTTCCTCATTACTAAAAGGAGGAAATAGCATCTACCGCCTAGATTGTTGTGGGGATTATATTAGACAAACCACGTAAAGCACTTGGCACAGTGCCTAGCAAATAAGAAGTGCTCTACAAATGTTAACTCTCATTTTAAAATTCATGGAAGTGTTTTTAGACACTTTTGGGATTTCATCTCTGCTTTGAGTTTGTGCTTCCCCATTTCGTTTTCAGCCTAGGTCTCTGGGGGATGAAGCATTTCAGGCAGAGGTTTGGAAGAAGTGAAGGAAAGCTCCTGGAACCTACTTTGATGCCTGAAATAACCTCCCTCTACCACCCCCACCCCCAGGCTGGAGGCATAACATTGGGAGATTAGGCTGCTTACAAACTAGGAAATGATGGTCTCCGGGCTCTGCCAGAATCTCTTGTAGACTGAGTACTCTGTTCTGCCTAAGGCCTCCCCTGGCTGTTAAAGCATCTGCTTATACTGTATTTGTTTGTCTAACTGCCAGATCCTGGGGCACTCAGATGCTCATGTTCATCTTGAAGCTGTTTTAGTATTTACCAGCTTAAAAAATCATTGGAATTTAAATATGAAAACCAAGAGTAAAACAAGGGTAATGATCCAAAATCAGGCATGCAAAATCAGGAGGCATCAAATTCATATCTGCACATCAAAACAAACATATCAAAGTTCAGGTAGCAACAGAAAATGCTCCAGAATTAGCCAGTTAACACTGTCATGAGCAGCAATTTGCAATTTTTGACATGTCTCTGGTGTAGCTGTATCAGCAATATTAATACTGGTAGAGCTTCCCGAATCCAAAAATTCAAAAAATTACAAAATCCAAAACTTTGAGCACTGACATGATGCTACAAGTGGAAAATTCCACATCTGACCTCATTTGAAGGGGTTCCAGTGAAAATGCACTCACACTAAAAGTATTGCATTGCATTACCTTTAAACTATGTGTATAAGATACATATGAGACATAAATGAATTTGTGTTTAGACTTGAGTCGCATCCCCATGATATCTCAGTATGCATGTGAAAAGATTCCCAAAACCAAAAAGTTCCCAAATCTGAAACACTTCTGGTCCCTATCATTTTGGGTAAGGGATATTCAACCTGCATTAGGCTTTCAAATATTGAATTGTGTGGATCATGGGCTAATGTTTCACTACTTCCTTTCTTGGGAAAAATTAGAAACTCTCTTTCACTTTGGGCATTGTCTCTGAAAAACAGTTATGAAGAATGGATGTTATAAGTAAGAAAAAAATACTCATGATGAATGCCTTAGCACTATAAAGCTTCATGAATACTAATGATCTAAAAGTTTTTTAGGTTCAACAATTTTTAGAGAAATCTCTTTTAGACACCTAAGGAGCCCTAGATAATGTTTCTAGCTTCACCAAAGAATTATATAAAAGAGAGCTCATCATTCGACCACCTGCTCAAGGATATAGGTAACATTGGCAAATTCCCAAGCTGTACAGATCTTTGAGATGAAAGCAAATTCTAAGACTCAGTGGCCTGAACAGTGAGAATAGAGTTGTTATTCCAAACATAAAGACTTGTTACACAGCACCAAATAGCTGCAGGTGGCCCCAAGGGAGTCATGTTACTTTCAGAGCCTCTGGCTACACTGTCACTGTCATTGGAAAGAGCTATCCAAGAATACTAGACACCTAAAGATTATCAGAATTTATTTAAATGGTTTAGAGATGAAGCAATATGAGCTTCAATGGTCTGTAATACAGAGGTTGAATCTAAGAGGTCCTGAGTAAGAGTATGATCTCTGTTGTCAATCTTATAATTTCTACGCTGATCTCCAGTGGTTTCTACACAGCCTTTAGCAAAACCTGTTTAGGGGCATGCTATTATGGTTCCAGTTGGGAGAAAGTGATCTCAGTTTTCAGCATTTAACTCCAAACTTGACCTTCAAACCACCCAGAAACTTCAGAGAAGCCATGTGTTTTGAACATCACTAGTCCAGTTTCTTTATTTTATAGATGTGAAATGTGTCAAAGAGAAAGGGAATGATTAGCTCAAGGTCACGTAACTGGAATACAACAGAGCCCAGGCTAGAATACAGGTGCTGTAACACCCCATTCAGTATTCTCTGAAGTTTCCCCAAAAGTGAGGTTTTGTAGCCTCACCAACTCAGACTCTTGCTTAGCTCATATGCAAACAAAGCATGTCTTAACAGTTTTGAGGAGCTACGGAGAGTACTGAACACATTGCAGTGTGGAAATGAAGTCTAGAGTAGTTTGATAAAGTTGCCACTTTTGTTTTGCCACCAAGGATTTGCCTCTGGAACTCTCTCAAGGAGTTAAAATTCTCTACAGTTGTCAGTAATTGTCTGTATGCATAAATAGGCAGCACAATTCAATAGAGGAGTTAAATATGTGATTAAGAGATATCTTGCAATCAATGGGAAATTGTCTTAGCTTAGCATAAAGAGGGATATTTTTTGTTGTTGTCGAGAAAGAGGCTTGTTTTCCTTTAGTCTTTTGATGCTTTATTAATTGTGATAAGGATGGCTAAAAATGATATTTTCCTCACAGGAATAACACAAACTTAGAAAGCTCAGCTTGCTCAACACATTCAGTGAGTTTAAGAATATCACGTATAACATTGAGATACATATTTTCTTCTCAAAATAACCTTGGTGTGAACTCTGAGTCCAGTCACACTGTGATGTTACTAGAATCTGACTCTAGAAAAATCTCAAAAAACAATATGCCTAGTGAAAAAAAGAAAAGCTACTAGCATGCAGGCCATTAGGATTTAAGGCATTTATTAAGCAGGCATGGTAAAGCAGCACTTCTTAACCTTCTCAACTTTAGGAATTGGTAGAAACACAGACATATGGTCCCTCCCCCAGAGTTTGTGATCTAACAAGTTCCCAGGAAATGCTGCTGCTGCTAGTCCAAGGAACACATTATGAGAACCACTAATGTAGATCCCTAAAAAAATAAAAGAGAATTCTGAGAATCATGCTGTGGCGAGAGAGCTGATGGAGGTACATTGTCCAGAGTCAAAGTAATGGAGTCCCAGTGTGTGGTTAACCCCTGCCTATGACCAAGACTCCAAACTCAATCTGTGAGTTCCCCAGCAGAGAGCACACTTTAAGAACCACTGTTACAGAGACTACACAGGCAAAGAACTCCTCTGGGACTTCCTAGTCTAGCAAAAGACATAGGTAAGGCACCAGATGATTACAAATATAGGGTGATGATAAGTTGATATGTTGGATGTAGACTTTAGACATAGACTATATTTTAAAGATAATATGAAAAAGTTGCTAATGTTTCCATTGTTTATATCACAATATAGATTCTTCATGCTGTGTAAGTACATATTTTACAGGGACAAAGCCATTTATAACCATAGATGGAGGCTCTATCATTATTGCCACTTTACAGATAAAGAGACTGAGACCCAGAGGGGTTAAGTAAGTTGTTTAAGGTCAAACAACTAGTACACATCAGAGGTAAGTTGAAAATTCACACACTGTGCTCTTCCCCTGCCATCTGGGAAGAAGAATGTGATGAACTGTCTTTGGTTAAAAGAGAAAGCGAGAGAGGTGGGCACAGAAGGGCTTCTAAAGATGACATCTGAGCTAGGTGTTCATGAAAAAATTAGAAAACAGCAGATATCTGTGGTAGAGAGGAGATAAGGGCATTCCTGACACAGGTGGTAATACACTGGACGCCTGCTCTCTGATCGGGGTTAGAAGAGAAAGGTTGGAAGCCATGGAGAAAAAACAAGACATAGAAGTTTTAAAGGCCTGGTACAGCATAGCAAGGAGAACAGTTCATGGATGCCAGAGACAGCTGCACAAAGGTATCTGGGACAGGGTCAAGGTGCTACTGAAATGGAAGGCAGTGACAGATTTGAGCAGCCACCTCTGGCGTCAGACAGAGTTGACCTGCATCTGCCACTCACGATCTATGGGGCCTGAGTCAATTTCCCCAATCCCTTCACTGCTAATTTCTTCATCGGTGATCAGGGATGGGTAACAGCGCCTTCTTCTGTGCTGTTTATGCGAGGCAATACACATAAAATAACCTAGTACCAAGTCTACAGTAAATGCCTATTTGTGGTTGTCCCAATTTTATAAAACAGTAATTTCTAACTTATTAACTTACTGTATGCCAAATAGTCTGGTGGTTTGCCAAAAGTGATTCACAAACTAGCAGCAACAGCAGCATCTGGGAACTTACTAGAAATACCCACTTTCATGTCTCATCCACCAGACCTTACTGAGACAGAACCTTTGGGGGCAGGATCCAGAACCTTATTTCAACAAGGCCCTACAACTTACTCTGTACATGAAAAAATTCGAGGCAACTGTTCTAAGCATTTTACATATATCAGCTTCATGTATTCCTTATAGCAACCCTATGTGTTAGATATTGTTATTATCATCTCTACTTTATAGATGAAGAAACCAAGGCATAAAAAGTTGCAGTCAAAGATCACATAACTAGTAAGTGGTGGAAACAGGATCTGTACCTCATTTTAAAATTTTCAGCATTTCAAAAGTCTCTTAGCACTAGATTTTCTCTGTGTCTTTTCACTTCCTTCCCTTAGCTGATTATGTCATATCCTGTCCTCATCTATCACAATGGCTTTTGTATCTTGGGCCAAAAAGAACTCACCAGCTATTGCTTTATCTGTACCCTTTAGTACCCATTGCTCTCCAACACCCATGATGCTTTGTGTGGGACTGGTAAGGGATGAACTGACAGGTTTTGCATAGGCCACCCAGTTTGAATGAGTCTGTGTATTGCTTACTGAGATAAGAAATCTGATAAGGAAAACACCATTGTCAGCAGTGTCAACTTTGATTAAAAAGGACAGTGACTGTTTGGGGAACCATTAGACAAATTATTTTGACCTACTCCAATAATTTAAATATCTGTCATTTTATTTAGCAAGTAAAATTTGAATTTCGTGACTTGACCATATCACCAAACCATCTCTGTGCAGAAAGTGCAAGCCAGAGTGACCTTAAGTGATCAGACTTTTCTCAATACACTTGTAGTCAGCAGCTATATTAGGATCTCAAAAGCACGAACTCTCTGCAGCCTGAAATTATAATGATGTCTTTTCTCCTTTCTTTAGCAGGCATACCTAACCTTCTTTGTTTCTTAGCTACTTTGATGGCTTCTTTTCAGGCATTGTCAATATGTCATTTAAAAATCCAGTACATGGGGGCAGCTCTGTGGCATAGCAGAAAAAGCTGCCGCCTGTGGAGCCAGCCTCTCATATGGGTGCTGATTGAGTCCTGGCCGCTGCATTTCCAATCCAGCTCCATGCTAATAATGCTTGGGAAAAAGCAGCGGAAGATGGCCCAAGTCCTTGGGCCCCTGCATCCACCTGGGAGACCAGGGAGAAGCGCCTGGTTTTGGATTGGCCAGCTCTGATGGCAGAGACTTTTCATGTATTATTCGATGTTGTACTTTTAGTGCCTCAGATATATCTGGCATGTGGTTGGAAGAAAAAATAATAGAATTCATTTTTAAACCCTCTCTTTTTTTGTAAATGAGTCCAGAACTAAGGTAGTGCTCGGGCTCACTATTCAATCATATAGTTGATATTATCCTAACTTTCCTAGCTTTCATGAACCAATCTTGTAGTCTGGAATCACTGTTCACCTTTGGGTCTAAGCATTTTTGAATTTATGAAAAGCTTCATCTTTCTGTTATTGACAGTCTCTTTTTTTAAAGTGTCATTTGCAAGAAATAGAGTTCAGAGTTGCTTTATTAGTCTGGGCCAGCTCAAGCATGCTTAAGTCCCTGAATCTCTTATGAATATAGCTATGATTACAGATTAAGGATATGGTCTACCTTAATAGTCCTTCTATGTGCTTTTAATGACAAATATGCCATTCTAGCCTTACTTATTTTGGGTTTATTATGATTTCACTTACAACTTTTACCTGAAATTATAGAAAATAGAAGGTGGCACACCATCGCACCAGCACCCATTTTTCTTTTCTATAAAAGCATGCATAGTAAATATTTGTAGGCCAAGCATAAATGAATGACAGTGATTATTCACTGATGAGATTTATTTAGAAAATGAGGCGATGGGCTGGATTTAGCCAGTTAGCCAGTTAGCCAAGTCCTGGTCCCAGTCAGGGGAGCAGGATTTAGTTGTAGTACATAACTTGTGAGGGCATACAAAACAGCCTTGCCTCAAGCCTGGGATGACTTCCAAGGAAAACCATTTCTAAACTGTTGAGTTATGCTCATCCCATCCACCAACTTGTATTTAATCTACAAAATCTGAATGAGAGGTATACTTCAAGAAGTTGGTAGAAGGAGCTGATGTTGAGGTGTAGCTAGTTAAGCCACCACTTGCACTGCTGGCATCCTGTATGGTCACCGGTTTGCATCTCAGCTGCTCCACTTCCAATCTAGCTCCCTGGATATGAGGGATCTTGAAAATATTCAATGGAAGATGTGTATTATGAAAAAAATATGCAGATATTTCAAAAAAGGTAAAGAGGGAGGCAAAGAGCATTCCAGGAAAAAGAAGCAGAAGCACAGAGGTCAGGAATTGAGAAAGGAGGTAAAATCCATGAAGCACTGTTCACTGGTTCCCTGACATCCAGTTACCTTTTTGCTATTCTTAATAGTATTTCATTTTTTTTCAAATACCCATCTCTGGATGTAAAGGGGCATCCTGACAATTTAAGCAAATCAGTGTGTGGCATTACTTGGTGACTTACTTGTCCAGTCGTTGGCACCTGTCCTAAGTTAGACCAGTAAAACATAAAAGACAGTATAGATGGTCCTTGATTAACAATGTTTCAACTTATGAATTTTTGACTTGATGATGGTACAATAGCACACACATTCATTAGAAAGCATACTTCAAATTTTGGTCTTTTCCCAGGCTACCACTTTTCTGTCTGATTCTCTCTCTCAATGTTAGGCAGTACCAGCAAGCACAGCTCCCAGTCAACACTGTGATCACAAAGGGAAACAAGCCACATTCTATGGTGCATTGTGTTGTCAGTGTGTGGTGGTTACAGGTACTTTTACTTTTTTTAAGATGTATTTATTTATTTATTCAAAAGGCAGAGTGACGGAGAGAGGGAAAGACACACACAGACAGCATCTTTCATCTACTGTTTCACTTCCCAAATGGTCAACAACAGCCAAAGCTGGGCCAGGCTGAAGCCAAGATCCAGGAACTCCATCTGGATCTTCCACATGGGTGGCAGGGACCCAAGTACTTGGGCCGTCTTCTGCTGCTTTCCCAGCCACAATACCAAGAAGCTGGAATGAAAGCAGAGCAGTTAGGACTCAAACCAGCACTCTGATGGGGGATGACAGTGTCACGAGTGGCTTCTGAATCCACTGGGCTACAATGCTGACCCCTAGTTACAAGTAGTCAATAAGTTACATGAGTTACACAACACTATAATAAAATAGGCTTTGTGTTAGATGATTTTTTCCAACTATAGGCTCATGTAAGTGTTATGAACAAGTACATCATCAATTTAAAAATCTGAAATTATATATTATTTCAATTGATGATGGATTTATCGGGACATAACTCCATTGTTAAGTTGAGGATCATCTGAACCTTGTCCACGCTTCAAGGAGAGATTTTCCTTCCCTCTTTTTACCTGGACATGATTAAAAAAAAAAAAAAAAAAAGCAAGAAAGAAAAAAAAAAAAAAAGCTTGTAACCTTTATTTCCATTGGCAATCATCTAGTTACAAAAAGGATAGCCAGCTTTCACCTGAAGCCAAACTGTGGAGAGCTTAGCACAAAGCTACAGTGGATTAAGGTGTTTCATAATACTATTAGGGTAAATAGGGATTTCTATCATACCTAGGGCTTGTTATCACTTTTGGACCTCCAGTTTTGTGTTTATGAATGTCATCATTATTTGAGCTACTTCAGATTGGGATTTTCTTTTCCCTGAAGTTTAAAGTATTCTGATACAGTATTTGACAAGGTGAAAGAATTCAGTATAACAAGACTACGGAGTGGAATAAGATGAGGCTGTAGGAGAATGCATAGGCAAGCCTTGTGAGCCTTGATTTTTCTGGCAGCACATGTTAAGCTCAGGACAGTCACACAGGAGTCCTTCTCCCTAACAGGCAGGCAACTGGGGATGGCAAAAACATGCTTAAGACACTTGGCACTTCATTCATATGAGCACCACAGCTCAGTCCATTTAGGCCTTATGTACTTGTCACTGCTTATCCTTGTGGTTTAGTTAGCTCTGTTCTATCCACATACATTCCACATCAGAAGTAAGTTATGCTGGCCGTGTTGTGGCATCCTTATATGAACATCAGTTCTAGCTCTAGCTGCTCTACTTCCATTCCAGCTCCCAGCCTTGAATTGTACAAGTGCTTGCCTCTATCACCCGTGGGAGAGACGCAGATGAAGTTCCTGGCTCCTGGCTTTGGCCTGGACCAGGTCTGGCTGTTATAGCCATTTGGGGAATGAATCAGCAGATGGAAGATCTCTCTGTCCTCTCTGTCTCTCCTCTCTCTCTCTCTCTGTAATTCTGCCTTTGGAATAAATAAATCTTAAAAAAAAATTACATCTTTTTTGAAAGTTGAACAAATATGTTTGAGTACAGTAAAAGATTTTTAAAAAAACATACTGGAGGAATTGATGCTGGTCCCTGTTTAGGGCTCAGAATCAAGGCCTAAAAGACTAAAAAATTATTCTAGGGGCTGGCGATGTGGCACACTAGGTTAAGTACCCATCTGTAGTGCCAGTATCTGACATGAACACAGGTTTAGGACCCAGTTTCTCCACTTCCAATTCACCTCCCTGCTAATGGCCTGGGAAAAGCAGCAGAAGATGAACCAAGTGCTTGGGCCCCTGCCACCAAGGGGAGAGACCTGGATGGAGCTCCTGGCTCCTGGATTCTGCCTGGCTCATCTTGGGCCTTTGCAGCCATTTGTGGGAGTGAACCAGTGGATGGAAGATCTCTGTCTCTTTCTGTCTCTCTTTCTATAACTTTCACATTCAAAGAAATAAATAACTTTTTATTTAAATATTTATTTATTTATTTGAAAGGCAGAGTTACAGAGAGAGCAGCAGCAGCAGAGAAAGAGAGAGAGAGGAGAGAGAGACAGAGAGAGAGAGAGAGAGAGATAGGCCTTCCATCCACCGATTCACTCCCCAATTGCCCTAATTGCCAGAGCTGCGCCAATACAAAGCCAGGAGCCAGGAGCTTCTTCCGGGTCTCTCACATGGGTTCAGAGGCCCAAGGAGTTGGGCCATCTTCTACTGCTTTCCCAGGCCACAGCAGAGAGCTGGATCAGAATTGGAGCAGCCAGGACTTGAACTGGCCCCCATATGGCATGCCGGCACTGCAGGTGGCAGCTTTACCTGCTACGCCACAGTGCTGGCCCCAAAGAAAGGCTTTTCTTAAAGGACCTGATACAAACTTTCCAAAAGGCATAAAACCCCCAGTTCACTTCCCTTCAATGGCTTTTTCCTCCTGAAGAAGTCCCTCCCAGCTGCTTCCATGGACGCTTTCCCTCAACCCTTCAAACCCTCTCTGCTCTTTTCAATGCAAGTCTTGTTAAAAATTGCCTTCTCCGGGCCGGAGCCGGGACTCACTAGGCTAATCCTCTGCCTGCGGCGCCGACACACCAGGTTCTAGTCCCGGTTGGGGCACCGGATTCTGTCTTGGTCGTTCCTCTTCCTGCCCAACTCTCTGCTGTGGCCCGGGAGTCAAGTGGAGGATGACCCAAGTGCTTGGGCCTGCACCTGCATGGGAGACCAGGAGAAGCACCTGGCTCCGGGCTTCGGATCAGCGCAGTGCGCCCATCGCAGTGCGCTGGCGGTGGCGGCGGCCATTGGGGGGTGAATCAACGGCAAAAGGAAGACCTTTCTCACTGTCTCTCTCTCTCGCTGTCCACTCTGCCAGTCCAAAAAAAAAATGCCTTCTTGGTTTGTTCATCTCTGTGCTTTGTTCCAGATAGAACAAGTTCCCTGGGTTCAAATCAGTTGTAACAACATGAACAGAGAAAGTAAAAGCAAAAACTAAAGTTGAGAAGAAATTGACAAAGGTCAATTATAGTGCAGCATAAATGAGGCAAGTAAGACCAGAAATTACGTGGTAAAAATTAAAAATTCAATGTTTAAAAATAATGTCCATGAACACCAAGTTGTATTAAACATTACTTTAGTTACAATAAGGATAGTGTAAGGGGGAACAAGAGAAGCCAAGAAACACTGTTTATGCTTAGCACTGATAAGAAAAATATAAGTAGGGGCCAGTGCTTTGGCGCAGCATGTTAATGCCCTGGCCTGAAGCGCTGGCATCCCATATGGGCGCCGGTTCGAGACCCGGATGCTCCACTTCCTATTCAGCTCTCTGCCATGGCCTGGGAAAGCAGTAGAAGATGGCCCAAGTCCCTGGGCTCCTGCACCCACGTGGAAGACCTGGAAGAAGCTCCTGGCTCCTGGCTTTGGATCGGCGCAGCTCCTGCCGTTTCAGCCAATTGGGGAGTGAACCAGCAGATGGAAGACACCTCTCTCTCTCTCTCTCTCTCTCTCTGCCTCTCCTCTCTCTGTGTAACTCTGACTTTCAAATAAATAAAAAAAGAGAAATATAGGTACAAGTTTTTAAACTGAAAGACAAATTTAAAATATGGTTAATTTTTCTCCAAGTATCTAAGCAAAAACCAAAGACAAATACAGTATATAAAATAAAATAAATGGAAAGAAAATATTAAATTACTAGAGCAAAAAGGACTTATAGTAAATAAGTCAATAAGAGAGACATATAAAATAAAATCCAAGTTAAAAATGCTTTAAAATGAACAAAAATTGGGTGAATGAGGCAGCAGTTAAGATACCACTTGGGATGCCTGTATCTCATATCTAAGTGCCTGCAGTCAAGTCCTGGCTCCACTCCTGACTCCAGTTTCCTGTTGATGCACACACATGGGAGGCAGCAGGTGATGACTCAAATAGCTGGGTTACTGTGACCTAAGTGGGAGACCCTTATTGAGTCCCTGGCTCCTGGCTTTGGCCTGACCTAGCCCCCATTGTTGCAGACTTTTGGGGAGTGAACAAGGAGATCTATTCTTGCCTATTAGTGAAAGGAAAGGCCGTCACAGAACACACCAAACACCAGAGTAAGGGAAAAGGTTTATTGTCAGGTGGGGGAAACCCGACAGGCTACCTCCCCATGCACAGAGAGAACAGCAGCCTGTGCTGGGAGAACAGGTCTTAATCAGCTTTGCAGAGGTAAGGAAGTGGGAGCAACAAATCCCGTTTAGGGTGGGGGTGGAGCTGACGCTTGTGATTCAGCTGATTTAAGCTTGTGGTCGCCTGACTTCTAGTAAGTGAGGCTGGTCTTAGATTGAAACTTATTGGACAGATTGGTGATGGGGCCAGAGCCCAAGATGGCATCACAGATAAGACTGTACCATTTTACTAACAATTAGTCTCTGCATTTCAAATAAATAAATAAATAAATGCAGCAAAGATCTTAAAAAATAAAATGAGCAAAAACACAAAAAGAAAAATTAATTTAAAAAAGTATAGGAGTCAGCATTGTGGTGCAGTGGGTTAAGCAGCCACTTGAGAGGCATTCATTCCATATGGGTTCTGGTTCTAGCCCCAGCTGCTCCATTCCTGATCCAGCTCCTGGCTAATGCGCCTGGGAGAGCAGAGGAAGATGACCCAAGTACTTGGGTCCCTGCTACCCACATGCGAGACCCAGATGAAGTTCTGGGCTCCTGGATGGGAGATCTCTCTGTCTATTTCTCTAGCTCTACCTTTCAATAAAATAAAATAAAATAAAATCTTTACAAAAAGTATCGATGGTCATTAATCATAAAGTAGAATTTAAGAAGTGAGGCAGTGCTATTTTGCATAGTTAAAATAGTAAACTGTCAATGAATACAAAAAGCATGAGCCTTTATATAATAATGAACAATTTGGTCAGGTGCTATGTTAGCATTTTTACATGTATTAACTAATTTAATACATAAATGACATTATATGGTAGACATGATTATTATTTTCATTTTACAGATGAAACAACTGAACACAGATAGTTTAACAACTTGTTCAAGATTCACACTGTTAAAAGCATGCCTAGATTAACAACAGGAGTCACTGTGCACTAAATCCCCATGCAGGACCTCTGTCTTCAATGAGTTGTATTATGAGAGTTAACTGTAAAACTAGTTCTCAGTTTGTGTGTGTGTGTGTGTAAATTGTTGAAATCTTTACTTAGTATAGAATTGGTCTTCTGTGTAAAAAGTTATTTGAAAATGAATCTTAATGGAGTATGGGACTGGGAAGGAGAGAGGGAGGAGGTGGAGGGGTGGGAGTGTGGGTATGTTGGGAAGAATAACTATATTCCTAAAATTGTACTTATGAGACACACAGCAGACTCATGGAATGACAAATGCCCTAAATAGCACTCTGGCCTCAGAATCAGCCCTTAAGGCATTTGGATCTGGCTAAAAAGCCCATGAGAGCATTTCAGGCATGGAAAGCTAAGACACTGTGGCAAAAATGACCTACATGAAAGATCTCTGTGAGTGAGATCCTCGTGGAAAGAAGGGGCCATCAAAGAAGGAGGTACCTTCTCTGAAGGGAGGAGAGAACTTCCACTTTGATTATGGCCTTGTCTAAATAATGTCAGAGTTTGTGGACTCAAGAGGCCTCCATAGCCTTGGCAGCTCATGACAAGAGCCTTGGGTGAACACTGAAGTCATAAATAAGAGTTTCAAATGTTAAATCAGCAACAGGAGTCACTGTGCACTTGCTTCCCATGTAGAACCTCTGTCCTTTATGTGTTGTACTATGAGAATTAACAGTAAAACTAGTCTTCAAACAGTACTTTATACTTTGTGTGTCTGTGTGGGTGCAAACTGTTGAAATCTTTACATAGTATAGAGTTGATCTTTTGTATATAAAGATAATTAAAAATGAATCTTAATGAAGAATAGAATGTGAGAGGGAGTAGGAGATGGGATGGTTTGGGGGTGGGAGGGTGGGTGTAAGGGGAAGAACTGTTATAATCCAAAAGTTGTACTTAAGAAATTTATATTTATCAAATAAAAGTTTTCTATAAAATATTGTACTTATGAAATTCATAGTCCTTAAAAAATAAATTTAAAAATGCATAGGATTTGAACTTAGACATCTAGATCTTTTTGACTGAAAAGCTTCTAAAATACTATGGTAGTGTATCTGAAAAGTTATTTCTGCATCAAAATTACCTGGGGTGCTCACTAAAAGTGCAACTCCTGATATTACCTCAGATATATTCTAGAGCTTTGAAATTTGCATTTTAACAAGTACTCTAGTTGATGCTTATGCATACTAAAATTTAAGAACCACTGCATGTGCTGCTTCCAAGAAAATGAGAGAAACACAATTGAAGTGGAAATCTTTAATCCGCCCTTTCTATCTTAGATTAAATAGGAAAAAACAATAAATGCTTTAAATATTAAACAGGCTGTTATAAGAAACTTAAAATAGTACAGAGACTATGTATTACTCTCAAATATCCAGTTTACATTTTCAAAATTAATCACATATTAGATCATAAAGGGAAATAAATTGCAAAAAGAAGAAATTGTAAAGGCCATATTATTTGATCACAATGGGACAAAGTTGAAATGTAACAATTTAAGAAAAGGACACACCAGTTATAACTTCAAAAATACATTTCTGAATAACTGTTCAATCAAGTAAGAAAAACTACAGTTACAACTATAGAACAACATTGAGGATAGTATCTGTAAAAATCTGTGTATGCAACCATTACAGTGTCTAAAATGAGAAAGATAGAAAAGAAACAAGTGTTGACAAGGATATAGAGCAGGTAGAACTCCAGCTCATTCCCGGTGGGAGTGAAATGGATACAATCACCTTGGAAAATGGTTTTGCAATATCTAGATAAGTTTCCCATATGCTTAGCCTATAACATTTGTTCACCATCTCCAAAATGGGAATTTCTTAAATATCCAATGTAGGATGGGTAAATGAATGGTAGTATACTCATATATTCAAATATTATAATAGTCTTCACTTACTTGTGGAATACAATCCTAAGACCCTCAGTGGGCACATGAAACTACAGATAGCATTGGACTCTCTCTTTATGAGTGCTACATTTCCTAAACATAGGTACTTATGTTCAATACATAAATGAGGAACAGTAAGATATTCACAATAATAGTAATAAGAAGATGGAAGAATCAGAATATATTTTAATAAAATTTATGTAAATATGGTTTATGTGAATATAGTCTCTTTCCCTTATGAGTCAAGACAAATATCAATATTTGTTGGATCTCAGAAAACCATGGGTATTAAAATTATACCTATGGAATAAGAAACTGTAAACAAGTGGAGAGTACTGGATATAGTAGGAGAAAGAACAATGTACAACTATCTGAGCTACAACTATTTGGATGAATTTTTAAAGTATAATGTTACATGAAAGAAACAAGACACAGATGTATACAGTTTATAGTTTCTTTTTTTATTTATTAATTTTTTATTTATTTGAGAGGTTGAGTTACAGACAGTGAAAGGAAGAGATAGAGAGAAAGGTCTTCCTTCCATTGGTTCACTCCCCAAATGGCCACAACGGCTGGCGCTGCACCGATCTGAAGCCAGGAGCCAGGTGCTTCTTCCTGGTCTCCCATGCAGGTGCAGGGGCCATCTTCTACTGCTTTCCCAAGCCACAGCAGAGAGCTGGATTGGAAGAGGAACATCTGGGACTAAAACTGGCGCCCATATGGGATGACAGCACTGCAGGCGGAGGATTAACCTACTGTGCCACAGTGCTGGCCCTTATATAGTTTCATTTACACAAAGTACAGAAACATTCAAAACTAACATATACTGTCAGAAGTAAGAGTAGTGGTCACCTTCATAGTAGTGTCTAGGAACTGTCATGGAGGCTTCTAGAGTGCTGGCAATGTTCTATTTTCTTGATATGGAAACTGATTACACAAGAATATTGAGTTTGTGAGAATTCATCAAGCTGTACATTTATAATCGATGCACTCTTCTGCATGTATATTTTACTTTAATGCAAGGTTAATAAAAATACTTATGAGTAGATTAACTATGCTTCCAAGTATATCTGAGACAGATTTGAGAAAGAAATATACATAAGTTTTGCCAATGAAAACCAAAATCCCTGAACTGAGGATTCTAATAAGAGAAGCTACGTAGATAATGCTTCATGGAAAGACCAAGAATGGAGGAGGCAAGGGTAAATATATAGAGAGTATAGTAACAAAACTCTATCATCATTTAACTGAAATAAAAGAAGTGTAGGGAGAAAGATTAGGACAGCAAGAATAAATTTTTTAACTTTTATTTAATAAATATAAATTTCCAAAGTACAGCTTTTGGATTACAGTGACTTTCCCCCCCATAACTTCCCTCTCACCCGCAACTCTCCCATCTCCTGCTCCCTCTCCCATTCCATTCACATCAAGATTCATTTTCAATTCTCTTTATATACAAAAGATCAATTTAGTATGTATTAAGTAAAGATTTCAACAGCTTGCACCCACACAGAACACAAAGTGTAAAGTACTGTTTGAGTACTAGTTATAGCATTAATTCACATTGGACAACACATTAAGGAAAGAGATCCTACATGGGGAATAAGTGCAAAGTGACTCCTGTTGTTGACTTAACGATTGACACTTGTTTATGGCGTCAGTAATCACCCTAGGCTCTAGTCATGAGTTGCCAAGGCTATGGAAGCCTTTTGAGTTCGCCAACTCCGATCTTATTTAGACAAGGTCATAGTCAAAGTGGAAGTTCTCTCCTCCCTTCAGGGAAAGGTACCTCCTTCTTTGATGGCCCGTTCTTTCCACTGGGATCTCACTTGCAGAGATCTTTCATTTAGGTTTTTTTTTTTTTTTTCCAGAGTGTTTTGGCTTTCCATGCCTAAAATACTCTCATGGTCTCTTCACTCTTCAGCCAAATCTGAATGCCTTAAGGGCTGATTCTGAGGCCAGAGTGAACAGCAAGAATATCAAGAGATACAATAACTAAGAATTTTTGAGAATTAATGAAAGACATCAATTCATAGATTCAAGAATCCAAACAAATTCCATGTGGGCTAAGTAAAATAAATCCATGCTTATATACATAACAATAAAGCTGCAGAACTCCAGACTCATTCATTAGTCAGAAGAATTATAGGTAGAATGATGTCTGAGTATTCAAAGGCAACAATGGAGTCAGAAGATTGTAATGAAGTCTTTCCTGTGGTGAAACACTTAACTATCAAATGTAGAATTCTATATCTATTTTAAGAGAAACATGGAAGACAGCAAAAAAACATTTTAAGACAAATCAAAATTTGAGAGTGTTTGTCACAAAATGACCTGAAATAAGATAATACTCAATTGAATACTTCAGTGTACAAGAAAGATGATCTAGATAGCAGGTCAGAGTTGAAAGAAGGAATGAAGATCAAATACATTAGTAAATAGCTGGATAAATATGAAGAACATTGGCAGTATGAAATAAATAATAACTTATATAATCATTTCATAGAATTAAGATACATGACAGAACAGCATATTTGAGAGGATGTCAGTGAAACTGAAATATTTTTTTTAAAGATGTATTTATTTATTTGAAAGGCAGAGTTACAGAGGCAGAGAGAGAAAGAGGTCTTCCATACAGAGGTTCACTCCCCAGTTGGCCTCAAAGGCAGGAGCTGCAGCAATCCAAAATCAGGAGCCAGGAGCCAAGAGCTTCTTCTGGATCTCCCACATGGGCACAGGGGCCCAAGGACTTGGAGCAACCTCCACTGCTTTCCCAGAGCTGGATAGTAAGTGGGGCAGCCAGGACTCGAACTGCAGGTGGCGGCTTTACCTGCTGTACCACAGTGCCAGCCCTGAAGCTAAAGTATTTTAACTTCACTGTATTATTTAGGAGGAGGGTAATATAAATGATTAGTATCAGAATGTAATATGTGTTTTAATGTTTAGGTAACCACTAAAAATATTTTATATAACTCCTAGGGTCAGAAAATGAAAAAAAAAAAAAAAGGAAAGGAATAGGAAAACAAGGAAAATGTTAGAAAGGATGTAAAAGGGAGTATAAAATAGGTAGGAAAGATAGAAATTACAAAATGTGGTAGGCATACAGTCATATATTACAAAATACAATAAGTATAAATGGACTACTTGATCCAATTAAAAGAAAATCAAACTGAGAGGAAAAAAGTTCAACTATATACTGAATGAAAGACATATTTAAGATATAAAGATACACTTCGAGAGTTAAGTGACAGAAAAACTTACTCTATTTAATAAATAAAAGAAAGCTCATACAGCTAGAACAGAATTTAAGGAAAAACACAAAAGTATTACTTAAAAAGGTCATTTCATAATGATAAGTGACAAGTTTGGTTTTATATAATTTGAGTCCACATTACTAAGCCTTGTACTTTTAGATTTATTATATTTTTCTGGTGGGTTAAATCATTTATTATTGTGAAGTGACATATTGCCAGAGAAAATATACTAAGGTCAACAACAGGGATATGTAGAGGATAGTATGGAGCAAAGAGAGGTATAGTACATGGAGACTGAATAAAGAACAGTTGCTAGGCAACCAGGAAGTTATATCTAAGATAACTCTCAAAGGATTATAAAGGAGTTAGGCAAAGCAGAACAGGCCACGAAAAAAAAAAAAAACAAACAATAACACAAACAAAGACAAAAATTCTAGAAACTGCAAGTGTGGTAAGAGTATGAATTGTTAAGCAGAAAGTTACAGTAGGATATAGAACCAGAGAAATAGTAGAAAACAAGTCATAGAGTTTTATGTTAATCTGGGACTCTTGAATTTAAACTATAGGCAATAGAAAATCATTGAGGAGCTAACATGGTGGAGATGGACTGTGGCAGAGTGACAAAGTCATAGTGTATTTCAGAAAGATCAATCTAGCAGCTTTCTGGATAGTTGAACAGAGTGGAACAAAACCAAAGAAAGAGAAGTTTGTTATAACTATTTTGAACATAAATGATGGTGACATGAACCCTGGCAGGATCAGTGAAGGTGAAAAGAAGAGAGTATATGCAAGCAAAATTATCAGGTCTTTGCCAAATAATTATTTATCATATCCAGATACATCCTTTTAATATATTTCATATAATAATTCTAAGAATTTATCCCAGGATTTATCACAATTATACCCAAAGATTTACATACAAGACATTCATAAACAGTGTTGAAATAGGTTTTCAGAAATATTGAAACAGTGGAGAAATGGTTAAATAAATTACAACAGAGCCCTAAAGCTAAATACCCTGTATCATTAAAAAATAAGGCTTTCAAAAACCATTTAATGACATAAAGAAATTCTCAGAATATTGGTAGAATAAAAGTAAGACATAACACTCAAACAGCTTGATCCCAATTTAAGAAAATATGTGTTTTGGTTATTTATTCATGACACAATTGGTTTGTTGGGTGGAATAATGTCCCCTGCCCCAAAGAGGTCCATGCCAATCCCCAAAGCTAGTGCATATATTACCTTCCATAGCAAAAGTAATTTTGTAGATGTTATTTAAGGACCTGGAGATTTTCCTGGATTATCTGAGAGGGCTCAAACTAATCACATGAGTCATTAAAAGTGGAGAATCTCACCAGGCTGTGGCCAGAGGAAGGTTTATCTATTGAATGAAGGCACAGAGAAGTGAAACAAAGCTAGCTTTGAAGATGGAGGAAGGAGGCCATTAGTAAAGGAATGTGGGTGGGCTCTAAATGCTTGAAAAGATAAGGAAATGACTTCTACCCTAAAGTCCCCATTAAGGAATGGAGGAGCCCAGCTACCACCTTGATACTGGCTCAGAAAAGGCAAGCATCAGACTTATTGACCTACATAACTATAAAATAACAAATTTGTGTTGTTTTAAGCCACTAAATTTGTACTACTTCATTATGGTAGCAAATAGAGAACTAACACAGTATGGAAGACAAGCATGCCAAGAAGAGTATTATTGGAGTGACTGACTCTGGGTGGTGGAATTGTAGGTAATCATGATAATGTTTTTCTGTATGTCCTTTATCATTTGTAATAGAATGGAAGAAAGGAGCACAGCTCACTAGGCTAATCCTCCACCTGTGGCGCCGGCATACCAGGTTCTAGTCCTGGTTGGGGCGCCGGATTCTGTCCCGGTTGCTCCTCTTCCAGTCCAGCTCTCTGCTGTGGCCAGGGAGTGCAGCAGAGGATGGCCCAAGTGCTTGGGCCCTGCACCCGCATGGGAAACCAGGAGGAAGCACCTGGCTCCTGGCTTCAGATCAGTGCAGCGTGCTGGCCATAGCGGCCATTTGGGAGATGAACAACGGAAAGAAGACCTTTATCTCTCTGTCTCTCTCTCTCTTACTCTGCCTGTCCAAAAAAAAAAAAAAAAAAAAAAAAAAAAAAAAAAAAAGAAAGAAAGAAAGAAAAGAATGGAAGAAAGGAATGAGACTGTTCTTAGTCATCTCTAATGTTTCCTATAATACTTCACGGAGGGCCAGTGCCGCCTGGGGTGCCTACACTCTGCATCAGAATGCCTGGGCTCAAATCCCAACTCTTCTCCTGATCCCACCTTCCTAGTGATGTGCACTTTGGGAGGCAGCAGGTGATGGTTGAGCTCCTGCCACCCACGTGGGAGATAGCCTGGTCCAGTCCCAGCTATGGAACTACAGCAAACACTTGGGGAATGTGCCACTTCATGAGAGATTGAGCTTTCTTTCTCTCCCTATCCCTTGCCTTTCATATAAATAAAATACATAAAAGCTTAAAAAAAGAACCCTTTTGTATATTCAATCATTTTCTTAAAATGAATATCTTAAAGTTGAATTATTGAGTCAAAGGCTACATTTTTAAGATCCTTGAAGACTGAATGGCAACTTCCCTTCATAAAGGTTGCATGAAATTGTACTCCTACCCAATATTTCTTTTCATCGAAACTTCTGATGATTGATTATGCTGGTTCTTTTTCATTCACTCTATGAACTCCAAGTGAATGCATTAAGCAACACTAAACACAGAGCTAAGGGGGGAAAAAAGGAAGCAAAACTGAAATCTAAGTCTTAATACTACAATTTCATGTTACCTTGTAACATACACACTTGAGGCCACTTCAACTTAGGGGTGCTTCTTCAGCCACTCAAAGTTCTCTTAAGACTCCAGTGTGCTATTACTCACTTTCTCATTACTCTATTGAAATTCAGAAGGTCCAATAGCTTCTTCAAGGCTTCAGAATAGTCTTTCTAGAACATTCTGAAGTAGCCCTCCTTCAAAGAGCCATTTCTTTGGAATACGAAGTCTTTCTAGTCTTTTTGTTTTCTCTCTGGCATCACACCCTGCTCCCTGAGATTCTCTCTGTAACTGGATTCCAAAGCAAATCTCTAAGGACCTGCATTTTAATTTTTTTTTATTTTGACAGGCAGAGTGGATAGTGAGAGAGAGAGAGAGACAGAGAGAAAGGTCTTTTTGCCGTTGGTTCACCCTCCAATGGCCGCTGCGGACGGCGTATCTCGCCGATCCGAAGCCAGGAGCCAGGTGCTTCTCCTGGTCTCCCATGGGGTGCAGGACCCAAGCACTTGGGCCATCCTCCACTGCCTTCCCGGGCCATAGCAGAGAGCTGGCCTGGAAGAGGGGCAACAGGGATAGAATCTGGCGCCCCGACCGGGACTAGAACCCGGTATGCCGGCGCCGCAAGGCAGAGGATTAGCCTATTAAGCCACGGCGCCGGCCAGGACCTGCATTTTAAACAAGGGTGTCCTCTAGGTTTCCATCTTCTCTCTGCCTGTGGGGGAAGAGATCATTCTTCAGCTGATTCTAATCAAGAAACTTAGACTGGTAAATACCTATAAGGTGTGCATTTAAGGGACAGATATATTTTGTAATGGAAACAAAATCTATATGATCCTTATTATTTGCTGCACTATGTTCCTATAAACTATAACACAATGAATTAAATTTCCCATAAGAACAATGGTTCAGTCACTTTACTAAGAATTCAATAACAAAAAGGTAGCTTTAAACGGTGATATATAATAAATATTCATGTCCTCCAAATGTTTTTAAGCATGTATTTACCATGTCAAAAGTGCAGCTATAAGGTCTATATAAATCAAAGATGTGGAAAAAATGCAGTCATGTACACATTTAACTAATAATAATTGTTTTCTTGTCATAGGATTTAATAGACGCATGAGGGAGTGATTTAGATAACCCAGTTGTCTTCTGAAAAAGCTGTCCAAGTAATTTCCAACTGATGTCTTCTTTTTCTCTTGATAAATCTCCCAACACTAAGCAGTGACATTTAAAATCATCCCTCTGACCTTACAGCTCTTCTCAAAGTACTAAGTACTCAACAAATGTTTGGTGTTGTTGATGAGGATTGTATTTATCAGACCAAAAAACATTTTCAAATGTAAAAGCTGACCCACTATTTCTCCCCTTCACCATCTCCTACATCCCACAGTTTATTCAAAGCCACAAATAGAGCTAGTCACCCTTGGAGTGAAGCAATGTCACCAGAAATCACAAAGTGCTGTGAAGCCATTTTTTAGCACCCTTCACTGCCACAGAACTGGAGCACCAGCTCTATTCAATGTGATTATTTCTGTCTGACTACCCTACCTTAGAAGATGTGAGCAGCCCACCCTATATTCCCTGCTCTTGATCCTCTCCCAATCTCAATCTGGAGGAAACCCTTTCCCTAACAACAAACGGAACCAAAACATTACATATACTAGCTTTTAGAAAACTGAAACACAGAAAATGTTTTCTGGGGCCAGCGTTGTGGCACAGGTTGTTAAGCCACAGCCTATGATGCAGGTATCTCATATTGGAGCTTTGGTTCGAGTCCCAGCTGCCCTGTTTCTGATCTAGTTCCCTGCTAATGCTCCTGGAAAAGCAACAGAAAATGGTATTTGGGCACTGTCACCCACATGGAAGACCTAGTTGAAGCTCCTTTGGTATGGCTAACCCCAGCCATTGCAGCCATTTAGGGAGTGAACCAGCTGATGGAAGATCTCTCTCTCTCTGTTTCTCCCTCTCACTTTCTGTTAATTTGCCTTCCAAATAAAGAAAAATCTTTAAAAAGAAAATTTTTCTACGTATTCACCATGTTGGTTGATATAATATGATGTCCAATGATTTACTTACCCATTTGTGACATATTTATCAACAGACTAATCTGGCTGCACTGGACTGATGCATTACAAATACCTTCAGATTATTTTTGATATGAATCCTGAGAAATGTATACTTTGTTGAGAGTTATTAAAAAATAAAACCAAACCTTCTAGATCATGAACATCCGCTTCTAAAAAGGAGCTGTCCATGTCCTCTCATTGGGCAGGACAGATACAAACCAGCATCAGGTTGTGCTGGAGACTGGAAAACACGGAATGAGTGGATAAGTTTGAGAAGAAACACAGTCTGAGCCTTTAAAGCAATAGCAACATTGAAAGAATGAGGCAGTGCATTGCACAACTTTGAATCACACATCTTCATCTCATCAACAGATGCCCGGATTCCTTCTGTTTAATTAATAATAAGGTCTCCCTCTTCTCTTCAGTTTCCCCAAGTCATCCATTCAATTATCCTTCTTACTTACTTCAAGGTAACAAAGAAGACTTTCTCATTCAATTCTACTCTTTGCAGACTACCAAAAACTCTCCACTGGCCTTTTCATACTTGCATTTCTCTTCCTCCCACTAGCTAATTCTGATTGGCTTTTAAGCATGGTCAAGTCTTCTCAAATCTTGAAAGACACCAAAACATCAAACTATTTATCTTAACCCTATCACTTCTTTTAAGACACTCATTTTTTTTTTTTGACAGGCAGAGTGGACAGTGAGAGAGAGAGACAGAGAGAAAGGTCTTCCTTTGCCGTTGGTTCACCCTCCAATGGCCGCCGCGGCCAGCACACTGCGGCCGGTGCACTGTGCTGATCCAAAGGCAGGAGCCAGGTGCTTCTCCTGGTCTCCCATGGGGTGCAGGGCCCAAGCACTTGGGCCATCCTCCACTGCATTCCCGGGCCACAGCAGAGAGCTGGCCTGGAAGAGGGGCAACCAGGATAGAATCCAGCACCCCAACCAGGACTAGAACCCGGTGTGCCGGCGCCGCAAGGCGGAGGATTAGCCTATTGAGCCGCAATGCCGGCCATGGCACTCATTTTCTAATAGATTTATTTATTTATTTGAAAGGTAGAGTTACAGAGAGAGAGGGACACACACACACACACACACACAGGAGACAGAGAGAGAGAGAGAGAGAGAGAGAGAGAGAGAACTTGCATCTACTAGTTCACTCTCCAAAATTCCTGCATTGGCCGGGGCTGGGCCAGGCTGAAGCCAAGAGCCTAGAGCTTTATCTGGATCTCCCATGTAGGTTCAGGGGCCCAAGGACTTGGGCAATCTTCCACTGCTTTTCCAGGTGCATTAGCAGAGAGCTGGATCAGAAGTGGAGCAACCTGGACTTGAACATGTGCCCATATGAGATGCTGGCATTGCAGGCTGCAGTTTAAACCACTGTGCCATAGTGCCAACTCCAAGATACTTCTTCTTTTCTCTCGTTTTTTTTTTTTTTTTTGCTTTATTTATTATTTTTTTATTTGAAAGGCAGAATTACAGAGAGTGAAGGAGAAACAGAGAGAGAGAGAGAGAGAGAGAGAGAGAGAGAGAGAGATCTTCCATCCACTGGTCCCCTCCTCAAATGGCTGCAATGGTCAGGCCTGGGCCAGGCTGAAGCCAGGAGCCAGGAACTTCTTCTGAGTCTCCCATGTGGGTGCAGAGGCCCAAGTATGGGGCCATTTCCCACTGCTTTCCCAGGCTTATTAGTAGGGTGCTGGATCAGAAGTGGAACAGCTGGACACGAACCAGTGCCCATACGTGAGACCGACACCACAGTGCTGGCCCCAAGATACTTATTCTTGAGCTAGCACTTAACGAGTGCTCACTATGCTCCAAGCAAGTTTTTTGAACTCAAACATGAATTATTTCATTTAGTTCTCAAATCCATCTTATGATATAGGAAGTATTATTCCCAACTGACAGAAAAAACCGAGGTTCCTGAGTACTTAAGTAACTTGATCCAAATCATATAAGTATTTAGTGGTGGACATGGAACTTGAACTCATAACTGTTCACCTCCAAAGCTCTTAATCATTGCACTAGATTGGCAATTCTCTCTCTATCTGTGTCCTCCTCCCTCTCCTATTCCTTTCCTCTGCCTGCCTTCCCTTATTTCCTTTCCCTTCCTCTTTTTCTTCCCTGATCCTTTTTCTCAAAAGGATATTCACAGATTCTATGTCTCCCTGTCACACTCATTATCTTCTGGCAATGATTTTTGCTTTCACAACTACATTGCAACTACTTTATCAAACACTCTAATCATAAAGTTTGACCTTTCTTTTTCCCCTGTAGATTTCAATCCCCCATCTTCTACCTTCCTATAGCATTTAGCAAAGGTGATCACATCATTGTCTTTTGTATCCTTTTTCCTCCTGACCACACTAACACTGTACAATCCTAGCTCTTAATTCGAGCTTTCCAAAATTTCATGAGAAATCTTGAGCCAAAACCAGCCAGTAAGTTGTTCTTGAGTTCCTGATCCATATAAAAGGCATGATGCTATACATGTTTATATTGTAAGATACTACATTTTGGAGTAATTTTTTTTATGCAGGAAAGATATCTAATACATATTTCAGTGCCAGGAATGGAGTTTGCTGCGATAAAAACTTAAAATATGGAGAAACTTTGGAACTAAGATAGTGAGCAGAAGCCGAAGGAGTCTGTGGATCCGTGAGTGAAAACCTAAGGAACAAGAAAGGTGGGATGGTATTTGGCCTAGCAGTGAAGATGCTGGTTGCAAAAAGTTCACACTGGAGTACCTGGGTTCAACACGTATCTCTGGTCTCTGATTCCAGCTCACCACTATTTCAAACCCTGGAAGGTACTGATGATGGTTCAAGAGATTGAGTTCCTGCCACCAATGTGGGAGACTTGGATTGGGTTCCTGGCTTTGGGCTTCAGCCCGGCCCAGCCTCAGCCATTGCAGGCATTTGGGGAATGAACCAGAGGTTGGGAGTGTTCTCTCTCTCTCCCAATTCTCTCAAAAATTAAGAATAACTAGATTGGAAGACATACTTCCAATTTTGCTGAAAGGCAGAGAAAACTGCAGATAAACAGAGTACTTTGGATCTAAAACTTCTATAGACAGGAAGCAGGTTGAAAAAACTATGCAACTGAAAATGCAGACTCAGAGGATAGAACCAAGAGCACAGGAGCATAGCCAAGGCCATGCAAAATAATCCCTACGTAGGAGTAGGATTTAGACCATATCAAGGGAATTTCTAACATTTGTTCAGCTTCACTCGGTATTCTTTGGACCAGTATGCCTCCTGTTTCCCCTTCTTGAACAGGAGTGTCTAGAGTGTTTATCATAGTTATACCTATCTCACTATTGTATACTTTGTGTTTGGAAAGCAAGTAGGTTTTTTCCTCACTTGACAGGATTTTGGACCAAAACACATGAGCATCTGTACTTAAGGATCTGTCCTAGAAGAGTCTCATCTACACTACAATGTGATTTAGATGAGGAGATTCTAGACTCTCAACTAATTCTGGAATGACATTCAACTTTTGGAGACCTGGAAGAGAGTGAATGTAGTTTTCATATGGGAAGAGGATGAATCTTTGGTGGTCAGAGGGGGGATGATGGTAACAGGCTTCCAAAATGAAGTTTGCTGGGATCAGCATTGTGGAGTAGCAGGTAAAGCTGCAGCCTGTGACACTGACATCTCATATGGGCACTGGTTTGTTTCCCAGATGCTGGGCTTCTGATCTAGCTCCCTGTTAATGGCCGGGGAAAGACAACGGAAGATGGCCCAAGCGTTTGGGCCCCTACCACAAACATGGGAGACACAGATGAAGTTCCTGGATTCTGACTTTGGCCTGGCTCTGTTCTGGTCATTGAGGCCACTTTGGGAGTGAACCAGTGGATAGAAGATCTCTGCCTCTGTCTCTCCCTTTCTCTGTAACTCTGCCTTTCAAATAAATAAAGAAATCTTTTAAAAAAAAAATAACCTTGGTGATGTTTCATTCCTGATATTTTTGCTCTTGTGTATTTCCTTGTGTAAATAAGGCAGACCTGCATAATCAGTCCAATAATGCTGAATGACTTTCTGTGACTTTTGAAGCTAAATTATAAAAAAAAAAGGTGACTTTTACCTTGCTCTTTTTGGGATTACTCATTGTGGGGGCTATCAGTTGTCATTCATGTTGTAAGAAACGTTACTGAGAACTCCACATAGGGAGTAACTGAGCAATCCCACTAACAACCACCTTAATTTGCCATCATGGAAGTGGATTCTCCAACCTCTGCCAAGTCTTCGAATTATTGCAGTTCCAGCCACCATCAAATGGCTGCAATGTGAGAGATCTTGAATGAGTACCAGCAATGAAAGGAACTTGTCAGTTCTTGAACAATAGATAATTTGTCAGATAGTAATAGATGACTGTTACAGAATGAGAAATGATACCACTGTAAATCACTTATTTCTAAAAAAAAAAAAAAATTGACAAACAACACCAACATGACAGAAAGCCAGGAAAATAGCATAATACTTTTATTGACTGTATGCTACTATATTCTTTTTCCTATAGTTTTTGTCTGCATACTCTTTGTGAAGAAGCCAATCTTCTCTCTAGCATGGTTGATCAATGGTATTACTGATAGTTTTTACACATTTTTTTTTCATGTCACAAAATGTTATTGATGATGATTCATGTCCAATTTTAGGTTTTTTCCCCAAATTTGAAGAAACTTCAATCCAATTTATTTCATTTATAAGTTCTAAGATTTCAGAGTATATTTCTTTGTACAGTGTCTAATATTTAATACTATCTGAATTGATGATACTCATTAACTAATATGGAGTCACTGTGCTTGTTGTCATGGAATTATTATGGGCTTCATGTCACCTTAATAAATGGCAATACTTTGTATCAAATCAGCAATAAATTTAAATATTTCCCATTTTTTTAAGTAATTCACTTCTCTCTACTATTTGTATTCTCTTTTTAAGAGAATTTAAAGATTTTCTAAAAAAGATTTATTTTATTTATTTGAAAGAGTTACAGAGAGAGGTAAAGACAGAGAGAGAGAGGTCTGCCATCCACTGGTTCACTACCTAAATGGCTGCAATGGCTGGGCCAGGCTGAAGCCAGGAGCCAAGAACTTCTTCTGGTTCTCCTACATGGGTTCAGGGGCCCAAGCACTTAAGCCATCCTCTGCTGCTTTCCCAGGTGCATTAGCAGGGAACTGGATCAGAAGTGGAGCAGCCAGATTTTGAACTGGCATCCATATGTGATGCCAGTGCTGCAGGCTTGGGCTTTAACCCACTGTGTCACAGTGCTGGTCCCTCTATTTGTATTCTTAAACAATCCAAGAGCCTATTCATTACTTCTATTAAAAATTTATCTCTTCCTCTTAATGAATTATTGCTTTTGGCATAGTCTGGAAAAAAATGTTTCACTTTTCACTGTCAGAATAATTTTTATTGATTTCATCACTCATCTTTACCACTTTTGCTTCTTGTTTCATTAATTTTTTATCTGAATTTTCTCTGTACTTTAATAAATAAATTTAAAGATGACAAAATAAGTATCTTTCATATTCAGCCAAATCAAGAATCTATAAATTTTCACTCTTCTACTGAAACTTTTTATGATGGTTAATTTTATGTGTCAATTTGACTGAACTACAGGATACCCAGATAACTGGTAAAACATTTCTGGGTGTGTATGTGGGAGTGTTTATGGAAGAAATTAATATTTAAATAAGCAGATCATAAGGAAGATCTGACCACACCAATGGTGGCAGGCATCATCTAATCCACTGAGGGCCCTAATAGAATAAAATGGCAGAGGAAGGGTGAATGGTCTCAGGACATACACTTTTCCTGCTCTTAAATATCAGGTCTCCTGCTTCTTAGACCTTTGCACTCCCAATACCAGAACTCTCTGCTCTATCTCCCTAGGCTGGGAGCTATACCACCAGGCCTTCATACTCAGACCAAATTCTATATGACCAGCTTTTCTGAGTTTCCCAATTACAGGAAAATTATTGTGAAACATCTTGACCCCCATTATTACGTGAGTCAATTCCTATACTGAATCTCCTCTTACATATCTTATTGGATTTATTTATTTGGAAAACCCTGACTAAACACTTTCCCCAGTCTATTTTCAGGTCTGTGTCTCAACATCATATTATTTGTACCTTAATTTAAAAATTTTATGAAACTATATGACTGTGGATACATTGCTAAGACCCACATTTAGAGTCTTAAAAGGATCCAGAAAGTAAGAAGCCATAGAGCCTTTATGAACTATACAGTGTGTGCACTTTTGGTTCTGAGAAATTATTTGCATGGTTGTATTCTTTACTGAGATGAAGAAGAGTGTGGGAGGCTTGGGAAAGAACACCAGGATTTTATTTTAGATGTGTGCAGTTTGGGGGACGTTACCAGGTAGGATGGCCATATAATTTCTTGTCTACACAATTATACTTTTGAGTGTGAAAATGTAGCTCTATTTATAGACAACAGGTATAAACTGGGACTAACCCAGACAAAGTGAGATGTATAATCACTCTACCTACTGAACATTCAAATAGAGATATTGAGTGGGCAATTGCTTATAGAAGATTAGAGTTCAGGAGAGAGTTCTGGCTTGGTGATATAAATTTGAGTGGTGAGCAGTTATATTTAAATGCTATTTAATGTCGTGGAACTAAATGAAGTCACTCAGAGAAGGAATATGGATAGAGTGGACAAGAATAGTGAGCTCTGAGCCACTCAATATTTTAGAGGTCAGGAAGACATGGACTCACCAGTAAGGAGATTCAGTGAGGTAGAAGAAGAAGCAACAGTACAGTGTTCAGGAAACCAAGTGAATAAAAAGTTCTGAGTGTCTGATCAAATGAGCCAAATGCTGTCAAATCTAGAGACAGAATCAACTAAATAACTTGTGGAGATCAATGACAAAAAGGAAAATGTGGGTCCTTTTGTTCAAAAAATAAAAATTTCATGATGGCAACAGCACAGCATTAAAGAGATAGGAGACTTTTCTCAGAGTAATTGTCCTGAGCAACTGTGCAGACTGCACCAACACTGTTAACACTGGCCCTGCCTTTGTATCTTATACTCTGGTGATCATGGGACATTACACCATCAGCTTTGATAAGATTGGGCAAATGACTAACACATTTGGTTTCTAGAAAAAAAGTGGAAAGAGAATTAAGTCTAGATACCAAGGTAGGTAAATCTTGATTTTAGAGAAGATTTTTAGCAGAGAAATAGGATGTTAGCTGATTTGGAGAGTGTTGAGCTCAAGGACATAGGTAAGATGAGAAGATAGAAGACTATTTGTAGGCTGATTAAAATGATCCATTCAACAGGGACATTTTGATGATGCAGAGTACTAGGGCATGTACCAGGATGATGTCCTTGAGGAGGTGATGGGACGAGATTCAGGACACACATGAATGAGTAGACAGGTTTTCCATTTTAGTGATAGGAAAGGCAGGATATGAGGGCACTTCAAAAAATTCATGGAAATGGAATTAAAAAGACAAGTTTGTTTCCGTGTAAAAAACTTTTAAATGTGTGCATATTTTTTCATAATCACATTGTTTTCTATAAACTGAAGGATGCAGGGAAGTTAGTAAATTTGGAGGTAGAACTGTGATGAAATTCTCTTCTAGTTATTCTGTTGTCTCAAAGAAAGAAGAATCAAGGCTATCCATTGAGAGTGAGGAATCAATGAGGTTGTGTTGGAGATGTGCAGAGTGAGGTGGTATCTTCTGTTTACCGTTGTATAACTAACATGTCTGGTACATGTTAGGCACAGCTACACATGTATCTGAACAGTCTTCAAATTCTGTTCTCTATACTTGCAGGATATCTCTTGACTCTGGTCCTTTCTTTATAGCCTAACCTAACCACTCTGTTTTAGTCCTGCATCTTTCCTTGATTTACTGGTCTCCTATCTTTAATTTCTCTGTTAAATTATTCCTCACATTGAGATATGATTGTTCTTGCATTTCATAATGAAAGAATTCTGAGTGGATAAATGAACAAATAAATGGTGATACAGCATCAGCATTTGACAATTGCCAGAACAATGGATTTTTAGTTTTAAAGAGGAAAGCTAAATATAATATAATGTGTGATGGATAATCTCAACTTTGGAGTTAGAGATTCTCATGTATGGAGATAACATATCATTACAGACAGAAAGAGAGAGAAAAAAATGAAATTTGAAATTTTGTCACTCTTAGCTTTATGTCAGAGTAACTTTGTTTTGTCTCTAGAAGAATAAAAATCAGTGATAAAAAAGTCAACATTTGGTATTGGTCTAAAAATAGGAAGTTTTAACCTTAAGATTTAAAAAGTGTCATTATTTTCTAATAGTGAAACATGCACAAGTTCATTGTAGAATATTTGAGACATAAAGTATAAAAGATAAAATAAATCCACTGCTCAGAGATACTCATGTTAACATTAGCATTCAACATTTTATAGCTATATATTTTATTTTTTGCTGTATATTTTAAATTGTGATCACATATTTTAAAAATATATCCTATTTCACTCATTTATATGATAAGCATTTGATCTCTTTTAAGTATTCTTCTAAAACACTCATTATAGGGCCCCACTGTTTCCTTTCATATGTGGATTATAATTTAAGTATTTCTATTGTTGGTCATTTACATTGAGACTTGATTTTTGGATAAGCTACAACTATGAGACAAAAGTATGGTTGTGATCATTATCTTTCCATCATGTGCTCATCTGATGAGTTTAGAAGCATGGAAAGAGCAAGTAATGATCAGTCTTTTCTCCATCTCTTCCCACCACCTTGATCTCTGCTGTATCATCTTATATCTTCTAAGTAAAATGAAACTTATACTCTTCCTTCTATGGAATAATCCCAGGCAACAGTCCACAGTTTTTAAAACATCTGCACTCTGGAGCACACACATTTTTGCTACTCTCCTTTTAAAAAAATCCTTTAAGATAACACAGCAGGGACAAAACACTTGAAAGGAAAATGCTGCTATAAAAGCTACACAAGCTTTTTTAGATAACGCTGTTAGACTTCTTTTGAAATGGGACTCTACTTGTCATTTACATTTTGTTATAGATGAATTTATTAATATCCCATGAAGATGGGAGGAATGTGGGGAGCTGAGAGTAGATACCTCCTATTTTCCGTGTCTCTATTCCTATTTGCGGGTGATTTGGAAAATGCCACATTACAAAGAATAAAGAAAACTTGGTATGACAGAGTTGGTGAATTCCCAGAACACCTGTTTTAAAGGCATGCTGCTTTGGTGATGAATCGCCCAGGCTAATAAAATGATTCATCATTAATCATTACAAAAAAATAGGCTTAACAATTCAGATGCTCAAAATAATGCTATTTTATTAGGTCTATATTTATCACAACTATGTTAGTTTGACTAAGTTTGTAAACAAAGACAATTCAGAAATTTTGCTCCTCAAAACAAGAAATCTTTGCATTCCTTCAATTTCTATTTAGTTATATCCATCAAGGTGACATTTTTAGCAGAGGAAAATCTTGGTAAATGATTTTTTTCCCCTGAAGGGGAATAGAATTTCCAGGTCTTTGGTCTATCTTTCTGAATGGAGCTTTGTACTGAGAGAACCAAATGGGTATTTTTCCCTTTTTACACTCTCAGCACTCAGCAGAGAACACTTCTGTGACCGAATGTGTGGGTGTTTTTCTTTCCACACTAAGCAAATCTCTGAAACCAACCAGGTGTGCTACAATTCAATTCCATTCTGATACCAAGCAAAGTTAGTGCACACCCCACAGGTAAGGCTTCTATCCCGCAGGTTTCCCTCATCCCGCCCCCACACCCCACTTCAGGAACCAATAACAACTAGTAGCTTCCCAGGTTACCACCAACTTCGTCTGACTTGGCAGAAAACAGAGGTTTCCACGCCCCTCCTTTCAGGTTCACTTTGGAAGAGTGGTTGAAGGACCCTTATGGGGGAGAGGGACAAGAAACTAGGCCTGGGCAAATATCAGGGGCTTCTTAAGAGGTTAGATGTTCCCCAGAGTCTAGCGGGCAGGACGTTCTCTGGGAAGGAAAAGTCAATCCCTTTCCGAGAACCTCTAGGCACGCCCAGAGCAGAACTGCCCCTCCCCTCCAGGAAACCTCTGGGCGCGCCCCAGAGCAGAGCTGCCCCTCCCTTCGGAGGGTCTCTAGGCGCACACTTATGATGTCACTGCGACCGGCCAATCCTGTAACACCTTAGCACTCTCCCTCAGCATTCTCCGGTATGCTAATTGTCCCTCCGAACCAACCAATCCCGTGCCACCTCTGCATTTTATACCAGCACTCTCCACCAGCATTCTTCGCCAGCATTCTCCCATATGCTAACGGTCCCTCTGAACTGACCAATCCTATGCATGCATTAGGAATATGCTAATTCGTTGCCTATATAACCTGTGTAAAACTGCCGCTCAGGGCTCCTCACTGCCTGAGGTGGGGGGCCCGTTTGCGCAAACGTACAATAAATACCTCATGCTTTTTGCATCAGCTGGTTTGGAGTCTGGATTTCTGGGCGTCCTCTCGAGCAAGTGGGCATCTCTTCTGAGAGGTCCAACATTTGGCGCCCAACGTGGGGCTTGAGGTCGCCCTCAGACCCATTCTCTGCGGACCAGTTGGAGGTATAATTAAGTGTTTTCTGTCTGTTGTTGTCTTCGTCTTGAGTATTCTGACTGGAGTATTCTGACTGGCCAGTATCTGACCTGACTCTGTGGGACCAGTGGGGGAGGCAGGCGTGCCCAGCAACCCCTGGCCCGTTCCCCGGAGGACGCTCCGGGATGAGAGGGGAAACCCTCGGTCTGTTCCCCCGGAAGACGCACCCGGGGTGGTCTGGAGGTGGGTCGGAGACCAAGTCTCCCTCCTTCCCGGGGAGGGCTGGTCAGGCAGCCGCTCCCAAAAATAGCGCAATAGCGTTCGATTTGTCCTAGCCATGTGGTTTGTCTTGTTTACTGTATGTGTCTGTGTATTGGCTATTCTTTTTGTTTGGGCTGAAATCTTTGCACCCATGGGTCAACAAATAACCACCCCTTTAAGTCTCACTCTAGATCACTGGAAGGACGTTCGAGAACGCGCGCGCCACCTCTCAGTGGAGGTTAAAAGAAAACGATGGGCAAAATTCTGTTCCTCAGAGTGGCCGGCCTTCGAGGTCGGCTAGCCAAGGAACGGCACTTTTAACCTCGATATTATTTTACAGATTAAGGCGCGAGTCTTTCAGCCAGCCCACCTGGGATGATTGTCAGCAGCTTTTGCAGACCCTCCTCACTACTGAGGAAGAGCAGCGTGTCTACCTTGAGGCACGGAAAAACGTCCCTGGAGCAGATGGCCGACCGACCCTACTGCCAAACGAAATCGAGGAGGCGTTTCCCTCAACCCGTCCTGATTGGGACTACACCACCGTTACTGGTAGGGAGCGACTTCGTCTTTACCGCCAGATTCTCCTTGCGGGTCTCAGAGGGGCTGGAAAGCGCCCCACCAATTTGGCCAAGGTACGTGCAGTAGTGCAGGGGGCTGAGGAAACGCCGGCAGGCTTCCTAAAAAGATTAATGGAAGCCTACCGTATGTACACCCCGTTTGACCCCTGGCAGAGGACCGGCAGGGAGATGTAATCATGTCCTTTATAGGACAGTCAGCGCTGGACATCCGCAATAAATTGCAGCGGCTAGAGGGGCTTCAGGGGTATACCATGCAAGATTTAATGAAGGAGGCAGAAAGGATTTACAACAAAAAGGATCCACAAGGAGCAGGAGAAAAGGGAAGACAAAAGAGATAAAAGACGTAATCAAGAGCTTAGTAGAGTTTTGGCCACCGTAGTGCAGGATACAGAAAGGCTTCACCTCCTAATACTTTTACCTTAGTAGTTTGTATTTCAATATATAGGTTTGGAGGGGCCCACCAAATCTCCCATCGCAGGGGTGCGACAAAAGCCAGGAAAGTCATTGCCAGATTTTGTAGCTAGGGTCGAACACAGTCTCCATCGTAAGTTGCTGGCTGGGGACCTTTGGGATCAGTTTGTTAAAATGCTTGTTTGGGAAGGAATGAATGCTAATCATCGGAAGGCCTGCACTGGCCTGAGGGAGGCTCATAAATCCCCAGAGGCAGTTAAAACTAAGGTGAAACTTCCAGGTGTGGCGGCAACCCCTAAAAGCCCAACACTGCCTCAACGCAGTGCGCCTCCAATTCCGCCCATGTGGCCACCCCTTTATGGTTATTCCCCTCCCTTGAATCGCCCGCCGCCATCTTGTAAACAGCGTGCCTACTCAACCCCACAGCCAGTCCTGCTAGGCCCCGACGTGCACAGTCTTCCCCGTAAATGGGGGACCATGGCCTTTCTCTGCACTCTCTTCCAGTCAGTGTAGCCTGTTGCACCCATGCAGGCCACAGCCAGATGCTCTAGGGAGACTAGTCCTTGGACTGCTTTTGTTCCTCTCCATTTACAATTCAATGCTGTCCTCACTAGGAGGGGGAAGAAAAAATGCCTTTGGCTACCACTGGCCTTACCTAAAGGAACAAAAACCTTCATCCATTAACCCTTTCCAACCTAATGAGTCTTTATTTGCAGTTAATGAAACTTTTTCTCCAGCACTACGGAAGTCTCTCATTCCCTGCCGCTTTGTTTCTGATGTGTTTCCCTGTCCTAAGCAATGGGCTCCTATGCTGATGACCAGCTCTTTTCTGTGCAGCTGTAGTTAACTTATCTAAGAGTTTACACGTGTCTCGAAGGTTTCGTGTTTTATTGGATTTGTCTGTCTTTAATGTTTGAGTGATTACCTAACTCTGATCAGATCTACCCCACAGCTTTGGTTATACGTACTAGTTTTTGGCTGAGCGGTTGGACTCTCTAACAGTTTAAATTCTCAAGTGGAGTCTAACAACTTTGGGACTTCCAGTAGGATCCCTGGAACTCTCAAAGGATGGGACTCTACATTTGTTAAAGTAACAACTGTTTGAGTCAATTCAAATTATGCAAAGTATATTAAAATGTTGTGAATAATGTCAGACCTGTGCTGTATTCATGTTTTTGCTTTCCAGCTAGAGTGGTCTTATAAAAGTGAGAGTAAATTCTGTGTATACAAGCCCTTATATTGTTAACTAAAGTAAGCCAATACAGATTGGTTCAGAGAATTAAGTTAATGCCAAAGCCCTTCGGTTTGCTTGGTAGCTCACTTGCTTGGTTTTATGCTTTAAACTTGTTTCTCTTAACGATGAAGATCTTTTCAAAGTTGTAAACATGTACTAGTGTCCATGTTTGCTGTCCAGGAGGAGTTAATGGTGTGGTATTCATTAATAACTCAGTGTCTTATGTATTGTGTACTTTTCACATCTTAAATTCAATTAAGAGACTTTTTGAGTTTGTTAGCATGTATTCTCATAGATTGTCCATACATGACAATTCAAGACTATGTAAAAGTAACTACAGGTATAAAGTTTCAGAAGGTGTGAGCAAGTCATAAAAGGTTTTAAAAGGTTTACAACTTTAAAATTGTTTACAGAGTTTTCTTTAAGTTATGTGCTAATGCCAAAATTACATTAACCTAAAGTTAAAGTAAAAAATGTGTACTAATGTTGGCAAATATCTGGAAATGGTCTAAGTCGTAAATTTTGGAATCTGTTTTTGCAAAAACTGTAACATCTCTTTTTAACAGTGTCTGCTTAAAGGGTTACTCTGCCATTTCTAAAGTTAGGTCCTTTTTAGCTCTGTTAAATAGTTCTGAGTTATGTGCGGATTTTGTGTGCTAACTCTTATGTTCAAGGTGTTTATTTCTGGTTTCCAAGGTAATCTAGTGTGTACTCCAAGAAAGCCTCTTTTGGACGAGCATTAATGGACTCTTTCCCTACCTCTTCTCTCTTCTTGGACTGCTTCTTGCCCTGCTTTCAATCCTTGCTATTGGCCCATGCATAATGAATAGGCTTATACAGTTTATACAACAGCGCATAGAGGCAACTAGGGTAAGACAGGTTGAGGTTCATTACCAGAGGCTGCTAGCCACAGAGGGCTACGATCCCCTGAACTGGGGAAGCACCCCCGGTGCTCTCCACATTGCCAATGACGGGTAAGATTCCGGATAGACCGGAACAACCTAAGACAGGCGGTGGAGAAAGCTCACCACGCCCCCATAATTACAAGTCACGCGACACCCCAAGACGGGTAAAGCACCCAGCGTCCTGTACCAACCTAAGACAGGGCTCATGGCCAAGCTGCCTGGGTTACCAATGACGGGTAAGGGCAAGGACGGCTGGGGGCAACCTAAGACAGGGATCGCGTGCTAAAACAAAAAGGGGGAATCTGTGGGGCATGAGCACGGCCATAGCATGGCCAGGCCAGGCCCGGGGGCTCCGCATGTGCAGCTGCCCCCGGGTGCCCCCGCCCGAGCTGGAGCCAAGTAAGATGGCGCCCAGAGGAAGTAAGATGGGCGGAATCCAAAGTTGTTTACCACTAAAACTAACTGGCTGCGCAACATCAGGGGAGGTAACAAAACCAGTAACAAGTGTATAGACATAGGGCTAGTCCTATAAAAATCCCCCCATAAGGTAATTTTTTAAGTGATTAGTTGGTCCTTAGCCCTGCCCCAATGACTCTGCAGTTTTGTGTTATAAAAGGTACTTGTGTAGGAAATCCTCCCTTGTCCCACCGACACTTGTGCAATGTCACCCACAATGTTACTATACGAGACGGCTCATGTATTCTTAACAGGTTGCTCCAGTTTATCCGCGAGAGGCTTTTCCTTATCCAAACCCAGGTGCTGACTCAACAGTACCAGTGTCAAGCTTCAAAGATCTCCGAGGTCCAATAGATTTTAGGATTAAAATCTGTGCAAAAAGAAAAGGAGGGAATGAAGGACCCTTATGGGGGAGAGGGACAAGAAACTAGGCCTGGGCAAATATCAGGGGCTTCTTAAGAGGTTAGATGTTCCCCAGAGTCTAGCGGGCAGGACGTTCTCTGGGAAGGAAAAGTCAATCCCTTTCAGAGAACCTCTAGGCACGCCCAGAGCAGAACTGCCCCTCCCCTCCAGGAAACCTCTGGGCGCGCCCCAGAGCAGAGCTGCCCCTCCCTTCGGAGGGTCTCTAGGCGCACACTTATGATGTCACTGCGACCGGCCAATCCTGTAACACCTTAGCACTCTCCCTCAGCATTCTCCGGTATGCTAATTGTCCCTCCGAACCAACCAATCCCGTGCCACCTCTGCATTTTATACCAGCACTCTCCACCAGCATTCTTCGCCAGCATTCTCCCATATGCTAACGGTCCCTCTGAACTGACCAATCCTATGCATGCATTAGGAATATGCTAATTCGTTGCCTATATAACCTGTGTAAAACTGCCGCTCAGGGCTCCTCACTGCCTGAGGTGGGGGGCCCGTTTGCGCAAACGTACAATAAATACCTCATGCTTTTTGCATCAGCTGGTTTGGAGTCTGGATTTCTGGGCGTCCTCTCGAGCAAGTGGGCATCTCTTCTGAGAGGTCCAACATGGTTCACAGAACCCAGGAAGTCAATTTACTTACTATTGCTGATTTATTACAAAGGATACGTTAAAGGATACAAATAATCAGGCAGATGAAGAAATACCTGGGACAAAATGTTTCAAAGTGTCCTGCACCCACGCGTGAGTATGTGTCTGTGGATTGGGGTCCAGCCACCCTAACAGTACATGAATGTATCCTTATTCACCAGCCTGGAAACTCTCCTGAACTCCATCCTTTGGGGATTGCTATGGAGGCTTCGTCACAGAAGCATGAACAATGACAAACAACCCTTCCAGCTTCTCCTCCCTCTCTGGAAGATGGGGCCTGGGGATGAAGATTGCAAGCTTCTAATCATGGCTTGGATTTCTGGTGCTCAGTTCCTTTTGAGGAGCCCACCAAGATGTCTCATTAGAATAAAAGAAGCTTTTATCATCCAGGAGATTACAAGGAATTTAGGAACTTTGTGCTGGCAATTAGGGGGCAGAAACCAAAATAGTTATTTCACAAGCACATTTTTTTTTCAGTTGTAAGCAAAGTAGCAAGGTTTATCGAGGATAGGGCATCCATCAGAACGGATGGGGCAGAATCAGAGAGGGACTGCCCAGTCACTCAGACTGGAGAAATCAAGGTTACATGGTGAAATGAGAGAATATACCTGGCAGGCCAGGCGGGCATCTCAGCAGAGAGCTGAGTGCTGAGTGTGCAGTCTTTGTTCAGACTGGGATTTTTAAGGGGATGAGTCCAGTTCTTCCAGTTTCCCTCTCCCCTCCTCTGGGACAAAGGGTTTGCTGAGTGTAAATTAGGAAAATTCCTTCCCAGGTTCTGGCACTGGGCAGGGGAGCCTCTCCTAGGGTGCCTGCCTTGGAGGAAGGAGGGTTTATTGCTCCATTTGGTGTTGAGAAGAAAGGATTGTCCTGGGGAGCTTCCCCTGGGGGAAGGGCTGAGACCACCTGGAAAATTATTAGGTTCTGGGCAGGACTTTGAAATGTAAAATAGTGGGCTGCTTCTGCAGTGGCTGTTCTCCTCAGGCTCCTCTCACAGACTCATAGGCTAATTACTAACTTGCTATCTAACATTGCCCCACTCAAGAGAAAATACCCATAATCTTATAGGGGGTAGAATGGATGAAGACCCATCTTCTATAGTTTCTTCAGAGCTGGCAAATGGGCATGGAGTTGGAAATGGGTATTCTCTTGCTATCTATCCTATGGTGTTTGAGGGTGGCCTTGGAAAGACTGTCCTGCTCGGTCTAGAGGACTGGCCATCTTGTCTGATGGTATAGGCTGGAAGCCCTGTCTCAGAAACACCTGGAGGTGGATGAAGCCACCAGAGACAAAACAAAGGACATTTAAACATAATAGTCTACAGAGAAGCAAAAAGAATGTGGACACTATGTTGCCAAGGAGAGGCAATGACCAGAATTTTCACGAGCAGATATTAGGCCAGATATTTTAGTCTTATCTGACCTGGTCCTGGAGTTGTCTGGTCTCAACCAAGAAAGTATGAACATGATTTTGTACCCTTCTAGTTTGACCTAAGAAAACATTTTTTGGGGGGCACTTTCTTGGGCAGCAGTTAGCAGGTATACGGCCTGCCTGTTTTGAAGGACTGGGTTTAGGAATCCTTTTGTGGGGCCTTAGTCATAGCAGCTTTTCAATGGATGAAAGCTGTGGTTGGTTTGTTTTTTCCAAAGGAAGGGGCTCTGCTTTGACTCACTATTAAGAGCCTGATTTAGGAAATTTGCTCTTTCCTGTACCTAAGAGTTCATAACCTGTTAGGGAAATGCTGGGATTGTCTTAAGGTTGCAGAAGTAGGAATTTGCTGCATGGACTGTATCTTCTCTGGGGCTAGTCTTCTCTCCCCAGAGTGAGGATAAGGGCTAAATAATTAACTTTCTGGCAGGCTGGCTATGCTTTTTCCCGGATGCCCAGTTTCTATTTTCTGCTGGGAAGTTAAGGGTGTTAGCTAATGTACAAGACCAGAGTTTCAGGTGGGGGAGGGAAACAAACTAATAAACCATTTACATTCTGGATTATTTCATACCCCTCTCAAGAAATAGATCCTTTAAATCCCCTGTGAGGGCCTGTCCAAATAGGTGCAAGACTAATAAGTTAGCTGTTACTCTAAGCCCTGTTTTGTTAACTTACTTAACAGCAAATAGGAACTGACAGGAGAGGATTTTTAGGTTTAACAATAGTCAGATAGGCTTAAAGGCCTGGCTAGGTGTGTGTGAGGCCCAGACCTATCCATGGGGTGGTGGAAGACAGATAACAAGAGAGGTGTGAACCTCCTTAAGGAAGGCACCCTGTTGACTCCCATTGTGTGGCTGAACTAGGAGGATAGTTGGTCTCTCTAAATGGAAATTTACATTTTCACTGACCCTAGGCCATCCCCTCTGTAGCGATGTTTACTTTGGAAGCTAGGCAGAGCTAAGAGATTTTTAGCTTTGGGCCAACAGGGTCTGCAGTTCTGACCCAGTAGTCTTTCGAGCCCCAGGCAATTCCATTTCCAGTGGCCTGGCTCTTGGAAGAGCTGACAGAAGCTGCTTTCTGTCAGGACAACTGCTTACCCAATGCCCTGGCTCTTCACATCAAAAACAGGTGTTATTTGGCAGTGGAATGGCCTTGTTGGGCTCCTTGATGGCAGATCGCCACATAAAGCAACCATTAATGGGACTGCCACCTATCCTTATATTGTTCCTGCTGCCTAGCTTGCTCCTCTTTCTCACAAGCACTTTCTTAACTACATACAGAAATGTGTGTGTACATCAAATATCAGATTCTAGATTTTTGAAATATCCCCTTACCTGGGTATGTTTTTAAGTATTCCAAGTATTTATTTCTAAGTCACAGATGGGAAAAACTGAGGCCAGTGTGGTTCATCTGTAAGATAAGGGTCATATCTGTGCTCAAACAAAGCTTTGTGGAGAACTAACAGCCCCTGGGTTTTCAATCTGTTGCTGAGTCAGTGGGTGAATCCGTCTGTTTTCCAGGCACCGTATATTTCAGCTCCTGCTTAGGATGCTACCTAATCAGTGTCAAAGCAGGAGTTTCGATTCTACTATCCACAGATTGGCATGTGTTTTCTCTTATGCACTTTAGGAACAAACTATATGCAGGGGAAGGCAAATACTGTGGGTGAACACATGATGCTCCTTGGGCTTTGGAGTCCCTTTGGGTAGCTCTATCACCTACTGGGGTAAAACATATCAAGTCTGATCCTTAGTTGCCCGATATTTAACATAAATATGTCTGAGTTACTATGTCTGGAGTTCATGGAGTTCACTTAGCACCATGCCTGGAATAAAATATGCACTCTATGTTTGCTCTAAAGGGATCTCCATGCTACTGTGCAAGCAAAGCATTAGACTGGGGATCCTTCTTTTCTTGTTGTTAGTCTGTGAATTAATTTATGAAGGTTGCTTTGGAGTTTTCTATCATAAGAATGGATGAAGTATTTAGTTTCAGAATTTCTAAATGGAGTTATTTGTCCAAGATCCTAAATAACATTGCAATATTCAAAACTACTTCAAAGATACCCCAGAAAAAAAAAAAAAAACTGGTAATGGGCTGAACTTTTTTCTCATGCTTCTGTTTCATTAAGCATGAAACTAGAAATATAAGAAATGCTAAGAGAAATTATCCACTCATTTTATTGAAGTTTTTCCCCCCAGGATGGCATCTAATTGCTTCTTGGATAGTTCCAGTGAGTTGCTTTTAAAAATGTGATTTTATGTTTCTAAAAGCATTTTCCATATCTGTGACTGCGAAGGATATGAGGTTACATGAAATTTATACTTGCTCTTTGGCTTAAAATACTTGCTTTGTATGCAGCAGACTAACATACATTGTAACAAATAACAGGTCCCAAATCAGAAAGAAGTCAACCACTTTATCACTACACCTTATTGTTAGCTGCCTTGGACCCTGGATCATTTTTCTTAAGGGAGAAAACGTTAGGACTGCAAGACATAGGATTAATTACTTTAACCTACTTCTGTTTACGAATGTACAATTCCTGCGGATCAGTTTCAACCCCACTGCTTCTGAATAGCAAAACAGAATAATTTAGGCTCACCCATTAAAGTCGTGTCCTCATTACTGCAAACCATACTCAGAACAATCTCTTTCCTCATGATGGCACTTTTCTGGCACTTTTGGTATTGTTTCAAGTCCCTGTTATGACAGTATTCCACTAATTACCCAAAGACTAGTTTTTTAAAAAAGATTTATTCAATTATTTTGAAAGGCAGAGTTACAGAAAGGCAGAGGCAGAGAGAGAGAGAGAGAGAGAGAGAGAGAGAAAGTCTTCTGTCTCTTGGGTCACTCCCTAAATGGCCTCGACAGCCAGGGCCAGGCCAATCCAAAGCCAGGAGCTTCCTCCGGGTCTCCCACATGGGTGCAGGGGCCCAAGGACTTGAGCCATCTTCTACTGCTTTCACAGGCTATAGCAGAGAGCTGGATTGGAAGAGGAGCAGCCGGGACTTGAATTGATACCCATATAGGATGCTAGCACCATAGATGGAGGCTTAGCCTACTATGCCACAGTGCCAGTCCTCAAAGACTCTTTTTTTTTTAAAGACTCTTTATTATTTCAGAAATGGGACCAGTTAGAGCATATCAAATTATTTAGAGGAAAGGAACCTAGAGATTACAGCTACTGAAGATACAAATTAGTGACTATGTGGAGGTGATAAGGAAAATAATTCCGTAGCTAAGAAGAAAATCAATTGACTACTTATTTGAGATGGGTTTTTACTCCATTTCCTAGCCAAAAATCAGGATCAGTAGAATCCTGATGTTATTGGGACCATTGGAAAATACTTTTCTCAGGGTGAGTGCTGTGGCACAGTGGGTTAAAGCCGTGGCCTGCAGCACCGGCATCTCATATGGGCACTGATTCGCATCCCAGCTGCTCCACTTCCCATCCAGCTCTCTATGCTTCGGCCTGGGGAAGCAGTGGAAGATGGCTCAAGTCCTTGGGCCCCTGCACCAGAGTGGGAGACCTAGAAGAAGCTCCTGGCTTCAGATCAGCTCAGCTCCGGCCATTGTGGTCATTTGAGAAATGAACCAGGGGATGGAAGACCTCTCTCTCTGGCTCTACCTCTCTCTGTAACTCTGTCTTTCAAATAAATAAAATAAATCTTTAAAAAAAAAGAAAATGAGCCGGTGCTGCGGCTCACTAGGCTAATCCTCCGCCTTGCGGCGCCGGCACACCGGGTTCTAGTCCCGGTCTGGGCACCGATCCTGTCCTGGTTGCCCCTCTTCCAGGCCAGCTCTCTGCTGTGGCCAGGGAGTACAGTGGAGGATGGCCCAAGTGCTTGGGCCCTGCACCCCATGGGAGACCAGGAGAAGCACCTGGCTCCTGCCATCGGATCAGTGCGGTGCACTGGCCGCAGCGCACTACCGCGGCGGCCATTGGAGGGTGAACCAACGGCAAAAACGAAGACCTTTCTCTCTGTCTCTCTCTCACTGTCCACTCTGCCTGTCAAAATTAAAAAAAAAATTAATCTAAAAAAAAAAGAAAATTCTTTTTTCCCTCAAAAACCATTTGAGAGATGTGTAAGGAAACAAACTTAAAGAAAAGGTTCAGGGGAAGAATGAGGTCTGTGGATTTGAAGATCCAAGATTTTATCAAAATGAAGGAGCCATCAAGTAATGTAATGTGGATTATGGTTTTTTTTTTTACTATACATACATACACAGTTATGATAAAGTTTAATTTATAGGGGTCGGCATTGTGGTGTAGCAGGTTAACACTGGCAAAGTTAACATCCCCATCCCATATCAGAGTGCTGGCTCCTGTCACAGTTGCTCTGCTTCTGATCCAGCTCTCTGTTTATGCATCTAGGAAAGCAGCAAAAAATGGTCCAAGATGTGGGCCTCTTGCCACCAGTGTGTGAATTCCTGTCTCCTGGCTTTGGCTTGGCCCAGACCTTGCTCTTGCAGTCATTTGGGGAATGAGCCAGCAGACAGAGGATCTCTCTCTCTCTCCCCCTCCCTCTCTCTCTCTTTCCCTCCCTCTCTCTCTCTTTCCTTCCCTCCCTCTCTCTCTCTTTCTTTCCCTCCTTCTCTCTCTCTTTCTTTCCTTCCTTCTCTCTCTCTCTCAATCTCTCTTTTTCTCCATTTGTCTGCATTTCAAACAAATGAATCTGTTTTTAAAAAAAATTTAATTTATAATCATAGCAAATGATTAACAACAATTACTGGTAAGAAAATAGAGCAATTGTAACAATGTTCTGTAATATGTTATGTGAATATGACTGCTCTCTCTCTCAAAATATCTTATTGTAATGTACATTCATGCTTTTTCTTGTGATAATGTGAGATGATATATTGCCTATGTGATGTTTTCTTGTGATAATGTGAGATGATATATTGCCTATGTGATGGGGTGAAATGAGGTGAATGATGTAGGCCTTGTGATGCAGTGTTAGGCTACTACATAAAGATGACCAGAACACAAGGGTTGTGGCACTACCCTTGGCTAGATTGGGTCCAGGTTCTTGTCTTCATGTGAGAAAGAATTCAAGGAACAGATGTGGATAAAGGTAAACAAAGAAGCAAGATTTATTTAAAGGCAAAGGGAAAAAACACACTCAGGAGGGAGTGCAGGTAAGCTCATGGGAAAATGCTGCCCTTGACCAAGTTCAGGGTCATCCTTCTATAGGATCTGGAGGCATAAGGGGGTGGTGTCTTGGGTGGTGCTTAATTAAATATCCAAATAGGAACAGAGTTTTGGGTGGGGATTGAGTACCGCTGATATCCGTGCTCTTTTTGGAAATCTTGGAAGTCTCATGGAGTGCATGATGGGAGTGGGGTTTTGGTGGTGCCTGTGAGGCTTTAGTGCAAGTGGGGACATCTTGGAAGTCTCATGGTGTCATGTGTATGATGGGGGTGGATGTGCTGATCATGATAATTTTATTATAATGACATTATAATGACCCAAAGGACATCACGGGCACCCAGCCTGAAGCCATGTTAAATATTTCTAGACACGACCACCCCTTAAGCAGTGAAACTCTGGGCAGCTATGGTTGACATGGAAGGGGGAGGGGTTTTGATGGCACATGGGGCGGGGAGAGGGTACAGCACATGTGCTGGCAATCCTAGGTTCCTCTTTGCTAGCTACCTCCCTGACTACATCACTCCCTGCCTATCTCACAAGTACGTCAGTTCCATGACAGTCACTCTGACAATGACAGCAACTAAGTGAGATAACATATATAGTGTGAATTCATTGGTGAGGTATAACTCCTGTCCTTAATAGCATAGTATCAGGTTTCCTCAGACTACTCAGAATGGTACACAATTTAAATTTACAGCTGTGCATTTATGTAGTTTTCCATTTAGCAATTTTGGTCGACCACAGATAACCAAAATCACAGAAAGCAAATAGATAAGGGGGGATAACTATACAAACTTTTCAGAACTTTTTGCTGTTCTTAAATTTTATCAGGTGGAGTTAATTCCTTTTGGTTGAGGGATTGCTCCTCATTCAAGTATAAATTCCCTAGGAGATTAAACTCAAAGGGTTTTGTTTCTGGAGAAAAAAGGAGATTTGAGGGGTAGGTGTTTGACCTAATGGCTAAAACATTGGTTAGGATGCCCATGTTTCACACTGGATTGCCTGGATTTGATTCTTGGCTGAATCCAGCTTTCCTGGAGAGAGAGAGAGAGAGAGAGAGAGAGATCTTAGATATGCTGGTTCACTTCCCAGATGGCCTCAATAGCTGGGGCTGGGCCAGGCCAAAGCCAAGAGCCAGGAGTTTTTTCTGGGTCTCCCACATGGGTACAGGGGCCCAAATACTTGGGCCATCTTCCACTGATTCCCAAGTACATTAGCAGGGAGCTGGATCTGAAGTGGAGGAGCCAGGGCTTGAACCAGCGGCCATATGGCATGCCAGCACTGCAGGTGGAGACTTAACTTTCTATGCCACAGCACCGGCATGAGACTGTCATTTTAAAGAATTTTTTTTGTGGGGGATGGTCATCGTTTTGGAGGTCCATTTGAATGATACCATCACCTTCTCAGCTTCTGATGAAGGCCCTGTGGCCAGTAAATTAGTTACACCTATTTCTTTGATTGCCTGAATTATTCCAGATGACCAGACTGGGATGGATAGTTCATGGTTTCCATCACAGCAGGCGGTAAACAGCCGTACATTTGTCTATAATCTCATGACACAAGTTAACCAAGGAGATGACTGATCATGAAACACCAACATTTTTTATTTTAATTTTTTATTTTTAATTTAGCTTTTTAGCAGCTTAAATGTGATTTATAGATACAATTTTTTAAGATTGAATTATTTTATTTGAAAGTCAGAATTACAGAAAGAGAGAGGAGCAGAGAGAGATCTTCCATTCACTGGTTCACTCCCCAAATAGCCACAAGCACCAGGGTTGGGCCAGGCTGAAGCCAGGAGTTAGGAGCTTCATCTGGGTCTCCTATGTGGGTACAGGGGCCCAAGGACTTGGGCTGACTTCCTCTGCTTTTTCCAGGCACATTATCAGGGAGATGGGTTGGAAGTAGAGCAGTTGAGACTTGAACTGGTACCCATATGGGATGCCAACACAGATGGCTGTTTAACCTTAGATGCCCCATAAATACAACTCTAAGAATATAATGATATTCCTTTGTCCCTCCTCCCTCCCTCCCCCTCTTTCCCTACCATCCAGTTTCTTTCTCCTTTTCTTTTTTTCTTTAGTTTTTGAGATAATATATTTTAAATTTACATTAGAGTAAAAATGTTTAATAATTTACCAAATAAGAAATTTAACAAGTAAAAGTCAAAAAGATCCTAGTTTAGTGGGAATATAGACAATGGCTATAAACAATAATTGATTGGAAAAAGTGATCATTTCACCCATATATAGTAAATTTTAAAGTTGTCACAGATCATTAAAACTATAGAATAAGTATAACATTCTTAGCCATTGGTTTGACAAAGGTATAAAACAAAGTTTTACAGAACTATTTGCAGTAATACTGATACACACAGACATCTTTTTTCTCTCTTTCTCTCTCTCTCTCCCTTTCTTTTTGTTTAAATTTTAACTCCCACATATAAGGGAGAACATGCAGTATTTATCTTTCTGGGTCCAGTTATTTCATTCAACATGATGTCTTCCAGTTGCACCCATTTTGCTGGTAGAATTTCATTCTTTTTATAGACGAATAACGTTCCATTATACACACACACACACACACACACACCACATTTTCTTTATCCATTCATCTGATGATGGGCACCTTGGTTGGTTCCAAATTTTGGCTATTGTGAACAGTGCTGCTAAGAACATGGTGGTGCAGGTATCTCTTTGATACAGTGTGTTCAAGACTTTTGGGTATATACCCAGTAGTGGGATTGCTGGATCATATGGAAAGCCTACTTCTAATTTTTTTAGGGAATCTCCATACTGTTTCCCACAGTGGCTGCACTAATTTACATTCCCACCAACAGTGTATAAATTCTCCCCTTCCCTACATACTCGCAAGCATTTATTACTCTCTGTGTTTTGAATTTTAGCCATTCTGACAGGGGTGAGGTGACATCTCTGGTTTTGATTTGTACTTCCCTGATGACTAGTGATATTGAGAATTTTTTCATATATTTGTTGGCCATTTGTATTTCTTTTGAGAAATGTCTATTGAAATCCTTTGTCCATTTCTCAACTGCATTGGTTTTTGTTGTTGAGTTTTTAAAGTTCCTGATATATTCGGGATATTAATCAGTCAGATAGGTGATTTGCAAATATTTTTCTTATTCTGTTGGATGTCTCTTTACTCTATTGTTTCCTTTACTATGCAAAAGCTCCTGAGTTTGATATAGTCCCATTTGTTTAGTTTTGCTTTTGTTGCCAGTGCTTTGGGAGTCATGTCCAAGAAGTCATACCCTACACCAATGTCTTGGAGAAACACCAGCATTTCTACCTTCCTTTGGTTTGCTGCCTAAAGTAGCTCTTGGTCATTTGTAGCTTTCTATGCTTCCCATCTTCAAATGTTGGAAACCATCTTTGTTGACTCAGAAGACATAAGCAAGATTACCATAAGCTTTTTAGAGGTTTTTGAAGATTTGAAAACTTCCAATGGTTCCTTGGATTTCCAGATGATGAAATTGAACCAAGGAATTTTTCCTATCTTCTTCATTGTCTCTGGAAATTGGATGGGATCCATGTATTCAGTTAGCGGCATAAAATAGGCACACAATAAAAAAAAAAAGTCTGTTGAGCCTAATTGAATTGTGACTATCTATATTGCTTTTTTTTTTTTTTAACATATCTCTATGTTGCTTTTGCTCCAGGATGTGAATCAAAACAATTCATGAGTTCTGGGTATGAATGCTATGGATGCATTTATTCCACTTGCTTAACCATTGAAGATGTTTAAAGCCACAGACTTGCCCAAGGCAATATCACAGCAATGCTGATGGAGTAGAGATTGTGTTTTATTCTCTGAGTATAATTCAGTGGTTTGGAAGGTGGTCCTTTGCTGAAGGCTGTAAGCAGAGAGTGTTATTTGTTGTGTTCCTATCAGACTTCATCAGCAAAGGAACTAGCTGCTTCAGAACACTGAGACAATTTCTACTTTCCAAATGATTTTAAGACTGGCTGACATTTTAAGTTGCTTTTAATGTATAGAAGAGAAACTACACAGAAAAGGCTATCTCTGTCCACCTTGTACAATGAAAAAGCAAAATGAAAGTCTGTTAAACTCAGGGCCAGTGTTGTGGCAGAGTGTGTTAAGCTGCTGCTTGCAACATGGGTGTTCCACATCAGAGTGCTAGTTCTAGACCCTCCTGCTCTGCTTCCAATACAGGTCCCTGCTAATGGACCTGGGAAAGCAGTGGAAGATGGCTCAAGTACGTGGGCCCCTGCCACCAACATGGGAGACCCAGAAGGAGATCTTGGCTCCTGGCTTTGGCCTGCCCCATCTCTGGCTATTGCAGACATTTAGGGGTGAACCAGCACATAGAATATTGTTTCTCTATCTCTCTCTCTCCCTCCCTCTCCCTCCCCTCTTTGATGCTCTGCCTTTAAAATAACTAACTCTTTAAAAAAATAAAGAACTTTAGGGGCTGGCATTGTGGTACAGCAGGTTAAAGCCCCAGCCTACAGTGCCAGCATCCCATCTGGGCACTGGTTCAAGTCCCAGCTGCTCCATTTGCAATCCAACTTTCTGCTAATGCATCTGGGAAAGCAGCAGAGGATGACCCAAGTCCTTGGGCCCCTGTACCCACATGGGAGACCCGGAAGAAACCCCTGGGTCCTGGATTCAGATCGGCTCAGCTCCGGTCGTTGAGCCATTTGGGAATGAACCAGCAGATGGAAGACCTCTCTCTCTCTCTCTCTCTCTTTCTACATCTTTCTGTAACTCTGTCTTTTGAATAAATAAAATAAATATTTTTTAAAAAGTAAGAACTTTATAGAGAATTCTCCAGCACCATCACAACAACAACAAGTCAGAAGCACAGACAGCCTCTGTTTTTAATCTGATCAAGTTTATATAATCGAAACAGTTGAGTGGGAAAAATAAGCAAGGATGTTTGTACTCAGAGGCTAGCTAAAAATTAACAGATCTAAGACCCCAAATGGAATGATTATTTGCCAAGAATAACTCGTTGTGTGGGAGTTGGAGAAAGGCTTTAAAATGCTGAAACCTTCAGAAAAGTTCAGGGCAAAAAGACTGAATCCACAGTATTAACACCCACTACAAAGAAAATAAAATCATGTGCACTAAACTGGAAACACTCAAAAATAGAGATTTCACTGAAACTGTCTCTGGAATAGGAGAGAAGCAATGTTTCAAACACTCAGAATACAAGTAAAACCTTTTTAAAGAATAAAAGAAGGATTTTATGGAGCTATGATGGTGCAACTTAATTGGCAGAAACGTACAAAGCTGTGCATATGTGAAAGGGAATGGCTAACAAATGATTCCTATTGCTTCACTTTTTATAACTAATCCAATTGCCGATGAGGACACAAATGTTCAAGAGACAAAATTGAGTGGGAGAGAGCGCCGTGAAGGCTGACTGGGAGAATGGGCAGAATTGCTTGCCCTGCCACTTAGGGGAGAAAACAACCTGACAAATGCAACGTGAGAGACAAGGAAGGCTGTTCAAAACTGTTTTCTATAAATCAATATGTCAAAAAGAAAGCTATCTTTGAATAACTGTTTAAATGCAAGCCAAGAGCCAGCATTGTGGCTAAACAGGTAAAGCTGCCACCTGTGATGCTGGCTTCCCATGCAGGTACTGGTTCATGTTCCGCCTGCTTCACTTCTGGTCCAACTCCCTGCTAATGACCTGAGGAAACAATGGAGGATGACCCCAGTACTTGGCCCCTGTCACCCACATGAGCGACCAGGATGAAGCTCCTGGCTTCTGGCTTCAGTCTGGCCCAGCCCTGGCTACTGTGGCCATACGAGGGAATGAACCAGCAGATGCAAGATTCTCTCTGTGTGTGTTTCTCCCTCTCTTGCTGTGATGCTAACCTTGAAATAAATAAATAAATCTTAAAAAAATAATAAATGCACGCCAAAATATAGTGTGATATGAAGAGGAAAAAAAGGGTGAATTTGGGTCATAAGAAGGCCCATGAGGGGTTGTAGGTCTGGCTAGGCTCCTGAAGGGTGAAATGCAAGTCATATTAATTAAGCTCTGGGGCAAATCCAGGCCCTTTAACTACAATAGCTCCTTTCACTCTTGCCAAACTCTCAATGAAGTGCGGTTAGGGGACCTACCCCAACTCACATAGCAAGTAAGTGGCAGAACTAGAACTCAGCCCAAGTCTGTCCAACTCTAAAGCCTGTGTTCTTGTTAATCTGTGATATGGCTAGAAAATACAAGATGACCCTTTCATTCAGTGGAATAGAGACATTGGAAGGTTTTCATTTCTCAATTCTGGAATAACAATGCCATTGAGAACAAGAGGAAGATTAACAGGGTTTGAAATCTATAAACAAAAGATGGAAAGGTAATTCATTAATTCCTGTATACATAAGAGGAAAGGAGAGATCTGGGACACAGAAAAAGCAAAATAGCTCATCTTCACATGCATAACAATTTAACAGATGAGGGAGATGGAATGTTCTTTATTGCTAAGACAAAAAGAAGGAAAAAATGAGGTATTAATACAGAGCATTCCAAAGAAGGTCATTATAAAGACAAATTCTATATTGACAAAGTGGTTTCTATTTTTTCATAAGGTAGTTCAAGCTAATTTGGTGTTATGAGATATTATCTACAACAAATAGTTACATACTACAAATGTTTTTTTTTCCAATTATCCTTTGTAAACAAGGGAATATACTTTGGGTTTTCACATTGTTCCCTGGGAGAGTGAGGAGATAGCTTAGTCATATTTTGTTGAGCTGCCATAGACGAAGGTCTTCCATAAGTTTGTGATAAATGGAATTAAAAATAAGTTTATTTTTATGCAAAACAAACTTTGAAATCCATATATGATTTTTTTCCCATGAGTCTTTTGAGGACTCCTTGTACGCATGGATTTCAAAATGTTTTTGCATCAAATTAAACTTATCTTTCAATTCCATTTTTCATGAAGTTCTTGAAATAGCCTTGTGTAACAACCGCTTACCCTTCCACTTATCTCCCATGTTCCAATACCCTCATATCTGGCTTCCTTGATTCCAATCCACACGCCCTTGGTAATATCCTTCATACTGCTGCCAGAATCAATTTTGTAAAACACAGAACTGACAGTGTCAGTTCTTTGCTTAGAACTTGTCAGTGCCACCCCATTGCTGGAGCCTGTCTCTCCAGACTCATTTCCAGTTGCTCCCTCAAGCACCTTTCACCTTAACTGTACCAAATTACTCACTGTTGCCAAGTGGAGGAAGCCGCATGCTAGTCTCCATGTCCAAAATGTCTTTTCCTCACTTTTTTTTAACTCGACAATGGCGCCTTTCCAGTAATTTAAATGACACATTCTCAATGAAGTCTTCCAGAGCCCATTGACCGGAACCATTATGAATTCTTATACAGTTTTCAGAGTAAGATTTCTGAATTCTCTAATGCCTTATTCTCTTTATGTATATTTTTTATGGTAGTGGTCCCATACCCGACTGAATATCATTGTTTAGATAGTACATCTAAGAATTTAGGAACTATTAGAGTTGTTCCCTCATCTTTGTTACTGTATTGTTGGCATTCATTCATTTAATAATTATTTAATTAAATGCCTATGAAACATCAGACACTATATCAGGTGCTAGGAAGATAATAGTGAAAAACACAGACATAGTCATTATTGTCAGTGCATTCGCATTGGGGAGACAGACAAAAAGCAAAACAGAACAAAGCAATAGCTGATGCTGGCCACCAATAAAGTAAAGGCATTTTGTGATGTGTTATAAAGCAAACATCCAGGGTGCTGACATAGGGTATAATTTTTAGAATGTTTTCTTTCTTTCTTTTTTTAAGATTTATTTATTTATTTTAAAGGCAGAGATAGAGAGAAAAAGGGAGAGAGGGAGAGAGAGAAAGAGAGAGATCTTCCATCCTCTTGTTCACTCTCCAAATGGCCTCAATGGCCAGGGCTGGGCTAGGTTGAAGACGGTAGCCAAAAGCTTCCTCCGGGTCTCCCACGTGGGTGCAGGGGTCCAAGCACTCGAGCCGTCTTCCGCTTTTTTCCCAGGTGCATTAGCAGGCAACTTAATCAGAATTGGTGCAGCTAGGACACAAACCAGCGCCCATATGGGATGCAGACACTGCAGGCAGAGGCTTAACCTTCTATGCCACAGTGCTGGGCCCCCAGAATGTGTTTCTTTTCTTTCTTTCTTTCTTTTTTTTTTTTTTTTGAATTTTTGACAGGCAGAGTGGACAGTGAGAGAGAGACAGAGAGAAAGGTCTTCCTTTGCCGTTGGTTCACCCTCCAATGGCCGCCGCGGTTGGCGCGCTGCGGCCGGCGCACCGTGCTGATCCGATGGCAGGAGCCAGGTGCTTCTCCTGGTCTCCCATGGGGTGCAGGGCCCAAGCACTTGGGCCATCCTCCACTGCACTCCCTGGCCACAGCAGAGAGCTGGCCTGGAAGAGGGGCAGCCGGGACAGGATCGGTGCCCCGACCGGGACTAGAACCCGGTGTGCCGGCGCCGCAAGGCGGAGGATTAGCCTAGTGAGCCGCGGCGCTGGCCCAGAATGTGTTTCTTATTGTTGTGGAAATCCATTTCCTTTCCTTTTGGGAGCATATATTACAGCAGTGCATTTCCTAGTCCTCTTGCATCTAGGTGAGCCATGTGACTAGATCTTGTCAAGGAAGTGAGCAGAGGTTAGGTGTGTCATGGCTTGGTTTAGGCAGCCAAGTATAGGTGAACCTTGTCCATATTTTCTATTCCCCTATAAGATATCCAGAAGCAGAGTATACAAAGGAAGCCCCTGAGGCACTTAGGGACAGGGGGAACACTTCATAGAAAGAATCTGGATTCTTGAATGGCTTTGTAGAAGGCTTTCCACCGATCACCCAATTGGACTATATGGCGTGTAAAAAATAAAACTTTCTTGTTTAAGCATGGATATATTGAAGTTCTTTGTTACTGTAGTTGGACTACCTTGATTGACTTGATAATCACAGTCTCCCTTGGGCCACAGTCAACAAAGATATTTGAGACAGTGATATGGATATTTCAAAAAATTATTTTTCTCCTTGGAAACTGTCAAAGAATCTTCATCCCCAAGTATAACATGTAGGTTATTCAACAGTCCCCATCACATGGCTATTGTTCAAGCAAAGAAGTAACATTAACAGCCTGCCTGAGCAAAAGAACCCTGACCTGTCCCAGAGGAAAGCTTTGTAGTTAAATAAGTGAACTTTCTAAGTGTCATTTGTCCTTCTATTGTATAGTTAGCTAATTGTTGCTATAGATAGTTTTATAGCGCTTTAATCATTCTTATAACCACTAAATGGTATCATATGTCAACTGGAAACTTGAAGCAAAACAAGATGAAAGATTTGACCTCTGTCTTGTGTGATGACCCTTTTGAAAGAACATTACTCCAAGAGGAACTAGCACGTGTAGAAAGACATATTCCACCTGTCAATTAATTAAGCCTATGCCTTTTCAGTAGTCTTGCTTCATGACATACAGGCTAATTTGGTCAACCACTAGCAATTACAGAGGAACATTTATTGAGACTTGGGCAGAGATAATGTGTTTGCTTCCAAGTTGGGCCACGCATGTTCCAGAAATAAAGAACCCAGAATATTGTCTCTAATTCACCTGCCTTACTGAATCATTTCTGCTTGATGAGAAATAAAGGCTAATTATTTCGTTGAGTACCCAAGTACCTACTGGTATATATATAAAAAAATTAACAAGTTTAATAAATTTAATGAACACTGTCAGTTCAGCATTTGAGAATATGGATGGGGGTCCTGTGGGCTTAAAGTGAATAGTGAGGCCATGCAGACTATTCCTGGGAAAGTAGCCCAACCACTGTCAAAACTTTCATATTGTTAGTGCAGTTGAGAACATAACATTTAGAAATTTCAATTAAAACTCAGAAAATGAGCATCTGTTAGGATGAGGAGGAATTGATGAGTGAAAATGTTAATGCTTTTTACCCATCATTTTCCTTGGAAATAAGGTAATTCTTGGAAAGTTCTAGGAATATTCCAAAACAAAGCCAAGTCGTGTGGGCTGACCATAGTTGAGAGGAAAAGGAGAATACCTGGCAGCCATGTTTGACAGGATGCCCGTGGCTCTAAGAACAGAAAGAAGGAAGAGTGACAGATTTTTTCTAAACTCTCACTACAGACATTTACCAAAGGACCAAATTTCTAAAGAATTCCATATACAAAGATTTGTAGGACATACACTGGTCGCTCTAGGCATCTAATACAAAAGCAGAAAAATGCTAAATGCTGCCTGAATATTTTTGTTAAATATACTTGTTTGAATACTGGCTATATCAGTTACAAGCATGGACGTATTACTCGACCTCACTGAACTTCAGTTTCCTTATCTGTGAAATAGGAATTAAAAACATTTATTTGGTGATTATCAAATGACATGATATGTGAAAAGCATTTATCTAGCATAGTGACAAGCATGTTTTGGGAGTTCAATCAATGGCAAATATTAATAACACAGCCTTCAAAAATTACTTTCTTCTACTTCCTCTCTCAACCTTCTCCCCTATTCTCAATACACATGGATATGTGCTTGGGGAGTTGTAGCAAATGGAATAAGTAGGAATTTTGTGAAGCACAAAGGTAACCACTAGTTAAGTTACAGCAGTTTTATTATTTCAAAACATTTCAAACCAATGCCAGAAAGGGAAATAGGCACATTAGTAATTACAATACAGTAAGATTTTGTTGCTAAGTAAATTGTCTTCTTTCATGAAAGGTAAACCTGTCATTTTTGGTCTTGAACAAAATCACAGATGTGATTAAAAACCTCAGAGAATAAGTGGAATTATTTAAATTAGATTCCATAACTCTGTATTTTATAATTATGACAAGCTGCTTATTCAAAATTATGTATAAGGACATGATTGTGGAATTTCCCTGCTAATAAGGCTAAAATGTTAATAAAAATCCATTTTTATCAGTTCCATGGTACGTATCAACCAACCAACATCAGTGGCATTATTTCATTCATACCAATTGAAAGAGAAACTTTTACAGTTTACATTTAAATTACATGGGAGAGTTAAAAATATTGGCTATAAAAAATAAGCTGCTCTTCTGTTTGTCACTACAATATGAAATCATTTAACAGTTTTTGATCGGCAGGCCCCTTGTAGTTTATATCATATATTTCTTGTACACCATTTCAAACAATTGGGTTTCATATCATACTTGGTCATACCTGATGAGGACACCCAACAGTGCCTTGTCTTTGACCAACCACAAATGCCTCTCACTCTGGCCTTACCGATTTTCCAATTCCCTAGTGGGAGATGCTTCAAGAAGGCATTTGACATTCAAACAGGAACAAGCTAGAAATAGGATAGAAGAAAATTGATACTCTGAGGACAGAACTGATAGTTAAATGGTTTTCCTTTTCTTCTAGGTGGATGGTATTGGATTGTGTTTCCTGAAGAAAATTAGATAAGCCCACATAATTGAGCACTCATAATGGTGCCTACCTGATGCTACATCCTTGATTTGGTTCTCTATCCTCACTTTCATGTCTCCTTGTCTCTCATTCCTGGCCCTGGTATCAATTACCCACATACACACTTTTGTTTCAGGTTCTCTTTTAGGGTAACCCAGATACTATGGAGTGAACAGGACTTGGTTCCCTAAACTCATGCAAATGTTTAGATTCTCAAGTTGTAGGTAAATGGTAGTGCATCGATGCTAATGGTTGATGGATTAGGGAGGAGGCTTGATCCAATTATGGTGTCTGAAGATGGGGTCTTTTGGAAAGTGAGGGCAAAGCATGTTTGGTGGGGATAGTGTCTTTGGAATTGCTCCTAATCATCTAGGTCATCTTTTTTCTGAGTCTTACTTGGCTCTGGAATAAGAAATTAAGCTATATTCCACTGTAGCAATAACTGTTTCAAATATGATAGTGAAATTAGGTTATGCTTATTATAATGTCTTAAGGACACTGATGACAAATAAGTTTTATCTTACAAACCAATTCTTTATTTTATTTTATTTTTTTCTCTTCAAATTTTATTTAATAAATATAAATATCCGAAGTACAACTTTTGAATTATAGCAGCTTCCCCCCATAACCTCCCTCCAACCCGCAACCATACCATCTCCCACTCCTGCTCCCATCCTATTCTTCATCATGATTCATTTTCAATTATCTTTATATACACTAGATCAACTTAGTATGTACTAGTAAAGATTTCAACAGACTGCATCCACAAAGACACACAAAGTATAGAGTACTGTTTGAGTAGTTTTACCATTAATTTGCATAGTACAACACATTAAGGGCAGAGGTCCTACATGGGGAGCAGGTGCACAGTGACTCCCATTGTTGATTTAAAAATTGACACTCTTATTTATGACGTCAGTATCACCCAAGGCTCTTGTCATGAGCTGCCAAGGCTATGGAAATCTCTTGAGTTCGCCAACTCTGATCTTGTTTAGAAAAGGCCATATTCAAAGTGGAAGTTCTCTCCTCCCTTCAGAGAAAGGTACTGCCTTCTTTGACGGCCCATTCTTTCTGCTGGGATCTCACTCACAGAGATCTTTCATTTAGGTCATTTTTTTTTTTTTGCCACAGTGTCTTGGCTTTCTATGTCTGAGAAACTCTCATGGGCTTTTTAGCCAGAACCGAATGCCTTAAGGGCTGATTCTGAGGCCAGAGTGCTGTTTAAGGCTTTTGCCATTCTATGAGTCTGCTGTGTGTCCTGCTTCCCATGTAGGATCATTCTCTCCTTTTTAATTCTATCAATTATTTGCAGACACTGGTCTTATTTATGTAATCCCTTTGACACTTAATCCTATCTTGTTTATCAATTATGAACTTAAACTGATCACTTTAACAAGTAAGATGGCATTGGTACATGCCACCTTGATGGGATTGAATTGGAATCCCCTGGCACGTTTCTAGCTCTACCATTAGGGCTAAGTCTGAGTGAGCATGTGCCAAACTATACATCTCCTCCCTCTCTTATTCCCACTCTTATATTTAACAGGGATCACTTTTCAGTTAATTTTAAATGAATAAGAATAATTGTTTGTTAATTAAAGAGTTCAACCAATGGTATTAAGTAGAACAAAAAAACACTAAAAGGAATAAAATAGTAAGTTGTTCCTCAACAGTCAGGACAAGGGCTGATCAAGTCATTGTTTCTCACAGTGTCCATATCACTTCAACAGGTTTCCTTTTAGGTGCTCAGTTAGTTGTCACCGATCAGGGAGAACATATGATATTTGTCCCTTTGGGACTGGCTTAATTCACTCAGCGTGATGTTTTCCAGATTCCTCCATTTTGTTGCAAATGACAAGATTTCATTTTTTCATTTTTTTTTACTGCTGTATAGTATTCTATAGAGTACATATCCCATAATTTCTTTATCCAGTCTTCTGTTGATGGGCATTTAGGTTGATTCCAGGTTTTAGCTATTGTGAATTGAGCTGCAATAAACATTAAGGTGCAGACCACTTTTTTGTTTGCCAATTTAATTTCCTTTGGATAAATTCCAAGGAGTGGGATGGCTGGATTGTATGGTAGGGCTATATTCAGGTTTCTGAGGAATCTCCAAACTGACTTCCATAGTGGCTTTACCAGACAAACCAATTCTTAATGCTTGGTAGTAGGCACCTGGGGCCCTGTGTTGAAAGCTTGTAATTCTTAATGAGGAAGGATCCATGATCAAGTAGCCAAGAGTGTTTTCATTCCCCAATTTAGGGGTTTCAGGTTGTTATCTGAGGGATTTTTCTCTCACTGTAATCTATTCAACTCATGAAAATCTTCATGTAAGCTTGATATTTTGTAAACCCTGGCAGGTCCTTCACCACATAACTCCAAGCAGAACATGTTTTCTGAAGAGTGTCTCACCCAAATTGAGATCATTTTCACGGAGCATGGCTTCAGATCTTACTATTCTGAAGTTTCTTCCAAATTCTAGTACAGAAAACCCGAGAGATTTTAGGTGGATTATGTCATTAATCTGGTTTACTCATTAAGACTATTTTTATGTCTGGACCTTTTTTTTTAAACTTTTATTTAATGAATATAAATTTCCAGTGTACAGCTTATGGATTACAATGGCTTCCCCCTCCCATAACTTCCCTCCCACCCGCAACCCTCCCCTCTCCCACTCCCTCTCCCCTTCCATTTGCATCAAGATTCATTTTCAATTCTCTTTATATACAGATCAATTTAGTATAAAGATTTCAACAGTTTGCACCCACATAGAAACACAAAGTGAAACATACTGTTTGAGTACTAGTTATAGCATTAAATCACAATGTACAGCACATTAAGGACAGAGATCCCACATGAGGAACAACTGCACAGTGGCTCCTGTTGTTGACCCAACAAATTGACACTCTAGTTTATGGCGCCAGTAGCCACCCTAGGCTGTCGTCATGAGTTGCCAAGGCTATGGAAGCCTTCCAAGTTTGCCGACTCTGATCATATTTAGACAAGGTCATAAAAGACAGAGTGAGGATAGTAACCAATGATCCTAAGAGTGGCATTTACCAGGTTTGAACAATTATACAGCATTAAGTGGGGAAGAGGACCATCAGTACACACAGGTTGGGAGTAGAGCCATTGGTGGTAGAGTAGAGGTTATGATTACAAAGGAATGAGGCCCAAGTACGCTAGACAGGGTCTAGAACAAAGGACAGAGTCATTATTAGAGGAGCTAAGAAAGGTGCTGTCTAAGCTACAATTAAGTTTTCTGATTGAGAGGCAAATAGAACCTGACAGAAGGGGCTTGATAATAATCTGGTGGGCTTTAGGCCTTGTAAGTTAAGAGGCCCACACCTATCTATCTCTTCACATGGGGTATATCCTAAGGGAGGTATGTCTGGATCTTTTAAAACATGAACACATTCCAAGCTCAGAGAGAATCACCAAATTCAATCAAACTTCAGTTTTATCAAATTTTATTCTCTCTGTCCACCTCAAGCTACGTCACATGGATCAAATATAGTATAAGTGGCACACCATAGAGCCTATAGCCCTATAGTTTAGATAATCCCCATGAGTTTTCTTTATTGCAAATTTATAATATTGGGGAAATTCATGGTGCAGATGGATGATTGAGTAATCCTGTAGTGAATCCTTTTTGCCTTTCAAGAAGAACCAGGAAAGGCTGATCTAAATGTTTTCTCATACTTTTCAATTTCACTAATGACTTTAACACAAGTTCCTTGTGGGGAGGCACTCGTCTCTCTCTGCAAGATGCATGACATGTTTACTGCCTTCTTCAATTTTTTCCTCTGATGGACATGTCTACACTGCAAGAGACATAAGATCCTGGGTATTTGGAAATTAAAGAACAGCAGCAAAGGGCCAGATGCTGTCGTTATAAAAGTTGCAAAAGTATCATAAACACCAGGTGTGCCATATAAATGCACAGGTTTTTTTTTACCCTGCCACATTATTATCATATGGTTCTAACATCTGTTCACTCCTGTCCGGGCTTCCTACAGACAGTATTTATTAAAATCAAATACACACTAGCTCTCACTTATGTGCCTTGAGCAGAAAGTGCCACAGTGGCCTTATTATGGAGTGTAAGTGAGCCGATAAAAATTGATTTTTATCAGTAAACTGACAATTATCCTTACAAGCTAACATAGTATCTTCTGGCTTTGGTGTGCCTTTCCCTGCTAATTACTCTGTGGTTTCCATGAGAGTTGGGCCAATATAGAACATTTTCCACTCATTCTAAATGGAGGACATCAGGAGACCAGTTGAGCCTCTCTTACAGAGTCTATTTTGAAGACTATTACTTCAGGAAATGCTTTTTTCTTATTTTCTACTAGAGAATGTTCTAAAAAAAAGTATAAATGAATATAAATAAGTAAATATTTTAATGAAAATATTAAAAAGCCTAGAAGCAACCAATCTAGTATAGAGGAAAGTTCACTGGTCCAGAAATCAAGAGCCTGAGGTTCTGATTCTTAATCTATTGCAATCACTCTTCAGGCCTTCATTTTCTCATTGGGAAATGAGTAGACTGGAAAATATGTACTATGCTCCGGCCGGTGCCACGGCTCAATAGGCTCATCCTCCGCCTGTGGCGCTGGCACACCGGGTTCTAGTCCCAGTCGGGGCGCCGAATTCTGTCCCGGTTGCTCCTCTTCCAGGCCAGCTCTCTGCTATGGCCCGGGAGTGCAGTGGAGGATGGCCCAAGTGCTTGGACCCTGCACCCGCATGGGAGACCAGGAGAAGCACCTGGCTCCTGCCTTCGGATCAGCGCTGTGCGCGGCCGCAGTGCGCCGGTCGCAGTGGCCATTGGAGGGTGAACCAGCGGCAAAAGGAAGACCTTTCTCTCTGTCTCTCTCTCTCACTGTCCACTCTGCCTGTCAATAAAAAAAAAGAAAGAAAATACATACTATGCTCCTTTCTGCTTTTGATTATTTATGACTCTAATGATTAAAAAAAAAAAACTTCAAAGACAGAGAATTCTTCAGCCCTTGATTTGATAATTTCCGTTTTTTTTCCTCTTGACAGGAAACATCCACATCGGATCTGATGTATCACAAACACCAAATAAGTAGATTTCAAGTTAAGGAGTGCTTCTTTGATAGTCTTCTTTCTTTCTTTCTTGATCCCTGAATAGAAAAATCAGAATGAACTATCAGGTAGAAGCTGAAAATTCACTATTTGAATAGGAAAATCAGAACTTCTGGCTACCTTTTCTCACACATACAAATTTCATGCAGATGAAAGAGCCCAGATATAAGAATACAAAACTATATACAATGTCACTGTTCAGATCTCTCTTCAGTGAAGGACTTAGAGCCCCAGCTGCTGAGTGCTGTCGGCTCAAAGGCTATAGAGATGTTGGCCCCTACAGGGATTGCCTCAGCTGCAGAGGTCTGCCTTGCCCAATGCCCACTTTTCTCAGAGCAGCCAACATCAAATGACTTATCATGTGGAGGCAAATGTAGACCTGGCCATTTTATCCCAACTCAAGAAACATTTTGAAAGGCCATTCTAGCACGAGAGCTGCCTGTGTGGTACACTGACATTGTCATTGGAACTGCACGGCAACTCAACGTCTCAGCTGACCACTGCCATCTTCTTTTTCTCTATTTCATAGATGTTGATCTCAAGAACACTCTAAGAAACATTCAGAAGGATAAATTCTGTCTCAGATTCTGCAATCTGGGGAATTCAACCTGTGGCAATATATTAGAATAAAATATAAATGAATATTTATCTTTAAAATGATATTGAGAGATGGGCATTTGGCAGGTGGGATACCTCTTGGGAAGCCAGCATCCCATAGCAGAATACCTGAGATAGAGTCCTGCCTCTGCTTCCAATCCCAGGTTCCTCCTAATCTGCACCCTGGGAGGCAGTAGATGATGGCTCAAGTAGTTTGGTCCCTGCCACCACACAGGAGATTTGGATTGAGTTTCTGGCTTCTGTCAGGCCCCATCCCAGTTGTTGTGGGTATTTGGGGAGTGAACAAGCAGAGGGGAGCTGTTTGTCCCTGTCTCTGTCCCTCTTTGAAACAAACATTTAAAAATATATACTTCTTGTCTTTAAACAGTTTGTAGTTAAAAATAAATAAAAATACAATAAAGTAATCTTGACTGTAGGAAAGTTGATTTGAAATAGAATATAAAAGCCAGAATCCATATAGGATGAAATGAAAAAGATCCAACTAAATGAAAATTAAAAACTCATTTCAATATTATGAAAGATATCTGAAGCAAAATTAAAATACTGACACTTTTGGAGAAAATATTTTAACATACATAATAGACAAAAGGTTCGCAGTTACTCAAAGGTTTGTGTTCTGGGATCTCAGTTTGACAGTGTTTAGGTGGTAGAACTTTTAAGAATAGGGTCTAGTGGAAAGCAGTTAGGTCATTGGCAGGATGACCATCAGAAGAAATTAATGCTAGTCACATGGAATAAATTACTTTTCACTAGAGCAGGTTGTTAGAAAGTGAGGCCACCATTCCACTCCTGGGAATTTACCCAAATGAAATGAAATCAGTATATGAAAGAGTTACTTGTATGCCCATGTTTATTGCAGCTCAGTTTACCCAGATGTCCATCAACTGATGATCCTATAAAGAAAATGTAGTATGTATACACTACGGAATACTACTCATTCATAAAAAAGAATGACGACCTGTCTTTGCAACAAAATAGATGCAATTGGAAACCATTATGCTTAGTGAAATAAGTCAGTCTCAAAAAGACAAATATGTTTTCTCTGATACGTGGCAGTTAATATAGAATACCAAAACTGTATAGGAATGAAATGGTTATTTTGAGGTATTGATTGTGATTTTTAGCCCTTGTTTATACACCTGTGGAACTGTGGTCTTCCTACTTTTTATATATGATTATCTATATTATGATTAGTGGAAAATTAAACTTGTGAGTATAGAATGGATTAAAATTATGGTTTTGTAAAAAGTGATGAAGAGAGGGAAGGGAAAGAGAGGGATTGGGAGGGATCAGGAAAGTGAGGGAAGTATGATTGTCTTCTTGGAACTGTACCTATAGAATGCATAAAATCGGTTCTTTTTTTAAAAGAATGTATTTATTTCTTTGAAAGGCAGAGTTACACAGAGAGAGGAGAGGCAGAGAGAGAGAGACAGAGATCTTCCATTTGATGGTTCACTCCCAAATCGGCTGCACCCATCCAAAGCCAGGAGCCAGGAGCTTCTTCCGGGTCTCCCACATGGGTGCAGGGGCCCAAGGACTTGGGCCATCTTCTACTGCTTTCCTAGGCCATAGCAGAGAGCTGGATCAGAATTAGAGCAGCTGAGACTTGAACTGGCACCCATATGGGATGCTGGCGCTTCAGGCCAGGGCTGCCATCTGCAGTGCCAGCATCCTATATGGACGCTGGTTTGAATCCCAACTGCTCCACTTCCTATCCAGTTCATGGCTCTTTCCCTTTCCACTTCTCCATTGTATAGTGATGTAGCCAGGGATGGGCATGTAGGAGTGCTTACCAGAGACAGAACACATAGGATGGTTTAATCTTGAAATTTGAGTCTCCAAAACCATAAGCTAAAAAAAAAAAATCATTTTCTTTATAAAGTATTCAGTCTCAGGTGTTTTGGTACAGCTGCCAATGTTGACTAGCACAGTTCATATCCACAATATATAAAGAATTCCTACAAATCAGTTAAAAATTGACATCACTTCCCCCAAAATGGCTAATGTATATGGACAAGAAATTTAAAAGAAGAGATGTTGTCAATAAAATAGTCAAAGGTGCTCACATCCTTACTTAAAATCAAAGAAATGCAATTGTAAAAATAAGTTAATTTATAAAATGAAAATTATTCATAACATACATAATGTACTCTTGTATGTGGGAGAAATGAGAATTCATATTTGTGGAAATTCAAATTTTTTGAAGGACACTTGGGCAGCAATCCATCATTGTTTTAAATGTGCATACTCGCCTAAAACGAAAGCTGTAGAAATGAAATTGACACCTTGAGAAACAATGACTTGAACAGCCCTTGTCTTGACTGTCAAGGTACAGTTTTTTATTTTTATTTTTTTCTTTTCTCCATACTATATGTTGAACTCTTTACTTAACAGAGAATTATCATATGTATATAAAGTCAACTGAAAATAGATCTCAGTAAAAAATAAGAGGGGGAATAAGAGAGGGAGGAGGAAGTTTGTAAGTGTAAAGCTGTAAAATGCCATCTTAATTGTTAAAGTGATCATATTAAGTGTTAAAGTGAACATACAGGCCGGCGCTGCAGCTCAATAGGCTAATCCTCCACCTTGCGGCGCCAGCACACGGGGTTCTAGTCCCGGTCAGGGCACCAGATTCTGTCCCGGTTGCCCCTCTTCCAGGCCAGCTCTCTGCTGTGGCCAGGGAGTGCAGTGGAGGATGGCCCAAGCGCTTGGGCCCTGCACCTCATGGGAGACCAGGATAAGCACTTGGCTCCTGCCTTTGTATCGGCGTGGTGCACTGGCTGCAGTACGCTGGCTGCAGCGGCCATTGGAGCATGAACCAATGGCAAAGGAAGACCTTTCTCTCTGTTTCTCTCTCTCACTTTCCACTCTGTCAAAAAAAAAAAAAAAAGTGAACATATAAATAGGATTAAGTGTTAAAGAGGCCATATAAATAGTATCAAGTGCCTGATTATAATAGACAGAATTTAAAAGGAGGGAATGTCCAACATGGGAAGAAGTCCACACAGCAGACTCATAGAATGACAATCACTGTAAGTAACACTCTGATCTCAGAATCAGCCCTTAAGGCATTTGGATGTGTCTTAAAAGCTCATGAGATCATTTCAGGAATGGAAAGCCAAGACACTGTGGCAAAAAGTATCCTACATGAAGGATCTTGGTGAGTGAGACCCCAGTGGAAAAAAGGGGCCATCAAAGAAGGATGTACTTATCTCTGAAGGGACGAGAGAACTTCGAATTTGCTTATGGCCTTATCTACATACTGATGGAGTTTGTGGTCACAAAAGGCTTCCATAGCCTTGGCAGCTCATGGCAAGAGCCTCAAGTGATCACTGACATCATAAATAAGAGTGTTAATTGTTAAATTAACAACAGAAGTCACTGTGCACTTACTCCCCATGTAAGACTTCTGTCCTTAATGAGTTGTACTATGAGAATTAACTACAAAACTCATTCTCAAGCAGCAGTTTTTACATTGTGGGTGTGGGTGTGGGTGCAAACTGTTGAAATCTTTACTTAGTATAGAGTTGATCTTCTGTATATAAAGTTAATTAAAAATGAATCTTAATGAAGAATGGGAAGGGAGGAGTAGGAGGTGGGATGAGAGTGGGGATGGGAGGTGGGGTATGGAGGGAAAAGCCACTATATTCCTAAAGTTGTATCTATGAAATCTGCATTCCTTGAATAAAAGTTTTTTAAAAATGTGCATACTCTTTGATCCAGCAACTTTCCTTTTAAGAATATATGTTACAGAAATATTAGTACATGTATACAAAATATGCACAAGAAATTTATGAAATAATTATTTTTCATAGGAAGACATTTGAAACAAATATCCAAACATGGTACATATGTTTAAAAACATTGTAATGCATACTATGAAAAGGTGTACATATGCCAAAAATGATGAAGTTGATCCATGTATGTGCTGGCAAGCAAAAATACTTGAGTTGTGATACACTGCTAACAGGAAGAGAAGTTGGAATTAAATGGTTACTACATGCACACATATGCATGCATGTTTGTATTTTATAAATCCCAAAGAAGAGTTCTAGAAAGGAAAGCATACCAGGAGAGTGAAATTGAGTGTGGTGCTGTGGAAAGAGGACATTTACTTTAACTAGAGATATCTCTGAATTATTCAATACCTTTACATTCCTTTCATAATCAAAGTAATTTAAAAAATAAGGAATAAAATGCACTACACAAACAGGTCTTGATGCTCTTCATTTATTTGTATGCTTCATTATCATTATTCTTACTACTGCTACTAGAAACAGTAACGGGATTTTCTTTAGTACAAATTTTCTGTAATGTATTCCATAGTATTTCATTTTTCTGAAACTGATCTAATTTATATTATCTAATATCTCTCCATCCTAATCATTTTTCACATAAATGTCTTGAAAACCAGGTAACTGAAGTGGGCTAATGAATCTTGTAGAAAATCACTCATATTTTTCAATTTCTGGATTCAAGTTCACAGGATTCATTTTATTCCTCCCAAATGCTATGGTCATCTAAAAGTGAATGAAATATTTAAAAGATGGGGATGAGCTCTGAAAAGTGGAATGTAGGGCTTCAGAATGTGAGAATATCTCGGAATCCATTTCTTTACAAAATCAAGTGGAGTAGAAACTTGGAAATGTCCGTGGTGAACTGGGGCTCTGCAAACAACTTCGTGCTGTGTAAACCAGTTCAAAGGAAGTCAGTGTTGAGAGGTCAAGTTTACAGGTTCATCCTTTGCTCTCTAATGCTGAGTTAAATCCTTAACCTTCTAGTAAAAACTCTGGCTCCTTTGAAGTTCTCACCCACTGGCTATGCCATAATCAGTTCTTAATCCTGTCCCTTACCTAGGCAGGAACTTCAGAAAGTGTGTGTGGAAAAATGGATTTTTTTTTTTTAAAGATTTAGTTATTTATTTGAAAGGCAGAGTTACAGAGAGAAGGGGACAGAGAGAGAGAGAGAGCGAGCTTTTCTATCTGCTGGTTCATTCCCCAAATGGCTGAAGCACCCCAGGGTTGGGCTGTGCTGAGGTCAAGAGCCAACAGCTTCATCCGGGTCTCCCACATGGGTACAGGGGCCCAAAGACTTGGGCCATCTTCCACTGCTTTCCAAGGCACATTAGCAGAGAGCTGGCTCAGAAGTGGAGCAACTAGGTCTCAAACTTATGGGATGCTGGTGTTGCAGGTGGTGGCTTAACTGGCTGTGCCACAATGTGAACCCCAGAAAACATGGAATTAAATAAGTTTATTTTGCTGCAAAAAATTTTTTAAATCTTTATAGAGTTTTTTCATAATGCACATTTTATAAGAACTTTTTGGGATGCTCCAGCATTGCCTTTCTGCTATCTCCATTCAGCAAAAACTTTACTTTCTATTCTTCCCAAATTCTGTTGTCAAGTTTGGAGACTTCAAGGTTTGTTGGATAATCCTTCCAACTTGAGCCCAGGGGCTCTCAAATCAATGTATGCACAGAAAACCTTTGTAAAAGCTTTTAGAAGTGCATGTTCCTGAGTTCTATTTTCTTCAGGTAGGGGCCCAAGCTTCTGAAATTTCTAAAATCACCCTGGGTTCTGATACAGCCAGAATTGTGACTCACTTAGCACCTTGCACTTTGCCTGCCTCTACTCCCACATTCAACTTCCATGGTTACTCAGTAGACATTTTCATTGCTTGGAAGGTCACCACCTATAAAGAATCCATTTTCTGGTGTTATAAGCAAGTTTTCCAACTCACTCTGCTTGCAGACAGTGACCAAGAGTGAGTCAGGGTATATTGAACAGCAAGTAGCAAGTGTTTTATTGAGAAAGTAAAAGTCCACAATCCACAGTCAGAATCTGGGCTCCCTCAGAGTGGAGTGGCCCCATCTCTGTGTTTAACATTGTATGGGTTGTTTAATGAAAGAAGAGGTGCATTCTAGTAAAGGGAAAGAATATTCTTGGTTTTTCTGGAAAGTAGGTGAAGATTTCCCAAAACCTTTTTTTGCTCCTTATATGGTCTGATGTTTCCTTTCATGGCAGCTGGTAGACGTGCCATTTATCTGCTAATGCATTACAATGAGCCTGTATGAGCTGTAGGTCAATCTAGGTCAGCCTTGCCCTTTAAACTGGTATAAGCCTGGTCCAGGGTAGGAGTCTATTAATCTCCAGAGCAAGGGGAACCTAACCTTATATTTTGTAGGCATTCAGGTAACAAGAATCAACCTCAAATGGCACAACTGTTTCTTCTGCCTCCCTGTTTCTCTTGCCTCAATTCTACTATAGCGGGTCTTTGCTATAGTGAGACAGTCAGCACCTGATAACTTCAGGTTCTTCTAGTCTCTTTGCCTCTTATTTGCCTCTCCTAAGATCATCTAGCCTTTCCCTTCTGCTGAACCAGGCCAGTGGAGCTCCAACCCTCAAGTAGTCAAAATTGTCTTCACTCCCTGCCTTTGCCAAAATGATTCATTCTCCATATTGTAAACAGAGTAATTTTTTCAATTGCAAATTCAATCACAGGACTTGTATGTTTCCCACTCTAAATTGCCTTGCTTAAGCCTTTAAGTGGCTCACAGGATAAAGTTCAAACTCCATGGCATGCCCTACAAGAACAGCTATAATTTGAGCCCAGTGTGCATTTCCGGTCTCAGCTCCTACTTCTAGTTATTTTGCTCTTATACATCATACATACTCAGATGCTTGTACTTTCTCACACACGCATCCTGCTGTTTCTTGCCAGCTGCCACCTTTGCAGGCCTAGCCCCTATTTATCCTTTAAATATTCCTTTCATGAGGCAACACATCTCTGATGAAGTCTCTAAGGTGACACAGCTTTCACAACTCAAATCAAATTCTCCATGTACTTTATATCATGAATTTGATAGGTAGACCCAGGGTGATATTAAAATTTTGAGGAACTAAATACCAGAGCATGCTGGCTGTATATATCAATCCGGCTCAGATGATAGAAATACCTTAATATTTAAGAGATTTTCTCCTTTCCTCGCTCCTCTTCCTCTAATTGGTTCCACTTATCAGCAAAATCCTGGGCAACTGAGCTGGAATGGAATCCTCAGCTGAAGTATTCACTGTTCACCACTGAATATGTCAATAGAAATCTTGAAGCTTGACTTTCTGTGTCCTCACACATCAACAGACCACTTCCATATTCCTGCCTGCTCTATCCTGGATCTTGGTGCCTTACATACAATGGTAGGCCCTGGTTTAGCAATAATTTCTGTTCAAGAAAGGTGATTGATAAGAACAATTTCTCAGGGATACACATAAATAAATCACAATACAAGGTCAACATGTTATACAATGATGGAAGGAAATTTGTTGGATTGAAATAAAAATCACAAGTTAGGGATGTGTTCCCCTTTCTTTTTTGACATAACTAGTCTCTTTGTATACCTGTCATAACTATGAAGAATGTAATTTCTAGAGAGCTTACACCACATCTGTCTCTCCATTTGCAGTGTTTAAGATAGTACTAGATACATAATAGTTTCTCCGTAAATGTTGACTGACTGACTCAGTGAAAGGATGGATGGGCCATTCTTCAGCAGAGATGAACAATTATTATTTGGTGGAAGAAAACAGAAACTATGGAGGTTGTTCTATCCCTACTAAGAAAGCGACAACAGTTGGAGGGAGCAATTTAAAGTTGAGCTGAAATTCTTTAGTGCTGTTATCTCAAGTGTCACAATAAGGAATTCATTCTTTTGTACTGTGAAAACTCACTTGTGTGATACCTGGCATGTAATCCCAAATCGTTGCATGCTGTTCAAAGAATTGTTCTGCATATAGATTGGTTTGTGTGCCCATATGTTTAAAAATTCAATTTAAAGGAACAGCTGAATTAGTCAGTGAAATTGAAGCTTCTCTTCAACATTCAGTTTAGGCGAAATGGGAAGTAGCTGATACTCATTTGTATATTCAAGGAGGGAAGCTCTGTGTGTGTGTGTGTGTGTGTGTAGGATATCTGATGCATTTCTAGCAAAGAATAAACTGAATATTAATATTCTCCCAGGTTATCATTGTCTTTTTTCCTTGCTTGCTTTCTGTATTGCAGATGGTACGGCTGTTTCTCCATGGCTTTCAGACTCCAGTTCTTTGAGATTACTGCAATCGGTGCCTGTGTTGAGGATTTCCCTAGCAGGCACATAACAAAGTGAGTAGGCTTCTAAATCATATTTATGCTTACTTCAAAATTATAACAGCTGGATTATCTGATTCTGTACTTTCTTGTCAGATAAATAAATTAACCCTTAAAGCTCTTCTGGAGCAAGGCCAAACTCGGTGATGCCAACAACTTTCTGAAGTTAAAATAGAGCTTTTCCCTCTGCATTGTTTTAAGCTGGGAGAAAACTCTGAATTTAAAATATTGGAAAAATATTAGGTAGACTCAAGCATGAAATAAAACAGTTTCATATTTCCCCATAGCTCTCTCTTTACATGCAATGTAGGTCTCTCTTCATTGATCAGCTTCCTTTTATTACATGGCGTTCTGGGAGAAGCAAAGCAATCTTGAGCACCACAAGGGTCAAAGAAACTGTGAACTTGTGGATTAAACTTGCAAAAATACTGCATTGATGAGGACTGTTTGTCTTTCTTGGCTTCTGGCAAATCTCCATTTGCAAATTAATACAGAACCCTTAAGGCACTCTGATATCAGCTGGAATTCAAAATGGGATACAATCTCCAGATTCCTTTATCTGATATTCTAACTCATTGTGCTATGCTCAAAACTGCCACAATGTGTTTTTCATTTCCTGTCAATGGAGCCCTTAATCCTCTTCAAATTGGTTAAGTAAGTCAGTGTGGGAAGTAATGTCATGGGAAGTAGTATCATGGACTTGGAACTAAACAAATTTAGTGGGAATTAGTTTAGTTAGGTTCTCCTAAGAGGGCGAGGTTGCTTTCTCTAACTGGTCACTCCTTTGGCATGACTGGTAGAGAATGAAAAGCAAAATGTCTCTCAAGCTATATTTCTATATCAATTTAGCTTAGCCTTGGCTCATGCACCTGCCCATCTCCATTATTGGATCCAAAGAAGAATTTTCAATGTGTGAATTTTTCAGTGACATCAGATTGAGAAAGATAAGCAGATTAATACAGCGTTTGCATTTATAGGAGCACTTAAGAAGGAAAGGAGAAATGGGAACAAAAAACACACTTGTGCAAATGTACCTTTCCCACTTTTTACATTTTGTCAAACATACATGTTTGGATCCTACTTTTTGCTTTATATTGGATCCTTATGGGGTCTTGTATTAAAAACAGGACAAAGAGGGCCAGTGTTGAGGTGTTGTAAGGCCGCCACAAAATACACCAAACACCAGAGTAAGGGAAAGCGTTTATTGGTGGGGAAACCCAACAGACCAGAGGGAGGGGGTGAAGAAGGAAAAGAGCAAGAAGGAGAGCGTAAGAGAGAGAGATCAAGAGAGAGAACCATAGAGAGAGAGAGATTGCAACAGCCACATGTTTAGGAACAGATCCTCTTAACCTTTTGCTGGGGGGTGGGCAGAGAAGTAGGAGCAGCAAATCCCATTAGGGTAGGGGTGGAGCTGACAAGGTGGTTGGGCCATGGGGTCACCTGGTTTCCAGCAATGGTGGCGGGGGGGCTAGAGCCTAGAATGGTGTCTGGGGTGTAGATCATGCCATAGATAGGACTGTACCATTTTACTAACAGGTGCAGTAGGTTAGCCTCAAACTGTGAGGCTGGTATCCCATATGGGGACTGGTTCAAGACCTGGCTGCCCTACTTCTGATCCAGCTCCCTGCTAATGCACCTGGGAAAGCAGTAGAAGATGGCCCAAGTCCTTAGACCTCTGCACTCATGTGGGAGATCTGGAAGAAGCTCTGATCTCCTGGCTTCAGCCTGGCCCAGCCCTGGCTGGTGCTGCCATTTGTGAGTGAATCACTGGATGGAAGATTTCTCTCTCCCTCTGCCTGTCTCTCTCTCAACTCTGCCTTTCAAATAAATAAAAAATAAATCTTTAAAAAAAAGAAAAAAGGACAAAGCCATGTAAACTGGAGCAATCTTGACCTGGAATAAGTGCAAGAGGAGAACTTGGCTATTTGTGACATAAAATCCTCTCCCTTGAGGGTTTTTGAGCAAACTATAGTGTGCCTGTTTTGGTAAATAAATGTTTATTGTACAGGTGCTCCTACTCATGTGCACTCTATTGCTGTTGTAAAAACACTTGATTCACCTGAGAAAGAGAACATTTATTATTTCTCTAGGAGAAAGGGGAATATCATATCAAAGCCAAGTCAATCTCTCTGTGAAATTTGGAATTTATGGAGTTAGGATAATTGGCACAGAACTAGATGAAACAAAGTGACAGAACATGATAGATGCAGAGGAAAAGGGTGAAGAATCTCCTTTGAGTATGTGCCAAAGGAAGATGACCTTGGTTCTTGTCTCATGTAGAAGAATTTCCACACAGACAGGACAGTGACCAAAGCAAGATTTATTGAAGTCAGAGGCCTCCTGCTGTTGAATCAGGAGAATGGTTTCAAGAGTGGAAGACCCAAGGAATTGGTTAAAGTGGGGTCTTTTAAGCACATTTGGCAGGCCAGGAGCAGAATAGCAGCCAACAATCAATCAGAGGTGGGGACAATACCCGGCAGAGAGCAGGAGTTGTAATCCTTCTCGTTGGCTCAAGATAAAACAAAAAGCCATCAGAAGGGTGGAATAGGTAACTTGTCTTTCTATTCTCATGTTAAACTAGAAACTCAGAGGGATGAGATTGGTATTTTGTCTTGTTAAAAGCAGCTTATGGGTGCCGAATCCCCACTGCTCCTCTTCTGATCCAGCTTTCTGCTGTGGCCTGGGAAAGCAGTGGAGGATGCCCCAAGTCCTTGGGCCCCTGCACCCACGTGGGAGACCGACCCAGAAGAAGCTCCTGGCTCTTGGCTTTGGATCAGCGTAGCTCCAGCCATTGTGGCCAATTGGGGAGGACCCCTCTCTCTGCCTCTCCTCTCTCTGTGTAACTCTGACTTTCAAATAAAATAAATAATTTTTTTTTTTAAAAAAAGCAGCTTCTATGGAGAGGCAAGTATCTTGTCCACTCTTAGTGGGACTTTTTCTTTTCTCATTCCAACTGGGACCTGATCTAAATGCCTCCTTGTTCATCTTGCTCCTCATACTCTGACTAATCAGGTCTTTACACACATTGTGTATTCAAAGATGGCTGCTGAAACATCACTGGAGGTGTGCCATTGGACAACATAATGAACGGTACAGGAGCTCCCCAGTCAGTCTGACTTGGTCTGTGCAGGCTCCCTGGGACCCTGGAAAGATGGTTCAGCAGATTTTTTTTTGTAAAATCAACTACTATGGGATGGCAATTCAATATGTAAAAGATAGGCAAAGAATTATTATGGGCTGTTAGTATGTTAGGCAACCACAAGAAACTTGCTATTTACAGAATCAGCCCTTAAGGCATTTGGATCTGGCTAAAAAGCCCATGAGAATTTCTCAGGCATGGAAAGCCAAGACACTGTGCCAAACAAAAAATGACCTAAATGCTGTGAGTGAGATCCAGCGGAAAGAAGAGGCCATCAAAGAAGGAGGTATCTCTCTCTGAAGGGAGCAGAGAACTTCCACTTTGACTATGGCTTTGTCTAAATAAGATCAGAGTTGGCGAACTCAAGAGGCTTCCATAGCCTTGGCAGCTCATGACAAGAGCCTCGGGTGATTACTGACGTCATAAATAAGTGTCAATTGTTAAATCAACAACAGGAGTCACTGTGCACTTACTCCCCATGTAGGATCTCTGCCCTTAATGTGTTGTACTGTGTGAATTAATGGTGAAACTACTTCTCAAACAGTACTCTATACTTTGTGTGTTTGTGTGGGTGCAAACTGTTGAAATCTTTACTTAGTATATACTAAGTAGATCTTCTGTATATAAAGATAATTGAAAATTAATCTTGATGGAGAATGGGATGGGAGCGGGAGTGGGAGATGGGATGATTGCGGGTGGGAGGGAGGTTATGGGGAGAAAAACCTGCTATAATCCAAAAGGTGTACTTCGGAAATTTATATTTATTAAATAAATGTTTAAAAAATACATATTAGAACTAAAAAAAAGAAAGAAACTTGCAATTTAGCAAGGGAAGGGAGTCCTTTGCCATTCTCGGTTTCATAAAGTTTTATTGGAATTCTTCCACATTCCCTGGCTCACTCATTACATATCATCCGTGACTTCTTCAAAGTAGTTATGGCAGAAAATTCATGGTCCACAAGATTTAAAATAGCTGTTGTACAGTTCTTGACAGAGTTAGCTAACTCTGTTATCCAACAGAAGTCAGGAAAAAAGTGCAGTGGTACTGAGAAGTGGTCCATGGATTTGATCACTCTGAGAAAATATTTCTAATTTATAGTATAAAGTTTAAAAATATTGGTGACAGTATATTATTCAGAAACTGTAGCAGTATATTGGTTATTAATTTGATTTGTTAAATTTCATATCATATGTACTATTCACATACATAATTTAAGTTATGAATTTTTCTGTTCTGTTATGCAGATTTTATAGTCACTAGGAAGGTATGGAAACAAGGACACTATTGAAAATATTAGTAATAAAATAAAAATAATATTAAATAAAAAATAATATTAAAAGAAAAAATATCAGTCGATAGCATCCATTTCAGACAGAGCTCTGTTCCAGACCCAGTGGGAAGAGCGGAGCCCCCAAAAGAAGCAAATGCTGTTACAGCTATGTATCTTACTAGAGCACCCACTTCGAAATCTATATTCCTAAACTGATTTCAGAAAACTCACAAAGTGATATAAACTCATGATAGCAAATGCAAAGCACTCAGAATCTAGGACAGAAGGATAAGGGATGAATTGCCTGTGTGTCAGTCACCTGGATGCTTTTGCTAGCATTGGCCCTGCAGATTTGTTCTGATTCCCTTGTTTTAAGAATTTGTCTAAAAACAGATTTCGTACTTCTGCTTTTGGCTTTCATCTTGCTGATTTTTGCCCATCAGTAAGTATGTTGAGGATATTTTAGTACTTGTGTGTTGAGTTCAGTGTAAAGATGTTTATTTTTGACATTTCTCTCTCTCTCTTTTTTTTTTAATTTTTTTTGACAGGCAGAGTGGACAGTGAGAGAGAGACAGAGAGAAAGGTCTTCCTTTTGCCATTGGTTCACCCTGAATGGCCGCTGCGGTAGGCGCGCTGCGACCGGCGCACCGCGCTGATCTGATGGCAGGAGCCAGGGGCTTCTCCTGGTCTCCCATGGGGTGCAGGGCCCAAGGACTTGGGCCATCCTCCACTGCACTCCCTGGCCACAGCAGAGAGCTGGCCTGGAAGAGGGGCAACTGGGACAGGATCGGTGCCCCGACTGGGACTAGAACCCGGTGTGCCGGCGCTGCAAGGCGGAGGATTAGCCTAGTGAGCCGCGGCGCCGGCTATTTTTGACATTTCTTGAAAAATATTATATGCATGACTTGTCTGTCTTCATCCAAGTGATAGAGGCATAGAATACAAGAGGTAGCTGTGACCTTGGAGGTCATCTAGAGCAATACCTCCTCAAACATTAACTTTCATATGAATAACCTGGGGACCTTATTAAAATGCAGATTCTGATTCTATAGGTCTGGGGTGGTTCCTGGGAAGTCTGCAGATGAGACTTTGAAGAGCAAGATGCTAAAAGGATCAGCAGGCAAGAATTTGTTCTGCAGTAGCTGCAAATTTCCATCTAGCTTCCAAGTGAACATTCCTAATTAACACAAAGAACTGACAACCATCAAGGCAACCCAGTGCATTGTGGAAAATATTGGAGATTAGAAAATCTTTGTATTGTAGTTGTTATAACTTGTGAAGTTTTTTCTGATGAATTCAATTTCTGTGAATTCAGTAATGGTGGGTAGTGAATTGCCACTTTTGAGCTCTCATCAGCCAATTCCTTTTTGTTGGCAAAAATTAAGCTCACCAGGAGACTCTGTCATAAATGCTTGTAAAGGTTATTGTCAAAGGGAAGTTAGCTGTGATGAGAGGTTGGATTTGGAGTTTCACTCAGTTGCTGGCTAACCACCTTCCTTTTCCCATCTGATTCCCTTTATTTTTCCTTGTCTCTTCTTTCCTAAATTGAACACATACCTCATACCCACCCATAAACACACACACACACACACACTTTACCATAGATGCACATTAGCAACAGGCCCCTGCATAGTATGTTATCTTATCTCAGTGGTGTGCTGGTAATTGATTAGCAACCAGCTCTGGGGGTGAGAGTGTGGAATAGTAGAACCTGTCAATTTCCATGGGGTATATACCTCCACCATGGCCTATTTCTAACCATCAATAATTGAAATGGCTTTCAAAATGCCAGAAAATTGACCAACCAAGACTGTGCATCACAGCTCAATCAGACCCCAATACAAGAAATAACAGTTAACATTTCTAGAGCATTTACTATGTAAGAGGCATGGTATTACAAGTTTTACATATGGCCTCTAACAAAATTAAAATGAGACCCTGTTCATTCATTCAACAAGTTACTGGATTTCTTTCATGGTAAGTGCCAGAGAAATAAAGATTAATGGGAAACAACCTCTGTCCTCAAGCAATTCATGGAGTCTAGTGGGGGAGACAGATACATAAATAGATAAATTATAGTGCAGCATAATAAATAATAGAACAGATGGTGATGGTAACTGATTTAGTACTCATTCTGGTCCCTGCTGGGTGTAAGGAAGCTAAAGAGGGAACATTTTCTTTACCTCCTTGCAAAAGTCCACGCTTATCACGTCAAAACAAGTGTTGTGGATACATTTTATGTAGATATCCTTTATATTTAATGAAACTGAGGAGCATATCAGTTCCTTTAAAAAGAAAATTTTTGACATGCATGTTACATCTTCCACTTAGAACTGGGTCTAAATTATCTGTCATCTAGGCTCTATAAAGAGAATATGGAATACGTAGAAGGAACCTTTTGAGAACTGACAATCTGCAGACCTCAGGAGTACTATCTTTATTCAAATTAAATTTCATTTTAGAAAGCTTGAAGGCATCAGACTGTTACAGAGATAAAGAAGCCAAGTATTAATCTTCTGAGTTAGTATCTTATTCAAGCTGTTGAACCTGAGAAGAGTTCGCAGGACTCCTAATCTGTTTTAAAACTAAAGATCAAGCAAACAAAGTTTAAAACAAAAGGTTGGAGCAACTGAGGTAACATAATGGATATTCCTCATTTGATTATCGCTAACAATGAATGTAGTTCATTACAATGGCTGCTTATTTATTTTATTGCCTTAAGTCCTTTACGGAAGGAGGATGGGTAGAAATAATAAAATATTCTTTCTTCCAATTTTCTTTGCCTCAGTACTGTATTTGTCCATCACTTTTATATTGGCTTACAGAGGCCAAAATTATATTTTAGCATTATGGTCAGAGTGTGAAAACAGGGTTTGGGGTGCATCAAAAACCAATCTTGATGTGACAGAACAGTGTGACAGAAAATAAAGTTGTTATGCTTCTGTCTCTTCTGTCTGCCCTATGTGGACCTAGCATGAGCGAGGTGATGATTTAGTGTAGAATTCTTGATATTTCACAAAGAACCCTACTGAGCAAGCTTGCTCTGGTTTCTCATAGGATTATAGAAGACAGAATGAAGGATGATGCTTTGAAAGGAGAACAGTCAGGGACCCAGCAACCAGTCACAACCTCCTAATTCTCTTCAAGGCCTTGGGGCACTCTGCTGAACTTTTTAAATGCAGAGGGATAGTAAGCTTTAAATTTTATGAAGAGTTAGTACAAATGGAAAGACAAAGTAAGTGGGAGGAACTCAAAACTGTTTGATGGTCAAGGCTATTAATTGGATATTTTCCATGTTATTAAATGACTAAACTTTATGTTCATTTGATATAGCTTCCCATTCTGTTTTCATTTTCTATGGGTCTTGCTAGATTAACATGTCTCTCAAATTTTATATTAAAAGATGAATTTATTGACATTTTTAGGTTGCCCCCCCCCATCCCCCTGAAAAACAGTCGAATGGGAAAGCTACTATAGGTTAGGGTTACCAACAAATTGTACCATCCACACCGTGGCACTTTTGAGAATGAATGGAGGCACCATTATTTATATACTGTAACAGTTTTGCTGAGCAATCAGGAGTAAAGAGGGAATATATCTCAGCAAAATGAGATATGTGGTAATCCAAACTATGGGTCATTTAATCACTGTTTTTTCATCGTCAATCACTTCTCGGCCTTTTGGCTAAGATCAGGTGTATTTCATTGTCATTTGAATTTCATTGAAACATCTGAAAAACATGTGAAGCCATGTAGTTGTCTAAAACTTTGTCTGAGGGCTGGCACTGAGGCGTAGTCGATAAAGCCACAGCTTACAGAGACAGTATCCCTTATGGGCACTGCCGGTTCAAGTCCTAGCAGCTCCACTTCCAGTCCAGCTCTCTGCTATAGCCTGGGAAAGCAGTGGAAGATGGCCCAAGTCGTTGGGCCCCTGCACCCATGTGGGGAACCCAGAAGAAGCTCCTGGCTCCTGGCTTCAGATCAGCACAGCTCCGGCTGTTGTGGCCAATTGGGGAGTGGACCTGCAGATAGGAAGACCTCTCTCTCTCTGTGTCTCCCTCTCTTTCTCTGCCTCTGCTTTTCTGTAACTCTGCCTTTCAAATAAATAAATAAATCTTAAAACAAATTTGTCTAAGATTCATGTATGTTCACAGCATAGAAACTAGAATAGGGCCAAGAGGTAGTAGTGATTATCCCTCTTATAACTGAAACAAGAGAGTGAGAAGAAACTTTGTAAAGTGAAATGATGATACTTCCCTTCTAGCTATCTTGAGCTTATGCCCCTGCACTGCATAAGAGCTCAGATACCTTCTCCTCCTCTATGTTTCTATTATGACTGCCTGAGCCCAGGCTTTTGTTCAGATCTCACTTGGGATATGGTAAAAAACCTTCAAACTGATCCCCTGCCTTCAGTTTTTCTACATGTCAAATTCTTCTTATACATCACAGCTAGGTTGGTTTATCTAAAATGCAAAGCTGACCATATCATTTTTTTTCTAAAACTCTTTCAATAGCTGCCTTGTACTTGCACTACAGTACAAGGTCAAAACCACTTTTAAGGGTGCATAAAGCTCTCCATAATTTCATTCCTATCACTTCTTCAGCATCACTCCTTAGCAACGATAAATTGTTTCCATTTCTTCATACGTGCCAGGGTATCTTTTACTTTACTCTTATTCATCCTTGAACTTACCTTTACTTTTAGAGAGCTATATAAAGGATTTTCTTTTTCCAGGAGGAAAGATGGTATTTTGGATATCTGAATCCAACACTTTTTTATCACTTAGTTTTTATTTATACACAGCAAAATTCACTCTTTTGATGACAGTTCTATGCATTCTGACAAATGCATAGAATCATGTAGCAGCCACCACTACAATCAATTTCCAGTTTCATCATAGTCTCTCCTCTCCTCCCTCAAAATTATTTTGTTTGTCACCTTTGTAATCAAACCTTCATCCTTTGGTAAATGCCACCCTGTTCTGCATCTTTATAGTTTTGCCATTTCTAGAATGTCAGGTAAATGGAATCACATAGTGCATACATCTCACTCAGTATAATGAATTGGAGATTCATCCACGTTGTTGCATGCATGAGTAGTTCATACCATTTCACTATTGAGTAGAGTCCCATTGTGTGGGAGCACTGTGTTCTGTCTAGCCATTTGTCTCATAATGAACATTTGGGTTGTATATAGTTGTGGGTAATTATGAATAATGCTACTAATACACTCTCAAATAGGTTTTATTTGAACTCTTAGAAAGAAGACCATGTGTCAGATTGTGGGTTTCATGGTAAGTGTACATTTATAAGAAAACTGCCAAGCTATTTTCCAAAGTAGCTGCACTCTTTTGCATTCCCATCAGAAATGGATAAGGGTTTCAGTTCCTTCTCATCCTCAACAACACTTGATATGGTCAGTATTTTTAACATGAGCCAGTATAATAGACATGTAGAAGAATCTCATTGTGTTTTTAATTTGTATAAGATAACTAATTATGTAGACTATCTTTTCTTATGCTTTTATGTTATCTTTATATCTTGTTTGGTAAATTATCTGTTCAAATCTTTTGCCTGTTTCTTTGTTGATGTTTTAGTTTTCTTATTGTTAAGTTTGGAGAATTCTTTCTATATTAATATAATTCCTTTATCGGAAATATGATTTACAAGTATTTTCCTCCTATTCTTTGGCTTGTTTTCCATTCTTTTAACAGCAGAGAAATTATCTTAAATTTTGATTGAGTTCAATTTATGAATAACACTATTGCTGTCATATCTAAAATTTGTTTGCCTAAGTCAAGGTCTATTAGTTTCCTAGGGCTGTTATAGCAATACACCACTGACTGGGTGGCTTCAAATAACAGAAATTTATTGTCTCATAGTTGTAGAAATTAGAGGTTCAAGATCAAGTTATTTGTAACTTGGTTGTTGCTCCTGAGGTCTCTTATCTTGATTTGCCTTCTCACTGTGTTCTCACATGGTCTTTCCTTTGTGTGTGTTCATGATTGTGTCTTTGTATTAGTCACTGTTCTCTAGGGAAGAGCACCTAGATATAGACAGATTCATTATGAGGAAATGGCTTTTTATTTTTTAGATTTTATTTATTTATTTGAGAAGTAGAGTTACAGACAGTGAGAGGGAGAGACAGAAAGGTCTTCCTTCTGTTGGTTCACTCCCCAAATGGCTGCAATGGCCAGAACCAGGAGCTTCCTCCTGGTCTCCCATGTGGGTACAGGGAGCCCAAGCACTTGGGCCATCCTCCACTGCTTTCCCAGGCCACAGCAGAGAGCTGGATTGGAAGAGGGGCAGCCGTGACTAGAACCGGTGCCCATATGGGATGCCAGCGGTTCTGCATGAGGAAGATTAACCTACTGCCCCACGGTGCCGGCCCGAAATAGCTTTTTCAATTATGGGGGCTGGGATTTCCCACAGTCTGCAGTCTGAAAACTAGAGACTTAGGAAATCCAGTGGAAAAGTTCAGCACAAGTCTGAAGGCCTGCAAAGTAGGGGAGTCAATAGTATATGTCTTCATCAGAGGGCAAGATCAATATTCCAGCTCAGTGTCAGGCAGAAGAGATGAGCTCTGTCTCTGCCTTGTGTTCTATTCAGGCCCTCAACAGATTGTATGGTATCCACCCATATTGGGAAGGGCAATCGGCATTACTGAGCCCATCAATTCAAGTGCTCACTTCACCCAGACAGTTTCACCCAGAAATAATATTTAGCCAAATATCTGGGTGCCCTGTGATCCAGTCAAGTTGACACACAAAGTTGACTATCACAGCCTTAACCTCTACTTCTTATTTTTCTTTTTTTTTTTCTTTTATATTTGACAGGTAAAGCTATAGACAGTGAGAGAGAGAGACAGAGGGAAAGGTCTTCCTTCCGTTGGTTCACCCCCCAAATGGCCGCTATGGCCGGTTGCAGCACACCTGTGTACTGCGCCAATCCAAAGCTAGGAGCCAGGAGCTTCTCCTGGTCTCCCATGTGGGTGCAGGGCCCAAGCACCTGGGCCATCCTCCACTGCCTTCCCAGGCCACAGCAGAGAGCTGGCCTGGAAGAGGAGCAACCTGGACTAGAACCAGCGTCCATATGGGATGCTGGCATCGCAGGCAGAGGATTAACCAAGTGAGCCATGGCGCCGGCCCCTATTTCTTATTTCTCTTATAAGGACACCAGTTATACTGTACTAGAGCATATGAATATGACTTCTTTTTACCTTAATTAGCTCTTTAAAGACCCTATTTCAACTTATGAATAGAGGAGCACAATTTAGCTCATAACACAAAGTCACAAAGATTTTATCTTGTACTTTCTGCTAAACATAAATGATTTTAATGGAGACAATTAGAAAATTACTTGGGGAAAACAGAGACTGATATGCTCAGTGAAACACTGCCAATACCTAGCACAATGCTTGGCATATTAAGAAAGAACTTTCTGAATGAATGTGAACCACAGTCACTATTCCATTTATGCTCTCTGAATCTCAGACAATGCTGTGGCTGTGTTGATGAAGTTAGTATTTATAAGATCCAAAGAACTGTGTAAAAACCTACCAAGAATCATTCAGAATTTCCCCAAATGGCAGTATCTATGAGCCTAGTCCATGACTCATCAATTTCATTTCCAGGTGTCTAGTTCACAGATTAGTAGATATGTTTACCAAGAGAAATGTATTCATTTCTATTCAATACTATTCGAATAAAAGCAAACTTGAATCTATCCAAAATGCTCATTAACAGAAAAATGAATATATTCTTACATATTCACAAAATAGAGCCCTATACAGCAAGGACAGTGAGAATATTATTTATACATACAATGACATGAATGTATCTCAAAGACAAAACATTGAGCAAAAGATCAACAATAAAAAGAAAATACAAATTTTATCACTTTTATTATGAATTTGATACGAATTTATCAAAAACAGGCAAAACTTACCTATGGTGATAGAAGTCCCAAAACTTACCTGAGAGGGCTGGCATTTTGGTGCAGCAGGTTAGGTCACTGCTTGTAACACTGACATCCCAAATCAGAGTTCTGGTTTGAGTCCTGGCTTCTCCGCTTCCCATCCAGCTCCCTGCTAATGTTACTGGGAAGGCAGCTAAAGATAGTCCAAGTACTTGGGTACCTGCCAACCATGTGGGAGACCTGGATAGTGTTATTGGCTCCTGGCTTTGGCTTGGATCAGTCCCAGCCTTCGCGGCTGTCTCGGGAGTGAACTGGCAGGTAAAAGATCTCGCTCCCTCTGTCTTTCCCTCTTCGTATCTCTGTCACTCTGCTTTTCAAATAAATGAGTGATTCTGAAAAAAAGAAACATATCTATGGTGATAGCAATAATGACAGTGGGTATCTTCAGGGAGGAAGGAATTGTGAGGGAATGTTAGAGGGTTTCTGCAGTACTAGTAATGTTTTATATATTTAAGTGGCGGCTGGACATAGGAAGGTTCTTTAGCAGGCGCCATTTTGGACATACGTCATAAGCAGGGCGACCTCAGGTCTGCACCAGCCCTGAGCCTAGCAGAAAAACCTGACTCTGTGGGGAGGGGTGAAATAACAGGAGATTAGCATCTAACTTGGCAACCCAGTGGGAGACTGCAGGAGAATTGGAGCCCACACTGAGGGCAGCAGAGATTCCCTGTGTGGTCCTTGGGAAAGAGCTTCCGATCTCTGGCTCCTGTGGGTATATCATTTGCCTGCTAACTACCTCCAATTACGTTCAGCTGTGCGGAATTACTTCCCTTTTAAATCAAAAAAAGAAAGAGAGATTTACCACACCTAACCTGGGAGTGTCATCCTTGACACACCCTCAACCCTGAGGAACCAAACACAGCTCTCAGTCCACACTCATCTCAAGCCTCTAAGGCTCCACTGAAAGCAGACAGTCCACTTAATATAGAGCCATAGTGTAACAAGAAAAAACACCACAGTGAAGAAACCAAATATCTCCAACATGCCAAACAACAAACGCAAAAACCAAGCTAACAAGAACAAGGAAGACACTATGACGCCCCCAAATGAAAAAGACACCCCAATTCAAGATTATGAAGATGATGAGATCGAAGAAATGCAAGAAGCGGATCTCAAAAAATTGATAAGAACATTAAGAAGTTCTCAAAAACAAATTCTTGAACTACAGAAATCCTTCATGGACAAGATAGAAAATCTCTCTCATGAAAGTGAAATATTAAGGAGGAATCAAAATGAAATGAAACAACTAGTGGAACAAGAAACTCTGATAGTGACTAGAAATCATAATGAAATGAAGAGTTCAATAGATCAAATGACAAACACATTAGAGAGCCTTAAAAACAGAATGGGCGAAGCAGAAGAGAGAATATCAGACTTAGAAGACAGAGAACAGGAAAGGAAACAGGCAAACCAAAGAAAAGAAGAAGAAATTAGAAATCTAAAAAATATTGTCGGGAATCTACAGGATACTATTAAAAAACCCAACATTCGGGTTCTAGGAGTTCCTGAAGGCATGGAGAGGGAGAAAGGATTAGAAGGCATTTTCAGTGAGATACTAGCAGAAAATTTCCCAGGTTTGGAGAAGGACAGAGGCATCTTAGTACAGGAAGCTTATAGAACCCCTAATAAACATGACCAAAAGAGATCCTCACCACGACATGTTGTAATCAAACTCACCACAGTGAAACATAAAGAAAAGATCCTAAAAGGTGCAAGAGAGAAACGTCAGATCACTCTTAGAGGATCTCCAATTAGACTCACAGCAGACTTCTCATCAGAAACCCTACAAGCTAGAAGGGAATGGCGAGACATAGCCCAGGTACTAAGAGAGAAAAACTGCCAGCCCAGAATACTATATCCTGCAAAGCTCTCATTTGTGAATGAAGGTGAAATTAAGACTTTTCACAGCAAACAGAAACTGAAAGAATTTGTTGCCACTCATCCTGCCCTGCAAAAGATGCTTAAAGATGTCTTACACACAGAAACACAGAAACATGATCATCAATATGAAAGAAGGTAAAGGAAGGAAACCTCACAGCAAAAGATCACAGGAAGCTCAATTTCTCTTTGACATAGAATTAAACTCTGATGCTCTGTTAAAGCAATGTGTTAAAGTAATCTATTATGTTCTCTTGATGTCTGTTAAATTCTAATTGTTCAAAAACAGCTGAATTTTTATTAAGAGCTATGGGTTATTTAAATATGTGCTTTTTTCAAAAATTTGAATATCTGCTGCTCATAAAACTAAAGCGTTGTTGGTTCTGTGTTTAGCTGTCCTCCTATAGGTTCCTATGGACTTTTTCCAGCCACTTTTATTGTATTCAGTACTTTGGGATGGCTCTGTAAACAGATGAAGCCAATAATGTATTAACAGTACCAACTGAGAGAAAGTATGGTTAACTGAGGTTACTAAAAAGAAAAAGCAATTCAAATCAATTGGCAATCTACAAAAAGAGTTAAAGATTTTAAAAGCTATTATTAAAATTGATGTATTGGTCTATTATGCTATATTATATGTGTGTACATATTGTATGTCCACATGGGGAAATTTTATTAAGAGTTTTATTTTAAATGGCTTATAGATAAGATTGTCCATAAATTTAAGCTGCTAAAATCAATCAAAGATACATTTTAATTTGTGGGACCTGAATCTGTGTATCATATGTTTTAGACTTGTTGGTAGAAAGAAACTAAAAACATTTTAGATGGTTGTGCTTAAGTTTACTGGCTAAACAAACTACACCATGTTAGATATTTAAGAGGTGTTTTCAAATACATGATTCTTAAAATTTATAGAAGGCATTGGACCTTCTGGTAAATGTTTTCTTAAGATGTTATCTAATGGTTGAAACGGTTTGCTAAGTATTCATGTGATATTGCTATTGTCAGCAAGCGATCTAGGACTTGCTCCCTCATTTCTCTATTCTAAGCCCAACTTGTTCTTTCATTTCTCTATTCTCTTCAAGGTAGGAAACTAATTCTATTATGAAGGAATCTGTAGGATGCACAATTTAATCTTTAGACCTTATAAAAGAGATGGCTAACATTTTTCTGCAATAGCATAGCCAAAATAAGAACTCAAATAATAATCTCATAGCTAGATTCACTTCGCCATCAGCGAAGTATACAGTAAGTAGAAAAAACCTCCCTTTCAGACCAAAGGGAAAGAAAGTTTTAAACTGAGAATATAATTTTCCTCATGGGCATTGTCTACCTTAGAAAAACTACTACAGAACATGCCTGTGACTATAGACTTGTAGTTCAGGCCACCGAAGATTAGAGATGGGAAACGGGCACTCCCTTGACTTGCATCCTCTGGTCTGCTTTAACACAAACCAGGAGGAAAAGAAAGCTCGGCATCAGAAGCAATGGGTGGCAGGCCTATTAATGGCTGATCTGTACAGTGATCTGCCCTCAAGGAGACCCAACAGGCCAGTCCACTGCAGTGGCTTTCAATGTGGTAAGCATGGGCTTCAGCAGAAGTCAGCTTGTGAAGAGCCCTGGCAGCTCTGCCAAGAGTTGGATCACTGGAAATGGACCTGCCCTGGAGTCGAAGGATGCCCAGGTCAGAGCCACAGATCTTATTGGCTCTAAGCTGAAAAGCCCTTCACTCAGCCCAACTTCCAAAGTGACCACTGCAGCTGAGGGGATGGTCAAGTAGGGTCAGCAACATTGCAGGCAGAACTGTAAATTTCTTGTTAGAGATGCCCCCTGCCTTTACCTGGCCAGCTCTCCTCCCAGGCCAGCCAAGTAATGAAAGTCAACAGAGTGCCTTCCCCTAGGAGGTTCACACCTCCCTTAGGATATACCCCATGTGAAGAGATAGATAGGTCTGGGCCTCTTAACTTACAAGGCCTAAAGCCCACCAGATTATTATCAAGCCCCTTCTATCAGGTTCTATTTGCCTCTCAATCAGAAAACTTAATTGTAGCTTAGACAGCACCTTTCTTAGCTCCTCTAATAATGACTCTGTCCTTTGTTCTAGGCCCTGTCTAGTGCACTTGGGCCTCATTCCTTTGTAATCATAACCTCTACTCTACCACCAATGGCTCTACTCCCAACCTGTGTGTACTGATGGTCCTCTTCCCCACTTAATGCTGTATAATTGTTCAAACCTGGTAAATGCCACTCTTAGGATCATTGGTTACTATCCTCACTCTGTCTTTTATGACCTTGTCTAAATATGATCAGAGTCGGTGAACTTGGAAGGCTTCCATAGCCTTGGCAACTCATGACGACAGCCTAGGATGGTTACTGGCGCCATAAACTAGAGTGTCAATTTGTTGGGTCAACAACAGGAGCCACTGTGCACTTGCTCCTCATGTGGGATCTCTGTCCTTAATGTGCTGTACATTGTGATTTAATGCTATAACTAGTACTCAAACAGTATGTTTCACTTTGTGTTTCTATGTGGGTGCAAACTGTTGAAATCTTTATACTAAATTGATCTTCTGTATATAAAGAGAATTGAAAATGAATCTTGATGCAAATGGAAGGGGAGAGGGAGCGGGAGGGGGGAGGGTTGCGGGTGGGAGGGAAGTTATTGGGGGGGGAAGCCATTGTAATCCATAAGCTGTACACTGGAAATTTATATTCATTAAATAAAAGTTAAAAAAAAAAAGAAGGTTCTTTTTTATAAAAGCAAAATGTGATTACTTATGCTTACTTTAAAAACTTGCTCCATATGGACTTGACCCTCTAATTTCTGTACAAACTATGGGAAACACTAAGAAGGTATTTTGCTGGACTTTATTGAAAACCAAAACAAAATAGGATGTAGATTAATTTCCTATTTTATAATATTAGCTCTTTCTTTTTCCCTTTTAATTTTTCCTTACATGGCTTTATTGTGAAAAATCTTTGGCTTGTGATTACAACATCTGAAAAAGGCAAGAAAACAACACAAAGAGGAGAAGCTCTTTTTGGAGAAGTTCTGAGGAAATACTAGAACAAGATCAAGCTTATATGATCTTATCTTTTGATTACCCAGAGTCTAGTCACAAATGGTAATTCCGGTCATCCCACAAGCTTGCATTTGTCACAACAGCTGCCTTTCTTACTTGTAGTCAAGACATTGAATGATGTACTTTTTCACTGTTGGCTTCTTGTTTGCATTTACATTTCAACAGGGGGAGGGGAGATTTTCTTTGCAAAGAAGTCCTGAGCATTACATTCCTGGATGAATATTGTTCAAATTGCTACCTAGCTGAGAGGTGGTGCATGCTTACTTAAGGGTGCCTGTTGTCAAGCCATTATTTCTTGGTATTCTTAGGACACAAATAGAATCAATGACATTTGAAAAGCAAGATTGTTGAACATTATCTATGTATGTGCATGTTTTGAAAGACATAAACATTAAAATTAATATCTGTTTCAAGAGTTCTTCACTTTGATAGATTCTTTGGTAGCAGTTAAGGGGATTTTTGTTTTCTTCTTAAATAAAAATCCTGGGGCCAGCACTGTGGCATAGTGGATAAAGCCGCAGCCTGCAGTGCTGGCATCCCATATGGGTGCTGGTTTAAGCCCTGGCTGCTCCACTTCCTATCCAGCTCTCTGCTATGCCCTGGGAAAGCAGTGGAAGTCATGTCCTTGGACCCCTGCATCCCTGAGGGAAACCCAGAATAAGTACCTGGTTCCTGGCTTTGGATTTGCCAAGCTCTGGCCGTTGCAGCCATTTGGGGAGTGAACCAACAGATGGAAGATCTCCCCCTCTCTCTCTCTGCCTCTGCTTCTCTGTAACTTTGCCATTCAAATAAATAAATCTTAAAAAAAAACACTTAACACAATTAGATTTCTAAATTAATCCAAATATTTACAAGAAAGAAAGGAAAAATTTAAAATACTACTTTAGAATAATCTTTTTTTTTTTTTGACAGGCAGAGTGGATAGTGAAAGAGACAGACAGAGAGAAAGGTCTTCCTTTTTGCCGTTGGTTCACCCTCCAATGGCCGCTGTGGCCGGCACATCTCGCTGATCCGAAGCCAGGAGCCAGGTGCTTCTCCTGGTCTCCCATGCGGGTGCAGGGCCCAAGGACTTGGGCCATCCTCCACTGCCTTCCCGGGCCATAGCAGAGAGCTGGCCTGGAAGAGGGGCAACCGGGATAGAATCCGACGCCCCAACCGGGACTAGAATCCGGTGTGCTGGTGCCGCAAGGCCTGTTAAGCCACGGCGCCGGCCTAGAATAATCTTTTAACACAATTTTATAAATTAGAATATCACATTAACATGTAAGCTTCTCTTTGTATAGACCAAGAATTGGTATGATTTTTTGTAATCTTTATCAAAGAATTCAGTGAAGTTAATATTTTTAAAAGGGCTAATAAACTGATAAATCATATCCATGTTTATTGGTATACACACTATGCTTTATCAAGTTATATTTTAATTGAGTGCATATAATTAAGTACTTTTCATAAGACAGGGGAGTTCTGCCTTCTGAATACCCACACGGGATTGTCTCTGAGGTGCTCAAATTAGTGGTTTAGCAATTGGTTGTTTCTGTGGCTATGCAGAAAAAAATGAAAGATAGACTTAACACTCTGCCCATGTGATGCCCTTAAGTGAACATCAAACAAAGGTCAATTTTCAGTTTGCTATCAAACATTTCAATAACTGCATTGAGCCTATAAGTTCCTTTAAGACTCTTTTTGAAATACATATACTCTTCTTTTTTTAGAAAGCTTCTATTTAATAAATATAAATTTCATAAGTATAACTTTTGGATTATAGCGGTTCTTCCCCCCATACCCACCCTCCCACTCCCAAACTGTCCCATTTCCTACTCCCTCTCCCATCCCATTCTTGATTAAGATTTATTTTCAGTTATCTTTATATACAGAAGATCAACTCTATACTAATAAATATTTTAACAGTCGGTACCCACACAGGCACACAAAGTATAAAGTACTGTTTGAAGACTAGTTTTACCATTAATTCTCATAGTACAACACATTAAGGACAGAGGTCCTACATGGGGTGACTCCTGTTGTTGATTTAACAATTGACACTTATTTATGACGTCAGTGATCACCCGAGGCTCTTGTCATGAGCTTCCAAGGCTATGGAGGCCTCTTGAGTCCACAAACTCTGACATTATTTAGACCAGTCCATAATGAAAGTGGAAATTCTCTCCCTTCAGAGAAAGGTACCTCCTTCTTTGATGGCCCCATCTTTACACCGTGATGTGACTCAGAGAGATCGTTCATGTAGGTCATTTTTTGCCACAGTGTCTTGGCTTTCCATACCTGAGAAATTCTCATGGGCTTTTTAGCCAGATCCAAATGGCATAAGGGCTGATTCTGAGGCCAGAATGCTGTTTAGGGCATTTGTCATTCTATGAGCCTGCTGTGTGGCCTGCTTTCCATGTTGGATCGTTCTCTCCTTTTTAATTCTATTATTATTAGCAGACACTAGTCTTATTTATGTGATCACTTTGACACTTAATCCTATCTTTATGATCAGTTATGAACTTAAGCTGATCACTTTAATAGTAAAATGGCATTGGTATCTGCCAATTTAATGGGATTTGGAGTTCCATGGCAAGATTTTAGCTTTACCCTTAGGGGTAAGTCTGAAGGAACGTATGCCAAACTGTACATCTCCTCCCTCACTTATTCCCACTCTTATTTTAACAGGGATCAATTTTCAATTGGATTTAAACATCTATAATAATTCTGTGTTAAGTAAAGAGTTCAACCAATTTTATTAAGTAGAAAAAGAAAATACTAAAAAGAATAAAATAGTAAGCTATCCTTGACAGTTAGGACAAAGGCTGATCAAGTTATTGCTTCTCATAGTATCAGTTTTACTTCTACAATTTTCCATTAGGTGCTCAGTTATCTCAGATCAGGGAGAACATATGATAATTGTCCCTTTGGGACTGGCTTATTTCACTCAGCATGATATTTTCCAGATTCCTCTATTTTGTTGCAAATGACTCGATTTCATTTTTTTTTTTTTTTGGCCACTGTGTAGTATTCCATAGAGTACATATCTGATAATTTCTTTATCCAGTCTTCCATTGATGGGCATTTAGGTTAATTCCATGTCTTAGCTATTGTGAATGGAGCTACAATAAACATGGAGCTCTTTTATTTGGCAATGGTAGGGCTATATTCAGATTTCTGAATTATCTCCAAACTGTCTTCTATAGTGGCTTTACCAGTTTGCATTCCCACCAACAGTGGATTAGTGTGCCTTCTTCCACACATCCTTGCCAGCATCTGTTGTTTGTTGATTGCTGTATGAAATCCATTCTAACGGGAGTGAGCTGAAACCTCATTGTGGTTTTGACTTGCATTTCCCTGATGGCTAGTGATCCTGAACATTTTTTCATATGTCTGTTGGCCATTTGAATTTCCTCCTTTGAAAAATGTCTGTTTAAGTCCTTGGCCCATCTCTTAAGTGGGTTGTTTGTTTTTGTTGTTGTGGAGTTTCTTGGACTTTCAATGGTTTTGTGGCCTGATAAACTCATTGCATGTTTAAAATATCATAAGTCAAAAATGTATTGAATACATCTAACCTGCTGAACACCATAGCTTAGCAACACAGAAGCACACTGTAGGGTATTGGTTGTTTTGCCTTGTAATTGCACAGCTGACTGGGAGCTGCAGCTCACTAGTGCTGGGCAGCAGTGTGAGACAGTGTTGTACTGCATATCACTCACCTTGGAAAAAGGTCAAATCCCAAAATTTGAAGCATGGTTTCTACTGAATAGGTATCACTTTTGTACCATTGTTAAAACAAACATTTTAAGTCAAACCATTGCGAGCTAGAGAATTTCAAGTATTGACCACAAAGTGAATTGTTTATGTGAAACTATACAGTTAATAATCATCCCACTATTGTAAGGTACTAGCAAGTATCTAAGAGTAGGCAGAAGGAGGAAAGCTTACTCTTGCAAAGCTGCAATTAGAGAGGGGAGAATTAAAAGTCTGTGACTTTCCTGAAGGTTTCCCCTACCTCTGCAGCTACAAAAGCAAAAAACAAAGCAAAACAAAACCCTACAGCATTATGAAAGCAGGGGGAGATCTTAAAGATGAAAAGACAGCTGTAAATTTAAGAGGGGGTGGGGCTGGTATAGCAGGTGAAGCTGCCATCTGCATCCCTTATGGGCACTGGTCATTTTGCCAGCTGTTGCACTTCCCATCCAGCTCCCTGCTAATGGCCTGGGAAAGCAGGAGAAGATGGCCCAAGTGCTTGGACCCATCCACTCACTCAGGAGATCCAGATGAAGCTCCTTGCTCATGGCTTTGGCCTGGCCCAGCCCTGGCTATTGTGGCCATTTGGGAAGTGAACCAGTGGATGGAAGATCTTGCTCTCTCTGTCTCTCCTTCTCTCTCTCCTCTCTCTCTCTCTCTGTAACTCTGCTTTTCAAATAAATAAAATAGATCTCTTCAAAAAATTTATGAGGGAGATCTTTTTTTTTTATTTGAAAGTCAGAGTTACACAGAGAGAGGAGAGGCAGAAAGAGAGAGAGAGAGAGGTCTTCCATCAGATGGTTCACTCCCCAGATGGCCACAACAGCCAGAGCTGTGCTGATCCGAAGCCAGGAGTTTCTTCCCCATCTCCCATGTGGGTGCAGGGGCCCAAGGACTTGGGCCATCTTCTATTGCTCTCCCGGGCCATAGCAGAGAGTTGGACAGGAAGTAGAGCAGTCGGGTCTTGAACCAGTGCCCGTATGGGATGCCGGCGCTTCAGATCAGGGCTTTAACCCACTGTGCCACAGCCCCGGTCCTGAGGGAGATCTTCTGAAGTAAGAGGGGAAAGACACAAAATTTGAGCATTAACTTTTCTTTAGTGCTAATTGACTGCTGAACTATCTTTATGTAGGGGAGATCCCAGGGAGTTTTGTTGTAAAAACAGAGTACAGAGGGAATATACTTTGAAGAACAGCTGCAATAGGTGAGATTTGTGTTTGCTGCTTTTTAAAAGATCTGAGTGTGTTCCCCAAACTGCCCTTGTGGCAGAAAACAGAAGTTTTATTGGCTTAATGTGTCAGAAGACAGCATAGAAATTTAGGAGGAAAATCCCGTGAGCAAGAGAACTACAGAGAGTGAGACCCAGAAGCTGAGTTATACGCCTAGTCTAAATCCTTGGCTGACCACCAAGATATTCAGGTAAAGGTGAAATGCCCAGACAGCCAGGGTGAAAATAGCAGCAACAAGAAGCTCTAAGAACCTAGCAAATATTTCAGCTCCTACATAGCACAGAGGAGACAGGGCTTGCAATTTGAATTCATATAAATTAATTGTCTATCAGGACAGCAAAAAGCCATCCTCAGAATAGAATACAGCCCACAATGGATACCTATAGTATCCAATTTTAGCATGAAACTATAGATATTCAAAGAAATGGGAAAGTCTAACCCACATCAAGGAAAAAAATTAGAAAATGCATCAGAACAGGTCTACATGTTGGGAAGAGTTAACAAGACTTCAAAGGCACTGTGGTAAATGAATTAAGAGAGAAATATAACTAATGAATGAACAGAGAGAGAACCCCAACAGAGAAATGAAAAGCATTATTAAAATGAAAATTCAAGAACCCAAAAGTAAAATAACAAAAGTGAAAATTTGCAAGATAAACTCACGAGCAGGTTGGATACGGCAGAAACAATAATGAAATTACAAGAAATGATAAATGTTTAGGAGAGAAAAATGTTAATTGCCCTGATTTGATCATTGCATTTTGCATACAAATATCAAATCATCCCTCTGTACTTCATAAACATCTACCATTATTATGTGTCAAAAACAAAAAGACATTGTGAACCTGAAGATAAATCAATTGAAATTATACAACTCAAAGAAGAGAAAGACAAAAAAGTTGAATAAAAATAGAGACTCAGAGTTTTGAGACAAAATGATGAGGAGAGAAAGAGGATGAAAAATATTAGAAGAAACAATTATCAAAACCTTCCCAAATTTGTTGAAAGATGTTAACTTTCATTTCTAAAATCTTCACCCAAAGCAAAAAAAACCACAAAGAAACTACTTCCAGTCACATAAATACCCAAATTGGTTAAAGCCAAAGATAAAAACAAAATCTTGATAATAGAGAAAATTGGTACATTATATATAGGGTTACAAAAATTTAATTAATGTCTTATTTTCTCCATAGTAATCATGGAGACCAAAAGACATTGGAACAACATATTCAAGTATTAGGGGTAGCAAAAACAAACAAATGGTATACAAATAAATACATTTTTGTAAAATAGTATTATATATTCAGCAAAAATATCTTTCAAAAATTGAGACAAAGTAAATACATCTTCAGATAAACAAAAATAAGAGAATTTATCACCAGAAGATCTTCACTGCAAGAAATATACCTTATCTTAGAACCTAAACATACAGGAAATGAAAACTGACAAAACTAAAAAACAGAAATTAAGGCACCAATGTATTTTCAAATTTCAACAGACCTCTTTGAATAATTGATAGAACAAATAGACTGAAAACATGAAAACATAAAGAAAATCTAAACATCAGTTTTAACTACCCTAATGTGACTAGATTTATAGAAGGCATTCTCAACAACAGAACATTGCATATATTTTTGAAGTGCATATGGAACGTTCACTACACTAGACTATATTATGCCATAAATTAGCCTTAATAAAATTTTGAAAATGAAACATATAGAGGCCAGTAATGTTGCTCAGTGAGTTAAAGCCATGGGCACTAGTTTGAATCCTGGCTACTCTACTTCTGATCCAGCTCCCTGCTGATGTGGCTGGGAAAGAAGCAGAAGCTAGTCCAAGTGCTTGGGCCCCTGCACCCACGTGGGAGATCTGGAATAAGCTCCTGGCTCCTGGATTTGGTCTGGCCCTGTCCTGGCTGTGGCAGCCATCTGGGGAGTGAATCAGTGGATGGAAGATCTCTCTTTCTCTCTCTGTCTCTCCTTCTCTCTATATATAACTTTGCCTTTAAAATAAATAAACAAATCTTAAAAAAAAGAAGCATAAACTATTTTTTCCCACCACAATAAAATTCTATAAGAAATCAGCAACAATTCAGCATCTTGAAAATTCTCAAATATTTGAACACTAAAAAAACTGACTTCCAAATAACATACAGATCAATAAAAAATTAGAAAATACTTCAGGGATGCTGCTGTGGCATAGTAGGTTAAGCCATTCCCTGTGGTGTTGGCATCACATATGGGCACCAGTTTGAATCCTGGATACTCCACTTCTGATCCAGCTCTCTCTCTCTCTCTCTTTCTCTCTTTCTCTCTCCCTCTGCCTCTTTGTAACTCAGCCTTTCAAATAAATAAATAAATCTTTAAAAAAATTTTTTGTCTTAAAGCCCATTTTTGTCTGATATTGGTACATATAGGTACCCCAGCTTGAGTTTGGATGCAGTTTGCATGATATTCCTTTTTACCTCCTTTTACTTTCAATCTACATACATCTGAATATCAAATGTGTCCCCTGTAGACATGATACAGTTCAGTACATTTTCTAAAGATTTATTTATTAACTTAAGAGTCAGAGTTACAGAGAGAGAGAGAGAGAGAGAGGAGAGAGAAAGAGGTCTTTATTCACTGATTCACCCCCCAAATGGCCACAAGAGCTGCAGCTGGGCCGATCCAAATACAGGAACCAGGAGCTTCTTCCAGGTCTCCTATACTGGTATAGGGGCCAAAAGCAATTGGACCATCTTCCACAGCTTTCCCAGCCACATCAGCAGGGAGCTGGATCAGCAGTGGAATAGCTGGGATTCAAACCAGTGCCCATATGTGATGCTGGCATTGCAGGTGGTAGCTTTACCCGCTATGCCACTGTTAGGCTGTCACAAAACACACCAAACACGGGAGTAAGGGGAAGGGTTTATTGGGGAAACCCCGCAGACTGGAGGAAAGAGGCAAAGAAGGAAAAGGGAGAGAAGGAGAGTATAAGAGAAACAGAGAGGAGAGGAGCTAGCAAGGAGAGAAGAAAGCACAGAGAGAAGATAGACGAGAGGAGAAGAGGAGAGCAGACGAGAGGAGCCAAGAGAACCACGTGTTCAGGAACAGGCCCTTTTAAAATTTTGCCGGAGGGCAGGCAGGGAAGTAGGAGCAGTGAACCCCATTAGGATGGGGGTGGAGCTTGACACCGGTGATTGGGCCATGTGGCCACCTGGCTTCCAGCGATGGCGGCAGGGGCTAGAGCCTAGGATGGTGTCAGGGTGTAGATCGCGCCATAGATAAAACTGCGCCATTTTCCTAACAGCCACAGCACCAGCCCCGAGACAAATTTTTTATTAGAAACAAATAAAGACATTTTATGATTGAAATATTAATCTGTCAAGAAGAACAATATAATTATATTTCTATACATAGAGCCCCAAAATACATAAAGCATAAAACAGATGCAACTGAAGGGAGACATAGGCAGTTCAGCAACAATCACTACAGGATTCAATGCCTCACTATCAATAATGGGTAGGATAACTAGTGAAAATACTAGTATGGAAGTAGAGACTTCACACTGCAAACCAACTAGATGTAATATATCTCAATGGAATGTTCTACCTAACAACACAATACATCTTTTCCAATGCACATGAAAATTCTCCAGTATCAACCATGTTAGGCCACAATAAAAGTTTTAATACATCTTGTAAGTTTGAAATCATTCAAAGTATATTCTCTGTCTATAATAGAATGAAATGAAAAGTAACAAAAGGAAATTTTGAAAATTCAAAAATATATTTTTTTTACAGGCAGAGTGGACAGTGAGAGAGAGAGAGACAGAGGGAAAGGTCTTCCTTTGCCGTTGGTTCACCCCCCAATGGCTGCTGCGGCCAGCACACTGCGGCCGGAGCACCACGCTGATCCAAAGCCAGGATCATTTCATTCATTTCAAAGTATTTTCTAATTTCCCTTGTGTTTTCATCTTTGACACAATAGTTATTGTTCAATTTCAAATATTTTTGAATTTTCGGCAAGCACCATGGCTCAATAGGCTAATCCTCCGCCTAGCGGCGCCGGCACACAGGGTTCTAGTCCTGGTCAAGGCGCCGGATTCTGTCCCGGTTGCCCCTCTTCCAGGCCAGCTCTCTGCTATGGCCCAGGAGTGCATTGAGGATGGCCCAAGTGCTTGGGCCCTGCATCCCATGGGAGACCAGGATAAGTACTTGGCTCCTGCCTTCAGATCAGCACAGTGCGCTAGCCGCAGTGTGCCAGTCGCGGCGGCCATTGGAGGGTGAACCAATGGCAAAGGAAGACCTTTCTCTCTGTCTCTCTCTCTCTCACTATCCACTCTGCCTGTCAAAAAAAAATGAATGAAAATTAAAATAAATTTTTGGTACACATCCAGAGCAGTGCTCACAGGGACATCTAGAGCTGTAAATACTTATATGAAAAAAGAGGGGGTGGGAGTGGGCATAAAAGAAAGGAAACGGGCCATTGGGCATAGTAGTTATTCTGTTTCCAATCCAGCACCCTGATAATGCACCTGGAATGCAGCCTAAATGGCTCAAATATTTGAGTTCCTGTTCAAGTAGAGACCCAGATGGAATTTCCTGGTTCCGGCTTCAGCCTGGCCCAGCCTTGGCTGTTAAAGCCATTTGGGGACTGAACCAGCAGATGGAAGATATGGAATGCAGTGACTCATCCTTTTCACCACCAGAGAATTAGGCAGGCTGCCTGCAGCCTGTCTTGGCTGAGGAGGGGAAGTGCACCACCCGCCACTCAGCCTCCCTGAACCCAGGGGACAATCAGATGCAGTGGGAGTCAAGTCAAAGCAGGATCTCACTTTATTGTAAAAGGGGAAGTGTTTATAAGGCAGCGGTGCAGAACGGATGTGGGCAAGGGGTGGGGTGATGTGACCCAGAAGGGTTTTAGCCAATCCTATTATACCACCTCAGTGATCTTAAGGCGAAAAGCATTCTGGGGCTGGGTTGTTTACCACCAAGGATTCGAAACTTAAAGACAGGTCTTCAAACTCAAGGCAGGCTTAGGAAGTTCCTGTAGGCCTCTCCAGATTCAGCCTCCCCCACAATGGAATCTCTCTCTCTCTCTGCCTTTCAAATAAATAGATCTTTTAAAATATAAGAAACATCACCAATCAGTATCCAACTTTTCATCTTGGTAAATTAGAAAAGAGCAATCAAAACCCAAAGCGAACAGAAAGAAGGAAATACTAAAAATTAGATCCAAGACAAACAAAAAATACAAACTAGGAAAAATTAGAGGATATCAACAAAAGCAAAAGTTTGTTCTCTGAAATGATCAATGAAATTGTCAAATATTCAGATTCACAAAACAAACAAACAAACAAACAAAAAAAAAACAAAACAATAACTCTCAACAGACCAAAATCGGGACTGAAAGAGGAGACATTATTAGTGGCTTTACAGAAATAAAAAGGGTAAGGGAATACTATGATTTATTGCATGCCAACAAATTAGATAATGTTTATGAACTAGAAAAATTCCTAAAGTGATACAAAGTACCGGGGTTGGCACTGTGGTGTAGTGCATAAAGCTACCACCTGCAGTGCTGGCATTCCATATGGGTGCTGGTTCAAGTCCCGGCTGCTTCACTTCCAATCCAGCTCCCTGCTATGGCCTGGGAAAGCAGTAGAAGATGGTCCAAGTCCTTAGGCCCCTGTACCCATGTGGGAGACCTGGAAGAAGCTCCTGGCTTCTGGCTTTGTATCAGCCCAGCTCTGGCCCTCACAACCAATTGGGGAATGAACCAGCAGTTGGAAGACCTCTCTCTCTCTCCCTCTCCTTCTCTCTCTATGTAACTCTGGCTTTCAAATTAATAAATAAATATTAAAAAAAGATATGAAGTACCAAAGCTAATTCAAGAAGACATATGTATTCAAGTGAACTGAAAATACATATGCCTATAAAAACTAATATATAAATGTTCACAGAAATATTAATAACAATTGCTAAAAACCAGAAACAGTTCTTAATGTCCATCAACTGATGAATGTATAAATAAATGTGATATATCCATACAATGGAATATTATTCAGTCATACAAAATGAATAAAGTACTGATTCATGATACAATATGGATTAACATTATGTTAAGGGAAAGAAACCAGACACAAAAAGTCATATATTGTAATTATTCCATTTATAGAAAATATCCAGAAGTTAGGCACATTTATAGACAAAAAGTAAATTAGTGGTTGCTAGAAGTTGGGTAGTATCTGCTAATGAGCTTGTGATTTCTTCTTGGGGTGCTAAAATGTTCTGGAGTTGGATCGTGGTGATGCTTCCATAACCTTGTGAATATACTAAAAATCATTGAATTGTTTACTTTAAAAGAGTAAATTTTATGATATGTGAATGGCATCTCAATTTTAAAAAGAAGAAAAAATCAATCATCATGATTAAACACATTGATAGAATGTGGAAGAAAAATCATTTCAGAAACTATAGAAATAGCATTTAAAAGGAATTTGAGAACTCTCAGAAAAACAGGAATTGAAGGGTTATTCAACAACATGACAAAACGGTACATAAAAAAGCTTGTAACTACCTTCATATTTACTGGTGAAATACTTCGTTCCCCCTAAATTGGAGACTAAGACAAGGATATTTGTTCCCATCATTTCCAGATCCTAGTCTGTATAATAAAGCAACTAAATGAAATAAAAGGCATTGAATTGCAAAGGAAAATGTAAAAATCTTTATTTACAAATGCTATGTTTGTATACTTACAAGGTTCTAAACAATTTACCAAAAAAGCTACTAGAACTAATAAGTGGATTTACCAAATTTGCACATGCAATGGAATGATAGATACAGCAAAGGTTGCTGCCTGGGTGCTAGAAGCATTAGAAGTAAAACACCACACCCAAATGACCCAAGTCTGTAGTCACAGATAAGAACTTAGAGAAGCATATTTATCTTCTAGCCAACTGATATTCCTTGCTTTTCCACTGCTTCCCTTAAACACACCACTCAGGCATTGTCCCCTCAAGCTTAAAGTGAGAGACTATACTACTTGTTGCACTCTTGCCATCTTTCTCTACCTGACTCTTCATTCCTGCCTTGAGTGAGCTGGGGATGGATCCTCCCTGCTGAGGATCTGTAAGTCATAAATCTTTTATCTTGTTGCCTATTGTGTTGGCAAATTGAATTTGTATGTTCCACCTGAAGAATCAGGTGCTGCCCCGGGTCAGATTTCCCACCCTGGGGGAACACAAGGGCAGGCTCTCAGGGCCAGAGGGATGTCAGGCAGGCATAAAGTAGACAAAGGTCAGATGACCGCAAGGCTTCTGCCAGCATAAACAAGTTTCCTGTGTGAGAGACCCCTGATCACAAGTTGCACAAGCGGCATTAAGCCATCTGCCATGTAAATTAAGTATCCCATGAAAGGCATGCTGTAAATACCCATGCCCAGCTCCCCTTCATTTCCTCTGAGGTCAGAGTTCCTAGTTGCTCTTGCACTTGAATCCCAATTTAGCTGGGGACTTTCAAGACAGCATGATACAAAGTCAACCTATAAATATCAATTATATGTTTGTATAGTTGCAACAAGTGGTTAGAAAATGAAATCAAAATGCAATTCCTTTTAAAATATCATCAAAGGGGGCTGGCACTGCAGTGTAACAGATAAAGCTGCCTCTTGAGATGGCAGCATTCCTTATGTACACCAGTTTGAGTTCTGGATGCTCTACTTCCAATCTAATTCCTTGCTAATATGCCTGGGAAAGCAGCAGAGGATGGCTCTAGACCTTGGGCCCTGCACCCACATGGAATACCCTGAAGCTCTTGGTTCCTGGCTTTGGCCTGGCCCAGCCCTAGCTGTTGTGACCATTTGGGGAGTGAGCCAGAGGATGGAAGACCTCTGTCTCTTCCCCTCTGCCCCAATAATTCTGCATTTCAAATAAATAAAATATATCCTTTTAAAAATCATAGAAGACATGAAATGTTTCATGATAAATTTAACAAAAGATTATATGGCTTCTATACAAAGCTACAACACAATTTTGAAAGAAATTGAAGAATGGCTAAAGGAAATACCTAGCATTCAAGTATGGAAAAATTCAATATTGCTAAGATGTTAGTTTTTCCCAAATTGATCTGTAGATTTACTCAGCAAGAAATTTCATAGGAATTCACAGGTTAATACTAAAATTCCTTTGAAAATACAAATGACCTAAAAGAGCCAAACAGTTTAAAAAGCAACAAAGTTGGTTGTCTTATATCACCTGATTTCAGGACTTAAAAAGATTCAATAAACTAGATAATACTGTATTTCTGAAAGAATTGACAAATAGATCAGTAAAACACAAAAAGCCAAGAAGTAGACTCAGTCATATATGACCAATTGATTTATAATAAAAATGTCAAGGTAATTCAATGCTAGAAAGAAACGATTTTTTCAATAAATTGTGCTGAAACAACTGCTTATCTGTTGGGCATTGCCTAAAATCTCCATTACAACATGGCGCCTGGTGGATGTTTGAGGGGCGTGTCTATGGCTGCCCATTAAGTTACGTAAGGGATAGGTCTGCTTTAGTTCCAGACACGTGTACAGTGTGTGATCCCTATACTTTGTTTAAGATGCCCCTGTGTGTGATCCACCCATGCCTGCATGACCTCTTCGCTGATTGGCTCCCCTACTGCATATGTCTTTTGTAAGCTTTATAAGCCTGCACACTTCTTCAATAAAGGGGTTCCTGCTTTGACAGAACTCAGTGGTGCTTGTGGTGTGTTCATAAACCGTCGACCTTCCCTCCTCCCGTTTGCCTTGTTGGCGAGTGTTTGCGCTGCCCCTGCTGGTCAGGGGCCAGCCTTTGGCTTGAGACCCCAACAAGTGGCGCCCAACATGGGGCACGATGGGCTCGAATGAGCCCTAAAGAAGGACTGACTCTGGCCTAAGTGAAGGTACCAGTGGACGCTGCTAAGCGAGGCTCTCAAGGAAGGTATCCCCGAAAGGATGGGGCAATCTCATGCTAAGTTTGAGGACCCAGCGATGCATACTAAAGACTCAAGACTTAAAGCCGCACAAAAAATCTTGCACACCTCAGCCAGTTGATAGGAAGCAGATGGGCTGGGTGGCCTTTGATGAGGAACGTCAGGAGGCTCATAAATCCCCAGAGGCAATTAAAACTCAGGTAGAGCCTTCAGGTGTGGCGGTAACCCCTAAGGGCCCAGCGCTGCCTCAACCTACCACACCTCCAATTACAGAGGGCTTTGTGCTGCCCACGTGGCCACCCCTTTATGGGTGTTCCCCTCCCTTGGATCGCCCACCGCCATCTTGTAAACAGTGCGCCTACCCAACCCCACGGCCAGTCCTGCTAGGCCCCGGTGTGCGCAGTCTTCCCTGTAAATGGGGTACCATGGCCTTTCTCTGCACTCTTTTCCATTTGATGTGGCCTGCTGCACCCACTCAGGCATGGCCATAACATAGGGTCATATATTTAAAGGCAGCCGAGGAGATTTCTGAGAATGGCAAAATTCTGTGCACTTTGGATTCCAAAATTTGGATCCCAAGCTTTTGCTTGTAGCTTTAAAGATGCCCTGATACAGTCTCTATACTGAAAAGACTAACTGCAAAAGTTGTTCCAGAGAACTAAGGAGCTTCTAAATAAAAGCTCCAGTATTGGGAATTACTGATGACAGAATTCTATGGAATTTGGATTCCAAGATTTGTATTCCAAACTTTTGTGTATAGCTCTAAAGCGCCTCTGATGCAGACTCTACTGAAAAGGGTAGCTACAAAAGTTGTTATGGATTCCAGGATTTGGATTCTAAGCCTTGTGATTGCTTAAAAGCCTCTGAAACAGACACTGTGCTGGACAGGGGAGCTGCAAAGGTGTTCCAAGGAATCAGTGAGTTTTTAACAAAAACTCCAACGTTAGAAATTCCTGAGCAAGCCATTCATAAGAAGATCCTCTTCAGATCAGTTTCAGCTTAAATAAAAGGGACCTTACAGGGTGCTATTAAACAGGACTACCTCCGTGAAATTTGGACCTCTTAAGTCTTCACAGGTGAATACAAAAGACATGCCTGACTGTTCCTATAAGCCAATCAGAAACCTTAAGTACTTCAAAGCAAAAAGGATAAGTAAAACTTTTGCTTTGATATCTCCAGGGAGAGCACTCCCTAGGGCTGCTTTTTTTCTCCCCATTTCCAATTCAATACCTCTCCTTACTGGGAGGGTTGGAAGGCAAAACGCCTCTGGCTACTACTGGCTTTACCTAAGGGAGCCAGAACTTTAATCCATTAACACTTTCCAGCTTGATGGGTCTTTCTCTTTGCAGTTAATGGAAACTTAAGCAATGGGCTCATAAGCTGATGACCAGCCCTTTTCTGTGCTGCTGTACCTAACTTATCTGATGAGAGTTTACACGTGCCTTAAAGGTTTTGTGTTTTTCTATTACTAGTACTGAGTGAGTCTTAATTGGAAAAACTACAACGCAAAGTTGTTTATGCTCACCTTAACAATTTTCCAAAACATCAGCCCTTGTCAGCCTTTCACAAACATTGGTCCCTCCAAGTCCCCTACCTTTCGGTTAGGGTGAAATGGAAGGACCCAGTAACGGGATGCTGGCAAGGACCAGACCCACTGATAAGTGCTAGTAAAGGATTTGGATGTGTCTTCCCTCAGGGGAATTCCAATCCCAGATGGGTACCTGTGAGAAACCTTAAATATCTCCCCCCTGCCAAAAAGAGGTCATCCAGGAGGACCCCCCACCTGAGGAGTAATTTTTCTTTTCTCTCGAGGGATAAAAAGACCAAATTGGACTCTCTGCCTCATTGTGACTGGTGCATCAGGAGTGCTGCTTTTATGCTAATCGCCCCAGCATTGTCCAGGACAAGATCAAGACCCTCCAAGAAGACCTTGAAGCTCTAGTTACCTGTGGTTGGGCCTTGGGGGATGGCTTCCTTATCTCCTCCCCCTTGTGGGCCCCTTGTGAAGGACCCCAAAATCGGGAATCCAACACGCTCGGGTGGCCGCCCCAAACACCTCCAGACCGGTAGATGCAATAGCAAGAGGATTTTATTAGGCATTTGTGCAAATGGGCTCCCTGCCAGCAACGGCGAAGAGAAGCCCCGAGTGGCAGTTACCAGCAGCTTTTAAAGACAAAAACCACAAGATTAACATATTTCGCGTGCTTTGGCTTGATTGGCCAGTTTGAAAGTTACCATGAGTACTCATTGGATCCTTTAGATGGGGAGTGGCTGTCCCGGGCAGGAGCCCTGGGCGGGAGTTACAATCAGTTTCTTTTCTGGGGAAACCAGAACTTTCGGGGAGCGAAACTCTCGGGAAATCGAAACTTATAGAGTATTGGCTAACCTGGGGGGGGGGGGCGCATTTCACAAGATCAAGTATTAGCAAGCAAAGCGATCGGGTACAGAAGCAAAAATTTTGCAGTTAGCTCCTAACCACACTTGTTACTAAGCACACCAAGACACCGAAGTAGGGGTTCCTCGGGTTTTTCATTTGCTCTCCATTGTCCTTGTAAATTTGTCTAAGATCACATAGCTGCAGTCCAGTTAATGGTGGTCTGACAACAATATGCCACTCTTCAAGAACCAGGTTATGCCGCTCTTTAAGCGCCACATTGGGAACCCTATACATCCATCCATGGCCACTGCCAAGATGTAGAGGTATAATACATCACCCTGAGTTGCTGAGGTGGTAGCCAATGACGGGTAATATCCCCTGGGGCAGCCGTTAACAGCTGGAGTAGTAGTCAAAGACGGGTAAGATCCCCAGAGGGGGACAACCTAAGACAGACATTCTCCCTAAAGGGCTGATCCCAGTCAGAGGGGACAACCTAAGACAGGCACACTCTCCGCTCAGTTCCTCTTTCTCTATTTAATATAAAACAAAAAGGGGGAAATGTTGGGCATTGCCTAAAATCTCCATTACAATATGGTGCCTGGTGGATGTTCGAGGGGTGTGTCTGCGGCTGCATGGTTAAGCTACATAAGATCAGACCACTGGCAGGGATAGGTCCACTTTAGTTCCAGACACGTGGACCGTGATCGCTATAATTTGCTTAAGATGCCCCTGTGAGTGACCCACCCACACCTGCATGACCTTTTTGCTGATTGGCTCCCCTACTGTGCATGCCTTTTGTAAGCTTTATTTATTTTTATTTTTATTTATTTATTTTTTTTTGACTGGCAGAGTGGATAGTGAGAGAGACAGAGAGAAAGGTCTTCCTTTTTGCTGTTGGTTCACCCTCCAATGGCCACTGCAGCCGGCGCATCTCGCTGATCCGAAGCCAGGAGCCAGGTGCTTCACCTGGTCTCCCATGCGGGTGCAGGGCCCAAGGACTTGGGCCATCCTCCACTGCCTTCCCGGGCCATAGCAGAGAGCTGGACTGGAAGAGGGGCAACCAGGATAGAATCCGGCACCCCAACCGGGACTAGAACCCGGTGTGCTGGCGCCGCAAGGTGGAGGATTAGCCTGTTAAGCTACAGCGCCGGCCAGCCTTTTGTAAGCTTTATAAGCCTACACACTTCTTCAATAAAGGGGTTCCTGCTTCGACAGAACTTATGGGTGCTTGTGGTGTGTTCATCACCCATCGACCTTACCTCTCCAGTTCGCCTTGTTGGTGAGTGCTTGTGCTGCCCCTGCTGGTCAGGGGCCAGCATCGCGCTTGAGACCCCAACACTTATCTTTTTAAAAAAAGAAAAAACTTATTTTGACTTAATGTCATACAGAAAAATCAAAACAAACCACAGAGGCAAGCATTTGACTTAGCAATTAAGGTACTACTTGGGACATCCACATTCTACATGAATGACTGGTTCTAACCCTGACCAAACTACTTCCGATCTAGCTTTCTGTTGATGTACACCTTGAGAAGCAACAGATGATGACTCAAATGCTTGGGAGCTTGCCATCCACATGTGAGACCTGAGTAGAGTTCCTGTCTCCTGGCTTCCTCCTGGCCTAGCCTCAACAATTGCAGGAATTTGGGTAGTGAATCAGTAGATGAAAGATCTATTTCTGTGTGTCTTTCAAATAAAAAAAGAAGATAAAAAATTAAAAGCAAACAAATCACATTTAATTACACTTAAATGTAAGAGTTGAAAATATACAAATTGTAGAAGTAAACAGGAGATGTTGAAGTAGGCAAAAATGTCTTAGGACAAAAAGAAGCTAAGCCATGAACAAAAGGTAAACTGGATCCATAAAAAACTTAAAAAGCTTTAGTCTTAGAAAGCCTGTGTTTAGGTGCCATGGGACTCCAAATCCCATTAAGTTGGCAGGTACCAATGCCATCTTACTAGTTACAGTGATCAGTTTAAGTTCATAATTGATCATAAAGATAGGATTAAGTGTCAAAGGGATCACATAAATAAGACCAAGTGTCTGTTTATAATAATAGATAGAATTTAAAAGGAGAGAACAATCCAACATGGGAAGTCGGATAATGGTAAATGCCCTGAACAGCACTCTGGCCTCAGAATCAGTCCTTATAGGAATTTGGATCTGGCTAAAAAGCCCATGAGAGTTTCTCAGGTATAGAAAGCCAAGACACTGTGGCAAAAAATGACTTAAATGAAAGATCTCTGTGAGTGAGATCCCAGTGGAAGGAATGGGCCATCAAAGAAGGAGGTACCTTTCTCTGAAGGGAGGAGAGAACTTCCACTTTGACTATGGCCTTGTCTAAATAAGATCGGAGTTGGCAAATTGAAGAGGCTTCCATAGCCTTGGCAGCTCATGACAAGAGCCTCGGGTGATCACTGACCTCATAAATAAGAGTGTCAATTGTTAAATCAACAACAGGAGTCACCCCATGTAGGACCTCTGTCCTTAATGTGTTGTACTATGAAAATTAACAGTAAAACTAGTCTTCAAGCAGTATTTTTTACTTTGTGTGTTGTGTGGGTGCAAACTGTTGAAATCTTAGTATATACTAAGTTGATCTTCTATATATAAAAATTAAAAATGAATCTTAATGAAGAATGGGATTGGATAGGGAGTAGGAGTTGGGATGGTTTGCGAGTGGGAGAGTGGTTATGGGGGGAAAAACTGCTATCATCCAAAAGTTGTACTTTCAAAATTTATATTTATTAAATAAAAGTTTTCTAAAAAAAAAAGCATGTGTTTAGTAATGAAAAGGCAAATCACAGAGCAGGAAAAGCACTCAATACTTGTATTGGGGGAAAAACTTTATAAATTTTAATTATTATAATTTTTAAAATTTATTTTCATTTTAAAATAAATTTTAAATTTATATTTTAAATTTTAAAATTATAAAAACTCATAATTTGATAATAAGATGACATCTTAATGTACAATGAGCAAAATGTCAGAAGAGACACTTTACAAAAGAATATATGCCCAACCTATTTAGTTATTGGGAACAGGCAAATTTAAAGGACAATTGGCTGCTACTATATACCTAGTACAAAGACTAAAACTAAAATTACAGCATTAACTATTGGAAAGAATACTCAAGTATCTAAAATTCTCATGTACTGATGGTGAGAATATAGCATACAAATATTTGGCAATTTGACAGTTTCCTTTAAAATTAAATATTTATCTACTATGACTCTTACCTATTCCATTTCTAGATATTTATCCAGAGACATAAAAACATATGTTCACATTAAAACTTCTTTATGAGTGTTCAGAACAATGTTAATTGTGACTATAGACAGAAAGCAACCCAAATACGCCTGAACTTGGGGAGATATAAACAAACTTTGGTATATCCACATGATGCTGTATTTCTCAGACATTTGAGAAAGTGAGCTCTTGACTTCTATTACAGGTGAATCACCAACATTATGCTGAGTGAAAGAAACCATACATAAAAGAGTAGATATATTATGTTTTCATTTGTAGCAAATTCTGGAAAATACACCAAATCTGTCTTGACAGAAAACAGATCATGTGGTGGCTGGTGCTTGGGTTGGGCATGATACTGGACAATAAGGATGTATGAGGGAATTTTGGGAGGTGATAAAAATATTTTGTATCTTGATTATGGTAGCAGTTGCATGAGTACATATATTTGTGAAAATTTATAGAACTGTATAGACACTTAACACGAGTGCAGTTTATTGCATTATGTTAGTTCTCAATAATATTTGTTAAAATGAAAGCAATACTATTTTATTGAAATAACTGCTTTTTCAAAATGCTTTATTTATTTTCATTTTATTAGAAAGGAAAGGGCAGAGAGACCAATGGAGCCAGAACTTCCATCTACTGTTTCACTCACTATACCCACAACAACCAGTGCTAGACCAGGGCAAGGCCAGTACACTGGAGCTGCATCCAGGTCTCCCAAGTGGATGGCAACGACTCAAATACTTCAGCCATCATCTGCTGCCTTATCAGGTAGCTGGATAGGAAGCACAGTAGCCAGGACTCAAATCAGGCATTCCAATATGGGATGTGGTCATCAAAAGTAGTGACTTTACTACTACATCAGATGCCCACCTTTGAAATACCTATATTTTAAAAATATTTATTTATTTATTTATTTGAAAGGCAGAGCAGAGAGAGAGAGAGAAAGAGAAAGAAAGCTTCCATCAGCTGGTTCACTCCCCAAATGGCCACAACAGCAAGGTCTGGGCCAGGTGGAAACCAGGAGCCTGGAACTCCATCTTGGTCTCCCATATGGGTGACAGGTGCCCCAGTACTTGGGTCATCTTGTGCTCCCTTCTCAGGAACAGTATCAGGAAGCTAGACAAGAAGCAAAGCAGCCAAGACTTGAGCTGTCACTCTGATAGGGGATGCCAGCATTGCCTGCCTCAATGCTGGCCATGGAAATGATTACTTTTAATAAACCATTTGATAATTGGCTTAATAACAGAGTAATGTGTTTGTGTGCCCCAAATCCCATCACTCTTTTTTTTTTTAAATAAGTTTCCACATTTTACTTTAGATAACTATTCTCCAAACTACTTTAAATCTTTGTCACTTTAATGGATCAGAATTCATCCTCCAGATTCTGGATATTTGGGTTAAGTGCACGTATGGGCCTGGTATATCAATCAAGGTGATTAGACCAGATACACATATCCTAAAACTCCCAAAAGGGTGTGATAACTACCAAAACATTGTTCTCCTCATAGACTCTGAGGCTGTCAACTGCTGGAATGTCTGTTGATCATTTTCTTTTTCTCTCCTCCCCTCACAGGAGGAAAGAGCATCTAATTAATTGCAAGAAACTAATTCCTGGTAATATCTGAAGTTTTGAACCCAGCTATGCTTAAAGAAAGATTCTCCTTGCAAGAGTATCTAGTTACTCATGTAACTAGAGTTACATAAGCCAATCCATTTATTTCTTTGCATAAGAATGTTTTTAAATGTGTTGCTATCATTTTCAATAGTTAATACAAAAACAAAAATCAGTTAAACAAGTTTTGATACCTGAGGAGGTTGTAAATTGTTATGTTTTGTAACGATGACCTAAATTGTATGAACAAAATTATCTCTGCTTCCCCAACTTGACAACTATGATGAAAATAAGGAATTTATAAGCCTGCAATAAAAACAGGGTTGGGTGGGGACCATGGTGACCCAGAAAAACTCTTATTCATATTTTTAAATTTATCCAAATAAAAGTTAAGGTATATAACAAGTATGTCAGTTATTTAATACTGTATAGTAAATAGTTTTATTTTGCTCAAAGAGATCTGGTGTTTGTTCTAGCTACTGGAAAGTAGCATCCTAACTCTTGCAATTTCCCGAGTGATGAGTACTTTTGGTATTCATGATGGGTCCCTCAGACCACACCTGATAGTTTATGATAATGAAGTGACTCATGGTTGGCCCATCAAACCATATGATATCAGTCTGATCTTCAGGGACAGGAAGCAGTTGCTGGAAATTGAGTTTAACCACATAGACGATCAATCAAGTGTGCCTGTGTAATGAAGTCCCAATAAAAACTCTAGACCTCAAAGCTCAGGTAAACATGCCCAATTGGCACACACAGACTGGAGGGGCAGTACATCCTGAGAACAATGGAAGCTTTGCATTTGGAACTCTCCCATACTCTGCCCTGGGTGTTACTTCCTTTGGCTTTATACCTTTTTCCCTTAATAAACCCTAACTGTAAGTATAATTGCTTGCCAGTGAAAACTGAGAGTCCTTACAGTGAATTATCAAATCTGAAAACAGTTTTGGGAATTCCTTGTACACACAATCAATGTCATAAGTGAAGAAAGTCTAGGGGACTGTGCCTTATAACTCTGTAGTTATGCCCTAACTCTTTGTGGTTGGTGTCAAAAATTTTGATTAGAATAGGCATTCTGGGCCAGCGCCGCGGCTCAAAAGGCTAATCCTCTGCCTGCAGCGCCGGCACGCTGGGTTCTAGTCCTGGTCCGGGCGCCGGATTTTGTCCCACTTGCCCCTCTTCTAGGCCAGCTCTCTGCTATGGCCCGGGAGTGCAGTGGAGGATGGCCCAATGTCCTTGGGCCCTGCACCCGCATGGGAGACCAGGAGAAGCACCTGGCTCCTGGCTTCGGATCAGCGCAATATGCCGGCCGCAGCGCGCCTGCCACAGCGGCCATTGGAGGGTGAACCAACGGCAAAGGAAGACCTTTCTCTCTCTCTCTCTCTCTCTCTCTCTCACTGTCCACTCTGCCTGTCAAAAAAAAAAAAATGCATTCTGAAGGATTGTGTCCTCAAGCCACAATTTGTCTAACTCTGGGTATAAATACTTAAGAATAAATAGTTCTGGGTCCAGCATTGTGATGCAGCAGGTAAAGCTGTTGCTTGCAACACCAGCATCCCATTTTGGACAGCTGGTTCAAGTCCTGACAACTCTGCTTCTGATCCAGCTCTCTGCTAATGTGGCCTGGGAAGGCAGAAAATGATGATCCAAGGACTTGGCCATCTGACACCCATGTGGGAAGCCCAGATAGAGTTTCTGACTGCCAGCTTCAGCCTGGCACAGCCCTGGTTTGTGTCCAGGCTAGTAGTGACACCAGACAATTAGTGCTGCAAGCTCCACAGGTTCTTGACTTTGCCTCAAGAATTAGCAAGTTGAAAAGTAGAGAATAGTAAACAGCAAACATTTTATTGAGAAAGCAAAAATATGGACTCCACAGTCAGAGTGTAGACTCACATGGTGGGGAGTGGGCCTACTTCTGGAGCCAGGAGCCACAATTACGAACAATGTCTCTCATGAGTATGGCAGGGACCCAAATACCTTACCCATTACCTGCTACCTCCCAGGGTAAGCTGGATCTGAAGTGTAGGTGGGACTCTCTCCTAGGCACTCTGATATGAGATGCAGGCACCCTAAGCAGTGACTTTAAACTGCACAACACAAAGTCTACCCTAGTATCTGGTCATATATATATATATATATATATATATATAGAGAGAGAGAGAGAGAGATTTAAAGATTTATTTAATTGTTTGTCATTCAGAGTCACACAGAGAGAAGGAGAGGCAGAGTGAGAGAGAGGTCTTCCATCTGCTGGTTCACTCCCCAATTGGCTGCAACAGCCAAAGCTGCGCTGATCTGAAGCCAGGAGCCAGGAGCTTCTTCTGGGTCTCCCATGTGGTGCAGGGGCCCAAGGACTTGGGCCACCTTTTACTGCTTTCCCAGGCCATAGCAGAGAGCTGTATTGGAAGTGGAACAGCCAGGACTCAAACTGGTGCCCATATGGGATACTGGCACTACAGGAGGCAGCTTTACCCATTACACCACAGCGTTGGCCCCTCTGGTTTTATATTTTAACATTTGTGCTCTTTTTTTGGAAATGGAGCCCTCTGAACTTCAGGTCAATAGAGCTTAGCACACCTTGTTCTTCCTATGAAGTTCTCAGACACTGGTAAATTCATTTTGCTTTGTTGAAAACAATATGTCTTACTAAGTGGCAATTAGGAAAGGCTTGCTCCTACAGTTCCATCAAGTCCCAAAAGACAGTATTTCTTCTGATGTCTCTGCTGTTTTCCTTGACGAAGCTTATCATTTTAAGATTTACTTCCCTCATAGTCCCAGGATGTGTTTCAGCAGTATCCTGGCATACATGTTTGCTATTTCATGTGCAGCAGAAGAAAAATGTGGGCTTTCATACTATAGTCCCAGTATTCCCAGTAAAATTCCCAAGAGTCACTTTAATTGTGGATTTCACTCACATTGCTCCTTGAGCCAATCCATGAAGATGAGCATACTGACTTCCTATTTAGCTTTTCTTTCTAAATGTATCAAACTCAAATGCCTGTATAAATCAGGAAGGGAACATAATGCAGAAATCGCCTGAGGAGTGTCCTAGTATATTGGAGAGTAGCTATCCCATAAAAAGGCCTTTGCTTCTGTTTAGATTCAGGCAAATAATGCCTAAAAGGAGAAACCAGTATAGGTATTCTGGTTCTTCAGAAGTTGGAAATTCAGATTTTTATGTGAACTTTCATAATGGTTATCTAATTCCAGACTTCATATTTACTATCCCCCAGGTGCATAAAAAGCAGCTGAGAGCTGATCCAGACTATCAAGATGTAACTTACATCCTAATAACATAATGCAATGTAGGGCTGATACAAGGATTCTGGCCCAATGGATGATTGTCTTTCTCACTGTCTATTAATCAATTCGTATTTTGGTTTTCTATTTTCATCTCTGTAAGTTTTCTTAATGGGAATCCTCCCCTGAGGGACAGATCCTATCTGAGTGCACCAGCTAAATCAAATTTCTGAGCCTACACGGGTGAGAATTCAACCCAGGAAGTAATGAAATCACTAAAGCTATTGCTATCTTGCAGAAATCATGAAAGACAGCCGCAGAGTCCTCCTTGAAAAACTGTGAATTGCTTGCACCTTTCTGTTGTGATTGTAATAACTTTCCTTAAAACAACTGGACTATACTATAAACGCCCACCCCATCTTCCCTCCAGACAACACGTCTCCTCTTAGTACTGTGTTATTTTTGATATAGTGTGATTTATTTGCAAAATTTTGACTTGCTCTCAACTTCTGAAAAGGACACCAATTATGAGGTATACCTCTACATTTTTTACTTTGTCCTAATTACACATGGAAATGCACTATTTGGGAATATTTTGGTCCCAGGTGAGAGAAGTCCTATGCAAACTAAGCTGGGAGAATACAATGGCAGCTGTATCTATGAAGTTACAGGTAGGTTTCATTAGCTCTGGACAAAGCTAGATCCAGGAGCTCTGGTTCTTTCTCTGCCTATCATTTCTGCTTGTTTTCATTCTCGTACATTCCCACTGCACAGAGGCACAGGAGTGGGAAGGTGACCATCCGGCACCTCAAACTTGTGCAGCAATTTCAGGAGAAACACCTTGTCTAGTCTGACTTGAATAATGTGTTCATCCCTGGACCAATCATTGGGGCCAGAGAGGCAGGTCACTTTGTTTCTTTTTCTTTTAAAATGTATATATTGGGGCCAGTACTGTGGGGTAGTGAGTGAGTAAAGTCGTCACCTTTGGCACAGGCATCCCATATGGGCACTGGTTCGGTTCGAGTCCCAGATGCTCCACTTTTAATCCAGCTCTCTGCTAATGCACCTGGGAAAGCAATGGAGGATGACCCAAGTGCTGGGGCCCCTCTACCCATGTGGGAGACCCAGATAAAGCTCCTGGATCATGGCTTCGGCCTGGTCCAGCTCCGGCTGTTGCCTCCATTTAGGGAGTGAACCAATGGATGGAAAATATCTCTCTCTCTGTGTAACTCTACTTTTCAAATAAATGTTTTAAAAAATAAATAACATGTATATTTATTTTATTTGAAATGCAGAGAGTGAGAGAGACAGGGAAAGACAGAAAAAGAGAGGCATTCAATCCACTGTCTCATGCCCAAATGTCTATAATAGCTGAGGCTGGGCCAGGCTAGTGCCAGGAGCCTGGAACTCTGACTGGTTCTCCCATGTGGGTGACAGGAACCCAAGTACTTGAGATATCACCTGCTGCCACCCAGGACACATATTAGCAAGAAGCTGAGTTGGAAGCAGAGCCAGGATTCAAACCCAAGCTCTCCAATATGGGTTACAAGTGAGCCAAGTGGCATCTTAACCACTGGGGCAAATGCTGGCCCCAGTAGGGTCTTTTGCTGGATCTCAGTCAAAAGACCTCTTCTGTGTCCCAAGATCTCTCTAATGGCCATGGAAGGACTCAAATCAGATAAACTGATTTGGATTTTGACTTTTTCCTTATAAAAAAGAAGGGCTCTACTCTCAGGAAAGAGGGTACAAGTTCTGGATAGACTAAAGCAACTCAGGTCCACTATAGCAATTCATAGCCCTAAGAATTAAGTCTTTGCTTTGTCTGCTTCAGATAACAATACAATTCTGCTGATAAAGAGATTATTCAAATAAGTCCTATATTGAATCCAATTAAGACATAATGAAAGAGAATCTTCTATGGTAAAAATTTTTGGAAAGTACAGTGATACTTCATTATACTTTAGTATATAAAATCTATAGGTGGAAAAGCCTCAGCAACAATTCAGGTCATCCATCAGGTAGTGAATTTTTAAGCTCTTACTCTGCATTTCTAGCTCAAGTCTCAAACTGGGCCATGTGTATCACATTTCTTAACTTAATAATTCTCTTTCAGAAAAATATTGGCTGATTGAACAGCATTCTAAGCTCATGTGAATCCACAGCAAAGTGAAACCATAAAAGGACTGAGAGGAAAAATACAGGTGGTACATGTGGATTCTTATGGGAATCTGAAGAAAAATGTGAGCATTTAAAGTAATAGATGACCATGCTATGATAAGAGGCCTTCAGTACTCGTATTCCCTAAGTAACTCATTTCTGAACATCTCTGAATTGGTAGAGGGCAGGAAAGGGTAGTTTGGGGGCATTGCTTCTACATAAATTAGGTATTCTTAGGTGTTATTGACCAGTTTGGGACTTGTGGGTAGCAGTCAATAGTCACTAATGTAAATCGTGAACTTTGATGGCGTTCCTTTTCCCCCAAGAATTCAGCACTCAGGTGCCTCAGTGTCTACTATTTTAACCCGAGAATGCATGCCACTTGGTTTAAGTATCTTCCTTTCTGTGTAGTGCTCTTGTAAAGGGATCTCTGTCCCTACTCCCAGAGGTCACATGTTAAGTGATTCTATATATGAATGGGACCGATTCAATTCCTTTTTCCTCTTACAGAAGGGATTCTTATTTGCATGACCTGGAGCTGGGGATAGCACAAAAAGGATGCCAAGGACTAATGGTAAGGTCAGTCTTTTTAGAGACTGGCACTGCTGTCGTTCAGTTTTCCAGTTCCTCCAGTAGAAGAGGTTTGTTAATCTCCAATACAGACTCTTCTAAGGTATTCCTGCAGTGTTATCGTTACCAGATCCCAAGGAGTAAAGGCTGTAGCTCTGAAGGGGTGTGGAAGTAAAACAGCTACACTGGCCTGGTAGTTAGGAAGAGTTGCAGTTGAACCAGGTGAACTAAGAGTTGCTCTTAGACCTTAGAGCAATGTTCAGGCCTGTTTCAAGGGAAGATCAGTAGAGAATAGTCCTTAGGGCAAAAGCTAGACCCAACAGGCAGAGCAGGAATGCTTAGACTGAGTTATATGGAAAGAGAATTTGGTCAATTACATTCTCATCATGTCTAATTATCCTGCTCTAGCTTAAAAGATTCCTCCTCTTCTTTTTAGTTTATAAATCAAACATTTGTAAACTATTATCCCTCCCCCCCCCCCCCCAGTGATCATTTAGCAAAGCCACACTTTACATTCCTTTCATCTTTTCTTGTAAATCAATACCTTTCTTCCATGGATCCTTTTGTTCCCTCTTTGCTGAAAGTCTTTCTGACCCACCCTCCCTCCTGTCTTCCCTCCCTGCCTTCCTTCTTCCTCTATTCCTTCCTCCTTCCCCTTTTCCTTTTTTTTAAAATTCACTCTGAAATTAAAATTCTCCCTTCCTCGATTGCCCACAATAGCTAGTGCTGCACTAGCTTGAAGCCAGAAGCCAGGAATTCAATCTGGATCAACAACATGAGTGGCAGGGATTTAGCACTTGAACTCTCACTGCTGCCTCCCAGAAGCATCTTAGCAGGAAGTTGCAATTAGAAGTGTAGCAGAGACTCGTGGCCAGGGAGTGCAGTGGAGGATGGCCCAAGTGTTTGGGCTCTGCACCCCAGGGGAGACCAGGATAAGCACCTGGCTCCTGCCATCGGAACAGCGCGGTGCGCCGGCCGCAGCGCGCTACCGCGGCGGCCATTGGAGGGTGAACCAACGGCAAAAGGAAGACCTTTCTCTCTGTCTCTCTCTCACTGTCCACTCTGCCTGTCAAAAATAAAAAAAAAAAATTAAAAAAAAAAAAAAAAAAAAAAAGAAGTGTAGCAGAGACTCAGACCTAGGCTCTGCAATATGGGATATAGGTGTCACAAAAGATGCACCAAAACTACTATTGTAACCTCTAATAAGGGCATCCTCCTTTCCTTTCCCTTCTTATATTTTATATAACAAAAGCCAGCTACCTATAGTGTGAATTGACCTGTGCCTAGGTCTGGTGAATAGCAGTATTTGCATAAGAATTTTAGGGCCTCCTTAGGGGAGGTGATTTGGAATGGGTACTTTGTTTTGTTTTTGTTTTTTTCATTTATTAAACTTTTATTTAATGTATATAAGTTTCCAAAGTACAGCTTATGAGTTACAATGGCTTCCCCCCTCCCATAACTTCCCTCCCACCTGCAACCCTCCCCTTTCCCGCTCCCTCTCCCCTTCCATTCACATCAAGATTCATTTTCAATTCTCTTTATATACAGAAGATCAGTTTAGTATATATTAGGTAAAGATTTCAACAGTTTGCCCCCATATAGCAACACAAAGTGAAAAAAATACTGTTGGAGTACTAGTTATAGCATTAAATAACAGTGTACAGCACATTAAAGACAGAGATCCTACATAATATTTTTTTAAAAAATTAATTAATTTTCTATGCCATTTCCAATTTAACACCAGGGTTTGTTTTTTTTTTTTTTTTTTCATTTCCAATTATCTTTATATGCAGAAGATCGATTCAGTATATAATTAGTAAAGATCTCATCAGTTTGTACCCACGCAGAAACACAAAGTGTAAAAATACTGTTTCAGTACTAGTTATAGCATCACTGCACATTAGACAACACATTAAGGACAGATCCCACATGGGATGTAAGTACACAGTGACTCCTGTTGCTGACTTAACAATTTGACACTCCTGTTCATGGTGTCAGTAATCTCCCTAGGCTCTAGTCATGAGTTGCCAGGGCTATGGAAGCCTTTAGGGTTCGCTGACTTTGATCTTATTCAGATAGGGTCATAGTCAAAGTGGAAGTTCTCTCCTCCCTTCAGAGAAAGGTACCTCCTTCTTTGATGGCCCCGTTCTTTCCACTGGGATCTCACTTGCAGAGATCTTTCATTTAGGTCTTCTTCTTCTTTTTTTTTTTTTTCTTTTCCATGGTATCTTGGCTTTCCATGCCCACAATACTCTCATGGGCTCTTCAGTCAGATCTGAATGCCTTAAGGGCTGATTCTGAGGCCAGAACTCTGTAATTAACACACAATTATTCTTAGGTGTTTAAATTTTAACTGAAAAGTGATCCCTGTTAAATATAAGAGTGGAAAAAGAGAGGGAGGAGATGTATAATTTGGAACATGCTCAATCGGATTTGCCCCAAATGGTGGAGTTAGAAATGTGCCAGGGTATTCCAATTCAATCCCATCAAGGTGGCATGTACCAATGCCATCTCACTAGTCCAAGTGATCAATTTCAGTTCACAATTGATGGCTCTGATAGGTCTAAGAGTCAAAGGGATCACACAAATAAGACAAGTGTCTGCTAATACTAACTGATAGAATCAAAAAGGGAGAGAAGGATCCAACATGGGAAGCAGGATATGCAGCAGACTCATAGAATGGCAGATGTCCTAAACAACACTCTGGAATGGGTACTTTGACCCAGCTAACAAAGGAGTCTCCACCCAACTGATGCTGAGCCCCTTGGGCAAGAGGCCTGCACCTGGCTGACACTCTGGCCTTCCCCAAGGCAAGGTGCTGGCTGGAACCTCATCAGAACAAAGCCTGGACATCTGCATAATTGTCAGCTGAATAGACTCATTGTGTTCTTTCCAATTTCACCCTGCAACTGTCCCTGTCCCTTAAAAACCCCTCTTGCTGGCTTGTTGGGCACAAGAACACATTTTGGATCAAGAGAAAAAGAGCCATTTCGGGAGTGAATCCTGCATGGATGGATGATCTGTCTCTCCTTCTCTCTCCGTAACTCTTGTCTTTTAAATAAAGAAATCTATTTTTTAAAAAAGGAAAGGCAGAGAAATCCCTTAAAAACAACAACAACAACTTTTTGCCAGCTTGTTCGGTGGAAAGTGCACATTTGGGATCCAGAGATCAATCACTTCTCAAGACTGCTGAATTCTTGAAATAAACATCTTCTTGTTGCAGAACACTATCCTAAACTAGTTGGAGTGTTGCTATAGCAAGCCAGGGCTGCTCACCTGGCAGAAAGCCAATCACTGTCATTGGGGTGGTAGAAGAAAGCAGGTATTTATTAGAGTACAGAGCAAGGAGCTGGGCAGCTCATGCTTAATTCCTGGGTTCATGGAGGAGTGGGGTGAATGACTTATAGACTGACATTAGAGCTTAGAGGTGTGATCAACTCATGTCCAAGTTTCTGGTTGGTCGGTGGTACTCATGACCTACCAATGTTTGCTCAGTGATGCCATGCTTTTTGTGCAATTTGTGATGGCCAGGTGGGTGCCAATTGGTCTTGGGTTTTTGTACAGGTGGTAGTTACATTCTGCCCAGACCTGGAATTCCCCTATACAAATCACTCCAGGGCAATACTGGCCATCCAGGTTCTTAACTATTGGAGAAGCAAATGGCTGCTTGAGTCAGGTGATTAGAATTTTGTAAGGTCAGCTGGATCACTCTGTTAAGTCAGTAAATTCCTTTTGATAAAGGACAGCAAGGACACCTTGAGCTAAGGGGGACAGATGAGAGTGTGGGATTTAATCTCATTCCTACCAACACTTGTCTCTGGTGAATTGGCTATCCAAGCAATAAGCAGCATGAGTCTGATTATTTGTCTGGTAACAATGAGTTTGCTTAAAGAGACCTTACTGAAATAATCCTTATGTTCCATTAGGTTTCCACTTATTTCCTGGTCAGTTTCCCATGATTTATTATCTCTTGAGGGTCAAAACCCCTTTCTATTGTTAAAATGGTGGTAAATTCCTAGTTCTAGCCACTTGTTTGTGTTTCACTTCTTTTCTGTAAGCAACCATGCACATAAATATTAATAAAAGTGTGTGGTTTTTTTCTACTAATAATCTATAAATTTGTTAGTCTAATTTTTAGCCCTCAGGTACAGAAACTTAGAGAGCACAGGAATTTTTTGGCCCTCACACTAAGAAGTTATTGAGCACTTTAAAAAAAAGAAATTATTTATTTATTTATTTGAAAGACAGAGTTAAAGAGACTGTGATCTTCCATCCTCTGGTTTCACTCTCCAAATGGCCGTCATGGCTTGGTCTGGGCCAGGCTGAAACCAGGAGCCAGGAGCTTCTTCCAAGCTTTCCACGTGGTACAGGGGCTCAAGGACTTGGGCCATCTTCCACTGCTTTCCAGGAAAACTAGTAGGGAGCTGGATTGGAAGTGGAGCAGCAGAGAATTGAGTCAATGCCCATATGGGATACCAGCATCCTGGCAGTGGCTTAACCCACAATGCCACAACAGTGGCTCCTTTCTGAGCACTTATTAATCAGCACTTATTATACTGAGAATAAAACTTTTCATTCATTATCTTGTTTCATCCTTGTAACAACATACTGAGGTAGATATGAATGCCGTTTATTGAACTCTTACTAGATGCTTTCTATGTATTCTATAATTCTCACAGTGATCCTGTGAGGTCATGAGAATGATCAGCCTCTTCTTATGGAGGGGGGGATTTGAGAGAGGGTAGCCAATTTGTTCAACATCCCACTGCCACTATGTAGGTGAGCAGAGGATCAGAACTCAGTTTGGCTCCAAAGCTTTTACTCTTGCTGCATTGCTGATAGTTTCCCAATTTTATAAATGAGGAGACTGAGGCTTAGGGAAAAGTAACCTGCTCAAGACGACATTGATTGTCAGTGATAGAACTGGGATTCAGTTTGACTCTAGGGCACAATGCTCTTAGCCCTTGAACTACACTGTCTTATAAAACAATGGGCTATCAATTTAAAAGAACAATAAAGCAGTGTTACATGGCAGGGAATGGAGATGACAAGCTTAGCAGAAGCATTTCTAGAATTTGTCTTTTCCAAGAAGAAAGCTTCTTAAACTTATATTGTTCCCAATTTCTTGTGTTTGATTTTCGAGTTTAACTTATGGCTTTTTTTTTTTTTCAAAATAAGGGCAATGGCTTTTTTTTTTTTCCCAAAAATAAGGGCAACTAAGCCTCTCAATGCTCTGGGCTAGTTGTCCTGCTGCCCTGATGATATGGAAATGTTCTATTTTCTTGTGTTCCATTTACTGTTTTATTGTCATAGCTATTGATAAAAGAAAACTCTTTGCCCAAATGCATTTTTTGGCCTTAAATTGGCTTGACCAGTGGACATTACCTTTGGACAATTAGCCCCTTTGGTAACAAAAGACTTTCCTAACCAACAGCACTCACAGTCTATTGATGTTAGAATTTCTAATGTCTCTGAATTAATCTTTCCTCCTGCTTTTGCATGTAGCAGGGTTTTTTTTTTTTTTTTCATTTTTGCTTGAGCAGTTCCACATTCAGTTGGTATTATGGCTTTCTTCCATTAATCAGCATAAAAAATTTCTGAGATATCTTATGTTTAATTACAAAGGCCAGAGGTTGGAGGGAGGAGGAGATAAAAGAAATTAATCAGTTAACAGTTGCTGCTAAACCAAAGAAAAAAAATGTTATACATTCCTGAGTGTGTCTTGAAACCTTTGGGACAAGGGTGAAATGGAAGCAGTTGTTACCTTGGAGGTAATAGTTCCTATTATTTCAAGATCTACAGGATGTGGTTTTGGTTCTCCTTGCTCTGAAGACAAAGAGACCCCCTGCCTGAAAAAGGCTCAAGCCAGTTTTGGGGGTCAAAGTTGACCTAGATTGATCTGCCATGCTAGTACTCTGTCATGCTGAATGGCACACCTACCAGCAGCCAGGACAGGAAACATTGAACCATTTAAGGAGGGAAAAAAGGGTAGAAGTAGGTTTCAGGGAAATCTCTACCAACTTCTCAGAAAATCCATGAATATTCTTCTCCCTTATTAAAATGTACCTCCCCTTTCACTGAGTGTCCCATATAGTGTTCAACACAGTTCAGAGATGTACCACACCACTCTCTAAGTTGGCCTAAGTTGGCCCCACTCTGTTCATCTATTGTGTATCTTTGTTTTCTCAACAAAATGCCAGCTGCTCACCATTTGTTATTCTCCAACTTGTTCCTGAATTCCTGCTTGAAGCAAACTCAAGGACCTGGGTAGTGGAAGCCATGGATGTTTGGCACCACATTGACTTAAATCTCATCACTATCAAATGGCACAGCCATTGTGCCCTGTTTACATATAGATTTTCTGGACTGTTAACTCCCACCAATCCAGAAGCAATAAGTGCTTCCCCATAGGAATTACTTTCCTTATCCCAAAGCTTTTCTCACTGCTTTGTTTTCTCCTGCTCTTCTTATCTATAGCTGATGTAGATTCATTGTAAACAAATTATGCTTTTTTTCCCCAAAGTTTATAAGAATATTCTTAGCTCTAGGTCCAGCAGACATTTTTCCCAACAGTTACCTAACCTTGCTGATGGTAGTTTGTGGAAACTTATCTAATGACTGGATCCTTTTTATGGTTTGCCTCTGTAGCAGCTCAATAAATCTCTTTTATTTCATAGATATCTCAGTCTCAAGAGTTTTGGCTTAATAAAGAATTTTGGTTTAGCAATCAATTTTGCTACTCCTAAACTAACAAACCTGTCCCCAAAGAAAGCCCAGAAAGAGGTTAAGCCATCATATATGAAAAAGCATTATCTATTTTATTTTATTTTTGACAGGCACAGTTAGACAGTGAGAGAGAAAGACAGAGAGAAAGGTCTTCCTTCCATTGGTTCACCCCCCAAATGGCTGCTATGGCTGGCGCGCTGTGCTGATCTGAAACCAGGAGCTGGGTACTTACTCCTGGTCTCCCATGCAGGTGCAGGGCCCAAGCACTTGGGCCACCCTCCACTGCCTTCCCTGGGCCACAGCAGAGAGCTGGAATGGAAGAGGAGCAACTGGGACAGAATCTGGCACCCCAACCGGGACCAGAGCCCGGGGTGCTGCCACCGCAGGTGGAGGATTAGCCAAGTGAGCCATGGTGCCGGCCCAGCATTATCTTTTAAAATTAGGTTTTATTATTATTATTTATTTTGGGAGTCAGAGAAAGAGCAAGCAAGTGCAAGCATCCATCTGCTGGTTCACTCCCTAAATGCCCAGAGCCAGGAATTTAATCTAAGTCTCAAATGAATGGCAGAAATGCAATTATTTGAGCCATCATCATTGCCTCTCAGTGTCTACATTAGCAGGAAGGGAAGCTGTTTACATATAAACTGGAGACAGGTATCTGACCCAGGTACTGTGATAAAGGAAGCAGGTGTCTTAACTGCTAGGCCAAATGCCCACCCCATGAAGAGCATTTTGACCTGAAGAAGCAATGGGTGTGGTAGTGGTACCTAGGTGTATATGTAACAGAGGGAAGTGGAAATAAGAAGAAAAAAACAGTGAAACAGCACCGGAAGCAAAGATTGAAAAATCTAGTTGTAGTTTCTCTGTTTGGTGTAGTTATCTTCACATATGCTACCCAACCTAGAGATTTCCCTAAAGAAAGACTCAATGTTACTCCATTCAATAGTGCTTGCAAAATATTCCATGAATTATATTCTATTGGAACAACAAATCAATATAGTGCTTGATTTCTAATCCTAAAGAGAATGTTTTAGGTTCTCACGGTGCTTGGAAATAAAGTACATATTTCCCATTTATTTAATAGGTTATGTAAATCTTAATGAAACTTAAAGTACCAATTGAATACTGTGCAACAGTGTTCCTTTAAAAATGTTCTTGTGGAGTCACAAAGGACAAGATAATTAAAACTCCTTGCAGAGTTTAGTTCTTTGACCTCTCATTAGTTTTAGTATTATAAATTGCCATTTGTTAGAAGCCAAATTTGATTATTAGCCCCTCTGCACTTACAGCATGCATTCCGAGGAATGGATGCTGTGTGACTCAGAGGCACGCTGTGGCTGCATATGTGAGATGGAAAATGGAGGCTTCAATGGCCTTGCTCCTGTGTATTCATGAGTTAGTTATACCAAAGTGGTGAAACAAGGTAAAAGCAGCCCTTTCCAACTTCCTCAAGTAAGAGTTTGAAAAAAGAAACCCAATGGAAAGTATGACAATTTCATTCTGGAAGCACCTTTATTAGATGTCATGGAGGGAGGAAGGGAAGGAATTTTAGTCCCTATATAGTTTCATCATTTAAAATAGTCATATCACTTTACATCACCATGCACAGTGAGATAAAGACTGACTGGCTTCTTCAAGGTGTTGAAACAAGGACATAAGCCTGAGCCATTTTAGCTCCTTGTCTGAAAGTAGTTAAAAATTCCCTTCTCCCCTTATCCCTGCCTTCTTTCAAGACACCAGCTCATCCCCAAGCCCTGCATTGTTCCCCACCTCACCCCCTGCATTCTTTTCCAAGTTTGAAAGCCCATGAAAAACCTGAAAAACCTGTATGGAGAAACTTACCTCACTACTGCCCTTACCCTTACTCTGGACCCTTAGCCCACCCTAAGTTATATAAGGCCCAGCACTCGGGGACTGTGCCCTCCTCCACATGTTTGGCTTGGGTGCACACTGGCAGTTGGCCACCTCTGTGAATTTATTTTTCTTGAATAAATTTGCTTTGGCTGTGAGTTCGTATACTGTTACTTTTCTGTTCTGCACCCCTTTTCCTTACACAAGGTATTTCCACAAGTGATTGCAGAAACTCCAAGTAAGAGACTACTAGTACACTCATTGTCTCTCTGGGTAGGTACACTGGTCTCTGCATTTTAATTAATTCCTTGATATGGCCACTAGGAGGCTTAGCAAGTGAAATCAGGCTCCCTGCCAAAGCCAATGTCCATAAAACAGCCTACTTCTAATTTTTTAAAGGTGATGACTGTTGATGTACAATGTAATACTTTATCCATTTTAGGATTTTTTTGTTCTAGTACTATTGGTTGAACTCTGTAATTAACACACAATTATTCTTAGGTGTTTAAATTTTAACTGAAAAGTGATCCCTGTTAAATATAAGAGTGGGAATAAGAGAGGGAGAAGATGTACAATTTGGGACATGCTCAATCGGATTTGCCCCACACGATGGAGTTAGAAACGTGCCAGGGGATTCCAATTCAATCCCATCAAGGTGGCATGTACCAATGCCATCTCACTAGTCCAAGTGATCAATTTCAGTTCACAATTGATGGCTCTGATAGGTCTAAGAGTCAAAGGGATCACACAAACAAGACTAGTGTCTGCTAATACTAGCTGATAGAATAAAAAAGGGAGAGAATGATCCAACATGGGAAGCGGGATACACAGCAGACTCATAGAATGGCAGATGTCCTAAACAACACTCTGGCCTCAGAATCAGCCCTTAAGGCATTCAGATCTGACTGAAGAGCCCATGAGAGTATTGTGGGCATGGAAAGCCAAGACACTCTGGGAAAAAAAATAGAAGACCTAATTGAAAGATCTCTGCGAGTGAGATCCCAGTGGAAAGAATGAGGTCATCAAAGAATGAGGTACCTTTCTCTGAAGGGAGGAGAGAACTTCCACTTTGACTATGACCCTGTCTGAATAAGATCGAAGTCGGTGAACTCAAAAGGCTTCCATAGCCTTGGCAACTCATGACTAGAGCCTAGGGAGATTACTGACACCATAAACAAAAGTGTCAAATTGTTAAGTCAGCAACAGGAGTCACTGTGTACTTACTTCTCATGTGGGATCTGTCCTTAATGTGTTGTCCAATGTGAAGTAATGCTATAACTAGTACTGAAACAGTATTTTACACTTTGTGTTTCTGTGTGGGTGCAAACTGATGAAATCTTTACTTAATATATACTAAATTGATCTCCTGTATATAAAGATAATTGAAAATGAATCTTGATGTGAATGGAATGGGAGAGGGAGCGGGAGATGGGAGGGGTGTGGGTGGGAGGGATGTTATGGGGGGGAAGTCATTGTAATCCATAAACTGTACTTTGGAAATTTATATTTACTAAATAAAAAAAAACCTAAAAACTCAAAAAAAAATTAAGGTGAGCAAGTTGAATCAGAGTTGTGTGAACAGAGAAAAACACAATAGTAAGAATATGGAAATTAACTCCCCAACCATCCCCATGTTTGCCAGACAAAAGTAAAACCAACAACAACAGAAAAACTGTTCCCACTGCTACCATTCTACTCTAGAGGATCATCTGAGGCAAGCATGTAAGTTTCCAACTTTCTCAAGTTTCAGATTGTGAAACAGGATGACATAAAGTCAAAGTTTTAAAAACACATGAGTATACACAATAATAACATTAATAGTGTTCCGTAGACTCCCTTTTAGTGAATTTCCACCTAATCAACTTACTGAATTAATTGACACTCAGTAAGACCCAATGACCAATAGCCATGGTTTACTAACTGCTTGAGTTCAATAGTGTGGTTAGAAGTGTCTAGCTTGGGGCTAGTGTTATGGCATAGCAGGTTAAGCCACCTCTTGAGATGTCAGCATCTGATATTAGCATGCTGGTTTGAGTCCTAGCTGCTCTGCTTCCAAACCAGTTTCCTTCTAATGTATCTGGGAAGGCAGCAGATGAGGACCATGTATTTAGGTCCATGACACCCACATAGGTGGCCCAGATCAAGGTCCTGGATCCTGGCTTTGGTTTTGCACAGACCTAACTGCTGTGGCCACTTAGAGAGTGAACCAAGATATGGAAGATTTCTCTCTCTCTCTCTTTCTCCCTCTTCCTGTCACTCTATCTTTCAAATAAATAAATAAATCTTAAAAAGAAATGTCTGGGGGCTGGCATTGTGGTGTAGTGGTTAAGGCTGCCACCTACAGTGCTGGCATCCCATATGGGAACCGGTTTGAGACCCGGATGCTTCACTTCCAATCTGGCTCTCTGCTAAGGCCTAGGAAAGCAGTAGAAGATGGCCCAAGTCCATGGGCCCCTGCATCCACATGGGAGACCCAGAAGAAACTCCTAGTTCCTGGCATCGGATAGGCCCAGCTCCAGCTGTTGCAGCCATCTGGTGAGTGAGGCAACAGATGGAAGGCCTCTCTCTCTCTGGCTCTGTCTCTCTGTAACTCTACCTTTCAAATAAATAAATCTTAAAAAAAAAAAAAAGAAAAGAAATGTCTGGTTTTCCCAGACACTTCTGCTTTAACTATTTGAGTTGTATGCTTATAAAAGGATTAGTTGCATTTGTTCCACATCTATTTATGCCAATTTTATGTAATAATATAATTATGTGATTTAATTAATTATTATGTGAACTGATGAAATGTGAATGCAGAGTGAATTGTTGCTTCAATGAAATCTAGGCTGAATGTCTGTATAAGACTTGGTAAAAGTAAGGTGCTAAAAAATCTTGTCTCAGGGAAGAGTTAGGGAGAAAACAGCAGAGGAAACTCCACACAAATTAGAGGAACAGTGTGGGCCTGCCTGGAGGGTGTGGACACACAACTCAGGACCAGAGCAGTTGAAAGCCTCAGCATCAGCTTTGAAGTTAGGTGAGATAAGACTGCAGTAGCCCAAGCCATTGGTGATAAAGCTTCAGGAAGAGCCTAGTGTGAGTTCGGCCTGGAGACCTGTGTGGGACAGTGTGCTTACCAAGCTAGAGAGAATAAACAGGGGGGAATGTTTCTCTCTCCCTGACCAGCTGTCATTGACATCTTTTAACTGGCTGAGAGAGGGTGGGCACCATTTTGGACATACACAACAGCTGTGCCAGCTTGTGTCCACATGCCTAGCAACCAGCTGAGAGGAGATGCCTGAGTCTAGCTGGGAGAGTTCACAGGAAAGACTGGGAACTCGTGACTGTGGAAGCCTTGTGTGCTGGGACTTTGAGAACACTGTATATGTATGGGAGGGCACAGGCTGCAGTTGAAACTTTGGACAGTCACTGTGGGCAGTTCTACATGTTCAGTGTTCCTTGACCATACTGAGCACACACCTCTTGGTATTCACTGAAAGAGCAGACACTCCACTAAGCCACAGAGGAATACTTCAAAGATAAATCCCACCATAGGGGAAAAGTATCACCACAAATGCCTAATAATAAAGGCAGCAACAAAAATAAGGAAGACAATATCATGTCCCCAAAAGAACACAGCATTAGCATTCAAAACTAGAATGTTAAAATAAACAGATGGATGAAATGCCAGAAACAAAATTAAAAAAATTGATCGTAAGATTACTTACAAGTAATTAGAAGCAAATTTAGGAACTAAAGAAATCTGTACATTGCATGAAAGAAAATTCTGCCCATGAAATTGAGATTTTTAAAGAGAAATCAAAACGAAATATTGGAAATAAAGAATTCAATAGAACAGGGCCAGCGCTGTGGCTCACTTGGTTAATCCTCTGCCTGTGGCACCAGCATCCCATATGGGCACTGGGTTCTAGTCCAGGTTGCTCCTCTTCCAGTCCAGCTCTCTGTTGTGGCCCAGGGGTGCAGTGGAGGATGGCCCAGGTGCTTGGGCCCTGCACCCGCATGGGAGACTGGGAAGAGGCACCTGGCTCCTGGCTTTGGGACGGTGCAGCACTGGCTGTAGTGGCTATTTTGGGGGTGAGCCAACGGAGGGAAGACCTTTCTCTCTGTCTCTCTCCCTCACTGTCTAACTATCTGTCAAATAAATAAAAAAAAAGAAATAAAAAAAAGAAATGGACACTAAAAAGAAAAAAAAGAATTCAATAGAACAAATAAAAAATACCATGGAAAAGCTTAAGAACAGACTAGGTGAGGCAGAAGAAAGAATATCCAACTTGGAAGACAAATATCTGGAAATTTTACAGTCAGACCAAAAAGAAAAAAAAAAAAAGTACAAGAAAACTGAAAAACAGTGTCGTAGATTTATGGGATACTATCAAACAAGCCAATATATGGGTCTTAGCAGTTCCTGAAGGTGTAGAAAGAAAGAATGAATCAGAAGGCATTATTATTGAAATAATCACAGAAAACTTCCCTAATTTGGAGAAAGAAAGGGACGTCCAAGTTCAGGAAACAAATAGAAATCCTAATAGACATGACCAGAAAAAATCTTCACCATGACACATTGAAGTCAAACTCTCCATAGTAAAACATTAAGAAAAGATTCTAAAATGTGCTTGAGAGAAGTGCCAGATTACTTTCAGAGGATCTCCAATTAGACTCAAAGTTGACTTCTCAACAGAAACCTTACAGGCTATGACAGAATGGCGAGATATATTCCAAGTGTTAAGAGAAAAAAAACTGTTATCCCAGAATAATGTACCCTTCAAAGCTCTTATTTATGAATGAAGGTGAAATAAAGATTTCCATAAAAACAGAAATTGAAAGAATTTGTCACCACTAGTCTAGCTTTACAAAAGATGCTTAAGGTTGCGCTATCCACAGAAACACAGAAACATGGTCTTCATTATGAAAAAAGTGAAAGGAGAAAAACTCCCAGTAAAATATAAAGAAAACAATAGAAATATATTTGAAAAAATAGCAGGACCAAGTTAATACTTATCAATTGTCACTGTGAATATAAATGGCCTCAATTTTCCAGTTAGAAGATACAGGCTGGCTGAATGGATTAAAAACAAAACTCATCTATTTGCGGCCTACAAGAAAACACATCTCACCAACAAAGATGCAGACAGACTGAAAGTGAAAGGAGGAAAATAGATATTGCATGGTAACAGAAATAAAAAAAAAAGCTGGTGTAGTCATCCTAATATGAGGCAAAATAGACTTTAACACAAAAACTGTTAAAAGAGGAAAAGAAGGGCACAATGTAATTTTTAAGGGATCAATTCAACAGGAAGATGTAACTATTATAAGCATATATGTACCTCATTATAGGGAACCTGGTTATTTAAAAGAAGTGTTAATGTATCTAAAGGGAGACACAGACACCAATACAATAGTAATGAGGGACTTAATACCCCACTTTCAGCAATGGACATATCAACCAGACAGAAAATCAGCAAGAGAACAACAGAATTAATTGACACTATAGACCAAGTGGACCTAACTGATATCTACAGAATTCTTCATCCCTCAGTTACAGAATATACAGTCTTCTCACTAGTGCATGAAACTTTCTCAAGGATTGACCACATGCTAAGCCATAAAGCAAGTCTCAGCAAATTCAAATAATTGAAATAATACCATGCATCTTCTCTGACGACAATGGAATGAAGCTGGAAACCAGCAACTCAGGAACCTCAGGAATCATGTGAAAACACATGAAGACAGAACAACATGCTCCTGAATGAACAGTGTGTCTTAGAAGAAATCAAAAGACAAATAAAAAAAATTTATGGACAAAAGTAAAAATGACAATGCAACTTATCAAAACTTTTGGGAAACAGTAAAAGCAGTGTTAAGAGGAAAGTTTATAGTAATTGGTGCTTACATCAAGAAATTGGAAAGGCACAGAATAAATGAACCATCAATGCATCTCAAGGACGTAGAAAAACAATTACAAACCAAACCCATATCTACTAGTAGAAAAGAAATGCTTAAAATTAGAGAAGAAATCAACAAAATTAAAACAAAAAAAAAAACAATAGAAAAGATCAGCCAAATGACAAGTTGGTTTTTTCAAAACAAAATAAAACAAAAACACAATTGAGACACCATTGACCTAACTAACCAAAAGAAAGAGAAGACCCAAATCAATAAAATTAGAGGTGAAAAAGTAAATGTAACAACAGATACCACAGAAATAAATTAGGTAATCAAAAATTACTACAAAGAGTTGTATGCAATAAATTGGGAAATCTAGAAGAAACTGATTCCTGGATACATACACCCTAACTAAATTGAGCCATGAAGACATAGAAATCCTAAACAGACCAATAACCAAGACAGAAATTGAATCAGTAATAAAGACCCTCCCAGCAAAGAAAAGCCTAGGTCTGAATGCCTTCATCACTGAATTCTACCTGACATTTAACAAAAAACTAGATCCAATTATTCTCAAGCTATTCAAAAAAATCAAAAGGGAGGGAACTCCTGCTATGATGTCAACATCATCTTAATTCCTAAACTTGAAAAAGATAAAACAGAGAAAATGAACTCTAGACCAATTTCCCTGATGAACATAGACACAAAAATCCTCAACAAAATACTAACCAATCAAATCCAAACAACACATCAGAAAGATCATTAACCCAGACCAAGTTGGATTTATCCCTGGTAAGCAGGGATGGTTCAACATTCACAAATCAATGTGATATATCACATTAACAAACTGAAGAACAAAACCCATGTGATTGGCTGGCGCCATGGCTCACTTGGCTAATCCTCCACCCGTGGCGCCGGCACCCTGGGTTCTAGTCCTGGGTGGGGCAGTGGATTCTGTCCTGGTTGCTCCTCTTCCAGTCCAGCTCTCTGCTGTGGCCTGGGAAGGCAGTGGAGGATGGCTCAAGTGCTTGGGCCCTGCACCTGCGTGGGAGACCAGGAGGAAGTACCTGGCTCCTGGCTTTGGATAGGCACAGTGCACTGGCTGTAATGGCCATTTGGGGGGTGAACCAACGGAAAAAGGAAGACCTTTCTCTCTGTCTCTCTCTCTCTCACTGTCTAACTCTGCCTGTCAAACAAACAAACAAACAAAAAAAAAACCAAAAAAACAAAAACCATGTGATTATCTCAATAGATGCAGAGAAAGCAGTTGATAAAATACAACACCATTTCAGGATGGAAACTCTAATCAAATTGGGTATGGAAGAAATGTTCCTCAACACAGTCAAGGCAATTTGTGACAAACTCACAGCATCCTATTGATTGGGGAAACATTGAAAGTACTCCCACTAAGATCCAGAAAGAAAATAAGATGCCCACTCTCACCATTACTATTCAATATCATACTAGAATTTTTAGCTAGAGCCATTAGAAGAGTAAAAGAAAGCAAAGTGATACAAATTTGGAGAGAGGAAGTCTAACAATCCATTTTTACAGATGACATGATTCTATATATAGGGGATACAAGAGACTCCACTAAGTGACTATTGGAACTCATAGAAGAGTTTGGTAAAGTGGCAGGATATAAAATCAACACATAAAATCTATAGCCTTTGTATACACAGACAATGCCATGGCTGTAAAGGAACTTCTAAGATCTACCCCATTCTCAATAGCTACTCAAAAATCAAATACCTTGGAATAAACTTAACCAAGGATATCAAAGGTCTCTATGATGAGAATTACAAAATCTTAAAGAAACAGAAGAGGATACCAAAAAATGGAAAAATCTTCCATGTTCATGGATTGGAAGAATCAATATCATCAAAATGTGCATTCTTCCAAAAACAATTTACAGATTCAACATGATACCAATCACAATATCAAGGATATTTTTCTCAGATATAGAAAAAATGATACTGAAATTCATATGGAAACATAGGAGACCCTGGATAGCTAAAGCAATCTTAAACATCAGAAACAAAGTCGGAGGCATCACAATACCAATTTTCAAGACATACTACAGGGCAGTTTTAATCAACACAGCCTGGTACTGGCGCAAGAACAGATGGATAGACCAATGGAACAGAATACAAATGCCAGAAATCAACACCCACATCTACAACCACTTATCTTTGACAAAGGATCTAAAATGAATCTCTACAGCAAGGACAGTCTCTTCAACAAATGGTGCTGGGTAAACTGGATTTCCAGAAGTATGAAGCAAGACCCCTATCTTATACCTTACACAAAAATCCACTCAAAATGGATTAAAGACCTATATCTATAACCTGATACCATCAAATTATTTGAGAACACTGGGGAAAGCCAGTAAGATATTTTCACAGGCCAAGAGAGGCGCAGGCAACCAAAGCCAAAATTAACAAATGGGATTCATCAAATTGAGAAGTTTCTGCACTGCAAAAGAAACACTCAGGAGAGTGAAGAAGCAACCAACATAAGGGGAGAAATTATTTGTAAACTATGCAACTGATAAAGGATTAATATCCAGAATCTATAAAGTATTCAAGAAACTCAATAACAACAAAGCAAACAACCCAGTTAAGAAATGGGCTAGAGACTTAAACAGACATTTTTCAAAAGAGGACATCCAAATGGCCAACAGACACATGAAAAAATGTTTAGGATTACTAGCTGTCATGGAAGTGCAAATCAAAACCACAATGAGGTTTTACTACCCCTCCCCCCGCCCCCTGTTAGAATGGCTTTCATACAGAAATCAACAAACTACAAATGCTAGCAAGGATGTGGGAAAAAAGGCACGGTAATCCACTGTTGGTGGATTATAGACTGGTACAACCACTGTGGAAGACAGTATGGAGATACCTCAGAAATCTGAATATAGACCTACCATTTGACCCAGCCATCCCACTCCTGGGAATTTACCCAAGGGAAAAGAAATCAGTAAACAAAAGAGTTATCTGCACCTCCACGTTTATTGCAGCTCAATTCATAATAGCTAAGACATGGAATCAACCCGAATGCCAGTCAACTGAAGACTGGATAAAGAACTAATGGGGCCGGCGCCGCGGCTCAATAGGATAATCCTCCACCTTGCAGCGCTGGCACACCGGGTTCTAGTCCCGGTCAGGGTGCCGGATTCTGTCTCGGTTGCCCCTCTTCCAGGCCAGCTCTCTGCTGTGGCCTGGGAGTGCAGTGGAGGATGGCCCAAGTCCTTGGGCTCTGCACCCGCATGGGAGACCAGGAGAAGCACCTGGCTCCTGCCTTCGGATCAGAGCGGTGCGCCGGCCGCCTTGGAGGGTGAACCAATGGCAAAAGGAAGACCTTTCTCTCTCTCTCACTGTCCACTCTGCCTACCAAAAAAAAAAAAAAAAACCACACACACACACACAACTGCAGAATTCTGAAGGCCTACAATGCCTCTGAAAATGTCTTAAAAAAAAAAAAGAACTAATGGGATATATACACCATGGAATGCTACACACCAGTAAAATAGAAAATGAAATCCTGTCATTTGCAATAAAATGGATAAAACTGGAAAGCATCATACTTAGTGAAATAATCCAGTCCCCAAAGGACAAATACCGTACGTTCTGCTGGATCTGTGATAACTAATGGAGCACCTAACAAGTGATCTATAGAAGTGAAATTAACACTTGGAGCTGTAATGACTTTGAACAGCCCTTGTCTTGACTGTTGCAGAACAGTTTTCTTTTTCTGTACAATATGTTGAACTCTTTACTTAGTTTAGAGTTAATTGAATGTGTATAAAGTTAATTGAAAATAGATCTTATTAACAAATAAGAATAAGAGAGGGAGGTGGAAGAGGGGTGGGAGGGTGGTGCAGTGTTAAGAATCAGTATATTCCTAAAGCTGTCTTTATGAAAAGCATGAAGTTTTTATTCCTTAAAAAAAGGTTTCTGGGGAAAAATCTGTCAAATTAGGCATGGGTGAGAAAAAAGTAAAAGATGAAAATTGTAATAACTTAGAAAGAGTCTACATTCAGCTCACTTCACATGTTTTACTTTCTACTTTATTTTATGGAAAATTTCAACTGTATCTAAAATTAGAAAGTCTGTTATAATTAACATGATGTACTCATCATCCAGTTTCAACAGTCCTCTCTACAGGTCCAATCTTGATTCATCTATACTTCATCTACACTCCTGCTGCAATTATTTCAAACTAAATTTCAGATATCATATCACTTTCTCTAATAGGTCTTTTTAAGTTCTCATTTTATTTTAAGTAATCTAAAATTGAAATTATTATGTTTGTAGCTTGTGCAAATAACATACTGCAAATTTCGGAAATTCAACACATAGCTAAATAATAAGCTGGAGGGTAGAAAAACAATCATGGATAAATGATTTTCCATGACATGCCTGTATTGAAACCTAGAAGGAAGAAGTTATCCATTAATAAACCTAATGCTCAAAAAGTATTTGTTAAGATAAAATACCCTATCGGAATAAGATCAAAGTCAGCGAACTCTAAAGGCTTCCATAGCCCTGGCAACTCATGACTAGAGCCCAGGGAGATTACTGACGCCATGAACAGGAGTGTCAAATTGTTAAGTCAGCAACAGGAGTCACTGTGTACTTACACCCCATGCGGGATCTGTCCCTAATGTGTTGTCTAAAGCCAAGTGATGCTATGACTGGTACTGAAACAGTATTTTTATACTTTGCGTTTCTGTGTGGGCGCAGACTGATGAGGTCTTTGCTAATTATATACTGAAGTGATCTTCTGTATATAAAGAGAATTGGAAATGAAAAAAAAAAAAACAACCTGGTGTTAAAATGGAAATGGCATAGAAAATTAATTATTTTGAAAAAAAAATTATGTAGGATCTCTGTCTTTAATGTGCTGTACATTGCTATTTAATGCTATAATTAGTAATCCAATGGTAGTTTTTTCACTTGATGTTGCTATATGGGCAAAATGTTGAAATCTTTACCTAATATATACTAAACTGATCTTCTGTATACAAAGAGAATTGAAAATGAATCTTTACATGAATGGAAGGGGAAAGGGCGCGGGAGGGGGGAGGGTTGCGGGCGGGAGGGAAGTTATGGGAGGGGGGAAGCCATTGTAACCCATAAGCTATACTTTGGAAATTCATATTCATTAAATAAAAGAAAAAAAAAAGATAAAATATTCAAGATGTACTGCATATTTAAGTTATTTTTTATTTCAATTGCTTTGTTGGGCTAAATCATGATCTACTGAGTTCTACTTGTTGGATTAGTGAATTTTTAGTATAGAAATAATATGATGATTATGCAATGTAATCAACATGTTGAGAATGACTTACATGTCAAGATTAACATAAATCAATATCTGAGTAATGCCATATTTTTGAGGTTTATTTGATTTGGAAAAAGAAAAATGCATAGCTTTAACATTTGCTTCATTGGAAAAATATTGGCTTTGAGAGTAGCAAAGATGTCATGCTAATTGAGATGCTTGTTCAAATCCAAATTCTTCTTTCAGCATTGTCAATCCTGGTCACATCAGTGAATACTTTAGTGATTCTGCCATATTTATCAACCCCCAAACATACCTGAGTAGATTACAGATGGGCACCCCAAGATGCCTGTTCATTGTCCAACTATTGTAAGTCAACTGCTCTTTCTCATAATTTGGAAGTACTGCTAATGCACCTGGAAAGGCATAAGAAGATGACCCATGTTCTTGGGTCCCTGCCACCTATGTGGGAGCCCCAGATGGAGTTACAAGCTCTTGCCCATTGTGGCCATGTGGGGAGTGAACCAGAAGATGGAAGATCTCTCTCTCTCTCTCTCTCTGTGTGTGTGTGTGTGTGTCTTTCCTTCTCTATTTAACTGCCTTTCAAATAAGTAAATAAATCTTGAAAAAAAAAAGAATTGGAAGTAAAATACATAGCTGTATGTCGAAAATACATTGGTGATTGACCTATATGGCTACTGTAACCAAATTAGACCATGTGAATCCAGAGGAAGTAAGGAGAGAGAGAGAGAGAGAGAGAGAGAGAGAGAGAAGGCCGAGAGGAGACAGGCAGAGACAAGAGGTGTTTTTGAGACAAGAGTGAGCAAGTATGGTTTCTGACTTACGTAAAACTTCCAGTTCCAAGATTCTTGACTAGACTTCATTCATTTCCCTTGGATTTCCATGAAATTGTTCACAGCAAACTTATATTCAATTTCTTTTTATTCACACTTACTTGAGTGGGCTCCTGTTCCTTAAAAACCACAATCATTGACTGAGAAACAGGATGCCTTTTGATACAGAAGGTGCAAGCAGAGTGAAAAGGCACAGATGCTAAAGCACCTGATGGCTTAAACCAAGCATAGCCTTAGGCTAGGGTTTCTCATGGCAAGCTCCTAAGTATGTGTACATATGTATATGTACACTTATGTGTATGGATGACTATTTAATATCCACTAATGCTCATGATATCTATAAAGCACCCTGAACTGTGCCAGCTTAGGGTATTTCATCCACATATTATCTCATATAAGAAGAAAGAGTTATCAGCTGGTAAAAACCCAGGCCTATAGAGCAGGCAGAATCACATTTTTTATTCATGCTTTTACTGCTGTGCTCCTCTATTATTTTGAAGTTGCTTTTTAACCTGAAAATGAGCATCTTGTGTTTTTTATTTTATTTCTTTCCCCCATGAACCCATTCCAGATTGCTGCAAGAAAATAATGCACCATATTCATTCATAGTCAATGCTTGAATATATTCAATATCTACTACATATCAAGTACTTTAGCACACTCTTGTTATGTAATGTTCTTCTGCAAGCAGTGTTTTACACATGAGGAAATTGGAAGTCAGAAAAATTAAGTGTCTTCCCCAAAGTTGCATGGTTTGTAAGCGGCAGGATGAGGTTCCAAGAAAGTGTTTCTTTGCCATAGAAAGGCTATTATTTCTCATCCAACCATTAGTGCAGTAGCATTGAGTGCATAAAGCAGAATGGAATCTATGGATTAGAATAAGGCTAAGGGTGGCATTCTTCCATGATGAAGAAATAATTATAGTCATGTTACAGATGAAATTACTTTAATTTATAACTCTGTTAATTCATCACTTGGACTATTAAGAGGGGGTATTGCTACTTAGCAAAATATACTCTAAGCAAGACAGACGGGAAGTGATCATAGATAGCCTGTGCTCAGATTGCAAGAACAGAACTTGGGTGCCCTTGGGATTAATTTGAGTTTATATCATAAGTAAATCTGATCGGATTTGACCTTAGCTTCTTTTGTATTTATTGCTATTACATATAATAGCTGCTTTCCTCATGAAATATCCTGAAAGGAGATGCCAGTGAGTATTTCATGTTTTAAGAATTCTGAGGTCTTCAGTAGAGGAAAAACTTGGAATGGTAATCAGGAATGCTGGCTGAAACCTTTTGCAAACAGATCAACACAAGCCTATGTAGTTCTATTATGAGTCAGGTAGGTCTTGATTTTTTTACGTACCTTCCTAGAGGAAATCACTTCCCTTGCCTGAATGTAGTATACCCATTTGTAAATTGAGCAAGTCAATCTGTTAGTGCCCTAGCTTATCACCTGATGCGATAATTTTGCATTCCATGAAAAACACTTTCCAAAAGCAAGAGCTCACTGAAATAGAATGATCATGTTCCTCTTCCTTTCAGAAAGTCACTTAATTGGATGGCTATGCATTTCCTAGAAGTTGGTGAATCTAATATTTGATGGATACTAGCCTAGTTTATACTGACATTTTGCGTGACTTCCCCTAGACATTACACAATCTGACATGACTCTTCCATACAGTTCATCTGGCCCAGAGGTTAAACATGCTCATTTGCTTAATATTACAGTTCTGCATACACATATCTGCCAACACTTCTAGCACTTGGGAAAAAAATGAATTCTGGAAAGACTGACATTTTACCTTTTTGTTTGTTCTTGACAGGAGTGTTGTTTTCCCTTTGCAATTTCATGAGAATTGTATAGTCTTTATTGAATGACCAAATGTGTTTGTTTTTGGAATATGACAGAGAACTTCTATTTTCCTATAAAAATACCTTCAGGGAGTAGTCTATTCAATTTCTAAGGCTGCCATTCATTCACAAACATTAAATGAATTTTAAACAGATTTTTTTTGTCATGAAATGAAGACAATTTCCAGAGAATTCCATATGTAAAGCTTCTAATTTCCATAAGAAAATACAGAGCCAACTACCCCTCAACTCTACCTTAAGCCTATAGTTCTGGACTTCTCACAAATTTACGTGCTGTGCTGCAGCTTTGTTCAGCCTAACCTCTCTGTCCTCAGGTCTATGTTCATTGTTAATGTCAGAACTGAAGAAGAGGTTGCGGAGAATCACTTAGATGTGTACTTTTTTTCTTGGAGCTTTCCCATGTCAGTGTGTCACTTTCTGAGTCCTGAGATAAGTCATAATAATAAGTCTTACCATCAATAATATCATTATCCCTAAGGATAGTACTCTGGTTTCTGCGACATTCAAATTGATGTTCCTATTTCTAAAGCATTTCCCTCTTTGTGTCTACCTGAGTTGTCTTATCTCACACAAGTTTTTCTCGAATAAACACTGATATAACTTTTATGCTTTTAGATACCTTCCCTAATAGTGCATATTCAATTATTTTAGGACACAGCATCAGAATACTATGTGTGCTGCTCCTAATTTGGAAAAGAAGTTCATCTTTCCAAATGGCTGTTGAAGCAACTCTACCAAGGGAAAGTAGTTCTGACTTCATTCAGGTGTTATTGTTGTGCCATGAACAGTTTTTTTTAGATATTTCTTAAACAGTTAATAATATTTCACTGCCTGCTGCTCTGACCACAATCACCCCTCAGTTTTCAGAATGAGAGTTGTGAATGAGGACTGGTTTGTTTGCCATATATATTTTCAACTGTAACCAAGAGATTGCAACCTACTAATCCTGGAGGGGATGGTGACATTTGGGACGTGTATAGATGTACTATAGGTTACATTTCTGACATTTTGATTCACATGATTGCTCCAGTTATTGAAAACTTTAATGTACTTTGAAAGGGCCAGAGAGTAACCTGTGATTTCAAAATTATTCCTGTATTTTCTGGCATATATCACATTTTAGACAATAGTAGAAATAACAGTGTATGAAATAGTAGCAAAAAGGAATGGGTAGATGACTTTTCCTAGTTCTGTCATCTAAGAGTCTATGGAAAAATTGGACATATTTTTGTGAAGATTTTATAAAACAATCAAGAATATACAGTGTATGTTAGAAACACTAAGAAAAAAATCAGATAGAAAAATAATTTGGGTAGAAAAGTTCCTCTTCAAACAGCGATAATAACACAACTTGTTGGAAAGACCCAAGGTTTAACCCACACGATGGTTTGGTAAAATTCAATATTCATGGACCAGTTTTTGGACTGAAATGACCAGCTATTTCTACCATCACAGTTAAATTGATACCTGGTTCTTCTGTCTAGTTAGGATGAGCTCCTCTGCATGTTATTTCTAATGCCAGAAGAGTTGCCAAGCTGTGTGCTGCTCTCAATTTATTCAATTTTTGCTATGAGCAAAATGCAACGTTCATTAATCACTGCAGTGCAGGCAAAGCCTTCACATGGCTGGATGGAATTGGTGGAATCAGGCATTTCTGGGGCATGAAATTGCTTGAAACAAAATGTTTGGGAGTTTTGTCTTTCTCCTAAGTGAAATGACCTCTGCATTTAAATATAAACTTGGGAGAGAACCAAGTCCCAGTCAAGGCACCTATCTACTTGTAACTTAGAAGTGAAGTCCCCCTCCCCCTGCTGGATTGCAATGGCAGGCAATATGCTTCTACTTCCTGTTGTGTGGGGAGCAATTAGCTCACTCCAGTGCTAGAGCTGGTTCAATGGCTCCTACTGACCCTAGGGCCCTATGCAAGAACAGTTCAGAGGGCACTTCAACAGGAAGTATAAGAACTGAATGGTTTGCCCAGTTAATTGAGCGACTCAGGGAGAGGAACACTGAGAGGGTATTTGTTTTCCATTTTTCTTATGTATTCATGATAACAATGTCTGGTCTGACTCCATCGTTCTGTTCCATCAGATCAAAAATGTGTACAAACACTCAGATTCATAGTTGTTGAGTAAGGCATTGATACGTGACCATATGCACCAAGTTCCTCCCATGAAGATCATGAAATTATGAATGTGGATATAAATGTTTTTGTATAGAGCTTTTTTCCCATGTGTGGCTACAGCATCCTTTTTTAACCATTCTAACTCCAACCTTCATCTGACCGACTATTGCTCTGCTTAGAGACAGGGCTATATTTTTGCATGTTTCTGCTGCTATGGAACAGGATCTTGGTAAATTAGTTTTACCCAAAGTTACAACTGATGTAGTTCCATAATGATTTTGTTTTATGTATAGAAATAGCCTACATCTAGTTTCTTTTTTTTTTTTTTTTGACAGGCAGAGTGGATAGTGAGAGAGAGAGACAGAGAGAAAGGTCTTCCTTTGCCTTGGTTCACCCTCCAATGGCCGCCGTGGCCATTGAAGGCAGGAGCCAGGTGCTTCTCCTGGTCTCCCATGGGGTGAGGGCCCAAGCACTTGGGCCATCCTCCACTGCACTCCCGGGCCACAGCAGAGAGCTGGTCTGGAAGAGGGGCAACTGGGACAGAATCTGGTGCCCCGACCAGGACTAGAACCTGGGGTGCCTGCGCTGCAGGTGGAGGATTAGCTTATTGAGCCGTGGCGCTGGCTACATCTAGTTTCTTTTTGTTATCTATTAAACCTTAAGGTTCTAGACTTTAAGAAACTTGTCGTTCAATCACAGACTTCACCTTTTATAATTTTAACTGTACCTGTTATTGATTGGATTTCACAATAGATATAAAATTAGCAATGGTTTCAATTGAGCCTAACTGATATTCTAACACATCTCAGTGCATCTGGTTAGCTGATAGGAGTAACCCAAAGGGTCTATTTCCATGAGTTTAGTCACATGAAGAATAGAGGCCTGGAAGAAGAAAAAGAGAAGGAAGAGGGACGTAAACAGAAAGAGAGGAAGAAAGGTAAGAAAGATCTTGTAGGTAGGTACTTTGTTGGCAAAGATGAGATAAAGGAGAAAAGATAGAATAACCCAGTGTCTCTTTCTCCGGATTTATAACAAATATTTCTGTCTGAGCTTTTTAAGTAGGGGTATTGCTGACAGAAGTAGAAAGACCTGTGTTTACAAAGGAATTATGGGACCCTAGTGTAGGATGCCATTGGTAAGCTTCAAATAGCTTTAATTATTCTGTAATCCACGACATACATATATGTAACTAGTGTAGCAACAGTTACATTAATAGTAGTGGGTAAAATATGGAATCAAACAAGGTATCCATCATCAGAAAATGTGGCATATATATACAATGGAATATTATTCATCTGTAAAAAGAATGAAATTCATTTGCAGCAAAAGGTTGCAACTGGAGTCACTGGAGTGAAATAAACCATACACAGATAAGTATTGCATATTCTCCCTTACATGTGGGAGCTGATTAAAAAAAATAACAACACACCTGGCTTCGGATTGGTGCAGTGCCGGCTGTGGCAGCCATTTGGGGGGTGAACCAACGGAAGGAAGACCTTTCTCTCTGTCTCTCTCTCTCACTGTCTATAACTCTACCTGCCAAATTCAAAAAATAAATAAATAAATAAAAAAGAAATGCTTGTGTGTATTATTTTTGTTACAAATGTAGTGTTATATTTTGGCAAACTGTGACCATTTTAAAACTTACTGTGAGTGAAATTGATAACTTTTCATTTGATTATTGTTTATAGCCCTTGTCTATATTCCTGTTGAACTACATTTTTTACTTTTTATTTGTTGAACTCCTCATTTAGTGGAGCATTAAATCTTTGAGTGTAATGTAAATTAAAATACGTTATCACAAAAATAAAACTGGAAAAAAAATAGTCATGAGTAGACCCTCAAGTGCTGATGTGGGCCTTCCCCCAGCCTGAAATCAGATAATAGGTAGTGAGTTTAGGGTATCTGAATGCTCTTCTGCACAGGATGCATTTAACATTGATTTCTGGCATGTCCACAAGAAATGGGAGCTGCATCATTTGTCATCATATCTGGTATGTATCTTTTCCAGTCTTGTTTGCTGGTTTGGTAACAACACAAAGTACAAGTAATCTTTAACAAAGTCTAAGTCATCATTGTTTCTAGTCCTTAAAGATCCAGCCATTGTGGTCAGGGTGTCAAACGTGACACAAAATGGATGAACAGGACAATCTACATGGACACAGTGTGGCTTCAACTCAACGAAAACTGAAGAACTTTTGATGTGTCTTTGTTGTGACTAAGTTGTGCAGCTTAAAAAGCTTCAGTAAAACATGACAAGGCATGAAAGGCACCATGTCAAGTAGCAGCTAGGTCTCAGAAAGATGCCATCCTTAAGTAGCTAGACAACAGCTCACATTAATGAGATCAATGAAGGTGTCCAGAAAAGAGACCATGAGAGGTTCCTTTGTAAATTCACATGATCCATTCCTAAGGTTGCCCATAAATAGTTTGATGAGACTTGAGGTAGAGGACAGGCAGGATATTCATCCTCCTTCACTACCTACTGTTCAATTGACCCTTACTTCTACTACCCTACCCTCAAGGATGTAATAATGCCTTGTTATTATGTAGCCATGTTGGAATAGCCTTGCTATATTTGAGGAAAATTACCTTGATATCTATTCAGTAGTTCAGAATGGACCTCGTGCTTTGTGCATCTAGCAGTTGTCCTCCTACTCAAGACTCTAGGAGGAAATGTTTGCTATCATTTTGAATTTGTATCACACGCACACTTTCATGGAGTAGTGGCGAAGGGAAATTTCTTTGACTTTTGAAATTTCACTGGAATAAACTAACAACAATTAAAAAGGGGAAAAGACATACAAATGTATTGATGTGCATGCAGATGGGGAAATCACAGCAAAGTGGTTACTCACTAGCTCGACATGATTTAGAAGCTTAGATAACCCTTTTGTGTGGGGGAGAGGAAGAATGGGGAATGGGAAATGCAGACAATTTTGAGGTATGCCAAATTATTTTAAGGGGACTAAATGGTCCTGGAGATGGAATTTGGTTTGTAAAATGATTCTGCTTGCAACTTGAATAAGCACAAGGGACGAAAGTTGAAGTGTGTCCAACAGTGGTTGCATTCCTCAGCTTTGTTGTCTGAGATAGAACATGAGATTTCAGGTGTGCATGGAAAATATCTATGTTCCCTTTCGTAGTCTGGTCTTCATGCCGAAAAGGGAGCTTCCAACAGTCTCTCCCTGAGTTTAGGTGGAGAAAAGCAATGCAAACTGAGAGACTTTGATTCTGAGCCTGAGTCTGAAGTCTCTTAATTTCTTTTAGATAAAATTGCTCAGCTTGCTCCAAAATGCTGCATTTTGAAAGTGTCCTTCTCTGAGCCCCAACAATATGATGTGTATATATCCTCAGTCCCATTTTACAGATGTTTGTATTGAGTCACAAGGGCATTTCCTTCTGATTCATACATGATATTCTGAGGCATATGCCTACCTTTCATATAACTCCATAATTACAGCTAAAGAAAACTGTAGGCAAAGATTTTGGTGCAGAAAATTATCTAAGAAAACTAAAGATGCAAAAAAGGTTGAAAGGGATTGCAATTGTATAAAACACTGTGCGTGACCTATATTTGCCACTAAATTTACTTTTTTCTTTGATAGTTAATTCTATTTGTTTCATGTACTGCATAAAATCTGAAGCAAACATAAATAAGAATTAGGGAAAATTAGGATTTTAGTGTAAACAAGGGAAATAGTTCGTTCTTATATTTAGGTATCATTGATACAAGCACTGACTTTCAAGTCATTTGTGCCACAAGGTTACAAGTCCCAAAATAGCTAGTCAGCAATCTGTAAGTTGTCACCCTATGTTGCCACTTCCCTGGGTATAAAGCTCAACAGTCACAGTCTAGCTGAAGAAATCACTGCTGCTCAGGGCGGGATGCAATTCAGTTCCCACTCTCACAGGGAGACTGGCACAGCAGAGCTAACAGGAAGAAAAAAATGCATTTGTCAGTAAATGAAAGAGATAGGCCTCAAAGGTACACAAGAAAAAATCCTGGGGGAAAATGAGATGTGTTTCCTGTGTTGTCACTCTCCGGACCAACACAGCAATTACTTGGAAGATTTCAGACACACAGAGCAAAATGGCCCTAATATGCACAAGCCAGTGAATTCAGTGCAGCGGATTGTGTAGCATTTACTACTCTTGCAAGCAGCTTGTCAAGTTCCTTTTAAGAATATATGTTTTCTGTAAGCAAGCTCCACTCTAAAGGATGGTCAGATTAAACAAGGACAAGTAGATGAGAAAGTCCCACACTTATTACCAGTCTCACATAAACTCTCATGATCCAGTTGATCACTGGTATACTTGAAGAAAAGCTTGCATCCTAGATATAGAGAATCTGTGTTCCCAAATTGGCCATTATCCCCTTTGTCTAGAGGGGGATGCTGAAGTTAGTCTTAGACCTATGTCTTTTTTAAATATGTATGTATTTACTTGAAAAGCTGAGTGACAGAGAGAGAGGAGAGATGGAAGGAGAGAAAGAGAGAGAGAGAGAGAGAGGGAGAGAGAGAGAGAGAGAGCGCTATGTCTTAATAAGTGATAGAGCTAAGACTTGCACCCAGGTTTTCTTGGCTCCCAGACCGTTACTCTGCTTGTTGTTCTGCAGGGAAAATATGAGGGTTTTTCAATAAAAAGGTTCATGGAAAAATAAAATTAAAAGATAAATTTGGGCTGGCATTGTGGTGCAGCAGGTTAAGCTACCACCTGTGATGCAGGCATCCCATGTGAGCTGTAGTTAAAGTCCTGGCTGCTCCACTTCTGATTTAGCTCCATGCTGGTGACCTGGGAAGGCAGTGGAAGATGGCCCCAGTAGTTGGGCCCTTGCCACCCACATGACAGACCTGGATGGAGCTTTAGATTCCCCTCCTTCCCCCCCTCTTAGTATAAAATCCTTATATACAGATAGGTAAGCATTTATGTACACTTGTGTTTTTTTGAACTACTTGAGGGTATGCCTCATTACCCTTTAACTATTCAGTGTGCCTCTTCTAAGGACAGGATATTCTTTTATATAACCACAATATAGTTATCAAACACAGGAAATTTAATATTAATAAAATAGTTTCATCTAATCTGCAGTGCATATTCTATTGTTATCAATTGACTCATTAATGTCCATTTATAGCATTTTCCCCTCCTGCACAGAATCCAGTCCAATCATACATATTGCATTTGTCGGAACTCTTTAGTCTTCTTTACTCTGAAATAGTTCCTTAGCCTTACTTTGTTTTCATTATGTTGGCATTTTAAAAGAATGTAGTTCTATTTTATAGAAGGTGCATCAATTCAGCTTTCTCTGATGTTCCTTGTAAATAGATTCAAGCCAGACTCCTTGCCTCCATACTATAAAAATGATGTTGAATCTGTTTCAGGAAAGCATGTCCAGAGGCACACATTGATCTACTCCTCACTCACGAGGTTAATTCAAAGTGTCCTGTGTTTTCTTCACTGTAGTGACTATTTTCTTCTTGCAGGGGTAGGAAACACCTGACCCAAGGGCCATACAAAGCCTGCAAAATCATTTGGTCTGACCCTGCCAAAGCAACTGCAGGTGGGACTCAAATTCAATAAGTCTATAGCAGGCAAATTTTTAAGTTGATAATTCTGTATGGCCTGTAGATGATGCTACAAATATCCAAATGGCCCTTGGAAGATAAATGATTTCCCCATCCCTGCAATGTAGGGAGACATTTTAACACCATGCACATCCCATATCTGAGCACAGGTTCAATTCCTGGCTGTTCTGCTTCTGATCTAGCTCCCTGCTGATGCTGCTGGGAAGGTACAAGATCTGGAGTCCCTGCCACACATATGGGAGACCTGGATGGAGTTCCAGGCTCCTGTCTTTGGGCTGTTTTAGCCCCAGCTGTTGTGGGCATTTGGGGAGTAAACCAAAGGACTGACTCTGTGTGTGTGTGTGTGCATATGTATGTATGTGCCCATGTGTGCCTTTGAAATAATATAAATAAATATTTTAAAAATGCAGGATGACAAGATGAATGAGAAACCTGTTCCAAATTCAAATACTCATAAGAGGTCCAGAGTGCTCCAGAACATGCAATACTGGTACAGGAATGCCACTCTTGATAGCAGGGCTCTACTTTTAAACTCTGGGCTCTACTTTCAAAATGCAATATGTTGCAATAAGGGAATGTAAAGTAACAGAATAAACCAAGCCAAATCAACCAAGCAAGCAACCAACCAACCTATGGGCTCTGTCACCAGAAGAATTCACCAATTATACATAAATATTGAGTGGTTTCAGAGTCCCTCAACCTACCTATAGTCCTGAAAGATTCCTTGGATCATATTCCTTTGGCCTACAGGTTGTACAGAATATAGAACTTAGTAGGTATAATGATCTATATTATGGGTGAGGATTCCTTTGTTCTGAGTACTGAGTACTGTTGAATCATGTATTTTTTATGGTGTGGAATGACTGGGGTATGTTTACTCTGATAGTTTTTACAGATGAAGAAATTGACAAGTGCAGAAAACAGATAACTTGTCCAAGTGCATGAAGGCTGTGGGAGAAACAGCCTGGAAAGCATAAGGTAGATAGCTGAATTGAATTACCTTATACTCTTTTTATTTTTTAATTACATTTCCACCACATTGTAAAGGAGAGAGAGAGAGAGAGAAAGAGAGAGAGAGAGAGGGAGAGAGAGCAGGAGAGAGAGCAGGAGAGAGAGAGATCTTACAGCCAATGGTTCACTCCTCAAATGCTCACAACAGCCAAGACTGGGCTAGATCTAAGTGAGGAGCCAGGAACTGAATCTCTGTGTCTTCTATGAGGTGGATAGGGAACCATGTTCTTGAGCTTGTTGTATTTGTTGTATTGTTGTTGAGTTGTTGTATTTGCAGGGGGCACATTAGCAGGAAATTGGATCTGAAGAATAGCCGGGACTCAAACCAGGCACTCTGATTATGGAATACAATGATATCTTCACTTCTGTGACAAATGCCCTCCCCTCCTATGTTCTGTTTCTATGTGGGCATTCTGGTTGCCAGTATGGTGATCTTTCTACTTATCTTCGGGGACCATTGTGTTAGGGAGATAGGAAGGAAGCTAGGATGTGTACTGTTATTTTTCACTATTTTAAATATTGATCTTCCTGGAAAGACTTTTCTTGAAGAATCAGGTTTGGGAAGCATAATGTGATTCAATTATAATGCTATCCAGGACTACATTACAGTCAGAAATGCTTGCCATATGCAAGTACATCTTTCAAAACATTGAAGTGTCTTTGCAGCTAGGAAACTTGATGAATGCCAGAACTTGGCTGAGAATGTTTGTCAACTTTTGGCAGCATTATCACTGCTGGCCTTAGTATGCTCCTCTCTATGGCCAAGTGACTTTCTGGTCAGACAACCCAGTAACATTTCTAATCACTTCCAAAATTCTTAGCAGCATAGCCTATCACTCTCTCTTACAATGGTGCTTAGAGCTATGACAAAAATTGTTCTTAGGAGAGGGCAATGCAAACAGTTCTTCATGCAGACAGAGCAGAGCTAGGGGCCTACTTTAGGATAGGATGCCAATATCTCAGGCTATGTGATAGCTGTTTAACAATTCGACTAGCATTAATTACTCTTGTGACTCTTTATTCAAAATAGTCTTCTATTATGACAGAGCATAATGACAGTAAGTGTGCACACTTACAAGTTCAAATAATAGCTTAGGTATTGCCCACTCACTGCCTTCCAAATGTACAAATATTTCAGATGGTGATTTGAAATGATGAAGGTATTTTAGCTTATAGAATGTAACACACAAAGGTGATCACCAAGTTACTGATAAGTACCCTCCCCCTGTTGTGGAGGAAGTGAGGTTCAATTTTTATTCGAAGCTCTTGCTGTACAAAAAGGGAAAAATTCTTTTTAAAGATTTATATTTTATTTATTTGAAAGACAGAGTTACAGAATGAGAGAGAAAGAAAGAGAGATCTTCCATCCACTGGTTCACTCCCCAAATGGCTGCAATAGCCCGGGCTGGACCAGGCCAAAGCCAGGAGCCAATAGCTTCTTCTGAGTCTCCCAAGTGGGTGGCAGGGACCCCAGCACTTGGACCATCCTCTACTGCTTTCCCTGGTGCATCAGCAGGGAGCTGGATTGGAAGTGGAGCAGCCAGGACTTGAGCCAGAGACCATATGGGATGTCGGCTCTGCAGGCTACAGCTTAACCTGCTATTCCACAGTGCCGGGTCAAAGAGAGAATGTATTAATGCTGACATACGTAAAATAAATTTTATTTTGGAGGTGAGAAATCACACACACAAACACACACATGCACGTGGGTTGCTCCACTCAGAGAAATATACCTGTCATGAGTGGGGAGTGGGCCCAGAAGGAGTAGAGAGGGGGGAGGGGAAGCAGAGAGAGAGAGAGAGAGAGAGAGAGAGCGTGCGTTCTTCCCAGTTGTTGGTCTCTTTTATGAGGTCAGAAGGGGGAGTGGTTATTTACATGGCACCTCCTGCCCCAGGTCCCAAGTGAAGGAGAAACGTCCTGGGAAGATGGTGGTTTGATTGACAGTTAGGAGGGTACTTGAGGCAGGGATAGTGTCTTCCAGCTCAGCAGACCTATCTATCTACCTATCTACCTGTTTACTACCTACCTACCTATCCTGTATCACCCCTATCCTTTCCCTCCCCTGCCACCTGGGAAAAACATTCTCTCCCAGATTTCCCTCTTCTGTGTAACTCCTCAGTCTTCAGATCTCAGCTTAAATGTCACTTCCAAGATTTCCATACCGGAATTGGGGAGAGAATGTTTTCTGAGCTGGGAAGCCTGTAGGAAAATGTCCACAGGAGAGAAAAACAGCATATAATAGGAGGACCATAAGACAACTTAGAGTGTAGCTTTGGAGAAATAAGAAATGTGGCTAGATTGTAAATCAGATCCCCTGAGGGTTGTAACCTTATCTATTTTGTTCAAAATAGCAAAGCCATTATCTACCACAGTTCCTGTCACATAGTAAAAATTCAAGGAATATTTGTTGAATAACAATAACAACAAAGATAAAAGTCATTTAATTAGGAGACAGAAAGGACAGAAAGCATTCTAAGTGTTTTATTCATGTGTAAATTTATTAAATCCTTACAACGTGCTCTGAAGCATATATTACTGTCCTCTCCCTCATTTCACAGATAAGGAAATAGAGAGCTCAGTGAGGTTAACCCAATAGCCCAAGATCACCTAGCTAGTAAACGGCAGTTCCAAGGTTTAAACCATCATAATCACCAACTCTTAATTCTAAGGGTCTAGCATTTGCTATAAGAGTTTTAAATTTCTTCTAATGCAATGTGAAAGCACTGAAAGGCTTAATATGCTGAATATTACCAAGATAACTTCTGGTAGCCATGTGAAGAAGCGATTTAAGTGGGAACAAAACTAGAGGTAAGATAAGAAGTTTTTCAAATCAATTGGTAATCTACAAAAAGAGTTAAAGATTTTAAAAGCTATTATTAAAATTGCTATATTGGTCTGTTATGCTATATTATATGTGTGTACATATTGTATGTCCACATGGGGAAATTTTATTAAGAGTTTTATTTTAAATGGCTTATAGATAAGAATGTCCATAAATTTAAGCTGCTAAAATCAATCAAAGATACATTTTAATTTGAGTGACCTGAATCTGTGTATCATATGTTTTAAACGTGTTGGTAGAAAGAAACTAAAAACATTTTAGATGGTTGTGCTTAAGTTTACTGGCTAAACAAACTACACCATGTTAGATATTTAAGAGGTGTTTTCAAATACATGATTCTTAAAATTTATAGAAGGCATTGGACCTTCTGGTAAATGTTTTCTTAAGTTGTTATCTAATGGTTGAAACGGTTTGCTAAGTATTCATGTAATATTGCTATTGTCAGCAAGCGATCTAGGACTTGCTCCCTCATTTCTCTATTCTAAGCCCAACTTGTTCTTTCATTTCTCTATTCTCTTCAAGGTAGGAAACTAATTCTATTATGAAGGAATCTGTAGGATGCACAATTTAATCTTTAGACCTTATAAAAGAGATGGCTAACATTTTTCTATAATAGCATAGCCAAAATAAGAACTTAAATAATAATCTCATAGCTAGATTCACTTCGTCATCAGCGAAGTATACAGTAAGTAGAAAAAACCTCCCTTTCAGACCAAAGGGAAAGAAAGTTTTAAAGTGAGAATATAATTTTCCTCATGGGCATTGTCTACCTTAGAAAAACTACTACAGAACATGCCTGTGACTATAGACTTGTAGTTCAGGCCACCGAAGATTAGAGATGGGACACGGGCACTCCCTTGACTTGCATCCTCTGGTCTGCTTGAACACAAACCAGGAGGAAAAGAAAGCTCGGCATCAGAAGCAATGGGTGGCAGGCCTATTAATGGCTGATCTGTACAGTGATCTGCCCTCAAGCAGACCCAACAGGCCAGTCCACTGCAGTGGCTTTCAATGTGGTAAGCCTGGGCTTCAGCAGAAGTCAGCTTGTGAAGAGCCCTGGCAGCTCTGCCAAGAGTTGGATCACTGGAAATGGACCTGCCCTGGAGTCGAAGGATGCCCAGGTCAGAGCCACAGATCTTATTGGCTCTAAGCTGTAAAGCCCTTCACTCAGCCCAACTTCCAAAGTGACCACTGCAGCTGAGGGTGTGGTCAAGTAGGGTCAGCAACATTGCAGGCAGAACTGTAAATTTCTTGTTAGAGATGCCCCTTGCCTTTACCTGGCCAGCTCTCCTCCCAGGCCAGCCAAGTAATGAAAGTCAACAGAGTGCCTTCCCCTAGGAGGTTCACATCTCCCTTAGGATATACCCCATGTGAAGAGATAGATAGGTGTGGGCCTCTTAACTTACAAGGCCTAAAGCCCACCAGATTATTATCAAGCCCCTTCTATCAGGTTCTATTTGCCTCTCAATCAGAAAACTTAATTGTAGCTTAGACAGCACCTTTCTTAGCTCCTCTAATAATGACTCTGTCCTTTGTTCTAGGCCCTGTCTAGTGCACTTGGGCCTCATTCCTTTGTAATCATAACCTCTACTCTACCACCAATGGCTCTACTCCCAACCTGTGTGTACTGATGGTCCTCTTCCCCACTTAATGCTGTATAATTGTTCAAACCTGGTAAATGCCACTCTTAGGATCATTGGTTACTATCCTCACTCTGTCTTTTATGACCTTGTCTAAATATGATCAGAGTCAGTAAACTTGGAAGGCTTCCATAGCCTTGGCAACTCATGACGACAGCCTAGGATGGTTACTGGCGCCATAAACTAGAGTGTCAATTTGTTGGGTCAACAACAGGAGCCACTGTGCAGTTGCTCCTCATGTGGGATCTCTGTCCTTAATGTGCTGTACATTGTGATTTAATGCTATAACTAGTACTCAAACAGTATGCTTCACTTTGTGTTTCTATGTGGGTGCAAACTGTTGAAATCTTTATACTAAATTGATCTTCTGTATATAAAGAGAATTGAAAATGAATCTTGATGCAAATGGAAGGGGAGAGGGAGCGGGAGAGGGGAGGGTTGCGGGTGGGAGGGAAGTTATGGGAGGGGGAAGCCATTGTAATCCATAAGCTGTACACTGGAAATTTATATTCATTAAATAAAAGTTAAAAAAAAAAGAAGTTTTTGTGTTAACCTATACAACTGATGATTGTGGCTTGCATTGTGATGTTGACAGTGCAGGTGGAGAGAAATGGGGAGGAGAGGGAGTTGGAAGGAAAGGGAGAAAGAGAGAGCGGAAGGAAGGAAGAAAATTAGTAAATAAATAAATCTGGAAGGTCATCAAGTTTCTGACCATTGGAACTGGGTATTTAGTGATACAATTCACCGATTCAGACAACAGGAGGAGGAGGAGCAGTTTTGAGGTAGGAGGTGAGAAGATGACAATTTAACTTTGGACATCATGAGTATGAGCTATTTTGGAGCATCCAAGTGGACATGCCTCATACACATTTCGGTAGATTTATCTCATACTTGCAGAAAAGATTCAGGATAGAGATAGAGACACAAGAGTCTCCAACATACAACATTTATAGCTAATGTGCTTGTTTTAGTCCATTTTATGCTACTATAGCAGAATACCTGAGACTGGGTCGTTTATAATAAACAAATTTATTTCTCACAGTTCTGAAAGTTGGGACATTCAATATTGAGGTGCTGGGCATCTGATGATGGCTTCCTACTATGTCATCCCATGTTAGAAGGCAAGAGAGTGGGAGAGAGTGGGAAGGCAAGAGGAGTGCTAAATTTGTCTTTTTATTAAGAAACTACTCCTGCTATAATGGCCTTAATCAGTTCATAAGAACAGAGATCTACTGACTTAAACATCTTTTCAAGGTCCCATTGCCCAACACTTCTGCATTAAGGATCAAGTTTCCATATTTGGGGGACACATTCAAATCATAGCACTGGAACATTGTAACCATTGGAAAACTGTGTACATTTACAAAAGCAGAGAAGCTAAGACAGAGCCCCAGTAAACACCAACACCTAACTGACAGAGGCAAAATCCTGTAAAGGAGATTGGAAAGGGGCAGGTCAAGTAGGAGGAAAGCAAAGATGACGAGTATAAAGGAAATTGAAGGAAAAGAATTTCTCAAGGCGAAAATGGTCAACAATGTCAAATACTGCTGAGACACAGTGACTGAAAATCTTCCACTGTGTTTAGCAACATGGAGATCTTTGATAACCTTAGAAAGATCAATTCCACTTCGAAGGGGTGTGTGGGGCTTGGGGACAAGGGTAAAAGTCATATTTCAGTGTGTTACAGGGAAAGTAACAGATAAGGAAATGAAATAAAAAGTCACAGAACTAGTTGTTCCCATGGAAACAAGATCCAGGGACATGGGAGGATTTGGGATAAAAAAAGAAATTATAAGGCGTACAATGCTTATTAATTAATTAATAGAAAGGCATTTTGGAGAATATGGCAAAAGGATGTAGCAAGAGGGAGTAAAGGATAGAAGAAGGTCAAGAATTTGCAGCAAATTTCAATATATGCGCAGTTCATTGATTAAATTGGATTAGGACAAAAATCAATCAGTGAATATTCAGTACTCTGAAAAAATCTTGGTGTTCTAATTTAATGTGAACTAAATTGTCTGAGTATCTCCAGAAAGAAATTATTCTTGTGAGGTTAGTGATGTTGTAAGGCTAATGATGACTGCATCTAGTTCTTGTTCTCCGGACTCCTCCTCTAGAGAAAATCTAGATCATGAACATCTGTGTCATGTATATGGACCTTTATATCACCCTTTGGGCAATGGAGCGGTAGGTCATCACCCAGGACAACAGCAGTTCCTCGTGTTGCTAGATTCTTAAGACTCTTCAGGACTCTTGGGATTTCTTTTCTTTTGAGAAGGCAAAGATTTTCTCTTTCCCAGACTTCCTGTGCGGTGCTCTCTGCCCAAGACTGAGGGTGTAGATCTCCTGAAACATAGTAAATGGGAAATAGAGTGATGTTTTAACTTTGGAGTTAGTCTCCAATACGAATCTCAGCTGTACCAGTTAGAGAAGAACAAAGAATAGTCTGACTCATAAGGCAAAGACTGATAAATTGGACTTCATTTAAATGAATATTTAATATAATTATGAATATGCTTGCATTTAGGTCTGGCATTTTATTTGTCTTCTCTTGGCCCTCTCTTATTGGTGACTCTAATCTCTCTTTCCAGCTTTCTTAAGGATTATTTGAATATTTGTAAACTACATTTTTATTTAGGTATTGGTTTTTTAGCTACATCTCTTTGTATTTTTTTAGTGGTTTCTCAGAGATCACAACATACATCCTTAACTTCTCAGTCTAAGAGTTCATACTGGAGCACTTCATGAAAAATGTAGAACTTTGAAACCACATAGGTCCATTAACCTCCCCTCCACCATCCTTTGTGTTATAGTTGTCATGATTGTTACATTTACATACAATATAAACTCCCAAAGACAGTGTTATAGTTTTTGCTGTACATCATCACATGTATTTTAAATGAATTAAGAGAAAAATATGATGGTCATTTATATTTACCTAGACAAATGAGGGTACTTCAAAAAGTTCATGAAAAATGTGTATTATGAAAAAATTTAGTGGAGTGCAGATATTTTACATCAAATTAAGCTCATCTTTTTTCTTAAATTATTTTATTTTTTGAAGTTTTTCATTAACATGTGATGCTTGTACATTTTTATGGGGTACAGTGCAAATATTTCAACATATATACACAGCATAGAAAGTTATCTTTTAATTTCTTTAAAACATTTTTTGAAAAAAGACTTATTTTATTCCTTTGAAAAGTAGAGTGACAGACAGAGAATCTTCTATAGGCTGGTTTACTTCAAAATGGCTGTAATGGCCCAGGGCTGAGCCAGACTACAGCCAAGAGGCTGTAACTCCATCCAGGTCTCCCATGTGGGTAGCAAGGACCCAAACACTTGGATTATCTCCCACTGCTTTCTAGGCACGTTAGCAGGGAGCTGAATTAAGTTGCCAAGTGCTTATATATACCATACCATACCATACCATACCAAACCATACCATACCAAACCATATTATGCCTCATATACCAGCCTTGAAGAACATATACAATGGCTGGTGGGAGGCAAAGAGTTGTCAAAGGAGAGTAGGAAAAAGCAGCCAGAAATATAGGAGGAAGACCAAGAGAATGTGGTCTTATAGGAGCTAGGGGAAGAGAGCATTTTAAGAAGGGGCAATTAGTAAGCAGTGTCCAAAGGTACGCAAAGGTCAAATAAGGGATGAAGTAATTGGTGGGTCTAGGTCATTACAGGGAATTGGTGACAGTAAACATTGAACAGGTAGACTGAGAGGGATGTAATCAAACTGGAGTGAACTGAATGAGTAATGGGGGAGAGAAAATGGAAACAGAAGACATATAATTCTTGAGAAATTGTAATGAAGGGGAGAAGAGAGATAGATTAATGGCTGGGGCAGAAGTGGGATCAAATGAAGGTTTTAATTTTTTTTCATATTTATTTTTATTTGTCTGAAAGGCAGAGTTAGAGAGAGGTAGAAACAGAGAGAGAGATCTTTCATACGCTGATTCAATCCCTAATTGGCTTTAACATCTGGGGCTGGCCAGGCCAAAACCACGAGCCAGGAGCCTCTTCCAGGTATCCTTTGTGGGTGCAGGGGCCCAAGCACTTGGGCCATCCTCTGCTGCTTTCCCAAGTGCATTAGCCGGGAGCTGGATTGGAAATGGAGCAGCCAGGACTTAATCTGGCGCCCATATGGGATGCAGGTGCTGCAGGCCAGGGCTTTAACCTGCTGTGCCACAGCGCCAGCCCTGGTTTTAGTTGTTTTAATCAGACAATCTGAGAATACATGCAAGTCAGTAGGAAGGATCCATTTGAAAGTATGTGATTAAATGTACAGGATGGAAAAGTTACACTTGATAGTACAGGATTTCTATGAAGATTGAGATAGGGCATAGAGCACAGGAGAAATATTAGCTCAGAAAGGCAACAGCATGTGCACAGAGGTAGGTTGGTATATGACTATGTATAAATTGCAATACTTTTCTAACCAAAATAAAATTATCTTTTAACTTCACTTTCTACTCACTTTTTGAAATCACCTCTTATTTGCTATTGTGAAGCTATGGGAGTTGACATATGATAGTTTCTGCTTTTTCACTGAAAAGTAGGTGATGCTATGATTTATGAGTGAAGAGAAAAGAGGACATATTAGAGGTTGAAGGGAAATAGACAGGCTTGAAATACTTGTGAATAGAGAGTGAGTTGAACAGAGATGTCATAATTTCTCAGACCACGTTAAAGGTGTTTTATTGTGTAAGTCATTAGAAGACACATTGATTTTTTGCTTTAGCTGGATGATTGATTACTTTACAAGAAAAAAAGCTCACACAATTATCAATTGACCTGCATATTTATATAAGGGACATTAGAGGCCTAGTGCCATATAGCTTGAGTTTGACTCCCTCTTACTACCTGTCTGACCTTGCAAAAGTTACTTTAAATTCTGCCTACCTTGATTTTCTCATCTGTAGAATATGGGCAATAACATTAGTCCCTACCTCATAGAGTTGCTCTAAGAATTAAAGTTAGTTAGAATTGTAAAGTATTTAACCTGCTATATAGTAAGCACTCAGTAACTCAGTAATTGGTAGTTATTATTATTTGCCAATCAGCTGACTCATCCTATTTTCTGGTCTATCTATGAGGGGTGCTACGTTATATTCAAAGATTGTTTAGTGGCTTGACATCAGAATATGGAGAATTCGATGGATGATTAGACTCCCTGGTATCTTAAAGCTATGATAACTTGATATGTCCATCTCCATTATATCTGCTACTCCTAGCTGTTACTCATATTTGTGGGTCAGAGCCCTTAGGAAGCCTTTTTAGAATACTGCATGTAAATGAGTACTTAATCATTGACTGATGTGATGAATTTGGATAGAGATAAGTTGACATATATCTGAGGGCAGATGGAAGACAGAATGTCTACATAATTTCATCTGGTGATAGCCAAAGTCATCAAATTGAATCATCAAAATTAAATCAGAGAATTAGAGAATCTTGTATTTGGAAAGGCCCTTTAAGGCCATCTGGTCCAATCTTCCACTCAACACTGGAATCCTCCCTACAGCATCCGTAAGAGAGAATATCAGGCCAATTGGGAAAGTGATTATGGCAAAGGATATGCAGCCAATTGGCATTTCAAACTAAAATGTGGATACCTAAGCTCTGGGTGGTTGATTTTAAACCAGCTCCACAGAAGACACAACACCAGGAAGAGTCCAAGTTATGAAATGGTTTCTTTTTGAATATAGAAAGCAAGAGCAGAAGCCACAAAATGTCATTCCTGTTGTTAACTTTTACTTGCTAGCTGACAATGGTGCTCTGCTTTGAATCAATTTGCCCATCTCTGACAAGGAAATACCATGTTTCGGTCTTCCCTGTTTTTTTTTTTTTTTTTTTTAATGAGCTTAATCAAAAAACATGGAAGGAGCTGTACAAATTTAAGTTGACTGAAAGTGCTTATGTATCTGCAGCCAAAATGGCTCTGGGCTAGAAGCCAGGCTACCAATTTGGGTAATCTAACTTTAGGGTGAAGTTTTTGCATACGTTTTTATTATTTGTGACGTTTTGGTTGACTAGGTTAGGGATGGTGTGCCATAGAAGTCCATGATATCAGCTGTATTAGGAAGACCCAGAGCCATTATCACTTTCCTTTCTCCTGATCTCTTTCATCCACTATCAGATGTCTGAATCTTCCATGAGAGTTTTAGGTTTTGAATTGTGGTATAGATATCTGTTAAAATTGTAACATCCTTGAGAAGAGCAATACATGGAGTCAGTTACCCCTTGGATGAGAGAGGGAAGATTGTTGAAAGAGGTTGAAACAGGAGGGGCCAGTGTTGCGGCGTAGCAGGTTAAGCCTCTGTCTGCAATGCCCGCATCTGGTATGGGAGCCAGTTCGATTCCTGGCTGTTCCACTTTCAATTCAGTTCCCTGGTAATGGCCTGGGAAGGTGGTAGAAGGTGGCCCAAGAGCTTCGGCTCCTGCACCCACGTGGGAGACCCCAGATGAAGCTCTAGGCTCCTGGCTTTGGCCTGGCCCAGCTCAGGCTGTTGAGGCTATCTGGGGTGTGAACCAGTGAATGGAAGATCTCTTTCTCTTTGTTTCTCTTCCTGTCTCTATAACTCTTTCAAAATAAACTTTAAAAAAAAGGGAAAAAATGGGAAGGGGGCACTCGATGCTGGGATAGAGGTAGGTACTTGGGATATTGAAAGAAAATTTTGTATAATTCATAATTTATTCTGGGAACAACCTTGCTCCTTGCTTCAGGAGTAAAACCATAGGTATTTTTAAATTAGAAAGAGGATGAGAGCTATGTTTTTAGATTCTTTTCACTTTTAAAAGTATTTTTAATTATTTTGATTTTCTTGTCATAACAAGAGAAAATACTCATGTTTAGGCCTATAGTTGTGCTAATGTTCTGTGTAAGGAAACCATTTGGTTCCATTCATCATCAGTAACTGATTTATTTTAAAGGTACAAAAGATCCAAAGGTATGAATTAGGATGCACTGAATGTTGGGAAGTCCTGCAACTTCACAGCAATGGAAGGAGAACTCACGATTGGGAGGTATGATTAGGTTGATATTTTGAATTTTTCACTTTGAAAATTAGGCTTCTATCAGAAGGTAAAGATGATACAGGCTGAGGTAAAATCAGCACCAAAACCGTGCAGAGAGAGGAAAGACTGGGTCTGGTTCTCCTTATTGGGCAAATCAGGGTTTCTCTGGTAGGCTTTAAATCCCCTATACTAATGACGATGTATGAGAATCAAAGGGAAAAATAAATACCAGAATTACTTAGTACAAGCTACTCTGATCGTGATAACTGCTTTATGATTTACTTCCTTACTCTGCAGGAGGTCCTATTAACCCAGATGCAAAGCATTTTGACACCACAATAGATCCATTTAAAAAATTGTATTTTCCACATTTTCTTTACCCCATGGCCCTAGTCCTTAAATGTTTACATTTGACAACCTTTATAGTATCTGTCTATACTGGTGTGTATGAATAATATATATATATATATATATGTATGTATGTATATATATGTACAGTCAAGAACCACATAATGACATTTTGGTCAATGGTGGGACCACATATGTGATGGTAGTATTGTAAGATTATAAAAAGCTGAAAAATTTCTATCACCTAGAGATGTCCTAGTGTCATAAAACAACACACATCACTCATATGTTGTGATGCCAGTGTCAACAAGCTTACCGTGCAGCCAGTCCTATAAAAGTATAGCACAATTATAAACAGAACATCGAACTTGATAATAATAATAAATGACTATGTCACCGGTTTATGTGTTTACTTTATTATATTTTTCATCATTATTTTAGAAGAAAATTCTACTAATGAGAAAAGTCCACTGTCAAACAGTCTTAGATGGGTCCTCTGGGAGATATTCCAGAAGAATGCATTGTTACCACAGGGGGTGACCACTTCACGCATGTTATTGCTTCTGAAGATCTTCTAGTGGGACAAGATGTGAAGGTAGAAGACAGTGACATTAATGATTCTCATTCTTTTTTTATAGAAAGCTTTTATTTAATAAATATAAATTTCATAAGCACAACTTTTGGATTATAGCAGTTCTTCCTCCACCCATACCCACCCTCCCACCCACAAACCAACCCACCTCCTACTCCCTCTCCCATCCCATTCTTCATTAAGATTCATTTTTAATTTTCTTTGTATACAGAAGATCAACTCTATACTAAGTAAAGATTTCAAAAGTTTGCACCCACACAGACACACAAAGTATAAAGTACTGTTTGAAGACAAGTTTTACTGTTAATTCTCATAGTATAACACATTAAGAACAGAGGTCCTACATGGGGAGCAAGTGCACAGTGACGCCTGTTGTTGATTTAACAATTGACACTCTTATTTATGATGTCAGTAATCACCCAAGGCTCTCTTTTTTTTTGGACAGGCAGAGTTAGACAGTGAGAGAAAGAGACAGAGAGAAAGGTGGTCTTCCTTTCATTGGTTCACCCCCCAAATGACTGCTACAGCCAGTGTGCTACGGCCAGCGTGCTGCGCTGATCCAAAGCCAGGAGCCAGGTGCTTCCTCCTGATTTCCCATGCGGGTGCAGGGCCCAAGCACTTGGGCCATCCTCCACTGCACTCCCGGGCCACAGCAGAGAGCTAGACTGGAAGAGGAGCAACTGGGACAGAATCCGGCACCCCAACTGGGACTAGAACCCGGGATGCCGGCACTGCAGGCGGAGGATTAGCCTGGTGAGTCACGGTGCCGGCCAACACCCGAGGCTCTTGTCATGACCTGCCAGGGCTATGGAAGCCTCTTGAGTTCACAAACTCTGCCCTTATTTAGACAAGGCCATAATCAAAGTGGAAGTTTTCCCCTCCCTTCAGAGAAAGGTACCTCCTTCTTTGATGGCCCCTTCTTTCCATCGGGATCTCACTCACAGAGATCTTTCATGTAGGTCATTTTTTGCCACAGTGTCTTGGCTTTCCACGCCTGAAATGCTCTCATGGGCTTTATAGCCAGATCTGAATGACGTAAGGGCTGATTCTGAGGCCGAATTTCTGTTTAGGGCATTTGTCATTCTATAAGTTTGCTGTGTGGCCTGCTTCCCATGTTGTAAACTTCTCTCCTTTTAAATTCTATCTCTTATTATTAGCAGACACTTGGTCTTATTTATGTGATCCCTTTGACACTTAATCCTGTCTTTATGATCAGTTATGAACTTAAACTGATCACTTTAGTAAGATGGCATTGGTACCTGCCAACTTAATGGGATTTAGATTTCCATGGCAAGATTTTAGCTTTACCCTTAGGGGTAAGTCCGAGGGAACATGTGCCCAGCTGTACATCTCCTTCCTCTCTTATTCCCACTCTTATTTTTAACAGGGATTAATTTTCAATTGGATTTAAACACCTAAGTAATTCTGTATTAAGAGTTCAACCAATGATATTAAGTAGAAAAAGAAAATAATAAAAAGAATAAAATAGTAAGCCGGTCCTCGACAGTCAGGACAAGGGCTGATTTAGAAGTCTTGAAATTAAGGCAACATTTTTAAATAAGGTAACACATTAAATTTCAACTTTAGTAACTTTCAAGTGATGTTGAACTATTTTCATGTGGACAATTTATGAAAACATATTTGTTAAAGAAACCCAAATAGTTTCTTCATAGTAGATAAGGTGCTAAGAGTACCAAAGTTTACATTTAGACACATTTATATCATTTGCTTTACCGACTTACATTTAGTGATTACACCTAGATGACTGAAGATGCTGATATTATATCATACCTCTATCTGAATTCAAGTCATTGTTTCTCATAGTGTAAGTTTCACTTCTTCAGGTTTCCTTTTATGTGCTCAGTTAGTTGTCACAGATCAGGGAGAACATGTGGTATTTGTCCTTTGGGACTGGCTAATTTCATTCAGCATGATATTTTCCAGATTCCTCCATTTTGTTGCAAATGACTGGATTTCATTTTTTAAATGCTGTGTGGTATGCCATAGAGTACATATCCCATACTTTCTTTATCCATTCTTTTGTTGAAGAGCATTTAGGTTGATTCTATATCTTAGCTATTGTGAATTGAGCTGCAATAAACATGGAGGTGAGGTGTAGATAGTTCTTTTTATTTGGCAATTTAATTTCCCTTGGGTAAATTCGGAGGAGTGGGATGGCTGGATTGTATGGCAGGGTTATATTCAGGTTTCTGAGGAATCTCCAAACTGTCTTCCATAGTAGTTTTACCAGTTTGCATTCCCACCAACAGTGGATTAGTGTGTCTTCTTCCCCATATCCTTGCCAGCATCTGTTGTTTGTTGATTTCTTTATGAAAACCATTCTAACTGGGGTGAGGTGAAACCTCATTGTGGTTTTGATTTGCATTTCCCTGATGGCTAGTGATCCTGAACATTTTTTCATGTGTCTGCTGGCTGTTTGGATTTCCTCTTTTGAAAAATGTCTGTTTAAGTCCTTGGCCCATCTCTTAACTGGGTAGTTTTGTTTTTCTGGATTTTCTGGATTTTTTTGTACATCCTTGTTATTAATCTTTTATCAGTTGCATAATTTGCAAATATTTTGTCCCATTCTGTTGGTTGCCTCTTCACTTTCCTGAGTGTTTCTTTTGAAGTACAGAAACTTCCCAATTTGATGTAATCCCAGTTGTTATTTGGCTTTGGCTGCCTGAGGCCTGTGGTCTTTTCCAAGAACTCTTTGCCTGTGCCAATATCTTTCAGGGTTTCTCCAATGTTCTCTAATAATTTGATGGTTTTTGTGTAAGGTGTAAGGTAGGGTTCTTGCTTCATACTTCTGCATGTGGAAATCCAGTTTTCCCAGCACCATTTGTTGAAGTGACTATACTTGCTCTATGGATTGATTTTAGCTCCTTGATCAAATATAAGTTGGTTGTAGATGCTTGCATTGATTTCTGGTGTTTCTATTCTGTTCCATTGGTCTCTCCATCTATTTTTGTGTCAGTACCAGGCTGTTTGATTATAACTGCCCTGTAGTATGTCTTGAAATGTTTTATTGTGATGCCTCTGGCTTTGTTTGTGTTGTATGAATTGCTTTAGCTATTTGAGGACTCCTATATTTCCATATGAATTTCAGTATCACTTTTTTCCAGATCTGAGAAGAATGTCTTTGGTATTTTGATTTAGATCACATTGAATCTCTAATTGCTTTTGGAAGAATGGACATTTTGATGATATTGGTTCTTCCCATCCATGAACAGGAAGATTTTTCCATTTTTTAGTGTCTCCTACTATTTTTTTCTTTAAAGTTTTGTAATTCTCTTCGTAGAGATCTTTGACATCCTTGGTTAAGTTTATTCCAAGGTTTTTGATTTTTTTGTATCTACTGTGAATGGGATTGATCTTAGAATTTCTTTCTCAGCCATGGCATTTTCTGTGTATAGAAAGGGTGTTGATTTTTGTGTATTGACTTTATATCCTGCTACTTTCCTAACTCTTCTATGAGTTCCAGTAGTCTCTTAGTTGAGTTCTTTGCATCTCCTAAATAAAGAATCATATCATCTGCAAAGAGGGATAGTTTGACTTCTTCCTTCCCAATTTATATTCCTTTGATTTCTTTTTCTTGCCTAATGGCTTTGGATAAAACTTCCAGTACTATATTGAATAGCAATGGTAAGAATGGTACTATCTGGTACTGGATCTCAGTGGGAATGCTTCCAACTTTTCACCATTCAATATGTTGCTGGCTGTGGGTTTGTCATAAATTGCCTTGATTATGCTAAGGAATGTTCCTTCTATACCCAATTTGCTTAAAGTTTTCATCATGAAAGTGTGTTGTATTTTCAAATGCTTTCTCTGCATCTATTGAGATAACCATATGGTATTTTTTCTGCAGTTTGTTAATGTGGTGTATCACATTGATTGATTTGCGAACGTTGAACCATCCCTGCATACCAGGGGTAAATCCCACTTGGTCTGGGTGGATGATCTTTGTGATGTGTTGTTGGGTGTGATTGGCTAGAATTTTATTGAGGATTTTTTCATCTATGTTCATCAGAGAAATTTGTCTGTAATACTCTTTATCTGCTGCATCTTTTTCAGGTTTAGGAATTAAGGTGATGCTGATTTCATAGAAAGAATTTGGGAGGATTCCCTCTCTTTCAATTGTTTTGAATGCCTTGAGAAGAATTGGAATTAGTTCTTTAAATGTGTGGTAGAATTCAGCAGTGAATGCATCCCGTCCTGGGCTTTTCTTTGTTGGGAGGGCCTTTATTAATGATTCAATTCCATTGCTGAAAGTGGAGTATTGAAATCCCCTTATACTATTTTATAGGAGTCTTTGTCTCTAAATCTCTTAACATATGTTTTAAATATCCAGGTGCCCTGTAATTAGGTGCATATATGTTTATAATAGTTACATCTTTCTGTTGAATTGATTGATCCCTTTATCATTATATTGTGCCCTTCTTTGTCTCTTAACATTTTTTGTGTTAAAGTCTATTTTGTCTGATATTTAGATGGCTCTGCCAGCTCTTTTTTGGTTTCTATTGGCATGGGTTATCTTTTTCCTACCATTCACTTTCAGTCTGCATGCAACTTTGTTGGAAATATGTGTTTCTTTTAAGCAGCAAATAGATGGGTTTTGTTTTTTTAATCCATTCAGCCAGTATGCCTTTTAACTGGTGAGCTGAAGCCATTTATATTCAATGTGACTATTGATAAGTAATGACTTTTCCCTGCCATTTTCCCAAAGATATTCCTAATTTATACTTTGAACTTCCTTTGATCTTTTAATGAGAGATTTTCTTTCTTTACCTTTTTTGTATTGATGAACATTTTTCTGTGTTTCTTTGTGTAACACATCCTTTTTTAAAAAATTTATTTTATTTATTTGAAAGAGTTACAGAGAGAGGTAGAAACAGAGAGAGAGGTCTTCCATCTGCTGGTTCACTCCCCAGATGGCCACAATGGCTGGAGCTGCATTGATCCGAAGCCAGGGGCCAGGAGCTTCTTCCAGGTCTCCCATGTGTTTGCAGGGGCCCAAGGACTTAGGCCATTTTCTACTGCTTTCCCAGGCCACAGCAGAGAGCTGTATCAGAAGAGGAGCAGCCAGGACTCAAACCGGTGCCCATATGGGATGCCTGTACTTCAGTCCAGGGCTTTAACCCATTATGCCACAGTGCCAGCCCTGTGTAACACATCCTTAAGCATCTTTTGCAGGGCTGGACGGGTGGTGACTAATTCTTTCAATTTCTGTTTGCTATGAAAGGTCTTTCTTTCCTCTTCTTTCACAAATGAGAGCTTTGTAGAGTATAATATTCTGGGATGACAGTTTTTTCCTCTTAGAACTTGGGCTATGTCTCGCCATTCCCTCCTAGCCTGTAGGGTTTCTGATGAGAAGTCTGCTGTGAGTCTAATTGGAGATCCTCTGAAAGTAATCTGACTTTTCTCTCTTGTACATTTTAGAATCTTCTCATTGTGGTGAGTTTGATTACAATGTGTCATGGCAAGAATCTTTTCTGGTCATGTCTATTGGGAGTTCTGTGTGCTTCCTGTACTTGCACATCTCTTTCTTTCTCCATACTCAGGAATTTTTCTGCTAGTATTTCACTATAAAGGCCTTCTAATACTTTCTCTCTCTCTATGCCATCAGGAACTCTTAGAATCTTATTTTTTTTTATCGTATCCTGGTGATTACCAACAGTGTTCTTTAGATTTCTAATTTCCTGGTCTTATCTTTGGTTTGACTGTATACTTTCATGTGCTCTATCTTCTAAGTCCAATATTTTCTCTTCTGTCTCACTGATTCTGTTTTTAAGGCTCTCCATTGCATTTTTTATTTGTTTATTGAATTCTTAATTTTATTTTGATTTTTCTTTAATATCTCAATTTCATGTTCTATTGAATTCTCCATTTCATTTTGGTTCTTCCTTAAGATTTCAATTTCATGGGAGAGATTTTCTTTCATGTCCTGCATGACTTTCAGTTGTTCATGTGTTTGCTTTTGATTCCCTCTATGTAATCTTATGGTCATTTGTTTTTTAGTTCCATTTTTTGCATTTCTTCTATCTCATCATCTTCATTATCTAGTATTGAAGTATCGTGTTCTTTTGGGAGCATCATGTTGTCTTCCTTATTCTTGTTTCTGGGATTGCTGCATTTGTTGTTTGGCATTTGTCGAGATACCCATTGGTTTCTTCTTTTTTTTTTTTTTTCTGCTATGAAGGCTTTTATCAGTGTACTATGACTCTGTAGGTAAGTGGGCTATCTGCTTTCAGTGAATCTCTAGAGGCTTGTAATGGGTGTAGCCATAGAGCTCTGTTCAGTTCTTCAGGGTTAAGGGTGTGCCTAAGGTTACATACCCAGGTTTGGCGTGGTAAATCTTCTTTCTCTCTTTTTTACTCAGAAGGGAAGTATATTCTGCTCAGCTGAGCTCTTCTTGATGGATACCAGTGCCTGAGGGCTAGCCCTATTGGGTATAATATTTGTCTGCTCTATCCCAAGGACCACACAAAGGATCTGTGTAGTCCTCAGTGTGGGTTCAGATTCCCCAGCAATGTCTCTCACCAGGTAACCAGGAATCCCTGAACTTGTGGTGTCACCCACTGAGACTACTCATGTCCCAGCCACACCATGAGTTCTCTCACACACCCTCATTTTTTGTTTTTTTCACAGTCCTGGTTCAGAAGCTTCACACAGTCACAAGCTCTTAGCCCCCTGTTATTTCTCCCTACCAGAGCCAGGAGTCTCCATGTGGCTGATTGCCAGTGGTTTGGGCTACTGCAGTTTCACCTCACCTCACTTTCCAGCACTAGTGTGTAGGCTCTTGGCTGTTGGAGTCCTGAGCCCTGGGTGCCCATGCCCTTCTCAGAGGTCCACCATGCCCCTCTAATTTTGGTAGTTTCCTCTGCCATTTTTTCCCCTAACTCTTCCCTGAGACTACACTACCCCCTCTTTTTTAAAACTATCTTCTGGGCTAGAGCAGTAAGCTCCCTCCCTACTCTGCCATCTTGGAATCACCCAATTATGCTGATTCTATATAGGCCTAGGCTGATGTGTGTGTTTCTGTCTTGGTTTTAAATAAAGATATTTAAGAAGTGAAATAAACTCAAAAAAGAAAAGCTCTTGGAATAAGATCATAAACAAAAATAACTTTACACATTTGCATTCTGCATTTGTTGCCTAAACTTGGCATAATTATTAAAGAATAAAAAATTAAGTTCATAAAGTAACATTTATAGTAACCTAAACTTAATTCATTATTATTAAATAAAGAAAAATATTTTCATATAAATTTAGTGTAGCCTAAGTGTATGGTGTAGATAAAGTCTAATGTCTTTAGCCATTAATGTCTAGACAGTAATGTCCTAGGCCTTCACATTCACTCACTATTCACTGACTCACTCAGAGCAACCACTAGTTCTTTAAGTTCTATTCATTGTGAATACTCTGTGCAGGTGTACTATTTTTATATTGTATGTTATTGTATCTTTTTTGTGATTAGATATATTTATATATACAAATACTTACCATTATACTGCAGCATTCAATATAGTAACATGTTGTGCAGGTTTGCAACTTAGAAGCAATAGGGATCTACCTAGGTGTGGTACAGGTATGTGGTAGGCTATACCATCTAAGTTTATGTAAGTACACTAGATGTTCATAGAGAGATGTGATCACCTAATGACAGATTTCTCACAATATATTCCTATCATTACGTGAAACAGACAGTACTTATAATATGCATTTTTGTGTATCAATATATGATTTTTATTTTTTGAGTGGTTTAAGAATAAGTTGCATAGATGAGACCCCTTACTCCTAAATACTTCACTGTGTATTTCTTAAAAGTATGGGTAGTCCCTTACATATCTATGGTGTAGTCATCAAAATCAGGAAATTAACATTGATAAAATACTACTTTATTCAAATTTTTTCAATTGTCCCAGTAATATCTTTTATAGTCAACTAAAAAGATTTTTTTTTGTTTTGGAATCTAATCTAGACTCACACATTGAATATGCTTGCCATGTTTCTTTAGTTCCCTTTAATATGGAGCAGTTCTCAACCTTTCTTTGTCTTTCATGATCCTAACTTTATTTTATTATTTTAAAATATTTATTAATTTGATAGGCAGAGCAACAGAGAGAGGAAGAGATATACAGAGAAAGAATGAGATCTTCCATCTGTTGTTTCATTTCCCAAATGGCCACAACAGCTAGAGCTGGGCCAGGCTGAAGGCAGGAACCTGGAACCCCATATTGCGTGGGTGGCAGTGGTCCAAGTACTTGGGCCATATTTCACTGACTTCCCAGGTGCATTAACAGGAAGCTGAATCAGAAGTGGATCAGCCTGGTCTTGAACTGGCACTCATATATGAGATCCCAGTGCTGTAAGTGTAATTAACCCATTGTGCCTCAATGCTGGTCTCTTTCTTATTTAAAAGATTTATTTATTTATATATTTGAAAGGCAGAGGGAGAGAGAGAGAGAAAGAGAGAGAAGATTAAATTTTCTGACTTAATCCCCAAATAGCCACAACAACCAGGGATGTGCCAGGTTAAAACCTGGAGCCAAGAATTCTATCCAGGTCTCCCAACTAGGTGGCAGGGGTCCAAGTACTTGGGCCATGATCTGCTGCTTCCCAGGTGCATTAACAGGGAACTGGATCAAAAGCAGAGCAGTTGGGACTTCAGCTGGTGCTCTGATATGGGATGCCAGCGTTTTAAGTAGCAACTTAATCTACTGTGCCAAAACACAGGTCCCTGACATTTTAAAAAAGAACAGGTGATTTATTATGCAGAATATTCATCAGTTTGGGATTATCCACCATTTCTTCTTGATTTGACTTAGTTTATGTCCCATTTCTGCACCCCCCCCACCACCACCAAGAATTCTACAGAAATGATGATGTGGGGCTGGTGTGGCATAGCAGGTAAAGCTTCTGTCTGCAATGTTGGCATTCCATTTGGGCACCAGTTTGAGATACAACTGCTCTACTTCCAATCGAGCTCCCCGCTAATGGACCTGGGAAACAGCAGAAGACAACTCAAGTGCTTGGACCCCTGAACTTTCATGTGGAGACATGGAAGAAGCTCCTGGATCCTGGCTTCAGCTTGGTGCAGCCTTGGCCATTATGGCCATTTGGGGAGTGAACCATTGGATGGAAGAACTCTCTCTCTCTGTATGTCTTTCCCTTTCTCTCTGTAGCTCTGCATTTTAAATAAGTAAATAAAATGTCTTTAAAAAAAGAAATGAGGATGTACTCTTAGTACGCAAAGTTATTCCTTCTTCATTTGTTAGTTTGAATTCTATTGCAAGGAAGAACTTTCCTCCTTTATTCAAGCATTTCTTTATATTAATATTGACCCATGTATTGTCATTTCATTCTATAGGTTTATCCATTGTGATCATTTATTTTTGTGCTCAAATTGTCCCAAATTTGGTCAATGGGAGCCCCTTTAGGCTGGATCCTGTGTCCTGACATGACATTGTTATTATGAGTACTTCTTTACTTTCTGGTACACTAAATTGTTTTAAGCCTCATTTTCCATTACCTTTGCCCTAGTGCCAGGATCAGCTCTGAGGGGCTCTGATTCCTTTTAGAGAATGATATTTACAAACTAAGATTGGACATTAATTCTACTCATTGTTATGGGAGTATTAGTGCTTTCATGTATTCAGTCTCATTAGACACGGCTAGGAAACATAATGTAGATATGTGTGCATGTATGTATGTATGTGTGTTTATATATATGTGTGTGTGTGTGTATCTATCTCTATCATCTCTATCATCTCTATCTCTATCTCTATCTCTATCTCTATCTCTATCTCATCTTAGCCTGTTATGGGCTGTGCTAAGAAACTACCATAGACTTGGTGGCTTATAAGTGACAGAAATTTATTTCTCACAGTACTAGAGGCTATAGAGTCCAAGAACAAGGAACTGGCAGATTTGGTGTCTGTTGGGTATCCACTTCCTCATAGACATCTTCTCACTATAACCTCACATGGGAGAAAGAGTGAGGGAGCTCTCAGGAGTCTCTTTTGTAATGTCACTAATTTGATTCAAGAGGGCTCTAACCTCATAACTTAAACATTCCCAAAGGCTTTATATATATATATACACACACATTTTGGGGGGACATAAACATGCAGTCCATTGCATTCTCTCTCTCGCTCTCGCTCTCGTGTTACCTATCTATTAAAAACTATAAATATATACTGATACTCTACTTCCAATTGAAGACTACAAGGTTCATTCTTCCCTCTCCTCCTCTCCACATCTGCAGTATATTTACTTATTCACTCAGTCCTAGACTACACACAAGGTTATGTTAGAATCACAAGTTACAGCACCCTGTAGAAACAAACCTATTTAACTAGGGTTAATATTTATTTATAGTTCTAGTTTTTTTTACCTTTAATCTGAATATATGTAGTTAAAATACTGTGTTCAAAAAGTTCTTGGATTTATTTACTGTTTCTTCTGCCATTCAGGTTGGTTAAGTTGTTCATTTGCAACATAGTTAGGATTGTTTATTTCCATTTGTACTCCATTTTGGGTTTTCTCACTCATTCTTGTAGTTTTCACATTCAATTCTCACTCATTTTATTTATTTACCTATTTATTGGCTACGTGAAACACTATAATGGTTCCACAAGTCAGAATTTTAGTAAAAAAGATATTCTCAAAGGAGGATTCCATTCCCCCCACCGCCCTTTTTTTTTGACAGGCAGAGTGGACAGTCAGAGAGAGACAGAGAGAAAAGTCCTCCTTTACCGTTGGTTTACCCTCCAGTGGCTGCTGCGGCCGGCGCACCGCGCTGATCCAAAGGCAGGAGCCAGGTGCTTCTCCTGGTCTTCCATGTGATTGCAGCGCCCAAGCACTCGGGCCATCCTCCACTTCACTCCCGGGCCACAGCAGAGAGTTGGACTGGAAGACGAGCAACCAGGACAGAATCCGGCGCCCCGACTGGGACTAGAACCCAGGGTGCTGGCACCACAGGTGGAGGATTAGCCTAGTGAGCCGTGGCACGGGCCAAGTAGCTTCCATCCCTTACCCATCTCTTCTGTTCTCTTCTCTCCATCCATTCTACTCCATTACCAAATGCCGCCTTGGGTAAGCAATTGTATTATTGATGTTTTATCTTCTCTGTTTCTTTATGCACAGATTAGCACAATCTTCTATATTTCCCTATTCCATGGTCATAGAAGAGAAGGTGAATATTTACTTCTCTTTTTCAACAGAAAAATGGAGACCTCCAGGATGAAGAACCAAATGGTCCCTTCGGTTCCTAGGCCCACTTCACTTTGCTTATACCTCATTTTAAGTTTTACTTCCTTCTACAGGGATGCCTAAGTTAGGCATAGACTTTATCTTAAGATTGAGACATATCTTTTTTTTCTTCTTCTTTTAGTAATGTGATCTGGAAGTCGCACATTTCACTTTTTTTTCATTTATTTGAAAGGTAGAGACAAACACAGAGAGAGACAGAAAAAAGGCTGAGAGAGAAAGAGATCTTCCATCTACTGGTTCACTCTGCAAATGGCTGCAAAAGCCAGGAGCCCTGAGCATCTTTCAGGTCTCCCATGTGGGTGCAGGGGCCCAAACACTTGGGTAATTTTCTGCTGCTTTTCCAGGCACAGGGACCTGTATCAGAATTGGAACAGCCAGGACAGGAACCAGCACCCATATGGGATGCCCCAGCGTTGCAGGTAGTGGCTTAATCCATGAAGCCACAACTCTGGCCCCAAGAAAAATCTTCTTAAACTATGCCTTTACATCTCTCTCAATGTCCATATTGTTAGCATGAAATCACACATGTAATTGTAAAAAAAAAATGATGTCTCACTCTGCGATTTAAAAGACTTGGTTATTCTTCTAAATAAACTCTCTTCCTGGTTTTCAATAGTCTCTCTGTTCCTGCTTACCTTTAGGGCTTGAACACATGGACATGCTTTAATCTGCTTATTACAGAGAGCTTAGGCAGCCATGTGGCTTTCCATTTTGGCCTCACTTAGGGCTAATGCTTTCTGTACTGATGTAAAAAGCCAGCAAAGGCTGGTTTGTGGCACAAATTGTCCAAATTACAAGAGTTAAGCAGAATAAAAAAATTCACCTTTAACTTCATTCATAAAGAAAGATAAAATTCTGGAAGGCAAATAAAATAAAGCATAGAAAATGAAACTGCTTTAGACACATGTCAATTTCCCTCTATTGAAGCAAATCATTTATTTTAGCAGTGGAAGCACTTATTTCAATATTAGAAAAATAATGCTATTTGTTTTCAGCATAAAATAACCCTCAGGTGGAATAGATGCATTGATTTTTTTAAATGGATTTCAAATAAATCCAATGTCTTCATAATGAAAACCTACACCATTCACCAGAATATAGTAGTTACATAAGCCAGTAGCTTCCCAAGGAAAGAGAAAATTGCATTCCCTTCCTTTCATTGTTTTTTTGTTAAATATAATTTGTCCATTCCGTTTGACTGGCCAATTTGATTGCAGCATTCTAAAACTCAGCTAGGTGCAATATAGATCCACAGGCTTGACTTAGGAAGACTGAACCCCTACAGCACAATAATTGGATTCACACATTAATTAGATCCAGAGATAAACCTCGGCTTATTGCTGCTGGGCTTCTGGACTGAAGGAATCCAGAAACAAGGAGCTTTGATGTTCTGATTGATTATCTAAGATATTTTGTACCAGAGAACAACAACGAAAAAGCAGAACATCGGTGCAATAGCTATAATCAAATGGAAATACTGAAGAATCTCCACAGCAAAATAAGAAAGACAGCAGAATGATGCCCATTTTGATCAATGATAGCCAGGTCCTGCCTCTGAAAATCTTCACACACAATAATCACTTTTAAAGTTGTATCCTTTTTTGCCAAATCGAAGCATTCAATGTGTAGCTATGCTGTCTGATGGCATGCAGTCTCCTGACAAAGTATTAATCACGCAGCTACATGAACTGAGTCCCCAACCAAATCATGTAAAATAAAATCATCAGCTTAAACTTAATTCATTGAAAGAAACTTTACAAAAAGATATGGAGAAACTAATTTATGCTGTTGCAGAGACCCTAGTTATTATTTTTTTAAAGATCAATTTTATTTTATTTGAAAGGCAGAGTTACAGATAGAGAGGGCAGGGCGGTGGGTGGGGGCGGCAGGGAGAGTGCTTCCATGTTTTGGTTCATTTCCCAAAAGGCTTCAATGGCTGGGGCTGGGCCAGGCCAAAGCCAAGAGTCATTCCGGTCTCTCACATGATTGATAGGGGCCCATGTTCTTGCGCCATCTTCCACTGCTTTCCCAGGTGCATAGGAAGGGAACTGGATCAGAAGTGGGGCAGCTAGGACTCAAACCACTGCTCATATGGGATGCTGGCATCACAGGTGGCAGCTTAACCTGCTGTGTCACAATGCCAGCCCTGGAGACCCAATTATAACAGGTTTCACACTATAGCGGTTATAAAATACACATAATGCTGTTATTGGTGTTTGAAGTATTCCAGAGAGCTAGCATGTATCTAAGTATGCATCAAATTCCCTAGCTACTAGTTGTATCCGTTCCTTACTTTCTGCTTCCACTTTAATCCATCTAGTTGGTAAATGTCTACTTAATACTATATGTGCCAACTGGTTGCATTATTTGCTGGACAGCACCCTTTTGACTAACATCTTGCCTCTTCCAATGCATTCTAGACATGGCTATTAGATCAATGTGTCAAAATACTTGTTGATTGTTTCATAAACCAGGCTCAAAAAATGTTTGTTGACATCCCATTGCCTACCAATATAATCCCAATACTTTATCTTGACATTTAGATCTCTCTGCAATATGTTTCTCTCTAGCTTTAGCTTCTACATTTTCCCCACTGGATTGTAAGCTCCTTGGTTGCAGTTTAGTTCATTTCAATGAAGGTTTATTGAGTATTTACCATGACCAGTGACTGTGTTAGGCATGGGATAAGACTGTGAATAAGACAGAAAGAATTCTTGTTATTGTGGAGAAGCCTGACACAAGAAACAAACACTTTCTTTTTTTTTTTAACTTTTATTTAATGAATATAAATTTCCAGTGTACAGCTTATGGATTACAATGGCTTCCCCCTCCCATAACTTCCCTCCCACCCGCAACCCTCCCCTCTCCCTCTCCCTCTCCCCTTCCATTTGCATCAAGATTCTTTTTCAATTCTCTTTATATACAGAAGATCAATTTAGTATAAAGATTTCAACAGTTTGCACCCACATAGAAACACAAAGTGAAGCATACTGTTTGAGTACTAGTTATAGCATTAAATCACAATGGACAGCACATTAAGGACAGAGATCCCACATGAGGAGCAAGTGCACAGTGGCTCCTGTTGTTGACCCAACAAATTGACACTCTAGTTTATGGCGCCAGTAACCACCCTAGGCTCTCGTCATGAGTTGCCAAGGCTATGGAAGCCTTCCAAGTTTGCCGACTCTGATCATATTTAGACAAGGTCATAAAAGACAGAGTGAGGATAGTAACCAATGATCCTAAGAGTGGCATTTACCAGGTTTGAACAATTATACAGCATTAAGTGGGGAAGAGGACCATCAGTACACACAGGTTGGGAGTAGAGCCATTGGTGGTAGAGTGAAACAAACACTTTCAATAGAATGTGGCTGTGGTCGCTAGCAAGACTGAGCACATTGTATGCAGGAAGCACAGAGGAAGCACTTATAACTCTGTCTGGGAGTTGAGCAGGGTGCTTCTAAAAGGGATGCAGAACTCATCATTTTGTAACCTTTTATCCCAGGGTCTAGCACAATTTTTGGCAGATAGTAACCTGAATAAATATCTAATGCATATATTGAAGTCAATTTGAAGACTCATTGTCTCATGAATGCTGGCTTTCTCTTTCTCTCCTCTTTGCTTGGAATACTGTCTTCATCTTTGCCTTTCACAGGTCCAGATCAATTGCCATCCTCTCCATGGTAGCCTTCCTGATTGCTAAAGCCAGTAAACATGAAATTAGATTATTCTCTATGAGAGAAAGTAGCTACAATCAGTTCAAAATGGATATTAGCCATTCACAGAAATAATTGAAGGGACTATCATTAGTGTGCTTATCTATCTCAAATAGAGTTCTCTAGCCCAGACTTCTACCCTGGACCCTGGCATTTGCACTTGGATGTCACGCAAGCAAGTGAAATGCAACAGGTTCCAACAGAACTCATCTTTTCATTGCACTAGTCTTTCTTTTCCAGTGTCTCATACCAGTCAATAGCTTCAGCATCCTCCACCCATTTGCTCAAAATAGATACAAGGGAGTAATCTTTAGTAACTCAGCATCTTGTATTCAGTCAGTTGGCAAGTTTTATTGATTGTCCTCCAAATTATTCTTTCCAGGTTCCCTGTCAATGCTCCCTGTCACTTCTTGACTGGAATAGTACAAGAATCTCTGGTCTGGTCTCCCTGCCTCCAGTTTCGTTTCCTTCCAAATTCCACTTCAGAGTGTTGTCAAAGTGATCCCAAAGTGGAAAATTGATTAGGTCAGACCCACCCTTAAAGTTTCTGCAAATTGTGGTTGTTTTAGAGTGAAGTCCAAAATTAAACAATGGCTCACAAAGCTTTTTAGATTCATCTTCATCTATCCCCAGAATTCTCCTCCACAGTCATGTGTTAGAATTCTTCCAGTTCACATTGAACAGTTTCTCATATCATGGCCTTCAGTTGCACTGTTTCCTCTGCCTGGAACACTTCCTCTGGATCTTCATGTGGCTGGTCCTTTTTTTTTTTTTTTTTCAGATTTTACTTATCTATTTGAGAGGCAGAGTTACAGACAGAGAGAGGGAGAGACAGCAAGAAGGTCTTCCATCTGCTGGTTCACTCTCCAAATGGCTGCAATGGCTGGGAGCCAGGAGCTTCCTGTGGGTCTCCCACTCAGGTGTAGGGGCCCAAGCACTTGGGCCATCTTCTACTGCTTTCCCAGGCCATAGCAGAGAGCTGGATCAGAAGAGCAGCAGCCTGGACAAGAACTGGCACACATATGGGATGTTGGCACTGCAGGCATTGACACCCATGTGGCTTATTTTTATTTATCCTTTAGCTCTCATTGCTCCAGAAAGGTTTTTTTTTTAATAATATAAAGATGCTTGTGTTCTTCATCTCTTGGGGCTGTATAACAGTAGACTGAATGTTTTATAAACAGGAGAAATTTATTTCTTACAATTCTTACAATTCTGGATTCAGTGAAGTCCAAGATCAAAGCAGGCATTGGCAGATTTGGTTATCTGGTGAGGGTTCATTGCTCATAGATGGCAGCGTCTCACTGTGTCCTAACATGATGGAAAAGGCAAGGCAACTCTCGAGACTTCTTTTATTTTAAAAAGTATTTCTGTTTCTTCTTAAAGATTTCACTTATTTATTTGAGGAGAGAGAGATAGAGAGTGCTCCCATTCATTGGTTCACTCCGCAAATAGCTGCAACAGCCGGGGCTGGACCAGGCTTAGGCCAGGAGCCAGGCACTCTCCCATGTAGGTGGAAGAGATACAGGCAGGCAGATAGGATTAAATTGATTAGATTTGTGAGCTGGAGACCACATCTTTGCCCTGTCCCCTTTCATGATCTCATGCCCCTATCTGACCTCACCTGTACACCCACCTGCCAATCAGAGTACATAACCACCCCCCTTTGGAAGTGAAACTGTGATGAAATATGGGATGCCAATGCTGCAGGTGGAAGATTAACCTACTGTGCCTCTGTGCTGGCCCCCATCCCTTCATTCATATTCCCCTTTGCCTAATAAACACAACCAAACCATGAGTTCTTTAAGAGTAGAAACCTTATCTGCCCTTCCTGCAAGTGTGTCTGCAGGACATTGTACAATGCCTAGTGTACACCAGATGCTCAAGACATATTTGATGAATGAATTTTCCTAAGGTGCTAGTGCTCTAGGCAATAGATGAGTGATGCCCAGGAAGTTAGGATAGAACATATCCAAATGTATGGTATTAGGATAATGAATAATCAGCTTCACTAGGCTCAATAGTTCATCGTAACATACATTCTATAAGTCAGAAGCATTTCTTACCTGCCTTCCCAACACAGTGGGGGAAGGGGATGGAAAAAAAAGATTCATATTTATGCTTTCAGTTAGAAAAATGTATAATAACAACAGCCACAGAAACAAGAGCAATCATTTATTTAAATGCTTATCTGGGGCCCAGGCATTGTAATAATGCTATATTTGTATTATTCCATTTAAAATTCACAGTATTTCTATGTGGTTAGTAATACTATTATTTACAGTTTACAGACGGGAATACTAAAGTTCTGGGTGGTTAAAGATGTTTCCCATAGGCTACAGGGTTAGTAAATGGTAAAGCTTTGTTTCAATACCATTTCCATCTGACTTGGGACCTCAGCCTCTTAACTGATGGCTCTGTATTGTCCAGAAAAGGGTTAAGCTTTAAAGCACAAAGGTGGACCCTCTGACAGGCTCGTCAACTCTGATGAGACTGCCGGTCAGAATAATCTAGAGTGAAATTGCCTCAACCAGTCTCTTTCTTGCTACTTCCTTTAAATTTGAATGAACGGAAATCTCTAAGGAAATAAACTAGAATGGTCAATGTGCCATTTCTTTTCCAACATTTGAGACACTGAAAATTTGCAGAATTTCCATTTAAGTTGCTTATAGATTTTTTTTTTTTATAATATCAACTGTAGACTCTTGTGTCAAGACATGGAAGAGGAACATTGTCTACAGACCTGGAGGGACTGGGCTGAGTCTCCCAGAGGTCGAGACCCAGACACGGATGAGAAGAGTAGAGGTAGAAAGAGAAGTTCTGAACAGTATGCTATTTTTTCAAAGTGAATGTTCTGCTGCTGCTCCTTGAAAAATTCCAGGCTTGGAGTATGTATTTAGTCTAGTGCTTAAGATGCTCATGTCCCACATCAGAGTACCTGGGTTCAGTTCCTGGATCCAGCTCATGATTCCAGCTTCCTGCTAATATGGATGCTGGGAAGCAGCAGTGATGGCTCAAGGAACTGGATTCCTGCCACCCATGTATGAGGTCTGGATTGTATTCCTATCTCCTGGATCTATCCTCAGCCCAGTACAGCTGTTTGCAGGAATTTGAGGAGTGAACCAGCAGATAGGGGTTCTCTATTAGTTTCTCCCTGTCTCACAAATAGATAAATAGATAAAATTTTAAAAGTGGCTTGTAAATCTAGCAGAGAAACTGCAGTCAAATTTCTCTCTCTCTCTGAAATTCAACAATATTTTTATTACTAGCCATCTAGTTTTGATAGGGGGAACACTGTTATGTATGAAGGTTGGCAAATATTCTGTTTCCTTTTTACCCTTTCAAATCATGCCTTCTCTTTCATATTCAACTTCCATCTTCCTTGACTGTTTTAATTTTCCACTTTCCTTTACGATTTCTCACTTTTGTATGTCAGTAATATAGGAGAGATTAGGTGTTTATGTCATTGCTTGAGCTACAGGACTATTGTAGTGGAATGCATTTGCATGTAGGGAGGATTGCAAGATGAATGGAGTCCCCCAGGAGGGAGGGGACCACAATTCAAGATAATGATTTGATTCTGGAAGAGGAGAGGGAGAACAGGCATCAAAGGGCATTTTCTCGAAATCTGGCTTTCATATTCTGTACTGCTTGTGTTTCATACACTATCGCAATTAAGAAACATGATATTAATTGAGATTTGCTGCTATTCATACACTTGACAGGTGAAACTAAGAGTGTGGGAAATCCTGGTGCAGCACATGATGTGTGAGACTTGCTGTGTGAGACTCCAACAGCAGCAAGTCCTGCTTGAGAAAGGCCTTGAGCAGTGAATTGGCTATCTTTGTGTTTGTCCATCTTTAGAGATGGTATCTTAATAGTATTTATTGGAATAAGAATTGCCCTGAAATGATCACAATGTATCTGGTTTTCCTGGGTTTGTTCTTTAAAGTCTAAATCTTCATTATGATCATTCATTTATTAATGTGCTAAAGAGGGAAGAATTTCCCATTAACAGAAGAAAATGGCAAAAAAATAAAAAAAGGCTGTGACATTGGGCAATCAGGCCTTTAATGGAGAATGGAAAGTATTAAATACCTTCCTTTCATTTGTCAGGGATGAATGCATTTTCAAATACATATTGCTTGGTTGTACTCACAGGTACTGAAATATGGTTCTTCTCTTAGACCATTTTAAGTACTAATTGCATTTGAACATTGAAGATGAAATCACTTAACCTGAACCATACTTGTAGACAATGTACAAACAATTTCCATCTGAAAAAAAGGTAAAATTAAAAATATGTCTAATGATTTTTTAATGTATTAGGAACTGGAGATTGAAAGCAGGAATCATAATCAGAAAGATAAATATGAAGAAATAAATGGAAAGAAGATAGAATTAAATCTTAAACAACTGAATTGTTGAATTCAGAAATTACTATTTCAGAAAGATCCATTCAGGTATCAAATGCTAATACTTATATATTTGCTTGCCCATGGTTCTGCAGCTAGCTGTGACCAGAAGTCACATTCTAGGTTTGCCCCCTTGGATGTCTTAAGCAAATTACTGGCAATGTGTGGATACCGAGACTACAAATGACTGGGAAAAAAAAAGGTGACAGAGAATTGATACCAAGTCAGATGAGTGTTAGATAAGCATTAAGAAAAGAGAAAAGGAAACATGGCAACATTTCTTATCTTTTGAAAATATCTGCACTGGCCCAGATTTTATCATGAGTCTCAAATTAAGAGAGAAATTGAATATACATCAAAAAGACTTTAAAATATACATGCCTTTTGATCCAGAAATTCCATTTTAGGAATCTCAAGTACATTAATAAGGATGTGGGCAAAAACAGAGCTGTAATACATCTCACTGTAGCATGATTTGCTTTAACTAAACATTGGAAAAAACTTAAAAGCATAAAAAATCAATAAAATGAATTGTGGTTTATTCATGAGATGGAATATTATGCAGCCATTAAAAATTATGATGTAGTCTATTTATCAACATCAAGTATGTCATAATTGTTAATTATGCAAAAGGAATTATAAAACTACCTACAGTAAGGTTCTTAAAAAATACACACAGAAAAACCCCAGAAAGGTATATAGCAAAGCATTACCAGAGGTTATCTCTAAATGTTCCCTTTTTCTTGTTTCTATGTTAAAATATTTCCATCATGAATGTGAATTATTTTTTAACATAAAATGGATAAAACATACTTTGTTGCAGAAGAATGAGATAGTGGCCAAGGCATGATTAATTGCAGAGGCTTGGAATGCCCTTTTGCATGATTATTTGCAAGTTGTGTACCTCCGCTGAGCCTCAGTTTACTCATTTGTGATATGGAATAAGCACACCTATGTCCCAAAGTCGTTGAGAGTATTAAATAAAACCAAGTGTGCCAAAGTGCATGGCACAGGGCTCCACACATTCATGAGTTCAGTCAATACTGAGTCTTATACCTGAGTGGTAAATCAACAATCTGTATTTTGCATGAATAGTAATAGACTAGAAGATATGTAGCTTGTACCATTTTGATAGTTAGAAAAACCTGCTCTTCAAACATAAACAAGGTAAGTTCCTGCATGGTATATATTGAGGCTAGTTTTACACTGTTGTCTGGAGGCTTGGCGGAATGTGACCACTTGGAAAGATATGACCAGCCGAGGCATCCACTTCACCAGCAGACACCAGAGCCCACGACCTTCCTCATATGAGTGCAAAGACAGAGTAGTAAAACAGCACATGGTTTGCTTAATCCTTGTTAAAATGGAAAATGTCAACTAAAAATAATTTTCTTTAAATACTGCCATTAACAAAACCCAAGAGTTTTGAGCAAACAGATGTCTAAAAAGAAATTTATTTTCTAAAGTGTAACTGGGACAATGTAACTCGCTAAACTGCTACATATTCAGTTTCCAAGATGCTGATTATGGCAAGTTCTGTATTGCTCTCTATTGGTAGAAGAAACTCCAGACAGTGAATGAAGAGCAAATGCCACTTTTGAGCTGGGGCAGAGTTTACTCAGTCATTTAATAACTATTTATAGAGCATACACTAGGTAGAATGCTCTGTTGCAGGCACTTATAGCAATCAGATTAAAACCTTTACTCTAAAGGTGAATTAAGGTAGATTAGGGTAGATTAGATTTCTTTTTTAAGAAGATTATTTAAAAATCAGAGTTAGAGAGAGGAGAGGCAGAGAAAGAGAGAGAGAGAGAGAGGTCTTCCATCTGCTGGTTCATCCCCCAAGTGGCTGCAACGGCCAGAGCCAATCTGAAGCCAGGAGCCAGGAGCTTCTTCCGGGTCTCCCACACAGATGCAGGGGCCCAAGGACTTGGGCCATCTTCCACTGCTTTCCCAGGCCATAGCAGAGAGCTGGATTGGAAGTGGAGCAGCTGGGACTCGAACCGGCGACCATATGGGAGGCTGGCTCTGCAGGTGGTGGCTTTACCCACTATGCCACAGCACTGGCAAGATAGATTAGATTTCTTTCTTTTTCTTTTCTTTTCTTTTTCTTCCTTTCTTTTTTCTTTTCTTTCTTCTTCTTTTTTTTTTTTTTTTTTTGACAGGCAGAGTGGACAGTTAGAGAGAGACAGAGAGAAAGGTCTTCTTTTACTGTTGGTTCACCCTCCAATGGCCGCCGCGGCTGGCGCGCTGCAGCCTGAGCACCGTGCTGATCCAAAGGCGGGAGCCAGGTGCTTCTCCTGGTCTCCCATGGGGTGCAGGGCCCAAGCACTTGGGCCATCCTCCACTGCACTCCGGGACAGAATCTGGCACCCCGACCGGGACTAGAACCCAGGGTGCCGACGCCGCAGGCAGAGGATTAGCTTATTGAGCCGTGGCGCTGGCTGGATTTCAAGGAACCTCAATGTCTACCTTTCTTCAAGAGAGACTTACCTCTGCCACAAAACAATGCAGTATCTTGGTTGTTCAATTTTTAAAATATGGAAAAATATCTTTTATGATGACTCTGAACAATTTGAAATTGTTTCAAGGTCTGGTTGGATAAAGCTCTTTTGGGAAATTACTGGGAAGTTTTTCAGGCAATGTTTATAAGATCTTTTCCTTTGTCTTTGTTTCCTTTCCTGAGAAGTCTTAGAAATGAATAAACAAATCAAAATGCTGGGATTTTTAAGGTCCATTTATCTTCATTTGAAGGTATTTTTTTCTTTTCTTTCCCCCCCTTTACAATTTGTTAATCTTCAGCTCCCGTGTGCATGTTTAAATACGTAATTGTGGAATCACAACTGTGTAACTTATTTCTCTCTGCTCCCCCATCTACTTTATTTTTCAAAAGCAATTTAAAGGTGCATCTTTCAACTGGTTAATCTAGGCAAGTTGTTAGTTCTGTTCTCTCAACTGTTTAGTAACAGCTATTGAGTTTAGGAGGAAGAAAGCTGGCATGCATCAGATGATGTGGGCAAGATTTTCATCTTGCACAGTCATGCCAGTGCACCTGAGATTCCACCAGCAACCCATTCCTTTCTCTGGACTCTGGAATCTCTTGGCTACTGTCCACCAAGCCAGGGCCAGCAGACTCCAATGATGATTTATTGAAGAGCAAAACCACGTTTGGGTGAACTTCATCTTTTAAAATTTGAAATATGAAACAAACTGTAGTTTGTAAAAATAAAAGTCTAACCTTTTCATTCATATGTTCCATACCACTTTTAAACTCCTTATAGTGGCCTGAGGACCCAACACGTTCTGAACTCTACTTTCTTGACTGAGCTCACCTTGTATTACTCTCCTGTTTGCCCATTAAACTTAAGCCACATGCTCTCTCTGTCTCTGAAACACACCAACATCATTTCCTACCCAGAGATTTTGTTCATTCCCCTTACTGGTTTTTTACCCCCCTCCCAAACGACTCATTTCCCTTCCCCCCATGCTCCATTATCAAAGCAACACCTACTCATTCTTCTGCTCTCAGTTTAAACTTCATTTTCTCAGGGAAAATTTCCCTGACATTCCAGATTAAGTTCTTCCCTTAAATACACTTTTATGAACTGGAAGCAAGCCAGTATAGCTGAAGCACATGGAGTACTGGTGGCAGTCATACGATGTGGGACTAGGGTGGTAGGCAGGGGACAGAGCATGCAGGGCTTTCTAGGCATGCTTGACAATAAAGTTAGTAGTAGCATAAGGACAGTAGAAAGCCACTGAACAGAATGACAGGGATCAGATCTGGGTTCTCAAAAGATACTCTGTTTACTTTATGGAGTGTCTACTCAAATATAGGCAGATATGTGTACACAAGGAAACCAGTTAGGAGGCCATTTGTAATAGTCCAAAAAGTAGAACATGGTGGCTTGGACTAGAGTGCTGACATTGGGAGTAGAGAAAAGTTAGTAAATGGCATAGATATTAACAAAGTAAAGCAATGAACCTCCTTGGAGGATTAGATTTGGAGAGAGAGGGAGGAGATGGTTTCAAAGATTATGCCCAGTTCAGGGTTGTGGGATGAGATAGATGGCAGAAGTCCCACAGTTGTGGGCATGTGTGTGATAGGAATTGGGTTGATAGTTGGTGAGGATAGTGGTAGGGTTGTGAGCTGGCTCTAGATTTTAATTTTAAACTGAAGTTTGCAAAGTGCTTATTAGAATGCTTTATTATACTATTATAGCATCATAATAATTACGGCTTACACTTAGTGAACATGTACTTGTGCCAGGCACTGTTCTATGTGCCTTACATATATTAAGTCATTTAGACATCAATAAATGATAATGTTTATGATTCTGTAATTATCATTATCATTATTGCACTACATAATGCCTGTCTTTCTGGGCAGAGTTAGTTAACACAAGCAATTTCTTTCTAGGCAACTCTCCTTTTTATAGACTCCACGCAGGCAACTACCATATAGCGAAGGTACATTGTTCACAGGAATTACAATGCAGCTGATGGGATTACAGCGTTTTCTAGTTCTACTCTCATATTGAGGGACTTGGCATTTCCCCATGCAATGCATCTACAGACCTGTACTCAGAGTGGGTTACTTTTGTCTGTTGAATCTTGTTAACTTCAGTCTTTCAAAGAGGTCTTTATCCTTAAATTTTTATATTTATTTATAAAAGTCACATATATACTGACTAGAACTTTCTTTCCCATTCTAGGACAAAGAGCTTGATAGGGTTAAACATGAAATCTCCATTTTTTAAAAAAAAATCAGCTCAGCTAAGATATTCAACTTCGTGTTTTTATTTTATTTTTTATTCAGTTTTATAAACTGAGGCCATGAAGTCTCTTAGAGTTTTCCTGTGGTTTATATGCTGACAATTTGGTGACATCAAATTGCTTATGTATAGCACATTTTGGGGCAATCTGCAAGCTAGTTGGATTAGTCTATCCTGCTGAAATATCAAGCTACAAAAAGTTTGCACAGGTATTTTGGAAATTGACTCAAAACTTGGCAGGTCGCATGTTGACATCACTTTCGCTCACCAGAGTCACTTTTGAGAAGGGGGTAGTAAAGACACTACATCAGATAGCCATTGCACTGGATTGAAAACAGTATGTCTTCCTAAAATCAGCTTGGTTTTGGGTGGAAATTTGAGGCAAAAATAATTTAAAAAAAGGACATTAGAGATGGTTTCAGATTTTCTTGGAGCCATGGAATATGGATGCATGGATTATTATAAAGGCTTATGATCATTTTGTTTTATTTCAGAATCTATTGCACTGATCCCAGAACTTTACATTTGTCAAGGGTAATGAAAACAGAAAAGAAGGCATGACTAAAATATCTGGCATGCTAAACTGATAAACAAGTTTCAGGATGCAATTCAGTTCATGGAGCTTATCTCAGGCTTACTAGCCACATTTGCTCCTATACATGAAACTATTAGGAAAAACCTCTTCTAATGAGGGATTGCCAAAGAAGACACTTGTTGGGATTTACAAGTATATGCAAGGAAAGCTTCTGGATTCACAGAGGAGAAGATGATACAGGAAACTGAGTAACTACAGCTACCAGAACCTGGATCAATAGCAGCTCACAATTGGACTGTTTGTACTATACAGCAACAGGAAAAGCTGCCTGATTCTCTTCTTGATGGCAGGGGCACCTTGGAGATAGCCACACCACCAAGGAAGAAAGCTGATGGAGCCCAAGAGGCAGCCTGTGCCCTTGCTCTGAAGTTGATTTGCCCAGCCAGGCAAATGCACGTGGGAGGTTTGACTTTGTCGTTCACACTGGTCCAGATGGTGCTGTCCAAAGCCAGAATCTCTGGGCCACTGGAGCAGCATGGAGAAGCTTTCAGCTCCTCCTGAATCAAATCCTGGCTCTTGCAGCAGGCAAGTCATGAAAGAGTGCCAACTTTTCCAGCCAAAAAGCTACTGAATTCTCGTTCCTTCTTATTTTCATCCAAGTATTCACTTGAAATATTAGAGTTGTAAAATGTGAGTTAAGAAGACTGGCTTTTTTTTTTTTTTTCATTTAAAGACTATTTCTGATGCTTTGAATCATGACATCACCAGAAATTTAGTTTTAAAATAGAAGATCTTCATTTACATTTTTCTTCAAGCAGCAGTTGATTTAGAATTAAATGCCTGTGTTAGAAATGCAGAGTATATTGTGTAAATGATTTTTTCTACTGATAAGCCCATCACAAACTCACATGGCTTGCCAATGGGCACTGGCCGAAGTTTATCACGGGAACAGGATTTACAAGTGACCCTTCCACAGCATACCATAAGGGATTCAATTTACAACTGTCAAAATTGCCTTGCTTCCCTTTTGATCTTATGTGCTTTGTATTATGTCTGGGCGATCATCTCCATGACAATAAGCTCCTTTGAGAGTAGAGGCTGTTCCCCAGTCACTTTTAAAAATTGCTTTGAAACTTTATTTATTTATTGGAGAGAGAGAGAGCGAGCGAGCGAGCACGCTCCCATCTGCTGGTTCACTCCCTAAGTGTCCACAAAAATCAGGTCTGGGCCAGGCTGAAGACATTAGTCTGGAACTCCATCTGTATTTCCCATATGGATGGCAGGGACTCACCTACTTAAGCCATCACCTGTTGCCTCCCAGGATGCATGCTAGTAGGAAGCTGGAGTTAGGAACTAGAGCTGAGTGTTGAACCCAGGCACTCCAATATGGGATGCAGGTGTCCCAAACCGTGCTTTAACTGCTAGGCCAAACCCTAGTCCCTTTAGTTATTTTTGTATCTGTCTACTTTCCCTTCTCCAAATCTACCCTAATGATTTGCAAAGTAAACACTTCGAAATGGTTGCTGAAAGTAGATGGAGTTTTATTCCAGTCACTAATTTCACCCTTTAAGGCCACACAATGAATTTTCTTTTTTCTTATCCCACATCACACGCTAAGAAAGCTAAGTGTTTTCTTGTAGTGCTGCCCTAAGAGCTTTCTCAGAAACAGTCATGTAAACCAGATAGAGAAAGGATAGAAAAAGTGCTATCAAGCGGTTCAGGCTGGTGCCTAATTTCCATTAAGCTCATTGCCACTGGCTTACGAGGAATGACTCATTTTCTTGGTTGGGAAGAGACACTACTGCCACTATTGTTTAATTTATTTAATTATTGAATAATTAAAGTTAAACAATAAAATATTTATCAGTATTATGAACATCACCATTATGCTAAGAAATTCCACAAGTCATACAGGCCTTTCTTTAGTCCAGATTCAAGTGCCACCTTTTTCAACTAATCTTCAGTGATTGTCTTAGCCTATATCTATTTCTCTCTTTTCCAACTTCTCAGAGCACATTATATCTTATTATTTTATTTTTATTTTTATTATTATTATTTTTGGACAGGCAGAGTGGATAGTGAGAGAGACAGAGAGAAAGGTCTTCCTTTTTGCTGTTGGTTCACCCTCCAATGGCCGCTGCGGCCGGCGCATTGTGCTGATCCAAAGCCAGGAGCCAGGTGCTTCTCCTGGTCTCCCATGCGGGTGCAGGGCCCAAGCACTTGGGCCATCCTCCACTGCCTTCCCGGGCCATAGCAGAGAGCTGGCCTGGAAGAGGGGCAACCGGGATAAATCCGACGCCCCAACCGGGACTGGAACCCGGTGTGCCGGCGCCACAAGGGGGAGGATTAGCCTGTTAAGCCATGGCGCTGGCCTATTATTTTATTATTTATTTAATTTTATTTGGGGAGGGAGAGAGAGTTAGACAGACAGACAAGCAGAGACACACACAGAGAGAGAGAGGGAGAGAGAAAATATGGTCCCATTTATTGATTCACTCCCCAAATGTTCACCCTACTCAGGACTGGGCCAGACTGAACCTGGGAGCTGGGAACCCAATCTAATTCTCCCATGTGTGTAGAAGGAACTCAATTAATTACTTTAATATCGCTGTTGCTTTCCAGGGTCTGCATTAACAGGAGCTGGAGCCAGATTTTGAAGCCTGATACTCTGACATGGAATGTGAGCATCTTAACCATCAGACTACATGTGTACCTCCTTTACAGTACATTCGAGCATTTGACATATTGCTGATATTGTCAGATCTTGAGAACAGAGTTATCTACTTCTTTCATTCCCAAACATCTCCTTACAAGGGGAGTCTAAAAGAGCCAATACTTTATGAATCAGGGTACTTCACAAAATTCATTGAAAAATACAATTAAAAGGTAAGTTTACTTTTGTTGCAAACATTTTGAAATCATGCATAGTTTTATTGAAACATAACTTTCCATGAACTTTTTGAAGCCCTTTTATTGGATGGATTTAAAAAATTTTTGGTACCAAAGGAAACTTTTTAAACTATTTTTTTGGTCAAGATATATTTATTTATTTGAAAGTTAGAGTTACAGAGAGAGGGAAAGACAGAGAGACAGACTTGGGCTATTTTCTGCTGCTTTCCCAGGCACATCAGCAGGGAGCTGAATCAGAAGTGGAGCAGCCGGGACTTGAATTGGCACCCAGATGGGATGCTGGCACTGCAAGCTGCAGTTTAATCTGCTGTGCCACAGGGCTGGGCCCTTAAGGAAACTTTTAATTCCATTTTCTATGAATGTTTTGAAGTATCCTTATGTATGATTGTGGAATCTAGTATATTCTCAGCTATACCAACTCCACCACACACTAATCCAGCTGATAGTTTCATTTGTATGACCTCAATTATGTTCAATTCAACATACCTAAAGCTGAACTCATACATTTCCTTAAAACTAACTTCTCTACTCATTCTTTTCTTTGAGCCACCTGAGCCTTAAGCCTCACTGTAACGATTGATTCTTCTCCTTCCTTTTCCTTCACACCCAACTGCTGTAAATCAGCAGCCTACAAATGGACAGCCCATTTAAAGCAGGGACAAGACAATGTTAAAGATGGAGCCGGCAGCAGTAGAATACTTGCCTCTAATTTTTTTTTTCTTTCCCGCTTCAGTCTGCTGCTAGTTTCCTAATTCAGTCCTTATCATCTCACACTTAGACTATTGCAATGATCTAATTAGTCTTTGTTTCAAGTCTCAACTTCTGCTACACCCTGAAACCATCTCTTCACTATCAGATTTATTTTCTTTGCACTCTATGATAATTTGTCTTTCTTGCTTAAAATTCTGCTTGTTGTTGTGTTTCAAGTGGCTTTTCATGGCTTTCAAAGATGAAGTCCATACTCCTTGGCGTGGCTTCTAAGGTATTCTATATCTATCCATAAACAACTTTCTAAATAGATTTCATAATTCTCCCATAAGAATCAAATGAATCTAATCAATATTTCTAAAATATACTCTGCATATTTCCTTGCTTGTACCTTTGCTTCTGCTGCTTATTCTGTTAGAAATGTTATTTGTCTTTATACAGAGAGACAATTGGAAATGAAAAAAAAAAAACAACAACAACCTGGTGTTAAAATGGAAAAGGCATAGAAAATTAATTATTTTGAAAAAAAAAATTATGTAGGATCTCTGTCTTTAATGTGCTGTACATTGCTATTTTATGCTATAATTAGTAATCCAATGGTAGTTTTTTCACTTGATGTTGCTATATGGGCAAAATGTTGAAATCTTTACCTAATATATACTATACTGATCTTCTGTGTACAAAAAGAATTGAAAATGAATCTTTACACGAATGGAAGGGGAAAGGGAGCGGGAGGGGGGAGGGTTGCGGGCGGGAGGGAAGTTATGGGAGGGGGGAAGCCATTGTAACCCATAAGCTATACTTTGGAAATTTATATTCATTAAATAAAAGTTTAATAAAAAAAAAAAAGAAAAAAAAAAAGAAATGTTATTTGTCAAGTAGGATTCAGACTACAAAATAGATGTTTCATGCAGTGTTGTCATAACCTTTGCTTAAAATAAAATTGTTTCTTTTTTTTTAAAGATTTATTTATTTATTTGAAAGTCAGATTTACACACAGAGAGAAAGAGAGACACAGAGAGAGAGAGAGGTCTTCCATTCACTGGTTCATTCCCCAATTGGCCGCAACGGCTGGAGCTGCGCAGATCCGAAGCCGGGAGCCAGGAGCTTCTTCCGGGTCTCCTACACGGGTACAGGGGCCCAATGTCTTGGGCCATCTTCTGCTGCTTTCCCAGGCCATAACAGAGAGCTGGATCGGAAGTGGAGCAGCTGGGACTTGAACCGGCGTCCATATGGGATGCCGGCACTGCAGACAATGGCTTTACCCACTATGTCACAGTGCTGGCCCCAGGTTGTTTCTTAACTATACTTGTCTGCTATACACCCTGTAGCAGCCAGGGATGCTTGGTCTCATATATGTTTTAAAAAAATGTTATTCATCTTTTTTATGTTATTCATCTTTTTTCTGCTAACTTAATTATTATCTGTCCTCTGGTGCAATTCCAGAGTTGAATAGAATGCTTGGCATAATAATGATTTGTTCAATGAATGTGTAGACTCAAGTGTCATTTTACTTAGGAATTTCTCCTTCTTACATTATCTCATAAAGATCCCCCCCCCCCTTTTAGGGTTTTTATAGCACTGATTATTTCTACAAAAAATTTCACAATTGGTGAATTTTCCTTATATTGTTTAACTTAAAAATGACTTTCTAACCAACTGCATTCTTAACTCTTTTTGGGCAAGTATTCTGTCTTTTACATTTTGCATGTCTCAATGAAGTAAAGAATTGTGTATTTAGCTGACAAGAAGAGGGATCTTCAAAACCTTCATGGAAAATGAGTATTATGAAAATACTACTCATGGACTATAAATTTATCTTTGCACCAAAATAAATTCATACAGAATTGCTATAATATTTATGAAAAGAATTTATTTGGGGTCTTATGAAGGATAAGAAATCAATTTGAAAAGCATCCCTATAAAAGCAACATTAATTATGTTCTAATTGAAGAAAGAACAAATATCAAGTCAATGGCAAAGCTTGGGTAGAAGGATGGTGAACTCTTTGGTGCTTTAGGAAAAGTTTAGTTTACCAATGGAGAACTCATGTTAAGAAGAGCCAAGATGATATGAAAATTAAGCCCACAGCAGCAGACTATTTGCACCAATTTGCAGAGAAAAAGAAATCTCGTACATGCACTAATTGAAAAAGACTGACAATTTGCAGCAGAAACAATAGCCAACACTACAGACATCTTAATTGCTTCAGCTAATGCAATTCTGACTGAAAAATAAAAATGGAACAAATTTTAGGTATCTATTCAGTCTTCATAGTGGAATCAGATGCTATTAATTTCATTGAGTACATATTCCTTGTGAAGAATTAGAAATACCAGTAAATCTCAGGGTGGGTGTTGTGGTGCAGCATGGTAAAACACTACTTGGGAAACCTGCATACCATATCAGAGTTTCTGGATTGAAAACTGCCTCTGTTTTCTATCCAACTTCCTTCTAATGCATACCCTGGGAGGTAGCACAGATGAAGGCTCTAGTACTTGGGTCCTTGACACCTACATGGGAGACCTGGATGGAGTTCCTCACTCGTGGCTTCGTTCTGACCCAGCCCAGGCTATTGCAACCATTTGGGGAGTGAACAAATATATAGAAGATCCTCGCCCTCGCCCTTGCCCCCGCCCCCCCTTGCCCTCTCCAATAAATAAAATAAATGAGTAAACTTAAAAAAAAGTAATATATTAGTAAATCTAATCCAGGAAATGTGATTCCTTATTAAGGGAGCGTTTAGTGAGGAGAGGGGAAATGAACCAATGTATTAGAAATCTTTTGGAAAAACTGATCCCCAGTACTCATTTCCTGCTGTTTTTATAAGTCCCTAAGAAACATTTTAGTTGATGTAACGATTAGTACTAAAGGTAAAACGTGACAAAATTTAGGGACTTCAAGTAATAGCATGTGGAGTTCTAGAATTCTTGGTTTATACTTTAAATAAGGGTGTATGTGTATATATGTGAATATGAGTGTGTCCAGTTTATTTGCATGCTTGTAAGAAAAAGATAGGAGGCAAAGGAAAAGATCCAAAGTTTCTTAGTCATCATGCATTTAGTTGCAAATAACATAAGTCCACTAAAACCAGTGTAAGTGAAAATGGAGGCATTATTGTAAAAAAAACATCTCAAGGAAGTTGAAGATGGCTGTTTGAGTTTCATGGCCAACTGGAAATCATGCCTAGAAAGCTGTCAAGTGACGGGGCAGCTTCTCTCTCTTCTGCTTCTCTCTCTGGAGACCTACTTTCATGGTATTAGCCAATACAGAAACACAGAAACATAGCCTCCTGGCAGCTTCTGAGTTGCTATGTGCTCAGTATAAATGAACAGCAGATGCTGAGTCACATCTCTGCTAAGTTCAAATTCGTAGAGGAAGAATATGAGCAACACATCTTAAATATTTGCCTTCATCTGATCAGCTATGGCATAGGAAAAGGCCCAGGAAAAAAAAAAATCAACCCAGTTTAGGCCAAATGTTTCACTTGTCCAATCACCTTCGGCTCAGTGGGAGAGATGGTATCAGTTATATACCACATACACAGCAGCTGGGGCCTTGTTGGGGGACTGTAGGAAATGGGATAATGGGATTGGTAGGCATCCTACAAAATGAATATTGTAGATGAGGACTGAGGGATGGGGAAGGTGAGAGAGAGACAGAGAGAGAGAGAGAGAAATAGAAAGAGGGAGGGACCTAACGATGTTAGTGTTACAAAGTCGCATAGTTATGACATATTTAATACACAATTCTGAGTAGTTGCTCTTTGTCATTGTTTTATTATTTATAGTAACTATTCTGCTTATATTATCTGATAAGACTTTTGTAAACTTCATACCCTGATGATTTATGTGTAATTATAATTCAATGGCAGTTTATTACACACATAATCAAATTTTCCATCCTAAATAAAGCATCTAAATGAAAACCTAAATAGGCCTTTTATATATTCATTAACACAATATGTAAAATCAAGACGGTGCCTAGAATCTTATATGCAGTGCCCTACTTTGGTGAGGCAGAGTTTATCAATTAACAGGCAGCTCTTTTACATTTTTTAAAGTGTCTGTATCCATTAGTTGGAATTAAAATGACATATTTATAAGATGAAATTGTTTTGCATATAGTCCTGTAGCATCTATATTTTACCATGCTCATGTTTGAAAATGCTTACTTTTCCTTCAGATTCATTACAAGTGTATTTTTAATTAACTGCATTGTGGCATCTTCTTTCATTTGTTTCAGCGATGCCCTTCTAGAGGTCACTATGAATATTGACCCTAGGCATAGGATTTTACCAGCTCCATCAGTCTTAAGGAGCAGTCAAACAATCTGGCCTGACATGGGTCAGGTGAAAATGACATTGACATGTGGGAACAGAGAGGCTGTGAGGCTAGCAGAAATTAGGTTGGTAGGTGCCAGTAGAAAAAATAAGGTGTAGAGAAAAAAAGGCTTTCCATTATAAAATGCATTAACATGTAAGTATGTACTTAAAAAAGTTAAGTAGGTATTGAAAAGAGGACAAATACCCAAATGAGATTTTTTGGGGGCCGGATTTAGTCTGGGTGAAAATAAAGTGGTTGCACTAAAGTACACTGCTTCATTCATTGTAGTCAAGCTGGTGATGTGGAAAAAGTCCTGGGCTGGGAGTTAAAAGACCTAGGTTCTAGCTCAAGGTGAGATGTTTACAGGCTGTGTGACTTTGGGTTACAATAGTCATGCTTCTCGAACCTCAGTTTCCTCACTGCCAAAATGAGGGGCAGGATGAAATGGTCTCGAAGATACATTTCAGTAGTTCAATCCTATGACCTGAAGGGGCTCACAGAAGTGCAATCCTTGATTCTGTTTATCCGTGCAGTTTCGTCCTGTCAGAGGTTGGTATCAACAATTGATGTGATCCCATGATACCTATAAAAAGACTGTTTAGTTTGCATATCTGGCTTTTTTTTCAATGAGGTTGCATATCTCATTCATGCTGCCCTGGCTTCTCCTTGGTGATGAGACAGGAATATCATTTGCAGGAAGAAGCTGAGGGAGGCTGGGTGCCTTCTGATGAATGGGAAACCATGGGAAGGGTAGCAGCCCGGAAAACGTTCAGTTCCACTTCTTTCCTTTCACACCATCTCACTGTGTAGTAATGGTGTTAAATCAGGGACTAGCACAACCCAAGTCTGACAATCATGCTGGACAGAAATGCAAATGGAAAGCGATGGGGTTATCAAGCAGCACCCTCTTCACTCCAACTCATGTGAGCTTCAGGATCAGAGAAAAGGTTAACAGTGTGAGGCGATTTGTAATTTGGAGATAGAAGAATTCATTTTCTAATAGGAAAGCTAAATTATATAAAAAAGAAACTTTTATTAAAGCAGTTCCACCAGAGTGACTCTGATTGAGAAGTAGAGCAATTTTCATCATGTAAATTATGTTTTTAAATTAGATTTAAATAACATAGTAATACTTTTATTCATGTTATCCACCATTTAAAAGAAATAAATAATTTGGTTAACTTCCTGCATTTTCACTAGGTGAAATTCCATCACCATCCTTGAGTAATTGAAACTGTGGTGATTTTTAGAGCCATGCAATTACTGGAATTCAGTGCAATTATTTTTTTAATAAAGTTAGTTTTCAGTTACATGTGTCTATCATTTCCTGGTGATGTGAGAATGTTTTAGAACTCTTTTTCTGATGAGCCCTGGATATTATTGTACCTGCAGAGGGATATTTATTATTACTGTCAGATAAATGTAGAACCCATAAAGAAAGCATGATTATAAATTTTAGTATATCTATTTATCTTTGTTTTTCTGCCAGCATCAATAAACAATTGTGAATGGTTTTAAGTAACCTATTGACCACAGTACCTTGAGTGGAAGTCTGGAATTTTAAAAATAATTTAATTGAAATATGGATGCAGACATATTCTATTTAGGTAGTAATGCCATAGCAAGATAGGATTAAACTGGACCAGCCACCTCTTAGCATTGCATAAATTACGTCCTCCCCTGTTTTGACAGAATGAAAGTTGAGGAAATTTAGGCCAATGTGATTGTGAGGCTTTGCCCTCTATCCACCCTTAACTGTGATTTTAGGATTGGAAAGCAGCATAAGAGTATCAGAAACATTTAAAATCCAATTAATTATTTAACTGATCCCTTTACAGGCATTTATTCAGTTAGCCCACACATGTCCCAGACACTGTGCTAGACCTTGGGGATTCAGAGATTAATTGACCTGCTCCTAACTCTCACAGAGGTCACAGTTTCAGAATTAACAATTAGTCTATGCATAATAGGGAATAGGAAAGTTGTAAAATAACCCCAGAGACTGAGTGTGTGCTGGGGGTGGGCAAACAAGTGGGTAGAGGCTGCTGAGGCGATAGGAACAATTTTGACACTTCCTGCCTCAGCAAAGTCTGTTTAGTGACTTAGATCTACAATCAATAAAAGTTATTTGGAAAAATTGCTCATTTCTCCTAGAGTCTCCCGCTCCCTTTAACTGTAAGGAGTTAATTCGCTACATCTCTGACTTCTAAGAGGTGTGCAAAAAGTAGAATGAAACTTGGAAGGAAAAAGAGAGAGAGAAATCAATTTATTTAAGTCAAAAATCATGCTTTTAAAAGAGGGATCTCTGTGTAGAGTTATTATAGGTCTAATATTGCTGTGTGTATTTTAAAGGTTTGGATCACTTTTAGTTTAATGACAAAATCTTACGTTTTAAAAGGTCAGCTAATGAATTAAACATGGACATGGTAGATTTTTTGCATCGTGCTACCATTTCAGATACAATCCAGTGAGGAAGGAAATGCACCTGATGTACAATGGAATCAGATTTTGTTATCTAGCAGCTTTTCTTGAAAATTTGTATGGTCCAAAAGGAGACAAACGTGAACTCTGTTTTCTGGAAGTCATGTAAACTGCAGTCACACAGTCACAAAATAGCTGTCATAGTAAAAAGCGTATTTAACTAGGGCAAAAATTATGAATTAAAAATTGGGATTATTGAAAGAGACATTCACTGATCTGTAAATTAAATGCAGCCCTCTGAACTGAAGCCCACTGTGCGGTTGGAGCCATTTGTGTGAGGAAGATTGGATTCTGTTGAGTGTTTCATGAAGTGAGTAAGAAGAGAAGTCTTGACATCAAAGTCCAAAGAAACCAGAACTGTGGGAAACATTAGGTTATAAAGGTCAAACAAGGAAATGATTATCAGTGAGTCATCTGTTCGTGGCCAAGAAAATCAGGAAAGCTCATTTGGACAAGATCAGATGAGTTGAAAATATTGAAACAATGTCAGAATACTTTCAGATAGTATATAATATGAGGAAAATTTTCACGAGGTGCCACATAGTCTGGTAAAGGGCTCCTTTTGCTTTAATATCCTTATTAATGATGAAGGCACATTCATCACATTGATAGCTGGTATTGAATGGCATGTATTTATCACAAATACCACAGGAAACACAGAATTGCTAGATTAGAAACAGTATAAAGACAAAATCAAGGCTTAAAATGGACTGATTTGGAATGAATACCATGGATGGCAATAGAATGCTTGTAGTGGTAAAGAAATAATATAAGACTGTAAACATTTACACTAATGGTTAAAACATTTGGGGGTGGGGTTGTGACGTAGTATGTAAAGCTGCCGCCTGCAGTGCTGCCATCCCAAATGGTTGCTGGTTCGAGTCCCAGCTGCTCTACTTCTGATCCAGCTCTCTGCTATGGCCTGGGAAAGCAGTGGAGGATGACCCAAGTGCTTGGGCCCGTGCACTCACGTGGGAGACCTGGAAGAAGCTCCTGGCTCCTGGCTTTGGATTGGCACAGGTCCGGTCGTTGCAGCCAATTGGGGAGTGAACCAGGTGATGGAAGACCTCTCTCTCTCTCTCTCTCTCTCTCTCTCTGCCTCTCTTTCTCTCTGTGTGTAACTCTGACTTTCAAATAAATAAATACATCTTTAAAAAAAAAACACTCATAACCCACATTATAGTGCCAGGATTCAATTCTCCACTGCTGACTCCAGCTTTGTGCTTGTGCAGACCTTGGGAATCAGCAGTGATAGCACAAGCAATTGGGCTCCTGCTACCCGGGAGACCTGGATTGCCTTTTCACCTCCTGGCTTCAGCTGTACCCCATCCAGCCCTGGTCATAGTGGGAGTTCTGTCTATCAATTAAATAAATAAAGTTGAAAAAAAATAACATAAGGAGTATTTTCCAGTGACAGGAAAAAGTTACAGCAATAAAAATGATTTAAGGATGGTTTATTTTTTAAAGAAGACTTATTTATATTATTTATTGGAAAGGCAGAGTAATAGAGAGAGGGAGGGAGAGAGAGAGAAGAATCATCCATCTGCTGGTTTACTTCCCAAATGGCTGCAATGGCTGAGGCTGGTCCAGTTTGATGCCAGGAGCCTAGAACTCAATCTAGACCTCCCAGTGGGTAGCAGCCACCCAAGCTTTCATGCCATCTTCTGCTGCTTTCCTAGGCACATTAGCATGGAGCTGCGTTCGAAGTGGAGCATCTGGGACTCGAACTGGTGCTCATATGGGATGCTGGTGTTGAAGGTGGTAACATAAACTATTGAGCCACAAAGTTGGCCCTAGGCTGGTTTATTAAAACATGTGGAAAGGCAACATTAAAGCACATACACACAAAAAGAGTCCAAATAGTGAATTTACTACATAACAGTATTTGAGAATGTCCACGCATAAGGCGATGGGTAGGAGTAAGAAGTTCCAGGATTCCACCACATAGTACAGTAACTACAGACATTGTTAATATCTATGCATTTCTCTCAAAATATCTACCAGAAGATAAGATTTTGGTTGTTTTTTCTATAAAGTCATGTTACATGCTTGAAAGGCTAAATATAATTACACTGATTGGACATTATATAATAGATACACGTAATGAAACATCACATAGTACCCCATAAGAATGTGCAATTTTTTTTCCCATAAAACAAAATGTTATATAGCAGAAGTATCCTTCCTGGGACCCTTTTTGTTTCCAAACCAGGGGCTAGGTGAGAAGCCCCTGGTTTCTGGGTGAGAAGCCCGTGGTTTCACCCTAGCTCCTCGCCGCCTTCTATTTACGCAGAATTCTGCCCCTCACTTGCTGCCTTGCTCTGAGATCACTCCCTATCCCAGGGTGCACCGCGCCGACGTGACGGCGGGGGCGGAGACTTGTAGTCGTGGGCCTGGACGTTGCGTGTGCAGTTCCAAACACTACCACTGCCGCCAACACAAGGCTGAGCCTAGTAAGTACAATGTTTATATGGCTTTTACTTTTTTTTTTTTAAGATCTATTTATTTATTTGAAAGTCAGAGTTACACAGAGAGAGGAGAAGCAGAGAGAGAGAGAGAGAGAGAGAGGTCTTCCACCGCTGGTTCACTCCCCAGTTGGCCGCGACCGCCGGAGCTGCGCCGATCTGAAGCCAGGAGCTTCTTCCGGGTCTCCCACGCGGGTGCAGGGGCCCAAGGACTTGGGCATCTTCCACTGCTTTCCCAGGCCATAACAGAGCTGTATGGGAAGTGGAGCAGCCGGCGCCCATATGGGATGCCGGCATGGCAGGTGGCGGCTTTACCCACTGTGCTGCAGTGCCGCCCCTTAGCCCCTTATTTTTTTTTTTTTAAATTAAGAAATAAGACGTTATCACTACACTGAAAAAAATCAAGGGAGGCCCTTTGTTAACATTTAAAGAAGACTAACAGAAAGGATTATCTGGATCCATACTGCTTTTCAAGGGGTCAGAGAGTGAATTCAACTAACAGGAGTAGCCCATTCCCCCAAACAGTTCTTGCCAATGAGGGGGGATCATGCTAGAGGCATAGCAAGCAACAATTTTCCCTTAATTAAATGTCGAGCCTGTTACAAACATGCTATTTTAATGACCATAATCTGAATCTCCTAGTAAGAGCAGATCCCTGTCCTCAAGAGAGTTAACATTCCTGTATGGTCCTGTAAGGAGGTGAACACCTTGGGTATGTTTTAAGGTACCTAAGCAGTGGCAGACAAATGATTTACAATGGCAGATTCCTTGTACAGGAAGAGTGTGGGCAACTGAAGAATGGATGCCCAGAGCAAATTGGTCCTCGTGCTCTGAGGTAAAGTGCTCAGATGTTGAAGGTAATTTGCTATTTCCAGGAAGACCATTTTGCTCTCTGAAGGAATAATTTAGTTCAAAAGGGTACCAATTCAGTTTCATTAAGCCTTTTAGGAGCTACATTTTCTATTATAAGCAAATTCTGGAGAAGCTAATTTGCCTCAATTAGATGATCACTTTGAATCCAGGAGGGAGTATATTTTACTTACCTTACTCCTAGTCATCAATTTTCTTTTGATTGCCCAGGTGTGTATGGAAATGTATTATGTATTACATCCAAGCTTAATAAAATAAGACTGAATCCCTTGTTCTAAAGAGCATATGTTCAGCAGTACTGTAGCACATGTCCCAGTTATGGGTGAACATGGATTAAGTCCTTAGGACTTACATCTTGGTCTACTGAGGATACACAAAATATGCATATATTCCTGCATGAAAAGGAATTTATAATGTTTTTATTTTTGACAGGAAGGCGCCTGAAGTAGACAAAAGAACAGAGTTGGCCTACCTTTCATGGATGTGGTAAGGACTGACTTTTTCACAACTATGAGAGTATTTTAAATATTAAACCTTATAGAACCAGTAATTACATTTATTATTTAAAAGGCATAATGGGAAGAAATAAAGCCAAGAAAAATTTAGGGAAAATATCTAGAATTAGTGCCTAAATAAGCAGCTCTTTCAATGGCTAAAGAGTAGGAAAAGGTTACTGGTAGAAAATCTATTACTACAGTGACTTAAAATGGGAATACAGGAAATGTGCTAAAGGAAAGTGAAAATCATTAGGGGTGCTGCGATTTAAACATTAGGCAGTGACCAGCTGGCCACCCTCTTGGCTTCTTGGTTCAAAATTCGTCAATAAATCTCACATTAATCAACACTTATTGTTCTTGGTCTATAGAACGATCGAAGTAGCTGTGTTATTCTTTTCACAGCCCTTCTCACTTAGGGTATATCACTGCACATCAGCTGCAAATGGATAGAATGCTGTTTCATTTGCTTATAATCCAAGTCACTTGTCAAATCTATTGTAGAGTTCCATACATTGCAAATGTGGTGCTGTAAGAATTAAAAAGATAATCAAGTAGTACATTGTCTTAGAGAAAATGAATTTTAGTTTATTCATTAATAATGCATTAAAATCTGGACATTTCTTACCTTAAGTGACAGAATTGGCTTTAAAGGATAACCAATAACAAATGGACACGTCACTACCCCAACAAAAATCACTTCTATCTGTATTTTAATTTGGTTTTCTTGATATTATGTGGTATCTTACAAGCATTTAGGAAACTAGATGAAGGGAGAAACCTCTCTGATGGCTGGCTTTTTAAAATTGGTTTCACTGTATGAGGTTATAAACATTGGCAACAATTATTTTGGTAACCTAATCACACATACTCATTACTTTAAAATATAACTTTAATAATTTTCAAATGTTTTCCTTAAATACTATTAGAAATCTACGTACTGATCAAGCACATCTTCATTCTCTGAAAACAGAGAAACATCTTTATCAAAAATAAATTGTATCTAATTTCACTACTCCTTTCATGGAAAAGTCCAAGGGCCTATGACCCAGCAATCTTGGCATAGGAAGACACTTTATTAATTAATTTGTGCACATTTCTTGGAAGTTCTAAGTAAACCTGGATTTAAAGTACAATTAATTCTTGTTATTTGTGGTATTTATGTTTTATAAAATACTGAACCATTGCTCCTAGGGCAAGTGCAATCTTAGGTTCCTGCAAGCTTCTGGTCACATTTTTATTAACCAATCAACTTATAACCTTGTTTTATATGTGTTTCTGCTCAAAACACCTCATTTAATATGTTTTGTTGATTCATTCGCATTGGACTTGTGGCCAACAGCATGAAAACTTACGCCTGAATGATCCTTATCTAGCGCAGTATTTTCTTTGTAAGAAACAGTACAGCCTTCTTGTGCTTAAGGAATCTTTGACAGTATTTCAACACTACATTTATGGGCCACTTTAAACAGAAAAATCACCATTAAAAAGCATAGAAATGTGGTACTAAATAGAACACAAAAGGGAAATTGGTTTGTAGTATGAGAACTGAAGTCAGAGACAGAGGGTTGTCTTGTTTGACCTCAGATCAAAGTGCATGTTGGGTGACAAATGTTTAACTACTCTGTGCACATCTGCTAATGACCATGAAAGTACCACAAGTGTTGATTTTGAGGTTACACCAAAATTTCAGTGAGGAGAAAAATTCACAAGATCATAATCAGCAGATAATGAAGGTCAGCTCTACATATTATGCACCAAAATTTTTTATAGTTGTTATTTTTAAAAAATATTTTATTTATTTACTTGAGAGGTAGAGTTACAGGCAGTGAAAGGGAGAGACAGAGAAAAAGGTCTTCCTTCCATAGGCTCACTCCCCAAATGGCCGCAACAGCCAGAGCTGCGCTGATCCAAAGCCAGGAGCCAGGTGCTTCTTCCGGGTCTCCCACATGGGTGCAGGGGCCCAAGCACTTGGACCATCTTCTACTGCTTTCCCAGGCCATAGCAGAGAGCCGGATTGGAAGTGGAGCAGCCTGGACTAGAACTGGCACACATATAGGATTCTGGCACCGCAGGCGGAGGATTAACATACTGTGCCATGGCGACAGCCCTTATAGTTGCTATTTTTAAAAATGATTAAGATGATATTTTGCACTTGCAAATAATAAATTATTTAGATATAAAGATTTTGACTTAGTTCTTACGTTTCAGATTTTGCCATTGGCCATTTATTTTGGTAAATCAATTTGAAAAAAGTTTGACTTTTTCCCAATCTGCTTGAATGCCCAGTAGCCATATTCAGAAGCTCAACAGCTCAGAGATTATAAATCACAAAGATACATGGAAAGGCAATAACAGGAAATCAGGGAACAGAATGCATGTTCTGAGTATGACAGGGTATGGTAAGTTTTAAGAACTAAGATGTGCTTAATCAACACATTATTGATGTGACTTGACAATTTCAATTGTACTTTACAGCTTATAATTGAAAATGGTATGGGAAGTAAGATGGATGGAAACATTTATTTGAAGATAATAATACTATTAAGTTAACCCCATGACATACTATGATGCTATTATTTGGACCATACTTTATATAACTTCAATTCTGAAGTACCTGGTGTTGGCCAATATTTAAGACATGAACATTTGATTCCCTATAAAATAAAAATGGCCTAACAGTCATTTTATAAAGTGTGCTCTGTTGAAATGTATCATTCTGTATTGCCAAGAGAGCACACACTTTGAATTGAAAGGGAGTAAGAAGAAAATAGGGAATGACTTACGAATGGTGCTTTTAAGCTCGTGACAGAAATAACTCTAGCAATATGTGGTCACTCGAAAGTTCACAGAGGCTGATGTCTGAGTTTGGGAGGGGAGGAGAAAAAATACAAAGCTAAGATAACACTTCAATCAAATTCTTAAAAATGGAAAACAATTAATGTGTGACATTTGCTGTAAAAGGAAGAAGAAAAGCAAGAACTGTGAATGTTTAAAAATAAAAGAATGTAATTGGAATAGCACATGTGAAAACCTAAAGTCACATTAAATAACCAGCTGCTAGGAAGATAGATTGAAGTGTGCATTATTACCTTCTACACTGGCAAGTTCAAACATCAACTGGAAAAAGATGAGAGTGATTTGATCTCTCTCTTATCATGGCGTCATCATATAAAACTGTAACCTCTTTCTCATCTTGTGTTTTTGCCTTCAGTCTGTGGCTTCATACAACAGGTTTATCTTCTAGGCCACATTTATAAAAAGGGAAAGGCACTGAAGAAAAGCGAAAAGAAAAATCCAAGCATTTAAAAGGACACTGCTTTTCTTTAGAAACTGTCATTAGAGAGATAACAGGATTTAAAAACTTTTCTGAATTTCTTCTAATATATTTGAAAAGCACACTTTCTATGAGTGAAATGATCATTATGAAGAGGGAAAATGATTTTGGCACATTACATTGTGACATCATGCACTTTCCTGGGATTTTTTTTTTTTTTTTTTGCTAGTCACTAAGATGTGTAAGGCTGAGCCCAGGAGCATAGTTTTGTGTCTGATAAGGTGTGTCCATATATGGAGGCTCAGTCAATGAAAGAAAGTAGTTATCACGCAAGACAAGCTAGAGAGAAAAAAAGCATTTTTTTAAAAAAGATTTATTTATTTATTTGAAAGAGTTACACAGAGAGAGGAGAGGCAGAGAGAGAGAGGTCTTCTACCCGCTGGTTCACTCTCCAGTTGGCCACAATGGCCGGAGTTGCGCTGATCTGGCTTCTTCCGGGTCTCCTGCACGGGTGCAGGAGCCCAAGGACTTGGACCATCTTCTACTGCTTTCCCAGGCCATAGCAGAGAGCTGGATCAGAAGAGGAGCAGCTGGGACTAAAACTGGCACCCATATGGGATGCCAGCACTTTAGGCCAGGGCATTAACCCGCTGCACCACAGTGCCGGCCCCAAGGCAAAAGCATTTTTAACAGCCTCTCACAAGACACTAGGATTTTAAAAACTGATGAGTGAGTTTCCAGGGGTGTGTTTAGTTACAGTACTTATCCCTATCTTAAAGGAATTGTTTAGTTTTATGTTAACTAAAGAGTCTTTGCTCTAAGTGATATGGAAGGACTCTCATTCTTTCATTGGTCTTTCTCTATCACAAAATGGTGCAGAGAGTAACCACTCAGGTTCTTCTTGCAAAGGATGCAGAATTTATGTTAAAATCCAAGGGGACTTCAAAAAGTTCATGGAAGATGGAATGAAAATGTAAATTTATTTTCATACAAAAAAACCCTTTGGAATCCATGGATAGTTTTTTTTCATAATCCACATTTTCCATGAAATTTTTGAAGACTGCTTGTACAGGCCACCCAAATGAATCTCAAAGGGTTTTCCATAAGTCTGACATTCTGGCTATATACTCACGTCCCTCCTAAAATATGATGATCAAAGGCTAACATTGAGCTCTTACTTTGTGCCAGGCATTGTTTTGAGCAGTTTATATTTACTCATTGCTTACTACAGCAATTTAAGGTAGGTGCTCCTTATAGATGAAAAAATTTAGGCAAACAGAAGCTAAAGACCTTACCCAAGGGGACACTGCAAGGAAAGGGTGGAATTTGGTACTGTCCATTAACATTCTTGTTAGGGATTAATTTATCAGATTGTCTAGCTAGTTCCTTTGAAAGGCTGTAGAAGACTAGTTCTCAGGGCAGATAAATTCTAAGGTAAGTGAATGAGACAGGGACTATGGAATGCTCCAGAGAATTACAAGTGTCAGTGTGGAAGACCCTGGATAACCAAGATGAATTATAAGGAAACTAAACCCTAAGAAACAAAAGGGAAGAATGAAGGCATTGAAAAGGGAACTACACATATAACTTTCTTAACAGCATAATTTTTCCCTGGCCGCCAATTCTAATAATTACCATAACATTCAGAGAAGGTACAGGTAGTAAAGCTGGTTATAAAATAAAATTGTATCCCATCTTTGTATTCTCTAAAACCATAGAGAATAATAGGAATATTCAAAGAATTTTAGTGGGACATGTGGGCAAGGTATAGGATAGCCTCATGTTACTGTGGCTTTCCTGGCTTAGATGTCCCCATTACACAAATAATTGAAGCAAGATTCAGGTAAGCTGCCACTCCCAGGGATGTGCTACAACTTAACTAAGATGCAGGTGAGAGGCTGGGAACAACAACTGGCTTTATGTATTAGATTGAAAGTATCTTAGTGTGCCCTTGAGTTTGAGTCAGAGAATAGAGGTGTAATAATATTAATAAATGAAAGCTTCACCATTCTGTAACTATGAGGGTTTAGTTGAGACGTAACAACCATTTTATTTTTTGTTAGCTTTATAGGGTTTAGATTCATCTATGTGATTGTATGATTGCTTCACAGTATACAATGGTATATTACACATAAATACTTGTATTTATGTACATAAACATGTTGTATAAGCATTTATGCATATATGTGCGTACATGACCAGACACATATCTCTGATCCTGCTGCAAAGCACTCAGTGACTTTAGGGTAGGCACAATTTATTTCCCAGTTGGTAATTAATGGTATAAAAATTTGAATTTTCACTTGCTAACTTTTGATTGGTATGTGATATTAACAAGTCAAAAAATTCCTCTATACTTTGAGGTAAAGTTTCTTCACTATAGGATGACTGATACTTTAGACTGCATTTCATTTAAATAAGTCTAATCAGCCTTGAGCAGTTGGCAGGTTTTTTAGTAGATTCATAGACACTCAGAGTTGGAAGAAACCTTAAGGGTAAGTCAGAATAGCCACCCTTTTGATGATTTAATTCTCGCTACAATGTTCCACTAAAAACTCTCAAAGGATCTCTCTCCCTCTCTCCTCTCCTCTCTCTCTCCCTCTTTCTCCCTCTCCCTCCCTCCCTCTTTCATATTTATGCAAATGTCTGAATGCCTATTTTATGTCAGATACCTTCCTATATGACGTAGACAGCAAGATTAATATGTCATTGATTTTAAGGAACTGATACTTCAGCAGGATTGACAGCCATGCAAGCATGTAATTGTATTACAATGTGGGTAATAATAGAAGAAAACTAAGAATGTAAAAGGAACAGATAGTACAGAGAAGCAAATAATTAACCTTGTGAGAATGTGTGGGGGCTTGGCAGGATTCCAACAAGGTTGCACGGAGGAAGAAATGTCATACCTGGGTCTTGATGAGTGAGTGAGATTTTCTGGGAGAACAAATGAATGGTGAGGTGGAAAGGGCAGAAAGAACAGCCTAGAGTAAAGGCAGAGAGATTAAAGAACCTGGCATGTCAGAGAATCTCTAGTAGTTTGTCATGGTTCATTATAGTTGGGGCAAGGGGAGGATAGGAGAAGCTAGATCCTGAAGGACCTTGTTTGCCTCATCAGAGGTCACATGGGAGTCATTAGAGGATGTTAAGTCACTTGTCACTATATATCAAAAGTGTTTTAGAGACTTAACTTTGAACAACTTTGAATTTATGAAGGTCTTATAGTGAACTGAAATCTTTCTCGCAATATCTTCTACTTCTGAATCTTCATTTGCTCGTGTGGGAACTTAGAGAATAGATCTACTTGCAATCTTTTATGCATAGTTAACAATTGTGATTAGTTTCTAGTAGAGGTTCTCTAGTTCAAACATCTTTAGTTCTCTTGACCATCTATCCTTGCAGAATTCCCTAACGGCAGGAAGAGAGCCAAGGGTATTTGTACATTGATTCGTCTCCCATCATGTGGGGGTTGCTTGTAGACTGTGAAGGCTTCTGAGGCATTGGTGAAGGCTGCAATGCAAGGATTAGAAGGATGTGCAGCATGCATTTGAGGTGGGAACAATCCACATGAGGGGGCTGTCAGGCAAGGTAGAATTGTGCACTGAAGGTAGCATCTGAAATCAGAGGCAGGCCAATACCATGGGGCATTGGGCAGAGACAAGGTGACAATAAAGATAAAGGCCAAAACACTGTGGTTTAATAAGACAAGTTTCTTTTTCCTTTTTTAAAAGATTTTTTTTATTATTTGAAGTCAGAGTTAGAAGAAGGAGAGGCAGAAAGAGAGAGAGAAAGAGATAGAGAGAGAGGTTTTCCATCCGCTGGTTCACTCCTCATTGCCGCAATGGCTGGAACTGTGCTGATCTGAAGCCAGGAGCTTCTTCCAGGTCTCCCACGCAGGTGCAGGGCCCCAAGAACTTGGACCATCTTGGACCATCTTCTATTGCTTTCCCATGCCATAGCAGAGAGCTGGATTGGAAATGGAGCAGCCAGACTCGAACCAGCACCCATATGGGATGCCAGCACTGCAGGCGGCGGCTTTACAGCTATGCCACAATGCTGGGCCCTGGTGCAGGACTATAAGACAAGTTTATTTCTTTATGAAAGTCCGGCTAGTCTAGGATGGTGGGGCTTTACTGCTTGAGAAGATCATTCATGAACATAAGTTCCTTCCATCTTGTTGGTTTGTCTTCTCCAGAGCATTTCCTAGAGTGCATGGTCAAAATGGGTTTGATAACACATCTGTGTTCTATTTTGTTCTAAAGGAAGAAAAAGAGGAAATCCAGCACAAGCAAATTCCTTTTAATGAAATGAAGTCAAAGTTGGATACATCTTATATGTTTCTTATTCTATTGATGAGAACTTAATAACATGTTGAAGTTGTCTGCTAGGAAGCTTTTAGATGTTGTCTCCAGCTCACAAAGCTATGGGTGTAGAATGAAAGGGATAAAGGAAATGGGGGTGGTGGTGGTGGTGGAAGGTGAGATAACTAGGAACCACATAACCTCCCTCACATTGAATTTTCTATCCCATAAAGTTAGTTTTATCTGTTTTCAATTCAAATTCAAATTAGTTGTAAAGTTGCATCAAAACCCAACAGGTTCAAACACAACCAAAGCCAGACCATAACAATTGCTTATTGCAAGCAGCTAAGGATCCCTTGGTTGATCTCAATTGGAAACAGTGTAGGATGATTCTTTTATTACTCCTAGTCCTGAAAGACCCATTGAACCATGCCAAATGTGCTTAGAAGAAAGACACTCTCTTTAACAGAGTACCATATCATTTCGCATTTGGTAGTTATTTTCCATGTCTGTTGTTGGTGTTTAATATTTCAATATAATTCAAAAGATAATAATAATGAGAATTCAGGTAGAATTTTTTATCACATGTGCAAAATTTCAGAGATATGTCCTGACAAGCCATATTGCAAAGAAAAAAATGCTCTACTGTCCTTGTGCATCAGTACTAATGAGGGCAGCTTCTGCCATGGCCGTGACATGAGGACTTGGGTGGAATATGTGTCCCAGCTGAGGTCATGTGGCACAGTTATTTCTACCTCTATAATATGACATTGTACACTGTCTACATTGAGTTATGTGAGACATGAGAGAGAGACCTTTTTGTTCTCAGCAGGAAGAAGTATGTCTCTAAAGTCTTAATTGGTAGTATGAGATGTTGACATTTTACCCTCAACTTGACAGCCAAATCAATGTTATTGAAGGTGGCCTGTAGGCATTCATGACAGTCTAAGGATTAATAGCCTGGCCAATTTCAAAATTGTTGTAGCACATCAGTAGTATTTTCAAAGCATGATCTGAGCTATTCATATATTACATATAGGACAATTAACTGGATCAGATATCACAACTGACCACTGTTCACAACAAATTTTGTTTATTCTCTCTTCATTTTGTTATGTTGGTACATATATTGGAGAGAACATAGAATTTTATTCATGCCTGTTGGACCTAACCAAAAACAGAAGCTGGATTTCAATAGCAGATGTTTGCATTCCAGGTACATGAGTAGAATGAAGAAATGACAATGAGTAAAATATATGAATGAATGATTGTGATAGAGACAGTTTGTACTCAACAAACATCTTTGTTTTCCCTATGACTTCCCAGTTTCCTTGTTAAAACCATACAAATAGTTTTAGCTAATGGTTATAATGCTAATATGATATGCAGCATTTCTGGTATGATCTTGTATGCTTCCTCAGCTCCTCTTTACTGCCTCTGAAAATGACCTTGGAGGTCATGTATTTCATATCGTATAGCTATAGCATGGGGGTAGAGCTTTCTGAACCATACTCATACTTCATACGAATCTGAACTATGCCATGCTTTATATGAAGGGCAAATAATCTGGTGACAATGTCAAGCTTATTTTGAATAATACAGAGGGTTTTTTTTTTAAGATTATTTATTACTTGAAAGTCAGAGTTACGCCGAGAGAAAAGGAGAAGCAGAAAGAGAGGTCTTCCATCCACTGTTCACTTCCCCAGTTGGCCACAACGGCCGGAGCTGTGCTGATCTGAAGCCAGGGGCCAGGAGCTTCTTCAAGGTCTCCCACGTGAGTGCAGGGGCCCAAGGACTTGGGCCATCTTCTACTGCTTTCCCAGGCCATAGCAGAGAGCTGGATTGGAAGTGGAGCAGCCAGGACTCAAACGGTGCCCATATGGGATGCCGGCACTGCAGGCAGCGGCTTTACCCACTACGCCACAGTGCCTGACCCACAGGTGTTTTAAATTATCCAAAGACTAGGTCAGTTTTCTATATCATCAGTCTGTGTGGTGGGAAAGAGCATTCAAAATATCTACTTTTGCAAATGCTGAGTGAAAGCATCCAAGGGAAAACTTTACTTATTTTAAAGGATATTAGGGAACTATAAATGCCAAGGTGCCAGCTTTGAGGGAAGATCACAATACAGAGAAAAGCATGAAATCTAATCTTTTGCAGCTAGTATTGTTGCTGTGATATTTCTACTCTCTGTCACATGATTCTAAACAACTCTGAAATTGTAAGTCAAGCTTGTCCAGTAGTTAATGGTGGACTCTTTATTGGTTTATAAATTTAGAGCGCTGCTATGGCACAGTAAGTGAACTTGAAGTACAAATCAAAACTGCATTCCATTGCATGTAGAATTAGTGGTATATGTTGGACACCCAAAATGATGTATGAAGAACAGATCACGTCCAGTTAGAACTCACATTTAAATCTCTTTTGTTCCTGGAGGTGAGCTGGAGGGGAGCCACATTTCAGCTCAGGCGATGTTCATTGTCTTTTAGCAGTTTGTCCTTGTTCCTCTTGCTGTAAACTAGATCCTAAGCCTAGAAAAGGGTTAATCAAATTTGTAGCAACAAATTATTTGGGGCTGACTTACTTTAAATTAGAAATTCTTATTAAAAAGTTCAATTGTAGCATATTAAAGAAAGTCATAATTGTAAACATAACCTTGCCTCATAAGAAGTAATAAAATCTTGGCAGTCACAGCGCAGTTTATTCATGTTTCCAAATCTTTTCAAATTCTCATGCCTTTTTGGTAACTCAATTTTATGTCTTTATATTTAACTTACTCCAGACGGTCTTTGTCAGGAAATCCCATACAAGATCAAGAATCTGAGCTCCTGACATTAGTAGAGACACAAGATGAAAATACAACTTCATGATCTGCCCCAACCACCTGCTTTTATCTGCACAAAAATGGGAAGCAATATAACATCCACAACAGGAGAAATGATGTCATGTTATCTATTGAAGAGGCACAACTGACTGACTGAATAACCCCCAATGATAATATGCTAATAAAATAGGCTTGGATGGTATAAAATAGCATTGGCTATAAACTGGTCCCTGACAAAAAGAGAACTAGTATATAAGACTGATAACTAGTGGAGACTTTTTCTTTTCTTTTGTTACTCCCTCTCCTCTCCTCTCCTCTCCTCTCCTCTCCTCTCCTCTCCTCTCCTCTCCTCTCCTCTCCTCTCCCCTCCCCTCCCCTCCCCTCCCCTCCCCCTCCCCTCCCCTTTCCTCTCCTCTCCCCTTTCTGATTCATTGTAACACAAGTGAAACTGAAATAGCTTTTATAACTGGCATCTGTGAGAGTTCATCAAGGCAACAGGTTACCTTGTTTTAGATCAAGGAAATTTTATATCTAGTTAGTTCCTATTTGAATAGATCATATTCTCTTTCCAACGGAAAAATATATATTGTCTTCATCTTTTTCTTTATATTTCATTTCTTCTTTTCTTTTTTTTTTCTATAGCACGTGGAAAGTGTTTGGGATTATAGATGTCACAGAATTATCTATGGACTCAGGGAGTAGATAATTTAAATTTTACTTTTCATCTGCATAGAAGACAGATGATTATAAAAATCCTGTTATAGGGACATTTTTTGAATCCTAATTACAGTTTTAGTTTTGTGTTTTTAAAACTTTGAAGTTTCCCTTACTCTAGATTCAGACTGTCATAAGATTGAATGTGGTTTCAATATTTCCCTGTATATACAGGCAAGGTCTTTTGGGTTTGGAGTGTCCTTCACTTATCTAAATTTAGCTCATTACTTACTGTGGCTGGAGAAGAGTTGGGAGGCGATGAGGATGATGAAATAGATTTCTTACTCTCCAAATTCTACTTGAGAACATAAACCCATTATAAAGGTGAAATTTAGTGTCTATTCAATGAGAATATAGGCAATGGCAGCAGCTTTGCAGGACAAGTGGAAATGTGTCATGGTAACGTGTCTTGTAACATGAGTCTGGCTCATTCACCATTTAATTTAGTTGGGCTGTTTGTACATTCTTAATAATTTGGGGAGGCTCTAGGTTTGTGTAAATCTGGGAATTATTGCTTTACCCAACTTTGTGAGTATTGACATTTGAGTTGCATCATTATCTATTGGTGGGGGGCTGACCTGTGCATTACAACATGTTTAGTAACTGACTTTGGCTTCTCTTCACTAGATGCCTATAGCAATTATATCCCTGATTGTGGCAACCAAAACTGTCTCTAGACATTGCAAAATGTCCCCTGGGAAGAGAGGCAAAATTTCCCCTAGTTGAGAATCATTGCTTTTGTGCAAAAAATTTTACGTTAGACAAATTTGTTTTATGCCCAATAGTGGCACATTTGACACCTGGAAAAGATCATTTGGTCTTCCATAAGACAAAATCCTTTGTGGTGACAATGAAGTAAAAAATCAAGAATCAAGAAGAGAGAATTATATTTGTTTTATTTTAAAAATTAATTATTTTTTGTGGGGAGAGAGCACTCTGCCATCAGCTTGTTCACTTCTCAAATGCCTGCAATAACCCTAGACTGGGCTCAGGGTTGGGAACTCAATCCATGTCTCCCACAAGGGTGGTAAGAACTCAATTACTTGAGCCATTACTGCTATCTTCCAGGGTTTGTATTAATAGGAACTTGGAGTCAAGAGTGGAGCTGGGATTGAACCCAGGTACTCCCTTGTGGGACCCAAGCATCCTAACCAGCATCATAACTGCTAGGCCAAAATTTATTTTTATTTGTGTATTTATTATTATAAATCTTTAATCAGAATATCTAAGGGATAATGCATTATCATTTTCCTTCTGCTTCATTCACTCTTTTAGTGAAAAATGTGAGTCATCACATAGACTGCCAAATAGCCTCCCTGATGTCAAATATAATGTTTAAGATGGGATAAATAATACAAATAGAGTGATGAAAACTAATGTGTATATATTTAATTTCAATCATCATCATTGCAATTGTTTTGAACTTAGACCAGTAATTCTCATCAAGGGTGATTTTTTTTTCTCTCAGGGGACATTTAGTAATGTCTAGAGAGATTTTTGGTTGTCACAACCAGGGAGTGGTGCTACTGGCATCCAGGGAGTAGTGGTCAGGGATGCTGGTAAATAAATATCCTACTGTACCTAGGGCAGCTGCCCTCCACAACAAAGAATGATCCAGCTCAAAATGCAATATCCATTGTATTGAAGTTGTGAAACTGAGTTAAACTGAATATTTTCCCCCAGAGGACTGTTTCTTCCCTGATATTGTTTAAAATGAAGGTGTAATGTGATACTTTAAAAAGCAGACTTTTAGTCTGCTTTATTATTGTTTGAATGCTTCCTATAGGTAACTTTTATTTTCTATGCTTATAGCAGGCTTCTCTCATTGCCTTGACCTGGGTAAGATAACAAATATAGCAAAAATCAAGCCGTAGAGATAGTCATAAGGTATTCATGGGCCTCACCAAACTCAGCGCCATTAACAGAACTGGACTTTTGAAGCTTCTGAGAAAAATAAGCAGCTCTGAAAGGTTTTCCAATGTGAAGAGGTTATTCTGATGGCATGTGTTATGCTGTTGTTTGGCTGGCTCCAAATGCTAAGGAGTCTTTATATTTAGGGATTTTCTTTGAGATCTAGGAAGGCAGAGGGTAGGTGGCAAAACTGGTAGGATAAATTCACACTAATTGGTAATAGGAAATTCTGGAAGCACATTTAAGTCAGGGAACAGGAAACAACAAAGATAAAAGCAAGCAGTTAGATAGAACTGGGCAGATAAGAATTTTACCAATTGGCTTGCTTATTGTCTTTGTTTTGTTTTTTGTTAAATGGATAAGCCAAGACAGCAAAAGGTTTTGCCCCAGGGTATGTTAAGGATGATAAATCAAAGCCAGATATATCTGATTAATTTCCATATATGAAAACAGATCTCATTCTCTGCAGATAGAACACTCATTCTTTTCTCTGTATCATTCTTTATTTGCCTTTGTCTGAATACCCAATTCACCTTTCTACCAGAGAAAGAAGCAGAGTCAATGTTTTCTTCAAGGTCTACTTTAAATAGGATGTTTGTAGTTGGATTCCCATCCCCTTGATTTTGTTTGTCTTTGTTTTAAATACACTTTCAGGATTTTCTTTGTAGGGCTGTAGTTATGTAACTCTCTAAGGATTCTTTCCTCTCCTCCTGTGATGAATTTGTAGTCCAGGCTTGTCCAATCAGAGCATGCCTTCTTTTGGTTGACAGTGACTTAGGGACATTCTTTTCTCACTGGTGTTGCTGAAAAAATGGAAAGTAAGCCTACAGTTTCTGGCAGCCATCTTACTACCAAGAGACGAGAGTATTTCTAAGAAGAGAGCCCATACACAGGAAAGTAGAACTGATAGGTAAAAGAGAGCGATAAGAAAAAAAAAATGTCTACTTTAATTCCTCTGGATGCATATGTGTCTCAAGTCCACATATGAGTTTAACACTTATGTTTCCGGAGAAGGCTAGGGTTCTTGTCTTCGTGCAAGAAAGAATTCAGGCGTGAGACAGAGAGGAGTGGAAAGCAAAATAGCAAGATTTATTAGGGTAGGGGCATCCTTAAGAACAGATGGGCACCTCTCCAGACAGAACCTGAGAGAGAGTGCCCAGTCGCTCAGATTGGGGGAGAGCGAGGTTACATGGTTGAGTGGAGAGAATACCCTGGGCAGGCAAGGCGGGCAGCTCAGCAGTGAGGCAGAGGGCTGAGTGCGCAGTCTGTTTAGGCCAGGGATTTTTAAGCGGATGGGTCTTTGTCTTCCCACATCTTCTCCTGGAACAAAGGACTTTTTGGATGTAAATACTAAAAATTCCCTTCTGAGTTTTCCCCCTGAAGTTATCAGACAGGGGGAAGCGTGGCTGGCGCCAACCCGGTTGGAGGAAGGATGAGAAGGATCTCCTGGAAAATCAGGATCTGGGGCAGGATGTTTGAAGTGCTGATACTGGGCTGTACCTGGAAGGTTATCTGGCAGAAGGGGAAGGGACCCCCCACCTAGCAGGTTATTGGGTAGAAGGGGCAGGGCAGGATGTTTCAAGTGCAGATACTGGGCTGCCCCTGGAAGGTTATCGGGATGACTTTGAGATGCATATGCTGGACCTTGATGTCTCCTTAGGCCTTTGTCACAAACACACATAAGCTCATATCTGACTTCCTACCTAACAACTTACATAAATCAAAACATTTCCCTTACAATTTTTTTTCACATAAGGAAGCATTTATTTGAGGTTTAACATGAAATCATACAAATAAAATTTGTATAAACACAAACCCACATTGAGTCGTAACACAGATAGCAAAGGACAAAGTAAAAACAAAACTAGTTTGGCGGCTATATACAGTCGGACACATTTGTGCCTTGTACACTAGAAAGTCTTTTACAAAATAATCATCTTAGATCTTAGATCAACAGAGGACCAATCTTCAGTGTCCTCCTGCAAGATGGGTTTCTTTAGCATCTCCTGTTTTCTCCGAGTCCTCCTTTAGTATGGCTGGTAATTATTTTGGTGATTGCCACCCCCTCGAGATGCGTCGCCATAAGTGCTCTGTTGACCACTGTAGTCTGCATATCCCTGTCCATATCCATAGTTCCCATAGTTATACCCAGTATAATCATATCCGCCATAGCCACTATAGTTTTGATCACCACATAGGCACTATTGTAATTTCCATATCCTTGATCATAATAGTTATTAAATCCTTGGTTCCAGTTTTGGCCCTGGCCTCAGCCACGACCCCTAGTACCACCTCGGCCACCAGGGGCAGCACCCCTTCCTCCTTTTTGTTGTTGTTGTTGCTGCCTATATACTTCTTTAGGTTGTGCAACTTTGATTTCACACTTCCCAGAACCAATTTGATGGTATCTGCTTTCCAACAATTTCTTTACTGGCTCTTCATCTGTGTATGTGATAAAGCAAAACCCTCTTCTTTCATTTGTTTTTGTATCCATGGGGAGTTCAATGTTTTCAATCTCTCCAAAGGCTCCAAAATATTCTTTAATTTGCTCTTCAGAAGTATCTGGACTCAATCCACCCACAAAAACCTTTTAAGGGGTTCTTTCCCTTTTAAAGCTTTGGCCCTTTTCTGTCTATAATTTGCCATCCAGTTTGTGTTCTTTCAGTTCCAAAACCTTCTCAACACTAGCAGCATCTTTGAAAAGCACAAATCCAAATCCTCTTGATCTTCCCGTGACCGGATCTGTTTTAATTGTACAGTCTGCAACTTCTCCAAATCGAGACAAATATTCACTCAGATCTTGTTGCTCATATCCCAGCTCAAGCCTCCAATAAACATTTTACCGTCATCCTGCTGATTCTTGCTTGCGTTGATCTTGGATCCCTCCGCGAACTCCTCTATGTTGCTGTACTCGTTCATATCGTCCATGGCGGTGGAGCGGTCAGCAGGGGGGTGCTGGCGCATGGTGTGGGTCGCCGGCGGCAGCGGCGGCAGAGCGTTGTATGGAGCTGGATTTAAAATGGCCTCCCTTATAATTTTATTATTTATTTATTTTCATTCTATTTTAAAGGCAGGGGGCACATAGCCAGAGAGAGGCAGCTAAAGAGATGTTTCCGCTGCTGTTTGTACTCTGATATGGGATGACGGCATCCCAAACATTTTCTTAACTGCTGTGCCAAATGCCCATCTCAATAAACTCCGTTTTTTTACTTAATCCAATTTATTTTGTCTTTCTGTCATTTTTAACACATAGTCTGTGACTAATATCACTTTCTTCCCAAAGTCTTCCTTGACCATTTCAGCTCATGTTATTCTTTCTCAATTCTGAATTCACATAAGATTTATAGTCATAGTATATATTCTAGCACTTGACTATGTACTATGTTTTATTGTTCTCTACTCATTAAATTTATGTGAATATAGCCTTCCCAATTATAATTTCATGATAGAAATGTATTCATGGTTTATAAATCAGTTTTACATTCAACATTTCATAAAATTTTTAAACTCTTAGAAGGTATTTTGTCTTATATTTCTTTTGTATTTTCCAAAGTATTCTGCATAGTGTGGTTACATAATGAGTACCAAATGAATAGAGGGTTTACTCAAACTTCCATTCATATTTGGTTTGGGGGCATCTGAAATCTTTAAATTCGATAAGCTATAAGCAACATACAAACTCCAAGAGATAGTAATCTTGAGGTTTATCAAAATAAAGAAATGGAATCACCATGAGTCAATTTGCAGAAATAGAGCAAGAATAAACTTTTGCTAGAATAAACTTTGTGAAGTCAGGAATGTTGTCATATTTATCTTTGTACAAACTACCATCTAGCACACTACTAGGCAAATAATAGATGTTCATTACAAATTTACTGAATAGATGAATAATTACATTGCTTTAAATATGCTTTCTGCAATGGTGGAAATGTTCTATAATTTGTGCTGTTCAATATGGCGGTCAAATATGGCAATTGAGCACTTGAAGTTTTGCTCAAGTGATTTAACTGAATGTTTATTTAATTTCGATTATTAATTTAAATCTATATAGACATGTGGCCAGTGGCTACGTGCTGTATAGTGGGTGGGTGGGGGTTTTGAAGCACAAGAAGCGGCCTATGCAGTGCAATTCAAGAATCTCATTGTAAATACATGTTTAAGAGCTATCACAGAGTTTTGGGGGAATAAGCTGAATTTATAATGATCGAAGCAATAGATAAGTTTTTCTCTCCTAAGGATTAATTCAAATATTATCTGCTTTGTAGAACCTTCCTTGACTTTGACCCCACTCTGCCTTCATGCCACCCAGGTCTGAATTAATAAATTAATGATTCTTCTCAATGATGCTTTGTTTATACTATTATAATAAAGCTTACTGTACCATATTATGACCAGTTTTTCTTATATATACTTAAAGCCAGATTTATTGCTTTTTGATGGCAGAGGACACATCTTGTTCTTTATTCATCAGAAAGTGCTTATATAGTTATTACTATGTCTGAAATTATAATCTACATTTCTCTGATTTAAGGCACTCCATTTGTTGGATTTTGGTATGGCAGTCTGAGTAAATGAACACATTATAATTGGGGTATATTTGAGTCTCATGGAAGCATGAAGCCAGGGAGTCTAACAAGATGTTACATAACTCACGTTGTGAGCTCTGAAACAATGCTACCCGAAGGTGACATTTAAGCTGGGACCCAAGGATGACTAGGAGTTATTCTAATGAGGGAGAATCAAACAGTAAAGGAACAAGCATATCTCAAGTGAGTGAAACCTTGTGGGGCTTCCACAGAAGTGGAAGAAGTTTAGATTGGAATCTAATTTGTGAAATGGTGCAGGTTGAGAATGGAGACTGCACATAACTCTGAAAGGCCATGTAAGATACTGCAACTTTATTTTGGAACTTCCATATTGAAGCCATTTGAAGAGTTTTTAAGCAGCAGAGTGGCACAATTTTTGTTTTGGAAGGCTCACTTTCATTGCAGAGTGGATACAAGTTGGAGGAAAGCTTTCTGAAGATAGAAAAACCACTTAGAAGGCTGCTGTAGTTGCTCAACTGAAAGATAATGGCTTGGACCAGTGTTCTTATTTTTTATGATAATGAAAAATTATAAACAATTTTATTATGTCTAATAATAGATGAATGTTTACATTTTCATAGAAAAATTATATACAGCTTTCAAAATCATGTTTTTTAAGAGTATATTGTCATTTGCATATGATTTAGTGAAACACTATTTATAATTATATACTGAATGATGTAACACCCGCACCTTGTTTGTACTCTCTCTATATTAACTCCACAAGTAAGAGAAAATGTGATATTTGTCTTTTTGAGTCTAGCTTATTTGGCTTTACATAATGTTATTCAATTGTAACCATTTTCTTGCAAATGTGAGGATTTCATTTTTTTAAGGCTGAGTAATATTTCATTTTATATATATATATATATATACACACACACATCACATTTTCTTTATTCAGCCATTAGCTGATGGACATCTAGGTTGATTCTGTATCTTAGCTTTTGTGAACTGAGCTGCTATAAACATGCAAGTGCAGGTAACTTTTTCATATGCTGATTGCATTTCCTTTGGATATATTCCCAGGAGTAGGGTAGCTGGGTCCTATGATAGATTTATTTTTAGCTTTCCGAGGAATCTCCATATTGTCTTCCATAATGGTTACATCAGTTTTCATTCCTACCAACAGAGTATTAGGGTATCTTTTTATCCACATCCTCATAAGCATTTGTTGTTTTTTTATTTTTGGATAATGACCGTTCTAATAGGTGAGGTGATATTTCATTGTGGTTTTTATTTACATCTTCTTGCTGGCTAGTGATACTGATCTTTTTTTCATGTGTCTGTTGGCCATCTGTATTTCACCCTATTAAAAAAGGTTCAGGCCAGCACTGCAGCTCAATAGGCTAATCCTCCGCCTGCAGCACCGGCACACCGGATTCTAGTCCTGGTCGGGGCGCCGGATTCTGTCCCGATTGCTCCTCTTCCAGTCCAGCTCTCTGCTGTGGCCCGGGAGTGCAGTGGAGGATGGCCCAGGTCCTTGGGCCCTGCACCCTCATGGGCGACCAGGAGAAGCACCTGGCTCCTGGCTTCGGATCAATATTCTTTTAGTGGAATCTTGGTTTCTCTATAAAAAGGATCATATTATCTGCAAAGAGATAGTTCGACTTCTTCCTTTCTAATTTATATCCTTTTGATTTCTTTTCCTTGCCTAATGGCTCTGACTAACACTTCAATAACTATGTTGGATAATAGTGATGAAAGTGGCATTCTTGTCTGGTTCCAGATCTTAGTGAAAATTCTTCTAACTTTTCCCCATTCAATATGATTCTGGCTGTGGGCTTGTCATTTATTGCCTTGGTTATATTGAGATATGTTCCCTCTACACCCAATTTTTAAAGTTTTTTTTTTTTTTTTTACACTTTGTTGTATTTTATAAAACAACATCTCTGCATCTATTGAGGATCTGGCTCAAGAGCCCATGAGAGAATTGTAGGCATGGAAAGCCAAGATACCATGGAAAAGAAAAAAAAGAAGACGACCTAAATGAAAGATCTCTGTGAGTGAGATCCCAGTGGAAAGAATGGGGCCATCAAAGAAGGAGGTACCTTTCTCCGAAGGGAGGAGAGAACTTCCACTTTGACTATGACCCTATCGGAATAAGATCAAAGTCAGAGATAATCATATAGTTTTTAATCTTTCATTTGGTTGCTGTTATGGACCACGTTTATTTATTTGTATATGTTGAACCATCCCTGCATCCTTTAGATAAATTCCATTTGGTTTGAATGGATGATCTTTTTGATGTGCTGTCATATTCAATTTGTTAGAATTTTGTTGAGAACTTTTGCATCTATGTTCATGAGGGATATTGGTCTATCACTCTCTTGTTTGTTATTATATATCTGATTTTGGAATTATGATAGTGCTGGTCTCATAGAATGAGATCAGAAGTGTTCCCTTCCTTTAGATTGTTTTGAATAGTTTTAGAATTGGGATTAGTTCTTCCTTAAAAGTTTGTTATAATTAGACAGCAAAGTCATCTGGTCCTGGGCTTTTGTTTTTTGGGCGGGTCTTCATTACTGATCCAATCTCCATTTTGGTTATTGGTTTATTTTGGTTTTATGTGTCTTTGTGACTCAATTATATAGATTGTACATGTCCAGAAATCTACCCATTTCTTCTAGATTTTTCCAATTTGTTGGCATATAGCTGTTTGTTGTAATTCATGATGATTCTTCTTATTTGTGTGATATGTGTGCTAACATTTCATTTTTTCTTTTTTTTAGAGATTCTATTTATTTATTTGAGAGTTAGAGTAACAGACAGTTAAAAGGAGAGACAGAGAGAAAGGTCTTCTGTCTGCTGCTTCACTCCCCAAATGGCCACAATGGCAGGAGCTGCACTGATCAGAAGCCAGGAACCAGGCGCTTCCTCTGGTGGTCTCCCACATGGGTGCAGGGACCCAAGCACTTGGACCATCTTCTACTGCTTTCGCAGGCCATAGCAGAGAGCTGGATCAAAAGTGGAGCTGCCAGGACTCGAACCTGCACCCATATGGGATGCCAGCACTGTGGCTTCACCCACTATGCCACAGCACCAGCTCCCCCCCACTTTGCTTCAATTATTTCATCCCTAATTCTAATTATTTCTTTCCTCCTACAATTTTGGGTTTGGTGTTTTTCTGGTCCTTGAGATGCATTGTTAGGTCATTTCTTTGGTGCTTTTGTGGTTTCTTGATTTAGACACTAATTGCTGTAAATGTTCCTCTTAGCACTGCTTTTGCTATATCCCATAAGTTTCGATATGTTGTGTTGTCATCTTAGTTTCCAGGAATTTTTGATTTCCCTTTTGATTTTTTTCTATGTTCATTAAAGTACATGTTGTTCAGTCTCCATGTGTTTGCCTATTTTCCTGAGTTATGTTGTTAATTTCCAAGTCCATTCCTTTGTGGTCAGAAAAGATATATGGTATGATTTCAATTTTTTTGAATTTTTTAAAACTTGTTTTATGGCCTAACATATGGTCTATCTTAAGGAATGTTCCATGCACTAATGAAAGGAATGTATATTCTGTAGCTCTGGGATGAAATGTTGTGAATATATCAATTAATTTCATTTGGCACATAGTGAAGATTAGCTATGTTGTTGCCTTGTTGATTTTTTTGTGTAGTTCATTAGACCATTGATGAAAGTTGGGTGTTGAGGTCCACAATTATTATTTTATAGGAGTATATGCCTCCTGTTATATCCATTAGCATTTTTTAAAATATCTGTGTGCCCTAGCATTGGGTTCATATACATTTACTATCGTCACATCTTACTGTTGAATTGATCCCTTAGACATTACATAATGCCCTGTTTGTCCCTTTGAATATATTTTTGTTTTAAAGTCTATTTGTCTGATATCAAAATGGCTATTCCTGCACATTTTTGCTTTATGTTAGCATGGAATGTCTTTTTCTATCCTTTCACTTTCAATCTGTGTGCATCTTTGTTACATGTGTTTCTTGTAGGCAAAATATAGATGGGTCTTGTTTTTTAATCCATTTATCCAGTCTATGTCTTTTAATTGGAAAAGTTAGGCTATTTACATTCAAGGTTATTATTGGTAAATAATGACTTGTTCCTACCATGTTTCTTTTTTTTTAAAAAATATTTATTTATTTATTTGAAAGTCAGAGTTACACAGAGAAGGAGAGGCAGAGAGAAAAAGAGGAGAGAGAGGTCTTCCATTTGCTGTTTCACTAATTGACCACACTGGCTGGAGTTGAGTCGATCTGGAGCCAGGAGCTTCCTCTGGGTCTTCTACTGCTTTCCCAGCTCATAGCAGAGAGTTAGATTGAAAGCAGAGCAGCCAGGACTTGAACCAGCACCCATATGGATGCCAGCACTGCAGGTGGCAGCTCTACCTGCTACGTCACAGCACTGGCCCCTCCTGCCATTTTTCAATAAATATTCCTGTTGTTTGTTTTGGCTTTCCTTTGTACTCTTACTAGATTTTCTGCCTTCTCACTCTTTCATTATGATGACTATCTTTCTCTGTTTCTTTGTGTGGTATCTTTTGTAACTATGGATGAGTAGTGACAAATTCTTTCAATTTCACTTTGTATTGTAAGGTCTTTATTTCACCCTCATTTATAAATGAGAGCTTTGCTGGGTATAGTATTCTGGGTTGCAAGTGTTTTTCTTTTAGGTTTTCTGCTATATGTCTGTCCTAGCCTATAGGTTTTCTGATGGTAAATCAGCTGAGATGAGAAATCATCCTTTGATAGTAATCTGGCATTTCATAAACATTTTAGAATTTTTATGTTTTACTTTGAACATTTGACTATAATGTGTTATGGTGAAGATCTTTTCTGGTCATGTCCATTATGAGTTCTATGAGCTTCCTATTGTTGGATATCACTATCTTTATCTAAATTAGAGAAGTTTTCTGTTATCATTTCACTGAATAGGTCTTCTAATCTGTTCTCTTTCCACAACTTTAGGGAATCCTAAGACACATATGTTTGGTCATTTGATAGTATCACATAAATCTTGAACACTATTTTTAGTTTTTCTAATTTTTTTTTCTTGTCTGAGATATTTCCAAAGATTTGTCTTCTAGCTCAGATATCTTTTCTTCTTCCTCACAACATCATTTGCTAATGCTTTTCACTGTAGTTTTTATTTGGCACCTTGACTTCTTCATTTCTAATATTTCTGTTTCATTTCTCCTCAATATCTTTTTCTCTCAGCATGATTTTTCATTTGTGTCATATATGGATTTCTTTAACTCATCTATTTGCTATTTTTTAGTAATCTTTTCATTTTTTGAATTCTTTTTAAGGTATTTCATCAATTTTTTCATCATCACGTTTTTAGAACTTTTATTTTTAAAAATATTTATTTTTTATTTGAAAGAGAGAGAGAGAAGGAAGAAGAAAGATCTTCCGTCCACTGTCTATTTCCCCAGATGGCCACAGCAGCTGGGACTGGGGCAGGCTGGTGTAAGGAGCTTCATCTGAGTCTCCCATGTGTATGGCAGGGTCCCAAGTACTTGAGCCATCTTATGCTGCTTTTTTTCAGGTCATTAGCAGGGAGCTGCATCAGAAGTGTAGCTGCTGGGACTGGAACCAGTGTTCATACGGAACACCAAAATCTCGTGTGGTATCTTTACCCGCTATGCCACAATGCTGGCCCCTTGTCTTCAAATTCTAATATTAAAGTGTTGTTGTGTTCCTTTTGTTGAGTCATGTTAGCTTCCTTATTCCTGTTTCTTGTATTTTTATTCCTTTTTTAAAAGATTTATTTATTCACTTGAGATTCAGAGTGGGAGAAGGGGGGGGGGGAGAGAGAGAGAGAGAGAGAGAGAGAGAGAGAGAGAGAGATAAAGAAAGTAAGTCACTCTTCCATTCATTTGTTCACTCCCCAAATGGCTGCAATGGCCAGGCTTGCACCAGACTGAAGCCAGGGGCTTCATCCAGGTATCCCATGTGATCCAGGGACCCAAGGACTTGGGCCATCTTCTGCTACTTTCTCAGGCATATTATAAGGGAGCTGGATTGGAAGAGGAGCAGCCAGGATTTGAACTGGCACCCATATGGGATGCTGGCACTGCAGATGGTAGCTTAACCTGTTGTACCACAGCACTTTTGTTTCTTGTATTTCTATGTTTATTTTAGGCATTTATGGAAACACTTGTCAGTTTTCTCCTCTGATGCTGTTTATCTTTGAAATATGCCTCTGTGTCTTAGTGGAGTATCTCTTCCTTCAGTGGATATCCAGAGGCATATGCTGCATGCCACCAGAAGAGTCCAGGTTTACATCCAATTTGGGAATTGTAGGTCTCCTCTATTATAAGCAAGGAAGAGGATATGATTGCGTCAGCTGGTGTGATCACAGTTTCATCCCCTCTCTGCCAAGGTGAACCAACCACCCAGGGTGAGCCCACAGTGCCTACGCACCTCACCCATGCAGGCACGTGAGATGCACAAAGTATCTGTGTGTTCCTCTGTGTGATGAGCACGGAACCCTGAGCTTCTGAAGCCAAACACAGTGATTGCCCAAAGACCCAGCCATACCCTATTACATTTACTGTTGCACGGTCACCAAATTCCCACAGTCATAGGGTGCAGGTCTTCCACAGTCATAGAGAGCAGAGGATCTACTTTCAGTCTTATAAGCCTCTCCTGTCCATGGAAGGAGCCATAGTGGTCCCAGAGCCAGCTAACTAATTGATAGAGGTTGGTTGTTGCTCTGCCTTGGCAAGTCAAGTCTAGGGTCCTTGATACAGTGAGGAGAGGGGAGAACTTCATGAGCCTAAGTAGATGTTCCCCCATCCAGCCTTCCCCCACCCCATCCTCCAGTCCAGACTCAGTGCCAGTGAGGACCACTGATTTGTCCCTCTAATAAAATCTTCCAGTTATGTGTGGGCCACAGACGCCTCTACTTGCCTTATTAGGATTTTGTTTCCCCCATGCTGAATGCTGGGTACCTTGCTCTGAGAAGATGGTGTCCACTCCAGCCAATGGCTATGGGAATCATTGACGATGTCCTATTCACTACTGTGTTATTGTACTGTCCCTGCTGCTCCACGCTGCCTCTCTTCAATATGTAGAATCTCTACTGAAAATGTCTCTCCAGCTGTCCCCCAGGAATGCAATTCCTCTACCTTTCTTCTGTTATCTTCCTGTGGTTAGAATCAACATGTCTTTTCTCTATTCAGCCATCTTGGATCTTTCCTGAATACTTCATTTTTAATTGTGGGCAGCCGCAGGCAGTCGCCCCTTTTGTTTACACTTAAACATATGGATGGAGACATCCCGGCACAGACAATTAGGCTAAGGAGATTCCAGGAAGAGGCAGGAAGAACCGTATCTCACTGCTAGACTTCTCACAAGAAATGATGTAGATAATCGGCCACACCTGAAACCAGCATTTATTACCTAGGTGTTTTATTATGCCCTTGTAATCAATGATTGATAACATTTTGTGATCTGTTAAGCCGAAGAACTTTATTGGGAACTCTTTGGGAACTCTTTGAAACCCCAAAAGAATTTTAGATATGTAAATCCTCTGTGTGCCTTCTTGTGTACAACTGGTCATGTTTAAATACTACTGGACTTGTTGAATAAACAAGCCTTGATCAAGATTTGTCTTGGCTCCATTCTTTGCGTCCTTGTCCCCGCATTCCCACTCTCTGTTTCAGGAAACCCGGTTCTTTGTGCTGCAGGCAGGCACACTAATATTTCTGTTTGGTTTCTCTTCAACATCTCTATCTCTTTGCTGAAATTTTGTCCCTGTCATGTACTGGCTACCTAATTTCATTTAACGTTTCTCTGATTTTGAGTCACCTTATGGATATTCTTTTAAGTTCTTTTAGAGGTATTACATCAATCTCTTCTTCAAGTCAAATATTAATGAATTGTCCCTTTTGGGGGAGACATTGCCTTGTTAATGCTTGCTTTTTGTTTCTCCATTGAATTTTGCATATCTGGGGGGTATTTCTTGTTACTATTGCCTCTAGAGGATTTTTTTTTAATCAAAGGCTTTATTCCCTGGAAATGTGCCTCTAAGGCTTACACTTTAGTTGCAGGGTATGTACTGGCTAGTACCAGGGAGCTCTGGCCACCGTTTGTGGATGGGACAATAGTTCACAGTGATACCCAAGTTGAGCATGGTGGAGTACCTCTGGCTACAGTCAGTGGGTAGTGGGTATGTTGGAGCCAGCTAGTGTGTTCACAGTCCCAGCCCTTTTGTGTGCCAGGGTGAACTAGTTGATTCACAGCATAGAGTGAGTTCATGGTGCCTGTGCACCTCACCTACCTAGTCATGTACACCATACAGAGCACCAACCTACTCTGCAATGTCCCCTGGCCCCTCAGTGATATCTGTTCCTAATGTTCAGGGAGCTCTGGGTCTCTATAGTCAGACCTAGTGGGTTCACAGGAACCCAGCCACAACCTGTGATCCCCTCAGCTCCATGGCCTATAGCCAGAACTCTTTCAGTCACAGGGTGAAAGGGATCTGTTCTCTATCCTGCAAGCTGCCCTGTCTTAGCCCTGGTAGTGCTTGGTGGTGGCAGAATTGTTTGTTGTTCCCTGACGCGGGGCAGAATTCAGCTGTTGCTCCACTTAAGCAGATTGAGTCTGGTGCTTTAGTTGGGGGAAGGAGGGAGGCAATGTGGACTCACGTTATGGACCCCCATCAGCTTCCTAGGCCAGACTCAAAGCCAGTGGGGACTGTGGAATTCTCCCTTATTCAAGTCCACCAGTGGTGGGGGCCATGGTAGCCTCTTCTCACTTTGCCCTGGGATGGTGGTGCTTTCCAGCCTGGAGTTGGCCATGTAGATTCAGGAGTGGCTGGCAGCAGTGTGTCCCTTCTCTCTTCATGCTGCTCCATGGAGTCTCTGTTCTGTTTGTCTGTTCTGCACTGAAAATGTCTTTCAATCAGTCCTGTAGGAATGAGATCAGTCCTTTGTTTTTCAGCTATCTTCGGCTGAGGTTAGTGTGGCTTCTCACTATTTAGCCATCTTGGATCAGTCTCTAGACCAGTGTTTTTATACCTCTAAGTTCTATAACATTATCCAGCACATAATAGGCACTCAACAAGTATTTGAGAAGAAGCAATTTGAAGAGAAACATGAAGGTTAATATAGTCTTCATTTGGATGAGGAAAGTAAAAGCAGAGCTAGGGAAAGACACAGCATCTTTCATCAGGGTTTACATGATGCCAGCAGACAACATCAAGCTCATATTTCTGATGGGCAAAGTGAAGAAGGATATTGGGTTTCACACTAATAATTTTACATACATTTATATGTATAATACTTATACTCCATTCAGAGGAAAACAATTTCCATCAATACTATCATCCCAGAAAATGAAGAACAAGATTATTAGGACAATGATAAACAAGAAAGAAAGATATAATATCTGACAACTGCATTTCTGGTCTAAAGATTTCCACATTAATTAACACCAAGTAAAATTCTTATTTATAGTGCATATTTTAAGGGGAGAAGTGTAAGTTTTCTCAAGATTAAGAATTTTTTATTTCCATTCTCCCTAAAATGTAAGCCCATATGATAGCAGTACGAGTATGGGGTTGATAAAAACTATCAGAAAAGACTAAAACCTGTGAGACTATTGAAATTAGGCTAAATGTAGAAACAAGTTTAAAGCAGTTTAAGAACTTGGACATTTGCTATTTTAAAGGAATGTCTTGAGTTTTATCTTGTCCAGAAACATAGGGGCCCAAGCACGTGGGCCATCTTCTACTGCTAGTAGAGCAGCCTGGACTAGAACCAGTACCCATATGGGATGCTGGCACCACAGGCAGAGGATTAACTTACTGTGCCATGGCGCCAGCCCCTCAAACGACTTCTTTACCTGGTTTTTCATCTTCATTTAATTTGTCTTCTTACCCTTTGAGCATTTCCTTCACTTCTAATAGACCATCTTTATTAAATGTACATTTTGCCAATCTTCTCTCTCTACCTTAAAAAGTCTTCTCTTTTAAGTCTTTTAATACTCTTTGTCTGGAATGTCATTTCAGGCCCAATTCATCTAGCTGCTTTTTTACCATCAGTCAAAAAATTCTTCAGCTTCTACCTCTCCTAGGAATTCATCACAACTTAGTTTTTATATATTTTACTTTGGGAGTTGTTTAGTTGTTCTATACTTCTATAATTCCATAATATCTGTATCATTTTAAGACATATTCCTGTGGATCAAAGGCTATCTAAAGTTGTTTCATCTTGAATTGAACTTGATAAACATCCTCATGAAGGGAATATATATGTGTGATATAAACAAGGTTCCTTCAAAAATTCATAGGAAAATGCTTTGTTTTTCTTTGTAGTATTCATGTTTCATAAACTTTTTGAAGGCCCACTTGTGTACGTGTTTCAATTTTTTTGCAACAAACTGAAATTTATTTTTAATTACATTTTTTCCACAAACTTCTTTTTTTAAATATTTATTTGAGAGGTAGAGTTACAGACAGTGAGAGGAAGAGAAAGAGGAAAACGTCTTCCATCTGCTGGTTCACTCTCCAAGTGGCCACAACTGCTGGAGCTGAACCAGTGTGAAGTCAGGAGCTTCTTCCGGGTCTCCCACATGGGTGCAGGGGACCAAGTGCTTGGGCCATCTTCTCCTGCTTTCCCAGCCCATAGCAGAGAGCTGGATCAGAGGAGGAGCAGCTGGGATTAGAACCGGCACCCATATAGGATGCCAGCACCGCAGACGGAGGATTAACCTACTGCGCCACAGCACCAGCCCCTAATATTTAGTTTACTTATTTGAAAGTAGAGTAACAGAGATAGGGAGGTACAGAAAGAGATCTTGCATCTGCTGCTTCGCTCCCCAAATGACTGTGATGATCAGAGTTGGACCAGGCTGGAGCAACTAGTCAGGAGCCCAGAACTTCATCCAGGTCTCCCACGTGGGTGGCAGGGGTCCAAGCATGTGGGCCATCCTCCACTGCTTTTCCACTGCATTAGGGAGGGCCTGGATCAAAAGTAGAGCAGCCAGGACTTGAATCAGTGCTCTAGTATGGGAGGCCCATCTTTGCAAGCATCAGCTTAATCTATTCTGCCACAACACCAGCCCCACTATGAATGTCTTGAAGTTCCTATATGTGTGTGTGTGTTTAAAGATTTTATTTATTTATTTAAGAGGTAGAGTTACAGACAATGAGAGAGAGAGACATAGAGAAAGGTTTTCCTTCCGCTGGTTCACTCCCCAAATGGCCTCAATGCAGGAGCTGGGCTGATTTGGAGCCTGGATCCAGAAGCTTCTTCAGGTTTCCCACATGGGTGCAGGGGCCCAAGCACCTGGACCATCTTATGCTGCTTTCCCAGGCCATAGCAGAGAGCTGGATTGGAAGAGGAATATTTAACAAAGATCCTGAATACAGACCTTTTGATTTTATGATGATCTGAAGGAATATCAGAGTTACCTTGAACTATTATTGTGATCACTAACAAATAGCATAACTTAATAACCAACTTTCTGAGCATAAAATTGAAAAAAAAAAGCAAAAGGAATTTTCTGCCATTATGTATCTAGTTCAAACTAGTGTACATGCCTTTTTCATTTCAATAGTAAAAAGTAGGAAGAATGGGCCTCTTCTATACAAATCAATTCATAAACTCTGATCAGTGGTTACAAAGTTCCTCTGGATATTTGAAATAATTTTATGTTTTTTGGCAGACTATCACAGGAAGCAATCCAGTAGGTTTTGAAGAAGAAAAGCAATAGAGATAAGCTAGATGTCAAATTCTCACATTCCTCACAAGTATGATTATGAGAATTAGGCTTTCTCTTTGCTACTTCCAAATCAAAACATGAACGGTATGTATTATCCAAATATAATGAGAATTATATCTGAATTGTCTACCTACCTACCTATCTAATCCTCATTTTAGCTCTCCCATGCATTGCCCATGGGAACGTTGAGTTGTTCTGTTACTTCCGTTTTCTACAGCCTGGAAATGAAAATGTTAATGTTGATTCAGGAATGTTATGATGATTAATCATTTGAAGTCTGAAACTACAAAAAGTTCAAACACCAAAAGCAGAAGCTGAATGTGCACTGAGCCTTTGTTTGATAAGCAAAGCAACCTCTTTTCATATGGTGGACTCTCTAAGACCTTGCTTTCCACACAGGAAGGTTTTAGAATAAGACTATGATTAGTTACAGGCTGTAACTGTCACACTTTATTATATTACAGCCAAATGAGATATCACAGCGTAACATGAATTACTGACAAATTTTTGAGTCCATTCCTAACCTATGGCCAAGATTTATTGCTAGCATGACTACAAATCACAAGGTGACTTGTTCAGTTGGAAACTTGTATTGAAATATTATTAGGCCATAGCTGGTTTGTGAAACAAAAAGGCTTATAATTATCTACTCGCCCAAGGATGAATAACAACTTGTACACCATGAGACAGCACACCCATGGAAAAGTGTTTGTATTTTTTGTTGAGGTTCTCTTGTTCTATTTAATATTTGAAAGAAAAGATTAAGTTCTTTGTCAGGCCCTAGAAATCCAGTACAGAGGCATTGCTTTTAGGCAACAGATGTAGATCTCTGGGGACTTGGAAATACTCTATTCCCTTGGGAAGAATCTCCTCTTTGAACTCATTGTGCTTCTAAGTTCATTTACTAAGTCAACCCTGAAGGAATTTGAATTTCTTACTTAGGGAAGGGAAAGTTTGTCAAAATTTGTTACTTAAATTGCTAAGTTATCCCTCTGGCTAAGATTGATTCTTAAAAACAGCGCTGGAGGATAGAGATGGATGAATAAGGCCTGGTGGTTAAAATGTGATTTTCTATTTCAGTGGAGGGAGCGACATGTGCTCCAGTATATAGCCCTGCTAGAAGAGCTCAGAAAGTTAAGAAGAGGTTATGAAAGATCTGTGCCTAGAGAAATTGAGTCAGTTGTTCCACTGGGAATATAGAGGGAAAGAACAGATGATATTAAACTTCAATATTCAGAAGAATTATTTTAGTTCCACATTATCCTGTAATTATTGCAGCTCTGCAGGTCTCTACTTGTTCTGCAGTATCCTACATTTTTGCTGAATGGTTTAGCACATCTGCAGTAAGAAAATGTGTAAAAAGGAAAAACTGAATGAATTTAATAATCTGTGGTTGGCTTGACTGCCTTAGGAGAAGATTCTAAAAATATATAAATTATTTCAGGGTCACTTAAACAGCTAGCAAAGACTGTAGCTCTTGGTTAGAGTACTGAAGATTGAAGCTAGCCCCAAAATGACTCCCCATCCTCCACTTAAAAAAAATGAAAAGGAAGTTTGCAGCTTCTGCAGCATACATTTATTTCTAAAGTGCTTAGAGAGCAGAATATCCAGAAATTGTGGGCAGTTACACTCTGGTGAGCAAAACGCAGTAAAAAACTATTTTCTTGTGCTATAGGATTCCCCATTTTGTGCTAGTTTAACCTGAATGTGGATGCCTTCAGCCTCCAAACTATGGAAGTCAATTTGGACAGGTGTTAAAAACACAGGTTCTCAAACCAGAATCCTTTGTGCTAGGGAGTGTTAGGATATTCCAAAGAGGAGCAGGCAATACCAGCTTGAATGTCTATATGGGAGAATCCTAAGCACTATTTAGAAAGACTTAGGAAACAAGTGTGCATAGAATCCCTGTGTTGCAGCTCTGTAGGTCAGATTTTTTTTTTTGTTTGTTTGTTTTGTTTTGTTTGTTTCTCCAAACCTCAGTGTACTCTGGAAATCCATTGAGTTTTAACCCTGTGAAATCCAAAATCAGCATTTTGAATTTAATGTTACAATTTAATCTAGTCATGCATGCTGGATTGTATGAGAATGAGAGATCTGCTGTGCGTAGTTTTTTTTGCTTGGTATAGCGGGTGGGCATGGCAGGGACTCTGAGATATGCAATTCACTCTTTCCAGGACTGTCCTGATGAATTAGGAGAGCCAGAATTTTTGGTCCTTTTTGAGTTTACAGTGTGGATCTTGATATAGCAATAGGAAAAAATATGCATTTGCTTGAATAAAGAGAGAATAATGGCCCTTAATACTTTGAATGCTTCTTAGAAATTCAAGAGTGTTCCACCTGTAACTCTTCTTTCTGCCTCCACTCTAGACAATCACTTTTTCTGGGGCCAGTGCTGTGGCTCAACAGGTTAAAACCCTGGCCTGCAGTGCCAGCATTTCACATGGGCACCAGTTTGAGTCCTGGCTGCTCTAATTGAATTGTAACTTCCTGCTAATGTATCTGGGAAAGCAGTGGAGGATGGCCTAGAAGCTTAGGCCCATGCATCCATGTGGGAGACCTGGGAGGAGGTCCCTGGCTCCTGGCTTTGGCTTGGTTCAGTCCTGGATGTTGTGTCTATTTGGAGAGTGAACCAGCAGATGGAAGGTCTCTAACTCTGCCTTTCACATAAATAAATAAATCTTAAAAAAAAAAAGAAAGAAAATCACTCTTTCCTTCCCTTGAAATCAATTTTATTTGAATATGGGGTCATCCTGATGTGAATATTATGATGATAGTAAGCTTACCATATTGGAATGACTTCTACTTTTATTGTTCAGGAAGAAAAAATAAAGATTTCAGAATAACTGTATTACAATCTCCAGTTAGCTCTGCTGCAGCAGACAGAAGGAAAAAATGAGCTCCCATTGCCTGACCAGATTTCTGTTGCAGAGGTTAGGTTTTTATTGAATTGGGATCATTTTAAATTAGCAAGAGAGATTCGATATAACCAAATTGACCAATTTTTCATTTTCTTCCAAACCCTGTGGAAGTTATTTTTTAAGAAAGTGCAACACTAGGTTTAACCTGAAAATATTTTTAAAAAATATTCTCTTACATTTTTTCAACAGTTTAAGCTGAAGAGCAAAATCTCAGGGCTCTCCATTCCTTTTTCCTTACCTTGCCAAGATCTTTAATTTCTCTAACTATGGTCCCATTTTTCATTTGGGTCTCTTAAGGCTGCCTGGCTTTTTAATGTAATGGTCATCTTCATATCTTAATAAAACAAAAATTGAATTATATGCACTACTGGGCAAGCATGACATGACTTTCGCTAGCATATGTAAGGTGTGAAAACCTGTGGGAAAATACTATTCAATTTAAGTTCCACTTGAGCACACTGTAGTGCACTGGAAATGAGTTCAGTCTTGATGGCACTGAAAAGGTAGAAGCAGGGAAAGGTGGAGATCACCAATTTGAACCTAATTAAAAAGTCCTGATAAAAATACTACAAAGCCAGATGGTAAAGTCAATTTCTTAGTACTGTGCCAGTCCAGTGATGGAATATGTTTAGCAGTTGACATTCTGCAAGGGTAGACTGATAATATCAGCAGTGAAACCAAAAGAATTTTGTTAACACTGTTAGATTTTACTTTTAAAACTCTTTCATGCTTCTGTATCTAAGTAGAAACAAAAAATGAAAATTCTCTATTTTAATCCAATTCTAAAACTCTACAGGAGCTTCAAGCATTTGATTACTATTGAATATCTCCAACATTAATTTGAAAACTAAATACTAACAAAATTATAATAGCAAAGGGTGAAGTGGAAATTCAGCACATGAGGCTGGTTATCATTCCTTGAGAAAATTGCTCCTCTTTAACTTTGAAAGTTAAACAATCAATTATTCGAAAACAATACTTGAAGCAAACCACTTAAATAATAGTACCCAGATTTAGACAACCTTTGGTTACCCAAATACACATATTTAGAAGTTGAACATTTTTGTTTTTACAATATGGGGGTACTTCAAAAAGTTCATGGAAAATGAATGAAAAGTTCATTTTGATGCAAAGTTTTTTGAAATTCATATGTAACTTTTAAATGCATATTTCTTTGTACTTTTTGAAGATCCTACATATGCATTGATCTATATTTATGGCCTATGTTAGATGAGCCTTTCGTGAATATTTTCACTTTCATGATTGTAAGCAGCATCCTCTATAATAATAATTGCAATTAATTATTATATACAAAAAGGAGGAAGGTTTAAAGTATCCGGTGTATTTCCAGGGACAAAAAGAAAGAATAACATAAGACTGTCACCGGCACCTAACTTCGCCATCAGAAATTAAATTTTGGAGCACCGATTCATAGCCTAGATGTTCATCTCTAGTCCATTTGTTTCTCTGTGATGTAACCAAGTAATTTATAGGTAACCAAGACTTTCACAAGCACCAGCAAAGAGTAAATAGATATGCCTTTCCCCAGCAAACAGCAAACAGTAATGCCTTGGATTTATAGTCTTTCTTTTCCAAGGAGCTCAGTGGAAAGACATTTTGCTGCCCAATTCATTTCAAATAGTGTTGAGCCTTTAACAAGAAGTTTAGGTGGTGTCAGGGACACAGTTAATGAGATTTCTTGAATTCTCAATTTTACAAATTAGGATGTTAGCTCTGTCCTTAAAAAGTATTCACTGGGGCCGGCACTGTGGCACAACGGGTACAGCTGCTGGCATCCCAAATGGACACTGGTTTGAGTCCCGCCTGCTCCACATCCAATCCTGCTCTCTGCTATGACCTGAGAAAGCAGTGGAAGATGGCCCCTGCATCTGCCTGAGAGACTGGAAGGAGGCTCCTGGCTCCTGGCTTTGGATAGGCACAGCTCCAGCTGGTGTGGTCAATTGGGGATGAACCAGTGGATGGAAGTTCTTTCTCTTTTTCTCTGCTTCACCTTCTCTTTGTGTAACTCTAACTTTCAAATAAATAAATATTTTAAAAAAAAGGTATTTACTCACTACCACAATCATTGATATCCTTCATAAACTCTCCACAGGGCAGTATATTTCATGGGCTACAGTCAAGTATGTATTTGCCACTCTACCTTTCCCAGGACTATGTGAATCACCAAATAAATAACCTATCTCAACTTTTCACACCTGAGATATACACATGGCAGCGTAAAATACTTGTCAGAATGTTCATTACTGCTTGGGAAATGAAGGCTTTGCTCTTTTTGTAGGCAGTCTCCATCTTGACCAATTCATTATTTCCTCACCTTCTCCAGTAGATACTTTGGTCTCTCAGTACTCATATTCTTTCTGTGCACTTTTGGATAACATTCATATAATGTTTATACTTTGTATTGGATATTTATACTAACATATAAATATTTAATGTGTTTTCCCAAATATCTAATCATAGTCTTGAATGAACAAATTTTTATACATACAAATTATAAAATATTACATAGCCATTCTGTTTTTTTTTTCCTAAAGTCAACTATATTTCTGAAGCATAATACACACTAAGTAAGCTGATTTTCTCTTTGGTAAATACTTAAAAAAGAAATCATTGAGTTATATAATAGGTATATGTGTATGTGTATATTGTTTTCCAAAGAAGTTGCATTACTTTACATTCCCACCAACATGAAAACGCTAATTGCTCCAAATTTTCATCAACTTTTGCTTATTTTGTTTTATTTTAGTCTCTATAATGTGTTTCTAGTATGATTGTGATTTTCCCTGATGACTAGTATTTTCAGCAACTCTTCATGTGTGTGTTGGTGATTTGTATATCTTGTTTATAAGATATTTGCAAAATAATTTTTCCATTTCTATTTTTTGAGACAATTCTCTATTATTCCATTGGAAGATCTCTGCATAATCTGAGTACAAATCCTTTTTCAGATGTTAAATACTGCAAGATATCTTCTCCATTTGTGGCTTGTCTACTTATTTTCTTGTATTTTGAAGAGAATATTTTTATTTTTAAAGATATATTTGTTTGTTTGAATGGCAAAGCTAGAGAGAGGGAGAGAGGGAGAGAGAGATCTTCCATTCATTGGAGGGTCACTCCCCAAATGGCTGCAGTAGCTGGGGCTAAGCCAAGCAAAAGCCAGGAGTCTTTTGGTTCCCATATATATAGAATTATGTCATCTGTAAATAGGGATAGTTTGGTTTCCTCCTTTCCAATTTGTATCCCTTTGATTTCTTTTTCTTACTTAGTGGCTCTGGCTAAAACTTCCAGGATTATACTGAATAGCAATGGTGGGAGTGGGCATCCCTGTCTGGTCCTGAATCTTAGGGGGAATGCTTCCAACTATTCCCATTCAGTGAGATGGTAGTTGTGGGTTTGTCATAAATTACCTTGACTGTGTTAAGGAATTTTCCTTCTATACCCAATTTACTTATGGTTTTCATCATTAGATGATATTTTATTATATCAAATGCTTTCTCTGCATCTATTGAGATAATGATATGGTTTTTGTTCTTCAGTTTGTTAATATGATGTATTACGTTTATGGATTTGTGATTATTGAAACATCCCTGCATTCCAGGGCTAAATCCAACTTGTTCCAGGTGAATGATCTTTCTGATGTGTTGTTGGATTTGATTGCCTAGTATTTTGTTAAGGATTTTTGCATTTATGTTCATCAGGGACAGTATTGTAAAATTCCATTTTTCTTTTTTTTTCTGGTTAGGAATTAGGGTGATGCCAGCTTCTTAGAGTTTGAGTGGATTCCTTCTCTTTCATTGTTTTGAATAGCTTGAGAAGAATTTGGATTAGTTCTTTAAATGTCTGGTAGAATTCAGCAGTGAAGCCATCAAGTCCATGGCTTTTCTTTATTGGGAGGGTCTTTATTACTGACTCAATCTTCGTCTTGGTCTATTTATGTTCTCATTGTCTTCATGGCTCAATTTTGGTAGGTTGTATGTGTCTAGGAATCTATCCATTTCTTCTAAGTTGCCTGACTTGTTGGCATACAGCTATTTGTAGTAATTTCTGATGATTCTTTTTATTTCTTTAGTGTCTGTTGTTACATTTCCTTTTTCATCTCTGATTCTATTGATTTAGGTCTTCTCTCTCCCTCTTTTTTTTCCTTAATTGGGCCAATGGTGTATCAATTTTGTTTTCTTTTAATAAACCAGCTCTTGGTGTCACTGATCTTTTGTATATTTTTGTTTCAATTTTATTTATTTATTCTCTAGTTTTAATTATTTTTTCCTACTAGCTTTGGGTTTGGTTTGTTGTTGTTTTTCTAGGTCCTTGCGATGCATTGATATCTCATTTATTTAGTGCCTTTCCGATTTCTTTTTTTTTGTTTTTGTTTTTTTTTTTTTTGTTTTTGTTTTTTTTGGACAGGCAGAGTGGATAGTGAGAGAGAGAGACAGAGAGAAAGGTCTTCCTTTTTGCCACTGGTTCACCCTCCAATGGCCGCTACGGCCGGCGCATCTCGCTGATCGGAAGCCAGGAGCCAGGTGCTTCTCCTGGTCTCCCATGCGGGTGCAGGGCCCAAGCACTTGGGCCGTCCTCCACTGCCTTCCCGGGCCATAGCAGAGAGCTGGCTTGGAAGAGGGGCAACTGGGATAGAATCCGGCGCCCCAACCGGGACTAGAACCTGGTGTGCCGGCGCCACAAGGTGGAGGATTAGCCTGTTAAGCCGTGGCGCCGGCCTTCCAATTTCTTGATGTAGGCTCTAATTGCTATAAACTTTCCTCTAAAACACTGCTCTTGCTCTATCAAATAAGTTTAGACATGTTGTATTGTCATCTTCATTTGTTTCCTGAAATTTTTTGATTTCTCTTTTGATTTTTTTCCATGACCCACTCACTGTTCATTCAGGAGCACGTTTCTTAGTCCTCATATGTTTGCATATGTTCTAGAGATTCCTGAGTTGTTGATTTCCAGCTTCATTGCATTGTGGTCCAAGAAGATACATGGTATGATTTCCATTTTGTTTTGAATTTGCTGAGACTTGCTTCATGTTCTAGCATATGGTCTGTCCTAAAGAAAGTTCCATACACTGGTGAGAAGAATGTGTATTCTGTAACTGTAGGGTGGAAAGTTCTGTAGATATCAGTTAGGTCCACTTGATCTATAGTGTTGATTAACTCTGTTGTTTCCTTGATGATTTTCTGTCTAGTTGATCTGTCCATTGCTGAAAGTGGGGTATTGAAGTCCCCCATTTCCATTGTATTGGAGTCTATGTCATCCTTTAGATCCATTAATAATTTTTTAAAATAGCCAGGTGCATATACATTTATAATAATCATATCTTCCTGTGGAATTGATTCCTTAATCATTACATAGTGCTCTTCTTTGTATCTTTTAACAGTTTTGTGTTAAATTCTATTTTGGCTGATATTAGGATGACTACACCAGTTCTTTTTTGATTTCTGTTATTATGGAATATCTTTTTTCTTTATCTTTCAGTCTATTTGTATCTTTGTTGGTGATATGTATTTCTTGCAGGCAGAAAATAGATGGATTTTGTTTTTTTAATCCATTCTACCAGTCTGAATCTTTTAACTGAAGAGTTGAGACCATTTACATTCAAGGTGACTATTGAGAAGTAACGACTTTGTCCTGCCATTTCCATAAACATTCCTATTGTTTACTTTGGATTTCCTTTGCCTTTTACTGGGAGATTTTTTGCCTTAATCTTCTTTCATAGTGATGACCATGTTTCTGTGTTCCTTAAGCATCTTTTGTAAGGCTGCATGGGTAGTGACAAATTATTTAAATTTCTGTTTGTTATGGAAGGTCTTTATTTCACCTCTATTCATAAATCAGAGCTTTGCAGAGTATAGTATTTGTGTTGACTTTTGTTTTTTTCTCTTAAGTCTTGGAATATATCTTGATATTCTCTCCTAGCCTATAGGATATTGATGAGAAGTTAGCTCTGAGTCTATTTAGAGATCTTCTGAAAGTAATCTGGCATTAATCTTGTGCACATTTTAGAATATTTTATTTATGTTTTACTGTGGAGAGTTTGACTACATGTGTTATGGTGATGATCTTTTCTGTTCATATTTATTAGGAGTTCCATGTGCTTCCTGTACTTGGATGTCCCTTTCTTTCTCCAAATTAGGGAAGTTTTTTGTAGTTATTTTACTCAAAAGGCCTTCTAGTCCATTGCCTCTTCCCATACCTTTAGGAGCTCCTAAGACCCATATGATGGGTTGTTTGATAGTATCCCATAGAGCTTTAACAATGTTTTTAGTTTTCTAATTTCTTCTTGTTTTTGATATGACTCTAAAATTTATAGCAATTTGTCTTCTAACTCAGATGTTCTTTCTTCTGCTTCATTGACTCTGTTGTTAAGGCTTTCCTCCACATTTTTATTTGTTCTATTGAATTCTTTATTTCTAATATTTTATTTTGATTTGTCTTTAAGATCTCAATTTCATGGGAGAAATTTTCTTTCATGTCATGTATGGATTCCTTTAGTTCATGGACTTACTTCTTGTTATTTAGACATAATTCTACAATCAATTTTTTGAATTCCATTTTTGGTATTTCTTCAGTTTCTTCATCTTCACATTCTAGTATTGAAGTGTTGTGTTATTTTGGGGGCATCATGTTGTCTTCCTTATTCTTGTTTATTGAATTTCTGCACTTATTATTTGGCATTAGCAGAAATATTCATTGCCTCTGTGGCTTAGTGGAGTGTCCAATTTTTCAGTGAGTACCTAGAGGCATGTGGTGGGTGTGGCCAGAGAACTCTATTAAGTACTCTAGGGTGAAGGGAATATCCAAGGTTACACTCAGGTTGGGTATGATAAGTCTTTTTTTTTAATCAGAGAGGAGGTTTGTTCTGCTCTGTTGACATAGTCTCACATTCACCTCCTCCCCTCAAGTGTGTATAATATTCCTCCATGCTGCCACAAGAACTACACAAAAGTTCTGTGCAGTCCTCAGTGTAAGCACAGATCCCACAGCAATGACCCTCACCATGGAATCAGGAAGCCCGAGTGTGTGGAGCCTCCAACAATGACTACCCAAAGTCCCATCCACACCCTGAGCCCTCCCATGCTATCACAGTGTTTTTACAGTCCCAGCACACAAGCCTCCTGCAGCCACAAGTACCAAGCCCCCCTGTCAGTTCTCTCATCCAGAGTCAGGCCCGTCTGCTTGGCTAGTTGTTTGGCTTGTGGACATAGATGGCACAGATATTACTTACATCCAAAATGATGCCTTCCCTCTCATCTTGTTACAGGATGCCAGTGCAGGGTGGTCAGCGAGAGAGAAACATGTCCACCCTTTCTTTTCTCCCCTAGTTTGACAGGTATACTGTCCCCTACAGGGCTCCAACCTAGATTCCCACCATGCTCTTCCTGTAGCTTTATAACCAGTGGCTTGGGCTGCTGCAGTCTGGTCTCACCTCACTCCAAAGCTGATGCTGAGGTTCTCGGCTGCTGGGGTCCTGATTTGTGTGTGTCTGCACCCTCCATGTAGGTCCACAGTGTCTCTCTAATTTGTGTGGATTTTCCTCTGACTTTTTTTCCCTAACTCTTCCCTGAGACTGCACTCTCTCCAGTTTTTAAAAACTGTCTTTGAGACTAGAGCAGTAAGCTCCCTCCCTGTTCTGCCATTTGGATCATCATCCTACAGTTTATATTTTTTAACTGGAGAATTCAGACCATTTACATTCAAGGTGACTATTGGGAAGTAACAACTTGGCCCTGCCATTTTTATGTGTATAATTGTATTTTTTATTTTGGATTAATTTTGTTCTTTTAATGGGGGATTTTCTGCCTTCACATTCTTTCATAGTGATGGCTGTCTTTCTGTGTTTCTGTGTGTAGCACATCCTTATGAATCTTTTGTAGGGCTGGGTGAGTGGTGGCAAATTCTTTCAATTTCTGTTTGTTATGGAAGGTTTTTATTTCACCTACATTCTTAAATGAGGCTTTGCAAGGTTCAGTATTCTGCATTGACAGTTTTTATCTTTTAAGACTTGGACTATGTCTTGCACTTTCTCTTCTAGCCTATAGGGTTTCTGATGAGAAGTCAGCTATTAGTCTAATTAGAGAACCTCTGAAAGTAGTCTGGCATTTCTGTTGTACACATTTTAGGATCTTTATGTCTTACTGTGGAAAGTTTGACTGCAATGTGTTATGGTGAGGATCTTTTTTGATCATGTCTATTAGGAATTTTATATGTTTCCTTTACTTGGACATCCCTTTCTTTGTCCAAATTGGGGAAATATTCTGTAATTATTTCACTAAATGGGCTTTGTTGTCCATTCTTTCTTTCCATACCTTCAGAAATTCTTAAGTCCTGTATGTTGTGTCATTTGATAGTATCCCATAAATCATCAACACTTTTTTTAAGTTTTTAATTTCCAATTTTTATTTATTTATTTTGGTTTGACCAAATGATTTCCAAAGATTTGTCTTCTAGCTCAGATATTCTTTCCTCTGCCTCACCAAGTCTGTTGTCAAGGCTTTCCATAGTATTTATAAATTTTATCATCGAATTCTTTCTTTTTTATTTTTTTTTATTTATTTTATTTATTTTTTTTTTGACAGGCAGAGTGGACAGTGAGAGAGAGAGACAGAGAGAAAGGTCTTCCTTTGCCGTTGGTTCACCCTCCAATGGCCGCCGCGGTTGGCGTGCTGCGGCCGGCGCACCACACTGATCCGATGGCAGGAGCCAGGTGCCTATCCTGGTCTCCCATGGGGTGCAGGGCCCAAGCACTTGAGCCATCCTCCACTGCACTCCCTGGCCACAGCAGAGAGCTGGCCTGGAAGAGGGGCAACCGGGACAGAACCAGCGCCCCAACCGGGACTAGAATCCGGTGTGCCAGCGCCGCAAGGCGGAGGGTTAGCCTAGTGAGCCGCGGCGCCGGCCAAATTCTTTCTTTTTTATTTTTTAAATAAAAATACAAGTTTCATGTATTTCATATATACATATTTAGGAATATAGTGATACTTTCCCCCTACCCTCACTACCACCTACACTGCAACCCTTCTTCCTCCTCCCTCACACATTTTCATTCTTAATTTTTACAAAGATCTATTTTCAGCTTACTTAATGATTGTATAGTTAACCTTACTCTAAGTGAAAGAGTTCAACAAATAGTACGAAGAAACAAACACTGTATCTCAACAGAAGAGAAATGTAAATCAAAACCACAAATGCTGGCAAGGATGTTTGGAAAAAAGATCCTAATCCACTGTTGATGGAAATATAAATTGGTGCAGACAGATATATGTTTACCCTAATCCGAGGTAACTAATGGAATGCCTAAAATGTAATTTATTGGAGTGAAATGGACATTTTGAGACTTGATGCTTGCATATACTCTTTATAGATTCTGGATATTAATCCTTTATCCTAGTCTCATCATTAAATATGTTAGTTTTAGTTTATTTCTAAAACATAGATTATTTAATCAGATCAAAGGATTTTACTGTTCTATTCCCAGTTGCCTGTTTGTTTCTGTTTTTAATAACAAATCATTGAATGCCTTCAAATATTTTTTCTATATTTATTAAAAGGCTAATCCTCCGCCTTGCGGCGCCGGCACACCGGGTTCTAGTCCCGGTTGGGGCACCGATCCTGTCCCGGTTGCCCCTCTTCCAGGCCAGCTCTCTGCTGTGGCCAGGGAGTGCAGTGGAGGATGGCCCAAGTTCTTGGGCCCTGCACCCCATGGGAGACCAGGATAAGCACCTGGCTGCTGCCATCGGATCAGCACGGTGTGCCGGCTGCAGCGCGCTACCGCGGCGGCCATTGGAGGGTGAACCAACGGCAAAAGGAAGACCTTTCTCTCTGTCTCTCTCTCTCACTGTCCACTCTGCCTGTCAAAAATAAAAAAAAATAAAAAAAATTAAAAAAAAATGATCATTTTTAACCTTTACTCTGTTAATGTAATTATTTTTGAATGTTAAAATAATGTTGCATGCCTGGCACAAAATAAGTTTAATCTTTGTGCTATCTTTTCATGATGTATTTGAATTTGTCAATTTTTTAAAAGATTTATTCATTCACTAGAAAGAGTGAGAGTGAGAGGGAGAAAGAGAGAGTATCTTCTATCCACTGGTTCACTCCCCTATTGTCAGCATTAGCCAGGACTGGGCCAGGCCAAAACCAGGGCCAGGAACTCCATCCAAGTCTCCCACATTGGTCACAGGGGCCCTAGGACTTGGAACATCAACTGCTGCCTTCTAAGTCACATTAGCTGACAGCTGAATTGAAAGTGGAGTAGCTGAGGCTTAGATCAGTGCTCCAATATGGGATGCTGGCATTGCAGGCAGTGGCTTAACCCACTGTGCCATAATCCCAACCCTGTCTATCAATATACAGATTTAAGGATTTCTGCATCTGTGTTTGTGACAGATATTGATCTTTAGGGTTTTTTTTCATAACATCTTTGTCATACCTTGGCATGAATAATATTCTGAATTCATAAAAACATTTGGGAAGTACTCCCTTGTCCTCTATGTTCTGAAAAATTTTGTTTTATCCTTTGTCAAATTTAATATGTTACACAAGAGGTCTTCAAAACATTCATGGAAAATGAGTAATATGAAAACCATGCATAGATTTCAAAATTGGTTTACACCAAAATAAACTCATACTAATTTGATATAACATCTCTGAACAGGCTCTAGTTTGTGGCAATAAGATGGATAATATATCAATTTGAAAGAACCCCTATTAGAACAATGTGAATATTGCTGAAATTGAAAAAAGAACTAACATCAAATTGATATTGAAGCTTGGGTGGAAGATTTGTGAAATCACTGATGCTTTATAAAAAGATTAAGAGTACAGTGCTCCAAAGAAATCAGCAGTTCACAAATGAATAAGAAGGGGCATGATGAATGTTAAAGATCTGCAGATAAGAGCAGAGTTTTCAATGGAAATTTTAAAGAAGTGGGATTAAGAAGCCTGAAGAATTTATTTGAAGAATTATAACTGGAGATGAAATACGGCTTTACCATTAAGATCCTGAAGATGAAACCATCAAAGTGATGGCTATCAAGGGGTCAAAGTGATCCAGTTGAAGTAAAAGCAAAAGTCATGAGAATAGTTTTTTGAGATTCTTGAGACATTTTGCTTGTTCACTTTCTGGAGGGCCAAAGAGTGATAGCATCTACTTTTTATGAGAATGTTTTGAGAAAATTAGCTAGTGCTATAGCACACAACACATAGGAGAGCTTTCTAGTCTGTCCTCCAACAAAAATGCTCCTGCTCATTTCTCTCATCAAACAAAGACAATTTGAGTTTTTATGGGATATCATTAGGCTTATAGTCTGGATTTGGCTAGTTCTAACTTCCTTTTGTTTCCTAGTCTTAAAAAAAAATCATTAAAGGAAGTCACTTTTTTCCTTCTAGTTAATAATGTTAAAATGACTACATTGATATGGCTAAATTCTCAGATCCTCAGTTCTTTAGCTAGTGTTATTACTTATAAAAGTGTTTTCAACTTGATGGAACTTATATTGAGAAATAATTTTTAACTTTTAATTATTTAATTATTACAGGAATCTTTGAAAATCCTCTTGTGTATCTCAGTTGTCTGTCCATTTTAAGGAAGTTATTGAACTCGATCAACATAAGACTCTTCATGTTATTCTATAAATTTTAAAGTATATATTTAACATGTTTAAGACCTCTCTTGCTAACCTCTTTTTTAATTCCTGATAATGATTTGCACTTTCTTTTTTTGTTCATTTTCTGAACAGTTTTAACTAGATTGTTGATCTTTTCATAGAAGCAGCTTTGGGCAATGTTAATTTTCTGTATTATCTATTGTTTGTTTACTTCTATTTTTTTTTCTTAAAAAGCATTAATTTAAGAAAGGGGAGACAGAGAGAGGGAGAGAGAGAGCGAGAGAGAGAGTGAGTGAGTTAGTTCTTCCATTCACTGATTCACTCCACTAATGGGTGCAACAGTCAGAGATGGACCAGTTTGAAGCCTGGAGCCAAAAACGACATCTAGGTCTCCCACAAGGATGTCAGGGGCCAAGCTCTTGGGCCATTATCTGCTGCGTTCCTGGGTGTATTAGCAGGAAGCTGTATTGGAAGTCAGGCAGCCAGCACTCAAACTGGCACTCCCGTATAGGATGCTGGTGTTGTAAGCAGTGACTTAACCCAGTACGCCAAATACTGTTCTCTTTTCTCATCTTTATTTCTTTTTTCTACTTAATTTTTGTTTAATTTCTTCTCATGTTTTTAGCTTATAGATGTGGGAATTCACATTTTGGATATTAGTTCTCTCTTCTTTCTAAGTATTGGAAACTTTAAATTTTCCTTTCAATCACTGTATATTGATATGCTTATTTTCATTTTTACTCAGAAGTAATTTTTAATATTCCTATTTTCTTTGTGATTTCTTGTTTAAGTTTCAAATATTTAAGTTAAGCTTGTTTAAGTTTCAAATATTTTAGAATCTTCAATTCATATTGATTTTTAATGGAATTTTATTGAATAAATATTCTACATTTTAATGGAATTTTATTGAATAAATAATTTATTGAATAAATTTATTGAATAAATATTTTATTGAATAAATACTCTACATGATCTCAATATACAGAATATAGTTCATATGATTTCAATCCTTTTTGGACACATTGAGATCTGATTTATGGGTGTACATATGGTCTTTCTTGGTAAATATAAGGTGTATGTGAAAATAATGTGCATTCTGTGGTTCTTGGGTGGTGTAGTCTATAAATATCAATTAGGTCAAACTGATAGAAAGAATTGTTCATATCCCATATGTTTAATCCAATTTTTTTCTCATATCCTACAAACTACTGAAAGAGGGGTGTTAAAATATACTAATATTTTGGAATTGTGGACTTCTTCCTTTAATTCTACTGATTGTTACCTCATGAATTTTGAAGTTCTTTTACAAAGCACAGTACATTTAAGATTTTTTTCCTGACAAATTGATTTTATTATCATTATAAAATATTCCTCTTTTCCTTTGGTAGTATTCTTTGTCTTAATGTTTGTTTTGACTAGTGATTTCATGGCTATTGTGGCCTTATTCTCACTGTTTGCATGATATATTTTTGTTTCATTTTTTCCCCACATATCTGTGTCATAAAGTGTAGATGTTGTATACAGCATATAGTTGAGTCTTTAAATTATTTTTTTAAATTTATTCATTTGAAAGAGAGAAAGACACAGAGAGATCTTCTGTCTGTTGATTCAAGCCCTAAATGCTTGCACCAGCAAGGGCTGGGCTAGATTGAAGCCAAGAGCCAGGAATTCAACCTAGATCTCCCTCTTAGGTGGCAGGAACCCAAGTATCTGAGACATCACCTGCTGCCTCCCAGGATATTCATCAGCAGGAAGTTATAATTGGAAGTAGACCTGGGATTTGAATGCAAGGACTCTGACATAGGGTATGAGCATCCCAAGTGGTGTTGTCTTAACCACTGTACCAAATGCTTGTCACAAAGGTCTTATATTTTTTGCATTTCTGTGCCTTATGTTTGGAGTGTGTAGTGTATTATTATGTAATTACATGGTTATATATTTTTTATTTTTGTTTGCTTCCTTTATTTTTGTACATTTTCCTCACTCCTTTTAGATTATTTCAAAATATTTTTGAATTTAACTTTAATATCTGTTAACTTTTTACCCATACCCTCCTCATTTTTCAGTGGTTGCCCTAGAGCTTACAGTTTATGTTTTGAAGTTGTCTGTCTTCTAAGGATTAATTTTGTACCACTTGTATAAAATGTAATAACCTTACAACTATATAGGTTCATGTATGAATCCCCTCTTCCTTCTTCTTTTTATATTTGCCCTATATATTACAACTAATTACATTTTAACTGTGAGAGAGAGTGATATATTTGCTTTCAATAGTTGTATTTGAAATAAATTGAAAGAAAAGAATTTCATTTTTATTGAAATACTTAGTATTTTTCTTCCTGTAGTCCTAAGGATTTGAGTTTCTTTTTTTTTAAAGATTTATGTATTTATTTGAAAGACTGTGGTTGGGGGGGGGGAGAGAATGAATGAATGAATGAATGAATATCTTCCATACACTGGTTTACTTCCCAGATGGCCGCAATAGCCAGGGCTGGGATGGTCTGGAATCAGGAGCCAGGAACTTCTTTCAGGTCTCCCACATGGGTTCAGGTGCCCAAGTACTTGGGTCATTGTCCACTGCTTTTTCCGGGCCTTTAACAGGGACCTGGATTGGAAGTGGTTCAGCTGAGACTTGAAATCGTGCCCATATGGGATGCTGACATTGCAATAGCAGCTTTACCCAGTATACCACAACACCAGTCCCTTGAGATTCTTTCTGATGTCATTTCTTTTCCAATTGAAGACTTCTCTTTGGAATTTCTTGTAGTTTGTATCTGCTAGTGATTCATTCTCTTAGTTTTCCTTCATTTTTATTTTATTTTAAAGATTCAATTATTTACTTGTTTGAAAGGCAGAGTTACAGAAAGAGAGGGAGAGACAGAGCAAGAATTTCCATTTGTGGGTTCACCCCCCAAATGGCTGCATTAAAAACCAGGAGCCTGGAACTCCAGTGTCTCTTACTTAGGTGGCAGGGACCTAAGTATTTGGGCCAAATTCTGCTGCTTTCCCAGGCACATTAGGAGGGAGCTGAATTGGAAGTAGAACAGCCAGGACTTGAAAGAGGGCTCATATAGAATCTGGTGTTATGGGAGGTGGCCTAATCCTCTGCTCCACAATGATGGATCCAATATTCTTTTGTCTGAAAACATGAAATTTATTCTATGTCAGTTAGTTCCTCCAATCTTCTACCCCTCAAACCCACATGCTTTTTAATTTATAGCTTTTAATTTGTCAAAGGATAATTTTCAGGAGTTTACTCATTCATACTGGAAGTAGAATCTCCATTAACCTGTTTTCAAAAAATATCTAAAACATGGGGAAGTGTTTATGCAGTAATGATAAATGAAAAAGAATAACAATGAATAGAAAAATCCCAGTTTTAGAAACAAAAAACGTAGTTATACAGTTATACATTTATAATTTATAAAAATGAGGAGAAAATTGTTTAAGTCTAAATTGAGGATTATTTCCTGGTGGTTGGATTATGGCTGATTTTTATCTTATTTTTTAGAACTTGCTATAAGTTATATTTTTTAAGAACAGCACATTTAGTTTTATGATTAGAAAAATAATAAAATTGATTTAAAAAGATGTTGGAAGGCAGTGAATGAATAATTAATAAATGAATCATATAGTCAGCACATCCTCACATAGTTCAGAGGAGGAAAAGATGATCTAGACCAGAAGAGCAGAACAGCTTTTCGTGGATGAGGTAGGATACAAAGTGTTTCTAGAAGGGGAGAATTTAAATAAGTATTGAGTGGTGTAAGTGGGTTGAAATGAGAATTTTAATACCTTTCTCACCATGAAACTTCGGTCCTTGAATTCAGTTGGTATGTTCCAAGCCTCTCTCATTTTTGAGCTGCAATATGAGTTTTCATTGTGTTTCACCCATGGGCTGATTCTGTTAGAAAGGATGGCAGAGAGGCAGATAACTTACTCAGTTTGGTTTTTATTTAGTTATTAACTTTGGTTTCTATTTCTGGCTTATTGACTATACTATGAAACTAAGAAAAAAAGGATGAAGTAATTGGTAACTTTTATTCATCATTTTTTGTCTTTCTATTGCTTTATTTTAAATCTCCACCAATATTTTATTTTTTATCTAAGGAAATATTCTCAGACTGAAATAATTTCATAAACTTATTTTATAAATTTCATGAGAGAAGTTTCTCTGAGATAGTTTTCTTTAATGTAGAAAATATTTTTGCTAAGACAAACTGAAAAGTTAATTTAGAATTTTAAAATTAAATGCTTAAATCATATCATAACATATACCTAATCTTTTTCTTTTTTTGTGTGTTTTCTTTTTTTATTTTTTTTTATTTTATTTAATGAATATAAATTTCCAGTGTACATCTTATAGATTACAATGGCTTCCCTCTCCCATAACTTCCCTCCCACCCGCAACCCTCCCCTCTCCTGCTCCCCCTCCCCTTCCATTTGCATCAAGATTCCTTTTCAATTCTCTTTATATACAGAATATCAATTTAGTATAAAGATTTCAACAGTTTGCACCCACATAGAAACACAAAGTGAAGCATACTGTTTGAGTACTAGTTATAGCATTAAATCAAAATGTACAGTACATTAAGGACAGAGATTCCACATGAGGAGCAAGTGCACAGTGACTCCTGTTGTTGACCCAACAAATTGACACTCTAGTTTATGGTGCCAGTAACCACCCAAGCTGTCATCATGAGTTGCCAAGGCTATGGAAGCCTTCCAAGTTCGCCGACTCTGATCATATTTAGACAAGGTCATAAAAGACAGGGTGAGGATAGTAACCAATGATCCTAAGAGTGGCATTTACCAGGTTTGAACAATTATACAGCATTAAGTGGGGAAGAGGACCATCAGTACACACAGGTTGGGAGTAGAGCCATTGGTGGTAGAGTAGAGGTTATGATTACAAAGGAATGAGGCCCAAGTGCACTAGACAGGGCCTAGAACAAAGGACAGAGTCATTATTAGAGGAGCTAAGAAAGGTGCTGTCTAAGCTACAAGTAATTTTTCTGATTGAGAGGCAAATAGAACCTGATAGAAGGGGCTTGATAATAATCTGGTGGGCTTTAAGCCTTGTAAGTTAAGAGGCCCAGACCTATCTATCTCTTCACATGGGGTATATCCTAAGGGAGGTGTGAACCTCCTAGGGGAAGGCCCTCTGTTGACTTTCATTACTTGGCTGGCCTGGGAGGAGAGCTGGCCAGGTAAAGGCAGGGGGCATCTCTAACAAGAAATTTACAGTTCTGCCTGCAATGTTGCTGACCCTACTTGACCATCCCCTCAGCTGCAGTGGTCACTTTGGAAGTTGGGCTGAGTGAAGGGCTTTTCAGCTTAGAGCCAATAAGATCTGTGGCTCTGACCTGGGCATCCTTCGACTCCAGGGCAGGTCCATTTCCAGTGATCCAACTCTTGGCAGAGCTGCCAGGGCTCTTCACAAGCTGACTTTTGCTGAAGCCCAGGCTTACCACATTGAAAGCCACTGCAGTGGACTGGCCTGTTGGGTCTGCTTGAGGGCAGATCACTGTACAGAACAGCCATTAATAGGCCTGCCACCCATTGCTTCTGATGCCTAGCTTTCTTTTCCTCCTGGTTTGTGTTAAAGCAGACCAGAGGATGCAAGTCAAGGGAGTGCCCGTGTCCCATCTCTAATCTTCGGTGGCCTGAACTACAAGTCTATAGTCACAGGCATGTTCTGTAGTAGTTTTTCTAAGGTAGACAATGCCCATGAGGAAAAATATATTCTCACTTAAAATCTTTCTTTCCCTTTGGTCTGAAAGGGAGGTTTTTTCTACTTACTGTATACTTCGCTGATGATGAAGTGAATCTAGCTATGAGATTATTATTTAAGTTCTTATTTTGGCTATGCTATTACAGAAAAATGTTAGCCATCTCTTTTATAAGGTCTAAAGATTAAATTGTGCGTCCTACAGATTCCTTCATAATAGAATTAGTTTCCTACCTTGAAGAGAATAGAGAAATGAAAGTACAAGTTGGGCTTAGAATAGAGAAATGAGGGAGCAAGTCCTATATCGCTTGCTGGCAATAGCAATATCACATGAATACTTAGCAAACAGTTTCAACCATTAGATAACAACTTAAGAAAACATTTACCAGAAGGTCCAATGCCTTCTATAAATTTTAAGAATCATGTATTTGAAAACACCTCTTAAATATCTAACATGGTGTAGTTTGTTTAACCAGTAAACTTAAGCACAACCATCTAAAATGTTTTTAGTTTCTTTCTACCAACAAGTCTAAAACATATGATACACAGATTCAGGTCACTCAAATTAAAATGTATCTTTGATTGATTTTAGCAGCTTAAATTTATGGACAATCTTATCTATAAGCCATTTAAAATAAAACTCTTAATAAAATTTCCCCATGTGGACATACAATATGTACACACATATAACATAGCATAATAGACCAATATAGCAATTTTAATAATAGCTTTTAAAATCTTTAACTCATTTGTAGATTGCCAATTGATTTGAATTGCTTTTTGTTTTTAGTAACCTCAGTTAACCATACTTTCTCTCAGTTGGTACTGTTAATACATTATTGGCTTCATCTGTTTACAGAGCCATCCCAAAGTACTGAATACAATAGAAGTTGCTGGAGAAAGTCCATAGGAACCTATAGGAGGACAGCTAAACACAGAACCAACAACGCTTTAGTTTTATGAGCAGCAAATCATATATAACTGTGGATGACAAAAGACTTTAAGTCGCCATGTTTAAAATTATAAACTCATCAACCAACAAGAGGCTCTTGCTTACTTCACAGTATTTTTGAAAGCACCTGTAGGATTTTACAAGTATTTAACCTTTTAGGCCTCTGGGGCTTTCTCATTAAGATAACTGTCATGTCTAGTAACACAAGATCATTAGACTTTTTAATTCTCAAACATTTGTATTAATAGCATTTTCCATTATAGAAACTTAAAAGTTTGGTACCACATCACATCTTGACAGTACTTCTAATATAATCCAAATAGCCTAATTAGTTGGTGTCTCTATAAGATGAGAGACATAGGTCTTTCGATTTTTTCAGTTGGGCCCAAACTGGAAAAACCAAAGTCCAGGATTTACTGGAAATTTTAGAGACCAGATTATTTGAAACTTTGATTTTTTGAATGCCTGTCAAGAATGCCAAGAAGACTCAAAATCCAAAATATCTGGTTGAAATAAGATTCCTTAAAATCATGACATAACATAGACCAAATTTGATCATTGTTACAAGGTGATTATTCAAATTTTTGAAAATAAGCACATATTTAAATAACCCATAATAGATTACTTTAACACATTGCTTTAACAGAGCATCAGAGTTTAATTCTATGTCAAAGAGAAATTGAGCTTCCTGTGATCTTTTGCTGTGAGGTTTCCTTCCTTTACCTTCTTTCATATTGGTGACCATGTTTCTGTGTTTCTGTGTGTAACACATCTTTAAGCATCTTTTGCAGGGCAGGAAGAGTGGCAACAAATTCTTTCAGTTTCTGTTTGCTATGAAAAGTCTTAATTTCACCTTCATTCACAAATGAGAGCTTTGCAGGATATAGTATTCTGGGCTGGCAGTTTTTCTCTCTTAGTACCTGGGCTATGTCTCGCCATTCCCTTCTAGCTTATAGGGTTTCTGATGAGAAGTCTGCTGTGAGTCTAATTGGAGATCCTCTGAGAGTAATCTGACGTTTCTCTCTTGCACATTTTAGGATCTTTTGTTTGTGTTTCACTGTGGTGAGTTTGATTACAACATGTCGTGGTGAGGATCTCTTTTGGTCATGTTTATTAGGGGTTCTATAAGCTTCCTGTACTAAGATGCCTCTGTCCTTCTCCAAACCTGGGAAATTTTCTGCTAGTATGTCACTGAAAATGCCTTCTAATCCTTTCTCCCTCTCCATTCCTTCAGGAACTCCTAGAACCCAAATGTTGTTTTTTTAATAGTATCCTGTAGATTCCCGACAATATTTTTTAGATTTCTAATTTCTTCTTCTTTTCTTTTGTTTGCCTGTTTCCTTTCCTGTTCTTGTCTTCTAAGTCTGATATTCTCTCTTCTGCTTCGCCCATTCTGTTTTTAAGGCTCTCTAATGTGTTTGCCATTTGATCTATTGAATTCTTCATTTCATTATGATTTCTCGTCACTATCACCGTTTCTTGTTCTACTAGTTGTTTCATTTCATTTTGATTCCTCCTTAATATTTCATTTTCACGAGAGAGATTTTCTATCTTGTCCATTAAGGATTTCTGTAGTTCAAGAATTTGTTTTTGAGAACTTCTTAATGTTCTTATCAATTTTTTGAGATCTGCTTCTTGCATTTCTTCGATCTCATCATCTTCATAATCTTGAATTGGGGTATCTTTTTCATTTGGGGGCGTCATAGTGTCTTCCTTGTTCTTGTTACCTCGGTTTTTGCGTTTGTTGTTTGGCATGTTGGAGATATTTGGTTTCTTCACTGTGGTGTTTTTTCTTGTTACACTATGGCTCTATATTAAGTGGACTGTCTGCTTTCGGTGGAGCCTTAGAGGCTTGAGATGAGTGTGGCCTGAGAGCTGTGTTTGGTTCCTCAGGGTTGAGGGTGTGTCAAAGATGACACTCCCAGGTTAGGTGTGGTAAATCTCTTTCTTTCTTTCTTTTTTTGATTCAAAAGGGAAGTAATTCCGCACAGCTGAACGTAATTGGAGGTAGTTAGCAGGCAAATGTTATACCCACAGGAGCCAGAGATTGGAAGCTCTTTCCCAAGGACCACACAGGGAATCTGTGCTGCCCTCAGTGTGGGCTCCAATTCTCCTGCAGTCTCCCACTGGGTTGCCAAGCTAGATGCTAATCTCCTGTTATTTCACCCCTCCCCCCAGAGTCAGGTTTTTCTGCTAGGCTCAGGGCCGGTGCAGACCTGAGGTCGCCCTGCTTATGATGTATGTCCAAAATGGCTCCTCTTTGTCTAGCTTGCCTTTGAGAGGTGAGTGGAGAGAGAGAAACTCGTGTCCGTATCAGCCACTTTTTTTTCTCTCTCTCTCTCTCTTCTAGTTGGCCTGGTGAACTTTTCCCCACGGAGTTTCAAGCCTCGTTCCCTCTAGTCTCCTCTTTCCGCTTGCCCACTGGTGTCTTGGGCTATTGAGGTTGGGCTCACCTCGCGTTCCAGCGCTGGTGCATTGAGTCCGCCGCTGGTGTCCCGAACTTGGGCTCCCATGCTCTCCAGGCAGGTCCACTGTGAATCACTAGTTCTGGAAGAGTTTCCTCTGCTGTTTCTTCCCCTACTCTTCCTTGACCCTGCAGTATCTCCACTTTTATTAACCTGTCTCGACCCCCGGACTAATAGTGTGCTCCCTTCCTATTCCGCCATCTTGCCGCTCTAAATCTTTTTCTTTTTTAAAAAAATTTGTTCACATTATACAAGTTTCATATTTTCATACACACAGATTTAGGAACATACTGATACTTCCCACCCTACCCTCCCTCTCACCCTTGCTCCAACCTTTCTTTCTTCTCCCTCTCCTATTCCCACTCTTAATTTTTACAAAGATCTATTTTCAGTGTACTTAATGATCACACAGTTAAACCTACACTAATTAAGAGTTCAACAAATATTATGAAGAAAAAAACCATGTTTCCTCAACAGAAGAGACAAGGGCTATAAACAGTCATCAAATCTCAAAATGTCCATTTCATTCCAATACATTACATTTCAGGTATTCTGTTAGTCACCTCAGATCAAGGAAAACATATGATATCTGTGTTTTGGGGACTGGCTTATTTCACTAAGTATAATGGTACCAGTTATGTCCATATTGTTACAAAATACAGGATTTCTTTTTTTGTTGTTTTTTACAGCTGAGTAGTACTCCATAGTGTGTGTGTGTGTGTGTGTGTGTGTATATATATATATATATATATATATATATATATATATATCATAATTTCTTTATCCAGTCAACAGTTGGCAGACTTTTGGGTTGATTCCTTAACTTAGCTACTATGAATAGATTCTGGATGTTTACCATTTATCAGTTGTGTAGATTTCAAATATTTTTTCCCATTCTATTGGTTGTCTCTTTGCTGAGTGTTCCATTTGCAGTGCAGCAGCTTCTCAGCTTGATATAATCCCATATGTCAATTTTGGCTTTGATTGCCTGTGATTCTTTTCCAAGAAGTCTTTGCCTATGGCAATGTCTTTCAGAATTTCTACAATGTTCTTTAGTAATTTAATACTATCAGGTCATAGATTTAGGTCTTTGATCCATTTTCAGTGGATTTTTGTATAAGGTATAAGGTAGGAATCTAGTTGCATACTTCTGTATGTGGAGATCCAGTTTTCCCAGAAAATTTATTGAAGAGACTGTTCTTCCAGGGATTGTTTTTAGCTCCTTTGTCAAAGAAAAGTTGGTTGTAGATAGGTAGATTGATTTATGGAGTTTCCATTCTGTTCCATTGGTCTACACATCTTTTTTTTTTGTGCCAATACCTGGCTGTTTTGGTTATAACTGCACTGTAGTATGTCTTAAAGTCAGGTATTGTGATGCCTCCAGCTTTGTTTTTGTTGTATAAGATTGATTTAGCTATTCGAGGTCTCCTGTATTCCCATATGAATTTTAGCATCATTTTTTTTTTTAGATCTGAGAAGAATGTCATTGTTATTTTGATTGGTAACACATTGAATCTGTAGATTGCTTTTGGTAGTATGGACATTTTGATGATCTTGATTTTTCCAATCCATGATCATTGAAGTTTTTTCCATTTTTTAATATCTTCTTCTGTTTCTTTCTTTAATGTTTTATAATTTTCATCATAGAGGTCTTTGATATCCTTTGTTAAATTTATTCCCGAGGCATTTCATTCCTTTTGTACCTATTGTGAATGGGATTAATCTTTAAAGTTCTTCTCAGCCATGACATTGTCTGTGTATATAATGACTGTTGATTTTTGTGTGTTGGTTTTTATCCTACGACTTTATCAAACTCTTTCGTGACTTCCAATAGTCTCTCAGTGAAGTCTTTTGGATCCCCTATATATAGAATTATGTCATCTACAAATAGGGATAGTTTGACTTCTCCCTTTTCAATTTGTATCCCTCTGATTTCTTTTTCTTGCCTAATGGCTCTATGGCTCTAGCTAAAACTTACAGGACTATGTTAAATAGCAATAGTAAGAGTAGGCATCCTTGTCTGGTTCCAGATCTTAGTGGAGATGCTTCCAGCTTTTCCCATTCATAGGATACTGGCTGTGGGTTTTAGTAAGATGTTTAAAGAGCTATTTTAAAGATTTATTTTATTTATTTGAAAGGAAGAATGACAGAGGGAAAGATAGAGATCTCCCATCTTCTGATTAACTCCCCAAATGACCAGAATAGATGGGGCTAGCACTGGAATTCCATCCAGGAGTCCCACATGTGTGGCAAGGACTGATGCACTTGGGCCATCATTGGCTGCCTTTCCAGGTGCCTTCACAGGAAGATGGATGGGAAGTAGAGCAAGTGGGATTCATAGTGGCATATCTGATGCTGGAGTCATGAGCAGCAGCTAAACCTGCTGTGTCACACCCCAAAAGAACTAGTTTTGAAATTCAAAATTATGTCTATGCTTTCTAATTTTAACAAACTTTTAGACAAACTGGCCTTCTTATTTGCCAAAAAGCTCAAATAGGCAAACATTTAAAAAATTCTTTGAAACTCAATTTTTTAGACGGAGAGCTATTATAAGATAAACTAGGTATAAGTTATTTAAGTACAAATCCAGCTTCCAGAGTATATTTGGAGGGAACATTGATTAAACCATGCTCCATCATTTTCTACAGGGAACATTCATGTGATCAATGTGTGTGATTATGTAGTCACTCAGTGTGAACAGTCGAAGGCCCTGCATCACCATTAGTCTTCAAAGGAATGAAACCAAGCCCACATACAGTGCCCTGAATGCAGATGCTAGATCCCATCAGGACCTAGTCTCTCGTGGTCTCTTCACTTCCTTCCTATGCTTAATGTTTCCCTTGTCCTGCTTTCATTAAAATTAACTTGCTAAATTGAGTGAGTGCTGCAACTGATCCTTCAAGGTCCCTAGGCACTGATCTATGCGGTCATTTATTTTTCCTCTAGACAACTACCACCTGTGTGTAGCTAGCCCCTAGACTGACTGGAGCACACTTTGGGCACACAATATCACAGGGCAACTTAAGAAGGGCCATGAGCACTGTCAACCAACCTGGAACATGGACACGTGCTGAACATGTAACTGCTCAGGTCCAACTTCAGTGTATAAGAAATCTTTACTCCTAACTCCTTGTGGATCCCATAAATTAAGTGCTAGTTGACTGGCTGCTTGCTCTGAGCTTTGTAGTAGATACTTCCTTGCTTCTACTACCTCCGTGTTGGTGATTGGTTTGCTGCATTTCAGCTGAGCGGATATATTATCGGTTTACCTTATGCCAATATTTAGGGCTCTTTAGCTTAGATAAGAATTCTTTTTTTTTTAAATAAAGACTTATTTATTTGACAGTTAGAGCCACACACACACACACACACACACACAGAGAGAGAGAGAGAGAGAGAGAGAGAGAGGTTCTCTATCTGCTGGCTCACACTGCAGTTGGCTGCAACAGCCGGAGCTGCGCCAATCTGAAGCCAGGAGCCATGAGCTTCTTCTCGGTCTCCCACGTGGGTGCAGGGGCCCAAGGACTTGGGCCATCTTCTACTGCTTTCCCAGGCCATAGCAGAGAGCTGGATCCGAAGTGGAGCAACTGGGCCTCCAATTGGCACCCATATGGAATGCTGGCACTGCAGGCGGCAGCCTAACCCGCTACTCCACAGCACCAGCCACTAGATAAGAATTCTAAGCTCAGGCACAAATGAGACAGGCAACATGGTTAAGTTCAGGATTTATTTGGAGAAATATGCAGGAACGTGAGGGATTTATTAAGGGAAAGCAGATCAGAAAGAGTAAACGGGGAGTTCCATACCAGCCTTTACCAGGGAGCAGGCCGGGGACTGTAAGCAAAGTTGCTGGTAGCGGGAAAGCGGTCACAAGAAGTAGCAAAATGGCACCTGATGAGCATGCTTCAGCCTCTTATACACTTCCAAAAGGGGAGTGGTTATGTAGTCTGATTGATAGGTGGGTGGATACATGTGAGATCACACAGGGGGTAAAGGGGTGTGGCCTCCAGTTCATGAGCCTAATCTGATTTCCCTGATTGGGTCCCATATCAGATCCACTTTTGTGGGTTGGATAGTAAGTCCTCTAATTGGTTTTTGGATCATTCTAAGACAGGAAGAGTCAATGATGCTGAATATGCAAGTTAGGAAAATGCTATCATACAGTTTTAAAAGGTTATTAGGTGTATTGAGATGGAAAAGTTTATTGCTTAAGCATCAGATAAAAATTCTTTTACTCAGGGTGCTCTATTTCTTGAATATTTCAACTAATTGATATTTAAAGCGTATACATTTTAAGACAATATAATCATGTAATACTCTTAGGGAACAAATATTCTTGGATTATAATAGACGAAGTGATCTGTTTTGTTTTCTTGTCAGTGTTCTTCATAATTGTCATTGCAGTTGGTTAAATTTTCTAATACATGGGCAGCCAATAATAATTCCTCCACAATTAACAATTGTAATAAATAAATAGGACAATAGTGTATCCTTAAAGATATGTGCAACTTTTAATGAGAATCTTAAGAAAAGTTAATCACAATCATTTAAAAATGCACTTAAGCATCTAGAGTAATAGTACCCAATAGAATTTTCTGTGCAACTGCAAATGTTTTTATGAACAATGTCCATTATGCTAGTCATTAGTCACATGTAGCTTTTTTTTAAAAAAAATATTTATTTCAAAGACGGTGACATAAAGAGAGGGAATGTGAGGAGATAGATGGATAACAGGTGGTTAGGTGGATCCTGGTCAGAATGAGGAAAGGAGATTTCTCTTTAAGGAGGTGCAAAATGCTTGCTTCTCCCCAAAAGCTACCTTTAGCAAGATAAAAGTACCAAATCCCACTCCCCAGTTTCCAGTTTTATCACAAGAATAGCAAGGAAGTAGTGATTCTACCCTTCTGAGTTTTTAAGCATGAGAATAGAGAGAAGTTACCAATCACCTTTCTGATGGTTTTTTGTTTTATCATGAACAAGCTAGACAGGATAGACAGGATTACAAATCTGGCCTTTTGATGAGTTTTATCCTCACAATCTGACTGATAATTAGCTGCTGTTTTGTTTTTCCCCCCAAAATTTATGCTTAAGAGACTCTACTTCCACCTGTTTCTCAGGTCTGCCTCTCTTGGAGACCCCCCCCCCCCCCCTTTCCTGGCTGCTGTGGCAGGAGGTTTCTGATTTAAATAAAATCTTGCTGTGTTCACTGCCTTGTCTGTGTAGAAATTCTTCTTCTTTCAATAAAGAAGAATTTGCTGCTATTTTATCCATAACGGGGGGAGGGAGGGGATGGTGAGGAGGGAGAGGGGGAGGGAGAGGGAAAGGAAGAGGGAGAACCAGGAGTCAGGAACTTCCTGCTGGTCTCCCACATGGGTGGTAGGGCCCCAAGTACTTGGGTCATTTTCTGCTTCCTTTCCAGGCACATTACCTGGAAGCTGGATGGGAAAGCAGAGCAGCTGGGACTCCAACTAAACTGGAACTTGGGGTGCCTATGATATCACTGTGTGCTTACCAATAAATTCCCAATGTTAATAAGCCTGTGTGGGTTCTTACCTAACATTCAGAGAATTCTGAATACCATCATAAATGAACAAGGCAGCATGAAACATTTTAAGCTTTTATTCAGTGTGAAAGATGCATAGGAGAGTGAGGGCTTTATAGGAGAGAGATAAATCTGGGTTCACACTGAGCACCAGGAACCAGGCATGTGGAAGAGCATCTAGGTCAGGAAGCATGTGGCGGGTGGCCCAAAGGCCATGTGCCCTAGAGGTGCAGGGCCACACAGGCCCACACTAGCAAAAGGCCAGAGAAAGGAAGGGGCAGGCACACTGTGTCCAGGGCTTTTAATCCACCTTCAAAGGGGAGTGGTTAATTAACTTGATTGGCTGGTGGGCACGCAGATGTGGCCAGGTAGGGGCATGAGGTCACACAAGGGCGTGGTGAAGGCATGGTCTTCCAGCTCACAGACCTAATCAATTTTAACCCGTATGCCTGCCTGCATCAAAACTGGCACTGTGATATGGGATGCTGGTGTCACAAGTAGTGCTTAACCTTTTGTACCACAATACAACCCCCCATGTAGCTACTGAGTATTTGAAATGGATTTTCAACTTTATTATAGTAATTTAAATAATATTGTGTAATTACATTTAGATTAAAATATTGATTTATAGTGCTTAAATACTACTAAAGTTGCCAAGTAATAATAAAATTTTTAGTTGTTTACTTTTATCTTAATTGATTGCAAAATAAAATTTTAATTAGAATTTAAAAGTTCAGAAAAATCTCTAACTTATTCTCTCTAGTCTTCAGACAAATAACAAGAAGTAAGTATAGACACAACTGAATATACAATCCAAATATTTAAGGTAAAATGTTTTTTCATGACATAGTTTAAATACTCTCATGAGTTTTAATTTTTTGAATTGGATTGTATTGTATTTGACAAATTGCATGCTTAAAGCTAAAAACTAATACTGAAGCTTAACTTTTAAAAAAGTACTCATATTTATTTTGATTTTAGAAAAGGTGCTTGAATATATTATTTTCTAGATTATGTAATAAAAATGTAGCTGCCTGTAGATTTTGATAGTGGTAGATATTCTTCCCATATTGTGTTAGGGCTCAGAAAATGATACCTGAGAGTGTGGCACTTAGACATGCTGAGCTGCAGAAATAGTCTCTGAATCAAGATCTCGCTAAGCTTCCCTTCTTTTTCTCCCAAGCACAGGGAGGGGATCCCTCAAACTTCCCTTACCTCACTGAGAACCTTTTTTTTGAAAGTCAGACGGAAGTAACAAGTTCTAGTGCAGGGCACCTATAGTTCACAACAATGCATTGCATACTGTATGAAGATCTGGAAGTAAAGAGCTGGTAGACTCCAACACCAAGAAAAGATAAGGGAATAAATAGGCTAGTAGCCTGGTTTGATCATTTTGTGCTGGGTATCTTTGCTGCATTGCATAACAATGGGCAAGTATTACATGTTAATAAAATTTTAAAAACAAAATAAGTAACTTTAAAGACTAAGAAAGAAAGAATGCAATTGTCTGAAATCCTATCCTTAGGAGTCTCATCAAATAACCAGGAATGATTGATCACAGAACATAGAGGAGACTCAAAGTCTCACCACACCCTGATGGGCTTTTTATTTCTTCTTCTGAGGACAGATCTCAGAGATTACCTAGGAGACCGTTGGGACAACAAAAAACCCTTCCTCAGAGTGAAGTTCCACCACTCACCCTCCTTGTAATTCCTTCCTACCTCTCCTGCCAGCCCTCCAGCATTTTCCTCTCCCCAATGAAGAAGCTATTTTAGTTTCAGTGATCTGACCCTATTCTTGGAGTTTGCATATTTTGTATGTTCATGAACCTATTTATAAATTCATTATGCTTTTGTCTTGTTAACCTTTTCTTCAGTTATATGGGTGTCAATGATGACTCTTTAGGAAGGATAGTGTTACTGGTCATGGAGGGCAGGGCTGTGGCAGGAGAAAGTCTCCTGGTTCTTTTCTTCAGCTTAGTATAGAAATGAAAAGCTGGGAAACAATTTGCAAAGAGGCAGAAAATTTTATTCAGTTGGCAGGCGATAGAGAAAACAGCTGGTCTGAGAGGAGACCAGGCAGAGTGAGTCAATGGCTTTGAGGAAGTTTCCTGGGTTTTTAAGGCATTACTGTTGTTTTCAGTTGGGTTATTCTGTCGGGGTGCCCATTGGACGAGGGCTTCACTTACATATGTTGATTTGCTTGAGGCTCATGGAGCTAGCAAGGGTCTCCTGGAGACTGTCTCTCTCCTTAGTGGCTCAGCCCCCTCCCATGCCAGCTCTGAGTGAATGATTGCAGCTACCCTAGAGGTGTGATTTAAAGCCACAAGGTCACACAAGCAGCACAAGAAGCTATTAGTGGGGGAGATGCCAGTTGGCCTGGAGACAGGCTTTCCAGCCACAGCTGAAAGCCTGCTTGTGAAGGACATTCTACCTGTGTCACAGGGGGCCCACAGACTGCCCCACCAGCCTCAGAGAGGAAAGGGACCACCCCGTTTTCCACCCCTATAAGAAGCCGAGGGAAAGAAGAGTGTTATGAGTAAACGTGTCCTGCTTCAAATTCTGTCTCCAAACTTGAAAGGTTTGCTGTGAATACCTTTGTACTGTTATGGTGAGCAGTGCTTACCAAGAATAGTTTTTCCCATTTTTCTCTGGTAAAATATATTATGGAGAGATAGTGGTAGGATGGAGAGCCAGCACAAAAAATATTTCTACAAAATATTGTTAATTCTCTCTATAATTTTCATGTCCATTTAAGTATTCTTTTTTTTTTACTATTTTTTTAAACTTTTATTTAATGAATATAAATTTCCAGTGTACAGCTTATGGATTACAATGGCTTCCCCCTCCCATAACTTCCCTCCCCCCCGCAACCCTCCCCTCTCCCGCTCCCTCTCCCCTTCCATTTGCATCAAGATTCATTTTCAATTCTCTTTATATACAGAATATCAATTTAGTATAAAGATTTCAACAGTTTGCACCCACATAGAAACACAAAGTGAAGCATACTGTTTGAGTACTAGTTATAGCATTAAATCACAATGTACAGCACATTAAGGACAGAGATCCCGCATGAGGAGCAACTGCACAGTGGCTCCTGTTGTTGACCCAACAAATTGACACTCTAGTTTATGGCGCCAGTAACCATCCTAGGCTGTCGTCATGAGTTGCCAAGGCTATGGAAGCCTTCCAAGTTCGCCGACTCTGATCATATTTAGACAAGGTCATAAAAGACAGAGTGAGGATAGTAACCAATGATCCTAAGAGTGGCATTTACCAGGTTTGAACAATTATACAGCATTAAGTGGGGAAGAGGACCATCAGTGCACACAGGTTGGGAGTAGAGCCATTGGTGGTAGAGTAGAGGTTATGATTACAAAGGAATGAGGCCCAAGTGCACTAGACAGGGCCTAGAACAAAGGACAGAGTCATTATTAGAGGAGCTAAGAAAGGTGCTGTCTAAGCTACAAGTAATTTTTCTGATTGAGAGGCAAATAGAACCTGATAGAAGGGGCTTGGTAATAATCTGGTGGGCTTTAGGCCTTGTAAATTCAGAGGCCCACACCTATCTATCTCTTCACATGGGGTATATCCTAAGGGAGGTGTGAACCTCCTAGGGGAAGGCCCTCTGTTGACTTTCATTACTTGGCTGGCCTGGGAGGAGAGCTGGCCAGGTAAAGGCAGGGGGCATCTCTAACAAGAAATTTACAGTTCTGCCTTCAATGTTGCTGACCCTACTTGACCATCCCCTCAGCTGCAGTGGTCCCTTTGGAAGTTGGGCTGAGTGAAGGGCTTTTCAGCTTAGAGCCAATAAGATCTGTGGCTCTGACCTGGGCATCCTTCGACTCCAGGGCAGGTCCATTTCCAGTGATCCAACTCTTGGCAGAGCTGCCAGGGCTCTTCACAAATTTCTCCCTCTCCCTCTTTCTGTCCATCTGTCTCTGTCTCTACAGAACTGAGACACTTACCCTGTACCTTTGATGTATATCTTCTAATCACTGTTGGGGAAAATTATTTTCTTCAAATCCTAATCAAGCCATTTTGTAACCCTATTCACTATTTTACTTTTACATTTTGCCAGTTAAGTTTCCTTTTCTCCTTGCCTCTGTGCTCCATGACAGAGGTTCAGACAAGGAGCACCAGCGGCAAGGTTTGGGCAAGATGGGAAGAACAGCAGTCTTCCGCAGGCTCCCTTTTCACCCGCAGGGCTGCTATAATGTAAGAGTTATTAATATGCCTTATCTTATGTTCTTGGTCTTTAAAAGTGCCTTACAGCATTCTCCAGATAACTGTTTATTGCTCCATTGCCAACCCCCCTACTGTGGAGTGTCATGCTAATGCTGGGAAATCTCCTGATTATACATTGCCACTCCCCACTGAAGACAGAAATAAGCACTCACTCACTTTCAGCATTCTTTGCCACTGTGTTATGGTTCTGTAGAGTACTTTGTAGGTGGTTAAATTCAAATTTATCTTTCTATCAATATGACGTTATAAAGTTTACCCTAATGGTCTTAATCTATATTATATGCTGTATAGATAATAGCCTACTTTTGCTAATGAAAATAGCTAATCTTTGCAATGTATGTGGAGTTTTAAATTGTGATAATAATGCCATTTTGGTGACTGTAGTCTCCACTTTTCTGATATAAGGCTTTGTAAAGATGGCTAGTGATTTTACTGATTGCCCTCAAATGGCTCAATAAACATATTCTTAATGATTCTATGAATAATTTTTCAAAATTATTTTGCTCAATAAAGTGCCCCTGTGGTGGGAATTTTAAGCTCTGAACAAATTAATCAAAATAAATTCATCTTTAAATGTTACAGTCAATAATGTATTTTATTTTAGGAAAAACACAATAGCTTCTATACAATTTAAAAGAGATTTAAAAAATAAGATTTTTGTTAATTCCACACAATGCTTATGCACACCTATAAAATATTCAAAAGAGCTGTCTGAAGGAAAACTGCCTTTCCTAAGCTCTGTTAATGCTTTGTGTCTATCTGATTCCAGTAGCCTGCTTAGGCCCTCCAGTGATTCTACTGGGGATATAGTGATCAGTGCATTACTCAAACATTGTTGTGGTGGTGCTGGTGCCTGGGTAACAGGAGTTAAGGAGAATGAGGGCAAATTTATTGACAAACACTTGAAAAAATACTCTTCTGGTATTCTGTAATGGGCTCATGCTTCTTTTCTCATGAAAGGAGAAACATTGCAGTATGTCAAGACAACAGAACTGGCTTCTTAGAATTAGCAACATAACAAAAGGGCTGGTGCTGTAGAATAGTGGGCTAAGCAGTGCCTGCAGCACTGGAATCCCATATGGGTGCCAGTTAGTGTCCCAGCGGCTCCATTTCAATCCAGCTCTCTGCTATGGCCTGGGAAAGTAGTAGAAGATGGCCCTGCACCTATGTGTGAGATGCAGAGGAAGCTCCTGGCTTCTGGCTTTGGATTGCCTCAGCTTTGTCTGTTGTGGCAATTTGGGGAGTGAACCAACAGGTGGGAAACCTTTCTCTGTCTCTCTGCCTCTTTCTGTAACTCTACGACTCAAATAAATAAATAAATAAAAAATCTCTAAAAAGAAGAGACAAACACTGGTCAAAAATATCCTGACCTGATGAGAAGATTCTGTACTCTTTAGGACTTTGCAGAGTGCTGACAAAGAAATTCTACGTTGCTTGGCTAAGGCATTTTACCGTGAGCTGCCTCAGGATTCAGTACCAGTTAACATCCTGGTATCCAGTCAAGAGTAGGAAGTAGTTGGAAGCAACTAGGCCTATATCAGTTCCATATTTATGTATAGTGAGTCTGTAAAAAGCAATTATTTCCAGGTATATTACCTAAGTCCTAAGAAGTTTAATCTTGTTTTGCTTATTTCAGCTCCCCAGATAATTAAAATAATTAACATTGTTTAGAAATTTTAATAGCAATCTAATCTATGCTCTTTGTAAAACAACACAGTATGATACAATGCTATGAAGGAAATTATTAGGCCAACTGAAAAAACTGGAATAATCATATGGTTGGTAGATTAGGCAAAAGTATCACTTCGATTTTAAATTTCTGGAATTTGACAACTGTACTGTGGTAATGTAAGAAAACATTTCAGGGATGCTAACTGAAACATTTAAAGTTAAGGAGCTTTATGCAACTTAACTCTCAACTAGTGTAGAAAAAACTGTATGTGTGTACATGCATATACGTATCTGTGAGAATATATTTAAATGACCATGTATATTTGAGGAACTAGAAAACAATAAAGCAAATAAGGCAAAGTATTAATAGGTGAAACTGTGTAAAAGCTATGTGGGTATTGTTATTGCAACTTTCAAATTTGAGATTTTTTTCAAAAGCATAAATATCACACACACTAGAATAATGCTATTTATTTAGTTTCTTCCTCACTTATTAATATGTACTGAATTGTCTTAATGTTTTGGGTATCTAATATCAATGTATGTATCTGTATTGCAGCCAAGCGTCTTCTGAGGACTGAGTTCTCTGAACTTCTCAGGGGCCCACTGAACCCCATTTGTGTCATTTTAAAGAACTTTGTCAACATTTACATAGCAGTACAAAAGCTGAAGTTTTGAAGGGTCCTATTATGGAAGGAAAATCGTATTGTGAAATCCAACTTCAATTTTGCCTTGGTTTGTTTATTGTTTCATTTCCAAACAGTGCAAAAGGGCATACAGTGAAACAAATTCTTTCCATTTTCTGCCCCTCATACATTCAGCCCTTCTTTTCAGAATCAGTGTTATTTTCTTCTTGTGTATCCATCCAGATATACTGTATACATTTACCTAGTCTGTGTATTTGTGTGTGTGTGCACGTGTGCAGTTCTGTCTTAACATCTACCATGCTTTGAACAAGATTTGGTTCTCAAATTCATGCCAAGATTTAAACTCCAAAATCATGTTAATGGGACTAGGACTCTGTAACTTATGGGGACATTGTTTGTAATTTGGGTTATTTGTCAACTTTTTCTTTTTTTATTAAACTTTTATTTAATGAATATAAATTTCCAAAGTACAGCTTATGGGTTACAATGGCTTCCCCCTCCCAAAACTTCCCTCCCACCCACAACCCTCCCCTTTCCCGTTCCCTCTCCCCTTCCAATCACATCATGATTCATTTTCAATTCTCTTTATATACAAAAGATCAGTTTAGTATATATTAGGTAACGATTTCAACAGTTTGCCCCCATATAGCAACACAAAGTGAAAAAAAATACTGTTGGAATACTAGTTATAGCATTAAATAAGAGTGTACAGCACATTAAAGGCAGAGATCCTACATAATATTTTTTAAAAATTAATTAATTTTCTATGCCGTTTCCAATTTAACACCAGGTTTTTTTTTTTTTCATTTCCAATTATCTTTATATACAGAAGATCGATTCAGTATATAATTAGTAAAGATCTCATCAGTTTGTACCCACGCAGAAACACAAAGTGTAAAAATACTGTTTCAGTACTAGTTATAGCATCACTTCACATTAGACAACACATTAAGGACAGATCCCACATGGGATGTAAGTACACAGTAACTCCTGTTGCTGACTTAACAATTTGACACTCCTGTTCATGGCGTCAGTAATCTCCCTAGGCTCTAGTCATGAGTTGCCAGGGCTATGGAAGCCTTTAGGGTTCGCTGACTTTGATCTTATTCCGATAGGGTCATAGTCAAAGTGGAAGTTCTCTCCTCCCTTCAGAGAAAGGTACCTCCTTCTTTGATGGCCCCGTTCTTTCCTCTGGGATCTCACTAACAGAGATCTTTCATTTAGGTCTTCTTCTTTTTTTCTTTTCCATGGTGTCTTGGCTTTCCATGCCTACAATACTCTCATGGGCTCTTCAGCCAGGTCCGAATGCCTTAAGGGCTGATTCTGAGGCCAGAGTGTTGTTTAGGACATCTGCCATTCTATGAGTCTGCTGTGTATCCCACTTCCCATGCTGGATCTTTCTCTCCCTTTTTGATTCTATCAGTTAGTATTAGCAGACACTTGTCTTGTTTGTGTGATCCCTTTGTTTCTTAGACCTATCCAGGCCATCGAATGTGAACTGAAATTGATCACTTGGACTAGTGAGATGGCATTGGTACATGCCACCTTGATGGGATTGTATTGGAATCCCCTGGCACATTTCTAACTCCATCATTTGGGGCAAGACTGATTGTGCGTGTCCCAAATTGTGCATCTCCTCCCTCTCTTTTTCCACTCTGAAATTTAACAGGGATCACTTTTCAGTTAAAATTTAAACACCTAAGAATAATTGTGTGTTAATTACAGAGTTCAACTGCTAGTACTAGAACAACAACAACAGCAACAAATACTAAAAAGGATAAAGTATTACATTGTACATCTAGAGTCAGGACAAAAGCTGATCAGGTCATTGTTTCTTATAGTGTCCATTTTACTTCAACAGGTTTCCCCTTTGGTGCTCAGTTGTTGCCGATCAGGGAAAACAAATGATATTTGTCTCTTTGGGACTGGCTTAATTCACTCAGCATGATGCTTTCCAGATCCTTCCATCTTGTTGCAAATGACTGGGTTTCATTGTCCCTTACTGCTGTATAGTATTCTATGGAGTACATGTCCCATAATTTCTTCATCCAGTCTACTGTTGATGGGCATTTGGATTGGTTCCAGGTCTTAGCTATTGTGAATTGAGCTGCAACAAACATTAATGTGCAGATGGCTTTTTTATTAGCCAAATTAATTTCCTTTGGGTAAATTCCAAGGAGTGGGATGGCTGGGTTGTATGGTAGGGTTATGTTCAGGTTTCTGAGGAATCTCCAGACTGACTTCCATAGTGGCTTAACGAGTTTGCATTCCCACCAACAGTGGGTTAGTGTCCCTTTTTCCCCACATCCTCTCCAGCATCTGTTGTTGGTAGATTTCTGAATGTGAGCCATTCTCACCGGGGTGAGGTGAAACCTCATTGTGGTTTTGATTTGCATTTCTCTGATTGCTAGTGATCTTGAACATTTTTTCATGTGTCTGTTGGCCATTTGGATTTCCTCTTTTGAAAAATGTCTATTGAGTCCCTTGGCCCATCTCTTCAGTGGGTTGTTTGTTCTGTTGTTGTGGATTTTCTTGATTTCTTTGTAGATTCTGGTTATCAACCCTTTATCTGTAGTATAGTTTGCAAATATTTTTTCCCATTCTGTCGGTTGCCTCTTTCCTGACTGTTCCTTTTGAAGTACAGAAACTTCTCAATTTGATGCAATCCCAAATGTTAATTTTGGTTTTGACTGCCTGTGCTCCTGGGGTCTTTTCCAAGAAGTCTTTGCCTGTACCTATATCTTGCAGGGTTTCTCCAATGCTCTCTAATAATTTGATGGTTTCAGGTCATAGATTTAAGTCTTCAATCCATGTTGAGTGAATTTTTGTGTAAGGTGAAAGGTATGGGTCTTGCTGCAAGCTTCTGCACTTGGAGATCCAATTTTCCCAGCACCATTTATTGAATAGGCTGTCCTTATTCCAGGGATTAGTTTTGGATCTTTGGTCAAATATAAGTTGGCTGTAGATGTTTGGGTTGATTTCTGGTGTTTCTATTCTGTTCCATTGGTCTATCCTTCTGTTTCTGTACAATACCATGCTGTTTTGATAACAACTGCCCTGTAGTATGTCCTGAAGTCTGGTATTGTGATGCCTCCTGCTTTGTTTTTGTTGTACAAGATTGCTTTGGCTATTCGAGGTCTTCTGTGTCTCCATATGAATTTCAGCATTATTTTTTCCAGATCTGAGAAGAATGTCTTCGGTATCTTGATTGGTATTGCATTGAATGTATAAATTGCTTTTGGGAGAATAGACATTTTGATGATATTGATTCTTCCAGTCCATGAGCATGGAAGATTTCTCCATTTTTTGGTATCCTCTTCTATTTCTTTCTGTAAGGTTTTGTAGTTTTCATCGTAGAGATCTTTAACGTCCTTGGTTAAGTTTATTCCAAGGTATTTGATTGTTTTTGTAGCTATTGTGAATGGGATTGATCTTAGAAGTTCTTCCTCAGCTGTGGCATCGCCTGTGTATACAAAGGCTGTTGATTTTTGTGGATTGATTTTATATCCTGCTACTTTGCCAAACTCTTCGATGAGTTCCAGTAGTCTCTTAGTAGAGTTCTTTGGGTCCCCTAAATAAAGAGTCATATCATCTGCAAAGAGGGATAGTTTGAGTTCTTCCTTCCCGATTTGTATCCCTTTAATTTCTTTTTCTTGCCTAATAGCTCTGGCTAAAACTTCCTGAACTATATTGAATAGCAGTGGTGAGAGTGGGCATCCCTGTCTGGTACCAGATCTCAGCGGAAATGCTTCCAATTTTTCCCCATTCAATAGGATGTTGGCCGTGGGTTTTTCATATATTGCTTTGATTGTATTGAGGAATGTTCCTTCCATACCCAGTTTGCTTAGAGTTTTCATCATGAAAGGGTGTTGTATTTTATCAAATGCTTTCTCTGCGTCTATTGAGAGAATCATATGGTTTTTCTTCTGCAGCCTGTTAATGTAGTGTATTACGTTGATTGTTTTGCGAACGTTGAACCATCCTTGCATTCCAACTTGGTCTGGGTGGATGATCTTTCTGATGTGTTGTTGCATTCTATTGGCCAGAATTTTATTGAGTATTTTTGCATCTATGTTCATCAGGGATATTGGTCTGTAATTCTCTTTCAATGCTGCATCTTTTTCCGGCTTAGGAATTAAGGTGATGCTGGCTTCATAGAAAGAATTTGGGAGGATTCCCTCTTTTTCGATTGCTCTGAATAGTTTGAGAAGCATTGGAGTTAGTTCTTCTCTAAATGTCTGGTAGAACTCAGCGGTGAATCCATCTGGTCCTGGGCTTTTCTTTGTTGGGAGGGCCTTTATTACTGTTTCAATTTCTGTGTCAGTTATGGGTCTGTTTAGGTTTTCTATGTCTTCCTGGCTCAATTTAGGTAGGTTGTATGTGTCCAAGAATCTGTCCATTTCTGATAGATTTCCCTGTTTGCTGGCATACAAGTCCTTGTAGTAATTTCTGATGATTCTTTTTATTTCTGTGGCGTCTGTTGTTACGTTTCCCATTTCATCTCTGATCCTATTGATTTGGGTCTTTTCTCTTCTTTTTTTAGTTAGTTGGGCCAATGGGGTGTCAATTTTGTTTATTTTTTCAAAAAACCAGCTCCTCGTTTGGCTGATTTTTTGTAATTTTTTTTGGATTCAATCCTGTTGATTTCTTCTTTGATTTTAATTATTTCCCTTCTTCTACTGGGTTTGGGTTTGGTTTGCTGCAGATTTTCTAGATCCTTGAGATGACTTGAAAGCTCATCTATTTGGTGCCTCTCCAATTTCTTGATGTAGGCACCTATTGATATAAATTTTCCTCTTAACACTGCTTTTGTTGTATCCCTTAGGTTTTGGTATGTTGTGCTTTTATCCTCATTTACTTCCAGAAAATTTTTGATTTCTCTTTTAATTTCTTCTATGACCCATTGTTCATTCAGGAGCATGTTGTTCAATCTCCATGTGTTTGCACGTGCTCTGGGGATTCCTGAGTTGCTAATTTCCAATTTCATTCCTTTGTGGTCTGAGAAGCTGCATGGTATGATTCTAATTCTTTTGAATTTGCTGAGACTTGCTTTATGGCCTAGTATGTGGTCAATCCTAGAGAAGGTTCCATGTACTGCTGAGAAGAATGTAAAGTCCTTAGATGTAGGATGAAATGTTCTGTAGATATCTGTTAGATCCATTTGGGCTATAGTGTCATTTAAATCTGCTGTCTCTTTGTTGATCTTCTGTCCTGTTGATCTGTCTATCTCTGAGAGTGGAGTATTGAAGTCCCCCAGTACTATTGTATTGGGGTCTAAGTCTCCCTTTAAGTCCCTTAACAAGTCTTTTAAATAAGCTTGTGCCCTGTGATTAGGTGCATATACATTGATAATCGTTATATCTTCCTGTTGAATGGATCCCTTAATCATTAATAGTGCCCCTCTTTGTCTCTCCTGACAGTTTTTGTGGTAAAGTTTATGTTGTCCGATATTAAGATGGCTACGCCCGCTCTTTTTTCATTTCTGTTGGCATGGTATATCTTTTTCCAGCCTTTCACTTTCAGTCTGTATGGATCATTGTTGGAAAGATGAGTTTCTTGTAAGCAGCAAAAAGTTGGGTTTTGTTCCTTAACCCAATCAGCCAATCGGTGTCTTTTAACTGGACAGTTCAAGCCATTAACATTCAATGTGACTATTGAGAAGGAGTAACTTTGCCCTGCCATTTGCCAAAGATATTTTCTAATATCTGGTTTGAGTTTCTTGTGGTCTTTTGCTGTGAGGTTTCCTTCCTTTACCTTCTTTCATATTGGTTACCGTTTTTCTGTGTTTCTGTATGTAACACATCTTTAAGCATCTTTTGCAGGGCTGGACGAGTGGCGACAAATTCTTTCAGTTTCTGTTTGCTGTGAAAGGTCTTTATTTCACCTTCATTCACAAATGAGAGCTTTGCAAGATATAATATTCTGGGCTGGCAGTTTTTCTCTCTTAGTACCTGGGCTATATCTCGCCATTCTCTCCTGGCTTGTAGGGTTTCTGATGAGAAGTCAGCTGTAAGTCTAAGTGGAGATCCTCTGAGAGTAATCTGGCGTTTCTCTCTTGCACATTTTAGGATCTTTCGTTTGTGTTTCACTGTGGTGAGTTTGATTACGACGTGTCGTGGTGAGGATCTCTTTTGATCATGTTTATTAGGGGTTCTATGAGCTTCCTGTACTAGGATGTCTCTGTCCTTCTCCAAACCTGGGAAATTTTCTGCTAGTACCTCACTAAAAAGGCCTTCTAATCCTTTCTCCCTTTCCATGCCTTCAGGAACTCCTAGAACCGAAATGTTGGGTTTTTTAATAGTATCCTGTAGATTCCTGACAGTATTTTTTAGATTTCTGATTTCTTCTTCTTTTCTTTGATTTGACTGTTTCCTTTCCTGTTCTCTGTCTTCTAATTCCGATATTCTCTCTTCTGCTTCACCCATTCTGTTTTTAAGGCTCTCTAATGTGTTTGCCATTTGATCTATTGAGTTCTTCATTTCATTGTGGTTTTTGGTCACTATCTCAGTTTCCTGTTCTACTAGTTGTTTCATTTCATTTTGATTCCTCCTTAATATTTCATTTTCACGGGAGAGTATTTCTATCTTGTCCATTAAGGATTTCTGTAGTTCAAGAATTTGTTTTTGAGAACTTCTTAATGTTCTTATCAATTTTTTGAGATCTGCTTCTTGCATTTCCTCTATCTCTTCATCTTCATAATCTTGCATTGGCGTGTCTTGTTCACTTGGGGGCGTCATAGTGTCTTCCTTGTTCTTGTTACCTCGGCTTCTATGTTTGTTGTTTGGCATGTTGGAGATAATTTATGGTTTTTTTTTTTTTTTTTTTTTTTTGCTGTGGTGTTTTTTTTCTCGTTATACTATGCCTCTAAGTGAGCTGTCTGCTTTGTTGAATCCTTAGGGACTGTGATGGGTGTGGCTAGAGAGCTATGCTTGATTCTTCAGGTTTAAGGCTGTGTAAAGAGTGACTCTCCCAGATTGCTCACTCACTTGCTCCTTGCTGGCTCGCTCTCTCTCTCTCTCTTTTTTTTTTTTTTTTGACTCAGTTGGGAGTGGAGTTGAGGGTAGTTGAAATCTGGCCTCTGTGAGTATTCGTTTGATCTACCCCTGGGACCACACACAGAGTTTATGCAGCCCTCAATGTTTTCTCGAATTTCGCTAAAGTTACTGCGTTTGGCTGCGCTTTACATATGTAAAATCGTGGTGCTCTTTGTTTTGCTTGGTGAGTGAAGGGAGAGGCCTCTGTCCCCCCCCCCCAATGTCTCGGGTTTCTGAGGTCTTTGTCTTACCCTCCTCCGTTCCTGCGCTGGCGAGATTCTGTGGCTCTGGCTCATCTCCCGCCGCTCGGCTCCTCTTGGTTGGTTTTCCACACGGTGGGCTCCCTGTAAGTCCTTTGTTTCACATCCACTAGATCTGGAAGCGTTTTCTCTGCAGTTTTTTTCTTGAGTCTTTTCCTGAGGCTACAGTAATTCCACTTTTATGAAATTTTATTTTCCCAAACTAAGGCGCACGTCCTCACTATCCGCCATCTTGGCTCCGCCCATTTGTCAACTTTATCCAATGCTGACTGAGGTCTCTATTAAAGTCAGTTAGGTCTGTCTATGTCAACCAGCAATATTTAGCTTGATTTCTAGTTCAAATATTGCATTGATGTTCTCTCTCTTTACATTTGTCCAAGTCTTTTGGGTTTGTGTCTTTGAAAACTTTTTTCTCTCTATTTAATGAGTGTTTTTTGAGGATTTAAATTAGATTTCTGCTTCAATCCATTAAAGTTTTCTTTGAATCTAGCATGTGAATATTTAGTTTTATTGCTGTTAAATTTTGACCAGGGGTCCTTATTCCATTCATTTTTCAAGGTAACCATTGCCAACACTGTACCATCATAAATTTATCTAACCATCTTTCATTATGTGAGCATTAATTATAGAAAAGAAAGTACCTTACTTCATGCTAATGATTCAACAATTATGATTAGAGTACATATTGTGTGCCGGACACTGTGTTAGGTATTTAATATGTAGAAATGAATAAAGATTAGTATCTATTCTCATGGACATCACAGTTTAGCAGATGCAACAGTGATGTAGACAAAAATAATGTGTGGCATGTCAGAAGTATGTACAAAGTCCAAATATAGCCCAGATTGAGGCATTATTAGCTCTGTTCAGGAAAGTCTTCTTGGAAATACTGATGCTAAGACAGGAAATGAGGGATAGTATTATGCTATTTAGGTAGAACAGATATGATTGAATTCCATTGTATAATATAAATCCTCCACACTCCTGATTTTTGTCTTAAAGCTTTTTAAGGTGTGAGAATCCAAAATGCAAAACAGAAGAAATAAACAAGTATATATTTCACAGCATATTATTCAAGGTGACAGAATGTCACAATAGCTATGTTCACAACCATAATTCATAGAAGCAGAGCAGCAGAAATACAATGAAGTCTGCTCCCTGCATCTTCATTGGGATGTTTTGGTTCTTAATATGCTGACATATAAATGCTTTATCAGACCATAATTTGAACATATTACCAATTCAGAAATAAAAGCTAATATTTTAGTGATAGAAGTTCATTCAGCAAGTATGGAGCACCTACTGTGTACTGGGAAATTTTCAGATGTTGTAGATATAGTGATGAACAAAACAGATGGTGAAGGAACAGGTCAAACAAGTTGCAAGAGCATAATGAAGAGAGAAATATAAGTTAGAATAGGAACAAGCATATATATAACAAGTGGAGCTAACCAAGTTTCAGACTTTTGGGAAGATCTCTCTGAAGAAACTATAATAAACTAAGGTATAAAAAACTATGTGGCATTAGTTAGTTAGAGTTAGAAGTGAGGGGAACGTTTTAGGTAGAGGGCACAGCACAAGAGAATGTTCTGAAATGGTCTGGAGTAAGGTCTATTCAGGAATCTGTAAGAAAGTCAGCATGTCTGGAACCTAAAAAATGAGGCAGAGAGAGGAATAAAATCAGGAGAGAGTGGCAAGGAAATGCCAGTTGATAAACTTGTTAGAATCTATTTTAAGAGATTTAGATTTTTATCCCAGAAATAATGAAGATTAGAGTTTTATGCAAGAGGGTGACATGTTTATATGTATACCTTATTTAAAAATTTGAGTGCTTAAAAAATAATTTGCACAGCGGCAGCCATGGCGGCCATTTGGGGAGTGAACTAATGGAAGGAAGACCTTTCTCTTTGTCTCTCTCTCACTGTCTATAACTCTACCTGTCAAATAAATATTAAAAAATTAAAAAAATAATTTGCTAGTTAATTCAGACACACATGCATGCACGTGCGCGCACACACACACACACACAGCTCTCCCATCTGCTCTTTAACTTGCCAGATGTCCACAATGGTTGGGACTGGGCTTGGTCCAGAGCAAGAGCCAGGAACTCAATCCAGCTATCTTATGTGGATGGCAGGAACTCAACTACCTGAGTATCACCTGTTGCTTCCTAGGGATTATATTATCAGAAAGCTTTAATCAAGAGCTGGGGCTGGAAACCAAACTCATGTACAGGATGTGCGTGTCTTAACCAGAGTTCAAAATGCTAGACTAAATGCCCAGATTATCATTTGATATAGTCAGGTGTTATTTTTTTTTCAAACCTTAATCTAAGAAATGATCATCAGAGATTTCTAACAATAGAGAGGTAGTGAGTATTATATATACAAACCCATCTATGACACATTTAATACTAAAATTGAACCTAAATCAGATCAAGCCTCTAGGAACAACTATGAATTTATAGAAAGTGCAACAGGACATAAAAATAAGATTAGTGACATCACAGATGTTTAGGGAACAATGGTGATCATGAATGTACAGTGTTAGCTACTTGCCTAGTTGTATGATTTTTATCAGTAGTCTTTAGCAGTTTGAGTACAGTAAAAGCAGAAATATGTGACATTTAAAAACAAAAAATCTGAAGGGCTCAAAATAAGTTTATTTACCTAAGATACAATTCCTTTTTATCTTCCAGGGACTTTGTGAGTAAAAACAAGGTAATATATTCAAAGTACTTTGAGATCTTTGGAAGGAAAATCTTTATTAAATACAAAGTGATACTACCATCATTATCACAAAAAATTAAGCTATGTGAGATGTTTTATATGTTGCTTTTTTGTTTGACTCTTGCTTTACATGCCATTGATTTCCCTTTGATCCATCCTTTCCTGATTAACTTAGGTATGATTTTCCTAAGGCATGATATTATCCTGTCAGTTTAAGAAACTTCAGAGTAAATCAAAACCTGATTATGCCTATGATCACAAAATAACAAACACATCAAAATGGAAACATCATTTTTTCTTAATTTAATAGCAACTTGTACCTCCCATCAAAATCCACTTGAAAAATTTCTAAATATCATGTATTTTATGGATGTGAAGTAGAATCCATGCAAATATTAAACATTTATTTGAACGGACATTTATTCTATACTTTCACTGCATTTATTTTGCACTTGACACTGTTGTTAGAACTTAGAGATTTAAAAAGAAATTATTTGAGGGGCATGCACACACACACACACACACAGCTCTCAACTGCTTGTTCACTTTCCAAATGCCTACAATGACTGGGAAGAAGCTGAAGTCAGGAGCTGGAAATTCAACGCAGGTCTCCCTTGTGGGTTGCAGGAACCAATTACTTGAGTCATTACCTACTGCTTCCCAGAGCCCACATTAGTAGGAAGCTAGAATCAGGAACCAGAGCCACGGATAGAATCCATGCATTTCCATCTGGGGGGCAGACATCCTAACTGATGTCTTACCCACTAAGCTAAATCACATCACAGACCTTAGAGATTTAAAGATGAATAAGGCAAGCCGGCGCCGCGGCTCACTAGGCTAATCCTCCGCCTTGCGGCGCCGGCACAGCGGGTTCTAGTCCCGGTCGGGGCACCGATCCTGTCCCGGTTGCCCCTCTTCCAGGCCAGCTCTCTGCTGTGGCCAGGGAGTGCAGTGGAGGATGGCCCAAGTGCTTGGGCCCTGCACCCCATGGGAGACCAGGAGAAGCACCTGGGTCCTGCCATCGGATCAGCGTGGTGCGCCGGCCGCATCGCGCTACCGCGGCGGCCATTGGAGGGTGAACCAACGGCAAAAAGGAAGACCTTTCTCTCTATCTCTCTCTCACTGTCCACTCTGCCTGTCAAAAATAAAAAAAAAAATAAGAAAAGATGAATAAGGCAAATTCCTTTTGTGTATACAAGGAGTTCATGGATTTGAAGCAGGAGTAAAGGCGTTGTATTAGTCTGGAAGTGAATGATAATGGAAGCCTGCAACAAGACATTGGCAGTGCCATGGAAAGGAAGGGAAAATGTGAGAAATATTCAGGAAATGGAATTGGTAAAAAGAATTGGTTATTGTGTGGATTTGGAGGGAGGATAGAAAGGGGCAGTGAGTCAAGAATGTCTCCCAAGTTTTATTTTGCCTAAATTAGTGGATGGATGGTGATGCTGTTACTAGAAATTGGCTAGGAAAAAATAAAATACATGGAGAGAGAGATGTTGAAGATACTGTACAAAATGGAGATAATTGATGGAACAAAGTGATGGAGGAGACAGGAAAAAGCAGAGGTAGAGGATTACCTTGATTGTCTTTTATGAAATAAGCTGAGAAAGGCTAAGCTGTGTATGTAAATTCTAGGAGTTGGGCAAGAAATGATTTTGAGAGGTTTTAGATGAATTTTTGTCTGTATTACTGAAAAATGAAGTGAAGGCAGAAGGCAAGGAAGGGAAAGTGAGCTTAAGAGGAATAGTATTATAGGTTTGAGTTAGCCATTGAGGGGAATGGGAAAGGGAACTTTACATTCTCTACTAAAATAAAGCAATTATTTTTTTTCACTCACTGTCATAGGATACCTATTGGAACCTGGCCACAAGTTTGCCACTTTATTTTTTTCTATTTTTGAAAATAATGTTATCATAAATTAGACAGTGTGTATTATTATTCATCCATGAGAGTCAGCATTCTTTTATTTCAAACTGGCTGAAACAAAATACACTCTCACCAAGAGTATACAGGTTCTTCTTTCAGCTATTTTTTAAAGATTTATTTATTTATTTCAAAGTTGGAATTGCAGAAAGGGAGAGACAGAGATTGATCTTTCATCCACTGGTTTATTCCCCAAATGGCTGCCATAGCTGGGACTGGACCAGGCTGAAGCCAGGAGCTTCTTCTAGGTCTCCCACGTGGTTGCGGAGGCCCAAGGACTTGGGCCATATTCTGTTGTTTTCCCAGGCATGTTAGTAGGGAGCTGGATCAGAAGTGGAACAGCTGCTACTTGAACCAGCAGCCATAAGGGATGCTGGCACTGATGACCGCAGCTTAACCTGCTATGCTGCAATGCCGGCCCCTTCTTTCAGCTATTCTTGTCTGATTCTGATATAAACAATTTATTAACCTTGTTTAATGAATAAGGATTGTTTTTCTTTTAGTATTTTATGGAAGAATTTGAGTAAAGACTAAAATAACCTGATTTTTTTTCTTTTTGAAATTTATTTTGAAACCTGCTAGAACTGTGTTTTCTTCAATGGAAGTTTTTTCTTTCTTTGTTTTGCTGTTATTATTTTTACTATTAATCAAGTTTATTTGATAGTTGGAGGGCTATTCATGTTTTCTGTTTATTCTTGAGCCAAATTTGATAAATTTTATTTTTCTAGAAATTACTAATTCATTGGGTTACTAATTATAGCATTAAATAGCAATGTACAGCACATTAAAGACAGAGATCCTACATAATTTTTTTCAAATTAATTAATTTTCTATGCCATTTCCTTTTTAACACCAGGTTGTTTTTTTTCATTTCCAATTCTCTTTATATACAGAAGATCAATTCAGTATATAATTAGTAAAGACCTCATCAGTTTGTGCCCACACAGAAACACAAAGTATAAAAATACTGTTTCGGGAGAGCGGCAAGATGGCGGAATAGGAAGGAAGCACATTGATAGTTCAGCAAGACACACAGGTTAATAAAAGTGGAGATACTGCAGGGTCAAGGAAGAGTAGGGGAAGAAACAGCAGCAGAAACTCTTCCGGAACTAGTGATTCACAGTGGACCTGCGTGGAGAGTGTGGGAGCCCAAGTTCGGGACACCAGCGGCAGACTCAACGCACCAGCGCTGGAACGCGAGGTGAGCCGAACCTCCATAGCCCGAGACACCAGCGGGCAAGCAGAAAGAGGAGACTAGAGGGAACGAGGCTTGAAACTCTGTAGGGAAAAGTTCACCAGGCTAACTAGAAGAGAGAGAGGAAAAAAAAAGGAAAAAAGTGACCGATACGGACACGAGTTTCTCTCCCTCCACTCACCCCTCAAAGGCGAGCAAGACAAAGAGCAGGCGCCATTTTGGACATACGTCATAAGCAGGGCGACCTCAGGTCTGCACCGGCCCTGAGCCTAGCAGAAAAACCTGACTCTGGGGGGAGGGGTGAAATAACAGGAGATTAGCATCTAACTTGGCAACCCAGTGGGAGACTGCAAGAGAATTGGAGCCCACACTGAGGGCAGCAGAGATTCCCTGTGTGGTCCTTGGGAAAGAGCTTCCGATCTCTGGCTCCTGTGGGTATATCATTTGCCTGCTAACTACCTCCAATTACGTTCAGCTGTGTGGAATTACTTCCCTTTTGAATCAAAAAAGAGAGAGAGATTTACCACACCTAACCTGGGAGTGTCATCTTTGACACACCCTCAACTCTGAGGAACCAAACCCAGCTCTCAGTCCACACTTATCTCAAGCCTCTAAGGCTCCACCGAAAGCAGACAGTCCACTTAATATAGAGCCATAGCGTAACAAGAAAAAACACCACAGTGAAGAAACCAAATATCTCCAACATGCCATACAACAAACGCAAAAACCGAGGTAACAAGAACAAGGAAGACACTATGACGCCCCCAAATGAAAAAGACACCCCAATTCAAGATTATGAAGATGAAGAGATAGAGGAAATGCAAGAAGCGGATTTCAAAACATTGATAAGAACATTAAGAAGTTCTCAAAAACAAATTCTTGAACTACAGAAATCCTTAGTGGACAAGATAGAAAATCTCTCTCGTGAAAATGAAATATTAAGGAGGAATCAAAATGAAATGAAACAACTAGTAGAACATGAAACTGTGATAGTGACGAGAAATCATAATGAAATGAAGAATTCAATAGATCAAATGACAAACACATTAGAGAGCCTTAAAAACAGAATGGGCAAAGCAGAAGAGAGAATATCAGACTTAGAAGACAGAGAACAGGAAAGGAAACAGGCAAACCAAAGAAAAGAAGAAGAAATTAGAAATCTAAAAAATATTGTCGGGAATCTACAGGATACTATTAAAAAACCTAATATTCGGGTTCTAGGAGTTCCTGAAGGCATGGAGAGGAAGAAAGGATTAGAAGGCATTTTCAGTGAGATACTAGCAGAAAATTTCCCAGGTTTGGAGAAGGACAGAGGCATCTTAGTACAGGAAGCTTATAGAACCCCTAATAAACATGACCAAAAGAGATCCTCACCACGACACATTGTAATCAAACTCACCACAGTGAAACATAAAGAAAAGATTCTAAAAGGTGCAAGAGAGAAACGTCAGATTACTCTCAGAGGATCTCCAATTAGACTCACAGCAGACTTCTCATCAGAAACCCTACAAGCTAGAAGGGAATGGCGAGACATAGCCCAGGTACTAAGGGAGAAAAACTGCCAGCCCAGAATATTATATCCTGCAAAGCTCTCATTTGTGAATGAAGGTGAAATAAAGACTTTTCATAGCAAACAGAAACTGAAAGAATTTGTTGCCACTCACCCTGCCCTGCAAAAGATGCGTTACACACAGAAACACAGAAACATGGTCACCAATATGAAAGAAGGTAAAGGAAGGAAACCTCACAGCAAAAGATCACAGGAAGCTCAATTTCTCTTTGACATAGAATTAAACTCTGATGCTCTGTTAAAGCAATGTGTTAAAGTAATCTAAAAACAAAAAGCAATTCAAATCAATTGGCAATCTACAAAAAGAGTTAAAGATTTTAAAAGCTATTATTGCTATATTGGTCTATTATGCTATGTTATATGTGTGTACATATTGTATGTCCACATAGGAAATATTATTAAGAGTTTTATTTTAAATGGCTTATAGATAAGATTGTCCATAAATTTAAGCTGCTAAAATCAATCAAAGATACATTTTAATTTGTGTGACCTGAATCTGTGTATCATATGTTTTAAACTTGTTGGTAGAAAGAAACTAAAAACATTTTAGATGGTTGTGCTTAAGTTTACTGGTTAAACAAACTACACCATGTTAGATATTTAAGAGGTGTTTTCAAATACATGATTCTTAAAATTTATAGAAGGCATTGGACCTTCTGGTAAATGTTTTCTTAAGTTGTTATCTAATGGTTGAAACGGTTTGCTAAGTATTCATGTAATATTGCTATTGTCAGCAAGCGATCTAGGACTTGCTCCCTCATTTCTCTATTCTAAGCCCAACTTGTTCTTTCATTTCTCTATTCTCTTCAAGGTAGGAAACTAATTCTATTATGAAGGAATCTGTAGGATGCACAATTTAATCTTTAGACCTTATAAAAGAGATGGCTAACATTTTTCTGTAATAGCATAGCCAAAATAAGAACTTAAATAATAATCTCATAGCTAGATTCACTTTGCCATCAGCGAAGTATACAGTAAGTAGAAAAAACCTCCCTTTCAGACCAAAGGGAAAGAAAGTTTTAAAGTGAGAATATAATTTTCCTCATGGGCATTGTCTACCTTAGAAAACTACTACAGAACATGCCTGTGACTATAGACTTGTAGTTCAGGCCACCGAAGATTAGAGATGGGATACGGGCACTCCCTTGACTTGCATCCTCTGGTCTGCTTTAACACAAACCAGGAGGAAAAGAAAGCTCGGCATCAGAAGCAATGGGTGGCAGGCCTATTAATGGCTGATCTGTACAGTGATCTGCCCTCAAGGAGACCCAACAGGCCAGTCCACTGCAGTGGCTTTCAATGTGGTAAGCCTGGGCTTCAGCAGAAGTCAGCTTGTGAAGAGCCCTGGCAGCTCTGCCAAGAGTTGGATCACTGGAAATGGACCTGCCCTGGAGTCGAAGGATGCCCAGGTCAGAGCCACAGATCTTATTGGCTCTAAGCTGAAAAGCCCTTCACTCAGCCCAACTTCCAAAGGGACCACTGCAGCTGAGGATATGGTCAAGTAGGGTCATCAACATTACAGGCAGAAGTGTAAACTTCTTGTTAGAGATGCCACCTGCCTTTACCTGGCCAGCTCTCCTCCCAGCCCAGCCAAGTAATGAAAGTCAACAGAGTGCCTTCCCCTAGGAGGTTCACACCTCCCTTAGGACATACCCCATGTGAAGAGAGAAGATAGGTCTGGGCCTCTGAATTTACAAGGCCTAAAGCCCACCAGATTATTATCAAGCCCCTTCTATCAGGTTCTATTTGCCTCTCAATCAGAAAACTTAATTGTAGCTTAGACAGCACCTTTCTTAGCACATCTAATAATGACTCTGTCCTTTGTTCTAGACCCTGTCTAGCACACTTGGGCCTCATACCTTTGTAATCATAACCTCTACTCTACCACCAATGGCTCTACTCCCAACCTGTGTGTACTGATGGTCCTCTTCCCCACTTAATGCTGTATAATTGTTCAAACCTGGTAAATGCCACTCTTAGGATCATTGGTAACTATCCTCACTCTGTCTTTTATGACCTTGTCTAAATATGATCAGAGTCGGTAAACTTGGAAGGCTTCCATAGCCTTGGCAACTCATGACAACAGCCTAGGACGGTTACTGGCGCCATAAACTAGAGTGTCAATTTGTTGGGTCAACAACAGGAGCCACTGTGCACTTGCTCCTCATGTGGGATCTCTGTCCTTAATGTACTTTACATTTTGATTTAATGCTATAACTAGTACTCTAACAGTATGTTTCACTTTGTGTTTCTATGTGGGTGCAAACTGTTGAAATCTTTATACTAAATTGATCTTCTGTATATAAAGAGAATTGAAAATGAATCTTGATGCAAATGGAAGGGGAGAGGGAGTGGGAGAGGGGAGGGTTGTGGTTGGGAGGGAAGTTATGGGAGGGGGAAGCCATTGTAATCCATAAGCTGTACACTGGAAATTTATATTCATTAAATAAAAGTTAAAAAAAAATACTGTTTCAGTACTAGTTATAGCATCACTTCGCTTTAGACGACACATTAGGGACAGATCCCACATGGGGTGTAAGTACACAGTGACTCCTGTTGCTGATTTAACAATTTGACACTCCTGTTCATGGCATCAGTAATCTCCCTAGGCTCTAGTCATGAGTTGCCAGGGCTATGGAAGCCTTTAGAGTTCGCTGACTTTGATCTTATTCTGATAGGGTCATAGTCAAAGTGGAAGTTCTCTCCTCCCTTCGGAGAAGGGCACCTCCTTCTTTGATGGCCCTGTTCTTTCCACTGGGATCTCACTCAATGGTAGTTTTTTCACTTTATGTTGCTATATGGGCAAAATGTTGAAATCTTTACCTAATATATACTAAACTGATCTTCTGTATATAAAGAGAATTGAAAATGAATCTTTACATGAATGGAAGGGGAAAGGGAGCGGGAAAGGGGAGGGTTGCGGGCGGGAGGGAAGTTATGGGAGGGGGGAAGCCATTGTAACCCATAAGCTATACTTTGGAAATTTATATTCATTAAATAAAAGTTTAATAAAAAAAAGAAATTACTAATTCATTTAATTTTTCAAATTTCACATCAAAGCACTGTCACTACTATCCACTTACTATCTGTTTAACATCAATATCAACAGTTATGCTTCTCCAATACTATTTGTGTTCCTTCTCTCTTTTTCCTTGATTAATTCCATTAGAAGTTTGCCATTTAAAAAATCTTTTTAAAGAGGAAACTTACACTTTGTTTGATCCTCTTTATTTCATTTATATTCTATTTCATTGTATCTTTTCATTTTTTGTTTTTCATTCTATTTTCTTTTGAATTATTTAGAATTCTAAGTTCTTGATAACAATGGTTTAGTCATTATTTTCAGTTTTTATTCTTTTATCATATAATTTAAATCAATAAGATTTCCTCCAAATATCATTTTAAGTGTGTCCTGTGTGTTTAAATGCATAATATTTTCATGAATATTTACTTTGAAGTATTTATCATAAAGTCTTCTTTGGCCTAGGAGCTGCTTAGAGTTTTGTTTTGTTTTTAGTTCTTAATTTTTGATAAGTGAGTTTTCCTGTTCTTTCAAAATGTATATAATTTTTAATTTAATTATATTGTAGGGTGAGTCGTGTGATACTAATTCTTTCAGATTTGTTTATACTATCCTTATAACCTAGTTTGTGTGCAGTTTCCTTAAATGTACCTGGTATGCTTACAAAAACAGTACAACCTACTGTTGTAAATAATATCCCGTTTATGTCCATTAAATTAAACTCGTAAATTGTATGGTTCAAACTGCTTGTATCTCATTTATTTTTTAATTACCCAAATTGGCAAGTACTGACAGAACTGAACCGAAACCTCTCATGAAGATGATATAATCAACTTTTCTCTGTGATTCTGTCATTGTTTGTGTTTTGGGAGCTATGTTCCTAGATCAACAGAAGTTTAGAACTGTTTGGTCTTTCTGGTGAACTAAGCCCTTGTTACTATGTAGTGCATCTCCAGTGCATGTTTTGTTTCCTTTTATTATCGTTTATTTTGTCTTGTACTGATAGTATCTATAGTAACTTTTCTTTGGATTATTGTTATATTCTATGATGTTTTAGTCTTTTTAAGCTTTTTGTATGCCCTCTTAAAATGTGTCTAACTAAAATTTTAAAAATCAATCTGAACCACCTTTTTTTTTCAGGTAGAGTTTAGTGCATTTATATTTAGATTGATTACTGAGATATTTGGATTTATTTAAATTATTTGATGTATTTTCTGTCCTTTTTTATATTTTCTGTTTTATTTTCTTGTAATATTATAGACTGATTTTTTAAAACGTGGTGAATGCCTAGCTATTTCAACATGCTTATTGTAACTTAAAGTTTAAAATCAGTTAACATTGTTACCTTCCACCTGAACTACAGGAAAAGTTGAGAATATTTTAGTTCTGGTTTTTATTCTTCCAATGCTACATAACTAAAGTGAAAGTAAAATCTTTGTATTTTCCTTTCAAATGCCTTGGAAATGTGTCTTGTGCTTCCCTGCTAACGCTTGTGATAGCCTTTACCACAATATGAAAGTATCTTTCTATTTAAATCATATACTTTTTAATCACATACTTTTCTTTTTTTTAAATTTTTTTTGGACAGGCAGAGTGGACAGTGAGAGAGAGAGACAGAGAGAAAGGTCTTCCTTTTTGCCGTTGGTTCACCCTCCAATGGCCGCTGCGGCTGCCGCGCTGCGGCCGGTGTACCGCGCTGATCCCATGACAGGAGCCAGGTGCCTATCCTGGTCTCCCATGGGGTGTAGGGCCCAAGCACTTGGTCCATCCTCCACTGCACTCCCTGGCCATAGCAGAGAGCTGGCCTGGAAGAGGGGCAACCGAGACAGAATCCGGCGCCCCGACCGGGACTAGAACCTGGTGTGCCGGCGCCGCAAGGCGGAGGATTAGCCTAGTGAGCTGCGGCGCCAGCCAATCACATACTTTTCTGTTTCATTGAAGTAGTAACAGCTGCATGCACTCTTTACTTTTTAAAAAAAATCATTTATTTATTTGAAAGGCAGGGTTACAGAGGCAGAGAGAGAGAGAGAGGTCTTCCATTTGCTAGTTCACACCCCAATTGGACACAACGACTGGAGCTGGGCCAATCCAAAGCCATGAGCCAGGAGCTTTTTCCTAGTCTTTCTCATAGATGCAGGGGCCCAGGCACTTGGGCCATCCTCCACTGCTTTCCCAGGCCATAGCAGAGAGTTGGATTGTAAGTGGAGCAGCTGGGACTCGAACCAGTGCCCATATGGGATGTCGGCTCTGAAGACAGCAGCTATACCCGTTATGCCACAGAGCCAGCCCTGCAGTCTTGAGAACACAATAGTTGGTTGCCTCTGTTCTATGGCTTTTCCACATCTGATCCAGCTCTCTGCTAATCCACCTTGAAAAGCGTTGGAGAATGGCCCAAATTCTTTGGCACCTGCTGCCCATGTGGGAGACCCAGATGGAGTTCCAGGTTCCTGGCTTTGTCCTGGCCCAGATAGAGCTTTGATGGTCTTTTGGGGGGTAAACTCACACACACCCATACTCTCTCTCTTCCCCCACAACTCTGACTTTCAAATAAATAATTTTTAAATAATATCTGATAAATGTGCTTTGCTATGGGCATGTGGGGGACAGAATGTCAAAATGGGTGTTACATTACCTTGGAAAGCATAAGTTAGTGATGAAATTAAATGCAACTCAGAACATGTGTGCTTTGATTTTGGATGGTATTAGAGTAAGGAACCATGTAAAGCAGAAGGCTTTTTGGAGAGAACAGGAGAAATAGCTCTGTGGGCATCTTGGACAGCTAAGAAATTCACATGAGTACTAGTTTTGTGAAAAGAAGGTAATGGGCAATGTAGGTAGTATTCAGAAACAAAGTATGTGATTTTTGAATGTTTTTTCCCTTATGACTACTCTTAGAAAAAACATAGGCTACACTCCTCTCTTGGCAGCCCCTATATCCCTTTCTCTACTCCCCAGGCTAATGAGGAGATCATTAAGTCACCTGCTGCTTTGTATTATCTGTTTTATCGCTCCCCTTCATTAGTGTCAATGATAGACAGTTGAATTCAGTGCATCTTGGAGGCAATACAGCAGGATATTACATGTATGCCAGTCAGCAGCCAATATCACAACCTCATTTGCTAGTGAATTTGCAAATAACTAGTCCTTTAGGTACTTCTCTTATTTTCACCAAATGTTGCACTTTTGAAAGCTTCATTAATCCAGCCCCATTAGGATGGGTAGGGTGAGTGAGTTTATGGCTGTAGAAGGTGAAGTAACAAAAATTGCAGCTCTTAAGAACATTGCTGGCATTCATTTATGAAATGGAGTCTGAGTGATACTAAAATTCCCCTACAAAATATTATTTAGAGTAGTAGAGCACCAAATATGTAGTAATTTAATAATAAACTACTTAAAAACCATAAATGCTTATTTACTGAAATCAATGACTCTGAAATGACAAGCCCCTTATTTGTTTTGGAATCATGGTACGCATAGCTCTGGCACTGCAGGCAAAGGAGAAGCTAAAAGTAAACAAGGGACATTAGGGACAGAAAGAAGCTATATGTACATACAAGAGAATTGTGATTGAAAAAGTCATTAGTACTGCAAGCAATTTTCATCCACAGTTGACCTCTTCCTGAAATGAGAATGCTCAATTTCATAGTGAGAAATATTCCATTTAGAAAAAGCAAACGTTGGTGTTTGGGGAGGAATAGTTCAGGCACTCACTATAAGTCCACACAAGGTTGGATGATCCAGAACCATAACCATAAGCCCTGGGCTTGGATTTTTATTTATGATCAATAGATAGGACATCAAAGAGATTTCCCACAAATATCCCATCATGTTTATTCTTAACTTTCATTCATTTTGTTCTTCCTTTGATTCACCAAAGTCTTTAGTTTTACATTCCCTGTTGCTATAAATGACTGTTAGAGAAATAAAATATGAAATAAGTAACTTCATGTAGACCTAGAAACTACCATTTCCCTGATTTGTCCATTTTTAGGTGTCAACTTGTACAGGTAAATATTGTAACCAAATGCTAAAAGAGTAGTGCATACTACCTAAAGCAATAGATTTTTTGAAGGGATCTTTTTGCATCCATACCATACAACTGACAGATTTAATCAAATTTTTGCTGTGATTAGGCTTTGACAGCCGTAACTAGTTCTGATAGTAAAGAAGTACTATTTTGAAACAAATTACAACTCTTGTCTTTATGACATGTATCAATTTACACACAAGCTGCATAAATCACTTTTTATATTTTTCTGTAGTGGAAAAATACTGCAGGGCATTTTAATAACCAATAAATCATGTGTTTAATGAACCAGGCCAAAATATAAATGGCGTGAGTCAAACACCTCTAAGAATGAGGATTGGGTATTGACTTGATAGAAATTCCAATCACATAGGCTACAGGCTATTAAAACCATCACAATTTTAAGAGAGTAAAGGCTTATACTTCGTCTATGATCATCTGCATGCATGTTCTTGGGACTTTGTTGTTTATCTTCAGATCTCACGTGTTTACAACTTGTATTAGTTTCCAAACAAATTAGGAGTGAAAAGAGTCTCTCTCACCTTTAACCTCTTATAAGTACTATTCCAATAAATTATATATCATATCTGTCATCCCTAGTGAACTGGTAGAAAAAGCTTTTCTGAACCACTAATGCAAACAACTATGTATATTTGATGTCACGTTGGAAGCATCCAAGGCTCCACTGATAAACGAATGTTGTCACAGAGCCAACCAAGTACCTTCTTAGCTTTCACATATTCATCCTGGAGCCTGAACAAGGTAAGACAAAGATGATGACAGAAAGGAGTGAAACTTGAATTGTTGTAGTAGGAGTATCCATGTTAATAAGGGATACTTCGTTGCTTCTGAATCCTTTTGTATTTGGGAACACATATGTTCCCACATTATTAAAAAAAAAAGTAAGAGTGTTTTACCTAACCTTTATTGATGTTATTTTTGCTTCTCATTAAAGAGCAGTGAGGTGGTATAGTTTAAAGAAACCAAGTTGAGAGGCAAAATACATGGCTCTTGGAAATCACTAATGAGGGTGCTATCAAGTAGCTCTGAAACTGGCCAAATCACTTTTCTTGAGCTTCCATTTTCTTCTCATCTATAAAACGAGGGTGTCAGACAAGATGATTACTAAGTTTTTTTTCCTGTCTATTTGGTATTTGTTAGAAGCCTCCGAGTTTGCATATGAGATTTGAAGTTGTATCCTGTTTTATAAAATAGCCATATTATTGAAATGCTGTGCATTTTTATTCCTTTTTTCCTTCACTTTGTGGGGAGGGACCCCATTATATTCTGAGCACAATGGGCAAGATTGTTATTTAAAGGAAACCTGTGATGATTCTTTGTGAGGCAAATAAACCTTTGTAATGTAAATGTTCATATTCTAATGTTTCTATTTTGCAAGTTTCCATTTTAGTATATCAAGTTTGCTTACTCCAAGGTACAACTGAACTTTACATAATAATGAAAACTCACACCTAATATATATTTTATCATTTGTAGCTTAGAGGGAAATTTCTATTCCTTCCCTGCAATTTCAAATATTTACAAACTATGCCACTTACAGGTATTTCCCCTAAGAACGATTGTCATGCCAGTGGTTAAGAACTTCTTGTCTGGAGTCAGACTGGGTTTTAAGTTTGATTCTTGTGCTTACTAGCTGGGTACCTTTGACCAATAAAGTCACAGTTGGTGAGGCGCAGTTCTCCCTTCTGTAAATATAGGATAGCAATAACACTTACTTTGTAGTTTTGTGTAAAGATTACATATGATAAAAGCCAGAAAGTACTTTGTTTAGAGTCTGGCACATAGTTTGTACTTACTAAATTTTAGCTAATAGCATGATTCCCCAGTACTTCTTGTATTATGAGTCTTTATGTGAATAATACAACATCATGCTATACCAGGATATAAGCTCCTTGAACCCAGAGACTGTATGTAATGATTCTTGGTATGGAATATTCTACATACAGACTCATAGAATGTCTTGAACTAAGTAGTTCTCCATTTTATGTTTATTTTGACTAGTTTCTCCTGATTCATACTGAGAAACTTTTATCATTTTATTTTAAAATAGAGCATAATGCAGAATAAGAATATAAGATATAAACTGTGGTTATTAGCATCTTTAAAATTGCAAGAAAAAGACATTCAAATTGCCTTCAGGGATGAAGTTTTATTGCTATGATACATGAGTCAATGAGGTAATGAGGTCATTCATGATTTGCATAGTTATACCAGTTACTGATGTTTCCGAGGCTTGGCTATCTGCCTTAGTTTGAATCCTGGGTCTGCCACTTATATCTTGTGTGACTTTGGACAAGTTGCTGAAGCTCTTAGTGCTCTAGTTTCTTTAACTATCAATTGTGGATAAAAATAGTATACATCTCATAAGGATGAATAAAGATTAAGCAAGATAAAACTTGTAAAATGCTTATTGCAGTGCCTGACCCATGACACATTCATAAGAAATCATACGAACTTTGTAGTAGTAGAAGTAATAATAGTAGCTGTTGTTATTGTAGTTGTTGTACATGACATAATAAATTAGAATGTAGCTAATATTCTCAGCTCAAATGACTTACCTTTGCTTTTTCAGCTAGCATTCGTACTTTACAAAATAGAGGATTTGATTGGATTCATTGCAAACCTTCTACATGGATAGCCAAAGCGCACTCAGAATTAGGGGTACTCCCTTATACCCATCCTCTATCATGATTGTTATTCAGTATCACACTAATACCTGGTTCTATCTGCTGGAGGTAGGCTTGTAGAGTTTCTTTTTTTAACAGCTTTATTGAGATGTAGTTGTATGAATAACTGCATGTATTCAATAAATACAATTGGAAGAGTTGGAACATGCAAATATACTTGTGTTATCAACACTACAATCAAGGTAAGACAAAGTAGAAGAGCAATGACATGGGGATAAACAAATGTACAAAAATCAGAATCTGTTCTGCAATAGGAATCAGTTTTTTAATTTCTTTTCATTTTTTTAAACTTTTTAATGAATATAAATTTCTAAAGTACAACTTTTGGATTATAGTGGCTTTTCCCCCCATAACCATCCTCCCACCCACAACCATCCCATCTCCCACTCCCTCTCCCTCTCCCTCTCCCATCCCATTCTTCAACAAGATTTCTTTTCAATTATCTTCTAACACAGAAGATCAATTTAGTATATATTAAGTAACTATTTCAACAGTTTGCACCCACACAGATACACAAAGTATAAAGTACTGTGTCAGTACAAGTTTTACTGTTAATTCACATAGTACAACACATTAAGGACAGAGATCCTACATGAGTAATAAGTGCACAGTGACTCCTGTTGTTGATTTAACAATTGACACTCTTATTTATGATGTCAGTAATCACCCGAGGCTCTTATCATGAGCTGCCAAGGCTATGGAAGTCTCTTGAGTTCACAAACCCTGACTTTATTTAGATAAGGCCATAATCAAAGTGGAAGTTCTCTCCTCCCTTCAGATAAAGGTACCTCCTTCTTTGATGGCCTGTTCTTTCCACTGGGATCTCACTCACAGAGATCTTTCATTTAGGTCATTTTTTTTTGCCACAGTGTCTTGGCTTTCCATGCCTGAGAAACTCTCATGAGCTTTTTAGCCATATATGAATGCCTTATGGGCTGATTCTGAGGCCAGAGTGCTGATTAGGAAATCTGCCATTCTATGAGTCTGCTGTGTATCCCACTTCCCATGTTGGATCGTTCTCTCCTTTTTAATTCTATCAATTATTAGCAGACACTAGTCTTATTTATATGATTTTTTTTTTACAGGCAGAGTGGACAGTGAGAGAGAGAGAGAGAGAAAGAGAGAGAGAGAGAAATGTCTTCCTTTTTCCGTTGGTTCACCCCCCAGTGGCCACTGTAGCTGGCGTGCTGTGGCCAGCACGCTGTGCTGATCCGAAGCCAGGAGCCAGGTGGTTCTCCTGGTCTCCCATGCAGGTGCAGGGCCCAAGGGCTTGGGCCATCCTCCACTGCACTCCCAGGCCACAGTGGAGAGCTGGACTGGAAGAGGAGCAACTGGGACAGAATCCGGCGCCCCGACCAGGACTAGAACCTGGGGTGCCAGCGCTGCAGGTGGAGGATTAGCCTAGTGAGCCACGGCGCTGGCCTATATGATCCCTTTGACAATCTTATCATTATGATCAATTATGAACTTAAACTGATGACATTAACAAGAAAGATGGCATTGGTACATGCCACCTTGGTAGGATTGAATTGGAATCCCCTGACATGTTTCTAGCTCTACCATGAGGGCTAAGTCTGAGTGAGCATGTGCCGAACTGTACATCTCCTCCCTCTCTTATTCCCACTCTTATATTTAACAGGGATCACTTTTCAGTTAAATTTAAACACCTAAGAATAATTGTGTGTTAATTAAAGAGTTCAACCAATGGTATTATGTAGAACAAAAAAATACTAAAAGGAATAAAACAGTAAACTGTTCCTTGACAGTCAGGACAAGGGCTGATCAAGTCATTGTTTCTCATCATGTCCGTTTCACTTCTACAGGTTTCCTTTTAGGTGCTCAGTTAGTTGTCACAGATCAGGGAGAACATATGATATTTGTCTCTTTGGGTGTGGCTTATTTCACTCAGCATGATGTTTTCCAGATTCCTCCATTTTGTTGCAAATGACCGGATTTCATTTTTTTTTTTTTTTACTGCTGTATAGTTTTTATAGAGTACATGTCCCATAATTTCTTTATTCAGTCTTTTGGTTATGGGCATTTAGGTTGATTCCATGTTTTAGCTATTGTGAATTGAGCTGCATCAGGGATATTGGTCTGTAATTCTCCTACTCTGCTGCATCTTTTTCAGGTTTAGGAATTAAGGTGATGCTGGCTTCATAAAAAGAATTTGGCAGGATTCCCTCTATTTAAATTGTTCTGAATAGCTTGAGAAGAATTGGAGTTCTTCTTCTTTTTTATTTGGCAGGTAGAGTCATAGACAGTGAGAGAGAGAGACAGAGAGAGAGAAAGGTCTTCCTTCTTTTGGTTCACTCCCCAAATGGCCACCATGGCCTGTGCTGTGCCGATCTGAAGCCAGGAGCCAGGTGCTTCTTCCTGGTCTCCCATGTGGGTGCAGGAGCCAAAACACTTGGGCCATCCTCCACTGACCTCAATGGCCACAGCAGAGAGCTGTACTGGAAGAGGAGCAACCGGAACTAGAACCCGTCGCTCATATGGGATGCCGGCGCTGCAGGTGGAGGACTAACCAAGTGAGCCATAGTGCCGGTCTGAGTTAGTTCTTTTTTTTTTTTTTTTTTTTTTTTTTTTTTTTTTTTTGACAGGCAGAGTGGATAGTGAGAGAGAGAGACAGAGAGAAAGGTCTTCCTTTTTGCCGTTGGTTCACCCTCCAATGGCCGCTGCGGCTGGCATTTCGTGCCGATCCGAAGCCAGGAGCCAGGTGCTTCTCCTGGTCTCCAATACAGGTGCAGGGCCCAAGGACTTGGGCCATCCTCCACTGCCTTCCCGGGCCATAGCAGAGAGCTGGCCTGGAAGAGGGGCAACCGGGATAGAATCCGGCGCCCTGACCGGGACCAGAACCCAGTGTGCCGGCGCCGCAATGTGGAGGATTAGCCTGTTAAGCCATGGCGCTGGCCATGAGTTAGTTCTTCTTTAAATGTCTGGTAGAACTCAGCAGTGAATCCATCCTGTCCTGGGCTTTTCTTTGTTGGGCGGGCCTTTTTACTGTTTCGATTTCTGTGTCAGTTATGGGTGTGTCTAGGTTTCTATGTCTTTGTGGTTCCATTTAGGTAGGTTGTATATGTCCATGAATCTATTCATTTCTGATAGATTTCCCAGTTTTTTGGCATACAAGTCTTTGTAGTGATTTCTGATGACTCTTTTTACTGCTGTAACATTCCCTTTTTCCTCTCTGATTTTATTGATTTGGGTCTTTTCTCTCATTTTTTTTAGTTAGTTCGGCCAATGGTGTGTCAATTTTTTTTTTCAAAAAACCAGCTCTTTGTTTTGCTGATCTTTTGTAATATTTTTTTTTTTTGGATTCAATTCTGTTGATTTTTTTCTCTAATTTTAATTATTTCTCTTCTCCTACTATTTTTGGGTTTGGCTTGCTGTAGTTTTTCTAGGTCTTTGAGATGCATTGATAGCTCATGTATTTGGTTCCTTTCCAATTTCTTGAGGTAGGCACCTTTGCTATGAACTTTCCTCTTACCACTGCTTTTGCTATATTCCATAAGTTTTGATATGTTGTGTTATCTTCATTTGCTTCCAGAAAGTTTTTGATTTCTCTTTTGATTTCCTCTCTTCTGCCTCACTAATTCTGTTTTTAAGGCTCTCAACTGTGTTTTTTATTTGTTCTATTGTATTCTTCATTTCAGTTTGATTTCTCTTCAGTATCTCAATTTCATGTTTTATTAAATTCCTCATTTCATTTTGATTCCTCCTTAAGATTTCATTTTCATGAGATAGATTTTCTTTCATATCCTGAACGGATTTCAGTAGTTCATGTGTTTGTTTTTAATTACTTCTAAATATTCTTATCATAAATTTTTGAGTTCCATTTCTTCCATTTCTTCTATCTTGTTGTTTTCATAATCTTGTATTAAAGTATCATGTTCTTTTGGGAGCATCGTGTTGTCTTCCTTGTTCTTGTTTCCTCAGTTGTTGCATTTGGCATTTTTGGAGATACTCGTTGGTTTCTTCTTCTTTTTTTTTTCCGCTATGGTGGCTTTTCTTGTTGTACTGACTCTGTAGATAAGTGGACTGTCTGCTTTCAGTGAATCTCTAGAAGCTTGTGGTGGGTGTGGCCAGAGAACTCTGTTCAGTTTTTCAGGGTTATGGGTGTGCCTAAGTTGACACACCCAGTTTTGGTGTGGTAAATCTTTCTCTCTCTCTCTCTCTCTCTCTCTCTCTCTCTTAATCAGAAGGGAAGTAATTCTGCTCAGCTGAGCTCTTCTCCTTGATGGCAATCACTGCCTGAGAGATAGCCCCAGTGGGTATAATATTCATCTGCTCTGTCCCAAGGACCACACAAAGGATCTGTGCAGTCCTCAGTGTAGGCTCAGATTCCACTGCAGTGTCTCTCACTGAATAGCCAAGGCTGTCCAAGCTTGTGGCATCTCCCACCGGGATTACTGATGGCCCAGTCACACCATGAATTCTCCTACACACTTTTTTTCCCCACAGTTCCAGTTCATAAGCTCCACACATTCACTAGGTCTTAGTCTCCTGTTATTCCTCCCTACTAGAGTCAGGTTTTTTTTTTTTTTTTTTTTTTGCTCGGCTGATTGCTGGAGCAGCTGTTACATATGTCCAAAATGGCGCCTGCTCTGTCAGCTTGTATGCCTTTGTAAGGTGATTGGAGAGAGAGAATCATGTCTGCACCTTCCCTTTTATTTTTTCTCTCCTCTAGTTAGGCTGGTGTACTTTCTTCCATTGGACTTCAAGCCTCGTTCCCTCTAGGCTCTTCCTGCTGCTTTTCTGCCAGTGTCTCAGGCTACTGCGGTTTCATCTCATCTCTCTTTCCAACACTGGTGTGGAGGCTCTTGGCAGCTGGGGTCCCGAGCTGCGGGTGCCTGTGTCCTCCACATATATCCACCATGTCCCTCTAATTATAGAAGAGTTTCCTCTGCTGTTTTTCCCTAACTGTTCCCTGAGACTACAGTATCTACTTTTATTAAACTATCTTCTCCTGGACTATCAGTAAGCCCCCTCCCTATTCCACCTTCTTGGAACCCTCCAAGACCCAAATCAGTTTTTAATGTGAGGACTTTTCTTTCATGGACTCTTCTTTGGGTACATCCGTCTCGTGAACTTCTGAAGTAATTAGATCAGGAAACAACAGATTTTCTTTCAAGTACATGCTCATTTTTTATTCTAGGATTTCCTACTCCAACTTGTTTATTCAAAATTCCTTGAACAGTGTCTTCTCTGTGAACCTCAGTGTGAGTTCCCTTAAAGCTCCTGAGACTGTCTTTAAGCCTGCCATAGTATTGTATCAAATTAAAAATAAATAATTAAGTAAGATAGAATTTAAGAACCTGTATGATAGGATATTAACAGTCCAGGTTTCCAGAAATTATACTGCCTCATTCATTATCAACTGCAATTTTTATGTATCTATGTAAGGTCCACATAGAATGACCTAGTGTCTCTGGTTGAATGAAAGATCACGAAAGAGCAATTGTGAAGTTGTTCATTCTAAATCAAAAAAGACCGACTTGTGGTTAGGTAGGAAATAATCTGGGAGGTCTTTGCAGCCCAAAGTTACCTTAAAGCCCATTGGTTAGTAGTCTTGCCTTGAATACTATGGTTATATTTTAAATAATATATACATATATTATTTATAATATATATTTCATTGTTGCATTGTATAATAATATATTTCATTATTGAAGTAGTACAATTCATGTGTAAATCTTCCAAGTTTTCAGAATTAATTTAGACTTAATCTTTATGCATTTTTGACAGTTTTTCTATAGGAATTTTTAAAATTTAGATCACAGTTGAGGCAAATCTTTTTGTCTAACACCATGTTTAAGACATGAAATGTTAGCAAATAAAGGGCATTGGCATGTTGGTGACAAACATGACTTGGAATCAAATAATGTACAGCTGATTTTGTAGCTACGGACCTAGAGGGATGAGAGTTACTCTGTCCACTTTCCAGAGTCCTTTTGGGCTTTACAGCAGCTACATATCTGTTGCTCAGGTCAGTAGGCCCTTTGTGATCAACAGTATCAAAACATCTTATTAATCTCAAATAATCAGCATCCTCTGAAGAGGATTCTGGGCCAGAGTGAGTAATGTTTTGAAGATAACCATGATAATTTTTTCACACCTGAAGCAAGGCTGCAAATAACAGAGGAAAGAAAGTGGAATTATCCAGAACAGCCTTGTTCTCAAGGTTCCAGGAAACTATTCAGCATCTTCTGGTAGGTGATTCAATCTCAACACTGTCCACAAACTTCTGGTGTTTCTTAAAAGGATAGCAATCCATGACTTGGGCTGTGCTATTTTATAAACAAATCAAAAGTCCTAAAGTGACCCAAATGGGGCTCTAACTAAGATCCAGACAGCTGGGGTCAATACTGCAACACTTTAACTTAACTAATATCCTCCCTTGACAAGGCATTTTCCTCAGTCTCTCAAGCATCTTACATCAAAATGGGAAATCAGTCTACTTGCACCGTTATACTTGTTCCTTTTTCTATTTCTTAGGATATTCCTTGTAATCCAGATTTAGTCATCAAAAGTTTTATTTCCGCATATGAACAAAAAAGTTTCCAATGTCAATTGTGTTTCTGTGTGGGTACAAACTGATGAGATCTTTACTAATTATATACTGAATCGATCTTCTGTATATAAAGATAATTGGAAATGAAAAAAAAAACCTGGTGTTAAATTGGAAATTGCATAGAAAATTAATTAATTTTTAAAAAAATATTATGTAGGATCTCTGTCTTTAATGTGCTGTACACTCTTAGTCAATGCTATAACTAGTACTCCAACAGTATTTTTTTTTTCCACTTTGTGTTGCTATATGGGGGCAAACTGTTGAAATCGTTACCTAATATATACTAAACTGATCTTTTGTATATAAAGAGAATTGAAAATGAATCATGATGTGATTGGAAGGGGAGAGGGAGCGGGAAAGGGGAGGGATGTGGGTGGGAGGGAAGTTTTGGGAGGGGGAAGCCACTGTAACCCATAAGCTGTACTTTGGAAATTTATATTCATTAAATAAAAGTTTAATTAAAAAAACCAGTTTTGAACACTTAACATTACACTGCTCATTTCTAAATCATATAGTATATTTTTCTAAGTGTTGGTTGTAAACATTCTATATAGCCTGCCTTTCATCAGATGGTCATGTTGCTTATATGAAGAAAAGAGGAAATGTTGATCCAGAACATTTTTCTTATTTTTAAGTTATCCATTTTTTAAAAGGAAGTGAGCATTATTCTATTAGTACTTTTAAGAAACATGACTGGTTGTTTTCTATTATATTCAGCTTTCCTAAATAGCATTCATTGTCTGGCGTGAATAGGTAGATCTGACTAACTTTTTATAGGTTTCTACTCTATTTTTCTGGGTAGACTATAATCTGCCAGCTCTTTCAAGATACTCATGATGATCAGTGGGAATCTGCTGACATTATGTCATCATATGGCAAACAGAAGTCCTTGGTGTACTATAGAGAAGCAGACAAAGTGTATTTGCAAAACCCAGAGGGAACAGAGGCCAGTACAATTGGTAATTCAGTGAGACAGCTATGGAGGGAAATTGCAAAGGACTATGGTCTCATTTGTGAACCTAACTATATTCAATTAAGGCTGGAATCTGAAGGAACTTGTTTTATTGACCTGCAGGGAGTCTGTTGTGTTTGCTATTCTTGAGAGGAGCAATTATTATATATGTATATTAAATGTATGTTAGTCACTGTGAAAAAGGTGAAAGTATGCCTAAAGAATACCCATTACTATTTCAGGTTGCCAAAAAGTATAAATAGATTCCAGAGAGAATAAAAGTCATACTATATGAAAGATTGCAATAGTTAAAGTACTCTGAAAAGGGAGAAGGGAAATCAAACTAATATTAAGGGAATGGAGAAGAGAAAAAAAAAGAAGTTACTCTCTCAGAACTCCACAGTGGGTACAAGTTTCTAGCCAGAGAGAGAAACATCAAAACAGTGAAGAAGATAAAGATAATCAAAGCCAAGGTCATGGAACTGGAAAAAATAAAGATCTTGATAATGAAGAGATTCTGAAAAGAAATCTTATACAACTAGATCTTTTCAATAGGCACAAGAATTGTCCCATAGAAGTTGAATTAAGTTCTGTGAGAAAGAATAATGGAATAATTAGGAGACTCTAAAAGCATTTGGGGAAGAAGAGAAAAGAACTACTGGCTGAAGGAGAAAAGGCAAGGAGTTTGGAATTCTTGAGGGATGTAGAAATAGCTGGATAAAGGCCTATCATGCTTGGCCCTTCCTACTTTTATGAAAGATTTCTTTTTTTAAAAAAATTCTCTATTTATTTACTTATTTGAAATAAGTACTTCACATCTAGTAGTTCACTCCTGAAATGCCTGCAATAAGCTCTCTGTTTCTCTGCCTTTCAAAAAATAAGTTATGTATGCATTTTAAAATGTATTTGAAAGGAAGAGAAAGATATTTTCCATGAGCACACTCACTTCAAAAATGCCTGCAATAGCCAGGATCTAGGAACTCCATGCAGGACTCTCACATAAGTGGCAGGGGATCAAGGTGTACCATCATCTGCTATCTCCCAGGGTATGCATTAGCAGGAGGCTGTATTAGAATTGGAGGCAGGATTCAAACCCAGGCATTCTGCTATGGAATGTAGGAGAGCCTAACAATTGGCTCATAATAAGGATTTATTTTATTTATTTTTTTAAGATGTTATTTATTTATTTGAGAGGTAGAGTTATAGACAGTGAGAGGCAGAGGCAGAAAGAAAGATCTTCCATCCACTGGTTCACTCTATAAATGTTTGCAATGGCCAGAGCTGAGCTAATCCAAAGCCAGGAGCCAGGAGCTTCTTCTGTGTCTCCCTTGCAGGTGCAGGTGCCCAAGGACTTGGGCCATCTTCTACTTCTTTCCCAGGCTATAGCAGAGAGCTGGATTTGAAGTGGAACAGGTGGGATTCGAACTGGCACCCATATGGGATGCCAGCACCACAGGCGGAGGATTAACCCACTGTGTCACAGTGCTGGCCCCTCCTAAGGGCTTAATAAATGAAATATATTTTTGGTTATTATATTTTTCTAGGTATCAGCACAATATAAACTATGATGAAAAATTACTTAGTGTTCAATACATGTCAGGAGGAGGTGAGTTGATAGCCAATAACAAAGGAAATAAAAAATATAAAAAAGAACTCCACATAGTTTTCATGAATAATATATAGTTTATTATGATTAACTACATGTGAGAGTAATTAAAAAATTCTTAGAAAAATGAAATTAAAAGTAAATATGTGATACAAGAAAATTTTGAATTGCATATGTAGTTTTTCCATGAACTTTTTGAGACTCCTTTATATCATTATGGGGACTGAATGGGATTATTTGTGCTATTACCTTGACTGTAAGATGATTAACACTTGGGATGCTGCTTATAGAAAGAGTATAAAAAATTGTCATGGTATGGTACAAAATTCATAACAGAGTAGATACAGTCAGAAACTGATCATCAAAATAACAGTTCTTTTTTAAAAGATTTATTTTATTTATTCAAAAGGCAAAATGATGCAGAAAGAGGGAAAGATAGAAAGAAAAAGAGATATTTCATCCACTGATTTATTCCCTTAAATGGCCGCAATGACCAGGGTTAGGCCATGCTGGAGCCAATAGTGGCCTGGAATTTCATCCAGGTTTCCATATGGGTGGCAGGGCTGAAGCACTTGGATAATATTCTGCTGCTTTCCCAGGTACATTAGCAGGGATCTGGATGTGAAGTAGAATTGACATCCCGGCATTGCATGCTGGCTTTGCAAAATGATGGCTCAACATGATCTGTCACAATGCCTGCCCCCAGTAGTTAATTATTATCTATAATTGTTAACCTTGAATGTAGAAAGGATTACATTCTCCAATTAAAAGGTATAGACTGGCTGAATAGATTAAAAAATAGGACTCAAATATATGCTTCTCCAAGAAACTCACTTCACAAGAAAAGATACACATATATTGAAAGTGAAGGGATAGAAAAAGATATACCAATCAAATGGAAACATGAAATGAACTGGAGTGGGTATACTCAAATACTCATATCAAAAAGTGAGATATATACTTGTATCAGATAAAACAAACTTTAAATTGAAAACTGTCAAAAGATACAAAAAAGGACATTATATACTGACTAGAGGATACGTTCAGCAAGAAGATAGAACAACCATAAATATATGTGGCCAAACATAAGACCATCAAGATACATAAATCAAATATTATTAGACCTATGGAAGAGAAAGATGCCAATATGATATTAGTGGGAGAATTCAGCAGGTTCGCAGTGACTCCCATTTTTGATTTAAAAATTGACACTCTTATTTATGATGTCAGTAATCACCTGAGGCTCTTGTCATGAGCTGCCAAGGATATGGAAGCCTCTTGAGTTCACAAACCACTACCTTATTTAGAAAAGGCCATAATCAAAGTGGAAGTTCTCTCCTCCCTTCAGAGAAAGGTACCTCCTTTGACGGTCCATTCATTCCATTGGGATCTCACTCACAGAGATCTTTCATTTAGGTCATTTTTTTGCAGCAGTGTCTTGGCTTTCCATTCCCCAGAAACTCTCATGGGCTTTTTAACCAGATCCGAATGCCTTATTGGCTGATTCTGGGGCCAGAGTACTGTTTAGGGCATCTGCCATTCTATGAGTCTGCTTTGTAACCTGCTTCCCATGTTGGATTGTTCTCTCCTTTTTAATTATATCAGTTATTATTAGCAGACACTAATCTTGTTTATGTGATCCCTTTGACACTTAATCCTATCATCATGATCAATTATGAACTTAAACTAATCATTTTGACTAGTAAGATGGCATTCGTACATGCCAACTTAATGGGATTGATTTGGAATCCCCTGGCATGTTTCTAGCTCTACCATTACGGGTAAGTCCAAGTGAGCATGTGCCAAACTGTATATCACTTCCCTCTCTTATTCCCACTCTTATTTTTTAGCAGGGATCACTTTTCAGTTAAATTTAAACACCTAAGAATAATTGTGTGTTAATTACAGAGTTCAACCAATAGTTTTTTTTTTTTTTTTTTTTTTTGGACAGGCAGACTTAGACAGTGAGAAAGGTCTTCCTTCCATTGGTTCACCCCCCAAATGACCGCTACAGCCTGCGTGCTGCACTGATCCAAAGCCAGGAGCCAGGTGCTTTTTCCTGGTCTGCCACACGGGTGCAGGCACCCAAGCACTTACGCCATCCTCCACTGCCTTTCCGGGCCACAGCAGAGAGCTTAACTGGAAGAAGAGCAACCAGGACTAGAACCCGGCGCCCATATGGGATGCTGGTGCCGCAGGTGGAGGATTAATTAAGTGAGCCACGGCGCTGGCCCCACAACCAATAGCATTAAGTAGAACAAGAAAATACTAAAAGGAATAAAATAGTAAGCTGTTCCTTGACAGTCAGGACAAGGGCTGATCAAGTCATTGTTTCTCATCATGTTCACTTCTACAGGTTTCCTTTTAGGTGCTCAGTTAGTTGTCACAGCTCAGGGAGAACATATGATATTTGTCTCTTTGGGTGTGGCTTATTTCACTCAGCATGATGTTTTCCAGATTCCTCCATTTTGTTGTGAATGACCAGATTTCATTTTTTTTTACTGCTTTATAGTATTCTATAGAGTACATGTCCCATAATTTCTTTATTCAGTCTTGAGTTGACAGACATATGGGTTGATTCCATGTCTTAGCTATTGTGAATTGAACTGCAATAAACACAAGGGTACAGATAACTCTTTCATATTCTGATTTCATTTCCCTTGGGTAAATTCCCAGGAGTGGGATGTCTGGGACATATAGTAGTTCTATATTTAGATTTCTGTGGTATATCCATACTGTCCTCCACAGTGGCTGTACCAGTTTACATTCCCACGAACAGTATATTAGGGTACCATTTTCCCCACATTCTCACCAGCGTTTGCTGTTTGTTGATTTCATAAGAGCCATTCTGACTGCAGTGAAGTGAAACCTTATTGTGGTTTTGATTTGCAATTTCCTGATGGTTAGTGATCCTGAGCATTTTCTAGAGTGTCTGTTGGCAATTTGAATTTCCTGTCTTGAAAAATACTTCTTCTTTAAGTCCTTTGTCCATTTCTTACCTCGATTGTTTTCTTGTTGTTCAATTTCTTGAGCTCTTTATAGATTCTGGATATTAACTGTTTATCAGTTATGTAGTTTTCAAATATTTTTTCCCTTTCTATTGGTTGCCTCTTCACTGTGCTGTGTTCCTTTTGCAGTGCAAAAGCTTCTTTGATATAATCGTATTTGTCAATTTTGGATTTGATTGTGCTTCTGGGGACTTTTCAAGAAATGTGCTTATGCAAATGTCTTGCAGAGTTTCCCTATTGTTCTCTAGTAATTTGATGGTATCATGTCATAGATTTTGGTCTTTGATACGTTTTGAGTGGATTTTTTGCAAAGTGTATGTTAGGGGTCTAATTTCATACTTCTGAATGCAGAGATCAAGTTTTCCCAGCACCAGTTGTTGAAGAGACTGCCCGTGATCCAGCGATTGTTTTTAGGTCCTTTGTCAATGATAAGTTGGTTTTCAATGAGTGGATTGATTTATGCAATTTTTAAAAGGATATATTAAATTAGCAATCTAAGGATTCACCTCAAGAATTTAGAAAAGTACAAAACAAACCCAAAATAGCTGGAGGAAAGAAATAAAAAGAATCAGAACTGAAATAAATAAAATGGAATCTTAAGAGATACTAAAGAACAATAAAACAAAAATCTGTTTTTTTAAAAGATAAGTAAATCAGACAAGGCTTTAACAGAATAACACAAAGAAGCTTAGTAAAATAAATAAAATTAGAGATGAAAAAGGAGACATTACAACCAATACCACAGAAATCGCTTTGACAGACTATATGCTAACAAACTGGAAAACCTCAAAGAAATGGATAAATTTCTGCTTACATATAATCCACCAAGATTAAATCAAGAAGATATAGAAAATCTAAGCAAGTCCATAACAACTAACAAGATAGAAGCAGTAAATTTTTTAAAAGATTTATTTATTTATCTGAAAGATTTGTAGAGAAAAAGGTGGAGAGAGGGAATGAGGGAATGAGGGAGGGAAAGTGTGTATGTGTGTGTGTGTGTGTGTGAGAGAGAGAGAGAGAGAGAGTGAATGAATGAATATGAATCTTCTATCAACTGGTTCACTCCCCTGATGGCTGCAATAGCCAAGGCTGGACCACCCCAAAGCCAAGAGCCTGGAACTTCATCCGGGCCTCCCATGTGGGTGGCAGTGGACCAAGCACTTGGGTCATTTTCCACTGCTTTTCACAGGCCCATTATCAAGGAGCTGGATCAAAAGTAATGCAAGCTGGACATGAACTAGCACCTGTATGGGATGTTCACATTGCAGGTGTGACTTTACCTGTGCCACAATGCCAGCCTGAGAAGACTCCCATCAGAGAGAAACACCCAGGACCTGATGATTTTAAACCTAAATTCTGCAAAACATGTAAATAGGAACTAACTTCAATACTCTTCAAACTTTTCCAAAATATTAAAAAGGATGGAACTTTGCCAAAGTCTTTTTATAGGACCAACATTACTCTGATACCAAAACTAAAGATACAATACACAAAGATAACTATAGACTAGTATCACTGATGAACATAGTTGCAAAAATTCTCAACAAAATATTATCAAAGTGAATCCAGCACTACATCAAAAAGATCATCCATCATGATCAAATGAAGTTTATCCCAGAGGTGCAAAGTTGGTTTAACATTTGTAAATTAACCACCAACCTCATAAATCACATCAACAAAATGAAGAACAAAAGTCATGTGATGCTTCTCAAAAGATGTAGAGAAAGTATTTGAAAAGATTCAACATCTCTTCATGATAAAAAAAATTCCCAAAAAATTAGGTATAGAAGAAACACACCTCAAAATAATAAAGGCTATGTATGAACAAAACAACAGCCAATATCATACTAAATGGAGAAAGTTTGGGAGCATTTTACCTCAGATCTAGAAGAAGACAAAAATGTGTACTTTTACCACTTTTATTCCATATAGTATTTGAAGTGTTAGCAAGGGAACTTAAGGAAGAGAATGAAATAAAGGCATTGAAATTGTAAAGAAAGAAAAAATATCCATGTTGATTAATGACATGATTTTGTACATAAACTCATATCCACCACCAAAGAATTGTTAGAACTGATAAACCAATTCAGTAAATCACAGGATACAAAACCAACACATAAAAAGAGTAGCATTTTTTTAAAGAAAGCTTTCATTTAATGAATACAATTTTTATAGGTACAGCTTTAGTAATATAGTGGTTCTTCCCCCCATACCTGCCCTCCCACTCTGACTCCCATCCCACCTCTTACACTCACACCCAATTCTTCATTAAGATTAATTTTACTTAACTTTATATACAGAATTCCAACTCCATACTAAGTAAAGATTTTAATAATTTGCACCCCCCACACCCACAAAGTGTAAAGTCCTTTTTGAAAATAAGTTTTACACGTTAATTCTCATAGAACAACTTATTAAGGACAGAGGCCCTACATGGGGTGTAAGTGCAGTGACTCCTGTTGTTGATTTAACAATTGACACTCTTATTTATGATGTCAGTGATCTTGACATGAGCTGCAAAGGCTATGGAAGCCTTTTGAGTCCACAGACTTTGTCAGTATTTAGACAGGGCCATAAGCAAAGTGGAAGTTCTCTCCTCCCTGCAGAGAAAAGTATATCCTCCTTGATGGCCCCTTCTTTGATGGCCCCTTCTTTCCACTGGAGTCTCACTCAAAAGATCTTTCATATAGGATATTTTTTTGCCACAGTATCTTTTCTTTCCTTGCCTGATATGCTCTCATGTGCTTTTCAGCCAGATGCAAATACCTTAAGTGCTGATTCTGAGGTCAGAGTGCTGTTTAAGGAGTTTGTCAATCTCTTGAGTCTGCTGTTTGGACTGCATCCCATGTTGGAACATTCTCTCCTTTTTAATTGTATCTTTTCTTATTACCAGACACTTGGTCTTATTTATGTGATCCCTTTGACACTTAATCCTAGCTATATGATCAATTCCACACTTAATATGAACACTTTAACACGTGAGATGGCATTAGTACCCTCTAGCTTAGTGGGATTTGGGGTCCCATGGCTAGTTTTTAGCTTTACCCTTAGAAGTAAGTCTGTGGGAATGTGTGCTGAACTGTATAGCTTCTCCCTCTTATTGCCACTCTTATTTTTTACTGGGATCTATTTTCAATTGACTTTATATTCTTATGGTTAATTCTGTGTTAAGTAAAGAGTTCAACTAATGGTATTAAGTAGAAAATAAAGACAAAGAAAAATAAAATAAAAAATAAACTGTTCCATGACAGTTAAGACAAGGGCTGTTCAAGTCATTGCTTCTCATATTGTCAATATCACTTCTACATGTTTCATTTAGGTGCTCTGTTATTTGTCACAGATCAGTGAGAACATATGGTATTTGTCCCTTTGAGACTAGCTTATTTCACTAAGTATCACTAAGTATGATGTTTTTCAGTTTCATCCATTTTGTTGCAAATGACCGGATATCTTTTTTTTTATCACTATGTAGTATTCCATAGAGTACATATCCCATAATTTTTTAATCCAGTCTTTTGTTGATGGACATTTAGGTTGACTCCATTTCTTAGCTATTGTGAATTGAGCTGCAATAAACATGGAGGTATAGATAACTCTTTTATTTGCTGATGTCTTTTCCCTTGGATAAATTCGAAGGAGTAGGATAGCTGGATCCTATGGTAGGGTTACATTCAGATTTTTGAGGTATCTCCAAACTTTATTCCATAGTGGTTTTACCAGTTTGCATTCCCACCAACAGTGGATTAGGGTACCCTTTTCCTTACATCCTCACCAGCATTTGTTGTTTTTTGATTTCTGTATGCAAGCCATTCTAACTGGGGTGAGGTGAAACCTCATTGTGGTTTTGATTTGCATTTCCCTGATGGCTAGTGATCCTGAACATTTTTTCATGTTTCTGTTGGCCATTTGGATTTTCTCTTTTGAAAAATGCCTGTTTAAGTCCTTGGCCCATCTCTTAACTGGGTAGTTTGTTTTGTTCTGGAGTTTCTTGATCTCTTTGTAGATTCTGGTTATTAATCCTTTATCAGTTGCATAGTTTGCAAATAATTTCTCCCATTCTGTTGGTTGCATCTTTACTTTCCTATTTCTTTTGCTGTACATAATATTCTCAATTTGAATATTCCCATTTGTTAATTTGGAATTTGACTCCATGTGCCTCTGAGGTCTTTTCCAAGAACTCTTTGCCTGTGCCTGTATCTTGCACAGTGTCCCCAATGTTCTCTAATAATTTGCTGGTGTTGGGTCATAGATTTAGATTTTTTTTGGACAGGCAGAGTTAGACAGTGAGAGAGAGAGACAGAGAGAAAGGTCTTCCTTTTTCCAAGTGGCCACTACGGCTGGCACGTTGCGGCCAGTGCTGCGCCGATCCGAAAACAGGAGCCAGGTGCTTCCTCCTGGTCTCCCATGCAGGTGCAGGGCCCAAGGACCTGGGCCATCCTCCACTGCTCTCCAGGGCCACAGCAGAGAGCTGGACTGGAAGAGGAGCAACTGGGACAGAATCTGGTGCCCCAACTGGGACTAGAACCTGGGGTGCCTGCGCTGCAGGCGGAGGATTAGCCTAGTGAGCCACAGCGCTGGCCTAGATTTAGATCTTTAATCCATGTTGTGTGGATTTTTGTGTAAGGTGTAAGGTAGGGGTCTTACTTCATTCTTCTTCTGTATGTGGAAATCCAGTTTTCCTAGCACCATTTGTTGAAGAGACTGTCCTTGCTCTATGGATTGGTTTTAACTCCTTGATCAAATATATGTCAGTTGTAGATGTTTGGATTGAATTCTAGTGTTTCTATTCTGTTCCATTGGTCTATCCATGTATTTTTGTACCAGTACCAGGCTGTTTTGATTATAACTGTCCTGTATTATGTCTTGAAATCTGGTATCGTGATGCCTCCAGCTTTGTTTTTTTATACAAGATTGCTTTAACTATTTGAGGTCTCCTATGCCTCCATATGAGTTCTGCAACTGTAGGATGAAAAGTTCTGTAGAAATCTGTTAGGTCTATTTGGTCTATAGTGTTGATTATATCTGCTATTTCCTTGCTGATTTTCTGCGTGATCGATCTGTCCATTGCTGGAAGTGGGATATTGAAATCTCCCATTACTATTGTATTTGAATCTTTGTCTCCTTTTATATCCCTTAACATTTCTTTTAAATAGCCAGATGCCTTGTAATTAGGGCATATTTGTTTATAATAGTTATATCTTCCTGTTGGATTGATTCTTTAATCATTACATAGTGCCCTTCTTTTTCTCTTTTAACAGTTTTTGTATTAAAGTCTGATATTAGGATGCCTACACCAGCTCCTTTTTGGTTTCTGTTGGCATGGAATACCTTTTTCCATCCTTTTACTTTCAGTCTGCATGCATCTTTGTTGGTGAGATGTGTTTCTTATAGGCAGCAAACAGATGTTTTTTTTTTTTTTTAATCCATTCAGCCAGTCTGTGTCTTTTAACTGGAAAGTTGAGGCTGTTTACATTCAAAGTGAGTATTGATAACTAATTACTTTGCCCTGCAATTTTTCCATAAATATATTTTTTATTTTGAATTTCCTTTGAACTTTTTTGAGAGATTTTCTTCCTTTACCTTTTTACATAGTGATGACCCTGTTTCTGTGTTTCTGTGTGCAGCACATCTTTAAGTAGGACTGGACTGCTGGTGACAAATTCTTTCAGTTTCTGTTTGTTATGGAAGGTCTTTATTTCACCTTCATTCATAAATGAGAGCTTTACTGGGTGTCATTGGTATTCTTGGGTGACAGTTTTTTTTCTCTTAAGATGTTGACTATATATCCCTATTCTCTCCTAGCCTGTAGGGTTCCTGATGAGAAGTACTCTGTGTGTCTAATTGGGTATTCTCTGAAAATAATCTGGCATTTCTCTCATGTACATTTTAGAATCTTTATATTTTACTGTGGTGAGTTTGATTGCAATGTGTCATGGCGAGGATCTTTTCTGGTCATGTCTATTCAGCATTCTATGTGCTTTCTGTGTTTGGTTGTCCCTTTCTTTCTCCAAACCTGGTAAGTTTTCTGCTATTATTTAACTAAAAAGGCCTTTTATCCTTTCTCTCTTTCCATGACTGCAGGAACTCCTAGAACCTATATATTGGGTCATTTTATAGTATCCTGTAGATTCCCAACATTGTTTTTTAGTTTTCTACTGTCTTCTTCTTGCCTCTGGCTTGACTGTATAATTTCCTGTGCTTTGTCTTCTAAGTCCGATATTCCTTCTTCTGCTTCATTGATTCTGTTGTTAAGGCTCTCTACTGCATTTTTATTTGTTCTATTGAATTCTTCATTTAATTTTGATTTCTCTTTAAGACCTCAACTTCATAGGAGAATTTTTTCATGTTATTTATAGATTTCAGTAGTTCATGCATTTACTTCTAATTACTTCTATGTAATCTATGATCAGTTTTTTAAATTCTATTTCTTGCATTTCTTCCATCTCATCATCTTCACAATCTAGTATTGAGAGAAATGTGTCCATCCTTTTTTTTTCTCTTCTAATTTGGCAGTATGCTATCCCCCATGGGGCTCTAGCTGGGTTCCCTCTCAGCTCTTCCTGCAGCTTTATCACCAGTGGCTTGGGATGCTGTGGTGTAGTCTCACCTCACTTTCCAATGCTGGTTTGTAGGCTCCTGTCTGTTGGCTAGGCTGTCAGCTGCTGGAGTCCCATAGGTCCACCATGTCCCTCTAATTTTGGTAGAGTTTCCTCTGCCATTTTCTCCCTAACTCTTCCGTGAGACTACATTCTCTCCACTTTTTTAAAACTAACTTCTCCTGGACTAGAGCAGTAAGCTCCCTCCCTCCTCTGCCATCTTTGTATTGCCCTCAAGAGTAGCATTTTTATACACCAAAAATGACCTGGCTGAAAAAGAAATCCTATTCATAACAGCTACAAAAATCTTAAATATTTAGGCATAAATTTTATCAAAGAACTGAAAGATATCTACAATGAAAACTATGAAACACTGATGAAAGAAATCATCAATCACATACACAAGAAAATGGAAAGATATTCTGCGGTTATGGATTAGAAGAATTAATACTGTTAAAATGTATTACCAAAAGCACTCTACAGTTTAAATGCAGTCCCTATCAGAATACTAATGGCATTTCTTATAAAATTAGAAAATAATCCAAAAATTAAATTAAATTACAAAAGATCCAGAATAAACAAAGGAATCCTGAGGAAAGAAAAATCAAGATGGAGACATCACAATACCTGATTTCAAAGAATACTGCAAATCTGTAATAATCAAAACAACATGGTACTGGCATAAAAACTACCATGGAAATCAATGGAATAGAATAGATAGCCCAGAAATTAATCCACAGATATACACCCAACTAATTTCTGACAAAGATGTTGAGAACATACATTGGAAGAAGGAGAGTCTTTTCAACAAATATTGCTGGAAAACTGGATTACATATGTAGAAGAATGAAATTATATCCATAGCTCTCAGTATATATGAAAAACAATCTCAAGATGGATCAAAGACCAAATATAAGACCCAGAACTTATGAAACTGCTAGAAGAAAACATGGGAGAAATACTTCAAGACGTTAGTGTAGACAATTTTTTTTTTTTGACAAGCAGAGTAGACAGAGAGAGAGACAGAGAGAAAGGTCTTCCTTTGCCGTTGGTTCACCCTCCAATGGCCACCGCGGCCGGCGCACCATGCTGATCCGAAGGCAGGAGCCAGGTGCTTCTCCTGGTCTCCCATGGGGTGCAGGACCCAAGCACTTGGGCCATCCTCCATTGCACTCCCGGGCCATAGCAGAGAGCTGGCCTGGAAGAGGGGTAACCGGGACAGAATCCGGTGCCCCGACCAGGACTAGGACCCAGTGTGCCAGCGCTGCAAGGCGGAGGATTAGCCTGTTGAGCCACAGCTCCAGCCAATGTGTAGACAATTTTTTGGGGGTAAGATCTCAAAAGCACAGGCAACAAAAGCCAAACTAGACAAATGGAATTCTATCAAATTCAGAATATTTTATGACTTATTTCAAAGACAGACTGAAAGTGAGCGAGCGAGCTAAAGATAGAGCTATTCTATCCCAAAATGACCACATTAGCATAGGCTAGGTTAGGCTGAAATCAGAAGTCTGGACATGCATCTGAGTCCCCCACAGGGGTGACAGGGACACAAGAACTTGGGCTATGATTCACTGCCTTTTCAGGCACATAAGTTGGGAGTTGGATCATAAGTGGAGCATCCGGAACTCAAACTGGCACCACAATATGAGATGTTGGCATCCCAAGCAGCACCTTAGTGTGTTGTACCACAGTACTGGCCCCAGAAGCTTCTATATAGCAAAAGAAACAAAACAGTGAGAAGACATTCAACACAGTGGGAGAAAATATTTGCAAGCTACTTATCTGACAGACAATTAATATCCAAAATATTTTGGCAACTCAAAAAACTCAACAAGAAAACAATCCAGTTAGGAAATGGGCAAAGGACCTGAATATACAGATCTCAAAAGAAGAAATACAAATGGCCAAAATATATTTGAAAAAATATTCAGTATTACCTCACCCTGTAAGGATGACTATCATCCAAAATAAAAAAGTAAATGCTGGCTAGGGTGTGGGTAAAAGGAACTCTTATACACCTTGGTGGGAATGTAAATTAGTGCTGCCACTGTGGAAAGCAGTATGGCGACTTCTTATAAAACTAGAAATGAATTTGCTATGTGATCCAGCAATCCCACTACTGAGTGTATACTTGGAAGACATGAACACATTGTATCAAAGAGGTACCTTTGATAGGTTTAAAATGCAGACTCATTCAAGCTGTCCATCACCAGATGAATGCATAAAGAGTGTGATATATATAATGGAATATTATTCAGCAGCATAAAGAATGAAACTACTATTTGCATAAAAATGGATGCAACTGTAGGACATCATGTCAAGTGAGATAAGCCAGAGACAGAAATAAAATTACTGTATGTCCCCCCTTATATGTGGGAGCTAAAAAAATTCTCTTCAGTATGAACCCAGGTTGTTATTTATTAGATGCTGGGAGAGTTGAGAGGGAATCGGGGAGTTTGGATTAAAAAAATAGGTGAAGGTAGGTGTGGTTTATACATTGTGACAAATATATCAATATAAGGTATTAATAGTAGGGGAAGTTGGGAATGGGGTGTATGGGAACTCTTTGTACAACTCCACAATTTTTGTTTTGTAAATTTAAAAGCATTCTGAAATAAAAAGAAAAAAATCATGGTAAAAGATCCATATCCATATGATTTTGTTTTCAGCTGATAAAACTTTATCATGAGAATGCATTAATAATGCTTTCTCTTCATTAAACCTATTATAAGCAAGCAATATAAGAATTTTAATGCCTCACATATTCTTCAAAATCATACTGTTCTTCCTTTTTAATATTGTTCTTACATTGTTTAATATAGTATAGTATATATCAAAATGTGTAAACCATACAATTATGAATATTGGCTATGAGTTCACAAATTAAAATGGAAACCAAATATGGCTACTGCTACTACTGATTATTCTATTGTTTCAATCTTTTCAAAGCAGTCCCAATAGAATCTACTGTCATTATGCCACACATTCTTGCAGCTTTCAGGTTCTCTCACATTTTAAGGATCATCATAACTGTGCAAAGTATCACATATTAATGTCCTATTAGGAAACACATGTTTACTTCTATAGTGTTTTATGAGCATCTACATTTGTTTATAGCTATAGATGTTCCTTACAAGGTAAACCTTCTCCAAAACTTCTAGGAAAAAAGACCTCTAAAAGTCACATATATTCATTTCACTTTACAACATTATGGCAAGGAACCTTGAGAGACATTTCTGTTTCATATTCCTGTATCCCCTGGTGGCTGCAAAACATCCAAGAGCTGGATTTGGTAGACACAAAGGAAAGTAAAAATAGTGTTCTGTGATTCTACTTATTAACTCTGTGACTTTGGGGTAGTCACTTATTACTTAGGAGTTTAAGTTGCTCAACTGCCTTTTTTTTTTTTAAAAAAAAAAAAAAAGTCCTTGTATTAGGGTGGATCCTCAGAGATTCCTCCAACTTCAGATTTTATGTTTTGGCATAAGGAGTTGAGTTTGTCAGAGGAGGAAACCCTGCTTTGAGTCTGCTCTGAATGCTTCTTTACTTACCTAATTTTCTTTTATGAAACTTCCTCTGTTTTGAAAAAAGGAAGATAAGCCAGAGGAGAAAAGTCTGTACTTAATATTGGTGGTGTATTCCTATGAACATGCAATATTCACAGCACATTTTCACCTGCTTAGGAGGTGTAGGAAATCACTTTGTGGTTTGGGGTTTCTCAATGATACCAAGGTATGAGGTGTAGAAATAACTTTAAAAAACCACATCTGTGATTCTGTGGGTTGTGAATGCTACCTATAGCAGCCCATGCTTGTTAATTTAAGTACAGCTTAATGAAAAGTCTATCTATTACAGTGGCAGGGACAAAGATTTAAATCATTTTTCTTGGTAAAAATAAGTTCATCCAAGTGTATTTGATTTTTTAAGTCATATGTTAATAATTGTATTATAACAAGTAAAGGAGCAAAAAGGTGCATTTAAAAAAACAAGTATTTTCTCTGTTCCTATTTTACATGTCTCTCTCTATTGAGGGAAATAATGCTAATCAAACTTCAGATGTTTTCTTTACCATCTTTTACTCTGTTCATGCAAATACAGGAAAGCAAGCTCTTCTACCAATTATTTATACAATAAAACTCATACACTAATAAGATATGACTCTACAATATCAACATTTCTTTGATTAGCAAAGTCCTCCTAACCCATACCCTGTCTTCTCTAAGCTTGATTCCAGAGCTCCTTTGCCATTTGTATGGTTCTCATTCTATAAAAATGAGAAGAAGCCATTCATTTCAGAAGAAGGCATTCTCTTGGGGGTGATGAGTAAGCACAACACTTCCTTTCTAGTAGCTATAAACTTTACTATAGATATAAAATTTACTCTCCACACTATAACATTTGAATGATTTGGGAACCTAAATATTTAGCCCTATTGTAGGTTGATCTGAAAAGGTTCAAAAGCTGCTTTTGAAGTGGTTTTACAGAAAGGAAAAAAAAATTCAGGTGAAAAAAATTCAGGTGAAAAAAATTCAGGTGAAAAAAATAGCTGACCATGATCACACTTTCAAAGTGGTAGCTACCCTTTTCATACAGCACAGCACTTGGACCTCATTTGTAACTCAGTTAAAACAACAAAATGGAGAGTCTTAGCTGCTTAGAAATACCATGTTGGAGTCTGGTTTGGAAAAGTATCCCTTATGTTATTTGACCACAGAAATTGTCTAGTTGCTGTGGTGTACACAACACTGCTTAAATTTCTCAGTAAAAAGAATTAGCACATCAGTGTTACCTAAGGAAATAATGGTCTCTGTGCTAGGGGAACAAGTTGTTTCTATGCACATAGTGTTGATTCTGAAATGTCATTCCATAGATACAGTTTATATCTGGATGAAGAGCCAGCCAGTTCAGCAGGAAGTCAAGGCTCCTGTATAATATAATGATGAGACATTTTTTAACCTAATGGGACTCTGCATGACAAAAAAATTTAAGATAATAATAGTACTGGATAAATTATAATCTGCTAGTTCAACCCCAGAAGGAAAGAGTCCCTCTATATATTGTTGCTATAAGAGTTATTAGAAGATTTGTAGCTTTTGAAGGAAGAGTTTAATATTTATCTATAAGAGTCTGAATTAGAGGCAGAGAATATGGAATAAAGCAGATTACTTCAGTGACTTCAAATCCTCATACTTCTAGAAGCCTAACGGATAGAAATTTCATTACTTTTTGAGAAGACCCTGGGATGAGTACAGCTTTAATTGGTAGAATTAAAAGAAGAATTAGAAGTGTATATTTAAGGACCTTAAAAGAATCTTGGTGAGAATATTCTTGAGAAACTGGGCACAATGATTCACAGGAATTGGAAATAACTATGACAACAGATTGCCACTGGCATCTTCCTTCGGATTCATATCCAAAAATGAGAAGCATTTGATAGTCCTTTCAGTGATATCAAATCTTATCCAAAGTATAAACAGAGGAAGAGTTTGTGCAGCTTGGATTCAGTCATAGTTTAGACAGGTAGATCTCTAAATCAACAGGAAAGCAGTTGAGGAAGTCCACAGAGACATCTTACGTGCTAAGCCTGTTAAGAAGGAGGATTATCATCAGTGTCAATAGACACGGGCAACTTGGGCAACAGATGTGGGTAATCCACAAGAACTTTGGCTCCCAACAACTGTCTTAGTTATGCCCAGCTGTGCATCTGCCAATGCTAATCCATCATAACACAACCTGCTATTTACCTTCCCTGCACTGATAGGGATTTCAGGGGAAGATGAAAAAGAACCAAAGACCTATGAGGTAATTTAGAGTGTTCTTGAATTTAAACTTTTTCCTTTTACTTTCTATCGTCTGGCATTATTGACAAGATAACACAATACCTAATTGCAGCTATAGTAATTGTCTGTTGCCAGAGTTAATTCAAAGAAATAAGTTTGCTGAGTTTATTATTTACTGTATTTTTAATACCATGCAGAATCACTTAATAGAAATTAGATGAGAATGTAATTTATTAGGCACTTATCCATCTTTAATGCTCTGGCTCTTTCACATAAGGAAGATCTATCAGGTATTCTTAAAAAGGATAAACAGCTAAACATAAGTAAAGCACCATAAGCAATCCTCTAAAGCAATCAAGATTTATGATAATCCTGCCCAACTAAAAAGAAAGAGAGTAAAGAGAGAGCAAAGAAAAACTCTGCTCCTCTACTAATCCATACCATTATCTTGTGTGTGTATGTGTGTATGTGTGTGTGAGATAAGTCAATGAGACTAAGGTCAACAGCTCTTTAAGATACAAAATGTGCTATTCCCTGTAAGGTATTTTCTTCCATGAGGTGTGTTCTCATCCCCACCCCCATGAACTGCTTATGATTAGTAGGCTGTGGTTGCTTGCTAAATTGAAAATAAAGCTCAGAGCTCTATGATAATGGGGTGAGGATCCTAGATTCTATCCCATGCCTATACAGTCATTCACATCTTGAAGTCTATGTGATGTTTTGATGTAGGCATTACCAAATCATGTGAAAAAGAGATATCCTCGCCCTTTGCCTGGACCTTGCCCTATTTGTGAACTATAACCCACCCTAGAACCTCACTGTGAGAAATTTTGATAAGGAACAAGGTGAAACTCTGAGATGGACTCTGGGCTCATGCCATACTCAGGTTGAACCAAAAGTATTTCTTGTGTTTATAAAATATGTAATGTTTTTAAAAATTCATTGTATGTGATTCAACATTAAAAATTCACCTATAATTGTTTTAGGAGATTACTGTGGAAACAGATGGATAGCCTCATAGACATGAGGATATTTAAAGTGTCTTTAAAAGGAATGAAAAGTGGGGCAAGCGTCCCCATTACACATGAATTACATGTTCATCTATAAATTGCTTCTTCTAAAGCAAATTGAAAGTTTTTTGAAGAATGCAATAATATTCACTCTTGGGATCCATTCATATACAAGGTGTTCAATATTTGTACATATTGTCTTAAGAAATTGCCATTTTTTAGATGAAAAATGACAGTGTTGGCAATTTCACACTCTTCAACCTAAGGGTTAAACTCCTGTACCATACCTCAATATAGCATACTGGAAAAAAAAAAGATGGGCACTTTGAAGAGAGATGTCTGGATTAAAATCCCAGCTCTACCAACTGTGTGACTTTTGCAGAGTGCCATAGTCTATCTGAGTCTGAATTTCATTATCTGAAAATTGGAGAGAATAATGCCTTTTTCATAAGATGGTTGTGTGAATAAAGTTAGAATAACATGCTAAAAGGTCTGACTCAGTGATTTCAATAATAGTAATTACTATTATCCCAGAGATACCATTCTTAGAGTTAACATTATAAATGTCACAAGGAGTCTGTAGAGACGAAAAATATACTAGTGGCTGCTTAGGACTCGACAGTTTTGGGGGAAATCCGAAGTGGTCACTAAATCTTGATAAAAATGTTTTAAAATTTGACAATGGTAATTATTACACAACTCTGAATATACTACAAATCACTGAATAATGCAGTTTAATTGGGTAAATTGTGTTGTATGGAGGTTATATCTCAAGAAATCTGTTTGTAGAAATCATAAAGAACGCACGTAAAGTCACAACCAAAGCTCTAAGCTGTTTTGGAAAAAAGTAGTTTGTAGGCTTGCCCTTTACAAGGCTCATTTATAGGCTAGAAAAAGACAAACAAATGTCTGTGTATTTCGTGAATTAATCCAGTTTAGCATTAGAAAGTCAGCACTATGCATTATTTCTAATTGGCTATTTCTGATACTAGCCACAGAGGGAAGGGGTTGTTTCTCACTATTCCACATCTGGCAAACATCTAGTTTTGATATCACAAATGTCATGAAGTAAAGATTTATTCCAAGATTTGCTTCAGAGTTGAAGAAAAAGCCACAATTGACAGACTGTTTGGCTGCCTCCCATCTCAGGCCTCCCAGTGTTTGGTGTGTAGTCACATGAATAAGAAAGCTGTGTTCTCCAACGCTTTCTCATTCCAATTGCATAAGCTCAATGTGAGTCTGGTTTTGAACAGCAGCACAGCTTGGACAATGTTCAATCACCACACAGAGTCTATGCAATGCAAAAAGCAGACCAGGGAGGCCTAAAAAGAGGGCATAATAGTAACTTGTCCAGATGATCAAATTACATTTTCCTCTTCTAACTGTTAGACATTTACAGGGACACAGTTTGGAGATGCCTTGGGGTCCCATTTAATCCCTATGTAGAAACCAAGCGTTTGCCAATAAAGGGCCAGATTCTTATGCAGGGAATTTTATATGTAGAGTTTTTTTGGATACAGCTCTGGACAGAAAGGGATTCCAGTTTTGAATACTGCATTATGGAGCATTTGTAAACAGTCCATTTTCTGTTATGGATGATGTTTTTATCCCAAAGTGTTATTCAGCGAATTGGCTTCTTCCCCCACCACCTCTGCAATTTATGCATAAGATAAAAACAGTTATCAAGGATTATAGATCAGTGTTTTCATCTTCATTTACACATCATCCTCTGAAGATGCAATATCTTGCTGTTTAAATGCATTTGTTTGTTTTTTAATCAAAAGCAACTGTGAGTCATACCCGGAATTAAATAGCAACAATAAGGCGTTAGAATGCAGCCAGACTGCAAGCATTAAACCAGACTGTAAACCCACTACATTGTCTGAGGTACATTAGTGCAGGGAAGGTCAGCTCCTGGGAAGTTGGGAAAGAGGTGATGCCTTTCTGTAGTATTTTTCCAGTCAGTTTCTGCCCAGGCACCCAGTGTTTTGCTGTTGTCTTCTGGGCACTCCAGTCCTGATGCTGCTGAAATCATGGAAACGGATTCTGCCCTGCAGCCCAATGTGCTGGCACTTTTTCTTCTTTGATCTTTTCCATCCAAACTTGTCCATCATATATATCCCATTTGTGTGTGTGTGTGTGGTGTGTGTGTGTGAGAGAGAGAGAGAGAGAGAGGGAGAGGGAGAGGGTGAAGGAAAGGGAGAGAAATACAGGTTTTTATTGGTTGGCACAAGGTTATGACATTTTGTGTTTTTTTTTGTTTGTTTGTTTGTTTTTTTTTTTTTGACAGGCAGTGTTAGTGAGAGAGAGAGACAGAGAGAAAGGTCTTCCCTTTCCGTTGGTTTACCCTCCAATGGCTGCTACGGCCGGCGCGCTGCGCTGATCCGAAGCCAGGAGCCAGGTGCTTCTCCTGGTCTCCCATGCAGGTGCCAGGGCCCAAGGACTTGGGCCATCCTCTACTGCACTCCAGGGCCACAGCAGAGAGCTAGACTGGAAGAGGAGCAACCGGGACAGAACCAGCGCTCCAACAAGGACTAGAACCCGTAGTGCTGGCGCCACAGGCGGAGGATTAGCCTAGTGAGCCTCGGTGCTGGCCTGGTTATGACATTCTTAAGTAGTATTCTATTATAATTGAAGAGCTTCATTGAGTGAGCTGTGTGTTTTGCCTTTTGGAGGAAGCAGTTGTATTTTAGTAAGGGGCTTAAATGTTTTGAATTATAGTTGATTCAATCAGGGATAAATTTTAGTTTCTGAGAACTTTCATGCTTTCTCAAATAATGTTGACTAGATTATAGCTGTCTTCTTGGTCTGTACATAGGAAAAAATGTGTGTGTGTGTGTGAAGTAGAATCCACATGAAGAGGGAAGCGATCAACAAAGATATGCTATGCCATAAGGACCTGGAAAAAGTAAATCATTAAGTAATACAATTTGCCTGTTGATCGTAAGTAAATACTAGCAGCAGACAGATCAACCAACAGTGAAGAAAGCAAAGATGGGATAGCATTTTTATATACATATTTTTATTTACTATTTCTTTGAAAGACAGAGTATCAGGGAGAGAAAGAGAGAGGGAGAGAGAAGAGAAGAGAAGAGAGGAGAGAGAAGAAAAGAGATCTTGCATCCACTGGTTTACTGCCTAAAAGGCTGGATCAGCCAGGGTTGGTGCAAACAAGCCAGGAGTCAAGAAGCCCATCCACAGGGTAACAGAGGCCCAAGCACTGCACTTGGCCATTATCTACTGTGTTCCCAGGTGCATTTTCAGGAAGATGGATCAGAAGCAGGAAAGCTGAGACTCTTAATGGCACACCAATACGGAATGTTGCCATCACAAGTAGTGGTTTAAGCTGGAGCTGTACCACACCAGTTCCCAGCGTAGTATTCTTATGGATTCTAGAATGAAAAAATGAATCTATGAATTTGAGTAAATTTTATGAAATATCATCTATAGCCACAGAACGATGGTGGCTGTTCTGGAATCAAGAAGAACTTCAAGCCATATGTATTTTCATCTATAACCATTTTGTATACAGGCAAACAATATCTGGAAGGCTTGTAATTTATACAAGCACACAAAAACATGCATAAAAAGACACATACCCCTATACTAAAATTTTTAGATGATAAATTATGCAAACTTTAGGACTGTGAACAATTTGCTCACTTGGCATTTTGTAGCTGTAAGTTATTTATGATAAAATAGGACTTTTCCCCAATTAAACCAGTATAGAATACAGAGAGTAGAGTTTACTGAATCTGAGAATTTACTGAATTATACATAAATTAATGCAAAATATAAGTAAATATTGGTGAAATAAGCCATTCATGGAATAAAAAGTGTTAGTCATTAAATTTAAAAAAAAAACTTGGCATGCTTTTCAAATTGCATTATAAATTTTGATAAAATTTGGAGAATTTTGTTTCTATCCAGTATATTATGGTGATCCCTAATAATTTTGCATACTATTCTTTTTTAAAAAAACATTTTATTTGCTTTTTAATCAGTTTCTTTTATTATTTTAAAATAATTTTATTTTTTAAAAAATTTTAATTGACACATAATAATGTATTTGCTCTATTGAATAATTAAATCAGGCTAGCCTTTTTTTAATTCTTTCTTTACCAAGGTGATGAAGTATAACTTAGATATAAACATCTGTTCTACATACAGAATTCACACATTGTGATATAAATTAATACATTCTGATTTTTGTTTTCACAATTGAGAAGAGTGTAGAGTTCATAACTATGTGGGAAATCAAATATATTTTCATGAATTTTACTGGTTGCTCTCCATTAAATACTGAAGAAGAATTCTCAACCGTTAAAATTGAACAATTGGGAACTGAGAAAGGGATTTTCTCTTCTTAAATTGAATGGGTCATGCACCTTGTAAATAGAAATGGTATGGAATTGGAGTCCAGGATTAACTGAAATTAAATCATCTAAATTTTAATTGCAGCATACACTTATCATGAACTTCTTATATGGGTGAGCAAGATGCTGCTTGGCATATCCACATCTCATATCAGAGTGGATGGGTTTGAGTTCTAGCTCTGCTCCCTCTTCCAGTCTTCTGCTAATGCACCACCTGGAGGGCAGCAGGTTAAGGCTCAAGAACTTGGTCCTTGCCGCTCAAGTGGGAGATCTTGGTTGAGCTCAGGGCTCTTGGCTTCTGCCTGGCCCATCCCCAGCTGTTCTAAACATTTGTGAACTTAACCAGTATATGTGAGACTTCTCTTTTCTTTCTCTCTACCTTTCAAATCAAATGAAATTGAATAAATGAAAAATTTTAGATAAAATAACTGATTATTAGGGGGTGTTTGGTCTAGTCATGCAAATGTCCATGTCCCATATCGGAGTACCTGCGTTTAATATATAGATTTCTTCTGACTCCAGTTTCCTGCTGATGAAGAACTTGGGAGGCAGTGGTGATAGTTCAAGTAATTGTGTTCCTGCCACCCCCATGGCAGTCCAAGATTATGTAATCGGCTTCCAACTTTGGCTCTGGCACAGCTCCAGCTGTTGTGGACATTTGGGATGTCGACAGGGGGATAGGAGTTTTCTCTCTCAAATAGATAAATAAATAAATCGAATCTTAAAAGAATGTTATTTGTAGGTTCTTTTTATTTATTGATTGATTGATTTTACCTAGGAAACTTTTTTTAAGGCATACAAACTTCATGCATTTCATATATACAAGTACATAGTGATTCTTCCCATCCAGCTGCCAGTCCCTTCCTTCTTACTCCTCCCTCTCCTATTCTCATTCTTATTTTTTAATAAGATCTATATTTAATTGACTTTATTTTTTAAAGATTTATTTATTTATTTGAAAGTCAGAGTTAAATAGAGAAGCGGAAGCAGAGAGAAAGAGAGAGGTCTTCCATCTGCTGGTTCACTCCTCAATTGGCCACAATGGCTGGAGCTGCACCAATCCAAAGCCAGGAGCCAGGAGCTGCATCCTGGTCTCCCACAAGGTTGCAGGGGCTCAAAGTCTTGGGCCATCTTCTACTGCTTTCCCAGACCTTAACAGAAAGCTGGATCAGAAGTGTAGAGCCAGGACTTGAACCTGCACCCACATAGGATGCTGGTACTACAGGCAGCAGCTTTAACCCCTTTGCCACAGCACTGGCCCCTCAATTGACTTTATACACACAAGATTAACCATACACAAAGTAAAGAGTTCAAAAAATAGCATGAAGAAAAATCGTTCCTCAGGAATCAAGACAAGGGCTGTTCAAAGTCATCCCATCACAAAGTGTCAATTTTACTTCTATAGATTAACTTCTATGTGTAAGATAGGGGTCTTGCTAAATGTTTCAGCATGTGGAGATCCAGTTTTCCCAAAACAATTTGTTGAAGAGACTTTCCTTGCTCAAGGGATTGATTTTAGTTCCTTTGTCAAAGATAACTTGGTTGCAGATGCATGGATTGTTTTCTGGTTATTTCCATTCTGTTGCACTGGCCTACCAATCTCTCTCTCTCTGTCTCTCTCTAGTACCAGGCTGTTTTCATTATAACTTACATGCAGTATGTCTTGAAATCTGGTATTCTGATGCCTCCAGCTTTGTTTTTGTTGCACAAAATTGCTTTAGCTATTCAGGTCTCCAGTGCTTCCATGTGAATTTCAACATCATTTTTTCTAGATCTGAGAAGAATGTACTTGGTATTGCATTAAATCTGTAAAATGCTTTTGGTGGTATGGACATTTTGATGATATTGATTCTTCCAATCCATGAACATGGAAGATTTTTCATTTTTTGTGTCTTCTTCTATTTCTTTTTAAAATGTTTTGAAATTTTCATCCTAGAGATCTTTGACATCGTTGGTTAAATTTATTCCAAGGTATTGAAATTTTTTTTGATAGCTTTTGTGAATGGGATGGATCTTAGAAGTTCTTTCTCAGCCATGGCATTTTCTGTGTATACAAAGGCTACTGATTTTCAGTGTTAATTTTATATCCTGCTATTTTACCGAAGTCTTTTATGGGCCCCAATAGTCTTTTAGGATCCTACACATTTATATAAAAATATATAAATATATGGTTCTCCCTGATTGATGACAACTAACCAACCACAAAAAAGGAAACCTGTTGAAGTGAAAGGGACACTATGAGAAACAGTGACTTGATCAGCCTTTGTCCTGACTGTTGATGTACAATTTAATACTTTATCCCTTTTAGTATTTTTTTTGTTCTAGTTAATACTATTGGTTGAACTCTGTAATTAACACACATTTATTCTTAGGTGTTTAAATTTAACTGAAAAGTGATCACTGTTAAATATAAGAGTGGGAATAAGAGAGGGAGGAGATGTACAATTTGGGACACGCTCAATTGGACTTGCCCCAAATGGTGGAGTTAGAAATGTGCCAGGGGATTCCAATACAATTCCATCAAGATTGCATGTACCAATGCCATCTCACTAGTCAAAGAAATCAGTTTCAGTTCACAATTGATCATACTGATAGGTCTAAGAGTCAAATTGGTTCACACAAACAAGACAAGTGTCTGCGAATACTAACTGATAGAATAAAAAAGGGAGAGAATGATCCAACATGGGATGTGGGATACACAGCAGACTCATAGAATGGCAGATGTCCTAAACAGCACTCTGGCCTCAGAATCAGCCCTTAAGGCATTTGGATCTGGCTGAAGAGCCCATGAAAGTATTTTAGGCATGGAAAGCCAGGACACTCTGGCAAAAACAACAACAACAACAACAAACCCTAAATGAAAGATCTCTGTGAGTGAGATCCCAGTAGAAAGAACGGGCCATCAATCAAAGGAGGAGGTACCTTTCTCTGAAGGGAGGAGAGAACTTCCACTTTGACTATGACCCTGTCTAAATAAGATCGAAGTCAGCGAACTCAAGAGTCTTCCATAGCCTTGGCAACTCATGACTAGAGCCTAGGGAGATTACTGATGCCATAAACAAGAGTGTCAAATTGTTAAGTCAACAACAGGAGTCACTGTGTACTTAGTCCTCATGTAGGATCTCTGTCCTTAATGTGTTGTGCAATGTGAATTAATGCTATAACTAGTACTGAAACACTATTTTACACTTTGTGTTTCTGTGTGGGTGAAAACTAATGAAATCTTTACTTAATATATACTAAATCAATCTTCTGTATATAAAGATAATTCAAAATGAATCTTGATGTGAATGGAATGGGAGAGGGAGCGGGAGATGGGAGGGGTGCGGGTGGGAGGGATGTTATGGGGGGAAGCCATTATAATCCATAAACTGTACTTTGGAAAATAATATTTACTAAATAAAAGTTTAAAAAATATAAATAAATGAATATATACATATATGTGAATTTATGTATATATATATATATATATCCTGTCATCTGCAAAAAGAGATAGTTTGACTTCCTCTATTCCAATTTGTATCCCTTTTTCTTCTCTTTCTTGTCTAATGGCTCTGGCCAAAACTTCTAGGATAATATTGAATAGTAATGGTGAGAGTGGGCATCCTTATGTGGTTCCAGATCTTATTGGGAATGCTTCCAAGTGTTCCCCATTCAATAGGATTCAGGCTGTAGGTTTTTCATAAATTGCCTTGATTGTATTGAGGAATGTTCCGTGTATAACCAATTTGCTTAAGGTTTTCATCATAAAATTACTTTGTGTTTATTCAAATGCTGCTTTTGCTTTATCCCATAATTTCTGATATGGTGTCTTGTTGTCTTCCTTCATTTCCAGAATTTTTTTATTTCTCTTTTGATTTTGTCCATGACCCACTGTTCATTCTGGAGCATGTTGTTCAGTCTCCATGTGCTTGCGTATGTTCTAGAGATTCTTGAGTTGTTGATTTCCAGCTCTATTCCATGGTGGTCAGAGAAGATGCATGGTATGATTTCAGTGTTTAAGAATTTGCCAAGATGTGTTTTATGGCCTAGTATGTAGTCAATCCTAGAGAAAGTTCCACGTACTGGTGAGAAGAATGTGTGTTCTTCATCTGTAGGATGAAAAGTTCAGTAGATATCTGTTAGGTGCTTTTGGTCTATAGTGTCGGTTAACTCTGTGGTTTTCTTGCTGATTTTCTGTCTTGTTTATCTGTCCATTGCTGACAGTGGGGAATTCAAATCCCTCATTACTGTTGTATTTGATTCTACCTGTCTCTTTAGGTCCCTTAACATTTTTTAAAATAGCCAGCTGCCCTGTAATTGGGTGCATATGTATTTATTATAGTCATATCTTCCTTTTGAATTGATCACTTAATCAGTACATAGTGCCCTTCTTTGTCTCTTTTAACAGTTGTTGTGTTAAAGTCTTGTCTGATATTAAGATAGCTGAACCTGGCATTTTTATTTTATCTATTGAATTCTTTATTTCTAATATTTCATTTTGATTTCTCTTTAAAATCTCAATTTCATGAGAAAAAATTGATTCATGTCATGTATGGATTTCTTTAATTCATGGCCTTACTTCTGATTACTGCTGAGTAATTCTGTGATTTTTTTTTTTTTAAATTCCATTTCCAGCCTTTCGTCATTCTCTTCATCTTCACATTCTGGTATTGAAGTGTTGTTTTGGTCTTTATGGTTTATCATGTTGTCTTCTTCATTCTGGTTTCTTGAATTTCTGCATTTATTTTTAGGTATTTGTGGGGATACTTGTTGGCTTTTTTTTTGTCCTCTGATGACTTTTATCTTTTCCTCTGTGGCTTAGAGGAGTATCTACTCTTTCAGTGAGTACCCTGAGGTGTGTGCTGCTTATGGCCAGGGAGCTCTGTTCAATACCCCAGGGTTAGGGGTACCCAAGTTGGGCATGGTAGATCTCCTCTTATTTTTTTAATCAGAGGGGGGAATTGATTGGCTCTTTTGGCATAATGTCACCCTTACTCCTTGCCTCCATGGTGACCAATGCCCGTGTTCTAGCTTAAGTGGGTGCAATATTCATCTTTGCTGCCTCCAGAACCACACAAAGGAACCTTACATTCCTCAGTATGAGTGCAAATCCTGCTGCAATGACCCACCCCAGGCAATTAGGGAGCCCTGAGCATGTGGAGCCACCCACAGCAACTTCCCAGAGACCCAGCCACACCCTGTACCCTCCCACACAGCAACAATGTTCCCACAGTTCCAGCATGCAAGGAGGTGGCTCCTCACATTCATGAGGTGCTGAGGATCCACTCTGCCCTGCCAGTCTGTCCTGTCCACAGAGAGGCAGAGATACTCCCAGAACCAGCTGCATGTTTATACCCTGCCCAAGGAGCCTAAGCCTCAGAGCTTATGATGTGCTAGGTGCCTGGAGGCACCTCTTAGTCCTACATGGACAGCAGTCCCCTGTCAATCCTCCTACCCAGACTCATATGTCTCCTCTCAGGTGGTTGCTGGGTGTGCATACACAAGCTGGTGCTGCTATTATGTAGGTCCAAAATGGCTCCCGCCTAGTCTCATGTAGTTGCAGGGCACTGTTGGGGCGTCAAGGAGAGAGAAACACGGCCTGTTTTTTCCTCTAGCTTGGCAAGCATACTGTACCCCAGAGGGCTAGAGGCTGGACTCATGGCAGGCACTCCCCTCAGCTTCATCACCAGAGGCTTGGCCTGCTGCAGTGTGGTCTCAGCTCACTCTCCGGAGCTGGTGCTGAGCCTCTTGGCTGCTGGGGTCCTGTGTGTGTCTGTGCTCATGCTGTACATCCACAGCCTCCACGTAGATCCACAGCATTCCTGTAACTTGTGTGGAGTGTCCACCGCAGTTTTCTTCCTAATTCTAACCCGAGGTTGTACTCTCTCCACTTTTTTTTTTTTTTTGAGCTATTTTTCACTAGACTAGAGCAATAAGCTACCTCCCTATTCTGCCATCTTGGAATCTTCTCTATTTGTAGGGGCTTATAAAAAGGAATTGATTATATGCAAGGATCTGTGCTGAACAAATATGGGATTACAATGATAAAAAAAAATGGTGAACGCTTGTTAAAGAGACCACTATGCTTAGTGAAATAACCAGTCACAAAAAGGCAAATATCATAGGTTTTCCCCGATTTGTGGTAATTAATATGCAGAGAACAAAAATGTAATGTATATTTGATTGAGATTTGATTATTGTTTAGAGATCTCTATACTCTTGATGAGCATTGGTTTTTCTACTTACTTGTTGAATTATTTAGTGTAGGGTTAAGCTTGTGCTTATAAAGAAAATTGAAAGTATATCATTGTAAAAATTAAAAATAAGGAAAGGAGGAGGGAGGGTGTAAAAGAAGAGAGGGAAGGTATGATAGGCTGTATCATTATTGCTGTTAAAATATATATATGAAATATAAAAATTATATTATTGCAAAAAAAGAAAAGAAGGAGGCATGTTTGAGGGAGCGGGGAAGGAAGGTAATATGGTTATCTTCTTAAAGTTGTATCTATGAAATACATGAAATCTATTCTCTTTACATTAATACAAATTAAAAAAAGAAAAACATTTATAATCTAATGGGGAGATATTCAACTATGTGGTTGAATCAAAGTTTGATGATGTTCTTACCTATTCTTTATTTCAAAGGCATATATTTATTTTTCTAGAATTTCTTCACAAGAGAAACATTAAATATTCCTAATCTGAGAATATTATCAGAATAGAAAACTTTTATGTAACTACAGCTTTATGGGATTTGCCTCTTGATATTCTGTCTCAACATTGCTGTCTGAATTGCCAAGCTACTTGGTTGTCCTTGACCATGTAGCAATTAATTCCTCTCTAAAGTGTGTCATTAGCATGAGGAAAGTCAGGGTTCTGAGTATTAATACTATTACTATGTGTTATATTTTGTCAGAAAGTTTGTGTCAAAGTGTAGATGTCCTTAAAATTTCTTTTCATCTGAAAATTTCAAATCTGAGATAGATAAATAGAGTAGCAGGGGTGTAACATGGGGGTAAATTCTATGACAACACTCAGATAAAGCCAGAGGCAATTGTGTCAGTTTTGAAGGTCAACAGAACAATATTAAAATAAATATGGTTCAAGAAATAAGAAGTCATACTAGTTTTAATAAGAAATAGTCAGCACTTTATTCTTCTTGGCTAAAAATAGAATTCCATAAGCATAAGTTGTACTGCCTCTCTAATTGGCAAAGCACTCTTCTGCTTTGTAAGTTATACTCGAATTGCTTATTAAGGTCACATTCTTTTATTAGTTTTGACTTTGCAGATATGTTATCAATATTATCTTAGAAGTCTGGTTCATTCTATTTGGTCAGATGAGATAGTAGTGCTGCCCATAGCCTCAAGAAAAAATAATTCAGAAAAGATCAGGAAGAAACAATTAAGAAGAACCTTCAGTTGTTGGGTTTGGCATATAACGTTGAATTTAAAGTTGCAATAGGAACTTAGGTTACTGAGAAACAGATGGCACTATATTTTAATCCACAATTCCAGATGATTGAACAAAAGAGGAATGTCAGAGAAAAACTTCCTACTCTTGTTCTTGTTGATATTAGTGTGTTGACTTCCCTGTTATGGGAATGGTGGAGTAACTTGTATTGAACTAACCTTCACTCAGACAGCAATTATGAGATCCTTACTTATGTAGCTTTTATCTAGAGAATAATGCCAAGACCATAGACTGTGGGACAGCTAGAAATGAAGCAGAAGGTTTACCTTTAGGAATCAAATAATAGAATTGAAAGATGGCAATTTAGATGCAAATTAGAGATTCTGACAAAGCAGAAGCCATAGAAGGAGAATCTTCAAATCTGCATATACATTCATCTTACATCTTTATATGATCTATGAACCATGCCTTTCGCGGGAGACTCAAAGAGCCCAGGAGAAAGAAGGGCTAGAAGACTGAAAATGCACCACTGATACCCATTGAAGGAAAGACAGTGTTTGGAATTTTAGTGGAGTTTAGTAAGTAACTATAACAGTCATGTCTTACAGGTAAAAGTTACGCTTCACCTTATGACAAAAAGAATACGTGAAAGACAGGAATATGTGAAAGACAGCCATGCTAATGGAGCAAAAACCAAGCTTCCACAAGTTCAGTTTGTTCAGCAGATAATTTACAAAGCTCAATCTTTAGATGAAAATAACAGAATCCATGTCTACAATGAATTATACAAAATGTCTAGTATAAATATTTTTTTTAAAGTTTGGGGTTTAGTTATTTTTTCATCTACTTGAAATGAAGAATGTGCATAAGTGTAGGTGCCTGCATATAAGGGGAGAGGGGAGAAGGGAGAGAGAGAGAGAGAGAGAGAGAGAGAGAGAGAGACAGACAGGCAGAGACAGACAGAATATCTTCCATTCCCTGGGTCACTCACCAAATCTCTGCAAAAGCCAGAGGTTGGTCAGGCTGAAGTCAAGGCCTGGAAATCCATCCAGATGGCCCATGCGTGTGGCAGGCACCCAAGTATTTGAATGATCATCTGCTGCCTCCAAGTATGCATTAACAAGAAGGCAGATTGGAAGCAGAGGAGCCAAGACTTGAACTGGCACTGCAATATAGTGAGCAGATGTCCTAAGTAGCAGTTTAACCTGATGTGCCACCACATCTACCTGAAATATTTTTCTTTTTTTAAAGATTTATTTTTTTCAAAAGGCAGAGTTACAGAGAGAAGAGGAAGAAGAGAGAGACAGAGACAGAGACAGAAAGAATGAGAATGAATTTCTTCCATCTGCTGGTTCCTTCCATAAATGGCTGCAATGGCCGGGGCTGGGCAAGGTCCTAGGTCAGGAGCCTGGAGCTTCTTCCAAGTCTCCCACATGGGGGCAGGAGACCAAGTATTTGGACCCTCTTCTACTGCTTTCCCAGGTACATTAGCTGGATCAGAAGCAGAATAGCAGGGTCTTGAACTGGTTCTCATATGGGATGCCAGCACTGCAGGCAGAAGCTTAACCTGCTATGCCATAAAGCTGGCTCCAATATTTTTCTTAAATTATCAGATCTTCAGAGAAACATGAAAATTTTATTTGTAATCAGGAAGAAAAAAATTCATGGCAAATGAGTTTTAGATAACCTAGATTGTAAAATTAGCAGAAAAGAACTTTACAACAGCCATTGTAAACATGCACAAAGTCTTAGAGGAAAAGATTGTCAACATGAGTGAACAGTTGGAGAATCTCATTGAAGAAACAGTCTGTTCAAAATTAAATGGACCATTTAGAATTTAAAAGTGAAAATCAGAAATTATAAAAATTCATTAGATAAGCTTAACAGAAGTATGAAAATATTAATGGTCAATGAATTTGAAGACAGATCAATTAAAGCTATCTAGATGAAGAAGAAAGAGGAAGATTGATACAAAAATAGACAGTATCAATGACGTCTAAAACATTATGAAACAGTTAAAACAAGAAGCTAGAGTCTCACAGGCATGGAGAGAGAGAAAGTAGCGCATAAAATATTAAAATAATAGTTGAAATGTTTCCAAATTCAATTAAAAAACAGAAAACAAACCAACATCAATTTATAGATCCAATAACATTAGCAAACCCAATTAAGATAAATGAAAAGAAAAGCACAACTAGGAACATCATAGTCAAATTATGAAAAGCAAATTAAAAATATAATATTTCAATCAGCAGAGAAATCAGATTATTTATAGGGAAAGAATTTATTATGAATGACTTCTAACAAAAGACAAAATATGACAGCCAAAAGATGATGCAATCATATATTTAAAGTGCTGGGAAAAAAGCTATCAATTGAGAATTGAACAACCAGTGAAATTTTTTTTTTTTGCTACTGCAGATTTATAAAATAATTTTTTACATAGAAACCTTTTATTTAAAGCATACAAACTTCATGTATTTCACATATACAAATTTAGGAACACAGTGATTCTTCCAACCTAGCCTCCCTCCTGCCTGCACTTCCACCATTCTTCCTCCTCCCTCTCCTATTCCAATTCTATTTTTTTAAAAAGATCTATTTTAAATTAACTTTACAATAATAATATTAACCCTACACTAAGTAAAAACTTCAACAAATAGTATTAAAAAACACTGTTCCTCAACAGTCCAGGCAAAGACTGTTCAAAATCATTGCATCTCAATGTGTCAATTTCAATTCTATAGATTAACTTTTAGGTACTCAATTATCACAGATCAGGGAGAATATCTGGTATTTGTCTTTTTGGGAATGACTTATTTTACTAAGTGTAATGGTTCCAAGTTTAAACCATTTTGTTGCAAATGAAAGGATTTCTATTTTTTTCCTGGTAAGTAGTATTCTATGGTGTACATATATCAAAATTTCTATAGACAGTCTTAAGCTGATGGACATTTGGGTTAATTCCATGTATTAACTATTATGAATTGAGTGGCAATGAACATGGAAGTACACATAATTCTTTTATAAGTTGATTTTATTTCCTTTGGGTTAATTCTCAGGAGTGGTATGCCTGGGTCATATGGTAGGTCTATATTCATATTTCTGAGGTATCTCCATACTGTCTCGCACAGTGGCTGCACCATTTTACATTCCCAAAAACAGTGGATTAGCACACCTTTCCCCCGACATCCTCCCCAGATTTTGTAATTTATAGATTTCTGTATGAGAGCCATTCTAATTGGAGTGAGGTTAAACCTCAATGTGGTCTTGATTTTGTATTTACCTGATGGCTAGTGATCCTGAGCATTTTTTTATGCGTCTGTTGGCTATTTGAATTTCCTCTTTTGAAAAATGTCTGTTCAAATCCTTTGTCCATTTCTTAACTGGATCATTTTTTTTTGTCGAGTTTCTTGAATTTAAAGTGAAAATCTTCAATTTGCTGGGTGTTTGCTTTGCAGTGCATCTTCACATTGCTGAGTGTTTGCTTTGCAGTTCAGAAGTTTCTCAATTTGGTGTAATCCCATTTGTCAATTTTGGCTGTGATTGCCTGTGTTTCTGGGGTCTTCTCCAGGAAATCTTTGCCTATGCCAATTTCTTGCAGGATTTCTCCAATGTTCTCAAATAATTTGATGGTATAGGGTCATAAATTTAGGTCTTTGATCAATTTTGAGTGGGTTTTTGTGTAAGGAGTAAGGTAGGGGTCTTGATTCATATTTCTGCATGTGAGGATCCAGTTTTCCCAGCACAATTTGTTGAAGAGACTGTCCTTGTTCCAGGGATTGATTTTAACTACTTTGTCAAATATGGTAGATTAATTTCTGGAGTTTCCATTCTGTTTCATTGGTCTACCAATCTGTGTTTGCAACAGAAACAGGCTGTTTTGATGATGACTGTCCTGTAGTATGTCCTGAGATCTGGTATTGTGATGTCTCTGGCTTTGTTTCTGTTGTATAAGATTGCTTTAGCTATTTGGAATCTCCTGTGTTTCCATATGAATTTCAACATCATTTTTTCTAGATCTGAGAATATCCATAGTATTTTGATTGGAATTGCATTGAATCTGTAAATTGCTTTTGGTAGTATGGACATTTTGATGATATTGATTCTTCCAATCCATGAACATGGAAGATTTTTCATTTTTTTGTGTGTCTTCTATTTCTTTTTAAAATGTTTTGAAATTTTTATCCTAGAGATCTTTGACATTGTCGGTTAAATTTATTCCAAGGTATTGAATTTTTTTTTGATAGCTATTGTGAATGGGATGGATCTTAGAAGTTCTTTCTCAGCCATGACATTTTCTGTGTATACAAAGGCTACTGATTTTCAGTGTTAATTTTATATCCTGCCACTTTACAAAAGTCTTTTATGGGTTCCAATAGTGTCTTAGTGGAGTCTTTTGGATCCCCTATATAGAGAATCCCGTCATCTACAAATAGGGATATCTTGATTTCTTCTGTTCCAATTTGTATCCCTTTGATTTCTTTTACTTTTCTAATGGCTCTGGCTAAAACTTCTAGGATAATGTTGAATAGTAATGGTGAGAGTGGGCATCCTTATGTGGTTCCAGATCTTATTGGGAATGCTTCCAAGTGTTCCCCATTCAATAGGATTCAGGCTGTAGGTTTTTCATAAATTGCCTTGATTGTATTGAGGAATGTTCCGTGTATAACCAATTTGCTTAAGGTTTTCATCATAAAATTACTTTGTGTTTTATCAAATGCTGCTTTTGCTCTATCCCATAATTTCTGATATGGTGTCTTGTTGTCTTCCTTCATTTCCAGAATTTTTTTATTTCTCTTTTGATTTTGTCCATGACCCACTGTTCATTCTGGAGCATGTTGTTCAGTCTCCATGTGCTTGCGTATGTTCTAGAGATTCTTGAGTTGTTGATTTCCAGCTCTATTCCATGGTGGTCAGAGAAGATGCATGGTATGATTTCAGTGTTTAAGAATTTGCCAAGATGTGTTTTATGGCCTAGTATGTAGTCAATCCTAGAGAAAGTTCCACGTACTGGTGAGAAGAATGTGTGTTCTTTATCTGTAGGATGAAAAGTTCAGTAGATATCTGTTAGGTGCTTTTGGTCTATAGTGTTGGTTAACTCTGTGGTTTCCTTGCTGATTTTCTGTCTTGTTTATCTGTCCATTGCTGACAGTGGGATATTGAAGTCCCCCATTTCTATTGTATCATAGTCTGTGTCTCCATTTAGATCTGTTAACATTTTTTTAAATAGCCAGCTGCCCTGTAATTGGGTGCATATGTATTTATTATAATCATATCTTCCTTTTGAATTGATCACTTAATTTTTACATAGTACCCTTTGTTTCTTTTAACAGTTTTTGTGTTAGTCTATTTTGTCTGATATTAAGGTGGTTAAACCTGCTGTTTTTTGGTTTCTGTTAGCATGGAATATCTTTTTCCTTCCTTTCACTTTCTTTTTTTTTGGCAGGCAGAGTTAGACAGTGAGAGAGAGAGAGAAAGGTCTTCCTTCCATTGGTTCATCCCCCAAATGGCCACCACGGCTGGCCCACTGTGCCAATCCGAAGCCAGAAGCCAGGTGCTTCCTCCTGGTCTCCCATGTGGGTGCAGGGCCTAAGTACTTTGGCCATCCTCCACTGCCCTCCTGGGCTACAGCAGAGGCTGGACTCCTTCCTTTCACTTTCAGTCTATGGGTATATTTTTTGGTAGGATGTGTTTCTTGTAGTGAGCAAATAGATGGGTCTTGCGTTTTAATCCTTTCATCCAGTCTGTGTCTTTTAACTGGAGAGTTGAGGTCATTTACATTCAAAGTTATTATTATTATGGAAAGTCTTTATTTCCCTTTCTCTAATAAATGAGAGTTTGCAGGATCCAGCATTCTGGATTGACAGTTTTTTTTTTCTTGTTCTAAAAGTTGAATTATTTGTTGGCCATTCTCTCCTAGCCTGTAGGGTTTCTGATTAGATATCAGCTGTGAATCTAATTGCAGATCCTCTGAATGTAACCCACATTTCTCTCATGCACATTTTTCAAAGATTTATTTATTTGAGAAGCAGAAGAAGAGAGAGAGAGAGAGAGGGAGAAAGAGAGGTCTTCTATCTCCTGGTTCACTCCTCAAATTGGCTGTGCCAATCTGAATCCAGGATCCAGGGAGGGTCTCCCATGCAGATGCAAGTGGCCCCAGGGCTTAAGTCATCTTCTACTGCTTTGCTAAGCAATAGCCAAAAGCTGGATCAACAGAGGAGCATGTGGGTCTTGAACCGGCATCCATGTGGGATTCTGGCACTGCAGGAGGCAGCTTTACCCGCTACACTGCAGCACTGGCCCCTCTCAGACACATTAAAATCTTTTGTTTATGCTTTACTGCAATGTGGAAAGTTTGACTACAGTGTGCCATGGTGAAGATCTTTTCTGTTTATGTCTGTTAGTTCTATGTCCTTCCTATACTTGGATGTCCCTTTCTTTCTCCAAATTGGGGAGATTTTTTGTTTATTTTACTAAACAGGGCTTCTAATCTATTCTGTCTTTCCATGCCTTCCAGAACCCCTAAGACATATATGTTGGGTTGTTTGATAGTATCCCATTATTCGCCATCACTTTTTAAAATTTTTCTAATTTCTTCTACTTTTTTAGTATGAATGTAAAATTTGCAGAGATTTGTCTTCTAACTTGGATATTTTTTCTTCTCTTTACCAAGTCTATTTTTAAGGCTTTCCATTGCATTTTTAGTTGATCTACTGGATTCTTATTTCTAATATTTGATTTTCTTTTTAAAATCTGTTTCATGGGCAAATTTTTTATTCATGTCATGTATGGATTTAATGGACTTGCTTCTGATTGTTTCTGAGTAATTATTTGATTAATCTTTTGAATTACATTTCTGGCATTTCATCAATCTCTTCATCTTCACATACTAGTATTGAAGTGTTGTGTTCCTTTGGGCACATCATGTTGTCTTATTCTTGTTTCTTGAATTTCTACATTTATTTTTTGTCATTTGTGGAGACACTTGCTGGTTTTCCTTATGGCTTTTATATTTGAACCATGCCTCTGTGGCGTAGTGGAATATCTGCTCTTTCAGTGAATACTCAGAGGCATGTGCTGGGTTTGGCCGGAGAACTCTAGTCAGAGTTCCTGTGCGGGGCTTTTATCCAGAGTGACTCCCAAGTTGGGTGTGGTAGATGTCTTTTTTTTTTTTAATCAGAGGGGAGGGTTTCATCAGCTCTGTTGGTGTGATCATACCCTCACCTATACTTTTCCAAGGTGATCAGTGCCCAGGTGCTAGACCATAGTGTATGCAATACTTGTGAATGCGGCCACATGAACCACACAAAGGATCCATGCAGTCATCCGAGTGAACACCGATCCTCCCACAGTGACCCATCCCAGGCAATTAGGTAGCCGTGAGCATGTGGAGCTGCCCACAGCGACTGCGCAGAGACCCAGTCACACTCAGGGCCCTCCCATACAGCTACAGTGTCCCCACAGTCCCAGCACAAAAGGCTTCCACAGTCATTGGGCTCTGAGGATCCACTCCACTCCGCCAGTCTTTCTCATTACAGAGAGGCAGAGACGTGGCCAAAGCCAGTTGTTTCTTTGCCTGGACAGTTTAAACCCCAGAACCTGTTACGTGTTGGGAGCTTGGTGGCATCTCACAGTTCTACATGGGTGCCTAGCCCCTTTTCAGTCCTCCTGGCCAGACTAGGAGTCTCTTCTCAGCTATTTCTTGGTCATAGGGACACAAGCTGGTGCAGCTGTTACATGTGTCCTAAGTGGTGCCCGCCCTCTCTTAGTTGCTAGGTGCCATTGTTGGGGGCCTGGGAGAGAGGAACCTGCCTTTTTTTCCCCCTAGGTTGAGCAGGTACCCTGTCCTCCTCAGGACTCCAGGACAGACTCATGCTGGGCTCTCCCCACAGCTATATCACCAGTGGCATGGGCTGCTGCAGTCTGGTCTCACCTCACTCTCCAATGCTGGTACTGAGGTTCTTTGCTGCTAGGATCCTGTGTGGAGTCTGAGTTCATGCTGCACGTCTATACCCTTCTTATAGATCCACAGCATCCCTCTTCATTCTCTGAAATTTCCACTGCAGTTTTATCTCTAACTCTTCCCTGAGATTGTTAGAAATATTCTTTAAAAATGAGGATGGGAGTTGGTGTTTGATTTAGCTGTTAAGACAACAGTTGGGATGCTCAAATCTCATTTCTGTGTGCCTGGATTTAAGTCCCAGCTCTATTCCCAATTCCAGCTTCATGCTTATATGCACCCTGGGAAGCAGTAGGCAGTGGCTCAAGTGTTGGGTCCCTGATACCCACATGAATGACCTGGATTTGATTCCTGACTCCTGACTTTGACCTGATTCAGTCTCATCTGTGCAGATATTTGGGTACTGAAGCAGCAGGTGGAAGCTTTCTTTGTTCATTTATTTGCCTATGACTCTCAGTCTCTCAAATAAATATGACATATAAGATGGAGATTCAGATCTAAAGGGAGGAATGAAAGCATTAGGAATATGAAAAGTATGTACATTTAAAAGATTCTCCCTCCTTAATTTTTTAAAAGGTTAACTGAATGTTTAAAGCAAAAACCATTGCATTGTAGTTTATAACATAGGTAGACATAAAATACATGGTATCACAAAGGATGGTTGATAGGCCGGCGCCACAGCTCACTAGGGTAATCCTCCGCCTGTGGCGCTGGCACCCCCGGTTCTAGTCCCGGTTGGGGCACCGGATTCTGTCCCGGTTGCTCCTCTTCCAGTCCAGCTCTCTGCAGTGGAGGATGGCCCAGGTCCTCGGACCCTGCACCCGCATGGGAGACCAGGAGGAAGCACCTGGCTCCTGGCTTCGGATCGGTGTGGCGCGCCGGCCATAGAGGCCGCTTGGGGGGTGAACCAATGGAAAAAGGAAGACCTTTCTCTGTCTCTCTCTCTCACTGTCTAACTCTGCCTGTCAAAAAAAAAAATGGTTGATATATAAAATTTTATTTTTCAAGATACTTTAAAAATTTTGAATTAATATAATGTTTATGTACACTATTATAAGGGCACATGATTTAAACCTAAAAGTATAGCAACTACTAAAGATGTATAATTATAATTAATAATCATTAAAGAATTTAAAATGGAATAATAATTATTGGATTAATCAAAAGAAGCTTGTAATTGGAAGGTATTGGTGAATATACTTACACTTCTTGAAATTATTGATGTAGTTAGATTGAAATCTACCATCTTGCTAGCTTGCCTACATCATTATCTTCTTTGTTTCTCCATTCCTCTTTTATTTTTCTACATTTGGATTAATTGGATAATTTTTACCAGTAGAGAAAGTAGGACACAATTATATGCTGCCTTTAAGAATCATACTTAAAATATTAAAATGTTCATATATGGAAAAGTTTTAAAAAGATCTAAAATATGATATAAATTGTAAGCAGAAGAAAGCTGAGGTGTTTGTAATAATGTTAGACAAAATATAGTTCAAGAAATGGGAGATTACTAAAGAAAATTGGGACACTGATTATGAAAATGTCAATTCATCTAGGAGACATAAAAATAATAATAATTGTATATGTATCTGAAAAAGAGAACTTCATTAATACAAAAAGCAAAAACTACAGAATTAAAAGAAAAATAGATAATTCTATCATGTTTGGCTATAGTAACATACTTCTCTTATTAAATAAGAGAACAAAAGGAAAAAATCAGTGAATACGTGAGAGATCTGAAGATAGTATCAATTAACTTGTCTCTATTAATATTTTTATAGCACTTCACCCAAAACTGTAGAAAATTCTTTTCATACGTACATAGAAACTTTAGCAAGATAAACCATATGCTGGGCTTCAAAACAGGTCTCAGTAAATTTGAAGAGATTCAAATCTTACAGAGAATACTCATTTTTTAAGAAAAGACTTTTGAAATTTATTTGTAAGGCAGAGTTACAAAGAGAGAGAGAGAGGTCTTTTGTCTGTTGGTTCACTTTCCAAATGGTCAGAAGAGCTGGAGCTGGGCCAGGCTGAAGCCAAGAGCCTGGAGCTTCATCCTGGTCTCCCATATGTGTACCGGGGCCCAAGGGTTTGGGCCATCTTCATAGCTTCCCCAGGTGCATTAGCAGGGCGTAGATGGGAAGGGAAGCAGTTGGGACTCAAACCAGTGCCCATACAGTATACTGGAGTTGCAGGCTGTAGCTTAACCTGTTAGGCTACAATGCTGGCCCCAGAGAATACTCTTTAAGCACAGCAGAATTCAATTATAAATCAAAACAAAAAAGTACCTAGGAATATCCTGGAATGGTTGAAAATTAAGCAGCCTACTTTTAAATTTCCCCTAAGTCAAGGAAGAAATTCAATGGAAAATTAAACAAAAAATTTACTTGAATGATAACGTAAGCACAACATGGCAAAATATGTGGGAAAAACCTACAGAAGTGTTTGGATGCAAATTTATATTTGAATGCTTATACTGGATAAGAGGCAAAGGTCAAAATTAGTGATCCTGGTTTTTATCTTAGGAAGTTACAACAGGAATACATTTAACTGAAAGTAGAAGAAAGTAGATGAGAGGAAATTGCAAAAATAAATGAAATAGAAAAAAAACAAGAAAAGCCTGATTCTTTGAAAATATTGATGAAATAAACTGTGATGTAAACCAGTAAAAAAATGAAAATATACAAATTATAAGTATTAAGAATGAAAACAGGGATGTTATTACAGATCCTAAAGATTAAAAGGATATCTAAGGAATATCATGAACAACTTTATGTCAATGAAACTGACAAATTAGATGATATGAACCTATACCTTGAATGACACAGATTACCAAAACTGATATGAAAAAATATAGAAAATCTGAATAATATCACAGTTCAAAGGAAGAAATTGAAGGTGTAATAAAAGCATTCCCCATAAAGATTCCCAGTTCACTGTTCTTGCTGATGAATTCTGTCAAATGTTTTAAAAGGAAATAACATAAGGCTTACATGAAGTCTTTGAGAAAATGAAGAAGAAGAAAGTTCTTATTTTGTTTTACAGGATAAAACATAGACTAAAAGCTGACTAAAGACTAAAGGTATTACAAGGACACAAAATAATAGAGCAATATCTGTCAGGAATATAGACATGTACACATGCATCCTTTATAGAATATTAGTAAGCTGAATACAGAAATATTAAAAAAGATAATCATGAGTGAGTGAGGGTTATTCTAATGTTGCAAGGTTGGTTTAACATTCAGTATCAATCAATGTAATTTATCATCTTAAGAGAATAAAGAAGAAAAAAATCATAGGATAATCTCGATAGATACAGAAGAATCATTTGATACATTTCATACTGAATCATTACTTTAAAACAAAATACCTTTAATAAACTAGGAACAGAAGGGAACTTAATTCAATAAAGTAAATCTACAAAAAAATTCTTAATTCTGAATTATTGGATACCTTTCTCCTAAGATTAGGGAGTAGGCAAGATATGTTTTATCACCATTTTTTCACTGTTATACTAGATGTTCTAGCCTGTTCAGTAAGTTAAGATAAACAACAAAAGCATAGTGTAGGAAAAAATTAAAACTGAAAAAAATTAATGAAGATACAAGTATATATGTAGAATATCCTATGATACAAAAATCAACCACTACAACCAAAAACTAAATATATCAAGGTCTCAGAATATAAGGTCAATATACAGAAGTTGTTAAAGAAGTAATTGTATTTCCATGTAAAACATAATTGTGAATACATTTTTATTTTTAAAGATTTATTTATTTATTTGAAAGAGTTACACATAGAGAGAAGGAGAGGCAGAGAGAGAGAGAGAAGGTCTTCCGTCTCCTGGTTCACTCCCCAATTGGCTGCAACAGCCCGAACTGCGCCTATCTGAAGCCAGGAGCCAGGAGCTTCTTCTGAGTCTTCCACGTGGGTGCAGGGACCCAAGGCCTTGAGACATCCTCCACTGCTTTCCCAGGCCACAGCAGAGAGCTTGATCAGAAGTGCAGCAGCCAGGACTTGAAACCGTGTCCATATGGGATGCTGGCACTGCAGGTGGTGGCTTTACCTGCTAAGCCACAGTGCCTGCCCTAATGAATAAATTTTTTTAAAAAGAGTTTACAGAGATAGAAAAATGATAAATTCTTACGAATAAATTGAACCTGAGATTCTCAAGACATTTACACTGAAAACAGCAAAATGTTATAAGACAATTTAGAAACTTTCTAGATAAATAGATAGGACTTTGGTTTCTGGTTCAGAATGACTGGTTTCTTTAAAAAAAAAAACTTAGAAGTTGTCATTTCTGTCCTCATGAAAGATAAAAGCTGAACAAACTGAAAATCAAGTCTTCTTATATCCATCTAAAAATTTAAACCATAGTGAAAGCTGCCACCCTGAAAACTGGAGCTGGAGGCAATCAGAGAATCAAAGCTTACCAGGAGCAGAAGTTGGCCACTGGACTCAGTACTGGTAGAAAAACAGACCATGATTGTCAAAGTGTACAATGCTAAATATGGATAAGATTGAGAGTTTAAAAATCCAGGGGGCCCAAAATGTGAGATATCTCACATTTTTGAAAGGTTTACCTCCAGAACTCCTACTACGTTCTTAAAGTGAAGATGAGAAAAAAACTTCCTTGTGCTTTTGGAAGGAGGAAAAAAGTAAGCCATTTTGAAATACATCCAAAATACATCCAATAAAAAATATATTCTGCTTTCCTTAACAAAAGGCTGCCCTCAAGGGATATGATTTTGCCACAGCTTAACCAGCTCGTGATTTGGGAGACTATCCTGGGAGAAAGGAATTTTCAACCTCCAGATGTCTGTAATATTCTTGTTTCATGTATGTGGTGGGAATAAGCCAAGAAGCACTGGTGAAATTCATGGCCAGCAATAAGAAATACAGGCTCCCCTCTACCCACTGCCAAAAAACCCCCCACAAAAACCCACAAACAAACAAAAAACAAAACAAACAAAAACAAAAAGCATAAAACTAGAGGCTGTCTCCTTTCCCACCATCTTACCAACACACTAATTAGAGAACTGAATAACAATACAGCTGAAAGCACTATAAGCCTCAGACTCTCTTAAAGATTCTCTAGAGAAACCTGAATAAAATAAGGGAGACACAAATAAGTACAATAGGGGAAATTTTACCCTCTGATACCTATAGCTATAGAAAACCGTAAGAATAACCTAACTCCTAGTCAGATAAACATAAAATCTCATGTTAAAGGCCAATTTACCTTAATTTTGTTTATACAATACATCTTATGTCACTATCCTTAAAAAATTACAAAGCAAAATGAAATGCAAACAACAAAAGTCTGAGGAAGCAAAACAAGCATAAGAATCACACTTAGATATGGCAGAAATTTTGAAATGTCAGTGTAAGAATTTAAAGAAACTATGATTAATATGCTAAGAAATTTAATGAAAAAAGTGGAAAACATGAAAGAACAAAAGGGGGGCCAGCGCCGCAGCTCACTAGGCTAATCCTCCGCCTGCGGTGCTGGCACTCCGGGTTCTAGTCCCAGTTGGGGCGCCGGATTCTGTCCCGGTTGTCTCTCTTCCAGTCCAGCTCTCTGCTGTGGCCCGGGAGTGCAGTGGAGGATGGCCCAGGTCCTTGGGCCCTGTACCCACATGGGAGACCAGGAGGAAGCACCTGGCTCCTGGTTTTGGATCAGTGCGGTGCGCCGGCGGCAGTGGCCATTGGAGGGTGAACCAATGGAAAAGGAAGACCTTTCTCTCTCTCTCTCTAACTCGGCCTGTCAAAAAAATAATAAAATAAAAAAGGGGAATATATGTGGACATTCTAAAAATATCATGTAAAGTTGAATTAAAAGGTAAATTTATTTTGTTGCAGAGCATAGGTTTTTTTTATAATACAGTTTTAATGAACTTGTTGAAGGTTTCTCATAAGCACAGGATGAAATCTCTAAGAATCAAAAATAGATGCTAGAGATAAAAAACAACATAAAAAAGGAAGAATATCTTTTATGGAATCATCACTAGACTGTACAAGGCCAAGGAAAGACTCAGTGAGTTTGAAGATTTGTCAATAGAAATATCTCAAAATGAAAATTCAAGATAAAGTAACATTACTAACCTAACATTAATATCCAAGAGCAGTGAGTTAATTACAAAAGGTGTAACATACACATAATGAAAATACTAAAAGAGAAAGGAACAGAAGAAATATTTGAAGTAATTACAACTGATCATTTTTCAAAATTAAGTATGGACACTAAATAAATTGGCATATGTAACATATCCAAGGATTGGAGCACTTAATATTATTAATATGTCAAATGCCCCCAACTTGACCTACAGGCTCAAAGCAGTTCCAGTAAAAATTCTATTTTAATAAAAATTAACATATAGATTCAAAATTTATTCTGGGAATAAAGAGGAATTATAAGATCTAAAATGATTTTATTTATTATATTTGAAAGGCAGAGAGAGAGAATCTCCCACCTGCTGATTTGCTCCCCAAATAAATGCCTACAATAGCTGGGTCTTGTGCAGGCCAAAGCTAGAAGCTGGGAACTCAATCTGGGTTTCTGAAGTGGGTGACATGAACTCAACTATGTGAGCCATCACCTGCTACATCCCAGTGTGCATTATCAGGAAGTTGTAATCCAGACCCATGGCTCAAAACTAGGTACTCTGATATGGGATGCGGATGTCCCAAAAAGAGATATCCTAACGGCCAGCAAGTACGTGGAAAGATATTTAGTTTATTGGTGAATAGGGTAACATAAATGAAATCCACTTTGTTAAAACCATTTGATAGTCACTTACCCGCATAATAGACCGGCTAAAATAAAACACAGCACCAAATGTTGACGTGGATGTGAATCAACTGAAACTTTCATATATTGTGGGTGAAAGAATAAAATGTAACAATCACATTGGAGAACTTTTTGGATGTTTCTTGTGAAGTTAAAAAAAAGTAGAATATTCTGTTTGTACATATTATATCCAAGAGAAATGAATATACATATCTATAATATGGCTTCTATAATAATATAGCAGCTTATTCATAGCAGTCCAAAAATACAAATAATGGAAATATCCAAAGAAAGTGAAAAATATTATCGTAATTTTTATATACTGGAATATTACTCAGTAATACAAAGAGATAAACTATGAATGTATACAACATAGATGAGTCTCAAAAATATTATGCTGTAGAAAACAGCCAGACACAAATGATTACACTTGAGCTTCTATGACTTCTAAATGTCATATTAATTAATTAATACTTATTTATAACTATATTGGATCCTTCTCTCCCTTTTTGATAACTATAGCAATCAGGTCAGTCATTATCTGAGATGGGGATCAGAAGAAAATCTTCTTAAAAAGGCATTGACTGTAAACAGATTTAAAGGAGTTATACAGGACAGTGTTAATATTCTGTATTTTGATTGTGGTGATGGTTACACAGTTATACATATTTGTCAAACTCATAATATTTCACACTTAAAAGAGCTGTTTTATTATATAAATTATATGTAAATAAAATAAAACTGAATTCTAAGAAAGATATAATTTATATTCATCATTGTTTCTAACTAATATCTTCTAAGAAATGTGGGGTTAGTGGTTTTTATAGAGGAGACGTTCTTTTTTCTGGACAATCTGAATGATTTACCTTATTTTAAAATTATGTTTTTGAATTTGGAACTTGGATTCATAGAGTTTTCTGGAATGAGTATATTTTTGGAGGGAATTTGACAATGTAAATATATCTGTATTAATCAGAAATATTTAGCAATTTTTGTTTCTAAAACTGGAATACATTCTGTTCATTATCATAGTATTTCACTTATGATTACTGTTCTGATCTTCTGATCTAGATCATTATAAAACTAAATGTATTTTTAAAGATATAACTTATGGGGGCTGGCATTGCGGTGTAATGGATTAAGTCACCACCTATGATACCTAGCATCCCATATGGGAGACTGTTCAAGTCCTGCCTGCTCCATTTCCAATCCAGCACTCTACTAATGTGCCTGGGAAAGCAGTGAAAGATGGCCCAAGTTCTTTAACCCCTGCCACTCACATGAGAGACTTCGATGAAAAGCTCCTGGCTCCTGGCTTAGGCCTGGTCCAGCCTGGCCATTATGGCCATTTGGGGAGTGAATTAGAGGATGGAAGATATTTCTCTCTCTGTGTAACACTACCTTTCAAATAAATAAATCTTTAAACATATATATATATATATATATATATATATATAAAACTTAAAGCTTTTTAGTGCAGTAAAAACATTGGAAGACAGAAATTATCTTCAATATATAATGCTGTAAATATATACATATATAATTATATATATGTATATGTATACATATATGTAATTAGAGTGTCAATTAAAAAGAAATATATTTTAAACATTAGCTTTTTCCTAATGCTACATTTATTTTACTCCAGCCAAAGAAAGTGCTGTACTTGAAAGGGCATGTGTGATTAGATTGGGCCCACCTGCATAATTTGAAATAATCTCACTAGTTTAAATTTTGTAACCTTATTTTTGCTTGTAAGGTATCATTTTATATGACCTATAATATTGTTACAAAATCCCAGGATTATGGTATGAACATCTTTGGGGGGCCATCATATTCCAGAAGTGATAGAAATGAAACTGGGAAGAGAAGTTGGGGTATAATTGTGAAGATATTTTTTTGCTAAGGAATCTTTACATCATTCTTCAGACTAGGCATTTCTGTATCATTGAAGACTTTGGCAATAGAACTAAATATTTATATGTTTCTAATGGTAAGATCTAACTTGTAAGGATCATTTCATAATGGAAAGGTCTTTATAGCTCCATAAGTGCTTAATTTAGTAATAGTTGTTCAGGTAGGTTTTTTGAGCTGACGCTACTCAGGATATCACACTCTCATTTTCAGATATGGGCCTGACCAACTGGCAAAGAGCAATAATAAAAAGTATGTATTGATTTCCTTTAGCACGTTGAAGACATTATTGTCATTAGTTCTAAGGCTTTGGATCACTTCAGTTTTGGCCTCTTGCAACAAGCTCTCCATTAAATTCCTTAGTTTGTCACCTTATTAGCAAAGTTGTTTTTTTTTCTTTTTGAACTGTGAGAGCAACTGAATAATCTAATATAAATGTTTTATGAAATAGTATTGTCAGCTACTGATGTTTTACAGAAATGCACACTGGGTGGTATAATTATTTAAAGTTTAAAATGTGCTGCATAGAACCCTGTTTTAATAAGTCATTTCAGAAGTTGAATAGACTGAAGTTCAAAGGACAAATGCTTTTTAAACAAAATTATTCATTTCATTTCCCATGTTTGAAATGATTAGTTTAAAGCTTCTGTTCAAGCTAAAAAGGATTTCCTTTGTCTTAATTGTTAACACAATTAACTGCAGTGTAATATCTGCCAGTTTGAACAATAATACTACACATTAATGAGGTTTATGATAATTTTTATCATCAGACATCAGTTTTCTAGGTAAAAGCACACAGAATTTTGCATGTTCCCTTTAATTTATATTCACATTCTTATTTGTTTACTTTTCTTACTTATCCATATTAAATAATATAGGAGAACATTACAGTCAAGGTTTAAAACTTCCTTCACTGAGCCCAAATTTATTTCATAACCACCATTGGAACACTGACCAGACGGATAATTTGTGAGAAAGATCAATGATTGTCCTCCTGCTGTTTGGCAAATACTAAGAGTATATGCAACAATGGACTATTTTTCTCTTTGGAATTGTATACAGCTTAAGTAGAACTTGAGATACTCTCATAAATGCATGAACGTGCAGGAAGCCAGATAGTTACTCCTGGAGTTAGAGTGGCTATAAAAGAAATGAATAAAGCACAGCTTCCCTGTACTTATATTTAACAATAGGGAAAATGCTTTTTAGTTTAAATTGGCAAATAATAATTGTAGGTTATTATGGGTAAAATGTGATGTTTTGATACATTCATATAATATGAAATGTTTAAATCAAGATAATTGAGATATCCATCATCTTATCATTTTTGTAGGGAAGCACTTGACTTTTCTTCTCAGCAATTTTTAAATATATCATACATTATTATTAACTATAGTCACCATGCTGTGCATAATATCTGGAAAATTTATTCCTCCTGACTAACTGAAACTTTGTACCCTTTGACCAACATTAGAGAATATCTTCTATATACATGCTAGTACATGTTTTAGGGAATCAACTTGAAATTCTAACACAAATAAGTTAAATACATCTACATAGGTGTCACTGAGATTTAATAGGTGATACAGAAAAATTGAAATTAATTGATAAAAAGCATAACAATCTTGGGCTGGTGCTGTGGTGTAGTGGATAAGGCTACCGCCTATGGTGCTGACATCCCATATGGGCGCTGGTTCGGGTCCCGGCTGCTCCACTTCCAATCCAGCTGTCTGTTATGGCCTGGGAGGGCAGCTGACGATGGCTCAAGTCCTTGAGCCCCTATACCTGCATGAGAGACCCAGAGCAGTCTCCTGGCTCCTGGCTTCAAATCGGCTCAGCTCCAGCCATTGCGACCATTTGGGGAGTGGACCAGAAGATGGAGGATCAATCTCTATCTCTGTCTCTGCCTTGCTGCAACTCTGCCTTTCAGATAAATAAATCTTAGAAAAAAAAATCTACTCAAAAAGATTTATTAGGAGAAAGCATCAGATGTTGCAAAGATCTATAGTGGAAGAATATTCATGAATCTAGAGGAAGACACATGGATGAGAATGACCAAAATATCATAATTGTGAGAATCTTGTATGAACTGTTTGCCTACGTGAAGGTTAGGGATGGTTTGTTTAATGGTCATCATACAACTGGCACACTGGCAAAATAAACCTTAATGAGGACTTCAATTTCCAGAAATATGGCTAAAGTCTTAATATTCTAAAAGCAGAGCATGTGGTGACTTCTTGACTTGTCTCCTTACCACATGGACACTTGAAAAATCAGTGAAGGAAAGAGCTTCTCTGGTATTAGAATTCTTAGAAAATGCATTTAACACAAAGTATTTTGATTACAGCAAAACATCTAGCAAAAATGATTTATGCTTTATGCTGTAGGTTAAATGTTAAAAGATGGATTTGGATCATTCTCTAAAGGTGGGTTTGTATTTTTAACTCATTGAATAACTGAACCTAAAATCTTGATTGGTAGGTCACTGTTAATCTGATGAAATATCTTTTGTGCTTCACTGCAGAATTCTGTATTTGTTTCTGTACATTTCTAGATATTGAGCAATTATCTAGATGAAAACATATTAGTCTTTCTGTGAGAGCGGCAAGATGGCGGAATAGGAAGGGAGCACACTGATAGTCCAGGAAGAGACAGTTTAATAAAAGTGGAGATACTGCAGGTTCCAGGAAGAGTAGGGGAAGAAACAGCAGAGGAAACTCTTCTGGAACTAGTGATTCACAGTGGACCTGCGTGGAGAGCGTGGGAGCCCAAGTTCGGGACACCAGCGGCAGACTCAACACAACAGTGCTGGAACGCGAGGTGAGCCGAACCTCAATAGCCCGAGACACCAGTGGGCAAGCGGAAAGAGGAGACTAGAGGGAACGAGGCTTGAAACTCGGTGGGGAAAAGTTCACCAGGCCAACTAGAAGAGAGAGAGAGAGAGAAAAAAAAATTGACTGATACGGACACGAGTTTCTCTCTCTCCGCTCACCTCTCAAAGGCGAGCTAGACAAAGAGTAGGAGCCATTTTGGACATACGTCATAAGCAGGGCGACCTCAGGTCTGCACCGGCCCTGAGCCTAGCAGAAAAACCTGACTCTGGGTGGGGGGTGAAATAACAGGAGATTAGGATCTAACTTGGCAACCCAGTGTTAGACTGCAGGAGAATTGGAGTCCACACTGAGGGCAGCAGAGATTCCCTGTGTGGTCCTTGGGAAAGAGCTTCCGATCTCTGGCTCCTGTGGGTATATCATTCACCTGCTAACTACCTCCAATTCCGTTCAGCTGTGTGGAATTACTTCCCTTTTGAATCAAAAAAAAAAAAAAAGAAAGAAAGAAAGAGAGATGTACCATGCCTAACCTGGGAGTGTCACCTTTGGCACACCCTCAAACCTGAGGAACCAAACAGAGCTCTCAGGCCACACTCATCTCAAGCCTCTAAGGCTCCATCGAAAGCAGATAGCCCACTTAATCTAGAGCTATATTATAACAAGAGAAAACACCACAGTGAAGAAACCAAATATCTCCAACATGCCAAACAACAAACACAAAAACCAAGGTAACAAGAACAAGGAAGACACTATGACGCCACCAAATGAAAAAGACACCCCAATTCAAGATTATGAAGATGATGAGATCGAAGAAATGCAAGAAGCGGATCTCAAAAAATTGATAAGAACATTAAGAAGTTCTCAAAAACAAACCCTTGAACTACAGAAATCCTTATTGGACAAGATAGAAAATCTCTCATGAAAATGAAATATTAAGAAAGAATCAAAATGAAATGAAACAACTAGTGGAACAAGAAACTGTGATAGTGACGAGAAATCATAATGAAATGAAGAAATCAATAGATCAAATGACAAACACATTAGAAAGCCTTAAAAACAGAATGGGTGAAGCAGAAGAGAGAATATCAGACTTAGAAGACAGAGAACAGGAAATTATACAGTCAAACCAAAGAAAAGAAGAGGAAATTAGAAATCTAAAAAATATTTTCAGGAATCTACAGGATAGTATTAAAAACCTAACATTCGGGTTCTAGGAGTTCCTGAAGGCATGGAGAGGGAGAAAGGATTAGAAGGCATTTTCAGTGAGATACTAGCAGAAAATTTCCCAGGTTTGGAGAAGGACAGAGGCATCTTAGTACAGGAAGCTTATAGAACCCCTAATAAACTTGACCAAAAGAGATCCTCACCACGACATGTTGTAATCAAACTCACCACAGTGAAACAGAAATAAAAGATTTAAAATGTGCAAGAGAGAAATGTCAGATTACTCTCAGAGGATCTCCAATTAGACTCACAGCAGACTTCTCATCAGAAACCCTACAAGCTAGAAGGGAATGGCGAGACATAGCCCAGGTACTAAGAGAGAAAAACTGCCAGCCCAGAATATTCTATCCTGCAAAGCTCTCATTTGTGAATGAAGGTGAAATTAAGACTTTTCATAGCAAACAGAAATTGAAAGAATTTGTCGCCACTCGTCCAGCCCTGCAAAAGATGCTTAAAGATGTGTTACATACAGAAACACAGAAACATGGTCACCAATATGAAAGAAGGTAAAGGAAGGAAACCTCACAGCAAAAGATCACAGGAAGCTCAATTTCTCTTTGACATAGAATTAAACTCTGATGCTCTGTTAAAGCAATGTGTTAAAGTAATCTATTATGTTCTCTTGATGTCTGTTAAATTCTAATTGTTCAAAAACAGCTGAATTTATTAAGAGCTATGGGTATTAAGAGCTATGGGTTATTTAAATATGTGCTTATTTTCAAAGATTTGAAGAATCACCTTGTAACAATGATCAAATTTGGTCTATGTTATGTCATGATTTTAAGGAATCTTATTTCAACCAGATATTTTAGATTTTGAGCCTTCTTGGCATTCTTGACAGGCATTCAAAAAATCAAAGTTTCAAACAATCTGGACTCTAAAATTTCCAGTAAATCTTGGACTTTGGTTTTTCCAGTTTGGGCCCAACTGAAAAAATCGAAGGACCTATGTCTCTCATCTTATAGAGACACCAACTAATCAGTCTATTTGGATTATATTAGAAGGACTGTCAAGATGTGATGTGGTACCAGACTTTAAGTTTCTATAATGGAAAATGCTATTAATACAAATGTTTGAGAATTAAAAAGTCTAATGATCTTGTGTTACTAGACATGATAGTTATCTTAATGAGAAAGCCCCAGAGGCCTAAAGGGTTAAATACTTGTAAAATCCTACAGGTGCTTTCAAAAATACTGTGAAGTAAGCAAGAGCCTCTTGTTGATGAGTTTATAATTTTAAACATGGCGACTTAAAGTCTTTTGTCATCCACAGTTCTATATGATTTGCTGCTCATAAAACTAAAGCGTTGTTGGTTCTGTGTTTAGCTGTCCTCCTATAGGTTCCTATGGACTTTTTCCAGCTACTTTTATTGTATTCAGTACTTTGGGATGACTCTGTAAACAGATGAAGCCAATAATGTATTAACAGTACCAACTGAGAGAAAGTAGGGTTGACTGAGGTTACTAAAAACAAAAAGCAATTCAAATCAATTGGCAATCTACAAAAAGAGTTAAAGATTTTAAAAGCTATTATTAAAATTGCCATATGGGTCTATTATGTTATGTTATATGTGTGTACATATTGTATGTCCACATGGGGAAATTTTATTAAGAATTTTATTTTAATTGGCTTATAGATAAGATTGTCCATAAATTTAAGCTGCTAAAATTAATCAAAGATACATTTTAATTCGTGTGTCCTGAATCTCTGCATCATATGTTTTATACTTGTTGATAGAAAGAAACTAAAAACATTTTAGATGGTTGTGCTTAAGTTTACTGGTTAAACAAACTACACCATGTTAGATATTTAAGAGGTGTTTTCAAATACATGATTCTTAAAATTTAGAGAAGGCATTGGACCTCCTGGTAAATGTTTTCTTAAGTTGTTATCTAATGGTTGAAACGGTTTGCTAAGTATTCATGTGATATTGCTATTGTCAGCAAGCGATCTAGGACTTGCTCCCTCATTTCTCTATTCTAAGCCCAACTTGTTCTTTCATTTCTCTATTCTCCTCAAGGTAGGAAACTAATTCTATTATGAAGGAATCTGTAGGACACACAATTTAATCTTTAGACCTTATAAAAGAGATGGCTAACATTTTCTGTAATAGCATAGCCAAAATAAGAGTTTAAATTATAATCTCATAGCTAGATTTACTTCGCCCTCAGCGAAGTAAACAGTAAGTAGAACAAACCTCCCTTTCAGACCAAAGGGAAAGAAAGTTTTTAAGTGAAAATATAATTTACCTCATGGGCATTGTCTACATTAGAAAAACTACTACAGAACATGCCTGTGACTATAGACTTGTAGTTCAGGCCACCGAAGATTAGAGTTGGGACACGGGCCCTCCATTGACTTGCATCCTCTGGTCTGCTTTAACACAAACCAGGAGGAAAAGAAAGCTAGGCATCAGAAGCAATGGGTGGCAGGCCTATAAATGGCTGATCTGTACAGTGATCTGCCCTCAAGGAGACCCAACAGGCCAGTCCACTGCAGTGGCTTTCAATGTGGTAAGCCTGGGCTTCAGCAGAAGTCAGCTTGTGAAGGGCCCTGGCAGCTCTGCCAAGAGTTGGATTACTGGAAATGGACCTGCCCTGGAGTCGAAGGATGCCCAGGTCAGAGCCACAGATCTTATTGGCTCTAAGCTGAAAAGCCCTTCACTCAGCCCAACTTCCAAAGTGACCACTGCAGCTGAGGGTATGGTCAAGTAGGGTTAGCAACATTGAAGGCAGAACTGTAAATTTCTTGTTAGAGATGCCCCCTGCCTTTACCTGGCCAGCTCTCCTCCCAGCCCAGCCAAGTAATGAAAGTCAACAGAGTGCCTTCCCCTAGGAGGTTCACACCTCCCTTAGGATATACCCCATGTGAAGAGATAGATAGGTCTGGGCCTCTTAACTTACAAGGCCTAAAGCCCAACAAATTATTATCAAGTCACTTCTGTCAGATTCTATTTGCCTCTCAATCAGAAAAATTACTTGTAGCTTAGACAGCACCTTTCTTTGCTCCTCTAATAATGACTCTGCCCTTTGTTCTAGACCCTGTCTAGCGTACTTGGGCCTCATTCCTTTGTAATCATAACCTCTACTCTACCACCAATGGCTCTACTCCCAACCTGTGTGTACTGATGGTCCTCTTCCCCACTTAATGCTGTATAATTGTTCAAACCTGGTAAATGCCACTCTTAGGATCATTGGTTACTATCCTCACCCTGTCTTTTATGACCTTGTCTAAATATGATCAGAGTTGGTTAACTCAAAAGGCTTCCATAGCCTTGGCAACTCATGACGACAGCCTAGGGTGGTTACTGGCGCCATAAACTAGACTGTCAATTTGTTGGGTCAACAACAGGAGTCCCTGTGCACTTGCTCCTCATGTGGGATCTCTGTCCTTAATGTGCTGTACATTGTAATTTAATGCTATAGCTAGTACTCAAACAGTATGTTTAACTTTGTGTTTCTATGTGGGTGTAAACTGTTGAAATCTTTACTTCATATATACTAAATTGATCATCTATATATAAAGAAAATTGAAAGGGAGAGGGAGCGGGAGAGGGGAGGGTTGTGGGTGGGAGGGAAGTTATGGGAGGGGAAGCCATTGTAATCCATAAGCTGTACATTGGAAATTTATATTCATTAAAGTTAAAAAATAAAAAAAGAAAAAAAACTTATTAGTCTTTCTTGTAAAATTTTTTGATGAGTCAATTTTCAGATGGAGAACAAATAAGATGAATCAAGACTCAAGATTCAAACTGATTAATCGGTTGGAAGACTGTCCCTGTAGTAATGAGATAAAATTTATTGGGTATAATTAGTAATCTTATATATTGATTTTTAAAATAGAAACATTGAGTGGCTGGCACTGTGGCATAGTGGGTTGGACCACTGCCTGCAGTGCCAGCATCCCGTGTGGGTCCCAGTTCGAGGCCCGGCTGCTCCACTTCCAATCCAGGTTTCTGCTGTGGCCTGGGAAAGTAATGGCAGATGATCCAAGTCCTTGGGCCCCTGTACCCACGTAGGAGACCCATAGGAGGCTCCTGTCTCCTGGATTTGGATCAGGTTAGCTCTAGACATTGCATCCAATTGGGGAGTGAACCAGCAGATGGAAGACCCCTTTCTTTCAGACCTCTCCCTCTCTCTTTCAAATGAATAAATAAATATTTAAAAAAATAGAAACATTGATAGAATTTCTGCTGTACAATTCATAGTGGGGGGTGGTTTAGAATTATAGAATTAGTATAAGAAGACTCCAGGCATTTTATTTCATTGCCAACTCAATAAGGACTAACAATATGATGCAGTTGCTAGAAATGGAAATGACAATCTTGGGTTGTATTAAAAGAAGCAGGTAATATAGGAAAGAAGTTTCAGAGCATGTCAACAGCACTCTGTTACATTTGTGTCTCCCTTATTTTTATGAATGTGCTGTTAATGTCCAAACAAAAAGTCCTGGGTAATGCAGTGTTATATGAGAGATAATGGAATAGAATAGGGCTGTAATTAGAAGAAATACAAGAACTGCCTGTATTCATTACAAGAACAATCTTATGGGAGAAGGACTCTAAATTCTCTGTAAATTTAGTAACTAGCATAGCCTGGTATATAGTAGATACAAAATACTTGTTCATAGTACATATGGACATACTATGTTCATAGTACTGGTACATAGTAGACACAATTATTTACTGAAGTGCTAGGTATTATTTTGAATTCTGGGAATCAGCATTAAACAAGACAGAATAGTCCCTATCCTTATAGAACTTGTATGCAAATGGGAGGAGAGAGACAACAAACGTAAGTTAGTTATGTAATCTGATGCCCCTTGGAGAGTCAGTAGACGTCTAACGGTTAAAAAAGCAGACTCCTGAAATTAGATTGCCTGGCTTCAAATCCTTGCTCACCCATTTACTGCTCAGTGATGTTATACAAGTAATCTAATCTTTCTGTGATTCAGTTTTCTCATATGTAAAGTAGAAATGTAAACGCTGTGAGGGTAAAGGAATTATTCCATGCAAAGTTCTATGGACAGTGCCTGATAGGTAGTAGGCATGTAGTAATTAGTAGCCATTATTCTTATATTCATAAGTGGATGGGGGAACATAAGGCATGACAAGGTGACAGATGAAAAGAACTGGAAAATTCACAGCATTCCATGGAGTCCTGTGTTGACGTTACATGTAGTCAGATTGTAATTGTGATATGTTTTAGCTTCACACCACTTCATGTGTTCATCTGCTCCCATTCTCCACTCCTCTCATTGTCTGCATGATCTGTTTATCTTTAGAAACTAAACTTGATAGCACCTTTCCTGGAATGCTGAACTGATCTGCTTTTCTACTAGAGATTGCTATTCTGTCCTCCAAGCTACTTCTGTTTATTTAAATGCATCATTGTGTATTGTATGAAAGTGTACTAGAAGGTCTAAGACATCATTATCTTACCCATTATTAAGATCTCAGATTTTGAAGTTGGAAATGAATTTGAATAATCAATCTTTCATTTACTAGCTGTCCTTGAATAATAACTAAATCTCTCCCATCTTTGTATTTCTCATTTGTAAACTGGACAGAATAAAACCCATTCTGTAAGGGACTTTTAAGAATTCAATGAGAAAATGTATGCAAGAGGCATTAGAGAATTTCATTCCCAGCTCTGTCACTTAGTTATATGAACTTGGACAAGCCATTCAGCCTCTGATTTTCCCAATCTACACATGGGGAAATTAATACCTATTTAATGGAGCTATTATGAGAATTAAAAATAATGTACATAAAGTGCCTGGAACATAGTCAGCTCTCAATATATGCTTGTCAAATGGAATTTGATTAACAATTAGAGCTTCTAGAAGAAGTGTGCTGCCTTTTGAAGCCAGGAACTCCTTGCTACTGGAGGTGTTCCTAGGAAATGGAAGTATACTGGGGACATTGTAGAAGTGATTTTTGCAGTGGCAAAGTGGATGTACAAGATCAGGGATTCCCAGACTTGATCCGTGGACTGACTCTCTCATTCCCATCATGTTTAATTTAATAGGTCAGGGATGAGAACTGCCAATCTAGGTGATTGTTAAACTGCCTTCAGCTCAAAGGTTAACGATCTATAAATTAGAGTTCAGTCCATAAGTCATGGACTTTGTTAATTTCATCAAATGAGTTCCCCTCTGTATCCTCTTTTCTTAGGATTCCACTATTTGCACCCACGTGTATCATTAAATGATTTCCTAACTATAATACACTCCTTAAATGATTTTAATTCATCTTCATTTATTTATCCATTAAGTCTAAGTTGAGTCAAACTATACATTTAAGAATCATAATTTTTTGATATCAGATAATTCATTGGTATTACTTTAACTTTTCTCATAATTCAGTACCCCCCCCCTTTAAAAAAAAGATTTATTGATTTATTTGAAAGTGAGAGTTACACACAGAGAAAAGGAGAGGCAGAGAGAGAGAGACAGAGACAGAGAGAGAGAGAGAGAGAGAGAGAGAGAGGTCTTCTATCTGCTGGTTCACTCCCCAATTGGCCGATCCAAAGCCAGAAACCAGGAGCTTCTTCCAGGTCTCACATGAGTGCGCAGGTGCCCAAGGACTTGGGCCATCCTATACTGCTTTCCCAGGCCATAGCAGAGAGCTGGATTGGAAGTGGAGCAGCCGGCTCCCATATGGGATGCCGACACTGCCGGTAGTAGCTTTACCTGCTATACCACAGTGCCTGCCCCTGGGTACCTTTAATTTATACATAGTGTTACTTACTGTTGTCAAGGCTTTCCAGAGATATCTTCTGAAACCTAAATTTGAAGAATTAGAAGTTGCTCAAATGTACTATGACACAATAATTATAAAAGGCAAGAGCATTTATGCCATATGACCCTGAGGAAGCATCATTTCCCTGCTATATGTCAACTTCCTCATCTGGATTATTTGTCACGCATTTTCAATGAGACAGTGTTATCCTTCACTGTATGGTTTTCATAAATTTTGATATTCCTATTATTTTTCTGGATGACATTTGGCATCTGGAATCATTTATTTTTAAAATATTTTTGCATTTTTCATTTTTAGAAGACCTAAACATCAAGGTAAAATAAGTCTAACCCATAGCTGAAATTTACTTGTACTTGTTATTAATGTATAAAAGACACAACAAAGGAAAAAAAGTTATGGGACTGCAAAAGTAGGAGGAAATTTAACAAGATGGGGCTTTTCTTGAGAAAAGGTTTTGTTCAGCAGTGTGGATTCCTTATGGAAAGTATTAGGGCTGATGATTTGAACCTTTTTACTTGGGAGAGTGTTTTAAACATGTTGCTTTCAGTTTTTATGTATTTTGAGTATCATGAATACTCACAGCTTCTTTTCATGTCCTTATAACATGGACATGTATGAGCCAATTATAATAATATGGTTCTTATCAGGGCCTTAGCCTGTTTTGAATGATTGCAAAATGTAGTTATAAAAAGTATCTCTTTATAATCCCTTTTAATGTCTTTGAAAAAAAGTTGAGGATAAAAAAGCATCTGGGTTTTAAACAGAAGAAGCTATAAATGTACTGTTTTTATAATAACTGACAAATCCTATTAGGTTTTCATAACTCTTCTAACTCTTGTTTCTTTTCACTTTAATTTTTAGTGTATCCTTGTGCTATAGGAAAGACACTTTTGGTTACATATTGACAAGTTGGTTTTTTCTTCTTCATTATTTACTTGCAGAGTGAACATAATTCAGTAAGGGTAAGAGAAACAATCTCTTGCTAAAAGTACCTAATTCTACATCATTTCCCATTATGCTAAAAATTGAACAGTAAATCAGAATTTTTCCTCACTCTGGAAGAAGCACTTAATTTTAACTGAATGTCAAATCGTTAAAGGTAACAAAGATGGAGTGTACGCAGAAGCATTTGGAAAGAGTTATGATTCTATTCTAATTATACCAATTTATTTTTTAATGAAAATATTCTCCTATAATTATTTTGATAATTCTCTTAAAAGTTTTCTCCTCCTTTACTCCACAGTTAGTATCCCACTCATATGTAGCGTGGGCAGTTGCCACAAATTTCTTTACATCTCCAGATCCCTTTAGGAATTACTTTGGTTGCTTTACTTTGAAGTCATTTGACCAATAATAAGTTGAAAAGATAGACATGATCCATAAAAACAATGCATGTGTAGCATACTTCTAGTTCATTCTTTGTTTCTGAATTTTGTTTGCCTAAGCCTTATATACCTAGTTTTTGAGTTAGTAGGTTGAGGGTTTTTTTTTTTATTTTTTTTGAAAGACATATTTAGTTAAGTAATTGCTATGTCATTTAATGTTTGGTTTTTAGGAATAAAAGTTACTTATTTGTTTATGCAGTTAAGTGTTTGACACATAGCTATTTAAGCTACTCAAAAGTAACTGTTCTGCCCCCACAAATAAATGTTGCTGTGACACCATATAATACTCTTTTGTTTAGAGCCTTGCCTAGTGCTCTCAGAAACCACTTGGATAGTATGGTCCTTATTCATATTTTAGTATATTATTGATAAAATAATTTTGGAGAATTTTTATTACATATTTTACTGAATTCAAGATACTTCTCATAAGTACAATGCATACTCTTGTTGATCCTATTTCCAGAGAAGTACTTTTCATGTTTGAATTACAAATTTATTATATTTTGGTTTTTTTTTTTAAGATTTTATTTATTTATTTGAGAGGTAGAGTTACAGACAGACGGAGAGACAGAGAGAAAGTTCTTCTATTTGCTGGTTTACTCCCCAAATAGCTGTAACGGTGGAGCTGAGCTGATCTGAAGCCAGGAGCCAGGAGCTTCTTCCAGGTCTCCCATATGGTTGTAGGGGCCCAAGCACTTAGACCCATCTTCTATCACTTTCCCAGGCCATAGCAGAGCACTAGATTGGAAGTGGAGTAGCCAGAATGTGAACCGGCATCCACATGGGGTGCCAGTGCTGAGGCAGAGGCTTTAACCTACTATGTCACACTGCTGGCCCCTATATTTAGTTTTAAAACTTAACAATTTTAACATTTTGTCACATTCACTTCAAATGTATACATATTCATACACATATATACCATTTTTCCCTTGAAATCAGGGATATTAATGGCAGAGTGAGGAATTCATGACAATTATTATAATGTGGAGAAAGAAGAGTATATTGTCATTTATCTGATATAATTCAGTTAAGCAGTGTTAATAACTATATACAGAATGATGTGACATCCACAGAATTGTGTACTCTCTCTATATATTAATTTCCACAAATAAATGTTATATTTGTCTTTCTGAGTCTGGCTTATTTCAATTAGTATAATGATCTCCAGTTCCATCCATTTTCTTGCGAATGTCAGGATTTCATTCTTTTTTTATGGCTGAGTAATATTCCATCATGTATATATATCACATTTTCTTTATCCAATCATCAGTTAATGGGATATCTAGGTTGATTCTGTATCTTTACTGTTGTGAATTGATCTGCTATAACAACAAGAGTGCTGGTGTCTCTTTCATATGATGATTTCATTTCCTGTGGATATATTCCCAGGAGTGAGATAGCTGGGTCCTCTGGTAGATGCATTTTTAGTTTTCTGAGGAATCTCTGTACTGTTTTCCATAATGGTTGTATGAATTGCAATTTCACTAACAGTGTATTAGGGTACCTATTTCTTCACAACCCTGCCAGTATTTATTGCATTTTGATTTTTGGATGATAGCTTTTTTTTTTAAGATTTATTTGAAAGACAGAGTTACAGAGAGGCAGAGGCAGACAGAGGTCTTCCTTCCACTGATTCACTAATTGGAGTGAGCTGAAACCTCATTGTGGTTTTTATTTGCATTTCTCTGATGGCTAGTTATCTTGAGCATATTTTCATGTGTCTTGGCCATTTGGATTTATTTTTTATAAAGATTTTTATTTATTTGAGAGAGTTACAGACAGAGGGAGAGACAGAGCTTCGTCGGGGTCTCCCATGTGCGTACAGGGGCCCAAGCACTTGGGCCATCTTCCACTGCTTTCCCAGGCCACAAGCAGAGAGCTGGATCAGAAGAGGAGAAGCTGTGACCTGAACTGGTGCCCATATGGGATGCCAGTGCTGCAGCCAGAAGCTTAGCCTGCTACGGCACAGCACTGGCCGCTCAGTTGGATTTCATTCTTTGAAAAATGTCTGCTCATGTCTTTTGCCTATTTAACGGAATTGTTTGTTTTGTTGTTGTTGAGTTTCTTGATTTCCTTATATATTCTGTGTATTAATCCTTTATTGGATATGTGGTTTGTAAATATTTTCTCCCATTTCTTTTGGTGGCTTCTTTGCTTTCTTGATTGTTTCCTTTGCTGTGCAAAAGCTTTCCGTTTTTACTTCTTCAAGTGCTTATGAGTAAAAAACTGGGTATGTCAAGAATTCATAGGATTTATTTTCAGAACAAGTAGACATTAGACACATTTCTTAAAATTTCGGTCCCCATTAAGGTTTATTTTCCAGTATACCAGCTCTGTGATCAGTATTGCAAGTACTGTCCATACCTTTCATGTGGCCAAACAGATCATATTAGATTCACATAATCATGTTATTTTGCTAATTCTCTGCACCATGCTTCTGCCTCTAGGTTTATGGAATTTTTTTCTACCACTGTATATCTTTATGACATCTGATGATCTTTTTGCTGTTAAATTTGTTATTGAACAGATTATTACCGTTAATTCTAATTTTTAATTGTATATAATCGTACTGAGTCTCAGTGACACTCTATTTAACCTCTCTGTATGAGAATTTCAAGCTGCTTTCCTCAGACTGTTGCTATTGATATAAGACAGCTGAACTACGGCTTCTAAATATCTTTTCTGTTATTTTCTCATGAGAATTCCTGAGGGCTTTTTCCAAGTGCTTTTCTTGGTTTGTTGTATGTACTTTCACACATCAGATTCAGGCACACAATAATTTAAGGGATTTCCTTTCTTTTATATAGTTTCAGCTTTATTATTTATTTATTAATATTTATTTATTTGAAAGGCAGAGTTACAGAGAGGGAGAGACAGAGAGAGAAAGAGAGATATTTCATCCCCTGTTTTCACTCCTCATATGGCTGCAATGGCCAGGCCTAGGCCAGGATAAAGCCAGGAGCTTGGAATTCCATCTGAGTATCCCACATGGGTGGCAGGGGCCATCTTCTGCTGCTTTTCCCAGGCTAATTAGCAAGGAATTGGATTGAAGTGGAGCAGCTGGGACTTGAACCTGCACCCAGGTATGCTGGCATCACAGATGGCATCTTAACCCACTGAGCCACAGTGCTGGCCCCTGTTCTCACTTTAAAGCTTTCTTAATTAGATTGGACTATTTCTTATCAAACATTTTCTTCAGGTTTTCTCTAAGATGAACCCAGTGCTTTATGTGATGGAGATAATAACTTCCTGTTCACTGATACTTCCTCCATTTTTTACCTTTGTGCTTTCTGTGTATTTTCATTCTTCTTAATTACCTGTGGCGTGAGAGTTATTCTGTAAGACCTTCTCTTCCCTCCTTCTGGAAAATCACATTTGTAACACTAATCATTTGTGACATCCACAGTCAAGAATACAAACCTAAAACTCACTCGTGAATTCATGCAGATGAATGAAACACCGTTTCCCTTAGCATTCTTCCCTTTAGGGCCTCGGGTTGAACTAGTATTTCCTAATGATTTCTCTTGGAGATCCCTCCTTCCTGCTCTCACAGCCTTATGTAAACTGGTCATGCATGTTTGACAGCTAGGGCATTGGCAGTGTATGTTACTTTTGGGCTGAACATTATATGATATTTCAATTTCAGTCACATTTACTAGCTTATAGCTACCTAGATCTTTGATGGCAAGCTGCAAATTTCAGTATTTCATTAGATCATGAAATAATGGAATTGGAAGGGATTTGTATAGTTTATTCAGTCGTTTCTCTGGCTCAAAGAATGGCAACAGCTACCAAATATGGAGTATTATTGTATGTAGTTACTAACTTCATGGAAAAAGAATTTTGCCTAGGGCTATCTAAAACTTGATACTAGAGGAGAGATGTTTTGATAGGGATGATATAAAATTTCACTTCATTGATTTATTTAATCCTCTTCAACAAAAATTACTGAGTACCTATTATGTTAAAGGTGGTGGGATGGGTGTTAGTAATATCTCCATCAATGAGACAGACATGATCTTTGCTCTTACAGAGAGCAAAGTCTGTTAGGGGGACACACATCCAATAGTCACTCACTACTTATTTTAGATTAAGATAAGTGTTAGTAGACAAAAATAGAGCGAGCTGAGTGTAGAATAATAGAAATGAAATAGGAAAGATACACAAATTTCATTTTCAACATCTCACATATCTGACAAAACAGATGTCTTGGATTTGGGTGTTGATAACAAATAAGAACAAGGTACTCATGGTTGGATAACAAGGCTTCCCTCGATAATGATTTTTTTAAATTGGTGAATAAAATAAGTGACATTACTCTTAAGGAATGCCAGATAGGTCTTATAGCCCTTAAAACCTTGCATCTTATCTACTACTTTTTTTCCCTCTAACTCACATTTTAAAATTTATTTTCATTGTCATGTCATAATTATACATATTGATGGTGTATAGTGTGATAACACATGTATACAATGTATAGTGATTATAATTTTGAACTCTTCTAGTTCTTTATAAAATGTATTTTATAACCTTTGTAGCATATAAGTACCCTACTATGTTGTAAAATATTAGAATTTGTTCCTCTTATGTAACTGTATTTTGATGCCCATCATCCAATATCCCTCTATCCCTTCTTCCTCTTACCCTACCCAACTTCTAATGACCACTATTCTACTCTCTACTTCTATGAAATCAACTTTTTTAGCTCTCACAATATTATATCACTCACATTTTGCAACAGACTCTTAGACCACATAAACATACCATATGTAATTGGCAGATTAAAATAAAAACACACAGTAATTACAGAATAAGGGAAGAAAGTTCTTGAGGCTATTTTGAGTACCAGTGAACTGATCTGAGAATCATTGTGCAGAAACATGGGCCTTTTAACCTAACATCCAATATTTTTCTCTTGGTCTAGTGACAAGATACATCAACAACACATTAAAGGGAAGAAAAAGAATTCCAAGGCACTATTTTTATTACATGTGGTGAGTGTATGTGTTTGTACATGCACACGCACATACTTAACAAAATCTCTTTATTTTCCTTTAACATTGTCAACTATAAGTTTTGCCAATGTTGGCAATAGTTTTCACATAACTCTGTCAGTTTCCTATTTGAAAGGTGTAACGAAAAAATAATTTTAAAAAGCCCACGTAGTTTTGTTTTGAATTCTAAGTGAAAGACATATTCGTTGGTGAGGTGTCTTTTTTTTTAACATATAAGAAGCTGAGAATGCTCATTCTACTAATGGTCAAGCAATGATAGCCACACCATGGCTACATACATACATTAACATTTACGTTGAGAGCAATAGCAACCATTCTTGTACTATTCCTTGCCTTCCTACCTCAAGGTACCATGTCCAGAACACAGTTTGAAGAATCGAGTGGGAAATCCATGACCACAGCAGGAATGCTGGCCTCTAAAGTTTAATATAACTCTTCAATGGGTGGCAGGCCTATTAATGGCTGATCTGTACAGTGATCTGCCCTCAAGGAGACCCAACAGGCCAGTCCACTGCAGTGGCTTTCAATGTGGTAAGCCTGGGCTTCAGCAGAAGTTAGTTTGTGAAGGGCCCTGGCAGCTCTGCCAAGAGTTGGATTACTGGAAATGGACCTGCCCTGGAGTCGAAGGATGCCCAGGTCAGAGCCACAGATCTTATTGGCTCTAAGCTGAAAAGCCCTTTACTCAACCCAACTTCCAAAGTGACCACTGCAGCTGAGGGGACGGCCAAGCAGGGTCAGCAACATTGAAGGCAGAACTGTAAATTTCTTGTTAGAGATGCCCCCTGCCTTTACCTGGCCAGCTCTCCTCCCAGCCCAGCCAAGTAATGAAAGTCAACAGAGTGCCTTCCCCTAGGAGGTTCACACCTCCCTTAGGATGTACCCCATGTGAAGAGATAGATAGGCCTGGGCCTCTGAATTTACAAGGCCTAAAGCCCACCAGATTATTATCAAGCCCCTTCTATCAGGTTCTATTTGCCTCTCAATCAGAAAAATTACTTGTAGCTTAGATAGCACCTTTCTTAGCTCCTCTAATAATGACTCTGTCCTTTGTTCTAGGCCCTGTCTAGTGCACTTGGGCCTCATTCCTTTGTAATCATAACCTCTACTCTACCACCAATGGCTCTACTCCCAACCTGTGTGTACTGATGGTCCTCTTCCCCACTTAATGCTGTATAATTGTTCAAACCTGGTAAATGCCACTCTTAGGATCATTGGTTACTATCCTCACTCTGTCTTTTATGACCTTGTCTAAATATGATCAGAGTTGGTTAACTCAAAAGGCTTCCATAGCCTTGGCAACTCATGACGACAGCCTAGGGTGGTTACTGGCGCCATAAACTAGACTGTCAATTTGTTGGGTCAACAACAGGAGTCCCTGTGCACTTGCTCCTCATGTGGGATCTCTGTCCTTAATGTGCTGTACATTTTGATTTAATGGTATAACTAGTACTCAAACAGTATGTTTCACTTTGTGTTTCTATGTGGGTGCAAACTGTTGAAATCTTTATACTAAATTGATCTTCTGTATATAAAGAGAATTGAAAATGAATCTTGATGCAAATGGAAGGGGAGAGGGAGCGGGAGAGGGGAGGGTTGCGGGTGGGAGGGAAGTTATGGGAGGGGGAAGCCATTGTAATCCATAAGTTGTACACTGGAAATTTATATTCATTAAATAAAAGTTTAAAAAAATATAACTCTTCAATGATATGAGACTATCTCAGGCCTGCTACTGATATCACAAGGTTGGAGATTAACAACACACACATCTATGCACACATGGATACATATGTAGCCCAGGGAGGCAGTCCTAACATCAATGGGTGAGCTTCTCTTCATGGAGTAAGAGTGTCCCATTTACTGCATCCACCAACAGAAGCAGGCTGAGGTGGATGATCCTTTCTGATCTGGGTCCTATTTTAGCTCCTGTTTGATACAGAGAAGCACTTTTCAGGGCACAAATTTGAGATTCTGAAATTCACTTTACTCTGTGTTAGGTCAAAACCATTTCTCCAGAATATTTCTAATGGTAACATATTTGCCAGTGTATTTGCTGAGCTTAGGTATTTCCAACTGTTTACAACTTGATTTCCCACGTGCTCAAGAGACTCAGCACCAAAACACTCCTGTTAGCATGGCACAGCAAGCAGTGCATGATAGAGGCAGCATACGGCTCCTCTCACCTTCTTTGCAATTGAAGAGGTTTTAAGGCAAAGTCAGAAGGAAACACATCCCTTCTGCCAAATGGCATTCCCTTTATTCTCTTTAGTAGCAATAAGAAATTCTAGGCAGATGTATAAGGGATAAGGCCATCGAAGTTTGCACCTGCAACTGAAATGCAATTTCCTTGCTTTCCAATGGATTTTACCACTATTGAGCTGCTTCTGCATGTGACCCTGCTGGATTCTGATCTTTTACAAAAGTGAAATGATAATAGGAAGCCCAAAGGACCTTCCTCAATTCATTGTTAAACGGGCATAGGGATGAGCTCTGCCAGTGAGTAATGTGGTTACATGTCTATACTGAGGTGTTCCAACACAGCCTTGAAGTTTAACTATAAATCATACTCTCAAGCTTCCATCTCTCTGTACCATGCATATGGAGTTGCTACACTACCATGGGACTGGAAATAAAACTCTATTCTTGTAGAGGTTATCACAGTACACAAAGGTTATCCTGCCACCAATAGACAAGCAAATATAAAAACACATGAACTGTTGAATTGGTTAACTTGGCATGTCCTGGAACATCAGAAATGCATGCCCTTGAACATCAGCAATGTAGTGAGAGAAGAGCATTTTGAATCGCGGTTCTTTTCTATGAGAGGCAACAGTGTATAGACTTGAAAGAGTGGGATTGGAGGAAATGATTTTGGAAGTGAGACCAGATAATCTCTAATGCCTTACCCAGTTTAAAAAATCTCTAGGTCAAGAAATAAAAACCTAAAGGTTGTTTGTTGCCTGACAGGTAGTAGTATGTGATGTAGACAGGTAGGAGACAATATGGAAAGGTGCCATTTGAGGAAAAATGGAGCGTGTATTCCCCACTGAAAAGTATCATATTAAATCATAATGAAATAAACAAAACTCTGTTGCTCACCTCCAAATTAAAAAACAAAACAGAACACCAAAACAAAACATCCAGGCAAAATTCAACCTGTGGACTACCAATTTTTAACTTCTCCCAAATCTTTTATAAATTAATTACTTATTTAAAATTTAAATTAGTTCTTAACAGATTTGTTATGGCTTGTAAGCACAATTTTAACAACACAAGGATGTTCCCTTCTTATTTTTCTTTAAAATTTCAGATGGGATTTTCAAGTTAAAAACTCATTGCTTTATCAATTGGAACTAATTATCTCAGATACTTTTTTCCTTAGATAAACTAATAACTAATAAATACAAGTGTAAATAATAATTAGAAAACCATTTTCCAAAGATACATTTAAAAATTTCTTCTGCTTATTTCTATGTAATTACAAATTCTTTAGTTTTGTCATGGTACTTGTTTTCATCATGACTTCATTTTATTGAATTCTCCTTTGTAAATCATTTTCATAGTTCAGACTAATAGGATTGTTCACCAGGAAACTCGGAAGAACAACTAGGGAGTGAAATCTGAGGGAGGAGGCAAAATGGAAGGTGGAGTAAATGATGTAAACTGCTAAGGGCAACCAAAAGGCAATGAGCAAGGGAGGCCTGTGGCAGCCTGAGAAAGATTCCAATGTCGGAAGGAAGGAAGGGAAAGAACCCAAGCAAGTCAGTGCACTGCTCTTTCCCATTTCTCCTTTCTCCATGAGAAATATCTTAGGAGCAATAAAAAGAGGACATTTCTACAGGGAGTTCTCCAGAGTCTCACCATGTATTTTCTATTTCTTGTAAGCCTTCTAAATCAAGGCAAAAATGTATTCTGCATGCTGCCTGTATGCTTGTCTGTACTCAAAGTGATGATCTATTAAGAACAGTTTGGGCACAGTGGGAGGAAGTTGGACTGCAGCTCCCTAGGCTTAGCCATTAATGGACAAATTGAATGCTTCCATTTGGGGCAAATAAGATGGGGAGTACCTGGCTCTTTTGTTAGAAAGACATTTAACTGAAAGATTTTTCAGATGACTGTATTTCCATTCTTTGTGTGCATGACCAGGTGTCCCATAGGGTTCCGAGTCACTTTAGAATAATATGCAATTACATGTGAGTCCTTCCTCTCCCTGCAGCCTCTGTCTGACATAGGCACCAAAAAGGGACTCTGAGAAGGGATTGGAGAAGCTGATGACCAGCAGGGAGGACACAGTGCAGTGTGAAAACATGACACAGAATCAGTTCCAAAGTCAATGACAGAGTACTTGCAAGGAACTAAAAATCACTTGTCTGGCAATGGGGGAACATTCACCTACAGGTTTCCTTTAAGGACTGAACAGAAGCATTGCGAATTTAGGCAATGTTTTATGCGCGCTTTATCTTGCTGTCAGACATGATTTTTTTCAACATAAAAATTCAATCCTAAGTAGTTTCAAAGCTCCAACCTCACAGCTCAAGTCCAGGTTTTATTTTTTTTTTTAAGAAGCAGTTTTGTGTATCATCAGTGTTAATGAAAACATTATGTTCAATTCCTAAGTTGAATTGTGAATTTGAAATATGAAGTTCTCAGAACCATATGCTCGTGTTCAAAACTGATGCCTTTGTAGCTGTGCCTATTCAGGGCACGAAGATATATAGAAGTAAATGTGCATTTGAATGTGCAGGTTATACTTTATCATTAAGGCTGATTATTTATAGAAGCAGAGAAAGCAGAGTGCTGTCAAAATGGCTTTAAATAAAACAAACAAGCCACTGCAAAAAGGTATGGTTTGCAGCAGGAGTACTTGCTATAATCAGGATCCTTTATCTTTAGTAGAAAGAGCTGGTCATGGCTATCACTGCAAGCAAAGCACTTTGGAGCAGCTGGACAAAATGCTGGAGGAGAGATGCAGCTGGGCTCTTCCTCTCTGGAGAGGAAGATGGGTCCCTTGGAGGTAGTCTCAGCTGAAACCTCCAATGCACTAGCGGGCTCAGTTCTCCCAGTTAAACACACAGTGTTTTCCAGAAACTGTGTTTTTCCAGTGGTTTGTATAACATGAACTTTGTATGCTGGATGAAAAATAAAGCAATCTCCTAGAAAGGGGCAATACATACCTCTTACATCCAGATTAAACATACAGATAAAATATTTTTTTAAGTAATGCTGATTTGTGCAGCAGATATAGTTAGTAAGCACTCTGGTTAACAAAGAATCTCAGCCCTGTCAGTTAGCTGCGTGAATTGCCACGTATCTTAATCTCAATGAGCCTCAGTCTCCTTATCCATAAAATTGTGATAACAATGGCATCTTATTTTTCCAGAAATTCTCATTCACAAATGAACAGGCTTTCCTTCAGGTTAGGCAAGATCTCTCCAGTATTGTAGCTAGTGATACAGTGTTGCTGTTTATTATACAACTTGTAAGGTTCTGTCAATGAAACCTTTTAATCTGCTGGGTGAGCTACTTTTGGTGGGTCCCAATTTAACTGCTATATATATCTAGACACAGTGAATAGCTATATTTCAATCACTTTCCCTTTAAGTTTAGCAACTGGCAATCTGAAATCCTCACAAGATTTTTGTTGATGCAATGCTCAGATTCCTTCTGACCAGAATGTCACTGTTTATATGGTCTTTTAAGCGCCAATTCTACATGACCTTGTTCCATTGCCAATGATAGCCTTGTTTCCAGCTATTGGAGATATCTATATCTATATCTATATATCTATATCTATCTATCTATATATATCTGACTAGGTATTCGTGAGTTTACTTATGCTTATTCTTATGTTTATTTATGATCCTTAATTCATGTTTGACAGAATGATATCTGCCTAACTGATATCTATTCTATCTTTCATAGTTAATAATAGAATCTAATTTTATCCTGGATGGTCTATGGGTTGCAAATGAGAGCTGGAGTGGGATTTCCAGGAACTCTCCTTTAAAAAGTGAGAGCATTTGGTGTGTGTACTCTTTTCCTTTTCCATTTTTTGCTTCCTGCCAATAATAGGGACATTATGGCCAGAGTCCTAATAGCTATACTGAACCATTGGATAATCTTGAGTGTGGAAGTCAATGCAAAAGATCAAAAATATAAAAATTCATCCTTTGTGATCTTGGAGTTATCATTAATAACTCAGAATTGCCTACATTGAAATATCTTATTTTTTAAAAAATTAATTTTTAAAAATCTGATATAAGCCCTTGTTTAAAGTTTCTGTTCCTGTTTCTAGATGATCCAGTCATACTTTTCTGAGCATGAGTTTTGAGAACAAAGTCACTCTAGTGATATTTTAGTAGTGGTTATATTGGTTACACATAGAAAATTAGAAGAGAAGGTATTCACATGTCATTGGGTATGGGTGGTGAAGGTTACTTTTTCAGTGCAAATGCCCTGTCCCAGTCCCCCAAAAAGACATCACCACCAAGTTTTAAAAAGCAGAAATTCAGGGATTCAAATAAAAGTATAATCTTTAACTGAAGTTTTAGTCAAATAGAATGTGACATTCATCTCAAAATTGAGATTAACAAAAGCCCTTTTGTCCCATTCAGTGGTTATCTACATTTTCCTCCTCTATCAGCATTTTTTTCAAAATTGCAAACCTATGTCTTATTTTAAACTTTTATATTTGAAATATAGATCCACAGGCTGAAGGTAGTATAGAAAAACACCATGTACCGTCACTCAGTTTTCTCCCGGTTGCTACATCCTAAATAACTATAGTACAATATGAAAATAATGAAATTAACTTGGGTACTGTGTGTGTGCATGTGTGTGTGTGTGTGTATGAGAGAGAGAGAGAGAGAGAGAGAGAGAGAGAATATGTAAATATATAGTTCGTTTTCAGTTAATAATATGTAGATTCATGTAACCACCATCACAATCCAAATATAGTTCTATTCCATCACTGCAGAGATGTACCTCATGCTACCCTTTATGGTAGCACCTGTACCACATCATCTTTAAGCTTTGGAGAGTAATAATTTGTGTTTTCATCTCTATAATTTCTCACTTAGAAAATAATAAATATTATTAATAATAAATGCAATAATAAAATTTTGACCATTTAAAATATATTTATTTACTAGAGACACACACAGAGAGATGGACTGGCAGAGATCTTCGATCTGCTGGTTTATTCCCCACTTGCCTGCAGTGGTGAGGACTGGGTCAGGCTACAACCAGGATCTTGGAACTCAATCTAGGTTCCCCATGTGGGAGGCAGGAATCTTATTACTTGAGTTGTCACCTGTTTCCTCCAAGGGCATGCATTAGCAGAAAACTGTAATCACGAGTGGAGCTGGGGTTCCAATCTAGGCACTCCAATATGGGATATGGGCATCTTCTGAAAATTAATTAATTAGAAAGTTAAGTTTTAGAGAAGGAAAGAGAAAGAGAGAAAGAGAAATCTTCCATCCACTGGTTCATTTCCCAGATGGCCAAAATTACCAGGGTCAGGCCACCATGAAGCCAGGAGCCAGGAGCTTTACCTGGGTCTCTCATACAAGTGGCAGGGGCCCGAGCACTTGGGCCATCTTTCACTGCTTTTCTCAGGCCATTATTAGAGAGTGAGATGGAAAAAGGAGCAGCCAGGACTCAAATCAGTGCCAATATGGGATGCCAAAATGACATTAGTAAAAGATTTTTGTTTCTACTACAGTTGAAGATTCATACAGTGATGTCAAACTTGCTATAGAGGGAAAATACATTTTTGTGAAAATGTGTCTCCTCTACAAAAATCCATGCTGAAATTGAATATCACCTAGTAGCCCTTTATAATTGCACATGGCTCATGGTATATGTGTTAAAATAGTCCCAAACTATGTTTGTAAAGCCCATGCATCCATCACAAACCTGATGCTTCCAAACTGGTGAACTTTTTTTTTGCAAAGCAAAATGGTTAGCAGGTTAGTTTGAATCAAGCAAAACCCTGAAAAAAGCAAATCTCTTTTGATGGACAGGCCTCAAAACCTTGTGGAAGGCTGCTGGTTCAACTAAGCATTGATTAAGCATGTGGATGCTTATCTGATGCTTATTCAAACTTATCTGAAATTGAACATCTTTGTTCTAAAAAACTAGGCCAAAGATCTGATACTGATTTTGATGCTTTGGTCATAATAGGTCACAAGTATTAAAACAGTAAGCCCAACTAGGAAGTGGAGATATGGCTGGCATTAAAAGTAGGGGGATTAGAAATCAAACTGTCACAATTTTGAAAATGTGGGGGAGCAATGATTCTCGGTGAAGTGGGTGGCTCATATCCTTATCAGCGAAGGAAAATTATCATGTTAGTTTTATCTACATGGAAATTTATCTCATCTTTTAAAAATCATGAGTTAATTTAAGATTTCATATAACACTAAAAAAGAACATAGACTTTGTGTATTTATCAAAAGAAAATATAGAAAAAAGATGGAGTAGATGTATATTTCCATATTCTTCCAACTAAGACACAAGTAAACCTTGGATATTATATGTAAAACATACATAAAAAGACTGAAAGGTCAGGAGAAGTCTAGACTGGCTAGAAACCTTAGAAACCAAGGAAAGATAAAGAGCTAGAAGGTCACTAGAGAAAGTAAAGTTGTACATGCACTCTAGAAAATAATTTAGTTGTTTCTCTAAAAACTAAACATGTAACTATCATACAACCCAGCAACTGCACTTCTGGATGCTTGCCTCATAGAAGTGAATACTCATGTCTGTACAAAAACCTGCACGCCATTGTTCATAGCATCTTTATTTGTAAAAGCTCCCAACCAGAAAAAAATGCAGGAAGGCTTCAATGTTTGAATGGCTCAATGGGTCATGATATAGCCATACCATTGAATACTACATTTATTAATGTCATTTTCATTATGAGAGCTGTATTATGCACACACACATCCTTTATGCACATATTTTAGTTGTTTTTTATGGTTGGTTAGTTTTAAAGAATAGCAAGAAAACAACACTACATTGGAGACAAAATAGAACAGAAGGTCAAATAATTTCTAAATGGTTATTTTATTATATTTTGTTTTGTCTTTCAATTTATCTTCATTTCAGACCAAAATAGTCACCTAAATTTGCATATTTTTATAAACTCCTGGACATATTCGTGGGTGTCCACTCTTCATATACAGGTCAAAAGAGAGCGTTCTCTTTGTACTGTTACAAAGAGGTAATTTGAATCATTTAAATTTTTGTTTCTTTATGTTTTTATTATTATTTTTTTGGTCTTGGAGGTCTTATTTTTATTCTGAACATTTGTTTGTGTTTTCCCTAAAATAATGGTAACAGTAAAAATAAAGAATCAAAGATTTACAAAGTATCTTTTCTTTTCCTTTTTCCTTTTATTTTGTATCTGTTGTTCTCTATCAGTAGAGAGAATTTCAGTTAGTTTTGTGAAATGCAACATCTATCTCCCCAAACTTTTTTAAAGGAGAAACATGAACTTTAATCTTTTGCAGTTCAGAATGTAGATTCAACTTCACTTACCCATACCTAGGAATACCTCTCAACTTTTCCTCATCTTCCTCCTCACATGACTGAGTGCAGTTTTGTGTAGTAAAGGTCCACAAACCCAGGATCCATTATCATCACTAGCATATGTCAGACTAATTTTCATGACAAATACAACTGCCAAACACAGTCTCTCCTCTCTGGGAAAAATTAGTTATTCCACCCAGTGCAAGCTGACATAACAGTAAACTGCAGCGAACTTGGGAAGAGCTAACTTGTTGCTGCTTTTCATTGTCCTTCCTCTTTCTTCCTTTCCCTTTTTCCCTTCCCCGTCTTTCTTCCTTCTCATTTCCCCTTCCCCTCTTCCCTTCTCCCTCATCTTCTCCTCTTCTCCTTCCTGCCTGTCTTATTCCTCTTCCCCCACTGCTTCTTCTTCCTCCTCTTCATTTAAGTATATCATTTCTTGTTCTCTTTTCCAAGATGTCCAATGCGATGACATGCTCTTGAGTCAGTCTTCACATAAGTAACCAACAGTACTACTGACAGTTGTTGCTACTGTGGCAAAATTTCCAATGTGGCATTTTCGACATCTGCGCACATTCCTCCTTTCCTGGTTTTTTGAAAGATTGGAAATTCACAGTAGTGATCATAGGTATCATTACAATGAACACAGATCAGCTTTGATTCTTCAGTTGCCTCAGTTATGTTGCTGCCCATGGAGCAAGGTTTTGTTTGCTTACTTTTAATCTCTCTCTTAGTCAACACTTCGAAGAGTTGTCACACTAATTATTACTAATTTCAGTACATCCTTTCCAATTGCTGAATATAAGTGTGCTATCCGCCTGCCTGCCTGCCTGCCTTCTTGTCTCTCTCCTCCCTTCCTTGCCCACTTGCTTGTTCTCTTCTTCCTTCTTTCCTTCATTCCTTCCTCCTTTCCTTCTTTCCCAAAGTCAGTTTTTTAACTGGGAGGTAATAGTACTTTGTACTACTTCCCATATGTTCCATCAAATATTCATATGCAGCACTTCTCCAGTGTTCTGGTGGCCAGAAGTCCTGACTGTGGTCTCCATGAGATTCTTAAATGTGAATGTAAGTATTAAGTAGCTGTTTATTCCTAATCATGACATATGAAGTTTCATAAGCAGGTTCAGCTAGACTGGAAAGATCCCAGCTTGCTTTGAAGCTATTCTGGGTCTAGCACTAAGGTCTTCCATCAGACATTGTAGCAAGGCAGCTAAGAAGACATCACTGGCAGCTACATGGAGCAGCTTGCACACTCATCATGTGTCAAACAACTTATACAAGGCCATTTGATTAATTCTATTGAGATATGCATTGCTAAACAAGTAGGAGCTTGAGCTTATTGGATATCTGTCCTCCCAAGATACAGGAAAAAGTCAGCATGGTGGTAACCTTCTATGACTAAGAGTTCTTGATTTGTTCTTTAAAAGAGAGAGGGACATGCACTGTAATGTCATTTGCACATCAAGTGGCCAGAAACATCATTATTTTTTTTTTGTTGTTGTTATTTGCTACTGTCTGTGAGAATTGGAAGCTTAAGTGTAGTGCTCCTTTGGCACGGAATTTGCTGTATGCTTGTTTAGGGGCACTATTTGTTCTACTTTAATGGCCAAGCCTATTTTTTTCATCACAGACTTTGGATCAAGATTTTATTCCTTGCAGGTCCATGTCATCAAAGTCAGTGTTAATTATTTCATTTGTGACCACCCCAAAAAGAGTAGTAATCTTATATGGCTCCATATAGAGATAATACAAGGTACTCTAATTTAGCCACTCATACCTATTATTTTGATAATAAGTTGCTCCATTGACTATCCACAAAATAAATTGCCTATAAGATTCTTTGTCAAAGTCTGCTTGGTGAACTCTAGTGGTTCAAGACTGCCTTAGTAGCCATGAACCTTAGTAGCCATGACTATTTTACTATTTGGATCTCCTTTCATCTCCCCCAGGATAGTGGTATTTAGGATGTCATTGGATTTGTCCTGTAGCTTCTCTCTTGTAAATATCTTGGCAGATGTAACAAATTGCATCCAATGTTGACTCTTTCTTGTGTTCTGGGCTATTGAGGTTTATGGCAATGGCTACCAGATAAGGAATGAGTTCTGACCACCGATTCACTGGGATGTCTGCACTAACAATATCAGCCATCCTAATCAGGAAGAACTAAGCTGGTAGATATCTGTGCCCATATCCACAAAATAGTTCTCAGATTTTCTGTTGAACACTAGCATTAGTGGCTTACATTTCTGTTTACATTGTACCTTGACGTTTGAATCCTTAGATGTCAATGGGTTCTTGACTTGTAGATCACCTGTAAACCTACCAATCTGGCTATTTTCTGAATTTTCTGGCAAGAGACTTCCACCAGCTCACACATCAGAACTTTCTATGTAGCTTCTTGTTCAAGCAGAGGTTGAGACATGGTTTTCACCTCGGGTCAATTCCAAGATGAATGGTGGTGATATCTGCTTCTCTTCATGTGACAGTTGGCACCTTAGGCAACAGCTCTGACTAGGGATAAGAGTAGAATTGAGTGGCAATGGAAGGTGTCATCACAAATTCATGCCTTTTTTTCTCATGGTTAGTGCTCCATCATCTTTTCCTCTTGTCCTACCCCCTTCCTTCCTTTTCTGCTTCTCTGTTGGAGGTGAGAGAGAAAATTTAGGAGCGGGTGAGAGCATGGTTGGATCTTGGTTAGCCAGGAAATAAAAAAGAGAGGGAGGCAGTGAGTGAACAGAAACCAGTAGGGAGAAAGAGTTTCACTAAACTCTAGATTACAAAAACTAAAAGCTAAGTGATGAATAGTAGAGGTTGTTAAAATGACTTATACTATTTGTGGAGAGTGTGCATGAATATCATTGCTCAGTTCATTGTCTTGGCCAGGCGCCCAAGTAGGTGATGATATCTTATAACTTCAATGATTTCCTTAAGGAAGATGCATTATGTAAGAACTTACAGCCTGCTTATTCACCCAAAGCTTCTTCCATGCCAGCCTATGTGGGAGAATCAAACTCTCATTATTGACTAAGTGTTTTGAAATTCGGATAGATGACAGGAATCTTGAAAGAGAAAAAAAAAAAACACAAAAATATGGTTTATATGGAACTATAGGATCATACTTTAGACTTGCCAGCCAGAATTTCACAAATGTACAATGCCACCATTAGAAATAGCATCTGCAATATATGGAAGTAAAAGAATTGACTGTTTCTTTGCTGGTTCTTAGACTCATCTGGTATAGATCTTAAAGAATGGTAGTAGCCACATGCATTAAAGTGTCATCTTAACATGCACTTCAAATAAAGCTCAAGGTCATAAGGAGAGCAGAAGTTTAAGAGCAATTTTTGCTTGCTTTCAAACTGTCTAAATTTAGTGACTAGTTATTCCTGTTTTTCCGCATAGTACAAACAAGCTGGGATCAGGGGCAATCTGGTGAGTAGGCATGAAAGGAATATAGTTCAGGGGCTTTATTCTGAAAGGGGCAGATGAGGCTGCTATAGCCAAGAGGTAAAAGTCAGGAAGCAGGCTCCAAAGGTATTGTCTGGAAGAAATCTTTGGCAGATGGGGAAGGACTAGATAGGAAATACATCTGGGACAATTAGAACTAGGAACCTATTTCTCATTAGGCACAGACAAGCAGATATATACTTGGGTTTATATTTTGCTGAATTTAGGTAGACATGACTTGAAAGGTTTGCCCTGAGAATAGAGGAGCGTTTTTGCAAAAGCTCTCCAGTTTGTTGTTGTAGCTAATCGTGGAAGAAAAGTTAGGCGTGTTTATCACCTTGGACATGTCAATTGTGTTTCCCAATGCTGACAAGAAAGTTTGTGGACATAGTGAAGTGAATACTTTCCACAATGTTGGTTTATTAATTATTAAAATTTATTGGGTTTGATCTGTGTCATTTGCCCCATATTTTCAGAGTGCCCAGTTGGAAAGCCACAAACTACACATGAAGTGTGCAGTCTGGAAGTATTAATGACTCCATTGCTTTTTGTAATAAGTATGTTCTAAAGCCTGCTTTAAAATTATGAAATTAAATTCGTGGATACTATTACCTACTGATGCACACTATTAAAGAAAGAAAAGCAACAATATAATGTCTTAATGGTAACATAAAAGGTAAATGAAAGGAAAGTAATTTGTAATAAAATAATATGTATTTCAATATGCAAATGCCCAGACAAAACCACTCCAGAAGACATAATAAAGTAGTCAGATGTTTATAACTATCATTAAAATCATTATGAGATGAACGCTAGCAAGGCTGACTTTGTACATACTCAACACTCAAATACCCAAAGACCATGAATGCCATTGCTGTTTCTGATATGATTTTCCCAAAATGGTGAAAAAAATCTTATTGTCATACAAAGCAAGGAATATTTCCTCAAATTATAAGTGTGTGAAAAACCTTTCCAACTATATGAATGTGTGTTGGGACATTTGAATGTCATTCAATAAATATATGTTGAGTAGTGCCAATATATGCCAGGCACTGTTCTAGATTCTTGGAATGTGAGAACATTTTAAAAAGTTGGTGGAAAGTTGAATTAAAAGATAATTTTATTTCAGTGCAAGAATTTTTGAAGATTCATGCTTAGTTTTTATGTAATACACTTTTTTATTAATTTTTGAAGATCCTTCCTAAAGTAGCAAACAGAATAGGCAAACATCCCTATCCTCATGGAGCTTACAGACTTGCTAGGAGTGGAGTGGGAGAGAGACATACTGAACAAATTAAATAGTATGTTGTAAAGTAGTAAGTGCCTTGGGAAAAGAAGAGCAGGTAATTGTGTTAGCATTGCCAGGGAATGGTAGAAGCTTAGGCTTTTAAAAAAAATGTTTATTTTATGTATTTGAAAAGCAGCATTACAGAGAGAAAGAGGGTGAGGAAAAGAGAGGGGAGGGAAGAGAAGGAGAGGGGAGGGAAGAGAAGGGGAAGGGAGGGGAGGAGAGGGAATATGATTCTTCCATTGTCTGGTTCATTCCCCAAATGGTTTCATTAGGCAGTGCTGGGCAAGCCATGGACCTGGAACTCCCTCGGAGTCTCCCAAGTTGGTGTCAGAGATCCATGTATTTGGGATATAGAAGGTTAGAATTTGAAAGAAGGGTAATTATGATGGGCCTTGATGAGAAGATGGCCTCAACACAAAATCTTGAGGGAGAGATAGGCATTTGTGCAACAGTTAAGAAATTACTTGCAACACCCTCATCCCATATTGAAGTGCCTGGGCTTGAGTTCCACCTCTGCTTCTGATCCAGCTTCCTGTTGTTGTGCATCCTGGAAGGCAGCAGGTATCAGCTCCACTACTTTAGTCCCTGCCACCCATGTGGGAGACATGGCATGAGTTTTAGGCTCCTGGCTTCATCATGGGCCAGCCCTGGCTGTTACAGGCATTTGGGAAGTGAACCAGCAGATGGAAGATTCTCTCTCTCTCTCTCTCCCTCTCCCCCTGTATGTCTCAATCTCTCTCTGTCTTTGTCTATGTCTTTTGAGCAAGTTAACTATGTAGACATATGGTACAAAGCATTCCCAGAAGAGAATAGTTAATTTAAAGGCTTCAGTAAGGGCACATACCTGACATTTTCAAAGTGCAGCAAGGTGGCCAGTATCAATAATGCCAAGTGTATGAAGTGGGAAATATCAGGACATGAGGTCAGAGGTAATGGGAGGAGGGAATATCATGTAGGACCTTGTAGGTCATTCTGAATACTTTGGATATTAATCTTAGTGAGTAGGATGCCATTGCAGGGTTCTGAGCAGAGAAGCATCAGGGTATCTGACTTATGATTTAAACAGATAATGTGCCTGGAATAGTTGGGTGGGGGGGAGGGGGAGGGGGAGGAGGGACAAAGATGGAATCAAGGAGTTGAGTAGGGAGGATATTGTAGTGATCTCCATACGAGATGATTGTGGCTAGAAAAGGGTTTTAGCACTGGAGTTAGTAAGAAGTGGCTGCATTTAGGCTAAGCCTTAAAGAGTCAAACAGAATTTCCTAAGGAGTTGGATATGGTATATGAGAGAAAGAGAAGGATAAAGAATGGATTCCAAGTTTTTACCCTAGAAAACCTTCTGGATGGTGACATTTATCATTTACTGAGAAGGGGGAAATCACAGCTTTTATTGGGTGGAAGAAGAGGGATCTCGAGTTTAATTTTGAAGATATTAAGTTTAAGATATCTGTGAGACATCTGTGTGGAGTTGTTCAGTAGGCTGTTGGAAATTCAAGTATGGTCTTCAGTATAGCTAACATTACAAACTTGGAAGTCTTAGCTACATAAGTGATATTTAAAGTCATTTATTGAATAAGTTTACCATTGATGGCAGTAAAATGTTGCCCTGCGCACTTGGCTCTATACCTACTTTCCCCAGAGGTTATCTTCAACTCCATAAACAAGCCTCAAAAGGAATCCACGTAAATTTTCCAAAGTAATTATTCTTCTCTTACAAAAGTGCTTAACGGTGATCTCTGTGCCCTGTGATGAAGATCACACATTTTCCAGACTTCTACCCAATCATCAGACTCAAACAGAGGGCCTGAATATGAGGAATGATATTCAGCTTCTCTAGTTCTCAAAACCATCAGCAAATCAAGAGTAATGAGTTGGGGAAGGCGTTGTGTCACAGTGGGTTAAGCCACTGCTTGGAATGCAGGCATCCCATATCAGAGGGCCTGGGTATGAACCCCATCTCCACATCCAATCCAGCTTCCTGCTAATGCACACCCTAGGCAGCAGTAAGCAGCGGGTGATGATTTAGGTACTTGAGTCTCTTCCAGCCAGGTGGGAGACCAAGATGGAATTCCAGGCCTCTGGCTTTGTTTGATCTGTCCCACCACCAGCTGCTGCTGCAGCATTTTGGGGAGTGAGCTAGTGTATAAAGAACTCTGTCTCTGTCTCTCTTTGCCTTTCAAATGAGTAACACCAAAATAAATAAACTGTACTTAAAAATAATGATGAAGCTAAGATCCTGCTTCTTTGAGACATTCTATCCACCAATCAGGAAACAAGATGAGTGCTGAGCACTGCAAATATCACCTGGATTCCCCAGTAATCCTCAACTACATAGGTATTGTCATTTCACTAATCCTTGTTACTTCAATGCTTCTATAACCTCAATTTCGTTATAATCACTCATCTGCATACTCCAACAGCTCCCACATGAGGCAACAATGATTTTGAGCTTTTGGATGGAGAAATTTACCATTTGTGAGAAGAGAATGATATATAGCTTTTGTGGAGTGGTTGAAGAGGGGTATTAAGTTCAGAGCAATATTTTATTGTGTATTTCAGCATGTCCAGAATTCCTGGTTCCTGTTTATTAAATGTCAGTAAGATCCCCTATCATTGTGACAATAGAGATGCTCCTATATATTTCTCAAAGCCTGATGGGAAGCTATATATCTCCCTTGATGAGGTTTACTGCTCTATTTTACACAAAATAGCATAGTTTCTAAGGTGCTCAGTAGAACATCATCTGTTCACCTAGTGTACCGTTACAGTTTTAAGAATTTTCCCCTTTGGAAAAGTGAGATTCTATTTTTATATTTCAATTTTGACAATTCTCTCAAATAACCATCAAAATACCCACCAGTTATTCTCAGACTTAACTGCTCCACCTTTGAAATGGGAATACAATTTCCAAGGTACCTCTTAAATATTAATGCTAGAAGGATGAAAATAATGGGCAATATTCTTGAGCTCTTCAGAATATAAGACATTATGTAACTCCTATGCATAATTATTCTGGGAAAGAAAACTGCAGCATGTATTGGATATAGAAAAAAAGAAAGATATGTAGAAGATGACGTTGTCAAAGTTCGATAAAAATTTGTTTTCCTATCAAAACAATATCTCTACTGAAGAAAACTTCCCAGTGTCATTTAGCAGTAAAATATGGTCGTGATACACATTGACAATTTAAGATATCCAAGGGGCATTTGCCACAAGTTACTGAGTGAGTTTTGATCAGGTTTAGGTAAGCATTTTGCAAAATTCAGAGTTATTCAGCAATGCTAAGTGCTGAAAGTAACATGGTTTACAACCTTTTGCACCTGAAGTGATATAATCATCACCATGTTTTATTGATTGAGTGACCATCATTGAATCCCCATTGGGCACCTAGTATTGTGCTAAGTTTTAAAGTAAGTATTTTCACAGTCCTGTGGGTTATAATTTCACAGCTAAAGCATTCACTTATAATTTTAAAAATCATCTCTCTGTGCTATCATGAATAGTAGCAGAAATTTTTTATTTATAATAAAAAATGTTAAATAGATATATTGAAACAACCCCTGGGCACAGATCTTCTACTTCCCAACTAAGAAACCTCCCTTCAAGATGTCTGCTAAACTAAACCCTGGTCCTTGTTGTCAGAGAAGGATCTTTATGATTATTAAACTGGATTGACAGACACTGCCTTGAGACAACGGCAGTGGTTTCTGTTGAGCACTTGTAGGTCACAATGTAGTTAGAAATGAATAATCTTATACAAGGACATCTTTTCCAAAATATGACACTGTATTTGCCTAATAGACATATGTAGTGAATTAAACAAGATCGAAAGCTGTAATCTAGTTGTGAAATAATTGCCCCACGGCAACCCCAGAACATTATCTGTGCTATCTATGAGTGGGTATTGCAAGCAAAGGTTATTTCTGAACAGCTTCAGAGCCATATGGTTCTATAAGCTGTACCCCAACATTTTGGCTTAAATGTCAGTGCATGTTGAAAGGCCAAATGCAAAGTCTGACTGCTGGCAAATCTTAATACTTCTGCCAGTAAACGGTGCTGAATCTCTCAAATGGCAATGTGTTACTTTGAACATTTTCTACTGCCCCTAGTTCTCCCCTAGCTTCTAGCACTAAAAGATAATCATTTCTGGGAGCAATTAATTCACCTAGAGATTTTTAGTTCACTGTTCTTTGTTTATTATGACAAGATGTACAACTCAATAATAGTAGATGAAAATAGCCTTGATTTTTACATTAGGAGAGTCAGTGTATAGACTTAATAGATATAAAGAACAGCATCATTTCTGATGTGAAGAGGACACTTTTGTATCAGTGGCTAGTTGTGAATCTTCATCCAGTTTTCTGGGTTCTAAATTGCAGGAATACCTGAGCCATCTCTTTTGAATTCATTTACTTCCTTCCCAAAATATGTCATGCCATTCTTGAACTGTCTTCAGGCATGTCTTTATTTTATGTAGAAGTTTCATTGAAATGGTTTTTTGCTTTTTAGTCATGGTCTCAAATGTATTCAGATATAATAAGATCTTCATTAACAGTCAAATATGTTGTTTCTAAGTTCTGTCTTCTGTGATGCAAACAATTCATTTTCTATTACTATTCTGTATTTTTCGATAAAAACCTTTCTGTATTTCAAATGTAAAACTATGTGGGCCGGCGCCGCGGCTCAGTAGGCTAATCCTCCGCCTTGTGGCGCCGGCACACCGGGTTCTAGTCCCAGTCAGGACGCTGGATTCTGTCCTGGTTGCCCCTCTTCCAGGCCAGCTCTCTGCTGTGGCCAGGGAGTACAGTGGAGGATGGCCCAGGTTCTTGGGCCCTGCACCCCATGGGAGACCAGGATAAGCACCTGGCTCCTGCCATCGGAACAGCGCGGTGCGCTGGCCGCAGCGCGCCTACCGCGGCGGCCATTGGAGGGTGAACCAACGGCAAAGGAAGACCTTTCTCTCTGTCTCTCTCTCTTACTGTCCACTCTGCCTGTCAAAAATTAAAAAAAAAAAAACTATGTGAAAAATGTATTTCGTTTACCATCTCTAGGGCCCTACGCTTACTAACAGTTCCATCATTCATGATTCAGGGAGCTGCACGGACCATGACCTCTTAGGTGAGTGCTGGGAGAGTGCTTTGAAGATGATCTGCACTAGTCATTGAAAGTAATGTTTAATTAAGAGCAATATACTTATGAGTCTGCTGGGTAATTTGTAGACACACTTGAAAAACTGTGATCAGCAGCCTGTTTCCAAAAACAAACAAACAAACAAACAAACAAAACAGGGGTAACTCTTCTAACTCACTCACAATGAAGAATTTGTGTCTAAAACAGGACACTGCTACAATGTGGGATATGGAATAAAAGTGGGTTAAAGATGAGGAAGCTAGTAAGAATGAACATGGTATGACAATCTTGAAGGAAATATGTGATAAAGCCAGGTATTCTAGTTAAGCTGACAGAGTGTCACATGAATCAAGTAAAATGAAACCTGGCAACATTACAAATATCATTTCAACATTTCAGTGTGGGAAGAGACATCTCGAAGTACAAGTATAGCAATTCTTTCAAAGTTTTGCATGTGGCAGATATACTGATGTTATCTTTAAAAAATCATTAATAGTTTTCCAGCAACTGAAAATAGGACTTTATTTTAAAAGTAGACATTTGAAGACTTAGTGATTTCCTGCATTAACTCTTACACAGATTTTTATATTTCATATGGTTCCTAAAATATTCAACACAGAAGAGAATTATTCATTTATGCAAGTGAGGGATATCAAATCTGATTTAACCACCTAGCCAGTGAGTCATTTAGCAAATATGTTTTGAGTCTATCTGCTAGATGTTAAATACTATTAAAAATACAAAGATGAATCAAACATGGGTCTCACACTCAAAAAACTTACAAAAGAGAAATCAGAATATGGAGATGAATAAGTAATGAGACTATTAGTTATTTTACACTAATATGTAACTCATATATATGTAGAAAGATATTGAGAGGGTTTATAACATCGCAAGTACAACAGGAGAGGAAACTAGAAATATAAGCTATAAACCAAGGAAAAGGGAAAAGGTATGTGTGCTAATAGAATGTGTGCATTGGAACTGCAATGGTGGCTTTGAGCTTTTTAGAAGCCAGAACAAAATAAGTTATAATTTTATGAAAAGGAAGACCCATATCAAACCCATATCACTTCCTCAGGGAAGACAGTTTCTAAATGACTAAATTTTATCATGGTGTTCATTGCACAGCACAATGAAAAATGAACACTTTTAAAGGTAAATGCAGAATATTTTATAAGATTTCTTATAAAAGCTGAGAGGCCAATATACAAAGGTAACACTGTGTAGGGAATTCTAAAACAAGACTAAGTTAAAGTGGTTGGAACATATAATTTTCTGTTATCTCAATGATAGCAATATAAAACTTGTGGCAATGATTCTAAGATATTAGTCTATGGGCTAGTGATGACCTATGGTTCTGTTTATATTGATATATGACAAAAGGAGAAAATAAGAGGTATATACGGAGTTTCAAAGAAAGAAAATTGTTTAATGGTCTTTTATTCTGAGATAATTCCCTCTTACTTTTGATATTAGAATATCTTTTGTTTTGAGAAATAATGTTGATAGTAGAACTTATGTACTAGAATGTGCAGATTTGACTAAATAAAAATTTGGCAAACAAATGTTAGTCTCCCCATCTTTTGTCTGTTCAGGCTTTAAATTGTGAAACACAAGTATAGAAACCATGTCTACAAGTGAAATGTGTAAAAACTACACGCTTGTCTTTTTGTGTCTACTGAAAGTAATAAAGTACTACCTATGGTTTCAGCCTCATCCAATCTTTTGTAGGATTAGATTCAGTCTGAAAGTGTATATTAGAAGCACCTTCTCTATTAATATGTGGAATTATGAAAGTCTGTTTACCTTTTAGCCAATGAGGAATTTCAGGCACAATATTTTATTCATTCATCATTGTTGTCAGCCCATCAAACCATGTTTTTCCTAGCCTATGATTCACATTGGAGCCAGCAGAGTCCTTGAACATCATCTCAGATGCCTATCCTACCTTGCAAGAAATGGATTCAGTTATAAAATATAAGCCTACCTTTACTGCATTCCAGTTACTTAAATGTGTTATACAATCAACTATAAAATGATAACCTACTGTTACAAAGCATGATATAAATGTTTAAGTAAGTTAAAAATAAAACTTTAAAGAAATACTAATATCATATAGAGGAATAATAAATAGACAACATGCTTGCAAAGAAACTATTTCACAATTATTGAATTAACTAAAAATAATAAGACAAAGGAGGATAAACACGAATTATGAAAGCAATAAAGTGAATAGGGTACAAAAGACGTAAAACATGTAATAATTCATAAACTGCATTAATTATAAGAAACTGGCAAAGGATAGGAAGACGAAGTAAAGAAACAATACAGTAAAAGTATGATTTAATAATATACTTAAAGAAAATTATTTGAAGAGAAACTGGATTTAAATATTACAGGGCAGTTATAATCTAAACAGCTTATTACTGGCACAAACTGGCACAAAAATAGACATGCAGACCAATGGAACAGAATAGAAACCCCAGGAATTAATCCACACATCTACAACCAACTAATCTTTGATGAACCAGCTAAAATCAATCGCTCGAAAAGGGACAGTCTTGTCTTTTTTTTTTTTTTTTTTTTTTGGACAGGCAAAGTTAGACAGTGAGAGAGAGAAAGAGAGAAAGAGAGAGAAAGGTCTTCCTTCCGTTGGTTCACCCCCACAATGGCCACCACAGCCGGCGTGCTGTGCTTGTCCGAAGCCAGGAGCCAGGTGCTTCCTCCTGGTCTCCCATGGGGGTGCAGGGCCCAAGGACCTGGGCCATCCTCCACTGCACTCTCGGGCCACAGCAGAGAGCTGGACTGGAAGAGGAGCAACCCGAACAGAACCGGCACCCCAACCGGGACTAGAACCCAGGGTGCTGGCGCCACAGGTGGAGGATTAGCCTATTGAGCCACAGTGCCAGCCAGCTGGGGACAGTCTTCTCAACAAATGGTGCTGGAAAAATTGGATCTACATGGGCAGAAGTGTGAAAGAAGATGCCTGCCTTACACTTTATACAAAAGTAAACTCAAAGTGGACCAAGAATCTAAAACTATGACCTGATACTATCAACTTACTTGCGGGAAATATCAGGAAACCTATACAAGACATTAGAATAGGCAAAGACTTTTTAGAAAAGACCCCAGACACACAGCTGAAAGAGACAAAAATAGGGTCAAGCCTTGTGCTGTAGCTGGTAAAGCCACCACCTGCAATACCGGCATCCTGTGTGGGTACTGGTTCATGTCCCTGCTGCTCTACTTCTGAGCCAGGTTCCTGCTAATATGCCTGAAAAACACCAAAGGATGGCCCAAGTGCTTGAGCCCCTGCACTCACATGGGAGACTCAGAAGAAGACCCTGGCTCCTGGCTTTGGTTTGGCCCAATTCTGGCCTTTGTGGCCATTTGGGGAGTGATCCAGCAGATAAAGATTTCTCTGTCTCTCTCTCTCTATCTCTCTCTCTGCCTTTGCCTCTTTCTCTCTGTTTAACTCTGCCTTTCAAATCAATAAAAAAATTAAAGAAAGATAAAAATAGACAAATGAGATTACATCAAGCTTAGGAATTTCTGCACTGCAAAGGAAACACTCAGCAAAGTTAAAAGGAAATTGACAGCATAGGAAAAAATATTTGCAGACTATGCAACTGATAAAGGTTTAATATCAACAATGTGTAAAGAGCTCAGGAAACTCAACAACAACAAAACAAACAAACCAGTTAAGAAATGGGCAAAGGACTTGAACAGGTATTTTTCAAAGGATGAAATACAAATGACCAACAGGCACATGAAAAAAAATGCTCAGAATAACTAACCATCAGGAAAATGTAAATGTAAATCAAAACCACACCCCACTTAGAATGGCTATCAACCAAAAAGCAAAAACAGAAAATGCTGGTGAGGGTGTGAGGAAAAAGGTACCCTAATCCACTATTGGTGGGAATGTACATTAGTACAACTATTATGAAAGATAGTATGGAGATTGCTCAGAGATCTGAAAACAGATCTACCATCTGATTCAGCCATCCTACTCCTGAAAATTTACCCAAACAAAATGAAATAAACATATTAAAGAGTTATTTGTTCTCCTATGTATATTGCAGCACAGTTCACAGTACCTAAGGTATGGAATCAATCCAGATGTCTGTCAACTGATGACTAGATAAAGAAAATGTTTTTATACACACACACACACACACACACTATGGGATACTACTCAGCCAAAACCTGTCATTTGCAACAAAATGGATGGAACTGGAAACCATTATGTATAGTGAAATAAGCCATCTCAAAGAGAAAATATGTTTTCAATGATATGTGGCAGGTAATATAGAATACATTAAATCTATAGGAATGAAATGGACATTTTATGATGATTATTTTTAGCAGCTATTTATACTCCTGTAGTATTATGGTCTTTCTACTTTTAACTTGTTGAATATTTTGCTTCATGGTGATTATTGAATGGATTAAAATTATATATATATATGTACATATATATGTACATATATATATATAATTATGTATTTGGGAGCTGGAGCTGTGGTGTAGTGGATAAATCCTCTGCTTGCAGTGCCAGCATGCCATATAGTTGCCCGTTCAAGTCCTGGCTGTTCCACATCCAATCCAGCTCTCTGCTATGGCCTGGGAAAGCAGTAGAAGATGACCCAAGTCCTTGGGCCCCTGCACCTGCATGGGAGACCTGGAAGAATCTCCTGGCTCCTGGCTTCGGATCAGCGCAGCTCCAGCTGTTGTGGCCAGTTGGGGAGTGAATCAGCAATGGAAGACCGCTTCCCCCCCCAAGCCTCTCTTTCTCTCTCTGTGTACCTCTGATTTTCAAATAAATCAATAAACATTTAAAAATTATATCTTTGGGCCTGCACCGCGGCTCACTAGGCTAATCCTCCGCCTTGCGGCGCCGGCACACCGGGTTCTAGTCCCAGTCAGGATGCCGAATTCTGTCCCGGTTGCCCCACTTCCAGGCCAGCTCTCTGCTGTGGCCAGGGAGTGCAGTGGAGGATGGCCCAAGTGCTTGGGCCCTGCACCCCATGGGAGACCAGGAGAAGCACCTGGCTGCTGCCATTGGATCAGCGCGGTGCACTGGCTGCAGCGCGCCAGCCGCGGTGGCCATTGGAGGGTGAACCAATGGCAAAAGGAAGACCTTTCTCTCTGTCTCTCTCTCTCTCTCACTGTCCACTCTGCCTGTCAAAAAAATATATATATCTTTTTTTTTTTTATTTTTGACAGGCAGAGTGGACAGTGAGAGAGAGAGAGAGACAGAGAGAAAGGTCTTCCTTTTGCCATTGGTTCACCCTCCAATGGCCGCCGCGCTTTGAATAGACTGATGAATGGGGGGAGGGTGGAAGGAAGGGAAATTGGAGGAGTGGGTAGTGAGGGAAGTGTGATTGTCTTCTTGGAACTGTACCTATGGAATGCATGGATTCTATTCTCTTCGTATTAAGAAAAATAAAACAAAACTCTAACACCTGGATTTATTGAGTTGTAACTAAACAAACAAATTAATAAAAAGTTAGAAAATATTTTCCATACTCAAATTATTATGTCATGTTCCACTCATTTCCCTAATTTGCTGCTTCAAAATATCAGGTTTAGTATATTGTCTCTTATGTACTTCATAAATGAATTCTTCCAGAATTTCTGTCTTGTGCTATATGTCTTGACACTATATAGCTGTTTCTCTAGCCAATAGCTGTCATAAAATTGATGCTACCTTAAATAGCTACATCACAAATAACTATTACATATAATCCTTCACACCAGCCTCCAGGGAGGGATAAGAATTACTTCTTCATATGACTATTGAGGAAGTTAGTGAGAAAAATGTGTGCAGAGCCCTTGAAAGGGGATAAGCACACAATAAACACTCAATACACGATAGTGACAATTATATCTGCCCTTGGTCTTTGCTAGTGTAGGCCTTGTGGTAGGTGGTGTTGTTCCCTGTTGCCACTCCTTTCATAAGATGATTATACATTCCAACCTGAGGATATGTGACCTCCAGCGTTTCCACATAGAGTGTCTTCCCTGCTACATTGATGTGAAGGTTGGCCACATCACTTTCTTTAGCCAAGAAGTGAGAGAAATGATATGGGCCATATCTAATGTAAAACTTTGAGAGTGGAATAAAGGGGTGAGCATTGTGGTGCAGTAGGTTTAAACACCACTTGTGGTGACTGCATCCCATAATGGACTGTCTGGGATCACGTTTCCGCTCTGCTTCTGATCCAGCTTCTTGCTGATGCATACCTTGAGAGGTAGCAGAGGTTGCCTGAAGCACTTGAGTCTCTGGCATGCACATGAGAGACCAAGATTAAGTTCTGGGATCTCCTGGCTTTGGCCTGGCTCTGCCTTGAATATAGTGGGCATTTGAGGACCAACAGCTGGAAGCTCACCATCTTCTCTCTCTCCCTTTCAAATAAATAAGAATAAATCACTTTTTGAAAAAATAGAATGAAACAGGGCTGTTCTTTCTGCTTATGTCTTATAGTGTAAGGCACAGAGACAGAAGCTGCTATGGTCACTGATGAGATTATGGATACAAAAAATATTGGTCATGGCTAAGCTGATAAAATTTATTTTCAACCTTGGCATAACTTAAAACAATGTGACTGATATGTTCTGATATCTTCAGTTGCTATAATATCCCAGTCCCTGATTGTTCATCCTCCATTTTTACTCTTGTTTTGTTCTTTTAGTCCATGGCTCCCAAATAGTTACCTGTTTAACTTTGTTTTCCTAAATGTAGTTAATACTGTTGGAACACAGTCAAATAATAGACGACTCATAAAGTGAAAGTTAATTTCTTTTCAATGTTCATTCAGTTCTTCTGATTACATTAATGATAAATTCTTAGTTTGGTGCCAGTTTGTCATTAATAGTACTCTAAAAATTGTCAGTGTCCCTTAAACAGAAAGGCAAGAGTAATTTTCAATCTAGAAAACTAGGATTAACATTAGTATGTAGTTGGAATTTAATAACAGTGTTTAATCCATATAGTCTGGCCACCCTCTATAAATAACAAGTGAAACTGGCCAGTTACAATGTAGTGCTCTTCGAAAATAAGCCTTTATTTCAGTAAAGAAATTATCTGATTGAAATGAAATTTCATGTGATGGAATTTGGGAGACTGTGGGCTTACTGAAAGACCTGGCTTTCTTGTTCTGAGAATGTACCTGTTTACATCTGTACATCTATCTCCTTGGGTTTCCGTGTCTATTTTAGTCTTGGCTGTAAGATTTACTCCTTTGACCTCCTGCCTTTAGTACAAGTTTCTGTGCCCCTTATTTAAAATTAACTCCTGCTTATGATCTTAAATTCACTGAAAAGACAAGTTCATTGCACCCTGTGTGTGCCTTCCCGTAGACTTAAATACTTTCAAAGAATACATACTGCTCTAATTTTGTTGCTGCTTTAGTTTATACACAGTAGCTAAATACCACCAGGACCATTTTTCTGTGACCTCTTCTCAGCTTTGGTTTATAATCTACTACTCAAAGCTGAGTCTTAGATCCCAAGTGTAAAAGGGATCTATTGCTTCTAACATTTGCTTTTGCCTTATTGATGCCCCCAATAATCTTAAGGCTTTGGGGAACCAACTTCTACACACAGTTAACTTGAGTGAGCTATTTACAATAACTTATGGTTGTTTTCCTTAGAGAAACCTTCAACTATACAGTCCTATAATGTTTATCAGAAAGCTAGACTATTTTCCTATAGTACATTTTTTTTTTACTTAATACAAACATTTTGTTAAGGCATGGTGCTCAGTTTCCCAAGGCAATGAAGCTTGTTTGAAATTAATCTATTTTGTACTCCACTCCTTTAATAGAATCAAGTTTATAGGAGTTAATGTGCTGAGCTATTGTTAGGGAGTGGCATAGCCTTAGGGGTGGGCATTGTGAAAGGTGCTAGACCAAAGGCTACTGAGGAGCATGAGGCCAGGCAACAAGTAGTTAGATTTAGTAAGACTAAATTTAGTCTGACACTATTTAGTTTTACACCATAACAGAGAACCAAAGAATAATTTACATATTACTGGCACTCCCAAGCCACCACCGACATCTATGACCTAAACAAGTTACTCAGTCTACTAGAAATTGCAATCTACTACTAGAGAAGATGGGAAAATAAATGAACATTAGTAACAAATATACTTAATACATTATGTGGATAATATAAAGTAGAATATAGGAAAGTGTGGAGTGTAAAAATAGAGAATGGTAATTTAGCTAGGGGTAGTCGTGGAAGACCTCTCTGATTACGTGACATTGGAGTAAAGACCTCAAGTGAGAGGTCCTCCACTACCTTTCTGACTTTACTTCTTATTGCTTTTCCCTAATAGCATTCCGGAGCAACATTTTTCAGACCACTGGCTGCCTTGCTGTTCCTAGAGTTCAATCTTTTGTTCTCCACTGAAATGATCTTCTTCTAGTTATTTACCTAGTTCCTTCCCTCTTTCATTTTTTTTTTATTTTTGACAGACAGAATGGACAGTGAGAGAGAGAGAGACAGAGAGAAAGGTCTTCCTTCCATTTGTTCACTCCCCAAATGGCCGCAATGGCCAGAGCTATGCCGTTCCGAAGCCAGGAGCCAGGTGCTTCTCCTGGTCTCCCATGCGGGTGCAGGGCCCAAGCACCTGGGCCATCCTCCACTGCCTTCCCGGGCCACAGCAGAGAGAGGGGCAACCAGGACATAATCCGGCGCCCCGACTGGGACTAGAACCCGGTGTGCCGGCGCCGCAAGGCGGAGGATTAGCCTGTTGAGCCACAGCGCTGGCCTGTTCCTTCCCTCTTTTGATTCAAAGAGGTAAGACCAATTGGAGAGGGAGCAAGTTGAGTGTAGGATATCAGAAAGTGGCTGAAATGAAGGAAGAGATGCACATTTTTGGCTTGGGAAACTGCTGATTAAAGCACAGAAGGAAAGAGATCAGTTTTGATTAGGAAAATGATGAAATCCATTGTCAGCAATATGATAAACATGTCTCACAATCAAGATCTGGTTTGGCAGTATATAGTATATATTAGTTTTTGAATGAATGAATGAATTATAGATTTGGGATCCAACATATCATAGGTGGTAGTGTTCAACCAGAGGGACTGAGTGTAAGCACACAGGGAGAGTTTCCACAAAAAGAGTACTTAGTACAGATTAATGAAAAAAGCAAACTTTAAGGACCTCTCAAAATATACTGGAAAAGTAAATGACACCATAGAATGATAAATGGAAATCCAGTAGAACACAGAGGCTTAGAATTAAAGGAATAAATATCTTTTAATTAAGAAACAGATGAGAAATAATGTCAAAAAGTCAAATAATTTGAGAATTGAGAATTCATTGAACTTACAAATGAAGAAGTACATGATAACTGAAGAGCAGGTATAATTTACTGGTAAGTACAGAGGATAGATTGCTCTGGGTTGAAAGATAAGGAGGAAGATAGGAACTAAAAATGAATTTAGGAAACTCTTTCAAGACATTTGAGTATAAAGAGGCAGTGAGGAATATACTGGCAACTGCATTAGAATTTTATCTGAACAACCTGATGATTCAGGCATTAATGTCCTTCTTTACATACTTGGGCCTCAGAGAGATTGAAACTTTCTCAAGGCCAAATATTTAGTATATAGTGTGACCACAATTTTAACTTGAGTCTTCTCTCTTCAAAGTTTCATTTTCTCTAATCCTTACTCTCAGTTACAGCAAGTTGTAAGATTTCTAGGATGAAGGCACAAAGATGATTGTAACAAAATTAATACTTTATATTTTTGGGTTCTTTATTTAGATTAATAAATAGGAAGTAAGTATAATTACAGAAATAGAACAGAAAAATGTTATCTACTTTGTGGAGTTGTAAATATTTCTCAGATGTAAAAATAGAAGCATATCAAAATTCTCACATTTAATTCTGGTAATGGAATGCATATAGAAACACATACATTAACATGGGTTTTTGGTGAGCACCAAGTTGCATTGTTCCTCAGGGTAAATATTGGTCTGATCTTGGATCAATATTTATCTCACAGTTCAATACAGTCCTGTTACTGCCTTCAACACAAGTCAATATCTACTTAATGTCACAATCTGCTTTATATAAGTACTTTTGAAACTTCCCTATAGCCCCAAGGAAGTTTGGAGATTTGCAACATTCTGTATCCCTATAAGTTCTTTAGTATCAATTTATAAACAATAGAGTTATGTACTATGACTGTTACTAGTGTATTTGCAAATGCTACACAGTTGCTGAATTCTTCAAAGTCATAATGAGAAAAGATGTTCCTTGGGATAGTGGGTTAAAGCTGACCAATTAAAGGAAATTTGCTATGGGAATGCTTAGAATACAAGTTCATGTCCATGGCTATAATATAAAGTATCAGCAATGTACATATCTATTTTTTTATTTTTTTTATTTTTTTATTTTTTTTTAACTTTTATTTAATGAATATAAATTTCCAAAGTATAGCTTATGGGTTACAATGGCTTCCCCCCTCCCATAACTTCCCTCCCGCCCGCAACCCTCCCCTTTCCCGCTCCCTTTCCCCTTCCATTCATGTAAAGATTCATTTTCAATTCTCTTTGTATACAGAAGATCAGTTTAGTATATATTAGGTAAAGATTTCAACATTTTGCCCATATAGCAACATAAAGTGAAAAAACTACCATTGGATTACTAATTATAGCATTAAATAGCAATGTACAGCACATTAAAGACAGAGATCCTACATAATTTTTTTTCAAATTAATTAATTTTCTATGCCATTTCCATTTTAACACCATGTTTTTTTTTTCATTTCCAATTCTCTTTATATACAGAAGATCACTTCAGTATATAATTAGTAAAGACCTCATCAGTTTGTGCCCACACAGAAACGCAAAGTATAAAAATACTGTTTCAGTACTAGTCATAGCATCACTTGGCTTTAGACGACACATTAGGGACAGATCCCACATTGGGTGTAAGTACACAGTGACTCCTGTTGCTGATTTAACAATTTGACACTCCTGTTCATGGTGTCAGTAATCTCCCTAGGCTCTAGTCATGAGTTGCCAGGGCTATGGAAGCCTTTAGAGTTCGCTGACTTTGATCTTATTCCGATAGGGTCATAGTCAAAGTGGAAGTTCTCTCCTCCCTTCGGAGAAGGGTACCTCCTTCTTTGATGGCCCTGTTCTTTCCACTGGGATCTCACTCACAGAGATCATTCATTTAGGTCTTTTTTTTTTTTCCATGATATCTTGGCTTTCCATGCCTGCTATACTCTCATGGGCTCTTCAGTCAGATCTGAATGCCTTGAGGGCTGATTCTGAGGCCAGAGTGTTGTTTAGGACATCTGCCATCCTATGAGTCTGCTGTGTATCCCGCTTCCCATGTTGGATCCTTCTCTCCCTTTTTGATTCTATCAGTTAGTATTAGCAGACACTTGTCTTGTTTGTGTGATACCTTTGACTCTTAGACCTATCAGAGCTATCAATTGTGAGCTGAAATTGATCACTTGGACTAGTGCGATGGCATTGGTACATGCCATCTTGATGGGATTGTGTTGGAATCCCCTGGCACATTTCTAACTCCACCATTTGCGGCCAGTCCGATTGAGCATGTTCCAAATTGTTCATCTCCTCCCTCTCTTTTTCCACTCTTAGATTTAACAGGGATCACTTTTCAGTTAAAATTTAAACACCTAAGAATAATTGTGTGTTAATTACTGAGTTCTACCAATAGTACTAGAACAACAACTACAACAACAAATACTAAAAAGGATAAAGTATTACATTGTACATCTAAAGTCAGGACAGGAGCTGATCAGTTCATTGTTGCTTATAGTGTCCATTTCACTTAACAGGTTTCCCCTTTGGCGCTCAGTTGTCACCGATCAGGGAAAACAAATGATATTTTTCTCTTTGGGACTGGCTTAATTCACTCAGCATGATGTTTTCCAGATTGCTCCATCTTGTTGCAAATGACTGGGTTTCGTTGTTTCTTACTGCTGTATAGTATTCTATGGAGTACATGTCCCATAATTTCTTTATCCAGTCTACTGTTGATGGGCATTTGGGTTGGTTCCAGGTCTTAGCTATTGTGAATTGAGCTGCAATAAACATTAATGTGCAGATGGCTTTTTTATTTGCCAAATTAATTTCCTTTGGGTAAATTCCAAGGAGTGGGATGGCTGGGTTGTATGGTAGGGTTATGTTGAGGTTTCTGAGGAATCTCCAGACAGACTTCCATAGTGGCTTAACCAGTTTGCATTCCCACCAACAGTGGGTTAGTGTCCCTTTTTCCCCACATCCTCTCCAGCATCTGTTGTTGGTAGATTTCTGGATGTGAGCCATTCTCACCGGGGTGAGATGGAACCTCATTGTGGTTTTGATTTGCATTTCTCTGATTGCTAGTGATCTTGAACATTTTTTCATGTGTCTGTTGGCCATTTGGATTTCCTCTTTCGAAAAATGTCTATTGAGGTCCTTGTTCCATCTCTTCAGTGGGTTGTTTGTTCTGTTGTTGTGGATTTTCTTGATTTCTTTGTAGATTCTGGTTATCAATCCTTTATCTGTAGTATAGTTTGCGAATATTTTTTCCCATTCTGTTGGTTGCCTCTTCACTTTCCTGACTGTTTCTTTTGAAGTACATGGATTAAAGACTTAAATCTACGACCCAAAACCATGAAATTATTAGAGAGCATTGGAGAAACCCTGCAAGATATAGGCACAGGCAAAGACTTCCTGGAAAATACTTCAACAGCACAGGCAGTCAAAACCAAAATTAACATTTGGGATTGCATCAAATTGAGAAGTTTCTGTACATATCTATTTTTTAAGTTGACTTTGGTAATTCTTATTCAAAAATAAGACATAAGATTCTATTTTTTTTACTGATTCCTATACCCACTATGCTTCTGTATTTTGTTTTTTCTAGAGAAGAATGATCTGTGGTATATACTCATTGGAGCTGATGCAGTAGACTTTCTGGGATATGGAATAAGGCTAGATATGCCCAATATTGGACTCTATTTTATTTAGATCCCTTCAAAATGTATATCCTGTGAATTAATAGTGGCAAATTGCTGTGCATAAAACTCACAACTTCAATTGAGATCATGATAATGTAATTTGAATTGTATTAATTTTACCTTTTTATCCTTTAGAACAGACCCAGCTAGAATCAAGCAGAGTAGGAAAGTTCTATTCTTACCTACAAACTCTGAATATTGGAACTTAGTAGGGGATTAACTCCCAAGTTTCAAATATGCTTTCAGTGTATACAATATTAGTCAAAACATTTTTTGAGTATTATGAAGAGTGAATTTTCATATTGTAAAAAGAATATAGGGATGTGGGAGGATACAGAAGGGTACAATAATTTCAAAGAAATGGAAAAATGGACCCTTCAAGGAATAGTTGAGGGGAATGCAGTTACTTAGCTTAGTAAGAAGAAGGCTAAGGCACGAAAAGTGTAATCTTAAATTATTTAAGAAGATTCAGTGATGAGACCAATGAATTTTTTTCTATTTTTGGCAGAAAACTGAATAAGAGAAAATTGTGTTTAATTGAAACAGGGAATGATGTTTGGAGAGTGGTTAGTCTAGAAACAGATTTGAAAACTTACAGTTTAGAAGAGAAGTATGGCAATAAATGGGAAACACAAAGAAAGAGGGGTTGGGAGAAGAATTGAAATTAATATATTAAAATGGAGTAAGATCACAATGTTTCTAGATCTATATATATGAAAGAAATAAAACTTGTATAATTTAAAAAAAAACTTTAAAAACAATAAAAAAGAAAATAGGGCAATGTAATATCATCACAGAGAGGTTTTTTTTTAAGATTTATTTATTTATATGAAAGGCAGAGCTACAGAGAGGTAGAGGCAGAGAGAGAAGTCTTCTATCTGCTGATTTCACTCCCCAAATGGCCACAAAGGAAGGAGCTGGGCTGATCCTAAGCCAGGAGCCACGAGCTTCTTCCTGGTCTCTCCTATGGGTGCAGGGGCCCAAGGACTTGAGCCATCTTCCACTGCTTTCCCAGGCCATAGCATGGAACTTGATTGGAAGTGGTGCAATCAGGACTTGAACCGGTGCCCGTATGGGATGCTGGCACTGCAGGCAGTAGCCTTACCTGCTACACCACAGTGGCAGCCCCATCACAAAGAGTTTCAACTGACTACTTATTGTGTATACTTTTCAAAGTACTGCCATATACTGGCTCATTTAATCTTCTTGAAAACCATATGATGGGGGTACTATGGTACCATAATCCCTCCCATTTTATAAATAAGAAAGTTGAGGCATGAAGATGTTCATTGACTTTTTCAAGGTCACAGCATTTTGAAGTGGAAGTCAGTGATTTGAATTCAGGGAGATGGGCTCCAGTGCCCACAGTTTAGAATAATTACACTTCTACCAAATATAGTTTCAGTTGACAGAAGAGTTCCTGGCTTCTGGTTTCAGTCTAGTCCAACCCTTGCGGTGTGGGCATTTGGGGAGTGAAGCAGCAGATGGAAGACCTCTCCCCCCCCCCCTTTCCAAAAATAAAATGAAAATAAATATATGAAAATAAAACGGAGCTGGCAAGAGAATGAGGATTGCTGAAAATAGTTGGTGATTGAAGAAGAAAGCATCGGAGAGAGAAAGTCTCAGCAGAACTGTCATTAAGGAAGTTAGGTCTTAATAAGAGAACATGTAGAGAGTGACAGCAGAAATATGGATTGGCACTGAATGGACAAAGAAAGATAAAAGATACCATGTAAATTTGATAGAATGGCAGGGAAAGTATGCTGCTGTTTGTTTGATTTTAAAGATAGAAGAGCCAAATATCTTCTTGTTTATCTATGCAAATGATGCAATTATTATGATTAGCATATGCTATTAAGAAAACTGAGGCCACATGATATGCCATATCAAATTATGTCTTTGGCTGTGGACAGTTATAGTGAATATGGTTTCACGACTTACTTCCTCACCATCCAGAAGTGCAGAATCAGAGGGAAATAAAGATCATATGGTCTCTTCACCATTGGGTGTTATAAGCGATATTTAGAAGAAGAAAGTCATGTTGTCACAGACAGAGATAATAAATTCATAAGCAACTTAAAACTTTACTGTTTCAATCAAGTGGGTATTATTTTTATCAATTTCTACATGGTTATGGTTTTTCTATATGAGTTTTTATTTATTTTTGAAAGATTTATTTAGTTATTTGAATGGTCGAGTTATACACAGAGATCTTCCAACTGCTGGTTCACCTCCCACTTGACCCCTTTGGTCTGGGCCAGACTAAAGCCTGGACCCTCAAACTCCATCCAGGTCTCCCATTTGGATGGCAGGGGTCCAGGTACTTGGGCCATCTTCTGCTACTTTGTTGGGTGCATTAACGAAGAGCTGGATCAGAAGCAGAGTATATGGGGATTCAAACTGGCACTGTGGCATGGGATGTTGGTATTGCAAATAGTGACTCAATTCACTGTGCCCTGATGCCAACCCCTATTATGGCTTTATTGTTGATCTGCAATTACATTTTCATATCAATTCGCAGACCTCTTTTTCAGTTTCAAATTTATAAACTAAATGAATAAGAAATTATGTATAAGAACAACAAAAACAATAAACTTTGGCATTATGTCTATAGCATATAACTCCCATGACTTGGGAAAGTCATTTAACTTCTCTATGTTCCAGTTTCCTATAATTTGAAGATACTAGTAGGAGCTTTTTTTTAAAAAAAAAAGATTCTATTGATTTATTTGAGAGGTGGAGTTACAGACAGTGAGAGGGTGAGAGGTCTTCCATCCATTGGTTCACTCTCCAAATGGCCACAATGGATGGAACTGGGCTATTCTGAAGCCAGGAGCAAGGAGCTTCTTCCAGTCTCCCAAATGAGTGCAGGAGCCCAGGGACTTAAGCCATATTCCACTGCTTTCCCAGGCCATAGCAGAGAGCTGGATTGGAAGAGGAGATGCCGGGACTAGAACTGGAGCCCATATAGGATGCCAGCGCTGCAGGAAGAGGATTAACCTACTGTGCCACAGTGCCGGCCCCTTATACTAATGGTCTCTTATGAGGATGAACTGAGGATTAAATTGCATTGGGTCTATTTCAGATTTCATTAGTGGCCTACTTCTAAACCCCTTGCTTTATCTGTGCCCTTTTTGATGACATTACGGTTTCTCCCATTGAAGATACGCAATGTATTTCCCCAGTGCTTGGCTTTGACTATAGCCATATAGCTTGCTTTGGTGAATGGCAAGCTGTAGCACATAATGTGAGAAAAATATGTAAAAGCTTTTGAATTATTCAGTTTTAACTTTCGTTCCTTTCCCATCAATAAAAATAGAATATATCTGGACTATTCTGGTTGTTGGAGAAGGAGAAAATACACTGGAACAGGATAAACTACCTTCCCAGGTCCAGCCAACATCAGACAACTCCTAGCAAATCTCTAGATCCATGGGCAAGACCAGTTTAACGTTAGAAAAACTGCCCAATTGTGCCCAACCTTGATCAACAAACACCTAACTGATCCACAGATTCATGAAACAAAATGATTGTTGTTTTTAAGCTACCTAATTTTGGGATGATTTTGCAGCATTTTTTATGGCCACAACAATTCCTCTTAGGGACTTGACATAGTACTTGACACATGACTGGTCTTTAACAAATTCTGTTGCTTTTCATACTTGTGGAGAAAATAAAATACGTATTTCATACAATGCACCTGTTGTTTAAGACATGTATATCTTCTCGGCCTTTTGGCTAAAATCAAGTGTGTAAGACGTGCAGCAATTAAGAAATATTTGAGTAACTGAAAGTTTCTCTTTGGTGTCCTGAAGATATAATTTTTTGCAATAAATGTTGAAATAGCAAATCCTTCTGAAGGGATTCACTGTGACTTTTTCCATATTGATTGCTGTATTCTTCCCATGCAAATGTAACTTCCTGCAACCAATGCTAATATAAATTATGTGTGTGCATGGAAAGAAAAATATATTTCATGAATATTCGGCTAATGAATTAATTTAGGAGCTCAGAGTCTCATCTTTTCATTAACTTACCACACATAACCTTATGTATTTTGCATGTGGTAGTAAATGCAAAAGGAAACACTTAAAAGGATTCACCTACTTACCCACAGAGATCAGCTAAGGGAATGAATCTGACTTTAATATTTATTAATTAACAGTAACACATAATTAATATTAATTAACATGTTAATTAATACATGTTTTGAAGAAGTATTTTAAAAGCTATATTGGCTATTCCTTTTCTGTTATGATTATCCAAACCTGTCACTTTCAGTTTATTGCCTTAGAAGTTTTCTTTGATTAATGGTAATCATAAACCTCCATTTATCAGATATGTCTTCAACATCCTCATTGATACTGTCAATTACATATCATATTCCACTAAAATTTATTTAGTTTTTATTCATATTCAGTATATTAAATGAAAATAATTGACAGTGCTTTCTCTGAAAGTCTGCATGCTACCTTAATCGATAGCTGATAAAAATTATTCCAAACATACACTGCTTTACTAGTGACTTGATTCTACTTGAAATTTTGTATGTTGAGGAAGTGGAGAGGTGGATGGTGGATTATGTAGCAAAGGACAGAATATGTGCCATTGCACACAGTTAAATCTGATGTTTCATTTTTACAGACATCACATAAGTCATCATAAAATAAATCCTTTCTAAAGGTTTATAGATGTATATGGTATAGTATGTTATATTTGAAAAAAGTTTGAGGATGGTAGGACATTTTTTTCACCATTTGTAAACAAAAATAATACAAAAATATTAAATAAATATTAGAATATGGGAGACTGTTTGAGGGAGAAGATAAAACTGGTAGTTACAAACTTACACTCAACTTCTGTCACCGAACATCCAAGTATTTATGTTTCTGTTACAGGGCAATTTAGTTTTAACTCAAGTGGAGTTTATGTATCAGTTTCACTTCCCTTCCATGGGCTACAAAGCCCTACTCCATTAATTATTCCCTCTTATACCTGTACCCTCATACTCTCATGATCTTTCCACAACACATATAAATATGATTAAATATTATCCATTGAAAGTGCTTCCCTTTCTTTTTTTTAACTTGTATTTAATGAATATAAATTTCCAAAGTACAGCTTATGGATTACAATGGCTTCCCCCCCCATAACTTCCCTCCCACCCACAACCCTCCACTTTCCCGCTCCCTCTCCCCTTCCATTCACATCAAGATTCATTTTCAATTATCTTTATATACAGAAGATCAGTTCAGTATATATTAAGCAAAGATTTCAACAGTTTGCCCCCACATAGCAACACAAAGTGAAAACTGTTGGAGTACTAGTTATAGCATTAAATAACAGTGTACAGCACATTAAAGACAGAGATCCTACATGATATTTTTTAAAAAATTAATTAATTTTCTATGCAAGTTCCAATTTAACACCAAGTTGTTGTTTTTTTTATTTCCAATTATCTTTATATACAGAAGATCAATTCAGTATATACTAAGTAAAGATTTCATCCGTTTGCACCCACACAGAAACACAAAGTGAAAAATACTGTTTTAGTACTAGTTATAGCATCACTTCACATTAGACAACACATTAAGGACAGATCCCACATGAGATGTAAGTACACAGTGACTCCTGTTGTTGATTAACAATTTGACACTCTTGTTTATGGCGTCAGTAATCTCCCTAGGCTCTAGTCATGAGTTGCCAAGGCTATGGAAGTCTTTAGGGTTCGCCGACTTTGATCTTATTCCGATAGGGTCATAGTCAAAGTGGAAGTTCTCTCCTCCCTTCAGAGAAAGGTACCTCCTTCTTTGATGGCCCCGTTCTTTCCACTGGGATCTCACTCGCAGAGATCTTTCATTTAGGTCTTCTTCTTTTTTTCTTTTCCATGGTATCTTGGCTTTCCATGCCTACAATACTCTCATGGGCTCTTCAGCCAGATCCGAATGCCTTAAGGGCTGATTCCGAGGCCAGAGTGTTGTTTAGGACATCTGCCATTCTATGAGTCTGCTGTGTATCCCGCTTCCCATGTTGGATCCTTCTCTCCCTTTTTGATTCTATCAGTTAGTATTAGCAGACACTTGTCTTGTTTGTGTGATCTCTTTGACTCTTAGACCTATCAGAGTCATCAATTATGAACTGAGATTGATCACTTGGACTAGTGAGATGGCATTGGTACATGCCACCTTGATGGGATTGTATTGGAATCCCCTGGCACATTTCTAACTCCACCATTTGCGGCAAGTCCGATTGAGCATGTCCCAAATTGTACATCTCCTCTTCTCTTTTTCCCACTCTTATCACTCCTTGTCTAGAAATTTTCTTATATTCTCTTCCTGTATAAGACTTTGTGAAGAATATTTTGCAAATATTTGATTTGCTAACCTCCAGTTTATCTCCTCTCAATCTGACTTCCACTCCCATTGTGTTGCTGAAATATCTCTAGAAAAAGTAATTAATGACTTCATAGTAGATCGTTTTAACTTCAATCCCTTTGTCACTTGTTCATTTTATAGCACTTGATATTACTGAACAATCAATGAAAATCCTCAGTAGGTTTTGTGATGATCCTTTCATCATTCTCCATTCATGAACTCTGTGCTTTGTTCTACTTATTTGGTTCTTCTCCCTTCATTTCCCCTCTGATATTGGCATTTTCCAGTGTTAAAATATTTAGCTCTCTTTTTCACTTTATATACATTTTTTTTTTCTATTTCCCCTTGGCTAAATCACCACCTGTTATCCTTACAACTTCTAATAGCTGAATCCAAATTTCTATTTTCAATTCATTAATTAAAATTTTGCCCTGAATATCGTATATCTAACTCAAAGAAATTTATTAAAAATTAATCTTATTATTTGTTTTTAATCATATTACTTGTTTTTGAAATCATTTTATACTCCCTGTATTTTCTATCTCGATAAATGATAACATTAACCATTTAGCTTCTTTTTTTTTCATTTATTAAACTTTTATTTAATGAATACAAATTTCCAAAGTACAGATTGTGGGTTACAATGGCTTCCCCAATCCCATAACTTTCCTCCCACCCGCAACCCTCCCCTTTCCTGCTCCCTCTCCCCTTCCATTCACATCAAGATTCATCTTCAATTCTCTTTATATACAGAAGATCAGTTTAGTATATATTAGGAAAAGATTTCAACAGTTTGCCCCAACATAGCAACACAAAATGAAAAAATACTGTTGGAGTACTAGTTATAACATTAAATAACAGTGTACAGCACATTAAAGACAGAGATCCTACATGATATTTTTTAAAAAATTAATTAATTTTCTATGCAAGTTCCAATTTAACACCAGGGTTTTTTTTTCATTTCCAATTATCTTTATATACAGAAGATCAATTCAGTATATACTAAGTAAAGATTTCATCAATTTGTACCCACACAGAAACACAAAGTGTAAAAATACTGTTTCAGTACTAGTTATAGCATCACTGCACATTAGACAACACATTAAGGACAGATCCCACATGGGATGTAAGTACACAGTGACTCCTGTTGCTGACTTAACAATTTGATACTCCTGTTCATGGCCTCAGTAATCTCCCTAGGCTCTAGTCATGAGTTGCCAGGGCTATGGAAGCCTTTAGAGTTCGCTGACTTTGGTCTTATTCCGATAGGGTCATAGTCAAAGTGGAAGTTCTCTCCTCCCTTCAGAGAAAGGTACCTCCTTCTTTGATGGCCCCGTTCTTTCCACTGGGATCTCACTCACAGAGATCTTTCATTTAGGTCTTCTTCTTTTTTTTTTCTTTTCCATGCTATCTTGGCTTTCCATGCCCACAATACTCTCATGGGCTCTTCAGCCAGATCTGAATGCCTTAAGGGCTGATTCCGAGGCCAGAGTGTTGTTTAGGACATCTGCCATTCTATGAGTCTGCTGTGTATCCCGCTTCCCATGTTGGGTCATTCTCTCCCTTTTTGATATTAGAGAGCATTGGAGAAACCCTGCACGATATAGGTACAGGCAAAGACTTCTTGGAAAAGACCCCAGGAGCACAGGCAGTCAAAACCAAAATTAACATTTGGGATTGCATCAAATTGAGAAGTTTCTGTACTTCAAAAGAAACAGTAAGGAAAGTGAAGAGGCAACCGACAGAATGGGAAAAATATTTGCAAACTATACTACAGATAAAGGGTTGATAACCAGAATCTACAAAGAAATCAAGAAACTCCACAACAACAAAACAAACAACCCACTTAAGAGTTGGAACAAGGACCTCAATAGACATTTTTCGAAAGAGGAAATCCAAATGGCCAACAGACACATGAAAAAATGTTCAAGATCACTAGCAATCAGGGAAATGCAAATCAAAACCACAATGAGGTTTCACCTCACCCCGGTGAGAATGGCTCACATTTAGAAATCTATGAACAACAGATGCTGGAGATGATGTGGGGAAAAAGGGACACTAACCCACTGTTGGTGGGAATGCAAACTGGTTAAGCCACTATGGAAGTCTGTCTGGAGATTCCTCAGAAACCTCAACATAAACCTACCATACAACCCAGCCATCCCACTCCTTGGAATTTACCCAAAGGAAATTAATTTGGCTAATAAAAAAGCCATCTGCACATTAATGTTTATTGCAGCTCAATTCACAATAGCTAAGACCTGGAACCAACCCAAATGCCCATCAACAGTAGACTGGATAAAGAAATTATGGGACATGTACTCCATAGAATACTATACAGCAGTAAGAAACAATGAAACCCAGTCATTTGCAACAAGATGGAGGAATCTGGAAAACATCATGCTGAGTGAATTAAGCCAGTCCCAAAGAGAAAAATATCATTTGTTTTCCCTGATCGGTGACAACTGAGCACCAAAGGGGAAACCTGTTGAAGTGAAATGGACACTATAAGAAACAATGACCTGATCAGCTCTTGTCCTGACTCTAGATGTACAATGTAATACTTTATCCTATTTAGTATTTGTTGTTGTTGTTGTAGTTGTTGTTCTAGTACTAGTGGTTGAACTCTGTAATTAACACACAATTATTCTTAGGTGTTTAAATTTTAACTGAAAAGTGATCCCTGTTAAATTTCAGAGTGGAAAAAGAGAGGAGAAGATGTACAATTTGGGACATGCTCAATCGGACTTGCCGCAAATGGTGGAGTTAGAAATGTGCCAGGGGATTCCAATACAATCCCATCAAGGTGGCATGTACCAATGCCATCTCACTAGTCCAAGTGATCAATTTCTGTTCACAATTGATGACTCTGATAGGTCTAAGAGTCAAAGGTATCACACAAACAAGACAAGTGTCTGCTAATACTAACTGATAGAATCAAAAAGGGAGAGGATGATCCATTTAGCTTCTAATACATATATTTGAGAGACTCCTTATACTCTTTCATTTGTAATTGTAAATATTTCAGTTTTCATGGGTTCTATCTTTTTATATATTTCTTATATAACTTCTCACAATTATCACTTTAGTTTGGCTTTTATTATCTATATACTATTTCTGTATTCTCCTCTATTGTTTGAAGACTTTTGAGTTTCAGTGACAAATAACATTTCAAAAATAATTATATATTTAGTGAATTTATTAAGTCACTTGAAAAAGCCAAGATGGAAAAATATTTTTCCTTCTGTAAACTAATTAATTTTGCTAATAAAACAGACTAAGTTTTTCTTTAAACATTTATTTCCTCTTTATTTTATTTGAGGAACAGAGAGAGAAAGTGAGTATAGGGCAAAGAGAGCGAGTTCTTATCTGCTGGGTCACTCCCCAAATGCCGCAATAGCCAGGGATATGACTAGGCCAAAACAAGAACTGAGAATACAATCCAAGTCTTCCACATTGGTGGCAGGAACCCAATACTTGAGCCACCATTGCTGTCTCACAAAGTGTGCATCAGTAAGCAACTGGAATCCAGAGCAGAGAAACTAAAATTGAAAACGAGGTACTTTTTTTATGGGATGTGAATATCTCAGCCAGCATTTTAACTAATAGGGCAATCATCCACCACAAAAATTCCATTTAAAATCACAAGAAAAATTATAAAGTATGTAGGAATAAATCTCATAAAAATATGACATACCATTATATTAGATACATTGAAAAAACACTTGAATAAATATTTAAATAAATCAAAAGCATGGTTGTGTATTACTTGGAAGGCATGATAGTGTTATGATATCAATTCTTCTATGATTGAACTATAGAGTAAATGTAATCTTAATCAAATCTCTGCAGTGTGGACATATAAATTTATAAACATAATATTTATTTCAAAATGCAAAAGAAATGAATATCAAATACAATCTTGAAAGAAAAAACAAAATTGAAGGACTTCTACTGTTAGATTTGAAGACTAACTCTGCTTATAATGATTAATGCAGTGTGGTAGAGATGAAAGGATTGACAGGTAGGTTGGTGGCACAGAAAAGGGAGTGCAGAAATAGGCCCACAAATATAGTCTCTTGATTTATACCTGAGATTCTATTGTAATTAATTGAGGGAAAGAATAGTCTTTTTAATAAATGATGTCTAAGAAATTCTATGTTCATGTGGAAGAAAATGGACCTTAATACTTATTCCAAATCATACATAAAAGTCAAATTGAGATGGATCATAGACCTACATGTGAATATTGCAAGTTTTACAACAGACTTACCTACAGATAGGTCCATTGGCCAAATCCAGCTCCCGCTTTTTGTGAATAATGTTTATTGTAATAGAGCCAGTCCATTCATTTATGTATGTTTATGATTGCTTTCATGCTATAATGGCAGTTTGCTATTTATGATAGAGACTATATAGCCCATAAAGACATACATATCTTTACCATCTGGTCATTTACAGCATAAGTTTGCCAAAATCCATTGTAGTACACAATAATATGAGTATTTCTTTATGGTATAGGAGCGTTTTCTTTTAAATAAATTTTAAAATGAAAAAATACAATAAAACTACACAAGATAAACAAAGAAATTTGACATCATTAAATTCAAAACATCTGCTTACTAGGATTTTGTGTCTTGAATATAATAAAACCTTTTAGGCATCAGTAGAAAAGACAAATAATCCAGTGTAAAAATGAGCAAAGGATTTGAGTAGACATTTCCCTAAAGAAGATACAGCATGGTTAGTAAAAACACATGAAGATGTTTAACATCTTTATTCATTAAAGAACCGTGAGGCAGAACCACAATGACATACCCATTTCATATCTAGTAAGATGGCTGCACTGAAAAAGACAAGAAAAATTCTCCACAGATATGTGGAGAATTTGTAATCTTCATATAATGTTGGTGAGAATGCAAATTAATACATGCAGCTTCTTTGATAAACAGTTTGGCAGTTCCTTAAAGAGTTAAACAGAAAGTTTCCCTATGATCCATCAATTCCACTAGTAGGTATAGTCCAAGAGGGAAAAATATGGCCACATGTCGTAAGTGAATATTCACAACAGCATTATTCATAAACAGAGTAAAAACAACCCAAATGTGCATTAGCTGATGAATGAAAAAAGTAATATACATAGTGGAATATTATTCAGCCATAAATAAGGAGTACTGATAAATGCTCCAATGTGGATAAATCTTGAAATCATTATGTTAACTTGAAGAAGCTAGACACAAAAAGTAACATTGTTTGATTTAATTTATATGAAATGTTCATAATAGTCAAAACCACAGAGACTAATGGAGGGGATGGGGAGTGACTATACAATTTAGCATGGAATTTATTTTTTCTGTGATAGTAATATTCTGGAATTATATAGTGCTGGTGGTTTCACAACTTTGTGAATATTCAAAAAATCACTAGGCTGTACATTTTAAAAGTGTGAATATTAAAATCATTTGATAAAATAGTCATCAAAAAACATTAATTTTATTTACATGACCCAGTGTGCACAAAACACCTACAATGAAATATAACTACAATCTGCCAAGTGGCCAGATTCAAAATACATGATGCTAAGTGTTGTCAAACGTGAAGAACCAGAGTTTTCATGTATTAGTGGTAGGAATGTACTTTTTTAATAAAAATGTATTTATTTGTTTGAAAGAGTTACACAGAGAGAGGAGAGGCAGAGAGAGAGAGAAAGAGAGAGAGAGAGGTCTTCCATCTGATGGTTCACTCCCCAGATGGCCACAATGGCCAGAGTTGTGCCAATCTGAAGCCAGGATCCAGAAGCTTCTTCTGGGTCTCCCATATGGGTGCAGGGGCCCAAGGACTTGGGCCATCTTCTGCTTTCCCAGGCCATAGCAGATAGCTGGACAGGAAGTGGAGCAGCCAGGTCTCAAACCGGCGCCCATATGGGATGCCAGTGCTTCAGGCCAGGGCGTTAACCCACTGCACCACAGTGCCGGCCCCAGGAATGTAATTTTATGCAGCCATTCTGAATACGTTCAGTTGATACTGTTTTGCTTCTACTTAATGTATGCTAAATATATTACATAAGCTTGTATTAGGATAAGCTAAATACATGCTTATCCTGTGACCTGGAAATTCTACTTCCACATACATAAGCAAGAGAAATGAGTTCATGTATCTACAAAATACTTGAAAGATAATGGTTTCACTGCCTATTCATAATAACACAAGCTAGAAATGATCTAAATGCCAATAGGAGAACAAATAAGTTGTAATAAAATTATACATCAAAATATTATAGAAAATATTTTAAAATCTGACACTAACTCAACAATATAGATGAAGCAGAGAAACATGTTGAGTTTAAGAAACCAGACATAAAACCTGTGTAACCTACGATCCACTTAAGTACAAGAACAGACAAAACTAATTTAAGATGCTATAAACCCAGAGTTGTTGCCAGTAGTGAAGGGGTGGAAGTTCAATAGAATGAGGTCTGTGGAGACTTTCTGGAGTATTAGGAACAATCTGCATTGTAATGTGGGTGGTAGATACACAAGTATATATGAACATATGTATTAATCAAGGTATGTACATTTTATACATCTTACAATATGCATCTAATATCTTACTTGTGAAAGCAAAATAAAGCAAAAGAAAAGTAGAAGAGTAATCATAACTCCTAATTGTGAGGGATAGCAAATAAAGGCATTAAAGAATGACACAATGAATAACATTAATATTTACCAATATTTTATAAAATTAAACAAAAACACAAAGATGATTTCATATAAGAGTAGAAAATAATCCTGTTTGTAGAATAAGTCCAGCTTTGCAGGAATCATATTGCCTTGTCCTTATTTTTATAACATCACATATCAGTTTGCTTAGTATTAGTGAAAACCTTGTTTTGGATTAGCAACAGTTGAAAAGTGTTATCGTGTGATAACTCTTCTAATGGTGTTTCAGCCTTCAATCTTCCGCTTCTTCAATCTAAACAAAATGATTTTTATTTCTTCAAATTTTTATTTACTTCCAACTTAAAATGCTTCAAATTCTCCTTATTTTGTAAAGCAGTGCTTTTTCCACTCTGGCTTTGGATTGAAATAACCAGGGGCCTTTCAAAAATTACCTTTTTCATCATAGGCCAACGAATCAAAGTCTTGAAATGGTAGTATTGGGGCACAGGCATTTTTGTCTCTCTTTAGTCTGCTTTTAGCATGCACAGAAGGGAACTGCTGCTCAACTCCTTATCTGAATTGGCCATGTTCCTCCAGGTTGCTATGTGATTCCTTCTTGCCTTGTCTTTGTTGGGACATATTACCCTTCTTACCAGACTCAGTTTAAATGCAACCTCCTTTTTGAACCCTTAACCTACTTTCCCTGTCCCCAACCAGAGTTAGATCTTTCACAGTCACTCATTATTGCACCAATCATTTACTATTATAGTTATACTAGAATGACAGTAGCATCAGGCAGGTCTCACATCTTATTTATATTTCTATTTTTTAAATAATTATTTTTTACAAGATTTATTTTCTTTATTTGAAAGGCAGAGTTACAGATAGAGAGAGGGAGAAATAGAGATCTTCCATCCACTGGTTCACTCCCCAAATGGCTGCAATGGCCAGGGCCAGACCAGGCTGAAGCCAGGGGCTTCACTGAGATTCTCCCAAGTACATGCAGGGGCCCAAGCATTTGTGCCATCTTCCGAGGTTTTCCCAGGAGCATTAGTAGGGAGCTGGATTAGTTTAGTGGCTGAGTCTCAAACCAGTACCCATATGAAATGCTGGCATTGCAGACAGCAGCTTAACCCATTATGCCATGATGCTGGTCCTTATTTATATTTTTGTTTTAAATGTCTAGTTTAGTGTACAGCACAAAATCCAATAAATCATGAAGGAATGAATAAATTTGTCATTTATTTTGAGACTTTGCAAGAACAATTCCCCTGATTGCCCACAGCTAATTTAACAGAACAGTCATCCTCTCAAAATAAATATTGCATATATCAAGAAAAATTGTGTGAAAAAATAGAAAAGTAGGAATCAATATAGGTTCATAGCTCTATTCAAACCAAGTGAGGTGCAAAGGAGCATGTATAGAATAATCTTTCAAAAACATTACACGTAATTATGTGAAAACTGCACACAGAAAACATGGTGTTTTTGGTCAAAAGTGAGGAAAGCAAAAACAGCTACTGCTTACATAAAAAGTGTTGTGTTGACACCGAAGAGAGCTCTTTAGACAAAGGAGATTTCTTTGTGAAGAAAACTTGCAGAAAGATAATTCAGACAATTTGACATCCCTTGAGCACAAATTTTGAACCTCATTTTAGAAGAAAATATGTATTTTTTTAACTTTTATTTAATAAATATAAATTTCCAAAGTACAGCTTTTGGATTACAGTGGCTTCCCCCACCCCCATAACTTCCCTCCCACCTGCAACCCTCCCATCTCCCACTCCCTCTCCCATTCCATTCACATCAAGATTAATTTTCAATTATCTTTATATACAGAAGATTAATTTAGTATAAATTAAGTAAAGATTTCAACAGTTTGCACCCACACAGAAACACAAAGTGTAAAGTACTGTTTGAGTACTAGTTATAGCATTAATTCACATTGCACAACACATTAAGGACAGAGATCCTCCATGGGGAGTAAGTGCACAGTGACTCCTGTTGTTGACTTAACAATTGACACTTGTTTATGGCATCAGTATTCACCCTCGGCTTTTGTCATGAGTTGCCAAGGCTATGGAAGCCTTTTGAGTTCACCCCCTCGTCTTATTTAGACAAGGTCATAGTCAAAGTGGAAGTTCTCTCCTCCCTTCAGAAAATGGTACCTCCTTCTTTGATGACCCGTAGAACAAAATTTGTATAAAACTTGAAGGACAAAAATTCTACATAGTTTCTTTTTAAAATTTCACCATTTTTGCTACTGTAGGAAAGATTACAGCAAAAAGCAATGAGGTAAGTGGGCAGTCTATCTGGGATAAAAATTGAAAGTGCTCTAAGCTCAGCCACTCAGGGATCTTCAGTGATTTGTAGGATGATTATGAGTACCAAACATAATCAAATCTATAGTAAGCAATCCCAGTGGAGTTTGGCGAAGTGAACAGCTTATCAAATATTTCTCATTTCATTTGGTCATTTGGTAGGAAAAAGCAGAATCATTTTATGCATTCTAATCTGTCACTGATTTGTCAAGGTAAGCAGACAAGCTAACCTAATACCCTCTTTTTTTCTTGTATGTACAATCATTGAATTACTTTCCAAAGCCACAGAAATATTCTAGTACTAGGGATTCTTTCAAAATTCCTAATAGATACAGGGTGGCTCAGTGTCCTTACCCAGTGTAAGGAAATGCCCAGTGCTTTATTGTCACCAACAGCTTTAAGAAAACTTGTGAAAGGATTTGGTATATTGCTTTGAAGCTTTAACACAAACTTGGGGGACTGTGCGGATTACTGCTGTTGCTGATGGAAGACTAGAAGTGTACCATATTTTTCTACTTGTCCTCATACTGAGTCTCCTGTAAAATCTCCCTGGCTTATTTTTGAATTCTTCCCCAACCCCTTGCCTTTCATTCCCCACTGCCATTCATTGTTCCTGGATATGGGCTTTGCTAGTTTCCCTGAGTTCTGTTCTATTGTGCTCTGGGAAATAACATAGAACAAGGTGAATTGTTTATTAATCTGCAGTGCTTTCACAGTCATAACTCCAGCTTTTCAGTTTTATTGGGCACCAGATAACTGTGCCATTTTGATAGGAGGCATATTGAGTGTGCTGGCTTGACCCAGAATATTATTGCCACATCTCTCTGACAGGGATTCATATTGCACAATCTCCCTGTGTCATTTCCAAAGCAACTTTGGCTATATAGGGGTGAGAAATGCAAGATTAGGATGATTTTTTTCTGGATACTTGACCATACACTTTCAGTCTATTGCCTCTTCACAAGACAGCATGGATCAGTACCTCGACACAACTCATTTTTCCTTCAGCGTTTACTTCTAATCCTTCCAGTGGCAAATCTTACCCGCTCTTGATTTGTTATTTGTTTTTTATGGTTTTAAATTCCGTTATTAAAAAAGGTACATTCAAATACAGTTTTATGTATTAAAAGTTTCATTACTATTTTGAAAATGTTTGAATGCCCTTTTCTTAAGTGATAAAAATGAGAGAACCGTATAGCATTTCCACTGCCATATCAACTGATGGAATCTGTCCCTTAGTTTTTTATTTTGAAGCAATGCTTTATGTGAGGTATTATGTCTTTGAGCCAAAGAACTATTTTTTTCTTGAATCTTGATAATACAATGTTGTGAACTATTCCTAGGGTTTTGGGAAGTGCAGAGTATAAGATTGTAAAGTTGTGAAAAATGAAAAAATAAGTGTGTATGTGTTATCTTTTCAGAGTTTGCACAGTGGCATCTACTAATTGTATTGTTTTGCCCATAAATGAATTATTTTCTTATTATATTAGTCTTGTAACTCTTAAGCCTTAGTGTAATAGAAGGTACTATGTATCAATAATTCACTCCAGAGGAATAAATAAGCTATGTACAATGATCCTTTCCAATTTTGCTGACAGGCTATTCTTTAGCTTTGCCTAGTTTTTGGATTCTGATAATGCAAATTTGTCCCAATACAGCTCCAGGAAGAAGAGTACTCTTTTAAATGGGATCAAAATATGATAATTTTCTAGACTCTCCAGTTGCATACATGTAAAAGTGTTAAGGCAAATAAAAGCCACTTTGCATCATTTTTAACAGTGTCATTCAAGAAATGAAAATGACTTGGCTAGAGAAATTGTTTCACTTGATCTCGTTAATATGCATTTTCCATTTAAACTGTTGTTAGGTATTGGTCACATCAAATGTGACTTGAATTACCATGATCTTTGTTTATCATATACAGAATGTTTCAACAATTTAGCCTAACTTTCAAATCAACTTGGACAGTATTGCTAACTCCTTGAAGGCGTACATTGAGCCAAATACCACTGTGGGAGTAGATTCTCACGCTATCAATAAAAAAGATAAAGGATTCAGAATTTTTTGCTAGAATTCAAAGCTTTGTGACTATATGTGAATGACAGAGTCCAAACATTTATTTTGCATTTATAAAAATAAAACCAATGATATTTGGTAGATTTTGGGATCCTGTAACTTGTGAATGATCCAATGAAATATTCTTCCTATATATAAAGTGCAGCTGTGTGGTAAAAACAACCTCAGCATAACATTTCCCAGAAGAGAAGAAAACTCAGCTTTACCAATAATGATTTGTCTGTAGAAAATGTAATGTCTTATTGTCTTCATGTATAGCATATAGTGTAAGTTAAGTGAAAAGGAAATACCATTCTTGCAATAAATACATATTTTTACATGTGAAATTATCTTTCCAACAGCGTTTTAGATATAGTAGGGTTATACTTTTCAGTGTACCCTATTTTATATGCCCTAGAATCAAAACAGTAAACACCTACATATTTCTGAATAGCAGGGAAATAGATTTTCTTAGCCAATTTAATTTCAGATACCCTACTCTAATGCATGTAAACTTCAGCACAATTTGGCACTCATTTCTGTTAGCTCTAACTTGATACCTACAGCATTTTCATTTACATTATTTCAAAACAGACATGCAGAAACTTTCTTGTTAAGTATGAAACTGCCAAACCAGGCTCAGAGTTCACACTTTGTAGAGGATGTTAATTGAAAGTGAAAAGTCAAAACAATGCGATTCAATTAAGCTCTTGAAGAAAACATGGAAATCGCAAATCAGGTAGGTCTTGTGAAGAAAGCAGAGACTTCATCACTTCAGGCTTTTGCTTTTCCTTTTTTCTCAGTTTTTTGAAGCAGATTCTATAAAAAGTATTTCTTATTGAGACACACTTCATCCTTTTAAAAGAGTTAGATGAAGGTTCCATGCTTTTAACTAAGCATGATAAATTATGTTAGACTTGTAGATGCTATTGATTGTCAGCTGTTCCATAGCATATAAAGTACTATGTAAGACATATGATTGCCACAAAAGTGTCCTACAATGTATTTTTGGTCTTTGATGACATAGTGTGGCTCCTGGATATATACTTATTATTTCTGCATAAACTAAAACAGCACTTAAGAACAAAACAAAGCTAGTTAGGAGAATGGATTGACTCAAAGCATCAGAATTATAAATTATTTGTTTTGGAGACTATTGATGCAATGGTTATGACAGAAACAATCCAGATATTAAGATGATTTGAAGTGTCTTGAAATTTTCAACAAGTTCCTGGAAGCATTTTATGAATTCCAACTTCAGATTTCATTTATTCGTAGTGATTGAATACACATTTTCACATTTTAATTGCTGTCTTGTCAGGTGTCATTTGCTAGCAAAAATTATATCTTGCCTGTATAATAAGATCATATTTATTTTTCCTAAGAGATTACTGAAACTAGAAGATTCACAAGTCAAACTGAGCTATATTAAACAATCAATGCAACACTCAAACATTTTAGGGCCTTTATTGGAACCTGAACAACTCTGATTATTAAAACAAATATTTTCTTATATTTATCAATTCTTTCATGCTTTGCTTATCAGAAAATTTTGCTTTCTCAGATATATTATTTGAAATGAAAATTTTAGCAACAAATTCTGAACCATATTTCAATTCTTTTCTATGCACAGGAATAATTTTCTGCACATTGCCATGCGAATACTTTTATACATTAACTTTTTTGAACTTTAATGGTTTCGACAGATCAGGAATAATATGTGGTATTCTTCTTTTTTGGACTGGATCATTTCATTAAGTATAATGGTTTCCAGTTGTCCAGTTGCATCCATTTCATTGTGAGGGATGAGTAATGTTCCATAGTGTGTGTGTGTATGTGTGTGTGTGTATATATATATATATATATATATATATATATATATAACACATTTTTAAACTATCATTAGTTGATGGAAATCTGTGTTGGTTCAATATCTCAGCTATTGTGAATTCAGCTGCAGTGAACATGGAGGCACACATAATTCTTTTGTATGCTGATCTTATTTCCTTTTAGTAAGTTCTCAGTTGTGGGATAGCTGGATCATAAGGTAGATTTATTTTCTTTCTGAAGAATCTCCATTAGATCTTCCACAAAGGCTGTACTAGTTTGCATTTACACCAAAAGTGGATTAGAGAACATTTTTTGTACGTCCTCATCAGCATTTATTGTTTTATGATTTTTGTATGAGGGCCATTCCGAGGTGAGATGAAACCTCATTGTGGTTTTTATTGCATTTCTCTGATGGCTAGTGATCCTGAATATTTTTTTTTATGTGTCTGTTGGCCATTTGAATTTCCTCTTTTGAAAAATGCCTGTTCCAGTCCATTGCACATTTCTTAACTGGATCATTTGTTTTTGTTTTTTGGGTTTTTTTTGTTTGTTTGTTTTTACTTTCTTGATCTCTTTATAGATTCTGGATATTAATACTTTATCATTTGTGAGTTTGTAAATATTTTATATCATTATTTTTTAAAGATTTATTTATATTTATTTGGAAGTCAGTGTTACACACACACACACACACACACAGAGAGAGAGAGAGAGAGAGGTCTTCCATCCACTGGTTCACTCCCCAATTGGCTGCAACGGCCGGAGCTGTGCCATTCCGAAGCCAGGAGCCAGGAGTTTCTTCTGGGTTTCCCACACGGGGTCCAGGGGCCCAAGGACTTGTGTCATCTTCTGCTTTCCCAGTCCATAGCAGAGAGTAAGATCAGAAGTGGAGCAGCCAGGACTTGGACTGGCGCCCATATGGGATGCCAGCACTGCAGGCGGTAGCTTTACCAGCTGTGCCATAGCACTGGCCCCTATTTTATCTCATTCTGTCAGTTGCCTCTTCACTTCATTGAGTGTTTCCTTTGCAGTGAGGAAGCTTCTTACCTTGATGTAATCCCATTTGTCAATTTTGGCTTTAATTGTGCTTCTAGGAACTTTTCCAAGAAGTCTTTGCCTATGCCAATGTCTTGTAGAGTTTCCCCAATGTTCTCCTTTAGTAATTTGATGGCATTATGTCATAGATTTAGATCTTTGATCCCTTTTGTGTTTTTTTTTTATAAGTTGTAAGGTAGGGGTATTGTTTCACACTTCTTCATGCTGACATCCAATTTTCTCAGCACTATTATTTGAGCCTACTCTTTCTCCAGTGATTGATTTCAGCTTCTTTGCCAAAGATTAGTTGGTTGTGGATGTGTGGACTGATTTCAGAGAATTCTATTATGTTTCAATGTTCTACATGTCCTTTCTGTGCCAATACCAGGCTGTTTTGATTACAACTGCTCTGCAGTATATCTTGAAATCTGGTATTGTAGCGCCTCTGGCTTTGGTTTTGTTGCATAAGATTGTTTAGCTATTCAGGGTCTCTTGTGTTATATATGAATTTCAGCATTGATTTTTTCTCTATCTGATAAGAATGTCTTTGGTATATTGATTGGGATCACATTGAATCTGTAAGTTCATTATTCTGATCCAAAAGCATGTAAGATTATTCTGTTTTTAAATTTCTTCTATTTCTTTCTTCAATGTTTTATATTTTTTATTGTAGAGTTCTTTCACCTCCTTGGTTTTATCCCTATTGTGATTGTTACTGATCTCAGCCATGACATTGTCTCTATATAGAAGCTATTGTTTTTTGTGTGTTGATTTTATATCTTGCAACTTTACCCCACCTGAAAATGTTTCCTTATACCTTGTCCAAATTAATCCCTGACCCTCTCCACCAGAAGCAACTACTATTATTATTAATTTCACTATAGATCATCCTTGCCTGTTTCAGAAATCCATGTAAAAAGAATCATATGGCATGAACCCTTCTGTTATTGAATGATTTCTTTTAATGAGCATACTATTTTTGTGGTTCACCCATGTTGTTGTATATATCAATAATTTATTCCTTTTTCATTATTGAATACAATTTATGTTTCTGTTGATGATCTTTTGGATTCTTTCTAGTCTTCACCTATTTTGACTGAATATATTATGAATGTTCTTATAGAAGTCTATGGAAATATGTTTTCATTTCTCTTCAATAAATTCCTTGGAGGAGAACTATTGGGTCATAACAAGTCTTAGGAAAAGGTACATATATTCAGTGTTACAAGAAATTAAAAACTGTTTTCATAGTGGTTTAACATTTTATAGACCTAACAACAATGTTTGAGAGTGTTTCCAAATACTTACCAACATTCAATAATATCAATCTTAAATATTGGTGATTATGATGAGTATGTAGTGATACTCCATCATGTTTTTAATTTGTACTGATGCACTGTTAAGTACAGTATACAATTTTAATTTTATAATTATTTTATATTTTATAACATTGTTCAATATTTTATGTTTATTGGCCATTTGCATATCTTCCTTTCTAAAGTGTCTATTCAAGGCTTTTGTTAACTTATTGCCTTGAATTTTTTTCCTTGTTTTGTTAAATTAAATGAATTTTTATACATATATACTAAATTTGAGTTCTTTGTTAGAGTTATTTGTTACAACTATGAGAGGTCTTCAGAAAGTTCATGTAAAATATATATTATGAAAGAGTGGTCCTTAAAACAGTTTTAACCTGAAATAAGCTTAACTTTTAGTTTCATTTTCCGATGAATTTTTGAAGTTCCCTTGTATACTCACTAAGCCTGTTGTTTGGCTATTTCTTTTTAACTGGCATTGTTTGATGAAAGAAAGATTTTAATATTCTTGAAGTCCAATTTATTCTTTTATTTTTCCTTTCTATTTAGCAATTTCTGAGCACTGACAAGGAAATTTTTGTCTAGATCAAAAAGATCTTCCTTGGAGATTGCAAATTCTTGTGTCAATTTTGGTAATTTGTGTCATTTGACTTATTTATCCATTTCATCAAATTACCACGCATTGTGAAGAGCTTCTTCTGTGTTTACATTTAGATGATTTATAGTGTTACTTTTATTTCTATCTCTATTATCCATCTAGAACTGTGAACAATAAATAATTGCTTTTTATAAGCCATCGTGTTCATGGTATTTTGTTAGAACATCTTGAATAGACTATGACAATATCCAACATGGCAGCACACACATTTTTTTCTAGTGCACATGTAATATTCATTACCCTGACCACATTGTATTCTCAATAAATATAAAATGATTGTAGCCATCTGGAATTAATTCTTTGATGATGGTAGAACTCAATAGAAAGTACATTGAGATTTAATGCTATAACTAGTACTCCAATAGTATTTTTAACTTTGTGTTACTATGTGGAGGCAAACTGTTGAAATCGTTACTTAATATATACTAAACTGATCTTCTGTATATAAAGAGAATTGAAAATGAATCTTGATGTGAATGGAAGGGGAGAGGGAGCAGGAAAGGGGAGGATTGTGGGTGAGAGGGAAGTTTGGGGGGGGGGAGGAAAGCTATTGTAATCCATAAGCTGTACTTTGAAAATTTATTTTCATTAAATAAAAGTTTAAAAAAAAGAAAGTAATACAGATCAATAAAAATAAACATAAAAATCTCAAATATTTAGAAATTAATGAATATATCTCTAAATAACTTTTTGCCTAAAAATAAATGAGAAAAATTAGAACACATTTTGAAATGTATGATAGCAAAAATCCAAAATATATATATATATATATATATATATATATATATATATATCTTTATTTAATATATTACCACACTGCCTTGATAGTTGTAAATTGATAGTCTTGGTACCAGGTAGTGTAATTCCTCTAATTTTGTCTTATTGTTTTTCAAGATTGCTCTATTTTTTGTCTTTTGATTTTCCATGTATATTTCAAATTAACTTCTCTATTTTGATTTTTCAAAAACCTGCTGAGATTTTAATTGAGATTACATTGAAGTTGCAAATCAATTTGTGGAGCACTGACAAAGTTACTGAGTGTTCTGATCCATAAACATCATGCATATTCTCATTATTTAGGTTTCCTTTAGTGTCTCTTAGCAGTGTTTTGTAGCTCCCCTGTTAATGTGCCTGGGAAATCAGCAGAGGATAGCCTAAGTACTTTGGCACCTGTCATCCATGTGAGAGACCTATATGGAGTTCCGTGATTCTGGTTTCAGCCTGGTCTATCCCTGGCTGTGGCCATCATTTGGGGAGTAAATTTATGGATGAAAGTCTCCGCCCCACCCCCAATCACACTGCGTAGCTTCCTCTCTGTAACTTTGCCTTTAAAATGAAAATTTTTAAATATAAAAAAGGTAGTTTAGTTTCTTCCTTTTCTTTTTTTCTATTTTTTTTTAAATTAGCAGGACATAAAATCAATACACAAAAATCAACATCCTTTGTATACACAGGCAATGCCATGGCTGAGAAAGAACTGCTAAGATCAATCCCATTCACAATAGCTACAAAAACAATCAAATACCTTGGAATAAACTTAACCAAGGATGTCAAAGATCTCTATGATGAGAATTACAAAATCTTAAAGAAAGAAATAGAAGAGGATACTGAAAAATGGAAAAATCTTCCATGCTCATGGATTGGAAAAATCAATATCATCAAAATGTCCATTCTCCCAAAAGCAATTTATAGATTCAATGCAATACCAATCAAAATACCAAAGACATTCTTCTCAGATCTAGAAAAAATGATGCTGAAATTCATATGGAGGTACAGGAGACCTCAAATAGCTAAAGCAATCTTGGACAATAAAAACAAAGCCAGAGGCATCACAATACCAGATTTCAGGACATACTACAGGGCAGTTGCAACAGATAAAGGATTAATAACAAGATTCTACAAAGAGATCAAAAAACTCCGTAACAACAAAACAAACAACACACTTAAGAGATGGAACAAGGACCTCAATAGACATTTTTCAAAAAGGGAAATCCAAATAGCCAACAGACACATGAAAAAATGTTCAGATCACTAGCAATCAGGGAAATGCAAATCAAAACCACAATGTGGTTTCACATCAGCCCAGTTAAAATGGCTTACATATAGAAATCTACCAACAACAGATGCTGGCGAGGATGTGGGGAAAAAGAGACACTAACCCACTGTTGGTGGGAATGCAAACTGGTTAAGCCACTATGGAAGTCAGTCTGGAGATTCCTCAGAAACCTGAATATAACCCTACCATACAACCCAGCCATAGCACTCCTTGGAATTTACCCAAAGGAAATTAAATTGGCAAATAAAAGGGCTGTCTGCACCTCAATGTTTATTGCAGCTCAATTCACAATAGCTAAGACCTGGAATCAACCTAAATGCCCATCAACAGTAGACTGGATAAAGAAATTATGGGACATGTACTCCATAGAATACTATCCTGCAGTAAGAAACAATGAAACCCAGTCATTTGCAACAAAATGGAGGAATCTGGAAAACATCATGCTGAGTGAAATAAGCAAAGTCCCAAAGGGACAAATACCATATGTTCTCCCTGATTGGTGACAACTAACTGAGCACCTAAAAGGAAACCTGTTGAAGTAAAATGGATACTGTGAGAAACAATGACTTGATCAGTCCTTGTCCTGACTGTCAAGGAACAACTTACTATTTTATTTCTTTTTGTATTTTTTTATTCTACTTAATACCATAGGTTGAACTCTGTAATTAACACACAATTATTCTTAGGTGTTTAAATTTAACTGAAAAGTGATCCCTGTTAAATATAAGAGTGGGAATAAGAGAGGGAGGAGATGTACAGTTCAGCACATGCTCAATTGGATTTACCCCTAATGGTAGAGTTAGAAAAGTGATCAGTTTCAGTTCATAATTGATCATAATGATAGGATTAAGTGTCAAAGGGATCACATAAACAAGTCTAGTGTCTGCTAATACTAACTGATAGAATTAAAAGGAGAGAGTGAACCAACATGGGAAGTGGGATACACAGCAGACTCATAGAATGGCAGATGTCCTAAACAACACTCTGGCCTCAGAATCAGCCCTTAAGGCATTCGGATCTGGCTGAAGAGCCCGTGAGAGTATTGTAGGCATGGGAAGCCAAGACAATGTGGCACAAAAAAAAAAAGACCTAAATGAAAGATCTCTGTGACTGAGATCCCAGTGGAAAGAAGGAGATACCTTTCTCTGAAGGGAGGAGAGAACTTCCACTTACTTGGCTAATCCTCCACTTGCGGTGCGGGCACCTGGGGTTCTAGTCCCGGTTGGGGCACCAGATTCTGTCCCGGTTGCTTCTCTTCCAGTCCAGCTCTCTGCTGTGGCCCAGAAAGGCAGTGGAGGATGGGCAAAGTGCTTGGGCCCTGCACCCGCATGGGAAACCAGGAGGAAGCACCTGGCTCCTGGCTTCAGATTGGTGCAGCACTTAGGGGAGTGAACCATCCGAAGGAAGACCTTGCTCTCTGTCTCTCTCTCACTGTCTAACTCTGCCTGTCCAAATATATATATATATATATATATATATATATATATATATATATAATCAAATTGTTTAGATTCAAGGTTCTTGAAATTTAGTTGGAGCTTTATTTTAAAGTCCTTCAGAGCTTCATTTTAGGATCTTTTCATGATTCACCTTTTGTATTGATAGGGATAACTTATTAGCTTCCTTGATTTAAAATAGCTTTTCCATATTTATCATATCAAGGGCATATATTCTCAGTTCTGCAGTTGACCCACTGTTATCTGTAACACTAGGAATCTATTCCTTTTATCTTATTTTGACTTTGTACCCTTTATCAAAACTCTTTCTATCCCCTCAGGCCCTCCAAGCCTCTAGTGATCATCATTCTGTGCTCAGATTGAAGGTTTTTTTTTTTTTAATTTGGCAGATAGAGTTAGACAGTGAGAGAGAGAGACAGAAAGAAAGGTCTTCCTTCCATTGGTTCACCCCCCAAATGGCCACTATGGCCAGAGCTATGCTAATCCAAAGGCAAGAGCCAGGAGCCAGGTGCTTCTTCCTGGTCTCCCACGTGGGTGAAGGCGTCTAAGCACTTGGGCCACCCTCCACTGCCTTCCTGGGCCACAGCAGAGAGCTGGACTGGAAGAGGAGCAACTGGAACTAGAACTCAGTGCCCATATGGGATTCCAGCACCGCAGGTGGAGGATTAACCAAGTGAGCCACGGCATCCATCCTGAAGGGTTTTTTTGTTGTTGTTTGGTTGGTTGGTTCCCACAGATGATGGAGAATATGTGGTACTTACTTTTCTGTATCTGACTTATTTCACTTAACATGATGTTCTCCAGTTCCATCTATTTTGCTGCAAACGACAGGATTTCATTCTTGTTTATGCCTAAATTGTATTTTATTTTGTATATGTACTACATTTTCTTTATGTATTCATCTGATAATAGACTCCTTGGTTGATTCCAGATCTTGGCTATCGTTAGCAATTCTGCAGTAAACATGGTGGAGCAGGTATCTCTTTGATAGAATGATTTCATGTCTTTTAGATACATATCCAGTAGTGGAATTGTTACATCATATGGCAATTCTGTTGCTAAATTTTTAAGAAATGTCCATAATATTTTCCATAGTGGTTGCACCAATTTACATTCCCACCAAAAGTGTATGAGAGTTTCCCCTTTCCCCATATTTTGGCCAGAATTTATTACTTTCTGTCCTTTGGATAATAGCCATTCTAATGGGGCTAAGGTGATATTGTGGTTTTGATTTCCATTTCGCTGGTAGCTAGTGATATTGATCATTTTTTCATGAATTTGTTGACCATTTGTATTTCTTCTTTTTTGAGAACTATTTATGTTTGTTGCCCATTTCTTAATTGGATTAGTTGTTTTTATTGTTGAGTTTTTTGAGTTCCTTATATATTCCAGATGTCAATTCTTTGTCAGATAAGTAGCTTGCAACGATTTCATCCCATTATATTAGATGTCAATTTATGGAATTGGTTGTTTCCTTTACTATGCGGAAGCTTCTTGGATTGTTGTGCTACCGCTTGTCTAGTTTTGATTTTGTTGACTGTGCTTTTCAGGTCTTCTCCAAACAGTCATTGCCTACAGCAAAGTCTGAAGTGTTTCTCTTATGCTTTCTTGTGGAAACATCATAGTTTTAGGTCTTTGATTCATCTTGGGTTTATTTTTGTATATAATGAGAAATATGAATTTCTTTTTTTCTACATATGTGTATCTATTTTTGCCAGCACCATTTATTGAAACTATTCTCCTTTCTCTAAGTTTGTTTTTAACACCTTTGTCATGAATCAGTTGGCTGTGTGTATTTTGATTAATTTCTAGGTCCTCCACACTGTTTCACTGATCTATGTGCTGTCTTTTATGCTAGTACCATGTTTTTTATTCACTATAGCTTTGTAGTATATGTTGAAATCAAGAATTGTGATACATGCCACTTTCTTACTTGCTTTCTTTATCTCAGGATCACTTCGCTATTTTATGTCTTTTGTGGCTCAGTATGAATTTTAGGACCATTTTCTTCCTTATTCTATAAATAATGCCATTTATATTTTGACAGGGATTGCATTGAATCTGTAGATTACTTGAGGTAGTATAGATAGGCTAATGGTATAAATGCTTTCAATCAATGAACAAGGAATATTTTCCAATATTTTGTGTCTTGTGTTCTTTATGATTTCTTCCATTGCTCTTGCTAATAATTCCAATACTATATTAAATAAAAGTGTTGAATGTGGACATCTTTGTCTTCTGCCAGATCTGAGGGGGTAATGCTTTCCTGCTTTACATTATCTAATATGATATGGAATGTATATTTCAATAGATAGGCTTTATAATTTTGAGATATGCGTTTTTTAAAGATTTATTTATGTATTCAAAAGTCAGGGTTACACAAAGAAAGGAGAGGCAGAGAGAGAGAGAGAGAGGACTTCTATCTGATGGTTCACTCTCCAATTGGCTGCAATGTCTGGAGCTGTGCTGATCTGAAGCCAGGAGCTAGGAGCTTCTTCTGGATTTCCCACGCGGGTGCAGGGGCCCAAGACTTGGACCATCTTCTACTGCTTTTCCCAGGCCATAGCAGAGTGCTGGATGGCAAGTTCAGCAGCTGGGTCTCAAACTGGCGCCCATATGGGATGCCGGTGCTTCAGCCCAGGGCATTAACCCACTGCAGCACAGCACTGGCCCCATATATATGTTCTTTCTATATCTAATTTGTTGAGTGTTTTTTACTATGAAGGGATTTTTGAATATTATTTATCAAATGTTTTTTCTGCATCTATTGAGATGATCATAAGGCTTTTCTTTTTAATTCTGTTAATGTGATTTGTATAATTTACTGATTTGCAAGTGCTGAAACAGCCTTGCATCCCTGGAATAAATCCTCTTGATTGTGTTGTGTGATCATTTGATGTAATATTTGTTTAAGTTTGTCAATATTTTGTTGAGAATTTTTTTCTTTTTTTTTTATTAAACTTTTATTTAATGAATATAAATTTCCAAAGTATAGCTTATGGGTTACAATGGCTTCCCCCCTCCCATAACTTCCCTCCCGCCTGCAACCCTCCCCTTTCCCGCTCCCTTTCCCCTTCCATTCATGTAAAGATTCATTTTCAATTCTCTTTGTATACAGAAGATCAGTTTAGTATATATTAGGTAAAGATTTCAACATTTTGCCCATATAGCAACATAAAGTGAAAAAACTACCATTGGATTACTAATTATAGCATTAAATAGCAATGTACAGCACATTAAAGACAGAGATCCTACATAATTTTTTTTTCAAATTAATTAATTTTCTATGCCATTTCCATTTTAACACCAGGTTGTGTTTTTTTTTTTTCATTTCCAATTCTCTTTATATACAGAAGATCACTTCAGTATATAATTAGTAAAGACCTCATCAGTCTGTGCCCACACAGAAACACAAAGTATAAAAATACTGTTTCAGTACTAGTTATAGCATCACTTGGCTTTAGACGACACATTAGGGACAGATCCCACATGGGGTGTAAGTACACAGTGACTCCTGTTGCTGATTTAACAATTTGACACTCTTGTTCATGGCATCAGTAATCTCCCTAGGCTCTAGTCATGAGTTGCCAGGGCTATGGAAGCCTTTAGAGTTCGCTGACTTTGATCTTATTCCGATAGGGTCATAGTCAAAGTGGAAGTTCTCTCCTCCCTTCGGAGAAGGGTACCTCCTTCTTTGATGGCCCCGTTCTTTCCACTGGGATCTCACTCACAGAGATCATTCATTTAGGTCTTTTTTTTTTTTCCATGATATCTTGGCTTTCCATGCCTGCTATACTCTCATGGGCTCTTCAGTCAGATCTGAATGCCTTGAGGGCTGATTCTCAGGCCAGAGTGTTGTTTAGGACATCTGCCATCCTATGAGTCTGCTGTGTATCCCACTTCCCATGTTGGATCTTTCTCTCCCTTTTTGATTCTATCAGTTAGTATTAGCAGATACTTGTCTTGTTTGTGTGATCTCTTTGACTCTTAGACCTATCAGAGCTATCAATTGTGAGCTGAAATTGATCAGACTAGTGCGAAGGCATTGGTACATGCCATCTTGATGGGATTGTATTGGAATCCCCTGGCACATTTCTAACTCCACCATTTGCGGCCAGTCCGATTGAGCATGTTCCAAATTGTTCATCTCCTCCCTCTCTTTTTCCACTCTTAGATTTAACAGGGATTACTTTTCAGTTAAAATTTAAACACCTAAGAATAATTGTGTGTTAATTACTGAGTTCAACCAATAGTACTAGAACAACAACAACAACAACAAATACTAAAAAGGATAAAGTATTACATTGTACATCTAAAGTCAGAACAGGAGCTGATCAGGTCATTGTTTCTTATAGTGTCCATTTCACTTAACAGGTTTCCCCTTTGGCGCTCAGTTGTCACCGATCAGGGAAAACAAATGATATTTGTCTCTTTGGGACTGGCTTAATTCACTCAGCATGATGTTTTCCAGATTGCTCCATCTTGTTGCAAATGACTGGGTTTCATTGTTTCTTACTGCTGTATAGTATTCTATGGAGTACATGTCCCATAATTTCTTTATCCAGTCTACTGTTGATGGGCATTTGGGTTGGTTCCAGGTCTTAGCTATTGTGAATTGAGCTTCAATGAACATTAATGTGCAGATGGCTTTTTTATTAGCCAAATTAATTTCCTTTGGGTAAATTCCAAGGAGTGGGATGGCTGGGTTGTATGGTAGGGTTATGTTGAGGTTTCTGAGGAATCTCCAGACTGACTTCCATAGTGGCTTAACCAGTTTGCATTCCCACCAACAGTGGGCTAGTGTCCCTTTTTCCCCACATCCTCTCCAGCATCTGTTGTTGGTAGATTTCTGAATGTGAGCCATTCTCACCGGGGTGAGATGGAACCTCATTGTGGTTTTGATTTGCATTTCTCTGATTGCTAGTGATCTTGAACATTTTTTCATGTGTCTGTTGGCCATTTGGATTTCCTCTTTCGAAAAATGTCTATTGAGGTCCTTGTTCCATCTCTTAAGTGGGTTGTTTGTTTTGTTGTTGTGGAGTTTCTTGATTTCTTTGTAGATTCTGGTTATCAATCCTTTATCTGTAGTATAGTTTGCGAATATTTTTTCCCATTCTGTTGGTTGCCTCTTCACTTTCCTGACTGTTTCTTTTGAAGTACAGAAACTTCTCAATTTGATGCAATCCCAAATGTTAATTTTGGTTTTGACTGCCTGTGCTGTTGGAGTATTTTCCAGGAAGTCTTTGCCTGTGCCTATATCTTGCAGGGTTTCTCCAATGCTCTCTAATAATTTGATGGTTTCGGGTCGTAGATTTAAGTCTTTAATCCATGTTGAGTGAATTTTTGTGTAAGGTGATAGGTATGGGTCTTGCTTCAAGCTTCTGCATGTGGAAATCCAATTTTCCCAGCACCATTTATTGAATAGACTGTCCTTATTCCAGGGATTAGATTTGGATCTTTGGTCAAATATAAGTTGGCTGTAGATGTTTGGATTGATTTCTGGTGTTTCTATTCTGTTCCATTGGTCTATCCATCTGTTTCTGTACCAGTACCATGCTGTTTTGATAACAACTGCCCTGTAGTATGTCCTAAAATCAGGTATTGTGATGCCTCCGGCTTTGTTTTTATTGTACAGGATTGCTTTGGCTATTCGAGGTCTCCTGTGTCTCCATATGAATTTCAGCATCATTTTTTCCAGATCTGAGAAGAAGGTCTTCGGGATCTTGATGGGTATTGCATTGAATGTATAAATTGCTTTTGGGAGAATAGACATTTTGATGATATTGATTCTTCCAATCCATGAGCATGGAAGATTTCTCCATTTTTTGGTATCCTCTTCTATTTCTTTCTGTAAGGTTTTGTAGTTTTCATCGTAGAGATCTTTAACGTCTTTGGTTAAGTTTATTCCAAAGTATTTGATTGTTTTTGTAGCTATTGTGAATGGGATTGACCTTAGAAGTTCTTCCTCAGCCGTGGCATTGCCTGTGTATAAAAAGGCTGTTGATTTTTGTGCATTGATTTTATATCCTACTTTGCCAAACTCTTCGATGAGTTCCAGCAGTCTCTTAGTAGAGTTCTTTGGGTCCCCTAAATAAAGAATCATATCATCTGCAAAGAGGGATAGTTTGAGTTCTTCCTTCCCGATTTGTATCCCTTTAATTTCTTTTTCTTGCCTAATACCTCTGGCCAAAACTTCCAGAACTATATTGAATAGCAGTGGTGAGAGAGGGCATCCCTGTCTGGTACCAGATTTCAGTGGAAATGCTTCCAACTTTTCCCCATTCAATAGGATGTTGGCCATGGGTTTTTCATATATTGCTTTGATTGTATTAAGGAATGTTCCTTCCATACCCAGTTTGCTTAGAGTTTTCATCATGAAAGGGTGTTGTATTTTATCAAATGCTTTCTCTGCGTCTATTGAGAGAATCATATGGTTTTTCTTCTGCAGTCTGTTAATGTAGTGTATTACGTTGATTGTTTTGCGAATGTTGAACCATCCCTGCATACCGGGGATGAATCCCACTTGGTCTGGGTGGATGATCTTTCTGATGTGTTGTTGCATTCTATTGGCCAGAATTTTATTGAGGATTTTTGCATCTATGTTCATCAGGGATATTGGTCTGTAATTCTCTTTCAATGTTGCGTCTCTTTCTGGCTTAGGAATTAAGGTGATGGTGGCTTCATAGAAAGAATTTGGGAGGATTCCCTCTTTTTCGATTGCTCTGAATAGTTTGAGAAGAATTGGAGTTAGTTCTTCTCTAAATGTCTGGTAGAACTCAGCAGTGAATCCATCTGGCCCTGGGCTTTTCTTTGTTGGGAGGGCCTTTATTACTGTTTCAATTTCTGTGTCAGTTATGGGTCTGTTTAGGTTTTCTATGTCTTCCTGGCTCAATTTAGGGAGGTTGTAGGTATCCAAGAATCTGTCCATTTCTGATAGATTTCCCTGTTTGCTGGCATACAAGTCCTTGTAGTAATTTCTGATGATTCTTTTTATTTCTGTGGCGTCTGTTGTTACGTTTCCCATTTCATCTCTGATCCTATTGATTTGGGTCTTTTCTCTTCTTTTTTTAGTTAGTTGGGCCAATGGGGTGTCAATTTTGTTTATTTTTTCAAAAAAACAGCTCCTCGTTTGGCTGATTTTTTGTAATGTTTTTTTGGATTCAATCCTGTTGATTTCTTCTCTGATTTTAATTCTTTCTCTTCTCCTACTGGGTTTGGGTTTGGTTTGCTGCAGATTTTCTAGATCCTTGAGATGACTTGAAAGCTCATCTATTTGGTGCCTTTCCAATTTCTTGATGTAGGCACCTATTGATATAAACTTTCCTCTTAACACTGCTTTTCTTGTATCCCATAGGTTTTGGTATGTTGTGCTGTTATCCTCATTTACTTCCAGAAAATTTTTGATTTCTCTTTTAATTTCTTCTATGACCCATTGTTCATTCAGGAGCATGTTGTTCAATCTCCATGTGTTTGCACGTGCTCTAGGGATTCCTGAGTTGCCAATTTCCAATTTCATTCCTTTGTTGTCTGAGAAGCTGCATGGTATGATTCTAATTCTTTTGAAATTGCTGAGACTTGCTTTATGGCCTAGTATGTGGTCAATCCTAGAGAGGGTTCCATGTACTGCTGAGAAGAATGTAAAGTCCTTAGATGTAGGATGAAATGTTCTGTAGATATCTGTTAGATCCATTTGGGCTATAGTGTCATTTAAATCTACTGTCTCCTTGTTGATCTTCTGTCCTGTTGATCTGTCTATCTCTGAGAGTGGAGTATTGAAGTCCCCCAGTACTATTGTATTGGGGTCTAAGTCTCCCTTTAAGTCCCTTAACAAGTCTTTTAAATAAGGTGGTGCCCTGTAATTAGGTGCATATACGTTGATAATCGTTATATCTTCCTGTTGAATGGATCCCTTAATCATTATTTTCTAAAGATTTGTTTATTTATTTGAAAGAGCTAGAAAAAGAGAGAGGGAGAGAGCTAGAGATTGACTTCCACCCACAGGTTCACTCTCCATAAGGCTGCGAAAGCCAGGTATGGACTGAAACCAACAGCCAAAAATTATATCCTGGTTTCTCACGTGGGTGGCAGGGGCCCAAGTATTTGGGCCATTTTCCATGGCTTTCCAAAGCATAGAAACAGGGAGATGGTTTGGAAGCAGAGTTGCTAGAACTCTAACCAGCCCTACAATATGGAATACTGGGAACACAAATGGTAGTAGTAAACCTCCGCAATTCTAGCACATGTTGAGTATTTTTGCATCTGGGTTTATCAAGGATATCGGTCTGTAGTTTTGTTTTTGTGTTGTTTCATTGTTTGGTTTTGGTACCAGAGTGATGCTGGCCTCATAAAAAGAATTTGTCAGAGATTCATGGGTTATAATATTTTGGAAAGATTTGAGAAGTATTGGAGTTAGTTCCTCTCTAAATGTTTTGTAGAATTCAGTTGTAAAGCCACTAGGTTCTGTAATTTTCTCTAATGGGAGGCTTTTAAATTACTGCTTCAATCTTGTTACTTGTTATGGACCTGTTAAGATTTTTCTTTGTCTTCTTGATCAATATTCATAGGTTGTATGTATCCAGGAATTTATACATTTCTTTAAGTTTTTACAATTTGTTAGCTTATAGTTGTTCATAGTAGTTTCTTATGATCCTCAGAATTTATGTTGTATCATTTGTAATGTCTCTTTTTCATCTCTAATTTTACCTATTTGCATTGTTTCTTTTTCTCTTTGTTTGGTTAAAAGTTTTTCTATTTTGCTTATTTTATTCAAAACATACATTTTGTTTTGTTGATTTTCATGTATTTTTTTAGTATCAATTTCATTTCTTTCTGCTCAGATCTTTATATTTCTTGCCTCCTGCTAATTTTGGATTTTGCTTGTTCTTGCTTATCTAAGCCTTGAGATGCATAATTAGATTGTTTATTTGAAACCGTTTTTTAGATGTTTGCACTTATTGTTGCAAGCTTAACTGTCAATACTCTTTTTTTCTATATCCAATGATTTTGATATGTTCTGTTTTCTTCTTCATTTGATTCAAAATTTCTTATTTCTTTTTTAGTGTCTGCATTGATACATTGCTCATTCAGGAACATGTTGTCCAATTTCCATATATTTGTAAATTATCTGGCTGATTTCTAATTATATTAATTTGTGGTCTGAGAAGACTCATTTTATGATTTCAATTTTTTAAACACTTATTGAGACTTGATTTGTGGTCTAGTATATTGTCTATACTAGAAGACATTCCCTGTTCGGAAGAGAATGTGTATTCTGTAGCCATTTGATGAAACATTCTGTAAGTTCCTGTTAGGTCCATTTTCTCTATAGTATGATTCAACTCTAAAGTATCTTCATTGTATAGCTGGCATTGTGGTGTAGAGGGTTAAGCAGCTGCCTGCAGCACTGGCATCCCATATTGGTGCTGGTTCATGTCCCACTTGCTCCACTTCTAATTCAGTTCTCTGTTCATGCACCTGGGAAAGCAGCAGAAGATGGTGTAAATATTTGTGCCTTTACACTCATGTGGGAGACCCAGATGAATCTCCTGGCTCCTGACTTTGGCTTAGCCTAGCCATGACTATTGCAGTCATGTGGGGAATGAACCAGTGGATAGAAGACCTCTCCCTCTCTGTCTGTAACCCTGCCTTTCAAATGAAATAAATATTTTTTTTAAAAATAAAGCATCTTTGTTGATTTTATATCTGTATAATCTGTCTATTGATGATAGGGGGATGTTGAAATCCTCAACAATCATTGTCTTGGAATCTATCATTTCCTTTAAGTCTAATAATATTTGCTTCATATATTTCAGTGGTTTTGAATTTATATATATATATATATGATTATTATATTGACTTGTTGAATTGATTCCCCTTTCAATATACAATGTCCTTCTTTTCCTCTTTTTATAGGTTTTGGTTTGAAGTCTTATTTGATGAGTATAGCTACTCCAGCAAATTTTTGGTTTCCATTTGCATGTTATATCTTTTTTCCAAACCTTCACTTTCGACCTATATGTATCTTTACCTGTGAAGTGAGATTCTTAAAGGCAGCATATAGCTTGATTTTTTTAAAGACAGAGTTTCAGAGAGAGGGAGAGGGAGAGGGAGAGGGAGAGGGAGGGAGAGAGAGAGAGAGAGAGAGAGAGAGAGAGGTCTTCCATCCACTGGATCACTCCCCAGATGGCCGCAGTGGCTGGAGTTGTGCTGATCTGAAGCCAGGAGCCAGGAGCTTCTTCTGGGTCTCCCACGTGGGTGCAGGGCCCCAAGGACTTGGGCCATCTTCCACTGCTTTCCCAGGCCACAGCAGAGAGCTGGATCAGAAGAGGAGCAGCCAGGAGTAGAACTGGCGCCCATACGGGATGCAAGTGCTTCAAGCCAGGACATTAACCTGCTGCACCACAGCGCTGGCCCTGAGATTGGTGGTCTTTTAATCCATTTGGCCAACTAGATCTTCTGTCTGGAAAATTTAATCAATTTATATTTATTGTTAAAATCATAGATAAGAACTAACTCTTGTTATTTTGTTTGTTTTTATTGATTATCTTGTATATTCTCTGCTTCCTTCTGTCTCTTATTTTTAACTTTGTGTTTTGATTGCTTTCTTTTTTTTCATTTATTAAACTTTTATTTAATGAATATAAATTTCCAAAGTACAGCTTATGGGTTACAATGGCTTCCCCCCTCCCATAACTTCCCTCCCGCCCATAACCCTCCCCTTTCCCGCTCCCTCTCCCCTTCCATTCACATCAAGATTCATTTTCAATTATCTTTATATACAGAAGATCAGTTCAGTATATATTAGGTAAAGATTTCATCAGTTTACCCCATATAGCAACACAAAGTGAAAAAACTACTGTTGGAGTATTAGTTATAGCATTAAATGACAGTATACAGCACATTAAAGACAGAGATCCTACATAATTTTTTTTTCAAATTAATTAATTTTCTATGCCATTTCCATTTTAACACCAGGTAGTTTTTTTTCATTTCCAATTATCTTTATATACAGAAGATCGATTCAGTATATAATTAGTAAAGACCTCATCAGTTTGTACCCACACAGAAACACAAAGTGTAAAAATACTGTTTCAGTACTAGTTATAGCATCACTTCACATTAGACAACACATTAAGGACAGATCCCACATGGGATGTAAGTACACAGTGACTCCTGTTGCTGACTTAACAATTTGATACTCCTGTTCATGGCGTCAGTAATCTCCCTAGGCTCTAGTCATGAGTTGTCAGGGCTATGGAAGCCTTTAGAGTTTGCTGACTTTGATCTTATTCCGATAGGGTCATAGTCAAAGTGGAAGTTCTCTCCTCCCTTCAGAGAAAGGTACCTCCTTCTTTGATGGCCCCGTTCTTTCCACTGGGATCTCACTCACAGAGATCTTTCATTTAGGTCTTTTTTTTCCATGGTATCTTGGCTTTCCATGCCTACAATACTCTTATGGGCTCTTCAGCCAGATCTGAATGCCTTAAGGGCTGATTCTGAGGCCAGAGTGTTGTTTAGGACATCTGCCATTCTATGAGTCTGCTGTGTATCCCGCTTCCCATGTTGGATCCTTCTCTCCCTTTTTGATTCTATCAGTTAGTATTAGCAGACACTTGTCTTGTTTGTGTGACCCCTTTGATTCTTAGACCTATCAGAGCCATCAATTGTGAGCTGAAATTGATCACTTGGACTAGTGAGATGGCATTGGTACATGCCACCTTGATGGGATTGTGTTGGAATCCCCTGGCACATTTCTAACTCCACCATTTGTGGCAAGTCCGATTGAGCATGTCCCAAATTGTACATCTCCTCCTTCTCTTTTTCCACTCTTAAATTTAACAGGGATCACTTTTCAGTTAAAATTTAAACACCTAAGAATAATTGTGTGTTAATTACAGAGTTCAACCACTAGTACTAGAACAACAACAATAACAACAACAACGAATACTAAAAAGGATAAAGTATTACATTGTACATCTAGAGTCAGGACAAGAGCTGATCAGGTCATTGTTTCTTATAGTGTCCATTTCACTTAACAGGTTTCCCCTTTGGTGCTCAGTTGTCACCGATCAGGGAAAACAAATGATATTTTTCTCTTTGGGACTGGCTTAATTCACTCAGCATGATGTTTTCCAGATTGCTCCATCTTGTTCAAATGACCGGGTTTCATTCTTTCTTACTGCTGTATAGTATTCTACCTATGGGATACAAGAAAAGCAGTGTTAAGAGGAAAGTTTATATCAATAGGTGCCTACATCAAGAAATTGGAAAGGCACCAAATAGATGAGCTTTCAAGTCATCTCAAGGATCTAGAAAATCTGCAGCAAACCAAACCCAAACCCAGTAGGAGAAGAGAAAGAATTAAAATCAGAGAAGAAATCAACAGGATTGAATCCAAAAAAACATTACAAAAAATCAGCCAAACGAGGAGCTGGTTTTTTGAAAAAATAAACAAAATTGACACCCCATTGGCCCAACTAACTAAAAAAAGAAGAGAAAAGACCCAAATCAATAGGATCAGAGATGAAATGGGAAACATAACAACAGATGCCACAGAAATAAAAAGAATCATCAGAAATTACTACAAGGACTTGTATGCCAGCAAACAGGGAAATCTATCAGAAATGGACAGATTCTTGGACACATACAACCTCCCTAAATTGAGCCAGGAAGACATAGAAAACCTAAACAGACCCATAACTGACACAGAAATTGAAACAGTAATAAAGGCCCTCCCAACAAAGAAAAGCCCAGGGCCAGATGGATTCACTGCTGAGTTCTACCAGACATTTAGAGAAGAACTAACTCCAATTCTTCTCAAACTATTCAGAGCAATCGAAAAAGAGGGAATCCTCCCAAATTCTTTCTATGAAGCCACCATCACCTTAATTCCTAAGCCAGAAAGAGACGCAACATTGAAAGAGAATTACAGACCAATATCCCTGATGAACATAGATGCAAAAATCCTCAATAAAATTCTGGCCAATAGAATGCAACAACACATCAGAAAGATCATCCACCCAGACCAAGTGGGATTCATCCCCGGTATGCAGGGATGGTTCAACATTCGCAAAACAATCAACGTAATACACTACATTAACAGACTGCAGAAGAAAAACCATATGATTCTCTCAATAGATGCAGAGAAAGCATTTGATAAAATACAACACCCTTTCATGATGAAAACTCTAAGCAAGCTGGGTATGGAAGGAACATTCCTCAATACAATCAAAGCAATATATGAAAAACCCATGGCCAACATCCTATTAAATGGGGAAAAGTTGGAAGCATTTCCACTGAAATCTGGTACCAGACAGGGATGCCCACTCTCACCACTGCTATTCAATATAGCTCTGGAAGTTTTGGCCAGAGGTATTAGGCAAGAAAAAGAAATTAAAGGGATACAAATCGGGAAGGAAGAACTCAAACTATCCCTCTTTGCAGATGATATGATTCTTTATTTAGGGGACCCAAAGAACTCTACTAAGAGACTGCTGGAACTCATCGAAGAGTTTGGCAAAGTAGCAGGATATAAAATCAATGCACAAAAATCAACAGCCTTTGATTGCTTTCTGTAATGATAAAATTGCATTCTCTTCTCTCTTTTTGTAAAAAAAAGATTTATTCACTTGAAAGCCAGAGTTATGGTGGGGGGTGTGGGAGAGAGAGGCTGAGAGAGACTGAGACTTTCCATCTACTGGTTCACTCACCAAGTGGCTGCCATGGCCATGCTGAAGCTAGGAGCCAGAAATTCTCTCTGGGTCTTCCATGTGGATGGCAGAGCCCAAGTACTCAAGCCATCTTCTGATACTCTCCCAGATACCTTAGCAAGGAACTGGTTAGGAAGTGAAGCAGCCAAGATACAAACTAATGTCCATATTGAATGTTGGTATCACAAGTGGCAGCTTAATTTGCTAAGCCACAATGCTAGCCCATCTTCTCCCTTTTTTGTTTTAAAATTTATTTATTTGAAAGGCAGATTTACAAAAAGTGAGCGAGGGATAGAAAGATATCAATCTTCCTTCTGCTGGTTCACTCCTTAAATGGCTGCAGTGGCCAGGGTTTGGCCAGGCTGAACCCAGGAATCTGGAACTACATCCCAGTCTCCCATTTGGGTGGCAGAGACCCAAGTAGTCAGGCAATCTTCCACTGTTTCCCTGCACATTAGCAGGGAGCTGAATGGAGCAGCTGGGACTCAAACTGGTGCTCTTAGGGGATGCTGGTGTTGCAAATAGCCACTTAATGTGCTGCACCACAATGCTGTACCCCTGGATGCTCTTCTCTTTCTCTTTTATATACCTACTCTATTAGTGAATTTTATTCTGTCATGTGTTTTCATGATGGTTGTCATAATCCTTTTCCTTCCAATGTAGGATTCCCTTCAGGATTTCTTGTATGGGTGGTTTGTTGGTGAAGAATTCTCAAATTTTCAGGTTTTTTTGTGTGTGTGGTGGGGAGCAGGGAATATTTTATTTCTTCATTACTTCTAAAGGATAGTTTTACTGAATATAATGTTCTTGGTTGGAAGTGTTTTCTGTCAAAAAAAATATTTCATTCTTTTCTTACCTGTAGGGTCTCTGCTTAGAAGTCTGCTGCTAATCTAATGAGATTCTCCTTTGTATTTAATTTGACATTTTTTTTGCACAGTCTTTATTTTTTTTTAATTTCATGATTGCATCTTTACATAGATACAACTTTAGGAATACAGTGGTTCTTTCCCTCATGCCCCCCCACCCCGCTCCCTTCCCGCATTCCATTCCCTCTCCCATGTCCTTCTTCATTATGGATCATTTTTAGTATGGCTTTATATGTAGAGGACCAACTCTGTGTAATCATAGATTTCAATAATTTGCCCTCATGCCCACACACAACATACAGAGTACAGTTTGGGGAGAGAATTTGCAGTCAATTCTCATATTGCAATTCAATAGGGACAGAGGTCCTACCTGGGGAGCAAGTGCACAGTGACTACTGTTGTTCCTTTAACAATTAACACTCTTTTGTGATGACATCAGGGACCATCCGAGGCTCTTGTCATGAGCTGCCAGGGCTATGGAGGCCTTTTGTGACCATAGACTCCATCGGTATTTGGACACGGCCATAAGCAAAGGGGATGTTATCCTCTCCCTTCAGAGAAGAGTGTCTCCTTCTTTGATGGCCCTTCCTTTCCTCTGAGGTCTTGCAGAGATCCTCAATCACACAGTCTTTAGATACCTCTCTTTGCCCTTAACTTTTGACAATTTTATTATAATATGCCATAAAAGGCCCTTTTTTTGTTGATTCTGATGAGTCCTTTGAGTTTTCTGTGTCTAGATGTCCACATCTCTTTCAAGACTTGGGAAGTTTTCAACTATAATTTCACCAACTGCTTTCTCAATGCCCTTTGCCTTCTCTTTTCCTTCAATTATCCCTATAATACAAATATTCATTTGTTTAATGTTATCCCACTAGTCTTGTAGGCTTTCCTTATTCTTACTATTTCTTTTCTATTAATTTTTGTATGACTGAGTTATTTCAAAAGTCTTATCCTCAAGATTAGAAAATCTTTCTTCTGCTTGGGATATTCTGTGAAGCTCTCAAATATAGTTTTTATTTTGTTAATTACAATTTTCAGTTTCAAAATTTCTGATTGATTCTTTTTAATTATTTCTCTTTACTGAATTTCTCACTCATATTACCAATTGTTTTCTTCATTTCTTTGGCATGTCTGTCTGTATTCTCTTGCATATCATTGAATTCATTTTAAATTCTTTTTCAGGCATTCCATAGACTTGCGTCAAGTCTGTGTCTACTTCAGGAGAACTACTGTGTTCTTTTGGAGGTGTCATGCTCCCTTGCCTCATGTTTCCTGTGCTGTTACATTGAAATCTGCATATCTGGTATAAAAGTTCCTTCTTTATGAAGCAGCTTTCATTGGAAAGGACTTTTAGTTCTGATATATGGAATTTGAGGTGTCAATTGGTTAGTTGTTTTCATTTAAATTTTAGGTGAGCCCCAAATTGTAAACTCGGATTTCTTCCGCAGTTATCGATGTTAGCAGTGTCTAGGAGTGCTGCAGTTGTCTAGTGTGCGGCAGTTTGTGGATGTAGTAGTATGATTTTGAAGTTGAAATGGGCTTCCTAAGGTGTGTGTCTTCAGGCCTTGTATAATTGAATGTCAGTCAACCTAGGTTTTGTGAAGGCAGTAGCCACATTAATTGTTCTGTAGGACACAGACAGAGTTGTTCCCTTGTCCTATCAGACAAGTCTGACTGATTCTGATGCTTGTGGCACCAATAGCCCTAACCTTGGGACTGTGTGATGTGGATGGGCCCTTCCCAAGGTCCTACTATGTGGACATGGGTGACTCTGGAGCTTATAGCAGCATAAACCCTAGTACCAGCGCTAGGAATATGAAGTGGACATGGCCAGGTCCCATGGGATGAGTGTAATTTATTCTATGGATTATTCATTGGCAAGTGAGGGCCTGAGGCAGTGAAATGCTGGTAGGATCTTCCCTAGGTCCAGCAGTGTGGGTTCCAGTGACTCAGGAATATAGTACTAATAGAAACAGACCCAGAGCTACAGGGCAGGAAAGGTACTTCGCCAGGGTCACTCAGAGAAAGAGTAGATTATCTTGGGAATTGTGCACTGCTATCAGTGGACTGGAGCAGTGGCATGGAGGTAGAACCTTCTGCAGGTTTTCTATGGCAAGCAAGGTGTTTCCAGGACTTACATACTCCATAGTCCCAGTCCTAGAATTGCAAGATGCAGTGGAGCCCTTAGCAAGGTATCATTTCATGTTTTGCTCAGGGTTTTGCAGTGGCAGGCAAGATTCTATAGCAGTGGATTACAGATAGTGACCTCCCCAGATCCCACAAAGAGAACTCTGGTGATGCTGTGGGATATAGCTCCAATAGTCCCAGTCCCAGAGATACAAGAACTGGAGGATATCTTCTCTACATCCCCCAGGCTAATCATAGGTTATTCTACAGATTGTGAGGCAGCCAATGCAAGCCTGGATCTGTGGGATTCAGATAAGGCCTTTCCAGTCCCCATGGGTGGGCACAGGTGTCACTGGGACTTATATTACACAGACTCAGAGCTATAGAATGAAGCAGGGTCCTTACCTAGGTGCCTTGGCATGAACTCAGGTGACTTGTAAGCTATAGCTTCAACAATCATGGGCCCAAGCCTGTAGAACTCAGAGGGTACCTTACCTGGGTATTACATGGTTGTCACAGGTTATACTGGGGAGTTTTCACTAGCAGGTGCAGGTTTGCAGCAGCTTGGAGCTGAGGAATTGTGGGCTGAGAAGGGCAATGTGGATTTCCTTTTTTGGAGCAAAGATGTTTCTTGGGCCCCAGTCAGCTTTCTAGACTAGGTTTAAAGCCAATGAGGACTGTGGAACTCTGTAGTTAGGGTTGTTAGTCTGCAGCAATGCGGCGGGGTGGGGGGAGGGGTATAGAACGTTCTGCTTGCCTTTTCCCAGCAAGATGCTGTCTTCCAGGCTAGGGAGCCAGGGTAGGAGCTGCAGTATGCTTTGTCCCTCTTTATCTCTACTGGATTTTGGAATCTCTCTGCTGTTTAAAAAGTTCCTATCACTTCTTCACTGAAGTTTTCCCTCAGTTAATCTCCTGGAAATGCAGCCCTTCCTTTGTTGTTCTACTTCTCAATGGCAGAGTTGAGTGCAGGGCCTGTTTCTATCCAGCCATCTTTGATCCTTCCTCCTCCGGACAGATATTTGAAAATCATATGAGTGTCATATTTTCCAAAATTCTTTGACCCAGTGGTGTTAGTATCTATTGATAATCACCACCTGAAGCAATTATTACGTTGAGAAATACAAAATGGTGATTTTTCTCTCATTCCTTTGACATTTATTATTGAAATTGTTTTGTAATGAAAAATGTCACATTAGTTTATTCCTATATGTGAAACACTTTGAAACCAACTGATAACTCAGAAAAAATCCATAGTAATTAGTATACATTTCATTAGTGTCATTGATCCAGCACGGTTGTACCACTTTAGGGATTTAAATTGAGCTCCCCAATCAGGCATATTGCTTTAAATACAAGTGATATAGAACATTGCATCATCCCAGAAATTTCCTTTATACCCTTTCCCAATCAATCCCATTCCTCAAGGACAAGTACTGTTCTGTTTTTGCACTATAAATTATTTTTTTCCTGTTGTGGGATTCCATTTAAATGGAATAACATAGTATTTTATCTTTTGTATAAGTCTTATTTCACCAACAAACATGTTTTGATGATTGATCTATGTTGTAGCATGTAGCAATAACAAGTCCCTTATCATTGCTAAGTAACATTCCCTTATATGTATGTAAGGTAGTTTGCCCATTAATTTTCCTATTGATTGACAGCTTACCCTTTTCCAGCCTTGTTTGCCATTGTGAGTAAATCTTCCCATGGGCTGGACAGATTTTTGCTCCCAAACTCATGCAGATATTTAAACCTCAAAGTCATGGGTTAATAGTGCTAGGATAGTAAAGGCTTGATCCAATTATGTTGTTGGGAGATCCAGTCCTAGTGTAAGAACCTAGTGGTAGATTCTTATGTCATTGGGGGCATGCCTTTTGAAGTTAGTTCTCATGAGAGGAATGGTTATAAAAACTAAGTTGGGGATAGCCTCTGTCTGCTTCCTGGCTCACTGTATGATCCTTTCTCCAAAATGTGTTTTACTGTTGTCTCCAAACCCTCTAGATGGCTCTACCAAGGATACGTGCCTAAACTTGAACTGAACCTCCAAAATCATGAACCAAAATCAAACTCCTTCCTTTATAAGTAGCTTCTCTCAAATTATTTTTTATCATGACAAAACTGGCTATTATAAAGCTTCTAAAAACATTGTGGTCAACACACCCTGGGGTGGGGTTGGTGATTTCTCTCATGACGTCCATCACCTGTTATTCTCCTGCCTGTATGATTCCCTCACCTTTAGTGTGGAGAATGCCTGTGCCTCTATTCTAACCAGCAGAATATAGAAAAGATTATGGTATGTCATGTCTATGATTGATTACATTATTTTAAGGCCTTATCTTGCTAGCAGACTTTCTAGAGACTCTCTTTCCCTAGCCGGCTTCGAATAAATAATATTGTGAAGACTACATGGCATGGAGCTAAAGGCAACATCTACCAACAGTAAAGCCAGAAATTGTGGTCCTTGGCTCTATGAACACAATGAAATTAATTCTTCCAACAACCCAATTGAACTTTGAAAGGGGTTCTTTCTCAGTTGAGCCTCAAAGTGAAAATGTATCCCAGTTGACACTTTGATTGCAGTATTGTAAAATGCTAAACAGAAGGCCCAGCTAAGATATGCTTGAGTTCCTAACCTAAAAAACTGTAAGATTATAAATATGTGTGTTTCTGAGCCACTAATTTTGTGGTAATTTGTTAGGCAGCAATACTTAACACAACCATTCTTATACTAATTGGTTTGTAACATGTTTTCATTGCTGTTAGATGAATTTCTAAACTTGTAATTGGTGGCTCATCATGAAGGATTATGTTAGTTTTATAAGAAATTCTAGTACTTTCTCTAAAGTTGTTTTAGCATTTTTACAGTTTCACCAACAATGCATCAGACTTCTAATGATTCTATATCCTTGTCAACATTTGGTGTTGTCAGTCTTTTTATTTTTAACAACTCTATTAAATGTACAATGGCATCTCATTGTGGTTTTGATTTGCAGTTCTTTGATGAATAATGGTGCTGAGCACTTCTATTTATGTGGTTATTGATCATTTGTCTTATTTTCTAGAGTCTATATAAATTATCAAGCACTTGGTTGTTGGTACTTTTATCATTTATCTGTAGTTTCTTTAAAAATATATGTAGAATACCACTCTTTTTAATTATATTCTTCCAACCTTTGGCTTTCCTTTTAATTTTCTTAAATTTATGGTTTGATGAGAAGTTTTTAATTTTGATGGCATAGTATACCATTTTTTCTTTATGGTTTCTACTTTCTGTACTCCCTCTAAGTCACAAAGAAACTTTCTTTACATTTGTATGCTTTATTGTTTAAGCTATTTAAAAATTAATTTTTGAAAGGCAAAGTTATAGAGAGGAATAGACACACAGAGAGATCCTCTGTCCACTGGTTCACTTTCCAGATTGCTGCAATGGCTGTGGCTAAGCCAGTACAAAGTCAGCAGCCAGGAGCTTTTTCTGTGGTTTGAATGGAGGTGAAGTTGTAGATCCCATACATTCCTATGGGAATGTTTTGCTATGTAAGGACTTAGAGAAAAAGTTGGGAAGATAGTGATTATTCAGATCGCCTATTTTAAAGCAGTAAGAAAACTAGTCTGGGCCCTTGGATCTGGCACAGCTATTTATGGAAATGTTTGCTTCTGAACAAGTCATTTTAACTTTCTTGTGGTGTTAGTTTCTCATCTGCTGACTGGGGGACATGATACCTGTTGTACATACCATAAAGTTGTTGTAGGTATCAGATGTGATAATGCATATTGAAAAGTCTTTAAAACTGTAAAAAATTTCCTTAATGTAAAGCCATATTACCATAATTAGAAAGTATGATTTTCCATTGCAAGGAAAAAAAGCATAGTGATAAAAACATAACTTGTAAACTAAAAGAAGCTGGATATCTCTTAAAGTAACTTACTTTCTTACCTCATAGTCTTGTCGGATTTTATCCTGTGTCATTTGTGAAAGGTAAATAATGTCTGAGTGGTGAGCTAAAGCAGACTAACCACAAACTAGTGGATCAGAAGTGGTACATTGTTTTGAATCTCAAAACAACAAAGGCATAGCCATGGCAGTCAACAGCAGAAGATTAGGTGGGTTATCTTGACACATGGCTAATGAGTCACAACTGACAATTTCCAACAGCCACAAATATTATGAAACATTGGCCATAGCTTGGACTGAAGGATGATCTTTTATAGTCATTCTGAAGAAGCTGCCACTAACATGTCTATTTTTATGAACATGAGTTCTGATTATTGTATCCCTTCATATAGATGGCAATGATGTCAGCATTAATAAACCAACCAACCATAGGCATTTGTGTTGATAGTTAACAAACTAAAGCATAAATAATCCTTTAGATGACCTTTTAGTAGGAGAACTGCACAGTTATGATCTGACCATTAGTTTGCTTTTGAATTCATCAATGTCTGAAACTTTAGGTTATATTGGAATCTGCAAAATAATGAGTTACTTTATTAAAATGATTTGACTGTTATCCACCTCAAGCACAAAGTCATACACATATCTTTCAAAGTGTTCTCCTTTTCCTAAGCTAACTAGGCACTTGAAAAGAGGTGAAAAACATGTTAATTTCTCTGGGAAAGAGGCAATTATTTCATCTAGGTTCATATTAAAAGCACATCCATAGCAAATGGGTTCACATCATAAATACACCACAGGAGATGTTGATGAGTTCCCAATACTTTTGGAGACCACACCATTCTGAGATATTGTTTTCATCCAGGAAATAACAATCATAGTATATTTATCAGACCACCTTTCATTTTAGTGAAAATACCTGTAAAAACGGCTGTAGTGCTCCACTGAATTACACATAAAGTAATCGCTTTTATTTTTCTGCCATTTAAACACTTAGTCATCTAAAACCAAATACTTGGAACCCAGAGAGTGTAAGGAATTCACTTATTTGATCCAGTGCTTCTATGCTGGCTTTGGAATGCAAACAAGGCACCAAGTCCAATTTTGTAAATAAAGCTCCTAGAAATGTCTTAATTAGATTTATTTTTATTTATTTTTGGTTATTTTTGTTGTTACTGTGTACTACCATGTAGTCCTTTTTTCTCCTTATATATTTTTATTTAGGAAGCATATTTTATATAACTTTTAACACATAAATGGCCTGTAGCCTACATCAAAATATCAAAGTATCTGTGAAACCCATGCTTCTAAGACAGTGAGGGCCTAGAAATGAGGTAATATGGATTGTGATAGCAAAACAGAACCAGAACACTACCCACTATTAACAATGATGTATGAGACCTAGGAAGTCTGTTCTCCAAGTCATGGTTATCATTTCATGCCTCTAGAATATGGGACATCAAAGGGCTAAATAGAAGTATTGTATGTAAAGAAAGAAATATAAATGAGGTGATGAAAGGCTCATCCCCTGGTATAGCACCTTGAATATAGTAAACGCTCAGAGTAATTTGTTCAATCATTCAAGTTTTCCTATTTCCTTCTATCTCAACTCCCTCCTCTTTTCTCATTTGTGAAATCATCTAAACAAAAAAAAATTAGAAGTAAATATAGGACAATGTTTTTATAAGCTTAGTGTAGTTTTTTTTTCCAAAGTAAAATATAAAAATACAAACCATAAAAATGATTGATATATTAGACTACACTAAAAATAAGAACTTCTGTTCATTTCTAAGAGTGACATGGCAAGCTTGAAATTGAGAAATTGTATTTATAATACATACAGATGCAAAATGATTGGAATCTGGAATACAATTTTTTAAAAAAACTACTACAAATCCATAAGACAAACCACAACCCAATAGAGAAAATGATCAAGAGAAATTGCAGGAATTTTCTATGAATAAAACAGTTATGAATATTAAAAGCATGAGAAGATATTTGCTTCATTACTAATCAGAGAAATAAAAACTAAGATAGCCATGACCTAGCATTAAATAAATATGAAAAATATGATTATCAATAGATAATATTTGAAAGCATGAAAATCATTGGAATGCTTAGAATGTACTTTGGGGAAAATAAATTTTGCACATACTTAAAAAAATTTAGTAGTATTTTGTAATTATGGCCCAGCAATTGCAACTTATGAGTAGGTTTTAGAGGAATTCTAGTTCATGTCCACCAGGAGAATTGTATGGGAAATGTTTATAATAGCATTGTTGACAATAATGCTAAGATAATGGATGAATACATGTTATGTTCAAAAATAGAATATCATAGAGCATTGAAAAAGAGTAATTATGACTCACAAAAGATGGAAAAATCATAGGGAAAGAGTAGAAATATGTCACAAGAGATTTTGTATATAGCATGATTTCATTTTAAAAATATCCATTTATTTTTTAAAAGAATATCATGTAGGATCTGTCCTTAATGTGCTGTACATTGTGATTTAATGCTATAACTAGTACTCCAACGGTATTTTTCACTTTGTGTTGCTATGTGGGGGCAAACTGTTGAAATCTTTACTTAATATATACTAAACTGATCTTCTGTATATAAAGAGAATTGAAAATGAATCTTGATGTGAATGGAAGGGGAGAGGGAGCGGGAAAGGGGAGAGTTGCGGGTGGGGGGGGAGTTATTGGGGGGGAAGCCATTGTAATCCATAAGCTGTACATTGGAAATTTATATTCATTAAATAAAAGTTTAAAAAATATATTCATTTATTGAGAGGTAGTGAGGCAGAAGAGAGAAAAAGCTCTTATCTGATGGTTGACTTCCCAAATGCCCATGACTCCCACCACACCATGAGGTGTGTAGGAGCTAAGAACTTAACTCTAGTCTCCCAAGTGGGTGGAAGGAACCAATTTCTAGAGTCATCATTGCTTTGTCCCAGGATCTGGATTAGCGGGAAGCTGGAGTCAGAAAGTGGAGCTGGGAATCTAACCCACATACTCTGATGTTGGATGAAGGCATCTTAATTGCCATCTTAACCATTAGGCTAAGCATCCATCCCTGAATTCATTTTATTAAAAATATAAGATTGTATATGTATGAAATAAAGCTATTTTAAAAAGTAAATCAATAAATATGAAATAATATAGCTATTTACCACTCGAGAAAAGTAGGGGGATGAATGTAAAAAGAGTATACTGGTAAAGTCAATGGCTTTGGTAAGTTGTGGCAACTAGGTTGGGAACTGTGTTCTCAGGTGTTTATTATGTACTATGACTGGCAGTATCTATTAAATATAGTCTTTCATATCATATATACATATTATATAGATTTCAGTTAAAATATTTAAACAGCATTAGCTCTTACTGATGAGTATATGCTCACTACTATAGTGAATCCTTTACTGCTGTCATGCATATGATTGTACTCAAACCCAAAGCTTGAGGTGTGTAGGGATGATCTCTGATGGTGCTGAGTTTAAGTTCTTCCTATCTCTCAGAATTAGACCAGTCCCACGGATCTTTGCTCCCTACTCCTGGGTTTCAAGCTGTCACCCTATGTAATGTCCCAGTTACATACAGACAAAGTTTTTGGATATCATCATTACCACCTAGAAATCTAAGGACTGTGTTCCATGAAGTCTCTGTTTTAGTCCCCTGCTGTCTTAGTCAGTTTTCTTTTGCTGTAACACTAGGCCAGATGATTTATACAGAAAAGATGTTTTGTTTTTTTTTTTCTCCCAGTTCTGGAGGCTGGGAAGAGAAAGAGCATGCTACCAACATCTGGTGACAGTCTTTGTGCTATATTAACAGCATGATGGGCGAGAATTAAATGGTGATAGAGCATGCAAGAAAGAGCAAGAGGGCAGAAGCAACAGAAAGCTGAGGACATCAAAATCCCTTTTCTAACAACTCACTCTAATGACAACTAGCTTACTCTCACAGTGAGTGACATGAATACATTCAAGATGATGAATGTGAACTGATCACCTCTTAAAGGTCCAACTTCTTAATACCATCACAATGGCAATAAATTTCAACATAAGTTTTGCAGTAGACATTCAAACATTGCAACTTGCTGTTGAGATCCTACTTTTTCATTTTGGCTCTCAAATATTACCTCAATTGGGATTGAGACTTCTGTGTTTCTTCAATACACTCATATTCAACTGTTTGTATCTCCAAATTCAGCTTCCATTGCTCTGGTATTTCTTCCAGCATTTGTCTCCTGCCATCGATTGCCTTTTTAAAGTTTATTTATTTATTTATTTTAATAATTATTATTTTTTTTTTGACAGGCAGAGTGGATAGTGAGAGAGAGAGAGACAGAGAGAAAGGTCTTCCTTTTCGCCGTTGGTTCACCCTCCAATGGCCGCTGTGGCCGGCGCATCGTGCTGATCCGAAGCCAGGAGCCAGGTGCTTCTCCTGGTCTCCCATGCAGGTGCAGGGCCCAAGCGCTTGGGCCATCCTCCACTGCACTCCCGGGCCATAGCAGAGAGCTAGCCTGGAAGAGGGGCAACCGGGATAGAATCTGGCGCCCCAACCGGGACCAGAACCCAGTGTGCCGGCGCCGCAAGGCGGAGGATTAGCCTATTAAGCCACGGTGCTGGCCTCGATTGGCTTTTACATTTATCCTTTGTTCTGCCTGCCTACATTAATGAATGGAGTCATGATGTCTCTTGCCTTAATCCCAAGTTAATATAAGAAGAATGAATAGAAGAAAAAATGTATATTAGCAAAATTGACATTTTGAAAATTTTTATTCAAAGTCCTTCTCTCTACTGCTGTGGAACAGTGGAGTTTTTTTCTTTTTGTTGAATTCTTTACTTAGTGGTGTGTTAAACTTACAATTATAAAATAGGAAAAAGTATGTCATTGTAAAAAATGAAGATGATAAAGAAAATTCTTCAGATATGTATAGCAAAAATAATATTGGACCTTTTATTTCTGAGTTCTGAGATACATTTATAGAAGTCTAGCTCAATTACTGTTTATAGTTAGGGTAATTCTAAGTAAACTACTACATAGATACTGTCACATAGCAGATTTCCTCTCAGAACAGGGTATACTTACTTCAGGACAGAATTTGGCACACATAATTGAGAATGCATCATGATTACTAAAGTAAAAACACTCATGACCCTTGAAATTTTTATTAGATGGCAACAAAATTTAATTCTGGTTCACAATTCTGGTTCTCAAACAGAATATTAAAATTCCCATTTCCTGCCTTTTGGGACTATTTTCAGCTAAATTCTTGGAAAGTAAAAATTGTCTAGGTTTCAAGACTTTTCCTTTAAGATATACTGTTCTCATTTTCAAAGATTATTATTATTTTTTTTTGATAGGCAGAGAGAGAGAGACAGAGAGAAAGGTTTTCCTTCCGTTGGTTCACCCCCCCAAATGGCTGCTATGGCTGGTGCGCTGCTCCGATCCAAAGCCAGGAGCCAGGTGCTTCCTCCTGATCTTCCATGCAGGTGCAGGGCCCAAGCACTTGGGCCATCTTCCACTGCCTTCCCGGGCCACAGCAGAGAGCTGGACTGGAAGAGGAGCAACCGGGACTAGAACCCGGAGTGCTGGCGCCACAGGCGGAGGATTAGCCTAGTGAGCCGCTGTGCCGGCCAAAGATTATTCTTTTTTTTAAAAAGGCTTATTTATTTTATTTGAAAGGCAGAGTTACAGAGAGAGTGCAAGAGTGAGAGAACACTTCTATCCACTGTTTCACTCCCCAAATTGCCTCAATGGCAGGAGTTAGGCCCAAAGAAGCCAGGAACCAGGAGCTTTTTCTGGGTCTCCCACAGGGGTGCAGAGGTCCAAGAGCTTGGACCATCTCTTGCTGCCTTCCCAGGCCATTAGCAGGTAGCTGGATTGGAAGTGGAGCAGCCAGAAATCAAATTGGTGCCCATTTGGAATGCTAGTGCTGTAGGTGGCAGCTTAACCTGCTATGCCACAGCACCTTCCCGTCAAAGATTATTCTTATTTATTAAGCATTTATTTCCATTAGTTCCCCACAAAAAAGTCTTTAAGCACTTGAGTAGTTACCAAATTCTGGGAAGATCCCATCCTTTTCCTTTGGTTGCCTCGCAACATGTTTTCTTATTCAGTACTCTGATTTTCATCTCCAAGATTCTCTTCATGGCAATGAACTCTGTTCTCCTTAGAAGTCACATATCATTAACATTCCTAAGTAGCATTTTCTCACTGAAGAAGTTGCTTGGGACCAAAATAAAGCTACTAACCATGTGTTTTATTTGGTTTCCTTAAGTTACTCTTCTTGTGTGGTAAAATTTCTTTTAATCTCTAAGGACAAACTTGAGTTCTACAGAAAGAGATGAAGTTCATCTCTACACTTCATATTTTTCTAGTTCTTAGCAATTAAAATCTAGATGTTATTAGAATTATGGATATATCTAGTATTGGAGGTGGAAAGGACCTTAAAGGCTGGCTTTTCCAACTATACATCTAACTTTTCATTATTCAGACAATTAGGAATTTAGTCACAAAGGCATTAAGAAGGATAACTCTACCCCTTCTCTAAAAGTAATGAATTTAGGGACATGCATTGTTGGGTCCCTAGAAACCACATCTGTAGCAGTCAGAATAAAAATTAAATTTCCTTGAAATTAGAATAAAATCTTTTTTATGATTATTTGAAATTAAAGAATGCTTTGTTTTTCTTTTCTACCCAGAATAAAGTGCATCCACTTGAGAAAGTACCCCAAACAGTGAATAAGTCTAATTCCCCATTTAGGATTTGTTTTTATAGATCACTGACAAGATATAAGGTTATAATCTCTCATTATATAACTTTTATTCTGAGAAAAATTCTGACTCTCATCTTTCTGTATACCTCACTGTATTTCCTGCATCTTACCACTTTTAATCATCACCATGTTTTCTTAAAACACAACCTTTCAAGAAAAGAATTATTATGGAATTTCTTCATTTGAGGCTGTCTACCCCTGCAGTCATGCTACCAGAATATGGCAAATGCAATTAATCTGTCAAAGCACAAAAGTTGTGAATTTACTGTGGACCATTATTCATTTGAAATAAAAGAAAATATTAAAATGTAATATGTGCCATAAGGCATGTTAATGGCATTGTCCAATGTTTAATAGAGAAAAATTAGATATATACTATGCACATATGTGCATCAAGCTGGATTTTTAACAAATAAATGTTAAAACAGACAACACCTCATTTTATATTTTTTTTGTAAAAATGTGACTTAAAGCAAATTTGTGGTCCCCAAAGAAAAACACATGTCGAGTGAGTATTTAAAATTTTCCAAATGGTTGAATCAGTTTTAGTCTATTGTTATGTCCACATAATATGAAGGAAAAGGTCAGATCCAGTGAATATTTGCTGAACTCATTAGTCGTTGGGTGGATAGAAGAGAAGAGACATTTTAATTAATTAGGTTTTCTGATTTTCTTTCTTTGAATTTCTATTTTTGAAGATCTTCCATCTGCCGTTTCACTCTGCAAATGGCCATAATGGCCTGCGCTGGGCCAGGTGGAAGCCAGAAGCCTGGAACTCCCTCCATGTCTGCCACTTGGGGGGCAGGAGCCCAGACATTTTGGCCATCATCTACCATTCTCCAGTGTGCACCTGTGGGAGCTGGACAGAAGCAGTTTAGATGGGAATTGAACTGGCACTCCAGTATGGGATGCTGGCATTGCAAGTGGCAACTTAACCTGCTCTGACACTACCCTGGCCCCAGTTTTTTATATTTTGTTTTAACCTCTGGATAATATGGTGTCAGATCACCCAATCTGCTGCTTTACATTACTATTTGATTTTGTGTCGCTAAGGCAAGCAAGAATTTATTTAGCTGTTTTTCTTTGGACTTGTGCTTCTTTGAACAGGTTAGTGATATCTGATCTTAGATCTATAGAATACAGCCATATCTATATGCCATAGCATCTGTGTGAACTATGGCCAGTGGGTACTAGTGTAGGGGTTTCTTTTTCAGCTTCTTGCAGTTTGTATTAGGATATAATTGTGCCCTCTGAAAGTCAAGAAGAGTTAAAAGAGTAATTTACCCAGAGAGGAAATCTGATTGGGTGGTACTCTCATTACCCCCCTGGCTATTTCCTCAGTAAATGTGGAAAAATTTGTCATCTAATTCTCATTTGAACTTATACAACTTTCTTAGAGATTATTAGAAATTCATTTTAGAGGCTGGCACTGTGGCATAGGGGGTTGCCACAGCTTGTGACACTGGCATCCCATAGGACCACTGGTTTGTATCCCATCTGCTCCACTTCTGATCCGGCTAACTGCTAATGTGCCTGGGAAAGCAGTGGAAGATGGGCCAAGTGTCTGCGCCCCTTCACCCATGTTGGAGACCCTGATGATGCTCCTGTTTTCTACCTGGCCTACCTCTGACCATTGTGGCCATCTGGGGAGTGAACCAGCAGGTGAAAGGTCTCTCTCTCCCACTCTCCCTCTCTTCCTCTCTCCCTCTCCCTCTTTCCCTCTTTGCCTCTCCTTCTCTGTAACTCTGAATTTCAAATAAGTAAAAGAAAGAAAAAAATTAGAATTTTTTTTGCTCATTCATTAATAGTTGTTTATTCAGAATCTCTTAATGGGTACATACTGTAATAGGCATGAAGGCGCACTCACAGGAATAATAGGCATGTGTCTTCCACAATGGTGTTCTGCCTTGATTGCGGTTTAAGAAAGGTCCAGTAAGGTGGGTGCAGAATATGGGGCAAAGGAGTCTTCACTCACTATACTAGGGTCCTCCATGACTTTGATATTATCCTTCAGCTTGGCCTCAATGACTCTTCTACTTATTTTGTGGCTGTAAGGAAACCGTGCAGATGGAATAGAAAAACCTGGAAAGATAGATAGCTGTGCTTCTGATAAGCACCTATTTTATTTTTATTTCAAATCATGCTTCAAATTAGCAGTGTAAATATAACACATGTCACAAGGTCAAAAGCCTCATGCCCTTTGTTTAAATTTCCTGATATGTCTTAATCACACCTATTATTCAAAGTAGATGTAAGCTAGGGATACTGGCTTTAAAAAAAAAAATGTAACCAACAGAGGCGATGTTGTATTACACTCACTCTAACTTGCATACTTTCTTTGATTTTTAACCTATTGGCATTATTTAAGAATATATTTCACATTATCTGCTGGTAGAAATTGCTCCTGGGTAGGCGAAGGAAGGGTAAGCATCTCTACTATTGCGTTCCATTTCTTAAGGAAACAATTAGGAAAAGGGCAAATGTTAGGCCAACTCTAACACGAGGAAGAAACAGAAAGACAAATGCAGATGTCTCTAAATTTAACAAGGTGAATATTGTTAAAAAGCATTATTTGGTAGCAGTTAAATTACTAAATCAAAAGTGCAAAACTTTTTATGGACATACATCATCCAGACTAATCTATGTTTTCAGTAGAGTGGGAAAACATCAATTCAAATATACTTTACAAAACGATCATAAATGTTGATCCTTATGCAAAAAATAGAACACATACATCTGTTTGTTTAAAACTTTAATAATATATGTTATCTGTGTCTGCTGTGATATTTGTCTCTTTGTTTTGTGCCTAAATATTTTCCTGTCCCTTTTATAATTTGTCCTAGGAACTTATGTTGACATACTTTCGTATAAAATAGGCAAGATTTACTCTAGAAAATTAGAGAAGAATATGTGAATGTATTTGCTTGATCATGGAATAAAATATATCTACATCAAAAATGCATCTAAAATAATAGCACATATATTGGCAGTCATTAATAAGAACATATAGTGCAACTTCCAAGGATAATTATGTTTTATGCATACAGATACATTCAGTGCAGATGCCAAACTGCCTGCTCAGTAATTAGTGCTACCTGCAACTTGAGTAAAACTCAAAATTTATATGCTAACTCCATTCAGTGATTACAGTACATAAGAAATAAGTATATCACAAAGAATACATATACAATTAAAATAGGAATTTATACTTTATGCTCACCGATTTATCAGTTAAAATGTGGGCACTTCAAATTTGTTCATGGTAATTTGGTGTATGTTTTGGACAATGACATATGCTGTTCAAGTACTTCTTAACAAGTTAGAGTTATTTGTAAATTGGGCCATGTCTTGCCCTGCAAAATGATAATGCTCATGTTTATTATTCTGCCCAAGTCCCATTATGGTAGAGTGAATCAGTTCTTTAGCTATGAATACTGAAGCACAGTAAAACTTGCTTTTCTCTATGCTTAAAAATAGTTTGTTAAATAGATGGATAGATATGGTTCCAGCAAATTACAATATTATCATTTATGCAGCCAAAATTCCAATTGGGGGATTTACTTGTATATCAAATGCTAGAAGGAAGTTCAGAGTAGAAATCTACCATGCAATTCATGATGTCACATGTTTCTGCCTTCAGACAAAGCTACAGCAACACTCAAATGTAGTCTGTTGTCGCCGGCATTGTCACGTAGCAGGTAAAGCCACCACCTGCAGTGCTGGCATCCCATTTGGGCACTGGTTCAAGTCCCATCTGTTGCTCTTCCAATTCAGGTCACTACTATGGCCTGAGAAAGCAGCAGAAGATGGCTCAAGTGTTTGGGCCCCTGTGACCACGTGGGAGACCAGGAGGAAGACCTTGGCTCCTGGCTTCAGATCTGCACAGCTCTGGATGTTGCAGCCAACTGGGGAGTGAACCAGCGGATAGAAGACCTCTCTCTCTCTCTGCCTCTCCTTCTCTCTCTGTGTAACTCTGACTTTCAATTAAATAAGTAAATAAATAAATCTTTAAAAAAGTAGTCTGTTGTTAGTTTAATCAACATATTTGAAAGAATTTTAGGTATTACCCTTGTAAGATAATAGTAGTCCTTGGAGAACTTAAAACTAAAGGTATGCCTCATCAGAATCAAAAATTCTGATGAAAAGAGAAGCAAAATTGTAATTGTATCCAAATATCCAGTGTCTGATATCATTATATAAAATAAAAATAATAATACTGACATTTGCTTCATCATCTTATTTCATTTAAAGCAAAACAAATCCTACTTGAACAAAAAGTATTTTTTTCATTTTACATTTGTGTAAATGGAGGCTTAATTTGATAATTCAACTCTATCTATATTTGACACTAACATAATGCTATGTTCCCCATGGTTGTGTAAGCTAAACATTTTTCAGTTATCTGTTTCAATACCATCTCATGTTGACTTTCTTTTTATGTATTACAGTTGGCTTTGGTATCTACAAAATTAAGAATAAGATCTTGGCTAATCTTGACATTACCAAGATAATAATTAGATAAAAAAATCTTGAAAAGCATCAACTGTACAACTAGTAAGGATTGCTTATTACTGGTTCCTAAACTTTAGATATTATAATCATAGTGATAATTGAATTCCAAGTAGATGACAATTCTTTAAAAATATTTATGTGGCCTCTTAAAACAAATATTAGTAATTATTTTTCTGCAGCTATTAAATGCATTATTTGTTGCCTTTCAGTAGTTAAAATACTGTCCTGCCATTGTACAAGGCTAAAGAAATGTTATGTTTCTCATATTTGATATTTCCTTGTTGAAAGCCATATTAACTAAGTATCTTTCATAGATATCATCAATAATACTAACTAGTCATGTGAATGAAATGGCAGATACAATTACAGATTTGTTAGGTATATTGGCCACTTTTGCATCATTTGATGTGTTATCTGAACTTTCCTACCTTGTATACCTTATTCTGTGTAATGTATGAGCTTACCAAGTTCAATGTCTCTGAGGACAATTTGACATGTGTGCCAATAAAATTATCCTAAATCAGTTTCTGCTATTCTAGTAAATTTTCATTAACACTATTTCTTCATATGTCATTTTGGTTTCATACTAGTCAGTCCATATCAGAACACCTCATCGCTCATATCCTGTTGCCTCTCTGTCCTAAATATCTCATAAATTGTTCAATTTATTTTCATCTTAACTTCCACCACTGTAGTTCAGGCTGTTTTGTAGCAGATAACCTTTAAGGCAATATTGGAAATAAGCATCAAAACATACATATTTCTGGTATTTTCTTGGATTTTATAACAAATTCTGAAGACAACTAAACATCCAAGACTATGTCGAAAAGTTCACAAAAATTGAATTAAAAGTTAAGTTTATTTTGGTGCAAAAATTTTGAAATCCACACATATGAAGGATCTTCAAAAAAGCTAATAGAAAGGAGTATTATGAAGTAATTGCATGAATTTTTAAAAATTGCACCAGAATAATTCTAGTTTAATTTAAAAATCCCATTTTCCATTAACTTTTTAAAGTCCTCTAATTTTTGTGAATAGAGCAGAAGTTGGTGAGGATCAATCACAGCAAAAGAAGCTATATAAAGGAAAGTGTTCTCTGATTCTTAGCAGGAAATTATCTTCTTTCACTTTTCTCTTTTTTCTTCAAAATTCATATTCTAGTTTGTGAATACTCTTTTCAATGAATTTTAGATATCATAATTGAAAGATGCATCATTTTATAGATTGCCAAAAATAAACTTGGTTGCTTAGTTACTGATTCTAATGTTATTGGTTTTAGGATTTGACTTTTTAGAACTTTGACTATTTGTTTGAGGTTTTGATAGTATATTATATTTAAATAATTTTTCTTTACTGCTATTTTATTTAGCTATTTTACTGGAGATGACTGTTGAGTTTTATCAAATAACTTTTTACTATTTCTTGATATAATAATCTGGCTTTTCTCCTTTATTAATGTAATGGATTGTGCAGATAGATTTCCTGATATAGAACTCATTGCATTTGTGGAACCTTATAATTTGGCTATAGTGTATCGGAATTTTGATATATTGTTGGATTTTGTTTTTAATATGTTTTTTAAAAGTTGAATTATTTATTTATAAATAAGTGAACTTAGAGACAGACAGACAGACATAGGCATGGGTCCTATCCACTGGTTCACTCCCCAATTTACCACAGTAGCTGAGACTGGGCTAAGGTCAGAGCAGAGCAGGAGCCTGGAAAGCAATCCACATCTCTGAGGAATACAGTTATTTTTTCTACCGATTTGTTTCCTTTTAACCTTTTATTTAATGTATACAAACTTCATGCATTTGATAAATACAAATTTAGGAACATAGTGATTCTTCCCACCCTACCTGCACTTCCACCCTTCTTCCTCCTCCATTTCCTATTCCCAATCTTATTTTTTACTAGGATCTATTTTCAATTAGCTTTATACAAACCAGATTAACCCTATACTAAGTAAAGAGTTCAACAAATACTATGAAAAAATAAAGCTATTCTTCAACAGTGGAGACAAAGGCTATTCAAAGTCATCACCACCCAATTTCACTTCTATAGATTACCCTGTAGGTATTCTATTAGTTACCACAAATCATGGAGAACATATGGTATTTGTCCATTTGGGACTGGCTTATTTCAATAAGTATAATGTTATATAGAATATTACTATAATTCTTCATGTTGAGGTTGGTTTATAGAGTTTTTTTTTTCATTTCATTTTCTTTAATTTTTGCAATAACATACCTTCTATTTACTTTTTAATCATAGACTTAATGCACCACTCCCCAAGTTTTCAACAAGTGAAAAGTAGAAAGATCACTATTCCACAGAAATTTGGCAAGGATTATAAACAATAATTAAATCATATGATGTGGAGGAAAAGATAGCCTTATACACTGCTGGTTGGAATGTACAATCATTATGGAAGACATTATGGAGATTCCTCAGAAACTCAAAAATAGATTTACCATATGACCTAGCCATCCCACTCATGGGAATCTACCCAAAGGAAATGAAATCAACGAATGAAAGATTTATTTGTACCCCCATGGTTTTAGCAGCTCAATTCACAGTCGGTAAATATATGTAATCAACCCAAATGCCCATAAACTGCTGAGTGGATAAACAAAATCTGATATATATCATATATATATATCATATATATATATATATGATATATATATATATAGGGATACTACTCAGCCATTAAGAGTTACAACAAAATGGATGGAACTGGAGACCATTATGCTTGATGAAATAAGCTAGTCCTCAAAAGACAAATGTCGGCGCCGTGGCTCAACAGGCTAATCCTCCGCCTAGTGGCGCCGGCACACCGGGTTCTAGTCCCGGTTGGGACGCTGGATTCTGTCCCGGTTGCCACTCTTCCAGGCCAGCTCTCTGCTGTGGCCCAGGAGTGCAGTGGAGGATGGCCCAAGTGGTTGAGTCCTGCACCCCATGGGAGACCAGGATAAGCAACTGGCTCCTGGCTTCGGAACAGCGCGGTGTGCTGGCCGCAGCGCGCCAGCCGTGGCGGCCATTGGAGGGTGAAGCAATGGCAAAGGAAGACCTTTCTCTCTGCCTCTCTTTCTCACTAGCCACTCTGCCTGTCAAAAAGTAAAAAAAAAAAAAAAAAAAAAAGACAAATGTCATATGTTTTCTCTAATATGTAGTGGTTGATACAGAATACAAAAAAGTATAAGAATATAGTTTATTTTAATAGTATTTTTATCTGATATTTGTAATAAGCATATTGTCTCTTCATGAAATGAATTGGAAAAGTTTTCATTTTTTCCTCTGGAAATAAAATAGTTTAAATAATTTTGAAATTATTATTACTTCAGTTAGAAAAACAACTTTGAATCAATCTGCTGATCTTAAAAATAATGGTCTAAGTACACAGTGACTCCTGTTGCTGATTTAACAATTTGACACTCCTGTTCATGGCGTCAGTAATCTCCCTAGGCTCTAGTCATGAGTTGCCAGGGCTATGGAAGCCTTTAGAGTTCGCTGACTTTGATCTTATTCCGATAGGGTCATAGTCAAAGTGGAAGTTCTCTCCTCCCTTCGGAGAAGGGTACCTCCTTCTTTGATGGCCCCGTTCTTTCCACTGGGATCTCACTCACAGAGATCATTCATTTAGGTTTTTTTTTTTTTTTTTTTTTTAACTTTTATTTAATGAATATAAATTTCCAGTGTACAGCTTATGGATTACAATGGCTTCCCCCCCCCATAACTTCCCTCCCACCCGCAACCCTCCCCCCTCCCGCTCCCTCTCCCCTTCCATTTGCATCAAGATTCATTTTCAATTCTCTTTATATACAGAAGATCAATTTAGTATAAAGATTTCAACAGTTTGCACCCACATAGAAACACAAAGTGAAACATACTGTTTGAGTACTAGTTATAGCATTAAATCAAAATGTACAGCACATTAAGGACAGAGATCCCACATGAGGAGCAAGTGCACAGTGGCTCCTGTTGTTGACCCAACAAATTGACACTCTAGTTTATGGCGCCAGTAACCATCTTAGGCTGTCGTCATGAGTTGCCAAGGCTATGGAAGCCTTCCAAGTTTGCCGACTCTGATCAGATCTAGACAAGGTCACAAAAGACAGAGTGAGGATAGCAACCAATAATCCTAAGAGTGGCATTTACCAGGTTTGAACAATTATACAGCATTAAGTGGGGAAGAGGACCATCAGTACACACATGTTGGGAGTAGAGCCATTGGTGGTAGAGTAGAGGTTATGATTACAAAGGAATGAGGCCCAAGTGCACTAGACAGGGCCTAGAACAAAGGACAGAGTCATTATTAGAGGAGCTAAGAAAGGTGCTGTCTAAGCTACAATTAAGTTTTCTGATTGAGAGGCAAATAGAACCTGACAGAAGCGGCTTGATAATAATCTGGTGGGCTTTAGGCCTTGTAAATTCAGAGGCCCAGACCTATCTATCTCTTCACATGGGGTATATCCTAAGGGAGGTGTGAACCTCCTAGGGGAAGGCACTCTGTTGACTTTCATTACTTGGCTGGCCTGGGAGGAGAGCTGGCCAGGTAAAGGCAGGGGGCATCTCTAACAAGAAATTGACAGTTCTGCCTGCAATGTTGCTGACCCTACTTGACCATCCCCTCAGCTGCAGTGGTCACTTTGGAAGTTGGGCTGAGTGAAGGGCTTTTCAGCTTAGAGCCAATAAGATCTGTGGCTCTGACCTGGGCATCCTTCGACTCCAGGGCAGGTCCATTTCCAGTGATCCAACTCTTGGCAGAGCTGCCAGGGCTCTTCACAAGCTGACTTCTGCTGAAGCCCAGGCTTACCACATTGAAAGCCACTGCAGTGGACTGGCCTGTTGGGTCTCCTTGAGGGCAGATCACTGTACAGATCAGCCATTAATAGGCCTGCCACCCATTGCTTCTGATGCCGAGCTTTCCTTTCCTCCTGGTTTGTGTTAAAGCAGACCAGAGGATGCAAGTCAAGGGAGTGCCCGTGTCCCATCTCTAATCTTCGGTGGCCTGAACTACAAGTCTATAGTCACAGGCATGTTCTGTAGTAGTTTTTCTAAGGTAGACAATGCCCATGAGGAAAATTATATTCTCACTTTAAAACTTTCTTTCCCTTTGGTCTGAAAGGGAGGTTTTTTCTACTTACTGTATACTTCGCTGATGGCGAAGTGAATCTAGCTATGAGATTATTATTTGAGTTCTTATTTTGGCTATGCTATTGCAGAAAAATGTTAGCCATCTCTTTTATAAGGTCTAAAGATTAAATTGTGCATCCTACAGATTCCTTCATAATAGAATTAGTTTCCTACCTTGAAGAGAATAGAGAAATGAAAGAACAAGTTGGGCTTAGAATAGAGAAATGAGGGAGCAAGTCCTAGATCGCTTGCTGACAATAGCAATATCACATGAATACTTAGCAAACCGTTTCAACCATTAGATAACAACTTAAGAAAACATTTACCAGAAGGTCCAATGCCTTCTATAAATTTTAAGAATCATGTATTTGAAAACACCTCTTAAATATCTAACATGGTGTAGTTTGTTTAGCCAGTAAACTTAAGCACAACCATCTAAAATGTTTTTAGTTTCTTTCTACCAACAAGTCTAAAACATATGATACACAGATTCAGGTCCCACAAATTAAAATGTATCTTTGATTGATTTTAGCAGCTTAAATTTATGGACAATCTTATCTATAAGCCATTTAAAATAAAACTCTTAATAAAATTTTCCCATGTGGACATACAATATGTACACACATATAATATAGCATAATAGACCAATATAGCAATTTTAATAATAGCTTTTAAAATCTTTAACTCTTTTTGTAGATTGCCAATTGATTTGAATTGCTTTTTCTTTTTAGTAACCTCAGTTAACCATACTTTCTCTCAGTTGGTACTGTTAATACATTATTGGCTTCATCTGTTTATAGAGCCATCCCAAAGTACTGAATACAATAAAAGTGGCTGGAAAAAGTCCATAGGAACCTATAGGAGGACAGCTAAACACAGAACCAACAACGCTTTAGTTTTATGAGCAGCAGATCATATATAACTGTGGATGACAAAAGACTTTAAGTCGCCATGTTTAAAATTATAAACTCATCAACCAACAAGAGGCACTTGCTTACTTCACAGTATTTTTGAAAGCACCTGTAGGATTTTACAAGTATTTAACCCTTTAGGCCTCTGGGGCTTTCTCATTAAGATAACTATCATGTCTAGTACCACAAGATCATTAGACTTTTTAATTCTCAAACATTTGTATTAATAGCATTTTCCATTATAGAAACTTAAAGTCTGGTACCACATCACATCTTGACAGTACTTCTAATATACTCCAAATAGACTGATTAGTTGGTGTCTCTATAAGATGAGAGACATAGGTCCTTTGATTTTTTCAGTTGGGCCCAAACTGGAAAAACCAAAGTCCAGGATTTACTGGAAATTTTAGAGACCAGATTGTTTGAAACTTTGATTTTTTGAATGCCTGTCAAGAATGCCAAGAAGGCTCAAAATCCAAAATATCTGGTTGAAATAAGATTTCTTAAAATCATGACATAACATAGACCAAATTTGATCATTGTTACAAGGTGATTATTCAAATTTTTGAAAAAAGCACGTATTTAAATAACCCATAGCTCTTAATAAAAATTCAGCTGTTTTTGAACATTTAGAATTTAACAGACATCAAGAGAACATAATAGATTACTTTAACACATTGCTTTAACAGAGCATCAGAGTTTAATTCTATGTCAAAGAGAAATTGAGCTTCCTGTGATCTTTTGCTGTGAGGTTTCCTTCCTTTACCTTCTTTCATATTGGTGACCATGTTTCTGTGTTTCTGTGTGTAACACATCTTTAAGCATCTTTTGCAGGGCAGGATGAGTGGCAACAAATTCTTTCAGTTTCTGTTTGCTATGAAAAGTTTTAATTTCACCTTCATTCACAAATGAGAGCTTTGCAGGATATAGTATTCTGGGCTGGCAGTTTTTCTCTCTTAGTACCTGGGCTATGTCTCGCCATTCCCTTCTAGCTTGTAGGGTTTCTGATGAGAAGTCTGCTGTGAGTCTAATTGGAGATCCTCTAAGAGTGATCTGACGTTTCTCTCTTGCACCTTTTAGGATCTTTTCTTTATGTTTCACTGTGGTGAGTTTGATTACAACATGTCGTGGTGAGGATCTCTTTTGGTCATGTTTATTAGGGGTTCTATAAGCTTCCTGTACTAAGATGCCTCTGTCCTTCTCCAAACCTGGGAAATTTTCTGCTAGTATCTCACTGAAAATGCCTTCTAATCCTTTCTCCTTCTCCATGCCTTCAGGAACTCCTAGAACCCGAATGTTGGGTTTTTTAATAGTATCCTGTAGATTCCCGACAATATTTTTTAGATTTCTAATTTCTTCTTCTTTTCTTTGGTTTGCCTGTTTCCTTTCCTGTTCTCTGTCTTCTAAGTCTGATATTCTCTCTTCTGCTTCGCCCATTCTGTTTTTAAGGCTCTCTAATGTGTTTGTCATTTGATCTATTGAACTCTTCATTTCATTATGATTTCTAGTCACTATCAGAGTTTCTTGTTCCACTAGTTGTTTCATTTCATTTTGATTCCTCCTTAATATTTCATTTTCAAGAGAGAGATTTTCTATCTTGTCCATGAAGGATTTCTGTAGTTCAAGAATTTGTTTTTGAGAACTTCTTAATGTTCTTATCAATTTTTTGAGATCCGCTTCTTGCATTTCTTGGATCTCATCATCTTCATAATCTTGAATTGGGGTGTCTTTTTCATTTGGGGGCGTCATAGTTTCTTCCTTGTTCTTGTTAGCTTGGTTTTTGCGTTTGTTGTTTGGCATGTTGGAGATATTTGGTTTCTTCACTGTGGTGTTTTTTCTTGTTACACTATGGCTCTATATTAAGTGGACTGTCTGCTTTCAGTGGAGCCTTAGAGGCTTGAGATGAGTGTGGACTGAGAGCTGTGTTTGGTTCCTCAGGGTTGAGGGTGTGTCAAGGATGACACTCCCAGGTTAGGTGTGGTAAATCTCTCTCTTTTTTTTGATTTAAAAGGGAAGTAATTCCGCACAGCTGAACGTAATTGGAGGTAGTTAGCAGGCAAATGATATACCCATAGGAGCCAGAGATCAGAAGCTCTTTCTCGAGGGCCACACAGGGAATCTCTTTTGCCCTCAGTGTGGGCTCCAATTCTCCTGCAGTCTCCCACTGGGTTGCCAAGTTAGATGCTAATCTCCTGTTATTTCACCCCTCCCCCCAGAGTCAGGTTTTTCTGCTAGGCTCAGGGCCGGTGCAGACCTGAGGTCGCCCTGCTTATGACGTATGTCCAAAATGGCGCCTGCTCTGTCTTGCTCGCCTTTGAGAGGTGAGCGGAGAGAGAGAAACTTGTGTCCGTATCAGTCACTTTTTTTATTTTTTTTTCTCTCTCTTCTAGTTAGCCTGGTGAACTTTTCCCCACGGAGTTTCAAGCCTCGTTCCCTCTAGCCTCCTCTTTCCGCTTGCCTGCTGGTATCTCGGGCTATGGAGGTTCGGCTCACCTCGCGTTCCAGCGCTGGTGCGTTGAGTCTGCCGCTGGTGTCCCGAACTTGGGCTCCCACGCTCTCCACGCAGGTCCACTGTGAATCACTAGTTCCGGAAGAGTTTCCTCTGCTGTTTCATCCGCTACTCTTCCTTGACCCTGCAGTATCTCCACTTATATTGAACTTTCTCTCCCCCCGGACTAAGTGTGCTTCCTGCCTATTCCGCCATCTTGCCGCCTCTATCATTTAGGTCTTTTTTTTTTTTCCATGATATCTTGGCTTTCCATGCCTGCTATACTCTCATGGGCTCTTCAGTCAGATCTGAATGCCTTGAGGGCTGATTCTGAGGCCAGAGTGTTGTTTAGGACATCTGCCATCCTATGAGTCTGCTGTGTATCCCGCTTCCCATGTTGGATCTTTCTCTCCCTTTTTGATTCTATCAGTTAGTATTAGCAGATACTTGTCTTGTTTGTGTGATCTCTTTGACTCTTAGACCTATCAGAGCTATCAATTGTGAGCTGAAATTGATCACTTGGACTAGTGCGACTTACACCCCATGTGGGATCTGTCCCTAATGTGTCGTCTAAAGCCAAGTGATGCTATAACTAGTACTGAAACAGTATTTTTATACTTTGCGTTTCTGTGTGGGCACAAACTGATGAGGTCTTTACTAATTATATACTGAAGTGATCTTCTGTATATAAAGAGAATTGGAAATGAAAAAAAAAACAACCTGGTGTTAAAATGGAAATGGCATAGAAAATTAATTAATTTGAAAAAAAAATTATGTAGGATCTCTGTCTTTAATGTGCTGTACATTGCTATTTAATGCTATAATTAGTAATCCAATGGTAGTTTTTTCACTTTATGTTGCTATATGGGCAAAATGTTGAAATCTTTACCTAATATATACTAAACTGATCTTCTGTATACAAAGAGAATTGAAAATGAATCTTTACATGAATGGAAGGGGAAAGGGAGCGGGAAAGGGGAGGGTTGCGGGCGGGAGGGAAGTTATGGGAGGGGGGAAGCCATTGTAACCCATAAGCTATACTTTGGAAATTTATATTCATTAAATAAAAGTTAAAAAAAAAGAATAAAAAAACAAAAAACAAAAAAAAATAATGGTCTAACATCACATTTTTAATGTTTTTATTTCGTATCTTCAAGTTTTTATGTTCTGAGTCATTATTGGAAATTATATTTTAATAGACCATCACATTTTTTGCATATTCTTTAGGATAGAATTGTAATATTTTCATCATTTGTGTTTCACTTGACCATTCTAACACTGTTTTGCCATGTTCTTTCCTAACTATCTTATAAGATAATTATCTAATTAAATTTAAATAAATAGGTTAACATTTATGTAGTTTGTATTTTTTGCTTTGAAATTTACTTGTATCAGCTTTGCCTTTGGTACTTTAGGTTTATCTTGTAGTTCATTTCCAAAGATTTTAAATGAGAAATGGGGCTGTATATTTTTATCACTCCCTTTTAATATCAAAAGTTTAAACCTTTATATTTTCTTCTAAGTACAGAAGTTTCTGTATTCCATATGCTTTGTTATGAAGTGTTTTCTTTTTAGTTTATTCTAGGTGTTCATTTTAACTTTGATAGCCTCTATGATGCAGCTGTCATCTAAGATTGTATGTGTATTTTCTAGTATCCATGTAGTTAAGATGTTTTGTTTTAGCTTTGTTCATCTTTGCATAATTTGTTTCTAGGTTATTGGATCATGAAAGAAAATGTGATTTGCATGTAGCATTTTTATTGCATTTTTAAAGTGAATGCATACTTTTTTAAAAAAGTTATTTATTTATTTGAAAATCAGAGTTACACAGAGAAGGAGAGGCAGAGAGAGAGAGGTCCTCCATCCTCTGGTTCACTCCCCAGTTGGCCACAATGGCCAGAAAGCCAGGAGCCAGGAGCTTCTTCTGGGTCTCCCATGTGGGTGCATGGGCCCAAGGACTTGGGTCATCTTCTGCTGCTTACCCAGACCATATCAGAGAGCAAGATTTGAAGTGGAGCAGCCAGGACTCAAACCAGCATCCATATTGTATGATGGCACTGCAGGCGGTGGCTTTACCTGCTATGCCACAGCGCCAGGCCCATAAAAGCATAATAGATATAAACTTTTTCACATATGTTGAAAACAAGGTTCTACACATGTTTTAGATAGTGGAATGCATTATAATATTGTGATATATTGTTCAAATATACTTGATCTATTCAATATGTTCACCTCTGAAAGAGATATATTGATATCTCTTACCTGGATAATATTCTCATTTATTTCTTCTTGAATTCACAGCAAGCTTTTGCTTAGTAAGCTTACTTGTCTGGTGCAAAGAACTGTTCAAGGGAGCTTCAAAAGTTCATAGAAGATGGACTTAAAAGGTAAGTTTATTTCTATGCAAAAATATTTTAAACCCATTGTTTTCTCATGCTATGCATTTCCCTGAACTTCCTGAAGACTTTTCATGTGACTGATTTATATTTTTGTAAATTTTGCCTTTGATATTAATAATCATGTTCTATATGCTGTTTGATGTTTTAAAATTTAAGCTCTGCTTTCTATTTTAATAACATTATATTTGATTATTTTGACATTTTCCTGATATCCTCTTGGTCATTCTTTTATTTTCACCCTTTAATCATTAGTTTGAATTAAGAATTTTTTTCTATAAAAGATATTTTAAACAGACTTTTTTTCCCAGTATAATCAAACAGTATCAGTCTTTTAATGCAAGAAATCATTCCATTCATACACAATATAACAACTGATACACTTAATTTCACTGCAGTTATCTTTATTGTTTGAGTTTATTTTGTACTTTCCCTCTATTTCATTTTCCTCATTTTTCCTGGTTTGAGGAAGATGACATAAACTTGGGAGATTCGATGTCTAGGCTGTCTTTAAAGCCATGACACAGGATGAGACTACCTGGGGAGGGTTGGTAGATTGATGACATAAGAGCCTTTGGGTTCTTCTATATTTAAAGATCATAAAGATTAGAAGGAACCATCCAAGAAGACCTATAAGGAATAGCTAGTGATGTAAAAGGACTTTCAAAAAATAAACTTTTGCCTAGGAGACCAAGTAAAATGTTTCAAGAAAGTGATGATTATGTCAGTTGCTGCTCATAGCTTAAGAAAGATTAGTACTGAAAATAGGATTCAACAATGTGGTGTCCATTGGTGGCTTTGACACATTTTGGTAGAGTAGTGGGGGAAAATACAAATTAAGAGTTTAAGGTAATGTTAGAGGGATTTCTGGCGATGGAGATGTTAAGAGATCCATGGTAAAATACAAGGAAGCTGAGCAAAATAGTCCAAACCAACATTTCAGGGCATTGGAAACTGAGCATAGGGTAATAAAAATTGATCAGTGTTTATTCTTGGAAGACAACAAAAGCTTTTAGAATGAAGATTGAGAATATTATGGTCTCCTTGCCTGGCCAATCTCTTGTTCTTCCCACTTCCACATCAGTTTACTTAAGAAGAATGATAGTAACTTAGCATTTGAGGCCTTCTCTTGAAAAATCAGAAAATTTGTTCCCAGAAAGGGGAACTTATTTGTGGGTTACAGGGAATGAAAACCCTATAAACTTGCTAAGTGGGGTTGCTGTCCCAGTTGAGGTAAGAAAAAGAAAGCCATAAATGTAATGGGAAGATGCTAGAAAAGGGGAGGAAAAGAATGGTAGATATAAGCTTGCCATATAAACCTGTTTGAAAGGAAAATTACACATATGTGAATAAGTATCAAGAAAACCCAGTAAAAAATTAAAGCATTACGAGACTTGGTAACTGACTACAAATTTCAATAGACTACTGTGTCCACATACAGATTTTTATTTAAAAAATATTTATTCATTTATTTAAAGGCAGAGAGAGAGAGAGAGAGAGAGAGAGATTGATTGATTGATTGTCCATCTGCTGGTTCACTTCCCAAATGGCAGCAATAACCTGGGTTGTGTCAGGCTTAAGAAAGGAGCTTGGAACTCCATCATCCTGGTCTCCCAGAGTGGCAGGGTGGGTGGAAGGGGCCCGAGAACTTTGGTTAGCTTTTGCTGCTTTCCCAGGCGCATCAGGAAGCTGGATCAAAAGAGGTGCCACTGGGATTCAAATCAATGCTCCTATGGGATGCTTAATCCACTGAGTCGCAACTCAACTCTGGACCCTGGATTGATTTTAGCATTGAGTGGTTGACTTTTCAGGCATAAGATGTTTGAATGAAACTTCTGCTCAAGTCATTGGCTGACCACTAAGTCATTCAGGTAAATGAGTGATGTTTGAAAATAGACTAAACATAAAAATAAGAATAAAAAATAGAAGATATCAATGGCTACGGGGAAAGGAACAGAATTCACAGACCCATCCAGACCAGTCGCACAAACAAAACAAACAGCCTGAGAAAAATTTTAGAAGGTATAAAGTTGCTGTATCATTGAAATATCCGTTTTGCCAAAAACATTACCAGATATACCAGAAACAGCAAATTATTAAATATGTATATATAATACACACACATATACTGACAAATGTTTTAAAATGATACACTAAAATAAATTCAATGGGGCCAGCTTTATGGCATTGGCAGGTAAGCATCTGCTTGCGACTCTGGCATCCCAAATGAGCTCTGAGTGAAGTCTAAGCTGCTCTACTTCCAATCTCGCTTCCTGCTCCTATGCACCTTGTGAAGCAGCAGAAGATGACCCAAGTACTTGGGCCATGCCACCCATGAGAGAGATTCAGATGGAGTTCCAGGCTCCTGGATTTGTACTCACTCATCCCTGTCTTTTGTAGCCATTTAGGGAATAAACCAGCAGGTAGAAGATCTCTTGCAGTCTCTTCATCTCTTAGAGAAAGAACTCTGCATTTCTTTTTCTTTTCTTTAAAGATTCATTTATTTATGTGAAAGTCAGAGTTACACAGAGAGAGGAGAGGCAGAGAGAGGTCCTCCATCCGGTGATTTACTCCCCAATTAGCCACAATGGCCGGAGCTGCGCCGATCTGAAGCCAGGAGCCAGGAGTTTCCTCCGGGTCTCCTACGCAAGTACAGGGGCCCAAGGACTTGGGCCATCATCTACTGCCTACCCAGGCCACAGCAGAGAGCTGTATTGGAAGTGGAGCAGCTGGGACTCAAACCAGCGCCCATATGGGATGCAGGCACTTCAGGCCCAGGTCATTAACCTGCTGTGCCACATCGCCAGCCCCTCTAACTCTGCCTTTCAAATAAAATCAAATGAATCTTTAAATAATAATAACACAGAGGCTGGCAAGCTATGGCCTGTGGGCTAATATGGCCCACTGCCTATTTGTTGAGAAGGTGAAAATATCAAGTTCTGAAGCCCTTATATATGTGCTTCTATGGCAACCAATGTCATGGTAACCATTATGTCCACCTGCTTAGCTAGCTGTCCATAAATCTGTTATGTGACTTCTTGTCTGTATGTGACCACTATTGTCTGTAGCCCATATAAGCAACTGGGGACATAGTTAGGCATGCCTGCTTGTGGGTGGATGTAGACATGGAAATGTGGCTATGTATACGGATCCAGCTATGTGTGGATGTGTGTAGATATTTCTGTGTGCGTGTCTGACTGCTTCCATGGACAGAAAGGCAGATATCTCCTGTGATCCCACTGCCATCTGGGGGCTAGTGGCTGTTCCTTGTGCATCTCTCACTACCACTGTGAGCAAAGGAGATATAAACCCATAAATGCTCTGAGTTGTTCCCTGACCTGTTGGAATCTGGATCTGCTTCTCCTGGGCCCTGAACCATGGGAATACATTATTTTACAGATAAAGTTGTATTGGAATACAGTTATGACCATACATTTATTTATTATCTATGGTTACCTTCATATTACAATGACAGATCTGCAGTTTCTAAAGACACCATATGGTCCTCAAGCCTTAAGCATTTAGTAACTGCCTCATCACTGAGAAGTTTGCTTAAGAAAGTAGTAAAGAACGAATAGAAGAACAAAAAATATGGACACATAGAAAACAAACAGCAAAATGGAAGATGTAAATCCCACCATATCAATAATCATATTAAATGAAAATAGATTAAACCCTGCAATCAAAAGACAGTTGATTTCTGACTAGATATAAAAAGGCAAGATCCAATCATATGCTGTTTTCAAAAGACACAAGGCAGTCTTCTCTTTCCAGAAAAAAAGGCAAATTTATTTACTCTCTAATACAATAAATCTGTCTTCCTCCAGGACAAAGAATAGTTCTGCTTGCAACTCATTATCTAAGATTGTGGTTCTCTATGTTTGGATTTCTTCTTCGTAGTGTAGCCCACTAAGTGTTGGTACGGGGAAGGCTCATACATTGCCTTGCCCCATGAGAAAGAACATTTCTTGCCTGTGGCTGCGGGGTAGGTTGGACTAGCTTCTGAAATAGGCCTCTCCCCTCCAGCAAGGCTAAGCATCTTAAGTAGCATCTGGTATGCAGGGCAAACATGAGCCAAATACAGCTGCTGCTTGTGTCTTTGAGTTGATAGCTTTGTAGGACACTGGGGAACACACCTGGCTGTTTTGACCATGAACCAATTGTTCTTGTTCTTGTTTACTGCTTACTATTTAACACTGTGCACTCTGGCCAGGCAGTAGGGATACCTGACTGACCAGCTGCTGACTGTTACTTCCGTAGGCAGAATAAACCCATACCGTTCCCAATTGGACTTTTGGGTGGTTTCTTTGGAATTAATGAACATTATGTGGTGAGCACTCTTATACTCAGGCTCCTGTATTGTGTCAGCAGGCCTTACCAGATCTTTTTGCATTGCCCTGTGGAAACTGGGGCTCAGGCAACCGGTGTAAAAAAAAAAAAAAAAAAAGATACTCTGACTACTGCCATTATTTTGGAAATAAACTCTTTTATGTGTTACCAGAAGTCTCATACGTTCTGTCACAGAAATCATGGCAAACTAACTAGTTAGCTTATGAACAGTATCAAATCTCATATTTTTCAAGGATTTAGGGAGTGTTAATCATATAATAAGAAAAATTAACTTACAGGATGTAAACAAAGTCTAAAATATGTATAAGTGACAAGCATGCAGTTTGTGAGATATTTGCACAGTTCATAACATGCACTAAATATAGGTAATGTTAGTAAGATGTGTTCCATATAAATAGACTTGTTAAAGACAGAAGCAATGGATTATATGATAGATAAAACAAGAGTATTTTAGGTAGAAAGGAATGGAAAGATCACATTTTGCAATTCATTGCTAATATTCAGTATAATTCCTTTCTGGCCCCACATATGCTCTGTGAAGAAGCAAAGATAAAGCCATTGTTGTTTGGCAAGATTATCACCAAGCTACTGCCATTGGCTAAGAACACTTTCTTCATCTTTCCTACATAAAACACAACACAGATGCCTTCTGCTAGTGATTCCTCCTTTTTCCCTTCTCAAAGTTCATTTCTGATCCTCAAAACCATGTCATAAATGGAAAAAAGTTGATTCAACAAAGAGGACGTGTGAACATTGTGTATTCCAGGATTCACGTAGTGTGGTCTGTCCAGCCACTTGTACCCCATCCTATGTGTGTTGGCATGCCAAATATCTTTCTCCATTGCTTTTCAGTGTATGTTTTAAATGGATTTAATAAATCATGTGGTTTTCAAAATCTTATTTATTTATTTTTGACGGGCAGAGTGGATAGTGAGAGAAAGACAGAGAGAAAAGTCTTCCTTTTTGCCATTGGTTCACCCTCCAATGGCCACTGTGGCCGGCACATCGTGCTGATCTGAAGCCAGGAGCCAGGTGCTTCTCCTGGTCTCCCATGTGGGTGCAGGGCCCAAGGACCTGGGCCATCCTCCTCTGCCTTCCTGGGCCATAGCAGAGAGCTGGCCTGGAAGAGGGGCCACTGGGATAGAATCCAGTGCCCCGACCGGGACCAGAACCTGGTGTGCCGGCGCCGCAAGGTGGAGGATTAGCCTGTTAAGCCACAGCGCCGGCCAAAATCTTATTTTTTTCTGTGAGCTGTTTGGCTTTGTGATTTCTTGGAGTTCACCTTGCAGTGTACTTGAACAACATTTCATCAGGTAATTTTCCACAAAGCAATAGTGAGAACCCGTGAAAATTATCTTCTGATTGCTTCAATTTTCCTAATTTACTGGGAAGTAAGTGATCAGCTGAGAGTGAACAGGAGGGGATTGGAGATTTAAGAATATTGGAAGTGTGAAATAATAATCTAAGAGAGATGTAAGCTAAATTGATGAGAAAAAAGTAGTAGGATTTTTTTTTTTTGACAGGCATAGTGGATAGTGAGAGAGAGAGACAGAGAGAAAGGTCTTCCTTTTTGCCGTTGGTTCACCCTCCAATGGCCGCTGCGGCCGGTGCATCATGCTGATCCGAAGCCAGGAGCCAGGTCCTTCTCCTGGTCTCCCATGTGGGTGCAGGGCCCAAGCACTTGGGCCATCCTCCACTGCCTTCCCGGGCCATAGCAGAGAGCTGGCCTGGAAGAGGGGCAACCGGGATAGAATCCGGCGCCCCGACCGGGACTAGAACCCGGTGTGCTGGCGCCGCAAGGTGGAAGATTAGCCTGTTAAGCCACGGCGCCGGCCAGTAGTAGGACTTTTTGGAAAGAGTAGGAACCCACGTGAATTTGGTAGTCATGAATTTAAGTGGAACCTGTCATTGTTGTCTTATGTTTCTATTCGCATTCAATTATTATGGAAGTAGGAAGCTCATGGAATTGTATTTATCCAGGACTGGGTTTTTCCCCTGAGTGTCAAAGGACAAGCGGAGCAATGGATCTGAGTGGTTAGAATAGAAACTGACAGCATTTTATAATTACTTGCTGAGTGAATGGAACTTGTTAGATTTTTCTCTTTGTCTCTGACTGAAGTTCAGTGATTTTACAGGTGAGTCTCTTCTCACCCACTATGGTTAACATTTTGTGATCCCTTTTGTATGTGAGCTTAGCTATTTCATAGGCTCAAAGAAATTTTCCTCTACTAGTTGTTTCATTGTTGCCTATCTTCCATGTGTACCTGGTATCCTTCTGGAACCATTAATTGCACATTAAATCTCCTGAATCTATCTTCTAAGGTTCTTACCTTCCCCCCATGATTTATTTCACTTCATATTTCTGCTTTGTGTTTTAGGTATTTGTACTTTATTTTCTGGTTTCCTAATTTGGGTCTCAATAGAGACTATTCTCTATTTAAATATATCTATTCTGTTTAATTGGCTAATTACCTGATGGATTTCCTTTGATGGGAATGTTCTACTTGTTCTGAATTATATTCCTCTTCCTGTTTGCTGGGGTTTTTGGATTTGTTGTTTTCCTTTGTCATCAACTGTCAGCGTACTAAGGTGAGGGTACATTTGTTGGAATTCTCTATGTGATGGGAGGTGTTGGAAGGTGGCATGGTGTTTCTCATTAGGGCTGATGATTTTAAGCAGGTAGGGACAGTTTTACACACTCTCAGTGTCTTGTACATTCTTTACCTCAAAGTCAGAGGGCTCGCCTACCATTTCAGCTTCTTCTGACCTCTTGCACATAAAGAGGATCAGCCACATTCAAATTTGCAGCTTTTCCCTCTCTCCCTTGCCCCAGCCTGAAGTCCCTCAGGTCTCCACCAGATAAGCTCTGTCTAGGGTCCACTGTTAACTGATCTTTGGATTTCTAGTGCTATTCTGCAGCATAAGTCTTTTAAAATCTATTTTAGCTTCACAGTTCTTATTAGTGACCTAAACCAAGAATCCTGTATTTTCAAAACATTCCTGGAAAACTGGGTACTTGCCACAGTAGTTAAGATGCCACTTGGGATACCTGCATCCCATATAGGAGTGCCTGGGTTCAAGTCCTGGTTCTGTCGTTCTTTCCAGCTTCCTGCTGATGTGCACCCTGGTAGGTAACAGGTGATGGCACAAGTGAACCAGTAAATGAGATCTCTCTCTCTCTCTCTCTCTCTCTCTCTCCCTCCCTCCCTCTTTCTCTCTCAGGGGCTAGGTTGGGCCTAAATTAGTTTTCAAGACTTTTGCCTTTTACTTAGTGAAGAATTCTAAGTAAAGTCACAAACACGATGTGCATGTGATAAGGTTTACTTACAAAGTGAGAAAAATACACAGGCTCATGAGAACTTTATTTAGGGAGAGTGGGCCAGGAAAAGTAAAGGGGAATTCTCATACCCTGCTCTTCTTGTCCTGAATACACAAGGAGGAGAGAGAGCATTTCTGATTTACCTGTCTTTTTATAAGCTTGGAAAAATGGAAGTGTTTACATGGTACCACCCCCCCCCCCCACCGTGTCCAAGATAAGAGGAAGTGCTTCTGGGGGAGGGGTCACCTGATTGACAGGTGAATATGGCAGTACAGAGCAAGGGAGGTGTATCTTCCAGCTCATGAAGTTAAATTATCTACATTTCCCACATCATCTCTCTCTTTCAAATAATTTTTTAAAAAACAAGCTGCTTAGGTCAGCACCGTGGCTCAACAGGTTAATCCTCTGCCTAGCGGCACCAGCACCCCCCGGGGTTCTAGTCCTGGTCGGGGCGCTGGATTCTGTCCCGGTTGCCCCTCTTCCACGCCAGCTCTCTGCTGTGGCCTGGGAGTGCAGTGCAGGATGGCCCAAGTGCTTGGGCCCTGCACCCCATGGGAGACCAGGAGAAGCACCTGGCTCCTGCCTTCGGATCAGCGCGGTGTGCCGGCCGCGGCGGCCATTGGAGGGTGAACCAACGGCAAAAAGGAAGACCTTTCTCTCTGTTTCTCTCTCTCTCACTGTCCACTGTGCCTGTTAAAATAAAAAAAAAAAAGCTGCTTGAAGTAATACTCTGTGTTGACTAGTGTCTTTGTATCTGTTGAACAGTTGAGGGTTCCATTTTAAAAGTATACTTCTATGTCATTTTGAAGCAAGACCAATTTCTGAAAATGTGGATTAATGTGAAAGATAAATTAGGGAATAACTCCTTGCTTTATCAAGCTTCTCAAAAATGTACTGCTTCACTTATATGTTTGGTTTTTTTTGTCTCTAAAAATAATTTGTGAAAATTTAATTTATGTATACATTTTCAGAAATACAGTTTCTGTTGAAAGTCAGGCATTTAAGTATAATTTTGTACCTGTTAATGCATTTACCAGTTTTTCTCTGGGCAGAATGAAAATATGTTGTATATTTAGACTATAAACTATTAACACTAGAAATTGCTCAATCATTTGTATCTTCTCCACAGTGCCTAATATTGTGTTTTTAAGCTGAATATTTACAATAAATGTTTAATTAACTAGATTGTAGTTAAATCCAAATTACAGTATTTATCTGGATAACAGTAGTATTACAAATGCAAAAGTATTATAAAGTAAATCATGATGCTATAGTAAAGTGGTCACAAAGTTTTTCTCTTCCATAAACCTTTGACCTAATTAAGTTTGGTGGTTGGAGGTAAGAACAAATCTGAACAGAAAATTGGCAACATCTAAAGGTGTCAGCAGAAGTATAGATTTCTCAACATTCTTACCTATTCTACTTTTCCTGTATCTATCTTCTTTAACATATTCTTTAACCTATCCTATATATTTTCCAGGGGTCTTCACAGTATTCTTCTGAAAATCCAAATAGTTGCATGCATGTTCATTATCAAATGAAAAACGAACCAATTTTCTAAAAACCATCTGTTCTCTTAATTGCCGGATTACTGCATTTATTAGATCCCTACAAGGGAAGTATACATTCTACTGGGCTCTCTATTATTTAAGAGTTTAAGAAAATGTCAATTTATCTTAACCTCTTTAGTTAGGGGTGCCTACTATTTTGATTTTGAATAGCAAATGACAGGTTTTTTTTTTACATTTATTTATTGGAGCTGGCACTGTGCCATAATGGGTAAAGCCACTGCCTGCAGTGCCGGCATCCCATATGGGCACCGGTTTGAGACTCTGCTGTTCCACGTCCTATCCAGCTCTCTGCTATGGCCTGGAAAAGCAGTGGAGGATGGCCCAACTCCTTGGGCCCCTGCACCCGCGTACGAGACCTGGAAGAAGCTCCTGGCTCCTGGCTTTGGATTGGCGCAGCTCCAGTTGTGGCCATCTGGGGAGTGAACCAGTGTATGGAAGACTTCTCTCTATCTTTCTCTCTCTGCTTCTCCTTCTCTCTGTGTGTAACTGTGACTTCAAGTAAATAAATAAATCTTTTTGTAAAGATTTATTTATTTTGCCTGCGCCATGGCTCACTAGGCTAATCCTCTGCCTGCGGCGCTGGCACCCCGGGGTTCTAGTTCCCGTTGGGGCGCCGGATTCTGTCCCTGTTACCCCTCTTCCAGGCCAGCTCTCTGCTGTGGCCCGGGAGTGCAGTGGAGGATGGCCCAGGTCCTTGGACCCTGCACCTGCATGGGAGACCAGGAGGAAGCACCTGGCTCCTGGCTTCGGATCAGTGCAGCGCACCAGCCACAACGCGCTGGCTGTAGCAGCCACTTTGGGGGGTGAACCAACAGAAGGAAGACCTTTCTCTCTGTCTCTCTCTCTCTCACTGTCTAACTCTGCCTGTCAAAAAATAAAGCCAAAAAATATTTATTTATTTTATGAGAGAGAGAGGGAGAGAGAGAGGGAGGGAGGGAGGGAGAGAGAGAGAGAGAGAGAGAGAGAGAGAGAGAGAGAGAAAGAGATCTTCCATCTGCTGGTTCATTCCCCAAATGACTGCAATGGCCATGTCTGGGTCAGGCCAAAGCTAGGAGTCAGAAGTTTCTTCTGGGTCTTCCACATGGGTGTAAGGGCCCAAGCACTTGGGCTAAGCTCTGCTGCTTTTCCCAAGCCATTAGCAGGAAGCTGGATCAGAAATGGAGTAGCAATGAATCGGTGTCCATATGGGATGCGAGCCTGGCAGGTTACAGCTTTGCCAACTACATCACAATGCCAGCCCCACCCCCCCCCAGTTTAATAACTTGGAGAAAAAAAAAAACCATGTTTAGATCTTATAGGTATTGAATGGAAAATTCGCAGTCCAGAAGTAAATTTGTTTGCAGCATCTAAATACTTCCAATGTATTGTGCTTCAGAAGAGTAAAGACAGAGGGAGGGAGGGAGGGAGGGAGGGAGGGAGAGATTGAGAGAAATCCGTATTAAAAGAAGGAAACTCTGCCATATGCTGTGATGTGGTTAAACCTTGAGAATATTATGCTAAGTGTAGTAAGCTATTGATGGAGGGACGAATATTACTTGATTCCATTTATATGAGATATCTGAAGTAGTCAAACTCCTTGAAACAAAGTAGAATGACTGTAGCCAGAGGCCAAGGAAAGGGGAAATGGGGAACCGATATTCAGTGGGTACTGAGTTTTAGCGATGTATGTTGAAATATTTCTAGAGATCTGCTCTATACCATTGTGCCTATAGTTAACACACTCAACTGTACACTTAAGAGTGCATTAAGTGGGTAGATATCATGCTGTGTGTGGTTTTGTTACCAGAATTTTTAAAGATCCATATTAATTGCAGCTCACTTCTCCTTTCATGGCCTCTGGTATAAAAACACCTTCATTTTTAAAATAGAAATTTGGCATCTACTAACTCTGCAGTATATCACAGGGCATTTTTAAAAAGTTTTTTATTTATTTGAAAGTCAGAGTTACACAGAGAGAAAAGAAGATATAGTGAGAGAGAGACAGAGAGAGAGGTCTTCCATCCACTGGTTCACTACCCAGTTGGCCACAAAGGCTGGAGCTGCGCCGATCCAAAACCAGGAGCCAGCAGCTTCTTCCGGGACTCCCACATGGGTGCAGGGGCCCAAGGACTTGGGCCATCCTCCACTGCTTTTCCAGGCCATAGCAGAGAGCTGGATAGGAAGTGGAGCAGCTAGGATTCGAACCAGCACCCATATGGGATGCCGGCACTGCAGGCGGCGACTTTACCCATTACACCACTGCACCAGCCCCAACATCTTGATATTCTAAAAATTCCACATCTTCTGTTTTATTACAGCAGAGGAAATAAAATTTGAAAGTAGCTGCTGAGCTTTCACATAATGTTTGGAGATCAAAAGTTCATTGATATAAGCATTTGTGATTTCAGGGGCTTTTGCTATCTCTAAGAGGCGGAAGTCAGCCCCTAGCAGCCAATTTGTCTCTAATGGTATTTGCCTCATTATAATAGGATTTGGGGGAGGTTTATTTTCCAAATTCTTCCCAAGTATGTTTCATGAGATTGGAATGGCTTTAAAAATGTGAAACAGCTGTTAGGTATCTCATTGTCCTTCATGTTAAAAGATAATACTGCTGACATAGTTTCTTCCTGCAATGTGTGCTACTGGTAAGAACACTGCAAAGTCTGTGTTCTCTCCCCTACTGATCTCTCCATGTGTTCTTTGCTTGATGCCTATAGTTGCTTTAGGACTTGTCACTGATAATTGCTAGACTTATACTTTATACGAGTCTGACCTTTCAGCTCAATTTGAGACACCCCATCTCTAATTGTGTATCAGTGTGTTCTCTGTGTTGCCTGCTTTGTTAGAAGCTGATAACTCCTAATATAGTATTCACTCAAAATGTGCATTCCTGATTCTCAGAGGCTGTATTTGGACATGAGGAAAGGATTAAACAGTCTGAAGCAATGAATGACTTGTCCTTTATCAGGCTGAGCTGCTCTCTCCCAAGTTTCCATTGTGATTGTTTACTTTGGTTTCTTTTTACTTTAGTGAGTACGTCATCAAGGTCACATGGCTTCTCTTCTTCATGCATTGCATTTTGGCTTGACTGCCTTGGTATTATTCCTTAGCTGAGTATGTACTCATATTCCCCAGGAGGACAATCTGTGGAGATACATGTGTGTCAGGTTGCCCAGATGAAAGAGAATGTCATTGGCCCAGAAAACCTGCTGACTAGAATTTGTTTTTCTAAAGTCATATAGCATGAGAAGAGTGTTCTTCTCTCCTGACCCCCTGCTAGGATCACCATTTAGAGCTTAATTCAACAGCTAAAATATGTGGGTTCATGGAGGCCTTTGAAATATGACTTTTCCGCTCCTTGAAAGCCAAATATACATGTTATTGAATCCCCTTGTGTACCAAATATTATTGTAGATATATGACCTTACCTCTAAGCATTCTTAAAAGAATTAAATATCCTTTACTCTGGGAAAGTGGTATAATAACAAACACATATTACTATGCTATAGCTTTGCAAAAATGCCATTAAAGTGAAAGAAAATGGGAATATAAAGCAAAGCAAACTCCATAACAACTACGGAAACACAACTCAAGGAAGTGCAAAACATAAAAAGATGCAAATGATGGTTCTTAACCATTGAATCCATCAATATTTGGTGCTTTGGCTGCAATTTAAATATATTAATGTGCTGAAAGACCTGGATACAACATCAGACATTCTTGACAATTGCTTGAAATTGTAATTTATTTTTCATCTCAGCCAAAATGAAAGATCGACAATGCCACAGCCTAGTTCCTTAATATTAATAGCGTCCATTTATTGAGTATTTACATGTGGTTTTTACATGCTTCACCTATAATTATAATTATATTTATATAATTATCATTTTAAATTAATATTTAATGTTCACACCAGTTTTATCTGATACATGGTATTGTTATCACCATTTCATACAAGAAAAAGCTAATACCAAGCAGTTAAAGAACTTGCCTAATGCCATAAAACTAGTGAAGGGAGAAGTTACAATTTGAAAGCAGGATTGACTCCAAGACCCACATACTTAACTGTTTGCTACCTTAACTGCTTCCCTGCTCCTTCTTGCCATTGCCATTAATTTCTCTCTCTCTTTTTTTTAAAGTAAATCAAATAATATTCAGACTTCTATCCACATCTCTGTGCTATGATGGGCCTATTACATACAGAACAGTAGAGGCAAGGATTTGTTGGATACTTGAGTCACAATAGAGAAATAGACTAGAGCATAGCCATTGTAGTGGAGGTGTCTTGATCAGGCTCATGGTTGGTTTGGAACAAGAAATCTAAAATAGGTACAGCAAGGGGATTATTCATGAAAAGAAGACCTGGTATGAAAAGTAGGCAACTGAGCAATTAGTTATTTAATATCATACAGATATTAAAGAGTGAACAAGTTTCAAACCTAGGGATAGTACATGACACAATTAATTTAGTCAGAAACCCAGAGAAACACCTGAATACAAAAAATCTGTATTAAATCAAAGAATCGAAGCTGGTAAGAAGCAACAAGAAGGATTTTGATAATGGAACCAACCTTTTGACTCATATATGGTACCTTCAGATTCTTCCTGTTAGAGTAGCTAACCAGTAAGTTTGGCTAGTCTATGGATGCAAATAAAGATAGCCAGCATTTTTTGGCAAGACTAAAGTCAGAAGCCTAAGATAAAGGCAGTCCCTGCAACTTTCCACCCAGTTAAAAATATCTGCTTTCAGGGAAAGATTTGATATCAGTCATTTTTACTTCCACATGAAAAAGGCAAGTTGTGTGTTAACTTCCCTGGGAGATTTTTACATCTTCAGCTTTGACTCTCAATGTAAAATGAAAATCTTGATCCTGGCTTATAGCAATTCCTATCTTGGGCTACAATATGGAAGTATATTTAGAGAGAGGAGCAGAAGGTCTTCCCAGTGTTCTTGATTTCAAGCCACTTCGTTTGTGCTTTACACCTGCCCTGCCAATCGTGTTCTTTTAGCCAGTAGAACACTTGAGGTCTTACACAGTTATGGGGACTTATTTCCTTTAGCATTGGAAGATTTTTGTATTTTTCTCTATAATACTGTGGGTATTTAAAAGTTGGAAGATAGCCAAACAAGGTTGACCTTTAAAGTTACTGCAGCTTTATATGAGCACAGCAGCTTCACTGGTAAGTTTCCTGTCTTGCTGATGTTCATAATTAAGGAGATTCAGAATTGTCAGATAACTGCAATTTTCTTATCAGTTGTGATTCTTAGAATTTAGTGAAAGAGAAACAAGAAAAAATTGAAGTTTATACCTCTGAGGTTAAATTGCAAGAGCACTGCTCTTGGTTGGTAATTCATCCACTGGACCTACAAGAGGCTGTATTTAGGGATAAAACATATGTCGTCCTCTTTCCGCTCTCTACTTTCAGAAATCTTTGAACTGAAAAAGAAGACAGACAAAATAACTAGATAAGTCGTACTACATCATTCCACAAAACTGGGGAATGCATTTCCAGCTAGATAGAATTAAATGACTTTAGCGGACAAAAAATGTTACTTGCTATGTTAATTTGTTTTTCTACATTGGACTTATATACTCACAGAATGAAATGTACTCACCCCAATGGCTGAAAAGAAACACCTAAATATTTTCATCTGAGTTACATACTTTTTGTGGCTCTACCGCATTCTCATTGTGGAAGCTTAAATTCAATACGTTTCAGCTTCATTCTGATAAAGTGGTGGTGATAATGGCATTTTGTTCATTAGGTTTTTGTGAGAAGGAAATGGCATAATGTATGTAAATTACTCAACACAAAGCCTGGCACACAGCAGATATTAAATAATAGAATCTTGTTATCCCTTTGTTTTGTTGAAGCCACCCTGTACAAAAGGCAGAGTACTCATGGTAACAAATAGAGAAACTGAGTCTCAGAGCTTAAGTTATTTGTTCAAGTTTGGTAAATAGACGAGTCAGATCTGTCATTCATGAACATCTAGGAGGAGACTTCAGAAGGTCTATAGAAAAATGGAATTAAAAGATCAGTTTATTTTGGTGGAAAAAACTGAAGTCCTTGCATATTTTTTCATAGTATGCATGTTCCACAAACTCTTAGAAGAATCCATATATCATTTTTACTTTCAGAATTTAATTTTTGATAGATGTGTGCATGTGTGTTTTCTCTGCAGAGAATTAGGATAAATGGGAATGAATAAAATAATTGAAGACTTAGAGTTGTGCAAAGAAATATTAGAATCAGAGAGCAGCTCCAGAGGATGGCAAAGTTCAGAGAAGAGCTAATTCGTACATTTAGAATATGAAGGATCTGAGAAAGAGTAGCAGAGGAGCCAGGGGAAGGGCCTGAAAATGCATATTGGGACCAGAGGCTCAAACAGCTCCCAAGTCACGGTAGGTAACAAACTCTCTCTAGCCAATAAATATTTGGGGCTTGAATCAAGTCCAGACTGTGTGTAGGGTCTAAAAGCATCATTCACCCCCAAATTTCTTGCAGACCGAAAAAATGAATCTGTGGGCTAATTTCAAACTTCAAGCTAATGACACATGGTATAAATGATGGGGCAGTTTTAGGGAACTAGGACAAGATGGGACCAAGAGCAAAGGAGAATGATTCACATGGAGATTGGGGCATCTTCCTTGAGGCTACACAACAGCTGGGAAAATGTGGCCATAGATATTTGGGTGTGGAGAGAAGAAAAAATGTAGACTTGTATGTTCTTCAATCTTCTCAGGGAAGTAGAGAGTGAGGTGTCTCTTAGGGGTGTTTTGATGACAGGACAGGAACTATGGGCTTTGGTGTAGAGACCTGCCTGGAAAAAAAATCACTGTGTGAAAACAATAGCAAGTAAGCAAAAGGAAATAAAAGGACTCACTATCAGAGGAAGAACACCTGAGGTCAGACAGCATGGGTTTGAACTGGACCCACTCAGCATGATTTCGTAGTTCCCTAAGCATACACCCAAACTGCTTCTGTCTAGCTTAACTTTCATCATGCTCATTTGTAGTGTTCAAGTAACACAAACTCTTACATTATTAAACAATGTCAAACGTGATTAAAAATACATGCACACCACCAATAAGAATGTCATCTTGTCTTAATTTTGTTAGAATGATTTTTGGTTTCTTTCTGCTACTTCTGGTCCTATATTAATATGCAAGATCAAAAGTTGGCTTAATTGTATTTTCTTTGTCTTGATATTCAGTTTACTTTTTCATGGGAGGGGTGAATGTGTGTGTGGGGGTGGGGGGGTATGATACAATTTTGCATTCATTTGTGAATGTTCTCTTAGCTGGGAATATCAGAATGAGGGACATGATTTTCAGACAGAGACTGATGCACAGGTTAATGGGGATGACACCGTTGTCAGTTTGATGTGCAGATCAGTATTTTTGTGTTGTTTGAATATACATCACCCCTTCAGTGTTGATCTCATGGATTATATTTTTGGTACTGAAGGATGTAACCATTTTAACATTGCTTGTAGAGAAATTGCATTGCTACTTTTTCATTGCTAGTACAGCATGGGACAAATGAGGCTCTTGAAAAAAAGAAGTTTCTCAAATAAGAAACCTTTAAAATCGGCATGTTTCTTCCACTGGCAAATAGTTTTAAGCATTGAACTTGACCCAGGGAATGTGATGGGTCCAAAAGAGGATTTGAAATGTAATAATAGAAATTTTGTGACAATTTCTTACAAGAGAAGAATTTCAATAAGAGAAGAGCCACATTTTCCAAGGGACTCTGGAGTTTGAAGACTTCTTCCAAGTGGGGGAAAAGAGAGGAAATGGAGCTCATGGCTCATGAGTCATTGCAGAGTGGCCTGTGGCTGGGAAGTGATCAGCTGGAGCAAACTTCTGCTCAAAGGAATAGACATTATGTCACAGGGCAAGGAAGGAGGGAGTGACCGAGGGAGTGCATGGAAATGGAAGAATTCAAGAGTAGACAAGATAGAGCAGGAAAGACATTTAGCACAGTTTGTATCAAGGAGCTTTGAGGGTAGAAGGTTATACACAGTCATATTTCTGTTCAATTTTCTGTGTGGAGTACTGCGTAAAACCTCTGAGTCAGCTTGGGCCTTCAGAATTTATCATTCTAATTTAATGTTTATTTTTAATTAAAATATTTTATTAATAATTATACATATTTATAGGTATGACACTTTTCTTTTTCATCTTGCTCCTAGAAGCATTTTTTAAACTCATTTTAAAATTTAACAATTTTTAACATTTTACCATGTTTATATGTAGATATTATATATATAAATACCATTTTTTGTGAAAATAAAGATATTAATACCACATAATGTGGGATTCAAGACAGTGATCATAAAGTGAGAAAAGAAAGGTGTACTGTTATGTAGATAGTCTAATTCAGTGAAGACAATATTTATAACAATATATCAAATAATATGACAACTGTACAATTTTTACTATATTTCAAATTATTCCCTATATATTAAATTCTGCATATAGAAAAAATGTGATATTTGTCTTTCTGTGCTTATCTTATTATGCTTATTTCACTTAGAATAATGATCACCAGTTCCATCCATGTTGTTGCAAATGTCAGGATTTCATTCTTTTTTATGACTGAGTAATATTCTATTGTGTACATATATACCTTATTTTATTTATGCTGTCATTAGTTGATGGACATCTAAGTTGATTCCATATCTTTGTTATTGTAAATTGAGCTGCAGTAAACATGGGCATGCAGGTACCTCTTTCAAATGCTGATTTCATTTCCTTTGGGTATATTCCTAGAAATGGGACAGCTGTGTCATACAATAGATTCATCTTTATATTCTCAGGGATAGCATACTGTTTTCCACAATGTTTTCATTCCTATCAAATATCCTCACCAGCATTTGTTATTTTCAGATTTTTTGACAACAGCCATTCCAAATGGAATGAGGTGATACTTCATTGTGTTTTTTATTTTCATTTTCCTTTTGGTTAGTGCTCCTGAGCATTTTTGCATGTGTCTGATGGCCATTATTATTTTTGCCTTTGAAAAATGTCTATGCTGAGGCCAGAACTGTGGCATAGTGGGTGAGGCCACCGCCTGCCATGCTGGTATCCTATATGGGCACCAGTTTGAGTCCTGGATTCGGATTGGTGCAGCTCCAGTCATTGTGATCATCTGGGGTAGTGAACCAGTGGATGGAAGATCTCTCTCCCTCTCTCTCTCTCTGCCTCTCCTCTCTCTCTCTCTGTGTAACTCTGACTATCAAATAAAATAAATAAATCTTAAAAAAATGTCTATTTCTATCCTTTGTCAAATGCATCTCCACTCATAGATTGGGCCATGTAAGGCCCTGTCATTTATTAGAGTTACACAGAAACATTTAAAGTCATGTCCCTCATCCACAGGAAATGGGAGAATAATGAAGCACCAATTTGAACCGTAATACATAACTAGGAAGAACTAAAAGTTATAGGAACTCTTTTGTTAGGTCCACAGCTATATCAAAACCTTGTGCACTCGGACCCTTCAGATGAAGGAACAAAAGCAGAGGAGCTGGCGTTGTGGTGCAGCAGGTTAAGCTGCTGCTTGTGATGCCAGCATCAAATGTAAGAACACTGTTTCAAGTCCTGGCTGCTCCACTTCTGATCCAGCCTCTTGATAGCACCTGGGAAAGCAACAGAGAATAGCCCAAGTACCTGGACCCCTTCCACTCATGTGGGGCACCAGGATGGAACTCCTGGCTCCTGTGTCTGGCCTGGCAAAGACCTGGCTATTGTGCACATTTGGGGCATAAAGCAGCAGATGGAAAATCTCACTCTTTCTCTCTTTGCCTTTCAATTAAATTAAAAGAAAACTTTAAAGAAAAAGAAAAGAATAAAGGCAAAATAACTGTGCAACATTTTCTAAGATTTAATCAGATCGAAATCCCTATGTTGAAGAGGCAGCTCATATAGAAGGAAACTAGTTGGCCATTGCCTCAGAACTCATGTTCAAATATACTGATATACTGGCTGAAGTATACATGGTTCTAATTACCCTTAATTTTTCTGTGGCCAGCTAATTATACACTATTTAAAATAATGTGTTTTTACCATGTCAAAGATACTCTGTATTATTAATACAAGACATCGTCAAAAAGTTCATGGAAATGCATATTATGAAATGACTGTATGGATTTCATTTATTTGCACCAAAGTAAACATATTTTCATTTCGTTTTTCTTCACAAACTTTTTGAAGTATCTGTATGGCCAATAGTTTTGAATAAAATCAGTCAAAAGAAATAAAATTGTTTACTTTCTTATAGCCATTTCTTTATCTCCTTTGAAAATTACACTTTGAAATAAAAATATCAGCCTTTGAATCTTGTCAAAATCTAAAGCTCATAGCATTTTTTAATAGCCTTGCAAATGTACCCAGATCTCTGAAGACTGACTGTAGAGTGTTTGAAGTTTCTGTGATTCAGGTAGAATTCAGACTTTGCAGAAAAGCTAACCTTTCAGTTAAGTGCTTGATTATGAGTGTGTATATGTGTATTTTCTTCTTAATTTGAGCCAAGTGCAGATTTATAATATTGCTCTCAACAGAAGAAAATGTTTTCTTTCGCATGCCCTGAAAATATAGCTTTCCTGTTTTTCTCTAAGCAAAACTTCTCCAACTATTTGCAAGTAGTAGAGGTTAAAGCAAATATTGAGGAGGAAGCTGCTAAAGATGTTTATAGCTAGACTGAAATGAGAAATGGTAATGTGGCTTAAACAATTTCTCATCATGTGGTCTAGGAGATTTATATATATGGATATGAAATATCATTCACCAATCATATCACCCTGCTAATAATTTTCATGTTATAAACATATACACATATATCTATAGATATAGATATATGTTACTTTGATTCACTTGTCGGCTAATGAAATAATGTAATAATGTGAGTATTTGGAAGCTAGCACAGAGAATACAAAATCACTCTTCTATGATGTGATCTGATTTGGATTTCTACCACCCCTGAGAAAAATATGTAAGGTTTCAAAACACAAATCTGTGCACCCCAAGCTCTAGCTCACTGTTTTCTGACATTTTTTGTAATAGCAACACAATTTTGTAGTAATTTTGCCAGTAATTTTTGATTTTGTGAAACTCGTACTTTATTCTATACAGCATACAGTTGAAAACAAAGTAAATTAGTTACATATTTGTTTTGAAGAAAATTCTAGTATGTTGTGTTGGTAACAGCTATTTGAAATGATTAGAAATGCAGAATTCAAGTGTTGTAGACAATGGCTGAAAATAACTATTCTTCATGATGGACAATGTAATATGTCAGTCAGTTGACAAGGTAATTTTCCTTTTCTACCACCCAAATTTCAGCATTGCAATTATGATTTATTCTATTTGTTTACTTTTGGGAACCCAGCAAATATAAATTAGATATTAAGAAGTCAGTGATTACCATTGCATCTATTTGTACCTTCAGTACTTTCACATTTTCATTAGCAGTCTGAATGTTAATTACAAAATTTCTGTATTTTCTAAAGCTAATGATTGTAGAGTATACAGCAGAAAAATATTAATTATTATTATAAAGACTAATTAAAATCTGAAAGCAAAGCTTTAGTATGTATGAATACCATTATTGTTAAATGTGAAAACATACATTGACTATTTTGTAAAATACTATTCTTAGACTCATATATGTGACTTTCAGATACACAAATAATAGCATTATGAGATGGTGATGGGTGTAGGAATTTAAGCTTTAGAGAGAACAGTACATCTAGAGTCAGTTGAATACTGGAATTTTGAGGGGAAAAAGCTACATTTTCATACAATGGTTAGTATTTCTGATAATGACAAAAGAAAAATAATGAGCACAAAAACATTTGCTTTCAATCTTCTTTGGTGATTCTAAACACAGTAGGAAAGGGAAATAAAAAGCAGACAGCAAAAAGACAGCTTGTGAAATGCACAAAATTTGTCATCTATTTGCCATTAGTTGTGAAGAATGGTAGAATAAGAGGGAGGGAAGACAGAACTAAAGATGGGAGAAAATGGGATGTTTTAAATTTAAATGATATTTTGGTGTAAATCATATTTCTGAACCCAACTAAAATAATTCATTTAACCAATAATTTGTCCTTGTTTTGTGATTATAGGTTTAGTACAAACTGGGTCAAACGGTGCTATTTAGGAGTGGCAGATCACTGTGAAATTTCTCACAGAGTAGGGCAGGTGAATGCTGAATTGTTAGGAGAACTTGAAGTGAAACCAATACTTGGATTTCCAGTCTTATGTATAATGATACAGAACAGACCCAATACAAACAAATCATAGTAACCAGAGGCCAATTAACTCAAGCAAGAAAGTAAATATGAACAAATAGGGACTATTAAGAAGGGCTGAGTCAAAGACAGCATGTTGACTAATGGCCATTGGCCTGAAGCTGATCAAATTGTTAAAGTCAATAGATGGTGCAAAGGGAGTACAAGAGGATAACAAAAATGGCTCTACATTGCTGGAGGTACAACAAAAAAGACAGGAATTTATATGCCAATATTTGTATATTTTTTATAATTTTAAGGCTGTGGAAATGCACCTTACTGTATCCTTTAGGCATTCCCTTATTATTGCCAGGCTTATCTAAAATAAAAGCAAAAGTGCCTACAACAATTGCCTATACTTTCAAATATGAATCCATATCATTCTGACTTTCTCATACTCTATTACCCTAAAATTATCATCATTAATCTCTTAACTACCAAATTTCCTGGACACTATTTTTGGTCAACCTTCAGTATTTGACTCAGGTGATAATCGCCTCCTTCTTGAAGTTATGTCTTTTAGGGTTCCTATTCAATCTTTCTTCACACTTTATTCCACTGAGGCCTGTGTGTAAAACACTTGGCCAAGGGCTAGACCAATAGAAAATGCTTAGGTCAGCGTCTTCTCCCCTTACTCCACCTGCCATTTAAACTTCAGTGTTTAAATGTGCAAGATTTTGTTATCAATCCTCTTTATATTTTATCTGTTTCCTTTGAGCAATGTGATCCTCTCCTACAATTTTTAAAATATTTTAGCTATTTATTTGAGAGGTGGAGCTATAGACAGGGGGAGGGATAGACAGGGAAAGGTCTTTCATCTGCCGGTTTGCTCCCCAAATGCTCGCAAGGGTCGGAGCTGAGCCATTAAGAAGCCAGGAGCCAGGAGCTTCTTCCATGCCTCCCATGCAGGTACAGGGGCCCAAGAAGTTGGGCCATGCCATCCTCTACTGCTTTCCCAGGCCATAGCAGAGAGCTGGATTAGAAGAGGAGCAGCTGAGACTAGAACCGTTGTCCACACAGGATGCTAGTGATGCAGGTGGAGGCTTTAGCCCGCTAGGCCACAATGCTGGCCCCCTCTCCTAGAATTTTAACTACTGTCTGAAAATCCCTGACTTCCAATTCATATAATGAGTTTATATCTATTGAGCTATGAATCTCAATATGCAATTGCCTGCTTGTCTTTCTCTTATTAATCCCTGCATATCATAGTTTTCTAATGGCAATCCATTAGAAAACTTGAAGTCTTTGTGACCTCTTCTGTCACAGCCCACATCTAAGCAGTTCTAGATCTATTCTACTTTATTTTTTTTTTTATAAAATTTGTACTTATCTGTGTGGTGCAGTGCAACATTTCAATATGTGTATTCCATGTGTACTGATCAATTTAGCATAATGAACCTTTCCCCTTCTTTGACATTCCTTTATGATTGAAGCCTTGAAGCTCTTTTCTTCTGTTGCTCATAAAATACACAGCATGTTATTGTGAATGATAATCATTCCACTGTGCTGTGTAACACTAGGAGCTTATTCCTTCAATTGAACTAGAATTTGGTTTTCATTATTCAACATCCCTCTTCTAACACACTTCCCCTTCTTGCCTGTAATCATATTGAGTTTTTAGTTTTAAATACATTTGCAGTGTAGTCTCTGATATAATCTCCATTCCTACTGACACTCTCTTAGTCCAGGTCCTCATAATTTGTTGCGGTACTAGAACACTTCTCCAGTTGTGATTCTTCATACTACAACCAAAGTGACCTTTCTGACATGAATATAAACATTTGTCTCTCACTTTAAAACTCTCCAGTGGGGCCAGTGCTGTGGAATAATAAGTTAAGCCTCCGCCTGCAGTGCTAGCATCTCATATGGATGCCAGTTCCAGTTCTGTTTGCTCCACTTCCAATCCAGCTTCCTGCTAATGGCCTGGGAAAACAGTGGAAAACGGCCCAAGTGTTTGCACCCATGCACCATGTGGGAGACCCAGAAGAAGCTACTGGCTTCTGGCTTCAGATTGGCCCAGCTCCAGCCTTGTGGCCATTTGGGGAGTGAAACAGCGGATGGAAGCCCTCTCTCTCTCTCTCTCTCTCTCTCTCTCTCTCTGTGTGCCTCTCAAACAAATAAATATTTAAAAAAAAACTGTCTAGTGACCCGTCATTTGGTTGCACACTTCAACATATAAAACTCTTACAGTCTTGTCCCTACGTATTTCTGTAGCCTCATTCCCTGCCAATCACATCCCATCTTGCCTCTGCATCTATGCCTTTGGTTTGTTCCAGCATTATTGGTATACTTGAAAATTTTAGAGTTTGAGTCTGTATTCAGCCAGTTTTGTGTGGACGTGGGCCAAATCATTTAACTTCTCTGGAAATTAATTTCCTGACTTTTTAGAAAAAGGAAATACCACAGATTAAATGTGTTCAATAAAAGAACATTTATAAATGAACTAGTACAGCATATAGTGTTTTCTGCCTTTTTCTTGCAACTGTATTTTAAAAAATGTTTATATTTCCCTTGTAGCCAGTCTTACAGTATTTGATATTCATAAGGACTTTGAGTCATACAAAAAGTTATGTCATGATATTTAATAGGAATCAATTACACACTCAGTGTCTTTAGCCTGTAATCCACATGTCTAGTCCTTTTGTTACTCTTCTCTATACCACCACCCTCTACTTTTCAACATGTGGAACTTAATAGTAAATGTAATAGTTACTTAAGAACTTCAAACATAGGCATATAACATGACCTTTTTTTTGGTCATTTCATACTATTTCTTGTTACAGAATTGTCATTGTCAATTCCTTTCTTTTCTACAACTCTAACTTGCTCACTTACATCCAACTTGCGAACCACTAGAACAACTTGTTTTAGCTCTGCTGCCTGGAACTTAGTCAATTGCCCTTCATTATCATATACTTTTCATTTGGACCCTCAAGGTAAATGTACATGATAGCAAAACCACGAGTTGGAGTTTTCAATAAATTGGAAAACTAGCAAGCTGATTATATCAACTGGTCAAGGTCCTCAGAATGATCAAGCCAACAGCTGTCTATAGATACATGGTTACTGTTTTATGAAAACAATTCTATTGAAAGTCAATTTCCTGTATTAAATGACTATTTCTCATTTTGTGCTTTGCACCTCTTTGGAAAGATGTTGGTAACCCTAACTGACTTGCTTCTCTTTACAACCTACTGAGTATATTTTCAATTCTATGAGTCAAGTGAGTGTTTTCTATGCAGCAGATTGTACTGTATGGGATTTGAAGTTGTGAGAAATTGAGTTGAAATTTCAGTTGTTGACTTGAAATGGGGCTAACAATGCTATAGATATTGCTTCAAGGATTGACTTGGATAATAGTTATTAGTATCATGTCTGCCACGTGGAAGACAAACTCTGAAGAATAATGTTCATGTATTTTTTTTCCCTTGTTAATCTCAAATAAGGGCAAGGTCCTGTAGGCTTCTTTTATGTAATGTAGAGTCCCAAATTGTGTTAAGAATGATATTTCACAACCTGAAACAGAAATGGGAAGAGGCCTTGTACTTTATAAAGATTGATGTATGAAAAACACTTTTGTTGGGGATAGTAGGAGAGAAAAGACAGTCAGACAATGCTTGGATTGGAATTTGATGGGGTTTAGAATGAGTAACTTGCTAAAGAACAGTGGGACCAAGCATAAATCTCTTTGGTGGGAACAAATAAGCAGTTCAGGGGCTTTTTGATGAAAATTAAAGGTGCCAAATATTATCTTTTATTATTCCTTATTATTGGTCAGGGTATAATCAAATGGACGAAGGGATGTCATAGGGGTCAGCGCTGTGGTGTAGTGGGTAAGGCCGCCGCCTACAGTGCTGGCATCCCATATGGGCACCGGTTTGACACTCGGCTGCTCCACTTCCCATCTAGCTCTCTGCTATGTCCTGGGAAAGTAATAGAAGATGGCCCCATGCCTTGGGCCCCTGCACCCGTGTGGAAGACCCGGAAGAAGCTTCTGGCTCCTGGCTTCTGACTGGCGCAGCTTCGGCCATTGCAGTCATCTGGGGAGTGAACCAGTGGATGGAAGACCTCTCTCTCTCTCTCTCTCTCTGCCTCTACTGTGTCTGTCACTTTTAAGTAAAATAAATAATTTTTTTTAAAAAAACAGATGTCATATAGAACAGTCATTAGCAAAAAGATATACTCTTTCAAAATGTGATTTCAAAATCATATCAATTGACCAGCCTTACATGGATGTGCTTTTGATGAAATCCTTTAAGTTTCTCATAGTCATACTAAAATTAGTATATTAATAAATAAATTGGTATCTTTGATGTCTCCGTGTTCTTTTAAGTTGATGTAAATTAAGGTGAATTGCTGTTTGAATATCTTCTCCCATCTCTGCTATTTTATGTACACACTCTAAATTAAAACAGAAAGTAGTGCACTCAATCTCAACTGTCTTAGCAATGCTGTATATTACACCAATAAGCATCATTGAATTGTACCTTAATTTTCTGATGGGCTCAGGTTTTTGATCCTATTAAGTATTCAGCAACAAGACCACTCAGGAAGAGCTAAAGTGCTTTCTGTTGTGGCTCATGCATCATCAACCAAATTGTCAGCTAAGTTCTGATCACAGAATCTTTATTACTGGCAGTGATGAAAGAGGCAGAAAAAGCACAGCTTGAACCTTAGATCTCTGGAAGAAATTTCAGATTCACTTAATAAATGAAGCAAATATATTTATGTATCTGATTAATAGAAAAATGGAAAACCCTACAATTCATAGTTTATTCAATTTTTAGTCTGAGATTCAATTGTGACTGATTCCAGTTAACTCTTCTCTCATTATAGTGATAACTTTCTTAGCGAAATAAATAACAGAGTCAAACTTGATAGTATGGTTTAAACTAGGAAGTTCACTGTCTTTCTTAGCATTGTTAAAGTTTGTGATGCTTAACAAAGAGAATAAATGATGTAGCAATAAAGATACGAATCAAGCAACCATCGCCCATTGAAGGCATTTATTGGCAATTAAGATAATAAACTAAACTATGGATTGATTGGAATATGCCATGAAGTTATCAGTTGGCAGGTTTGGTGTGGACTAACAAACTAAATATTAGATTGATTGCCACTTCTCCAGCATAAGATATAGATAATTTATAAATCTAGCTATGAAAATTTTCTACTTGTGGCCTGACTGTATTTGAAATATAAAGTGATTTTAATCTCTTAAAATGTATCAAGGCAATATCTTCTTTCTGAAAGATCCACTTTCAGTTCATTTGAGCATAAAAATTCTTTTTTAAAAAATATTTATTTGTTTATTTGAAAATCAGAGTGAGAGAAAGAGAGAGAGAGAGAGAGAGAGAGAGAGAGAGAGAATATCTTCCATCTGCTGATTCATTCCCAATAGCTGCAATGGCTAGGACTGGTCCATCCCTAAGCCAGGAGCCAGGGGCTTCTTGCCGGTCTCCCATCTAGGTGCAAGAGCCCAAACTCTTGGACCATCCTCTGCTGCTTTCTCAGGCCATTATCAGGCAGCTGGATTGAAAGTGGAGCAGCCTGGACATGAACTGATGCCCAAATGGGATGCTGGCATTGCAGGCAGGGGCTCTACCTGCTATGCCACAATGCCAGCCCCTAAAAATTCTTCAAAAGATGGAATAAAGCTATATACTGGCTTGGGGATTCCCATCTTTGTTTCATTTACTTTACCAACCTACACAGAGAGATTTGGAGAAGACATATACACTTCTGCAGACACTATAGCTCCGTACTGCTTTATTAAGTATTTTACATGTTTTGGAAGCAATTGTGGTAAATGAACAAAAATGGAAATATTGCTACTACTACTGATATTTTAATTATAAAACATAAGAATATGATATAGAACATTAATAATTGAAACATCAGCTAGAACAACTTTGATATGCAATTGGGTTAAAATGTACACAGTATATGGTGGGGATGTAGATGTTATGATGTGAGACATATAGCAACCCCCTTCTACACTTTGAACTGGAGAAAGGAAGAAGAAAAAGCTGTACACATAGAAATGACCTTAGTATAAATATTTGGAGAATTATTCCATCTTTGATTTTCATTATTTCATCCCTCAAAACCCTTCTTTAATGTGGAAATTTCTATCTGTCTTTGTGTTTCAGAGGGTAGTAGGAGGTAGAGCAGTGTAAGAGACATTTGGAAGGGGGTCACTTTGGGGTGAAACAAAAGAACCACTCTGAGCATGGAACACTGATTGGAGTTAAAGAGAATAACTGGATATAATTGAATGGCTTCCTAGAGAGATTAAGACAGAAGAGCAATCCAATCAAAGATATTTTCCTCGTGTTTGATAATATTGGACCCCTGCACATATAAAAGCAAATGCTGTTGTGCCAGCATTCTGACCCACCTCCAGGATGGTCATTGATTTCATCTGCAGGTGTTTCATTAGAGTTTCATTTTAAACAGGCTACTTTCTAGCTAAAAGATCATATGCGTTTACCTGTGACCAAATCCCATGCCCAATGCCAACCCCAAACAACCAACCAATGAATAACCCATAAAAACTCAACAGATAATAATATTTTCCAAGGGCTGTAGACTGATTCCTTGCCTTGTCTTTGCTAACATAATGAGAGAAATTATCAATTGGGTATAAACACAAGCACAAAAATCAGGAGAATCATAGGGATATATTACACATTCATGGAATTCAATCAGTGAAGTGCTAGAGCTAGGTCACAATGGCTTGTAAAAGTCGATTGTTACATTTTCAGGAATTTTGCAAACTATTTGATCTCCTATTGGTATCTTGAAATCAGTCATGATTCAGTAGAAATTTGAAAATGCTATAAACCAGGACTTTTTTTAATCTCAGAGAGATAGGTGTGAAATATTTACCTTTGTGCTATGAAGTTCAATCAAATCAATGCAATTTTCTTTACTGATTTCTTCAGCTAGTTGATCCAGTGGTTAATAGCATGGTATGGAATGGTGTTTTTCAAAGCTCTTTCTTTCTTTTTAAGACAAGCAAGCTTTTCCGAATACAATCTTAGACAGAAGCAAACATAAAACCAATAAAAGTAACAATAATGTTATTGAAGTGGGTTGGGAATTGGTGTTATTCCCTGGCCTCCCTCTGCCCTGTGAGCTGCCAAGCAAACCATTCTCTGAAATCTCTCCACATTCCAGATAGTAAAAGGAATATTTATGAAGCAGTTGATAAAAAGGAAAGAACAGAGGCTTGAAAACAAAGACACAGTAACTGTATCCCCAGTTTTGACCAATCAATCTAGACCTTGCTTTCTTTATTGTAAACTGAGTGGTTTGAACAAAGAGTCATTAGAATTCTCACAGCCATAAAACTTTATGCTTCTGTGATTAAAGATGATTGAATGTTTCATCAAAACAATTCTTAAAATCTGACTGAAAATTGAAGATAAATTCTATTTCAACTTAGCACCGTCATTTGCTTTCATGTAACTTTTAGGAAAATTATTTTTTGCATTCAAATTGTTGTTATTGCCTCATTTTTGCAACTATGCTCACAAAAGCAACCTTCTTGCCAATACCTATACAAAGCTACTAACATTTTTACAAACTAATATTTTCGTTAAGTAACTAAACAGGAGAAATCATACTTTTTTATATCTTTATTTGGCTTTTGCACTTTTGACAGTCTGGACCATTAGCTGACATTTCTTTACTCATCACACCTCCTTAAACACTCTTCCTCCTTAGTGATTTACTCTCCCTTCAGTCAGTCAGTCATGTTAGTAAAGACTAGCCAAACAGTTCTGAAGTGAGTCTCCGTGGCTAGAGTGTTTGCAGGTGATGAGAGCAGAATCCACAGTGTGAGGTGAGTTTACCTTAGTAGAAGTGATTCTGAAAGTGGAAACAAATATGTTATTTGTGGATGTACAGGTATATGAATGGATTGATAGGCCCAAAACTTCCCGAAGGAAGTAGTTTCGAAAGAAAGTGGTAATATGTTTAGCCATCTTTCAATTATATAAGGATAGATTAACAAGTATGTAGATAACTGCACTAAAAATATATCAGCATTTTATGAGAAGCACTAGAATCATATAATTAAAATAGCTACATGTAAGGATTTAGAAAGTAATTGTTAACATAGTGGCAAGTGCTATGCTTTGAATGTTTGTGATTCCTGAAAATTCATATATGGAAATTCTAAGCCCCAAGGTGATAATATTAGTAGGTGGGACCTCTGGGAGGTGATTACATAATGAGAGCAGACCCCTCTTGATCGAGATTAATGCTCTTACAAAATGGCCTCAGAGAGCTAGCTAGCCCCTAAAACCATGTGAGGGTAGAGTGGGATAGCATCAGCATGAGAGAGCAGGCATTTACATGACATCAAACCTGGTGCCTTGATCTTGGACTTGCCAGCCTCTAGAAGTGTCAGGAGTAAATCTCTGTGGTTTATAAGATACCAAGTTTATGGTTTTTTTTTTCTTATTTTTTTTTGTCATAGCAGTCCAAACATACTTATGTAGCAGATGTCTTAAAGAAGGAGTTTGAAGAGATCTAAAATAAAAGACTGTTTAAAATGTTTGGGCAGATTTAAGGAACCCAACAACAAATCATGAAGCACTCAGGGCCAGTGACAGTGACCTTTTACTGTCCCTTGGTCTGACTGAACAAGAAGAGGTAAATACCACCAGATCTGGGAGAAATTAACCCTACTATAAGAAAAGGCCATCTGCATTCAGCTGTGATCTTTGGAAGAGGGATGTAGCTGTTAGTAAACTTCCTGGGAAGAGTTTATTAGAATAAATAGTGCCTCTCATTGACTAAAGCCAGCCAATTTTAGGATAAATTTATTGCTTTTGTAAAAAATCACCTGGAATTTTGATGTGATTTTTGTTGTATCTGTAGATAAATTTGAAGAGGAACGCCATCTAAACAGTATTGTAATTTTTGAACACTGGGTGTCTTTCCATTTTATTTAGGTATTCTTTAATTTACTTCAACAATTTTTTTAGGTGTCAGAGTACAAGTTCTGTATCTCTTTTGTTAAATTTATTCCTGTTTGATTCTTTTTGATGCTACTGCAAATGGAATTATTTGCTTAATTTCATTTTTAGATTGTTCCCTGCTGGTATATATAGATATAATTGATGTTTCTATACTAATCTTTTATTCTTTAACCTTATTCAACTTATTATTAGATTTAATCATTTTTGTGGATTCCTTAGGATTCTCTATAAATGTGATCATGTCATCTGCAAAGAGATAATTTTATCTTTTCCTTTATAATAAAGGTGCATTCTATTTACTTTTGTTGACTAATTGTCTTGGCTAGAAACTCAAATAAAATGTTGGATAGAGGTGGTGAGAACATATATTCTTTTATTATTCCTGATCATAGGGACAATGCTTTCAGTGTTTCATCTTTAAGTCTGATATTAGTCTTGGATTTTTTTTTCTGTGATGGCATTTATTAGGGTAAAGAAATTTCTTTTTTCCCCCTAGTTTATTCAGTGTGTTTTAATCATCAAAACACATTGGATTTGTCAAACTACTTTTCCCTGTCATTTGAGATGGCCATGAACTTTTGCCCTTTATATTGATTTTTAGATATGAAACCAACTTTGCATTCCTGGGATAAATCACTCCTGGTCATGGTGAGTAAATGATTTTATGTGTTGCTGGCTTTGGTTTGCTAGTATATTCTTTAAGATTTTTGTATCTTCATAAAACATACTATCTTTGGCTTTCTTTATAAGTGATGTCTTACTCTGGGTTTGGTATAAAAGGTAATACTCTTCTCAAAGAATTAATTGAGAAGTATTCCCCCTTTTATTTTATTTTTTGACAGGCAGAGTGGACAGAGAGAGAGACAGAGAGAAGTATTCCCCATTTAAAAAAAAAAAAATATTTGTGGCCGGCGCCGTGGCTTAACAGGCTAATCCTCCACCTTGCGGCGCCGGCACACCGGGTTCTAGTCCCGGTTGGGGCGCCGGATTCTATCCCGGTTGCCCCTCTTCCAGGCCAGCTCTCTGCTATGGCCCGGGAAGGCAGTGGAGGATGGCCCAAGTGCTTGGGCCCTGCACCCGCATGGGAGACCAGGAGAAGCACCTGGCTCCTGGCTTCGGATCAGCGTGATGCGCCGGCCGCAGCAGCCATTGGAGGGTGAACCAGCGGCAAAAAGGAAGACCTTTCTTGATGTTTCTCTCTCACTATCCACTCTGCCTGTCAAAAAAAAAAAAAAAGTATTTGTGAAGGAATTGTGTTCATTTTGGTAGAATTTACCAGTAGAGCCTGTTTATGGGTTTTTCTATATGGGAAGAATTTTTTTAAAAAAATATGAATTGTTTTTCTTTCACTTTTTTTTTCTTTTTAACTGGTATGTAAAAATTGTACATATTTATGGGGTACTAAGATTTTTTTTAATACATGAATATATTGTATAATGTTCAAATCAAGATAAATATATCTTTCTTAAAACAAGTATCATTGCTTTATGGTGAAAATATTCCTTTTGTCTATATTTTATGTACATATAAATATAGAGAGAACATTATTATCTGTAGTCACTGTATTCCACAATAGAAAACCAAGGCTTGTTTTTCCTATTTATAATATAGTATCCATTAATCAATCTTTCCCCACACCTTCTTCCCTCTTCCTCTCCCCAGCCTCCAGTAACCAACTTCTATGAGATTAACTTTTCTAGATTCCACTGGAGTAAGATCATATGGTGCTTGTCATCTGTGTCTGGCTTATTTCACTTCAGATAATTATCTCCCGTTTCCTCCATGTTGTGGCAAATGATGGAATTTCATCCTTTTATGCCTCTCTAGTACTCCATTGTGTATACATACTGCATTTTCTATATCCATTCTTCAGTGGAAATACTCTCAGGTTATTTTCATTTCTTGGCTATTGTTAATAGCGCTGATTAAATTGGAGTTCAGGAGTCCCGTCAACAGACTGATTTCAATTTTCAATTTTTCTTACACATTATTACTGACATATAGTAAGTCAAATGTCTTTTGTGTATCGGCCTTGTACTTTGATTCATCTTAATTCCATCCATCCTAATCCAGGCACAAGTTATCGGCTCTATTTTGTCTGAATCTCCAGTCAGGGCTTGGAACAATGAGAGGAGTTAATTTTGGGATCACTGGGACTGCCGCCAAGGGGTGCCTATCCACGGTGCAGAGAGCATGTGGAACTCCTGCACTCCACCTCCAAGAGGCCAGGGGGTGTCCAATCCATCCTTATGACCCATGTGAAGCGCCATAGTTCCCTGCACTTATGCTCTCCTCCTCCATTGCCAGGAGGACTAACCAGATGCCTTGGCCTGGAGACACCTGGGGGCTGAGCTCACAACGAGAATGGGAGCTTCATTCTCCTCAGAACCCAGTCAGGGAGATGCCACTGTGGCTTCTGTCGGCTGAGGCTGAGGGAAGGATGGGCCAACAGACTGATTCCATTCCTCTGCATTTGTACGTAGTAGTGGGTTTGCTGAATCTATGTGGTTGTTTTACTTTTAGATTTTGAGGAACTATTATACTGTTTTCCATGATAGTTATAATAATTTATATTTTTATTATGAATGTGCAATTCTTCTGTACATCCTCAGCAGCACTTGTTACCGTTTGTTTTTTGATAATAACCTATCTAACTGTAATGAGTTTATATCTCATTGTGGTTTTGATATGCATTTCCTTGATGATTAGTGACTTTGATTTTTGCACACATATGATGATTATTTTATGTATTCCTTTGAAGAATCTCTATTCAGATCTATTGTCTGTTTTTAATTGGACAATTTACTTACTTGATACTGTGTCATTAGATTTTCTTTTATATTCTGGTTGTCAATCCCTTATCAGATGTATGGCTTGCAAATATATTCTCCAATGTTGTAAATAGTCTCTGTTAATGTTTCCTTTACTGTGTAGAAGCTTTGTAGTTTAATGAAATCCTATTTATTTTTGCTTTTGTTACCTATGCTTTTGAGGTCTGATTCAAAAATTCCTACCCATTGCATGTCCAGAAGTATTTCCACTGTGTTTTGTTCCAATAGTTTGATAGTTTTGGGTCTTACATTTAGGTCTTTATTCACTTTGAGTTTATTTATATATATGAAGAAAAATATAGACCTAGTTTTATTTTTCTCCTTGTGAATATCCAATTTTCTCAATGTCATTGTTGCAAAGACTGCCAGTTCTCCAATGCATGATCTTAACACCTTTGCCAAAGATCAGTTGGCTGTAGATGTGTGGGTTTACTACTAGAGTCTCTATTTTATCCCACTGTTTGTATGCCTGTTGTTGTGCTAATATTATCCTGTTTTAATTAATTTAATTAATTTAGCTTTGTAGTGTATCTTAAAAAGTAAGTAATGTAATGTTTCCTGGTTTGTTCCATTTGCTTAAGATTGCTTTGCCTATTTGTGTGTGTGTGTTTATATTTGTGTGTGTGTGTGACTCCATAAAAAATTCAGGATTATTTTTCTACTTCTGTGAAGCAATGTCAGTATTATTTTGAGTGGGATTGTGTTGAATCTGTTTTTAACAATATTGACTCTTCCTATCCATGAACATGAAATATATTTTAATTTCATTATATCCTATTTAATTTCATCAGTGTTTTATGGTTTTCATGGTAGAGATCTTTCACCTCTATAGTTATATTTATCCCTAGGTATTTTGTATTTGTCTAGCTAGTGAAAATGGGATTGTTTTCTTGATTTTCTCAGATACTTTTCCATTTGTATAATAAGGGTATTGGTTTGTGTATGTTGATGTATCCTGAAAAATATGGTGTTAATTTATTAGTTATATTGGATTTCTTTGGTTGAGTCTTTGGGATTTTCCATACATAGGATCATATCATCTGCAAATAGTGGCAATCAGACTTTCTCTTTTCAGATTTGGATGCTCTTTGTTTCATTCTCTCATCTAATTTCTCTGGCTAGGACATCCAGTACTATGTTAAAGAAAAAGCCTTTGGCTTTTTCCTCCATTGGCATGATACATGTGGTCTTTGTTGAGACACGTTCCTTGTATCTCTGACTTGCTCAGAGTTTTTATCGTGAAGAGATATTGAACATTATCATTGCTTTTTCTGTATCTATTGACATAATCATATTGTTCCTGTTCATTTTATTTCTGAGGCATATTATATTTATTGATTTGTATATGTGGAATCATCTTTGCATCTCCGGTATGAATTCCATTTGATCATGGTGAATAATCTTTCCACAATGCTGTTGTATCTGGTTTGTTGAGGATTTTTGCATCTGTATTCGTCAAAGATACTGGACTATGTCTTTCTTTTCTGTTATGCTCTTATCTGATTTTGCTATCAGAATAATGCTGGCTTTGCACAATGAGTTTGAAAGAATTCCTTCTTCTAGTTCTTGGAATAATTTAAAAAGAATTAGTATTAGCTATTTTTAAAATATTTTATAGAACTTAGCAGTGAAGCCATCTATTTTGTACTTTTTTTAAATGGGAGACTTTTTAGTCACTGATTCAATATAATTACTCATCACTGGTCTGTTTAGGTATTTTATTTATTCATGATTCAATCTTGCTAAATCTATGTGTGCATGAATTTGTTCATTCCTTTAGGATATCAAATTTATTGATGTATAATTATTCATAATAATCTCTAATGATCTTTTGTATCTCTGTTATGTCAATCATCTCCCTTTTAACCTCTGATTTTATTTATTTGAGTTTTCTTTTTTCCCCTTAGTCTGGATAAGGCTTTACCAATTTTGCTTATCTGTTGAAGAACCAGCTGTTTTTGTTGATATTTTGTATTTTTGCTCATCTGTACTTCTGTTATTTCTGTTTTATATTTATTATTTATTTGCTCCTTTTAATTTTGCATTAAGGTTGTTCCTGTTTTTCTAGCTCCTTTAGGTACAGAGATAGCTTATTCATTTGATATTTTTCTGCTTTTCTGATGTGGGTATTGATTTGTTAAAAACGTCTCCCTTTGTACTGCTTTTTCTGTATCTCATAGGTTTTGCTATGTTGTGTTTCCGTTTTAATCTGTTTCAAGAAATTTTTAAATTTCCTTTTTAATTTCTTTTTTGATCTATTGGTTATTAAGGAGTAACTTAATTTCCAAATATTTATGTGGTTTCCATTTTTCTTATTTTTTCTGTTGTCATTAAATTCTTGTATGTTTATTGATTTATTACTGATTTCTAGCACTGTTGTTATAGAAGATACTCAATATTTCAAAGTTTAAAAATTTGCTGAGATTTGTTTTATGATCTATCATGTTATCAGTTCTAGAAAATATTCCATGTGCTGTTAGGAAGAATGCATATCCTGCTGCTGATGAATAAAATATTCTGTTGTTGTTATGTTTAATAGGTCCAGTTGTTCTAGGATATGATTTAACTCTGTTGTTTCTTTGCTGATTTTCTGTTTGGATGATGTGTTCATTGCTGAAAGTGTGGTTTTAAAGTTCCTTATTATTTAGTTGAAATCTATGTCTTCCTTTGTGTCTATTATTATTTACTTGATATATTTGGGTGCTCTAATATTTGGTGCACATATATCTATAATTTTAATTTTCTCTGGATTAATTAACTTATTTTGTATTATGTACTGACTTCCTTTGTCTCTTTATTTTTGCTTTTAATTTAAAGTTTATTTTATCTAATATGAGTATGGTTACTCCTGTTTTCTCTTTGGGTTCGTTTGTATGGCCTATCTATTCAATCATCACTTTACTATCAGTCTGTGAGTATCCTTAGAGATGAAGTGAGTTTCTTCTTCTTTTTTTTTAATTTTTTTTCGTTCTTTTTTTTTTTTTTTTTTGACAGGCAGAGTGGATAGTGAGAGAGAGACAGAGAAAAAGGTCTTCCTTTTTGCCGCTGGTTCACCCTCCAATGGCTGCCGCAGCCAGCGCATCTCGCTGATCCGAAGCCAGGAGCCAGGCGCTTCTCCTGGTCTCCTATGCGGGTGCAGGGCCCAAGCACTTGGGCCATCCTCCACTGCCTTCCCGGGCCATAGCAGAGAGCTGGCCTGGAAGAGGGGCAACTGGGATAGAATCCGGCGCCCCAACCAGGACTAGAACCCGGTGTGCTGGCGCCGCAAGGTGGAGGATTAGCCTGTTAAGCCACGGTGCCAGCCGTGAGTTTCTTCTAAGCAGCATATAATTCGATCTTGTTTGTAATCAATTCACTCTGTAACTTTTGACTGGAAAAATGTTATTCCTTTACATTAAAGGTAATTATTGATAGGTAAGGTCTTACTACTCCCATTTGTATACTTGTTTTCTAGTTTTATTATAGTTCCTTTATTTCTTTTTGTCCCTCTGACAATCTACCTTTGTGTTTAAGTGATTTTTCTCCAGTGTGTTTTAAACTCCTTGCTTATTATTTTTGTGGTGTCAAATATATTTTTCTGCTTTGTGATTATCATGAGACTTACAAAAATCCTGTTTATAACAACATATTTTGAAATTATAGCAACTTATAATTGGTTATAAATATTGGAAAAGAATAAATAGATTAAAATGCTATTAAACTCTACATTTGAACTCTATTATTCCCCACACTTGATTTATTTATTAATGTGAAGAGAACAGATTTCACATATTTCATAAATACAATTTTGAGCACATAATGATACCTACCTACCCTTTTATTTCTTTTTCTTTTTAATTTTTGTGATAACATACATTCATTTTACTTTATAATCACAGGCTTAATCCTCTATGAAGTAAAGAATTCAAGAAGTAAAAAGTAGAAAGACTGCTGTTCCTCAGGAATGTGGTCAAAGGCTATAAACAATAATGAAATCTCAAGATGTCAATTTCACTAATATCATTACATTTTTTGGTACTCTATATCTTAGCTACCACAAATCAGAAAAATGTGTGGTATTTGTCTTTTTGAGTCTGGCTTATTTCACTAAGCATTTTGGTCTCCAGTTGTATCTAATTTGTTGCAAAACACATGATTTCATTCTTTCTTAAAGCTGAGTAGTATTCCATCTTGTTTATATGCCAGATTTTCGTTATCCAGTCATTGGTTGATGGAATGTGAGTTAATTCTATATTTTAGCTATTGTGAATTGAAGTGCTACAAATATGGGGGTACAGGTTACTCTTTCATATCCTGATTTCATTTCCTTTGGACAAATCCCCAGAAATGGGATAGCTGGGTCATATGGCAGAATAAATTTTCAGATTATTGAGGAATCTCCATACTGTCTCCATAATGGTTGTACTATTTTACATTGCCACAGGCAGTGCATTAGGGTACCTTTTTCTCCATATCCTTGTCAGCATTTGTTATTTTTTTGATTTTTGGATGATAGCTATTCAAACTATTGTGAGGTGAAGCCTCATTGTGGTTTTTATTTGCATTTCCCTGATGGGTAGTCATCTTGAGCTTTTTCCATGTGTCTGTTGGCCATTTGTATTTCGTCCTTTGAAAAATGCCTGTTCATTTCCTTTGCCCATTTCTCTTTTTAAAATGTGTATTTATTATTTGAAATACAGAGTTACAAAGAAAGAGAGAGAGAGAGAGAGAGAGACCATACATTTGTTCACTTCCTAAATGGCCATATCAGCCAGGGGTGGGCCAGGCTGAAACCAGAAGCCAGGAACTTCATCTTGCTCTCCCATGTGGGTACAGGGGCCCAAGGAATTGGTCCATCTTCTGCAGCCTTCCCAGGTGCATTAGCAGGGAGCTTATTTGGAAGTGGAGCAGTCGGGACTCTAACCAGCACTCATATGGGATGCTGGTACGGCAGGCAGTGGTTTAACACACCACTCCACAGCACTAGCCCTTTTTTTACCCATTTATTCACTAGACTGTTTTGTTGTTGTTGAGTTTCTTGAGTTCTTTATACATTTTGAGTGTTAATTCTTCCATTTTACTACTTTATATAGTGCCTCTTCTTTAACATATTAATGTAATTATTATAATTGCTTTTTAAGTCTTTCTACTAAACATATGAATAGTTTTGTATATGTTTGCAATATTAGAGCATTCTGAATTTTTTTGTATAATTACTCCTAGAGTGAGTTTTCTGCCTTCTGAAATTTTCATCATTTGAATTCTGCATCTTAGGGTTTCCAGATATCAGTTGCTCTCTGGTTGGTTCTTAAACATCTTATTTTATTCACTAGGTGAGGTCACCATTACCCTTGAATGTTTGCTGGCCTGTGATGTTATTTGTGTGTTGAAAGATTAGGTAGTTTTTCCAGTGTTCATAATGTGGCTTTGTATTTTTCCTTTCAGAAGTTCTAAGCAGTCTGCTCATTTTCTTTGAGCCTGTTGATACTTCTGCTATTTCAACACTAATTGCTGTGCTAAGTTGAGATTTGCTGCAAATCTGTTTTTGGGGTACTGTTGCTATTTCATCATTAGAGGATGCCTCTATCCCAGGTTTGTCTCAAACTCACAGTTGCTGTGTTGTTCAGAATGAAATGGGAAGTGTTTAAAAAGTATAATCCAGTTATGCAATTCTCTGGCTGGGGCCTACCATGGAGACTTTGTCCAAGATCTTCATTGTAGAAGAACTATCCCTGGCTTCCTATGCAATGAGTTGACACCTACCTCCCTTTTCTACCCCCAACTGGACAATTACTCACTCCATGTTGTGCTGCCTGGGATTAGGGGAGAAATAGGAGGAAAGTGGCCTGACCATTAACACCATAATGCCAGATCACACTTGGAGCCTACAGTTCATATCTTGGAGATAGAACAAAGGCCCATGCTGCTATGTGCTGTATGCTGCTAAGGTAGACTAATATCATGAGATCACTACAACTAGTCATAGATGATGTGGACTGGAATATTAGTCTGATTATCAGAGGCCACAAATCACCAACTGGCACTGCTATACCCCGGAAACTCTAACCACAGGCATTGACCTGGGAACCAGAACTGTCTGGCTCTGCCCGGTGTTAGATTTTACCAGCATGGCACTGAGTTCTAAGACACAGTCCTGTGTTCATTTTTGTGTTTTACTCCTCAGTGGTTGGAATCTTGCTCCTTGCTTTCTGCCTGAGGATGGTAAAAGAGTGATCAAGAAGTCCCTGGACCACCCAGCTGACATTAAGCTGAGCTGTACATGAATGTCACAGGCACAGGACCATGTGCAGTCTCATGCGTATGTTTTAGGGTCACAAAAGTGTGGTGGTAATGTAGACTGAAACATAAGTCTGCTGTACTAGGGCACAGGTCTCCATGTGATTATGGGGCAGGTCTAGAGGCTCTGTCTGTAAGTTCTAACCTAGATATCTAGGCTTTCAGCTCTATCTGGTGTTGGGTCTCACCACTGTGGGATGAGCACTGAGCTCCAAGGCCAAGCCCTGAGCTCACTTTCTTGCCCTACTCCTCTGTGGTTGAAGTCTTACTCCTCACTGTCTGCCCAAGGTTGTGGTGCATATAGACAGTGTCTTGGCTGACCAGACTGACTATAATGAAAGTCACACCCGGGTCTCATATCTGCAGGAGACTGCACAGTCTCTGAGTTTTATGCCAGCCCTACACCCCACTGGTAGAGATGCAGGCTGAAACAAGAGTTTGTTCCATTAGGGTTCAGCTTTCTTCCTGATTCTGAGGCAGGTCTAGAAGTTATGTCTGTAAGCACTGGCCAGGGTGTAAGAGCCTTTGGTCGCTATCTGGTGCTGGGTCTCATCTTGGCAGGTGAGAAAGAAATGGACTACCAGTTCTACTCCTTATAGGAAGACTCCTTCCAATTTTCATGTACCACTTCCACTTATAATCCTTTGTCTTGATCTTGTTATATGAGCGCACTAAGCAACAAAGAACTTGGAATTGCCATCTGTTTATATTGTTTCCCTTGTCCATATAAAATTCTGTTTTCCCATTATTGAGGAAATAAGAATACTTATTGAAAGATACATCCTTGTAAAAATATCTACTGATATTTAATATATAATATACAGTGGTATTTTACTATGGAACTTAAATATTCTACTTTTTCATATTTAATATCAATTATGAAAATTGTCAAAAGCCAATAAAGTACTACTCCATATAATCACGCACTGCATATTGACAGTTTTGTCTATGTCAGTCTGCATATACAGTTGTGCTCTCATAAGATTATAATGGAGATGAGAAATTCCAATCTAATGATACTGTAGATGTTGTAATATTATAGCACAATGTGTCACTCACAAGTTTGTTGAGATTCCTGGTGTAAATAAACCTACTATGTTGCCAGTTGTGTAACAGTGCAACGCATACAATCATGTACAGTACATAACGCTTGATAATGATAATAAATGACTATTCTTGGTTTTTATATTTACTATAGTCCATTATATCATTGTTTTAGAGTGTACTCCTACTTATCAGAAAAAAAATTTACAGTAAAACAGTATGTTGTGTTCTACTATCAGCAATCTCGTACATCTCATGTTTACCATGACTCTTGACTTCATCAAGAGGATATCTTAACTTGATTGACCTATGTCATCTAGGTTTGTGTAAGTACACTCCATAATGTTAATTCATTGAAGAAATTATATAGTGAAACATTGCTGAAAATATCTGTGTCATTAAGTAGTGCATGGCTGTGTATGGACATGTGTGTTCATGCATGTAAGTATTATATGAATGTTTCATATTTAATGATTACGCAAGTGAACATTTGTGACCTATTTACTACCCTCGTCCTTTTTTGTATTATACTTCCATTTATTATTCTGTCCTTAGAAATGTAAAGGTTTATTGATGTGCTATGAAATCATTGAGTATTAGTTTTCAGATGCATGTATAAAGAAGTATCACCTAGAAAAATATATTTAAAAATGTAAATTCAAGTCTCTACCCCAAAAGCATCTTATTCACAAGGTCTAGGGAAACTCCAGAAGCCTGCGTTTTTAACAAGGACCTCAGAAGAACAGTTTTGAAAAACTCACTGAGAAGGGAGATGTGACAACCAACATGTTCATTAACAAAATGGATTTAGCAACTGAGACACATACCCTCTTCCTTTCTACAGACTGTTTTGGATATGGTTTTCATTACTTATAATATAACCTGTCTGCTTAGTTGCTTTAGAGCAAAACTGTATAGATATAATTATGTTAGTTAAATGATTTATGGAGGCAATGAAGCAGAGATGGAGAAAGTAAGGTGTACTTATTCAGCTTATAGACAGATAATCTATAATGTTCTTGGTTGGGTAGAGAGCCTTTATAATGGAATGATCAAAGCGTTATCTTTTATTGGAAAGATCAAGCCATTTTCTTTTCAGTGACAAAACTTGTCCCTCTCAATTTAGTCTTTGAGATATATCTTATCCTGTTCTCCTATATGAACAGAATCTGCCAGTTAGATTCAACACCATATCTCAGCATGAAGTTTTATCCTATCACAGGTGTGTAGAAACTACTTCCACGGGTAATTTACACAACTTCTTAAACCCTCCCTTATATCGATGAGCTATGATGGAGATGGGGATTGAATTGAAGTGTAAATTTTTGTGAGTTTACTAAAATAAAATAACTTCAACATTTTAGGATTTAAAATGGATTTTAAAATACACAAAAGGAGCCATAATTATTTTTCTACATTAAATTTCTAGAGATAGAATTGTTATATCAGAGTGTAAGAAGGATTGTTTTAATCAGAAACTATAATTTTAGGAATTTATTTACAGCAATAATCACAGATATAGACAAAGATGGGTACACAATGATGTTCATAAAACCTTAATTCATAATCAAGACATATTAGAAAGAATGCCTTGGTCCATTTTTATTGCTGTAGCAAAACACTTTAAGTTGAGCACTTTATAAACAAAAACAGTTTATTTTGCTCCCAGTCCTGGAGGCCCAAGGGCAGGGTACTCACTTCCGCTCAGCTCTGGTGAGTACCTAGTGGCAGATGACATCATAAAGGTGGGAGCATGTGTACAAGACATCACAAGGTGAGGCAGGAAATGACGTCTAGGGTGGCACAGTATTACTTTTTCTTATTAATTCTTTGTTAATATAAAGAAAACAGATTTCAAGTAGTTCATAGATACATTTCTTAAAACATAATGCTTGCCTTACTCCCTCCTTTCTTTTTTTGTTGTTAAATTTATATATAATCAGTAGTGCTTATAGACATTAACTCACTGTGTAGGAACAGTGCTAATTTCTTCTAAGAGCAACAGCCCAATGACTTGATTAATTCACACTTGGCCCAGCTGTTAAAGATTCCATCATCTCTTACATTGCCACACTGGGAACCAAGCTTCCAACGTGCAAACCTTTGGGGAATGAACCACCTCTAAACCATTCCAATACACTGTAGCAGAAGGCTGATTATGTAAATTATGACTGAATTTTTATGAATGAATTCTATACCACATTAAAATCATAATACTGAAGTATATTTATTGACATAGTAAAAAGATCATAGTTTTAGATTTTTTTCAAAAATCAAGTTAAAATAGAATATGTAGTATATAGTTAAATTTTTGGAAAATTTATACAAAAACACACACTCTATTTGCTTAGAAAGAAGTCTGTAAAAATATATATATCAACCTGATGAAATATTAACAGATTTATCTGTGAGTAGTGGTATTACATGTGATTTTTATTTTATTTTGTGCTTATGTTTTCCTATATACTTTTATGTTATTATGCATTATATTTTCTCTGTTTTACTTATGAGAAAATAATTTGTTCCATGAAATAAAATACATAAAATTATAATGTACCTTTTTTCCACTGAGATTTAATATGACTCAGGTTTTAAATGGATAAATGCATGTGTCATGCCACTAAATCTATCAGCACAAAGTTTATCAACTTGAATTTTTCAGTTGTAACCTTTACACTTTTGTACACCGGCTACATTATTTAAAATCTTTTTGAAGATATTCATTTGGTGCTGATGAGGGAATGATTATATGACTCATTTGCCACAAACTCCATTGCACATGAAGCTGGTCACTATCCCTCTGTGAATATTCCCGAGTAAAAAGTTTGCATTTGTTATACAGAAGACCTAGATATAAATGGCAGGACTTCAAATCATTACAGTGTGTTTTAATACAGATCTCAATATTGATCTTGTTAATAAAATGAACAACAGTGTCACTAAATTCCATACATTCCCCAATTAGGTAAGCCTTTGATAATGCAAGTACAATTTCCTCTTTTTATTGTGCTTCTGAGAACGTGTGTGTGTGTGTGTGTATGTGTGATGAAGACTGTGTTTTCTTCCTCTTCTTGGTATTTACCCAGTTTTAGTGGTGCATATGCTTTAGTGGCTGTCCAGGGAGGTACACCTGGGTGGCACAGTTTTTGACAGTGCATATTTTTATTCTACTGATGGCTTGATAGATAGCTCATAAACATAGAAATCTAGGTTCAAAATAATTATCTCTTGATTTTTAAATTTCTTGTTAATATGAATAGAATATATTTCATGTATTTCATAGAAACAGTTCTCAGAAAGTAACCATACTTCCATGATTTCACTGTCTTCTAGCTATTTTCCAGCATTGTGGAGAAGCCTGATACCATTCTGAGATAAGATCCTGAGTATGAAACATGTTCCATCTCCCTGGAACTTTTAGGACCTCTTTATTTCCTCCAGTTTTCTAAAATTTCATGATGATGTGTCTTTTTGTGCACTGTGTTCAGCATTTTTTTGAAGAGGTTGAGTTAGTGTGAAAGAGAGAGAGAGAGAGAAAGGTCTTCCTTCCGTTGGTTCACCCCCCCAAATGGCCACCACTGTGCGCTGTGCCGATCTGAAGCCAGGAGCCAGGTGCTTCTCCTGGTCTCCCATGTGGGTGCAGGGCCCAAGCACTTGGGCCATCCTCCACTGCCTTCCTGGGCCATAGCAGAGAGCTGGACTGGAAGAGGAGCAACCAGGACAGAACCAGTGCCCCAACCAGGACTAGAACCCAGGGTGGCGGTACCGCAGGTGGAGGACTAGCCAAGTGAGTCACGGTGCCGGCCTGTGTTCAGCATTTTATGAGTCATTTCAATCTGGAAATTCATGTGCTTCAGGCTGGGGAAATTTCCTCAGTTTATTTCCTTGATTATTTTCTTCCCTCTGATTTCTATATTCTTTCTGCAACTCTTATTATTTGAATCTTGTATATCTTGGATAACTCTTCTGATTTTTTTGTTTTGTTATCTTTCCTCTCCCATTTTTAGATCTATGCCTTTTTAAAAAAAAAAGCTGTTTATTTATTTATTTATTTATTTATTTGGAAGGTGGAGTTACACAGAGAGAGGGAGAGACAGAGACAGCAATCTTCCATCCTCTGGTTCACTCTCCAAATGGCCACAACAACCAGGATTGGGCCAGGCTGAAGCCAGGAACCAGGAGCTTCTTCCAGCTCTTTCATGTGGTTGCAGGTGCCCAAGGTCTTGGATCATCTGCTGCTGCCTTCCCATGTGCATTAGCAGGGAGCTGGAATGAAAGTGGAGCAGCCAAGCCATGAACCCAAACCCATTTGGGATGCCAGTATCGCCGGCAGGGACCTTATGTGTCTCAGTAATGTTCAGAAGTTATGGAAAACAACTGACGACTTGTAGAGAAAAATGGTTCTTGAATGCCTTGATACCCTCCTGAAATTCCACTAAAATCATAGCTATGCCACAATGACAGGCCCTCTCTGTGCCTTTTCTGCTCTGCTTTCTGGGATATGTCTGGAACTTTATCTTTTAACCCTTCTTGTTGAGCTTCATATGTGACACACTGTATTGAATTTTCAAGAACTCTTTATTATTTTAATGTTTCTTTTTGTTTTTTAAATGTTTATTTTTTTTCATACACACACGCACAGGGAGAGAGAAACATCTTCCATCTGCTGGTTCACTCTTCAAATGCCCACAGGAGCCAGGGCTGTGCCTGGCTGCAGCTAGAAGCCAAGGACTCCATCTGGGTCTTTCATTTGGGTAACAGGGACCCAGCCACATGAGTCTTCATCTGTTGCCTCCCAGGGTGTATTAGCAGGAACCAGGATCGGAAGTGAAGTAGCTGGGACTTGAATAGGCACTTTGATATGGGATGCAGGCATCCAAGTGGCAGTGTAATTTTCCATGCCACAACACCTGCCCCTAATTTATCTTTTACAGAAAATGGTTCTCATTTCATGGGTCAATGATTTATCCCTTTGAAGATACTAGATTTTAAAAATCATGTTTTCATTTATACTCCTTTTCCTCCAAGTTGCTTGATTGGGTCTAGTTTTATTGATATTCAGCTGTTATTTTGCAGACTATTCTCAAATGTCTAGTTATACTTGACAGCCACTTCATATTGAACCTTCTAAGATCAGATTGGAAGCTCTGTGTGCAAGATGAGTTTTTTTGGTTGAGGCTTCCGGTCACATTTAACCATGTGATCTGGTTAAATCGTTCCATGGGGAAATACAAATTTTTTAATTTCCTTCCTCTAGGGTATAGACCTGGCCGTCATCGGAATTATAGTGGGAGAAGAATGATGGTATTCTTAATATTCAACATGTGAGCTTTTAAACAATCCTTGTGTTAAATACAGTATTGCAATCTTTGGTCATCCCTAGTATCTTCCCATTTCAGAGATCCCTTATTTTACCTTCTCTGAAGCATTGACTTCCCTCGTTTTTCAATGGGTAAAGAAAGGGCAGAATACCAGTTACATGAAACAGATAAGTGACTTGGATTCTAACTCTTCTGATAAATTGGCATAAACATTTAAAACCAATTTCCCTGCCTTTAGCCTCCTTCACCTTCTAGAGGTTACAGGCACTACATTTTCCTGGTTATTTTAGAGGTACCATTATGTACATCTTACTGTTCCTTCGCTTCTTCCAGTGAAGTTTTGGGATTCAGCTTTTCTGAGTGTGTCATGTCAATTTCCATTCATCCATCTGCTTTCCAGATTGCAACATTTTGTTTCTTGTTATTTCTCTCCCTAATCTTCTGGTCCTATTAATATTGGACCCCCTTCCTGCTTTAATTTTTGTTGCTATGATTTTAGTGGAATTTCAGGAGGGTATCAAGGCATTCAAGAACCATTTTTCTCTACAAGTCGTCAGTTGTTTTCCATAACTTCTGAACATTACTGAGACACATGATCACAAAGCAAGTAGCATGCATTTCTGCTGTTGTCTTCCCTGTGTAGGCATGGAGTGGTTCCTCCTCAGCTTAGATTCAGTCTTGGATTATATGTCTTCACCTCATAGAAGCCTTCCTGATATATTTATTTCAGGTAATTCCTGAGTCCTCCATTATTTACTAAGACAGTGCCACACTCTTTTATCACTAACAGAAAAAACAATTTGCATTTATTTTGTTAAATAATATTAAGGGGTTTTGGTCTTTGTTCCAGCTTAGAATGTTAGCACCTTGAAGGAATGAGGAGCAATGCGTCTCTGGTTTACCAGTATTAAAATAACACTAGGCACCAACTAGACACAAAATAAATGTGTATTGAATTATATCAGACATAGAGCTGTCCTTCTAAAGGGATGTTGAAGCACTGCCCCAAACCTTTTGAATGATATATCAAACAGAACATAATAACGCAAAACAAACAAAATGAATAAGGCTCAGTTTCATAGAATACAGCTATTTATTTCTGAATCGTCAATTATACTCTAGTATTCCCTTCTTACTCAGATCCCATAAGCATTACTCCTATGTGCTGTTCTACTAACAGTTAAGAAATCAGAGAAGGCCAGAATCAATAAGAATTTTGACCAGCTTTTGTAACAAAAGTTTACAAAGCTTTAGAGTTTTCTGGACTTCTGAAGTCCTGCATTAGCAAGAGGTTTTTTTTTTTTTTTTTTTTTTTTTTAAATTGAATCTGGCCTATGAAGGGGAAAAACATTTTTGGAGCTAGAAAATGTTTGAATTGCTGCAGTATTAGAAAAGAAACCAATTTATCGAATGGCACAGCTGTTCACTGTATGATCATTATGATCCTTGTTATTTGGGTGCTGGTTGGTATTTATATCTAATTAGCTCTCTTACACACCATCAAGCAATCTGCATTTAGGGAATAGAGAAAAACTAAAATATATAGAGTTCCAAGCTGCCAAAAACATATAACAGAATGAATTCAGGTTTAATTCACTGCAGACTGATTATTAACAAACCACTGAAATTAGTTAGTTTGCATTTACTTGTGTGGGTTTTTTAATACTAGAGGAAAAGGCAACAGGAATAAACATCTTCAGAAATAATTTTCTATCTTAAACGACTGACTTTTTTTTCTACATTACTTACTGACCTTGTAAAACTGGACTGCTGTCAAAAAGAGATTTTGTAATTCATGGCTTTAGTGATGTCTATTTATTGGCATACATATAACATTTTATAATACATTAATAAAAACATCAGTTGTAAGTTCTTTATGAGCAACTTATGTGTTTCACAAGTAAAGTCATCTTCCTGCTATACCGCAATGCATGCAAACACTTGTGGGCAGATTAGTGTTTATGGAAACACAAGTGGTGACAACTAAGTTGTGAGGATCATATTTAGCTATTATAAATAGCATCAAAACAGACTATCATATGAGGAAAAACCATAATGACTCCATTGCATTTATCATCTTACCTTTTCATTCTGTTTTTTTAAATTTTTTTATTTTTTTATTTTTTTTTGACAGGCAGAGTGGACAGTGAGAGAGAGAGACAGAGAGAAAGGTCTTCCTCTGCCGTTGGTTCACCCTCCAATGGCCGCCGTGGCCGGTGCACCGCGCTGATCCGAAGGCAGGAGCCAGTGCTTCTCCTGGTCTCCCATGGGGTGCAGGGCCCAAGCACTTGGGCCATCCTCCACTGCACTCCCTGGCCACAGCAGAGAGCTGGCCTGGAAGAGGGGCAACCGGGACAGAATCTGGTGCCCCGACTGGGACTAGAATCCGGTGTGCCGGTGCTGCAAGGCGGAGGATTAGCCTATTGAACCACAGCGCCGGCCATTCTGTTTTACATTTTAATTTTGATTTGGAATAATTTCAGATTTATGGAGAAATTGCAAAGATAGCACAGGGTTGTCATCTACTGAATGTTTGTGTTCTACCAAAACCCAAATATTGAAACCCTAACCCCACTGAGGAGAAGTTTGGAGATGGGGCCCTATTAAAGTTAAATGAAGTTAATAAGGGCCGGCTGTGACCTGAAGGGATTACTGCTATTTTGAGACAGAGGGTTCTCCCCTTTCCATTCTGTCTCTCTATCCCCTTGTGACCATGTGCTGAGGAAAAGCCATGTGAGGATGTACTGAGGAGGTGGCTGTATCAGCAAGGGTTCTATATCAATAGGATATGTACATGGATATATGAGGGGGGATTTATTAGGAGAATTGGCTCACATGATCATGGCAGCCAACAACAGGTTGTCTGTAGGCTGAAGAACCTGGCATTCCAGTTGGTGGCCAGTACGAGTCCTAGGGTCTCAGAACCAAGAAAGCTGTGGTGTTACTCCCAGTTCAAAGCTAAAAACCTGAATACTGGCAAGAGGCAACTGGTATAAGTCCTTGAGTCCAAAGCCAGGAGTTGAGCAGGTCAAGCATGTCCCAACTCAGAGTGAGAAACCAATTTTCATTCTGCAATTAGTAGTTTCTCCAGACTCCCAGCTAATTGATGGTGCCTAACCATATTGAGGTGGAGTCTTCCCACCTGGTCCATTCAGATTCATATGCAAACTTCACTTGGAAACATCCTCACAGACACACCCATATAATGCTTTACCAAGTGTCTTGATGTGCCTTAATCCAATCAAATTGACACCTAAAATTAACAATTACATTGACTGTCCACAAGCCAGGAGGAGAGCCCTCATTATAACAGACCATCAGTACCTTAATATGCAATGTCCAGTCTCCATACATGTGAGAATATAAATTTCTGTTGTTTAAGCTACCTAGTCTATGGCATTTTGTTATGAAGCCACAAGTTAACAGAGTTCCCATATTCCCTTCACCTAGATTGCCCTAATATATAACATAATATATAACACAATAGACAACAATGGTACATTTATTAAAATTAAGAAATCGACAGTGATGTAATCATATTAACTAGGCTATAGAATTTATTCAGATTTACCCGATTTATTCACTAATGCTCTTTTGATGTTTCAGGATCCAGTCTAGGACACTACATTGTTGTGTCCTATATTATATGTGTCACATATCTTTCAATATGTGACAGCTTCTCAGTTTTCTCTTGTCTTTCATGACCTTGATACTTTTTTCTAATCATTTCTCACATGATTGGTTTGAGATTATGGATTTGGAGATGTATATTAAAAGAGGTGACATCATCTTCTTATTGCATTATATCAGGGAGTCAATACTGTCAATAAAACTTATTACTGGTGATGGTAACCTTGATTGCTGGCTGCATTTAGTGACTGGTCAAAGTGATGTCTGCTCTATTTCTACATCGCACAGTTGCCATTTTTCCCTTTCCATATTATTTATATTAGAAAGTCATTAAATCCAGCTATGCTAAAGGAAAGTATCAAAGAATTTGTGAGGGGCCGGTGCTGTGGTGCAGCTGGTTAAAGCACTGGCCTGCAGCACTGGCATCCCATATGGGCACCAGTTCGAGCCCCAGCTGCTCCAGTTCCCACCCAGCTCTCTGCTATGGTCTGGGAAGGCAGTAGAAGATGGTCCAAGTGCTTGGGCCCCTGAACCCATGTGGGAGACCCAGAAGAATCTCCAGGCTCCTGGTTTCAGCTCAGCTCTGGCTGTTTTGGCCATTGGGGAGTGGACCAGCAGAGAACAGTATTTGAAACTATGATGTGGTCACGAGGTATTACCCCTTGTGTCTGGAGCATAATTACTTCTAAGCTGTCTCACAATATGGCTAGGGAATACTAGGGGACTTCATAAAATTCATTGAAAATTTGCATTGCCCTTTTTCTTTTCTATAAACTTTCTGAAAGACCCTCCTATTTGTAAATGTGCTGATGAGGTATGCATATACATTTATATTTATTGCTTTATTTGTATGTGTATACATGCTGATAGAGAGATACAAATATTAACTCATAGTGATGTCTGAAAATCAACCACAGGGTTGATTCTAGAGTTATTCCTTTGATTATTTGCAATTTCTTTTTGTTCTAAGTGTGAAACCTGGCTCACATTATTTACAATATATGTGCTAATTTGTTCACATATACTATAGATATAATTTCAGAATTGAGTGTATTTTTGTGTAAGGTGAAAGGTAGTGGTCTTGCTTCATGCTTCTGCATGTGGAAATCTAGTTTTCCCAGCACCATTTGTTGAATAGACTGTCCTTTCTCCAGGAATAGGTTTTATTTTTTTATTTTCTATTTTTTTATTTTTTTTTGTTTTTGTTTTTGACAGCTAGAGTTAGAGAGAGAGAGAGAGAGAGAGAGAGAGAGAGAGAGAGAAAGCTCTTCCTTCCATTGGTTCACCCCCCAAATGGCTGTTATGGCCAGCGCTGCGCCAATCTGAAGCCAGGAGCCAGGTGCTTCTTCCTGGTCTCCCATGCAGGTACAGGGGCCCAAGCACTAGGGCCATCCTTCACTGCCCTCCCAGGCCACAGTAGAGAGCTGTACTAGAAGAGGAGCAACTGGGACTAGAACCCGGTGCCCATATGGGATGCCGGTGCTGCAGGTGGAGGATTAACCAAGTGAGCCACTGTGCCAGCCCCCAGGAATTGGTTTTAGATCCTTGATCAAATTAACTGAAAAGTGATCCCTGTTAAAAATAAGAGTGGGAATAAGAGAGGGAGCAGATGTACAGTTCAGCCCATGCTCACTCGGATTTACCCCTAATGGTAGAGCTAGAAACGTGCCAGTGGATTCCAATTCAATCCCAGCAAGGTGGCATGTACCAATGCCATCTCACTAATCAAAATGATCAGTTCCAGTTCATAATTGATCATAGTGATAGGATTAAGTGTCAAAGGGATCATATAAACAAGACTAATGTCTGCTAGTAATAACTGATAGAATTAAAAAGGAGGGAATGATCTAACATGGGAAGCAATTCTGATACACAGCAGACTCATAGAATGGCAGATTTGCTAAACAGCACTCTGGCCTCATTATCAGCCTTTAAGGCATTCAGATCTGGCTAAAAAGCCCATGAGAGTTTCTCAGGCATGGAAAGTCAAGACACTGTGGCAAAAAAAATGACCTAAATGAAAGATCTCTGTGATTGAGATCCCATCAGAAAGAACAGGCCATCAAAGAAGGAGGTACCTTTCTCTGAAGGGAGGAGAGATCTTCCACTTTGACTATGGCCTTGTCTAAATAAGGTCGGAGTTGGTGAACTCAAGAGGCTTCCATAGCCTTGGCAGCTCATGACAAGAGCCTCAGGTGATTACTGACATCATCAATAAGAGTGTCAATTGTTAAATCAACAACAGGAGCACTGTGCACCTACTCCTCATATAGGATCTCTGTCCTTAATGTGTTGTACTATGTGAATTAACGGTAAAACTAGTACTGAAACAGTACTCTGTACTTTGTGTCTGTGTGGGTGCAGTCTGTTGAAATCTTTACTTAGTCTATACTAAGTTGATCTGTATATAAAGATAATTGAAAATTAATCTTAATGAAGAATGGGATGGGAGAGGGAGTAGGAGATGGGATGGTTGCAGTTAGGAGGGAAGTTATGTGGGGATAAGCTGCTATAATCCAAAAGTTGTACTTTGGAAATTTATATTTATTAAATAAAAGTTGAAAAAAATTTGACTTCTTATTTCTTTTTACAGTACTCTACTTATTGCAACTGGAAAGCCAATTTCAGGGAACTGGGAGATCAGAAACTATCAGGCTTATAGCAGGAACAAGCTAGGGGTCAGATTTCTTTGTAACTGGAGTTCATTCTTTATTGTGATAAGTACTCTGGCACTGTTTTGGTACTTCATTGCTGGGACATGATAACACATGAGTGCTGATGCCTTTGGCAGGCAGTACTTAGAATTAAACTCTTTACCTCTAATGTATAAGTTCTAGAAAACATTACTACTAGCAGTTTCTGCCGCACGTGTAGAATTAGGACAGTTTGGTTATTTGCATTTCAGAGATTATGAGCGAGAAACACATAACTGAAATGAGAATTCAGTACCCTGATCACTGAAGTAATAACCCAGCCTAATGCCGTCAATTGCATAAGTCAAGTTGGTCTGTGTATTTTCTCTTTTATTGGTCACTTTCAAGAAACATTTATTTGCACAGATTTTGAGGAACAATTTAAATCTCTGCTTATGGCAATGTGAAGAATGTTAAAATAAGGCACACATATAGTAAGGGTTCTGACTTATAGTTTCTAACATTTCAAGCTTTGACTTCCAAGATAAGGTTTTTTCTTTGACATATGGTAACTGGGGAATATTTTGAGATACCAGCCACTAGTTAGTTCTATAGAGCTACTAGCATTTCAATAAGAATAATATTCTACATCTTAGGAAAGCAGTGATGTTATTAAATACAATGAACCATTTGCAGAGAAAAGATCTAACCTACTCTGAAGAGCTTTTCTGTTCAACTGGTAATCATCAGCAGGACAGTTCTCTGATTTAGCATCTGCTACTCAGAATTCATAATTTAGAATAACTGAAAGCAAGTCTATTCAGAGGTCATCTAATTGAATTTGGATGCATTTTTGTAAAAGAAAAAGTCAAAAGTCTGTGTGCCTCAGAAATCATGTAATGTATTTCTCATCATTATTTTGCCTGATATAATATCCCCTTATTTCCTTTTCTGATATAGAAGCTAGGTTACTGTAACACAAGAGTCAGTCCCAACAAACATGTCATTATTGTGTGGCTTATTCTGACTTTCCTCCCTCCTTCCTCTGGACCCCCTAACGAGTATCCCCAATGCACTCAGTCACTTGTGGTTAACAAATGTCATTCTACTCTGAAACCAAGTGGGTCACTCCCCACAATTCCACATCAGTCTCTGGAAATAGAGGGAAGATGAGAATTAAGAATGGAATAAATCTTATAGTTGACACAGCTGTGCTCTGAATCTAGTCAATTTTATTTTAGATGGTTATAAACCAGTAAGAACTATGGATTTTGAAAATATCATATTATTATGCCCTTTAATTCCTATGAACTTTTATACCTGACAATTGGCTAATTAGAAAAGAATATGTATGTGTTTTACATGATTCACTTGGCATACCTCAACACCTTTCTTTCCAACGAGACTACAGATATGGTACATGATTGCATTGCATAATTATATACTATATTATCTACAGCTAATAGAAAGAGACATTGCTGCATGGAGACATGTCAGGTTTAAACATTTAAATGCTGTTAGAATGGAAACTCTGTTCAGTTGCATATAAATTAGATAAAAGGACATGATTTGTTTAGCCTGGACAGTGTTCTCAGTGTAGTACAGATTAAGCATTTAAGTCATATTGAGAGAGACATTTTCTCCTCAAGGGATCTATAAGCAACATCTATCACATTCAAGAAAATACTTCTCATTTGAACTCCTAGAAATATTCCCAGGGTATCTTTCACCCCTGCCAGCTGTTGTCACAGTTTGACAGTAGATGTATCAGCAAGGCAACAATGCCTAATTGCCTGCACCCTGTCAATGCAATATGGAGTATTTCTGGTCATCCACATGCTGATTATGATAATAGTCAAAGGAAAAGTCAATGGAGAAGAAATATAAAACAATGGAAATATCTCTCTGATAACTTGTCAAATGCTGAGATTTTTTTTTTTTTGTTCAACACTCAACAATCTTTAGAATTGCCACCTAAATTAATTCTTTTTTAAAAAGAGTGATTTATTTATTTGAAAGAGCAACAGGGAGAGAGAGAAGGAAAGACCAAGAAAGACCTTCTGTCTTGTCTGCTGGTTCACTACCTAAAAGGCCAGAACAACTAGGTTTGGGCTAAGCCAAAGCCAGGAACCAGGAACCCCATCCATGTCTCTAATGTGGGTGGCAGGTGCCTAGATACTTGGACCATCTTCCACTCCCTTCCCAAGTGCATAAGCAGGATGTTGCACTAGGAGCAGAGGAATCAGGACTCAAACCAGCACTCTGCTATGGGGTGCTGGCAACGCAAACAACAGCTTAACCCACCATGTCTTAACACAGGCCTCCCAACAATACTCAAATGATTACACTGTAAAACTTTGAGGAATTTGGATTTTAAAGACAGAATGATGTTTATACGTAGATCTAAACCTCTCCCTCTGGGAATTTTCTCATCATGGAATGTTCATATATTCCTGTATTTTCTGTACCAGAAGATATTGGAGAAAGAAGCTAGTAAGAAAACAGGTATCATGATCTATGTGGCTACAATATGTCAGTCCCTGTGCTTTGTGTTTTATGTGTGTGTAAAGTCCTTAAATATCATAATAGCACTTTGAAAATTAGGAAATACAGGTTTTAGAGAGGTTATGTGCCTTGCCCACTTGTTATGTATGTACCACTGAACTTCTCACTTCAAAAGTATCAACTCAAGCATAATGCCTTAGCCACAATTGAGAAAAATCACTGAACACTCAAATTTGAAGATGGCTGGATTACCCTACATAGTGACTCAGAGTGGTTCCTCATGATCTTTCACTTGGATTTTGGAAACTTCTGTTCCGTTATCAGAACATTGTTCTATGCCTGCAGCTTCTCTGCATATTCCTTCCTTTACTTATCCAATCTGACTCACGGGCATGGACTCTGTTTTTTTTTTTTTTTCTTCTTTCATAGACCAAATAACTGAGTTTAGGATTGGCACTCTCCTTGTTCCAATTTTGCTTACAGACTTTTACTATCAGTTCCTCTTACTAAAGCCTTGATCATATCAATACCACAATGTCATTATAGCTCACCTGTTTTTCAGTAGTTTTAACATGGACAATTAGTAGATGGTCAATCTCTTGCCCAGAAAATAAACATTAAGCAACCATGTTGGTTAGATGTTTATCACCCTACATGTGTGATCACGCAAGTCATATGCACTTACCAGATCTCAGCAATTTTAGCAAATATTTCTATAATTTTGCTTTCTTACTCCCTGCAAACACTTTTTAATGCCTTGTTTACTATGCTGATATAGTCTAACTACATATTACTGTTATATTCCTCAGACTTGATGGAGAAAGAACCCTTTAGATGGGAGTTGCCGTCTGCATCTTCATCAAATCAGAAAAAAACTCTCAAACCCATAGCTTCCACAAGACCACAAGGCAGATAAAATCCACAGATTAGTCAAAAGTCACAAGGAAGGAAATGAAGACAAGAATTGTGGAGATTGACAACTTATTTTGGAGGTAGCAGATTTAAGAAAATACTAGCATAAACAACTTCCTGAAAGATAGATGATAACCATGAAGTGAAAAAGCAATGTTTTTTTTAATGGAAACTAGGTGTAGCAAATGGATTAGCAGGTTTAAATAGAGTTTATTTGGAAAAAAATATGAAATAGGACTGAAGGTGGATGGTTGGCACAGCAGATGAGACACTGCTTAGGATGCCTATATCCCATATTAGGGAGCCTGGTTCAGGTCCCAGCTCCTCTGCTTCTGTCAAACTTCCTGCTAATATTCATTTGAGGAGGTAGCACATAGTTCAAGTTCTTGGGTCCCTGCCATCCCCTAAGAGACATGGATTGAGTTTCAGGCTGCTGGCTTCAGCCTGGTACTGCCCTAGCTCTTGTAGGTGTTTGAGGAGTAAATCAGCAAAGGGAAGAGTCTGTCTGTCTGTCTCTCTCCCTCTCCCTCTCCCTCCCTCCCTCCCTCCCTCTCTCTCCCTCCTTCTCTCCCAGTCCTTCTCTCCCTTTCCTTCTCTATCTCTCCCTCTCCCTGTCTCCCTCTGTATCTATGTGTGTGTGTCTCTCATTTTCAAGTAGAATGAAAATAAGAAATAGAAATTGAAGTAAAAGACCTGCACAAGACATGAGAGTATTTCAATAAATTTGTGCAAAAACTTAATTAAAAGGTAAGTTTGATTTTGTGCAAAAACCTTTGTAATTCACATATAACTTTTTTCATAATTTGCCTTTTCCATGAACTTTTAAAAAGACCTTTTATATTTTCAAAAACTCATCTGCCTCTGTAGCAGTATAAATGGAAAAATTCTTTGGGTATAAAGTGGTAAACCAACCTAAAAATAGCTGGTCCAGGAAAATCTTACTCATTTATGAATAAATAATATAGAATAGGACTCACATGGCATGGACATAAAATGTCATAAGAGAAAATATGGAGAAGAGGAGAAAAACATAGAAACAAAAGAACACTTACCAGAATATGCTGCAATAAAATAAATGGCTTAATTAAAATGAATCAATCACATTTAGAAAGGAAGACCACAGTTCAGAAATGTACAGACAGGAAAGAAATGATGAGTCAACAGAAGCACTGAAGTGTGATTTGGAATCCACTAAGGAAATTAAGACTATAAAGAGAAAATATCTGAAACAAAAACAGAACTGGTAGGATCACAAAGAAAAAGGACACTGTGGAATACTGGGTGCGATACTATGACCTAACAAGAAATATGTTTATTTGTCTTTGCCCCTGCTTCCTGACCTAAAGTTCCCGAGAATCTTTTGTCCTAATAGTTGGTTTTTATCACCATTTCCTGATACAGATTTCTTAAGACTTTGTAATTTCTTGAGTGATAGAAGTATCTGATGCAGAACATTTAAGTCCCTTGGAATTTTTTGTGTAATAAGAGCATCTTTTGTTCTAATAATATGATTTTGGTGGGCTCCTGAATAGTCATAGGATAGGGGCTGTTTGCTTGGAGAACCAAGCATATAATTATAGGATTAGAACTGGGGAAGGGAAAAGAACAAAAGTTGAGCTCATCACCAATGGCCAGCTTTGCAATCAACCATTCCTACATAAGGAAACTTCCATTAAATACCCTTAAAGACAGAGTTTAAAGAGGTTTTTGATTGCCAAACATGTGGAGCTAACTCGACAGTGACATGCCTGGAAAAGGCATGGAAATTCTGTTCCCCTTCCCACATTTCTTAATATATGCATTTCTTCCATCTGGCTTTTCATCTGAGTACCATAAAACATCCTTTATAATAAATGAGTAAAGGCAAGGAGAGTGTTTCTCCAAGTTCTATGAAGTGCTGTAGAAATTTAACTGAAGGGGAGAGGACCAAAGGAATTTCTAACTTGTAGTTGGTCACTCAGAAGTATAGGTGACAACCTACTAACAATTGACACTGAATTGGGGGACAATCTTAATGGACTGAGGCCTGGACCTATGAGATATGATGTAACATCCATGAAGATAGTGTCAGAACTGAATTAAATTATAGGACACTCAGTTGGAATCTGATGGAGAATTGGTCATTGATTATCCATGTTTTGGGTAAAGAAGTGTTATGTGTAAGTGTGCCAGTAGAGAGAGAAAACCATTTGTTTTCTTCTTAAGACAGAGCTAGGAATATAGAAGACATACATTAAATAGTGATGATAATAATAAAAATGAATAAACAGTTAAAAGGATTGGGTGAGAAATTGATAGAATTATAAGTTTGAAGAGGGGAGTGAGCTTATGTGTAATCAGAGTGTCTGAGGAAGAAAACTAAAACTATGAAAAAGAACAAATATTCAAATATATTGTTCAATAAAATTCTACCGGAGAAAAGATCAAAGGTACATTTAGAAAGAACTGTGTAAGGGACACTGTGTGTTTAAGACAAAGTTGAACCAGAATGGTCAATTCTGGGAAATATCCTAGTGAAGTTATTGGTTGTTAAAGATAGAGGAGGAATCTTATGAGCAGTCAGACAGAAAGATCAAGTCATGTATAAGGAGAAAATAATTAAGCTAGCCTCTGATTTCTCCCCAGAAAAATTCTCCTCCCAAAGACAGTGATGCAACATCTACAGAATAGTCAAGGAGAAAAAAGTGTGAGCCAGTGATTTATATCCAGTCAAACTGTCCTTCATGTATAAAGGCAAGAGACAAATGGTTTTGAATTGACAAGATTATAAAGACTATTGTTTCTGTGAGCCTTGTTGGGAAAACTGCAAGGGGACTAATTTGAGGCAAAATAGTGATGACAAAATTAAACCAAAAGATAGGTAACAGACTTGGAATACATTTGACTGTATATCTAAGACCAAAACAAAAATGAGAACAGAGTGACAAAATATAATATAAAATTATGTACCTTTCAACATGAGATTATATAATTCATAACAATAGGGAGGGGTATGGAAAGAATATAGAGGTAGAGTAAGTGCACTGATTGCCTCATGTGTAGTAGATGGGGAAGAAAAAGAAGTCATTTAAATACAATAAGATACAGTAATTGTTGAGACAAGAAATAGTTTTATGCATATATATACATATATATATGTATATATAGTTCCCCCAAACCAAATGCTGAAATATTGAGTGTTTAGAAAGACCTGTGTAAGGTGGTTAAAAGACAGCCTGAGATGTCCATGTCCCATATGGAAGAGCCTGGGTTTGAATCTTGGCTCTGCTGCAGGTTGTGACTCCCTGCTGATGCACATCCTGGAAGGCAGCAGGTGATGACCCAAGTACTTGGGTCACTGCTACTCCTGTGAGAGACATAGATTGAGTTCCTGGCTCCTGGTTTAAGCCTGGTTCAATTCTGGCTTTTTTTTTTTTTTTTTTTTTTTAGGAATCTGGGGAGTGAACCAGCAGATAGAAGATATTTTCTCTCTCTCTCTCTCTCTCTCTCTCTCTCTCTCTCTCTCTCTCTCCCTCTTTCTCTCTCTGCCTTTCAAATATAGTAATAAATAGGTAAAATTTTTAGAACATCTTGAAGGCCAAATATATGAAATAAGAAGGAACAGTACATGAGGTCAGAGAGGCAATGGCCGCAGGGTGGTACGATGGGGCAGGCATATCATATAGGGCCTCTAAGTCCTTTGGATTTGAGAAAGAAGCCATGCAGGGTTCTGAGCAGAGGAGCATCATAATATCTGAGTTATGATTTAAATAGATAGTGTGGAAGGAAGGCAAAGGAGGAATCTGGGAGTCCAGTAGGGAGGATTATTGTAGTGATCTAGATAAAAGATGATTATGGCTAGAAAAGGGTTTTAGCACTGAGGCCAGTGAGAAGTGACCGGGTTTAGGCTGTTTTAAAGAGCCAACAGAATTTCCTACAGAATTGAGAATGGAGTATGGAGTATGAGAGAAAGAGAAGTATAAAGAATGGATTCCAAGTTTTGGCATGGAATAGCTTCTGGTTGGTGACATTTGCCATTTATGGAGAAGGGAAAACTGTAGCTTTTGTGGAATGGGAGAAGAGGGATATCAAGTTTAATTTGGAAGATGTCAAATTTGAAACGTCTGTTAGACATGAGTGGAGATTTTGAGTAGGCAGTTGGAAATATAAGTCTGGTCTTCAGAAGAGCTAACATTACCAACTTGGAAGTCTTAGCCATATAAATGGTATTTATTGGATGAATTCAGTACTGATGGAGGTAAAAAGGGTACCTGCACTTTTGGTACCATACCTGCACACCACTGGGGGCAGCAGATGAGGGTTCAAGTGCTTGGGTCCCTCCCACCCATGTGGGAGACATGAATAGACTTCCTGGTTCCTGGTTTTGGCCTGGCCCAGTCAATCTCAATCTCAATCTCTCTCCCCCCTCTCTCTCCCCCTCTCTCTTCCCCTCTCTCTCTCCCCCCTCTCTCCCTCTCTCCCCCTTTCTCTCTCCCTCTCTCTCCCTCTCTCCCTCTCAAGTAAATAAACTTTTTTAAAAAAAGCTATATTTTTTCTGTTTATAGGATAGGCTTCAGACCTTTTTCACAATTATTCCTGTGAAAAATTTAGTCAATTCTCTATCCTAATGAACATAAATGCACACCATTGTGCTCATTGTTCATTCTGAATTGCTATGTGTTAGCTACAAAAAGGGGATAGATTCCCATTTCAATGAGCAAAGGGATTTGTACATGTATACAAGGTGATAATAATCTAAAGGAAGGTGCCTGTAAATTTACTTACCGTGTATATTTTCTCTGTAGATGTAATTAAGCTGTTAGAAAGAAATATTTTCTTTAATGTATCTATTAGCAAAATGTTAATGTACTTCCCAAGTACATTAACAAGTATTCTGCTTGTTACTTCATTCACAACTTAAGTTAAAAGACGAAAGAGCAACAGATTAATATTGAAAATATAAGAACCAGTTAAGGTAGACTCTCCTAAGACAGCTTATGGGAATATATGATATAAATACACTATGGATATTTGGATCTATTTTTCTAACTTCTACTGTCTACAAATCATTCTGCCCAGTTTTTTTTTTTTTTCTCTTTTCTTTTATCTACTTTGTTTCTTCCTCCCTTTGAATTGAAATTTGGAGAACTTAACATGGGAAAAAATTCCAGGATAAGATCCAGAGTGAAGGAGCCATCATGGGAGATTCTGTGTTCAGAATGTTTTACTAGACCTTGACAGTACGATGATTATACGATCTTACATTTACTGCCTATCTCTGATTAGAAACTAACAGTGTGCAGAGTTGTTAATCATTGCGTGATCAATCTAATAATTCAATTTAGTTCTTTAGGTGACTGAGAAAATGGATTATACTCAATTTCTTTTTCCTTATTGTCTTATAACATAATCAAGCCAGTTGTTATGTATAATAAAAGACAATGGAAATTGCCCAAAAGCATTGTCAGAAAAGTATTGTGAAAGCATGTCTCCACCGTAAGCAAACTGTCCTGTCATTTACAATATAAATACAAACAAAAGAAGTAACACCATATATGCATCCATTCAATTACAGTTATGGAAATGATACTACAGTTTCCAGTATTTTTATTTTATGCAAATATGCTTCATATACTTGTGACTTCATTCATCTTTGGTAACTGAATGTGATGCTAACTTCTTTGGGTTTTTATGCCTAAATAATGGTTCTCATTTTCATGGGTAGTTATATTTGTCATCTCTTGTAATGTAATATTAAACATCTAAATGCTATTTCCAGTGGATTTTATTTTCTGATAGCCATTATAAGTCTTTGAACGATATTCAAAAATTAACAGTAATTTCCTTTTAAAAATCAACATAGTATCTGTCAGAATAGCTTATTGGGTTCTCTTCTCTGTTCTCCCAAAAGATCATAATTACAACAAGAAAATATTTGTATTTAAATTAATTGCTCATATCACTAGGATCCAAGAAGGATGCAGTCAACTGTGTGTAAAATGAGGAGTTGTGAATGAGTATACAAAATCCTCAAGAATATTGAAATTAAAAGAAATTTCTCTTCTAATTCAATTTTCCACAAACTTTTTGAAGTACCCTTCTATTAGAGTGTGGTCATGTACTAGAAATGACAACACGTGTTCAACAAGTGACAAGAATTTGTCAAGACAGTGTTCCAAATGGAGCTCCCACTGGCCATATTTGGAGCAATTTGAGCATCAGAAAGAATAATGGTAGTAATATATTGTATCATAGTAAAGAAAAGGTAATCTATGAGTACATAATGAAACTGGAAAAGAGAGTGGGAGAAGTTTTCTGTACAGATGATTGACTGCTAATAAATATACAAATAATGACAGAAACAGAAAATTGCCATTTTACAACTATCAATATAATGATTGATTAAGGCAAGGATCATTAATTAATGTAAGGTTATTGGGAAATGAGGGCCGGCGCTCCGGCTCAATAGGCTAATCCTCCGCCTTGCAGTGCTGGCACACCGGGTTCTAGTCCTGGTTGGGGTGCTGGATTCTGTCCCGGTTGCCCCTCTTCCAGTCCATCTTTCTGCTATGGCCTTTGAGTGCAGTGGAGGATGGCCCAAGTGCTTGGGCCCTGCACCCCATGGGAGACCAGGATAACCACCTGGCTCCTGGCTTCAGATCAGCGCAGTGCGCCGGCCGCAGCGCGCCGGCCGCATTGGCCATTGGAGGGTGAACCAACAGCAAAGGAAGACCTTTCCCTCTGTCTCTCTCTCTCTCACTGTCCACTCTGCCTGTCAAAAAATAAAAATAAAAAAAAAGAATAAATCATTCAGAAAGACTTTGTTTTTTTCATCACAAATAGGTAGAGGTATCAGGGGTTGTGGAGAGGTGCTTGGCCTCATGCTATGGGAAATTTAGCATGTATAAATGAAATAAAGCCAGGCTTATGGCCACTCAACAACCTTACAAACTAGTTTAAAATACAAATTTATATGAGAAACAATTACCAAAGAAAGAATGCTAAAAAGCACTCTGCCTGTCAAAAAAAGAAAAAAAAAAAGGTTATTGGGAAATTAGAGACTCACAGAGTTTCAAAATATCACTTTTAATATGATTAATTTACAAAGGGAAATGTACCTTTAAATTTGACAAATCTAGGATTTACCATTTTAGGAACAGATTAAATATTTTGGATAAGAACGCTATGTGAGTAATCTTATATATTTTTAGTCATGAGTTTTTTGAGTAAATTGGTAGAGAATTTTTTCATTTTAATAGCAGCTTTCTAAAAGTACTATTGTTTAGAGATCACATTTTATGGTTTTAAATGATGGATGAAAGCAAGACAAAATTTAGGATACTGGTTCTTCTGGAGAAAGATGGCTGTTGTGATATAAAGAGTAAGCAGTTTCAAAGATACTAGTGATATTTAATCATTAAACTGGGTAGTAAATACATGTTTATTTTACTTTTTAAAGATTTTTTATTTATTTGTTTATTTGAAAGGCAGAGTTACTGAGAGAGAGAGAGAGAGAGAGAGAGAGAGAGCGAGCGAGCAATAACTTTCATCTGCTGGTTCACTCCCAAGATGGCTATAATAGCTAGTGCTGGACCAGGACAAAACCAGGAGCCTAGAGCCTCATCCAGGTCTCCCCTGTGGGTGGCCATGGCTCTAGCTCTTGGGCTATCTTCTGCTGCTTTACCAGGTACACTAGCAGGGAGCTGGAATAGAAGTGGAGGAACTGGGACACAAAGTGGTACCCATATGAGATGCTGGCATTGCAGGTGGCAGCTCAACCCACTACACCACAACACTGTCATGTAATTTTATTTTTAAACTATATATATGTGTATGCATGATGCATTTTTGATTTAAAAACAAATGGTAAGGAAATATCTAGCAGACAAATGCATAAAAAATAAAAGTAGGTAATAACTTTAAAGAATAATTCAGAGAAACTACATTTTTTCATGCATACATGGAAATTGGTAAAAATCTGCAATTTTAAAATCTATATTTTATACATATTTATAGCAACAGATTTTTATAAACTCAAAATGAAAACATGTTTTATATGAAATGTGATAATTATGCTGCCATTTAAAATAGATTTTAATAATTTAATACAAATCTAAATTTGGTGGATCTATTATTAGCTATCAATCATCTATAAAGAATAGTTTTCCCTTCTGTCCTCTTTTTGTATATCACTATGGACTCATAGATTATTTTTCATTTAATATGTAATATTACCATCATTATTCTTTTTTATGTTCAAACTTTCTCTGAAGACGATAGCTTATAAATTTCTGTCTAGGTTGTAAAAAAGCAAATAAGGAAGCATGCAACCAAAACAAGCCTCAATAAATATCCCAAAGTCAAAATTTTAATTATACAAGTCATTCTCTCTGATGACACAATGCATTTAGACATTGATAATAATATAATCATTGGAATATCTACAAATGGATCATCAGGGTGGGAATTCGGTGCAGCAAATACTCACATAGTAGTTCTTGGATTTGAGTCCAAGATGTGTTCTCCATAAAAGCTTTTCAAGGTGCTAATGTGCACATTGGGAGGCAGCAGGAGATGGCTCAAGTAATTGGGCCCCTGCCCACCTCATGGGAGACCAGGATTGAGAACTGGGCTCCTGGCTTCAGCCTGGCCCAGTCCTATCTCGTTGCCTATCTATTACAGCCATTTGCAAAATGATCCAGAAGATGGAAGATCATCTTCCTGTTACTACCTTTCAAACAAATTAAATAAATAATATAAATCAAAGCAATCATTAGCATCATGCAACTATTAAAAATAAGGACAGAGTAAAAGAGAATATCAAAACAAAAAGTCCATAGCACTTATAAAATAACAGCAATGAAAACATGACCTATCAAAATGTACACAATATTGCCAACTCTTCATATAGAAAAATATAAACCTCATTCCGTTAAGTCCCAGTTAGGCTGTGGTAAATAGTTTTTCTTGAGGGCAGGCCTTGTTAAGAAGAAAAGAAAATATCTGGGAATATTTAAAAATGGCTACTTTTATACTCGGCATTTGATGCAGCATTTGATACTGTTTGGGATGCCCATATATGATATGGGAGTGCCCAGTAGGAATGCTGAATCCTCTGCTTCTGAACGAGCTTCCTGCTATTGCACACCCTGGGAGGCAGAAGGTGATGGCTCAAGAACTTGGATCCCTGCTACCCATGGAGAAGACCCAGATGGAATTCCTGGTTCCTCCTGGCTTCAGCCTGGTCCAGCCCCAGTTGTTGCAGGCATTTGGGGAGTGAACTAGAAGACAGAGGTTCTTTCTCTGTCTCTTTGTGTTTCCAATAAATAAAACAAAATTTTTCATGTAGAATTGGCTTTTTTCTCCTTTTCCTACTACAATCAAGGAAAATTTTCCTCCATCTTCATCATGACATCCTGATAATTCTCCTAGAGCTAAAAGTCACAAAAAGGGTAGGGGCACTATAAGACTATGTCTCCTTAGAATCTTTAGCACTCAAACTTGTCCACACTGAGCATCTAGAGATTAGTCAATTACAGTTTAGATTTTTCTATACCAGAGGACTTTGCTGCTGAATGTATGATCTGGTAAAATTGTGATTCTCCTTATCTTCCTGTCTCTCCCAGTTTTGTCGGCAGTGGCTTGCCCTATGAGCTCAATTCTCTGAAGGATTTCAGAGAAGTTGATGAATTTCATTTTCTTCATCTTTCTTTTTCTTTTTAAAGATTTATTCATTTACTTCAGAGAGAGAGAGAGAGAGAGATCTTCCATTCATTGGTTCACTCAAGAAATGCCTGCAATAGCCAGGGCTGGGACAGTCCAAAGCCAGGAACCTGGAACTCCATCTGGGTCCTGCATGTGTGTGGCAAGGGCCCAAGTATTGGGCCATCTTCTGCTGACTTTCTAGGTGCATTAGCAGGGAGATGAATTGGAAGTGGAGCAGCTGGGGCTTGAATATTGGTACTGCAATATGGGATAATGACATTGCAGGCAGCAGTTTAATGTGCTGCATCACAATGCCAGATCTCATATTTTTTTTTCTTTTTTTAAGATTTATTTATTTATTTATTTGAAAGAGTTACACAGAGAGAGAGGAGTGGCAGAGAAAGAGGTCTTCTGTCTGCTGGTTCACTCCCCAATTGGCTGCAGTGGCCGGAGCTGCGCTGATCCAAAGCCAGAAGCCAGAAGCTGGGAGCTTCTTCCAGGTTTTCCATGTGGGGTGCAGTGGCCCAAGCACTTGGGCCATCCCCCACTCCTTTCCCAGGCCACAGCAGAGAGCCAGATTCAAACTGGTGTACATATGGGATGCCGGCACTGTGGGTGGTGGCTTTACCTGCTATGCTACAGTGCCAGCCTCCATATTTTTTCTTATTGTGAAGAAAATGTAACCACATCCAAGCTCTTTATATGAATATAAAAAGGAGATTTTTCACTATCACATTTATTATCAGATTAGAGTTTTCCTGAGAAAATAGACAGAAGTTTGTATACTTGACCCTATTTCAAAATAAATATTAAAGTCAGATTCAGATGTCTATGGTAATAGACAGCCTCCTAGATTCTCACTTCCTGGTATTCACATTTTTGTAGACCCTTTGATAATTGAAAGTTTTTTATCTGTGTAATCATTAGGTTATTGTAGAAAAAAACAATGAATGACTTCTGAGGCTATTTCATTTGAGGCATTGTTGCTTCTATAATGTGCTCTTTGTTGAATCACTTACTTTGGGGAAAGGCAGCTGTCAAGTCAGAATCTCGAGGGAGAGATGTTGAGGGGGTTGCCATTGTGACACAGCAGGCTAAGCAGCTGCCTTTCATGCTGGCATCCCACATGAGCAGCTGGTTCAAGTCCTGGCTGCTTCACTTCTGATCCAGCTCCTTGCTAATGCACCTAAATATTGGAAACAAACAAACAAACATGTTTTCACTGTCTAGTGAGATCTACTAAAACTCTGTACTGCAATATATGCTGTTTTATTTCACTTAATATCATGTCATATGAAATTTCTTAGACATTTTTCTTCATAAATGGGATTTGAGATGTTTCCTATTGTATGTATATGCAATAATTTATTTAATATCTTCATTTTCCTTGGATGTTTACACTGATTCCAGTTCATTGCTAATGTAAATACTGCTACAATGAAATTTCTGCATGCAGATTTTTGTTTTCATTGTGATGTTTTATGTAGAATTCATTGAGAAAGCTACAACTAGAACTCCATTAGTACTAGCTACCTTCCACCTAGAAGTAGCTATGTGATCCACTTCTGTTTCATTTAATTTTTATTTATCTACTTTTAAATTTGAGAGTGAGAGAGAAAGAGAGAGAGGGAAGGAGAGGGAGAGAGCTGCCCCTTCTCTGCTGGTTCCCTCCCCAAATGGCTGGTAGCTGGGAACCAGATCCAGGTTTCCCATGTAGGTGGCAAGGACTCAACTACTTGAGCCATTATCTGCTATCCTCAAAGGTGTACATTAGCAGGAAGTTGTAATTGGGAGCAGAGCTGGGATTAGAACTCAGATAGTCCAATATGGGATGTGGGTTTCCCAAGCAGTGTTGTAATCACTGTGTCATACATCTACCCACATTTTTTTAAAAAGCTTTTATTTAATGAATATAAATTTCCAAAGTACAGCTTATGGATTACAATGGCTTCCCCCTCCCATAACTTCCCTCCCACCCGCAACCCTCCCCTTTCCCGCTCCCTCTCCCCTTCCATTCACATCAAGATTCATTTTCAATTCTCTTTATATACAGAAAATCAGTTTAGTATATATAAAGTAAAGATTTCAACAGTTTGCCCTCACATAGCAACACAAAGTGAAAAATACTGTTGGAGTACTAGTTATAGCATTAAATCACAGTGTACAGCACATTAATGACAGAGATCCTACATGATATTTTTTTAAAAAATTGATTAATTTTCTATGTAATTTCCAATTTAACACCAAGTTTTTTTTTTCCATTTTCAATTATCTTTATATACAGGAGATCGATTCAGTATATACTAAGTAAAGATTTCATCAGTTTGCACCCACACAGAAACACAAAGTGTAAAAATACTGTTTCAGTACTAGCTATATCATTACTTCACATTGGACAACCCATTAAGGACAGATCCCGCAAGGGACGTAAGTACACAGTGACTCTTGATGTTGATTTAACAGTTTAACACTCTTGTTTATGGCGTGTTGATTTAACAATTTAACACTCTTGTTTATGGTGTCAGTAATCTCCCTAGGCTCTAGTCATGAGTTGCCGAGGCTATGGAAGCCTTTGGGGTTCGCCGACATTTTTTAAAAAAAAATATTTATTTATTTATTTATTTGAGGGGCAAATGGATAAATGAAACACCCATCCATTGGCTAACTTCCCAAATGCCCATAACCACTGAAGCCATGAGCCAGAAATTCAGTCTAGGTCTCCCACGTGGGTGACAGGGACTCAAGCATTTGAGCCATTAATGCTGCCTCCCAGGGAGTGCATTAACAGGAAATTGGAGTCAGGATTTCGAATGGGGACTCAAACCTAGGCACCCAACTAAGGAATGCATGCATGCATTCTATCCAGCAATTTAACTGTTAGGCCAAACGCCTACCCCTTGTGATCCCCTTCTGAACAGTGAAATGGAGGCAGAAGCTGGTGGGTAAGAGCTATGTGGAATATTTTTTTTTTATTAAACTTTTATTTAATGAATATAAATTTCCAAAGTATAGCTTGTGGGTTACAATGGCTTCCCCCCTCCCATAACTTCCCTCCCGCCCGCAACCCTCCCCCCTCCCGCTCCCTTTCCCCTTCCATTCATGTAAAGATTCATTTTTAAGAGGACAAGACTTCTTCTGGCATACCTTCTTTCCCAAAGCAAACTATGATAAAGATGGAAAGGTGAAGGACCTTCCTTTGCTCTTTAACTGTGCTGGAAGCATTCTCCTTATTATGCTGTTCTGTGTGTGAATTCTCCCACCTAGCTTCTTTTCCTCTAAATAAAAATCTCAGGCCATCTAGTTTTCTTCTAAAAATCCTTAATCTGACCTCTTGAACAAAGTCAGTGACTGCTAGCTACGTCTTACTTCCCTGCAGTCCACCACAAGTGTTCCCTAACTAATGGCCTTTTTGTGTTCCTGTCCTGAACTTGGCCTGCATAATAGAGGAAGGGGAAAGTCAGAATGTGAGATGAATCAGTGTAGCTTAGTGGTTAACAGTATATTCTCTGGAGGCACAGAGGTTTTTATCTTATTTCTGTCATCAGCAATTTTCTTAATCTCTCAGTTTCCTCATCTGTATAATGAGGAAATTAATAGCAGTCACTTCACAGGATTGTTAGAAGGATTAAAGAAATTAATATTATTTATAAAACATACATATTAAATGCTACATGAATGTTTATAAAATCTTCTCTTCGTGTCTGATCTACCATCTCATTTATAAAAAGAAGAAGAGGAAGAAAGGGAACAGCACCACTGTTTTTGTCCCTGTTTCCATGGCTTCCAGACACGGCAACTTTTCCATTCTGGTGTTTTTGGTTTTGTTTGTTTGTTTGTTTGTTTCAGTTTTTATTCCATCTCACATATAACAGGACTTCTACTCTTTGCTAATTCTCTGTCAAAAGACATATGATCTCCCCCATCATGTTTATAAATGGATTTATGGAGCTCAACCATCAGAAATTCTCCTCTTTTTTTGATCAGTAGCACACATTATGAATGGCTGAAGGAAGAAGGCTATTTTTTTTAAAATGTTAATTTTATCTATCCACATATGGTGAAATGGAACCTAGGCAATTCATATTTACACAAGATACTTTGTGAATGTTTCCCTGCCATTCCTAAAATAGTTGATATTTTAATTTTAGTGTCTGTGATAGTGCCTACTTAATGAATAAGACCAGATTGAAAATTATTGCTAAGATCTTTTAGGCTGTCACAATGGATGATACGAGAATATAGCACCACTTACCTAACCCATTGTACCATTCAAGAGAAACAACAATAAAAATGAAATCAAATAGATAGAGGGGGGATACTCATCAAGACCATTATTTTTTTTAATTTTTTAAAGATTTATTTACTTTTTGAAAGGCAGAGTTACAGAGAGGCAGAGAAGTTTTCCAACTGCTGGTTCACTCTCCAGATGGTCACAATGACTGGAGCTGAGCCAATATGAAGCCAGGAGCCAGCAGCTTCTTCCAGGTCTGCTACACGCTTGCAGGGGCCCAAGGACTTGGGCCATCTTCTACTGCTTTCCCAGGCCATAGCAGAGAGCTGGATCAGAAGTGGAGCAGCCGGGACTCCAACTGGTGCCCATATGGGAAGCCGGCACTGTAGGCAGCGGCTTTACTGCTATGCCACCACTGGCCCCAACAGGACCATTCTTGATATTTGCATGATACAAAATTTTCCATCACAAATTATTAGAGAAAAGGTGAAATTTCTTGTTATTTGATAAAATTTTATCATCTTTAACAAATATGTAATTGGATGAATTCTGCTGCTCTTAGTATATAGATATACTAGAGGATGAGTTTACCTATATGGGACATACTAGAATTTTTGTCTTTGTGGGTGATCTATCTTTAAAATGTCACGAACAATAATGCCTTTTTAAAACATTTGAATCTTTAAAAATGAGAGCAAAATTACCCCCTTAATCAATATGCCTCTTTTGTGAGTGGTACCCTTTCCTTTTTTGAAAAAATTTCATTAGGAACAAACACAAACAGAACCACAGATGACTGTAGTGTAAGATATTTAGGCTTCCATTTGGTAAAATCTAATTTTATCCATTCCCTCCTTGAAATGTCTTATATTCATTCATTCATTCAACAGATTTTTGTTTGATTTGTTTTTGTTTATTTTAGAGGAGAGAGGGAGGTAGTGACAGTGGGCAGGGTCAGGGGCTCTCCCATCCACTGGTTCACTACCCAATTGATTGCAACAATTTCCGACTGGGGTGGCAGGGATCCAATTACTTGAATCAATCCTCATTGTCTCCCAGGGTCTGCATTAGCAGGCATCTGGGGTTGAAACTGGAATTTGGGATGCCATATAATATCACTGTATGCTTATTAATAAATTCCCAATGTTAATAAGCCCATGTGGGTTCTTGCCTAATATTCAAAGAATTCTAAATACTGGCATAAATGAATGAGGCAGCATAGTACATCTTTAAGCTTTTATTCAGTGTGAAAGATGCATAGGAGAGTGAGGGCCCTATCTATAGGAGAGAGATAAATCTGGGTCCATACCAAGTACCAGGAAGAGCATCTAGGCCAAGAAGCATGGGGCGGGTGGCCTAAAGGCGCAGGGCCGCACAGGTCCACACTGACAAAAGGCCAAAGAAAGGAAAGGGGCTGGGCACAAGATGTCCCAGGCTTTTAATAGGCTTTCAAAGGGGAGTGGTTAATTAACCTGATTGGCTGGTGGATGCACAGGTTTGGCCAGGTAGGAGCATGAGGTCACACAGGGGCGTGGTGAAGGCGTGGTCTTTCCAGCTCACAGACCTAATCAATTTTAACCTGTATGCCTGCCTACATCAGGGTTAGGAGCCAGAGTCAAGAATTGAACCCAGGTACTTTGATGTAGGATTTGGTTGTCTTAACTACTAGGTTAAATGCCTTCCCCATAATAATATTTTGTATTGGTTGTTTACCATGTGTAAAACACAGGTAAAATACAAAGAACAAAGATAGTTGTTATTTAGCTTTCATAACTTCTGTCCAGACACTTGGAAAAATTTCAAACATTAATAATAAGGCTTATATTCATGATGATCACTTTAAAAAAAAAAAAGTAACATGTAGGGGCCGGCGCTGTGACGCAGTGGGTTAACACTCTGGCTTGAAGCGCTGGCATCCCATGTGGGTGCCGGTTCTAGTCCCAGCTGCTCCTCTTCCGATCTAGCTCTCTACTATGGCCTGGGAAAGCAGTGGAAGATGGCCCATGTCCTTGGGCCCCTGCACCGGTGTGGAAGACCCAGAAGAAGCTCCTGGCTCCTGGCTTCGGATCGGCACAGGTCCGGCCGTTGCAGTCAATTGGGGAGTGAACCATTGGATGGAAGACCTCGTTCTCTCTGCCTCTCCTCTCTCTGTGTAACTCTGACTTTCAAATAAATAAACAAATCTTTAAAAAAAAGTAACATGTATACTTTGCTTTACTGGTAATTAAGAAAATTACTTTAATATGTAAAACAAAAATTTTCTTCAGGGATAAGTAATACATAAAATGTCTATATGCTATAATTATTCTAGCCATGGAATAGAGCAAATATGAACAGTTAAAAATAGTCTCCCGGTATGTTTAAATTTATTTCTGGTTATGCTTAGAAAGTTACCTATTTTAAAAAATCAGTAGACTTCAGAAGTGCTAATGGTTTATATAAAGAGACCAAGAGTAAAAATATAAGCATGTCATCAGTGGCACTTCTTTGTGCATGTTCCTTAGGCTTAAGCAATACATAGGACAAAAACTTCCCCACAGCATGATTTTAAAATAAAGGAATTTTGAATAATCTAAGCTCAATTGATCTGTCCCTTCTTTCATGTCAAATGCAGAGTGACAAGACACCTACATCCTGAAATCATCTTTCACCAAACTGACAGATTTAGTGGATCACATATTCTGAGTCTAAATGACCTAGTTTTTTTTCTTATGTTTTCTTCGGGATTTAGAAAGTGAATGTAATGTAACTACATATACTCACCTACCATTTTCAGGGCATAACAGGTCAATTGCCAGCAATTTTTTTTTTTTTTGCAGGAAGCAATTGATAAACTCACAAAGTTTTTAAGACTAAAAAAAAAAACAAACAAATCTTTTTTACATTTGTTTTTTGTCTTTCTCCCTGTTTCTCACTTGTTCACACATTTCCTAATACCAAATTAACATGTGAAACATCATTGGTCGATTAAAAATTTGTAGAGCCACAAAACTGAAGAAATGTTCCTGGAAAATAATAAATCCTGAAAAATTCAACTATACCAAACGCTTTTCCCATTTACCTTGCTGATAAGAAAGAATATTTATGAAGGACTTCTTAGACCATGAGACCTTTAGCATATCAATTCCATCCAGTAATAGTCCGCTATTTCCAGGCATAGTGTTTCTAGAATCACCAAAAAAGCCCTTTGGAAAAGTTTATTTTGGTTTTTTACACTTTTTTTTTCTGCTAACAAGGATGGTAACTAGTAAAACAAATCACTGTCCAGGATAGTGTTTTACATAACCCTTTGTTGGATATCTCCTTTTCAGACTGTAGTACTAGATAGTAAAGCTGGGATCCTGTAAATAGTTAATTTCTAAGGAGTCAGAGTAACAATGACAAAAAGGCTTAATAATACTGCAAATTAGCTGGTTTAAACATTTTCTAGAATAAATGCAGTTAGCTCCACAGCAAAAATTTTTGACCTCTTCAAAAAATTCAATATTATCATTCTTAGACTTAAAACAATTAAGCATTCATAATATATATTTTCATATCTTTTTTTTTAATTTTTTTTTTTTTTTGACAGGCAGAGTGGATAGTGAGAGAGAGACAGAGAGAAAGGTCTTCCTTTTGCCATTGGTTCACCCTCCAATGGCCGGCGCACCGCGCTGATCCGATGGCAGGAGCCAGGTGCTTCTCCTGGGCTCCCATGGGGTGCAGGGCCCAAGGACTTGGGCCATCCTCCACTGCACTCCCTGGCCACAGCAGAGAGCTGGCCTGGAAGAGGGGCAACCGGGACAGGATCGGTGCCCCGACCGGGACTAGAACCCGGTGTGCCGGCGCCGCAAGGCGGAGGATTAGCCTAGTGAGCCGCGGCGCCGGCCTTCATATCTATTTTTAAACTGATTTGTCATAGATGAATAAACACAGAAAGGAATCAATTTCCACCATGGGGGAATAAGAGTTTGGAGGTACAAAATACTAAAAGTTCAAACACAAGGTCATTTCCTCAACAGGATCGCTAAAAATGCCAATGTTTTTCAGATCATTTCTGCAATCAATATTTGTATGCATAATGCTTTCTATACTAGTGGATCTCATAGCTCAAGCCTCAGGGGCTGGTGTTGTAGCACAGTGTATTAAGCTGCTGCTTGGCAATACCTGCATCCTATATTGGAGTTCCAGTTCTTACTCAGCTACTCCATTTCCGATCCTGCTACTCCATTTCAGATCCTGCTTCCTGCTAATGTGCCTGGGAAGCAGCAGGTGATGTTTCAAGTGCTTGGGCCCCTGTCACCCATATGTGAGACCAGGATGGAGTTCATGGCTCTTGACTTCAACCTGACCCAATCCTACCTGTTGTGGCCATTTAGAGAATAAACCAGCATATTTAAGATTTCTCTCTCGCTCTCGCTCTCTGACTCTCATTCTTGCTCTCCCTTTCAAATACATAAACATATACAAACAGACGTACCTTGGAACATAGCATCACCTGGGATGTTGCAGATGCAGTGGAAACAAAATGCAAATTCTTAAGTCCCACCACAGAATAACTAAATCAGAAACCTCAGGTGGCATCCTGCAATTGGTTTTAATACGCCTTCAGGTGATTCTGATGCACACTAATGTATGATAGTCATTCTGGAATGTTGCGTTTAATTTTCAGCGATTGCAACATAACTCATCATAGAATGAGTTTTTATATGTTATATTGCGTATATGGTAAGGACATTACAAAGCTTAATGAACTGTAAAGAAAAATCAATTTCAACTTTAAGTGCATAATATAGGAACATAAGTATGCCTTTTCTCCTTACCTTTTTGAGTCTTTCCTCCTGCCTCTCCCACCTACTTCTAAACAGATTATTTCAGATTATGTCACAGTTCCCAAAAAAGTGAACAGCTGCCTATGTCAATCAAAGTAAAAGCCACTGTCTTTATAATAGCCTAGAAGTTCCTACAGATCTGCTTTCCAACCCCTCCATTAATTCTCTGATTTCATCTTCTTTTGCACTTACCCTTAATTTCAACCCACCAGCTTGTTACAGCTGTTCACGTTTGCCACACATACTCCCATCTCAGAGACTTTGCATTTGCTGTTCCCTCTGTCTGTCAATACACTTCCCTCAGATGCTTATATGGCTGATTTTATGTTTTTACTTTCCTTTGAGTCACCTTCTTGATGATGCCTTTCCTGACCACCCTATCTAAAATTACAATATCCTCTATATCCTCTTGTCTCCCTTGCCTTCTATATTTTCCTCCTTGATGCATATATCTATTCTTAGAATGTATTTTGCATAATTGAGACTTTATGAATGTTGATTAGCAACTTTGCATTTTCTCCTTCCCCAAGCATTCTGCTCTCTGATCATATGATTTTCAATAGTTTTGATAACATATCAGTGAAACCATACAGTCTTTGTCCTTCTATAACTTGTTTATTGCACTTAGCATGATATTCTTCTGTTTCATCCATGTTGCTGCAAATTGCAGGATTTCCTTCTTTTGAAGGGATGAATAATATACCACCTGTGAATACCATGTTTCCTATTTCCATTCATCCACTGAAGAACATTTAGATTGTTTCACACCTTGACTATTATTAATGGTGCGATAATGAACATTGAAGTGCTAACCTCTCTTTGTTATCCTTACCCAATTCTTTCATAAATATCCAAACGTGAGATTACAGGATCATATGGTAGTTCTATTTATAACTTTTGAGGAATCGCCATACTGCTTTCCAAAGAGGATGCAACATTTTGCATTCCTACCAACAGCGTACAAGGATCCCAAATTTCTCCACATCCTCACCAACACTTCTCCTTTTCTTTTAATAATAGCCGTCCTATAGCAGGTATGAGGTGATATCTCATTTTTTTTGTTTGCCTTTCCCCTATGAATATTGATGTTGAGCATTTTTTCATGTACAGGTTGGCCATTTGTAAGTCTTCTTTGGAGAAATGGTTTTTCAAGTTGTTAGTTCATTTTTTAAATTAAGGTATTAGGTTTTGGTTTTTGAGTTGTATGTGTTCCTTATGTGTTTTGGTAATTAAACTCTTATTTGATATATGGCTTGCAAATATTTTCTCCTACTCCATAGACTGCCTTTTTAACTATGTTCATGTATTTCCTTTACTGTCTAGAGCTTTTGGTTTGTTTGTGATTCCACATGTCTTTGTTTGCCTTTGTTCCCTGTGCTTTTGAGGTCATATCCACCAAATCCTTGCCAAGTTCAATGTCATGAACCATTTCCCCTCTGCTTTCTTCCAGACAATTTACAATTTCAGGTACTGTGTTTAACTCTTTAATCGGTTTTTGGTTGCTTTTTGTGGACAGGGTAAGATAAGAGTCTGATTTTTCTTTTACATGTGGATATCCACTTTCCCCTTTATCATTTGTTGAAGACACTGTGCTTTACTCAGTTGTGTATTCTTAACATGGTTTAATTCCGGACTGTCTATTCTGTCCACTGGTTTACATGTCTGTGTTTATACCAGTGGCATGCTATTTTAATTATTGTAGTGTTATATTTTGAGATCAGGAAGTATGATGCCTCCAGCTTTGTTCTCTATCAATATTGTTTAGAATATTCAGAAGCTTTTATAGTTAATTTTAGTATTTTTTTCTATTTATGTAAAATAATATCAGTATTTTGATAGAGATTTCATTAATTGGCTGATCATTTTGGGAATTTTGGGCATATTAACAATATTCCAATTCATGTGCATAGTATGTCTTTCCATTTGCTTGTGCAATCTTTAATTACTTTCATCAATGCTTAGTATCTTTCACTATTTATATCTTTTATCTTCTTAGTTATATTTGCTACTAACTATTTTATTCTTTTTGTTACTACTGTAAATGGGAGAATTTCACTATTTCCTTTTCTGATAGTTTACTGCTAGTATATAGAAATACAACTAACTTTTGTGTGTTTATTTTGTACCCTGAAGCCCTAGTTAATTCATTTATTAGTTCTAACATATTTTTGTAAAGTTTTTAGGGTATTCTATGTATAAGAATATGTCATCACAAAAAGGGACAGTTACTATTTCTTTTCCAGTTTGAATGTCTCTTTTTTGTTTGTTTGTTTTCTTCTTGCCTTATATTTCTGACTAGGACTTCTAGTACTATATTGTATTGAAGTAGTGAGAATGGACATCCTTGCCTTATTTCTGATCTTAGAAGAAAAGATTTCAATTTTCCCCTGTTGACTCTATGAGCTGTGGAGTTTTCAAATATGGCCTTTATTAGGTAGAGGTAATATCCTTCCATATCTAGTTTGTTAAGAGTTGTTCTTTTATGAGAAATTTTTGAATTTTGACAAATTCTTTTGCTGCATGTATTGACATGATCGCATGATTTTAGTCCTTCATTCTGATAATGTGGTTTATCACATTAATTGATTTTTATATGCTGAACTACCTTTATATCTCAGGAGAAAATATCCTACGATATTACCCTTTAAAGGGAGTGCTGAATTTGGGTTGCTAGCCTTTCTTGAGGATTTTTATACCTGTATTTGTCAGGGATGTTGGCCTTTCATTTTATTTACTTGTGATTTCTGGTTTTGGCTTTGGGGTAATGCATGTCTCATAAAAACGTGTTTTGAGATGTTCCTTCCTCTTCAATTTTTTTTTTTAAAATCTTGAGAAAAATTGGCACTGATTCTTCCTTAAGTGTTTGGTAGAATTCAACGGTGAAACCATCTGTACTGTACTTTTCTTTGTTGGAAGGTTCTTGATTACTGATTCAGTATTTTTAGTGGTTATAGATATGTTCAAAATTTCTATATTTTCATGATTTAATCTTTATAAACTTCATATTTATAGAAATTTAGTCATTTTTTCTAGGTTATCCAGTGTATCGGTATAAGTAATTCTTCATGGTGGTCTCTGATGATCCTTTGTATTTCTCTGAAATCATTTATAATGTCCCTCTTTCATTTCTCATTTTATGTGAGTCTTTTGTCTTAACTTAGCTAAAGGCTTTTCAGTTTTATTTCTCTTCAAAAATTCATATTGTAGTTTTTTTTATATTGCTTTCTTCTCTGTGTTTCCTTTATTTTTTCCCTAACCTTTATTATTTTCTTTCTTTTGCTAACTGGAATTAGTTTCTTCTTTTTCTACTTACTTCATGTATAATATTGGTTGTATATTTGCAATCTGTTCTTTTTGGATTTATGTTTTATTGTTCTAAATTTCTGTTATCTGAATGTTTATATCCCTTCAAACTTTAAATATTAAAATCCTAATCCCAAGCTGATAGTATAAGGAGGTGGGATTTTCGAGAGTGGTTGGATCATAAGGTTAGATTCCCTCACTAATATGATTAAAGGGCCCCTTTAAAAGTGAACTCATAGATCTCCTTCACACTCACTCTTTCCACCATGTGATATTTCGGCACAAAGACACCATGTAGGAAACTGGCCCTCACCAAACTGAATCTGCCAGTGTCTTGATCTTGGACTTGTGGATTTCACTGTTGGAAGTCCATTGTTATTCTAACTACCACTCCTTTGTAGGTTATTGCTTTTCTTCTGTATTTTCATAATTTTTTCATTCTTAATGTTCTTTAGATAGACTACAATATCTCTTAAGTATACATTTTATGAAACTTGTGCTTGATACACATTAGATTCCTTATATGTCTAGATTCAAGCCTTTTTATCAGTTCTTGAATATTTTTATCCACTATCTCATTAGATATAGTTCTCTATTTTTATATCTTTTTCTATGTTACAGTTATTTATATCAGACCATTTCATTTTATCTTATATTTCTCTCTAGATTCACTCTAGAAAATATCTTGTCATTCATTATCTCTCTCTCCAGCTGCTTATAATCTCTAAAACCTATACAGTGAGTTTTACATTTAAACAAATATTTAGCAGGGCTGGCACTGGTGTAGTGGATAAAGCTACCTCCTGAAGTGCCAGTATCCCATATGGGCACTGGTTTGAGTCCTCTACTTCTGGTATAGCTCTTTGCTATGGCCTGGGAAAGTAGCAGAAGACTAAAGTACTTGGGCCCCTGTACCTGCCTGGGAGACCTGGGGGAAGTTCTCCGTCCCTGGCTTCAGATTGGCCCAACTCCAGCCATTGTGGCCATTTGGGGAGTGAACTAGCAGATGGAAGACTCTCTATCTCTCTCTTTCTGCCTCTCTGTATCTCTGCCTTTCAAATAAATAAATAAACCTTAAAAATTATTTATCAATGTTAAAAGTTATATTTACTAGCAATTTTTATAGTCTTTTGATGCTTTCTCATTTTTATATGGTGTTTTATGTACCCTGAATGCAATTTCCTAATAAATAATGAAAATGAAAGTTTATCACTGACAGATTATTTAGAAAGAAACTTCTAAAGGAGTTTCTCAGGCAGAGGAAAATAATCTCAGAAGTAATGTCTGATAAGAGAAAATGAACGCAAGATACAGAAAGTAATTCTCTCTCTCTCTCTCTCTCTCTCTCTCTTTCGTACCCACACACACACAGACAGACACATAGAGATATCTTCTTAAAATAATAATATCCATGTGTGAAGTTAAAAAAAAAGAGAGAACTGGAATACTGAAGAACAATATTGTATTAGCCAAGAGGAAGTGATTAGGATTATGATGTTTTAACATGCTTCAGGTTTTGATGTTGATTTATTTTATTTTTTAACGTTAAGCAGGAGGAAAGGAAAGAACAAAGATTATAGAAATTCTAAGTTCAATTATTTCAGTAAGTCACAATAGACGTTGGTGATTTAAGCTCACTCATTAGAAGACTAGAGAGTCAGATTGGTTTGAAAAGTGAAAATACTATTTATAAGAGATAATCCTAATATATGAAAGATAGAAAGTTTAAGAGGAAAAGGGCCTAAAATATATAAAATTACAGATAAATATCATAAATAAAAGATAAATACTAACTGTACTAACAAATATTAAATAAGGTTGGTATGGATATATTAATAACAAAAAAGTACTTTAAAATAAAATATTAATAAATGAATGAATTAATAAAATATTAATGAATAAAGATGGTCACTTCATGATGAATAAGAAATTATATGTATGTCACTAATAAAATTATAAAGCTATGAAGTGAAATGGACAGAAATCCCAGAAAGAATAAGCAAAAAATTATCATTATAGTTCACGATTTCAAAAGACTTCTCCCAACTGATATGTTAAGGAGTCAAAGTTTAATAAAATTATGGAAGATTTGAACAACATAATTGATGTATCTTATTTAATGGATGTATGTATAATATATGTATAATCCTACATCCAACAATAGAGGACATACCCTGTATTCTTGATCTTAGCCAAAAGGCCAAGAAGTGATTATACCCTGTATTCTTAAGAATACAAAGACCATTTATAAAATTCGAACACATATTAAACCATAAAGAAACTGTTAAACATTTTAAAGAGTGATATCATGCAGATTAATTTCTGATGATAATGCAATTAAATTGTATTATCAAAACAAAGAGGAAGAAATGATATTGATACTTTCAGAAATTTTAACATTGCAAATCACTCATGGAACAAAAATTACCACTGAAATTTAAAATACTTAGAAATAAATAAGAATAATATTACAACCAGAACTCTTGAAAGCAGTAAAAGGGTTACTTCAACTTTCCAGTCTTTAAAGCTACAATTTTTTAGGCCATCTTCATATTTATTCTAACTTTTACATCTTTGCTAGTGGTAATCACTTCCCTTCCTTCAGATTTTTTTTAATTTGAATTTTTGAAAGTTCACCCCTAGTTTCACCTTGTTTGTAAATTTTTAGCATTCTTTCTTTGGTAATTGTTTCTCATATAAATTTGTATTTTAAACTAGTTTGTAAGGTTGTTGAGTGGCCATAAGCCTGGCTTTATTTCATTTATACATGCTAAATTTCCCATAGCATGAGGCCAAGCACCTCCCCACAACCCCTGACACCTCTACCTATTTGTGATGAAAAAACCAAAGGCTTTCTGAATGATTTATAAAATCACTTGATGCCTTGCAATGAACTATCTTTCCAGAAGTGTTGAAAACGTTATATCATGGAAATATATTGCTGCAATAGTCCACAGACTTTCTATTCTGCTCTGTTCCTCTTCAAAATCAGACTTTTAACATAGAAAACTACTCATTCTTTGCAGCCAAGATCTTCAGATCTTCATTTGAATATAACATCAGTATCTCTTGTTAAATATATCACTAGCAACTTTAGTTTTCTGGAGGGGCATGGGGTGTGAAAATGTGTGAAGTGACAAGAAAAACATAGCCAGCATCAGAATAAGCAAAACTAAGCCTTTAATCAGTTAACATTTTGCACATTTTACAATTTCATTTGGTATACTAATAGTGGACCAACATACTCGGCAGGTGGAAGCACTTGAGGGTCATGGAGCATTGAATTTTCGTAAAGTAGCACAATTACAGAAACACTATTGTTAAATAATCAAGTGCTGATTTACTATGAAAATATGCAACGGGTTTAACAGGGCTCCAAAATTGTGTATCACTTTCGTAGAAATAGTGAATTCAGAATGAGTAAATGCCAATTTATTACAAAGCAAATTATTATACTTTATAAACTAGTCAGTTATCCATCTGTCTATTAAATATACATGGGAACACAGGGGCATGCAGAATTAGGCCTCTGAAAAGTAGTTGTTTTCTCTCTGACACAACTCTCAACTGAAAGAGAAACTGAACAAATCCTAAGCGTCTTTTTTTTTTTTTTTTGTCTCATTAGATGTTCTGGTTTTTAAGGTTTGGCTTTTGTAATCTTATTCAAAAAGTGGTATAAAATGGCGGAAAATACTTCTAGAGAGCTAATAATCTATCTTTGGTATTGATAAAACAAACAAGTAGGAATGCAGTCATAGTAGTCAGTAGCTTATAATACATTCTTTCAAAAGGATAGAGGGATCAATACTTTCCAGATTAGGAAAGACAAAATGGATGAGAAAAGAAAAAGTATTTTCATGTTTTTGAAAGGACATTACAAAACTGGGGATTAAAATATTAAAATAACATGATGGTGGCTTCAGACTGATGGAAGTAATATTGATTCAGCATAACATGACTTGTCTAAAACATCTCCTAAAGCAGCAGCTTTTGACATCTTTTGGACCAGGGAGAGGCTGTTTTTTATAAGGAAAAAAATCACTGTGATTGAAGGAGCTTTAAGAAAATCTATAAAATAATATATTTTGGGGTATTCTAAATCTTTTTCTGTATTTTGGCTTATAGTTGTCTCTGAAATACATTTTGCCTTTCTTGTGTAGGAACCCAACTAAATATAATTCTAATGCAATTCTAAGGAGAGAAAACAAACTGTAAACCAATCAGAAAATAAGTTACTAAAATTTCAGATCCCTTTTGCCTTCTGGCAGTGTTTTGTTTTCTGTAGCCTACCTTAAATTGTAGGGTAAGAAAAAAATAAATAAACCACTTCAGTGTTAGCTGAAGCCTGAAATAAGCAGGGTTAATTTCTCCACTGAACTTGTTGTGTTGATTACAAGAGAGGAGAAAACTTGATTTAAAAGTGTATGACAGGGTCTTCAAAAATTCTTAGAAAATTAACTTTTAATTCTATTTTCCAATAACTTTTTGAAGTATCCTCATATAAAGATTTTGCATGTGAGAAATTTCCAAAAATATAACATTTCACACACACGCACATGCACGCACCCACACATCATTTAAATAGGAGACTTTTTATTCTTTTCAATGTTCAGACAAGAAAAATAGCTAGATTGGAAAAGCCTGGTAAATACTAGAAATGTAAGTACCAATTGTTTTGAAACAGGTAACTTGTATAATAAATCTTCCAAATAAATTATTTTTAAAGAAAGAGGTATAAATGAAAATTGTGAAGAAACAGCAAGTATGGCGTTATCCCAAGGGATGCTGTTTCAGCAGGGCCCATGGGAGTAGAGGTGTGGGTAGGAGGTATATCAGTTACCCCATTAGACAATGATCCCCTGCATCAATGAACCATAAAACCTCATTGCCATGCACTTATTTATTGCCTACATGCCAATAATGGTTTTCTAGGGCTTTGGTTAATAATGCTTGGGTTCTCTCCCATGTCTGGGATTTGGCTATATGTCCACTCATCGAACTGGGTTGGGATGACTAGAGCCACTTAGTTCTGTTACACAAATCTCTCCTCATTCTGCAGGTTATTTCAGGCACGCTCTGATGAGAGTGGAAGAGAAAGAAGAGAGAGAGAGAACATATACCCAGTCATGCAATGATTCACATGACCTCTCATTTTGCTTTTGCTAATATTCCAAAAGAAGGCATATGGTGAAACCCAGTCAGAGTAAGGGACCCAAAACAATAACATGGCAAAAGGGCATAGACAGAAGGAGAGACACAGCTATTTTTATAATCTGCCTTTGAGTTTCTGGAAAGAAGATTCCACCGTATCCTCAACTTTGTAACTCAAAATCAGTCTGACCGCTACAGTGATTAAGCTTCAATAGCCTCAGAGGTTTTTGTTTGTTTGTTTGTTTGTTTGTTTTTTTTTTATGTTCATTAAATTATGCTAGGTTAAGTTGCAGTAACTGAAAACCCTTAAAATCTTTGCTGCAGGTAGGGTCATGCTGAGGTGCTTGGAGATCTGAGCTGATAGAAGCTCTGACTCAACACCTCCTTCCACGATTGCTGAGGAGCCAAGAAATTGCAAAAGTAACAAAATGCACAGTGGCTATGAAGACCTCATCCAAAAAGTAACCCATGGTCTTTCAGCTCAGGTTTCATCGTTCAGAGTTAAGTCACATGACCTCAACTGAACCCAAAGGGTCAAGCATCTAATGTCGTGATCTAGTCCTACCATGTGCCAGAAAGGGGAGAAACATAACATGTGTGAATAACTCTAACTATACAGTTCGCCCTCAAGTGAAAGGCTCATGAGTATATTCTTAGTTACTAAGTTACAAGCATGTCAGTTGAATTGTTTTGTTTATAGGCAACTTAGAAGAATATGATTTATTTTATAGTGTGAAATGTTTAACATATTGAGGAATATCTGAAAAAAGTATCAATTCATTATTTTAATTGCCTTTTGGAAAGGACAGGTAGGTCAGCCAACCCACAGTGGAAATACTTAAACAATTTTCAGAGGTGAGACTATTAAAAGTCAAGTTCTAATTAGCTAAATCGGCAGAAAATGACTTCTTTGGCCTATAAAATTTTTCAAACATAATTTGATTGAGTTCAGGATACCTGGGATTAAAATTGATGTTTCTGTTTCAAGTTCCCATATAACAAACACTGAGCTGTGACCTTTTAAAGAAGAAAAAATTAATATACGCATATCAAGGAAGTGGAAAGAAAATCATCTGAAGGCCATATTTCGATATTGGGGAGACTTTCAAATTATTAACTAAAGTAGATATTGTTATTTTAAACAGGTTGCTCTTGTGATCAAATCTAAAGCTCCACTGCCTCTTATTTTCCCCATAAAAAGATCATTCAATGGAGTTGTTTCTTAAAAGCAAGGCAAAATAAAGTAGCACATTTTGAAAATATCCTCATGATAAACAGGAAAACGAAACCAAAGAAATGTGCACTCCACGTCTTATTATTATTGTAGAATCTGTGATTAGCTGAAAACTATCACTGAGTGTACTGTATGTGCATGTTTGTGTTTCTTAAAAAGAAGGTGATGGCCTGCAGCTCACAGATAACACAAATAGCATGTGATGCAGTAGTTGCTAAGGGCAACCACACAACATTTCTGTCATTTCTTTATCCCTAAATGGCCAAACCTAATGATGTTCCCAATAACATAAAATCTGTGAATCTGCCCTTAGAAGTTTGACAGGTTACAGTCTATAATGATTATTGTGTGTGTGTGCTGTGGGGGGAGGGGTGAGAAGGGGCGGAGGGGTGGTAAGACATTTGAAATGAGTGGACGTAAAATTCATTGCTTCAGGCTGAGCAAATTTGTATGTGCATAATATTAAAATCCTACTCAATGCCTAACAGACCAAAAATGTGAATACATATCGAATAATCCAAGAAGATTGATTTAGCATATGATATTGCTACCTTTTATGTTCAAATTTCCATAATATGGTTGGGTAAATAGTAACATATGAATTTGAAACTTTCTTTTAAAAATTCTAAAAATCAAAAAATTACTCTGGGTAATGATAACCTGAGAAGCACTCAGCAGCAAATAGTGTCAGCTAAGGAAATCAAATATTTTTATCCACAGTTGTTTGAGTTTAATAGAGAGCCATATAATGGAATTCAGCAGAAATCTCTTGTTTTTTAAAATAGAAGAGGAGATGAAAAAACAAACTTACAACTCATTTTCATAGAAGAATTTGTGTTTCATAGAAAATAGCATACATGGTACATGTAATCACATTTAGGCTGCACACAGATGCTTCTTAATTGAGGTGAAGATTCAATTCCACCTGCCAAGATTTCAAAGTTTTTTGTGTTGCCCTTTGTTTTGAGAATGATGTTGCTATTGTTGCTTTATTCAGATTCTGCCACAGGGTCCATAATAAAAAGTGAATGGGTTCAAAGAGGAACAATGACTGAAGGGCCTTCCTGTCACTTTGGCAGAATTAACATTGTCTCTGCAGCTATGGCCCTTCAGAGTTCTAGTACAGCACCAAATCCTTAGTAATATAATAGCATGAATAAGGAAATGAAAATCCCTCCATGAAGTTAGCTTCTACTTGTATTGGATCTATAGTGGACTATTTGCTTTCAAAATTTTCATTTATTACTATATAAAAAGTTTTACCAGAAAAGGATAGAACTTCAATGTTCAAACCTAAGTATGCTTCTAGGTCTCAGAATATTATTATCTAAATAATAAAAATTATTTCTAAGTACATTTTTGCTTGCCAGTCACAAAGTTAAAGATGAGTGAATACATGTATGTGCACAAATGTACATATGTGTGTGGGTTAGTTTGGTTCTATCTGGACATAGGAAAACAGTTTTCTCTGTTCAGTTCTATGAACACAAAAATTTCTGGCATTACTACTATGACTCATGAAGCAAGAAGAATGAATAGATCTTTAAATACAATGGGATTTTTTAAGGGAATGAATGGAAAGTGATGTAGACTCAGGGGACGTTGCTTTATGAGAAACAGAAGAAGAGTAAAACTAAACGATAAGAGTTGAAGGACAAAATTTCTTTGTTGATTTTTAAAAAAATATTTATCTTCTTTATTTTCATCTACTTTAAAGGGAGAGAGAGAGGGAGTGGAGGGGAGGAAGGGAAGGAGGGGAGGGGAGGGAGAGGGAGGGGAGAGGAGAGGAGAGGAGAGGAGAGGAGAGGAGAGGAGAGGAGAGGAGAGATCTTCTAACTACCAGGCCACTCTCCAAATATCTGACAGGAGCAAGGAACTTCATCCAGATTCCCTATGTGGGTAGCAGAGACCCAAGCCCTTGAGTCATCATCATCTGCTACCTCCCACAGTGCACATTAGCAGGAAGCTGGATCTGAAGCAGAGGAGTTTGGTACTTGAACCAGGCACTCTGATATGGGATGCTGGCATCCCACATGGTGGCTTAAGCAGCTGTGTCATAATGCTTACTTCTTAGTTGATTTTTTTCATGCTTCTGTTTTAAGGAATTTATCATTTTCTGAATACTTAGCCAGTTCTTACCTATCAGTAACCACTACCAGCCAAAGTGTAACTTCTGAAATACCTACAATGTAGTTCATCAAAAGCAATGAATGTAAACATACATGAACACATTGGCGTACATGAGTGTGTTTATGTTCTACATGTGTAGTTTTCAAGGTAAACAGTATTCCATTCCATACATATTCATAAAGATGATAATGGAAGTTTGAATAGTGGAAATGTTCATATCTGGAATGAATGTTTAGCTCAACAGTTAAGCCATCACTTGGCTACCCGCATCCCAAATGGGAGTGCCTGAGTTTGCATTCCAGCTCTGCTTCCCAACTTTCCATTTCAGCTTCCTGCTAATGTGCACCAAGAGGCAGCCATTATGACTGTAAGTATTAGGGTCCCTGCCGCCCATGTGAGAGACCAAATTCAGTTCCAGCTACTAGCTTCAGCTTAACCCATCCCTGGCTATTGCAGGTATTTGGGTAGAAAACAGTGGGTGGAAAATCTCTGTCTTTCAAATTAATTAGTCAATTAAAAAAGATAAATGACCATATCCTGGTGGTACTAGCTGAAGAGGCTTCTGCAGGAGGTTAAGTCTCTGATAGAATTTGGGGGCAACAAATAAGTTTGATTTGGCAGAGAAGTAGAGGCTGAAGACATTATAGTCATAAGTGAATAACATTCTGTGCTGAGGAAGAAGAGCAATTGCATTTGACAGTAGCACAGGGGAATAAGCAGTGTGCAATGGAAAAACGGTGAATGGGCTCAATGGGAACAATAGCTAAAGTATCTCCTGTCACTTTGGCAACATTGCTGTTGTCTCTGTAGCTATCAACCCTCACCTGGTGGCAAAGGAGACCTCATAGGACTAAAGAAAATTTCTGAACTACACTGACCCTTGGAGGCCATGAGGATGTATTGATTCTTATGTTGCATCAGGATCTTCTAAGTGACATACCAGTGCTTGGTGATCTGCAAGAACACTTACTAAATAAAACCCCAAGTGCCATGACAGAGTTAATGTACCTTTGAACCTTTTGGTATAGTCTTCATAAGAATCTTGTCTACAGAGAAAAGTAACAAAACAAGGCTCTGTAAGTACAATTGATTTTTCATAATTCAGCCTAAAGAGTTGTCAAGGTAGAGTTTTTATGAAAAGAATTGTATTTCAAATAAATAGCTAATATATATTTTTAAATTTTTATTAATTTATTTGAGAAAGAGGGAGGGAGGGAAGGAGAGAGAGAGAGAGAGAGAGAGAGTGAGCGAGCGAGCTTGACAGACAGATAGACCCACACACAGAAAGAGAGAGGGAGTGAGCTTCCACTGGTCACTCTGCAAATGCCTATGCAACAACAGGGGACCCAGAGCTGGGGGGCCAGGAACTCAAAGCAGGTGTCCCCTGTGTGTGTCAGGAACCCAATTACTTGATCCATCCTTGCTGCTTCCCAGAGCATGCATTGGGAGGAAGCCTGAGTCAGGAAATGGAGCCCGGAGTCAAACCCAAGTACTCTGATGTGTGATGTGGGTGTCCTAACTGACAGTTTAAGCACTCAGCCACCCACCCTATCCCCTGACCTCTATACTTGCTTCAGAAAGAAGACAGACACCTCATTGTTGCGGCCCCTCAGCCTGATGTTATCCTATAGAAAATAATCGCAGTGCTAATCAGGCTGGTTCTGCTGCTCTGGCTCCATGGCTGCAGCTATCAGCTGCACACAGCAGGGCCTGACAACTCCCATACTGACAGCCCCTCCCAGAAAAAAGCTTACCAATTAACCTTTACTCACATTGGATCGAAGAGTGACATTCATTATTTTAATGAAAACAGGAAGAAAGGGCACTACTGAAATATCCAAAACTAACCCATTATTCTGTTGCATGTTCTGCTTAGCAATGTACAAAAAGCAAGATCAGGGTCAGAAAGACTGGGAGTGAAGGATGAATAAAGAACAGGCAGCCCCCAACCCTCTGTTCCCCACCAACTATATCTGAAAGCTTTAGTAACTCTTTGCCAGAGGAGCAGAGAATAGAAGTTGCTTGTACGTTGGGACGAAGCTCTTTCAAGGGACTGAAGGAACCCTTTTCTGTAACTTCTGTATGTGGTGGCCCATGGTCTGTTTCTTGCAGATGTTTTGCTTTGGTATTACCCTGCATCTTCACTTGGAACTGAACTCACACCCTTTGGAGCAAAAGTTCCTTTACTGATACATCTGACAGAGTCAATGGGAGAGATTTAAGTTCACGGAAATGTGTCTAATGAAAAGCTACGCATGGCTTTCAAAATTTTTTTACACCACAATAAACTTACCTTTTCTGAAAGATGTTTTTATTTATTTGCAAGGCAGAGTTGCTAGAGTGCTAGAGAGAGAGAGAGAGAGAGAGAGAGGGAGAGACAGAGACAGAGACAGAAACAGAAAGACAGAGACAGATCTTGTATCTGCTGATTCATTCCCCAAATGGCCACAACAGCCTGGAACTCCATCCAACTCTCTCACATGGGTGACAGAAACTCAAATACTTGGACCATCTTTCTCTACTTTCCCAGGTGCATTAGCAGGGAACTGGATCATAAGTGGGGCAGCTGGGACTTAAACTGACATCCATATGGGATGCAGGTGGTGGCTTAACTCACCACACTACAAAGCTGGACATTAATCTAATCTTATAATTCCATTTTTCCATAAACTTTTTGAGGTTTCCTCATAGATATGCTTTTCCTTTGTTCAAGAGTATGGCTGAAATAAACTGAAATGTTCCTTATAGATATCATAGTCCTCTTCATTCATGCTTAAGGAATCAAAAATATGCACTGAGTCACTTACATAGCAGACATTTAGTGAGGCCATGCTACATATAGTGGATATAACCAAATATTAGATGGAAGTCCTAGCTTTTGAGAAATTCACTGTTTAAAATCAAGGGGGATGGGACAGGCAATGTGGCATAGCAGGTAAAGCCGCCACCTGCAGTGCTGGCATCCCATATGGGCACTTGTTTGAGTCCCAGCAGCTCCACTTCCAGTCCAGCTCTCTGCTATGGCCTGGGAAAGCAGTAGAAGATGGCCCAAGTCCTTGGGCCCCTGCACTCACGTGGGAGACCTGGAAAAGCTCCTGGCTCTTGGCTTCGGATATGCACAGCTCCAGATGTTATGGCCAATTGGGGAGTGAACCAGCGGATGGAAGATCTCTCTCTCTCTCTCTCTCTCTCTCTCTCTCTCTCTCCCTCTCCTCTCTCTGTGTAACTCTGAATTTAAAATAAATAAATCTTAAGAAAGATGTGAAGTGGTACTAAATTAAAAAAAAATCTTGGGGGATGGGGATTATGGCTGGTAGTATTGCTTTTCTTTACAGCTGTTACAAATGCTTCATACGGGCAAGCCTAGCACAACCTGTGAGGATGTTCAGTCTCTTCAGCTCTAGTTGAAAGCCCACTTATGCAAAGATACCAGTACACACCACTGGTTTTTGAAGTCCTGGAAATTCGCTTCAAATATGAGTCCAAATCATTAAAAAAAAGTAATTGGAGTTGGAGGCATCTGAAGGCTCAAGGTAAATCTAAACTATAGACCTCCTAGCTAGAAGTTTAATGCCTTGGTTTGTTATAGTAATTTTTCATGTATTATTTCAGGATATACTTTTCAATTAAACATAACCAGTGCATACAGACTAATTAGCAGGTGCATAAAAGAAATCTGCTGTGTCACAGTCCAGCTCAGTTTAACCTGTTCAGACATTGAACCTTATTTCTCTCATATACAGAGAAGTAGAGAAATTTTTTCTTTGGGTACAGTCCCAGAATCTGCCCTGGAGCCCAGCCCAGACTCAATTCTTATTGAAAAGCAGAGCTGTGATCAGTGGTCTATACATTGTGACATGTCTGCACACTTCCCTATACATTTCAGGGAGACACATGTCATCGTGCGGGCCGGATGCCATCTTGTTGTTTCCATGATGGCTGCAATGGGGCTACTAGGCACTGCAGAGAGGAGTGATCCAGCTCAGTTCCAAAGTAGGGGAGAGGAGACACATTTCCCTGTCCTTCTCTTCTTGCTTTCCTGTAAGTCTAGATGAGACCTAGTTTTATGAGGGCCTCCTCGCAAATCCATTCGCATAGAAAATCAGTCAGCTGCATTTTTAGGCCTACTCTTAAAACAGGATTTCTGGACAATAAGTAATTTAGGTATGCTTGGAATATTTGGAATTTGCTGACTACCTGGTCTCTTGTCATTCAAACCAAATGGGATTTGATCTTTAACCCATATTTTCAACAGAATGGATTTGAAGTGACTCTTTTATGCATAACATACAAGGTCAGAATGTGAATTTATACTCAGAACCATAGTTCATCTCAGGGATTTCACACTGCAAGTTCGTTTTGATAACCCTGCCAATGAGATTTCTTTTTTTAACTGGTTGCAGCCTAGTACTTATGAGTGCAAACATTACAGATGGGCTGTGGGTTCAAATCACAGTCCCCCCACTTGTTAGCTGTGACTTAGTGTGAGTTGCCTAACCTCTCTGTGCTTTAGTCTCTGTATTTGTAAATTGGATAGATTATTTGTTTTTGACCACTATAATCTAAGTTCCTCAAGGAATCTTTGTGTTTTTTTTTTATTTTTTATTATTTTTTTATTTTTTGACAGGCAGAGTGGATAGTGAGAGAGAGAGACAGACAGAAAGGTCTTCCTTTTTGCCACTGGTTCACCCTCCAATGGCCACCGCGGCCGGTGCATCGCGCTGATCCGAAGCCAGGAGCCAGGTGCTTTTTCCTGGTCTCCCATGCGGGTGCAGGGCCCAAGACTTGGGCCATCCTCCACTGCCTTCCCGGGCCATAGCAGAGAGCTTGCCTGGAAGAGGGGCAACTGGGACAAAATCCAGCGCCCCGACTGGGACTAGAACCCGGTGTGCCGGTGCCACAAGGCGGAGGATTAGCCTGTTAAGCCACGGCGCCGGCCAAGGAATCTTTGTTTTATTTACTGTTTCCCAAATGTTTTGAACAGTGCCTGTTATAGGGTAGATGCATAATATTTGTTGAATGAAGAAAATTTAATTCTTGGGTTATTATGAGGATTGAATAATGAACACAGAGAGGATAGTGTCTGGCGCACTATAAACCCTCAGTTGTGCTCAGCATTGTGGCACAGTGAGTTAAGCTGTCCTCTATGACTACCAGCAAGTCCCAGCTACTCCACTTCCAATCCTGGTCCCTGATGATGTGCCTGGGAAAGAGCTGAAGATGGCCCCAGTGCTTGGGCCCCTGCCACCCACGTAGGAGATCTGGATGGAATTCTAGGCTCCTGGCTTTGTTTGGCCCAGCCTTGGCTGTGTGGCAGTCTGGGGAGTGAACTAGCAGATGGAAAAATCTCTCTCTCTTTCTTCCTGCTCCCACCCCCATCTCTCCCTTTCTCTCTGTAACTCTGACTTTCAAATAAATAAATAAATAAATATTTTTAAAAAAATCTTCAGTAAACATTAAGCTGCTATTATTATCATGGTTGTATTATCAAATGTGAATAGAAATGAGCAGGCTTCCCCATCTGCTACATTTGGGAGCTAGTTATAAAAACATCATGGATTTATGAGGCCATGCCAGGAGGGGAGTGCTGCAGTGGCCCTGCAAGCTGCCTGCTATTTAACCTCTCTCCTCTTTCTCCTTTCCCCTTTTCCTTCAAATTAGATGGGTTTTGTTTCCATACAAAAAGTAACGTAGGTGTGCTGTAAAGTTTTTTTGTAATTTCTTAAAATGATAAACATTAACGTTTGTCTAGAATCTGATCATTATTTTATATATTGTCATCCATCTTTTGCCTCCGAGTGTATACACACAAACACATTCTGGTCTATATAAAAATGTGTCTCTATATAGATCTATACATATACACAGACACTAAATATGGAACACACTGTACATATCTTATTGTTTTATTTTTTAAAAATTTGGGTTAATTTATAACATTTGCAACTATTTTGGAGTTCAGTGCAATATTTGAAGAGATATACACAGCAAAAACCATTCAAACCAGTTAGAAAGCCTTTCTTTTTCTTTTCTAAAGATTTATTTTATTTATCTGAAAGGCAGAGAGAGAGGAAGATGAGAGGAAGAGAGAGAGATCTATCTGATGATTCACTTCCCAAATGGCCACAATGGCCAGGAGCCAGGAGATTCTTCTGGGTCTCCCGGATGGGTGCAGGGGCCCAGGAGTCCAGGTATTTGAGCCATCTGCTGCTGCTTTCCCAGGTCATTAGCAGGGAGTTTCTATGCCACAGCACTGGCCGCTACAGCCTTTTTTCCCCCACACTCTCAGAGTCTAGGTAGAGTTTGGGCACAGTAAAACCCCTGAAACAATCACCCCTGGCTTAGCATAACTGGACTAGGAACCTTTGCTTGGTGACATGCTTTCATTGAGGTGAAAGCTCCTCTGATTTTTAAAAGGGAGCTGCCTGGCTCAATGTCTCAGAGCCCCAGCTCAGATTGCTTTTTTTTTTTTTTTTTCCTTTCTTTTTTTGACAGGCAGAGTGGACAGTGAGAGAGAGAGACAGAGAGAAAGGTCTTTCTTTTTCGTTGGTTCACCCCCCAGTGGCCGCTGTGGCTGGTGCGCTGCAGCCCCCGCACCGCGCTGATCCAAAGGCAGGAGCCAGGTGCTTCCCCTGGTCTCCCATGCAGGTGCAGGGCCCAAGCACTTGGGCATTCTCCGCTGTACTCCTGGGCCACAGCAGCGGGCTGGCCTGGAAGAGGAGCAAACGGGACAGAAATCTGGTGCCCCGACCGGGACTAGAGCCTGGTGTGCCGGTGCCACAGGTGGAGGATTAGCCTATTGAGCCATGGTGCTGGCCTCAGATTACTTTTAAAGTGGTCAACCAGAGAGAGGCAAGTCTGGGGACTAGATCTGACCCGATGCAGAAGCCCCTGCTCAAGATGAAAACCAACAGGTTGCCCGGATTTTTGTTAGGTTCCACAGAAGGAGACCAAGGGGACCAAGACCCATAACAGAAGGACCAGTTTCTTGAAGACAGGGGTATGAAGGAATGACAGAGGGAAAGACTCAGGGGTTTGTAAGGGAGAGAGATCAGTCATGATTCCTCATTGGTACTTACCTGGAAACCCAAACTGCATTGAACCAGACCTTCCTGGCTACCCCTAGCACCCTACTGGGCAGGGGAGCTATGTGGAAGGACTAAATTAGGCAGGACAGAGCGTGCTTGAACGAGAGAGTAAAGCAGGCTATGCAGCTGCATTGCTCTCCCAGGTTCTATCACGTTTACAAATACATACATAAATACATTACATGCAATAGTGAGTCTGGGTGGCAGGCTCCCCACAGGGGGCCTGGCTGACCCAATTACACGTCTCAGGAGTTCTAGGAAGGGACACTGTGCTCCCAGATGAGTGCTCCATGTGTTCTCTCTTGCCCAGGGAAGCCCTACCCCAGCACACCAGTCCTCAGGTTCAGTTTGTCCAGTATGGAGAGTTGCCATAGGTGGGTTTGGAGGCTTGAGACTTGGGCTGCAGGGAGCTGGGCTGGCTGAGCCGCTCTGGGCATCCTGTGGAAGCTGGTGATGCAGCAGCTGTGAGTGAGGCTGCTGGTGGAGCGGCAAGATATGCAGGAAAGGTGGGGGGGCGGATAGCCAGGGACTGCCCCAGGGGCTAGGAGCCGGGGAGAGCCTAAGGCAGGCTGAAAGGTAGAGGGGTCCCTCTGTGAAATCCCTGCTTGTTAAACATCTGAGTCTTGTTGTAGACAGAAGCAGTCGTATCAGGGAGGCCAGTGGTGCTTGAAGACACTGCTATCCCTTTGCCAGACCCAGACCCCCCAATCTTGCTGTGATCCTGTGATGATCCACCATAGCCAGCCTTAGTGTAGTTTCCCGCCACTGTCCCCTAGGCCAAGTCGGCGTAACCTGCGCTGTAGCTATGCTGGCCACAACCACCAGCTTGCTGGAAGTGGGTGCTGGGGGGCTGAGCTTCACACCATGCTGTTCGGCTGATGCTGGAGGGACAAACATGGTGGGCCCACACTGGAAGGCACTGGGCACGCCTGTGTCGTGGGGGAGGCCAATATAGCTGTAGCCAGGTGGTAGCGCAGGATTCGGACAAGGTCTGGGTCTGGCCCTGCTGGGGATGAGCTAGTGTGGTGGGGGGCACAGGAGATGCAGAGCCACCTCTGCCAAACTTTGTGACATCACCTGAATGTCAATTACTAGCTAAGCTGCCATCTCGGCTGGCGAGGGCTGAGGGAGCAGGAAAGTGAATTCTGTAGTAATCCACTGGGAGCCAGGACTACAACGTCTGGAGCTCATCGGGGCCACAGATCAGGTAGTCAGGAAGCAGTCCTCCAGGGCCCAGGAGGTACTGACTGTGCACAGTGGCAGCATCCCCTGGGGCAAGTTTGGGAGCGGCTTGCCAGAGGTCACCAAGGGCTCAGCCCAGGCACTGCTGGGCGTGGTCACAGTGGTCCCACCCAGGCAGAGGCTGTTGGCTGTGTTCATGCCCCTGGCAGGCTGACTCCTGGGGCTGTGGCACTCGAGGAAGATGTGGCTGCCATTGAGAAGGTGGCTGGGGCAGTGTAGTCTTTCCATTTCCTTACCTTTTCTGTGCATTTGGAGCCTATCAGCTCTGTTCTGGTTCTTTGTACACAATAAGACACATTATTGTGAACTGTAGTTACCCCCACTGTTGTGCAGAATGCTTGCACTGTTACTTCTCTTCCGTTGTATTTTGGTACTTTTAATATTTCACTTAAAATCATTTCGTGTTGATATGATTTATAATATATAACTCTTATTATTGAAGTTATTTTTTGGAGAATTCCATTAGCACCATGGACAATAAGAGATGTAGATATCCTGAGTTCAAAGTGACTCTCTGGAAAGGCATAGAAACCCCAGGAAGCAATGTTTTCTAAGAGTTAGATGCATCTGGGGCTGGTGCCATGGTGCAGTAGTAGGTTAAGCCTCTGCCTGCGGCATCATCATCCTATATGGGCACTGGTTCGAGTATTGGCTGCTCCACTTCAAATCCAACTCTCTGCTATGGCCTGGGAGAGCAATGGAAGATGGCCCAAGTGGTTGGGCCTCTGTACCCATGTGAGAGACCTGGAAGAAGCTCCTGGATCCTGGCTTCGGCCTGGTCCAGCTCTCCCGGCCATTGCAGCCATTTGGGAAGTAAACCAGTGGATGGAAGACCTTTCTCTTTGTCTCTCTCTCTGTTTGTCTATAACTCTACCTCTTAAATAAATAAATAAATCTTAAAAAAATAGAGTTAGATATATCTCCAAATTACTCCTGGAAGATGAAACTGGTTAAAAATGACTTTGAATTTCTCATCCTCTGGTTTTAGCAGTTACTCTCTACAATAAGCTTTTCTGAAACAAACGTGTTTTTTTATTATTATTATTTACAGGTAGAGTTATACACAGTGAGAGAGAGAGAGAGAGAGAGAGAGAGACAGAGAAAGGTCTTCCTTCCATTGGTTCACCCCCCAAATGGCCGATATGGCTGGTGCTGCGCCGATCAGAAGCCAGGAGCCAGGTGCTTGTTCCTGGTCTCCCATGCAGGTGCAGGGCCCAAGGACTTGGGCCATCCTTCCCTGCCTTCCCAGGCCACAGCAGAGAGCTGGACTGGAAGAGAAACAACTGGGACTAGAATCCGGCACCCATATGGAATGCCAGTGCCGCAGGCGGAGGATCAACCAAGTGAGCCAAGGCGCCGGTCCATGTGTTTTGATTCCATTGTGTTACTGAATTATATTGAGGATGCAGTACAAGCCAAGTATAGTGCTAGATGATTTATGATTTTTCATACTAATCCTTCTAGCAGTACTTAGACAAACCTATTGTTATCTCTCTTAGAGAAGAGCAGAGAGAATTATCTGTATTTGGAAGCACTGTTGGTGATGGAAAAGTGGGTGAGCTGTACACTGCTTACCCTAAGAGTATATTAGCTAACTCTTGGGGCCATTGATTTGAACAAGAGAATGCATGTGATGTACTATGTATCATACCAGACATGTAGTAAATGCTCAATTTTATCAATGATGAGAATGAGAAGGAAGATCATGGTATTGGAGGAGTAACGTTGAAAAGGTAGGACAAGGCCAGAGCATGCTACTTGAAAGCAAGGAATTGATTGAAATGTCATTTCAGTCTCCTTTCCTTGTGGAGCAGTTATAGTATTTCCATTAGGAGAGATATCCATGGTCGATATTATCAATGCTAGATATAATAGGAAGAGGAAATTCTTATTCTTCTAAAGTATGTGATGAATTTGGGAAATGTTTTCCCCACTTACAAGTGAAGGTCAAAATTTAACTTTTAAAAAATTCTTAATTTTTTCCAATATATTAGTTTACATATTATGACTATTTTTTTTCATGTTCAATTTTAATAAGGTGGAGATTTGGGAATAGAGTTAATTATAAAGAAACACACATTTATTACCATATTGTAACACTCTAGGTAGTGGTTAATTAAAGATTCAATTTTTTAAATTAGCATATTATACTTAGTGATTCCAGACAAAAGGGAAGATGCAGAGGTTAGAGGAAAGAGAATCAACTTGAAGTTCAGAGATCTTAAACAGAAAATAACTTGATGAGCTTAAGTAAGTTATTCAGCATGTCAGAGTTTCAATTTCTTTCTCTTTTTAAAGTATTTATTAATTTGAAAAACTTACAAAGAGAGAGGAAGAGACAGAGAGACACAGAGAGAGGCCTTCCATCAGTTGATACATTTCCCAAAAGGCCATAATAGCCAGGGCTGGGCCAGGCAGAGGCCAGGAGACTAGATCTCCATCCAGGTCTACCATGTGAGTGGCAGGGTCCCAAGTACTTGGGCCATCTTCCACAGCTTTCCCAAGTGCATTAACAGGTAGCTGGATCAGAAGTAGAGTATCTGGGTCTCAAGTTGCTGCTCACATGGAAGGCCAGCAGCACAGTCAGCAGCTTAACCTACTATGTCACATCACCAGCCCCAGAGTTTCCTATTCCAAAATTTTAAAAAGGCAGTCTATAAGAGCATTGTTGCATATTTATATTTCACTTCTTGGTAATCATTTATATTTTTTATGATCCTTACAATTATCTTAAAATGTGTTGGGCAGGCATTGTTATACTTATTTAACACACAAAGAAACTGAAATTCAGAAAGATTAAATGGATGCCCAATGTCACATAGCTAACATGCATTACATTTAAGACTCAAAACTCTGTTTGCTATTTCACATAGAATATTCTCTTTGCATTGCATATTGAAATTTTCCAAGAAACAGAATGATAAATGGAAGACAGACCTGGCTTCTAAGTCCAGCTCTCTCACTAAGAAACTGCATGATATTGTGCAAGTTACATTGTTTCTCTGAGCCATCTTTTTCTTATTCATAAAGAGAGAAATGATTAATTTTACAAGATATCTTCAGAGTATGCATCATCGCCATTTTCCTAAATAAGCAGAGAAAAATAAACTGCTTTGTTCAACATAGCACAGTAAGTGGTAGAGAGAAACTGCTTCTGTTTCCAGAATGATGCAACTTTTCTAGCAAGGGGTAATTATCAACATGGTTCAAAAGACTAAGGAAAGAAATGAATGTATCTCTTACCTGCTAAGATGCATATTGAAATCCACCCCCTCAGTGTAATAACAGGTAAAGAGGAGAAATTCCCTACTGTCCATGATTTACTATAATCCCCATCCTAGGAAATCCTCTACTATATGATGACAAGGGTGATAGAATACTCCAATTAGTCTACAGAACAGTGGTTCTCACCAACATTTTTTTAGGGGCCATGTGCGAGTGTCTGAAAAGGAGGAAGTTATTCTAGGTAATTATGTGTGTTTCATGGGTGGTGTACTTTATTCCCACACTTAGAAGTAGTGGTGATGCTGCTGATAATGGAGATGATTGCTAATGAATAATCCATGCATGGTGTTGAATTGGCACCCACAAGGCAAACTTTTTAAGGAGATACACTTTGTATTTAATTAGCTTTTCATCTGAGCACATACTGTGCGTTCTCTATGCCTCGCAAGCTACCCCTTGATGACACGTGCACCCAACCTTCTCCTCATCCTTCATATCTCAGTTCAATAATGTCTCTCCTCCAGGAAACCTTCCCTAAGGTTTTCACCGGTTTGCCTCTTTAGTGGAAATCTGTTGTTTTTACCAGCACAACAAAGACTTTGCTTCTGGGAAATACAGCTTGGTTTTCTTTGAAAGAACTTATTTCCCCCCATGTATGCAGTGTTGATAAGGCTATCAATCAAGGCCATCTCCTCTTCCATAACCAAGTAATGGGAATATGACCTGCACTAGGCCACCTTGACCCTCTCTCAGAGGAATTTGTACCTTGAGCATCATTGCAGAGATGGAAACTTGCCAATTCATCTGAAGGTCCTGTCCATTAATCCCTGCTCCCTGCATCCCTGAAGCCACTCTGTTTCTTGTTTCTCACATTCCTGATCTATCAGCCATTTCTTCTTTACAGTGAGTTGCCCCATATCCTGACAACCCTTTTCATCTTTGTTTATGTTAGCCTAAGTAGATTCTGGTTGCTTGTAACTGAAGAACCTAATCATACAAGGGGTCTTTGAAAAGTTGATGCATATTATGAAGAAAGTATGAAAGAATTTCAAACGTTTTTGCCACAAAAACCACATCTTTCAATTCCATTTCATATGATTTTTTGAAATACCCTCAAACATCCTTATTGTATGGCCTCCTTAATAACTCTTAATTTATTTTGTGAGTATATATTTTCATTGATTAGTTGATTTATATGTATCACTGCCAGTAAGTTGTAAGCTCCAGGAAGCCAAAATTATATACCCGATTCATAAAATGCTATTTAGCCACTTTCTAGAAACTTCACAAAATTCTGTTTCATTTGATGAATGAATGGAGTCTCAAGTTCTCACTGTTCTCTACTGTTTTTCAGTATGGGGTCCTCACCAGCACATGCCACTGAGAATTGCTCTCCTAATACTTCATGTTTTGAGCCTTTACTTTTTCTCAGTCTCTGGCATTCTCCCTCTCCATCCCTATCCCCCCCCCCCACCCCGTGCTATCTCTCCTATCTCTCTCTCTCTCTCTCTCTCTTCTCCTCCCTCCTCCCTCCCCCTTCCCCAAACCTCAACTACACTGATGTCCACACAGGATTGGATTTTTCCTTATCATAAAACTTCTCTTCAACATTCTTTTGCTTTCAGAAGAAAATTGAAAGCCTTTCAGGATCTTACATCTGATTGCCTCTGTTGTCACCTGTTGCGCCCTATTGTATTTTTGACTCTGAACATGCAGACATTTTTCAGTTCCTAGTTGCTTCAGGCTCTCTCCCATCATTGTACTTTTGAACAAACTGTCATCTCTTCCTGCAATGAATTCTATTGCTCGCTCTCCCCTTCAGTCTTCAGTCCTAAAGTTTCTTTCTCCATAAAGCTTCTTTCTCCCACCACAATGTCCACCTTCACTCAATATTGGACTAGGTTAGATGACCTGCCTTTGGGCTCCTAAAGCTCCTTCTGTACAACTCTTTTTTTACATTTATTTTTTATTTATTTTTAAGTGTTTTTTTTTTAATTTTTTTTTTTTTGCTTATTTGACAGGCAGAATGACAGGGAGGGAGGGAGGAAGAGAGAGAGATGGTCCATCTGCTCGTTCACTCCCCAAATGGCCTCAATGGCCGAGGCTGGGCCAGCACAAAGCCAGTAGCCTGGAACTGCATCCAGGGGTCCCACATTGGTGGCAGGGACCCAAGCACTTGGACTATCCTCTGCTACCTCCCAGGCGTATTAGCAGGGGGCTGGATCAGAAGTGGAGCAGCCAGGACTCAAACTAGCACTCCAATATGAAATGTTAGCAGTGCAGGTTACAGCCTGATTCTCTTCACCACAATCCTGCTTCCCTTTTTAAGGTTTCAGTTGTTTTATCTTCCCCCTTTAAGCTGAGCCTCTCAAGGACAGAGATCATAACTCTCACCTGCATGTCCTCAGAATCCAGCATAATACCAAAAATATAGAAAGCGTTCTCTATAAATGTTTACATTAAAAAAAGACTAGGTAAAATGTTGAAGAGTAGATGCTTAGCCTAGTGATTCAGATACTCACATGTCATGTTTAAGTAGTAGGGCTCGATTCCCAGCTCTGGCTCCTGATTCCAGCTTCCTTTTTTTCTTTTTAAAGATTTATTTATTTATTTGAAAGTCAGAGTTACACAGAGAGAGGAGAGAGAGAGAGAGAGAGAGGTCTTCCATCTGCTGGTTCACTCCCCAATTGGCTGCAATAGCCGGACCTGCGCCGATCCGAAGCCAGGAGCCAGGAGCTTCTGAGCCATCTTTTTCTTGTTCATAAAGAGAGAAATGATTAATTTTACAAGATATCTTCAGAGTATGCATCATCACCATTTTCCTAAATAAGCTTCTTCTTCCAGGTCTCCCACCTGGCTGCAGGGGCCCAAGGACTTGGGCCATCTTCTACTGCTTTCCCAGGCCACAGCAGAGAGCTGGATCAGAAGTGGAGCAGCCAGGTCTCAAACCTGCACCCATATGGGATGCCAGCACTGCAGGAGGCAGCTTAACCTGCTATGCCACGGTGCTGGCCCCTCCAGCTTCTTGCTAATGCATACTGGGAGACATTAGGTGATTGTCAGACAGTTTGGTTCCTTCCACCTAGATTTGGGCCTGGTCCAACCTCTGAAATTATGACCATTTAGGGAGTGAATCAGCAGATGGGAGTTCTCTCTCTCTCTCTTTCTCTATCTCTATCGAATAATTTTAAATATGATTTTAAGATTGAATGATTCCACTAGCTGAACTCTCCAGTGCAATTTTAGCCTATACTTTTTTCTTATAGGACCTATTGATTTCAACTTTACATTTTAAATATCTATGTACATGTGTTATTTCCACTGTTTTTATTCTTTAAAAGTAGAGTTTATCTTCTATATATGTTATGTAGCATCTAACATTATTTCCCATCCTACCAGAGTTGTGTAACAATTACCCATTGAAAAAGTGATGAGTCAACCCATGTTAAATATTGATGGTTCAGTGTATTAAAATGTATGTTTGAAATATTTACAATTCATAAAAAGCTTTAAGGTGACAATGACTTATTTCTAATAGAATGAACTCAAAACATGGAACTTTAGGTTAAGATGGAAAAAAATGTATGAGAAGCCTTTCTTGACGCATCTTCGGTTTTATTACTTGAACAACTAAAATTTCACCTTAAATAAATCTAGCAAGACTTGAAGTTATATAGTTTTCTGAAATACTGAGTCATTTAGTAGTACGCAGATATGAAGAGCTACAATATACCATTAGATACTTTCTAGGATAACACTGATTCCACGTATATTTGAATAACATCCTGAATGGAAAACAATCTTTTTCAGAATGTATGGGTATAAATACTTAGTTCTTCTAAAAAATATCATAAGAGAGGAACGAAAAGGACAAGTCCAAGACTGCAGAGATACATTTAAACATTCAATCATAAGCAGTTGAATCTTTGTGTCAGGTTCCTGGTTTGGTTTGTTAGACAATGAGGTTACTATAATGTCAGATGAATCAGCAAATTGGCCAAACAGTATTGAGGTTTGGCAATATATGGGATTAGGTACATTTGTTTATAATAGTGTTTTTGCTGGTGTGAATCTTTCCTAAATTCTACTTGAATAAGAAAAATTTCTGTAAGATGTAAGATTAAAATGGAAATGGAAAGAAAGAAAATCTAGTAGCTTGTACTTGAATCTTGCTTTTAATAAATATTAAAATAATACCATCAGAGGCATGCTAGCAAAGCAAGATCAAATTTAATGGAAATCTGATTCTTATTCCTCTTTTTTACTAAAGGCTAATATTTAATATACCCAAGTCTAATAATCACCCTATGTATAATGTTATTAGTGGGTATGATTTGAAATTAGAGGAACCAGGAAGTGTTTTTGAAGATACATTTTATGTCCATGATAGTGCCCATACCATTGTTGATGAATGCTTCAATACATCTGTTTACCTCCACAAACAGGTGTTAGTCTCACATACCTCTTCCCCTTCCCCCCATCCCGCTGAACTGCCTTTTCAAAAGCAACCTGAGTCTCCAAAGACATTTCTCTCTCCTCTCCCCTCTCCCCTCTCCCCTCTCCCCTCTCCCCTATCCCTTCTCTCCTCCTCCCCCTCTCCCACATTAGTTCAGGAAGAACATGGACTGAGAATAAGGGGAAATTGGAGTTTACCTCTATAAAAGATACCTTTGAAAAAAATCATGGGGCTGGCACTGTGGTGCAGCAGGTTAATGCCCTGACCTGAAGCACTGGCATCCCATATGGGCGCCGGTTCAAGCCCTAGCTGCACCTCTTCTGATCCGTCTCTGCTATGGTCTGGGAAAGCAGTGGAAGATGGCCCAAGTCCTTGGTCCCCTGCACTCAAGTGGGAGACCCGGAAGAAGCTCCTGGCTCCGGGCTTCGGATCAGCACAGCTCCGGCCATTGCGGCCATTTGGGGAGTGAACCATCGGATGGAAGACCTCTCTCTCTCTCTCTCTCTCTCTCTGCCTCTCCTCTCTCTGTGTAACTCTGACTTTCAAATAAATAAATAAATATTTAAGAAAAAATACTCCTGTTTAAAAAAAAAGAAAAAAATCATGGCAATCCTTCCAGGAATATATTTAGTTCTGAATCTCAAAAACTTGTTTGATAACTGCTGTGATCTGGCTACGTTTGCCTTCAGAGGTTCATGTGTTGAGAGCTTGGTCCTTGGTGTGGCATTGTTGGGAAGTGTGGCCTTAAGAGGTGGGGTCTAGTAGCAAGTCCTTAAGCCAAATGGAGGCAGTGTCCTCAGAAGGAATTATAGGACTGAGTTTTCTCTCTGGCTTCCTGGTTGGCAATGTGATTACTCCCTTACATTCTTTCTGTTGCCATCTTCCATGAGGAGATGTAGACGGGGGTGGGGGGGTGGGGGGGGGGGGAGAGGTGTCCTTGCTAGAGACTACTAAGATGTTTGGACTTTGAACTTCCAAAACTGTGAGTTAAGTAAACTTCCTTTATAAACATTAGGCTGCTTCAGGTATTTTGTTATGGTAGTGAAAAACAGACTAATGAAACAACATAGCCATTTTTCAAAACCATAGCTGAACATCATGAGAAACAATTGCAAAGACATTGACCATCATATTTTAGCTAAAATTCACCACATGTAGGAAATGATGGAAAATATTTACGAAGTTTAATCTGTTTAAAGAAGAGGCTTGGGAGGTAAAATATAAGCAAATATACTGTATATTGCTCTGACAACATTTATATATACATATGTATTATATATCCATATTTTATTGAAGAATTTCAATTTACTTTATGCCATTGTAGAAAATACCAAAACGATTCAAGAAGTTGTTGGAAGACATTTGTCATAGTCAGCTTATCACAGAGTTTAGATTTTTATCTCTGTTATCGTCCAATTCTAAAACCAAATGATTTTGTGAATAACTAGAAAGCTCAGTTTCTTTAAATTTTCATATTCTGTTTCAGCTGCAGATGTGCTTCTACGTGAAGGCAGAGGAGATGCCTCCTTAATGATCTTATTTAAGGAGAATTACTCTTCCCCACCCCTAACATGTGCTATTAGGTCTTGTGGCAACATGAACTTTAGAGATGGAGAGACCTAATTGTGAATCCTAGCATTAGTTCTCACATCTGTGTGATTTCAGGCAACTTACTTAGGTGCTTTGAGATTCCGTTTGCTCATCTGTATACTGTGGATTTTAAGGCTTAGAGTCAAAACATCTGAAGCAGCTTCTATTTTGCTTAGCTTTCTCTAGGCACAGAACAGAAGATGGTCGTTATTAATTGTATTAAACTATTGTTGTTCCATGAGTTCTCTGTCAAAATTCATGCAGTCCTGAAAGTGACACATTCAGATGTTATCAGCCATTATCACTATAGTCCAAGTAAAGGAGTTAATATGGTTGAACCCAGAACAGGTAAATTTTGCTAGGTAGAATGTTGGAGCTAGAACAGAGTAGCTGGGAGACAGTGGTAGGTACTGAAAGGTCAGGTGAGGTCTGTTGAAAATAAATATTGCTCATAGCCATCTCTGATCAACTTCTTTAAAATCTGGTCATCTAGAAAAAAGAGAGGCTTAAAAATACATAGCAACTGAGAAAACACAGACACCAATCCATCAGAACAGAAGTCAGCAATTTTACTAGGAGAGTTTCCTGGATGAACACACTTCCCAAATTTGGTATATTCTCTCCCTTTAGTTACAGGATCCTAGGGAAGTCAGGAGCTTTGGGAGGAAGGAATAGGAATCTTGTGGCAGTGCATAGCACTTGACGGGGTGTGGGACAGCAGCCATTTATTGACTAGTATGAGGTAGTTGAATATTTTAACAACTTCTCTGATGGTATAGGTATGCATCAGCTGAATACAAGCCCTAGCCCTAAGACTAAACAGGAGAGAGACAAAGAAGGGGACTAAAAAGAAAAACAGCATTGCAAAACACCCATCATTTAAGTAACAGAGTGAAATCAGGATATATTAATCCCTGTATTATAATTTATACTTAAATCTTGAAGATGAAGTATACAATGTTTTCTAGACAAACTGAATTTGATAACTTTAAGTAGTCCCCCCCCGCCCAGGGAAACCACACCTCACTATCTTTCACTTTGTTAATTTTTTTTTTAAACTCTCATGATATCTTCAAAGGAATAGGAAGCTTTCATTTACATTTTTAAATGCTGTGTCCCTGGTTGACACACCATAATGCAACTCCCCGTGCACCAAAATCGCTTTGACAAATGGAAATTTAAATGGTAAGAGCCTTTTAGCAGAAATCCACAGTTTTCATAATTCCCTACAATGCATGTATTGTACATTTTTTAAATAAGATATGTGCCACCACAGGCAAGGTTAGATTGCCCTTATCTTATAGAGCTGAGCAGAGTTTCCATTTTTTTGAATAGTATCAGATAAGCACTCTGCAAAGGCCCTACAACATTTAATTCAGTGGTAGTATTTCCCTAGATGTGTAACTACATGCAGGGCACAACAGGTTGAAAAAACTGAAACCGGATTGAAAAAAACCCCACTCTGGTTGAATTTCTATATTTTTTTTGGCAGCTGATATAACCACCTGGAGGGTTCAAATAGGTAATAAATCTATTTGAGCAAAGGCATGGCAAATGCCTATGTACGGAGAAAAGAGCTCAGTAACGGAGCCCACAGGGTTGAAGGCAATTCTCATGTAGCAAAATCCCACTTAAAACAAACCTCTCCTTTCTCTTGGGATCTCCTGTAATCCTGGGATTAGATGGATCAGTACTGGCAGTGGTTGCTCTTTGCTCAGAGAATTTGCTCAGGTTGTATGGGGCTCATTCTGTTTTCCTTCAAATTTCAAAATCGAATGTTGAGAACATTTTCCTTATTAATAAATTTCTCAAACTGGTCTTTGATCCATGATTCTACTTTGCATTCTCCAGGGGCAAATCTGAACCATCCCCCAAAGCCTTAATTTCATCAGTTTTGGATGAACAATGCAAATTTTGTCCCTAGTCTCTCTCATCTGCTGGTCTTTGTGCTTTTCTGGGACAAGAAAAAGGCTCATTTTTCTTTTGTATTTTTCCATTTTAGCATAGTGCCAATTATTATAAGTAAATATCAAATATGTATAGAATTAATGAATGATTGAATAAATGGTATAAAATACTGAAGAATATGACTAGCAGGTAAGAGTTCACTTTCTTGTTTGTTACTGTACAAAATTATACTGGGTAATCTACAGAGACACTCATTTATAAACTTCTGGGAAAAACATAAACATTGACTTTAATCTGTAAAGACATAGATAGCTCTTTAGCTTTTCCAAATGTCACCTTTCTTTCAAAGTTCTTTTGTGGAAAAAGTGGGACAAATGAGAATGTTGTTTTCTTTCTGTAATTGACATTTTGAGACAAAGGCATCATATCTTCCCAAAGGATTCTTGACTTTGGAAACTCCTTGCTTTCCTGACTGCTAAAGCTTTGGTTTATTGACCTGTTGCCAGGTCTATCACTTTTCATGTGTTAATGCTTTTATATATATATATATATATATATATATATATATATATATATATAGTGTGTGTGTGTGTTCAATACAAAGAAGTACAAACTATTGTAATAGGGACTTCTCAAATACATAAGCTATAAATATAGTACATTAAGCAGAAATAAATGCTATGCATTTTTCATAAATTCAAAACATCTGAGAGGAAGATTTGAATTATAAATGCTACTTTTTAGTTCCATTTTAAACCTCCAAGAGACCTACAACATTTAACTCTCATCCCATTCTTCTAAGATGGAGTAGTAGGAAGATATTAAAAAGTGTCTCTGTTCCACCTTCTAAGATCATTACTTTATTTTCCAGAAGTGTATCCAATTCTGGTAAGACAGATGTGTCCCATTGATCTTAGAAATATGTTGTTCCATGGCTGCAATTTCTTTCTCTGAAATCATCTTCTGGTATTTTAAATTTATTACCAATTGGCTGGTGCAGTGTGGTTTTCAGTTGCTGAAAATTTAGAGTCCATTACAAAAGTGAGGTTTGGAGTAATTTCCTGGACTATGTTTGGTGCCAAAGTCCCCACAAACTGATTTTTTGTCACTGTTTTGGCTGTCTGTCTCAGTAGGAAAATCTGTCTTTTTATTTGCGTGGATCTGATACAATGGATGCTATGTATAGATGTCCTTTGTCAAGATTATAATCATCTATTTTGTGAAAGAAATTTGAGACTGAAGCATTAAAACATACCTGAAAAGAAATCAGCATTAGAAATCAGAGTTCATTCTGTTCAATGGCTTCATCTGTTCCTGGGTCTTAAAGCAAGGTGACGATTGCTGTTGTCATGGGAATCTGGGTCATGGAGAACAAAACTCAAACTCATTTTATAACAGGATAAGAAAAAATGCCTGAAACAAATTATTCATTTCCCTATACTCACAATCATAGGACTGGTGGTCTAGCCCCAAACAACAAATCATCTTTAACAGATGAAAACCCAGAAGACACCACCTTCAAAAAAAAAAAAAAAAAAAAAAAAAAAAAGCTAAGAATCTAATGACATGTTAAGTAAATGGTTACTTTTTAATTTTTTCATTTTCATTTATTTGTTTGAAAGAGAAAAAAACTAACAGAAAGCTCCCATCCATTGGTTCACTCCCCAAATGCCTGAAAAACTGGGGGTGAGCCAGGACAAAGCCAGGAGCAGGGAACTCCATTCAGGTCTTCCATGTTGGCGTGTTGGGGACCCAAGTACGTCAGACATCACCTGCTACCTCCTAGGGTCTGCATTAGCAGGAAACTAAAGTTGGGAACTGGAGTTGGCAATTGAATCCAGGTACTCAGATGTGGGATTTGTGTGTCTTAACCACTAGGCTAAATGTCTGCCCCAAAAGATTAATTTGTATTAGTGACAAAGTCCCTTATGAAAGCTGAGATTAACCTGGAAAACAACAGTGTTCTCCTCTAGTTTTTTGTTTGTTTGTTTGTTTTTTACAGGCAGAGTGGACAGTGAGAGAGACAGAGAGAAAGGTCTTCCTTTGCTGTTGGTTCACCCTCCAATGGCCAGCGCACTGCGCCGATCTGAAGGCAGGAGCCAGGTGGTTATCCTTGTCTCCCATGGGGTGCAGGGCCCAAGTGCTTGGGCCATCCTCCACTGCCTTCCCGGGCCACAGCAGAGAGCTGGCCTGGAAGAGGGGCAACCGGGACAGTATCCAGCGCCCCTACCGGGACTAGAACCCAGTGTGCCGGCGCCGCAAGGCACACTGAGCCACGGCACGGGCCATCCTCTGATTTGTTTTACTAACATTTTAGTTATAGGGTAAAGATCAAAGGGCATTTGGAAGAATGGTTTACTCTGCTGTTCTTGCTGAAACCAAGTCAAGTCAAGTTGGTTCTCAGAGTGTCCATTAAAAAATGCCCTCTTTACAGTAAAAGAAACAACTCTGTACCTCTCCATGCTTTTCTAGGGCTGAACTTATTTCTGATTTGCTTTTCAAAGTGTTTGGGCCTGTGATAAACCCTACCACTATTCAGTGAGTTTGAAGATGTCATCAATATACACACCTTTTCTATTTTTGATGGATGTACTGTAACTGTTTTCCTTGCACTAAATCGGATACTAAAATAAATAAGTTCCTATATACAAGAAAATATGTGTGCATGCTTACATATCTTATGTTCTGTATTTTATTATACCAAAACATCTGAAAAAATCAATTTCTTCCTCACCTGCCTATCAAGCACTGGATTAAGGATTTATAAGAATTGATGACAGCACTTGCAAAGCCAGAGCACTCCCTGACTGCTCCTCTCCCTTCAGTTCTTTCAGAGCAAAGCCAGAATACTGATTTAGATTTTTTTTTTTAGTTCTGTGAAGGAAATGTACTTTTAAATGTTTCCTTTAAAATGTGAATGTGATTATCATTATTGTACAAATGTATGTGGCATTACTGGCATATTTAAGTTTCAGCGCATAATGCACACTCTTGATTTAGAAACTTAAATAGTTTATTTTTTAAGAGCTTTCCATTTCACCTTTAAGCTTGTGTTACATAAGCTTAATGGACTCACTCAGCTTCGTGATGGAGAGAATCCACCAGGTGAATAGCAGTAAGCTCATGAGCTTCGAAGGGCTTATTTTGCCAGACTGCAACTCCAGCTTACTGTTTGGAGTTGCACTATTCTGCATGTGCTGATTTTAACACCGCAAAGCTCTGATAATATTTATTGCAGAAGGAAAATGTCTTTTGCCTCAGCCTCCCCCTTTCTTTTTGCATAAATACAGTAAGTTGAGCTTTAACTAAGGTGATGCCTGAATTAAAGTGACAAATCCAAATGCCTGAAATTTAGGATTGCATTTATGGATTTCATCTACAGTATATCAGCATCAAAATGTCAGAGACAGTAAGTCACAGCCAGGAGAAGTTTCTATGGATTTTGGAACTTTCAGTTCATGTCATTGTGTGTTATCTAGCGCTGGTCAGAGCAGCAGGACTGATGGGTATGGTGAGACTTAAATTCAGTACTTAAATATTGCTTCAAACTAGAGATTTACTGTGGCACATGAGAGGAATAAAGCATATCTTTAAGAGGAATGTGTGTGTGTAGATATTTTTCAAAGAAAGAGAAAAGGATAAAAGCTACTAAGATAGGTTGAACCAGAATCTATTTTAGAAGAAAAAATATAAATAAATAGACTGTAATTTGAGGAATTAAATGCCATTTGGTAGCATTTCTCCTATTTCTTAGGAGAAATATTAATGAGATGTTTTTTCTTTGTGTCTCTGAAGGAAAACAAAAAGATAGCTATTCAGCTTTGATTCTCTTAAATACAATTATTCCTTACATGGTTTTAAAATATTTCTGCCTCTCTCATGTTGCTGAATGTCCTCAACAAACATTTGGAACCCAAACTCTATCAAATGTCCATCCAGAGTCTTCCAAATGTATATTCTGAGAAGATATTTCTGACAATCCAAAGTCTGCAAATTGTTCTTTGGTTTTCAAAATAGCATTTAAAATTGTTTCCTTTTATGAGAGGGATCACACTTGGTGAGCAAAATTTGTAGCAAACACTTATTCAGCAAGTCATTGTGGATTGAGACTCTACGATCACATACTCAAGTCAGACCCATGGTGGCCTTTAAGGGAAGAGCTCTGTAAAGTGGTCATGTGGAGCAGGCTGAGTACTGTGCTGCAGCCCTGCATGACTGAGGACAACTGGCACTAATCAGTAGTGTCATCACGGTCAACATTGTTTTAGGTTCTGGCAATTATTTCACTTCATTCTTCTTGGAACTGTGAAAATAATGTTGGAAACAAAGTGGACAAACCCTAGATAAGTGTCTTGGATCTTCCTTGCCAAAATGGTGCTGAAGAGTGGTCAGTATTTCATTGCAACATTCCATTCCATTATTATGGCCCTACAGGTTCTCGATCTTGATCTTACTTTCTCTTTCTTTTTCATCTCCTCTTTCTAGATAATGGCAATGGAGGAATTTCATTTCATTCTACAAGCTTAAGTATTCTAGACTCACTATATCATAAAAAGTGTAACGCAGAACCAAGTAGCACTGAGCAAACTCCCACTGCCCCGAAAATAATTTCATTTTAATTGGGATCTTATTTCAAAAAGAAAAGCTTTGCAGAAAGCAGTGAAGGGGCAAGAGATATCTTGCAAATGTAAACCTTCAAAACTTATATGGTAGTTAGGAGGAAAAGAGGATGGGTTGCTACAGAGAAGGGAAACTTCAATAAAAGGATGAAAAAGGGAACCAGGAAATGGGGACAGAAGAAATGAAAGGAAGACTACAGACATCAAAGGATATTCATCTCTCTGACTTGAAAAGGGGTAAATTGCACTCATGAATCAAAACACTTAGTGCTTAGTATTAGAACTTCCACCAAAATATACAAAAATGATGCACATAATTTTTAAGATAAAAAATGAGGCGAAGCATAAGTTGAAAATTTTTCAGAAATTAAGTAGCAATATATAGCTTTTCAAAATACAGCACGTTGGCTTGGCTGCTTTTGCTGGAATAAGAATGTTTGTTCACTATATGCATTTAAATGACATGCATGTGTTTGGCATGCCGAAACACCAATCTGTGCATTAGAATAGAGTGAAAACTTGAAAGTAAATTAAAATTTGAAGATCTTCTTCCAGATATTTTCCTTAAGCTACACATTACATAGCAGTATACACCTCATCATGAACTCTGGAATATGCAGAGCCTGATCAAATTTGCTTGTAATAGTACATGAGATGTCCACATTTCTTGCATTCAAATAAATAAAGCAAGTACAATATGCTTGTTATAAGTATGTGAGTAATTAGACAATGCTACACCTGTAGACATGACATTAGATAACAAAGCACATTCTTTTACGTGATTCTCATAGACGTCCTCTTGGATTTTCAGGACTATTTATACTTTTTCTCTCCTAAAGATGAAGAAACTGAAGCTCAGAGGGTTTATATGACTTGCCCAACCCTAAGCTTAGAAAGTTGCAACTGAAACACATATCACCTGATTCCAAGTCCAATATTTTTTACATCTACTACACTGCTTCCAAAATTATAGGAGTCATAATTTATTAAGTCATATTCAGTGTGGTCATCCATAAATCATAGCTGAAGATTTAGAACAGAATAAAGATGATACCCAACACTCAAATAAATTTTAATTTTCCCTTGAAGGTCACTACATTTCTGAATTCATTGTATACAAGGCATCTTATTCTTCTTTATTCTAGCTCCTAGCAGTAGTCTGCCCTGGGTATATAATAGGTGTTCAATAAACACTGATTGATTCAATTACTACTCAAAAAACTTATAATTAAAAATCAAACTAATGTTTCTAATATTTCTATTTACCTTTTGAATTGATGAAGACACTCTAGAATTAAATGATACAGAATGTTAAAACTGTGCATAAAATATATCTGCACCCCATGGGAGACCAGGAGAAGCACCTGGCTCCTGGCTTCAGATCAGCGCAGTGCGCCGGCCGTGGTGGCCATTGGAGGGTGAACCAACGGCAAAGGAAGACCTTTCTCTCTGTCTCTCTCTCTCTCTCTCACTGTCCATTCTGCCTGTCAAAATATATATATATATATATCAATTTTATTGATATGCTCTTTTGCAATGATGTGCTATAAGCTTTCTTAAATTCAGCGAGTTTCTTATGTATTCACGAATATAATTATAAAGTACTACAGATATATTTCAAAACTTATTAGCTGATTTTGATAAAAAAATAAAAACTTATTAACGTCCCATTTGGAAATAAATATTTCTATGACAAGTACCTGTGACACATGAAAGGTAAGAAGAAAGGTAGAGATTGAGAGCAAGAGTTTATAGATGTGTACATTCATTTTTCTCCAAAAATGCATAAAGAACTAATAAACTCAGATTCAGGACCATAAGACTTTTCTCTTTTGTTTTAAATTAGGGATACCTATAATTGTAATCATTTTTCATGAAATGTAGTATTAGCCAGATTCAAAATATTAAATCTGAAACAAAAAACATTGATGTGAAAGGAAGCTATCTGCAAGTGGGACTTTGCAATTTTTATATCATGTTACATTTGGATTTATGCTCATTGAATATATGACTATTAAATGAAACAGAAGCCAAAACATCTCAAAATAGTTATGTTTGTTAACTGAAGAAAGTCCAAGGAAACTGTGGCTTTTAGTGTCATAGAAGAAAAATATTGCAAAATGTTGTCTATGTCTAGCATTTCTGCTAAGACAGAAGCAAAACAAAACATAAACCTGCTGTAAATTAATACATTAATTAATTCCGAGCTGCTGTTTCAAAAACTTGGCAACTCTTGTCACTTCTCTAGGTATCACAGCTTATTGTTAGAAAGCTACATGTTATAATGTATGTTTTTAATTTATTTTTAAAAATTATTTTTATTTGAAAGAGAAAGAGAGAGAGAATGTTTCTTGGGGCTTGCATTGTGGTATAGCGGGTAAAGCTGCTGCCTGCAATGCCAGCATTCCATATGGGCACTGGCGAGTTCCGACTGCTCCACTTCCAATTCTGCTTCTTGCTGATGTGCCTGGGAAAATCAGTGGAAGATGGACCAAGTGCTTGGGTCCCTGCCACCCACATGGGAGATCCAGATGAAGCTCTTGGCTCCTGGCTTTGGTCTGGCCCAGCCCTGGCCGTTGCTGCCATCGGGGGAATGAACAGGCAGATGGAAGATCAATTGATATTTCTTTCAGATTTATTCTATTTATATGGAAGGCAGAGTTAAAGAGGGAGGGAGGGGGAGAGAGAGAGAAAGAGAGAGAAAGAAAGAGAGAGAGAGAATCTTCCATTCAATGGTTCACTCCAACTGCCAGGGCTGAGCCAGACAAAAGCCAGGAGCCAGGAACTTCATCCAAGTTTTCCATGTGTGTGCAGGTGCTGAAAGCACTTGGGCCACCTTCCACTGATTCTCGCAGACCATTAGCAAGGAGCAGGTTTGGAAGTGGAGCATCCAAGACTCAAACCAATACGCATATGGGATGCTGGCATTGTAGGCAGTGACTTTACCTGTTACTTCACAATGCTGGCCCTTAATTTTTCTTTAAAAATATTTAGCTTGGGGCTGGCATTGTGCAGCAGCAGGTTTTAAGCTATCTCTTGCCATGCCAGTGTCCCATAACAGAGTGCAGATTGTGATCACTGATACTTTACTTGTGATACAACTTCCTGCTGATGCACCTGGGAAGCAGCAAATGATGGCCCAGTGATTGAGCCTTGCCAGCTATGTGGGAGACCTGATGGAGTTCTTGGCTCTTGTCTTTAGCCTGGACCAGTCCTGACTGCTGTGGTCATTTGCGGAGTGAACTAATAGATGTAAGATCTTCCTCTGTCTCTCACTCTGTGTCTACCTCTCTCTTTCTCTGTCACTCTGCCTTTCAAATAAATAAATTTTTAAAATCATTTTAATTGATACTCATATGGCAGATATATCATAAGTATTTTTATTTTATTTACCTGAAAGGCTGTTGGGTTGGGGGAAGGAAGAGAGTGAGGGTTAGAGAGTGAGAGTGAAAGTGAGAGAGAGAGAGAGAAATATTAGTCAATCTTACATCCATAGGTTCACTCCCTAAATACCTGGAACAGCTCTGGCTGGACCAGGCCAAAGACAGGAGCCTGTAACTCCATCCTGGTCTCCCACATGGTTGGCCTGGACCCAAGTACTTAAGCCATTATCTGCTGCCTTCCTAGGGTGTGCTTTAACAAAAATTTGTATTTGAAATTTAGTACCTAGGACTCTTAAGCCAGGAACTCTGAAATGGGATGTGGGTGTCCCACGTGGCAACCTAGTCTGCTGTGCCAAATGCCTGACCCTTGATGAGTATTTTTAAATAAATAAGCTATATCAAGAGGGAATAAATTTGAAAGTAGAAGAATGTTTCACAGATATCCAGAGATCTCAAATATCCAAAATAGTGCGGAAAGAAAATTACTCTTACAGTGAGCCTTTGTGAAACAAGTAGAAATGGAATATTAGTGAAGAATACATAGCTGATCACACCTTATACTGCAATTGGATGACTTGTCAACAGAGAATAGATTTTATGGGTTGCTAAAAGTCCATCTTCCAAGTGCAATATCTGAAAAAGACAAGCCATGAGGAAAGGACAGAGAAGAAAGAAAGGAAACCAATGGTGGGGACTGAACAGCAGACTGACCCTGAAGAAGGTCAGTAGCAGTAAGATGAGTGATGTTGTGTGTTGTTGCACACTCTGTAGTCTTTTGAGTTAAACAGCCATTGTGTTTTCAACAGTTCTCAGGAGACCCATAAACCCTAAAGGTATACCAATACACTCTGGTGGGGATAGAAATGTGTATGTATGTTTTCTTGGTATGTATGGGAGTATAGAGAGCCATCTACATTTCAATAGTCCCTAGATATGTCACTGTTTCTCCTCATAAGCATATCAGCCATGGGGTATTATTTTCCCAGACTGGAGAGTTATGGTTTTAATGAAAGAGCAACTATGCTGCATTATAATAGGTCTAAGAAATAGCAGATGATGTTTGCAATGTCGCTGACAAGTCAAAAAGAAGCTTAGAGCAACAGTAAAGATTTCTGGAAGGTAAAATAATGAATTAAGAGAAGGCTTCTTTAGATTTTGATTCAACAATCAATTTTTCAGAAAGGCAGTCATTTTATACCCCACAGGAGATCAGACTGCTGAACACTCTTTTATTCTATTTTTATGAAAAAGTGGAAAATAACCAAATTTCAGTCTAATAATAGCAGTTTTTCAAGACAATGTGTTCTTGGATTCAGTATTTATATAAATGTATTTAGTAGCTGATATGTATCCATATATCTGGTAATTAGAAATTAGAGTAGGAAATAGTAAAAGTTGCATGTTTTAGGGAACAATGAGAGGTATACCCCTATTTTAGCCTAGCATCATAATCTGGTGAGTCACTAAGTGAAAAACCTGATTCAAAAAATCAAAGTGCAGGGACTTGATCACAAGGTATCAGGGAAAAGCACTATTGTATAGCTACTCTGAAGGGTGAAACACTGCAGTCTTACCTAACATGTTTTTGCAAGTACTATTATCTTAGCAACAAATTCTCTTACATAAAGCCATTCAAGATGTATCTCACTGTATTCTTCATTATTTAGTCTTAAGAATTGTCTCATTTGTTGCCATGCTTTTCAACACAAATTTTTTTTCATGAAAGGATAGGTAGTTTCTACATTCCATTTTCATATGTGGGCATTATTTGAGATTACTTTCAAGCAAAGGGAAAATTCATAATTTACACTAGGGTGATTTCCACCATTGTCACAGGATTTAAAAGCTTGTGTGGGTAACATTTCAAACAAACTGATGGCACATAATTCAAATAAGTGCAGTGGGAATAAATGTTACAGATAAACATGTGACTAGAGTCAGTGTCAAATGGTAGCAGAAAGGTATTCAAACAGGTTATTTTGATTCTGTCGTCTTCCTTATAGTTGAGGTGGGGTAGCCTGTGAAAAGAAGGGATTACAAGGCAATTTTCAAGAGCTAGCAAACTTTTATAATTACCCATATAATTAGTTCTCATCTTTATTGTCATAACGGAAGGTGAAGTACAGCTATTTAGAAGAGGGCTACAATGTTTTAAAACACTGCTATTAATTCTTCTTTTTGCTCGATTTTGTGTTTCCTTTTACAAATAAATAAAGTAGAAAATTTAGACAAGATCAGGCGCATTCAGCGTGGTATGGCCATAGACTAAAGTAGAAAATTTAATGATGAAGTATGGATGACTGCTTGTACCAATAAATAAAACAAATGAAGTATGGATGACTTCTGGTACCCCGACATTTTGAACCTAGCTTATTTTCCAATAGTTCAATAAATTCTAATTAATCTTATCTAGATTATTCTTAGAAGCCAATCCTTAAACTTTCAAAACCATCCATTGAATGTAATAATGCAATTTTTTATGTGCTCATTCATTTAACATTTGTGCTATACTTTATTTGGTCTTGAGCCCTGGAGTTTAAATGTCTTTAATGTTTTAATCATCCACTCTTTATTGACATACTTTTGGATTCCTTTCCTGATAGTTTTAAGAAATATGTGTCCCTGAGGCATCTCAACCTCTCTCTTCTTCCATTTAAATAAGTTCAGACATGAAAAGAAATTAGAGATGGATAACTAATAAAATTTTCAGATAAATTGTGAGTAATTCTTACCTCAGGTGCAGTGTTTTCTGTGAGTGGTCAGAATCCATTAAGACAAATCGAGTGATAGTAATATTTTCTGCCAAGACAAGATAAAAGTATTCTGGAATCTTATTTGGTTAACGTGACTGATGTATGATTTGTCAAATGAAGCAGACAGAAGGATGTATCTGGAATTGAAGCAAAAGAGAAAAATATATGGTTGGCTGCTTTAGATGGCTGAACAGGTCTGAGCAGTCTGGAAACATGGACTACCGCTAGTCTATAGAGTCCATGAGAGCAAGGGCTGATTTTTAAGTGCTATAGTTCCTGACCTACCATCATGTCTGTTGTGGTCTGAATTGTGGTGTCTCTCTGCAAATTCATATGTTGAAACCTAGCCTCCATTGCAGTAATATTAGGAGGTGGGTTAGAAGGGATAAGTGCCTTTATACAGGAGATTGAAGGTAGCTGCCTTGCACCATCTACCATGTGGTGTTGCACCAACGAGGTGCCCCCTGTGAAGCAAAGAGCAGCCCTCACCAAACACTGAATCTGCTAGCATCCTGATCTTGGACTTTGCAGCTTCCAGAAATGTGAGGAATAAATTTCTCCTGTTTAGAAATTATCATCCAGCCCAAGCTGCTACATTATAGTGGCCCAGGTGGACTAACAAAATATCTTATAAAGTTGGTGCTCATTAATTATATGTTGAACAACCAAGGAAATGTTTGATAAGCTACTTACTCTCTCTTAAGTGACATTTCTAAAATCATATTTTTGAGAGACAAATGAGCACTGAAATCTCTCTTTTTGTCAAGTTAACAAGGACATTCCAATGTGTTCTGAAGACCTACAGTGCATCACCTAGATCTGGAGCTTCTAGATTTGTAACATGTAGGCGTCATTGTTGAAAATATAAGGCACCATTCCAAATATTTTGGAAATGGTAAAGGAAGCAAAAGAGTAGGTTTCTTTCCAAAAGGGAAAACAGCATTAAGCACAAATTTTTATCTTCAACATGCTCAGTTACTACAGTTTACAGTTGAGTGTAAAATTGAGAAAATGTTTTAGCTTTCCTCTATTATAAATATGTGTTTGAACATAATAGGAATTTATATCCACAGACTCATTAACACTTTTCTAAGACTTTTTAAAGTTTGGCCATTTTTAAATGCAAAATGTTATTTGATGTTTAGATGAAAAAAAGTCTTTTGTGGGGAAAACATTTTACTAAAAGTTGTTACTTTTCTCTTAGTAAAATAAATATTGACAGACTATTGGTTAGTGTATTAAAGGATGTTTTATTGATAGGCCAGCAATGTTGAAATGTGTAAAAATATAAATATTTACATAATGAATACATTGTTATTCATTTCTTCCTTAACGTTTGTGGGTGATCCTGTGCCTGGCTGGGAGACTGCCTGCCTAGCCCATGCAGGAGGTTAAGAGGGCATGGTACATCATGCCTCCTGGGAAAGACCCAGTCTCGGGCTCAGCACACTGAGACCAACTCATGACCTGACTGCTGGTAAGCAGCAGAGGCCCCAGGCACATTTTCCCCATCCCTGCTTCCTGTTGAGTACCTTTTAATTGTCAACCAGGTAAACAGCTTCCGGGTGTGGTCCAGGCCCTTGAAGACCACCTAGAAAGCTACGTAGGCTATGTGACTATCAAACTTCTAGGAGAAAGATAGAGGTGCTAGTATCAGCTTTATCCTGTAGAATTAGTGGTACCCTGAACTAGCTACTCCTCTTTGCATGCCTTTTAAAAGCTTGTGCCTGATTGTTAATAAATGAACATGTTCACCGAAACTGTCTCTGGTGCTTCTTGTTGAAGAACGCTATTGACTCACCATCCCAACAATGTGGGCCTCATAGGATAGGCCCACAAATGTTCATTTTGATTTCTGCAGCAGTAAGCAAATTTCTAAAATGGCCCCCCATGATCCTTGCCCCCGTGTATTACTTCCTATAGAATTCTCTTTCCATGAGGGCAGGAGGGACCTGTGACTTCTCCCAACAAATAGAATATGACAAAAGTAATGGAGATGTCATTCCCATCGCCACATTATCTTATCTAAGACTCTATCATAACAGACTTGACAGAGACTCTCCTTATGTCTTTGAAGGCACAAACTGCCATGTTGCAGGTCACTTGGCAATGGCCTCTGGTATGTGAGGTCAGCCTCCAAATGACAGCTAGCAAAAAGATGGAGATCTAGGTCATATGGCCACAAAGAGATAAATTCTGCCAACAGTCTAATTGGGCTTGGTTGTGGATCCTTTACTAGTCGAGCCTTTCATATCTTGATCACAACCTTGTGAGACCCTGAGAAGAAGACCCAGTTGTAAGCCATGCCTGACTTCCTGACTCACAGAATCAAAAATAATAAGTGTGCCTTGCTTTTAGCCCTTAAATTGCCAAGCTATATTTTATAGCAAAAGTTAACTAATCTAATGAAATAAGTAGTGATGTTATAATCAAGATATTCTTGTTTTTTAATTGACATTAATGACCTAAAACAAAGTTGCAAACTTATTTTGTAAAGACTCATGCCAAAATCTTGCAGTCCATATACAGAGTCTGTAACCTGTAAAAAAATTTAAATCTGTTCTTTTCTCACTGACAATATACAAACAGGCAATGGGCTAGAGTTGGTCCATGAGACTTGGACTGTTACATTCCTGATCCAAATGATTAAGAAAATTTAATCTGGACATGGCATTGTGTTGTGGTGGGTTAAATCACCACCAGTGCAGCCAACATCCCATTTTGCACTGGTTTGAGTCCTGGCTGTACCACTTGGGGAAGATGGCCTAAGTGCTTGGACCCCTGCCAGTCATGTAAGGCTCCTGGCTTCAGTTTGGACCAGCCCTGGTTATTGTGGCCATTTGGGGAGTAAATCAGCAGATAGAAGAACTTCTCTCTCTCTCTCTCTTTCTCTCTCTCTCTCTCTCTCTAGCTCTGCCTTTCAAATAAATAAATCTTTTAAAAAAGGAAATTAAAATAAATTGATAATAAATTATTTTAAAAAGAAAATGTAAACTTATTTATTAATCTGTGTCTTTATAAAGTTGTACACTAAACACCAAAATATAATGGATTAAGGTATTTTTCATATGTATTTTCAAAACATTTCCATTTAAAATATTTCAGATTAGTTTGTAAATTAAAGCACAAAATGCAAATGAAAATCAATAATACCAAAATTTTGAATAAAAATGTTTCCTGCAACTTGCTGTCTGACCTTCATCAGAACCACCTTGAATGTCCATATTTTTATTAAGTCTTTTCAAGGCCTTTTAGTTATTTTTTTTTCCACCAGGATCCTTAAAACTCTTCTAACCTCTATAATGTACCCAATTTCAAAGCCACTTCTATATTTTTAGCCATATGTTAGAGCAACACTACACTTATCAGTATCAAACATGGTATTAGTCTCCTTGGGCTGTCATGATAATACCATGAATTGGGTGGGTTAAACTACAGGAATTTATTTTGTCACGGTTCTGGAAGTCCAAACTCAAGGTGTCAACTGGGTTGGTTTCTTCAGACGGCTCTGAGGGAAGAACCTGGACGAGACTTCTCTCCTTGGCTTTTTTTTTATAGACATTTTTTTCTTTATTATATTTTAATTAGTCTACTAGCATGTGAAGGTAATTCACTCAAAGAGGACCTTGTCAGGAAAAGCACATTTTAAACAACAAGAAATCAGTGGAAACATTGAGCATAGCTACTATTTTTGGCAGGAGCCTTTCCTTTCTTTTTCCCCCCTCCCTCAATCCCTCTCCTTCTTTACGTGCTTTTTTTTTTTTTCTTTCACTTTTGCAAAGACATAATTGCAACCCACCTAGATGGCCACTTTCTCCTTGTTTCTTCACTCTGGCCTACCTTTATGTCGACCTGTGTCCAGATTTCTTTTTTATAAGAGCATTAGTCATATTGGATCAGGGCCCACTCAAATGAACTTATTTTAAGTTAATTTCCTCTGTAAAGAATCTATCTCCATATAAGATCACATTTTGAGGTTTTATGGATTAAAACATCAACATAAGAATTTTATAGAATATAATTTAAACTGTAACAATATATACATAAAATTTCTGCTGAAAAATTTTAAAATAAGTTGTAGACATCATGATGCTTTATAGTTAAATATTCTTCTAAGAGCAAGGACATTTTCTTACATAATCACAGTAAAATAATTGAATAACAGAAAAATTATCATTATTACTATACAATTATCTAATAACTTTCCACAAGAAAATCCCCCCTATTTCACAGTTATGCATTTTGTTGCCATTTTCAATACCATTTCTACCATCTGGATTCTGCCCTCATAAAAGTAGTGACATTCCTCTAGTGAGAGTCATCTACAACCATATTGTTGTTAAATCCAATGGATTGTTTCTGTTGTCTATATACATAAAACAGACTTGACATATTCTTATAGTGTGTTCTCAATAAATGCATATAAAGTGAATTGATCTAATTTTATATCATAGCATAATTTGCCACCTATGCTCCTACAAGATTTTCTATTTTCTTGAATCAAAGTTAAGAGAATGGAGAGGGGTATCTTTTTATTTTTCAATATGTTCCTCCTCAATCTTCTTCTAGATTTGTTTTGAAATGTGTCTACTAAGGAAAGGCTTTTGGCATAATGATTAAAATGTCACTTCCAACACCCACATCCCATATAAGAGTGTCAGGGTTTGAGTTCTGGAGCCTCTTCTAGTTACAGCTTCCTGCTAATGCACACCCCGGGAGGCAACAATGATGGATCACATATTTCCTGGATAGATTTCCTGGCTCCCAACTTCAACTATTGTGGGCATTTTAGGAGTGAGCCACTGGATGGAAATTCTCTCTCTCTCTATTTCTCTCTCTCTCTCCTCTCCCCTCTCCCCTCTCTCCTGCCCGCCTTGGTTTTCTTCCTTTGCCTCTCTGACCCGCAAATAAATAAATTTCTAAATTAAGCATTGTTATTACTCAGGTATTCATTGTCTCTTTCTTTTTTTTTTAATTTTTATTTTATTTGAGAGGTAGAGTTACAGGCAGTGAAAGGGAGAGATGGAGAGAAAGGTCTTCCTTCCGTTGGTTCACTCCCCAAATGGCTGCAACAGCTGAAGCTGCACCGATCTGAAGCCAGGAGCCAGGTGCTTCTTCCTGGTCTCCCACATGGGCGCAGGGGCCCAAGGACTTGGGCCATCTTTTACTGCTTTCCCAGGCCACAGCAGAGATCTGGATTGGAAGTGGAGCAGCCAGGACTCAAACTGGCGCCCATATGGGATGTTGGCGCCGCAGGCAGAGGATTAACCTACTTCGTCAGGGCGTCGGCCCCTCATTGTCTCTTTCTAGCTAGATCAAAATATTCTCTTACCTTTAGCTATCAACCTGTGCCCCTGGGCTTTCAATTCTTTATCTCCAACTCCCTTCCATGTGTTGTCAAACTGGCAACTTATAGAAACTGAGATGAATGCCCAATTCCCTCTCCTGAATTTACTCTTCCTCCTGCATTTTCAGTCCCATTTCCCTGAGGTAGAATTCTTGATGTCATTTTTCACTAATCCTTTTCTTCACACCAATCCAAGTTATAAGTCTCTTAAACATTTCTTGAGTTTGTCTTTTCCTTGTTATTCCTATGACCACTGCTTAATTTAGACTCTTATTGTTTTACTTATATTATCGTAAGGACTTCATATTCAACTTTATTCCTGTACTTGCTGTCCTGAATCCACCCTTTACCCTCTTGCCCAGTTTAATTAAAAAAAAAATAATAATAAACCTAGTCATGATACTCCTTTACTTTTAAACCCTTCAGTATCTCCCTAGTTGCTCTCAGGATGAAATTTACTCTCTCAGTATGGCATTTAAATCCCTAGTTACTTTTTTAGTCTCATTTATCAATACTTTCCCCTTGCACTCTTTAATCCAGCAGTACTGAACTACATACTAATACACCATTCACCAGTTCAGTAGCCTGGATCAGTTGACATTATTATGTAGCACTCATCACAATGTTTCATAATTTCCTATAGTTAAAATCATCAGATCATCTATGTATCTTTGGCATTTAATTCTGTGTCTAATACATACTGGAAACTCTATATATGTTAAAGGAAAGCATTCTGCTTATATTTCAATACCTCGTCATTCTTCTATCAATGGGTGTGTGACAAGTAATAATAATAATACAAATGTAACACATGTATGTGTATGCAATCATGCATCACACTGATAGAGAAATGTTCTGAGAAATATGTCATTAGATAAGGCTGTCATTGAGTGATTATCATAGAGTGTATTTACACAACCCTATATGGTATACGTTATTCGCTTGCTGTATCATCTTGCTGGAATCAAGGTACATGGTAAACACAAGATGGCTGAGGCATCTGTCCACTTAACACAGTGTACTATTTTACAATAAACTTTTTTTTAAAATCAGGAATACACTCTAAAATAATAATAAAGAGTATTAGGGCCAGCACTGTGGCATAGTGGTAAAGCCTCCACCTGCAGTGCTGGCATCCCATATGGGCACCAGTTCAAGTCCTTGCTGCTCCACTTCGGATCCAGCTCTCTGCTATGGCCTGGGATAGCAGTAGAGGATGGCCCAAATCCTTGGGCCCCTGCACTCACGTGGGAGACCTGGAGGAAGCTCCTGGCTCCTGGCTTTGGATTGGTGCAGCTCCAGCAGTTGTGGCCATCTGGGGAGTAAACCAGCAGATGGAAGACCTCTCTCTTTCTCTCTCTGTCTCTGCCTCTCCATAACTCTGCCTTCCAAATTAAAAAAAAAGTGTATAATATAATAGGATATACACTGGTAATATAGTCTTTTATTATCAAGTATTGCATATTGCACACAATGGTATATGCACACTTTTATGTGCCTGGCAGCACAATAGGTTTATTTACACTGAAATCACCACAAATATGTGAGAAATGCATTATGCTAATGTTTTGACAACTTTCATATCACTAGGCAAAAGGAATTTTTTAGATCCATTATAATCTTTGGGATCACAATTGTAAATATGGTTTAATGTTGAGCAAAACATTCTTATGTAGTGTACAATAATATAAGGTATACACATGTGCATAATTACTTGCTATAGGCCAGGCAGTATTCAAAGTGTTTTATATATGGCAACTCATTTAATCCTTACAACAAATCATGTATCCCCATTTTTCAGAAACTACAGCACAAAGGGATCATATGAATTGTCCAGGAGCCCATAATCAATAAGTAGTAGAGGTGGTATTCAAACCAAGGCAGTCTGTCTGTAGAGCTCATAATATGTCCTTAAGAAGAGAAAAAGCATATTGTATGGATTATCTGTATCCTCAAGTCCTAAATTCTTGATATTTGAAAATATAGTCTCCTCTTTTAGACTTTATGTGATGTATATAGAGCAAACTTTAGTATAAAAATTAACCTTTGTTTTACTAATTTACATTGTTGTTATTCAGATCTTAATTGTTCTTTTCTAGGTTTTTGTTTTATTCTTCAGCTGCCTCTGATCTTTTCTATGTTCTTCATAGCGTCTCTCATTTTAAATATGACCCAGGTCAATTACCATACAGAGTAACTTTGAAAATTCACAAATCCTAGCTGTCATGGTTTCTAGGATTGAGGCTTACTTTAGTTATTATTAAAGCTAATCTTTTCTGCTTTTCAGCTTTCCTATTGCTTAACTCAGAAGAAATTATTACAAACTTGTCTTTGTTTTGAACCTTGTCTTAGCTCACACTGCCATAACAAACTTCCATAGACTGGGTGTCTTACTCAGCAGAAATTTATTCCCACAGATCTAAAAGCTAGAAAGCTTGTAGGAAGGTGGGTTTCATTCTGAGGCCTCTTTTCTTAGCTTACAGGTAACTACCATCTTGCTGTGTGTTCAGATGACTTCTTTGTACATGCACAGTTTTCTCTCTCTACCTCTATCTGCACTGCTCCCTCTTCTTGTAAAGGTACTAATCCCATTGTGAAGGCCCATCCTCATTGCTTCATCTAAACACAATTGCGTCTCAAAAGCACCATATCCAAGTATCACTACAATGGGAGTCATGGCTTCAACATACGAATTTGGAGAGGAGGGTGACACAAGCACCATGGAAAACCTGAAGATGAAAATGAAGTAATGAATAATAGCATTAATGGGTTATATAGGTACCCAAATGTCCTAAAATAATTTAGGTTTTAAAAACCATGTCATCTTCTAGTGGTAGTATTTCCTCCATGGCAACTGCAAATGATAGTCTCTCAGGTAATAACCCAGAATTGTCATTTCTGAGAAATGGTTGTTAGATATGCATCAACTTTAAGATCAATGAGTATATCTCTTGAAAGTTTTACAGTTACTTACACAGTGTCTCACTATTTGAAATTCAATTGCTGTCACTTGCCCCAATTCCTTCTCTAATCTGAGTTGTCTATAGCTCAAACCAATTGTCCAGCAGAGACATGTATCAACAACCAGAAATATACTCTACACTTTGAAATTTTGAACCTGCAGCAGAGTCATAAATTCCATTGAATTTTCTTTTAAGAACATTGCCGTGGCCGCCATTTCTGATGTAAACACAAGATTAAATTTTTTCACCAGGACACCAAGTTTTAAGCTTACATACTGATAAGTAATCGACTAAAAAGTTCACTGTCATTTGAAACACCATTAATGTTCTTCCATAACACAGTTTAAATGTACTAATAAAACTGAAGATTCCTATAAAACATGGGGAATGGGCTAAATATGCACGGCTTTAAACCCAAACAGGCTGCCTGATTGAATGAATATAATTTGTTTAACTCTGAAAAACTGACATTCTGTAAGAACTACAATCCGCATATCTGTTGTTTTAAGTCCCTTGCTATAATAAAGTCTGCTTTATGATTTCTATTTTATTTCAAAGAAGAGGTAGATTGCTGATATTTTTTAATGACAATGAACTGTGCCAAAATATATTCTAGACAGCAAATGTTACATATTGCTTTGCTTTCTAGTCCTAGGCTCATACATGTGATGTGGAGAAAAGGCTTTTATATATGTATGGTTTTAGCAGTTCTGTTACATTTGTAGTTCATAGAATTAGAGCTTTTCCTTTTTCTTTTTTCAACTTTATCTTTTCCTTTCACTACGGATTTTGCTTTGACATAGAAGTTCATAGTGACTAGACTGTTCAGTTCCTTCCTTGCTCTTCTAATGGTCTTTGAAAAGCATTGTGTGTATAGTCTCTCTTTTTGTTGATTTGGGAGGAATTTACATGCTCTTGAATAATGAACTCCTATGACTGAACCTATGCACTCTTCAGGACAGCGAATACATTCTGTATTACTTCTGAAACCCATGGGAACTTCTGACTCTGGCAGTTCTTACGGGCAAGGGCTGTCATTGTTTTATCCCTGCATACACTTACCAAAATGTGGGCACTTAAAAAAAAAGCAGCGGCATGTATGTGCTTACTCAGAGAAAACAAATTGGCTTTTCTCACCTAAGCAAGTGACCTTGATATTTATAGTTGCTGTCTGGATTAGATTCTTTTAGTAAAAGCAAAAAATAAAAAGTGTTCTTTATAGCTTAATCTATTTGAGTTGTCATCTTCTCCATGCTCTCTACATCTTTGTGGGGATACATTGCTTTGTTCTCTGATGTCAAACTTTCCTGGACCCATTTTTTTTTTAGCGATCTTCATGGAATTCTAAATATCTCCTGATTCTCAAATATGTGCATAATTCTTCAGTCCATATCCAAAATATGAAAGAAAAATGTCACTGGACTTGTTCTCACAACAAATAAAACATGCACATATTTGTTGGGGAGAAAGAAGTAATGAATTTTAAAAATACCATCAAATCTTGAAGAAGTCATGTTTTACAAATATAATAACCAAATATTTATCATTTTGTTGTTTTGATTTCTTTGTTTTCAGGGCTTTGAAGTTCAGAGTCAACCTAAAAAGTTAGAATAAGTCTTTGAAAACTGTTTCCAAAATCACCCCAGGGAAGGCGTTGAGTCATAGAGAACACACCTTTTCACCTTTTCATGAATCAGGATAAGTCAGTTTGACTGATTCACTGTCTGACCACTGGGCAAAGTATAAATCATGTAGGAAAATGTCAGTTGAAATGTTAGTGCACTTTAAGGTCATCTGTTGAATTTTTAGTGTGTATCTATATCATCTTCAAAAATCCTAGCACTAAAACACAGTGGTAAAGCAATAAACATTTACTCTTCATTATCAGTCTTTAGACACAGATAAGGTGCATCATATTCAAATCCATGAAACAATCAGTGTGGCAAAAATTAATACATGGAACAAGGAAATGGAATTTAGTGATGTCTTTTCATCAGATGGAAATCAATTTAGCACAGATAAAAATCCCTACTTTCCCCTAAAGCAAACAAATATGCAAAAGGTAATTTTTAAAAGGCAAACAAAGGAAAATTGCAAGTATTTGCAGAATGATAAAAAATGTTGAAAGGAAGATATAAAAGTAATGTTAGTTACTTAGGGAGTCACTTTTTCCGATAATGATGGCCTGAACACTTCGTTAATCTAGGAAATTTATCACAATTTAGTATCAATTCAGAAAAATGTATCCTAAATAGTTGCTATATCATCAATAAGTATCCATATCAAAAATATGCTACCACACTGTATTTAGTCAATAGTGCTTGTAATGTATGGAAAGCAGATTAGTAAGGCAATCTGAAATATTTTCCAAAAAATTCCTCAAATAAACTCTACATTATTCCATCATATAAAAATATGAAAACATGAGGCAGAGATTATATGGGTTGTAATTAATATCCAAATGAAGTAACAACTCAACATGGTAAAGAAAAACAGCAGCAATTATTATAGCTAACATTGTGGAAAATTGAGTATGTATATGGTAGTACCTAAACATTCTACAAAAGCAAATTTAAGGAGCAATTATACCAATTTATCAAGCATTTGCTGTACTGCTATATACAATATGTTATGCACTATTAAATGTCATTAAAATATAGCAGTTCAAAACATTTGGGCCTTAGCAAAACTCCCAACTTTAAAAATACATTAAAGTAACAATAAAAACCAATTATAAACTGGTTGGCTATTATCTTGAAGTCATTAAGGTAGAAAATCTACTCTTGTTAAAATAACAAATGAACCTCTGCTATCTATTGACTAGCACCACCACTCAAATGCAACTTCCATGAGTGAGAGGACTTTGTGGCAATCACCACTGTATCCCCATCATCTAGATAAATTCCTGGTGCATAACAGGTATATAACCAATATATTTTAAATGAAGATACATATCTATAATTGGCAATTTTTAAAATTTTTATTAATATGAAGAGAACAGATTTCATAGGTATAGTTTTAAGAAGATAACTGTGTTTCCCTCCCTCCCTTAACCTCCTTCACGCCTTCCTTTTTTTTTTAATTTTTGCAAAAGCATAAATTTAATCTGCTCTATAATCACAGGCTTAATACACCACTAACCATAACATTCAACAGGCACAAAGTAGAAAGGCCACAATTCGGCAGGAGGATAAACAAGAGCTAAAAATAACAGCCAAATCAGAAGATGTTCATTTCATTTCTATACATTTTTTGTATTCTATATTATCTACCACATGTCAGGGAAAACATATTTGTCTTTTGAGTAATGACTTATTTCATTCAGCATAATTTTTTCTAGTTGCATTCATTTTGTTGCAAAAGACAGGATTTCATTCCTTTTTATGGCTGAATGTTATTCCATAGTGTATATATACTACATTTTCTTTATCCAGTCACTAGCTGATGGTTATCTGAGTTGATTCCATATCTTAACTTATTAACTTATTAAGTCATATTGTGAGTTGAGTTGCAATAAACATGGGAGGATAGATAACTCTTTCATATGCTGGTTTCATTTGGGTGAACCAGGAGTGGGACTGCTGGGTCATACCGTAGATGTATTTTCAGACTTCTGAGGAATCTCCATAATATCTTCCATAAGGTTGTACTAACCAACAGTGAACTAGGATACCTTTTTCTCCACATTCTCATTAGCATTTGTTTTGTTTTTATTTCTTTATGAAAGCCATTCTAACTGGGGTGAGGTGAAACCTCATTGTGGTTTTGTGTTTCCCAAATGGCTAGTGATCCTGAGCATTTTTTCATATATCTGATGCTCATTTGTATTTTATCCTTTGAAAAATGCTTGTTCAAGTCCTTTGTCCATTTCTTAACTGTGTTTTTTTTTTTTTTGGTTCTTATTGTTGAGTTTCTTGTACTCTTTATAGATCCTAGATATTAATCCTGTATCAGTTGCATAGATTGCAAATATTTTCTCCTTTGTGTCGGTTGCCTCTCACTTTGTTGCTTCCTTTGCAGTGCAGAAGCTCCTTTGCTTGATGTAATCCCGTTTGTCAATTTTTGTTTTGATTGCCTGTGCTTCTGGGGTCTTTTCCAAGAAGTATTTGCCTATTCCAATGTCTTGCAGAGTTTCCCCAATGTTTTCTTCTAGTGATTTGATGGTATTGGGTCATAGATTTAGATCCTTGATCCATTGTATGTTTATATTTGTGTAAGATATAAGGTAGAGGTCTTGTTTCATTTTTCTGCATGCATAGATCTGCAAATAAATGAACAATGACAACTGTCTGTGCAACTCTGAAACAGATCAATATGAATGAAAATACTTTGGAGGACCCTGAAGTAACACTAAATGAAAAGCATAGTTTACAAAGAACTGTATTTCCAACACCACAGTGATAGGATCCCCATGCTATACACAAACCATTAAGAGCATTGTAAAGTAAATGTATTAGATACTAGGGCTGCCATCATAAAGTACCACAGACTGGGTGGCTTAAACAAAAATATATTATTTCCTCACAGTTCTGGAAGTTTGAAATCCAGGTCAAGATGTCAGTAGGGTTGGTTTCTTCTGAAGTCTTTCTCCTTGCCAAGTAAATGGCTATTTTTTCCTATCTCTGTATATTATATTTCCTCTGCATTTGTCTGTGCCCTAATCTCTTCTTCATATGAATACACTAGTTCTATTAGATCAAGGCCCTCTAATAATCTCATTCTAATGTAATTACCTCTTCAAAGACACTATCTCCAAATATAGTCAAATTCAGTAACACTATGGATTGACATTTCAACATATGAATTTGGAAGGTTTACCATTCTGTTTATAATACCATATGACATACAAGTTGGAGTATGGTTATATGACAAGGGAACAATACATACAAAATCTTTAAGCACAAATAATTTGAGGTGTGAATCATTAACTGAATTTTCAATGACCATAAAGATGAATAGAAAGATAGCAGAAGACAATGTGTGAGTACAAAGTAGAAGTATAAATTACATTCATGAGTGCTGAGAACACTCAGAAAGAAGACATATTTAGCGTAAGTACCAGGAAACGTTTCCTGGAGTAATTGTTTTTTGTTTTTTGGTTTTTTAGGTCTGTAGTTTCTTTACAAGGGATCCAAAGGTCTGAAAGAGTTAATATTTCTTCAAGAAATTATCAGTTTGCTTCTTCTCAACCAAGACAATTCTATTAAACAGTTTAGTCCCATAGAGTTGTATCTATAATAATTAATCTAGTAGATGGCCAATATATCAGAAATTTATTATAGTATATTATAATTTTTAAAGAATTAGGTGAACTATTTTGGATCCACAGAGTATTTGTTAGCGAATTATTCATACAAAAGAATCTCAGTTAAAGTTTTGTCATAATGATATTCTGGTAACTAATAAATGTTAGGGGAGAAAAGCTAATATGTAATAAAAGAAACAGACTTTTCTGAATTTATAAATACAGTCTAAGACAAAAAAACTTTATTCTCTAATTTTTGTTAATTGAGGATGAAATTGGAGTGTTTAGTTACTAAGCTCAATCATGTTAATTATAGAAAAAATACTTCAAATTAATAGTAATTTTTTAAATTTTTTTTTAAATTTTTTATTTTTTGACAGGCAGAGTGGACAGTGAGAGAGAGAGAGACAGAGAGAAAGGTCTTCCTTTTTGCCGTTGGTTCACCCTCCAATGGCCGCCGCGGTAGCGCGCTGCGGCCGGCGCACCGCGCTGATCCGATGGCAGGAGCCAGGTGCTTCTCCTGGTCTCCCATGGGGTGCAAGGCCCAAGCACTTGGGCCATCTTCCACTGCACTCCCTGGCCACAGCAGAGAGCTGGCCTGGAAGAGGGGCAACCGGGACAGGATCGGTGCCCCGACCGGGACTAGAACCTGGTGTGCCGGCGCCGCAAGGCGGAGGATTAGCCTAGTGAGCCGCGGCGCAGGTCAAATTAATAGTAATTTAATTATCCTATAATATTACATGATAAAGTAGTACCTATTTGTTATATTTGCATGTGCTTTAAGATTATTTTTATAGAAAGAATGAAAGTATTCCAAAGAACCCATGCTGACCAAACATGAAGTTTGGTGGGGAAGTTTCTGGACAAATAATCAAAGAGGTTTAAAGATAAAGAGCAATCAGTGAAATATACAAATATGGTTTTTCTTGATTCTTAAAAAGGTGAAAAGGTATGTCTGTGTTACTCAACACTCCCCCAAAGCAATTTTCAAAACAAGTTTCAGTCAATGGCTGAATCCTTTTTAATATTAGCATGCCCCTGACCAAGGAGATAACCAAGGGAGAGTTACAGAGACAGAGGGAGTCACACACACACACACACACACACAGAGAGAGAGAGAGAGAGAGAGAGAGAGAGAGAGACCGAGACCTTCCATCCACTTCACTCCCCAAAGGCCATGATGTCCTGGGCTGGGCAAGGCTGTAGATAGGATCCTGGAGGTCCATCCAGGTCTCTCAGATGGGTGGCAGGGGCCCAAGTACTTGGACCATCTTCTGCTGCTTTTCCACACTCATTAGTAGGAAGCTGGATCTGAAATGAAGAAGCTGGGACTCTAATCTGCCTTCCTATGGGATGCTAGTGTCACAGGCAGTGGCTCAACCTGCTACACCACAACACCAGCCCCAGAATCTTTGTTTTCTGAAGTCAAGATATGAAGCGCTGAAATAAATTCTCTGTGCTAAGTCATGAATACATTACAGTGAGTGTTTCTTGACCGACCCCATTTGCATTTTCCCAAGTAGTAACTGTGGGAACTAAATTGGGCCCATGCTTCTAGCACTGATCCAGAAAAGTGTAATTTGCTATCACTTTTGAGGTAAACAGAATTTTGATTCCTTCATTGGAAGACCTCAAAGCTTTTGGAGCTTCAAACACTAGCCACTTGGACTGAGGGGTGGGAAAGAAGTGAGAAAACCTATGTTTTAAAAGCCAGCTTTAAAGTGCTTGTGCTTAGTATTGAAAGACCAATAAGATGCGTTAAAGTGAATGAGGATATACTGTTCCTGTGGCTTTTAACAGTTAGGTCTGCCTGTTGAGATTTTTTAGAACCTTGATTTAATCCCTAATTATATACTGACAGGAGTCAAAGCCAAGGTAACTCTGAGTCCAAACAAAGGGAAATTACTATTGTGGGGCGTGGAACCAGGCCCATCATGAAGGTTTTTAGAAAAAAAAAATTTCCCAGGAAGTGACTTAATAGATTCTAATCTTTGGTTGAACAATAGTCCAGTAAGTCAAGCATGTTTCTCCTTGTCTGCTTAATCTAGGGTCTGTCTAAAACAGTAACTGAAGACCAAAACTATGCAAAAATACCGTTGAGTCATTTTCCTTGGGAAGGTTGAGGCTTTGATGGAATCTGAGAGGAATGTGTTTTATGAACATTTCATAAAAGGCATGGGGACTTTAGTCTTTGGTTCATGTATCGCTCTCACATTCCATGTCTAATTAATGAAGAAATAATGTTCTATCTTCAAAGTATAACTGAAATCCAGTTACTTCCTCACCACATCCATAGTTCCCACCCTGGTCTCTGTCACCACCATCTATAGTAGTCTCCCAACTGGCATCCCTGCTTCCATCTTTATTTCCTTATATACTATTTTCAACTATGAAATCAAAATTATCTTGAAAAATAAAAAGAGACCACGTCAATATTTCTGCTCAAAACCCTGCAAAACATGTCCATTTCAACCAGAGGTAAAGTCAATATGCTTAAAATAGCCAATGAGTTCTCTATGATTCAGTGCTCATGATTTCTCTGACCTCTTCTTTTTTTTAAAGTTGTTACAGTGTAACATTTTTTTCAAGACTTATTTATGTATTTGAAAGGCAGAGTTACAGAGAAGCAGAGGCATAGAGAGAGAGAGAGGTCTTCCATCCACTGGTTCACTCCCCAGATGACCACAATAGCCGAAACTGCACCAATCCAAAGCCAGGAGCCAGGAGCTTCTTCCAGGTCTCCCACCTGGGTGCAGGGGCCCAAGGACCTGGGCCATCTTCTACTGCTTTCCCAGGCCATAGCAGAGAGATGGGTAGGAAGTGGAGCAGCCGGAATTCAAACCGGTGCCCATATGGGATGCCGGCACTGCAGGTGGCAGCTTCACCCGCTATGCCCCCATGCCGCCCCTCTTCTTATACTGCTTTCCTACCCATTCTCTCAGTTCCAGTCACACTGGACTCTATTATCCCTCACACAAGTCAAGCATGAGAACTGTTCCTTTTACTTAGATTTTTCTTTTGCCAGATATCTGTTTGTCTAAATCGTTTAATTTATTCAAGTCTTTATTAACTCAAATGTCTTTTTTATAAAAAAAGATTTATTTATTTATTTGAGAGCTAGAGTTACAGACAGAGAGGGAGAGACAGAAAGGTCTTCCATCTGCTAGTTCCCTGCCCAAATGGCTGCAACGGCCAGAGCTGGGCTGATCCGAAGCCAGGAGCCAGGAGCTCCTCTGGGTCTCCCACATGGGTGCAGGGGCACTTGGGTCATCTTCCACTGCTTTCCCAGGGCAATATCAGAGGGCTGGATTGGAAGTGGAGCAGCCAGGACACGAACATAGTACCCATATGGAATGTCAGCACTGCAGGTGGGGGCTTTACCTACTGAGCCACAGTGCTGGCCCCTCAAGTGCCTTTTTCTCAGTGAAGCCTGCCTTCATTACTTCTCGTAACCCTCTTTATTCTGATCTATTTTTTTCTTAATGGTGCTTGTCATTTTATAACAGCGTTGATAATTTAGTTATATATTTTGTCTATTATGTGATTTTAAAAAATTATTTGTTTATTAGTTAGCCCCTCTGTTAGAATGTAAGTTTGTTAAGGACAACAATCTTTGTATGGTTTACTTCTAGTATTGTTGAATATTTGTTGATTGAGAGAAAAAGAGATCTTCTGATGGAGATAGTAAATCAATGTGATATGCCTGTGGGGAAGACCTAGAGAAATATAGTCATTAAAGCACAACCAACCTGCAATATGGTGGTAAACTTATTTTGTAAAGAAAGTAGGGAGGTCAAATGACTTATCCAGTGTCACACTGCTAATAATGCCAGAGCAAAACTTCCATGTTCATGTCTATTGGTATGAGTCAAAGTCATACTGTTACATTTCAGATGGTGCTAGAATAGAGTTCCTTGAAATAAGAGGAATCTTCAACAAGTTCATTGAAAATGGTTTATTATACAAAAATATACATAGTATCAAAACTTATAGAACCAAAAGAAATTCATCTTCTAATTCAATTTTTTCATGAACTTCTGAAAGTTCTCCTATATAGAAATTCCAGGGAAGATGGCATGGTCTGGTAAGGTTTCCTGAAGGGTTAAAGCAAAGAGATCCTGAAAGATTTTCAGAGTAATGACCAAGTAATTTAGGCTTACTGGCCACTGGTTAGAAAGCTGGAGTCCAGAGGAGTGGTATTGCTCCAGGAATCCTGGAGTGGGAGGTTTACTTCTATCTGTTCTGTGATTACAAAGTCCTGTGGAGAATCTAAAAGTTGAGAGCCTTCCCATAGACATTCTCTAGAATTCCAAGTAAAATTCAGATCAAGGGTAGTATACCAAAATTGATCCTTTACTCAGAGCAGGGGAGAACCAACATGTATCTACTGGAATGGGAAGTTTTTTTTTTTTTTTAACTTTTATTTAATGAATATAAATTTCCAGTATACAGCTTATGGATTACAATGGCTTCCCCTTCCCATAATTTCCCTCCCACCCGCAACCCTCCCCTCTCCCGCTCCCTCTCCCTTTCCATTCACATCAAGATTCATTTTCAATTCTATTTATATACAGAAGATCAATTTAGTATAAATACTTCAACAGTTTGCACCCACATAGAAACACAAAGTGAAACATACTGTTTGAGTACTAGTTATAGCATTAAATCAAAATGTACAGTACATTAAGGACAGAGATCCCACATCAGGAGCAAGCGCACAGTGGCTCCTGTTGTTGACCCAACAAATTGACACTCTAGTTTATGGCGCCAGTAACCACCCTAGGCTGTCGTCATGAGTTGCCAAGGCTATGGAAGCCTTCCAAGTTCCCCGACTCTGATCATATTTAGACAAGGTCATAAAAGACAGGTTGAGGATAGTAACCAATGATCCTAAGAGTGGCCTTAACCAGGTCTGAACAATTATACAGCATTAAGTGGGGAAGAGGACCATCAGTACACACAGGTTGGGAGTAGAGCCATTGGTGGTAGAGTAGAGGTTATGATTACAAAGGAATGAGGCCCAAGTGGACTAGACAGGGTCTAGAACAAAGGACAGAGTCATTATTAGAGGAGCTAAGAAAGGTGCTGTCTAAGCTACAAGTAATTTTTCTGATTGAGAGGCAAATAGAACCTGATAGAAGGGGCTTGATAATAATCTGTTGGGCTTTAGGCCTTGGAATGGGAAGTTTTTTAAGTCCTGATGAGCTAGTCAGAATACTTCCCTGTGAAGATAGGATCACTTGATGTGTGCTCACTCAGTTGCCTTTGGGTTAATTGTTATTGTTATCTTGTGGTAATGGGCCTACTCATAGTTATATAATCACTGTTGGAGCCAGTACTGCCCTCTCCCTATTTGATGGGCCATCTCAATCAAGGATTTTCATACATAACGTTGCACTTCATTTACTGTCTTAGGGCATTTCTCTCTACCATCCTCCCACCTCACCATCACCCACACCAACCTCTCGAAGCAGGAGGAGCGGGTGAGCTGTAACAAATGTGATAGAACTTAGACATACACAACCTGTTACCAAGACATATAATTTTCGAAACATGAGTCATGGTTCTATTTGTCTTATGATGAGATAAAATCACATATTCATTAAAATTGAAAGGATAAATAATGAAAAATGAAAAGATAGCATTAGCTTTTTCTATATATCCAGCCACCCTGAAACTTGATGGTTTAGAACAATAATTATTTATTGGCTTGCATTTCTATGGGTCAGAAATTTGTGCTAGACATTGTGGGGCTTACTCATACTTCTAGCCTCACCCTTGTGGCCATTCATCTTCGCTAGCCCAGACTTCTTCACATAGCAGTGGCAGGGTTCCCAGAAAGCAAGGGTGTAAGTTTCCAAGTGTCCTGAATATTAGGCTCAGAACTCACACACCATGACTTCTGTGATAGTTTTTTGATCAATGAAAGTCACAAGGCTAGTCCACATTTAAGAGACACAGGAACAGGCTCCACTTGGCCATTTCAATCTATTGAAAATACTTGCTGCTGTAGTATTTCAACATCAGAGATAACAAGCCTAAGCCAGAACTGATAAGCTACATCAAGAAATTTAAACTTTACCCTGAGGGAAAGGGGAAATGTTGGAATGATTTGACAGGATTAAATGTATGTGCTAGAATATCATACTGACAAAAAAATTGAGAATGAAGTAGAATGGGCTAGAGAAGAGCAAGTATAAAAATAGTAGTTCTATTAGGGATCTTTCTTTTAAAAAAGATTTATTTATTCATTTGAAAGTCAGTGTTGTGGAAAGAAAGAGAGAGGGAGAGAGAGAGAGAGAGAGAGAGAGAGAGAGAGAGAGAGAGTCTTTCAACCACTGGTTCACTCCCCAACTGGCTACAATGGTCAGAGCTGAGTCAGGCCAAAGCCAGGAGCCAGGAGCTTCATCTTTGTCTTCCACATGAGTGGCAAGGGCCCAAGCACTTGGGCCATTTTCTGATGTTTTTCTCAGGCCATTGGTGGGGAGCTGGATTGGAAGTGGAGCAGCTAGGACACGAACTGTCACCAGTGTAGGATGCTAGCGTAGCAGGTGGCAGTTACCCATTGTGCCACAATGTCAACCCCTCCGTTTGGATTCTGGCTTAGCATAGTGGTTTTGAGAATAGAGAAAAATGCACAAGTTAGAAAGATATTTTGAATATAGAAAACACTTGTGAAGTTGGCATTGAACACATAATGGGCAAGGAAATCAAGTAGTAAAGATGGAACTTAAAATACTGAATTGTGATTATAATTTTAGCTTGTTTGTACTCTGATTTCTCTCAGACCATACACTATTATTTGAACTGCGAAGATGGTGTCTTATTAGTAAGAACATCAGCTTTAAAGTTGTTCGATTATTATATTTATATCATTACATAGTTACTGGGTCACTAATATTGCAGAGTACATTAAAATATCTATTTCCAATAACATGGATAATATACCTCTTCAGGCTTGTTTGGAACTAGTTGTGTAGTCTGCTTGCTGGTATTTTGAATCAACCAAATTCAAAAGCATTCAAATCTTTATAATGAGCCAAAAGGAATAACCAGCATTCTTCTAGAGTTTTGACTTCTCAGTAAGCTAGGAATATGAACTGATACAATTAAACGTTTCTGGTTGCTCATGGTTGTTAGAATTTACATTCTGTATCCTGGTAACCTCCTGACAAAGTTGATTTTGTTTCCAAAGCCATTGCAATACTGTTCCATTTAGGGTCACTAACTTTCCCCATTTTAGTAGTTGTAGCCTCGTGTTCTGGAGAATGGCTAGCTGTCGATTCTCTCTTTATAAGGTTTTGTACTATGACATAGTTTCAGGAAAGAACACTAAATTATTCTGAAACTACAGGATGGCATTTTATATCCCTCAAGATCTTTTTATCCTCTCTTATGCACTTCATTTTTGCCCAAGGGGAAAACATGCATAAAGGAAAGCAACTTCTACCATGTACTAGATGTCTGTTGAACAGTTTTACCTTCTACCAGAGCATTTAGCTGAGATGGACATCAAAGAAAGGTGAATTATGTATTTTGTTAGGCAGTCACCATGTAATTTTCACATAGAGTATTTCCATCTATAAATGGTATTCACATCACCTTTGCTTTTATTCACATTTATCATTATAAAATGAAAGAAGGGATTTTAAGATGTTGGTTTCAGAAAAGGAGGAGGTATTGTGAAGCCTGTTACCTTCATGTGTGCTAATATATCAAACACTTTCCTCCATCTGACATTAAGGAAACACAAAAGCATTGCCTGTTAAAATTAAGTGGGGACTAAAGTCTCACCTTCAAACAATAATTTCATCTCATCCTAAACTTAAAATAAATCTTAGTAATGCCCTCAGTCCCTACAACAAATTAGCTCACATTAGAAAGCCAACTAAATATAAAACAGCTGTGTGCACATCATTCTGCTTGATTGTACATTTCAGTCCATAATATGAGTAGCCTTGTATGCATACTGAATAATCCATACCCAGAGGGTTGTTTGGATGGTAGCTGATAGATTTATATTATATTGATTGAGAAAGTTTGTGAAAAGTAGCTCCCCAAACTACAGTAATGAGAAACAACCATAATGTTGTGCGCCAATGATTATTTAGCTACAAAGGAAATATTACTTCCCAGACCTGATTTACCATGGTTCTAAAATGTATGTTTACTTCAAATGGACAAATTAAAGAGTACTAGTTTCAGGGTAAGGCTGCAAATGTTTTCTTTGAGCTTCATAGAGGAATATTTCCAAATACAATTTTATTTTAAAGATAACCTGACCATTTCTGGGCTGACTTGTAGATTTCATTTGGCTGTAAGGTTTGAAAACCTATCCTACATGAGAAATCCTTGATTTTAGCAGAGATATCACCTTCATAAAAATAGATTGAGGGGCAGCTGTTATGGCATAACAGGTAAAGCCGCCGGCTAGTGATGCTTTGAGTCCCAGCTGCTCCACTTCTGATCCAGGTCCCTGATAATGTGCCTGGGAAAGCAGAAGAAAATGGCTTAAGTTCTTGGGCCCCTGAACTCATGCAGAAGACTTAGAAGAAGTTCCTGGCTTTGGACTGGCTCAGCCTTAGCAGTAGCAGCCATCTGAGGAGTGAACCAGTAGATGGAAGGCTTTCTCTCTCTCTCTCTCTCTCTCTCTCTCTCTCTCTGTAACTCTGTCTTTCAAATAAATAAAATAAACCTTTAGGAATTGATTGAAAGTTGGACTGTTTATTTATAGAAGACAATTATCTAGCTTTCTTCAACCATTGCATCTGTTATCTTACTTCATATATAACAGATGCTCTGTAAATGTCCATTTATATCAATGAAGGAATCAGTTAGTATCAAAAGATACTGGGATTTTAAAAATTTGTGATAAATTTGAGGAATGATACACCTCATAGAAGAACTCTAGAAGTAAATCTCTGGAATTCTTTTTTATCCAAGTTGAAAATCAGGGCATGGCAATGAGTTACATGACCTTGGGCAAGTGAAGTAACCTCTTTGTGTCTCAATTTCTTAATTTGTGGCTGGCGCTGTGGCTCACTAGGCTAATCCTCCACCTGCGGCACCAGCACCCTGGGTTCTAGTCCCAGTCGGGGCACCGAATTCTTTCCCGGTTGCTCCTCTTCCAGTCCAGCTCTCTGCTGTGGCCCAGGAAGGCAGTGGAGGATGGCCCAAGTCCTTGGGCCCTGCACCTGCATGGGAGGCCAGGAGGAAGCACCTGGCTCCTGGCTTCGGATTGGCGCAGTGCGCTGACCGTAGCAAGCCGGCCATAGTGGCCAATTTGGTGGGTGAACCAACGGAAAAGGAAGACCTTTCTCTCTCTCTCTCTCTCACTGTCTAACTCTGCCTGTCAAAAAAAATTCTTAATTTGTAAAGTAGAGCTATTAATATATGAAAGATATTAATAATACCTGACACACATAAGCATTAAGTAAATAGCAATGACAATGATATACAAACGTCTTATTTTAAACTCACACATACTAATCAGAGTCCAATCAGGCAAAGATGAACACTGAGTACCTAAAACAAAGTGAATTTAATACAGAAAATGTTTTTCCAGGTTATAAAAGACCTTAGAGGGCAACAGGGCATGGTAAACAATTGAAATCTTAGAAAAACCAGGAAATTACTGCAATAGCTGACTATAAGGCCAAAGGCAGGAGCAAATGTAATGGGAATGGGAATCCATGGGTTAGGACCAGGTAGGAAAATCTGAAACAATGACAGGCTTCTACAAAGGGCCCTGGAACCATGACACTATTGTGTGGATATGGTTTGGGTACGCTCTCCAAAAGCCCATGTGATGGAGGCTCAGTCCCCAGAGGGGTACTATTGGGAGGTGGTGAGACCTTTAAGAGGTGAGACCTGTTTGGAGGCCCTTGGATCAATGGGGTTTCTGTTTTTGGAAGAGAGTATGGGTCCCCTGAAGAGAGTTCATACAAGAATGAATTATTATAAAAGCTTGAGCCTGACCCCCAAATCTTTGTCTGGCATCCGATTAGGAATGTCATTGCTTGTTGCAGTTGATTTCTCAACAATGTTGCAGTGGATTTGTTTCTGAGAGGAGCAACGTGGTGAGGGCAAGAGGCGCGGAGTCAACACACAGACCCCGGGAGTCGGGTGAAAGCATGCTTGAGGCGAGCAGCCTGCAGACTCGTTTATTACAGTTGGTACAACAGCTTATATAGCCAAGACCAGCCAATCTGGTCAAGGGGCGGTCTATGCTCCAACCAATCACAGCCTGTTACCAGGCAGTTTCCAAAGCCATCCAATCACAGCCTGTTGCCAGGCAGGCTCCGTTGCCAGGTGGGTTTCAAAGCCAATCCTGAGTAACTGATGCTCGCTTGCCAGTGGCCACCTTGGCATGGCCTTCTCATTCCACTACAATTGCTCACTTCTGCACATGCTCTTACCATTGCCATCTGTCATGAAGTCCTCACCAGAGCCAAGCTGATACTGGTGTCATCTCCTTGAATCTCCAGAACTGAGAGCTAAATAAACCTGTTTTCTTTATGAAGTTAGTTTGCCTCAAATATTTTGTTGTAGTAATGCAACATGTGTTAATACTCATATGTGTGGAGACCAAGAAAGGGAAATAGAAATACAATGATTCCACCCTCCTGTCCCGATTGATTGCTCAAACACTTGGAGTGAGCTGACAATGGAACCTTGGAAATCACACCTGTAGGGGTCAGCCTCATCATGGTACAGAGAAGAGCAGAAGGACAAGGAATGGATGTGAAAGTCAACAGACCAAGGACTTGTACAACACCACACTGGTTGTTGCCCTTGAATTATTGATGTACGCATCTCTTTCACTAAACTATAATTTTTTAGCAATAAAGCCTACATATCATTTTTTTGTATCCCTGGCCTCATTTTTCTGTAAACACAATGCTTTGCACATTATAAGTGTTCAGTTGTGAGTTTTAGTGAAAATTTTTCACATAGGTCTGGATCTTTTGACTTCTAGTATGTAATAATTTTTTCCGTATGTGAAAAAAAAGAAAATGATCAATTGTGTTTTCTGTTCTTATGCAATATATGTCTTTTTACTAAGATGCAAAGATGATTGCAACTAACATAACTGTACTTCTGCACTGATTACAAATGAGCAATATGTGCAAACTGATTGCTTAAAGTCCTTTCTTTAGAAATGCTACATATTTGCTCATATTCCCTAATTTACTCAAAGAAAAAGAGTACTTTTTCAAATATTTTATTTATTTACTTGAAAGTCATTATCACAGAGAGGCAGAGAGAGAGAGAGAGAGAGAGAGAGAGAGAGAGAGAGAAAGTCTTCAATCCACTGATTCAGTCCCCAGCTGACCACAACAACTGGAGCTCTGCCGTTCCCAAGCCAGGAGCCAGGAGCTTCTTCCAGGTCTCCCACATGGGGGCAGGGGCCCAAGCATGTGGGCCCTCTTATACTGCTTTCCCAGGCCATAGCTGAGAACTGCATTGGAGGTGGAGCAGTGGGGACTTGAACCGGCACCCATACAGGATACCGGCACTGCAGGCAGCAGCTTTACCTTCTATGCCACAGCACCGGCCCCAAGAGCACTTCTTATATATGGTATTAGAATGTCGTAATTGATATGTCAAGGATGGAAGTCCAATGCAATTGTTTTCACATTACTTTATAATCAATAAGAAATATATTGTCAATCGACCCAGTAACTCTTTCTCTCTCTTTTTTTTTCTCTCTCTCTCATAATTGCAAAATAAGTTAGAGAAATGTGCAATAGGTTCTATTCTGATATTCTTTTCATGCTGTTATAACCAATTACATTGGTTTCCTAACTCACCAACGGGTTGCAGCTGACAGTTTGTGAAACTCTAGTCTAGTAAGATATTAGCCTTGGCAAAGTTTGGAAGCATATGTCATCATAGGTCTTCAGCCTCTTCTCTGCTAGATAAGGTGGATCAGCACAAGCAGCTCCCTCTACAGGTGGAAGCTGAAGAGCCGGAGCTACAAGGTCTAGTGTGAGGGCATCCCTTGCTCTATCCAGCTGCCGTGCACTCACAGTTGCCAGCTGTAAACAGCTTGGGCAAGGAAAGAGTCTGTCCTTAAAGGCAGAGAAAGACAACATTGAAAAGAGCATGCAATTCTGAGAGAATTCTGTTTTAGACATGGCATTTCTTAGGATGTAAAACCCTTTAACCAATCTTTGGGTTTCCAAAAATTTTCTTCCTGTGGTTAACACAAGCAAAACACAGTCTGGCCCAGATTGGGGAAGCATTCTTTTTTGGGGGGAGGGGGAGCATTCTTTATTCTGTCAGACCTTTGAACCTAGAAGTCAAGGTGGAAAATGAGCTCAATACATTTTAGCAACATATTATTACTAATAAAAACAAGAAGGCTTCTATTATAATAAGAGTAAGGACTCTTCCCTTATTGAGTATCATCTCAGAGTTTCTGGTGGTTCAAAAAATTACACGTTCAAGAAATTCTGCTTTCTCACAAACTTCAGGAATTCCATCAAGCTGTCTGAAAACAAAGTATTTTTGTTCCTTAAACACAGCTGGCATATTTAAGAGTGTTATGCACAATTGGCCGTATGTCAAAAGATAATAGAGCATAATGCATTTTATATGGTTTAAAATAAGATACTTAATTAAATTAAGAGTCCAGGCAATATTTAGGAATGTGAATGTAATATTTTAGAAACTTCTTCATGAATTCTCATGCAAGTTTTGTAATGGATTCTTAGTGCTGGAGTGAAATCATCCACTCCTCATTGCCATCCAGTCCACATAGAAATATAGTCATTCTAGCCACAGCGTTGGGATGATATACAATTCACAGTAGACAAATTCATCCCATAGGCACATGGTCACTACTAAAGTGACCTTTATCTGAGTATAAAATTTGACATACTCTCTTCAAGACAAAGTCAACTCCTGAAATAGTTATGCTTATGGAAAGAATGGGTAAAGGGCAGGTAGATAATCTTTAAAAATAAATTACTTCTGTCTTTGGAATATAATCAAAAGATATATGAGAAATAAAATGTATATCCATGAATAGCAGCACTGTAGAGCTTAGAGTCTGTAGTATTCTAATTCTGGTGCTATCATTTAATCATGTACCTTGGGAAAGTCACTTAATTTCTTTCATCCTCATTTACCTCATTAGGAAAGTGAGGCTAAGAATAGAATATCACACACAGAGCTGTTGTAAAGATTGAGATTATATTTCGAATATGGCTTAATTTAGTGCCTAGAACATGGAAAGTTGTCAGTCAATATTGTCAACAATCACAAATACATATGCTCTAGTTAGGATGATGATGATCATTTCCATATATTTCATTTCTCCAAACATAGCCTTGAGCTTTTTGTCACATCACATGATTGTGAGTAGTCCGACTCTGCTGTATATCTATAGATGAGGCTAAGACATATTACTAAATACATGCCAACATTTCTATAAGACCATATATTTCATTTATAGAAATTTATCTTGAAAAATCTCATCTTCATCAAATGACTAGTCACAGTTTTGAGAGTAACTTCCTAGTGCAGCTGAATGATGAAGAAATGATACATCCATTTTGCTGTCTATCCATTCTTACTTGACAGGCTCAGTTATCCAATGCCACTCTCTGTATACCCTGTCACATCAAGAGCTGTAGAACATGAGTACACAGCTCCTATGGGGAAAGCCCAGTGGTGATAATGTTGAAGTGCCATATGTGAAGATGATATAAAATCAAATTTAGGCAGAACAAAACAAACTGTGATCGTCACCTCATGCAGTGCAGTAAATGAAAAGACCATTAAAATCTATGAATTAGCCCCTAAACTCTCACACTATGCAGATGAGATAAATTTCTTTATTGAGAGAGCAGAATCTGAGTATGTTGACCCCAACACAGAAGTGTGCTTCTGGTAGATCCTTGCAGTGGTTCAATATTAGAGGAAATGAAGTTTGAGTAACAATTCTTCAGAGGCTGATGACTAAATAGTATCTGCTATCTGATGGGCTTCCACACGTGAGCAAATTGAAATAACTTGGAAATGGCAACAAAACATCTTGTCTGCAAATTGCCTATGGTAGTTTTGAGACCAGAGCACGTAACTGAATCTTGATAAGGGATAATCTCCACCATACACTTAGCTGTCACAGGACATTCTATCGCTGAGTTGTGAACATAGTTGTCTGAGAGAAATGTTGAAGCCATATGATTTTCTTGCATTCAGCTGGCACTGAATTGCTTCTTGTATGGAGTAAATCTTGCAGTTACTTATTCAAAGCTCCTTTGCTTCAAATTAAATTGAAGGTCACTTGAAGGAATTAAGCATGGTGTTTTAAATCACTTTCAAAGTATCTTTAGTTTGAATCCTACTTAAAATTCACTGTAATGAAAATGGTTTATATTTTCCACATCAGTACCAAAATCAGAGTTCTTGATATGTTTAATAAATGCAAAGTAAACAGGAAGTTAAAAGGTTTAGCAAATAGATTCATGGTGAAAGTGATGAACTATTGCTAAAAAAGAAAAATTACTCAATGTCATTCCTAAAATAAAGATCACAACTACTCTGATAATGTATCACTTTTGAAAAAAATAATACTGTTGAGATAATAAACAACAAAGAAGCTTGGCAATTTATTAAGTGGTAAACTCCAGCATATAAATTAAATGTGTGAGTCATTTTCTGCTTATTAAATACTTATATAATTTATTTTCAATTTTTAATCTTTTTTGTAATAAACTAGGTGTTAATATTCTTTCTACAACACTCATATGTAGGTGTTTTTTAGAACATTAGGATAATTATTTTCACTCACATCATACTGATTTGCAAGGTAATTTTCCTCAAGTTATTGTGAAAAAACCCTCATGGCCCATTCTTTATTCTCTCAAACTTATTTCAGAATTACAAATTCTCTCTTTTTTGAGTGCATATGCTCTTACCATGCCCTAGTACATTTTGCCCTAATGCTAATCTCTGGTTTAATATGAGAATTATATCTACCATTGATAGTATAATTTAGTATGTGTGACAATACCATCTGTTAGGATTTGAATTGAAACTCTAATTTACTTCTATTATACTGAAGTGAACACCTGTCCATTAGGTTCTAGACTCGAAACCAGGGATTCATTCTGAATCATCATTGCAGGGCTATCCAACAATGGCAAACAGATCATGTTTATTGGACTAAGCTAATGGCAAAATCCCATTACCAATTCCCCAAAGTTGTCTAGTCTCCTTTTAAATGTGTCACTAATTTCAGCCTGTAATGTAACTAGACACAGTGACTAAATTTCCAGAATTTGAATGACACTAAAATTATTGAGTTTGGTAAACTGCCATGGAAACTGAGGTCACATTGAAGACACAGATTGGGAAAGTGAAATGTTTGGTTACCTTTAGTGTATGTGCACGTGCCTACCTGCCTTATTTTTACTTAAAATGCAGTTCAAGGAACTGAATATCAAGCAACAATATAGACTTTTAACTATATCAACCACCCTGGCTGCACTGCGCAGCTTCACCCTTATGTGTTACTCTGAACTCTTATTCTCCACATCCTATGGTATGTTTGCTTTCCCCCAAAGTTCATTGTAGAAATCATAACACCCAAGGTGATAGGAGGTAAGGCCTTTAGGTATTGAATAGATCATGCGCTCATGAATAAGACTACAGTAATCCTCATTTACTGACAGAGGATATGTCCCAAGGCCAACTCTAAAAGTGGATGCTGCCGGTGCCGTGGCTCAACAGGCTAACCCTCTGCCTTGTGGCGCCGGCACACTGGGTTCTAGTCCCGGTCGGGGCGCCGGATTCTGTCCCGGTTGCCCCTCTTCCAGGCCAGCTCTCTGCTGTGGCCAGGGAGTGCAGTGGAGGATGGCCCAAGTGCTTGGGCCCTGCACCCCATGGGAGACCAGGAGACGCACCTGGCTCCTGCATTGGGATCACCGCGGTGCGCCGGCCGCAGCGTGCCAGCCGCAGTGGCCATTGGAGGGTGAACCAACGGCAAAGGAAGACCTTTCTCTCTGTCTCTCTCTCACTGTCCACTCTGCCTGTCAAAAAAATAAATAAATAAATAAAAGTGGATGCCTGAAACCATGGACAATGCCAAATCCTATGTATGCTATTTTGTCTATACATATATACATGATAAAATTTAATTTATGAATTAGGTACAGTAAGTGATTAGCAATAGCAATATCACAATAGAGCAATTATAAAACCATAATGTAATAAAACCTATGTGAAGGCAGCCTCTGCCTCAAAATGTATTATTGGTTGCAGATGTCAGATAATTTGGCATGTAATTTTTCTTTTTTTTTAAATTTTATTTAATGAACATAAATTTCCAAAGTACAGCTTATGGATTACAATAGCTTCCCCCTCTATAACTTCCCTCCCGCCCACAACACTACCCTCTCCCACCCCCTCTCCTCTTCCATTCACATCGATTAATTTTCAATTATCTTTATATACAGAAGATCAATTTAACATATATTAAGTAAAGATTTCAACAGTTTGCACCCACACAGAAACACAAAGTGTAAAATACTATTTGAGTACTAGTTATAGCATTAAGAATAATTGTGTATTAATTACAGAGTTCAACCGATAGTTTTAAGTAGAACATAAAAAATACTAAAAGGGTAAAGTATTAAGTTCTTTTTTTGTTTGTTATATAGTTATTATTTTTTTATTTAATAAATGTGAATTTACAAAGTGCAACTTTTGTATTGTTGTGGCTTCCCGCCCCCAACCTCCCTCCCTCCCGTGGCCCTCCCCTCTCCCATCCCGCCCTTCATCCAGTTTCATTTTCAAGTACCTTCATATACTGAAGATCAACTTAGTATATACTAAGCAAGGATTTCAACAGGCTGCATTCACACAACCGCACAAGGTATAGGGTATTGTTTGACTAGTAGTGTTGTTTTTTAAGTTTCATAGTAAAACACATTAAGGACAGAGATCCTACATGGGGTGCATGTACCCAGTGACTCCCGTTGCTGATTTAACAATTGGTACTCTTATTTATGACGTCAGCAATCACCCGAGACTCTTGCTATGAGCTGTCTAGGCTATGGAAGCCCCTTGAGTTCACCAACTCTGAACTTGTTTAGTCAAGGCCATATCACAGTGGAGGTTCCTTCCTCCCTTCAGAGAAAGGCACCTCTCTCCTTGATGGCCTGTTCCTTCTGCTGGGGTCTTGCTCACCAGGACCTTTCATTTAGATTGTTTTTTGCCACTGTGTCATGGCTTTCCATGCCTGTGAGACTCTCATGGACCTTTTAGCCAGATCTGAATGTCCCAAGGGTTGATTCTGAGGCAAGAGTGCTGTTTTGGGCGTTTGCCATTCTATGAGTCTGCTGTGTGTCCTGCTTCCCCCACAGGATCATACTCTCCCTTTTAATTCTATCCTTCATTATTTGCTTACACTGGTCTTATTTGTGAAATCTCTTTGACACATACCCTATCTTTTTTATCGGTTGTGTATTTATACTTATCACTTTACCAAGTGCGCTGGCATTGGTACCTGCCTCCTTGGTAAGATTGATTTGAAATCCCCTGGCACATTTCTAGTTCCACCATTGGAGGTAAGTCTGAGTGAGCATGTGCCAACCTATATATCTCCTCCCTCTCTTATTCCCACTCCCATGTTTAACAGAGCTCACTTTTCTGTTGATTTTAAACGCCTAAGAATGATTGTGCATTGATTACAGAGTTCAACCAGTGGTCTTATGTAGAACAAACAGAGCAACAACAACACCACCACCAACAACAAAAATACTAAAAGGAATAAAATAGTAAGTTGTTCCTCAACAGTCTAGACAAGGGCTGATCATGTCATTGTCTCTCATAGTGTCCATTTCACTTCAATGGGTATCATTTCAGATGCTCGTTTAGTTGCCATCGATCAGGGAGAACATATGATATTTGTCCCTTTTGGACTGGCTTATTTCACTCAGCATGATGTTTTCCAGCTTCCTCCATTTTGTTGTAAATGCCCGGATTTCATTGTTTTTTTACTGCTGTATAGTGTTCCATGGAGTACATATCCCATAGTTTCTTTATCCAGTCATCCGTCGATGGACATTTAGGTTGATTCCACATCTTAGCTATTGTGAATTGAGCTGCAACAAATATCGAGGTACAAATGGCTCTTTTTTTCTCCCCTTTAATTCCATTTGGGTAAATTCCAAGGAGTGGGATGGCTGGGTCCTGTGGTAGTGCTATATTCAGGTTTCTGAGGACTCTCCAAACTGTCTTCCATAGTGGCTTTACCAGTTTGCATTCCCACCAACAGTGGATTAGTGTCCCTTTTTCCCCACATCCTCGCCAGCATCTGTTGTTGGTTGATTTCTGTATGTAAGCCAATCTAACCGGAGTGAGGTGAAACCTCATTGTGGTTTTGATCTGCATTTCTCTGATAGCTAGGGATCCTGAGCATTTTTTCATGGTGTCTGTTGGCCATTTGGATTTCCTCTTTTGAAAAATGTCTGTTAAGGTCCTTGGCCCATTTTTTTATTGGGTTGTTTGTTTTGATTTTGTAGTATTTTTTGATCATTTTATAGATTCTAGTTGTTAATCCTTTATCTGTTGTGTAGTTTGCAAATAACGTCTCCCATTCTGTTGGTTGCCTCTTCACTTTCCTGACTGTTTCCTTTGCTGTAAAGAAACTCTTCAATTTGAGGTAATCCCATTTGTTTGTTTTATCTTTGATTACCCATGCCTCTGGGGTCTTCTGTAATTTTTCTTATTGAGTCAAAAACTTTCACCTTTTCACTTTAAAGGAAGGATCTTAAAACTTCTCTTTTGTGCATTTGAAATGTCAGCATCGCTACTCTTGTACTTTGGGGTATTTATTAAGTAAAATAAGGGTGACTTGAACGCAAACACTTTGAATCTGTGATAGTCACTCTGATAGCTGAGACCGTAACTCATCCTAGTGCACAGACAGTTCATACAGTTGTATGGGTTCGTGTCCTGGGAGAGGATGAAATGGCATGGGATTTCATCACACTACTTAGAAAGATGTGCACTTTAAAACTTGTAAACTGTTTAATTCTAGAATTTTCCATTTAATATTTTCAGACCATGGTTGACTCTAAGTAATTAAACTATGCAAAGTAAAACCATGGAAGGAGGAGGGCAGGTAGGAGCATGGACAGAAGAGATAGAGTGGGAAATATCATTATGCTCTTAAATCTGTATGTATGAAGTACATGAAATTTGTTCACATTATATAAATTAAAATTATTAAAAAATAAAATTTGCTTTATATGAGTAAAATAGACATCTTCATTTTTTGATAAAGAACTAACAGCAATAAAATATGTCAGTTATTTCATGAATGTTCAGTATTTTAAAGAATATATGCTACTGGAATGACATATAGGAAATGTGTGGGAAGTATCACTATGTCCCTAAATCTGTATATATGAAATGAACAAAACTGTATAACTTAAACAAAATTTAAATAAATAAGAGAATTACTATATATTAAAGACCTTCACAAAAACTCCATGGAAATGCAGAAAAAGAAAAACATGGATTATATGCACCAACTATTATGTCCTTTTAAAAAGTTTCTGGGAGATACGCTCACCTCTTCCGCTACGTGAAGACAACTAGAATCTGCCATCCATGAGTGAGGAAACTGGCAATCACCAAAAATGCAGTCTGAGATTTCCCAACTTCTAGAACTATGAGAAATAAATCTCAAGTCAAGCAGTCTATGGTATTTTGCTACAGCAACTCAAAAGCACTAAGTCACCAACTTTACCTTACATTTACAAATTGTTATGACCTGATGACATAAGATCGTTCCCTCCATTCAATTCCTATACCCAGTGGTTAGACTATTCCCCAGGGAGGAGGAGAGCCTCCCCGCTCCAGCAAGCCTTCAATACATTTCCTCTGACCTGGAAATTACTGCTAGTATCTTCAACCATCCAGCTGATTACCTGAATACTGAATGGGACAATAAATTTATTAAAACACTAAAGCCAAACATTAACTCAGACTCTGTCCCAGATATACTATTTTTTAAACTCTTGCCTGAAAGTTTTCCAGGGTAATTTGGGAAATATGACTTTCTCCTAATAGCAAGGTAGCTCAGTGTCAGTGATCATAAAGTACTTCAAAAGAAAAAAAACTGCAAGCAAGTTCTGCTTGAGACTAGAAAGGGGAGGTTTGTGTAAAATCAAGATGCAAAGTTACATCAATTCCTAAAAGCAGATTTTCAGGTTTGAAGATGATGGCACTTTAAAGCTTAACTTTCAACATTCTTCCATCTGCTAGATAAAAAATAAATAAATAATTAAGCTTAAAGAAAAATAACCTTAAAGCAGTAGCACCTTCTTGCCAAGATCATTTGAAAGGGTTTTGTTGTTGTTGTTATTCAAAATAATTAGAATGTTTTCTTCTATTCCACAGGCTGCTTATTTTGACACAACAATATCCTCATGTTTTGGAATCATTTGCTTATAGGTAGGAAGCCACTTAAAAAAGACTAGGTTTTTCTGTCTGAATTAATTTCTAATTTAGTTAAATTTTCTGTGATGCTGCTGACTGAGAACAAATAAAATAGGTACCTGAATGGTGGTTTTGCATCATTATAACTAATACCAATTTGAAGCTCCAGGAACATTGGACAGAGTTTGGCCTCATAAACTCCAGATGCAGCCCATATTTTTTATCTTGTTTTATTTTTCCTTGTGTACTCAGCTTTCCTTCTCTGTCTCTCTCCTACAAAAGTTAGTGTTGTGGCTGGCACTGTGGTAGAGTGATTACATCTAAACCTGCAGTGCTGTCATCCCATATGGGTGCTGGGGTACCGCTTTATATCCTGGCTGTTCTACTTCTGATCCAACTCTCTGCTAATGGCCTGGGAAAGCAGCAGAAGATGGCCCAAGTGCTTGGAACCCTGCACCCACGGGAGACCCAGAAGAAGCTCCTGGCTCCTGGCTTTGGATTAGCTCCAGCTCCAACTGTTGTGGTGTTTTGGGGAGTAAACTGCTAGATGAAAGACCTCTTTCTCTCCCTCTTAGTATGCAGATATGCCTCTCAAACACATAAATAAATCTTCATAAAAATTAGTGTATGAGTACTACAAAAATGCCATATTTAATTGATTTTTTTTGATGTGGTTTCCCAGTGTCTTTTTTTAACTTTTATTTAATGAATATAAATTTCCAATGTACAGCATATGGATTACAATGGCTTCCCCCTCCCATAACTTCCCTCCCACCTGCAACCCTCCCCTCTCCCGCTCCCTCTCCCCTTCCATTCACATCAAGATTCATTTTCAATTCTCTTTATATACAGAAGATCAATTTAGTATATATTAAGTAAAGATTTCAACAGTTTGCACCCACATAGAAACACAAAGTGAAACATACTGTTGGAGTACTAGTTATAGCATTAAATCACAATGTACAGCACATTAAGGACAGAGATCCCACATGAGGAGCAAGTGCACCGTGACTCCTGTTGTTGACCCAACAAATTGACACTAGTTTATGGCGCCAGTAACCACCCTAGGCTGTCGTCATGAGTTGCCAAGGCTATGGAAGGCTTCCAAGTTTGCTGACTCTGATCATATTTAGACAAGATCGTAAAAGACAGGGTGAGGATAGTAACCAATGATCCTAAGAGTGGCATATTTAATTGAATTTTAAAAAGTTTATTTTTATTCAAAATTATTTAAATGAATGCTTATTTTTCCGTAATAGTATTTTTTCATGAGTTAAAGTTTTTTTTTCGAAGGGTAGAGAGACAGTGAGAAAGACAGATAGAGCTTCCATCTGCTGGCTCACTCCCCAAATGTCTGCAAGGGCTGGAGCTCAGCCAAGGCCAGAGTCAGAGGCCAGAAGAGAGCCAGTGGCCAAGGAAATCCAATCATTTGAGCCATCATTTTTTGCCTCCCAATGAGTGCATTAGCAGGAAGCTGGAGTTGGGAATCAAACCTTAGTATTGCTGTTTGGAAGATAGGTATTTCAACTTTTGCAGCAAAATGAACTCATCTTTTAGTACTATTTATCCACAACTTTTTTTATTCATTTTTATTTGAAAGGTAGGGAGACAGACAGAGACACAGATTTTCCATCTACTCATTCACTCCAAATGCCTGCAATAGCTGGGGCTGGACCAGGCCAAAGCCAGGATTCAGGAACTCCATCTGAGTCTCTCACATGCGTGGCAGGGACCCATGTATGTGAGTCATCCATCTGCTGCCTCGTAGGGTGTACATTTGCAGGAAGCTGAATTAGAAGCGGAGGATCCAGAACTCAAACCAGATATTCTGATATGGGATGTGAGCATCCAAAGAAGCAACTTAACTGCTGTGACAACTGTGTGTCCTAATCTTTTAATGCCATTTCTCTAGGAACTTTTTGAAGTTCTCTCATATACATAATACATGAACAAAATTTAGATATGCATATGAATGGGAAAGGGTAGAGAGATACATAATATTCTTCAAATAGTTTACTTTTTATCTGGGTACAAGAAGCTATGACCAAAGTAAAGAATGTGGCACTGTAAATAGCCTTTATATGGAACCTTGACATAGTAGAAGACATTCCAGCATAAGAAAGCCCAACTGATAATATATCGCACCACAGATTTATAGCAATAAAGAAATGGACTGAGAATCATGTGGGTTTTTTTTCTGGCATCCTGCTATTAGATTTCCTGATACAGTTGAAATGAACAGAGATTTCATTTAGATTTCACTTAGTTGATGTGATTTGTACTGTCTTAGAGACAATGGTGTTAAACTTCCTCACACAACAGGTAACATAAGCTACTTTGACACCATTGCACATCCATTCAAGTGTGCTGGCTTTGTTCTGTCCCAAGGACTTAGGAATAGATCCAGGGGAAGTCTGTTGGATTCACTGTTGCTTACAGTTCACCTAGGGGGCTTTAAACTACATTAACAAATTTTCTTGGGATCTCCAACTCTTCACCTGCTAGGTTCCCAAATTTTTCTCATGCTGCCTGGTCATACCAAAAGGGTTCAGTATTATCTCATCAGCCAGTATCACTCCTACATTGTCAGCCAAGCTGATCCTGGAGGGGACCTTCTGGACTGGCAGCTATCTGACCTTTCAAACTCAGAGTCTTCACCTCATTTATCAAATTTCTGTTGCTGTTAAGGGTTTTTGAAGGTAGGCTCATGAAACATATAGTACATGGTATTTTAAACTGTAGTTGTTAGCAAGAAAAATATAACAAGCAGGCCATGTGTGTTGCCATCTCCAAAGGCTAATCCTCACCATTATATAACTAAACATTATTTCAGCAAATGTTTTGGGGCAAGACTAAAGGATGTTAGTAGTTTTGATATAAAATCAAAGGCACAAATGTCATGGTTTCACATTCAGAATGCTCTGTGATTGATGGATACTAAGAGTCTATATATGCTAAAGGCCTAAAGGCCTAATGGTGTATCTCTGAGTTTATTGTGTGAACCTGCATTCCATGTCAACCTACATTCTATGTTCTAGCACATTATGTTTTAGCATATTAATGATTTTCTACTATTTATTATAAAATTCAAAGAGGAAAAATTGAAGATACGAAGACTAAAATCACAGTGACTTGATTTTCCCTCAACAGTAGAGTATAGAAGCCACCCTTACCTCACATCTTTGGAGGATGTGTTCTAAGATATCAAGTGGATGCTTGAAACTACAGATAGTACCAAACCCTAGGTATGCTATTTTTTTCCTATACATACATATCTATAATAATGTTAAATTTATAAAGTAGGCACAGTAAGAGATTACCAACAATGACTAGCAAAATAGGACATAGGCTGTCTATGTTGAAAGAGCAAATCAAATAATAATGATTTTCAACCATAGACGCTCTCAGCAGAGAAAAACCCAGGACCAGATGGCTTCACTGCTGAATTCTATCAAACATTTAAAGAAGAACTAACTCTAATTCTTCTCAAGCTATTCAAAATAATTGAAACGGAGGTAGTCCTCCCAAACTCCTTCTATGAAGCCAGCATCACCTTAATTCCTAAATCTGAAAACTATATAACAAAGAAAGACAATGACAGACCAGTTTCTCTGATGAACACAGATGCAGAAATCCTCAACAAAATACTAGCCAATTGAATCCAACAACACATCAGAAAGATCATTCACCTGGACCAAATGGGATTTATCTCAGTTATGCAGGGATGGTTCACCATTTGCAAATCAATCAATGTGATACATCACATTAACAAATTGAAGAACAAAAACCATATGATTATCTCAATAGATGCCAGGAAAGCATTTGATAAAATACAACACCCTTTCATGATGAGAACTTTAAGCAAATTGGGTATAGAAGGAACATTCCTCAACACAATCAAGGCAATTTATGACAAACCCATGACCAGCATCCAGTTGAATGGGAAAGTGTTGGAAGCATTCCCACTGAGATCCAGAATCATACATGTATTCCCACTCTCACCATTGCTGTTCAAAATAGTCCTTGAAGTTTAGCCAGAGCCATTAGAAAAGAAAAAGATATCAAAGGGATACAAAGTGGGAAGGAGGAAGTCAAACTATCCCTATTTGCAGATGACATGATTCTATACATAGGGGATCCAAAAGACTCTACTAAGAGACTATTGGAACTCATAGAAGAGTTTGGTAAAGTGACAGGATATAAAAACCTACACACAAAAATTAATAAATCAATAGTCTTGGGCCAGCGCTGTGGTGTAGCAGGTAAAGCTGCTGCCTGCAGTGACGGCATTCCATATGGGCACTAGTTCAAGTCCTGTCTGCTCCTCTTCCAATGCAGCTCTCTGCTATGGCCTGGGAAAGCAATAGAAGATGGCCCAAGTTCTTGGACCCCTGTACCCACATGGGAGACCCAGAAGAAGCTCCTTGATCCTGGCTTTGGATCAGTGCAGCTCCAGCCATTGTAGCCAACTGGGGAGTGAACCAGTGGATGAAAGATTCTCTCTCTCTCTCTCTCTCTCTCTCTCTCTGCCTCTCCTTCTCTCTCTATGCAACTCTTACTTTAAAATAAATAAATAAATCTTTAAAATAAAAAATCAATAGTCTTTGTAAACAGAGACAATGCCATGGCTGAGAACTTCTTAGATCAATCCCATTCACAATAGCTACAAAAAGAATTGATTTTCAACCATGATTGAATGAAATTAACTGAAGTCATAGACTAGAAATCTCAGATAAAGATGAAGTACTGTATTAGCAAAAATATTAGCTACAACCTTGATCCAACCAGCACTTTCTGAGTCTTTCAAGGTCTAACAACTCTGCACATTAGTGATGGCCATCATCCAGAAACTCCCACTGCAAATCATCCAGGTTTACGTGGACCTTAATGGCAGAAACTTCTGAATCTTTCCAATATGGAAAAACTCTATTTTTAATATTTTATTTATTTATTTGAGAGGTAGAGTTACAGATGGAGAGAGGGAGAGACAGAGAGACAGTACTCCATTCGCTTGTTCACTCCCCAAATGGCTGCTGCAGCCAGAGTTTGGCCTATCTGAAGCCAGTAACCAGGAGCTTCTTCTTTTTGTCTCTAATGTGGGTCCAGGGGCCCAAGCACTTGGGCCATCTTCCACTTCTTTCCTAGGCCATATCTGAGAGCTGGATCAGCAGAGGAGCATCCAGGACTAGAACTTGTGCTCGTATGGAATATCGACACTGCAGGTGGAAGCCTAGCCTACTATGCCACAGCTCAGGCCCCCAGAACTTTCTTTTAGACTTTCTTCCACAGGTCTTGTTTTAATTACACAAAAGAATGCTAACTGGAATCTTTAAGCTCACTGGCCTCTTCATATACCCTAAGTTTTGATCATTGCTCACTCCTCAGATGAATGGACTCTCCTGTTGGCCTGTGAGCAGCTTTAACTTCCTAGTTCTTACATTTCCTCTCTTTCTAATTGTAGATCACTGAATTTTATACAATAAAGCAAGCAAAAGTGGTTCATTAGGATGTCTCTGGAGGAAGGATACCACCAGTCTGATATCTGGTTCATTTTAAGAAAGACTTAGTTCTACTGCTTTAGTAACTCAATTTGCTATAGACTTCTCAAGTGCTAAGTAGGAAAGGGTTTTAGAAAGTCCAAAGACAAATGATATGAAAGGATAATGTGAATTTTACATAAACTTTTTTTATTTGAAAGATAGAGTGATACACACATAGATCCTCCATACATGGATTCACTCGTCAAGTGCCTGCAGTAACTAGGACAGTGCTATGTTGAAGCCAGGAACCAGGTGGCAGGGGCATAATCATTTAAGCCATTACCATCTGCCTCCCAGAGTGTGCATTAGCAGGTGACTGGACTCAGGATCAGAGCCAGGAATTGAACCCAGGCATGTTGATATGGAATGCAGGCATCCTACCCAGTGCCTTAACTGCTGCACCAAATGACCAAGCCTCCAAGAACTTTTTGACATCCTCTGTATGTACTTAGTACTTTTATTGTCCACATACCTTAAGGTAACCTGTTCAAATTAATATGAACTAGGATATGTAGTACCTGAGATGCACATATTCTCATAGATTTCTAAATGAGTTTCAAATAGTGTATTTATGATTGTATTTTTATTTATAAGAAGGATACACTTGTTTGGGTTTTTTCATAATTTTAGCAATTAGAATATTAAATTCCATTTTATTACTTTAAGATACAAAATCTTATTTATGATTAAATTGACTCTTTAATTGAACAGATTTTTATTGATCTATATGAGTAAAGTGCTAGGAATCTATTAGTCCCTATCTTCATTAAGTTTTAAGGTGTCGAGAGATACAAAAGAATAAATAGGCAGTTGCTACATAAGGTGATAAAGAAAGGCAATGCATGGGAGTAAGATTGCTCTAAGAACATACAGCATGGGTTTCTTATCCACCCACGGGATGGTCAGAGTGATTTCCTGTAGGAATCTAAATAATATCAAAAGTAAGACCTGAGGGTCGATTACGAGGTATTGGAGCTGGGAGGAACATTCTACGTTCTATGCAGAGAAACAGTAATGTGCTGCAGGGATTTTGCAAGCAAGTTATTAAACCCTTTGTAGCTGAAATAGGTCGTGGTAGGAGTAGTTATACAGAAGATATCAGCAAATGATTCAAATCAAGGCATTTCACTTGTAGGAGAATGGCATATGCCTCTCCCAAAATATGGATTGTGATTGTTTTGCTGACCACAATTAAGAGGAGAAGCTAAAAGCAGGTCACAAATTTACAGTGACAAAAACAACCTGCCTCCCCCTCTACCGGGGTAAAAATGGTTAACCACTGAAGATAGCTTTAGGTCTTTACTGACGTGGAGATGATGCCAGAAGAATCTACATTAACAAGCCTTACTAACTAGACTTTAACTGCTATTTATTTGCCTTTCCCCAGTTGTCTCTCATGGAGGCTCAAAGTCATTTTCTGTGATCTTTTCACTTCTCTCTCTCTCTCTCTTTTTTTTTTTTTGGACAGGCAGAGTGGACAGTGAGAGAGACAGAGAGAAAAGTCTTCCTTTGCCGTTGGTTCACCCTCCAATGGCCGCCACAGCTGGCGCGCTGCTGCCTGCACACCACGCTGATCTGAAGGCAGGAGTCAGGTGCTTCTCCTGGTCTCCCATGGGATGCAGGGCCCAAGGACTTGGGCCATCCTCCACTGCACTCCCTGGCGACAGCAAAGAGCTGGCCTGGAAGAGGGGCAACCGGGACAGAATCCGGCACCCCGACCGGGACTAGAACCCAGTGTGCCGGCGCCGCAAGGCAGAGGATTAGCCTGTTGAGCCGCGGCGCCTGCCCTTTTCACTTCTCTAAAAATATACTGTTCTTTCTTGAAGATGCTACATAAACTTATATTCAAAACCACCTCTTTGAGAAGCATTCATTGTCAGGATGTCTCCTACATGTGTATGAAATATGTAAATAAACCTCTACTTTTCTCTCAATCTGTCTTTTGTCTCAGGGATCTCAATGGGTCCTACCCATTGCCAGTACTCCACTGGAAGTGAGTAATAGCACAGTGAATTAATACATTTAATTTAATATTTGATAAGGGATTTGGAATTTTCAGGAGAATGAGGAGGAAGCAATAAAGAGTTTTAAAGTGGGAAAGTATTGATTTTGTTTGCATATTTGAATGCATAATGTGACAGCAGTATGGAGAACATTCTGGATGAATATCGTGTATACTTTTTCAGAAACAAGTTGAAGGACATTGAGCCATTTAGAAAATACCAGAAAAGCATTCTCAGTATGACAAGTGTACATTTGGGGCAGATTTACTCCCATGGCATATTGTGATAGTGTGTGCTCTAACAGATGGGAAAGGTAGGTAAAATAGATTATGGCAAATGCTTCATCTGCTGTCACCTGTAAGACAATAGCCATAAATGGAAGTCATGTGTTGTATTGACCACAATGTCAATTAGAGCATTAAAGCCCAAAAGGAAGACAGCCAACAGATCATTCGTTCAATTACTGTGAATATAATTCATTAACATTTACTAATTAATTGGAAGAGATACCCATAAAGCTAATGTGGGAGATTTTATTCATTGTTGATAATGAAATTTAAAATAATTTTCACATTATAAGCAATGTGAATTTTTTATTGTATATATTTATGATTCAGTAGTTTTCCTTGATAACTGCTTTCAAAATATGCCCTGAGCATTCACAAGTTTAACTTGTCCATGTTCCATAGGCATCTAAAATTTTTTAATGTGCAACTGTGAAATGCACATAATGTTCAGCTGTTTGGGTGTTGAAATAAGTCAATTACCTAGTGAATAAACCTACTCAACAGTCCTGCATCTGTACCTCAATAAACCTTTATTGTTGGGCACTTTGATACTGACAGATTTAGCAGGAGAAGTTAATAAATGAAAAGATACCATGTTCTTGGCTTCAAATATTAAACATTTTAAAGATAATGCTACTCCATTAAAATTGATGTATAAATTAATAGCAGTCTCAATAAAATTTCAAGAGAATTTTTGTAAACTAGATGTAAGAACTCAAAATTATATATGGAAAAATAAGCAGGTAAAAAAATCTGGGAAAATTCTAGAAAAGAGGGTGAATGAAGGGAGACTAGCACTGACAGATACTACTATATGGCTATGCTAATTAAATACTGAGCAACTCACATATAAATCAACAGATGGGGCAACGGAACAGAATAGAGAAGCCAGAAATAGGCTTAAATGCAAATGGAACTTTGGTATACACTAAGGTAGTATTGCAAAAAGATGAATAAAAAAATTAAGCATTGAGATGAAAACATAACTGTACTAGAAGAAAGTATAATACAGTTTTTCAAAAAAGATTTATTTATTTATTTATTGGAGAGGCAGAGGCAGAGAGAGAAAGAGGTGTCTTCCATCCGCTGGTTCACTCCCCAAATGGCCACAGCAGCTGGAGCTGAGCCAACTTGAAGCCAGAAGCTTCTTCCTTGTCTCCTTCACGGGTGAAGGGGCCCAAAGACTCGGGCCATCTTCTACTGCTTTCCAGGTCATAGCAGAGAGCTGGATCGGAAGTGGATGCCCATATGAGATGCCGGCACTGCAGGCAGCAGATTTACCTGCTACACCACAGCGCTGGCCCCAGGATAACATAGTTTTTATTTATTTATGTATTTATTTGACAGAGTTATAGGCAGTGAGAGAGAGAGAGACAAAGAGAAAGGTCTTCCTTCTATTGGTTCACTCCCCAAATGGATGCCATGGCCGGAACTGTGCTGATCCGAAGTCAGGAGCCAGGTGCTTCCTCCTGGTCTCCCATGCGGGTGCAGGGCCCAAGTACTTGGGCCATCCTCCACTGCCTTCCAGGGCCACAGAAGAGAGCTGGACTGGAAGAGGAGCAACTGGGACTAGAACCCGGTGCCCATATGGGATGCTGGCGCCACAAGGTGGAGGATTAACCAAGTGAGCCACAGTGCTGGCCCCCAAGGATAATATAGTTTTAAAAATAATTTTTGTACAAGGAAAGATTTAGAAAATATGACACAGTATACAAAAACCAGAGGAAATGAAACATGCAAATTTGAATGATGCAATATTTTTCTGTGTGAAAAAGTACTATAACCAATATAATTGGCAACTAATGTGCTGTCAATAAAATATTTGTGAAATACGAAAAATGGAATTTTTAAATGATAATACAGAGCTGGGGCTGTCATCATAGCAGTTTACATCTTCTTCAAGTCCTGGCTACTCTAGTTCTGATTCAGCTCTGGGAAAGCAACAGCTGGCCCAAGTACCTGAGTCCCTGCCACCTAGATGGGAAACCTGGATAGGGTTCTGGGCTCATGGCTTCGACCTGGCCCAGTCCTGGCTGTTGCAGCCATTTGGGAAGTAAACCAATGAATGGAAGAGAGCTCCCTCTTTGTCACTCTGCTCGTCAAATAAGTACAAATCTTTAAAACAATAATACAGAGAAAATCAGTAGGAAAAAGAGAAATCTCAATAGAATATAAAGACTATGAAGATAGATATCACCGAAAAAGAACTAAAAATGTCCTTTAAATTTGTGCAAATATGCTTAACTTCATTTATTACAAAAAATGCAAATTCAAGGACACAGAAATTTTCACATTCAGATCAGTATAGTAACAATATATGACACTCATATCCTTGATAAGAGGGTAAATTGGGATGATTTTTAAACAGTTAACTTCACAATTTGTATCAAAATATAAAATGCAGATACCTTTTGGTCCAGCAATTTTACTTTGAAGAATTTATTCCTCATGCACACTTGTACATATGCAACTATACAGTGAGATACTCAATGTATCATTTACTTGTAGTAGTAAAAGATTTAAAACAAACAATATTAGTAGAAAATTATTAAAGTTTTGTACATCCATATAATGGGATGCTATGACATCATCATTAAAAACATTAAATATATCTGTCCAAACTGAGTGAAAGAATCCAAGATGAACTGTTGAAGGGGTCAAAGGGGTGCAGAAAAGAAATTACACTCTTCACAGAATTATATATGAGACTGCAGTTATATGTGCATATCTTTGGAAGGATGTGGAAAGGAGTACAGAAGAGAACAGATAGTAAGGCATGGTTTTTTTTTTTTTGTAGACATGTGACATTTATAGTGCACAATTTTTTTGGCTCAAATTCAAGAGTGGCTGGAATCAATGACAGGAAGATTATGAAAAGATTTCAGAGAGAGCTGTGGTAAATGCTGAATGTGTTCACTGAGTAAAAGACACAACTTAAAGAAAAGTTGCAAAGGCTTTCAAACAGTACATGTCATCATCTTGATGTGGTAGGAATCACCATCATTCATAGCCATTACTGTGGGTGAGTGTTGTGAGGGTTGTGATGGTATCCTGTCTTAAACTCCATTGAATCCTTTGGGATTCACACAATGCCTCTGTCAAAGAAAACCACAGCGGGACAGTAAAGAGGTAAAAACAGATTTTATTTAAGAACTATTGCATTAGAGAAAAGAAATCTCAGGATAGAACTGGGCTCACTTCCAAACGCAAAAAGAAGTGAGTGCTTATAGCCAAGGAGCAAGGTGTGAGATTGGAGGGTGGGAAATTACTTAGAGAGTACAGAACTTCTTGTTAAACTGACCAGAGAGGGCTTTTGCTGAAGTCAGGCCAGGGTGATCACATATTGCCTGGGAGATGGTGGAAAATGAGGAATTTGGGTGTTAGGGATGATATATGGTAGGGATTCTGGCTTAACTGATAAAACAGGAGTTTTGCTAAAACGCGCAATGTGAACACTAATAAAGAGGCCCAAATGTCAAGATCTAGTTGCGAAGGTTCAGAGGAGCCTAAGAACTGATGAAGGGGCCGGCACCATGGCTCAATAGGCTAATCCTGCGCCTGCGGCGCCAGCACACCGGGTTCTAGTCCCAGTCGGGGCGCTGGATTCTGTCCTGGTTGCCCCTCTTCCAGGCCAGCCCGCTGCTGTGGCCCTGGAGGGCAGTGGAGGATGGCCTAAGTCCTTGGGCCCTGCACCTGCATGGGAGACCAGGAGAAGCACCTGGCTCCTGGCTTCGGATCAGTGTGGTGCGCCAGCCGCAGCGCGCCGGCCGCAGTGGCCATTGGAGGGTGAACCAATGGTAAAAGGAAGACCTTTTTCTCTGTCTCTCTCTTTCACTGTCCACTCTGCCTGTCAAAAAAAAAAAAAAAAAAAAGAACTGATGAAGGAGAGAATCCTTGTCATATGGCATGTAGTAAGCACTCACTAAATATGTTTAATATGAATAAATAATATAATAAATCAGGAAATTTAGTATTGTTTATGGTATGATATAATGCATACCATTTCTTTTAAAGGCCTCTTTTTAAGTTTTATAGATGAGTTGGTCATATACTCCTTGTCCTTATATGTTTATGATTAGTTGGTTTCAGGTACTCTGTACTATAGCTAATAATGGAAATATTGGGGCTGGCACTGTGGCATAGCAGGTTAAGCTGTCATCCGCAAAGCAGGCATCCCATATGGACACCACCTCATGTCCTGGTTGCTCCACTTCAATCCAGCTCCCTCTGATGCACCTGGGAAAGCAGTGGAAGATGGCCAAGTGCTTAGGCCCCTGCACCCATGTAGGAGCCCTGGAAAAGCTCCTGGCTGCTGGCTTTAGCTAGGCGCAGTCCAGATCTTAGCGGCCATTTAGGGAATGAACCAGTAGACAGAAGAGTGCTTGCTCTCACTCTTTGTCTCTGTCTCTATCTTTCTCTCTCTGTAATTCTGACTTTCCAGTAAAATACATCTTTTAAGAAACTTAAAAAATGGAACTATCATGATATTCAGATATCTAGGCATTTGTGATCACCTTCAGATGGATCCCTTTTGCCAGACAAGGCTGTAGGCTGGCTTAACATACAGGTGCTAGTCTCCAAGCCCATATATTCTGATTTAGTAGGTCTAGGTTGGTGTTCAGGAATACATAAATCTTCTCAGGTAGGGGAAAACTGGTTTTGAATTTTTTTTCTTTAGGGATATGATAGTAGACATATGATTATATAAAAAATATTTGTTTTATTCCTTGTTAGAAGTTTATTTGGCAAGTATTCCTAATGTGCTTACTTTGTAGCAGTCACAAATCAAAGCCCTTTACAAATTCATGCAGTCCTCATAAAAATTATTTGAGGTAGGTTACGATTTATCTTTCCATTTCACATATGAGAAAACTGAGACAAAGAAATGTATTTTTAAAAAGGAAGATTGAACAAAAGTAACATATACAGAGACAGAAAATAAAGCAGTGATTACAGGGATGGGGGCAAGGCGGGGAGGAACTGAGGAGATACAGGCCAAAACAGAAATTGTAGTAGATATGTAAGATGAGAAGGCTAGAGATCTAATGTACTACATGAGGGCTATATTTAATACTACTGTATTTTATTCTGGATTTTTGCTTAAATGAGTAGATTTTAGCTATTTTTGCCACACACACAAAAAATTGAGTAACTATGTGAGATGATAGATATGTTTATGTGCTTCACGGTAGTAATAATTTTACTCTGTATGTGTGTCTCATAACATCATGTTGTATACCTTAAATATACACAGTAAAGAAGAAAACTTGCCCAAATTCACTCAGCTACTAAGCCAAATCTAGGCAACTCTAGAGTCTAAATGCTTCTTTTATTAACATTTTATAACATCTGAATTGTTACAATTTTTTTGCCTTTAAAAGTATGCATTTGCTGATACTAGATCATACAAAAACAAAACAAAACAAAAATTGAACACTGAGATTTGAATAATAATTAGAATTTAGACACTGCAAAATATTCAACCAGAAACTTTTTAGATTAAACTCCAAGTTTGCTTCACTTCTTTTCAAATATGATATCTCTTAATTTAGTATCACAGATTTTGTTCACAGTAATTATGGAGATTTGAACTGGAAAAGTTAAGAAATACATAACTAACTCAAAAAGGAAAAACCCATTTGTTTAACAAAAATTCAAATAGATTCTTGGTATATTTTCATGGCCTAAATGTGGAAGTCTAAAGGACTGTGGCATTGAAATATCTTTCAAACATTAATAATAACCCTTGTCTTAGTGTTTGTCTGTGTTGCAATGGCCAAATGTGTGAACTTCAGAGCTTTAAATGCTGTTTTGCTCCTGCTGTCATGCCTGATAATACAACAATTGATCATCCAACACAAAGAATAAGAGGGCCTGACGTCTGCAGAGATCAAAGCATCTACCATCAGAAACATGTTACATGATCATGACCCATCAAATCGTGCTACATACCTGGATTGATCAAGTCCCTAGAAGATAATGGTCTATCCTTGAGCTTAGATTGAAGAATGGCCAGAATGGGGTGGAGGGGGCATTAAAGTGAAAAATGGTCCTGTTAGCAGCTTGCCTGTGAGAGAGAACTGAAAAGTGAAAGGGAAACTGCATCTGAAAAACTGTGCTGTAACTACAAAACAAACTGTACCAAACCAAACCATAGTCACACACAATTAACACTCACGGTCTTGAACAATAGCTGCATCAGATTCCTATTTCCCCTAGAGGACCACGAGCAAACTGATCTAATGCTAACAAGAGTTGTGCTGCAGAGATGCATATATTTTAAAGGTATGTGCCCTGACTTTTCCAACTAGTCTCTACAGAGTGAGTCCAAAGCCTGCTGCCATCATTCTGTGCCCACCCTCAGACTTCCAAATTCTCTAATTTTCACTCGCAAGCTCCTTGTTTTTGAGGCACCCTGTGCTCCCTGGTGCGCATTCCCTCTTGGTGCCCCAGAATAACAGCATTGACTGCATTTGTGCTCTTGGTTGTCTTTAACACCCTTATAACCAAAGTAAGAAGTCCTCTGACAGAAAGGAGCCTTTCTTCATTCTTCCTTATTATGTAGAGAAGCTGTAGAAAGGAGTGTGTATGTATTATCTAGGTACATTTTGTACTCCTATATTGACTACTAATCATTCTATTCCTCGGTGCTGATTTCCTTGCTGCTAAATTGATGATTATATATGTGTGCACATGATCCACATTAGCATAGTTAATACATTTTATGGGAATGTGAGTTTGACCACATTCGATATTATTACTATATTAATATTGAGTGAGACTCTCTGCACTCAACAATGACTAATCCGTTATATTTCAGAAATGGTTTAAGTATGTAGAGATCTATAGCTGTGCAGCGCCTTGCATGACAAATGTGAATTTTCTTGCCAGTCAGCCATTTGTAGAGAACATCAGTGTCTCACCCTGTCACTTTGACATTTTCCTTAAGAGTTAAATGTAATTTTCACAGTGGAGATGCAAGAAATAATTCTTCCAAAGTTATTAGCAGAACTGTCTCTGTCTCTGTCCATACACATAACCTATCTCAACCCCCCACACACTTTTTTGTTTTTGAGAAAAATAACCAGTTTTTATTATTTTTTTAATTTGATAGGCTAGCGCAAGGTTACCTTATGGCCATTTGTCTCCCATAAGGAAGTAGTTGTGGTGGCCTTTTTAATTCAATTTGATCAAGTAATGGAATGCTAAAACTAAAAAATGATAATAGTGATTGTGTTAGAGTTCTGCAGAGAAAAGAAATCAATAGGAGATTATATATATATATATATATATCTTATACTCACAAATATATATATATACATGCTTATATATATACAAGGAATATTCAAAAAGTTCATGAAAATGTGTTTTATGAAAATATATGCATTCTGGATTTCAAAAATCTTTATACCAAAAGAAATTTTTATTTTTAATTCAATTTTATGTAAATTTTCTGAAGTATACACACACACACACACAGAGAATATTTTATTTCAAGGATTTTTTAAAAGAAATAGACTCACAGTTGTTGGGACTGGCAAGTCTGAAATTGACTGGGCAGACTCCAGGCTGGAAACTCAGGCAGGAATTGATGCTATAGTCTTGACATAGAGTTTCTTCTCTGAGAAACCTCAGTTTCTGTTTTTATGACCTTCAACTGATTGAAAGAGGCCCATTCACACACTCAGGCACCATTTCATTTACTAAAAGTCAATTGATTATAAATGGCAAGCACATCTACAAATTGATATCATCACAACCAGAGTAATATTTGGTTAAATGGGTTGGATACTTTAACCTAGACAAGTTGACACTGAAGCACAAATTACCACAATAATCATCCAAAGTCAACTAGTTTTACACATGGCTGCTAACCTAGCTAGTAAGTTTATGACATACTAGAATTAGTACCCGAGTGTATTCATGTAAGAGTGAGAGCTCTTGCTACTTTATTCATGGAAGAATTATGGTTCCTGAGTATTTGTTGTTCATAGAATTTCTGCTTGTGATTAATGTGAAAAGACTATCCTGAGAATGTTAACAGCATTTTATAAAAGATATATGACATGAATCAGTTTCAAGGTTATTACCAAAGTACAAATGGTAACTTAAGTATTTGAAAGCCTTAAGGACTGAACTAAAATATTTGAAATATAGAGAAATATTATTTAGCTGTTTTATTAGTCAGATGACTAAAGACCACTAAGGTAGTTTTTACTTTACCTTTAATTTGCAATTCTACTTTAATAGAAATGTCTATGAGTTTATATATAAAACAAATTTTGGTTAACTCACATTTAGCTCATAAATTCCATAATATTAAGATGTGTTGTTTAAAAGAATTTGTATTTTTCTCTAGTGAGAATACTTAAAGGCTTCCAGAGAGATTATACCATAGATTAGTTACTAAATAATGCTAACAAATTCTGTGGAAAATAGTTCTTATGATAGGAAATAGGATTTCTAATTGAATAATTTAGCTTTGTTACATAAGGGATAGCTTTTATAACCAAGGGCATGATGCAGAAAAACTTAATATTCACCTTTTAAAAGTAGAATCTTTGTAAATGAACTTGATCCTGGATTAGGTCATGATGTTTATTTCTTTTTTTTTTAAAGCTATATTTAGTTATTTGAAAGGCTGAGCCAGAGACCGAGAGAGAGAGAGAAAGATCTTCCATCTGCTGTTCACTCCCCAAATGGCCACAATGGCCAGAGCTGGGCCAATCGAAAGCCAGGAACCAGGAGCTTTTCCCTCCAGGTCTCCCACGTGGGTGCAGGAGCCAAGGACTTAGGCCATCTTCCACTGCTTTTCCAGGCACATTAGCAGGGAGCTGGATTGGAAGTGGAGCAGCTGGGACTTCAACCGGTGCCCATATGGGATGCAGGTGTCACAGGCTGTGGCTTTACCTGCTATGCCACAGTGCCGGCTCCAAAGTTCACTTTTTTTCAAAAAAGATTTACTTTATTTATTTGAAAGACAGAGTTACAGAAAGAGGTACAGAGAGAGAGAGAGGTCTTCCATCCGCTGGTTCACTCCCCAATTGGCTGCAAAGGCCGGAGCTGTGCTGATCCGAAGCCAGGAGCCAGGAGCTTTTTCCGGGTCTCCCACATGGGTGCAGGGACCCAAGGACTTGGGCCATCTTCTTCTGCTTTCCCAGGCCACAGCAGAGAACTGGATGGGATGGGAGTTTACTTTTAATGTACGACTCCCTTAAGGATTTCTTGTAAGGATGCTCTGGTGCTGGTACATTCTCTTGGTTTTTGTTTGTCTGAGAAATACTTATTTCTCCTTCACTTCTAAAGGATAGCTTCTCTGGGTAATACTGTTGATTGGAAATTTTTGTCATTCAAGACTTTGAATATATCATCCCCATTCTCTTCTTGTCTGTAGGGTTTGTCCTGAGAACTCTGCCGTTAGTCTAATGAGTTTTCCTTTCTATGTAACTGGACATTTTTCTCTTATTGTCTTTATGATTATCTCCTAGTCTTAAACTTTGACAATTAGGGTGCAATGTGTCTTTGAGAAGGTCTTTTTTGGATGAGTCTGACTGGGCTCTTTTGAGCTTCCTGTATGTAGATGTCCATATCTCTTTCAATACTTAGGAAATTTTCAGCTACTGTTTCAGTTAGTATGTTCTTAATGCCTTATTACTGCTCTTCTCCCTCAGTTATCCCTGTACTATGAATATCTTTCGCCTAGTGGCATCCTATATGTCACACATGTTGTCTTCATTCTTTTCTCTATTTTTGTCTCACTGGGTTATTTCAAAAGTTTTGTCCCCCAGATCATAAATTATTTCCCCCACTTTGTTCAGTCTGTTTTTGAGACTCTAAATTGTATTGTGTATTTCATTGATTGATGTTTTCCATTCCATAATTTCTGTTTGGTTCTTTGTAATGATTTCTATCTCCTTAATGGACTTCTCATTCATGTTACCTATTGTTTTCCTCATTTCATTAAACTATTTGCATCCCCATGGTTAACATTGAGTTTCCTTAGGATCATTATTTCGAATTCTATTTTAGACATTTCATAGATTTGCTTCAGATCAGGATCTATTGCTGGAGAACTATTATACACTTTTAGAGGTATCATGCTTGCTTGGTGCTTCATGTTTCCTGTGTCCCTATAATGACATCTTTGTAACTGTCATAATAGTTCCTTTTTTATGAAGTAGGTGCCATTGGAAAATACTTTTTGATTCGATAGAATGTGGATGTCACTTCGATTGTTGATTTGGTTTTGCTTCTAGGTGAGCCAGAAATGTAACATTTAAATGATTTATTCAGCTATAATCAGTGTCAGCAGTGTCTATAAGTACCATATTTGTCTAGTCTACAGTGGTTCTTGGTTGGTAGTAGTATATCTTTGAAGTGGACATGAGCTTCTAAAGGTGTGTGTGTGTGTGTGTGTGTGTCTTTAGTCCCCAGAGAATTGTATGTCAATCACACTTGGATTTCTGATGTCTGTAGCCATATTTCTGGTGCTGTGGACCTTACAGGGGGGGCTTTCCCTTTGTCCTGTCAGGCCAGCCTCAGTTATACTGGGGGTTGTGGCACAAATAGCTATGGCCCTCAGACTGTATAATGTGCATACAACCTTCCCCAGTCCTGCTGTATGGGCTTGACTTATGTTAGGGCTTATCACCACAAAAGCCCAAGTATCAACTCTGGGAGATGTTAAAAGAGTTTGTTCCAATCTCACCACGTGAATATAAGTTATTCTGAGGACTGCACATTGGGAGGTTGGGTCTGAAGGTCCCACAGGGTAGATTTCAAACCTATTGGGAATTACAGTACTAACTGCCACAGACCTAGATATGAAGGATACAGTGGGGTCCCTACACAGGTCTCACAGGGTGAGTGCCAGTTACTCCAGGGTTGGTCAACTGGCAGTCACCAGTCTGCACCACAGGAATCCAGGCAGAGCCCTGCAGATCCCACGGCTAAGTACAAGTTACTCCACGGATTATAGCACGAGCAGCAGCAGTCCCAGATTTGCAGGGCACAGGGGGGCCTGTCCTGTGTTCCTGCAGGGATTGCAAGGGTGATGCTGGGGGTTGTGCTGTGACCCCGCTGTACTCTGTGCTAAGAGCTGCTGAAAGGGCTTCCTCAGGCCTGCTCCTCTGAGGCTCTGTGTGGGCTTCTGCTGGTAACTGGCTCTAAGAGGTCAAGGTGAACTTCCCTAGACTGCAGAGAGAACAACGTGTAGCTCCAGGGCCTTTGCCCAGAACCGCTGAAGTTGTAGGATTCACAGAGGCCTGCTGGCTGCCCTGGAATGTGCCCTTGCAGTCTTGGGGCTTCTGGCAGTAAAGGAGCTGCTTGATTCCCCCTAAGGCAGGTGCAGTGAGTTTAGCAGTTGCTCAGCAACAGCTCAGGTCTAGTACCTTGGGGGCAGAGGGAGGCAGTGTGGGTTCTTCTTTGGAACAAAATAGCTCTGGCTGGCCCGTGGCTCACTAGGCTAATCCTGCGCCTGCGGCGCCGGCATCCTGGGTTCTAGTCCCAGTTGGGGAGCCAGAGTCTGTCCTGGTTGCTCCTCTTCCAGTCCAGCTCTCTGCTGTGGCCCGGGAAGGCAGTGCAGGATGGCCCAGGTCCTTGGGCCCTGCACCCACATGGGAGACCAGGAGGAAGCACCTGGCTCCTGGCTTCGGATCAGCGCAGCGCGCCAGCCGTGGCAACCATTTTGGGGGTGAACCAACGGAAGGAAGACCTTTCTCTCTCTCTCTCTCTCTCTCTCACTAACTCTGCCTGTCAAAAAAAAAAAAAAATAGCTCCTTGGACCCCAGTCAGCCCTCTAGACTTGATTTAAAGCCAGTGAGGACACTAAAATTCGTCCATAGTTAGCACTGCTCATCTGCAGCAGTGGCAGGGCCACGGGGCTTTCTGCCTCCTGGGGAAGGAGTGGCAGGTGGCAGCGCACCGAGTCTTGTTCCTCTCTCTCTACTGCCCTTCAGAGTCTCTGTGCCATTTGCGATCCCGCCGCTTCTTACTGAAGTTTTCTCCTCAATTCTAATATTTTATATATAGGATGCTTTTCCCAGGAAGATGACATCCCACGGTTGGGGAGCCTGGTCGAAGTGGTGGGTGGCAGCAGCAGGCAGAGGCAACAGCAGCAGCTTGATATGTTTCTCGCTCTCGCTCCCTCCCTCCCTCCCTGTTGGCCTTCGGAACGTCTGTGCTATCTGCAGTTCCCCTCAGTCACTCTCCTCAGTTCTCATATATAGAACTCTTTTCTTGGCAACGTGGTGCCCCCTAGCCAGGGCATTGGGGCAGGAGCGGCAGCAGGGGCATGCTTGTTTCCCCCTCTCTTTGCTGGTTTTCAAAGTTCCTGCTCTGTTTGCAGGATCTGTCACATGGTCATTAAGCTTTTGTGGGACAATCTTCTGGATATGGGGTTCCTCCCTCACTGTTCTGAAACTTTTCTGGCTGAGGTGGATGCAGACCTTCTCTATCCCTCAGTATTATTTCTTGCAACTGCGTGTAAACCCGCGATTAACTCAAGATGAAAACTTTAATTGAAAAATCAGCCTCCAAAATCTGAAATGGTATCTGGGTCAATATTTTAATGGTATCTTAAAATTATGATGGCATCGATAGTTCTTGACTGAAACATTTTTCAGGAGCATTCATGTTAATATATCTTGAAGAAATGAGATAACTGAGCAGCAAGAGCGAAGGCCCAATTCACCCATGATCTCAAGAGAAATACCAGCTCCTATCCTAAGGAGGAGCTAATGGTCTCTTGGTCATTAGGCTACCAATTCAGATTGTGCTAATGTAAGTATTTGGAAATTTATTCTTGCTTTACATTTTCACTTGAGTTTTGAAGAGACCAGTTATCTGCTACATAGAATGTGAGTACATGACAAGAAGGGGAAAAGCAGAAATACAAAGGAAACAGCATGACAACAGGGAAACAATGTCTACTCATATATGTGATGTTTTCTATGATCTTTGTTCTGGGCCACTGCCATCTGTATTCCATCAGCAATGACTTATTAAACCATAAAAAATCATTATTAAAGAAGACCTGTATCTCAGAAAGAGAAAGAACTAGATGTATGAATTTTGAGGTCAGTGAGAAAGAAAAGGTCAATAGTAATGTTGAAAAAATTAGTATGTTAAACTTTGATGTTTCATGGTACATCTGGTTATAGAGTGATAGCAACAAAATGACTCTTAAGATGCTGATTAGAAAGATACAAAACAAATCCCTAAAACTTAATAGAATAGTTCAGCCTAATTTTACAGCATCAATATTATTAACTCCAATGTTTGAAAGGATGAATGGGGAAATGATTGGGTTGGTTTTGCATTAATGATTGACTAGACACATTTAAAACAGATGTAATTCCTTATGCATACTATGCTCCAAACAATAGCCATAGAGATATAAAAGATGTTTTTTCTGATCTAGAGTTGTGTATTATTAGTACATCTTAAGTTGCTATAACAAAATACCTAATGCTAGGTAATGTAAATGGAAAAAGGTTTATTTAGCTTACAATTCTGGAGGCTGGGAGTCAAAGGTCAACCAGCTCATCTGTTTGGCTTCTGAGGAGGCCCACCTTAGCTGTGTCACAACGTGGGGGAGGAGCAGAAGTAGAGCCAGCTGCTTGCCTAAGGGGCAAGGACATGGGATGGACTCACTTTGTAACAACTCAGCATTGGCCTCTGAAAGGTTCCGCTACTTCTCACATCACCACACAAGGGACCAAGCGCCTAACACATGAGTACTTAAAGTTTGTAATACAATCCTGCCCTAATTTTTTACACTATATTACTTTGGGGAAATTTCTTGGATTCTGTTTATGAAGTCACTTCCTCATACACCAAAATTGTTCTGGCAGTTTCACTCTGTGCTCTTTGAGACTGGTGTCCACTTAAATTCTCTACTGTTCCGTGACTAGCCTGTTCTATGACCCTGCCAGAAAACAATATTATCTCTGTCCTCCTGTCTACAAAAATCTCATGTATATGCATATATCATGCAACACAATAATAATGATGATATAAATATTTATTTAGCTGAAGCAGCAGAGATAAGTGAAGCAGAACCCGTGAAAGTCTCAAGTGCCAGTGTGATATGCTATCTCTGTCTGTCTTGGGTCAGTGTCATGCAGAAAGGGCTGCATGTATAATTAAAAGATAGGCATAATAATTCTAATTAGTGAGAAGTTGTGCAAGAAGGAATTAATTTTTTTTTAATTGCAGGAACAAGTTCCTTGGCCTCTTATGTATCCTACATTTTGTCGGATGCTGAGAAAGGGCATGTCATTGTGGCTAACTGGCCATGGAACTGACACAGTTGTTTGGACTGACTCTATTCAGGTTGTTTCAACAGCTTCTGAGTTTTAAATTCAGATGTACAGGCCATTGCAGCCAAGGTGCCACAGTGAACGGGACCAATGTCCTACAAACTAGAGGAGTCCTTTAACTGAGTATTTTTTAAACCTTTCATTCTCTTAACCCTGTCATCATTGTACTGTTTGCAAATCCTACATTCAGCTGACTTCTATTAGGGAGCCAACTAAATGGAGAGGACTCATTTCACTGACACAAAAGAGCTCTGAGAGTCTCCTTTCCCCAACCTCATTCTGCCTAAATTACCATATGATGAACATGCATTTATTTTTGTAATAATAATTAGCATTATTGCAGTTCATATTTTCCAAGAGCAGAAATATTTCATCTTGAAATCTCCAAGGCTCTGTGAGTTAGGTCAGTATTTTTTCTGTATAACAAATTCAGAAACCAAGGCACCATGGGGTTAAAATGGAAATGACTTACTCATAGTCACAGTGCTGGGATTAAAACCCAGGAGAAGAGACCCAATTCTGGGATCAGACCAATGAGAAACATTCCCTTCTCACATGAGTTTGGGGGTTTATATTAATTTTAGCTTATAATAGTGCGATTGCTACCTAAGAGCAATTTTCTATAGATTTGAGAAAGTTTCAAATCCATCATGTTAAGCACCATTCTAAAATTATTTCTACCTTTTTAACTTTATAATTTATCTTTAAATGCCCATAGACACCCAAGGCACATAATACTAGGAATTGCTACCATGTACAATGATGTTTTTAGTGCACATTTTTTGACCAAAAAATAGCTGAAAGAAATAGAGAAAGTGGAATCAAGTTGGACAGAGCAGAAAACAGCAAAAAATCTTTCCTTATATCTTAGTAAAAATATAAAGAGGGCACCAGCATTGTGGCATAACAGGTTAAGCCTCTGCCTGTGATGCTGGCGTCCTATATGGACTCTTGTTTGAGACTTGGCTATTCCACTTCCAGTCCAGCTCCCTGCTAACCCACCTGGGAAAGCAGCGGAAGATAGCCCAAGTGCTTGGGTCCCTGCACCCATGTGGGAAACCGAGAAGAAGCTCCTGACTCCCGGCTTTGGCCTTGCCCAGCCCCGGCCTTTGCAGCCATTTGGGGAGTGAACCAGTGGATTTAAGACTGTTCTCTCTCCTCCTCCTCTCTCTATAACTCTCTTTCAAATAAATTTAAAAAATGAATCTTTAAAAACTTAGAGGGTAATGTGAATGTTGGAATGTGCTATATCTTTACATACCTTAATTTCTTTGGATAAATACTTCTCTGTTTTTCTCCAGTTTACTCAGAAGAGCCCATAATCGGCCTTAAATGCTCATATTTAGCAATGTATTGGAATTTTTTCATTTGAATCAGTAGTGTGTTATATTTTTATTTAACCTTTTCTAATTACTCTTTTCAGCTCGAAAATGGCCTTAATGTTCTTAGGAAGAGTGTGTGAAGAAAATAGTGATAAAAAAAGATTTATTTATTTATTTGAAAGGCAGGGTTACAGAGAGAAAGGGAGAGGCAGAGAGAGGAGATTTTCCATCTGCTGGTTTATTCCTCAACTGGCTGCAATGACTGGGGTTGGGTCAGGCTGAAGCCAGGAGCAGGAGAATTGTTTGGGTCTCCCACATGAGTGCAGGGGCCCTAGTATTTGGGTCATCCTTTGCTGCTTTCCCAGGCCCATTAGCAGGGAGCTGGACTGGAAGTGGAGTAGCCAGGACTTGAACTGGCACTCATATGGGATGCTGGCATGGTGGCAGCTTAATCTTCTGTGCCACAACGTCAGCCCTGAAAACAGTCATTTTTAAAAGTTTTATTTATTTATACATATTTTTAATAGACATGGGGGCGAGTGCTGTGATGTAGTGGGTAAAGCCACTGCCTGCAGTGCCGGCATCCCATATGGGTGCCGATTCAAGTCCCGGCTGCTCCTTTTCTGATCCAGCTCTCTGCTATGGCCTAGAAAGCAGTAGAAGATGGCCCAAGTCTTTAGGCCCCTACACCCATGTGGGAGACCCAGAAGATCCTGGCTGCTGGCTTCAGATCAGCGTGGCTCCGGCCGTTGTAGCCAATTAGGGAGTGAACCAGTGGATGGAAGACCTCTCTCTCTCTCTCTCTTTCTCTCTCTCTGCCTCTATAACTATGCCTTTCAAATAAATAGATAAATCTTAAAAAAAAAGACATGTAAAAGTTGTACATATTTGTAGTATCCAGCATGATGTTTTGATACATATACATACATTGTAGAACAGTTAAATCAAGCTATTTAACGCATAAGTTGCCTCACATACTTAGCAATTTTTATAGTTAGAACAGTTATCTACTCTCTTAGCAATTTCCAAGTATATTTTATTATTAATTACAGTCACCATATTGTAAAATAGATCTATTGAATATATTCCTCCTGTCTAAAGGAAATTTTCTGACCTTTGACCAACATCACCACAATCCAGCCTTGGAAATCAGCATTTTACTCTCTACTTCAATAAGCTTCTTTAGCTTCCACATATAATTGAGATAATGTAGTATTTGTCTTTCTGTGCCTGACTTATTTCAATTAACATAATGCCCAGCAAGTTCATTCAGAAATGGCAGATTTTATGTTTTTAAAGGCTTAATAGTATTCTATTTTGTAAACAGTCATTTCTTAAAAAATCTTTATCTTCTATGTAGACACTAAGCATTTACAATAGTATCTCCTTATGGCCAATTCTATGACCATGGAGATATCTGTTAGAATTATACTGACTGGAGCTTTGCAAGTAGATTTTGGCATGTTGCTCATATATACTATAAATATGAAAGGTCCTGATGGTATTGATTTCTCATCATTTCCTATTTATTCTTGGTCCAGAAGTTTACTGTATTATCATTTTATTAATGTTGACAAGTGGTTCTGGTATTTCAATTTTGTTAAACATCCAAACAAGTAACAATAAACATCATACACTTGAATATTTTTTTCATTTCCAATCATTCACTGTAAAATTATCCAAAGTCTATGTGGCATGCATTTGGCCCAGTGATTAAGGCACCACTTGGAACATTTGCATCCAATATTAAAGTTTCTAGGCTCAAGTTCTAGTTCTAAACCCAATTGCAGCTTTCTACTAATGTGTACCTTTGGTCCTTGCCACCCATGTGGGAGACTTAGATTGGATTCCCAGCTCCTAGCTTGGGCTTGATCCTGTCACAGTTTTTGTGGGCATTTGGGGAGTGAATCAATGCCCACAAATGCTCCCAAAAGTGAATGGTAATCTGTGTGTGTGTGGTTCTCTCGCTCTCTCTCTCCTCTCAAAAAAAAAAAATCAGTAAATAAATTTTTAAAAATAAATAAAATTATTTGAGATGTAAATAAGTATACATAGACTCTAATTAGGTTATATGAACCACAAGAATTCTGTTGATCTTTGTTCCCCAATTTGCAATGTCAGCATGGTTGGAAGAATCTATAGATTAGTTAGTATATATATATATATATATATATATATATATGTTAGTAGAATTATTCAGCTTAATTCAACATACATTTATGGAATATTTAATATACATTGCAGTGAGACAGTTACAAAAATAATATACCTTCAGATCTCAAGAAACATTTTTCATTCAATATTTAACAAATATGTGTTGGATACCTATTATATGGAAGGTAGTTACAGGCATTAGAGTAAAGTAGAAAATAAAACTATGAAAAATTCCTGCCCTCAGGCAGTTTACAATCTAATGGAGGGAGACAGACAACAAAGAAATAATTAAATTATCCATATGTTGATAAGTGCTGTGTAGAAAAATAAACAGTAAAGAGAACTATGGAGTGAGAGTGGGAAGTGGTGGAGTTTTTATTCACTGCTGATAGGGTTTGATAAGATTAGAATGAGGGTGTGAAAATAAATAAACTAAGGATTCCTGGGCTTCTTGAGGAAAAAAGAGAGGAAAGCTTAATGCGATTAATTTGGATGCTCTCAAGGCTGATCAGAGTGGCAAAGCTCTGAGTCTTGGCAGGCAGAGAGGTGAGATCTTTCCAGATACAAGGCGACTTCAGAAAGTTTGTGGAAAATGGAATTAAGAGATTAATTTTTATGCACAAGTTCTTGTTTAATCCATGCATATGAAGGAGCTTCAGAAGGTTAGTGGTAAATGCATATTATGAAAAAATCTATGCAAAGATTTCTAAATTTTTATGCTTAAGTAAACTTTTCTTTTAATTCTGTTTTCCATGAACTTATTTTTATAAGTATCCTTATACAGGTAGAGGTCTGCCCACCTCAGCCTCTCCATAGTGACAAGGAAGATGTGGGGAACATATAAGTCTTATCTGGAATATACAGAGTTCCTGAGCTTCATGTTATAGCTTGAAAAGAATTTGGCTCCCCAAGCTCATACAGACATTTAACCTCCAAAGGTTTAAATTAACAGTTAATGGATTGCTGCTCATGGTTGATGCATTTATGATGTGTGAAGGTGGGTCTTTGGAATGTGATTGAATTGGATTAAGTTGCCAGGGTACAGACCCATGATCAAATTATGGTGATATTGTAAGGAAAGACCACATGGAAGGTAGAGGAAGAGAGTATTCCCAGTTTCTCTGTTTCCTGGCTCATCATGTGGTCATTCCTTGGCCATCCTCTGGCCTGAACAGATGCTAGGATCAATACGGAGTTGCCCAATCTTGGGCTGTGAACCTCCAAAATTACAGGCTACAATAAATCTCCTTCCTTCTTCAGTAGCTGCTCTCAGCTATCTCAGTTAAAGTAACAAGAATCTGATGACTACATTCCCACTTCTGCGGTGGTAGTGTAGGAAATGGGCAGTCACTTATAAAAGCCTCATGAATAAAAGTCATGTATAAAATCAAGTGCAATACATGGGAGAATTTCATGAGTTCTGTGATAGAAATGCAAACATAATACATGGGCACAGAGAGGAAACAAAAGATTCATCCTTACTGGAATGCTTCATGAAGGAGTTGGCAGCCTTATGATTGAGTGGTTGTAACCATTATCGTTATTTAGAAGGTGATGACTTTCTCCTTCAATCTGCCAGACATACTTTCCCAGCTATAAAGTAAGCCATTCACTGTGTGTCAGATCCTTAAATCATATGTGTCAAAAACAGTACCGGAAATCGACTTTGGGGACACATGCCTCTGTGTTCCGATTCCTGCTGCAGCTGAATATAGAGAAATGTGGTCTAATGTCCCAAATCTGTTATGCTATGTACGTGGTTAAAAACCATAGACATTTTGGCTGGCAATATCCTTAGTCACTGTTACTGGTTTTGATATTTATTTCAATTTTTCAACAAGATCAAAGTAAGCTTCTGTGTCCAGAATAAGTTTTAAATCAAATTTATTTTCACTAAAAACAGATACATGAACACAAGCTGAATCAAGATTATTCATAACAATTGCAATTTATTGAGTGTCCATTTCTTCACACACAATGTTGCTAAGCCCTACAGAGCTCTAAAAAGGCAATATTCATTTTTTAAAAGATTTATTGTATTTATTTGAAAGATAGAATTACAGACTGAGATAGAGCCAGAGAGAGAGAGACAGAGAGAGAGAGAGAGAGAGGTCTTCCATCCGCTGGTTCACTCCCCAAATGGCCACAATGGCCAGAGCTGAGCTGATCCAAGCCAGGAACCAGGAGCTTCTTCCAGGTCTCCCACGTGGGTACAGGGGCCCAAGGGCTATCTTCTACTGTTTTCCCAGGCCACAGCAAAGAGCTGGATTTGAAGTGAAGCAGCAGGGACTCAAACCGATGCCCATATGGGATGCCCACGCTGTGGGCCGGGGCTTTAACCTGCTAAGCCACAGTGCCAACCCCACAATATTCATTTTTAAAATTTTTATTTATTTATTTGAGACACACAGAGAGATTGATTAAGGGGTAAGAGAGAGAGAGAGAGATTGAGAGATGAGAGATGTGTGTGTGTGTGAGAGAGAGAGAAAGAGAGAGAGAGCAAACTCCCATCTGTTTGATTTATTCTCCAAACATCTGCCATGGTGCTAAAACTGGGAGCTAGAAACTCAATACACGTTTCTCTCATTGGTGGTAGGAACCCATTCACTTAGATAGTCGTGCTACTCCATTGCATTTTGCAGTAGTAGGAAACTGGAATCAGGAGCTGGGGCCAGGAATCTAACTCAGGCACCCTAATGTGGGACACAGGCCTCCTAAGTGGCATCTTAACCAAGAGGCCAAAATGCCCACTCTCAAAGGCAATGTTTTTATTTCCATTTTAGACATGAGATTCTTTCACAAAGACATTAAATGACTCACCCAAGACCATACAGTTATCATGGCAGGGCTTGGTTTTGACCCTCAATTCTGTACTTTTTCAACTACATACTGCCAAGGAAATTTGCCCAAACATTGACACTGAATCAATTGGTTTAAAACACCATGAACCTTATACACAAGGAATTAAAACAAAATTGACATCAGAAGCCCCTTTGTCCTGCTTGCTTGTACAGTCTAGCTCACTCTACCAACACTGCAAGATGTGTACAGGACATAAAAAAAAAACACTATTCATTGCAACTAACAATTGTTGAAAAGTGTTTGTTGCACTGCAAACTTGAAGAAGTGTTTCCAGATAGTAAATGGAGGAATGAGCACTTTCATGGAAATTTCCATAAAATGAAATGAACTCTACAAGAAAAATATGTTATTTCCCTAAGGAAAATGCTTTCAAAGAATGATTATCATGTCATTATTTATGAATTTTGTAAGCTCAGCATTGTTTTTAGTTTCGTTGTATACACAAATATACTACGAATGAAGCACAGTAATGCAGGTGAGTTTATTGCACCATGCTATGTCCGGGTTGCCCACCCATACAACGAGCTGTTTGCAGAGCCCTCTCATTTGTGATGCTGGGTGTGCAGCAGAATAGCATTGTCTCAGGTTTTCAGAAATGAAAACTAGCTCTCAGTTTAAATAATCTGGCAAGGTTTCACAGAGTCAAGAGTTGAACTCGGGTTTTTTTTTTTTTTCACATGCAGCTCAGCACTCTTGCTTTACTGTGTGTTGTTCCAGAGGCCTTTATAATCTTGATTCATCATTTGTTTCAATAGAACATCATCAACCGTCCTATTGATTATGGTACAGTAATCATGATGCAAGTATCTGTGACTGTACTGGTCTTTCCAAGCTTATTTGTTTATTGTCTCATATCTCAGTCTGAGTAGGTTACTATGGCAACAGGTACTATAGAAATGCACAAGATAAATAATGGATTATGAATCTTCACAGGTGTCCAGCTAAGATACCTTTAATGAAAAGCCACTCCAAAATTGAAAGAATATTTCTCATATATGTGTTATGACTCACATGTTGAAATCACTCATTTAAAAATAGGGATGCCTATCACTAAAGGGCCAGGTGAGTTCTGCTCAAGTTAGAAAAATACTTTAAAGAAGTAACTTCAGGTTTTCACTTAGGATAATTAAATTCATTTTACTTCATTCCTCTTAAAGTCATCAAGCATAAAAGCCTCACAAATAACAAATAAGCTCATTTTTTTCTGTGTGCCTCTTAGCTCAAATCAGATGTGGCTTAATATTTGCCCTATTACGGGTTCTTGTCCTTTTATGTCTTGATGTACACATTTCATGGGAAAATCTTAAGGGGACATTGATAAATGGCAATATGTATAGATGAGGAAGTACAGAACTATGAGAAGTTTGGGATTCATTTTGTGTACAGAAGAGTGGAAGAGGCAGAGTATCCCTTGCCCAGTTTAAAAAGAGTCAAAAAGAAAAGAAAAAGCACATGAGAGCTGCCTTAAGGATTTGAAAACGCATCAGGAGAAGAGGCAACTTCTCTGCCCCTCTCTGGAAAGGAAAAGTATGACCTAAGTGTAGCAGTGACAGGAGACAGATTTGGTTTCCATGGGCAAAGTGACTGTGAAACACTGGGAGTTCATCAATATAGAAATGATGCCTCATGATGCAATGAACTCCTCGAGAGGATTCCTGAAGGGCAGGATGCTTGGAAAGAAAACTGCTAAGATCCCTTCAGACTTAGAGCTACACAATTCTTGGATAAGAATTGTGAACATTTGTTGAGCTTCCATATGTTTTACCTATTTTAGCTCATTTTATCCTCACAAGAACCTTAGGAAGAAGATGCTATTATTACAGAAACAAGGAAACTGAAGGGCAATGAAATTAAAGAATTTACCTAAGAACACTTGATAGGAGTAGTGGATTTAGGATTCACGTCGATATAATTTGGTGCCATAGCTAATGCTGTTAACTACCATGCCACACTGCTGTTAAAACCAAGGCATGGGGTTGGGAGCTTGGCCTAACAGTTAAAACGCCTGCATCCTACATCAGAGTGCATGAGTTTGAGCCCCAGCTCCAGCTCCTGACCACAGTAGTACTCCTTCTTATTAATGCACATCCTGGGAGGCAACTGTCATGGTTCAAGTTTCCTGCCATTCACATGGGAGACTTGTGTTGAGTTCTTGGCTGCTGGCTTCCATCCCCAACCCAGCCTAGGACTATTGGCAGGGTTTTGGGCTATGACCGAATGGATGGGATCGCTCTTTCTTTCTCTCAAAAACATTAAAAAAAAAAAAAAAACACAGTGCCACACATTGATTCTACATGACCTTAAATATCTCACATCAGCCATTTTCAAGTCCTTGTGCCTATTAATACTCTCACTTTTACCAGTGATGCCACATATTATAATGATATACAAGGTCTAGGGCTGGTGCCCTGGCTCACTTGGTTAATCCTCCGCCTGCGGCGCCGGCATTCCATATGGGCACTGGGTTCTAGTCCAGATTGCTCCTCTTCCAGTCCAGCTCTCTGCTGTGGCCCGGCAGGGCAGTGGAGGATGGCCTAAGTGCTTGGGCCCCTGTACCCGCATGGGAGACCAGGAAGAAGCACCTGGCTCCTGGCTTCGGATTGGCGTAGCTCCGGCTATGGTGGCCATTTGCGGGGTGAACCAACGGAAGAAAGACCTTTCTCTCTGTCTATCTCTCTCACTGTCTAACTCTATAAAAAAAAATGATATGCAAGGTCTAAATTCAACTACACAATAAAACTAGAACTGTGTGTGTGTGTGCACACACGTGCGTGTGTATAGGGGAGTACATATGTTTTGAGGATGCAGTCTGAGAAATTTGAGGCACTGAAATGAGTTATCACGTGTTTACACTTCAGGCCTCTGTGTACTTGTCTGTGAATATTTTCTTCTCTGGCGATTTATGATTGTAAATGTTATTTACATGTTGATGACTCCTCAAATTTAAATCTCCGGCTCTGAACTCTGAAGACACATCTACACAGCAGGCTATTTATCACTGATATCTAACTTGGGATGCCCAAAGCACAATTGTTTCCAAAAGCTTATATATATATACATGTATATATATATATATATATATATACCCTATGTGTGTAGGGTTTTATCAGAAATGTTCTTTTCCTCTCTTCATTTTTTTCATTGAGTTTTGTTTCCACATCAAACTGAAACATAATATGTGTGATTTTGCAGAGCACAATGACTCAAACTATATCATCTAAAAGCTATGTTAAATGTCAGTTATTTCGAATACTCTTGGCACCTTTGGAACTGTATACCCTCTGCAAGATATAATGTTTCAGAGTGAGATTGAAAAATAAGAAGATACAATGGGCTATGATTCTAAAACCCCTTTTTCTTATTTTGTGACAAACTAATTTTAGGGAGAAAATAAGTCATCATACCCCAAAAATGTGTGAGCACAGTAATATAGTTGAAAAGCATAAACTTTAGAATTAGCATTCTGGGTTTAATCTGCCGTTTACTAGCTATGTAACCCTAGATAAATTACTTAATCACTGAGGCACATTTTCTGATTTGTAAATTGGAGAGGGCATTGTAAGATTTTATTGGAATAAGATGAAATGGTAATATTCTGAGTTCAGTGCCTGTCACCTAGTAGGCTGAAAATAATTGCCTACTGCCCTCTAAGGCTACACTAATGTCTGATCTGCCCCAAAGAATAGTCCTCTGTGGGAGTATGTCAGTGAAGCCTTGAAATAAATTTTTGGACATTCTGATTTGGTGAGTTCTGTGCCTTTGAGCTCTTAGTTATACCTTCCATTAGAATACTACATGAAAAATTAATGGATACTTTGAATTCATATTTTGTGACTTTATTTTGACTGCTATTGATCTAGCAAAATTTTTTCTTTTAAGTGTGATTTTAAACAGTTTGCTACATTCTCTCCCATGATTTTATGAGGACTTGAAAACAAAGTCTTATTTTAGATTGTTTTATTTTGGATCTTACATTGTCAATTTTATATTGAATCCAATAAGGAAATAGGCTATGTAGGACATATATTATTTCACAGGTATATTTTGATGTTTAAAATGCTACATTTTTTCTCCATCTGCATTGTTTATCTAGAAATATTCAGAATATGATAAATAGTTGAACATGAAAGCATATGTTCTCCTGCTGGGCATTAATAACCTGATAATTGTAGAAAATGTAATAGGGAACTCAAACTAAGAGAGATTTCTAACTTCAATTTTGGGTGGATTTTCAGAAAGAAGCAAAAGGGATTTGCAGGTTTGGCTTTTGCTCAAGTTACATTTAACATGTTGGTATGAGAACAAATGTGACAATTAAAAACAACCAAATGGTTACCTAGTTTAGAGAGCAGAGAGGGATAAAATAGAAAGTAACACCTTCTGTGGAAGAAAAAGAACAAATGGCAAAGCTAGATATGGAATTGCATCAACATACTTCTTTTTCCAATACAAAATGCCTTGAGAGCTTGCAGCAAATATTACAAACAGAATTTTTCCCTGATTTTCTTTCTTCACCTTATAAAAAGTTTAACAGATAATTTAGGCATTGTGTGCACCCTGACTTTTCTTTCGCTGTCCCTCAGCCAGTTCGCAGTTGTCACCTATCCATAGCCACCATTGCCCCTCCCCTCTAATACTTACCTTTTCACTTAATAGATACAGATTGCACTAATGAGATCATGTTTTGCTTTGAATATAAAACAACCTAAAACAACAAACCTGAGCCCACTTTTTCTTTATGCAGTGTTTCACAAACTGTGGCCTAAGAAATATCACTTGGGGTATTTGTTACTTCTTAGGTTCTGCCCTCAACCTACTAAATCTGAGCCTTTGAGGGTGGAGCCTAACAAGCTACAAATTAAATACGTTTTCCTGGTGATTCCACTCCAATCAGGGAGCACTTCCTCCAATGATCATTTAGTACAACTTCACATGATTCAAATTACTGAGATTACTCTCCTTCAAAGACACTGTTTTAATCACAAGAAGGCCAGATTCGAATAGTGGAAAGCTCTGAGATCTATGCTAATTCCTGGTTCTATCAGTCCCTGAATATGTCATCTGGCTTTCAGTCTCCTCATCGGTAAGACAAGATGAAAGCTCCTACTGGGGCCAATCACAGGGCTGATGAGGAAACCAAATGTAATAGAATGTACTTTGAAAATTGCAAATGTCTATACAACTTTAAAGGCTTGTTGTTTCCAACTAAAACTGTTTTCTGGAGATAGCTTCAAAACGAATGGAAGGTGTAGGAAAAGAAGGAAGAACTCGCTTGTTAAATGAGGTGTTAAGAGCATGTAAGGGATTCTGAGCAGCACATTTACTCACATGAATCCGAACTAATTCCATTAAACCCAGTCACTGATTCAATTTACTCTATGTGTGTCAGGTACCATGCCAGGTGCTAGAGATGAAATGAGGAAGGTGAAATTATTCTCTCCCAGGGTCACAACTAAATGTGAGAGATATACACTGGATTCCTCAGAGAACAATGAGACTTGTAACACATGAAGTGCTAAGTAGCAAGAAGGCCAGGATGGGTTCTTGGATGTTTTCATCAAGGAGGTTGTGTTTGAGTTTAACCTGCAAGAAGATGTAGAGGTTCACTAGCCCTTGAAAGGAGGAAAGGCCTTGGGGAAAAGAGGACAGTGTCAGAAAAGGCCTCTGGGTCCCAAAGTTCAAAGTGGGTTCGGGGCATGAGAAGTATTCTGGGTAGAATAATCCTAGGGAATTTTTTGGTTTCATGATTTCACTTCTGCTAATTAACTGATTCCCCCACCCCCCACCCATTTATTCATTTGTTATGTGCAGACAACAAGATTAACTTTCAGAATTGTTATGATAACAATAAGTATGACATTAGTGGGTGTGCAGTCATTAAACGTGGAGTAGTGGGATGAACTCAACTTCTAATATTGATGGGGATTAAATCTAAATGGTGTAAAAGAAATAAGAATAGGTAAAAAATCATTGGTTCTCAGTGGAGCCAAGATGGCAGAATAGTGAGGATGTGCACTGATAGTCTGGGAAAAGATAGGTTGATAAAAGGAATTACAGTAATTTCAGGGAAAGGGTTAGGGAAAAATTGCAGAGGAAACTCTTCTGGATCTAGTGGATGTGACATGGACGACCTGCGGGGAGAGCAAGGACACCCACGGCTCTGAAGACCAACAGTGGAGTCTACACATCTGCGCTGGAAGGGGAGGTGAGCTCAGTAACCCAAGACATTGGCGGAGGAAATGGCAGACAGAGCCTAGAGGGAACTAGGCTTCAAGCCCCGCTGGGGAAAGTTCACCAGACTAACTACAGGAGAGAGGGGGATAAAAAAAAGGGGGGGGGGGCCGGTATGGACAAGTTTCCCTCTCCACCCACCTTGCAAAGGCAAGCAAGAGATAAAGAGCAGGCGCCATTCTGGACATACATAAAAGGTGCGCAACCTCAGGGCTGTGCGCGACCTCAGTCAAACAGAAAAACCTGACTCTGGGTGGGGGGTGGTGAAATAACAGGAGGTTAGGACTTAGTGAAAGGGTGCAGCTAGTGAACTGAGGTGGTGAAAAAAGAGACGGTGGGTGAGAGAACTCACAGAGGTCATGTGAGTACTCTCCAGAGAGGCTACAATTCGGTAACCTTGGCAACCCGGTGGGAGACTGCAAGAGAAATTGAGCCCACACTGAGGGCAGCACAGATTCTTTGTGTGGTCCATGGGAAAAAGCAGACGAATGATATACACACAGAAGCCAGAGATCAGAAGCTAACTACCATCAATTCCACTCAGCTGTGCAGTATTACTTCCCTCCTGAATAAAAATAAATAAATGAGTAAAGAGAGAGAGAGAGAGAGATTCACCATGCCTAACCTGAGTGTGTCACCTTTGGAACACCCTTAACACTGAAGGACTAAGCAGAGCTCTCTGGCCACACCCATCTCAAGCATCCAAGGCTTCTCCAACAGCAGACAGTCCACTTAACACAGTCATAGTATAACAAGAAAAAAAAACACAGTGAAGGAAGAAGAATTCAAAGAATATTTCCACAATGCCAAGCAACAAACACAGAAACCAAGGGAACAAGATCAATGACGACATTATGACGCCCCCAAATGAACAAAACACCCCAAGCCAAACTTATGAAGGTGATGAGATAGAAGAAATGCAAGATATGATTTAAAAATTTAAAACAACATTCAGAAGTTTTCAAAAGCAAATTCTTGAACTACAGAAATCCTTACTGGACAGGATAGAAAATATCTCTCATGAAAATGAAATCTTAAGGAGGAATCAAAATGAAACGCAGAAACTGGTAGAACAGGTAAGTGTGATAGTGAAGAAAAATCAAAATTAAATGAAGAACTCAATAGATCAAATGACAAACACATTAGAGAGTCTTAAAAACAGAGTCAGTGAAACAGAAGAGAGAATATCAAACTTAGAAGACAGAGCACAGGAAAGTATACAGTCAAACCAAAGAAAAGAAGAGGAAATTAGAAATCTAAAAAATATTTTTTTCTTTTTTTTATTAAACTTTTATTTAATGAATAAAAATTTCCAAAGTACAGCTTATGGGTTACAATGGCTTCCCATGGCTTCCCCCTCCCAAAATTTCCCTCCCACCCACAACCCTCCCCTTTCCCGCTCCCTCTCCCCTTCCAATCACATCATGATTCATTTTCAATTCTCTTTATATACAAAAGATCAGTTTAGTATATATTAGGTAACGATTTCAACAGTTTGCCCCCATATAGCAACACAAAGTGAAAAAAAAATACTGTTGGAATACTAGTTATAGCATTAAATAAGAGTGTACAGCACATTAAAGGCAGAGATCCTACATAATATTTTTTAAAAATTAATTAATTTTCTATGCCGTTTCCAATTTAACACCAGGTTTTTTTTTTTCATTTCCAATTATCTTTATATACAGAAGATCGATTCAGTATATAATTAGTAAAGATCTCATCAGTTTGTACCCACGCAGAAACACAAAGTGTAAAAATACTGTTTCAGTACTAGTTATAGCATCACTGCACATTAGACAACACATTAAGGACAGATCCCACATGGGATTTAAGTACACAGTGACTCCTGTTACTGACTTAACAATTTGACACTCCTGTTCATGGCGTCAGTAATCTCCCTAGGCTCTAGTCATGAGTTGCCAGGGCTATGGAAGCCTTTAGGGTTCGCTGACTTTGATCTTATTCCGATAGGGTCACAGTCAAAGTGGAAGTTCTCTCCTCCCTTCAGAGAAAGGTACCTCCTTCTTTGATGGCCCCGTTCTTTCCACTGGGATCTCACTCGCAGAGATCTTTCATTTAGGTCTTCTTTTTTTTTTTTTTTTTCTTTTCCATGGTATCTTGGCTTTCCATGCCTACAATACTCTCATGGGCTCTTCAGCCAGATCCGAATGACTTAAGGGCTGATTCTGAGGCCAGAGTGTTGTTTAGGACGTCTGTCATTCTATGAGTCTGCTGTGTATCCCACTTCCCATGTTGGATCTTTCTCCCCCATTTTGATTCTATCAGTTAGTATTAGCAGACACTAGTCTTGTTTGTGTGATCCCTTTGATTCTTAGACCTCTCAGAGCCATCGGTTGTGAACTGAAATTGATCACTTGGACTATTGAGATGACATTGGTACATGCCACCTTGATGGGATTGTATTGGAATCCCCTGGTACATTTCTAACTCCATCATTTGGGGCAAGTCTGATTGTGCATGTCCCAAATTGTACATCTCCTCCCTCTCTTTTTCCACTCTGAAATTTAACAGGGATCACTTTTCAGTTAAAATTTAAACACCTAAGAATAATTGTGTGTGAATTACAGATATCAACCGCTAGTACTAGAACAACAACAACAAATAATACTAAAAAGGATAAAGTATTACATTGTACATCTAGAGTCAGGACAAGAGCTGATCAGGTCATTGTTTCTTATAGTGTCCATTTCACTTCAACAGGTTTCCCCTTTGGTGCCCAGTTGTCGCCGATCAGGGAAAACAAATGAAATTTGTCTCTTTGGGACTGGCTTAATTCACTCAGCATGATGTTTTCCAGATTCCTCCATCTTGTTGCAAATGACTGGGTTTCATTGTTTCTTACTGCTGTATAGTATTCTACGGAGTACATGTCCCATAATGTCTTTATCCAGTCTACTGTTGATGGGCATTTGGGTTGGTTCCAGGTCTTAGCTATTGTGAATTGAGCTGCAATAAACATTAAGGTGCAGATGGCTTTTTTATTTGCCAAATTAATTTCCTTTGGGTAAATTCCAAGGAGTGGGATGGCTGGGTTGTATGGTAGGGTTATGTTGAGGTTTCTGAGGAATCTCCAGACTGACTTCCATAGTGGCTTAACCAGTTTGCATTCCCACTAACAGTGGGTTAGTGTCCCTTTTTCCCCACATCCTCTCCAGCATCTGTTGTTGGTAGATTTGTGAATGTGAGCCATTCTCACCAGGGTGAGGTGAAACCTCATTGTGGTTTTGATTTGCATTTCCCTGATTGCTAGTGATCTTGAACATTTTTTCATGTGTCTGTTGGCCATTTGGATTTCCTCTTTCGAAAAAATGTCTATTGAGGTCCTTGGCCCATCTCTTAAGTGGGTTGTTTGTTTTGATGTTGTGGATTTCCTTGATTTCTTTGTAGATTCTGGTTATCAACCCTTTATCTGTAGTATAGTTTGCAAATATTTTTTCCCATTCTGTCGGTTGCCTCTTCACTTTCCTGACTGTTTCTTTTGAAGTACAGAAACTTCTCAATTTGATGCAATCCCAAATGTTAATTTTGGTTTTGACTGCCTGTGCTCCTGGGGTCTTTTCCAAGAAGTCTTTGCCTGTACCTATATCTTGCAGGGTTTCTCCAATGCTCTCTAATAATTTGAGGGTTTCAGGTCGTAGATTTAAGTCTTTAATCCATGTTGAGTGAATTTTTGTGTAAGGTGAAAGGTAGGGGTCTTGCTTCAGGCTTCTATACGTGGAAATCCAATTTTCCCAGCACCATTTATTGAATAGGCTGTCCTTATTCCAGGGATTAGTTTTGGATCTTTGATTGAATATAAGTTGGCTGTAGATGTTTGGATTGATTTCTGGTGTTTCTATTCTGTTCCATTGGTCTATCCATCTGTTTCTGTACGAGTACCATGCTGTTTTGATAACAACTGTCCTGTAGTATGTCCTGAAATCTGGTATTGTGATGCCTCCGGCTTTGTTTTTGTTGTACAAGATTGCTTTGGGTATTCGAGGTCTTCTGTGTCTCCATATGAATTTCAGTATCATTTTATCCAGATCTGAGAAGAAGGTCTTTGCTATCTTGATTGGTATTGCATTGAATGTATAAATTGATTTTGGGAGAATAGACATTTTGATGATATTGATAATTCCAATCCATGAGCATGGAAGATTTTTTCATTTTTTGGTATCCTCTTCTATTTCCTTCTTTAAGGTTTTGTAGTTTTCATCGTAGAGATCTTTAACGTCCTTGGTTAAGTTTATTCCAAGGTATTTGATTGTTTTTGTGGCTATTGTGAATGGGATTGATCTTAGAAGTTCTTCCTCAGCCGTGGCATTGCCTGTGTATACAAAGGCTGTCGATTTTTGTGCATTGATTTTATATCCTGCTACTTTGCCAAACTTTTCTATGAGTTCCAGTGGTCTCTTAGTAGAGTTCTTTGGGTCCCCTAAATAAAGAATCATATCATCTGCAAAGAGGGATAGTTTGAGTTCTTCCTTCCCAATTTGTATTCCTTTAATTTCTTTTTCTTGCCTAATAGCTCTGGCTAAAACTTCCAGAATTATATTGAATAGCAGTGGTGAGAGTGGGCATCCCTGTCTGGTACCAGATCTCAGTGGAAATGCTTCCAACTTTTCCCCATTCAATAGGATGCTGGCCATGGGGTTTTCATAAATTGCTTTGATTGTATTGAGGAATGTTCCTTCCATACCCAGCTTGCTTAGAGTTTTCATCATGAAAGGGTGTTGTATTTTATCAAATGCTTTCTCTGCGTCTATTGAGAGAATCATATGGTTTTTCTTCTGCAGTCTGTTAATGTAGTGTATTACATTGATTGTTTTGCGAACATTGAACCTTCCCTGCATACCAGGGATAAATCCCACTTGGTCTGGGTGGATGATCTTTCTGATGTGTTGCTGCATTTTATTGGCCAGAATTTTATTGAGGATTTTTGCATCTATGTTCATCAGGGATATTGGTCTGTAATTCTCTTTCAATGCTGTATCTTTCTCTGGCTTAGGGATTAAGGTGATGCTGGCTTCATAGAAGGAATTTGGGAGAATTCCCTCTTTTTCGATTGTTTTGAATAGTTTGAGAAGAATTGGAGTTAGTTCTTCTCTAAATGTCTGGTAGAACTCAGCATTGAATCCATCTGGTCCTGGGCTTTTCTTTGTTGGGAGGGCCTTTATTACTGTTTCAATTTCTGTGTCAGTTATGAGTCTGTTTAGGTTTTCTATGTCTTCCTGGCTCAATTTAGGTAGGTTATATGTGTCCAAGAATCTGTCCATTTCTGATAGATTTCCCTGTTTGCTGGCATACAAGTCCTTGTAGTAATTTCTGATGATTCTTTTTATTTCTATGGTGTCTGTTGTTACATTTCCATTTTCATCTGTGATCCTATTGATTTGGGTCTTTTCTTTTTTTAGTTAGTTGGGCCAATGGGGTGTCAATTTAGTTTATTTTTTCAAAAAACCAGCTCCTTGTTTGGCTGATTTTTTGTAATGTTTTTTTGGATTCAATCCTGTTGATTTCTTCTTTGATTTTAATTATTTCTCTTCTCCTACTAGATTTGGGTCTGGTTTGCTGCAGATTTTCTAGATCCTTGAGATGACTTGAAAGCTCATCTATTTGGTGCCTTTCCAATTACTTGATGTAGGCACCTATTGATATAAACTTTCCTCTTAACACTGCTTTTGTTGTATCCCATAGGTTTTGGTATGTTGTGCTTTTATCCTCATTTACTTCCAGAAAATTTTTGATTTCTCTTTTAATTTCTTCTATGACCCATTGTTCATTCAGGAGCATGTTGTTCAATCTCCATATGTTTGCACATGTTCTAGGGATTCCCGAGTTGCTAATTTCCAATTTCATTCCTTGGTGGTCTGAGAAGCTGCATGGTATGATTCTAATTCTTTTGAAATTGCTGAGACTTGCTTTATGGCCTAGTATGTGGTCAATCCTAGAGAAGGTTCCATGTACTGCTGAGAAGAATGTAAAGTCCTTAGATGTAGGATGAAATGTTCTGTAGATATCTGTTAGATCCATTTGGGCTATAGTGTCATTTAAATCTACTGTCTCCTTGTTGATCTTCTGTCCTGTTGATCTGTCTATCTCTGAGAGTGGAGTATTGAAGTCCCCCAGTACTATTGTATTGGGGTCTAAGTCTCCCTTTAAGTCCCTTAACAAGTCTTTTAAATAAGCTGGTGCCCTGTAATTAGGTGCATATACATTGATAATCGCTATATGTTCCTCTTGAATTGATCCCTTAATCATTAAATAGTGCCCCTCTTTGTCTCTCCTAACAGTTTTTGTGTTAAAGTTTATGTTGTCCGATATTAAGATGGCTACGCCCGCTCTTGTTTCATTTCTGTTGGCATGGTATATCTTTTTCCAGCCTTTCACTTTCAGTCTCTATGCATCATTGTTGGAAAGATGAGTTTCTTGTAAGCAGCAAAAAGATGGGTTTTGTTCCTTAACTGACAGTTCAAGCCATTAACATTCAATGTGACTATTGAGAAGGAGTAACTTTGCCCTGTCATTTGCCAAAGATTTTTTCTAATATATGGTTTGAGACTCCTGTGTTCTTTTGCTGTGAGGTTTCCTTCCTTTATCTTCTTTCATATTGGTGACCATGTTTCTGTGTTTCTGTATGTAACACATCTTTAAGAATCTTTTGCAGGGCTGGATGAGTGGCGACAAATTCTTTCAATTTCTGTTTTTATTTCACCTTCATTCACAAATGAGAGCTTTGCAGGATATAATATTCTGGGCTGGCAGTTTTTCTCTCTTAGTACCTGGGCTATATCTCGCCATTCTCTCCTAGCTTGTAGGGTTTCTGATGAGAAGTCAGCTGTGAGTCTAATTGGAGATCCTCTGAGAGTAATCTGGCGTTTCTCTCTTGCACATTTTAGGATCTTTTCTTTGTGTTTCACTGTGGTGAGTTTGATTACGACGTGTTGTGGTGAGGATCTCTTTTGATCATGTTTATTAGGGGTTCTATGAGCTTCCTGTACTAGGATGTCTCTGTCCTTCTCCAAACCTGGGAAATTTTCTGCTAGTATCTCACTACAAAGGCCTTCTAATCCTTTCTCCCTCTCCATGCCTTCAGGAACTCCTAGAACCCGAATGTTGGGTTTTTTTAATAGTATCCTGTAGATTCCTGACAGTATTTTTTAGATTTCTGATTTCTTCTTCTTTTCTTTGATTTGACTGTTTCCTTTCCTGTTCTCTGTCTTCTAATTCCGATATTCTCTCTTCTGCTTCGCCCATTCTGTTTTGAAGGCTCTCTAATGTGTTTGTCATTTGATCTATTGAGTTCTTCATTTCATTGTGGTTTTTTGTCACTATCACGGTTTCATGTTCTACTAGTTGTTTCATTTCATTTTGATTCCTCCTTAATATTTCATTTTCACGAGAGAGATTTTCTATCTTGTCCATTAAGGATTTCTGTAGTTCAAGAATTTGTTTTTGAGAACTTCTTAATGTTCTTATCAATTTTTTGAGATCCGCTTCTTGCATTTCCTCTATCTCTTCATCTACATAATCTTGGATTGGGGTGTCTTGTTCATTTGGAGGCATTATAGTGTCTTCCTTGCTCTTGTTACCTTGGCTTCTACGTTTGTTGTTTGGCATGTTGGAGATAATTTATGTTTTTTTTTTTTTCCTGTGGTGTTTGTTTCTCGTTATACTATGCCTCTAAGTGGGCTGTCTGCTTTGATGGATCCTTAGGGACTGTGATGGGTGTGGCCAGAGAGCTCTGCTTGATTCTTCAGGTTTAAGGCTGTGCAAAAAATGACTCACCCAGATTGTTCACTCCCTTGCTCCTTGCTGGATCACTCTCTCTCTCTCTCTTTTTTTTTTTTTTTTGACTCAGTTGGGAAGTAATTCGGAGTGGAATAGAGGGTAGTTGAAATCTGGCCTCTGTGAGTATTCGTTTGATCTACCCCTGGGACCACACAAAGAGTTTATGCAGCCCTCAATGTGTTCTCAAGTTTCACCAAAGTTCCAAAGTTACTGAGTTTGTGGCGGCACTTTACATATGTAAAATGGCGCCTGCTCTTTGTTTTGCTCAGTGAGTGAATAGAGAGGCCTCTGCTTTCCCCCCCAATGTCTCGGGTTTCTGACGCCTTTGTCTTACCTCCCGTTCATTCCTGCGCTGGCGAGATTCTGCGGCACGGCTTCTGCAGTTGCGTTTCCATGCGGTGGGCTCCCTGTAGTTCCTCTGTGTCACATCCACTAGATCCGGAAGCGTTTCCTCTGCAGTTTTTTTCTTGAGTCTTTTCCTGAGGCTACAGTAATTCCACTTTTATGAAACTTTATTTTACCAAACTACGGTGCACGTCCTCACTATCCGCCACCTTGGCTCCGCCCCCACCAAAAATCTTTGGAATCAGCCCTTAAGGCATTCGAATCTGGCTTAAGTGCCCATAAGAGTATTTTAGGCATGGAACGCTAAGACACTCTGGAAAAAAAAAAAAGAGGACCTAAATGAAAGATCTCTGTGAGTGAGATCCCAGTGGAAAGAACGGGCCATCAAACAAGGAGGTAGCTTTCTCTGAAGGGAGGAGAGAACTTCCACTTTGACTATGGCCTTGTTGAAATAAGATCAAAGACTGCTAGCTCAGGGGGCTTCCATGGCCTTGGCAACTCATGACTAGAGCCTGGGAAGATTGCTGACACCTTAAACAAGAGTGGCAATTTGTTAAGTCAACAACAGGATCACTGTGCACTTACTCCCCATGTTGGATCTCTGTCCTTAATGTGTAGTTCAATGTGAATTAATGATATGACTAGTGCTCAAGCAGTATTTGGCACTTTGTGTTCTGTGTGGGGGCAAACTGATGAAATCTTTACTTAATATATACTAAATTGATCTTCTGTATATAAAGATAATTGAAAATGAATCTTGATGTGAATGGAATGGGAGAGGGAGCGAGAGATGGGACGGTTGCAGGTGGGAGGGAAGTTATGGGGGGGGGAGCCATTGTAATCCACAAACTGTACTTTGGAAATTTACATCTACTAAATAAAAGTTTAAAAAAATCACTGGTTCTCAATCCTTGAACAACATAGCCTGGAAACAAACAATATGTGTCAAGGACTACAGGCATGCTATGAGTTCTAGAGGTAGGATAAATTTAATTATCAAAGGTCAGGTTTTTTGAAAAGAAAATATTAGAAACACAAAGCATTAACATCTGTCCAAAGGACATTGTATTATCCGATTCTTGGCCTACTGCCACAGATAAACTGGTTTGAATTCTACACATGTATCAATGAATCTCTATATACCTTCATTCTTTTATTTGCCTGACATGTTTATTGAACCCCTATTATGTTCCAGGTACTGAAAGAGGCACTTGGAGTATAATAGTGGATAAAGCAGTAACTGGATCTGCCATCACAATGTTTCTGTTGAATTCATACCTAAAGTCAATTCATACTTGTTTCAATAACATTTTAGTTTGAGAAGTCATACACATGAGTGTTTTAGAGTATCAGACAGACATGAACTTGAATTTCATCTCTGTTGCTTTCCAGCCTTATGACTTTGGGAAAATATATTGTCAGTTTTTTTAAAGTAAGTATATTTTAATAGATTACAGAACATAAAGTATTGACTATACAGATAATATTTCAAAGATTTTTGTGTGTTTCTTTTTAATTTTTTAAAACTTTATGTAAGATAAACAAATCTCATGTATTTCATATATACAGATTCAGGAACATAGTGATATTTTCTAACCTACCCTCCTTTCTGACCACACTCCAACTCTTCTTCCTCCTTCCTCTCCTATTCCCACTCTTAATTTTTGCAAAGATCTATTTTCAGTTTCCTTTATACTTATAAGATTAACCCTACACTAAGAAAAGAGTTCAACAAATAGTATGAAGAAAAAGTCACTATTCCTCAACAGTCAAGACAAGGGCTGTGAACAATCATCAAATCTCAAAATGTCAATTTCACTCCTATAAATTACCTTTTAGATACTCTATTAGTTACCACAGGGAAAATATATGGTATTTGTCTTTTAGGCACTAATTTGTTTCACTAAGTATAATGGTCTCCAGTTGCATCCATTTTGTTGCAATGACAGGACTTCATTTTTTTACTACTGTTTAGTATTCCATAGTGTACATATATCATAATTTCTTTATCCAGTCTTCAGCTGATGGACATCTGGGTTGATTCCATGTTTTAGCCTTAGCCATCCTACTCCTGGAAATTTATCCAAACAAAATGAATTCAGTCTAATATGAAATAGTGATCTAGACCCCCAGGAGTAGGATGGCTGGGTCACATGAGAGGTCTATATTCACATTTCTGGGGTATCTCCATACAATGTTCCACAGTAGCTACACAAGTTTACATTCCCACCAACAGTGGATTAGGGTACCTTTTCCCCACATCTTTGCCAGTATTTATTGTTTGTTGATTTGTGTATGAGAGCCATTCTAACTGGGGTGAGGTAAAACATCATTGTGCTTGTGATTTGTGATTCCCTTATGGCTAGTGATCCTGAGCACTTTTTCATGTATCTGTTGCCATTTGAAATTCCCCTTTTGAAAAATGCTGTTCAAGTCTTTTGTCCATTTCTTAACTGGATTTTTTGTCTTGTTGTTGTTGTTGAATTTCTTGAGCTGTTTATAGATTCTGGATATTAACCTTTCATCAATTGCACAGTTTGCAAATATTTTCTCCCATACTATCTGTTGCCTCTTCACTTTACTGAGTGCTTCTTTTGCAGTACAGAAACTTCTCAGCTCAATGTAATCCCTCTCGTCAATTTTGGCTTTAATTGCCTGTGCTTCTGGGATCTTTTCCAAAAAGTTTTTGCCTATGTCAATGTCTTACAGAGTTTCCCCAATGTTCTCTAGTAATTTGATGTTATTGGGTCATAGATTTAGGTTCTTGATCCAGTTTGAGTGGATTTTTGTGTATGGTGTAAGGTTGGCTCCTGGTTTCAAACTACTTCATGTGGAGATCCAGTTTTCCCTACACCATTTGTTGAATAGACTGTCCTTGCTCCAGGGATAGATTTTAACTCGTTTGTGAAAGTTAAATTTGTTGTAGATGTGTGGATTGATTTCAGAGAGAACAGAGTCTCTATTCTCTTCCAGTGGTCTAAACATCTATTTTTTTGCTAGTACCAGGCTGTTTTGATTATAATTGTCCTGTGGTATGTCTTGAAATCTGGTGTTGTTATGCCCCCAGCTTTGGTTTTGTTGTATAAAATTTCTTTAGCTATTCAGGGTCTCTTGTATAAAAGATCAGTGAAATAAAGAGCTGGTTTTTTTGAAAAATAACCAAAATTGATACACCATTGGACCAATAACCAAAATAAACAGGGATACGACCTAAATCAATAAAATCAATGATGACAAAGGAAATGTAAGAATAGATGGCACAGAAATAAAAAGAATCATCAGGAATTACTATAAAGAACACTATGCCAACAAATTTGGAAAAGCTAGAACAAATGGATAGATTCTTAGACACATACAACATACCAAAATTGAGTCATGAAGACATAGAAAACCTAAACAGATCAATAAACAAGATGGAAATTGAATGAGTAATAAAGACCCTCACAACAAAGAAAAGCTCAGGACCAGATGGTTTCACTGCTAAATTCTACCAGACATTTAAAGAACTAATTCCAATTATTCTCAGGCTATTCAAAACAACTGAAAAAGAGGGAGTCCTCCAAAACTCCATCTATGAAGCTTACATCACCTAATTCCTAAATCCAAAAAAGATACAAAGAAAAAGAGAACAATAGATTAATATCCCTGATGAACATTTATGCATAAATCCTCATCAAGATACTGGATAATTGAATCCAACAACACATTGAAAGATTTTTTTTTTTTTTTGCCACTGTGTCTTGGCTCTCCATGCCTGCAAAATTTTCATGGGCTTTTTAGCCAGATCCAAATGCCTTAAGGGCTGATTCTGTGGCCAGAGTGCTGTTTAGGGCATTTGCCATTCTATGAGTCTGTTGTGTGTCCTGCTTCCCATTTAGCATCATTCTTTCCTTTTTAATTCTATCAATTATTATTTGCAGATACTGATCTTATTTATGTAATCCCTTTGACAATCCTATATTTTTGATCAATTAGGAACTAAACTGATCACTTTAACAAGTAAGATGGCATTGGTACATACCACCTTGATAGGATTGAATTGGAATCCCCTGACACGTTTCTAACTCTACCACTAGGGGTAAGTCTGAGTGAGCATGTGCCAAACTGTACATCTCTTCCCTCTCTTATTCCCACTCTTATATTTAACAGGGATCACTTTTCAGTTAAATTTAAATGCCTAAGAATAATTGTGTGTTAATTAAAGAGTTTAACCAATGCTATTAAGTAGAACAAAGAAATACTAAAAGGAATAAAATGGTAAGTTGTTCCTCAACAGTCAGGACAAGGGATGACCAAGACATTGTTTCTCAGAGTGTCCATTTCACTTCAACAGGTTTCCTTTTAGGTGTTCAGTTAGTTGTCACCGATCAGGGAGAACATATGATATTTATCCCTTTGGGACTGGCTTATTTCACTCAGTATGATGTTTTCTTTACATTGTAAAGAAAGCTAGAAAACTTGAATTATTATTTCTGGCAAAGCAACTGAAAATGTTGGCTAAATTATATTTTATTAGTTATTTCTATTTGCAAAGTTTTGCTGGCAAGAAAGGAAGAAAATCCTCTAAAGGTCAAAAATGAAAGTGAGACAAAATCCAGAAAGATAAGTAAATATATGAAAGCAAGATGTTACCCTGGAAGCATTTGGAAAGCGTGATGACTTTAGCATCAATGTTTGAGAACATTTGGTCCAGAAAGGAGACAAATAGCCATCAAGTGCAGGAAATCTGTTGAGACCCTGACAAAAAGTGTAGATGTCATTGTAAAGGTTTAAAAGCCTCTTTGTGATAGGTGTTTGGTTAACTCTCCACTTGGGATACCCACATTCGCATATCAGAGTCCTTGGTTCTAGTTCAACCTCCTCTGCTTCTGATCCAGTTGTCTGTGCACTTTGGGAGGCAGCAGTGATGGTTCCAGTGCTGGGATTCCTGCCACCCACAAGGGAGACCTGGAATGAGTTTCCAGTTCCTGGCTTCAGCTTTACCCTTCCCTGGCTCTGTGAACATTTGCGAAGTGAACTAGAAAATGGAAGATTCTGTCTCTCTTTCTCTCTCTGGCTTTCAAACAAAAACTGAAAATAAATATGATTTAAAGGCTGTAGTCCACATTTGGAAAAAAAATAAAAGTGAAATATTTATTATAAAAGTGATTTTCTAAAAAAAATTTCCTTGTAAAGATGATAATTTAAAAAAAAATCTAGCTCCCAGAAATGGGCAGAAATTTGAAATTTGCCTGTCTTAGTCTCAGCACAGGGTTGAGTAGAAAAAAAGAATCATCAGAATTTTTAAGTTAAGCATGGACCGTGGGCAAGTTTGGTATCTGAGTTCACATTTCTGATGTGATCTGAGCAACCTCCTACTGAGAATTTATTTCATAATAGCTGCCAGTTGGATGTCTCACAGGCTCTTGGCAAAATCAAACACAAATATTATCTGGAAGAACCCATCTTCTACCCAGGCTTCAAAGGATTTCCACAGATGAAGTTCCAAGAAATATACACTTACAGTCAACACACACAAAGCATACCAGCACACTGTTTAGGGTGAATTGTTTCCTCAAATTCATGTGCTGAAGTCCTAACCCTCAGTACCTCACTCACTATGTCCCCTTATTTGGAAATAGGATATAATTAATTAAATGAGCACATGCTGAACGAGGTGGTTTCCTAATCCCATATTACTGGTGAACTTGAAATAAAGAACTCATTGTGAAGTAACTCAAAGGAAAATTACGTAAAGACTGGAGGAGAACACCACCCACAAGGGCACCGAATATCATCAGCAAACAGGCCCTCAGAAGGACATGAAGCTGCTGACACCTTGATCTCAGACAGCCAGCCTCCAGAACTGTGAGCTAGTGAGTTCTGCAATTTACACCAAGCAATCCGTGATTTTGTTATGGTAGCCCTAGCAAACTGGTACGGTTACAAGGCACTTTTAGAGGTGACGTGTTTTCTAATGTTTTCTGCTAGGTAAGGAGATCTTTGCTAGTATTGCACTCCTGGCATCTTTCTTCCCCTATACTTATTCTGAACTGGGCAGTAGAATTGGTGATACAATTTATCCAGTTAGAACATTTGGAGAAAATACTTAGGCTCAACAACACTCTTCCTCCTGGCAGGAGTAATTTGCTCAGAGGAGACCAGGAGGCTATTTTTGGTTCAACATGTCCTGATACCAGGCAGGTAATTTTGCTTAATTTTGAGAAATAGGATTAACAAATACTCAGTGTTAACACACTTAAATTTATACCTATCAGTAATGCAAGGGCACTTCAAAAATTACATAGAAAAATGTAAATAAGGGATGTTTATTTTGGTGCAAAAAAAGTTGTAATCCTTACGTAGTTTTTCCATACTACACATTGTTCATGAGCATTTTAATGTCAAAATTTATTGCACCAAAATAAATGTATTTTATAATTCTGTGTGTCCACAAAGATTGTGATGTACCTTCATAAAGATGACATTCAGTCTCCTTTGGCCCCTCAGTTCTTTTATTTATTAAGCTGCTCAGAATCTCACTGTGAATAATTTTGAGGTGCCTTCACAAGCCTGTAATGACATCAGCTGGGGAAAAAAACCTGATCCAGACTTTAGATATTAGAATTATCAAGTACATGATATAAAATACTTTAAATTACTATGATTGGGGGAAGGATATGAAATTGAGAGCATGATGAAGAAATGAGACCAGCCAAATAGATGTTTAAGGAAAAACAGAAAGTTACATACTTTACCAGTGGCAGATCCCTCACCAAAGGAGATTGAAAAGTATGTACTTCAGTCCAAAGGGAAATTATCCCAGAAGGAAGTGTTGAGACAATGGTAGGAATGGTGAGTTTAGAGACCAATAACTTTGGTCATGGATCTAAGCAAATGTTGGCTACGTAAACATTAATAATATTGTCTAATTTGTGGATTAAGAAAATCAAAGTAGATCTAAAATCTGATGTGTAACACAGCATTTTGCAGAGCATAATAACAGTTAAGTATTCTAAAGTCTGTGTACTGTTTTGAAGAGTGTGAAAAATTGATCGAATTTAGAGTTTGTTAAGTATGCATGGTAACATTGGATAAATATAAAATGAGAAGTATTGGCTCATTCCTAAATAAATATATTTTCTTTTTAATTGTTTCTTTATATGTGTTAATGCAATATATCCTGTATTATCTTTTTGTGGCTATAACAAATACCTAATGCAGGCTTGAGAAGGTAAGATCAGGTAGCCCCATTGGTCTGGAGTCTGCAGAGGGCAGCGGATGGCAGAAAGCATGTAGAAAAAAGCACAAAAAGTAAGCCAGGAAGCAGAGAGACTTGGGGAGTGTGCTTGCGCATGCCTCTATGATTTCTCCTTATAATGCCACTGTGATTTGACCATAGGTGCTCCATCTGAACAAACTAATCAGTCTACTTCACGAAGTTCCCACCTTCAGACATGATAATTATATTAAGTCCCCATCCTTAATCCATTAACCAATAACATTAACTCATTAATTATTAACATAAGGTTTTGGGGATCAAGACCATAAAACATGGAACTTCCAGGGATATCCAGCCAATATCTAAGATATAGCACCTCCCCAGACTCTTTTTGTAATTAGTGTTGGGCTCTGGCTGCTCTTTGTTCTTTTTTATGAATATTAGGATCACATCCTCAAATTATACACACACACAATCCTTTTGAATTGTGTTTGAGTTATATCTAATCTAAAGTCTGATTAAGGAAGAATTGGCATATGTTTGATATAAAGCCTTTCCACCTATATCCATTTATTTAAGCTTTTCATGCTTTCCAATTTCTAACTTAATCAAGTTATGATGAAATATGATGCACATGACACCTGTTCTATGAAATATAGGACCTGCATTATAGTTTGTATATGGCCAATTTTCTAACCTTTCATGTATGGTTGAAATCTGAAAATAATGTATATTTTACCATTGCTGAATCCAGTAGATCAAAGTTTCTAGTTAACTCTGTTCAAATGCTTACACATCTACTGGCTTTGTTTTGCCAACTAGAATATACTAGTTTTTTTATTTGGTTATTATTTGCCTAATATAGATTTAGAACTTATTAAATTTGTCCATCCCATGTCATTATGTTTCCCATATATTTTTATTTAGATTTATTTATTTATTTGAAAGACAGAATTACAGAGATAAAGAATGAGAGAGAGAGAGAGAATCTTCCATCCACTGGTTCACTCCCCAGATGCCCACAACAAAGCCAGGAGCCAGGAGCTTCCACACAGTCTCTCACATGGTTTCAGGGCCCAAGTACCCAAGCCATCCTCTGCTGCTTTCCCAGGCATACTAGCAGGGAGCTGGGTTGAGTGGAGCAGCCAAGACTCAAACCAGTGCCCATATGGGATGCCGGTGCCAAGGGCCATGGCTTTAATCTTCTGCACCACAGTGCTGGCCCCTCTCTTATCTTTTTATGTACCATATACCTACATTTTAAAATTTGGTCTGATAATAATTGTCTTTTAACTGGATTTTTTAATTCATTTAAATTAATAATAATCACAAGTATAATCAGGATTTATTTCTTTTTTTTATTTATAAACTTTTATTTAATGAATATAAATTTCCAAAGTACAGCTTATGGGTTACAATGGCTTCCCCCCTCCCATAACTTCCCTCCCGCCCGCAACCATCCCCTTTCCTGCTCCCTTTCCCCTTCCATTCGCATAAAGATTCATTTTCAATTCTCTTTATATACAGAAGATCAGTTTAGTATATATTAGGTAAAGATTTCAACAGTTTGCCCATCTAGCAACATAAAGTGAAAAAACTACCATTGGAGTACTAATTATAGCATTAAATAACAATGTACAGCACATTAAAGACAGAGATCCTACATAATATTTTTTAAAATTAATTAATTTTCTATGCCATTTCCAATTTAACACCAGGTTGTTTTTTTTTTTTTTTTCATTTCCAATTTTCTGTTGTTGTTCAGGATTTATTTCTACCACCTTAAGTACTTCTATTTATTCTGGTTTTTCTATTAGTGTTTTGACTACTTCCTAATTGCTTTATTTTGGAATCATTGGGGCTTTTGCCAGATTGATTAAAGGCAAATATCAAAAGAAAAACTTGGAAAATTTTGTAAAACAACTTAAAAGAATATCTTTATGACCTTGGTATATAAAAGGATTTCTTTTTTTTTTTGAAGATGAATTTTTTTATTTTTATTTTTTATTAAACTTTTATATAATGAATATAAATTTCCAAAGTATGGCTTATGGGTTACAATGGCTTCCCCCCTCCCATAACTTCCCTCCCACCCACAACCCTCCCCTTTCCCGCTCCTTCTCCCCTTCCAATCACATCAAGATTAATTTTGACTTAATGCTATAACTAGTACTCAAACAGTATGTTTCACTTTGTGTTTCTATGTGGGTGCAAACTGTTGAAATCTATACTAAATTGATCTTCTGTATATAAAGAGAATTGAAAATGAATCTTGATGTGAATGGAAAGGGAGAGGGAGCGGGAGAGGGGAGGGTTGTGGGTGGGAGGGAAGTTATGGGAGGGGGAAGCCATTGTAATCCATAAGCTGTACACTGGAAATTTATATTCATTAAATAAAAGTTAAAAAAAAAGATTAATTTTCAGTTCTCTTTATATACAGAAGATCAGTTTAGTATATATTAGGTAACGATTTCAAAAGGATTTCTTAACAGGACACCAACAGCACACATGACATTACACTTGACTGTGTAAAAATTAAGATAAAGGGGCTGGTACTATGGCGTAGCGGGTAAAGCTGCCACCTGCAGTGCCGGCATCCCATATCGGCACCGGTTTGAGTCCCGCTGGCTGCTCCACTTCCCATCCAGCTCTCTGCTATGGCCTGGGAAAGCAGTAGAAGATGGCCCAAGGAGTAGGACACCCGGAAGAAGCTTCTGGCTCCTGGCTTCAAATCAGCACAGGTCCAGCTATTGCAGCGATTGAGAAGTGAACCAGCAGATGGAAGACCTCTCTTTCTTTCTGCCTCTCTTTCTCTCTGTGTGTAACTCTGACTTTCAAATAAATAAATAAATCTTTAAAAAATTAAGATAAAACAACTAACATGAAATGAGGGGTAGACATTCAGCGTGATGGTTGAGCTCCCAGTTGGGATGTGTGCATCTCGTATCAGAGTGCCTGGGTTTGAATCCCAACTCTGCTTCCAATTTCATGTTTCTGCTAATAAACAGCCTTGGAGGTTGCAGGTGATAGCTCCAGTAGTCGGGCCTCTGCTACTCATGTGGGAGACCTAGATTAAGTTCCCAGATCCCAGGTTTGCCCTCCATGATGAGGCCGTTGTGGACATCTTGAGTGTGAACCAGAAGAAGATAGCTCTCTTTCTGAATATCTGTCTGTCTTTCTGTCTCTCTCTCTGTCTTCCTCTCAAATAGATAAAAATAAATAACAATTAAAATAAAGTAAGAATTCACAAAGTGGGAGAAGGCACAAAAATATGAAAAGAATAAGCAATCTGATAACAAGATGATCAAACAAATTAAATAAGAATTTTGTAGAACAGCAACACGAAAGAATAATACATACATGAAAATCCAATGTCAACCCCACTAGGGATTAGTAAATACAAATTAAATGTGACACTGCTTTAAACCTATCAAATTTGTTTTAAAACTGAAAGATCTGATATTATCAAACATTAACAAGGATGCAGGAATATGAAATTGTATAACAACTTTGAGAGAAACGATTCAGCGTTAATTTGTGAAGATAAAGACATAGACTTTGGTGGGCATTAGGTACAGAGGTTAAGATGTTCCTTGGGATGCCTGAATCCCATATTGGAGTGCCTGGTTTGAGTCCCAGCTCCTCTGCTTCTGATGTAGCTTCCTGCTAATGCACACCCTGGAAAACAGCAGACAATGTTTGAAGTACTTGTGTCCCTGCCACCCAGGTGAGAGACCCAAAAGGAGTTCCAGGCTCCTGGCTTCAGTCTGGTCCCAACCTGGCCAACCGCTGGCTATTGTGGTCATTTGGACAATGAACCAGCAGATAAAATATCTCTCTTTGTCTCTGTACTTTTCAAATAAAGTAAAATAAATAAATAAAATTATAAAAAGATATAGATATATACCACAGGACTAAACAATTCAATTTCTATGAACATTTCCTGAAGAGATATTTTCATATCCCTTCACAAGAGTACAGGTTTATTAAAGTTAGAAACAGTAAATTAAGAAAAAAAGGAAACATAAAACAACCAAATATCCAAAAACAAGGGAAAGGAAGGGAAAACTATAGTGTAGAACATTAAGGAATGGAGTAGTATAGAGATGTAAAAAGAATGAGTCACAGCAACATGGAAGAAGCGTATCACTATGAAGGTTACAGAAAACAAAATGTCTATCAAAGGATTATGTAAAGCATAATTCCACTTAAATTTAAAAGTGTATAAAACTACTAAGCATATAAACTATAGATATAAATGAATGCATGTGGTAAAGAAATGCATTGAAATGATAAACAAAAATCAATGTAGTAGTTACCTCAGGATAAAGAATGGAGTTTAGGGAGAATGAGGTTAGAGAGGGACATTGCAAGAAGCTTAAATATTTAGTAAATGTTCATTTTTGAAAACTTGAATGCTAGTAAACAGTGGTTAGATGAATTGTATATGTGCATACACATGCATGTATATATGTAATTTTTAATTAAATTTTAATGTGTAGAGCAGTTTTATGCCTTTGATTGGAAAGTACAGAGTTCCCATAAATCGTGTTCTCTCCAACACCCCCCCCACACACACACACACAATCTCTCACAGTATGGATTTCACTTCCCACAATGATACATTTGTTACAGTCAATGAACCTACACTGGCACACGATTATCACTGAAAGTCCATAGGTTACATTGGTGGACTTTTGATGTTCCATATTCCACAGATTTGGACAAGTGTATAATGACTTCTCCTACCATTGTAATCTCATACAGATTAGCATACTACTCTAAAAATCCTGAACCCTTTTAAACCACTAATCTTTTTATTATCTCTAGTTTTGCCTTTTCCAGAATGCTATATAGTTGGAATTGACTTCTTTCACTCAGGAACATACTCTTAAGTTTCCCCCATATCTCTTCATGGCTAGATAGCTCATTTCTTTTTAGCTGAGTAATTTCAATTTGGGGCTAAAAGGTTTTTAAATTCTGGTTTAAAAAAATCTGGTTAAATTTTTAAAGTACATTTCTTTTAGGATTGAATTTTATAGAGTTTTAATTTACCTTCATGAACATCATTTTTCAACTTGTGAGGATGTAAAAAAGGTGATAACATGAATATATGAATTTCTCTACGGTTTACATGTTCGTGCTTTATCTTAATACACAGAGTACACTTTTCAATTTTATGAAAAACTCCATGGTTTCCTATTAGGCTATCTTGGCATTTAGTGATATTTCTTACAAGGGGGGTAAGGGTGCCATACAAGTTATCTTTATGGCTGTACATACCTGGCAGTACAATATATTAACAGGCTAAATTGCATGGGTCTACAGTGAATTGTATAAACATTCAGTGTAGTAAAGTAATGCTTCTTTGTAAAAGCTCAAGTATCTTACAGTTGATTTTATTAGAATTCACAATCTTTCCCTTAGTGTATCCCTGTAAAGAAGAGAATAGAATTTCTGAAAGGCTTACACTGACTATCAAAGGAAAGCAAAGTCGCTTGCAAAGTCAAGGGATTCTGTTTTTTGTTCTCCTTCCCTGTGAATAGTATAAGAAACCATTCAGGCAGGTTCTTTGCATTCCTGACATGCAAGCCTGCATGGATGAAGTCCTTTTTCCAGAAGTCAACCACCTTGCTGTCAGCTCCAATGTCAGCCCCTTCAAACTCTGTTTCCGTAATAAACCCTGACCTGGCATGACCACCTCCTTCATGGTTCAGGAGTCATTGAAGAGCCAGCAAAGATCAAAGCTGGGTCTCTCCCGAATGAAGCTACTGACTGTGCCCAATTGTGTATAATTATATGTAGACAACTGTCCTCTTGGGACTGAGCAGAGGCAAGCAGACATGGATTTCTACCACAGTGTTAGAGCTTAAGGGACAGTTCCTTATTCTGTAAGCCACCCAGCTGTAGGATTGGACAACATAGCACCACTTAGCATTTGGACAGCAAACCGTTCAAAAATCTATATCCTGTCCACTGTCACATAGCTGAAGAGATGGCTTCTTTTTTTTCAGCTTTTGTACTTGCTAGCTTTAGTGCTATCTATGTGAAGCCTGTGCTGTTCAAAGCAGGCAACTTTTGCCCTCGATGTAAAGTTGTCATGAGCTGAATCAACACCCATTTAGAGAGGTTTGGAAGTCAGCAGTTGCAGCTTTCTCAGTATTGTTTGTGGATGCGCCAAGTTCAAACTAATTTGGAAAACTTAAAGCTCAGAGATTTTGATCACTGAATTATTGGGGCACAAACATACGCATGTTTTCTAAGGTAAATATGGGATGTGTGAGTTATTTACAAATATTCATTCTAAAGTTGAAATAAGGTTTGGATTTTGATGAACTGTTTTATTTGGGAACATAGAGACTGGCTAGAAGCTCTGGCTTCTTCTGACCATACTGAGTGGTTTTGAAATCATAAAGCAAATACAGTTGTGGTGCCACAGAGCTAGTTTTGTCTATCAGAACAATATCCTGTTTGGCTTCTTGCTGGGCCAGCCCCCACATGCCACCTGCCCCTCTGCTAGGCCTTAGGGCCCCACCACTGTGGAGAACTCTAAAAAGTTCCAACACCCGACACCACCTGCAACACTGCAAGGCGTATTGGCTCCATTTCACTGTTTTAGTTGATGATGATCCACAGTTCAACTGCACAATATTGCAATGATGAGAGAACATTTCCTGGACAGCTTTTTGGCAATGTAGTTTCTTTGCTAATAAAGCAAAGAAGAGTGACATTGTTGTTCTTGTTACTGTTGTTTTTAATGAAGTTTCATTTCTTTATCTTATTTTATTTTTTCTTTAGGAAGCCAGACAGCTAGGCACTCTGTGTGTTTGTGCACATGCGTGCACACATGTGTTTATACAATGTAGTAACTATATCAGATTGCATTACAAGGATAATATTAAATGTTCTGGTGGGTTCAATTAATTTTTAACAAATATACATTCTCTTTTCCCTGTTTCTGAAAGAAGAATACTTCCTCAATCCATTAATGCTAGACATTCCATCAATGTAACACGCTTTTACTAATGGAATGTAACTGGAAGTGACAATGTGCTGGTTGTAGGGCTGGCCTCAAGAAGTATCATATGTTTCTATTTGGCCTTCTGGGAACTTCTGACTTTTACAGGGAGAAAAATACACCCCAGATAACTGTCAACCATCCAGCCTAATAAATGTGGTACTTGATCCAAAACCAAAGTAGAGCCATTCCAGCCAAACTGCCCAGCCAGTAGCAAGAAATGAATGCTTATTGATGTAACTAATGGAGTTTGAGGGTGATTTGTTAGGCAGCATTATGTTACATTTTAGCTAATGGATATTAGTGTGATCTATAATTTCTAAATATATTCCTGATATATAATTCATACAATTAATCCCTTTGAAGTATACAATTCATTGGTTTTAGTATATTCATGGAGTTTACATGGTCATCATCACAATTTAAATTTAAAACATTTTCATGAATTCAGAAAGAAAGCTTGCAGTCATGAGCATCACTCTTCACGCTCATCGCCAGCTTCAAGAAACCACTATTCCATGTTGTATCTCTATAAATTCTCCTACTATAGACTTTTCCTATAAAAGGAAGCATGTTAATATGTGGTCTTTTGTGATGGGCATCTTTCACTTAATGCCTTCAAGGTTTATCCACATTGTAGCATGTATCAATACCTCATTCCATTTTATGGCCAAATAATATTCCATTGTATGGGTATAACACATTTTATTTAGTAATATCTTAAAGTTTAACTCAGTCTATTGAATGCCATTTACACAGAAATATAAAGATGCTAATGAAAAGTTTTACCATACACCATGGTGATAAAGATTGTTTTAGAAATGTCAGCCTAGAGGGGCCAGTACTGTGGCATAGCAGGCAAAGCTGCCACCTGTGATAATGGCATCCCATACAGTTGTCAGTTCAAGACCCAGCTGCTCCACTTCTGATAAGGCTCCCTGCAAATGGCCCAGGAAAGCAGCAGATGGCCCAAGTTCTTGGGCCCTTGGCACCCACATGGGAGACTTGGACAAAGCTCCTGGCTCCTGACTTTGGCCAGGCCCTGCCCTGGTTGTGGTGGCCATCTGTGGAGTGAATCAGGAGATTAAAGCCCACTCTCTCTGTCTCTCCCTCTCTCTCTGTAGCTCTGCCTTTTGAATAAATAAATAATATCTTTTTTAAAAAAAAATATCAGCCTAGACAAAACATAGGTTCTATCTGATCCAGCATCCAGTATTATTTTTAAGCAGAGAGAGAGAATGAAAGGTATTAGTCTGTTCTCTAAGACATTGTGTTCAGAACTTAGTTATGCATATTAAATATCTCAACATTTAAAAAATAACCTATCAAGCAGTGATTTAGATAACTCTTCTGTAATGTAGCTGTACTGTTATTCCATAGCCTATTTCTGATTATTTTACAGATTTACATAGTTGAATTAGTCCTTATTTTAATATTATCAAAAATACTGTGAGTACTCTTCAGTAGCCCTGTGACAGACTTAACCATGGTATTAACACTATGGTATTCTAGGAGAAAATGAGCCGGGCTATACATCATAGGAATACTTTTGCTTCCACCTCTTACTAGATGTTTATTCATGTGCTTTCAAATTCCAAAATATTAGCCATCATTTATTAAGCAGTTTCATATGTCAGGAAACAATGTTCCCAGCACTTGAAATGTATTTTTCCATTTATTGCTCACATCAACCTGTGAGTAAAGTACCATTAATATTCCAATTTCAAAGATGAAGAAGCTGAGACTGAGAGAGAAATGAAGTGATACATCCAAGCTTGGGACCTATGAATTCTATTTAGAAACCTCTGATTCCCAACCCAACACTAGTTGCAACTGGCCACAAATGTCTCTGAGTCACCATTTGCCTTTCTGTGAAATGGAAGAGTATCTATGTAATCATCACAGCAAGATGCTATGGTATATGTGCAGAATGGAGAACTATTAGGGTAGCAAGGAACAGACAGACACGTATTATCTTCAGTGATGGGATTTTCCTAGCTATACATGGGAGAAGGAAAATGAAATAGAACAAATTATCATCTCTCCAGTCACTCTGGGCTGCAACCACTATCTAGCTTGGACACACCATAGATCTCTTAGAAATTGGCAAAATAGTTTATCATAGTTTAAAAGACATTCTGGGCACTGGCCTCTTCTCAATGCTCCCTTTTTTTCTCCAACATAGTTTCCAGTCTTCCAGTATGGAGAATTCCTCACACAAAAACACTTGAGGGGAAAATGGCCTCCTCTACCAAGTCAATGTATGGATGAAAGGTCTGGGCATGAGCTTTGTCATTTTGATGAATAAAGGACATCTTAGGGTCACTTTTTAGAACATGGTTGTGAGTCTTGTGGATAGGACTTCAAGGCTCTTCTCTGAGGAAAATTGATTCTGGACAGAGAGCAAAGCCCTATATTAAATAGAAGATTATAGCACTCTTCTCTTACCTCCTCCCATTAAATTATAACCTTGAAGAAATCCAAGAATAAAGGATAGCACTCCATATGTTAGAGAAAAACAATAGAAGTATATATAACTTTTGAAATAGATTAAACAATGTGAATATTTCCTAGACTTTGATGTTTTCAAAAAATATCATTAATCAGTACTCTGCCTGATTAGAGAGGCAATACGGCCCAGTGAGTATGACAGACCTAGGTTTAAATACCTTCTTTCCTTTCTCTACATATGCATATACATAATCCTAACTAACTTCTACTTTAGTTGGGGGAGGGTTGGACACACAAGTTAAAAACTTGTAGCTACTAAAGGGATATAAGTAAATACGTGTATGGTATGAGGTATGGGTGAGTATAAAAACAGAATGGACATAAGATTAAATAGAGAGAAGAAAAACAAGCTTTACGACACAAAAGAAATAGAATAATTTGGATTGGAGGATGATGATGACAGGATTAGGCAATAATTGTGAGGGTTTGCAGAATTTTTTTTTTCCCACAGCTTCCTAAAGTAGTCTACTTGACTTCAGTTGGCTCCCAAGTCCAATGTCCCCTTACCATTGCTTCCAATTAGTCCTTGTAAAATATGAATGTTGCCATGCTATACTCTTTGCTTAAAAACTTGAAAGTTCAGAATAAAATACCATCTCGTTTTACCTATTTTCTGTCCATGTGCTCAGCATTATCACCAGCTATTCCCTATGCACATTGGATTCCCCAGATCAAGGAAACTCTCAATTGATCTGTAAATACACCTTGCTTTTTCATATTTCCAAAGCTTTGCATATAGTATCCAAAGCCCCAAATGCCTCTTTGCTTTTCTACTTGGATATTACAATATCCTCAGATTGCCTATGGGCTAGCTAATATTTAGAAATAAACCTTTCTTTTCTAAACATTTGGTGAGTGCGTACTCAGTGGGATCCATACTCTCTTTTCTTAGCTAACTCACAATTTCAAGTCGCTGTTTTTATCATGTTATGCATGTCTCTTCTTTTACCAACTGAATTTGAGTACAGAACATCTGATTTGGTTACATGGATCCTAAGAATATGAACTTTAAATCTGTAAACCAGGCAAATACATCATTATAATCACATATTAATGTAGCAGTCATTTTAATTTTAAAATTTAATCATTTAATTTTATATTAATCTTAACTTTACTGATGATATCACAAGGAAAAATTAGAAAAAGTAGCTCCACTTGATGAAATGACAAAAAGTCTTTCAAAAAGTATTTCAAAAAGTATATTCAAAAGTATTTCAAAAGTATAAAGAACAAATGCATGAATGCAAGCAAAATAACTTATTAGTTCATAAATAAATCTTCAATACCCAATACATGCAGAGATGCTATCTAAGCACTGTGGCACAATTCAAAAGAAGGCCAAAAGCATCCCCTGGCATGTAGAGCTTATGACATGATTATATTTATCCAGTGTCACTTTTGATAAGGCAGTGATGAAAACTCTTTTGCTATTTTTTTCTTTCAAGTGGATTTTTGTTTCTGGGTAGCAGATGAAGGCTATGGCCCACAAGATCATCACTTCTTTCAAGTAGATTCAGAAGTCTTTTACAAGTATAACTTGTTCATCTGTATTTTTCATTGCCTGACAGATTATATTCCACATAATAGATTAATTGATTGAATACATGAATGAATGAATTTACAGATGGGTGATGAATAAATGAAGAGTGTACTGCTTTCCTCCAGTATCCATATTTCTTTTATGAGAAGCATCTTCCTTAAGAAGACATCCACAGAATATATGAGAATTCCTAGTAGGAGATTTTGTTTACAGAAAGCCAATTTTCTGATCAACAGAACAGTCATTAGAAAGTTTGGGGGGGAGGAATAAAGCTAACAAAAATAAATAAAGCCATACAGTCAGTACGAACATTCTTAGCGCTGGTTTTCCCAGTAGGTAACTTAGGTGCATGTCCAGGGCACCAGCACATCAGGGGCAACCAAGAAAGATAAGTCTGTTAGCAACCTTATCTGCATACTGCAATCAGAAATCATATAGAAAAGTTATTTTCATTACAACACACATATACATGTTATTTCAAAAGGCAAAATTGCAATTTTAATTACAAAATACATTTTTAAGATCTTAATCTGGCCCTGCTGACAGTGAAGTTTCCAACAATGAGACAAGCAGATCTCACTCCTAGCAAAGATTCAATTAGCAGGCATCTCAGAAAATGACCCAGTTGGATACTGTGTTTGGTGGTGAAATAGATATCCTGAAGTCAAAAAGGAACTCTGCTTTTTATGTACTCTGGGATGGGGGTGGGGAGTGGCAGGGTGAATATGGGTTGATAAAGAGCTATAAAGCGAGTTGGAATTCACATTTTCTTATCTGTATTTACAGCAGAAAATGATGTCTATACTTCTGTGGTTGCATATCTGTGTGTCTAGGAGTTATGAAATTACCAATTGTGCTGAACAATTGCAGGAAAGGATGGAAGAGAAATCCTGCACATGTTGGTTTTTCAAAATTCTTTTGCACTTTTCAATATGCAACAGTAACAGCAATTTTAATATTCAGGGTTTGTTTATATCTGGTCTCATTCTTTTTTTTTTTTTTGCCATTTTATAGTTTCCCTACATTCCCTAAAGATTTTCCTCTTGCAAATAAAAGAGCTTAATTATTTCTATAATGGAAGGATTAAAGTTTCCATGAGCAGTGTTTTTTTCTGTTTAAAAATCATTGTAGGTATAATAAAAAGCAAGTAATTCATGACCAATGCAGCTGATCAAGGAAGAATCTGAGTGAAAACTGAAAGACAAGAAATACATAAGAAGTTAAGTTACTTTTTATTTTTCTTTCTTTTTTTAAGTGCTATTATTGGCTGCTAACATCCAGGTCAGGACCAGGGAGAATAAATTAGCGGGGTAAAGCCATAACACAATAGCTGATGCTCTTGCAGCCTGTTTTTTTGTGTTTATGCAATTTCCATTGCACCAGTTCAAGGCATGTCTAGGTAAGTTATGTAACAGCTGCCCAGAGAATTTCATTTTGTTGTAGTTACAGCAGTTTAGATATGCCTTCCATGCATGCCATTTTTACTTGCTGTTTGAAAAACAGCTAAGCTAACCTTTTTAGGTTTTTGATGTTAACTTATACTGTACCTTGCTGTTTAAAAACATTTATTTATTTGAGAGACAGAGAGAAGTAGGCAGACAGACCGACAGAGCTCCCATCCATTGATTCACTCCCAAAATGCCCACAACAGCTGGGACAGGGCTGGAGCTGAAGCTGGGGACCAGGAACTCAGTCCAGGTCTCCCATGTGAATGGCAGGAGCCGGATCCCTTGAGTTCTCACCATTGCCTCCCAGGATCTGTATTTACAGGAAGCCGGAATTGGGAGCTGGAGCTGGGTATCAAACTCAGGCACTCTAATGTGGGACTTAGGTGTGTGAACTAGTGTCTTCATTGGTAGGCTTAACACTCACCCCATTACTTGCTTTCAAAACTTATGTAGTTGGAGTCCGTGCTGTGGCGCAGCGGGTTAATGCCCTGGCCTGAAGCGCCGGCATCCCATGGGGGTGCCGATTCGAGACCCAGCTGCTCCACCTCCAATCCAGCTCTCTGCAATGGCCTAGGAAAGCAGTAGAAGATGGCCCAAGTCCTTGGGCCCCTACACTCGAGTGGGAGACCTGGAAGAAGCTCCTGGCTCCTGGCTCCTGTCTTCGGATCGGCACAACTCCAGCTGTTTCAGCTAATTGGGGAGTGAACCATCAGATGGAAGACCTCTCTCTCTCTCTCTCTGCCTGTACCCTCTCTGTGTAACTCTGACTTGCAAATAAATAATATTTTTTTAAAAAATTACTTATGTAACGTATTTTTCTTAAATGGTCTACTTCTTACTCCTACTCTGTGATGAAGGTCTCTAATATTCAAAAATAGTTTCATTTTATTGAGCAAAAACAGAACACAATATCCTCAAAGTATATTTCTCTGTAGGCTGGTCTCATTTAATGCTGAGAGATGCAACATGACCAACATCATATAGCTTCATCAACCCAGCCCAGCATCTTTCAGGCATGCTTTTGGGCACTACACTCTGGAGAGTAGTGATTATGCAGAGAAGTTGATTGGCAGTGATGCTAATTCATTCATTAGGGGTATATGACACTAAACATTTACAGAATCCCTGCCCTCATGGAGATTCAACAAAAATATTCCCTCTTAACACAGTCTTTCTTCTCTCATTTATTTGGGGGATAACTATTGAGCGGGCTGAAGTTCTAGTTGCTTGTCGTAGGGAAATTGAAATCATGTTGAAGAAGTTGCTCATTCTATTTCTTCGGGTCTTGAGAAGGAGGAACCGGATGTTTGGTGATTTACATTTATTTTCAAGTTTCTATCTTCCTTTCTGAATCTGCAAGAGCAGGTAGGCTTCTATGATTTTGACTGTGCCCAAAAGGCAAACTGGAATATTCTGAATTTTTATATGTTTTCAATCTGATCTGGCCTCTAGCATGCTGGTAGCATACATGATTTTTTTTCTACATATAGCCATGGAGTTATTCAAAAATCTCTCCTTAGTTTCCAGCTCCATTGTCTGACCTCAAACTTGATCCATGCTAACTTTCTTTTTCTGTCTTCACTCTTTCCCATTCTCTTTCTTGTTTCCTCTAATCAAATCTTTTCCTGTAAAGCTCCTTGCCATTCTTTTCTTTATACACTTTTATTTTTTAAACTCTAAGAAATATTTCAAACACGCAGAAAAACAAGAGAATTTAATAAACACATATGTACACTGAGATTAAATATGCATTATTCACAGGAATATTTTGTATAAAATGAAGACTTTCTGTTCTTTGAATATTCCAAGGAAAAAATTCTATACATTATGTACTTTGGTGAATGTTTATGTGTGGATGTAGATTTTAAAATACTGATTTAATTTGGTTTCACATTCATAGGGTCATTCAAAATTTCTGCTCCTATCTGTGTCACTTTGGTAACTTTTATTTTGGATAGTTATATATATATATATATCCTGGAAAAGGTCAATTTAAGTTTCTAATTTCATTGGAGTGCATTTTCCCAGTTTTTGCCTGTGATTTTTTTTTCTTTGCCCCAGATAGATTCTCCTTTAGCCTTCCTGGAAGATTTGAGAAAATAGATCATTGAGTTTAGAGACTCTCTCTGTGCTGAGGGGCTCAAAGAGAAGATGTCCTAAGTTATGTGCTGTAACTTGGGAATTTGTTTTCTAATAAAACTCCTAAAGCAGCAGAAACATTAAATTTGCAGCAATCATATATGAATTTGGCTCACTGGGGTTTTTCAGTAGCGGATTTTTAAGCTTTAATTATTTAAACTAGCAAGACCCTATAGTTAGGTTTTACTTCTAATAATGAAATAATTACATGAGAATATCTAAGTGCTGATTTCTCCCCAGCATGCATGCATTAAAGTAGAAAATACATTGATTTTTCTTCCAATGATAACAGAAGGGAAGGTCATAGTTTCCAAAAAGTCTCATTCCAGAAACATTCATGCTTGGAATACTGTATTCTCTATTTAATGAGAATAAAATGTGTGGGTGGTTGAGCAAGTGTGTCATTTTTGGCTTTGATTTCCCAAAGTAAAGAATATCAAGTAATTTAATAATTTAAAATGTGTTAAAAGCCTTTTATTAAATCTCAAGAAGTGCACTATAATCCTTTCTTACATTGTAAGGTATGTGAACCAATATTTATTGTTAAAATTACCTCAGGTTTCTATTTTAGTACCCAATATCTATGGGCCCTACTAGTTGAGCTCTCCTGGGACTGAAGAAAACCCAGTGTGAGCTCTTGGGTCCTTAGTAAATAAATCTGTGTAATGTAGCAAGGTGTTATAACCAGTGACAAGATGCTATGAGGAGGTTTCTAAGGCTTACTAGGAACACAGAAGAAATAAAGTGAAAGAATTACTAATATATTGGCATGTATTTTCTTAGCACTATGCCAGGTACATTATTGACAATATTTTATTTAAACTTCACAACAATTATTTAAGGTTAATATTCTTATTATATTTGTTTTATCCCTGTAGAAATTGATGCACAAACAAGTAAAATAATTTCCCCTAAAATACAATAAGCATTGATGGCAGAGTCAAGCACTGGGTCTGTCTTTCTCTACTCTAAGATCCATATACCTCACCTAAATACAACAGTGTTCCCCTGACAGGGGAAGGACAAGAAGTATGGGATGTAAATAGATGAAATTAAAGTCAAGGTGAATTTTTTGTGACATCAGAGTAGTATTTTTAGCCTAAAGACTTCCCTAATGTTTAAAAGGTAGAATTACCCATCTAAACTGTAAGATGCATTTGATGCCATTGTTTAGTGAGTCTCCTCCTATCACTTTAAAAATATTAATCAGCAGTTGTATTGCTCTTTCAAGCAAATGTCCATCTGCTTCTTAGTGTGCAGTTACCTTGACAAGGCCCTTATCTTCTGTTTCTCTCAAATACATCTTCTTGCATATCTCGATCCTAGAGGACCATCTTCAGTGATGCCCACACTCAAGTCCACAGAGTTGTGAGTGTGAAGGAAAAGGAATGATGGAAAGGGAGATATTGAAGAGGGGGGAGGAGAGAGTGACTGCTTCAAGGTGTTGAATACACTATTACATAATATTTATTTTCTTCTCTCTGGAGAGTAATTGTACATATTATAATCACAACTGTACAGAGGTAACATGATACGGAAAACAGCAAGTTCTTTGGAGTCAGATAATCATGACAGTGATATTGATGATAAATAATGCTAACGATGTTAATAATGGAAGCAGCAGCGGCTATAATTTACCAAGCACTAACTCTGTGTGCCAGCTGCTCTTTTGAGCATTTCACATGTTCTACCTCAATTAATTCTTCATTAACTCTACTAGGCATTTACTACTATTTTTCCCATGTCATAGATGTGGAAACTGAAGTATAGAGTGCTTAAGCAATTGCCAAGGTCACAAAGGAAGTAGCAGAACTAGGCTTCCATGCCAAGCAGTCTGACTCCAATATATGTGATCTCAAGTCATTCTGGGTTCAAATTTACAGCCATCATGTCAAAGTTGTGTGACTTGGAGCATATAAATTACTTCCCTGAGTTTTGTGTTTCTCATATGTGCAATCAGATTGCTGTGGTGTAGATCATAGAAGATGATGTACAGAAAGGCACCTACCTGCACAGCCCTGGCTCATAATAAGGATGCAGTAAACATTTACTCTTCTTCCTCCTTCTTAGTGGCTGTTTTGGACCATGTTTTCTCAATTGCGATCAAGAAAACACTTTTATCAGAATCAACTTGGGTGCTAATTTTAAAATGTGCTAATATTTCTGATGCTCAAGGAAATTCTGGCCATAGCTGGAAGGTTTGGTATAAACAAGCGAGATAAAATTCTAATGCCATTCTCTGGCAAGTAGCAATAAAAAGAAATTACTAAGTACCCTTTGAATTTTGAATACGTGTAGCTTTCTGGCCATCGGAATCAACAGCATCACAAACACGTCAATGAAATATATGAATTTGGCTAAATTTGACACCATCATTTAACCCCATTAAAGATACGATAATGAGATTAGCAAAAATATCTATATTATGGTGGCCAGCTCTACTCATTGTATTGCCAAAATAGTAGCACAAATGCAGGTAAATGTATTCATATAAGTACACATATGAGATTAAGAGTGCAGATGGCTACAGACACGCAGAGCAAAGATAAAATACAGATAATTCTTCAGAGCACACATAGACCCTTCTGAAATGCACAAGTCCAAGAAGAAATACCATGTATTTACCTAATGAACTTTATATGGGAAGAGGTTTGTGGTCAGAAAGAGATAACATTCTTCTCCTCTAGGGTAACCTTTGGAAAGACCCACCTCCTTCAAATTTACAGAGTCCTTATCCAAAATTTCAGGAGGGAAAAGGAAATCATCTGGGATATGTTCTTTCTAGTATTTTGCACTTGAAGATAGATAGTGCATTAGTTAAATCATTCATTCAAATGTGTATTACCTATCATGAAATAAAACAAAGCTTGAGAACCATTTACATTATTCAGCTTTGCGTTACTGCAGGGACATAACTGATACACGCTGCTTATGAAGAAAAGAGGCTGATTTTAGCTCGTGGTTTTGGAGGTTCACAGTCCAAGGTTGGACAGCCTCACTGGTTGAGCATCTGATGAGACCAAAGGATGGCAGTAATGGAGCACATGCAGGGGAACAATCACATGGTGAACCAGGAAGCACAGAGAACGACTAGGGCAAATTTGGCTTTTAAAGCATACTCTCGTGAGAACTACCTCCCAAGAGCACATCCCCATTCACCAAAGGGCATCCCACTAGGCCCATCTTCTAAACACCATAATTAGTTCAAGCCTTCACCTACCTAGCACTGCCAACCCATGACTTTAGGGTTTTAACATAAATGGATGCATGAGTTCAGGAGCCACATTCTGTTCAAATCCTAACACCATTCATGTAGTAGTTTCACAAGTAATTATGGAGTAATCAAGTTACCAGGGAAGTTTTGAGGGTCCTGTAGGCCAGTATTTCTCACATATTAATGTGTACTTGAATAATATAGGGAATCTTGTTAAAATGCAAACTCTGATTCTATAAGCCTGAAGTAGGTGCCCAGGATTCTGCATTTCAAACAAGCTACTGCCCTGAGGTCGTCATCTTAAGTAGCAAAGCTATAGTCCATATTGCACATTTCCAATTTACCTTCTGATCATAGATCAGACTTTGATCATTCTCATTCGTCTCAGGCTCCTTTCATCAAAGTGTGCAAACCTGAATCAGAATTGTCTGGAGGTGCTAATTAAATATGCAAATACCCCCAGGTAATACCACTGCACATTAAAGTTTTAAAAACACTGCTTTAAAAAAAAAAAACAGTGACTAGACGTTACTCTAGTTTGTGAAGCTAGCTTCAACTCTTCAAGTTACTGCTGGCCAGTAGTTCTCCAACCCTCAACATATTAGAATCACCCAGGGAGATGTAAAAAAATTACCAGTGTTCTGGTGTTCTGGTTTTATCCCAGACCAATTAAATTGGGACCTCTGGGGAAGGGCCCAGGCACCTGTTTTAAAACAAACAAACAAACAAAAACTATGTGTGTACAGACATGTATGTACAAACCATTGCTAGAGAGCAAATTGCCTTTTTATTTAAACTTAGGAATAAGTTTGATCCAAATAGAAATTCTGGAGTTAATAGAGATTTTCTTTGTCAGCTCTCCTTTTCGGGCTCTTTTCGTAAGCACTTTTCCTGCTCAGGGTACCCATTACATGTGTGTTCTTCTTGCTGCCCAAGATTTCCTATCATGATGACTCAGTGATTGCATGTGTCCATAGTCCTGGTTTCATCTCTTCATCAAAAGCAAGCCTGTGTCCCATCTCCTATGAACCATTTTTTCCCTGCCAGTAAGTGGAAACAACTTAATCAGAAAAACCAATCCCAGGTCATGCGTAAATTAATGTGCTGTCCCTCTTTGGTAATACGTTCCCTTAACCCAGTTTAAATAGACTTTAAGGCCCTCCTGAAGTTGAGACTCTCAAGCATGACTGTTAGAATAATGTATATGTGCCTCAAATGAGCAGCCGCCTGCTCCAAATCACTGTTAGCCCTGGTCTTGCTTAAAGAAAGACTCCTGGTTTTTGGTTGATTTTGTTATAAATGACATTTTTTCATCATAAATACTGTACATGATATTATATGATACCCTGTGTTTTTTTAAAAGAATAAAATGCTAAATGTGACAAAGAAGTCATTTTGATGGCAGTTGCTTTTGTTATGAAAAAGGGATTTAATAATTTTTAAAATATGTGCTTTTCTAAGTATGAAGAGGTGGGGGAAGTCTTTGATCAGAGCCTTGTAATCAGGGAAACAGAAGAAAACAAAGGATGCACAAATATGAGAAATTGACTACTTCAGAAGGAAACTGCTACATCAACATCAATTAATATTTATTGAGCACCTACTGGGTACACAACACTTGCAAGGAACTTGAAAAATGACATGGACTACATACCTATAAAACATAATTACCAAGGACTATTTTTGGCTATTTGTTTAAATTCATTACAGCAAGGACAGGCAAACAGGGTTGCTTGTAATTTGGTCTCATTAATAAAACTGATTCCCAGGGATACTTACTCAGAATAGAAAATAAACCACATTGAGTTATTATTTTCTATTATTCTGATAATTACAGCTCGTAACACACAGGTGGGGCCAAATGCTGTGCTTTCAAGTGTGTGATTATCAAATTTCAGTCAACAATTCATTCTCAGAGAGGAAGTATGTGCTCCAGCACCACGCTGGAGACTTTCTTTCTTTCTTTCTTTTTTTTTTTTTTTTTTGATTTTTGACAGGCAGAGTGGACAGTGACAGAGAGAGACAGAGAGAAAGGTCTTCCTTTGCCGTTGGTTCACCCTCCAATGGCTGTCGTGGCTGGCACGCTGCAGCCGGCACACCACGCTGATCCGATGGCAGGAGCCAGGTGCTTCTCCTGGTCTCCCATGGAGTGCAGGACCCAAGCACTTGGGCCATCCTCCACTGCACTCCCGGGCCATAGCAGAGAGCTGGCCTGGAAGAGGGGCAACCGGGACAGAATCCAGCACCCCGACTGGGACTAGAACCCAGTGTGCTGGTGCCGCTAGGCGGAGGATTAGCCTATTGAGCCACGGCGCCGGCCTGGACACTTTCTTTACCTATCCTTTGTGGAATTAGTGAAGACTATTGATTTTGTTGTATGGGATGAGGTTGATTATGCAGGTGTGTTGCAATATCACTGAGGTGGGTGGAAAAAGAAATGAAAATGATTCCATAGCTTGAATATAATAGTCATGTTCACTTCCTTATGCACATGGATGGCAAATTATACACATATATCTCTTCTGCTTTGGAAGTGGTGACAATGTTTGAACTATGTGACATAATCACCTGAAAACTTTAGCTAATGTATTTCTGTTTGATTTCAATGGAATGAGTTGAAGAACCTGGGATATATTCAGTGGCAAATGCCAAGATAACTTAACTAGAAGATTCAAGCTTGAGACAGATTAAGACGATCTGAAAATTCTGTGAACATTAACTTCTCCTAGGATGTGGAAATTGGCCATGATACTTGAAATTCAGAGAAAATTAATATTTGACACAGATTCTCACACTAATCAATTCAATGAACCATTTTTTAACAGTCTAGTTGGGCATAGTTCTTCTATTACTCTGAGTAGAAATAAATTTTGCAAATATTTTATTTCATGTCTGTATAATGTATACATTTTCTACTTCTGGAAAATATCTTAGGTGCTTATCTTGTCAGGTAAGAAAAATAGATTAAGGAAAACTTAATGCATGTTCTTAGCACTCCAGGATGTCTGTAGCCTGCTCCATACCCATGCCTTGAAAATGATGCATTTGAGCAGCCTAGAGAGGCACTGTCCCAATACTATGGGTCATATTTCCAATTTTTATTAAAATTATGATTTGCCCTGGGCCTGTGAGGGTACACTTATCTGCCTGGCTTGATTATATTCACTCTGAAGGTGGTCCAAGGTGAGAAACTTTCTGTAGATGAAGAAATAACTTGGATGGATTTGCTTGGAAGTCAGCGAATAATATGTACTCTTACTCTCAACTTTTACTGTATTTCGTAAAGAAAATAGAGTGGTCACAGAACAGATTGGAAACAGTGTGCCTAATCCTAGTAACTACTAAGCAATGAGTATTGTCAAGAAGGGGGAATAGAAGGAATAGTTGACAAAACAAAGAAGGAGGAAGGAAAGAGGCAAGGAAAGACAAGTCTGATGGGATACATATCAGAAACCAGAGTACCTACTGATTGAGTTTAATGGCTATCTCTGTTTTTAAAGAGATGATCTGATCAGAAAGATTCCATTTATTCAAGTTTCAGAAAAAGGTTTACCCATTCCTTGTCCACTTGTTTCAGCTGTTGTCTTAAATGAAACGGTAGAATGAAGCAAGGACACAGTTTTCCATGAGGATCAGGAGTTTCCAGACATTGAGTGAGCAGAAGTATTGGCTGCCTTTGTGTGAGATGATCTTTTTAAGGATATATGGATAGAGAATAGCCTTGCAACAGTGAGTACTCCTGCTGGAATAAAGGGCAATGTTGTTTGTGTAAGTACACAGAAAATAATGTGTCCCTCCAGGAGACAATTGTTTATAATGGGCAGTAATGCTTAAGGCTCATTATAAACCATTTGGGTTCCTTAAGCTCAGAGCTTCTCTCCTATCATGCAACCCACTGCCTATGCAGACGTCACCTGACCCCCTTCATACCACGCTCGAGAGGGGCTCAGGGAACTTGCACAAATTCTGATACTCTGGGTACTGCTGCTGCTATGAATACTAAACAGCCCTCTGTATCTGAAACGCGAGACTTGTGTTTTATGCTAGGATTTTTAGCTTGCAAGTAGGGCAAAATATCCGACTTGTCACAGTTAACAACAACAAATCGAATATTCGATGTAGAAGGGACATTAGAAACACGTAGGCTGACATATCAACAGAATAGAGGCTCTGAGAAATCCCACAGTGAGGATTCCACATTGATGAGCCTCATTTTCGCAAATTTGTGTTTGAGCCTAGGTTTTCTTTTTCTTTTGGCATAACATACTAAATGCATTTTGTGGACTTTTAGTTACTGGAGGAAATGGTGCCTTCGGCTGACGTTCAGGCTGCTAAACCTGCCCTGTGAAGTTGCTCTGTCCCTCCTTATCTCTGTTTTATAAATGAGGAAACTGAGACCCAGAATTTAACTTACCTCCCCAGGTCCAAGAAATGATTAACAATAGAACCATGGCTAAATCATATCCAAAAGGTGAGATGACTTAACCCTGAATTTGTTCATAATCCCATTTCAGACTGAAAAGTACCCCTTCCAGGTTTCCTCTGATTTCTCTGACAATATCTATGTGCCCCTCTCCTGAGGATTTTGTTTCTGGCTACTGAAATCTTCAGGCTCAGGAGTATGCGAGGTCAGCACCCTTACCTCAGACCAGGTCGGTTCTGACATCTACGGCCCTAGCCGACCTCCGTGGAACCCAGATGAAGCCTATGCTCCTGAGCACATTCACCTGTAAACACACCCTGACTTGACTTCCCATCTCTGTGCTTTCCGGATTCTCATTACCACTGTCTCTTGGGAGCACATCTGTAAATCCCTTGTACAGAAATCTTGGTCTCCAGGCTGGTTCCTAGGAAATCTGACCCAAGATGGTAATTTAATTATTCAAGTTAATTAGAAAGCCTCTAAGCTTTGGGAGATCAATATTTGTGTACATCTCATCCCCTGCTCGTCTATAAAATCTGATGAGCCGAACTTGGGCTTCAGTAATAGCAACCAATTTTTATCTGTGCACCACGGTGACTCTATACTAGGGAATATATTTTAAAAAACTACTGGGCTCAATGACTGCTGCCACCATCGGAGTAAGAGAAAAGGAATGATTGACTGAGTAAAGGAGGTGCGACAGCGCAAGCTCAATTCATAGATATAGTTGTCATTTAAAAATTATGATGTGCTTACTCTCGGTGAGGCACTGTAGGATATGTAGAAATAAATGACACAGTGCCTTCCTTCAGGCAAAATAGATTTGTTTAAAAAGGCAGGAGAAAGACTTTTGCAATGTGAACAGGATTGTTCCTTGAGTCTAAGATGTACCAAAATTGAGGCTATGTAAAATATTTTTTAAAAAATAGAACTACTTTCTTTACTCACCCAAAAAATTACTAGTTAAATGTTTACCAGATACCATGTAACAAGTACTATGCTAGGCACCAAGATAGTGGTGTTTTAGTGACTATTTAACAACCCACTCAAACCAACCTGTTTTGTTGTGCTTGCTAGTTTCTGGGGTGGCAATATTCCCACTGTGGCTGACTTCACGTTGCCAAGGGGACATCAGTTGTTTCACAAAATATCTGGAAAGTGCAACAACAGAGTCTGGTGAGCCAGGACAAGTCTGCTGTACCACACCACACTACTGCCTGAGGATGTAACAGTGAATTTGGCTTACTGACAAACAAGAACACAAGCAAATTGAGCGCACTTGGGAAAACAAATGAAAAGAGAAAGCTATCCCTAAAGGGAACCCCTAAAAGAGTCTTCGAGCCATCAGGACAGGAAAGGGTCTCCAAAGAGAGGACATTTCCTCAGATACCAGAAACCTGAGAAGGAGTTCAGTAAGTGAAGGGAGGCCTGAAGGTGAGAGAGGGCGTCTCCTTTTAGGGAAATGTGAAGAGTAGGGGCAGGAGTGAAGGCAGCAAAAGATGAGACTGGAGATAGGGCAGGGTAGACCATCACCATTCTCTTAGGACACAGTAAGCACTTTGGATGTTTGCCTAAGGCACCATTTCTTTCAATAAGTTCATAAAATGCCAGTAGGTGGTACACAAGAAGAAAAACCTGAGCTCAAACATGTTTTAGAAATACTAGGTTAATCACTGTTAAGTAATTGGCTTCAGCATATGCCATCGTTAAAGAGTGGCATTCAAGCCAGGTGCAATGCAGCAATGTACAATTACTTATCAGAAAGATTTTAGAGTGTCTATGCATCCTTATCTACAAAAGATGATCACAACTTAACAATGACTTTGCAGAGCAGGAACTGTGCAATTATGATTATGTGAAATTTGTGAATAAACTACAAAGTTTTTTTTCCCCATTAATTAAAAAATGCCTTCACTGTATGATTCCTCAGAGGGTCTAATCTACTAATACACGGTGTGACTGTCCCAGAGTGAAGTATAAGCATACACCATTTCCCCAACCTTATTATCTCCAAATTATTTTTAGGATGTATCTCAGGAGTATTGTGCAAAACATTCAGGGTCCATGTAACACAGTCAAGGAAAGTGTTTGTAAAAACCAATGGGTAGGCTCTGGAAGGTTTCTTTTTCTTTCTTTCTTTTTGGTTTTTTTTTTTTTTTGACAGGCAGAGTTAGACAGAGAGAGAGAGAGAGAGAGAGAGAGAGAGAGAAAGGTCTTCCTTCCGTTGGTTCACTACCCAAATGGCCAGTATGCCGGGCCAAAGCCAGGAGCCAGGAGCCTCCTCCCAGTCTCCCACGTGGGTGCAGGGCCCAAGGCCCTGGACCATCCTCCACTGCCTTCCAGGGCCTTAGCAGAGAGCTGGACTGGAAGAGGAGCAACCAGGACAGAACCAGCGCCCCAGCCGGGACTAGAACCCGGGGTGCCGGCGCCGAAGGCAGGGGATTAGCCAAGTGAGCCGCGGCGCCAGCCTCATGTGTTTCTATTGCCCCTACAACTTCTCAGCTGCCTTCTGCCAAATGTGGAAAGGCATAGGAAAATGTCTGCTTTCATCTTCTTAAAAAAATGTATTCATTTGACAGACAGAAACAGAGAGATCTATCTGCTGGTTCAATACCCAAATGGCTGCAACAAGTCTATGCCAGAAGCCTAGAATTCAGGCATGGTCTTGCATGTGAGCAGCAGGAACCAAAAGTACTTAAGCTATCACCTGCTGCTTCCCAAGTACACATTAGCAGGAAGCTGGAATTGGAGATAGAGTTGGGATCTGAAATTAGGCACTCTCACGTAAGATGCAAGAATCCCAAGCAATGTCCCCACTGCTGTGCCAAATGCCTGCCCTTGATTTCATCTTGGTAGTGAAAACTGAAACAGATTTTCACAGACATCAGTACTAAATTTGCTAGTACTAAATTGTGTTGGTTTCTGGATTTAAAGGGTCTTTCAAAAATATACATTCGTTTGAAAAAAACAGAGGGCAAGATATGGACTTCTCTAGCCTTTTGGACCCATTTTATTTGTCAAAAAGAAAGAATGACAGTGATCTGTCCATCTTGAGAAGATGATAACTTCCCAAATTTGAAGTTGAAATCGTAGCTCAGATGATCAGGTTTTGTATATCCAGTTCAGGGCAACTTTGTTCTATATAAGGAATAAAAGGAATAGGGGTTCAAATAAAGGAGAAAAGGAAAGAAAGGGGAAGAGAATAAAAGAGACCATTTAGCGACCTATCAGAGCTTGATGAAGCCTGATATAATTAACAAACTTGTGATATCTCTAGCAATTGTAATTCCAATTATTTGCTAGCTGAAGGCAAGTTTCACTGCTCTAAGTTAGGAAATCATGTAAATAGCCTAATTAATATAATTTGCCTTATGCTCTACTAAGAAAACAAAAACAAATATGTCATTTTTTAGAATAAATAGCATGGTATAGACTAAATATTATAAATATTCAGTCAGTTTGGAGAACAAATATTGCATATTATGGATCCTTTTCAGCACTTCTATGAAGTTCAGCATGATTTAATGAAATTATGATGGTTGTTTGAGTTTTACAACTACATTACAATAAAAGGAAAGTACTTCCTTTGCATGGATAAGAAGATCCTTGAAAAAAATAGCGTAGTAGAGCTTATAATATTGTGGGCCTGAGGAGACAAAGAAGATTTCATTCTTTTTCTTGCCAGTTTTCTAATCTCCAGAGAACCCCAAAGTTAAAATAAATCTTTTAAAAATTTCATATGCCACTGGTGGAGAGACATAATAAATAATTCCTTGCCATTTCATCATGTAGAATTGAGAGATAAAGCTGTTTGTAAAACCCTAAAAGACTTACAAATCATTTCAACAGGTTGTCATATGTTAATGTCAGCGAGAATTTAATCACCACATGTAAAAATGCCTAATACAATGGTTAGCCTGCATTGCTCTTTATCTGGGGGCTCCACCTCTCCCCTTGATATTTAATCATCTGCCAACTGTCCTGCCTTCTAGTATTTACTACTCAGAGCAATCTAAGACCATCACCATTAAGAAGACAGGAGGAAAGATGATGATTGAGTTAGTAAGCAAGCATTTGTTGTGGCTTTAGATTTTTAGCAGTTCGCTGGACACTGGAAAGTAAGCAAATAAGCAAAGAAGTTAATACCAGATAGGACCACTCCCCTGAAGTATTTTATTCTATATTTGGAGAATCAAAACTTTCACTTACAAATCAGTTACAGATGTCCACTATTAATATGAAGGGCAATAGCCAAGAAATGAGAGATTAAGCTGGAGTGATAACAAATTTGACCTTGAAAATATTAGAGATCAAGTAGAGTCTTGAGAGAATCTTAAGACCTGGAGTGGTAAAGAAGTGAGGTCATACCAACCAAGGAGATATTTATAAAGAAAGGCACACAATGTGCTTGCATGGAGAAGAATAAAACTGTTATCAGAAGTTATGTGTATACAAGTAATGTCGAGTAACATTGTTGAAAATTGAGTAATTCCAGAAAAGGGCTGAGAAGTCATGAGATATAAAAGCAATTCCTAGGTCAGAAGATGACAGAATTAAACAAAGAAAAATTAGCGAAAACAATAGAACAAATTGCTTCAAAATCAGGCCAAATTAGAATGCAAAAAAGAGTGAAGTGCAAATCAAAAGGGGTATTTTAGTAAGTGACAAGTGCATAGATGTACAACTGAACAAAGAATATAAAAGTGAAAGTAAACAAGGAGTAGAAAATTAAAGACATGTCAAATAGAGAGAAATACCAAAATGCCTTCTGTCTTTTATGAAAGTTTGAATCTAGGAGCCAAAGAAAAACAAAGAGTAAATAAGGGCTTCAACGTCTGTAGCTATAACTAGAAGTGGTGGTACCATTGGAATAAAACTAAGTGATAAATTCTGATTTATATATAGGATTGAACTACAATTGTGACAATATTTGACAGGTACTTTGAGGAGGCATCACCACTCTTTTGATCCAGACGTAAAAATAGCCTTTACCTTTATAGCAAAGCCACGAAAGTTAATATCGTGAAACTGCTAGACTTTATTCACCTTTTCTTCCATAGAAATAAATCTTTAGCCTGCTGTATACATGGCTGATGTGGTAAAGAGAATAATGACTCCAAAAGATGTTCACATCATGGTCTGCAGAATTTGTGAGTATTTAGGTTATATAGTAGGGATGAATTAACATTTCTATTCAAATTACTAACTTAGATGAGCTTAAAATAGGATGTTTGGAGCCGGTGCTGTGGCGTAGTAGGTAAAGCTACTGCCTGCAGTGCTAGCATCCCATATGGGAACTGGTTCGAGTCCTGGTTGCTCCACTTCTGATTCAGTTCACTGCTATGGCCTGGGAAAGCAGGAGAAGATAGCCCAAGTCCTTGGACCACTGCACCTATGAGAGACCTGGAAGAAGCTTCTGGCTCCTGGCTTCGGATCGGCACAGCTCTGGCGGTTGTGGTCATCTGGGGATTGAACCAGCGGATGGAAAACCTGTCTTTCTCTCTCTCTCTCTCTCTCTCTCTCTCTCTCTCTGCCTCTGTAACTCTTTCAAATAAATAAATAAATCTTTAAAAAATAGGAAGATTATATTGGATAATGTGAGTGATTCCAGGGTAATCACAGGACTCTTTAAGGCAAAAGAGGGAGGTAGAAGTCAGAGGAATTTGAAAGTGCTACCCTGCGAGCTTTGAAGGAAGGGACTACATGTCAAGGCAGCCTCTAGAAGCTAAAAAAAAAAAAAAAAGAAGACAAGGGAATGGATTCTTTCCTGCTCTCAGAAGGAATGTGGCCCTGCCAACACATTGAGTGTAGTCCACGGAAACACACATTAGACTTCTGCCCTCCAGAAACATCAGATAATAAATTTGTATTGCTTTAAGCCTCTAAGTTTGTGGCAGTCAGTTACAGCAGCAATAGGAAACTAACACGAATACCTGGCTATACAAGATTTCCTATCTCCTCTTGCTGTTAAATATGATGATGTGACTAAATTTTCATTAATGGAATGACAATGATGGTGATGTGAATAGTGCCCTGGCCAGGACTTTTAAGGTAGTATACCTGCTTCTTTCACTGTCTCTTTCGTAATCCAGTGAAATCCAACATTGAAGTGACGGCAACCACATTTTTTAAATGCAGATAAAGATAATTCCCTACAAGAAGGTAAAGAAGTAAAATTGAAGGAGACTGGACTCCTAAATTATGCTGTGCCAGAAAACCTCTCATTGATCGTGAAGCTGGACTATTACAGGAGAGAGATGGAAACTTACAATTGTTTGAACCATTGTATTTTAGAATATGTTACAGTAGCAAGTATGATTCTAAATAACACAAGGGATGATTTCCTTGAAAAATGGAATGTGTGAGGCTTCTTCAAAAGGTTATGTACAATGGAATTAAAAGATAAGTTTATTTTGATGAAAAAATTGAAATCCATATATAGTTTCCATAATACATTTTTTCATGAAGTTTTGAAAAGTCCCTTATATTCATGTATTTCAAATTTTTGCAATAAAATAAATTTACCTTTTAATTAAATTTTGCACAAACCTTTTGAAATATCATCATATATGTGGTAGAGTGGAGAGATTGGAGAGGAGAAGGCTAATGGGAGTCTTTGAGGCTATGAAGGATAGAAAGAGGAGCCAACAAACATTGAAAGAAAAGTGCAATCTTGCAACATCTATGGGAGGACAAAATTTTGAGAGAAGGGTATTACTAGTAATTGTAAATGCACCAGAAAGATGAAGGAGAAGAAGGCTTAAGGAAAACAATAGCCCTTAGAATGGATGATTAGTGAGTCACTCTGACTCACTCTCATTTGTCTTCCTCCATCTATATCCATGATTTTAAATGATATCTATATGCATATAACTCCTAAATATATGCTTTCAGACGAAGTCACCCTTCTGACTTACTTGATATTGCCATTTGGATGTTTCATAGGCATATCAAACTCCAGGGGAAAAAAGTCTGCTTTTCCCATTGCACTTAAGATTAAAATATAAAAGCATTAACATAGCCTAAGACAACCCTGGATACTATTTCCCAGGCTTACCCTTCCAACGTTATTCTCTCACCACTTTTCCCCTGTGTGACTATATAGAATATCTTTCAACTTTTCTAATGCATTAATTATTCACTTACTCAGCATTTTCCACATTTCTCTCACTGTCTGGAACCCTCTATCCTGTTCTAGACATCTATCTCCTCTCATTCTTTAGACACTGATATAAACATGTGGACTTTTAATTTTAATGTGTTTGAAGATTTATTTATTTATTTGAAAGGCAGAGTGACAGAGAGAAAGAGACAGAAGTCTTTCATTCACTGGTTTACTCTCCGAATAGATGCAACAGTCAGTGCTTGGAATCCAGGTATCCCACTTGGGTGGCAGAGGCCCAAATACTTGATGCATCACCCCTTACCTTCCCAGGCACATTAGCAGAAGGTGGATGGGCAGCATTGTAGCTGGTACTCAAACCAGCACGTTGATTTGGGATGCTGCACCACAATGCCAGCCCTTTGTTTTCATTTTTTAATAGCTCAGTTTTTAAAAATAATTATTGAAAAAATATTTATTTATTTGAAAGGCACAGGATACAGAGAGACACAGACTCTCCCTCCTTTCCTCCCTCTCTGTCTCTCTCTCTCTCACACACACAGAGAGAGAGAGAGAGAGAGAGAGCGCGTGCGAACGAGAACTCCATCCACTGATTCACTACTCAAATGTCTGCAACAGCCATGGCTGGGTCAGGCTGAAGTCAGGAGCCTTAAAGTCAACCTAGGTTTCCCACGTCGATGGCAGGGACCCAATTACTTGAGTCATAACCTTCTGCCTCTCAGGGTGCACATCATCAGACTACTGGATTGGAAGCAGAACTGGAACTCAAACCTGGGACTGTGATATGGTACAGGCACCCCCAGTGGCATGTTAACATCTATATCAAATGCCCAATCCCCAAACATGAGTCTTGCAAGTAGACGTACAGATGACCACTATTACACTCTCCACAGGGTCACGTTATTTTCCTTGTCAAATATCTAATTCTTCTTTCTTTGATTCTTTGGTTAATTTCCATCACTCTATATATCTATGTGGACAGAAACTATGTTTGTTTTGTCTACTACTCTGTAAATAGTCCCTAATTTGTAATATCCCTAACATATAATATATACTCAGTAAATATTTGAGGATCTTGTTGATATTTTGTGAAATGATTTCTATTTGAGTGATGGGAGTAAGAACTCAAATTTCTGAGATTTAAGAAGATGGTAAACAAATGGAAAGATCTAATATAAATGGGGGAGTATGTTGGTAAGGAATGAAATAGAAGAAATTAAATTGGCCCTCAAAAAGCATACCTGTTTACCTAGAATTTGTTCTATTTCTACTCTTGATCATTAGCCCAATGGCATACATGAAACTCCTACATTTCATAACTGTTGGCATTGATTGCCTTTAGAAAGTATTTGTGCTTTAGCATCACTTGTTCTGTAATAGACATGTCCCTTGGCTTGTAGGACATAACAACCATAGAAATAAACAAAAAAAGTTGGAAAAAACATGTAAATGAAAAATGAACATCCGGTTGGAAATGGGAATAATTGCAATTGTAAAAGATAATACACAGCAGCAACTTGAGTTTGCTACTAACATTAAGTTTGGCTACATCATAAAAATAGAACAAATTTTGTTTAAAAATCCCTAATTGGACAATTGTTAAAAGATTGTTTAAGAGTAAGAAAGATTTTGAAAGTGGCATGGCTGTGAAGTAAATGATTGTGAGATACTATACCTTTGAAAATCTAGCTTTATCTATATATGATGTGGTGAAATTACCAACAGGAGAGTTTTCAAATAAATTTTTATCATAAAAGAGAATCTAATCTTGCATACTCAGTTGCTCCTATATGTACTCTTACTCCCCTACCTATATCCAAAAAGTGTTTTTCACCCAGACCAATTCATAGAAAGCCTTGATAAATAATCAAAGAATAGGCAGAGGGGAACGGAGCAGGCAGTGCAAGAGAATTGAAGAAGAAGGAAAAGTCTAAGTGAGAGAAGTTAACTAAGCCTATAATATAAAGAAATAGTAAAGCAAAGAGAAAGAGCAGAGTGTTTTCAGGCTAAAGAGGGAGAGTTGGAGTAGAGATGATTTTCGATCTTTAAGGGGTATGATGAATGATAAACTGGAGGGATAGAGTATGTGAAGCATTGTTTAAATTTTTGAATTAGTTAATTTTTTTTGGCTTTTGAAGTGTTTCTCTTGCATATGATACCACTTAAGACTAAACCACATAAGTCATATCTTGATTTGTGTTATATAAGCTGAACTATCAACACTAAGCAGTCATGTTCCAGGAAAGAGAATGAGGAATGCAGTGAACTCTTCCCTGAAAGCACTGATAAAAAGTGCTGCAGCATTTGTTGAATGAAATGATGACATGTCCATGTATTTCTGATCATCACAAATGAAGAGAGAGACAATCTGGAGAGAAAACTGAGAAAGAACATTAGAATTGTCCATGGAATAAATGTGTCACCCCAAAAATTCATAGTTTGAAAGCATAATCTCCAATGTGATGATATTTAAAAATGGGATTGTTGAGAGATAATTAGAGCATGAAGGTAAATATTTAACAACTGGGATTATTTCCCCTATATGAAGAGGAATGAGAGAGATGATCTCTTTATTCACTATATAAAAACATAGCAAAAGGGTGGTAGGCAATAAGGTGACCATTTATAAACCAGGAAGACAGCCCTTACTAGTGATGGAATAATCTGGCACCTTGTTCTTGGACTTTCCAGCTCCAGAATTGTGAGAAATATTTATTGTTTAAACTTTCAAGTCTATGGTATCTTGTTATAGTAGCCAAAACAGACTAAGACAGGATTCAAGTATTATATGACTGGTTGGGAGTCGTTAACTTACATATTTTCTCACAAATTTAATGAATCTATAAGCGATCCATAAAGAGAGAGATTATATTGACTAGATAAAGATAGGTGAAAGATGGGAGAGAGGACAAAGAAATAAAAGAGAAAGAAAGCAAGAAAGGAAGGAAGGAAGGAAGGAAGGAAGGAAGGAAGGAAGGAAGGAGAAAAGAAAGAAACAAGAAAAGAAAAAAAATAAGGGAGGAGTGAAAGGATGAAGGGAGGGAAGAGTATGTGTACCTAAATACTAATGCATACAAATGATTTATTTTTCAATTTGATAATTATATTATGTATCTATCACTGTATGGGAAGAATTCGACCAGGACTTGATAGCAATGTATACAATGAGAGTTCTATGATTAACATTTTAAAGTTTCTTGGAGGATCTGGTGAGTTGGGCTTCTCCCCTGGATATAGATGGACAGCCTGGAGTATGTGAGGTGGGAAGGAGAATACAATTAGAGAAAGGATGGAACGGTAGCTAGATGATGAAGATGAATGTGGAGAGAAAGCACAGATAACACTGCTGATCTGAGCAAGGTGGGAGCGCAGTTCTGTAGTTTCAAAGCAAATTATGACTATCACAAAGTACAAAGTGGAAGTGACTGTAGGTTTCTCTTGAGAGAATGGATACGGTGGATTTCTGGAAGAATTTGGAACAAGAATTCAGTCTTGGAAAAGCTAAACAGTTTGGGAATGTAAAGTTTGGACAAATCACATTAAAAAGATACTCCAGGCTGTTAGAGACCAATAAACATGACTGTTGCTCATCTTCTTCTAATCTCTTCTTCTCCACTAGGTGCAATTAAGAATGAAGGAATGTTGAGTCAGAAAGTGAAGAATCTAAAAGACATAGTAAGGTTCCACTGAGTTGGATCAATCATTCAATTAACATTTATTAAGTTTCTCCTAGGGCAGTCAAGATTCAAGATATTCTGGGGGATAGGTATAAAAGAGGAAGAGATATATTTATTTATTTAAGGAATTTATTGCTAAATATATATAATACCAAGAAAAGGTAGTCAACTATGGAGGACAGCAACTGTACAAGTGATTTCAGGAGAATTAACATAGTATACAGCAAATAGTAATCATTCTCATTACATGGACAACATAGAATGCCTGAAGGTTTTGAGTATTGGAATAAGGTATACATTGTAGTATTTTAGGAATGCAGATCGGTTAGAAGGCCAGGAAAACAAGAAACTAAAAAGAGAGGGGCAGGACAATTTCAGCATTATTAAAGTCAGTGATTTTACAAAACATACTGAATTAGTAGATAATAGAAAACTAAATGTATTCAAATCCATATTCCAGTTAGTGGCATGAATGTAAATATTGTTCATTTTTTTTCATACTATTTGTTGAACTCTTGACTCAATATATAGATAATCAAATATGTATAAAGTTAATCGAAAATAAAAAAAATGTTCTTAAAGGTTCAGAAAGGGAGGCAGGCAGCATTGTGGTACAGACAATTAAACTGCAATCTGCAACGCTAGCATCCTGTATGTGATGATTTGAGTCCTGCCTGCTCCACTTTTGATCCAGCTCCCTGCTAATGTACCTGGGAAAGCAGCAGAAGATGGCCCAAATACTTGAGCCCCTACACCCATGTGGAAGACCTGGATGGAGTTCCAGACTCCTGACTTTTGCCTGGTCCAGTGTCAACCACTGTGGCCATTTGAAATGGACTCATCTCGTCTCGTCTCATCTCATCTTGTCTGTCTGTCTATGTGTCTCTCCCTCTCTGTAACTCTACTTTGAAATAAATATTTGTTTAAAAAATAAAAATTTCAAAAAGATCTAAAAGGATTTAGATAAGCCTTTAGTTGAAGCTTCTATACTCACTTAAAATAAAATGGTCCATACCTCTATAGATGCAGGTTCACAATCCACATTATTATGTGCAAGACATATGCATGTGCCAAAGACAATCCAAAGAGTCTGACTTTCCTCATATTCTATTGAAACTTTGTTTTAAACTGTATTTTGCATTAATGTTTTTATAACCAGGAGATAAAGATGAAAAATGCAGAGAGAGAGCTTCTAGATATTATACACTTGTAGATGAAAACATCCACAGGGGTAATCATGTAAGCATGTTAATATATTCACCCTTATAACCAAAGGGAATCATACATAGTAGAAGCATGAAAAGAATTTGTTGATTGAATTGGATTATAAGGAATAATGCATATGCTGCCACAATTATAGTTTCTAGCTGATAAGAAAGAAGGGATTTATAGTATGTGGAGTGTGGTGGAAAGGACTGTAGGGTATGCTGAATATTGAAAAGGATCATCTGATTAAGTTATGGTATACTTGCATATATTATAAACAGAAAATTCTTTCTTAAATAAACTACCAAAGTGACTAAAAAGGGAAGATTCAAAAAACTTTGTAGAAGAACAGCATTTTCACAATTATTAATGTATGTATTAAATAATAAACAATATTAACAGTGATTAAAATTAGTGAAATGAATTTGTAAGTCTTTATAAAAAACACCAATTTCCTTTATAAGAGCAAATTTCATTTGAGAGTATCTGCCATCACTATTTAAGCTATTACCAGATTATAGTGATAATAAATATTTTACTCATTTTGAAGAAGAAATAAAGCAAATTGTTAATCATTCTCAACAGTGACATCTTAACAGTAAGAATCACAAAGACAGACTTTTTTAATAAGATGTATTGATTGCCAGTGCTCTCATCAATATCTTCAACACATATTAGCATTTTTTCAAAATACCTCTCTCCTACCCTCTGATTTTAGTCAACATTATCACAAATACAGTTACTTTTTTGCCCAATTTTCAAGTGAAGCCAAGCAATATCTTTCCCTAAGGCTTAAGAATTATTAAAATAGGGGCCCACATTGAGGCACAGTAGATAAAAACACCGCTTGTGCCACTGGCATTCCATATCAGAGTGCCAGTTCGAGTCCCAGCTGCTCTGCTTCCAAGCCAACTCTCTGCTGATGCTCCTGGGAAAGCAGCAAAAGAAGACCCAAGTACTTGGGACCCTGCCATTTATATGGGAGGCCCTATTGGACTTCAGCACTCCTGGTTTGGGCCTGGCACAGCCCTGGCTGTTGAGGGCATTTGAGGGAGTGAACCAGTGGATGGCAGATCTCTCTCTCTCTCTCTCTCTTTCCCTCCCTATCCTTCTTTCCCTCCTCCTCTGTCACTCTGCCTTTCAAATACACCTTTCAATGAAAGAATTCTTACCCATCTTTTGAGCAAATTAGAAAGGTTTTATTACTTATATGCGTGCCATGCATATTTTTGTTTGTACTAAAGTTATATTACAAAGTAAAGAAAAAATAAATGGACTAAGCAATCAACTCAAGCAGTTGAGAAAAGAGCAAAAGAAGAAAAATGCACAATAAAGGATAAGGAGTAATATAATGGAGATAGTGACAAAAATAAATGAAAAAGAGGCACAAAGACAAAAACAACAAATAGAAAAAGTAAGCAGAATTAAAGCCAATTATTTGAGAGGATAAATAGATCTTTGACAAAATGATCAAGAAATTAATTAAAACCAAAATAAACCATATCCCTAAAAAGAAACCCAAATTAACTATAGCTAAAATTATTTAAAGTATCATGAATATATATACTACAATGTGGAAGCATAGACAAAATAAAATATATTTATAGAAAACCACAAGGGCCAGCCCTGTGGTATAGCAGGTTAAGCTGCAGTCTGCAACCCCAGCATCCCATATGGGTGACAGTTTGAGTCCCACCTGCTCCACTTCTGATCCAGCTCCCTGCAAATGTGCCTGGTAAGCAGTGGAGGATGGCTCAAGTTCCTGGGCCCCTGCATCCATGTGGGAGACCAGGAAGGGGCTCCTGGCTTCTGGCTTCTGCCTGGTACAGTCCTGACAATTGCGGTCATTTGGGGAGTGAACCAGCAGATGAATGACCTCTTTCTTCTTCTCTTTCTCTCTGTAACTCTGCCTTTCAAATAAATAAAATAATTTTTTTTATTAAAAGGAAACCATACAATGCCAAAATTGACACAAGAAGAAAATATAATTTTAACAAAAGCTAAGAGCATGGTCCATAAAAATATCAATAAATTAGACTTCAAAATTTTGAAAATTTTTCTAGACAATCTTATTAAAGGAAGTGAAAAGGCAGTTCCATAGTGAGATGAAATATTTACAAATATATCCAATAGATGACTACTATCTATATTATATAAACAACTCTCAAAAGCAAAAAAGAACAATCTAATTAGAAAATGAACAAAATGTGTGAAGAAACAATTCCCTAAGGAGAACATTCAGATGGCAAAGAAGGACTTAAAAGGACATTCAACACCATTATATTTCTTACTTCTGGTTGATATAACAGAATCTCATAGAGTAGATGATTTAAGTGATAAACATTTGTTTCTCACAATTCTGAAAGCTACAAGTCCAAAATCCAAGTTTCAGCAGATCTGGTTTCAGGTGAGGGCCCTCTTCCAGGTTTGCAGATGACTGTCATTTGTCTTATGTCTCTAACCCCATTTACCAGGGATTCCCTTCTAATCCTAAAAGGGATCCCTTACCTTCTAATACTGTAAAATTAGGGAACAGGACTGGATTTTGGAGAAACACAAACATTTTTTTCCCCATTGAAACTTTTTTTGTTACTTTTTTGCCCCCAAAGAAACCTTTTATTCAATGAATACAAACTTCATGCATTTCATAAGTACAACTTGAGGAATATAGTAATTTTTTCCATCATATCCACCCTCCCACCTACACTCCCACCTACCCATCCTCCTTTCTCCCATTCCCAGTTCCATTCTCCTCTAAGATCCATTTTTTTTTTTTTTTTTTGGACAGGTGGAGTTAGACAGTGACAGAGTGAGAGACAGAGAGAAAGGTCTTCCTTTTTCCATTGGTTCACCCCCCCAAGTGGCCACCACTGCTGGCGCACTGTGCAGATCTGAAGCCAGGAGCCAGGCGCCCCCTCCTGGTCTCCCATGCAGGTGCATGGCCCAAGGACTTGTGCCATCCTCCACTGTACTGCTGGGCCACAGCAGAGAGCTGGACTGAGAGAGGAGAAACCGGGACAGAATCCGGTGCCCCAACTGGGACTAGAACCCAGGGTGCCCGCGCCACAGGCGGAGGATTGGCCTAATGAGCCGCGGCGCTGGCCCTAGGATCCATTTTGAATTAATTTATACACAGAAGACCAACTCTATATTAAGTAAAGAGTTCAACAATTTGCATACATACACACACAAAACCTGTTCCTCAATAGTCGAGACAAGAGCCGTTCAAAGTCATTGCATCTTGAAGTTAATTTCACTTCTTTTATTTTTAGAAATTTAATTAACTTTAAGGTAGCACCCAAGAATAATACATCTTTTGTGAACACTTAGACATAATTATAATACGACTCTTGGATGACAGGGGTCCTGCATGGGAAGTTAGTGCACAGTGACTCCTATTGTTAATTGAACAATTAACACTCTTTATTTTTTTTTGACAGGCAGAGTTAGACAGAGAGAGAGAGAGAGAGAGAGAGAGAGAGAGAGAGAGAGAGAGGTCTTCCTTTCCGTTGGTTCATCCCCCAAATGGCCATTAAGGCCAGCATGCTGCACTGATGCGAAGCCAGGAGCCAGGTGATTCCTCCTGGTCTCCCATGCAGGTGCAGGGCCCAAGGACCTGGGCCATCCTCCACTGCACTCCTGGGCCACAGCAGAGAGCTGGACTGGAAGAGGAGCAACTGGGACTAGAACCCGGTATGACGTCAGAAAACACAAACACCTAATCCATAACGCTTCCATCAGGAGACCAGAGGAGACAAATACATGCCTGTGCTCACTGTCTTTCATGATGTGATACCCCGAGCCACCTTGGGACTCAGCCAACAAGATGGCCATCACCAGAGGTGACCTCTCCACCATAGACTGTGAGACAAAATTAATCTCTTTTCTATATAACTTACTCAAGTATGTTGTATTGTGCTATTAGCAATAGGGAATGGAATAAGATCATTATGAACTGAGTGTAGGATTAATTCAGAACTCTGTATTTGAAATTTAAACAACATTCCAGAAAGAACCAGGTAGAAAGCAAGAAGCTTAGCTCGGCCATTAACAAGCAACATAAACTTATAAAAGACATTCAACTTCTTTCTACTTTCCCCATCTGTAAAAGAAGGTGTAGTTAGATTTCACCAGATAATCTAGCTTTCCATTCAGCTACGGCATGTATGTAATATCATATAATGTTTTTCTAATTCTAAAATCTGTGATAATGAAGCAACAATTCATTAATGTTTTCCCCCAATTTCTGTATTGTGGTAAAATACACATAACACAAGGTCTGTTTTCAAGTGTGTAGTTCAATAGTATTGAGAGCACCCATATTATTGTGCAACCTTCACTATTATCCATATCCAAAATTGTATCAATCTCATATTAAGTCTCAAAACTGAGACTTAATATCTGCTTTTAAAATTTATTTATTTACTTCAAAGGCAGAGTTAAAGATAGGAGATGCACACACACACACACAGAAGCAGAGAGAGAGAGAGAGAGTAGAGAGAGAATTTTCTCCTTGAACAGGTGCCCACGTGAGATGCTGGCATTGCAGATAATGGGCTAACCCGCTGTGCCACACATCGGACCCTGGATATCTGTTTCTTGAAAAAACTGTCTTTTCTATATTGAAGGGTCTTGACACCTTGTTGAAAATCATTGATCATATATGTAAGGATTTATATCTGGACTTGCTTATATTCCACTGATATATGTGTCTGTTTTTAGCTCAGTCCTGTGCTATTTTGATGTTATAACTTTGTAGCAAGTTTTGAAATCAGGAAGTGTGAGTCCTTACACTCTGTTTTACTTTTTCAAGATTGTTTTGGCTATTGCTTCTGAGTGTTCTAGTATTTAAAGTCTGTCTCCCAGAAGAGAAGATAAAAATGAAGGGGAGGTGGAGGATGTTGGCCTTTTAGCACCCTTGGAAGAAGTCACGTCAGCCAGAGGGAGGAAATTTGGGAGAGTAGGTCCTGGTGTAACAGTGATCTAATGCCTCTGTGCTCACCTCTGTGATCAGCAGCAGCAATTCGTGATCAGAACACAGATATCCAACATTTGGACTATGGGATCCTTATTGCCCAGTCTGGCTCCCACCAGCTGCATGTAACCTCCAGTTGGAACATATGCATGGCTTCCTGCACATGCGAATGGTTGGAATTTGTGGGATGAGTGCCCAACACTGAAATTAACATCAGTTTATTGTCCAAATCTTCCCCTCTGAGTTTCAAGCTTTCAATTGATTCTAAAGTTCCAAATAGTAACATCACACAGGCTCTGCTAGTGCCAGTTTGTCTAGGTGGAAAGACAGATCCCTGTCTGAACAATATGCACCTTCTTCCCAGAAGCTCTCCTGTTTCATTTTATTTTGTTTTCGTACTTAGTTTCTAGAAACCTCTCTTTCACTTTTGAACACGCTTTATCTCTGAGTGTGTCCCTATTCATTGTTTTTTTTCTGGATCATTTCATATAGAAACTTTAAGATAACTAGGAAAATATAAATATAATTTGTCCCATGTCTTCTGAGTTATTGGTATTCCATCAGTAAATAAGTATAGTAGATAGTCATTCTAATAAAGATAATTATAAGCAGGCATATCTTGCTTCACATATCTATTAATTCTCTGGTAAACTCTGATCACGAAATTTTTGTCACAAAGTGCAAACTAGAAACACAAAGAAATAAGTTGACTCTCAAGATGTAGAATTTATGATACTGGCAGTGAGGAAAGCAAGTAGAATGACTTAAAATCTGAGGTACAGGTGGCACACTTTATTCTTTACTGTTTGTCTGCCATGTACAGACAATAAAACCTCATTAAATAAAACTCCATTAACTTAGAATCTGCAATAATTTCAACCTGCACATGTGTTCACATGCTCCCATGTACACACACACACACACAGAGGCTGATAAGCAAATAAGAATAAGTGAGATTAAAAGGCTCCCCATGTTTGCTGAAGCTTTTGTGTACAATGAACATGCTAATCACAATTGATTATCTACTCACTAAAGCTATTATGAAATTCTGTTAAGACTTGAGGCCAAGTTCTCTCTACTTCTCCCCTGAGATAATTAAACTGCTTTTATTTTAACATTTTATTTAATTCAGCTTGGGCTTTCCCTCCAAGTAACTGATGAATTAGTCTATCTGGACCAATTTGAATGAATTTGACTATCTGGACATGTGTGCATACACTATCCCATATGGCCAAATGATAAACTCATTTGTCAAGGTTTAGCCTGAAAAAATTTTTCTTTTCTTCTCTCCAATAGTGTTTCAGAGGATAAACATCTTGTTATGGTACTGTTTTCACAATAGAGGACTGTTTCTATATACAAGGTTTTAAATGGCTTTTATTTATTGCAGGCCATGAATACACACTGTACCATAGGACTCCCTAATGAGAAGTTGGCTACCCCATAGTTTGAGTGTGGTCGGCCAGGGCAGTGCAGTCTGGTGGTCTGTAATAGAAAATCAAACAGGTCATTTCACAGCCATCAAACACATGCAGAGCTGTCTTGCTGGTTTATATGCCTCTGTCTTTTAGGATATAAAATCATTTCTTACTTTATAAAAACAGTACTCTCTCTTATATAATCATTTAATTTACACATAAAGGTTACACTTAGTAAAAATATATGATCCAAAATTGCAACAAAATTCCAGAACCATAAGCTACCTTTTCTGAATGTGCTTTCTTTCCCCCTCTCTCTCTCGAAAAGCTTCATTGCTTTTAGGACAGGTGATATTACTTCAGAACTCAAGATTTAAAGCATTGCTTCAGCCCATAATAAGAGTAATAAGGCTTTTTATTGTAAAAAGACTGTAAATATATTTAGCAATAATTTCAACATCTCAGAAGTAGTTCAATTTCTACACTAGGAAATATGAGTCTGATGACATTTAGGTGCTATCAAGAATTCCCACTCCTCTTTTCATTGATCCCTGTTCTGGTGGTGATGTTGAGCTGCAATGATTATATGGCAAGATTCTCCAAAGAGAATAATGTAGCAAACCTATAAGTAGAATAGCTAAGCACAAAAGTGAGAGGAGGATTAGAAAATAATTTCTCCCCTCCCCAAATTTTGGAAAATGCCTATTTGTGTAGAGAAGGGAGACAAAGTATTGACTTGCCAACTGGATTGTAACTGAAACCAGATCTCTGGATGAAAAGTAGGGTAGAAAATCATAGATGATAGTCCCTTCAGGACAATGCAGTGTTCACATGCAGGAATGCTAGCCAAAGATAGCAAGGCCTACAGCAGTTTGCTATTAGACAACTTGGGAGGTGTTCTCGGAGTTGAAAAAAAGGACAATAAAGTTTTCTGGAAAATGACTCAAGAAGTTGAGTTTCCTCCACCCGTTCTGGAGGCCGGAGTTGAATACCCAGCTCCTGACTTTGTGGATATTTGAGCAGTGAAACAGCTGATGGGAACTCTCTCTCTCCCCCTCTCTCTCTAGATCTCTCTCTTTCTCCTTCTCAAATAAACAAATAAAACTTTAAAAAAGACTTTGGTCCATAATTTTCTGTCTTTATGAAAGTTAAAATTACTAGGAGGAGCTTATAATCATCCAAATCTATTTTTTGTTGCCATTTCCAGAAGAAATGCTTTCTGATATAGGAAAAATGCAACATGCAATTACTCCCATAAAACAAACAAGGCATAAATTGAGTTACTGTTTGTTCATGAAGCATCCTTTAAAATCCTGTTTTATACTTCTGCTTAAATTTTTGTTTTGTTAAGACATGTTCAATAAGTCTGTGAGCATTTCTTGGTTAAGAATAAGAAAAATACTCTAGTTTGAAGGGACCTAATTTGGATATCCAGTAGAATCTAAAAATATGAGACTTATTTGACACACTTCAGAGAGAATTAAGTAAGTGTTCCTGTATCGAAGAGTTAGCAGGTGTGGAGACAACTTCAGTTGAGTGTAGAATTTATCAGAGCTTTTGTTTTATACAGTTTTGAGATACTGCAGGCAGTATTATGCCTGAATACTTATATTCCTTTAATTGATTCTTCTTGATTCTTCACAAATTTGTTCAGAGCTACCCCTTCTCCCTTGCTCTCAAAGCTGTCATGTGTTACTTCATCCCTAGATTATAGCAATGTAATTCCAGCAAGTATTCTGGATTACAGCCTATTTCTTTCTTTGAGAATTAAAGTCTACCTCTATTACAAATGATCTAACTAAAATAACCTTTCTTAAGCTTTATTTTCATCAGACCAATCTCTTACTCAGGTAACCTATTATCATGTAAAGAGGTGACCATATATCCCAATTTGCCCAGGACAATCCAAATTTCTAGGTGTGTCCTCCTGGAATGATTGTTAAATATCTTCTTCAATTCTAAAAATCAAATCCAGGTTTGAGTAAGAAATTACAAGGTTTTCCTACACATAATTCATTTCTTCCAGATATATCACCCTATATCTCTCAGCCACAATTATTCTGCCTCCTATAAGCTAATGTACTCACTACACTCCTATACAAAATCTGATACTATGTTTCTGTTCACTGATCTACATTGTCTGCTTCCATTAAGATCATTTTGTCACATAAAATTCATCCATTTAACAGATTTTTGGTGAGTACCTGTTATGTGTCCAGTACCATTCTGAGTGCTGGAGTTAGAGCAGGAACAGGTCAAAGGTTTTTACTTTCTTAGAACTCTTATACTAAGGATCTGTTTGGCACCTGGATATGTGGTGAAAATTGTATTTGCTCAAATATATGCACTTTTGCTCATTGTGTTCTTCTCATTCTCCACCATTTTTAAAAATGATAAGGATAAGTGAAAATGTGGTCATTCCCATCTCTCTGTTCCCCTTTCCAGTACACAGACAGAATCTGGCAACTGTAGTGATTTGAAAGTGCTGCCTACTCTGCCAATGGGAGGGTCTCAATGGAGAACTCCAAGCAGCTAGCAGCTGTAGCAGTGGGGAGGGGGCCCTATGGCTTAAGACTGCCCTATAAAATATAATCTTCTTTGTAGAGTTCAAAGGAAGCAAAGTGAATTCATATGGTTGTCACAAACATCATGCTTTCAAACAGTATGAACGTAATTAAATGTTGTATCTATCCCTTGCTTCTCCCAATACACCTCTCATTCTTAAAAATATCTAGATAACATTACAGGTGATCCTCAACTTACAATGGGGTTACATACTGATAGATCTAATAGAAGTTGAAAACATCAAAAGTGAAAAATACATTTAATACACAAGAAGGAGGAAACACAAATGAGTGTTGTGAAGATGTGATGGAATGGGGAAATACAAAACAGCCAAAAAACACCAGCAACACAGTATTGATTTTATTTTTCCACTTGTGACTGGTTGCTGGACTGGGAGCTGAGACTTGCTGCCAGAGCCCAGCACTGTGAAAAGGTATCATGTAGGACATTATCACTAGCCTGGGATATAGATTAATATTTGATATTTGAAGTATGGTTTCTATAGAAAGAGAATTTCCTTTACAACATCTCAATGTCCAAAAGTCTTTTATTATCTATAGTTTAAACCTAAGGCTTTTGACTTTGATAGGTGATTTAATACACTTAACAGCATGTTTCCCTGTGCTGCCTGACATAGTAAGACTCCTCATGGTTCACCAGCTTGTTGCATAGAAACTATGTCCTAATAGTTGTCTTTGCTAAACTTTTGCCAAGCTGTCTTTTAGGAGGGTTCCTGATAAAACTGAATACAACTAGAAACAGCTAAGATAGGGACTGAAGTGTGTGCAGCTGGTTCAGATGGCCAGAGGGCCATCTGATGGTTCATTATAAAGGTAAATGTCAAACTTCACATAACATGTCAATGACCATCTTTGAACATGCAATGTATGCAGAAGCATGATTTGCTAATGTTCATACTCAAAGGATTTTTCCATGCCCCTTTCTCTTCACCTATCATGTCCCATCACCAAGTTTTGCCCAGTTATACCCCACTTAATTTAACTCCATAAACTCTTTTTTTTAGAAAACTTTTATTTAATAAATATAAGTTTTGGAAGTACGACTTTTGGATTATAGTGGTTTTTCACCCCATAAACACCCTCCCATCTCATTCTTCATCAAGATTCATTTTCAATTCTCTTTATATACAGAATATCGATTCAGTATATATTAAGTAAAGATTTCAACAGTTTGCACCCACACAGAACATAAAGTGTAGAATATTCTTTCAATACTAGTTATACCATTACTTCACATTGTATAACACATCAAGGACAGAGATCCTACATGGGGAGTAAGTGCGCAGTGACTCCTGTTGTTGATTTAACAATTGACACTCTTATTTATGGCGTCAGTAATCACCCGAGGCTCTTGTCATGAGCTGCCAAGGCTATGGAAGCCTCTTGAGTTCACAAACTCTGATCTTATTTAGACAAGGCCATATTCAAAGTGGAAGTTCTCTCCTCCCTTCAGAGAATGGCACCTCCTTCTTTGATGGCCCCTTGTTTCCACTGGGATCTCACTCACAGAGATCTTTCATGTAGGTCATTTTTTGCCACAGTGTCTTGGCTTTCCATGCCTGAGAAACATTGAAATCCATAAATTCTTGAATCACTTTGAATGAGGTAATCAATTTGGATTTTTCCCCCAATCTCGTACTTGGAACCTTACAAATAAAGCTTTCTTTCTCAAAATATATGGCTACTGGTGTTAGAGTACTCCCTCCCTCCCTCCCTTCCTTCTTTCCTTCCTTCCTTTTCTTCACTAGGAGATTTTTTTTAGATGTTAAATATTTTGAATCTCTTTTTTTAACTTTTATTTAATGAATATAAATTTCCGAAGTACAGCTTATGGATTACAATGGCTTCCCCACCCCATAACTTCCCTCCCACCCACAACCCTCCCCTTTCCCACTCCCTCTCCCCTTCCATTCACATCAAGATTCATTTTCAATTCTCTTTATATACAGAAGATCAGTTTAGTATATATTAAGCAAAGATTTCAACAGTTTGCCACCACATAGCAACACAAAGTGAAAAATGCTGTTGGAGTACTAGTTATAGCATTAAATCACAGTGTATAGCTCATTAAAGACAGAGATCCTACATGATATTTTTTAAAAATTAATTAATTTTCTATGCAATTTCCAATTTAACACCAGATTTTTTTCATTTTCAATTATCTTTATATACAGAAGATTGATTCAGTATATACTAAGTAAAGATTTCATCAGTATGCACCCACACAGAAATGCAAAGTGTAAAAATACTGTTTTAGTACTAGTTATAGCATCACTTCACATTAGACAACACATTAAGGACAGAGATCCCACATGAGAAGTAAGTACACAGTGACTCCTGTTGTTGACTTAACAATTTGACACTCTTATTTATGGCATCAGTAATCTCCCTAGGCTCTAGTCATGAGTTGCCAAGGCTATGGAAGCCTTTAGGGTTCACTGACTTTGATCTTATTCCGACAGGGTCATAGTCAAAGTGGAAGTTCTCTCCTCCCTTCAGAGAAAGGTACCTCCTTCTTTGATGGCCCCGTTCTTTCCACTGGGATCTCACTCGCAGAGACCTTTCATTTAGGTCTTCTTCTTTTTTTTTTTTCCAGGGTGTCTTGGCTTTCCATGTCTACAATACTCTCATGGGCTCTTGAGCCAGATCCAAATGCCTTAAGGGCTGATTCTGAGGCCAGAGTGCTATTTAGGACATCTGCCATTCTATGAGTCTGCTGTGTATCCCGCTTCCCATGTTGGATCATTCTCTCCCTTTTTGATTCTATCAGTTAGTATTAGCAGACACTAGTCTTGTTTGTGTGATCCCTTTGACTCTTAGACCTATCAGAGTTGAAACCTGAATATAACCCTACCATACAACCCAGCCATCCCACTCCTTGGAATTTACCCAAAGAAAATTAATTTGGCAAACAAAAAAGCCATCTGCACATTAATGTTTATTGTAGCTCAATTCACAATAGCTAAGACCTAGAACCAACCCAAATGCCCAAAATTATGAGACATGTTCTCTATAGAATACTATACAGCAGTAAAAAACAATGAAACCCGGTCATTTGCAACAAGATGAAGGAATCTGGAAAACATCATGCTGAGTGAATTAAGCCAGTCCCTAAGAGACAAATATCATTTGTTTTCCCTGATCAGTGACAACTAACTGAGCACCAAAGTGGAAACCTGTTGAAGTGAAATGGACACTATAAGAAACAATGACCTGATCAGCTCTTGTCCTGACTCTAGATGTACAATGTAATACTTTATCCTTTTTAGTATTTTTGTTGTTGTTGTTGCTGTTGTTCTAGTACTACTGGTTGAACTCTGTAATTAACACACAATTATTCTTAGGTGTTTAAATTTTAACTGAAAAGTGAGCCTTGTAAAATATAAGAGTGGGAAAAAGAGAGGGAGGAGATGTACAATTTGGGACATGCACAATCAGACTTGCCCCAAATGATGGAGTTAGAAATGTACCAGGGGATTCCAATACAATCCCATCAAGGTGGCATGTACCAATGCCATCTCACTAGTCCAAGTGATCAATTTCAGTTCACAATTGATGACTCTGATAGGTCTAAGAGTCAAAGGGATCACACAAACAAGACTAGTTCATTAGGAGGTTTTTTTTTTTTTTTGGGAGGTAAAATAGCAAGGTTTATTAAGAAGGAACATCTGTAAGGACGGATGGGCACCTCTCCAGACAGGGCCTGAGAGAGAGTGCCCAGTCCCTCAGACTGGGGGGGGGGGGGCTGCATGGGTGAGTGGAGAGTACACCCGGCCAGGCCAGGCGGGCGGCTCAGCAAAGATGCAGAGAGCTGAGCGCACAGTCCAGTTGAGGCTGGGGGTTTTTAAGGAGATGGGTCTTGCTTCCCCACCTCTGCTCCTCTTGGAACAAAGGGCTTTTTGGATGTAAATAGAAAAACTTCTCTTGAAGGTCTGAAACAAAGGACTTTATGGATGCAAATGTTATCAGACCTGAGGAAGGGAACAGGGTGTTTGAGATGCAGATACTGGGCTGCACCTGGGAGATTGTGGAGTTTTAAGGGGAGTTGAGCCCAGTACATAGCAACAAGTTGAACCATCATAAGTTAGCGACCATTTGTATTTGGCTGAGGAGAAAGTAAGGTACAAAATTAGGAAATCTAGACTTAAATATAAAAAGCGAAATGAAAGTTTTGCAACCTATGGCTTTGTAATTCTAGGGAAGCACTAGGTTAGTAAATGGGTTTGCACTGAGAACAGAAATGCCATAGATATCAATGAAAATTGCACATTCCTTGGTTTCTTAATTTTTCCTCTTTATGTACATTTTAGTGGGAAAATATTGGGCAAATAAGAGAAACTAGGAATGTAAATTTGGAAGGTAAATGGGATACTCAAGCAAATTTGTAAATTAGTTGTGTCCCATGTTACAATTTGTTACTTCTTTGTTTTTGAAATTAAATTCTTCAAGGATAGAGATTATGACCATTAATATTTCACATCATTCACTCATTTTAATATTTATTGTGTGCCTGCTCTCTTCTGGGAATTTGCTAGGTCCCAGAATACAACAGTGAATGAAAATGATAAAAAATTTCTGTCCCCATTATTGGATATAGTGCCACCTACAATGTGTTTGTCAGTGAGCAAGTTTTTTTTTTTTCCATGTTGTTTCAATATTTAGGATTGTTTACCCAAATACCTGCTGCAATAATAATACACTCTATTCATTACAAGGAAATGGCCAGGCTCCAAAAATAGCAACTACTTCTTTCTGGTTTCAAGACAACAAAAATAAGACCCTCCTTAAACTTGGGTATATGTGACATTACATTTTGATAACATTAATGTGCCTTTGTAATCTTACATTATTTTGCACTTCTCAGGTTAATATAATTTGGAAATATTAAGAATTCCATTTGAAAGTGAGGGTTTCTGAAAAAAAATGGATTATTCAAAATGATGCCACAGATGTGGTAGATTAACAACAAAAATTTTTGATTAACCTTCATCATCCTGAACAATATAAGTGTTCAGAATGGTAACTATGGATTATTTTCAAATTGTAAGAATAAATTGGAAATGTAGCATTCAATTGGAATTGGCTTATGGCAGTAATTGCTTCATATGGTCAGCTAATTATTTTTTAGAGGAATAGAGAAAATACATAGGAGTCATTTCAGAGAATAAAGGCTTAGATTATAAAGCTCTGTACATCTCACCTGCATTTATTTTACACAAGCCAGCCATGTAATATTTTATGTTCTTAAAACTATATATATGAAATACATGAACTTTGTATTAAATAAAAAGAAAAAAATAGCTAATAAAACATTCTCATTGCTTTTCTTTTTTGCAATTCCTATTATTTTTTTTAAAGTCACCTTCTTTGGCAGTGTCATCATTTGATTCTTTGTTCAACAAACTCTCTCCCTTATAACTTTCTCCCTTGTAAATCTTCAGAGGTCCCTAATCCTTTATCGTTGTCACATTTAGGTCTATCTTTCCAGGTCTTCAGCCAGGAGTGGCAAACTGAAGCCTCTAGAGGCTTGAAAGATACCATAATGAAGGTAAACCTGGTATGAGAGACAGTAGAAAGGTTGGGACTGTGCCAAAACAGAGTGCAAATGTCCTTTTAAAAGTGGTAATTTAGCATAGCAGTAGTTTAAGACAGGGCTTGGGACACCCACATTCTATGTCAGTGGAATGCCTGGATTTGAGTCCCAGCTCCACTGCTGATTGCTTTTTCCTGCTAATGTGCACCCCGGGAAGGAGGGTGCTGCTCAAATAGGGGAGTCCCTGCCATCCACATCGGAGAAAAAGATTAAGTTCCCAGGTACTGGCTTTGATCTAAGTCCAGGTCTTGCAGACATTTGGGGAGTGAACCAACAAATGGGAGCTATTTCTCTCCCTGTCTCTCCTACCCCCACCTCTGCATTTCAAATAAATAAATAAATAAATATTTAAAAAAATAAATGTGGCAGCTACCTTGTTTCTGACTGTCATGCAGGTATGCTGACCCAATTTTTCAGGTGTGATTTTATTTAAAAAATGTAGATTTGCACGTGAATTATCCCAATCTTTTTTTTTCCTTATTAAAGAGTATTTATTTATTTACTAATTTATTTCTATAGGTCACAGGTATATTCTCATATATTTTTATATATAAGTGTGATTATAGTAATTTTCACATTAAGATAAACAAATTATCTAGAATTAGTTTCTTGTTATCTGTCAAATATATTTTTCTTTTTTTAAAACTTTTATTTAATGAATATAAATTTCCAAATTACAGCTTATGGATTACAATGGCTTCCCCACCCCATAACTTCCCTCCCACCCACAACCCTCCCCTTACCCACTCCCTCTCCCCTTCCATTCACATCAAGATTCATTTTCAATTCTCTTTATATACAGAAGATCAGTTTAGTATATATTAAGTAAAGATTTCAACAGTTTGCCACCACATAGCAACACAAAGTGAAAAATGCTGTTGGAGTACTAGTTATAGCATTAAATCACAGTGTATAGCTCATTAAAGACAGAGATCCTACATGATATTTTTTAAAAATTAATTAATTTTCTATGCAATTTCCAATTTAACACCAGATTTTTTTCATTTTCAATTATCTTTATATACAGAAGATTGATTCAGTATATACTAAGTAAAGATTTCATCAGTATGCACCCACACAGAAATGCAAAGTGTAAAAATACTGTTTTAGTACTAGTTATAGCATCACTTCACATTAGACAACACATTAAGGACAGAGATCCCACATGAGAAGTAAGTACACAGTGACTCCTGTTGTTGACTTAACAATTTGACACTCTTATTTATGGCATCAGTAATCTCCCTAGGCTCTAGTCATGAGTTGCCAAGGCTATGGAAGCCTTTAGGGTTCGCCGACTTTGATCTTATTCCGACAGGGTCATAGTCAAAGTGGAAGTTCTCTCCTCCCTTCAGAGAAAGGTACCTCCTTCTTTGATGGCCCCGTTCTTTCCACTGGGATCTCACTCGCAGAGACCTTTCATTTAGGTCTTCTTCTTTTTTTTTTTTTCCAGGGTGTCTTGGCTTTCCATGTCTACAATACTCTCATGGGCTCTTGAGCCAGATCCAAATGCCTTAAGGGCTGATTCTGAGGCCAGAGTGCTATTTAGGACGTCTGCCATTCTATGAGTCTGCTGTGTATCCCGCTTCCCATGTTGGATCGTTCTCTCCCTTTTTTATTCTATCAGTTAGTATTCACAGACACTAGTCTTATTTGTGTGATCCCTTTGACTCTTAGACCTATCAGTGTGATCAATTGTGAACTGAAGTTGATTACTTGGACTCGTGAGATGGCATTGGTACATGCCACCTTGATGGGATTGTATTGGAATGCCCTGGCACGTTTCTAACTCCACCATTTGGGGCAAGTCCGATTGAGCATTTCCCAAATTGTACATCTCCTCCTTCTCTTTTTCCCACTCTTATATTTAACAGGGATCACTTTTCACTTTTCCACCTTAACTTCACGCTCCACCCCTACCCACCTTAACAGATCTATCTGTTATATTTTTGTTCTGTTCTCACTTACTAATCATTGTTAAGGTATTTACCATTACCCAGTATAGTAGTGCACCTTCAAAACTGCATTTGTGGGGCCCATGTTTTGGCAAAGAGAGTTAAACCACCACCTGCAATGGAACACACTGGTTTGAGTCCCAGCTTCCACTTCCAGTCCAGCTTCCTGCTAATGCACACCCTGGGAAGGCAGAGGAAGATGTCTCAATTACTTTGGTCCCTGCCACCTGGGAGACCTGGATGGAGTTGGAGACTCCTGGCTCAGCATGGCGTAGCCTCAGCTTTTGTGGTCATTTGAAGAGTGGACCAGTGGATGGAAGATCTCTGTCTCTCTCTGTCTCTCTCTGTATCTCTCTCTCTCTCTCTCTTTTTCCTTCTCTATACATCTGCTTTTCAAATAAGTAAATAAATCTTTTTTAAAAATGCATTTGCATTTGAACTGCCTTCCTTAGGAAGGAACTGATAAATAATGGTTTCCGACTATTAGGCTGTTAGGATAAATAGATATTTTGAAGAATAGGGGCACTATGTGTCCTTTCAAACCATAAGACATATAAGCTGATGGGCCCTGCCAATATGTTAGCTCAGCCCTGCTCCAGGTTAATGTTATAGATGTGACCTAAGTTTGATTCAATTTAAAACACATTTATTGAATGTGTGTTATGTGCCTATCAGAACTTTTTACCTGAACTACCTTTTTGTGGAAGATGCAACTGCAGCAGAATAATTGCTGGACTAATGCAAGGGTATCCATCCCCTGATGCCCTCCAGAAGCCAAACTTGGAGACATGAGCTTTTACCTGCGGAGAGAGTTTATTATTTGCATGGCTTACCAACATAGAAGATAGGGGCTACTGCTCCAAACTACCTCTTCCCCCTCCTCAGGGAGAGGGTTTATACAGGTACAGAAGCAGAAGCTGTGGAGGTTCAAGAGAGTAGCTTGGACTTTAGGTCAGATCCTTGATATGTCTTTGTTCCTGCTGTGTACTGTGCAGAGGCCATATTCTTTCCATCAGCAGATTTGGCAGGCTTTCCCGTGCTCAGTGAGTAATTGCTTTTTGAAAGAAATCGTAACTTTTCCCTGATAAACAACTTGCAGATGTTTAATGGTCATAACAAGGTTGAGGGACTTGTTTTCCTCTTAGTTGCAGGGGAAAGGAAGGGGGCCCTGGAGGAGCAGCTGAGACTTTATTTTGAGGGGTCTTGTATCAAAAGCAATAGCGTATCTTTCAGTCAGCAATGGCTGCCATAATAAAATGTTTTCACACAGGTTTAGTGGCTAAAACTCCAAGATCGAGGTGTCTGAATGGTCAGTTTCTGGTGAGTGATATGGGGAAACTAAGCAGAAAGATTAGTGAGAATATTTGAGCTGGAATACTTTTTTTCCCACAATTTCTACGTAATCCTGCACTGTAATTCCACCCCCTTATTTGTCAGTCCAGTATGCCCAGTTTCCCATAATGCACCTCTGTCTCATCCAGGACCAGGAAGGAGGACACACTATGCTGGCTATACGCCAGTTAAGCTCCACATGGAGGGGCCATGAAACTCTCAGAAAGCCTCATGCACACCTAACTCAACCTCATTTGTGTATTCAATGAGGGCATCACCCCTTTCTCACACAAGGGACCGGGAACACGGCAGCAGCCCATTTTGCTTTTTTTGGCTTCTGGACCATGCTTCTGGGTCCTTCTCGGGCCTCTTCCCACTCTCTCTCTTTCTTTTTTTTTTTTTTTTTTTAAGACTCGTTTGTTTATTTGAAAGGCAGAGTTACAGAGAGAGAGAGAGAGAGAGGTCTTCCATCCACTGGTTCACTCTTCAGATGGCCCCAACAACCAGAGCTGGGGTGACCCGAAGCCAGGAGCCATGAGCTACATCCAAGTCTCCCACATGGGTGCAGGGGCCCAAGGACTTGAACCATCTTCTGCTGCTTTCCCAGGTGCATTATCAGGGAGCTGGATTGTAAGTGAAGCAAATGGGACTTGAACTGGCACCCATATGAGATGCCGGTGCTTCAGGTGGTAGCTTTCCCTGCTATACCACACCGCCAGCCCCCACTCTCTTTCCTAATAGCAACTCTTTGGGCCCACTCATGGTGAGTATCTCTTCATGTGGGGTTGCCCACACTCACACATGAATGTACACTCACTTTTATTTAATCTTGCTCTCACTTGTGCATTGTATCTTTGCTTCTGCTTTGAGTTCTTATCTCTATGGGGGCAAGAACTTGGAATAAAATTTGAGAAACTTGTGCCCATAATCACGAGGACTTTTTCCTGGCTTGCAGATAGCTTCCATCCTGCTGTATTTGTAAAGTGTGGGGCAGGTGATATACAGTATAGAAGATAGGGATATTTGTTTAAAAATCTCAATTTCCCAATATAATAATAAGCTATTTATAAATGCAGAAGATAATATGTATTAATGAACTATACTCTAATTTATAGTAATATTATCATTTACATTTAAAAGGCCTATTCACCAAAGAAATTGGGTTCTTTCTCTAGAAGGAAATAATAAATATGCTTGCTTTATTTCTGCTGCTTTGGTGTTCTCTCTTTTGTTCTCTCTCTCTCTCTTCTCTCTCTCTTTTTCCCTTCTATTAGTTCTCCTTTTGAATCTATGTTTATAGGGGAAATTAATTATCACTCCTAATGAAATCTCTTACTGAATTGACAGTCCCTTAATAACCATAGATACTTCCTGCCTTAAAGTTTCAGATATTATTGACATTTTATGTCCTAATACAGTTTTTGAATCTATACTTACAGAAAGGTCAAGAAGGAAGTAAAGAAAAACTGAAGCTTTGACACTTCAACCTGCTATAAGAAAATGTGTCAAGAGAACAGTAACTAGCATGTTAGACAAATCCCTCTCTAGCTTAGTCTGCATTCAGTGTGTTTCTAATTGTGTCAATTAGAAACAATAGGCTCAATTAGGATGCGTGTAATCCAATACTAGGTACTACAAAGTAAACGAGAGCAGGTAAGACAGTCTCTGTTCCCAAGCAGTTTGAAACTATCCGGGGAAAAGAATTCATATGCAGAGAAAGCATATAGAAAGATCAAACTCTAAAGTGGGTGGTGCAGGTTATCAAAGCAAGAGGAGTTCTGAAAAGTGTATTGTCAACCTAAGTTTCAAGTACATAGAAGGGCTAAAAAATCAAGATTGGCTGGCTGTGTCACACGTGCCAAGGATGTCAAGCAATCAGCACTCTCATCTATTGTTGGTGGGAATGTAAAAACTGTGAATACTTCAGAAAAAGTTCCTATAGTTTCATTTTGAAAATTTTATAACTCTATTCTCATTTTATTTGGAAGACAGAAACAAAAACAGAAACAGGGACAGAGAGAAATCTTCCATCAGCTGGTTCACTTCCCAAATGCCTGCAGGAGCCCGGGATGTCCCAGGCCAAAAGCCTGAAGCCCAGGACTGAAAAATGCCTGAGCCATCACCTGCTGCCTCCCAGGGCGGGCATTAGCAGGAAGCTGGATCAGAAGCAGAGTAGTTGGGACTTGAACCAGGTACTCCAATGTGTGACGTGCCCAAGGGGTGAGTTAATTGCTGCATCACATGCTTACCCCTCTGATAGTTTCTTATGAAATTCAATATAACGGGGGCTGGCACTGTGGTGCAGCGGGTTAAAGCCCTGGCCTGAAGCGCTAGCATCCCATATGGGCACTGGTTCTAGTCCCAGCTGCTCCTCTTCCAGTCCAGCTCTCTGCTGTGGTCTGGGATAGCAATGGAGGATGGCCCAAGTGCTTGGGCCCCTGCACTCACGTGGGAGACCAGGAAAAGCTCCTGGCTTCTGGCTTCAGATTGGCACAGCTCTGGCTGTTGCAGCCATCTGGAGAGTGAACCAGTGGATGGAAGACCTCTCTCTCTGTCTCTACCTCTCTCTGTAAATTTGTCTTTCAAATAAATAAAATAAATCTTTTAAAAAATTCAGTATAATGGATGGGTCTTTGTTGAGTCTCAGAGGGTGATACCACAAAGTATCAAGCTCTGGTATGCTGTGTATTTTAAACTAAAGGGCATTGGATGGCTTCAGAGACAACCTCATGAGCAAAGTTTCTCTCTGACTTTCTCCTATCTTGTCTCCACTCATCTCCTGCAACAAAGGATTCACAGAAATCAGAATATTTCTTTCCCAAGGTGAGGCCTACAAACTAGAGCTTCCTCTCCCACAAAGATAACCATAAAACCTAGAAATATTTCTCTAGCCTTCCCTTATCTTTCTGTGTAAGCGCTGGCCATAAAGAAATTCCCTTACCCATCTTGTCTAACAGTAGATCAACTGACTCTCATGCCAGAAAGGGCCATGTATCTACTTAGAGAGGTCAACAACTATCTGATCAGATAGGTCTTGCTGGTTTTATCATTAGATCAGACCTTTTGCCCAATCACATTTCCGCAGACACATTTCTGTCTATTCCTCATTGGACCTAAACACAGAAATAGACACGTTTCCCTGGCTTTTTGGGTCAAATACTTAAATTTGTTATGGCTTTTTTTGTTTGTTAGTTAACCTGTCTTTTGTTTAGGAATGTGGGCCATGATCCTTCTGATGGACAAAGAAAGATATCATACCCGCTACACCTACACCTTGACAGCCATCTACTTAGTCAAATAAGCCAGGCATAAAGGCCAAATATCATAGGATTCCATTTATATGAAGTACCTAAAGTAAGAAAATTCATAAAGTGTAGAAGTTACCAGGAGCTGGAGGTGAGAGGATGGGGAGTTGTTTAATGGGTTTAGAGCTACTATTTGGGATGATGAAAAATGTTCAGGTAACAGGGTGGTTAGCTATACAACATTGTGCTGCACTTAATGTCACTAAATTGTGCACTTAAAGATGGTTAAGATAGTAAATTGCATTAAAAAAATCAAATGCTCAAAAACATGGAATAAAAAGAATTAGTGTATCACAAAACAATAAACCTGAAAACCCAGACAAAACCCTAAACATACTCTAATCATTCAGAAATTCCAATTCTAAGAACTTATCTAAGAGGAATAAGAACATATGTTTTCTAAAACATTTGTACAAAGAAAGTAGCTTGCTATACTAACCCAAACCCAGAAATAGCTCAAGGTATTCATTGACAGGAAAATATAAAAACTGTGCTATGGACATACAATGTAATGTTTTTCAGCAATCACAAGAATCTATACACATAAGATGGGTTAATCTTAAATGCATTATGCTGAATGAAGCAAGACTTACACAAAAGCCTATCTATTGTATGACTCTACCTACATAAAATTCTAAAACAACAAACTAATTTATGGTGGAACTCATCAGTTGATTGGTAAGGGGCGCAAGGGACCTTTCTCAAATAATGGTAGTACTTTACATTTTGATAGGACTTCAAGTCACATAGGCATATGCATTTGTTGATATTCATTAAATGATAGTGATTTTTTATATTTGATTGCATGTAAAGGTTACTTAACAAAAACAGCTGAAAACAAATATTGTACTCTAGTTAATTACATTCATGTTGAAGTCTTGGGGGTGAAGTAAACTGAAGTCTGAAACTTATCTTGAGATATATCAAAAGATAAGATGGATTAATGGGTGGATTGCAGGATGGACTGATGGATAGATGTAATAAACAAATAGAGCAAAGTGGTACTTGACTGTGGAATTCTGGTGGTGATACGCAAGTATTCACTTTCAGTTTTCAGAGATGTTGAAAAATATTGTTCAGGGTGTGTCTGAAAATTGAAGTGGGCCTCAAGTCCAAGAAAGAAAATCTTACAGGGGAGTCACAGTAAACAAAGACTCATTGAATGGAATAGAAAGGGATGGAATGGTCATGACATCAAATGACTGGAGCAGAGGTTGTGTATAAGTGAGACATAAATTTGGGTGTAAATCATGGGTATAATGAATGTATAATAAATTTATAAATATTTATAAATAAATAAATGTATAATAAATTTAAAAAATTAACATAAGGAACTATGAACATGTTTGGGGGAGTTAGTGAAGTCTTCATAGGGAAATAGTTTGCTAGGTATGGTGTCTCAGGAAGACTGGATAGCCAGCAATTTTCTCTACAGGTTGCATCAGAGGCCTGATTTGGCCACATAGCCATTGCCACAATAAACACATGAAGTGATGAAGGTGTGTGGAAGATTGAATCAGTGGGAATGCTATTTACCTTTAAGCTATGAATTTATGGTTACTATAGCCATTGCTGTATATATCTTGAATTGGTTTTAAGAATTTTGGCAAGGGCTACATTTTTCTTTTGAAATAGATTTATATATACATGCATCATTTATTATAAACTTCTGTGGGTTGATAGCAGGTGATGTAACTAGTTAATATGTTCTTGACTAAAATGAATGGGTAACAGGATCTGGTAGCTCATTACTCTAGTTGTACTTACCAGAACTCTGTTTGAAAGTGGTATGAAGCAATGAAGAGTAGGAACTATATACCTGAAGGATTATTATAATAAAAGAGGATCAAGAAGAGCTTAGTAATAGTGCAGAGCTGTTAGGACTTAAGGTCCGATGTACTGAGATGTGTTTCAGTAAGCTAGCTACTGGAATACTGCATGTTGTAGGCCACCAAATGAAAAGGAACAAGTGGACTGTGAAATGACTTTAGCACATAAAAAAAGGCTTGTAAAGAGGCCATAGTGGAAGTAGTAATGAGAGATTTTAACTATCCAGGGATAGATTGGCAGTATTAAGTACAAGAGACAAGACTGGAGGGTTTTTATGGCTTTGGAACATGATTACTTTTTTACTCAATCTGTATGTCACTGACTAAATGTGCATGGTGTTAAATAACATATGGTTGAATAACTACAAAGTGCACTGAAGGATGTTGTGTTTTAGTGGTAACACTTACAGTGGTGAAGAGGGAAGGACAATAACACTTGACTTATTTACAAAAAAAAAAAAATCCTGAGTAGAAGAGTTTAGATAGTCATGGTTAGAAAGGTCAGATGCAGGACAAATGAACAGCTTTGGATATAACTAGCATTAAGAAAAATAAGAGTTTTTATAGATAGAAAATTAGAGAAAGGAACATATTGAAGCATACAAAATTAATGAGAAAGGGTATTATGGCAACTTTGAGTAAGAAAGAAACTATGATTAAAATAAATTTGCAATGTTTTCAAGGAAAAGAACTCAGAGGGACAAACAAATGATAACAGACTACCACATTACCTGATTCCTTGATTTCAAATGTTTATTGAAAGGAATTGGGGTATGCTTGGGTATGGTCAGGGATGTTGCTTCACTAAATGACAAAGGAAAGAAGAATGATCAAATCTAGAGGGAAGGAGGAGAGAAAGGGCAAACCTCTTCCTGGCCTCACTGGCTGGGAGCTAGGATTCAGTCAGTGACAAGACCAGTGTTCCCCAGCATCTGGGTAGCTGGGCCTAACGAAGAGATCCATTCATCAAGTCGCAAACACAACAAAACAAATGTAAGAAAGGAACTCTTAACAAGGTCAAGACTCAGAAGACAGAGGCTGTCCAGCTATGCCTTAGAGATTTATACTTCCTGGAAAACTAAATTTTTTGGCAGCTCACGAATTCCACTTGTATGTTAGGAAGGCTCTAAGGATATTGGACTTGCTCAGAAACAGGTGCAATCTATCTAAAACAACTAGGCCACTTATGGAAGGCTGAGAGAAAGAGAAGTGAGAGAAAAATTCTCAAAGCAAATGAATGCCATTGTTGGCAAGAAAATCTCCCCTCTCATCTGCAGTTCTGGCTGAGTAAGTACTAGCAATTTCTGGATACATGTGATTTCACCTGTCAAAGAAACTAAATTAGGAACCTCAGAGTCCAGCTTTGCCTCACCAGTAGCATGTAGGTTTCAGGCATTCTTGGGAAGTCCCTAGATTCAGAAACTGATGGATGAATTACAAATAAAACAAAATAAAGAAGTTCAAAGTTTGTAACACATTCAAACTATACCTCTTTGGCTCTAGAGACAACCTAAAGTTTGTTTTTGTTATTAAAAATTGTTCTGTTTTTAAAAATAAAACATGACATAAAGAGAAGGCAATAGAACATACAACACATTCGCAGATGAAAGATGTGTGAAGGGTCAAAATAAGAATAGAGAATCCAACAAGCCCATACAGAAACACAGAATAAGTAAGTTGATATAGTTTACTCATTTTGTTTATCATAGAAGGAATAATTGAGAAAAAAATTAAATGTGAGAAACATGCTACTGTCAGTACCAACAGTAGCTACTAATTAAATTTTGCATTATTTCCCATCATCTGAATAATGTACTATATTTGACAAATGTTATATCTGATAATTCATGCAGAATAATTGTTCAGATAATGTGGTAATGGAAAGAGTTACTTTTCATCTACAAATGCTTTACTAGCATACTACAACACTTTTCAGTGAAGGAGATCCAAGCCATCTGGGGTATATTACTTGGAATATTGTTTCTTTATTACAGCTACATCAGTCATCATCCTACTCTTAATAGGAACAAGAATCTATTTTCTTAACTTCTAGTACACTGCCCTGTTCAATAATATTTTTTGGTTTTATTTAAGGAAACCAGTTGGGAACTTATATGATCTTTATAACCACAGTAAAATTCATTTAATCAAGAAAAATATTGCTTAAAATTAGCCTTAGCTATAAAGTTAACCCGGAATTGAGAGCAGAATAGGGTTGGCACTGAGAGCTGAAACACATAATTAAGGAAGTTAAATCTGTTTCTACACAGAACAAACTTTCATAAAAAGTTTTTTCTTTATCATTATTGTTTAAAAATCGTTAACAACCACAACTATGAGAGTATAGCAGGTAAAGAATTTGGAGAAAACTCATAAAAGACTGGTAATAGACAGTAGCAGGTTTTCTGAGATGTATGAGAATCAAATGTGGTTTCTAGCTTCAGAGTTTCCAGATCCTAGTCTTTTGTTTAAATAGCCAGTAGTTACCTTGGACTGATGACTTTCAACATCCTGGAAAACATTCTGTAGTCTAGAAGTAGAGCATAGTCTTGGCCAACCCAATGTCCAGGGACAAGTGTTTGTGACTAGTTCTACATGTTCCCTGAAGCAGGTGTACACTCATATTTTGTAGATTAATAATGGCTCTCTTTCTAACATTCACAATTCTATAGGACTCAAAGCAAAAGTAAACCATAGTTTTAAATACAGGCATGCCAAGCATGAGATATTTAAAAACAAAAATCCTAACTCTTGTGCCAATAAGTTTATGACTTGAGGCACAAGTTTGATTATCTTTAATATACATAATAACAAGTGTTATTATTGGCCATAAAATTGTAGTGGTAATTGAAACTGCTGAGTTTTGAAAAGAATTATTTGCTTCAGTGTTCAGGAAAGAAGGTAACAATCACAGATATTTAGATCTATATTTCCCAAGGGAAGATGGGAGACAACAAATGTAATGTTGCAGTGATAGATAAGGGAAGTTTCTTCTCCTGAACAGATAATTAGAACATCTAGCTATAAAACAGATTTGGGGCCAAAAAAAGGCCCAGCTCATAGAAGCCCAGATGTTGAAATAGAAGAGAGGACTTGGAAAATTATGACACTTGGCTAGAACAAGTTCAGTGAGTACCAGCAATATAATTTTGTGATAGGAATGAACATTTTTTTTTTGACAGGCAGAGTGGACAGTGGGAGAGAGACAGAGAGAAAGGTCTTCCTTTTGCCGTTGGTTCACCCTCCAATGGCCGCCGCAGTAGCGCGCTGCGGCCGGCGCACCGCGCTGTTCCGATGGCGGGAGCCAGGTGCTTATCCTGGTCTCCCATGGGGTGCAGAGCCCAAGTACTTGGGCCATCCTCCACTGCACTCCCTGGCCACAGCAGAGAGCTGGCCTGGAAGAGGGGCAACCGGGACAGGATCGGTGCCCCGACCGGGACTAGAACCTGGTGTGCCGGCGCCGCAAGGCGGAGGATTAGCCTGTTGAGCCACGGCGCCGGCCGGAATGAACATTTTTATGCAGTCTCATCCTCCTCCTCCCCCTGGTTCTCCTCATGGAGCGAGGAGTGCCTCCTCTGAGTGGTGAAATTTGTAGAAATTCCTGGCTTCTCGATTCTGTTTTCTGGGGAAAGGCCAGTTAGGTTCAGGGGGCTGGAGTTAGAAGGCCCAGTTGTATACAAATTGAAGCCGGTCAGAGTGGCCAACATTACAGGTGATAATTTCATCTCTTGCTGACTCTATTGCACAATTCTCAATTAGTTCAAAATCCAAAGCAAGAAAATATTTGGTATTGTGACTTCAGAGATCTTAAAAATCTCATAAGTGTCTAGGTGCCAGGGGCCCCAGAAAGACTTCCAGGTTTTGTCCTTTGCAAAGGGACATCATCATCATTTCCCCATCATCCCATGGCTACAGCATTCCCAGAAGGAAGTACAGTGAGGTGCTCAGAGCTAGTGCTGCAGTGTCTCACTGTCTAAGTCTGAACGCTGTCTTCACCTTTTTAGCCTTGGGTAAAACATTGAACTACCGCAGGCCTCAATGTCCTCAGCTGAAAAATAGACAGTATAAATAATACTGACAAATAATCACCCAATAAATATAAGCAATTTTATAGCCATTAAATTATTTTTAATACACTTGTGTATAAAATGTTATATCATATGTTTAGGGAATAGACCAAGTATTTCTAAAGCGATTGTTTCATTACTTCTAATAGATGTCAAAGTACTACTAATAGAGATGTGATGTTATATAATTCATATCTGACAGGTCTACTACAAGTTATGTCATTCATCTCATCTCCTTACAAATATGTTCTCTTTCTATTGTTGCTATCACAACTTATCCTCAAACTAAGTGGCTTGAAATAACACAATTTCATCTAAGTCCTATATATGAAATGAGATTATTAGGTTGTTATGGAAGAATTAGTAGGATTGTGTTTCTTTCTGAAAGATCCAAGGGAGAATTGATTTCCTTGCCTTTTCCAGTTTCTAAATCCTGCCTGCATTCTTTGGCTTATACCCCCTGTCCTCCACCGTCAAAGTAACATCTCTGACTTCTCTTCTGCCTCACTCTTCCACTTCAGGAGCCCTGAGATTCTATTAGACCCACTTGGTTGATTCAGAATAATCTTCCTATCCTAAGATCCTTAACTTAATCACATCTGCCATGCCCACTTTGCCATGGAACCTAATATAATCACAGATTCAGGAAATTAATATAGGGACATCTTTGGAGAACCATTTTTCTGCTGGCCACAATAGGTAAGGAAACTGAGCTCCAGAAGCTAAATGACATTCTTTTTTTTTTTTAAAAAAAGAGAAATTTATTTATTTATTTGAAAGTCAGAGTTACACAGAGAGAGGAGAGGGAGGGAGGGAGAGAGAGGTAGAGAGAGAGAGAGAGAGAGAGGTCTTCCATCCACTAGTTCACTCTCCAATTGGCTGCAATGACCAGAGCTGTGCCGATCTGAGGCCAGGAGCCAGGTGCTTCTTCCCAGTCCCCCCATGTGGATGCAGGGGCCTAATGACTTGGGCCATCTTCTACTGCTTTCCCAGGCCACAGCAGAGAGCTGGATTGGAAGTGGAGCAGCCAGGTCTCGAACCAACACCCATAAGAGATGCCCATTGTGCCACAGCACCAGCCCCTAAATGGCATTCTAATGTTCACAAACTTAGTGCATGGTTGAACACAAAATCCATATTGCTTACTTTCTAGGTCTCCTTTTTCCAGCATGCTTAACTGGAAAAATAATCTCATATTTGACTGATAACATCAGAACCATAGTCAACACAGAACTTATGCTGTTGTATACTGTTTTGACCCTTTCTTAGGGTTAATGAAAAGAACTTAGGATGTTAGAATGGGTGTGTGTTTTAGATGCCAAGAGGATTAACTAGACCCATTCTACTAGTTCAAGAACAAAAGGTCATAGATAGACAAGAAGTGGTTACAACATAAAATCTAAGTTTGTCTCGGGTTATTAGAATATGCAAATCCAGTAACTGAAGAAACAAGGTTATCAAACATAGAAGGTTAAGGGAGCAGATTAAAATGAGGTATAATGTCAACAAATTCATACTTCCTGTGTTTAGAGGAGTGCCAGTTGTTCTTTGGAATGCTTGTTTTTCCCCAAACTATTCCTGTTTTCATGCAATTAGAAGAAAATTATATAAAGAATTCTGACAAAATACAGAGCTTGTTCTCCATTCTTGTAGAGTTTCAGTCTAACAGCCAAAAACAAAGGAAAAAAAGAATAATTAGGGAAAAATTGAATGGAATTTCTGTGTAGTAATAACTGTAAGTAAAACTAGTTGAGAGAAAGAGGAAGGGATCGCTGGGCTAGAGTAGGCAGAGAAAGTTTCATGGTCGAGGTAGTATTAAATATGGCCTTGCATGTGGTAATGCCAACTTCAAGCATATTCACATCCTTTCACATAGTAAGTCTGCTAATAAGAATCAAGCCAAGGTAATTAAAAATGCAGTGAAATACATCTTAGTGCACCTTTTAATGATGAAAAATCCTCAATGACTCCCTAATAGAGAAATGGTTGAATAACTTATGGATAGAGGAATACACAGAAATAGTATGTGGCTACTGAATTCATGTTTTTTGAAGAATTACTCATGATTGGAAAATGATTGTTATATTGTCAAGCCAATAAAGAGGATAATAAAAATTATTTGTACTGCATTCGTAAAAGATTTATCATTTCAACAGAAAATCTTCTTTGAAAGTCAATAAAGTTAATTATTTTTCTAGTCGACAGACACTTGCTTCAGAAACCAGAAATGTTAGGGCAGAGGTTGTTTTCCCTTGTGAGAAAGCCTGTTCAGCAGCTGCTGGCTGTTCCAGCTCCTCCATCTTGTCCCTAGAACTCCAAATCAAAGAGATTCTATGGGATTATATTTCAGGAAAGAGTCTTGTCACCACCCACCCTCTAGGATACTATGTATTAAGGCAGGGAAAATATCAAATAAGCAAAAGTATACCTGACTCTACAATGAGTGACGGGAATGAGATTTTGTAGGTGCAGCAACTCTTGCTTGCACGGCCAAGGGAAACATGATGTTGGAAGAGGGAAGTTTTCAAGAGGATAGAGACAGGTAGGGCAAGAGGTGACTGAAAGCTTGATGTGGATGAGACAGCATGATCAATATGGTGTTTGAACCATTTTTGAAATCAGAGTGAAGGTACTGATCAGATAGATACTGATCAGATAGTCCCCAAAGGTGCCAGCTCAGATACATGTAAAAGCACAGTAAGACCAAACAATTTCATCCCTAGAGGTCTACCCAAGGAAAAAAAATCTTTACAAAAACTTGGTTGCCAATGTTCATAGTGGCATTATTTAAAATATTTGAAACATAGGAAGATGCTCATCAACTTATAAATAGATAAACAAAATTCAGTATATCCAAAATGGAATATTATTAAGCCATCAAAGGAAGTAATAATCCATGCTACAAAATGGTTAAACCTTAAAAGCATTATGGTAATTAAGAAAAACCAGATGCAAAAGGCCACATGTTATATGAGTCCATTTATATTAAATACTGACAGAACATGTTTACTTAATACCAAGGGTGGCGATGGGATAGTATTAGGGATGGGGAATGATTACTTGTTGGTTTGGAGTTTCCATTTGAGGTGATGAAATGTCCTAAAATTAGAGCATGACAATGGTTGCAGAATTCTGTAAACTTACTAAAAGTCATTGGAGTGTACACATAAAATGAGTAAATTATTTGGTATAGCAATTATAACTTTACAAAGCTATAAAAATCAAAAGCAGCTTATTAAGACCTCTGCCTGGGCCTGCATGATAAGCCCATGGCTGCATGCCCACCCAGACTTCAGGAAAAAAAATGAATCCTGATACTGGGTTTTGATGCCTAGTCAAACAGATAAGCCTCTTAGTTCCGGAAGGCCTCAGACTATGAGGATCCCCTTGGAGTGGACTTACTCCATCCAACACATGTTTTCTATGCAACAGAAGCCGTTATATTGGATGAGTGGTATGGAGAGAGATTGGCTCTGCTCCATTTGGGTCATCATATAGCTGGGCCAGAATACCTGTACAAGGTGACCTATACCCAACTCAGAAGGCAATAAGAAGGAGAGAAATGTGATGACTTAAGGCCTAAATATCCACAAGAAGCTTGTGGGTTGCTTAGTGAGCCATCTCAAGCCTGCTGCTGTTACCATGGCTCTCTGTGAAGTTGGCTATGGCAAAATATCCTTAATGCGCAGGCCTCTGTGTGAGTGGTGATTGACAGGGACAATGTTGTGCTAGGGTTCTGCCAACTGTCTTGCAATAGGGAACTGATCACAGTCTTCCCTAGTTTATGTTCAGTCACATCATGGCAATTGCTTAAAATCAACTATGGTGGGCATATTTACACCATGGAAATTGGAAACAGGTACAAATCAAGTTTTTGTTTTTAGAGAGTTCACTTGTTAAACATTGAACAACTGATAGAGGCACAGTTGGATTCATGTATGTGTTCACACATTAACAATATGTCATTTGCTCCTGTATTTGAGGGTGGGGCTCTCTCCAGCTTTCTGACTGTTGATTTGACCTCTAAAAACTTACAGAAGTGGGTGTAGGAGGACTGTAGGCTCTTGGCATCTTTAAGGTTCTGACTCTGAAGGTTAAGGAACATGGTATTGACTAGCAGCCTGCCCTATGGGATAAGAAAGGCATGCTAGATACAGTGCAGGATTTTGAACATCTGAAACAGCTCGGTGTGAAACCCCCGGAGCATCTCACCCTGTATGTACCTAATGTTCCTCAGCCAAAGCATATGGAGACAGACTGGTTCAATGTTCCAGATTTCACAAAGGCTTTTGATGGTCCCTGTGCAGAAACTCAGCTGCAGTTTTGTGAATAGACATGTGGGAACGTCACCAATAAGAGGCTGTAAATGTACAAGGGGTATTCTTTGATAATATGGAACACAAAAGCTGAGTCTGCATTGTAGAATGCTGATGGGAGCAAAACAAGAGCACACTGAATTGGAAGGTGCTGACTTTATGAAATCAAGGTCAAAAGCAAGGGCAGAATCTTCTTCTGATAGGTAGACAGAATCATTAGCAACCAAAGTATTGAGAACCAGGGAACAATAGGTAACAACTTATCCAAAGATTTTAATCATTAGTAGCACCATGATACAAAATTTGGGGGACAGTGCTGTGGCACTGTGGGTTAAGCTGCTGCCTGTGACACAGACATTCCATATGGTGCCCAGCTGCTCTGCTTACAATCCAGCTTCCTGCTAATGCACCTAGGGAAGGCAGCTGATGATGGCTCAAGTACTTGGAACCCTGTCACTCATGTGGGAGATGCAAATGATGCCTGACTTTAGCCTGGCCCAGCCCTAGCTGTTGCGGCCATTTGGGGAGTGAACAAATAAATGGAAGATATCTCTCTTTCTCTCTCCATTTCAAATAAATAAATATTTTGTTAAAATGGCAAAATTTTAATAAATTTTGTTAGATGATATAATTGGCTTTTTTTTAAAGCCATTCATGAATTAGGTAACATCGCATCTGAAAATAGAGAAGTGCCATTTTGGGCATGGCAAACCATTTTTATATAGTAGCTTGAGCAGGAACAAGGAAATAACATAATACAGAAAAAACAGATTGGATAACATCAGGATACTTTAAGCTTCTTTCCTTGTAAGTGTTAAAGCACGGGAGACTTCCTTATCATATGAGCCAAAACTGGCCTGTTTGGGATTTAACTATTTTCTCTCCTAATTTCTGGGAAATCAGCTAAAAAACCTTAATTTTGGTTTGGTGACATGGAACTTTCACATGAGTGAATTCATTTTGGTTTGGGGGGGCAGTGCAGGAGTTCAGTCCTGATCAATGGCTTACTATAATTTTTTAAAATTGTTTTATGTCTTCCTCTAGGTTTGGTGGGCTTGCTGATGATTGTCTCTTTCTTCCCTATTTTTTTCTATATTTTACAAAATTTATAAAATTAATACAGAAAATTATTGATTGTATAATCAAATTAATGTTATCTAAAAATGGGGTGCCTTTGGGGGGGAGAAGGCGGAGCTGGCAGATATTTAGCCTATCAGTTAAGATGTTGGTTAAGATGCTGTTATCCCACATTGGAGTGCTTGGGTTTGAAAGCCAGCTCTGGCTCTTGACTTCAGCTTCATGCTCCTCCTCCTTCCTCTAGACCCTGGGAGGCAGTGGTGATGGCTTGAGTAGCTGGATTCTTGCCACCCATGTGGGAGACCTGTACTGATTTCCTGTTTCCTGACTCTGATCTCAGACCAGCTCCAGCCATTACATGAATTTAGAAAATGAACCAGCAGAAGGGAACATTCTCTCTCTCTCTCTCTCTCTCTCTCTCTCTCTCTCTCTCTCTCTCTTCCTCAAAAATAAAAATAAAAAGTGGTTTTAAAAATGGAATTGAAAATTGAAGTCAGAAAAGAGGGTATGACAAATCAAGAGAATAATGGAAAGTAACCAAGGTTCAGGAGTGACTCCAAAGTCTAACATACATTAGAATTTGATAGGAATAGGGAAGTAGTATATACTCTTCAGCACTGTAGGGAAAAATTGTGCTTCAGTGGAAAAATATGCATTTTTAAATTTTTATTTAGTAAGTATAAATTTCCAAAGTACAGTTTATGGATTACAATGGCTTCCCCCCACCCCGTAATTTCCCTCCCACTCGTACCCCTCCCATCTCCAGCTCCCTCTCCCATTCCATTCACATCAAGATTCATTTTCAATTATCTTTATATACAGAAGATTGATTCAGTATATACTAAGTAAAGATTTCATCAGTTTTCACCCACACAGAAACATAAAGTGTAAAATACTGTTTCAGTACTAGTTATAGCATCACTACACATTAGACAACACATTAAGGACAGATCCCACATGAGACGTAAGTACACAGTGACTCCTGTTGTTGACTTAACAATTTGACACTCTTATTTATGGCATCAGTAATCTCCCTAGGCTCTAGTCATGAGTTGCCAAGGCTATGGAAGCCTTTAGGGTTCACTGACTTTGATCTTATTCCAACAGGGTCATAGTCAAAGTGGAAGTTCTCTCCTCCCTTCAGAGAAAGGTACCTCCTTCTTTGATGGCCCCGTTCTTTCCACTGGATCTCACTCGCAGAGATCTTTCATTAGGTATTGTTTTTTTTTTCCAGAGTGTCTTGGCTTTCCATGCCTAAAATACTCTCATGGGCTCTTGAGCCAGATCCAAATGCCTTAAGGGCTGATTCTGAGGCCAGAGTGCTGTTTAGGACATCTGCCATTCTATAAGTCTGCTGTGTATCCCGCTTCCCATGTTGGATTGTTCTCTCTCTTTTTTATTCTATCAGTTAGTATTCACAGACACTAGTCTTGTTTGTGTGATCCTTTTCACTCTTAGACCTATCAGTGTGATTAATTGTGAACTGAAGTTGATCACTTGGACTAGTGAGTTGGCATTGGTACATGCCACCTTGATGGGATTGTATTGGAATGCCCTGGCACGTTTCTAACTCCACCATTTGGGGCAAGTCCGATTGAGCATGTCCCAAATTGTACAATATGCATTGTTTAGGGCATGCAATTCTAGTTCATCTGGTTTTAACTTTTGCTTAATTTTGAGCCATTTTACAATTCTGTAAATTAAAGGAACTGGTGGTAATAAAGAGAATGGTTCTTCTCTATTGATATAGAAATGAGTTCTATCCAGAGGATCCCCAAAAAGACACTTTGCCTCTATTTGCAAGTTCATTTCAACATTTAAGATCTATAAATGTGTCTTATTGTTTCAACCTGTTGTAAAAGCTGTCTGAGTCCCTCATTGATAGGACTTGAAATCATTATGACATGATCATTTTATAAATGTGTAAGTGTCATGATTTTACTTTTTCATTTTTGAAGATTGTCTTTTAATGGTAGGCAAGTGTAAGAATGACAGTAACATTTTTAATGCAGACGTAATATACTGGCCAACTTCCGCAGTGTGTGCTGCTTGATGACCCAAATGGAAGGCACACTGAACACTGAAAGACAAAGCAGGAAGATGATACAGTTATATAACAGCTTCTAAGGTAACAGCAATGTGAATTTGGGTAAGAAAAATAGCAAGCTGCTTTCATCAGCAGTCTGGTTGCTGTGACCTTTGTGCTATTGCATTGAGAAATGTTTTTCCTTTTTTATTTTCTTATTGCTAAACTAAGATAGAAACTAAATCTCTTGTTTGACAATAATCTCATTTTTCTTGCTTGCTAGGGATCTTCTGTATTCTACTATGATAATTTCCAAAAGTTAATAAATAAGCTCTCAATTATCTGTGCTGACCTAGGGAAGTATTAGCACGCAAAAGCATTGCTAAGCAGCCCATGACTTTCTCTCCGACCACCAAAATATTTGAAAGGGGATCCAGGCTGCAGGCACCAGTAAGCTTCCAGATGTCTATCCATGGACCATTAGTTTATCTGGGATACTTTGAAGACAGTCAGACACTCAGAGCACCATTCTGTAGATTCTGATTCTGGGGGCTAAAGATCTAGTAACATAAACAAGCTTCCAGGTGATTCTCTCTCCAAGCCCAGTTTAGGAATAGTGCCCGTGATACAATGAATTCAAATGGATCTTTCTTTAATAAGTGCCTCTAAACGGATCTCTAAAATGCTTTCTGTTGTGCCATAGCAAGCAAAGCTGCCACCTGTGACACCAGCATCCCATAAGGGCACTGGTTCCAGTTCTAGCTGCTCCACTTCCAATCCAGCTCCCTACTTATGGCCTGGGAAAAGCAGCAGCAGATGTCCCAAGTGCTTGGACCCCTGCCACCATGTGGGAGACCCGGAAGAAGCTCCTAGCTCCTGGCTTCAGCCTTGCCTAGCCCTGGCCATTGTGGCTACTTGGGGAGTGCACCAGTGGAAGGAAGATCTCTCTCTCTCTCTCTCCCTGTGTGTGTGTGTGTGTGTGTCCCTCTTGCTGTGTAACTCTTTCAAATAAATGCATAAATCTTTAAAAAAAAAAAAGAAAAGACTTTCTGTTGTCTCAGCCTGTGACATGATAATGCTAGAAAGGTAAACACTTGTTATTCAAATTTGTTCATAAAAAGGAAAGAGAGAAGGGATTTGTACGTTGGCTATTAAGGTAAAACTAGTCAGAGAGCTAGAGGAAGGCTTAGGAAAAAAACATTCTGTGTCCTCTACCTTTCACCTCCCTAGTCGACTTGCTCGTTTGGTAATTGGCTGGGAGAAAGCAAGGGTTAAGCTTTTAGCAGAGAAAGCAAAGAAATGTGGGTTCTGTGAAGCACAGAAGGGAGGCCTATAAAGCAACAGGGAAAGCCCATGCAGCGAGTGAGGTGGGTGGGAAGGGGAGCATGACATCAGCTAAGGGATGAGTGGGAGGTGGCTCCCAGGGAATAGGTGAAATCAAGATCTTTAGTTATACACTGTAGGAGATGAGAAATGTTGGAAACAAAGCAGTCGTTCATATCCTCACAAAATCATTTCTTGGGAGGCGATTCAGAGCATACTGCTTTGAGTTACCTGATCTTGAAATGTATTTTGTGTGTGAGGGCTTGGTTCTGTTTTCTTGCTTTAAATGACTAAATTACAATCTGCTCTCTAGTATGGTTATTTTCCTTTGGTCTTTGAAATATGTCACTGGAAGCCTTGTGGACTCTGAGCCAGTCTGGGCTCAAAGAGCTTGCAACTTCACGGAGGTTTTACCTGTCAAAACCATAACAACACATGATACTTCTTTCCAGTCAGATGTGGTTCTGTGTAAATTTATATACTATAGAGTGAAAAATACACATCCTGTCAGAATCACTGACCTCACCAAGGAAAGATGACCACAGCATGCAAGTGCAAGACCAACTACTAGCTGGAGGCTTGGAAAACAAGTCAAAGAATAACCATACTGAAAATGTAAACCTTGTCAGAAACACTGAACTGTCTGGTAAACACTTGAACCAGGAAAGTGACAGTCTGCAGTCCTACCCATCAGAGGTCATCAGCAGACTGCATTAATAAGAGGAAAAGGATATGAGCTTTGACATTTCATTGTTAGATGTTTACGATGAATACTGCAGTCCTTTAAACACACACACACACATTTATTTTTTTCTCACAATAGATGAATAGAAATATAAATTCTTTTTTACTTTTTTGAATGCTTGTAAATTCCTTCAAAACCTGTAGACCTGTTCCCTTCCTGGGTCTCCAGGTTTCTAACATTCTCTGAAGATTTAGGTTGACTGTTCTAGATACCAAGAAGCACAAGACAAAGGAAAAAAAAACAGATTTTCAGGTAGCTTCTCTCATGTCAGAGATATCCCAGATCCTAGGCACTCTAAGTGAATCTATTACATTATGGAACATGGTAGATTGTAATGTGCAACAACATGATACAGACAGACCACAGAACTAAAATGTTAGCAAGGCCAGCTCTCTTCCCAGGTGTCTGAATAACTCTGTGATATTGTTGATGAGATCACTACCACTAATGACTGAAATTTATGAAGCCCCTGGTGTGTGTAGGTAGTATTGTTGCGAGTGCTTTTCATGTATTGTCTTATTTAATGCATACAACACAGCCATAAAGTGGGAACTATTATTATAATCCTTATTTTGGAAGTAGATAAAATGAGGCACAGAGCAGTTGGAGTAGAGCCCCATATGTTTCATTTACTTCTTTATAATAGAAGGGTGGTATACCAGTTCTATGTACCAAAGTTCTGAGCTATAAAAGCTGAGCACTTTCTGAGTTTCTATAATATTTTTTAATACAACATATGAATCCAATAACACATTTCCTGCCTTCTACTAAATTTACCCTAGGAAAATATCACCAGCTGAAATTTATTACTTGACTTGGAATTTTTCAATTCTATTTACACCCTCTATAGAAATTATATGGTTGCTTATGCAGTCTTTGAGGTGTGCCTCTAAAGTAATGAAACTGATTTTCATTTGTGGTCTATGAAAACTTCTCTTTTCACTTAATAGTCATACCTGTAAGGCAGAAGCATGAAATTATTATTCACATGATAAAAGTAAACATTGAGAAAGAGACAAGGCCTTTTTAATTTTCAGCACAATGGCTCTATATGGCTCCTATACCAACAAATTAACTAATACCACAGAAAGTTGCTTCTCTGCTGGGGCCTAAAACCTTATGGTCTCAGGGCCATCTCTCTGAGGAGAGTCCTCCTGTAAGTAAACTGGTGTTTCTGAGTGTTGCCTGTTATTAGAATCACCACAGTGTTGTTGAATAGAACATTCCAGCATGATGGAAACATTTTCTAACCTGTGCCATCCAATATGGTAGCCATGAGATGCATGTGTCTGGCTATTGAGTACTGGACATATGACTAGTGCCACAGAGGAGCTGAAATTCATTTTAAATAATTTGGGTTGAAATAGCCACTGGTAGTTGGTGATTGCTAGATTAGACAGTGCAAATATTTGTTTAAAATACACATCCTTGGGCCCTATACTGACCTCTAGAATCAGAATAAGTATTGAAGTGTCATTCGAATCTGTGCTAGGAATGTTATATTAGTCACTGCTAGCTGAACACCCATTTATTTAGATTCCTTTAAATCACCACTATTCTTCAAGCCCATAATTCTAGGCTACTTCTATTTCCAAACACTACACATGAGATATATTCACAGCATTTTCTTTAATTCTAGAAAAATGAGTTGTATTGTTACCAAGAACCACTAGTATGCTATGCTTCCTACACAGGCCTGAAATTGGTACATAGCTTTAAGAAAGTGCCACATATGAAAATTTGCATTTTCAAAAAAAAAGATAAATTAGGGAGCAATTATTCATTTTACAAAAGAATCCACCAAAGGGCTACTTTAAATAGCTAACTCTTCTAAAATGAATTCTAAATAAGATTCAATTAACAAAAATTCAATTTGCACGCAAGTCTTCAAGAACACATCTGTTTCCTCAAACCAGCTACACCTGTGGATCATTTGCAAAACCTCTGGAGACTGCAAGAAGTTTTTCCACAAAAGCTATGATACTAGAGTTGAAAGGACTCTGTTCTACAGTTTCAGGAGCAAATTTTCGTTGTGTAGCAAGAGAATCTACGCCATCTAATGAATTCTCTTTCAGCAGATGCTAAGTGCTGGTTTACTGTGTTTTCCTCCATTTGCAACACAGCAGAATAGAATCAACTAAAGATTTCACACAGAAGTGCTTCCAATGGAACCAAAAATTAATATCCAGAATTCCAGTTTCTTATTGGCATTAAAGAGCCTAGAATTTGTCACTCCATCATAACACAAGTAAAAAGCTGAGCAGAGTGATAAATTTCTCTTAAACCTATCAGGTGAGGTCATAGGGCAGACTACTACTCCAAAGACTGGAGAATCAAGCAGAAAGAGGGAAAGAGGAAGGGGGGGGGAAGGGGAGAGAAAGAGAGAGAGAGAGAGAGAGACAGAGAGAGAGAGAGAGAAAGAGAGAGAGAGAGAGAGAGAGAGAGAGAGAGAGAGAGAGAATATGAAGATATCACAATTTTCCAGAGCAGAAAACTCCTCAGGAAAGAGTGCCTAGGTGGGAAAACCTGCACTGTAATTGATGAAATGCTGCAGTCTCAGGGTGGCAAGTCTGAGAGTTAAAAAGTCCAGAAGGACCTATTGGTAATGTCTGCACACAGAAAATTAAAGCAGAGCTCAACTAGAGAAAGATAGCTGGAAAATCCCAAAATACTTGGAGAGAAACTAACATACTTCTAACACACAATCAAAGAAGAAATATCAGTAAGAAACTTTAGAGTAGTTTGAACTAAAGGCAAATGAAAATACAACTTAGCAAAATGTGTGGGAAGGCCAGTGTTTGGGCATAGTGGATAAAACCACTGCCTGCAACACCAGCGTCCCATACGGATGCTGGTTTTTGTCCTGGCTGCTCCACTTCTGATCCATCTCCCAGCTAATGGCCTAGGGAAAGCAGCATAAGATGGCCCAAGTACTTGGACCCTTGCCACCCACATGGGAGGCAGATGAAGCTCCTAGCTCCTGGCTTTGGCCTGATCTAGCCGTTGTGACCATTTGGGGAGTGAATCAGTGGATGGAAGACCTCTCACTTTCTCTCTATGTGTCTCTCCCTCTTTCTCTGTAGTTCCTTCAAAATAAACAAACAAATAATCTTTTTTAAAAATTGTGAGTACAGCAAAGACAGTGCCTAGAGGGAAATTGATAGCATTTGATGCCTATATTAGAAAAGAAGAACCATCAACAATAATCTAAGCTTCCACTTAAGAAACTAAAGAAGTTAAAATTCAAAGCTGCTCCTCAAAAGACAATATCAAGAGAACAGAAGAGAAGCTGAAACCATAACTATTTGAAACAAAGAAAATATTTGAAACAAAAAACAACCATATTATTCAAAATATACAAATAAACTCAACAATAATAAAATGAGCAAACTAAAAATGAACAAAAGACCTAAACAGACATCTCAGCAAAGATACAGAGATGGCAGATATGAGAGTACTTCAAAAGGTTTGTGGAAAATGGAATTAAAAGATAAGTTTCTTTGTGTGCAATGTTTTAAATCCACACACAGTTTTTTCATAATGCACATTTCCCATTAAGTTTTTGAAGATACTGTGTAAGCATCTGAAAGGACATTGAATGTAGCAGGCCATTAGGGAATTGTGAATCAAAATAACAATGAGATACTACTACACGCTTATAAGAATGGCCAGAATCCAGGACACTAACAACACCGAATACTGGGGAGGATGTGGAACAACTCCTTCATTGTCATTATTGCTGTTCCCCAGGGGTGGGAAACATTTTTTTTCTGCCAAGGGCCATTTGGATATTTACAACATCATTCATGAACCATATACAATTATCAACTTAAAAATTAGCCTGCTTTTTTTTTTTCCAGAGTGTCTTGGCTTTCCATGCCTAAAATACTCTCATGGGCTCTTCAGCCATATCCAAATGCCTTAAGGGCTGATTCTGAGGCCAGAGTGCTATTTAGGACATCTGCCATTCTATTTTAGGCAGGGAAAGCCAAGACACTCTAGGAAAAACAAAAAACAAACAAAAAAAAACAAAAGAAGAAGACCTAAATGAAAGGTCTCTGCGAGTGAGATCCCAGTGGAAAGAACGGGGCCATCAAAGAAGGAGGTACCTTTCTCTGAAGGGAGGAGAGAACTTTCACTTTGACTATGACCCTATCGGAATAAGATCGAAGTCGGCAAACTCAAAAGGCTTCCATAGCCTTAGCAACTCATGACTAGAGCCTAGGGAGATTACTGATGCCATAAACAAGAGTGTCAAATTGTTAAGTCAACAACAGGAGTCACTGTGTACTTACTTCTCATGTGGGATCTGTCCTTAATGTGTTGTCTAATGTGAAGTGATGCTATAACTAGTACTAAAACAGTATTTTTACACTTTGTGTTTCTGTGTGGGTGCAAACTAATGAAATCTTTACTTAGTATATACTGAATTGATCTTCTGTATATAAAGATAATTGAAAATGAATTTTGATGTGAATGGAATGGGAGAGGGAGCTGGAGATGGGAGGGTGCGAGTGGGAGGGAAATTATGGGGGGGGAAAGCCATTGTAATCCATAAACTGTACTTTGGAAATTTATATTTACTAAATAAAAAAAATCCAAAAAAAGAGAAAAAATAGCCTGCTAAAGATTTATTGACTTTTTAAAAAATATTTATTTTATTTATTTGAAAGAGTTACAGAGAGAGGTAGAGACAGAGAGTGAGGTCTTCCATCTGCTGGTTCACTCCCCGGATGGCCACAATGGCCAGAGCTGTGCTGATCTGAAGCCAGGAGCCAGGAGCTTCTTCCAGGTCTCCCACGCGGGTGCAGGGGCCCAAGGACTTGGGCCATCTTCTACCGCTATCCCAGGCCATAGTAGAGAGCTGGATCAGAAGCGGAGCAGCCAGGACTAGAACCTGTGCCCATATGGGATGCCAGCGCTTTAGGCCAGGGCATTAACCCGCTGCGCCACAGCACCAACCCCAGTTTAATTGACTTTTTTTATCCTGCCCAGTGGTTGCCTTGCAGGGCAGACAAAATAATTCCAAGGACCTTATATGACCTGCAGGCCAGATGTTCCCCATGTCTGAACCTGTAGAATATACAATATCCAGAGTGAACCTAATGTAAACAGTGACATTTGGGTGATAATGATTGTCAACAAAAGTACCACTTCTCTGCAGTTGTGAGTAGGTGAGGGTGTGCCCGTGTGGGGACAGCAGTTATATAAGAACCTGTTTTGCTATGAACTTAAAACTGCTCTAAAAAAATTTACACTTTCACAGATGTGAAGTAATATTGGATTGACAAATGATCTCCTTTTGTGTTGAACAATTTGACTTATGCCTTTTGTTCTGGCATTTTTTTTTTTTTATTTTGACAGATAAAGTTAAACAGTGAGAGAGACAGAGAAAAAGGTTGTCCTTCCGTTGGTTCACTCCCCAAATGGCTGCTATGGCCGCGCTGCGCCGATCAGAAGCCAGGAGCCAGGTGCTTCCTCCTGGTCTCCCATGTGGGTGCAGGAGCCCAGGCACTTGGGCCATCCTCCACTGCACTCCTGGGCCACAGCAGAGAGCTGAACTGGAAGAGGAGCAACCGGGATAGAACCCGGCGCCCATATGGGATGCTGGCGCCGCAGGTGGAGGATTAACCGAGTGGGCCACAGCACCAGCCCGAGCTCTGGCATAATTTTTTAAAAAGTTTATTTGAGGGGTTGGTGCTGTGGCGTACTCGGTTAATCCTCCGCCTGTATCTCTGGCATCCCATATGGGCATCGGTTCAAGTCCTGGCTGCTCCTTTTCAAATCCAGCTCTCTGCTATGGCCTGGGAAGGCAGTGGAAGATGGTCCAAGTGCTTGGGCCCCTGCACCCACATGAAAGACCAGAAAGAAGCTCCTGGCCCCTGGCTTCAGATGGGCGTAGGTCTGACTATTGCGGCCATGTGGGCAGTGAAAGAGCAGATGGAAGACCTTTCTCTCTTGTCTCCCTCTCTCTGTAATTCTACATTTCAAAAAAAGAAATAAATATTTTTTTAAAAAAATGTATATTTGTTCTCTCTGTCTCTCTCTCACTGTCCACTCTGCCTGTCAAAAAAAAAGTTTATTTGAAAGTCATACTCAGAGAGAGAGACAGAGAAATCCTCCATCTGCTTGTTCACTCCCCAGATGGCTGCAATGGCCATGGCCAGGCCAGGCTGAACCAGGAACCAAGACCCTCATCTGGATGTCCTACATGGGTGGCAGGGGTCTAAGTACTTGTGCCATCTTCTGCTGCTTTTCCTAGACAATAGCAGGGAGCTGAATCGGAAGTGGAGCAGCCAGGACAGGAATAAGCACCTATATGCACTTATATTGCAGGCAGCAACTTAACCCGCTAAGTACAATAATGGCTCCCTGATTGGTATACTTTTTAATAGTGCCCCTTTTCTCCCTCAAAGTGTCCTTCCTGGGACAATAAATTCTATGCTCCTCCATGCACCATTATCGCGCAATCTTTTCTTGGCACAATCTCATTTGTGCTCTAATGGTGTTTTCCAAATATCTTGTTTAAAAATTTAAACGTTTTCATTCCTCCCTAGGAGATTCTCATTCAGGTGTTTTGGGGTAAGGTCTAAAGATCTGTACTATTAACAGTATTCTATTAAACCAAAGAGTTGAATTAGAGAACCTTGATTTCATGCAAAACTGGCAGGTGTTATTTATGTATTTGGATTAAGATTGATTCTTGTCATAGAAGATTTCTTGGTGTACTCCATCAACAATCACAGAGCATTCAGAAAACCCCAGTTTTAGCTTAATAGCTTGGTTTGGGGATCATTCTCACAAAACTGTACATGTGTTAGTACCTGAGAACTTGCCATTGCTTTACCAAAAATAATACAATGAAGTCTAAGAAAATAGCCCAAATATCTTTTACCTTTTAAAAACATAGGTATTTTACTATAAAATATAAGCTGTCTTTTCTGAGGGATGTGAACTCTGCTTCTAAGAAGATTGATGAAATTCACACACAACAATGTGCAGAAAGGAACACAGAATTCTAAATGGGGGTGAAAAATCTAAGTTACTGGTTAATCAGCAGATCTTCGGGTTGCCATCACAACTAGATCAAACATTCTTTTTAAAAAAAATTTGCTAGTTATGTTCTTGTTTGGGGAACGAAAAAGCTATAGGTGTTGTATCTGAGGCAACCAATAGATTGATTCCTTCAAGCCCATGACAGGGCATACTTTACCCTATTTTGTTAGCCCACACACAAATACAAAGCAAAGCAAAACCCTTTCATGAATTTGTTTGCAAAAGCCTTTGTCTGGAGGTGTCTCTGTTAAATAGCACACACTGTATAAAGACATCGCTTATTCATGTCTACTTCTCTGGGTGGCCAAGCTAAAACAAAGATCACATTTCAAGCCTGCCGTGCTGGCTAAGACATGCTGAGAACTGTGCAAAATTTCATCATTCCCATCCTTTTAAGTTAATACAAAAATGCAAAGAATATAGATCAAAAGCTTTTCATTCTGTTTTAAATTATATCTTTCTCTTCCAAATTGTTATTTTGACATGTTTGGTACTGTTTCCTAACCACTAAAAAAAATAAAATATTTGCCAAAATCCCTACATAATTGTGCTCAGTTATGCAGTTTGAATTCAAAGGATAGATAAACCTGGTTAGTAACAGATGCTGCTGCAGTGGTTGGAATTTGGCCAATGCAAAACAACCTTGAACATGTTCACATGACCAAGTGCAAGCTCTATAAAAATTCTGTGCACCTTTTCTATCTAATTACTCTATTATGTTTCATGTAATCACAGTGCTATGTATTTTCTTTTGAGTGGGAGAGAAAATTGAATATGTCTCGTTAGAGTAAATAAAGATAGGAAACAACAGCCACCCCACTAGAAAAAAAAACTGCTGAAATGTGAACGATCTTCTCTCTTTAAGTGTTCAATGATAATTTTTCATATCTTATATAAGCAAGTTTTTGTGATCTCTATAAATTACAAAAATATAATTTTATTTCCCAGTTGAAATTGAAAATGTGTATTCCTGAAAAGGAAAATGATTTCTAAAATTAAGAAAGCTAGAATTTTTAATGAGTCGAACTGCTACTGTGTGTGTGTGTGTGTGTGTAGGGGGGAGTAAAGGGAATATCAGTCTAATTCATTTCTAAAACATTATACCTTATTTTTCTAAAAGTTTTAAAATTAGTTGCTAATTGCAACTAAGAAATTTGGAATTTTTCCCCAACTACTTAAGTGCCACTTAAGTATATTTTTCTTCTTAATTAGGAAAAGCATGAGTGAATTTAATTTGGCAAGTTTGATAGTAGCTTTTAATATAGGGAAAAGCTTTCAAATTTGAAGAGTAAATATATTACCAATAATAGAAGCATTTATTTTAAGCCTTTGTCTTATGGTTGTTCAAAAAGTCTGTTTTTTAATTTTAAGAATGAATTGATAATCAAAGTATTAGAAACAAAAGATTGTTATCAGTTGACCAATCTTTCTTTTAATTTTTAAAAATTTTTTAATTTTTAATTTTTTTATTTAGTAAATATAAATTTCCAAAGTAGTTTATGAATTACAATGGCTCCCCCCCCATAATTTCCCTCCCACTCGCACCCCTCCCATCTCCCGCTCCCTCTCCCATTCCATTCACATCAAAATTCATTTTCAATTATCTTTATATACACAAGATTGAATTTAACACCAGGTTTTTTTTTTTTTTTCGTTTTCAATTATCTTTATATACAGAAGATCAATTCAGTATATACTAAGTAAAGATTTCATCAGTTTGCACCCACACAGAAACACAAAATGAAAAATACTGTTTTAGTACTAGTTATAGCATCACTTCACATTAGACAACACATTAAGGACAGATCCCACATGAGAGGTAAGTACACAGTGACTCCTGTTGTTGACTTAACAATTTGACACTCTTGTTTATGGCGTCAGTAATCTCCCTAGGCTCTAGTCATGAGTTGCCAAGGCTATGGAAGCCTTTAGGGTTTGCCGACTTTGATCTTATTCCAATAGGGTCATAGTCAAAGTGGAAGTTCTCTCCTCCCTTCAGAGAAAGGTACCTCTTTCTTTGATGGCCCCGTTCTTTCCACTGGATCTCACTCGCAGAGATCTTTCATTTAGGTCTTTTTTTTTTCCAGGGTATCTTGGCTTTCCATGCCTACAATACTCTCATGGGCTCTTGAGCCAGATCCGAATGCCTTAAGGGCTGATTCTGAGGCCAGAGTGCTATTTAGGACATCTGCCATTCTATGAGTCTGCTGTGCATCCTGCTAAAAATATCATGTAGGATCTATGTCTTTAATGTGCTGTACACTGTTATTTAATGCTATAACTAGTACTCCAACAGTGTTTTTCACTTTGTTTTTCTATGTGGGGGCAAACTGTTGAAATCTTTGCTTAATATATACTGAACTGATCTTCTGTATATAAAGAGAATGGAAAATGAATCTTGATGTGAATGGAAGGGGAGAGGGAGCGGGAAAGGGGAGGGTTGTGAGTGGGAGGGAAGTTGGGAGGGGGAAGCCATTGTAATCCATAAGCTGTACTTTGGAAATTTATATTCATTAAATAAAAGTAAAAAAAAAAAGATCGAGTTAGTATATATTAAGTAAAGATTTCATTAGTTTGCACCCACACAGAAACACAAAGTGTAAAATACTGTTTCAGTACTAGTTATAGCATTACTTCACATTAGACAACACATTAAGGACAGATCCCACATGAGAAGTAAGTACACATTGATTCCTGTTGTTGACTTAACAATTTGACACTCTTGTTTATGGCGTCAGTAATCTCAAATGATTTAGCACTAATGCTAAAAACCAGTAACTACAGATAGCTAAATGTGGTCTGCAGCATGTTTTGTTTGTTCTGTTGTGTTAATCCTCTTTTAAAATTAATGAGAAATTGGGGCCTGTAGTGGCACAGGGAGCTAGACTGCTGCCTGTGATATCAGCATCCCATATCAGAGTGCTATGCCAAGTCCCCAGTGCTCTGCTTCTGATCCAGCACCCTGTTAATGTGCCTTAGAAGGTAGCAGAAGATGTCTCAAGAACTTGGACCTCTGCCACCTACCTGGGAGATCCCAGTGGAGTTCTAGTTCCTGGATTTGACCTTGTGCAGGCCCTGCTGTTATAGCCATTTGGGGAGAGAACCAGCAGATGCAAGATCGATCGATTCTCTCTCTCTCTTTCTCTCTCTCTCTCTCTCGCTCTCCTTCTCTTTGTCACTCTGCTTTTCAAATAAACAAATCAGTCTTTTGTTTAAAGGCAATATGAAAAGCCAGTGTTTCTGATGAGAAGGTTTCAGCATTTTTAATTCATTTATATATAATGTTAGCCTTCTCATAGTAATTAATAATTTTAAAAAGTCCTCTTGAGAATATAAAAAAATAGTTGGTATTTTTGCATGCATAGAATTATGATTGCTGATTTATGTGCTTAACTTGCCTAAGCTATAATACCAAGTTATTTAGTGAAACAGTAATGTAGGTGTAGTTGGGAAGGTATTTTGTAGATGTGATTAACATCTGAAATTAATTCACTTTACAACATGAAAGAGGTGACCTCAGTAATGGAGGAGGGTGGGCTAATCCAGTTCACTGAAGGCCCTAAAAGCAAAAGTTCCCTGGAAAAGAAGAAATTCTGTGAGACATCAACTTGTGCTTTAGTCCCCAGGCTGCCCTGCATTACAGATTTTTAGACTTGCCAATCCCCCACAGTAATGTCCACTAGTTTCTTAAAAAAATCTTTCTCTGTCTCTGCCTCTCCATTCTTCTCTCTCTACACATGCACACACACATAAACACACACACAAGGTGTCTTAAAAAACAATAATAGAAAATGCGCATTTTATGTTAAAACTATGCATGGATATAAAAAAATTTTGCAGCAAAATAACTTATCTTTTAATTATATTTTACTATGTATTTTATATTACCCTCTATATATATGAATATGTGTGTGTGTGTAAGCATATATATGCCCTATTGGTTCTAATTCCCTGGAGAACTCTGACTGATGCGTTATATAATGTAGGGATAATTTTAAGTAAAAAGTTATTTTAGATGACTGTATTAGTAAACATCGCATTATAAATTTTATTATAAATTTTTTGCATCAGGTATTCATAGCACATAAACCTTTATTTTTCACAGTTGAACTACTATTTAATTTTAATGAATTATATGAGAAAAATATGATTTATTAATAACTAAATTGGCATATATTATGTTTGAATCTGAGGAATAAATGCATATTTAAATGTAAATTGATATGTAATTGTGTATTTTAGAATCAAAGTAGACAAAATGTTTTCATAAATTCATATTTAGAATTCTTAAGTTTTGCTTACAAAAATCAAATGACTGAGCTTTTGCAATCACTTCTTTCCCATTACAGTAATATTCAAAAGTTTGCATGTGTAAACACTATTATGTAAAAGATATTATTCTATATAACATTTTCTCCAGAAATTATTAAGACCTAGTGAATATATTTGTATATATTTGTACTTAAATTTTTTTTATAAATTAGTCTTCTTTGAAGTGCTTGCAGTATTCTAAGCTTCTCCATAAGAATCTTAAAAACAGAGCAGGAGTTGTTGCTCAATGAGTTAAGCTACCACTTGTGATGCGTGTGTCCCATATCAGAATTCTGTTTTGAGTCCTGGCTACCTATATGGAGTTCTAGGCTCCTGGCTACACTCTGGCCGAGCTCTGATTGTTACAGGCATTTGGAGAGTGAACCAGCAAATAGATAAACCTCTCTTTCTCCCTCTCTCTCTTTTCCCCCTCTATCACTGCATTTCAAGTAGAGGAAAAATAAATAAAAAATAAGAAAGTCTTCAAATATTGTTAATGTATAATTTGCATGTACACCTGTTACGAGTGTTCAGTGAGTCATATAAATATAAAGAATTACATGCATGTACACACATGTGCGTGCACATAACGTGTACAATTGAGTTTTATAGCTTTTTCATCATCACAACGTTTTCTCATATCCATTTATAGTCACTCTTCATTTTCATCCCCAGTCCCAGATAGCCAATGACCTCATTCATGTCTTTATAGTACATAAACATTAATTTTTAACAACTTCCCTAATAGTTTAGTACATATTGAGGGAAATACAGACAGCTGTTATCAATTTATGACTTTTTGATTCATTGACTTATTCAACAAATATACTAGATGGCTCTTACAGTAGTAGATATACTTTGTATCCGTCATGATATAAACTTTGAAGGAAGGAAGCATGGGTTGAAATGAAATTGAAAATTCCATGAGGAAAGGTTAGGTAGGAAAGGTAGGTAGATAAGCTCCATGCTTGATAGAATCTTTATTATAGATATAAATTAGATGATGCATAACTTGGAATATAAACAGTATAAATTGTGAAGTGGTCAAAATTTCCACAGCAACTTCTAAATTCACTTTTTTTTTTTGGACAGGCAGAGTTAGACAGTGAGAGAGAGAGAAAGGTCTTCCTTCTGTTGGTTCACCTGTCAAATGGCCACTATGGCTGGCGTGCTGCATCGATCCGAAGCCAGGAGCCAGGTGCCTCCTCCTGGTTTCCCATGCGGGTGCAGGGCCCAAGCACTTGGGCCATCCTCCACTGCACTCTTGGGCCACAGCAGAGAGCTGGCCTGGAAGAGGAGCAACCGGGACAGAACCGGTGCCCCAACCAGGACTAGAACCCAAAGTGCCGGCGCCTCAGGCGGAGGATTAGTCTAGTGAGCTGTGGCGCTGGCTCCTAAATTCACTTATTAAGTCATGAACATACTTTATCAATTATCTACCAGCTATTGCATATATTAACACAATATGCCATCAAATTTTCTTAAATTACTCCATTTTATGGGGAATAATTAAATAATTTTCTGCCTTTAATTTATAAAACGTAAAAGGTACCAAGTACCTGAATTATTTCAGGATTCCTATACATAAACCTCTGTGACACTTTCAGCTTTCTTTTTCCTCTTTTATTACGTCTTAATTATTTGAGAGACAGAGAGATAGAGCAAGAGCTACCATTCACTGGTTCACTCTACAAATGCCTGCAAAGCTTGGAGCCAGGATCTGAATCCAAGTCTTCACATGGGTGGCAGGGACCCAGTTTACCTGAGCCATCACCACTGCCTCCTAGGGTCTGCATTCACAGGAAGTTGGTATCAGAAGCTGGAGCTGAGAATGCAGGAACTCCCATGGGCATCTGAATTGCTGGGCAAAATGCCTCCTGTGACTTACAACTTTCTTTATGGATTTGACTCTTAATTGCATATTTGTTAATCCTATTAATCATATTCAACATCACCCATTCATTGAGTCACTTAACAACCATTCTTTTTGGCTTTTCTATGTGCCAGGCACTATTCAGGATGCTCGGAAATTATTATTGAACACAAAGACAAAGTCCCTACTACTCTGGAGCTTATGTTATGGTGAGAGAGACCAATAATGACAAATTGAAATTTTTTTAAATACATGAAGAAAATAAAGCGGGGCATGGGAATAGATTATGATGGAAGATTGAAAGGTGGGTTATTTAGTAGAAATTACATTTAATTATTTTTTAAAGATATATATATTTTTTGAAAGACAGAGTTACAGAGAGAGGTAGAGACAGAGAGAGAGGTCTTCCATCCACTGGTTCATTCCCCAGATGGCCGCAACAGCCAGAGCTGAGCTGATCCGAAGCCAGGAGCCAGGAGCTTGTTCTGGGTCTCCCACATGGGGCAGGGGTCCAGGGACTTGGGCCATCTTCTACTGCTGTACCAGGCCATAGCAGAGAGCTGGACTGGAAGAGGAGAAGCTGGGACTAGAATTGGCACCCCTATGGGATGCCAGTGCTTCAGGCCAGGGCTTTAACCTGCTGTGCCACAGTGCTGGCCCCAGAAATTGTCTTTTTTGGAAAAAAATATTTCTTCCATGACCCATTATTAATTCAGGAGTGTGTTGTTCAGTCTTCGTGTGTTTACCTATTATCTGGAGTTTCTTAAGTTATTAATTTTCAGCTTTATTCATTGCAGTCAGAAAAGATACATGGTATAATTTGGGATTTTTTTTTTTAATTTGTTGAGACTTGCTTTATGGCCTAGCCATTAGAATGGCTATCATCCAAAAATCAAAACATAACAAATGCTGGTGAGGATGTGGAAAAAAGGTACCCTAGTAGACTGTCGGTAGGAATGCAAACTAGTACAACCGTTATGGAAAACAGTGTGGAGATTCTTCAGAAATCTGAAAACAGATCTACTATATGACCCAGCCATCCCATGCTTGGGAATTTACCCAAAGGAAATGAAATGAACATATGAAAGAGTTATCTTTACCCTCATGTTTATTGCAGTTTGATTCACAATAGCTAAGATATGGAATCAACCCAGATGTCCACCAGCTGATGACTGGATAAAAAAATGTGATTGATACACTCACACACACACACACACACACACACTATGGAATACTACTCAGCCATAAAAAAGAATGAAATCCTGTCTTTTGCAACAGAATGGATGCAACTGGAAACCATTATGCTTAGTGAAATAAGCCAGTCCCAGAAAGACAGATATTATATCTTTAATATGTAGTACTTATTAAAGAAAACAAAAGAATGTATAGGAACAAAACAGACATCTTGTGATTTGATTATTGTTTATAGCCCTTTTCTCTATGGTTGAGGAATAGTAATTTTTTTTCTTCTCAATATTTGTTGAATTATTTATCTAGTGGTAAGTTAAGCTTATGATTATAAAATAAACTGAAGGTATGTCATTGTAAAAATAAAGAAAGGATAAGAATGGATGGAGGAGGGAGGGTGGGAACAAGGGTGGGAGGGAGGGTAAGGTGGAAAATATCACTATGCTCCTAAATCTGTACATATGAAATACACGAAATTTGTTCATCTTATATACATTTAAAAATTAATGTGAAAAAATCATTTATTTATTTGAAAGTCAGAACTTCAGTAAGAGAGGGAAAGATATATATATATATATATATATATATATATATATATATATATATTTGCTGGTTCACTCCCCAGATGGCTGCAACAGCCAAGGCTAGGCCAGGCCTGGGCTAGGCCTAAGCCAGGAGCCAGAAACTTTATCCAGTCCCCCACATGGGTGGCAGGGGCCCAAACATTTGGGCCATCTTCTACTATTTTTCCTAGGCCAATAGCAGTTCTACTTCTGGATCAGAAGTAGAGCATTCAGGATTCAAAAGGGTGCCTATGTAGGATGTTGGCATCACAGGCAGTGGGTTTTACCCATTATGCCACAATACCAATCCTGGGAAAAATATTTCTGAGAAGGTAAAGTTGAAAAAAACCTGAATGAAATGGGGAAGTAAGATATGCAATGTCTGGAGGAAGACCAATCCATGCAAAATTTCATTCAGATGTCCTAATACAAGAAATTTCTTGACCAATGAATCTGAAGGACAGCATTAGACCAATGAAGCAGGTGCTGAGTGAGAAAGGAGGCGATTTGAGCTCGAAAAGGAAGCCAAGAAGCAGGCTTGAAGATTGTGCCAAGATCCTGGATTTTATTCTGAGTAACATGAGTATCCATTGATGTGCTTGGAGTGGAAGAATGACATGATCTAATTTGCATTTTAAAAGGTTCATTTGGGCTGTTGTATAGAGAATTGACAGCTCTGGAGGTAGGGACAAGAATGGATGCCCAGAGACTAGCCAGAAAGGTATTGTTAGATGACGAATTTAGGATAAAGTAGTAGCAGTAGAGATGGTAAGAAATGGTTGATGGGCCAGTGCTGTGGCGGTCGATTAAGCCACCATCTGCAGCACCGGCATCCCATATGGACACCAGTTGAAGTCCTGGCTGCTCCACTTCCAATCCAGCTCCCTGCTGATGTGCCTGGGAAAGCAATGGAAGAAGGCCCAAGTCCTTCGGTCTCTGCACCTACCTGAGACTCAGATGAAGCTCCTGGTTTCCTGACCCAGCCCTAGCCATTGCAACCATTTGTGGAGTACAAGAGCAGATGAAAGATCTTTCTTTGACTCGCTGCCTTTCTCTGTAACTCTGACTTTCAAATATATAAATAAATATTTAGAATAGTAATAATAATAATAAAGAAATGGTTTGGAAGGGAATTAGTGCAGCACTTAAGACATAGCTTGGGACGGGGCCGGCGCTGTGGCACAGCTAGTTAAAGCCCTGACCTGAAGTGCCGGCATCCCATATGGGTGCCAGTTCTAATCCCAGCTGCTCCTCTTCTGATCCAGCTCTCTGCTGTGGCCTAGGAAAACAGTAGAAGATGGCCCAAGTCCCTGGGCCCCTGCACCCACATGGGAGACCTGGAAGAAGCTCCTGGCTCCCAACTTTGGATCAGCTCAGCTCTGGCCGTTGTGGCCATCTGGGGAGTGAACCAGCAGATAGAGGACCTCTATTTCTGTTTCTACCTCTTTCTGTAATTCTTTCAAATAAATAAAATAAATCTTTAAGAAAAAAAGACACAGCTTGGGAAGTCCACAACTCATGTAAGAGTACCTGGCTCAAGTCCCAGCTACTTCGCTTCTGATCGAAATTCCTAGTAATGTATACCCTGGGAGACAGCAGATGTTGGCTCAGCTACTTGGGTCACTGCTACCCACATGGGGGGCCCAATCTGAGGTTCAGGCTCCTGTCTTAGTCCTTGCCCAGCTTCAGCTATTATAAATATTTGGGTAATAAACCAGCAGATGGAAGAACTCTTTTCTCTGTGTCTCTCTGTCTTTTAAATAAAACTGAAAATAACTTTGTAAAAAATAGAAATAACTGGATTCAGGATAATTTGTATTTTGAAGTTAAGAGCAATTGGATTTGGTGATGGGTAAAATGAAAGTTGTAAGGGAAAATCAGATTGACATCAAGGATTTTGTCCAGAGCAACAAGATGAATGGACTTACCATTAACTGAGATTGAAATGTATATAAACCAAGTTGGTTAAAAGCCATTAAGGAGGCTGACGTTCCATGACGCAGTGGGTTAAGATGCTGCCTGGGATGCATGCATCCTATATGAGCACCAGTTCATGTCCTGGCTGCTCCACTTCTGATCCAGCTCCCTGCTAAAGTACCTAGGAAAGCAGCAGAAGGTGGCCCAAGTGGTTGGGCCTCTACCATTCATGTGGGACACCTGAATGGAGTTCTGGGCTCCTAGCTTCAGCCAGAGATGGGCCAAACTATCACAGTCATTTGGAGAGCAAACCAGCAAATGGAAGAGCTTTCCATATCTCTCTCACTCTCTCTGTAACTCTGCCTTTCAAATAATTAATGTTTAAAAAATAATTATGAAGAAGGGAGAGCTCATTTGGCAATGTGTTTAGTTTGAGTTCTTTGTTATACATACATACAGGACATTACATTGAGTCTATAGTTTATAGCAATAGTCAAGTGTGGAGACTAAATGTTAAGAGTCACTGATGTGGAGATGATATTTCAAAGCCATGAGCCAGAATGAGATTATACAAAACATGAATGTAAAGAGAAGAGAAGAGAAGAGAAGAGAAGAGAAGAGAAGAGAAGAGAAAAGAAGAGAAGAAATCTTGGGACTGACTTGGATGACTGAAATCTTTAGAGGTCAGGGAAATGAGAAAGATTGAGAAGGGGGAATTAAGAAGAAACAGCCAGAAATGTTGATAAGGACAAATGAAGAAAATAAATCTCTGTATATTGTCACTATTTGTGGAACAAGGACAACAGGTCCAAATAACCATTAAAAAAAAATATTGCGAGGGGTCGGTGTTGTAGTGCAATCCATATTGGAGCCCTGATTTGAGTTCTGGCTACACTGCTTCTGTTCCAATTCCCTACTAATGTGCTTGTGAAAGCAGCAGAAAATGACCTAAATACTTGAGCCCCTGCCACACACATGGGAGACCCTGAGGGAGTTCCAAGATCCTGGCTTCAGCCTGTCCCAGCCCCAGCCGTTGTGGTCATTTGTAAAATGAACCAGCAGATGGAAGATGTTTCTCTCTGTCTCTCCCTCCTCTCTCTATCATTCTGACTTTCAAAATAGATAAATAAATATTTTTTAAAAAACTAATACTAATATTAAAAAAAATTTCCCAAGATCTAACAGCCTATGGGAACAATTTAGATCAAGATAGCACTTGTCAAAAGATAAAATTACAACAAAGATCTAATTGGCTTTTATTTGAGATTCTAGAATCAGATCACATCTCATTCTGTAAGAAAGAATAACTTCTGATGAGTTGAGCAGAGAAGCTGGCTCTATAGAAAAAAAAAGAGATCTAAAGAAAGCAGACACAGAGAACAAAAAACAGATTGGTCATTGCAAAATTTCTTTCTTTATAAGATTAAAACAGAGGAGACTTCCTTGTTTTGCTGACTCATGTTGTTAGGAATCTCTAACTTTTTAGGAAAACTGGCTCATTTCAAAGTTTATTTTGATTACATAGCAAATAGTACAAGTGGTTCCATTCTGATTTTCTGTGATCCATTGGAGCCTAGTGCAGGAAGCTAATCCAAAACAATGGCCTCTCATAAATTTCCTTTAACCATTAGTACATAAATATTATTAGCTCTCTCCTTTTATTTTTTGATGTTTGGCCGCTGTCTAGCACCCTACTGATTTGAATAGCAGGGGCTGTGGTATGTTACAAAAACTTTCCCTCTGTAAATTACAACCATATTAGTATATTTCTTGCACCTTCCTATTTATTTTTTAAAGATAAATTTTCTTATGATGATTCTTCATACTTTGTTGCACATAGGCTTTTGTTTGGTCCATCCTCAGGCTTGCTTGACATGCCCAGATATTTTTGAACCCCAGCAGTGGACACAGCTGGAGGTATTTTTCAGAAGATTCTTCAGAAAATAGACTTCAGTTGAGCCTGTCTCATCAGTTCATCAGAACATGTCCAAACGTGTCTGAGCTTCTAGCTGTTCTCACCTAGGTACCCACCACGATCAGGATGACATTTTCTGTCAGAGTATGTACAAAATACAACAGAAAACAATTCTGTAAGGAAACTAAATAGAGGAATAATTTTGTTCTGAGAGTGATTGAGAGAGCTAGAAAGTCAGGCAATAGAAAAGTTTTACAGAAAATGTTTGACTTTGAAGTGGACCTTGAAAGATATGTGTGATTTGGCCAAATGAAGAAAATGGGTAGCTAAGGCACTGTAGCTATGAATACTTGAACAAAAGCATGGAGACGTGGAAAGATGTGATATCTTCAAGAATAAGCAGACAACCTTATTCTTGCAGTATAGAGTTTTCCAATGAGATGAAAATAGAAAAACAGAATGTGAAGAGTTCCTTTTAAGTTCAAATCTTATTTTAAAGGTGATGGGGCACTGTATTTTAAAAATCCATGCATGTTTTGGATTGGAGGAATTGAATGAATGAATCAATCTCTATTTTAGAAAAAAATAACTGATTACTGTGTTTATGACAGATAGGAAAAGAGATGAGAACTACCAGAACAGTGAAATAAGAAAAAATGAACTAAACAAGGATAGAAAAGGAGCAAGTGTGATGAAGATTCTTGGAGATAGAATCAATAAGATTTAAAAACTATTTATTGTTAAGAAAAGAAATATAGGCACAGGGGTGGGTGTAGCAGTTAGGCCACTGCTTGGAAACTCACATCCCTTTGTAGTGTCCTGGTTCAACTCTCTATTCCAGCTTACTACTAACGTGCACCTTGGAGGACACTAAGTGCTCAATCCAGTGTTTTGGTCCCTGATACCCACATGGAAAACCCAGATTGAATTTCTTGCTCCTGGCTTCAGACAGGCTCCCTGGCTATTGTATTCATTTGGGAAAGTGAAACAGCAGAGAAAAAATTCTCTCTCTCTGCCCCTCTCCACACTTTCAAATATATTTTAAAAATAAATATAGTCATAAAATTTGATTCTGAGGTTCCAGTGTTGATGAATATGAAACAGGTGATACTATAAGAAATAGAAATGCAGTGGACTGGCCTGTTGGGTCCCCTTAAGGGCAGATCACTGTACAGATCAGCCATTAATAGGCCTGCCACCCATTGCTTCTGATGCCTAGCTTTCTTTTCCTCCTGGTTTGTGTTAAAGCAGACCAGAGGATGCAAGTCAAGGGAGTGCCCGTGTCCCATCTGTAATCTTCGGTGGCCTGAACTACAAGTCTATAATCACAGGCATGTTCTGTAGTAGTTTTTCTAAGGTAGACAATGCCCATGAGGAAAATTATATTCTCACTTTAACACTTTCTTTCCCTTTTGTCTGAAAGGGAGGTTTTTTCTACTTACTGTATACTTTGCTGATGGCGAAGTGAATCTAGCTATGAGATTATTATTTAAGTTCTTATTTTGGCTATGCTATTACAGAAAAATGTTAGCCATCTCTTTTATAAGGTCTAAAGATTAAATTGTGCATCCTACAGATTCCTTCATAATAGAATTAGTTTCCTACCTTGAAGAGAATAGAGAAATGAAAGAACAAGTTGGGCTTAGAATAGAGAAATGAGGGAGCAAGTCCTAGATCGCTTGCTGACAATAGCAATATCACATGAATACTTAGCAAACAGTTTCAACCATTAGATAACAACTTAAGAAAACATTTACCAGAAGGTCCAATGCCTTCTATAAATTTTAAGAATCATGTATTTGAAAACACCTCTTAAATATCTAACATGGTGTAGTTTGTTTAACCAGTAAACTTAAGCACAACCATATAAAATGTTTTTAGTTTCTTTCTACCAACAAGTTTAAAACATATGATACACAGATTCAGGTCACACAAATTAAAGTGGCTTTCAATGTGGTAAGCCTGGGCTTCAGCAGAAGTCAGCTTGTGAAGAGCCCTGGCAGCTCTGCCAAGAGTTGGATCACTGGAAATGGACCTGCCCTGGAGTGGAAGGATGCCCAGGTCAGAGCCACAGATCTTATTGGCTCTAAGCTGAAAAGCCCTTCACTCAGCCCAACTTCCAAAGTGACCACTGCAGCTGAGGGGATGGTCAAGTAGAGTCAGCAACATTACAGGCAGAACTGTAAATTTCTTGTTAGAGATGCCCCCTGCCTTTACCTGGCCAGCTCTCCTCCCAGGCCAGCCAAGTAATGAAAGTCAACAGAGTGCCTTCCCCTAGGAGGTTCACACCTCCCTTAGGATATACCCCATGTGAAGAGATAGATAGGTCTGGGTCTCTTAACTTACAAGGCCTAAAGCCCAACAGATTATTATCAAGCCCCTTCTATCAGGTTCTATTTGCCTCTCAATCAGAAAACTTAATTGTAGCTTAGACAGCACCTTTCTTAGCTCCTCTAATAATGACTCTGTCCTTTGTTCTAGACCCTGTCTAGTGTACTTGGGCCTCATTCCTTTGTAATCATAACCTCTACTCTACCACCAATGGCTCTACTCCCAACCTGTGTGTACTGATGGTCCTCTTCCCCACTTAATGCTGTATAATTGTTCAAACCTGGTAAATGCCACTCTTAGGATCATTGGTTACTATCCTCATCCTGTCTTTTATGACCTTGTCTAAATATGATCAGAGTCGGTAAACTTGGAAGGCTTCCATAGCCTTGGCAACTCATGACGACAGCCTAGGATGGTTACTGGCGCCATAAACTAGAGTGTCAATTTGTTGGGTCAACAACAGGAGCCACTGTGCACTTGCTCCTCATGTGGGATCTCTGTCCTTAATGTGCTGTACATTTTGATTTGATGCTATAACTAGTACTCAAAGAGTATGTTTCACTTTGTGTTTCTATGTGGGTGCAAACTGTTGAAACCTTTATACTAAATTGATCTTCTGTATATAAAGAGAATTGAAAATGAATCTTGATGCAAATGGAAGGGGAGAGGGAGCGGGAGAGAGGAGGGTTGCGGGTGGAGGGAAATTATGGGAGGGGGAAGCCATTGTAATCCATAAGCTGTACACTGGAAATTTATATTCATTAAATAAAAGTTAAAAAATAATAATAAAAAAAATTTTAAAAAAAGAAATAGAAATGCAAATTGAGATCTATAGAAGGGGGCAGTAGGGGTCAGCATCTTGGAATAGAAGTGTGAGGAATCAGAAAGGTTTGTAAGGCCACCACAAAACACACCAAACACCAGAGTTAAAGGAAAGGTTTATTGTCCGTTGGGGGAAACGCGACAGGCTGCCTCCCCATGCATGAGAGAACAGCTGCCTATACTAGGAGAACAGGTCTTATATAGGTTTGCAGAGGTAAGGAAGTAGGAGCAGCAAATCCCCTTAGGGTAGGGGTGGAGCTGATGCTTGGGCCCTTTGCTCACCTGATCTCTAGTAAGCCAGGCTGGACTTAGGATCAGAACTTATTGTACAAGATCGTGATGGGGCCAGAGCCTAAAATGGAGCCCAGGGCTTAAAGATAGTGCCTCAGATAAGATGGCACCATTTCACTAACAGCATTAAAAGGCAGTTAGGTTGGTCCCCTGGAAAATGAGAAAAGGAGAGTCCCTATTAGAGGGTTGAGTAGAAATTAAGCAAGCAAAAATAAATGAGGGTTAGAGGGAAAAATTCAAAATAAAAAGTTTCTGTAGAGTCTCAGAGGGCAGGATATAAAACTTAGTAGAACTAAAATCAAGGCAGTATGCTTGCAACAAAGGAGGTGTGTTCTTTTCTGGCGATGTGGGAAATTATATAAAGAGGAAACTTATTGTAAAATATCTAGCAATATTGGATAAAATATAACAAATACCATTTTATATGCATGTCAGAACTTACACTAAAAGAAATGGTTGGAAGACTGTCAGTATATAAAAATGAAAAATTATGAACATGACATTCATAAGTATAAACTAAGGATGTGTCAAAGATTATCTCATTCATTAATGAGGGAACAGGAAGGATAGACAGCTGCATGAAAGGGGAATTAGAAGAGTAACGATATTATATTAATACTCAAGTAAGTGTGTTGGATTAGACACAGAATTTGTTAATGTCCTATAAGAAAAAAAGCCTACAGTATTTAGGGTTATCTTTTCTACCAGAGAGGAATCATTTGTACATCTACTAGACAGAAAGTCAACAAGTTAACATGTAACTTTACAGGTTCTGGGCCCCAAACAACAGTAAATAATAGATCAAATTATTTTCCTCTAAATAAATTAGTAATTGTTGAATGAGTCCTTTGTTCAATATTTAGTCTTACTTTATATGATTATATAGTTATGCTATCACTTAATTTTTAAGCTTTTGATTTCTTAACAGTCCCCAAATGGGAATCTCAAAATTTCACAAAGGATTTTATTGTATTTACTACTGCTTCTGTGCTATCACTAAATATTTGTTGAATAAATGAATGAATGAATGAATTTATACTTTAGATGATCTGAACATATTCGTTGTTCTCCATAAACAAGATTTTAATTAAACAGGAGTTTAATGGCCAAGCAGGCACAGGAGGCTAGGTTGGGTCTGTGAGAAGTGGGAGATTAAAACTGAACCCTGGGCTGACACCATGGCACAACAGCTTAAGCCACCATTTGTGATGCCAGCATCCCATATGGAACTGCTGGTTCAAGTCCTGGCTTCTCTGCTTTTTATCCAGCTTCCTGCTAATGCACATAGAAAGGTAATAGAAGATGGCCCAAGTACTTGGATTCCCTACCATTCAGGTGGGAGACCAGGGTGGAATTCCGGGTTTCTAACTTCAGTCTGGCCCAAATCTGACTCTTGCAGCCATTTGGGGAGGGAATCAACAGGTGGAAGAGATTCTCTCTCTGTCTCTCTCTGCCTCTACCTCTCCCTTTTGCTATGCCTTTCAAATAAACAAGTAATCTTAAAAAAATACTGAAACTCATATCAAAAGCTTATAGTCTGTACCTTAAATACAAGAAGGGACTCATATCAAAAACCTACAGTCTATACCTTAAATAAAAGAAGGGATCAGAAAAAAATAAAATAAAATAACCAGCAAAAAAAGTTGTCTATGTTGTCCTGTGTCTAGATTACAAAAACGTTTTCCTACCTGAAAATGCATTCCACAGATCTTCCCTCATGAGAGTTGTATACTACCTGCATATTCTAGGAATATCAAAGCAAATTGGTATAACATGTGATGCCACTCTGATGACATTTCTAAGGAATCTTCAAAGAAAACAAATTGTACTGTCTTTAAGAAGGGAACACTTTCATCCCATGATTGCCATGTGTGATTGCTGCAATAATATCCTACCGGACACAAACTCAAAATCCAAAATCTCAAAGCACAATGACCAATATGTGTGTATACAAACAGCTATTATCAAAAGCTCACAGAAATTGCAAACAGCAGACCCTAGTGAAATAATCCATAATACATCCTAGGGAGGTGGAGATCCAGTACTTGAAGAGGTTTAGGATAGATTGAGAATACCCAATATATGTCTAGTAGAAAATTCCAGAAGGAAATCATTCTGAATAAGAGAAAGAGGAATATTTAAGGCATTAATGCCTAAAAATGTTCCACAAATGATGGAAGATAAACATTCTTATATTCATGAAACCCAGTGACAGGCTGACATTATGGCCCAGGGGGTACCCGCATCCCATATGAGCCCTGGTTCTATTCCTGGCTACTCTACCTCCTATCCAGCTCATTGCTAATGCACTTGGGAAAACAGTGAAACTTGGTCCAATTTGTTGGGACCCTGCACCCTCATGGGAGACCCAGAAGAAGCTCCTGGCTCCTGGCTTCTGGCTTTGGCTTGGCTCAGCTCTCACTATTGCAGCCATTTGGGGAGTGAACCAGCAGATGGAAGATCTCTCTTTCTCAGTCTCTTCCTCTGTCTCTTTAACTCTGCTTTTCAAGTAAATGTTTAAGGGAAAAAAAAGATTTTGCTTTTTGTCCTTAAAGAAATGAGAAATAATTCATTTAAGAAAAATCTTGGAGAAGTAACAAGAACAGATTTTAATTGAAAAATATAAATATAAATAATGGATTGCAAAAAGGGTAAAATTGGGTTCAACAAGTCCATGTTAGGGGGCTATTACAGTTGACAGATTATGATGGACTGAAATAGGATGGCAATGGCAAGAACAGAGATACATGGAAATTTGGGGAAGGATATTTTGCAGGATTTGATGGCAGATTGCACACAAAGGTGAAAAAAAGAGAAAAGTCAAGATGGCTTCTCATTTTCAGGATTGCAAAAATAGACATACAATGATAGCATTTTGTTTGTTAAAGCATGTTGCATAGAGATGAGGGCTATTGAAGTGGGCTGGAGATCATGAGTTTAGTTTTCAACATGAGGAGTTTTTAGTGCTTTTGTGACATAGAGGAAAGAAACATTCGGGTAACTGTCATGAAAAGAGTGAGTTGACAAATAGAAGGCGATGATGAAGATAGAGAAAGAAAAATAATAGAGGATAAGGGAAAACAAATGGAACATGACCTGAAACACAGGGCAGGTGAGACACTACAAAGTTTCAAATACTACATGAGGGCAAAGGAGGATATGCCCTGTAATGATTGCATTGGATTAGCAAGTAGCAAGTCATTGGTGATCTTAATGAAGACCACTTGCTCCCATTCACAATAAAACTTCATCAGAGTGAACAAAAGGAAGAGAATCACTTCAGAGTGAAATACCACTGTGCTGATATCATTTTGTTAAATGTCATGACTCTTAATTCATGCTGGGAACAATATAAGTATTGCCATGTTTTAAACATTAATTCTAATAGGAAAAAAGACTTGGATACCTCCAGTGGTTCCTTAAACAGTTTGTGGGAAAAAAAATCTGCTGGAAATCAAACTGTTTGATGGATTACTTACCAGACCACATACATAGAGATTAAAAATAACCAAAATATATCTAAAATGGGCAGCTGAGAAAAAACAGGTCCAAGTTAAAGGAAGGTGACTTCATAATGAAATGATGAGGGAGCTATAGCAAATGCATAGAACAAGGTGGTAACTAGGTAATATTCACCCATTAGTTCATTCAATAAATAATTGGCATCTACTGATCAGGCAACAGGGGACAGAGTAGAATGTGCTTGGGTTGTTATGGGAGGGGATTTGAAATAAGTTTGGAGTTACAGATTTAATGTGCCATATGTGATCATTAAAAAACAAAAGGCAGTTTAATTGTTTGTGTTTGGAATGTATCAAATACCTTTATGTTAAAACAATCTTGCCCAGCCTACATCATCAAAAGGTCTTAGCATCAAAATAGATATGGTAAAATGGTCACATCAAAATGGCTGCATCAAATTGTTTTATGTTACATACCCTAGTGTGCAATAAATTCCCCTAAGTAAATTTCATTTTATTAAGGAAAGTCTTAAATGTCAAGTAGTGGAGTTGGGACTTACTAACATAGGCAAAAAGCAACTTGCCCAGGAATGGCAAGGTATACATTGCATTTAAAAATCATCCAGGTAAATGCAGACAGATGCATTAGACTGTCACGGCTGGATGACACTAGCTATTAGAAACATCCAACAAACTCGTCTTGCTTAGATTTTAGCCTTCCAAAGAAATCTTGTGTTTTTAATTTGACTTCCCTTATACATTTGCCTACAAGGATAGTACTGTTCAGTGGACACAAACACCTGGACAGTGGACAGTTATATATCTTACTATAAATTGATAAGATGCATCTCTGGTTTTTATGTAAAGAAAGAAATATTAGCCTGGCAGAAATAGTTGGAATTCAACCTTATCTTCAAACAATCTTCAAATCACAAGGAAAGTCATAACAGCCTTTTCATCATGAATATTAAAATAACCTGAACTGAAGAGTTTTATAAAGGAATTCTTAAAAATTAGACTTTGAAATGTGAGCTCCATAAGCACATGCCAGCAACAAATACAAACACATTATTCTAAGCGAAATAAGCCAGACACAGAAAGAAAAATACTGCATGATCTCATGTATATGTGGAATCTAAAAAAACATCAAATGCATATAAATACAGAGTGGAATAGTGGTTACCAGAGGCAGGGAGGAGATAGAAATATGGTGATGTGATTTACAGGGTACTATGTGGCAGTTATGTAGTATGAATATGTGTAAGGCTCTAATGTACAGTAGGAGGACTATAGTTAATAATATTATATTATAGAGTGAAAAGTTGGTAAGAGAGTAGATTTTAGGTGCTCTTACCACACATACAAAAATGACTATGTAGGATGATAGATTTGCTAATCTGCTTGACTATATTAAAACATCATGTTGACACCTCAAATATGTCCAATTAAAAATAAAGCAAAACCAATACTGCTAGATCATATGTAGGTACAAAACCTTCCACCTCAGTACCCTTTGCTTGTGATCCATTGAGATGGTTCTACTACTCCTCTCCTCTCCTTCCTTTAAACAGCCTGGTTAATTTCTGATTATTTTCATGTTGCCCTTCTCAAAAAAACAGTTTATATGACACCTTCACAAAAAAGCTTTCCCAGCCCCTTTTAGGCAGCATTACTTTTTCTTTTCTCCCGTAATTAGAATACTTATTATTCTTGCCTTCTGTCAAAGTTTGCCATTGTACACATATCTATCTTCCAGAGAGTGTTATCTCCTTGTGAGTAGGAAACCAACATTTTCCCAAAATGAGTGCTTAGTAAATCTAAACTGAATGTAAATATCCCAATAAAGTGACAGTAGCTCATCATCAGAATGAGTGCTATTCAAATAGAGCTTCCTGGGATGAAAGAAATGTTCTATACCTGCACCATCCAATATAAAAGAGCCAACTAGCTACGTGTGGCTGTTGAGCACTTGAAACAGGGCTAGTGGGATTAAGGAACTGAGTTTTAAGTATTATATAACTTTTATCCAAAATTTTAAATAGTCATATGTGGATAGTGGCTATGGTTGTGGACAGCACAAGCTATGAAATTACGTAACAGTTTAGTAGGTACATGAATCAGTCAATTCTGGGGAGTATCAGATAGTTCTCTCTTGGCAAGTAGAGACCACTGCACTGATTTTATGCACTACATGGGCATTCTATACTTTAGAAAATTTGGAGAATAATAGCAGATGAGGAAGTCCAACCCTGGCTCCATACAGACTTGCATTTTAAGGAGGAGATGATAATCTAAGGGCATTAGAACATGGATGCAACTGAAAATCATTATGCTTAGTGAAATGAGCCAGTCCCCAAAAGACAAATATCATATGTCTTTTCTGATATGTGGTGGTCAATATAAAATAAAAAAGTATAGGAATAAAACAGACATCTTATGATTTGATTGTTGTTTTTTAGCCCTTGTTTATACTCCTGTGGAACTGTGGTCTTTCTATTTTTTACTTGTTGAATATTAAGGTTAGTGGTGCATTAAGCCAGGATTATAGAGTTAAATTGAAATTAGGTTTTTGCAAAATATAAAAAAAAGAAAGGAAAGAAGAAGAATTGAGGGAGGGGGAGTGGAAGGGAGGGGAGTATAATTATCTTCTTAGAATGGTAACAGAGAGACACACGAAATCTGTTATCTTTATATTAATAGAATTTTTTTTTAAAAAATTCAAGGTATTCCTTTCTGAAGTTAACTCTAAATGCTGGCAGTCAATCAGAGTTGAAAATGCAACACTAGCTGTTAACTCCCTGATTCGAGGAAACAGGTTTAGGGTTCACTGGGTAGGGAACAGGTCCTTTCTGCAGTGACAGTACAGAGAGACACAGCTAAGGCGTTAGACCTGTCATGCTTTTCTCGGAAGTGTACTCATCAGCACTGGGGAATCTCAGTGAAAACACAGGGCTGGCTCAGCACACACGGGTCCTTAGAATCAGAGAAACAATTCAAAAGCCACAACACAGAGTGAGCGGAGCCCAGTGATTGCTTTGAATGTGGAGACAGCTCACCCACCAGAAAGCACTTGTGTGGAGGTTTGCTGAGAATCCCTGTTGCCAGGGACAACCCAAAGAGCCGAAGTCCCTAATCCAGCTGCATTTGTGCTGTCACTTTTTCATTTTGGAATTTGCTTGGCACCAAAGAGATTTCCAATGGGCAAAAAGAGTCCTCTTTTGGCCAAGTTGATTATCATTTTTATTTAGTTAAAAGATATAGCAACCTTGCAGGCAGCAGCCTCAGAAGGCTCACGCTACGTGATTATCCTCAGCGAGTTTCCTTTTGGATGGTATAACAGCATTTTTGGCCTACTGAGCTTTTCATAGATACTATTAGTACACAGGATATCTCTTCTCTGCCTATTTCCTATACCTTGACTTATTTTTATACTTAAATTCCTAGTGGGAGTTAGTGAGCAAGCCTCAGACACTCAACTGGGGTAGATGGAAAAGTGAGGTAAGTAAGGTGGTTGATAGGTCTGACAGCCAGAATCTGCCTAGACCTGTGGATTATTTTTGAGGGAGGCCATTAGAAAGTAAGAACATTGGTTGTGTAGTCAGACAGGCCAGATTTAAATCCTGATCCTGCCTTAACTAGCTCTGTGACCCTGGGCAAACACTGTGTCTGGGACTGCAGAAAAGATATTAATACTCCTCACCTGGCAGAGTAGTCATGAAATCAATCAATGAATCAATCAATAATGTCTACAAAGCACTTAGCAGTATTTGTGTTATCATTGTCACTAGATTTATAAACTACACAAAGAGTTATATCTGTCTTATACTGTTGTATTACTAGCAGCTAGCACAGTGTTGGGCACATAGAAGATGGAATGACTAATTTAATGTTCATAGGAGACTGAGCTAAAAAAAGAGAACAGGCTTCTTTAAAAAAATCTATGTATGATCCTGGCAATAGATGAGTATTTTAAGGTGACAACTGTTTCAGAAACTTGGGACAGGCATTTGACTTAGCAGTTAAGAAACCAATGTTCTATATTAGAATACTTGGGTTTGAGTACTTGCTCCTAATCTCCATTTCATGCTAATGCAGACCCTGTGAGGCAGCAGGTAATGGCTCAAGTTACTGGGCTCCTGTGACCCACTAGGAGCCCTTGGTTGCTTCCTTTCGGGTTTCAGTCCAACCCAGTTGCAGCTGGGACAGGCATTTGGGGAGTGAAAAAGTAGATTTTATCTCTCCCCCTCTCTATTAATTAATTAACTAGAAAAGTGACAGAAACTTTTGAAGAATGCGCTCATAGCATCCGCATCTTGCTTTGGTACCTGGTAAGTACTGGGAGGTTCTGGAATCAGTCGCCATGGCATGCACAAAGGAGTGTTTGTGATAAGGAGTTGCTGATGGGGGGCTTTATCAAGTGGATCATTGGGCAAAAAGGGTTAATGGTCTATGCCAGGGAACAGGAGGGATTAGAACTGATAGATTCATTTTAGACAAACCTAGGAACCTCATAAAATAACTGGAGAAGTTTGTGAAAAAGGTTATATTTTGGTAAACTGGTTGGAGCCACTATAATTTGGCTCCTCCCTTTTGCTTTTGAAAGAGAAAGCCTTGTGCACTCTATAGGAATTTCATTCACTCATTTATTTATTTTCATTTATTTGGAAGGCAGAGAAACAGAGACAGAGACAGAGATCTTCTATGCTTTGCTTCACTCCCTAAATGCTCCCAATGGTTGGGGCTTGGTCAAGAGGAAGCAAGGATCCAAGAACTCCATTTAAGTCTTCCCATGTGGGTGGCAGGGGCCCAAGTATTTGGCCCATCATCTGCTTCCTCCTAAGGTGCACATTAGTAGGAAACTGGAATCCGGAGCAGAGCTGACCTCAAATTCAGATACTCCAACATGGGATGCAGGCAACCTAAATGGCTGCTTTTCCAAATGCCCACACTATAATTTGGTCCATAAAAATAAATTTGACCTTATTTTGTAGCCATAGGATGATTAAGGTCTAAAATAAGCAGTGACTCTTTTTTTTCAAATTGGTTTAGCATAATAAAGTCAGTTTCTTGTATTTACTAAATTATTTTAAAATGAAATGGGTAAGATTGTAAAGGTGAATGCTAGTATCCTCACCCAGCTTCTCCTTTGAAAGTTATCATGCTGTGCGCTTTAAGTGATTTATTCTTTTTACTGCTTCTTTATTTTTCCTCTTTCTTTATTCCTAAATTTTTCCTTTTTTCTTCATCTCTCCTTTTGGTCTTTCTGACCTCTCTGTGAACCTTGACTTCCAGTGCAGTATCCAGTAAAGTGCTTAGAAATGTTTTAGTTGCTCTAAGTCTATTACTCTTGCAACTAAAGATGTTCACAACTCTTATGTTAGATACTATTATATGGTAAATAAATTCAGACAGAATTTTATACTTATTCAATTTCATTATGAAGAGACCAATTAACGGCTACTTAAATGTGTTAAATGAGGCTATGTGGCCTGAGAGGAATTACAAATATTCACTTAGTTTTTCATTGATGCAGAGCTCACTTTTATAGCTTGTACATTAGTGTCCATATATTTTAAATAAGAAAATACAAAGGGAAATAAAAATAGAGGCCAAAGTTGGAACTGGAACAGGAAGGGCTGAGATAAAGGAGAAGAGAAATGCATGTGTTAGAGTTTGAGACTGAAGAGTACATCTCTTCCAAGGCTCCGGTTACCGAGTATATGCTGTTGATTCTCCAATATGCATCTTTCCCCTCAAGCTTCAGCATCACATGTGTAGCTCTAAGAGAATATCTCCCCATCACTTCAAATTCAGCACGTTCAGAATGAATGTCACATCACCTCCTCCCTCCCCAATCTCTCTCTTTCCTCTCGAAGAGCCTCAGCTACATCATAAATAGCCAATGCAGAAATTCTTTCTTCCCTGAGGCCTGAGTGAGTTTTCATAACACAAACTTCATCTTGTCACTTTTACAAATCCTTCAGTAGCTTTCCATTGCCTTGAGATAGAATTCAGACGCTAAGTTGTAGCTTCGAAGGCTCTCTGATCCATTCTCTTCCTATTTCTCTAGCCATTGTCAAATATAAAAGCAAATCTGGACTTAGTAAGGAGAGACTTTATTCAGAAGGATAATTACAAGAGAAAAAAGGGAGTATTGCAATAAGGAGAACCTGTAGCCAAAAGATCTGCAAGTATCAAGAGTTAGGCAAAATAAATAAATAAATACATTTTCTTTTCATACAAGAATGACCAGGGCTAGACAGGAGCAGGTACTGGGCGCTGGAAAGAAAGGGTGGCGTGATCTGAGAAGAAACAGATGAGAGGTTATTACCCGGAGGCCCATTTTATTAGGTTATTCCCCAGTGATATAATAAAGTACCCGAGGCTGGGTGACTTTAGAAAGAAAAGAGATTTGTTTAGCTCACAGATTTGGAGTCTGGAAATCCAAGATTGAGCAGCCCCTTAGGTTTGACCTGTGGTTAGGGCTTCATGGCTGATGGTATCGTCGGGGCCAAGGCACACTTGGAAGAGATCACATGATGTGACTTTTCCAAATTTTTCTGTACTGCTTCATCTTGCTCCTCACCCAGTCTCACTGAAGGTGGCCAGTTATACCCCTGCCACAGCGTGAATGCTTTGTTGTTTAGCAATTTCCTCTACCAGATTAGTCTATCACTTCCATAGGCCTTCCATAATGCCCTAAGACATGAACACAATTCAGCAAAGCTCTTTGCTACTCATAACAAGGATAGCCCTGTCTCCAACTGTCAATCCTCATCTTCTTATCCTCTGGTCCCTCACCAGAATGAACCATCATACTGCATTTATGGCATTCTAGGCCTTTTCTAGCCAGCCCCTCCACACTCTTCCAACCTCTGCCTGTTAGTTGGTTCTAATGCCACTTCCACAATTTCAAGTACAATTATAGAAACGATCCTGTTCTTCAACATCAGTTTTCTCTATTTGCCTGCTTTCCATTGCTGTAACAAAATACCTGAGGCTGGGTAATTTATAAAGAAAGCAGATTTATGTATCTCGAAGTTTTAAAGGCTGAAAGTGCATGATCAGAAAGCTCCAGTGGTTTGATGTCTCATTAGAGCCTTGCTTTGGCTTGCATATGGTTTTGGTGTATCTCCCAAGGGTTCATGCGTTGAAATATAACCACCACTGTGAGGTGTTAAGAGGATGGAAATTTAATCTAATTAAAGGGTCTAGAGGTAGAGTTTTTGGGAAGTGATTAGGATTAGGTAAGGTCATCAGGGTAGAGCCCCATGACTGAATATTGATTGCTTTGTGAGAAGAGGGAAAGAGACCAGAAGATACACACATACACACATACTCACACACACATGTGTATGCACACTTTATGTCTCTTGGTCTCTGTTGCACTACTGTGGACTCTGTCAGAAAGAAGGGCATCATAAGATACAGACCCTCATTCTTGCATTGGACCTGGGAGCTAAAACGTATCTCTTCTCTTTATAAAGTTATCCAGCCTCCAATATTTCATTAAAGTAATGAAAAACAGACTAACATGGGTTTTGTGTGAAGGGTATCACATAGGAAGATAGAAAGCCAGAAAGATTCAAGAGTAGGCTTACTTTTTTTAAATAACTCATTATCATGGGAACTATCTAACTTCATGAAATCCCTTCTAAGGGCAATGTCCCCAGTAACATAACCCACTTCCTAGGGATTCCTAGGATGAAGGAGTTCAACTAATTAATTATGAGTCAAATAAAGGAATTTGGAGGATCTGTGTCTGGTTTTGTCGTACATACACAATGAGTCATTAGTGAATTTTACCTAAATCATTTGGAGAAAGATGATTCTTTGTATTAGGTCCTTTTCTGGACTGCAAAGAATGGGGGACTTCTTTACCCTTCTCTGTTATGTAGGAGTACAGAAAACAAGTAACATCTACCATTGTCATTTTGTTCTCTTACTCTCCTCCTTTTTATGTTGGGAGAAGACCAAACTTGAAATTCTGCCCACAACTACTAATCTCTGCCATCACAGACTAATACTTTCTATCCAAGTACAATTTACCCTGCTTGTTTGAACCCACCATTCAGCAAGAAACTGCACTGGTAGGTGTTTCTTAAGCTCTGAACAAAGATAGGTGCCCTGCAATATATTTCCATGAGCATGTTGAACTTTACATGAACAATGTGCTCCTGGAAAAAGCAGCAATTTCGAATCCCTTCCCTCCTGGCTTTGGCCTGGCCCAGCCCTGACCATTGCAACCATTTGGGCAGTGAACCAGCAACTGGAAGATTTCTCTTTCTCTCTCTCTCTCTGCCTCTCTCCCTCTCTCATGGTAACTCTGATTTTCAAATAAAGACATAAATCTTAAAACAAAAAAAAGAGAGAGAACCCCTTCCCCTATTTAGTGTTCCCAGAATCTGCTTACTTCAAGGAAGCACCCTTTGCTTCAGGACTTAGATGGCACACAGACACCCCCATTGTCTACCTAGGACAGAATAAAGAATCTCTATATTGGTCAGCATTCTTCAGAGAAACAGAGCCAACATAAGGGAGAGAGAGAAGAGGGAATTCATTATGTGAATGGCCTCGCAATTATCTGAGAAGTCCCTGAGTATGCCATCTGAAAACTGGCACACCAAGGAGGCAGGTGGTGCAATTCAGTCTGAGACCAAAAGGCCTGAGAACCATGAGAGCTGATGGTGTAACTGGAAGTCTAAGGGTGAAGGCCCAAGAACATAGAGGGACAGAGGTGTGGGTTCTGGGCTCCAAATGCCCCAGATCCTAGAGTTGTGTCATCCAGGGAAAGGGTGAATGGGTATCTGAGCTCCAGAGGACAGGAAATTCACCTTTTCTTTGCCCTTTGGCTTTGTATGGTCCCTGGATGGACTGGATGATGGATACCTGCTCACACTGAGTAGAGGTAGGTCTTCTTTATTCAGTCCACTGATTCAAATATTCATCTCTTTAGGACACCTCAAAGACATAGCCAGAATCCCTTAATCCAGTCAAATTCATACCTGAAATTATCCCTCACACCCTCCAATTCCCATTCTTTGTCTCATGAATGATTAAGTGGACTGCTCATCCCCACTGATCAATAGAAACAAAATGCCCATTAATCTGACTTGATAATTCTTTAGTTATGCCTCTCTTCTTTCCCCCCAAGCTCTTCTACTTTGGCTCATCCTCAGCTGAGCCAGCATACAATTTTCATTACTGTCCCTTCCTGAGATAGGCTGATTTCAGGGCAAAACTGTCTCTGATTGTTAAAGAAAAATGTAGCTGAATACCATTTAAATGTGGTAAAGTTGAGTTCAAGTCCAATCTGCAGAGGTGACTGGGTATTTCCAAAGAAGAATAGGGCAGCAAGGAAGAGGAATGAATAGAGGTAGGCATGGGGTGGGAAGAGTATGGTGAGAGGGCTTGAACAAAATTTGGAAAGTGGAAAATTATAAGAAGTGGGTAAGGGGGTTGGCCAGTGTCCATAAAATTAGACCATCTGTGTCTGCTAACTGGAATTTACTTAAGTTAGTCATCTACCTTCCTACAGAATCTAGGACATAGGGCTCGCAAATCCTTGAGAAAACATTTCTGAATTATAGGAAATATATTCATATCTGAATAGAACAGAGAAAGGATTTATAACTGTTATTCCCCCCTTTTTTTACAAAAAAGAGTACAATACTCCCTCATCCATGATTTTGCTTTCTGTGGTTTTAGTTGCCTGCTGTCAACCACAGTCTGAAAATATGAAATGGGAAATAAATAATTCAGAAGTTTAAATAACTTTTATTACAGAACATTGTTATATTCTATTCTATTATTAGTTGCTAATCTCTTGTTATGCCTAATTTATAAACCAAACTTTATCATAAGTATGTATAGGGTTCAGTACTATCTGCAATTTCAGGCATCCACTGGATGTCTTAGAACATATCCTTTGCAGATAAGGGGAAACAATTGTAAATGCTTTGAAGAAAAGGTCATTCAGGGCCTATAGTTAGACTTGAGCAAGAATAAACAGTAAGTTCTTTTGACAGTGTTGATTTTTCTCAGGCAAAAACTTAAGGGAATTGGAGTCATCATCTTGGGACATGGCTTGAGCTGTTGGAAATGTTAGCGCTTATTCCCAGTCTCTTAGCACGGGACGGGGTGTACATAGATGGAATCATTGTCTGCTGAGAGCATGCTGCTCTCCTGGGCCAAGACTGAGGCTTACTGAGAAGAAGGCTTAGAGGAGCCTGCCCAAAGTTTAGTTGAGAAGTAATCTCTGTCAGGAGCTACTGGCAGATCACATCACTTCTACCAATTTATCACATTTCCCCCCAACATTTCTTTCTAGTGTCTTCTGCTTTTTGCTATAAAAGCAAAGCACTTTTCTGCCAGGGTTTTGAGATTTTTGCAGAGGTCAGAGTGTGCTCTCTATTGTCTTTGCCTTTCCCCTCTTGCAACAGTCTTTTCAAACTATGTCTCCACTTTCCTAAGCTTGATTTAGTTTTTATTTGACAACAAAACACTCTGACATTTATCACCTTATATTATAATTATTTGTTTCATGTCTGTCTTACTGTGTACTCACAGTGGGAAGAACTCAGTTACCTAGTATCTAGTACAGCATATAGTATCAAATAGGTGCTCAATAAATATACATCCACTGAAGAGTTCATTCAGTGATGCTGTTTTGATAATTTACATGTGATTACAAATACAGATAGTCCCCAAGTCATGATGGTTTGACTTATGATTACATTAGATATTCTGCACTTTATAATAAAAATGGGCTTTGTGTTAGATGATTTTGATCAACTGAAGGCTAATGTATGTGTTTTGAGCACATTTAAGGTATACCACACTAAGAAATCATATTTGGTAGGTAAGGTATATTAAATGTATTTTAGGTTAAAGATGTTTTTCATTTATTATGGGTTTATCGTGATATAACCTGATCATAAGTCAAGGAGCATTTGCATTGCAGAGTTATGGAATTCTTCTCTATACTGGCCCTGTAATCAACTATGAAATTTTTCAAGCACACAAATGATAAGTAATAGTGCTAATAATTTCCTTTGAGAAAGTTTAGTTCCTTTATTAAGTAAAGAAGACCAGAGACATAATGTTAACCCCCACACCCACCTCCACCCCTTTCCTGTAGAAATACAAAATTTGAATTTTAGACTGTATGGGAGGAAAAACCTTCCTCTACCCTTTTATGTTTAGAGACTAGGGCCTGTAAATTAAATTGACAAAAGACAAATTAGGGATGGGCAATGTGGCGCAGTGGGTTAAGGTTCTACCTGTCATGCCAGCATCCCATGTGAGTGCCAGTTTAAGTCCCAGCTGCTCCACTTCTGATCCAGTTCCCTGCTAATGCTCCTGGGAAAGCAGTAGAAGATGGCCCAAGTACTTGTGGCCCTGCCAACCATGTGCGAGACCTGGATGAAACTTCTGGTTGCTAGCTTCTGCCTGGCCTAGTCTCAGCTGTGTAGCCATTTTGGGAAAGTACCAGCAAATGGAAGATTCATTCTCTCTCTCTCTCTCTCTCTCTCTCTCTCTCACACACACACACACACACACATATATATATATCCCCCTCTCTTGGTAACTCTGCCTTTCAAATAAATAATAAATCTTGAAAATAAGACAAATTAACAAGGAAAATGCATACTATTTTTATTGATGCTTATCTTTTTATGTGAATGGGAACTTCAGAGAAAATAAGTAAAGCATAAAGAAATGGTTGGGCCTGGATACTTATATACCATTTTAACAAAGGGAAAAAATTTGTAGAAGTGATTAGACAAAAGAAAGGAAGTTTGGGCTTATAGTGATAACAAAGTATGGGAAAGTAACTAGGAAATATATGGAGAAACTAATAGAAGATAAAGATTATTTTAATAACGTTTGCTTATGCAAACTTGCCTCAATCTCAACTCCTCATCTCTGTCAAAAGTTGCTCTCTCAATTCTGGTAAAGGATGGGAAATTTGTGTCCTGATTTTAAGCAAATGAGGGAGGGCAGAAAGCTCTTCCTGTATATGCTGTTTCTCAATTGCCTTGAGTTCAGAATAATCCATATGCCAAATGCTTTATTGTGACATGGCATATTCTAATTGCTTTCAAGATCCCTGGTCCAAAAGAAAAAAATAAATAAACATGTATGTATTGAGATAAGTTTGTTTTTGTCTCTTTTAATTAATAGGAAGATGCTTTTTAATTGTTCCAGGATTTAGAAAATAAGGCAAAAATATAAGATTTATATTTTATTTTCTACTGTTTCCCAATGTGTTAGACTGCACACTTAACTGTACACTTTGGTTAACTCTTCAAATTAATCCCAAAGATTATATTTAAGGTAAAGAGCTATTTGCTGAGTATTTAACAGCCCACTAAGCCCATTGATCTCATTGATATCATGGCTCAGTTTCCAGAGTAAGTTGGGTAATTAACAATGTAGATGAGTTGCTACAGGCAAGATCTTTGTGTGTTGATATGCTGGCTTTTAGCTCTCTTTTTAAGAGCACTAATCACATTTGCATACTTATTTCATCTTGAAGACCTTTATTACTATCTATAAACTTAAAATATCTTGAGCATAGCAGCAACTTTGCTCAATTGTTCATAGTCTCAGTTCATTCACACTTTAATTGTTAAATGAAAGCAGTGTTGCTGAACAGGAAAGGATTATGTCAATTTGGAGAAAAAGAAAGATATTCATATTTTGAAAGTAGTCAAAACTGAAATAATGTAAAAGATTTATAAGGAAATGAAATTACTTTGTGATTTAAATAGTACAAAGGATATAGCAAGTAGAATTATTTGATATGAAGGTCAAGCTCAAGAAGTAGTGTTCTCTTGCTTTAATGGATTCCTACCAAATGAGGCAAATATAAGTACAGCCCAATTAAAGTACAGAAAAGGGGGTGAATCACAGGGAGCCCTCAACTGTGTTTACAATCACAGCTGGAAATGCTTACCTAGTTTTAATGCAGTTACTCTGCCAGTGTTTGTTTCCATGTGAGCAAAATGATGAAGATTACTGGATGTATTCTATATGCACAAAACAAAGCCAACAGGTTAATGGGAAAGGAATAGTTTGTGCTAGATTCAATTGTTTTGATGTAAAACAAACAAAATGATAACAAGATTTGAATAGTAGTTTGACATGTAGTTTTCCTACTAAAATGTGGCAATTAGTATATTTTATTACTACATCACAGTTATTGTACTGTCATTTTTCATGGCATAAGTAAATATAGCTTAGGTATCTATAATGACTTAGGACAGAATATGAGATGCCTAACCTTGCGGTGACTGAGCCAGCTTCAGGTTCTGCCAGACCACTAGGCAGAGCTAGGTACAGAATACATCACTGTCCACTCAGAGAATCAGTAATAGAGAGAGAGAAAATGAATGAGAATGGGAGGTTCCTGCACTAAGTAACAGGATATCCCCACAGCTGGTCAAAGCACATTAATGCATGTGAAAAATGGTGAGCAGGATTCCAGGAAGTCTACCACAGTATGTGAAGATTTCAGCTGACAAAGTAAGGTTCATGAGCAGTAAGCAAATTCCAGGGATTGGCATTATTGGTAGGATAAAGATAACCATAGTCCTATTGATATGGGATAGGCAGACAGCCATCACCTACCACTTCCCGCCCTATTATATACCCTCCTATTTGTCAATCAAAATGCCCCCTTTTTTGGAATGCATCCTTTTCATCCAGAACCTGGTGGGAGGGGGGACTCCTTGTAAATTGCCACTCCTCCCCCACTTCATAAAAGAAGCTGACAACTGGGGAGAACTCTCTTCTGCCAGAGACCATGAGTGGAGGAGGTGCTGGGGTATGCACTGTCTTCTTCACTTCTCCCACCCTCTTCTCTTTCGGGCCCACTTCCCATTCATGAAGGGTATCTCTCTGTGTGGGGCAACCTATGCTTGTATGTTTATGTGTGTTTGCTTACTCACCTTTTAAATAAAACTTTATCAGTTTCTGCACCTTATACATACCTGTACTTAGAATACTTCTCTAGGTACAAGGCAAGAACTTGGACTATAATTTAATAATTCATTTCCCTACATTATTGTGAAGGTATAAGTACTAGATTGTAAGGGAAGGAAAAATCTTTTCCCTCTACCTATTTTAGATTCATTGGCTGGGAACCTGTAAATCAGACTGACAAAAGCTAGGTTACTAGATTAACAAAAGAAAAACAGACATTTATTAACACAAGGCCAGCACTATGGTGTAGCAGGTTAAGCTGCTTTCTGTAGCCCTGACTGGGCTCTGGTTTGAGTCCCAGCTGCTCCACTTCCAATCTTGCTTCCTACTAATGTGCCTAGGAAAGCAGCAGAAGCTGGACCAAGTGCCTGGGCCCCTTGCACCCACGTGGGAGATCTGGATGAAACTCCTGGCTCTTGACTTCAGACTGGTCCAGCCTTGGCTGCTGCAGCCATTTGGGTTGTGAACCAGTGGATGAAAGATCTCTCTCTCTCTCTCTCTCTCTCTGTGTGTGTGTGTGTGTTTCTCCTTCTTTGTAATTCTGCCTTTCAAATAAATAAATACATCTTTTTTAAAAAAAGAGATTTGTTAACATGTGATTCATAAATACTGCAATAATGCACTGCAATAGAACACTCAGAAATGAGTAACTCACAAGGTGGTTAGAATTTGGGTTGCATAGTATCTTAACAAAAGAACAAAAAATGCTTAAAAAGTGATAAGACAAAAGATAAGGATTTTGAGTTTCTAGGTCACCACTTTTTGCATAGTGGGAGATAAGGGCTAGTTAGTCACATTTGTTATGTAGATTCCTCTGATGCTATCTCCAGGCTGATAAGGGTCTAGAATTTCTAGAGATGAACTTCCAGCCTTCTTTGTAGAAAGGAAAAGGGAGACATCACTACATTTATGTTCTGCTTTTAGGTAAATTGAGAGAGGACAGAGACCTTTCCTTGTTCAACTCAAAATAATGCTTATGGCCAAGGTGGCATGTTTGGGGTTGAAAGTTCTGCTACTCTTAAACAAGACAGGAACTAAGAGAAATAGCAGAAGTCTGTTTTCATAATGGAGGCATCTGGCTTTTGGTAGAATAGAGGTAAGGTCACTTGCAGATGAGAGACTAGAGACCATTCATTACCTTCTGATTAAGGACAGAGTTAGTCCTCCACTATAGGCTACAAGGGTCAATCTGGGAAGTTTTGGAGAAATTAAAGACAACAAAAAGTAGGACAAAGCCAAGTCTGACATTCAGAATCAGGAAATAATTTTCAAGAATTCAGAGTAAAATCAAGCGGACATGGTCTTTAATTTGTTGGATTTCATGGGAAAGATGTGAATGCTTTGAACATATGTGGTGTACAGCCACCTCACTTGTTTCCCACTGTCATTCTTCTTATCAGCTCAAGGACTATGCAAGTGATCCTTTTCTCCCTTGCTTCATCTGTTTTTCCATTTTTGTTGAATTATTTGCATCATTATGCACACAAGTGATAATATTTTTCACCTTGACACAACTCTCCCTTGTTATATCCCTTCCTTTGTTCTCCTTTTAGCAAAACTACCTGAAGATTGTCAATACTCATCCTCTGTATTTCATCACCTTTTGTTCACAACTTGGGTTTTTATTCCCAACACTTCACTAAGGTAGCTTGTGACAAATTTGCCAATTGTCTACATGTTCCTAAGTTTCACGCTCAATTCTCAGTACTCTTACTACTCAGCAATAAGCTATATTCGGCATAATGTGATCACTTCTCTTTGCTTTTGTCTCCCAACTGTATTGGCTGCTTTTTCTTGGCATACTTTGCTGGATCATTCTTATCTTCCCAACATCTTATATGTTAGAGTCTCCTAAGGCTCAGTTCTATAATTTCTTCCTGTCTTTTTATTGCAAGGTTTGTGATTTTCTGATTAAAGACTTTCTCTGGTCACAGGCATGTGCTCTACCTGTTACATGGTCAAGCTGCTCTGAAAGTTAGGATCATTGGAAGCAGCCCCTAACCAATAACTTGTAGGGATTAGTGGGTAAATAGCCCAACTTCCTCATGTCTTGGGAAAAATGACATTAAGATAGTTTCCATAGTTTCTTAGAATTATCTTTCATCTGGAGAAACTTAAGGGTGAACAAGAAGTAACCTGTTAATTATAATATTCTGCATTGGCTTTCCTTCTTTTCCTGTCTCACTTTTCCTCTTTCCAATCAGTATTTTTTGGGGATCACTTCTTGTCTTAAGCTGAGTTCCTTGGTAATCAGACTCTGAGTCAGAGGTATGTGAGCAAGAGGCTTATTGGGAAGTATTCCTAAAAGTCTTGTCTGTCAACAGTGCTGAATCAGAATAACAAGGAAAAGACTTGAGGATAAAGAGAAATTTTAATAATCAACTGGTAGATGAGGAGTCTAGCAAACTAATGCCTCAAGAACCTCCATCCTTCTGAAGGAGGGTGGCTCAGGATTTTTAAGGAGTTCAAAATTGGAAGTTGTATTTGGAAGGACGTCTAATGGCATATCAAGAATCAGAAGTAGGAGGTCAGGAGTAAACAGCCAAATGCCAAAACTAGTTGCAGGTCTGTTAACAGGATGTTTTATTAAGCTTGCATGCCAATGCACTTTCTTGAGAAACATGCTGAAGGGGAACTGATGGCTTGATCTTAACACAGGTGGAACATAACAGATGTTCTGCATGGGTAAGAAGCTGAAAACATTATTTGGCTGGAATGTAAAAGAGGCAAAGTATTATGCTAAGAAATTCTAATGTTTTCTTAACCATAATGGGGCCCACATACCCTAAAATTTCTGATTAATGAAGTTTACTCTGCCCCTAGTTACCCACACCCCATTATACCCTGTTACAGGAATACTCTCAGGAATTACATCAGTAAGACTGGAAGAGAACCAGGATTGGGTAGAGGGAGAATTTAAACTGTAATGAGGATGTAACATAGGTATTATCCAACTCTGTGGGGCTTTATTAATTAGAATATCCTTCAGAGTTGCCTCTAATGGAGGCAAAGGACACAGAGTTGTGTACCTTGAATAGACCAGTGATCATATACAGCTTGCCCCTGGGTAAGGGCAATTTTCAGAGAGGTACTTAGCTGTGAGCCATTAGCAATGATACTCCTGGTGGCTGAGAAAATGGATAGTAAGGAATCCCATTGGATTACCAGAATTCAGTACAACCTATCCCTTGTGTTGTTTGAATTCACTTGTTTCATATAAATTTATTTATCTAGGACAAGCTCCTTCAAAATTCAGCTTGGTCTCTATAGTATAATAAAAAAATATATTAGGTGTTTGTCCACAGTTCCTGGCACAGCGCTCCTAAAACTCTTGGCATTTCCTGATAGGAGTGTCTTTTTTATTTATAACTAGACCCTTTCCATTGAAGGAATTGTGAAAATTTACCAGACTAACCTGCTAAAAAAAAAACTAGGAAGTTTCAAGAAAGGTCAGTTAGAAAGTTTCAAGAAAGGTCAGTTTCTGGGAAACTGCAACTTAGCAGATAACAGGGAATACCAGTTTGGAAACCCCCCTTGTGCAATGGTTAAGATAAGTAAAACTGATGTGTACTAAGATAAGTAGAACTGCTGTATACTAAGATAAGTGAAATTACTGTAAACAAAAACCCCATTCCCCTTTGTATTCACTTGCTTAAGATAATTTTGTGGTTTTTGCCTTTAAATACTGCCTGTAACCCTCATCCAGGACCTCAGTCTCTCAGGAGGGAGGGGTCCGTTTTGCGCAAAACGTAAATAAACCGCCTCTTGTGCTTGCATCGCCGGTGTCCAGAGTCTGAATTTCTGGGTCCCCAGGGTGCTACCCAGGACCCCGCCAGCTTTGGGTCCTTCATTATGTCATCTGAGTTTATGTTGGTGAGGTGACTAAGAGTGTTACCCCTAGACAGATAGCTTTAGGATGGGGGTTGTCACCAGAAAGTCCAAACACATTATTAGACATTTCAACCATAGCCCCTGACATTTGGGAAGGGAATCGGGCCTAGAATTTGAGTTCTATAAACTCTTAAAACAGTGAGATCTGGAGAACTTGGAGGTTGATGAACACACTGAAGTACTGAGTAAGTGCTATACTCAGAGAGACATGGAAGCTCTGTGTCCCCTCTCCTTCTCCCTTGCCCTTTATATATTTTCCAATTGGCCATTTCCAACTTGTATGCTTTATAATGAACCATAGAAACTAAGTCAAGTGCCTTTATAAAAAATATATGTGAATTCTTATACTAAATTATCAAATCTGAAGAGGACACTGTAAAAAGACCTGAATTTATAGTTAGTTGGTCAGAAGTACATGTGGTTCCTGGGACCTACAGTTGGCATCAAAAGCAATCTTGTGGACTGAGCCGTTAACCTGTGAGGTTTGTGCTAACTCCGGGAGTTAGTCTCAAAATTGAATTGAATCATCTGACATTCATTTGGTAGCAGAAAATTGGTTGTTATTGTTGGAAACACACATACACACACACAACACACACACTGTCAGAAGTGGTACTGGAGAAAATGTTATCACAATCTCTTTTCCTCAGAAAACTTACAAAAGGGAGACTAGTGGTATGATTTCTTGTTTCTAGCTGTCTTGAGGCCACAACCAAAATTCTCCCTTCCCCTAATTACTATCTTTTCTAGATTCCCCTCACCCTCAGCTAGTACCCCTCTCTTCCTTTCCAATGTACTTACTGGTCAGATGACGCTTGTGACTGTCTGATGTGGAATGAATTGTATCCCCTCAAAATTCATAAGTTGATGTCCTAACCCCCATTGTGATTGTACTTAGACACCTGGCTTTTAGGTGGTAAATTAGATCAAATGAGGTCATAAGGCTGGAGCCATAGTATGACAGGATTGATGGCGTTAGAGGAAGAGGAAGATTCTCTCTCTCTCTCTCTCTCTCTCTCTCTCTCTCTCTCTCTCTCTCCCCTTTCAGGCCAGGAGGAGAGCCTTCAGAAACTGAACCTGCCAGATTTTTATCTGGGATTTCAAGCTGCAGAACTATGAGGAAATAAGTTTCTTTTGTTTAAGCCATCCATTTATTATTTTAAAGATTTTATTTAATTTATTTGAGAGTTAGAGTTACAGACAGTGAGAGGGAGAGACAGAGAGAAAAGTCTTCCTTCTGGTGGTTCACTCCCCACATGGCCACTGCGGCCAGAGCTGCGCCAATCCGAAGCCAGGAGCCAGGAGCTTCTTCCTGGTCTCCCATGCGGGTGCAGGGCCCAAGCGCCTGGGCCATCCTCCACTGCCTTCCTGGGCCACAGCAGAGAGCTGGACTGGAAGAGGAGCAACCGGGACTAGAACCGACACTCACATGGGGTTCCACAGGTGGAGGATTAACCTACTGCGCCATGGCACTGGCCCCTCTATGGTATTTTGTTACAGCAGCTCAAGAAGATTAACACACCCTCATCCTCAAAAAAGAGTCTGTGTCACTGTCCTAGTCCATTTCTGTTGCTGTAACAAAACAACACAGACTGGATAACTTCTGAGAAACAAGTGTCTCCCTTACAGTTCTGGAGGGCGGGGAGCCAGGGATCAAGGCGCTGGCATTTAGTGCCTGGTGCCAGCCTTCTTGCTTTATTTTCATGAGGCAGAAGGTGGAAGGGCAAAAGAGGGGACAAATTCTGTGTCTTCACAATGGCGGAAGAGCAAAAGGGGGCCTAAGCTAGGTATCTGCGGCCCTTTTATAAGACATTAATCCATTTCTGAGAGAAAATCTATCATAACTGATTCACTTCCCCAAAGGTCCCATCTCTTACTACTCCCACAATGGAGATTAAGTTTCAACGTGAATTTTGGAAAGGACACATTTCTTTCTTTTTTTTAAGATTTTATTTATTTATGGGCCGGTGCTGTGGCTTAACAGGCTTATCCTCTGCCTTGTGGCGCCGGCACACCGGGTTCTAGTCCCTGTTGGGGGCGCCGGATTCTGTCCCGGTTGCCCCTCTTCCAGGCCAGCTCTCTGCTGTGGCCCGGGAAGGCAGTGGAGGATGGCCCAAGTGCTTGGGTCCTGCACCCGCATGAGAGACCAGGAGAAGCACCTGACTCCTGGCTTCGGATCAGCATGATGCATCAGCCGCGGCGGCCATTGGAGGGTGAACCAACGGCAAAAAGGAAGACCTTTCTCTCTGTCTCTCTCTCTCACTATCCACTCTGCCTGTCAAAAAAAAAAATTATTTATTTATTGGACAGGTAGAGTTACAGACAGTGAAATGGAGAGAGAGAGAGAAAGAGAAAAGTCTCCCTTTCGTTGGTGCACTCCCCAGATGGCCGCAATGGCCAGAGCTTTGCTGATCCGAAGCCAGGTACTCCCTCCCAGTCTCCCATGCGAGTGCAGGGGCCCAAGGACTTGGGCCATCTTCTACTGTTTTCCCAGGCCATCACAGAGAACTGGATCGGAAGAGGGCAGCTGGGACTAGAACCGGCGCCCATATGGGATGCTGGCACCGCTGGCAGAGGATTAACCAAGTGAGCCACGGCGCCGGCCCTGGGAAAGGACACATTTAAACGATAGCAGTCGTTCTGCCTTTCTTAAGCCATGGCTTCTGCCCTGATGATTCACTACAAAGTTGGGCAGGTGGGTGAATAAAGGGGCAGCAGACAAAATAGAGCCCCAAATATATTCTTCCCTGTTCCCATCATGTTGAAGTAGCCCTATTCCTCCAGATAACCAAGGTCAAATACCCCTACGAGTATGGTAACTAATTTTCTTTCTTGTTGGGCTCTTGTTACAAGTAACAGAAAGCAGCTGGGGCTTAAAGTTCAGGGAGGTTTTTACCATGTCTCTGGTTTAAGCACATTCTCTCTGGGAACTGCAACCTCTAGACCCCTAAAACTTCCCATTCTCTCATCCATAGTCCCTATGACTATGTTACATTGCATGGCAAATGCAACTTTGCAGATGCAATTAAGGTTATTCATCAGCTGACCCTGAGGAAGGGAGATGATCCTGGATATCCAGGTGGGCCCACTAGAATCACACGAACTCTGAGTGGGAAAGTGTTCCCTAGATAGCAGAAGAGGAACTCAGAAGAGGTGGTTCAGAAAGAGAAGTTACAGAGATTTGAACCATGAGAAGGACTGGACATATTGCTGTTTTTAAGATGAAGAGGCTGAGTGGTGTTTGGCCAGCAATTGTGCCTGTGTCCCATATCAGGGTTCCATATTTGGCCCTGGCTCTTCACTGCAGTTTCCTGCTAGTGCAGACCCTAGGACACAGCAGTGATAGTCCAAGTAGCTGGGTTCCTAACACCCAGGTGGAAGACCTGGGTACAGTTTCCAGATCCCAGCTTTGGCCCAATCCAGTCCCAGCTATTGTGGGCATTTGGAAAATAAAGCAGTTAATGAGAGCTTCTCTCTCTCTCTCTCTCTCTCTCTCTCTTTTCTTATCCTTCTGATTCTGAAACATTGATTTTAAAATGAGGAGGTGGGGCTGGAGTGGTGGCAGAGTGGGTAAACCCCCACCTGCAATGCCAGCATCCAATATGGGTGCTGATTTGTGTCCCAGCTGCTCCACTTTCCTTCCAGCTCCCTGCTAATGCACTTGGGAAAAGCATCCAAAGATGGCCTAACTGCTTATGCCCCTGTCACCCTTGTGAGAGACCCAGATAAAGCTCCTGACTTTGGCCTGGCCCAGCTCTGGCTGTTGCGTCCATCTGGGGAGTGAACCAATGGATGCATGATCTCTCTGTGTCTCTCCCTCTCTGTAACTATGCCTTTCAAATAAATAAATAAATCTTTTAAAAATAAATTTAAAAAAAAAGATGAGGAGGCAGCATGATAAGGAATACAGGCAGCCACAAGGACACGAAAGAGGATTCCAGGTGACAGCCATAAAGATTTGAACTCTTTCAACAACCTGAAAAGCTTGGTAGTAGATTCTACTGTAGAACCTGAAGATAAGACCCCAGATCAGCCAACACTTTGATATCAGCTTTGAGAGCCCTAGGCGGTGAAAGCCTATAGAACTATGAAATGATAATTTTTGTCACTTTAAGTCATTAAGTTGCTAGTAATTTGTTGCAGCAATTGTAGAAACTGAATTCATTTGTGGAATCTGAAGTTATGGAGATAGGAAACCCACATTATCTAGACGGGTTGGTCATTGAAGGTGATGGTAAACAGTGCCATTCTTACTTTCACTCTGGCTCTCTGAGGCATTTATTATATCTAGTTGGGACATAGCATTATATAATGGTCATTGAAACATATTCTGGCCGGCACCGTGGCTCAATAGGCTAATCATCTGCCTGCGGCGCTGGCACACCGGGTTCTAGTCCCAGTTGGGGGTGCAGGTTCTGTCCTGGTTGCTCCTCTTCCAGCCCAGCTCTCTGCTGTGGCCCGGGAAGGCAGTGGAGGATGGCTCAAGTGCTTGGGCCCTGCACCCGCATGGGAGACCTGGCTCCTGGCTTCGGATCAGTGCATCGCTGGCCGTAGTGGCCATTTGGGGGTGAACCAACGAAAGGAAGACCTTTCTCTCTGTCTCTCTCTCACTGTCTAACGCTGCCTGTCAAAAAAAAAAGAAACATATTCTACTCTATATCCTTGAGAGTGGAACCCATATTCATAAGAAATGATTTTGAGCCTGTGCCTCAATTGATTCTTTAAGAGCTATTCTATCATACATACCTATGATACCTGTCAATTCTAGGATGGAAGGCATCAAAGGTAATCTCCTTCCACCAACTGTTTTGTGTCCTTGAAAGAAAATTCCATAATCATAATCTGGGTTTGATCACTGTCAGTAGATGGAGTGGTACAATTGGCAGCAACAGTAGCAAAATCATCCTTGGTTAGTGAGACCCAATGATGTTAACCTGTGTTTAGTTTCCATATTTGCTATCAAGGTTTCTCCATTTATGTACTCCTTGTATTAGACTGGCATAGCCTAATTGGCCTAGTTGTGATTTCTCTATTGTTATTTGGTGCCTCTTCCATATTGGATAGTTTCTGGTAGGTGTCAAGATACAAAATAAATATCTTCACATTGCACTCCAATTCCCAAGTGTCTATCCACTGTTTCTTCCAAAGACCTCCTTATCCTTGACTTTAAATTGTTGTCCTTCTAGGTCACTGACCACCAATCAATCAAGCTATTTTCCATTGTCCATGAGTTAAAATATGTTCCAACCTCTGGCCACTTCTCTCTCTCTCTCTCTTTTTTCACAAAGTAAACCTGATGCATCACATGAAATTCTGGGCATTGGGAGGATTTTCCTTCATGGGTATCTTTCAAAACCACCCCTGTGGTCGGCGCCACGGCTCAATAGGCTAATCCTCTGCCTGTGGTGCCAGCACACTGGGTTCTAGTCCTGGTTGGGGCTCCGGATTCTGTCCCGGTTGCCCCTCTTCCAGGCCAGCTCTCTGCTATGGCCCGGGAGTGCAGTGGAGGATGGTCCAAGTCCTTGGGCCCTGCACCCCATGGGAGACCAGGAGAAGCACCTGGCTCCTGGCTTCGGATCAGCGCGATGCACCGGCCGCAGCGTGCCGGCCTCGGCAGCCATTGGAGGGTGAACCAATGGCAAAGGAAGACCTTTCTCTCTGTCTCTCTCTCTCACTATCCACTCTGCCTGTCAAAAAAATAAAAAAACAAACAAACAAACAAAAAAAAAAAAACCACCCCTGAATAGGGCTTCAGTGAAGCCAGAATTTATTTTCAACTTTCTCCCACATACTGAGCTGATCTAACTGTGGGTTAAGTAAGCTCAGTCTTTTATCCTTCTCTATCAGCTGATCATAAAGAACCTCCTGCCTGGAGCCTGCACTCTGGCACAGCAGGTTAATGCCTTGGCCTGAAATGCCGGCATCCCATATGGGTGCTGGTTCGAGTCCTGGCTGCTCTACTTCCCATCCAGCTCTCTACTATCGCCTGCGAAAGCAGTAGAAGATGGCCCAAGTCCTTGGACCCCTGCACCCAGATGAGAGAGCCAGAGGAAGCTCCTAGCTCCTGGCTTAGGATCGGTGCAGCTCTGACCATTGCGGCCATCTGGGAGTGAACCAGTGGATAGAAGACCTCTCTCTCTCTCTCTCTGCCTCTCCTCTCTCTGTGTAACTCTGACTTTCAAATAAATAAATAAATCTTTTAAAAAAATGAACCTCCTGTCAAACCAAAGGGATAAATTTAGGGAGAAGGACTAGTGTAATTGTAGTGGATGAATTGGAGGTAATGACCACCTGTTCATGCAGTTTAAATATAACTTATGGCCTGGCTAGTGCTTGATCCTCAATGGGCTACCTCCAACTAATGATAGATTTGGGTCCTGCTTGATTTCAAGATCTGTTTGGAGCTAACAAAAGTCAGGTCTAAATGCATAGTTCTGGATGCATACACACCTTTCAAAACATACCCTCAGGTCAGATATGGGAGTATTGTATGATATGATAAATTATCTATCTATGACAAACTGAGTAACTTATAAATAACTGATGCCATAAACAAGGGTGTCAATTGTTAAGTCAGCAACAGGAGTCACTGTGCACTTACTCCCCATGGAGGATCTCTGTCCTTAACGTGTTGTACAATGTGAATTAATACTATAACTAGTATTCAAACAATACTTCACACTTTGTATTTCTGTGTGGGTGCAAACTGTTGAAATCTTTTCTTAGTATATACTAAATTGATCTTTTTTTATAAAAATAATTGAAAATGAATCTTGATGTGAATGGAATGGGAGAGGGAGCGGGAGATGGGAGGGTTGCGAGTGGGAAGGAAGTTATGGGGGGAAGGAAGCCACTGTAATCCAAAAGCTGTACCTTGGAAATTTATATTTATTAAATAATAGTTTAAAAAAAGAAAAAAATATTCAAAAATAAAAAATTTATTTCTCAAAGTTCTGGAGTTTGGGAAGTCCAAGATCAAGGTGCCAGCTGACTTAGTGTATGGTGAAGGCCCATTCCTCATAAACTTTCCCTTCTTGCTATATCCTTCCTATTGGAAAGGGCAAGGCAGCTCTCTTAAGTCTCTTTTCTGAGGGTGTTAATTCCATTCATGAGGATGCTACTCAGTAACTTAATTACCTCCCAAAGGGCCATCACCACTTAATACTCTCATATGGGAAATCAGCTTTCAATAATTTGGGGGTCATGGATAAATTACTGTGTTTACTTCCAGGGGCAGAAACAATTGCACTCATAGTAGTACTGAATTTATCACTGGACTATTTCCATGGTACAGTTTAGGATAGGTTTTTATTTATTTATTTTTGATTATATATTTTAATTCTGGAATTTTTTTACCATTCTATGTATTCTAAGAGCTATTGGACACCCTTTAATAAACTTATTTTATGCTTAAGTAGCCAAAGTTGATTTCTTTGGCTTTCATCTAAAGAATGCAAAGTGATATAGAAATTAGAATTATTCTATTAAGGATTGGCTGCAATAATATAACCTCTGGAGCCTATAGGGGGTCTGGAATTGGTTTCTGGTCTGGTTGCAACCGAAGATAGTGAATGTCCAAACAGTATTAAGAGACAAAATTCATTTTTGCGTCTCATGTAGAATTATTCCTCCATTGGGTTCAAAGATCTCTATATCAGCAGAGCCCAACTTGCAAGACTAGGAAGGAAAAAAATTATAAAATTCTCCAGAGAAAATTAAAGCTGCAAGGCAAATTGCTGTCATGTGGCTCTAATGACCCTATAGATCCATGGATCTGAAATGTACCCATGGCATTGTGAGATGCAGGATGGGTCCTAGGAAAAGCCCTCTCTAGCATCAAGAAACAATGCAGACCCAATAGTGTTTTGGAATGAAGCTGTGCTGTCTTTGGCAAACCATATTTTTTCCTTTTGAGAAAAAGCCCTTATCTTGCTGATCTGGGCACTGATAGAGACTAAAAACCTGACCATTGACACCAAGTTAATAATGACCTATACTAGCCTTCATAAGACTAAGTCATGAACTTGGATATACAACAGCATTCCATCATTCAGAGGAAGTGCTATCCACAAGATTAGACTTGAAGGAACCCTGAAGGTGTAAGTAATTTGTATGAGCAGATGACTCACCCTCCCAATATGCCTATTTCAGCTGTACTGTCGTCCTTCTTGCAAATGAAAACTTTGATTTCTTGATGACCAGCTAACAAAGGAGAAAAAATTTGAGCCTAGTTTATGGATGGCTCTGAATGATGTGCTGACACCAGGTAAAATGTGGACTACTGCAGTATTGTAGGCTCACTTAGAGGTTACCCTGAAAGACATTGATGAAGAGAAATCCTTCCAATTGGCTGAAATTCAGGCTATATATCTCATTGTCCACTTTGCCTGGAAGGATATATGGCCTGAGGTGTGGATCATTACTTATTCATGGATAGTGGCTAATGGTTTTGCTGGGTGATCAGAGAATTTGAAAGAAGAAGATGGGAGGATTGGTGATTAAGGAATTTTAAGTAAGCAGTCTTTACACGAATCTCAGAAATGGGCATTGAGTGTGAGAATGTTTGTTTCATGTGAACATTCACTAAAAATCATCCTTGGAGAAGGCTCAATTATCATAGAAAAATGATTTTTCCTTATAATACTTGGAGTTCTTCACTAATCTCTCCAATGCTCATTCAACAAGTTAATGAAAAGTATGATCATACATGGAATTACCTCCTGGCATCAATAATATGGAATCGCTCACCAAGGTTGGTCTTACTGAGTGCCCAGTTTGCCTACAGTAACACATTACCCTGAACCCCAATCCACCAGGGAACCAGGCAGCCACCTAGTTACAGGTGATTATAGTAGACTCTGTCATATAGAAGACTACATTATTTTCTTGCTGGAATAAAATAATTTGATTTCCTTTCATGTCCCCACATGCTTCTGTTAGCACCATTATCCATATATTCAATGTCCTAAACCCAGTCACGGTATTCCACACAATATTATATTCAATCAAAGAACTCATCTCCTGATCAACATCCAGAGATAAGGAATGCCAAAGGAAACTAAGAAGAAATTGAACAAGAATATCTTGCTAAGTTCCTTCCCCCACCTCCCCAATCAGTTTATTGCCATTAGATAGTACTCTTTTGTCCTCCAATCATAATTCTGCAAGACTGTCCATAGACTTCCTTTGGGTCTTCATTTCTGAAGGCTTTCATGTCATGTGAAACTTATATGAAATATGCTTTGCTCTTGTTAATAGGTCTTTTGTCTTGGGGCATTACCTATGAACCTTGTGACATGGGAAGACACAATTTCCTCTTACAAGGAAGAATGACTGAGATCTTAGACCTTCCAGGAATAGATGTTTGGTTGCCCACAGGTAAAGAACCACAATAGGTAGAGGCACTGAGAGAACAGAGAAAATGTGTGGTGCAGTAGAGAAAGGAAGTCATTACTACCAACTGTGACCTTGTGAGTAGATGCAGAAAAGTGAACAACAGCCTCAGTCTTCATCATTTTCCTCACTGTGCTGGAGGCTTTTGCGTATTTTAACTAATTTTCTCCTACTTTCCTAAGTATTTAATGGGTGTACTCTTAATCAGTAAAATTGTAGGGTGGATTGCTACCATTAAATTCACCAATTAGAAGATTGAGAAAGGGTTATGATGTAAAAAGAGGAACAGTCGCCATTGCTGAGGCATGAATTTAGAGCAGGAACAAGTCAATGATAAGAACTTGGGATGAAATAGTGCAGTTTGGGTTGTACAAGCAACAGACTCACAGTATTATATAAGAATATGGTAGTATCCGGGGTTTGAGACATTGAAAAAATCATTTAATCTTTCTTTGCCTCAGTTTTTTTACTAGTAAAATGGGAAACATCCATGCAGTACTTATCTCACAGGTTCATAGTGACAATTAAATGAGTAAATATATGTGAAATGTTTATAATGCTTATGCAATGTTAGGGAGAATAAAGTATGGGGGAAATATTGTATGCTGATGTTAGTGAACGAGAGATATTAGTGAAGTATGTATGCTGAAGGAGTGAATGATAGTGCATTTTGGTTGCTGAGAATCTAACCTCTCCTTCTTATGGTTGGGGGTCTTCCATCACCATAAGCAAAACTAACTTGCCACTTACAGCAGCTGAGAGATTCAGGGACTGGTTCTCCAACCTCAGCGTGGCTAGGACTCAGGCCGTAACTTAGCCTTTGCAAATGCAATCATCCTCCCTCACCTCGAATAGGGAGTGAAGGATGGGAAGAAGAACTGTGTGGGTATCATTTGAACAGGGGTGGAAGCAAGGAGAGAAGCAAGATCCAGTCTCTGGAGGCTAGGAGGCAGTGAGTTCTTAACCTAACGCCCCAGGATTTAGGATTAGTCAGTGAGACAGGCTGTGCCGGCCGTGCCCTTTGGCTCCAGCACTGGTGCTTCACTCATTCAACTCTGCTGTCTGATTAGGAATACTTCTGCTAATTGCACAGTATACATGTCCAATTTTTAAGCCCGTCTCGAGATACTGAGCAGATACTACATATATTTTTGTTATCTCTTAATAAAAATAGTTTCATTTCAACAAAAGCGATTTCTGTTGCTTAAGTTCAAATCACTGCCTGTAACTTATTTCATTTGTTCAACTTAATGGTTTAAAATGAATAATTTATTTTACTTTTGAGTAAATGTGATTGAGGAAAAAAAAATACTTAAAAATGTATTTGAGAGGGCCGGTGCTGTGGCGTAGTGCATAAAGCCACCACCTGCAGTGCCGGCATCCCGTATGGGTGTCGATTCGAGTCCTGGCAGCTCCACTTCCAATCCAGCTCTCTGCTATGGCCTGGGAAAGCAGTAGAACATGGCCCAAATCCTTGGGCCTCTGTACCCGCGTAAGAGACCCAGAAGAATTTTCTGGCTCCTGGCTTCAGATCGGCCCAGCTCTGGCTGTTGCAGCCACTTGGGGAGTGAACCAGCAGGTGGAAGACCTCTCTCTCTCTCTCTGCCTCTGCCTCTCTGTGACTCACCCTTTAAAATAAATAAATATTTTAAAAAATGTATTCGCCTTTATTAGATTGCAAAACTTCATTTGTTATGATTGAAAAAAAGAAACATTCAATTGGTTACTTGCTAAACATATAAGTAAGTAAATTTGTGATTTTCCTTTTTAATATAATGAAGTTTGTTTATTTTTAAATTTTTTTTTACACAAAAGGAGAGTGAGAGAAAGGGGAGGCAGAGAGAAAGAGAGAGAGAAGTTGTCCATGCACTGATACACTCCTCAATTGCCAACTAGGCCGAAGCCTGGAGCCAGGAACTCAATCCAGGTCTCTCACATGGGTGGCAAGGACTCAAGTATTTGAACCTTTACCTGCTGCCTCCCCAAATTTGCATTAGTATGAAGCTGGAATCCAGAGTTGAGCCAGAACTCTGACTGAGGCACCTACCTGTTCTGTCAAAGGTTCTCTCCCGTGATACTCTTAACGGCATTGGCATTCTTTTTTCAAAAATATTTATTTGTTTACTTGAGACAGAGTTACAGACAGAGAGAGGGAGAGACACAGAAAGAGAGGTCTTCCATCCACTGGTTCATTCCCCAAATGGCCATAATGGCAGGAGCTGGGCCAGTCCGAACCTAGGATCCAGGAGCTTCTTCCACGTCTCCCACGTGGCATGGACCCAAACACTTAGCCCATCTTCTACTGCTTTCCCAGTTGCGTTAGCAGGGAGCTGGATCAGAAGTGGAGCAGCCAGGACTTGAATCAACACCCATATGGCATGCTGGCACTGCAGGCATTGATCGGTTTTACCCACTATGCCACAATGCTGGCCCTAACTGCATTCTTAAAACATATTCATTTTACAAAATTATTTTCAGAACTAAAGACACACTGTAAAGTACCAGAAGATGTTTCAGAATGTATTTAAAAGTCTTTTTTTTATGCCAAGATTTTCATAGTGGTGCTTAGAAATTTGGCTTGTATCCAAATGTATTTTGATAAAGAAAATGTTGTCCACGGACAAAATAATCTTCTTCAGTTCCATTCCATAGTGAAATCATGTCCAGAAACTGGAACACTGAAAGAAAGAGAACGTAAGTGGAGGGTTAGTTTGACCTTATTACAGAATCAAGAAGAAAGGGAATAGCACTAAGAGAGAAAAATCAGAACAACAAAATTTGTTGGTTAATTGATAGTTTCATCTTTAAACATTTTTTTTCTGTTCAGTTTTGCCTCGTGTGAAAATCCTCCATTAAAATTTTACTAAAATGTTAATACCTCTTGCTGTGAAAATCGGTTTTAAACTGACTTTAATGATTCTAATATGAGAATTCTTAATGTGTCTTGAAGTAATTCAAAGCAAGGACAGCTACAAAGGATGCATTTAACTTACTTTAAAATATTCATATTCTTTATTTAACTATTTTAATTAACATTTGACTCCCATGTGCTAGACAACAGGAGAAAACACTAAATAAGTGTTCTTATCTATGCAATTTGATTTTCTTCTTTCCACTAATGACCTTTTATATAAGATAAATTTCTGAAAGGTTATGGTGTAGTTTTTCAATGTTAAAATATTATATTAACCTTAATTTTGAAAAGAGCACATGTTTGCAGGAGGGAATTATGTAAGCAGATGAATTATTTTTCGTCGGTTATAACTCGCAATTTGTTTCTGTGGGATGTGTGTTGCCGTTGGAGTACTCGGTGCACCTGTACTCATCTATTTTTAGTGCTGACACATGGTCATAGACTGCACTATATATGGAAAACCTGCTCAGACATTCTTATTTTGCTAAAATGTAGTGTTTAGTCACTTGTTTTCCATCAACTCAATATAAGGGACTTTTCACATGGAAATACAAAACCTTTGCCCTTTTTCTTTCAGCTCAGCTCCAGTCTTCAAATCAGTAAAGCCCATGTTTGCTATCTTCTCTAGTAAAAAGACTATAACGGTGACCAAAAAAATTACATACCATACAGTTTAATACCGTCATTACAACAAGAGTTTAATTTACCATCATTTGTTATTTAGTAGCAAAACGAATGTAGTTCACTTTGACACTGCCCTGATTGCAGATATCCTAATGAATAGTTCTATGATTGATTGGCTAGATGACATCAGCACAATTATAGGCCTGTGCAAGCATTAAATAGCCAAATTGTTGGGGGGAGAAATACACGAAAGCCTGGAGTAGAATGTAGATGGAGTTGGAATATAAGCAGGGTTCGAGTAGAATAGAACCCTTCTTTATGGAAATGTGCTTGGAACAATTTCACAGGAAGCAGTTGCTGTCAGGCACTATTGCTATAGCTGAAAGGACAATTTTCTCTTTTGTAACAACAACAACAAAATGCACTGCCCCAGCATCACACCCTCTTAGCTGAGGTTGTCAAGGGAGGTTTTTCCCAATAAGATCTTCAATTCTATAACATGATTCTTTTTTTCCTGGTATTATAAATTATAAATCAATGAATTGATAATTGCAACCTTTTAAAAACAAAAAATCCAAAGGCGTGTGTTATGTGGCCCTGAGTCAAATAAAACTTAACCTCACCAGTGAATTAATGCTGTTCTTCATTCATCATTATTCAGGATGTTGGCTTGAAGGAAATTTTACAGTGCTCCATTCTCAATCTCTTCCTCTCTCTTTTTTCTAGCTCTCGCCCCCCGCCCAACACACACACACACACACACACACCCTACACAATTAATGAAAACCAAACTCAATTATTTGGGTCAGAGCTCTCTTAGTCTTTTTGAGCTCTCCTAAGAGTATGCTTAAATGTTGCTGTTATAGCTTGGACACACAACCACTAGAGGTATGCAATGGTGGAGCCATGCAGAAGACTAGGTCATTGTCATCATTTCTATAATTTTGGCCCTTAATGAGTTTATAATTCAGCTGTGTGAGAGCACAGGATGTGCTGATTTACATGCCTGCAGTTGACACAGACATTTCATGAAAATAAAACACTGGAATTAGAATTACCAGGCAGCTTCCAATGGAAAACATTAATCTTCTGTAGAAAATGGAATCCACTCTTCAAAAGGCTAGATATAATGCATTCTGTGTGTTACATAATCTTAAATCATCCAGTGAAAAATCAGTAAAGGCACAACAACTCTGTTTAATATTTTTTTTAGTTTCTCAGAGAATGGTACACATGCTATAAATTGGAGAGGTTGGAAGACAATGTAGTTGGGGCTGAGCCCTGAAAAACAGCACAACACCATAGCCCCTCACTGTCTTTTACTTGACATCAGTGCTATACCATATCAATAGTTTGCTAAATGTGGATGCTCGTTAGAATGAATATGGATTTCTGGGCTTTCCCTCTGAGTTATTCAGTCACAATCAGGAAGACCCATGCTTGTGAATCTCTCTGCATTAGATTAATCATCTAAGCTCAGTTCCTATTCTTGGCAAGGAAACCTGATTGGTGTCCAACCCTGCAATACTACTACCTTACTTCTCCATGTTTCAGATTCTGCATCTCAACTGTAACCAGTACAAATAACCACTTTGTTACTCTGGGCCTAAGAAATATCAGATGGAATTTAAACATTGTAGTACATTCAGGCTCTTTTGCAATGAAAGATTTTGAATAGAGGAACATGATCGGTGCTTTTAACATCATGGAATGTATAGGTTGGTGCATTTGGACTTACTTGAACAAATCTCTAACAAGAGTCAAGGGACAATATTACTGTAGAAGAGTGCTAATTTAAGAGCAAATGAAGATCTTTGCATGAGGCAGGTAGTAAATCTATGAAAGTAATTAGCCTGATAAATGACTAATCACCAAACATAAATAGGTTCAAGAAGTGTTTTAATAAATTGTGGAGGTTAAATTCATAACGGATCATTATGGAAGATAAGAAACCTTTGAGATGACCCATTATTAATATAAGAAATGGAGAACAATGGAAGTGCAAATGCAAGTTTTTCAGTCTGATAATTTCTGAAGACCCACTCACCGGTGGATAAGACAGTTTGACTGATTTCAAGTGAATGGATTTAAAGAATCTGGAGATTACTATTATTTTTCTTCCACTACAGAGTGTGTTCATATACAAATCAGTCTCATTGATTTTTAGAACTCTTTTAATGATTTCAAAGTGGAAAATGAGGGTAATGCTTACAAATTTCAAAAGTATAAATGTGATCTGAAATGAAGCTGCTCAATTTTGCTTCTTGTCTAATGATGTGTCATCAAAATTAGACATATGAATGGATCATTAAGTTATTAAAGCTGTCCCTTCAATTTGTTCTGATACCAGGTATCCTGGTAAATTCATGTTGACTGGCAAATGTACCGACAAAATGCCCTGGGTCAACTGCATAAAACATGGAGGTAGATGCTATTTAAGTTAGCTGTTTTCTAAATACATTGTAGCAATCACTTTGGCTTCCACTTAAATTTTGGATAAGAAGAGAAGAACTTTAGTTAAGTTCAAGCAGTTCAGTAAGCCACGCTGGTGCTGTGGGTATCAATTAGATCCGTGATGTAATTTCTGCAACACACCTTCTGCCCCAGGCTTGGAATTGCTCTGCATTTGTAATTTAAGGCAACAATACAATTGTTTGAATGCATCTCGACCCAATAGATTGCATTTTTAACTTTAAAATTCTTGGAGTGAAATAAACCTATTCTGTTCAGTTCTCTTGACTCATATTTAACACTGATGCTAACAAACAAAAATTCAAGGATTCTGAAAATACTCTAAAGTGACTAGAAAGAATTTATCGTCCATATATAGTGAATTTTTTGTTATCCCCTACCTTATACCTTTATCAAACTACTTTTTCTAAGAAAAAATATATTTGGAGTCTCCACTATTTACTATGTTTCTTCCTTCACTGTGTCCTGAGAATTAGAGCAAAACGAAACCATGATAAAGTATTATGACATTTTTTCCAAACTAAAGCCTAATTTTCTGTGATTTTCTATTATCACTGTGAAATTCAAGGCTTTAAGTATCAGCTGAGTTAATCTGGCTCTGCAACTAGGCTATACTATTCAACACAGGGAGCTTCTGTGCCTAGTGTATCTCCAACTTGACCAGATGCTGGACAATGGTGGATTGAAGGGCTTTCAGAGAGGTTCATAACTTTGAAAAATCAATTATCAGTTAATAGGACCATTAGGACACTGTAGTTTTCAAGCATGGCATTCTGCCACAAAAACACTCAAAAACTTTTGGCTATTACAGTTATATTGTAGACAGAAATCTATTCTGTTTCGAACTCTTCTAGTTAATCAATGCTGGGACAAAGCCTAGAGTTTTGTTCACTTAGAAACAGATGCATTTGCTCTGGAAATGCCTTATAAAAAATGGCCAAGTATTTACTAAACTTCCAATTTGGATTTGGTCTTTGACCTGATCTTGTAGACAGTTTCTAATATTTTCTTTTCCCTCATGAAAAAAGCAGGTCAAAATTCAAACATAAGGAATAGTCAATTGACAGCATAAATTTATATATGAGGATACTTTTAAAAGTTTGTGGAAAATGGAATTACAGTTTATTTGTTACAAAAATTGTTGAAGCCCATGCATAGTTTTATCATAATATGCATTTTCCGTGGACTTTTTTTTTTACAGTTTATACTTTTTTATTGTCTTAATTTCTTTTTTTAAACTTTTATTTAATAAATATAAATTTCCAAAGTACAACTTTTGGATTATAGAGGCTTTCCCCACCATAACCTCTCTCCCACCCGCAACCATCCCATCTCCCATCCCATTTTTCATCAGGATTCATTTTCAATTATCTTTATATACAGACGATCAACTTCGTATATACTAAAGATTCCAACAGTTTGCACCCACACAGATACACAAAGTATAAAGTACTGTTTGAGTACTAGTTTTACTGTTAAATCACATAGTACAACACATTAAGGACAGAGATCTTACATGGGGAGCAAGTGTACAGTGACTCCCATTGTTGATTTAACAATTGACGCTCTTATTTATGACGTCAATAATCACCTGAGGCTCTTGTCATGAGCTGCCAAGGCTATGGAAGCCTCTTGAGTTCTCAAACCCTGATCTTATTTAGACAAGGCCATAGTCAAAGTGGAAGTTCTCTCCTCCCTTCAGAGAAAGGTACCTCCTTCTTTGATGGCCTATTCTTTCTGCTGGGATCTCACAGAGATCTTTCATTTAGGTCTTGGCTTTCCATGCCTGAGAAACTCTCATGGGCTTTTTAGCCAGATCTGAATGCCTTAAGGGCTGATTCTGAGACCAGAGTGCTGTTTAGGGCATCTGCCATTCTATGAGTCTGCTATGTATCCTGCTTCCCATGTTGGATCATTCTCTCCTTTTTAATTCTATCAGTTATTATTAGCAGACAACTTTTTGAAGGTCCCTTGGGTGCATGGATTTCAACATTTTTGCACCAGAATAAAAGTGTCTTTTAACACCATTTCTCATGAACTTTTCAAAGTACCTTTGTATATTATATAGCATGCAAATTAGTGTATAAAATATAAAATAGTACATGATATATACAATACTAATATGTGTATCATATATGTATGTGATTTGTGAATAATTAAATAAACACAAAGTTGTAAAAATGAGATTCTGAATGGAAAACAGAATTTTCGAAAAGAAAATTAAACTGTAACTTTGTTGTGAACTAGTCCATATACAAGAATTCAAAAAAGACTTCACAGTGACTATAACAATGTTTTACATATATTAAAATGCAATCAAACAAGTTGATAAAGTTGATTGCAGCTATTACAAAAGTAAATTGCCAGAGTTAGAGCATCTTGTTGTCTCCTACTATTCCAGTAAATCCAGCTAACATAGTAACTGGACAGGGGCTGGCACAGTGGCTTAATGTGTAAAGCCACCAGCTGCGATGCTGGCATCTTGTGTGGGCACTGGTTCAAGTCCAAGTCCCTGCTACTCCACTTCTCATTCAGGTCCCTGCTAATGTACCTGCGAAAACAGCAGAGGATGGCCCAAGCGTTTGGGCCCCTGCACTCACCCAAGAGATCCAGAAGAAGCTCTTGGATCCTGGCTTCAGCCTGGCCTAGCCCTTGCCATTGCAGCCATTTGGGGAGTGAACCAGTGGATAGAAGATCTCTCTGTATCTCCTTCTCTCTCTCTCTCTGTAACTCTGCATTTCAAATAAATAAATATTAAAAAAATAACTAGACAAAGTGATCTTAAACTTTGGAACCCTCGTTCAGAGCCTGATAGAAATTCTTGGCCAGACAAGATTAAGTGAATCTAGTGCAACTGGCTGGCTTTTTCTGCCCGGGATTGAGAAGTTTCCCTGATATGGGACCTTCAGTGCTAAATCTGGGACATTCCTGGCCAGTGCAGGATGGTTGGTCGCCCTAGGTCGGATGACATCTTTTCTTTCTCTAAGCAGGAACACATCTCTAGGAATGGGTCACAGAACCCTGGTTATGTTCAAGACCATACCATTCTTCATAAAGAAGATCTTGTGTATTTGAGATCTTCATGATTCATTCTCTTTTAGCCTGTGACTTGCATGGAAGGTATTTGAAAAGGAGCAAGACAAGAACATGTTTTAGGCCAAACCATTTAAAACATGTATGAGCTCATATTTCTTTACTATAATGTAATAACTGAAGCTGGGTAACTTTATAAAAAAAGTTTACTTTGGCCCAAAGTTCTAGAGGTCCTAGGCTCAGAGGCCACTTATGGTATTGGTGTTCTAGCTGGCAGAATCACGAGGTGGTGCAAGGTAACTCAAGAGACACAGAGCACCTGTGTGTGTCTACTCCAATGTCTCTCCTTCTTGTAAGTCCAGTATTCAGTCATGGGAGCTCTACTGTGATGAACACATCTAATCGTAACCACTTCCCCAAAGCCATGCCTACCAACGTCATAGTCAGGTCAAGTTTCTACCCTCTTAATAGCTCACAGTTGGGATTCAATTTCAACACATGAACACTTGAGGTACATGCTCAAACCCTATCCAAACCATCACAGAACATTTGGGAAATTCTTCCATCAAGCAAAAGTGGTGACAGAGGTAAATGAAATCCTTACCATCTTTGTACACACCTGATTAAATACAAATTCACAACAGTGATCAAGTACTAGCTCAGCTAAAAGTAAAAATACTTATTTAATTCAAAAACAGCTTTTTAGCATCTTCAGAGATATCAATGTCAGTTTAAAAGTTTTGTGGCTGGGGCTGGCATTGTGGCACAGTGGGTGAAGCCTCTACCTCTAATGCCAGCATCCCATATTGGAATGATGATCCTAGTCCTGGCTGCTCTGCTTCCTACTCAGTTCCCTGCTAATGTGCCTGGGAAAGAAACAGAAGATGGCCTGAGTGCTTGGTCCCTGCCACCCACATGAGAGACTTAGTTGGAGATCCAGACTCCTGGCTTCAGCCCCAGCCCATTCCCAACCATTGTAGCCATTTGGGAAGTGAATCAGTGAATGAAAGATTTCTCTCTCCCTCTCCCTCTCCCTCTCCCTCTCCCTCTCCCTCTCCCTCTCCCTTCCTCTCTCCGTCATTCTGCCTTTCAAATAAATAAATAAATAAATAAATATTTTAAAGAAGAGCAGGAACAGTAACTTATTTTAAAAAAAACCTTATGGCTATCTTACAGTGAATAATAGAAATAAGGTCTTTAAATCTGTGTTCTAAGTTTTAGTGCTTGATTATTAAATTGGAAGTAGTGCTGCATAAAGATATTAGCAGGGGCCAGCACTGTAGCAGAGTGGATAAAGCTGCTGCCTGCAGTGCCAGCATCCCATATAGGCGCAGGTTTGAGAGCCGGCTGCTCCACTTCCGATCCAGCTCTCTGCTGTGGCCTGGGAAAGCAGTAGAAGATGGCCCAAGTCCTGGGGCCCCTGTACCCATGTGGGATACCTGGAAGAAGCTCCTGGCTCCTGGCTTCGGATTGGCACAGCTCCAGCTATTGCGGCCACCTGGGGAGTGAACCAATGGATGGAAGACCTCTCTCTCTCTCTCTCTCTCTCTCTCTCTCTCTCTCTCTGCCTCTCCTTCTCTCTCTGTGTAACTCTGACTTTCAAGTAAATAAATAAATCTTTCAAAAAAAGATTCATGAAATATCTCATTTAAAAATATTAACAAAGTCCTACAATATCTAACATAAAAGAAAGTGAGAAAAACTTTTATGAAAACAAAATTCTACTGAGTGGTAAATACCTCTGGATTCCTAGCACAGTGCTTGGATGGGATCATGCTGTGGTGTAGCAGGTGAGGCTGCCGCCACCTGCGGCGCTGGCCTCCCATATAGGCACTGGTTCAAGTCCTGGCTGCTCCACTTCCAATCCAGCTCTCAGCTGTGGCTTGGGAGAGTAGTGGAGGATGGCCCAAGTCCCTGCACCCATGTGGGAGACCTGGAAGAGGCTCCTGGCTCCTGACTTTGGATTGGCGCAGCCCTGACCATTGCAGCCATCTGGGGAGTGAACCAGTGGATGGAATACCTCTCTCTCTCACCCCCCACTTCCTCTCTCCCTCTGCTTCTCTCTAACTCTACCTTTCAAATAAATAAATAAATAAATAAATAAATAAATAAATCTTTAAAAAAAAAGAATAGTGCTTGGTGCATAGTAAGTTTTCCATAAATATATGTAGAGCAGATAAAGGCTTAGCAGTTATGATATCAAACCACATGAATTAAATTTATCAGCAAATCTCTATTGAATTCCTGTTAAGTAAAAAGTACTAAATCTGAAAGTCTATTTGTTTTGCTTATTCATTCCTCTCTACTATTCTTTTGGTTAATAATAACTTTTGCAAGTCAGAGACATGGCCTGTTAGGAAGCATTAGAATAGTAGCTTAATTCTTTTTTTTTTTTAACAGGCAGAGTGGACAGTGAGAGAGAGAGACAGAGAGAAAGGTCTTCCTTTGCCGTTGGTTCACCCTCCAATGGCTGCCACGCTGATCCGAAGGCAGGAGCCAGGTGTTTCTCCTGGTCTCCCATGCGGGTGCAGGGCCCAAGCACTTGGGCCATCCTCCACTGCACTCCAGGGCCACAGCAGAGAGCTGGCCTGGAAGAGGGGCAACCGGAATCCAGTGCCCTGACCGGAACTAGAACCTGGTGTGTCGGTGCCACAGGCGGAGGATCAGCCTATTGAGCCGCAGCGTCGGCCAGAATAGTAACTTAATTCTTAATTCAATAACAGCAATGTTGCTAAGAATCAGAAATCTTTCTTTTTTCTAAAATTCTGGGACTGAAATTCTAGGACTTAATTATTATACTGCCTCGATTCATGCCACTTTCTAAATATGACGCCCCTGCCCACTGTGGTCCACTTGAACAGCTATGTGGTTCATACCACACTCTCCCATTTCATTGATAGTTGTGTCAGCAGGGTGGAGTTGAAAGCCTCGAAAAATTCCCAGTTTCAGTCTATCTGTTTTGTTGCTGAAAGAGGTATGTTTACTCTGCTATGACTTGGTTTTCACAAAGCTATTATCACAATTACTTAACTTCTTTTTACATTGTTTGTCTACAAATACAAATGGGAAAAAATTTCAGAAGATTTTTTTAGACAACCAAAGAAATTGAACTTGGATGCCTATCATTTCCAGAATCACTTCCCTCTTGGGGAAAATATATAAATATACTCTTAACTATGGTCTCATAATAACTGTGACCCAATTTTTTAATAGAATCTTGGAATAAAAACCACGAGGGTCTGCAGCTTTGAATACTATGTTTATATGCTGAAAACGATAGCAGAGTCAGCAGAGTCATTTTGTTTCCTCTGACAGTTAATAGAATTCTGCAATGTGATTGTTTGTGGCAAAGGGATACAACCTATTTTTCTATTGAGTGGTTTTGTAGGAAATGGACTTCAATGCAGTGAACCTGGTCCTCTAACTATTGGTTAAACAATAGGTCTGGGTAGACTCTGGGAGAACTGGAAGAAGATGATACACCTCCTGCTAGTCTGGGATGTGAGAGCACCTGTTTCCTGTCTCAGGCAGGAAGAATCATGACAACTTACTCCTCAGGTTTCCTTATCACCAAACTCAACAGCTCCCAAGGGAAACGCTTTCCCTTTTCCTAATGCCTTTTTAGATGATAATTCTCATTACAAAGCTTCTAACATGCACTAGTCAGACTGACTGTGTGTAAACATGAGAGCTTTATAATTTCTCCATTCATAGGCCCTTACCACTGCACACTATATCAGGGCTATTCGGATGCTAGTCTGGCAGATTCTTTTGAGGGGAAATAAAAATACATTTTAGCATCATCTTTGTATGTCTGCATTGTCTAGTACACACAGCCTAGTTAAATGTGAAAGGCCATTTGTCAGTACAATTTGCTGTGACTCATTGATCTGGCTTCAGGATAGTCAGAAATCAAAACAGTAACTTGTATGCCTATCTTTATAGCTTATGGCAGATTAGAATCATCATGAGTTCTAGGAAGCATTCGACTTTATACTAGCAGGAAACAAAAGAAGACAGGCTACATGGGAAGACAGTGGAGAGCATCTGAGAGCTCAGGCTTCGTAATCTGAAACACACGGAGTTTGCACATGTTCTCTCCCATCTATCAGTTGCATGGTCTTAGAGTGGGTAAGCCGAAGTATCTGCAGTTCTATGAGGCTTAATCACACAGCAAATGTCTCTGACTCGTCTTTTGTCACAGAGTGTACTGGTCTAACAGCATTAGAAGTAGAAGAGTAAGGACATGGACAGATCTAGGGTAATTTTTAGGCTATGCATGAGCTATGCATGAAAGGATTCCTTTAGTTGTTATATGAGTTTTGACTCAGATATATGCCTTCCCTCTGATTGAGTTGCACTAGGGAGAAGCCAACTGAAAACACTAGGAATTAATTATTAAGTCATGTTTATATATTTATATCTTTCATACATATTCATCTATTTATCTAATATTTAGAGCTTTAATTATTAAACTGTTTTTGAACATTGTTTATGGGAGAATATTCTTTGGCAGCCAAAATATATTCTCAAGTATAACCAGTTGACCGAGAATCAGAGCATCAGAGAAGCACTATGTAGCCTCCATCTCCTGAATACCTTATGGTGTTTTTGAAGCACTTAAAGCAGCTAAGAAGACAGAATACATTGTTCTATTTAAAAATAATCACCATGCATTCATTTCCTGAAAAGTTTGTAGACAGTTCTATATCAGAAAATCTTTCCTTTCATAATTATAAGAAGAAAATTCTCTTGCTATTTGGAAAGGTACAGAGAAAATATGAAAGTTTTATTTATGTCTCTGAGGTTAATTTTATATTAAGTATAACATGAAATACTAGAAGTACTAAAATGAGGTGAAAAACAAAACATTGAGAAAATGTTACTGGGCTTCCAGCACATGTAAGGCTATTCATCAGGTTTAGTGCTCGATTGCATGATGAAGGGGGTAAGTAAAAGAACTTATTGTCAAATTAAAATGGATTGGCTTTGGTCACATCTAATTGCTTATCCCATGATTAGATGTGGCATATGGTTGGAAAGGAAAGTAGCATTATGCCATTCATATTTTCCAGAACTGAACTACACCTAGGCTACTTTGGCAAAGCCTACTGGCTAAAGTTTCCTTGTTCAACTCAAGATTGTCCATCACCCCATCTTCAAAGAAAGAATTTTAAATTAATTTCTAAGCCTGAAAAAATAAGACACTGACAACACTGCAGCAATATAAAGTGCAATCCAATTTTACAATTAATGAGCACCTATGAAGTGCTATTGTGGATAAGAACTGAGAATCCAAAGGGAAGAAGAAGTGATTCTTGCCTACAAGAATTGAGTAATCTCAAGTTGGAAGGAGAATGGAGATCTGCAGAGTGCACTTTAAACTCCCATTTTTAACAAGGTAAGCAAAGAAAAAGGCAGAGAGATAGAGGGAGAGGATTTAGTGTATCCACTAATGCATTTAATGAGCAAGGCCCCATGATTCGCATGATAATGGCAGATCAGAAACTATAAGTTCCCTCAGGTGTAGTTCCCACTTGCCTGTTAAAGTGTGAACATCTCCTTGTGCTGAGTCGGGTTCAACCTAGGGTATACCTTCTTCTAAAACAATTCTTTCAAGGTTAACACATTGTGAGTCTTTTTCTTTCTCTATCTTTAGAACCTCATTCCCATGTGAGGTATGATTCTGTTGTATAATTAACTAGGAATATGATCATACAAGAACGCAAAGAAGGAGTCAATTCTTCCCAAGGGTAGAAGCAATCAAGACTTCAAAGAGTGTGCAGTCCATGATGGGTAAAATTTCAAGAGATGGATAAAAAGGAAGGGCATTAGTGCTGGTGTTTTATACAGCAGTTTATGGCACCACTTGGGACACTTGCAACCCTTATTGGAGTGCCTGGGTTCAAGTCTCAGCTCTGCTTCCAAGTCCAGTTCTTGGGTAACATGCATCCTGGAAAGCAGCAGGTGATGATTCAGTACTTGTGTCCCTGCTACCCAAGAGGGAGACCTGGATTGAGTTCTGGGCTCCTGGCTTTAGCCTGACTCAGCCCTGGCTGTTACAGATATTTGAGAAGTGAATAAGTACAAGGAGGAGCTCTCTCCCGTTTTTGGCTCTCTCTTTATCTTTCTGTCTTTAAAATAAAAAATAAAGTAGATTTAAAAATTAAGATAAGGTAGTAGTCTACTACTATGCAAATGCATAAGGCATTCAATATATGAAGATTTTAGAGAATGCATAGAGATTCAGCAAGTAGTGATTAAAGTATCATGAGTCGTAAGGTTAAAAAGCTAGGCAGAGTGAAGTTGTGATAGTCTTTGAATGCTGTGGTTAAGAAGTATAGCTTCGCGGGGCGCCGGTTCTGTCCCGGCTGCCCCTCTTCCAGGCCAGCTCTCTGCTGTGGCCAGGGAGTGCAGTGGAGGATGGCTCAAGTGCTTGGGCCCTGCACCCCATGGGAGACCAGGATAGGCACCTGGCTCCTGCCATCGGATCAGCGCGGTGCGCTGGTCGCAGCGCGCCAGCCGCAGTGGCCATTGCAGGGTGAACCAACGGCAAAAGGAAGACCTTTCTCTCTGTCTCTCTCTCTCTCTCACTGTCCACTCTGCCTGTCAAAAAATAAAAATAAAAAAATAAAAAAATTTAAAAAATAAAAATTAAAAAAAAAAGAAGTATAGCTTCGGCTGGCGTGGCGGCTCACTAGGCTAATCCTCCGCCTACAGCGCCGGCACCCCGGGTTCTAGTCCCGGTCGGGGCGCCGGATTCTGTCCCAGTTGCTCCTCTTCCTGTCCAGCTCTCTGCTGTGGACTAGGAGTGCAGTGGAGGATGGTCCAGGTCCTTGGGCCCTGCACCTGCATGGGAGACCAGGAGAAGCACCTGGCTCCTGGCTTCGGATCAGCGCAGCGCACTGGCTGTAGCGGCCATTTGTGGGGTGAACCAACAGGAGGAAGATCTTTCTCTCTGTCTCTCTCTCTCACTGCCTAACTGCCTGTCAAAAAAAAAAAAAAGTATAGCTTCTACTTGGTGGTGATGGAAGTCACTAAAGGGTTTTTTAATGTTGTGTGTGTGTTTTTTTTTTAGAAAATGCTTTATGTGTCTATAATTTTTTAAAAAAAGATGTATTGATTTGTGTATTTGAAAGTCAGAGTTCCAGAGAGATGGGGAGAGACAGAGAGAGATCTTCCATCTGCTGGTTCACTCCCCAGATGGCTGCAATGGCCAGGAGCCAAGAGCCTCATCTGGGTTTCCTACATGGGTAGCAGGGGCTCAAACACTTGAGCCATCCTCTGTTGCTTTTCCCAGGCAATTAGCAGAGAGCTGCATTGGAAGTGGAGTAGCTGGGACTCACCTGGTGCCCATATGGGACATCTGCATTGCAGGCAATGACTTTACGTGCTATGCCACAACTCTGACCCCAGTGAAGGTTTTTAAACAGTGGACTGGTCTTATCCTATTTATGTTTTAGAAAGGCAATCTTTAGGTGCCACCTCATGTCTCTGGCCTGACAGAGGTTCCTTACTATTTTCGAGAAAACCACAAAGAGTATCTTTTAAGAAGAGTGAAAATGCAGATATGCAGGGTTAAAAGAGATAGAGGTGAACCAAGGAACATTTAGCATGTTTGCCATGCCACATTCCTGAGGTAGGGGATAGCAGTGACAGTGGCATTTGGATATTTTTGTGTATGCATGTGTGCATGCAGTCACACACACACACACACACAATGGCTTTCTGTGAAGCTTCAACTTTCACTATGCTACTGAATTAGTTTTATTTTCAAAATATTACATTCTTTTTGAGTGAATAAGGGAGGACCAAATTTGAATAATTTGAATATTGTTGAAACTCAGGCATGCTTCATGGTATATAACACAAATTAGATTTTGTCACACCTTGTACCCCTTCCTCTTCTTGGTAGCAGTATCATAAAATACCCTGAGGATTCATTCATCTTTTCTGTAGTTTGATTGTAAGTAAGCTCAAACTAATCCCCAGGGACATGATATCCTATTGGCCTAATCCAATGAGCATATCCCATGCTTCTGGCCTTTTATTGGATTAGAGATAAACAAATGATCCAGTTCAGAGTACTGATGGCCAGACTTAATAGTTTATGTTAACACCTTTAGAAATAAGAATATTCTCTTTTCTGCTGTGTTTGAATAACAGAAGGCAAAATCATGTAAATATGAGCAGTTGTCTTGGTCAACAGGGACATGAATATAAAGTCAACATGAAGGAAAGGAAACTGAGAAACTGAGACAACATCTGGTGACATTGTCTGGAATTCCTGGATCAAGCTGCACTTGAAGCATATTAATGAGGTCAACCAATATATTTCTTTAAAGATCTGTTTGAGCTTGGTTTCCTGCCATTGTCAACCAAAGAACTCAGTGATTGGCAAACCACAACCTATGAGCAAATTCTATCTCACTGTTTTTGTATGGCTCATGAGCTAAGAGAAATATGTTCATTTTTAAATTATTGAAATAAACAAGAAACACAAAAGAATAATGTCCATGACACATGAAAATTATGTGAAATTCAAATGTCAGTGCCCATAAATAAAGTTTTCTTAGAATGCAACTACTCAATCATTTATGTATCACTTCGTGTTATGATGGCATAGTTGGGTAGTTGTAACAGAGAATGTATGGCCTAAAAGCCTAAAATATTTATGATTTGTCTCTACAAAGTTTGCCAATCTCTGTCTGAAACAGTCAACTCCCAAGAGTTCTTTCTGTTTATCTCCCAGGGAGATAGTAATGGGATTTATTGAAATTTCTGCTTCTTTTAGACTAAGAATTGAAGTATAGGTGCAGAAAGAAAGTTAGGGATCACCTCTCACCACTTAGGGAGTAATTCAGTTAGTAACATATTTGTTCACTATCAGGTAGAAGTTACCAGAAAAAAGAGAATTTTGAGTAAGTTGTTGGTGTCATCAGGTGAGGTATTTTCTGACTGAAGCCCTGGAAAAACCACCATAAAGGTAGGAAATGAAAAAGGGAGCTAACATTTATTCATTCCTTACAATATGTTAGATATCATGCTAGGTATTATTTTCATATTTTGTTTGATTTATCCTCAAGACAATCATATAAGCTAAAACATAATATTATCCTCAGTTTTATGATAAACTGAGATTCTGCCTTACTTTATTCAGCCAATGAGTATCACAGCTGAGACCTAAACACAAATCTTTTGGGCTCTCAAATACATGATTTTCTTGCTATATCATGGGGTGGGAAAATCTGAAAGAGGAAGAAAAACAAAAAAATTCTGAAAGTATGAATATTGTAAGAAATGGAAATGTTAGAATGTTCTATTTGGGATTTTCATCAAACATAAATTATAAACTGGTAGAAGAAAGTCCTCTAATATGAGGTAGCACATTTGAGAATGAAAAGGGGCACTATAAATAATTATGCTGGGCTAACAGAATCAATCTGATATTTTCTTGGCCTAGTCAGAATGGATGATGACTCTAATTAGTAGTAACAAGGACTATCTGATGAAGGGAGGAATCACAGCAATGAGGCAGTAACAAATGACCAGATTATATACCAAGGTCAGTTGACATCATTGGAACAGGCTGCAGTGGGATGGAGGGGATGATGGGTGCTAACAGCTGCTCAGAACAATTATAGTGACAATCCTGGAGAAGATGTAAGCCACCACGCCACCTAGTCACTCTGCTAGAGTGGTAAGGGAAAGGCTTGAGGAAATGGGGTCTGGCAGTTTTATTGAGCTCGGAGTAAGAAATTACTGTCACTGTAACTCAACTCTGGTAGAGTCCTCCAAGCTTGGGGAACACAGGTTAAACTTGTCATCAGGCATACTCTTTTCCCTGTGTATGTAAACACAATAATCAAACAGACCAGTGCAGATCTGCAGCTCCTAGCTGGCTTGCAGATAGCTATTGTGTGGCTCCCTCTGAGATATAGCTGGTTGGCTTTCTCTGAAGGTCTAGCTGTACAATGATAGCCATTCTCATGTTGTCATTCTTCTTATCCCATACTTATTTGCCATTCTGTTGCAGCTCTGGGATTTGAAACAGAGTTGCGTCCTCATTCACCATCTCATATGATTTTCCAAGACAAACCAAGCAGGTTTTCCATTTAGCCATTCCATTTTTCTTTTACTTCTTTCCTCTTTTGATGGTATCAATTTTCTGTCCTTCATCTTTAGCCTTTGCCCCCATTCTTGTCCTACTGTCTGATCTGCTTTATGAGTGGTTGCCACTTTGAAGATGTGGAAATGAGCTTTTCTGTTAATGTACTTGTAATCAAATAAGATAGCAACAAGAATAGAGGCATTCACTTACCTGTGCATCTGCTGGCCCTCTGCCCACAAGTCTTTTTTTTTTTATCTGTAAACATTTCATGTGCCATCAAAACTCATAATAAATTGTAGAACTTGACAGCTGCACATTTATTGGCAAACACCACTTTGAAAAGATGTGTCCTTAGAGGATCAGTCTTGACAGTGTTTTTAACCAACGTGCATTCAAACACTGGTACAGACATCAGTCGATGAGAGCCAAGCTCTATTCATGGATTGTGCTGATTCTGCACACCCATTCAGCCTCTATGCCGAACTATCATTTGCTTATTCATTCCAGCCTGTGTACTGCTTCCCTGATGGATGCATGACAGCATCTTGTATATTGCCAGCATCTTGTACAATGCCCAGATTTGATATGCTTTTACCCCCAGAGCCCACAACCTGAGATTTAAATGTGACAATGTTATTATATTATAGTTTATCTTGAAAACTACATACCTCTGGCTAGACAAGGCAAGCAATCTGGTACCAAGGGTATTTGCAGTTTCTTTCAAGTACATTATCAGGAGATATGGCAGGGACAAAGGTAAAGAAGCAGAACTGATATGGGGAAGAAACTCAGTCCTCTAGGCAAATAAAATTGCTTGTTCTTCACCCACTGAACAGAATTTTTAAAGAATACACCAAACACCAGCCAGAGCAGACACACAGGAGACATCTTCATATGTAACATAAAGAATAGCCAAGAGAAAAATTATATTCTGCAACTAACATACTACTGAAGACTGAAAGGAGTAAAATGCTGCTAAGCTTGATGGCACTCATGTTGCACTGGTTTTCTTTTTCACAAGAATCCCAGGGATTTCTCTTCTAGAAGAACTTCCTTTCTTTTTGCTTTACCATGACTTAATAATATGCAGAAAGGGAATTGTGTCCATTAATGATAATCCTACTTCCAATCAAACTGGGGTTTCTTGATTACTGCTTCCTTCTAGTTTTCTCTAATTAAGTGGCATCTATGCTACTTAGCAATTAGCTCTAAGAGCTTCAAAATGGTTTGCAAGTTTGCCTGGCCTGAAGGGTAGAGAATGAATTGTAGTTAGAGTGCCTTATGCTATCCCTGAGTGTTTTTGTCTACCTGCCAAATTAAACAAAGTTGAAAGATTTTTATTATTAATTTGAAGAAAATGGCTTTGTGATACAGTATACTCAATGCCTGATACATTTAAAATATACTAATATCCATCATAAACTGTGCATATTAAAGTGTAGTTATTAGCAAAAATGACAAAAAACTTGAATTTAAATGATTTCAGGAGTGCAAGATAAAATAAAAATCCCATTTGGCTGTCCCTAACTTGATAGTTCAATAGGTGATGACATCTTCCTATCCATTAAACATCGTATCAGGTTATTCGTGTTAGATGGTAATTTCCCAAATATAGTGAACCATCATTACTATTTTTAGTGGATGCATACATAATTTAAGGAATCTTGTTAAAGAAAAGAAAGTCGATTAATCTTTTGATAGCCAGGAAATTATGTTGTGGCAAAATTAACAATCTTAATGTAAGTGGAAAGTCTAATTTTAACTGCAACCCTTCATCACTATCCCTCTTATAATTTGGTTGTTGCTTTCTGCAGTATATGTGAGTTATTTGGTATTCCAAAAACACATATCTGAATGTGTTAGGGACCTCGTTAAATGTTATTCTCAGTTAACTGCAGTAATTTGGATAAACAACAATACAGAAACAAAAGACTAAACCTAAAATCATTTTCTCATGTCTTAAAGCTTTGTTTGATAATGATAGTTCCAAAACTTTAGAAACTGTCAGAAATAGTTATGCTTTACTATACATGTGTGAAATTGCAGTTTAGAAATATGGAATTGCTTTGGTCTTTTTGACTTTGCCTAGTATGAAGAAATAAATACATTATTTGAATGCAGGAAACAGTATTTGCAAAGTCATGGAGAAATAAACTTCTGAAGAATCTGTAGTGGGCATCTTGGCTTTTTAAGTTTAAATTTTGATTATGTAAGGCCTTATCAGAAAACTGAAAAATTCAAGAACTTATTTTCTATTCCTCCTGTCTGTTTCAGAACACATAATTAGAAGTTCTGTTTTCTATGGTTAAAATATCCAGTTAATTTGTATCTATGGTGGTAGTTTCTCTGATATGTGGGAGTTAATATAGAATACAAAAGAAGTATAGAAATAAATAAAAAACATTTTTTAAAAAAAGTATAGAGATGAAACGGGCATCTTGTGATTATTGTTTTAGCCCTTTTTTATACTCCTGTGGAACTATGGTCTTTCTACTTATTACTTATTGATTTTTAAAAAACGTTTTTTTTTTTTTATTTGAGAGGTAGAGTTACAGACAGTGAGAAGGTGAAACAAAAAGGTCTTCCATCCACTGGTTCACTCCCCAAATGGCCTCAGTGGCTGGAGCTGCGCCAATCCGAAGCCAGGAGCCAGGAGCTTCTTCTGGGTCTCCCACATGGGTGCAAGGGCCCAAGTACTGGGGCCATCTTCTACTGCTTTCCCAGGCCATTGCAGAGAGCTGGATCAGAAACGGAGCAGCTGGGACTAGGATCAGTGCCCATATGGGATGCCAGCACCGCAGGCAGAGGATTAACCTAATGCACCACAGTGTGGCCCCTACTTGTTGAGTATTAGGCTTAATGGTGCATTAGGCCTGTAATTATAGAGTAGACTGAATTTTTTTTTTTTTTGCAAGAATTGAGAAAGGAAAGAAAGAGGGGAATTTAGGGAGGGAGAAAGAGGAAGGGAACTATGGTTATCTTCTTAGGATTATACCTATGAAATCTGTTCTTTTTATATCAATAAAACTAAATAAAGTATTAATTTTCAAGTAAAAAACAGAATTTTCTTTGATCTCAACTGTGTTCCACATGCTCCATCTCAAGAAAACTTAGAGCAGGTATTTGGGGGCTTAGCAGTTGAGATACCCACAATCCATTTTAAAGTGTCTGGGTTCAACATGGGCTCCCAATTCTAGCTTCCTGCTAGTGCTCACCCTTGGAGGCAGTGGTGATGGCTCAAGTAGTTGTGTTCCTGCCACCTACGTGAGAGACGCGAATTGAGCCAGGTTCCTGGCTTTCTCCTAGCCAGCTCCTGCAGTTATATTAGGGGGTGAACCAGTGGATGAGAGATCTCTCTCTGATTTTGCCTTTCAAATAAAAGGGCGGGGAGGGGGGAGGAAGAAAGCTTCACTGGGATCTTTTCCAATCTTCTTATGACAAATTTATTCAACATTTCCAAATGTACTTGATATAATAATAACTTATTTTATCTCCAATCTTGGAAATCCCCTGCAATTTTTGATTCTTTGTTTCTTTTAGTAATCTAAGTGCCAAATGTTGTTTTTTCATCTCTGCCTCTCGGACACATGTACCCCCTGCAAAGCAACTTACTTTAAAAAAAAAAAAAAAAGAAAATTTGGGTTTTTTTTTTTCATTTATTTGAAAGGGAGAGAGAGAGGAAAGAGAGAGAGTGAGGCAGAGAGCAGACACACACACAGATCTTCCATCTGTTGATTCACTCTCCAGATGGCCTCAACAACAAACCAGGAGCCCAGAACTCCAGCCACATCTCCTACCCATGTGGGTGTCAGGGACCCAATTACTTTAGCCATTATTTGCTGCCTCTCAAGGTGTGTAGTCACAAAAAGCTGGAAGTGGAAGTGGATGAATTGGGACTTGAACAAAGCACTCTGAGATGGGATGTGGGCATCCTAACTGCTATGTCAAATGCTTGCCCTGCAATTTACATTCTGGACATCTCATTTGACTACCTACCTTCTTCTCAATCCTTAATATCTTCTTTAACTTCTGCCAGCATAATATTAACAGGCACCCTAAACTCTCATTTCCCACTCAGACCTGACTTGAGATCCACATATCTCATTGCATCTATTTCTAGTTCTGCTCAAGCAATCTTTTACCCACTAGTAGTTTGCTTATGACTTTTCTTGTAGTATACCTGTGTTTATTTCCATATTTAACCCATTTTAGAAAATGTTATTGATGATTCCTGTGTCAAAAGAGAGGCTATTATCCCTGCACCAGAATAGGCTGGATTCATCTATTCTTTTTTTCCTTTGCTCATAGACAATAAAACCCTGCTTGTGTGAATTGCACTTTCATTGAAGAAATGTGACGCCACTCTGTAGGAACCTTCCTGGAGGGATTTCTTTCTTCCATTGGTACCAGGATTGGCTATGTGACCTGCTCTGTCTAAAGATGTGTAAATCTCTTTCAAGCAGGTACATGTGTCATTTTAAGCTCTCCTGTCTCTACTGTGTGGTCAAAAATGTTACAGAAGGGGGTTGCTGCACTAATCTGGAGCCCAGAGTAAACACACCATGGAACATACCCGGATCTGACCTTCAACAGAACTAGGATTTGAGCGAAAAAAATAATTCCTGTTTTTAAAGCCAGTGAAATTTTGGAAAAATCCATATAATACAAAAATGTTCTGCATCAAAAATAAACTTACTTATTTTTAAAATCTTTATTTATTAGAAGGGCAGGGAGAAGGAGGGAGGGAAGAAGAGAGAGAGAAAGAGAGACAGAGCAAGAAAAGAGAGAGAGAGAGCTCCTATTTGTTGATTCATTCCTCAAATATTCACAACATTTGGGGCTAGGTCAAGCGGAAGCTATTGGCTGGGTATTCTACACACACTCCCTCATGTGTGTAGTGGAGACCCTACTGCTTGAGCAATCACTGTTGCTTCCCCAGGGTCAGCATTAGCAGGAAGCTGGAATTTCGCATGGAGCCAGGACTCAAACCCAGGCACTCTGATAGGGGATGCAGACAGCCCAAGTGGAGTCTTTTTTTTTTTTTTAAACTGAACTCTAGAAAGATTAAGTCATCACTTAAGACTATATTTTTTTTATTTTTTAAGATTTATTTATTTATTTGAAAGTCAGAGTTACACAGAGAGGGGAGAGGCAGAGAGAGAGAGAGAGACAGAGACAGAGACAGAGAGATCTTCCATCTGCTAGTTCACTCCCCAGATGACCGCAACGGTAGGAGCTGGGCCAATCCGAAGTCAGGAACGAGGAGCTTCTTCCGGGTCTCCCACGCGGGTGCAGGGGCCCAAGGACTTGGGCCATTTTCCACTTCTTTCCCAGGCCATAGCAGAGAGATGGATTGGAACTGGAGCAGCTGGGACACGAACCGGTGCCCATATGTGATGCCGGCACTGTAGGTGGTGGCTTTACCCGATACGCCACAGCCCATCCCCCCAAATAGAGTCTTAACCACTAGGGCTAAATTTCCACCCCATAAAATTATCTTTTAAGTACTACCATACTTGGTAGCTGTGTATATTATGTATAATTTGCCAGTGGTTCTTAATGTGACATCATGAGCCTGACAGTTAAAGATGCATGACTGCTCCTCCTCCTCCTACTGCTGTCCAACTTCATGTACCTTTGTACTGTTGTACAGGTTTGTGATTTTTATGTAATGTTTTCTTTCCCCAGTATCCACCTATGGTTTACTTAGCAATTATAATTCTTACTGATAAACTTTTATTTATTTAGATTGTTTATTTGAAAGGCAGAGATAAAGCGGTGGTGGGGGTGGGGGGGGGAGAGAGAGAGAGAGTGAGAGAGAGAGAGAGAGAGAAATCCTCTATTTACTGGTTTACTATCCAAATGCTTGCAATATCTGCGACTGGGCCACACCACATCCAGGAACCTGTTGGCAGGAACGATAATACTTCAGCCCTCACCTTCTGCCTCTCAGCTTGTATATTAGCAAGAAGCTAGCGTGAGGAATGGGGTTGGAACTTTAATCCAGGCAGTACAATATGGGATGTGGGCTTCCCAAGTGATATCTTAGTGACTGCTCCTAATGCCTCTCCCCGATAAACTTTTTAAAAAAAGATTTATTTATTTATTTGAGAGGCCAAGTTACAGAGAGAGGGAAAAACAAGGAGAGAAGTCCTCCACCTGCTAGTTCACTCCTCAAATGGCTGCAATGATCAGAGCTGGGCCCATCTGAAGCCAGGAGCCAGGAGTTTCTTCCAGGTCTCCCATGTAGGTGCAGGGGCCCAAGGGCTTGGGCCATTTTCCACTGCTTTTCCAGGTGCACCAGCAGAGAGCTGGATGGGAAGTGGTGCTGCTGGGACTCAAACTGGTGGCCATATGTGATGCTGGTACTGCAGGTGGAGGCTTAACCTACTATGCCACAGTGCTGGCCCCACTGATTAACTTTTTAAAAGGCAAATATTCTAATCTCCTGTTGTCCTCTGATCTCTTGCCTTTGTCTCTTTCCAAGAAGAACTACCTGTTGACTTGGGTAAAGACTGACAATTAGAAAAACAACAGGTCATGTTAAATAAGCATGGGAATGACTAAGTATATAAGAACTTTTTACTGACATTATATTGATTAATTGTAACAGACAGTCGCATTTTAAAGATGGAGAAACTAAGAGTTTAAATGTATGGTAGAAAGTCACACATTTGTAAGTGTCAGAGACAGGATTTGAATTCATTCTAGCATCAAGGCTCTATGCTTTTCTTTTTTTCTTTTTTTTTATTTGACAGGCAGAGTTAGAGAGAGAGAGAGAGAGAGAGAGAGAGAGAAAGGTCTTTCTTCTGTTGGTTCACTCTCCAAATTGCTGCAACTGCCGGAGCTGTGCTGATCCAAAGCCAGGAGACAGGTGCCTCTCCCTGGTCTCCCATGCAGATGCAGGGGCCCAAGCACCTGGACCATCCTCCACTGCTCTCCTGGGCCACAGCGGAGAGCTGGACTGGAAGAGGAGCAACCGGGACTAGAACCTGGCGCCAATATGGGATGCTGGCGCCGCAGGCGGAGGATTAATCTACTGCACCACAGCGTCAGCCCTGGCTGTACACTTTTCACCATTGCTCCAAACTCCACTTAGTATGACTAGTAGGAGTTTGTGCATTTCTTTTTTTTTTTTTCATTTTCAATTCTCTTTATATACAGCAGATCAAATTAGTATAAAGGTTTCAACAGTTTGCACCCACATAGAAACACAAAGTGAAACATACTGTTTGAGTACTAGTTATAGCATCAAATCAAAATGTATAGCACATTAAGGACAGAGATCCCACATGAGGAGCAAGTGCACAGTGGCTCCTGTTGTTGACCCAACAAATTGACACGCCAGTTTATGGCGCCAGTAACCACCCTAGGCTGTCGTCATGAGTTGCCAAGGCTATGGAAGCCTTCCAAGTTTGCCGACTCTGATCATATTTAGACAAGGTCATAAAAGAGAGGGTGAGGATAGAAACCAATGATCCTAAGAGTGGCATTTACCAGGTTTGAACAATTATACAGCATTAAGTGGGGAAGAGGACCATCAGTACACACAGGTTGGGAGTAGAGCCATTGGTGGTAGAGATTATGATTACGAAGGAATGAGGCCCAAGTGCGCTAGACAGGGTCTAGAACAAAGGACAGAGTCATTATTAGAGGAGCTAAGAAAGGTGCTAAGCTACAAGTAAGTTTTCTGATTGAAAGGCAAATAGAACCTGATAGAAGGGGCTTGATAATAATCTGGTGGGCTTTAGGCCTTGTAAGTTAAGAGGCCCAGACCTATCTATCTCTTCACATGGGGTATATCCTAAGGGAGGTGTGAACCTCCTAGGGGAAGGCACTCTGTTGACTTTCATTACTTGGCTGGGCTGGGAGGAGAGCTGGCCAGGTAAAGGCAGGGGGCACCTCTAACAAGAAATTTACAGTTCTGCCTGTAATGTTGCTGACCCTACTTGACCATCCCCTCAGCTGCAGTGGTCACTTTGGAAGTTGGGCTGAGTGAAGGGCTTTTCAGCTTAGAGCCAATAAGATCTGTGGCTCTGACCTGGGCATCCTTCGACTCCAGGGCAGGTCCATTTCCAGTAATCCAACTCTTGGCAGAGCTGCCAGGGCTCTTCACAAGCTGACTTCTGCTGAAGCCCAGGCTTACCACATTGAAAGCCACTGCAGTGGACTGGCCTGTTGGGTCTGCTTGAGGGCAGATCACTGTACAGATCATCCATTAATAGGCCTGCCACCCATTGCTTCTGATGCCGAGCTTTCTTTTCCTCCTGGTTTGTGTTAAAGCAGACCAGAGGATGCAAGTCAAGGGAGTGCCCGTGTCCCATCTCTAATCTTCGGTGGCCTGAACTACAAGTCTATAGTCACAGGCATGTTCTGTAGTAGTTTTTCTAAGGTAGACAATGCCCATGAGGAAAATTATATTCTCACTTTAACACTTTCTTTCCCTTTGGTCTGAAAGGGAGGTTTTTTCTACTTACTGTATACTTTGCTGATGGCGAAGTGAATCTAGCTATGAGATTATTATTTAAGTTCTTATTTTGGCTTTGCTATTACAGAAAAATGTTAGCCATCTCTTTTATAAGGTCTAAAGATTAAATTGTGCGTCCTACAGATTCCTTCATAATAGAATTAGTTTCCTACCTTGAGGAGAATAGAGAAATGAAAGAACAAGTTGGGCTTAGAATAGAGAAATGAGGGAGCAAGTCCTAGATCGCTTGCTGACAATAGCAATATCACATGAATACTTAGCAAACAGTTTCAACCATTAGATAACAACTTAAGAAAACATTTACCAGAAGGTCCAATGCCTTCTATAAATTTTAAGAATCATGTATTTGAAAACACCTCTTAAATATCTAACATGGTGTAGTTTGTTTAGCCAGTAAACTTAAGCACAACCATATAAAATGTTTTTAGTTTCTTTCTACCAACAAGTTTAAAACATATGATACACAGATTCAGGTCCCACAAATTAAAATGTATCTTTGATTGATTTTAGCAGCTTAAATTTATGGACAATCTTATCTATAAGCCATTTAAAATAAAACTCTTAGTAAAATTTCCCCATGTGGACATACAATATGTACACACATATAACATAACATAATAGACCAATATAGCAATTTTAATAATAGCTTTTAAAATCTTTAACTCTTTTTGTAGATTGCCAATTGATTTGAATTGCTTTTTTAGTAACCTCAGTTAACCATACTTTCTCTCAGTTGGTACTGTTAATACATTATTGGCTTCATCTGTTTACAGAGCCATCCCAAAGTACTGAATATAATGGAAGTGGCTGGAAAAAGTCCATAGGAACCTATAGGAGGATAGCTAAACACAGAACCAACAACACTTTAGTTTTATGAGCAGCAAATCATATATAACTGTGGATGACAAAAGACTTTAAGTCGCCATGTTTAAAATTATAAACTCATCAACCAACAAGAGGCACTTGCTTACTTCACAGTATTTTTGAAAGCACCTGTAGGATTTTACAAGTATTTAACCTTTTAGGCCTCTGGGGCTTTCTCATTAAGATAACTATCATGTCTAGTAACACAAGATCATTAGACTTTTTAATTCTCAACCATTTGTATTAATAGCATTTTCCATTATAGAAACTAAAGTTTGGTACCACATCACATCTTGACAGTACTTCTAATATAATCCAAATAGCCTCATTAGTTGGTGTCTCTATAAGATGAGAGACATAGGTCCTTCGATTTTTTTCAGTTGGGCCCAAACTGGAAAAACCAAAGTCCAGGATTTACTGGAAATTTTAGAGTCCAGCTTGTTTGAAACTTTGATTTTTTGAATGCCTGTCAATAATGCCAAGAAGGCTCAAAATCCAAAATATCTGCTTGAAATAAGATTCCTTAAAATCATGACATAACATAGACCAAATTTGATCATTGTTACAAGGTGATTATTCAAATCTTTGAAAATAAGCACATATTTAAATAACCCATAGCTCTTAATAAAAATGCAGCTGTTTTTGAACAATTAGAATTTAACAGACATCAAGAGAACATAATAGATTACTTTAACACATTGCTTTAACAGAGCATCAGAGTTTAAATCTATGTCAAAGAGAAATTGAGCTTCCTGTGATCTTTTGCTGTGAGGTTTCCTTCCTTTACCTTCTTTCATATTGGTGACCATGTTTCTGTGTTTCTGTGTGTAACACATCTTTAAGCATCTTTTGCAGGGCAGGATGAGTGGCAACAAATTCTTGCAGTTTCTGTTTGCTATGAAAAGTCTTTATTTCACCTTCATTCACAAATGAGAGCTTTGCAGGATCTAGTATTCTGGGCTGGCAGTTTTTCTCTCTTAGTACCTGGGCTATGTCTCGCCATTCCCTTCTAGCTTGTAGGGTTTCTGATGAGAAGTCTGCTGTGAGTCTAATTGGGGATCCTCTAAGAGTAATCTGACGTTTCTCTCTTGCACATTTTAGGATCTTTTCTTTATGTTTCACTGTAGTGAGTTTGATTACAACGTGTCGTGTTGAGGATCTTTTTTGGTCATGTTTATTAGGGGTTCTATAAGCTTCCTGTACTAAGATGCCTCTGTCCTTCTCCAAACCTGGGAAATTTTCTGCTAGTATCTCACTGAAAATGTCTTCTAATCCTTTCTCCCTCTCCATGCCTTCAGGAACTCCTAGAACTCGAATGTTGGGTTTTTTAATAGTATCCTGTAGATTCCCAACAATATTTTTTAGATTTCTAATTTCTTCTTCTTTTCTTTGGTTTGCCTGTTTCCTTTCCTGTTCTCTGTCTTCTAAGTCTGATATTCTCTCTTCTGCTTCGCCCATTCTGTTTTTAAGGCTCTCTAATGTGTTTGTCATTTGATCTATTGAATTCTTCATTTCATTATGATTTCTCGTCACTATCACAGTTTCTTGTTCCACTAGTTGTTTCATTTCATTTTGATTCCTCCTTAATATTTCATTTTCACGAGAGAGATTTTCTATCTTGTCCATTAAGGATTTCTGTAGTTCAAGAATTTGTTTTTGAGAGGTTCTTAATGTTCTTATCAATTTTTTGAGATCCGCTTCTTGCATTTCTTCGATCTCATCATCTTCATAATCTTGCATTGGGGTGTCTTTTTCATTTGGGGGCGTCATAGTGTCTTCCTTGTTCTTGTTAGCTTGGTTTTTGCGTTTGTTGTTTGGCATGTTGGAGATATTTGGTTTCTTCACTGTGGTGTTCTTTCTTGTTACACTATGGCTCTATATTAAGTGGACTGTCTGCTTTCAGTGGAGCCTTAGAGGCTTGAGATGAGTGTGGACTGAGAGCTGTGTTTGGTTCCTCAGTGTTGAGGGTGTGTCAAAGATGACACTCCCAGGTTAGGTGTGGTAAATCTCTCTTTCTTTTTTTGATTCAAAAGGGAAGTAATTCCGCACAGCTGAACGTGATTGGAGGTAGTTAGCAGGCAAATGATATACCCACAGGAGCCAGAGATCAGAAGCTCTTTCCCAAGGACCACACAGGGAATCTGTGCTGCCCTCAGTGTGGGCTCCAATTCTCCTGCAGTCTCCCACTGGGTTGCCAAGTTAGATGCTAATCTCCTGTTATTTCACCCCTCCCCCCAGAGTCAGGTTTTTCTGCTAGGCTCAGGGCCGGTGCAGACCTGAGGTCGCCCTGCTTATGACGTATGTCCAAAATGGCGCCTGCTCTTTGTCTTGCTCGCCTTTGAGGGGTGAGCGGAGAGAGAGAAACTTGTGTCGGTATCGGTCACTTTTTTTTTTCCTCTCTCTCTTCTAGTTAGCCTGGTGAACTTTTCCCCACGGAATTTCAAGCCTCGTTCCCTCTAGTCTCCTCTTTCCGCTTGCCCACTGGTGTCTCGGGCTATTGAGGTTCGGCTCACCTCGCGTTCTAGCGCTGGTGTGTTGAATCTGCCGCTGGTGTCCCGAACTTGGGCTCCCACGCTCTCCACGCAGGTCCACTGTGAATCACTAGTTCTGGAAGAGTTTCCTCTGCTGTTTCTTCCCCTAGTCTTCCTTGACCCTGCAGTATCTCCATTATTATTAACGTGTGTCTTGACGAACTATCAATGTGCTCCCTTCCTATTCCGCCATCTTCCTCACTGTCCGAGTTTGTGCATTTCTTATGAGTTAAAATTATTTTCCTTTGGATCTGTTTCCTCTCTTCCCCTCTGCTCCCCTCCCCTCCCCTCCTCTCCTCTCCTCCCCCCTCCCTTTTCTCCCTCTCCCTCCCCCAACCCTTGATTCTTCACAGACAATCCTTTCCTTCCCAAACACATCCACAAAGGTTTCAGGATAAAATGGACTATTTCCCATTTGGGTGAGGCCCATAGGCAGATAGGAAGGAAGCAGATCTCCCCAGGTTGTAGAAAGTGGGGATTTTTCTTTGGCATTGTTATTTTCTTCTTCTCACAGGTGAAGTGGTAAGATCTAGTGGGGAAGTTATGCCTCTCTTAGGGGCAAAACCAAGTCTCTTAAGACTCACATATGCTCTATTCCTGACATCGGGGAAGGAATTTGAGAGCTGATTTGGCTAGAGTGCTCTGTGTGTGTTTTATTTTCAGGAAATGGGTACTTGTAGAAAGCTAGTGAGGATTTAGGGCATGAGTACCCTGAAAAATCCTCATTAGAGAAAGGTGAATTATAGTCAGTTGGTTTCTTTTTTCCCTTTTCCATTTTCATTCTAGTCTGGGCCATTAGCTATCACTAGGTTATTGTGATCATTCCTATTTTTTGGTTCAGATAACTTCACTTGCTTCTCACTGTTGACTGAAAGCATTTTAAAGTAATTCTCTTGACTGCAGCTATTCTGGTTCTATTTTGTTTCTCATTTTTCCCTTTTGAACACCCTACATTCCACCCATGTTCTGCATTTCCTGCTTCAATTTTTTGCCCAAACTGTTTCCTGTGCTCAATATGCTTATCCCTCCCGCTTACACATATTCAAATTCCTCACATCCAGATGGAAATGTATCTCCTTCAGGAAGATCTTTCTGATCTCTTAACCTGCTGTAATCTCTCCCTCTTAAAAATCTGGTAGAAATGATCTACTTTTGCTCTTATGGTACATATCAATCACTACTTTGCAGTCATTTGATTATAGTTTATTTCCTTGCTTTTCCACATCTCCTAGCCTTGGTTCCTTAATCTAGTCACTTTTTTAAAATATTTATTTTATTTATTTGAAAGGCAGAGTTACAGAGAGGCAGAGGCAGAGAGAGCGAGAGCGAGAGAGAGAGAATCTTCCATCTGCTGGTTCACTCCCCAGATGGCCCCAATGGCCAGAGCTATGCTGATCTGCAAGCCAGGAGCCAGGAGGTTCTTCCAGATCTCCCAGGTGGGTACAGGGGCCCAAGGATTGGGGCCATTTGTACTGCTTTCCCGGGCCATAGCAGAGAGCTGGATCGTAAGTGGAGCAGCTGGGACTTGAACTGGTGCCCATATGTGATACTGGCACTGCAGGCCAGGGCTTTAACCCACTGTGCCACAGTGCCGGGCCCAAGTCATTTATTTATTAATAACAGCAGCAAGCAAAAAGAGAGAGAGAGAGAGAGAGAGAGAGAGAGAGAGAGAAAGCACCTACATTCATGGAGCTAATATAGACAAGGGTAAGTGTACATATAATAAACACTCAGATGTTTGTTGAATTAGCATTAATCATAATTCATGTATTTATGGGTTTTCTTAGTCCCTAAAGGCTGCTCTAGTTGGGTAATTCATGAACATCAGAAATGTATTGCTCTCAGTTTTGGATACTGTGAAGTCTAAGATCAAGGTGCCAACAGACTTAGTATCTGATGAGTATCAGTTCCTCATAAATGGTGGCTTTTGTGTTATTACATGGAGGAAAGGCAAAAGTGGAAAAAAAGCTTCCTCAAGCTTATTTAAAGGTCGTGAATCCCATTCCTGAAGAGAGAGAGATCCCTGATAATCCAATTGATTCCTCCAACCCTTTTAATGCTACCACTATGGGGATCAAGTTGCAAGATAACAACACCACCAATTTTCACACCATAGTGCTGATTTTTGTTGAAATGAATAGGTCTTCATGTAAAAATACATAGTATGCTTAAAAATGTGTTGGGGAGTGAGTATTTGCTACAGTGGTTAAGATACTGCTTGATATTTTGGTATCCCATTATCAGAGTGCCTAGGTTTGAGTCCCAGCTCTGTTCCCAATTCCAGATTCCTGCTCAAGTGCATGCTGGGAGGCAGCAGCTAGTAAATAGCTCAAGCAGTTGGTTATCTGTGAGATTCAGATGGTTTCCTGGTTCCATGCTTCAGTTTGGCTCAGCCACAGCGTTTGTAGGCATCTGGGGAAGGAAGTGATTGATGGGGGATTTCTGTTTCTCTGCCTTCTCAATAAATAAAATAAGAGAAATTGGTTTTTTCTTTAAGGGAAAGAGTTTATTGGGGGAAACTGACAGACTGGAGGGAAGGGGCGAAGAAGGAAAAGAGGCAGAAGGAGAGCAGGAGAGAGACAGAGACAGAGATAAGGAGGGGAAGAGAGAGAGCAAGCCACGTGTTGAGGAGCAGGTCCTTGTAAAAGTTTGCCAGGTGATGGGCAGGGAAGTAGGAGCAGCAAATCCCATTAGGATGGAGGTGGGGTTGACACCGGTGGTTGGGCCATGTGGAGGGGGCTAGAGCCTAGGATGGTATCAGGGTGTAGATCGCACCGTAGATAAGACTGTGCCATTTTACTAATATCCCCCCCCTTTGTTTTTTATAAAGCAGGAGTTGTATGGGATTACATTGGTCCCAAAAGTCCAGGAGGGGTAGAGGGACGATGATCTGTCTTTAGAGCTACTTCCTGCTGACATGGGGTGACGAGGTACTCTTCGCTGGCACAAGGTGATGTCTCAAGCTGCTGTTTCCTGTGTGGGGAGCTGAGTATATCCCTGTAGCAGCATTTGGTTGACCATCTGGTTGCTGAAGGTCTTGGTTTGTTCCATTACCACTGTAAACACTTAAGCAGACATGGTAGTATAAAAGACAGGGTGAGAATAACAACTAATGATTCTAGTAGTGGCAATTACCAGGTAATGAGAGGATTTCATAGAGGAGAGGAAATGAGGGTTGTCTTTGGACCCTTGTGAGGACAGTTTGATGGACATGGTTTAAAGCTGATCCCAAACAAGACCGGGAAAAAGACCACTCATCTTTTGTGGGTAGAGGGGTTTGTCTATGGAGAAATTCTGAACAATCACACAACATTAAGTGGGGGAGAGGACCATCAATCCACACAGCGTGGGAGTAGAGTCATTGAAGTTAGAGTAGAGGCTATAATTATAAAGGAATGAGGCCCAAGTGGGTTAGATACAAAAGACAGAGTCATTATTAGAGGACCTAAGAAAAGTGCTGTCTAAGCCAAATAGAAACTGACAGAAGGGGCCTGATAATAATCTGGTGGGCTTTAAGGCCTTATCAGTTATGAGGCCCAGACCTATCTCTTTACATGGGGTGCATCATAATGGAGGTGTGAACCTCCTTGGGGAAGGCACCCTGTTGACTTCCATTACCTAGCTGGCCTGGGAGGAGAGCTGGCTAGGTAAAGGCAGGGGGCATCTCTAACAAGAAATTTACAGTTCTGCCTGCAATGTTACTGACCCTACTTGACCATCCCCTCAGCAGCAGTGGTTGCTCTGGAAGCTGGGCTGAGTGAAGGGCTTTTCAGCTTGGAAGCAGCAAGATCTGTGGCTCTGACCTGGGCATCCTTCGACTTCAGGGCAGGTCCATTTCTAGTGATCCAACACTTGGCTGGCAGAGCTGCCAGGGCTCTTCATAAGCTGACTTCTGCTGAAGCCCAGGTTTACCACATTGAAAGCCACTGCAGTGGACTGGCCGGTTGGGTCTCCTTGAGAGCTGATCACTGTACAGAGTAGCCTTTAATAGGCTACCACCTATCTTTACATTTCTTCTGATTCCTAGCTTTCTTTTCCTCCTGGTTTTTGTTAAAGCTGACCAGAGGATGCAAGTCAAGAGGATACTCAAGTCCCATCTCTAATCTTTTGTGCCCTAAACTAGAAGACTATAGTCACAGACATGTTCCAGTAGTGGTTTTTCTGAGGTAGACATGCCCATGAGGAAAGCTATGTCCTTATAAGTAAACTTTTTTAAAAAATTAAAAGTATCTCAGGGTGGACCTTTGGCATAGTGGTTCAGATTCCCACATAGCATATTGGAGTGCTTGTGTTCAATACTCTGCTTTGCTCCCGACTCAGCTTTCTTCTAATACAGACTGTGGGAGGCAATGGCAATGGCTCAAATGACTGAGTTCCTGCCACCCATGTGGGAGACCTGGATTGAGTACCTGGCTCCCAGATTGGGTGCCAGCCAGGGGTCATAGTGGGCATATAGGATTGAACCAGTAGATGGAGTCTTGCTCTCTCTCTCTCTCTTTCTCTCTCTGCCTCTCAAAAAATTTTTTGAGGCATCTCAAGGTGAATATAAAAGTCTATAAGTTTCATTTAATATTCATAATCTATAAGGAGATTTAAGACATCACAAATTCAATGGAAGTTGATAATAATAGATACTTTAAATATTTTAAATTTTGTTTGTTTTATTAGATGTGTTTTTAAAGTCCATAAATATAGGAATAACACATTCAGGACAAATATTTTCTCCAGAATTTATATATTTTAGAATCAGGATCTTGAGATTAAATCAACCATACTCAGCATAGGAAATGTTCCTGATTAATTTTCCTACTATAGTGAAATTGTCTTTAGGCTCAGAGAGTTTACTCTTGCCATTAAAACATTAATTCTAGGGGCTGGCACTGTGGCATGTTGGGTAAAGCCACTGCCTGCAATGTGGGCATCCCTGTGGGCGCCAGCTCGAGTCCCAGCTGCTCCACTTCTGATCCAGCTCTCTCCTTTGGCCTGGGAAGACAGTAGAAGATTGCACAAGTCCTTGGACCCCTAAACCCACATTGGAGACCTGAAGAAGCTCTTAGTTCCTGGTTCCTGGCTTTGCATCGGCCCAGCTCTGGCCATTGCAGCCATTTGAGGAATGAACCAGTGGATGGAAAACCTCTCTCTCTCTCTCTCTCTCTCTCTCTCTCTGCTTCTCTGTAACTTTGCCTTTCAAATGAATAAATAAATCTTTAAAACAAAACAAAAAACAATAATTCTAATGGCAAAAATGACAAACTGAGCTCTCAGATAGAAATTAGTGGCGCTCTAGCTTGGTATGTGCAAAAATTGTAAAAACAACAACACATAGGCACTCAACTAAAAAGAATAGTATTTTAGGACCACTCCTCCTTTGAACCTAAACAGCTTGATCATTTTGAGATTTTTTTCCTAGTCCCAGATAATTTTTCCTATCCTATCAAAACTAACTTATAAACATCATGAAATCATATGTGCGATTTGCCAAGTTCAAGATCATGAGACAACCGCATCACTGCAGCCCCAGAGACTCTAGTAAACCTGAGGATTCTTTTTTTTTTTTTTTTTTTTTTTTTGATAGGCAGAGTTAGACAGTGAGAGAGACAGAGAGAAAGGTCTTCCTTTTCCGTTGGTTCACCCTCCAAATGGCCGCTACGGCTGGTGCGCTGCGGCCGGCGTGCTGTGCCGATCTGAAGCCAGAAGCCAGGCTCTTCCTCCTGGTTTCCCATGCGGGTGCAGGGCCCAAGCACGTGGGCCATCTTTCACTGCCTTCCCGGGCCACAGCAGAGAGCTGGACTGGAAGAGGAGCAACCGGGACAGAATCCGGCACCCCAACCGGGACTAGAACCCTGGGGTGCCGGCGCTGCAGGCAGAGGATTAGCCAAGTGAGCCGCTGAGTATTCTTTTTTTTTTTTTTTGAAAGGCAGAGTGGACAGTGAGAGAGAGAGAGAGAGAGAGAGAGAAAGGTCTTCCTTTTTGCCGTTGGTTCACCCTCCAATGGTCGCTGTGGCCGGTGCATCTTGCTGATCCGTAGCCAGGAGCCAGGTGCTTCTCCTGGTCTCCCATGCCGGTGCAGGGCCCAAGGACTTGGGCCATCCTCCACTGCCTTCCCGGGCCATAGCAGAGAGCTGGCCTGGAAGAGGGGCAACCGGGATAGAACCCAGCGCCCCAACCGGGACTAGAACCCGGTGTGCAGGCCCCGTAAGGCGGAGGATTAGCCTGTTAAGCCACGCTGAGTATTCTAACATTGGATAACTTTCATGTAGCTAGATAAATAGCAGGGATATTACCAAAGTCCTATTTTCTGGGGTGGACATTTGTCATAATGGTTAAGATACCACTTAAAATCTCTGCATCCCCTATCTGAAGGCAGGGATTAGAGTCCTACTTCCACTCCATGTTTCAGTTTCTAGCTACTGTAAACCCTGGAAAGTAGCAAATGATGGCTCAAGTATTTCATTCCCTGCTACCCACATGGAATGCCTGATTGAGTTCCTGGCTCATGGCTTTGGGCTGGCCCAGTTGTACCTGTTGTGGGCAGTTGAGGAGTGAACCAGTGGATCAGAGATCTCTGTTGGTCTCTCTCTCTTTCAAATAAAATAAACAAATAAACATTTTTTAGAAAAAATATTACTGTCAATTGGCTTTCAATGCATCCCATCCAATTCTTCTGTGTGTGTGCAACACCTGTGCGTCCTGACAAAATTATATTTATAATATAATATTTAATCATCTGATCATCAATTTCTACCAATAAATAGGATGTACCTTGAGGGCAAGGATTGAGTTCTTACATCTCTAGCAACTAGTATGGTGGCTGCCAAGTGGCTAAATAAATATTTGATGATCGACAGACTGAATGGATTAATGCATTGCATATATTAGAGCTACCTTCAGAACAGAGATGGTATCAGAATCAGGAAGATTCCTTATTTAAACTACCTTTCCTATTGTTTGACAAGTTACTAAAATTCCTCAATTAGAAATCCAATTCTTTCCCTTATCTGATATAGAGGCAAATATTCCTGGTGTGGCTAACATATACAAACCTACCCGACATTATTGGGTAAGTACAGTGGTTCTCAGTTATCAGGCTGCATCAAGGTTACAGAGAGGGCTCGGCGAAATAGACTGTTCGACTCCACTCCCAGAGGGTCCGAATGAGGCCTGAGAATATGCATTTCTCAAATGTTCCCAGATGATGCTGATATGGCTGGTCTGGGGAGTACATTTTGAGAACCACTGGCTTAACGGAGGGAACTATCAGATCATCACCTGAGGGCAGATTTTGAAGGGTAAAGAGTGAGAAGAAGATCTGGAAAAGAGGAAGAATGAAAGAAAAAGGAGGAATATGAATGTAAGACGAGCTACATTGTAAAATGTTTCTGAAGGCCTGAACAAGTAAGCAGAAATATTTGAAGTGTAATGTGTACTTGTAGAATTGGCACAGTGCATTCACCTCGGGAATAGAAAATGCGACTTTGTAAATACAATATTCTTTACACCTTAAAAGGGGAATTTCAGAAAATGGGATAAATGCTTATTTAACACTTTATAAATATAGCCTGCTTTTCCAAGTCATTTGGTCTTTAAAATGTGTGATTGCTTTTTTTGTCCAACAATAAGAGACTATTTTGTGCTATTTTCCCCATGAGTACTGCTGTTATTACTTAATATTTATTAAGTAGCCACCATAGTGGCTTGATTCTTACAGAAGAGGTTTTTCTTCACATTCTGTGCTAAATAAGATTTTCCTGCTGCCTGTCAAACTGAAACCATATTAAATGACACAGAGTGACTTGCAGCAGACTAGGGTATAGGAAACAAGGTCCACATCTCTGTATTTGCTCTAACCTAGAACAACAATCCAAATATTTCCTCCTTTTAACTTGAACTGAATGTATCTATAAGGAATGCAGTTGCAAATGCATCCAATCAATTAAACAGGTCACACACTGATGAGCCTTAAGATTTATTGGTTAGAAATGAAATGTAGGAACATATCATGTCAAAAGGAAGTAGGATCCACAGTTAAAGGAAGATAAATCAGACTTTGAAGGTAATAATATTCAAAAAAGTCATTTTAAAGATACACTGTACATGTAAGATTTGATAACTTGAAGAGAACAAGAATTATAGTGGTACTAAGGAGTGAAGCTGGGAATTTAAAGACCACAGAAAATTTAATAAAAAAAAAACAAGTCATGCTTTATAACATGGATTAGGAAACTGCAAAGAAAGAACTCATAGTCCTCATTTCTCTTATTTGGAAAAAGGAAAAATCTATTTCATGATGATACATGATAACAATTCTGGCAGTCTCAAAGTAATTATTTCTAGTTAAAATATTTTAAAATGAATTACAACACAAAATCTATTTTCAGACATATTAGGGCTGACTTTTTTTTTTCTTTCTCCTCTGCTTCCTCTCCAGCAAATAGGCGAATGCATCAATAATAGAACTAAGACAGAGTCACCACACACACCATGGGGAAGAAAACAGGAATTAGGGCTTCACTCTCTCATGTGGGTGGCAGGGATCCAACTACTTGCGGCATCACCAGTGCCTCTCAGAGCTCACTTTAGTAGGAAAGCAAGACTGAAACCCAGACACTCTGACATGGGATGTGGGCCTCCCAACTGACAGCTTAATCTCTAGCCCAAATGCCTGTCCCTCATTTAACTTTTTAAAATTCTCATGTATTTGTTATATACTATAAGTAAGGGCCCTAAAGGCAGGATTAGATTACGTTTAAATATTTTGACAAGGAGATTTTAAAGATGCTACTGTTTCATTCAGTCTACATCATAGTGGTGTGCACATTAGATTGACTGCATCTGCACTAGTGACAGTAAGTATGATCACTTGCTCAAGGTGGCGACCTCTAGATCTGGCCACTGTAAGGGAACTGTTCTCTGGGGGTAGTTCTAGTAAGGCCAATATTTCTACATCAGTCTTTGACCTAATTACCTTAGCATTCATTGATGATCATTGCCTTGGTCAGTTATTACTAGAGATTTTACAAATTAGTGGTATCCTAAATTTATCATTTTTATATCTTTATTAACCTGCAACCTGTAAAGGAGAAATCTTTATCTGTTGTTATGGGTACAGCAGGACTTGTCTCCTCAAAACTCATGCAAATGTTTAAACTCTGATGTCATTATGTCAGTGGTTGATGGATTAAGGGTGGGGACCTGACCTAATTATGACATCTCATAGGTGGGTCTGACCATTGGTGGTGTGTCACTGAGGGGTGGATTCCCTAGGAAGGTTGATTATTTGAGTTCCAGTTCTGCCTACCTGTTCTCTCTGATACTTGGCTCACCATGTGATTGTTCCTCTGCACCCAGCATGATGAACTTCCACCAGACACCAGACTATGGGTCGACCTGAATCTGAACAGTAGCCTCCAAACTATATAAGCTAATTCTTTCCCAAGACTCTGTTCTCAGGTATTTCAGTTAAAGTAATGTAACGCATAGTTATGCTTTCATTTTTCTCCTTTTCTCCTCTCTCTTGAGTAGGGAATATCACTATGGACTAATGAATTTTAATTTAGCCAGTGTAGTACAATTAGTTACAATATTCTTATGTATGTTCAAATTGTTTAAAACATAACCAGTGGGATCTTCTTCAAGTTGGATCATAGATATACATGACATGTTCCTCTTCATCTTTGAGCACCTCTTTGCTCTCTGGCACAAATATCTCACTCTCACCATGCATTGTCTGTGATCCAGACCTAGAATCCCCATTTCTTTTTTTTTTTTTTTTTTTATTTATTTATTTTTTTTTTTATTAAACTTTTATTTAATGAATATAAATTTCCAAAGTATAGCTTATGGGTTACAATGGCTTCCCCCCTCCCATAACTTCCCTCCCGCCCGCTACCCTCCCCCTTCCCGCTCCCTTTCCCCTTCCATTCATGTAAAGATTCATTTTCAATTCTCTTTGTATACAGAAGATCAGTTTAGTATATATTAGGTAAAGATTTCAACTTTTTGCCCATATAGCAACATCAAGTGAAAAAACTACCATTGGATTACTAATTATAGCATTAAATAGCAGACTGATGAGGTCTTTGCTAATTATATACTGAAGTGATCTTCTGTATATAAAGAGAATTGGAAATGAAAAAAAAAAATAACCTGGTGTTAAAATGGAAATGGCATAGAAAATTAATTAATTTGAAAAAAAAATTCTGTAGGATCTCTGTCTTTAATGTGCTGTACATTGCTATTTAGAATCCCCATTTCTCAAGAAATCTTTGGTTCATTTTATTGGAGAATTGGGTTGAGAAATGCACTAGGTTTCTCATGCTTTGTCAGTGTCATTCCTTCTAGGACTATAAACAGTCAGCTAGGAAAAAATATTATTTAAAATTATGAGCTCATTTTGACAATTTCATTCTTTTTAATTAATTTTTTAAAGATTTATTTGCTTTTATTTGAAAGTCAGTGTTAGAGAGAGAGAGAGAAAAAAAAAACAGAGAGACAGATCTTCCATCTACTGGTTTACTCCTCAGATGGCCACAACAGCCAGTGCTGGGGCAGGCCAAAGTCAGGATCCAGAAGCTTCTTCCAAGTCTCCCGTTTGGGCTGTAGGAGCCCAAGGACTCGGGCCATCTTCTGCTTTTCCCAGGCCATTAGCAGGGAGCTGGATGGGAAGTGGAGCAGCCCGACATGAACCGGAGCCCTTATTGCAGGTGACGGCTTTATCCTCTATACCACAGGACCAGACCCTGTTTATTTGTTTTTAATTGTGGTTTAAAACATTATAAAATGTGCTGTCTTAAGCATTTTTGAGCATATAGTTCAGTAGTGTTAACTATATTTACATTTTTATGTAGCAGATGTCTGGAGCCTTTTATCTTACAAAATGAAGTTCTTTAACCACCAAAAACTCTCCTTTTCTCCTCTCTGCAGTTTCTGGCTACCGCTGTTCTACTTTCTGTTTTGAAGATTTTGACTACTCTAGATATCTCAAATAAGTTGAATCATAGAGTATTTGTCCTTTTGTGACTGACTTATTTCATTCACCCTAATGTCCTCAAGCTTCATCCATGTTATAGTATGTGTCAGGATTTCCTTTTTTTTTTAGTAATATTTCATTGTATGTGTATACCATACCTTTCTCATTGGTTCATCTTTTTCTTCTACCCCTTGGTTTTTGGCAATAATGCTGCATAGAACATGGGTATGTAAATAGTTTTTCAAGATCCTACTTGCAGTTCTTTTGGATATATAGCCAGAATAAGATTGCAGACCTTGCCTAAATTTCCACTAAACTAGAGTCATTTTGCTTTTTAGTTGTTCAAGTCTTTATTTGCTGGAGCATTAAACCCTTCACTATAATTTAAATTAAAGATATATTACCTCAAAAGTGAAGGAGAGAAGTGGGGAAAGGGAGAGGGTGAGAGGGTGAGAGGGAAAGATGGGGAGGGAGGGAGAAAGGGAATACTATTATATTCCTAGAATTCTATCTATGAACTATATTGAAACTGTTGAAAACTAACAAAGAATTTTAAAAAGGATAGCTGAGTCACAGGATAATTCTATTTTTAATATTTTTTAGAGACTACTATTTTCCATAGTGTATTTCAGTTCACATTTTAAATTGCAGAGCTTCTTAATTGGCACTTGCATCTCTTTTTCTTACTTTGAAAATATCGATGTGTAACCGCATGTATACTTATTTACTTTGTTCTGCAATATATCTAAATTAGCTTCAAAATTGCAGTCAATATTACTAAACACAAGAATCCTACTGTGTTTTCCTTGTAGTTCTCTTTGTCTTTTGAATACAGCCAATTAAAGATGTGCAGTCATTGTTGTGTTAAAAATTACTTTAAATAATCATTTTCTCTGTATGATTATGCTTGATATATATCTATGCTCATGTGTTTCTGTTTGTGTTTAAAGGTTTGTATTTTGTATTTTTGATTTGTTTATTTTTCAATAAATAAAACATTTGCTTATTCAAAAATTAGCACAAGACAAAGAAGATGTACTCAGAGAAGTTTTGTTCCATCTCTATCCACTCCACTGTTCTCCAATATTTATTAACTTATGGTAACTTTCTTTTAGTTCTTCCATTCTTCCTGTATTTCTTTGGTCAGAGATAAGCATGTCAACAAATCTTCCTTTTTCATTTTACATGCACCTGACTGTATCATTGCACCATAGTTTACACAAGCAGTCCTTGATGAAAAGATATCTATGTTGTTTCCATGCTTTTCAAATTTATGTATAATGCTTCAGTCCGTAGACCAGTGTATGTGTTCCATACTGGTAGAACTGCATCTTCAGTTGTGGATTCCTAGAAGTTCAATTGCTGCATCAAAAACTAAAACCATGTGCTTCTGTTCGATATTGCCAAATGTCCCTTCATGAGGGTTGTGATATCTTCACACTCACCAGAAGTTTCAGAGTGACTGTTTATTCATACTTAGGTAACAGACTTTGTTGTCAGTACCTATGAGGAAAACTATCTCAGTAGAGTTTTATTACTGATCTGATGTTCTTTGAAGCACTTAGAATATGAATTGACAGGAGGCCAATGTTCAACCTAGACAAGGTTTATTGAAGGCTATGCTCTAGCAAAAGGGAGACAGCATGGTAGATAGAGGGTCTACCGTCTGGCTCCCTGAATGGAGCTCAAGAGAGGTTTTTACAGGTTTGGGGAGAGATGGCATGCCGTTTTAGTCTCTGGGTTCTGCCTGTTGACACACAGCACTTCAGTTTGCACCCAGATCAGCATTCTGCATGGTCACTGATGCTCTTTTTGAGTGTGACATGCTCAAAATGGTGGTGTTAACTCACTGCCACCTCCCCAGGAAGGTCATGTATCAGTCACACAGGGCTATTCTGGGCATGTGTAAGGACTGGAAAACCCAGCTGTGCTCACAGGGGTCTTTTGCCACTTGATTTTAGGAGCTTCTTGCTCCTAATTGGTTTGGTGTGGGTGGGTGGCCTGTGGCTACAGCTAGGCAAACAGATCAAAGATAGATCCGTGGGTGGATTGGAAGAGGCTTGATTTTGTGAGTCAAGTCATGTTTCTATACTGTCTGTTTTAACTGTAAGAGATTTTTTCACATTTAAGGACCATTTGTTTTTCTTTTTCTGTGCATAGTTTATGTCTTTGTCATTTTTTTCTACTGTGCTTTCAAAATTTTAAGGGTGCAAATATATGAGCTCTATTTGTTTTTATAGATGGCACACGTAGTTTTAGCAATAAAATCACATAATGTTAGAAATATTTCCTAGGATTTCTTTTTAAGATGATCTCTCCATCGTATGAGTTTCTTTTGAAAATGAGATGTCCCCTCTATTATTGTTAAAATATCACTTTTCCTTTGAAGGTAGATGGAACGTTTATTCTTTTTAAAGTACATTCTAGATAACACATTGCTGGAGCCTTTTGTCTTCAGAGTAAAGGTTGACACACTTGGAGCACTACCTTTTAGTAAAAGAAAGATGCTTAATGCATCTTTAAATTCTGCAACTCATTTAAGTACTTCTCACAAGATAATCAAAGAATCTTTGCATGGTACAGAGTAGTTTCTGGGTCACTCACCATAGCTATACCGAAGAGAATCCATTATCTAATGGTCTTGTTTTTATAAAATTAAGTACATCAGTGACATCTTGTCAATTACAAACAATTTTTTTCTGATACCCCAAAGGATCATCTTACACACTCCGCTCTGGGGATTATAGAATAGCCAAAGCCTGCGCTTTCCAAGGCAGAGACACAGTAATGTTAAATTAGTCCAGGTTGTATGTGTCTCTTACAAACCTCAAAAACCTTTTCATGTTCTGCTTGGTAAGTGTACAACTTGAGAGGCATAATTCTGAATTTTAGTTGGTCTTAAAAAGCAGAATTCCAGTTAATCTTTCCAGGGGCATCACATACAGTTTAAGACTATCTACCTAAACTGGAGATGTTTAATCTGACCATATCACTTCCACTTTTCCTTGGTAAAGAACTCCTCTTTAATTTTCATCTCCTCCAAGCTGGTGGAACTATCTGTCAAGGAATTCTCTCCTTTCTTGTCATGAAGTAGGCGTATGACCCAAATCTTGCCAATCAGAACATGTCATTGCCACTGGCTTTTTGTCAGCTAGCTACAGATGACAAAGGGAAAGCCACCTCAGTGACTGAATCATCATGTGGAAGTCTGATAGCAACATGGAATTACATTCTATCATCAGAAATAAATGTGTGAGGGCAATTGAATTTGGGGGGTTATTTTTTAAAGATGCTGGTATGACCCTAATGAGTATACCATATATTAGTTTTGCCTTATATTAGCTTGTCTTATTTATTTGTGTATCTTCTCACCATTAGATAAAGATGACCAGGAGGGCAAAGTTGGGTTTTAATCATCTTTGTAGCTCCTATGGTAGAAGTTCCCAATAAATCTATGTTGAATTGAATGAGATTTAAGAATGACAAAGAGACTAGCACTGTCGTGTAGCAGGTAAAGCTACCACCTGTGGTGCCAGCATCCCATATGGGCACCAGTTCAAGTTGTGGCTACTCCACTTCTGATCTAGTTCGCTGCTAATGTGCCTGAGAAAGCATCAGAAGATGGCCCAGGTCATTGGGCCCCTGTACCAACATGGGAGGCTCAGCGGAAGCTCCTGGCTCCTGGCTTTGGATCGGCCTAGTTCTGACAGCAGCCATTTGGGTAGTGAACCAGTGGATGGAAGATCTCTCTCTCTCTCTCTCTCTCTCTCTCTCTCTCTCTCTCTCTGTAACTCTGCATTTCAAATAAAGAAATAAATCTTTTTTAAAAAGAAGAATGCCAAAGAAGTTCAATTCAGAATAATTCAAAAGTGGCCATTGTGAGTTAATTATGATTATGTTTAAGAGAACCATTTCTAAATTTTTTAAATTTTTGAAAATTTACTTGAGAGACAGAGCTTGTTCACTGCGCAAATGCTTGCAATGACCAGTGGGCCAAGGCTGAACTGGGAGCCGTGAATTCAATCCATGTCTACTGCATGGCTGGCAGGAACCTAATTACTTTAGCGATCACCACTGCTCCCCAGGATACACATTTGCAGGAAGACAGAGTCAGGAGCTAGAGGCAGATATTGAACCCAGGACCTCTGATATGAGACATAGGCATATTAACTACTGGATCAAATGCCTGCATAATAATTGAGATACATTTCACATATTATGCAATCATGCATTTAAAGTATTTTTTAAAAATTTACTTATTTTTATTTATTTGAAAGGCAGACAGAGGAAGAGAAGAGAAGACAGAGAGGGACAAAAAGAGAGAAAAGAGATTTTCTATCCAGTGATTCACTCCCCAAATGACTGCAACAATTGAGCAGAGGTCAGGCCTAAGCAGGAGCCCAGAACTTGATCCAAGTCTTCCAAGTAGGTAGCAGGGACCCAAGTACCTGAGCCATCATCTGATGCTTCCCATGGGTTCCCATTAGCAGGCAGCTGGATTGGAAGCAGAGCTGGGACTTGAACCCAGATACTACAATGTGGATATGCTCCCAAGCAGCATCTTAACTGCTGTACCAATCACTCACCCCTAAAGCATCTTATTTTTAGTTTGTGCTCATGATTGTGCAATCATCGCCAAATCATTTCTGGAACATTTTCTTTCTTTTTTTATATTCATTTCTTTGAAAGGCAGAGTTACAGAGAGAAGGAGAGAGAGACACAAAGAGAGAGATCTTTCATCCACTGGTTCAATCCCCAAATGGCGGCAATGGCAAGGGCTGGGCCAAGCTGAAGCCAGGAGTCAGGAGCCAGGAGCTTCATCCAAGTCTCCTACATGGGTGGCAGGGGCCCAAGGACTTGCGCCACCCTCCACAGCTTTCCCAGGCACATTAGCAGGGAGCTGGATCATAAGTGGGGCAGCTGAGACTAGAACTGACACTCATATGTGATGCTGGCACTGTAGGCTGTGGCTTAACCTTCTGCACCACAGAGCCAGCCCCATCTGGAACATTTTCATTACTCTCAAAAGAATTCCCCTACCCATTACCAATTGCTATGGATTTTCCTCCAAACTCCCATCTTTCATCCTAGGCAACCACTAATCTACATTCTGTCTTTATAGATTTGCCTATTCTGTGTATCTCATATAAGTTGACTCATATTATGTGACCTTTTGTGACTGGCTTCTTTCTTTTTTTTAACTTACTTGACAGGTAGAGTTATAGACAGTGAGAGAGAGAGAGAGAGAGAGAGAGAGACAGAGAGACAGAGAGACAGAGAGAAAGGTCTTCCTTCCGTTGGTTCACTCCCCAAATGGCAGCTATGGCCGGCGCTGTGCTGATCCGAAGCCAGGAGCCAGGTGCTTCCTCCTGGTCTCCCATGCGGGTGCAGGGCCCAAACACTTGGGCCATCCTCCACTGCCTTCCCGGGCCACAGCAGAGAGCTGGACTGGAAGAGGAGCAACCAGGTCTAGAACCCAGCGCCCATATGGGATGCCGGTGCCGCAGGCGAAGGGTTAACCAAGTGAGCCACAGCATCAGCCCTGTAACTGGCTTCTTTCAATTAATATGTTTTCAGGGCTCTTTAATGTATCAGTATTTCATTCTTTTTTTATTGTACAGTAATAATCCATTATGTGGAAATGACAATTTTTTCATTCATTTATTGACGAACATTTGAACTATTTCCAATTTTGGTGATTATGAATAATACTATTGTGAACATCTGTGTACATGTTTTTGTGTAGCCATATGTTGTCATTTCTCTTGAGCATATACCTGGTATTAGAATTTCTGAGTCATATGGTAACTATGAATTTTAACTGGAGGAACTGCTGAAATGTTTAACAAAGTCTCTGTGCCATTTTACGTTCTCAACAGTAGTGTATGATGGTTCCAAGTTCTCCACAAATGCTTGCCACTGTCTTTTTCGTTGTAGCCATTCTAGTTAGTATGAAGTGGTATCTCATTATTTTAATTTGTATTTTTCTGGTGATGAATAACATCAAGCATCTTTTCACGTGCTTACAAATCATTTATTTATCTTCTTTTAATAGTATTTATTTGATTCATTTGCCCATTTGATAATTGAGTTGTCTTTACATTATTGAGTTCCAAGGATTCATATATTATGGCTGCAATTCTCTTATCTGACATATAAGTTGTGAATGATTTATCCTGATCTGTGTGTTATCTTCTCACTTCTTTGATTCAGAAAAGTTTTTAATTATGATTATATCTAATTGATTATTTTTCTTTTATTGCTTGTGCCTTTGGAATCATAAGAAACTACTGTCTAATCCAAAGTCATAAATATATGGTATGTTTTCTTTTAAGTTTTATGGTCCTAGTTCTTACATTTATGTCTTTGATGCATCTTGAGTTAATTTTTATCTGATATGGGGTAGGGGTTCACTTTCATTACTTGGTATGTGGCTATCCAGTTGTCCAGCACCATTTATGGAAAATATTTCTTTTCCCCATTGAGTTATGTTGGCACTTTTGAACTCTAAATATGAAGTTTATATTTGAACTGCTAATTATATCCCATACATTTATTTTATATGTATTTACATGATGTATATATATACATATATATACACACACACACACACTATATATATATATATAGTGTGTGTGTGTGTGTCTGTACTTAAACCAGCACAACACAGTCGTAATTACTGTAGCCTTATAATATATGTTGAATTTGAAAGAGATGTTAACTTCACCAACTTTGTATTCTTTATCAAGATTATTTTGGTTGTGCTGTGTCATTTTCATTTTCACATAAATTTTCGGATAAATTATTGATTTATGCAAAAATCCAGCTAAGACTTTGATGGAGATTGTGTCGAGTCTGCAGATAATTTGAAAAGTATCACTTTCTAGAAAATAGTGATTCTTCCAAGCCATATGCAGGAGATGTCTTTCCATTTGTTTAGGTCTTCTTTTATGCCTTTCAAGGCTGTTTTGTGATTTCAGCATAAAAGTCTTATGTCTTTGATGTGTGATTTACTCTAAAATATTTGATTATTTGTGAGGATGTTATAATTGGAATTATTCTCTTAATGTCATTTTTGAATTGCTCATTGCTAGCATGTAGAAATATGATTTTTGTGTATTGATTTTGTATCCTGAAACCTCCCTGAAATTGTTTATTAGTTGCAATAGTTTCTTTAGAGGATTACTTAGAATTCTCTATCTAGAAGATCATGTTATCTGCAAATAGGATGTCATTATATTCTGAGGCTACAAGAGGCTTTGAAGACTTTCTTTTGCTTTAAGAATATCATTTTCTGAAGTCTAAACTAAAGAAGCATGCTTTAAAAATTCTGGGAGTTTGTAAGGCCGAGGAAGCTATTTGAAGCATATTCTGCTTTCTCGATAATCTTATTTATGCAAAATTCTTTTTCTGGTGACCCATGAGAAAAAATGTCTAAGTGCTGAGGTGAACTGGAAAGGAGCATAGAATTGTTTTATGAGGTAAATGGAGGATCTCCACACACATTTCAGTTAATTACCACAGCAGTTAGGCAAGATGCCATTAGTGTATGAGACTTTTGTTTGTTTATACTTTCTCTGAAAACTTTTCCTATATAGAAGAAAGTGAATTCTATAGATAGACCGCAGGAACCCACACCCTTAAAACTCTCTAGCCTTTATATCACAAATAACTGCGCTGATAACAAATCTATATTACTTTCCAAATAATCTGTAGGAACATATTTGTGGGAGTTGCTCTGTAGAACACAATTCATAATGCATCTATAAATGCTGTAAAAAAGCATCTATATGAGCCAGTCTCATACAGAAAGCCCCTAAAGTTTACAGAACAGCATGGTAGCTGGGAAGAACATGGATTTAAAATCTAATAGACACAGTAACAACAATGATTTTGAATCCTGTCTGTACTATCAAGTTAACCCTCTGAATCTCTTTATAAAATTGAGATGCTAATATAATAACAATCTGATATGGTAATATAGTTGACTTAATATCTAGACAGAACTTTATGGATGGTGATAGCATGCCTCTTGTATACCTTAGTTTAAGAAAGCAATAAAAAATTAGATTATTATTGGGTGCAGAAGAATTCTGAGGATAACTCCTGGATCCACTGACAGACCTATATCACAGTAATTATTTATGTACTTTGTAAATATAAAGATTTCAAAGTCATTACATATGCAGTGTTTATAATACGCTTAGAGTGATTTGCTTCAGTAACTGTAGCTTACAAACACTGGTTCATGCATTGGTATTACTCTTCTCAACGCACCTTTCTTTGCACAGCAATTCCTCCCTCATTGCATTGCAGTTCTGCTAACTGTATGTGTTTTTCATCTATGTTGGATTTCCACCTGGATTTTGGATGGAAAAGTCCCAGATCTAGCCAAAATGTGTCTCTAGCCAGAATGATTAGCTCAGTGGTAGCCCTGTGACCTAACACAGCCCAATCAAAGCCTATGCTGGATGTTTACAAGGGCTGTTAGGACATATATTATTTTATTTGGTACTGGGGCCTGTAAGAAATGACATGGATTGAGGCTATTGTCAATGGTCTTGTTACCACATAAAGAAAGCCCCCTGGAAAAGAAGACAAGTAGAAACAAGCAGAGCTGTAGCCAAGTGTTGGAAAAAGAAACAGTCTGAATGATATGATTGTGCATAAAAACATTTTTATTCTCTGGACTTCCTAGTTATATAAGTCAATGCATTCTGACCATTTGTTTATACAAGAGTAAGGAGTGTCTGGTGTGCTCTGATAGTAAAGGATGGACATTTTAAGGAAGGTGGCAAATGTTCAATGCCCTTGACTATCACCCAAATGAATATACAATGAAGAGAAACATTATAGTATTTTTATGTTTGAATCACTGTACTAGTGGTGATTTTAGGAAAATCATGTTGTTAATTGCTGCTCTGTTGTTTTTGGTTTTAATTCAAGGAGTGAAGAGCCAACTTGTTGGTTCAGAGAGTTTCAGTCACTATAGCCTGGGTGATGTATTCTGTGGGCACCCAAAGACTTGAGCTAGTGTCTGTTAGCTACATGCCCATATTTGTGTCTGGCGAGATAATTCATTTCCAATTTTTATCTTCTTTAGCTAGAAAACTCTTACTGCCTGTACTTTGGTGACAGAGACTGCAAGTGCATGAGCACACTGTAAATGAGAGTATAAAAGAATGTAAATGAGTTGTCTTTAAGTGTCACAACTAGCAATGAAACTGGAAATAAATCTCAGGAGTTCCTATTCCCAGATATTCTCTTTTTCAGACCCAATGAAAATTTAATAGTTGAGAAAACATAATTTTATCCTTTCATTATAGAGAGTGGATGCTCAAACGATAGTCAGAAGGCAGTCAAAAAGCTAGAAGGAAAGAGAATAAAAGCATTTACCCTTCAAAGCTAATAGTTGTCTAGGAAATAAGGGGGAGATCTGGTATCCCAGAAAAGATAAATCAAAACTCATTACTGAGTGGTTAATGCTTATCACCTTAAAGTTCCATTTTAATTCCCTTTATTTTGCTTAGTTTCTGATAAATATCTGGACTCAAGATAATTACATCTTTTCTTACTGTAAAGTGCTATTTACCTGAGGTAACTGAGTCAAGTGGTTGAAAGATTTAGAAAATAGAATATAGACAATTTTCTCACCAAATGAATGTCTTTAGGATAGGAAAGGGATGACAAGATCAGTATAGCAATGCTAAACCATCTCACAATGAGTCCCAACAGACATAGACTGCTCCTGTGGAAGTCATGGTCAAATACATTAAGGACCCACTTTTTGGCTCAAGAGAACAAGAGGAAATATTCAGGAGAAATCTCCTTCATCCAGCCTCACAGCCATGTTAGAAACCTGGCAAAAGAATATGTGAATTGACTTTTTAAAATTAAGATTCAAGCACTAAAATGACTTGAATTGTTGAAGCTTTTCTGTCTCTTTAACTCTGCATACACATATTTTTTGAATAGATAATGGCCCAACTAATCATTATTTTTCATAAATAGGCTTCCCATATAATGAATAAATTATGTGTTAATATTTCATAGTATGGCTATGTCCATACATAAATTTTACAAAATTTAAACCAATATATTTTGAAGATTCATTGACTGTTTTAATTTTATTTGATTTTAAGCAAATGATCCTTCAATTTAAAGGAAACATGAAATTGAGCCATTGATTAAATTAGAACAACGACAAGAACGATTAATGCACTAGTAGGAAAATTTTTATGTTGCGATTTCTGATGCTTACTCATCTTCCTCATCCTGACCTCACTTTACCATCTATGGCATGTACATGTATTTGCTGTGATCAGGAGAACCATGAAGAAAGAAAATTCTTGCAAATATTCTGTACTTTATAGATAAGTACTTAAAGCTGATGGGAGAAGTACATTATTTTGAAAAACAAAGCAAGCTCTAATAATTCTTGAGAACAGATATGATGAGTCAAAAGGGACAAGAAGCCATATTTGTATATTAAGAAGAATTTTGAGTAATTTATTTTTAAGGAATGGTACAAATAATAAAATGAAGCTTCACAAAATTACCTCTCGATGATTTAAAACAAAGGCAACAGAGTAGCTTAATTAGGAAATATGTGAGGATTTATAAACTGAAATGTTTTTCTTGACATTAATATTACTTTTCTCAATATTACAGGAAACACTGCTGACAGTATTATAATGGTTGTGTGTTCAGCTGAGAATTTCAGGGGGTGTGGAAAACTTACTCATCTATTCATGTATATGAAAGGTTTTTATTGTTTGTCTACAACTGTCCACAGGTTACAAATCTTTTTGTGCATATTTCTTGCCTTAGCTTCAATAACTGGAAAGAAAAGCTAACATTTAGGAACACTTATTAAATGCCAGCTGTCTAACTCATTGTATTTAGATTTCAAACCAACCTTTGAAATAAAAGCATTATTATCATCCCTATTTTGCTGATGAATATACAGGTTTAGAGCTGTGGTGTGTCCAGGAGAGATCAAATATCTTGTAAATGACACAGGCTCGATTGGGACCCAGGCATGATTTATGTGTTCAATCTATGATCTGTTTATTCTACAATGCTTTTTTCATCTTCTCGTCTACTGAGCGCTTGCTAAAACCGCAATATTGTAGTAGTACCTAGATACTTTACAAGCCACATGATACCTTTATTTATATGAAAAGATGCATTCCTTTCTTGTACCTTGTTTTTACCTGCATTTTCTCAGATTTGTCATCATGTTAGCAGTTGTGCTTTCATGAACATTTACTTCCCTTGTATTTACTTAGCCTGATTTTTATAGGGCATTTGTTGGGACAATATCTGAATTGACAGCATTATGTCAACTACCCAATTAAAAGTTTTGGTTTCTTCATCAGAAAAATAGGGTACCTAGTCTGCCTACTTATTGATAAGAAAGTCAATTTAGTGTGCATTAATGTGATTTGTGAAACATCCTACAAATTTATGGTACCGTTGACATTTGGTTGTTAAAGAATTTAAGAATAGCAACATTTTGTATTGCCGGGTAAGATTGTTGACAAATATACAGAAATCTCTTTTGTAAATTTCCTCGATGCATTTTTAACACAATAGTGGTATTTTAGCTTGAGCTGTTGTAACAAAATACCATAAACTGGGGTGCTTTTATAAATAACGCAAATTTCTTTCTCACTATTCTGGAGATTAGAAAGTCCAAGATCAAGGTACTGATAGATCTGGTGTCTGGTGAGGACCTATTCTTTAGTTTACAGAAAGCATCTTCTTGATGTATCCTTCCATTGCAGGAGGCAGCTCACTGAGGCTTTTTTAGATATAATAGAACTCACTACATGCATGAGAACTCTACCTTCATGATCTAATTGCTTTCCTAGTACCTTATCCCTCCCTCTAATATCATCACCTTGGCAACTAGGTTTTAACACACATGAATTTTGGAGGGATATAAGCATTCAGATCATAGCAAGTGAGTCTCAGCAGTGGAAGAAAACAAATTTAGCTTCCTAAAGAAATTCACATACATTTAAAGATGATTCCATGAATGGTACAGAAATTACCATCAGATATGAACACATGCAATCCATGCAAATTTGTTGTAACTGGCACTATGTAAAATTGTATAAGAAGTGAATATTTATGCAAACCAATTAATTGTAGCTGTTTTTAGTATCAGCAAACCCAAACACAACTATACTACTCCATTTCCTAACCAGTTCTTCCAGGACGACCGCTCTTAAATAAAATCAATGTAGGAGCAAAGAAATTAAAAATCAGATGGAACAAAACCTGTTTATTAGTGTCATCATGGTACAGTTTAAGCTGCAGTAACAGTGAATAACACTCAGTGCATCCATTTATATGTAAGTGAACAAAAGCTCAAAAGATTTCTGATTTTATGTCGATTGGTTAATCTTTCCTGATTTCTAATCATTAAGAACTTCTTGGAGATTGACTTCCTTATACTACAACAATTATTTAATGTTTATTGGACTTATCAAGAATTTGCAAAGCTAAAAAACTGAGCTCTCTCATAAAGAACTTATTTATTTCTTATACCTTCTTTGAAATAGAATTGAAAATGTGGAGAGGCACACTTCTAAAAATATTCAATGAAACTTTTCCAAATTTAATGAGGTTCTGTTTTGGTTAAAGATTTTTATGTTTCAGACTGTTCATTCCAATTTTATCTGAATGTATTGGCCCATTCTTGTTATAGATTTACACGGATGGCATATAGCTTCCCAGCACGCATAACCCACTTGTGATTCTGTATAAGTTTGCAAAGAACTCACAAGTCACTTCTATGAAAATTTCAGGAATTTCCTTTTTCCAGTTATCTCTTAGGAATAAGATTGCCATAAAGTTTGCACCATTCAGAAAGGAGTCCTGGATACTAATTGGATATGCTAATACCAGAATAATTTTGTTCTGGTAGTTTCGATTAAGCTTGTACTAAACACTCTGGTATTTGTTTATATAAAAATTAAATATATGGACACATGTCACTAAATATTTCAACATAAGTATTACCCTCTCTAAGACTATGCTGTATTTATGGTTCCTAGAAACCAATTTTTTGGGCTAACAAAAGTGTCAAGATCTACAAAAATTTCATGTTCCAAGAATCATTAAAACACTAATTTAAGCTTATCAGATTTCATTCATATTTATTTTTTATTTTTAACAAGTTGTGATTAACATGCAATACTTACATGCCTTTATGGAGCACAATGAAATACCTCAACAGATGCATATAGTATAATCTGACCAAATCAGGCAATCAAAATCTTCACCTTCCCACCCTTCCTCCATGTTTGATGCCAACGAACTACTCTCGTTGAGTTCTTTATACAGTATATAATAAATATAGTTGTCCCACTATGAAATGGAACACTAGAATGTCTTACTTGTATTTAACTATATTTTGGTGCCTTTTATCCAACCCAGAGTCAGAAATACAAACATGATCTCTCATATGTGGAAATGATATTTTATAAAGTAATTTTCTGTGTGAGCATGTTATCTGAGTATTAAGGCACTTTTTACTATCTTTATTTTTGTACATCAAAGTATTCTTTTTACTCTTTCCCTCATACAGGAACCCAAAGGGAATGATCATCTGTTCTTGTGAGCCATGTTTCTAATGTGCTATGTTCCCTTGACATCTTGCAGGAAATGTCTTTGGTTTCGTAGCATCCAGAAATTCTCCCAGCATGGAGGGCTGTCAGCTAGTACAGAGACACATTTAATTGTACCGATCTTTGGGTATGGGCCAGAGCAAACCTGGCATCAAGAAATAACCTCCTAGGTTATTTCTATTAAACTTTTTCAAGGTATTTGAAATTTATTAGTACTATGGAGTTGAAGAAGCCAACTGAGGCCTATAGACTAAATGATGTGATAATGAAATATGTGAACTCTGATGGTAGACTGCCTGGCTTTGTAAACTATTTTAACCATTAACTAACTGTATGACCATCAGCAAGCTTAACTATTTTAAGCATTTTTCATCTGTTAAAGGGAAAAGCTTGTTACTTTTTATCTCATAGGATTATATTGTGACTCAAAAGTGATAATATATAAAAACACCAGGAATACATGGAACATTATGAATGGATAATAAATATTAATTTAATTACTTCCATTATTGGCAGTAATGATTAGTATAGATGTATAACATTATAAAATATATTTATAATTGTCAAATCTTCCTGTTGAATTGATCCCTTAATCATTACATAATGCCCTTCTTTGTCTCTTTTAACAGTTTATGTGTTAATATCTATTTTGTCTGATATTAGATGGCTACACCTGGTTATTTTTGCTCTCTGTTAGTTTGAAATATCTTTTTCCATCTTTTCACTTTCAGTCTGTGTTTATATTGTAAAGTGTGTTTCTTGTAGGCAGCAAATAGGTGGGTCTCATCTTTTAATCCATTCAGCCAGTCTATCTTTTAATTGGAGAATTTGGGTCATTTACATTCAAGGTTACTATTTATAAGTCATGACTTGCCTCAGCAATTTTTCTGTAAATGTTCCTATTGTTTGCTTAGGAATTCCTTTGTACTTTTACTAAGAGATTTTTCTCCCTTCACACTGACTTGACTACAATTTGTTGTGGTAAAGATTTTTTTGGTCATGTCTATTAGAAATTCTATGTGCTTCCCTGTATTTGGATATCCCTGTGAAGTTTTCTATTATTCCACTGAATAGGCCTTATAATCCATGCTCTCTTTCAAAATCTTCAGGAATTAGTAAAACCCATCTGTTGGGTCATTTGATAGTATCCCATAAAGACCACTGAAGCACAGGCAACCAAATCAAAATAGACAAATAGGATTACATCAAGCTAAGAAGCTTCTGTACTAAAAAGGAAATACTAGACCAAGTGAAGAGGCAACCAACAGAATGGGACAAAATATTGCAAACTCTGCAATTGATAAAGGATTGCTATATGGGATCTATGAGGAGCTCAAGAAGCTCAACAACAACAAAACAAACAATTCAGGCAATCAATGGACAAAAGACTTGAGCAGGCATTTTTTTTTCAAAATATGAAATGCAAATGACCAACAGACACATAAAAAAATGCTCAGGATCACTAGCCATCAAGGAAATGCAAATCAAAACCACAATGAAATTTCACCTCACCTCAGATCAAATGAGTTTCATATAGAAATCAAAAACAATAAATGCTGGTAAGGATGTGGTGAAAAATGTTCCCTAATCCACTGTTGGTGGGAATGTAATTTAGTACAGTCATTGTGGAAGACAGTATAGAGATTCCTCAGAAATCTGAAAATAGATCTACTATATGACCTAGCAATCCCACTCCTGGGAATTTACCCAAATGAAATAAAATCAGCATATGAAAGAGTTATGTGCATGCCCATGTTTATTGTAGCTCAATTCACAATAGCTAAGATACGGAATCAAGCCAGATGTCCATCAACAGATGACTGGATAAAGAAAATGTGGTACATATACACTATGGAATATTACTCAGCTGTAAAAGAGAATGAAATTCTGTATTTTGCAACAAAATGGATGCAACTGTAAACCATTATACTTAGTGAAATAAGCCAATCCCAAAAAGACAAATACCATAGGTTTTCCCTGATTTGTGGTAACTAAAATATTACACAAAAATGTAATGTATAATTTATAAACACAAAAATAATATTTAGGTGTACGTTGATATTGGTTCTGTTTCATTGAAAGAAATTATGAATAACTGACCACAAAACTTTTTATGGGTGAAATAATCATTTTTCTATCTAATTATTTATTTATAGCCACTGTTTATATTGCCAGTAGGGTCTTTTTGCTTTTTTAATTGTTAAACTTTGGTGAAGTATTAAGTCATTTTAATGCTATGCAAATTTAAAATATGTAATCTCAATAATTTAAAAAAGAGAAATAAAGGTAGAAGGAAGGAGGGTGGCAGTGAAGGAGGGAATATAATTATGTTCTTAGACATATATACAAATGATATTGGATTTATTAAAATTTAATTAAAATTAAAATGGAAAAATATATTTATAATAATCCTACTTTTCTTTTGCATATTTACTGCATATTTTATATGTCTATTTGCATATTTTATTTGGCATACTATATTGTATCTCCTTAGTTGAGTATTATCACTTAAGGTATTCCTAGATTGTATTAATTTATATCTTACAACAAGCAAATGTCAAGAGAGGTGTAGAAAAGCTAAAGATTGATAGGAGAAAACACCTATGAAGTATAAAGGTAAAGGGAGCTAGTGTAAGCAGGAAGAGCCTTTAGAGTGCAATGTCGGTTTCACACTTGTGAAAGAACAGAGGGAACCTAAAGAAAGACTGAGCAGCAAGAGACTCAGACTTAACAAAGTTTTGAGTTTTCACCAGACAAATGGAGAGTTCCTGACCCATAGTAATCTATTGGAGGAACCCCTTTTGGGCAGGAAGGAATCTGAACTATACCACTGCAATGATCCACCATTAACTGAGATAAGCAAGAACTATGTATGGTGAGCACAAGTACTTGGGCCATCATCAGCTTCCTTCCCAGGTTCATTAACATGCAGCTTGATCAGGTGTGAAGGAGACAGGATTTGAGCCAGCATTAGATATGGGATGTAGGCATCCAAAACAGCAGTTTACAGCAGTTTAACCTACTGCAACACAGTGCCTGCCTTTTTGAAGACATTTATAAATATCTATATACCAATTCATATATATATATATAAAACCTTTTTCTTTATCCAGTCAGCCATTGATGGACACCTATCTTGAGTCCATATCTTTGCTTTTGTGAATAGTGCTACAGTAAACATGTGAGTACAGGTATCTCTTTCAGGTATTAACTTTATTCCTTTTCAATACATTCATAGAAATGTGATATCTGAGTCATATCTACTTTTAATTTTTTTTATTTACCTCCCTACTATTTTTTCATAGTGACTATACTAATTTTCATCACCACCAACAGTTCATTAGGGTTCTCATTTCTCCACAACCTTGATATCATTTGTTATTTTTAAAATTTTTTGATAGTAGTCATTCCTAACTGGAGTGAAACTTACATTTAAAGTCTAAATGAACTTAATTATTATCTTGTAAACATACAGGAAATATTTAGATGTTACATTGTTATTGGTATTTCAATTTTCCTAATGGTTAGTGATGCTGAGCATTGTTTTATCTGTTTCTTGGCCATTTGCATTTCTTTTTTTGAAAAAATGTCTATTCGGGTCCTTTGCCCATTTCTTAAGTGAGTTATTCATTTTGTTGTTGTTGAATTTCTTGAACTCCTTATATGTTCTTGATATTAATACTTCATCAGATGCATAGGTTGTAAATATATTCCCTCATTCTGTCAGTTGTTTCTTCACTCAGTTGATTGTTTCTTTCTGTGAAGAAGCTTCTTTTTTTGATATAATCTCATTTGTTTATTTTTGTTTTTATTGCCTGTGCTTTTGAAGTCTTATCCAAAAAAAAAAATCATTGTCTATGCCAATGTCATTCCTCTAGTAGCTTCATGGATTCAGGCCATACCTTTAGATATTTGATCCATTTTTCATGGATTTTTGTGTAAGGTGGAAGACAGAGGCATTGTTCCAAACTTTGGCATTGGAAATCCGAGTTTCACAACACCATTTATTGAAGATACTTTCCTTTCTCTAGGAAGTATTTTTAGTAGCTTTCTCAAAAATAAATTCATTGTAAGTGCATGGATTTATTTCTGAGTATTCTATTCTGCTCCACTGGTCTATGTGTCTATTTTTATGCCAGAAGCATGCCATTTTAGTTACAATATCCCTCTAGCATGTCTTGAAATCTGCCATTGTGATGCCTCCAGTTTTGTTTTAGTTGTTGCTCTAGTGATTCAGCATCTTTTGTATTTACATATGAATTTTAGGATTGTTTTTTAAAATTCTGTGAGGAATGCCATTGGTATTTTGATGGGATTTGCATTGAGTCTATAAATAATTTTGAGTACTATGTATATTTTGATATTAATTATTCCAATTCATGAACACAGGAAGTCTTTCCAATTTTTAATGTCTTCTTCAATTTCTTTCATTATTGTTTTATAATTTTCATTTTTAGACATCATACACATCCTTGGTTAAATTTATCCCAAGCTATTTTGAATGAGTTGCTCTTATAAGTTCTTTTTCAGATCATTGTTGGTTTATAAAAATGCTAATGATTTTTGAGTATTGATTATGTATCCTGCAACTGTACTGAATTTACTTTTCAGTTCTGATAGTCTCTTGATGGAATCTAGCTTTATATATAAACTCATGTCATCTGCAAACAGGGATAATTTGATTACTTCCTCTCCTATCAGAATGCCTTTTATTTCTTTTTCTTGCATAATGATTCTGGCAAAAACTTTCAGGACCCTGTTGAGTACGAGTTACAAAGGTGGACATCCTTCTCTGCTTCCAGATTTTAGTTAAAATGCTTCTAGCTTTTCCCCATTCAGTGTGATTTTAGATATGGGCTTGTCATATATAGCCTGTATTATATTGAGGTAGTCTCCTTCTACATATAATTTGTCAAGGTTTTTATCATGAATGGATATTGTATTTTGTCAAATGCTTTCTCTGAGACTATTAAGTTGATCATAAAATATTTAATTCTTCATTATGTTGATGTGATGTATTACATTTATAAATTTGCATATTCTGAGACATCCCTGTATTCCTAGGATAAGTCTCACTTGATCATGATGGTGATATTTCTGATGTGTTGTTGGATTCAGTTAGTATTTTGTTGAGAATTTTGTATCTGTGTTCATCAGGAATATTGGTCTATATTTTTCTTCTATCATTGTGTCCTTACCTGGTTTTGCAGTTAAGATAATGCTGGCTCCATGAAATGAATTTGGAAGGGTTCTCTCACTTTGAATTTTTGGAATAGTTTAAAAATAATCAATATTAGTTCTTCCTAAAAAGTTTGGTGGTGGTTCAGGACAGACACCATGGCATAGTCGGTAAAGCCACCACCTGCAGTACTGGCATCCCATGTGGGCGCAGGTTTGAGTGCTGGCTGCTCCACTTCTGTTCCAGCTTCCTGCCAATGAGCCTTGGAAAGCAGCGGAGAATGGCTGAAGTCCTTGGGCCTCTGCACCCATGTAGGAGACCTGGAGGAAGCTCCTGGCTCTTGTCTTCAGACTGGCCCAGCTCCAAACATTGCGGCCATTTGGGGAGTGAGCAGTGGATGGAAGATCTCTCGCTCTCTGTCTCTCTCTGTCTCTCCCTCTGCCTGTAACTCTGCCTCCCAAATAAAATAAATAAATCTTTTAAAAAAAATCAACTTTAGCTCTTCCTAAAACTTTTGGTGGTGGTGGTTTGTGGACAGCATTGTGGCATAGTGGGTTAAGCTGCCATCTGCAGCACCAGCATCCCAGTTTGGGTCTGGCTGTTCCACGTCCAATACAACTCCTTCTTAATATGTCTGGGAAAGCAGTGGAAGATAGCACAAGTGCTTGGGCCCCTGCATCCATTGGGGAGATCCAGAAGGAGCTCCTGGCTCCTGTCTTTGGCATGACCTAACCCTGGATGTTGCAACCATTTGAGGAGTGAACCAGTGGATGGAAGATCCCCCCCCCCCCCCGTGTGTGTGTGTGTGTGTGTGTGTGTCTGTCTCTCTCTCTCTCTCTCTCTCTCTCTGTAATTCTGCCTTTCAAATAAATAAGATAAATCTTAAAAAAAAGTTTGGTGAAATCCATCAGTCACATCATTGGGTCCTTTGTTGGGAGATTCTTTATTCCTGATTCAGTCATATCTCTGGTTATTTGCCTCTTCAGGATTTCTGTCTTTGTGATACAATTTTGCTAAGTTATAGGTTTCCAAGTTTTCTAATTTGTTGGTGTATACTTGTTCATAACAGTTCTTAATGATTCTTTGTATTTCTGTAGCATCAGGTGTAATATCTCCTTTATCATCTTCAATTTTAATGATTTGAATTTTCTTTTTTTCTTAGTCTGGATAATGGTTTGTTAATTTTATTTATCTTTTCAAAAGATGAAGTTTTTGTGTTATTAATCTTTTATATATTTCATTTCTATATTACTTTTCCCTTCTTTAATTTTTTATTATTTCTTCCCCTCTATTAATTATGGATTGGGTTTGTACCCATTCTTATCTTTCCATTTGTTGTTGTAGGCACTTGATGTTATAAACTTTTCCTCCTTGGTATTGCTTTTGTTGTATCCTGAGTTGGATATGTTATGACTACATTTTCATTGGGTTCAAGGAAATTTTAAATTTGCCTTTTGATTTCTTCAAAGCCCTGTTGCTCATCCAGTAGTGTTTTTAATTCTCCATATATTTGTTTAGTTTTTAGTTTTTTTTTGTTGTTAATTGTCAGTTTTATTCTACTGTGTCCAGAAAAGATGCATATGATTTCAATTTTTTTAATTTGTTGAGACTTGTTTTGTGGCTCATTATATTATCTATCCTAGAGAATATTCCATGCTCTAATGAAAAGAATGTGTACTCTGGAGCTGTGGGATGGAGTGTTCTATAAATATCTATTTGGTCCATTCGTTCTACAGTGTAGATTAAATCTGTTGTTTGTTGACTTTTTTTGTCTGGTTGATACGTACCATGATGAGAATGGGGTTTAAACTCTCTCAGTGTTACTATATTGAAGCTTATAGCTCTTTTTTATCTACTAACATTTGTTTTATAAACAGTGCTCTGGCATTAGGTGCATATACATTTGCAATGATCATTTCTTTTTACTGAATTGATCATTTGGTTATTATAGAGTAACTTTATTTTTTTTAAAGTTTTTGTTATTTGATCTAAGTATAACTACTCCTGGTCAATTTTCATTTCATTTGCACAGAAAATCTTTTTTCAAATTTTCACTTTCACTCTGTCTTTATTGGTGATGAGGGTTTCTTGTAGGCATTATACAATTGGGTATTGTTTTATTAATTTATTTTTTAATCCGTTTAGCCAGCCTGTATTTTTTTTCAAGATTTATTCATTTGAAAGTCAGAGGTATGCAGAGAGAGAAGGAGAGACAGAGAGAGAGAGAGGGAGGGATGGAGGGAGGGAGAGAGGTCTTCCATCCACTGGTTCACTGCCCAACAGCTGGAGCTGCACCAATCTGAAGCCAGGAGCCAGGAGCCAGGAGCTTCCTTCAGGTTTTCCCTCGCAGGTGCAGGGACCCCAAGGACTTGGGGTATCTTCTACTGCTTTCCCAGGCCATAGTAAAGAGCTGGATCAGAAATGGAGCAGCTGGGACTCGAACTGGTGCCCACATGGGATGCCAGCACTGCAGGTGGCAGCTCAACCCGCTATGCCACAGCACTGGCCCCAGCCTGTATCTTTCAAGTAGGGAATTTAGTCCATTCACATTCAAGGTTATTAGAGAAAAATAATGACTTGGTCCAGCTATTTTCCTTTTCCTTTTTTTTTTTTTTGGTTTGTTTTGAATAACCTTTGCTATTTTCCTAGTAGATTTCATACTTTCCTGCTGTTCTATAATGAAAGGTAGATTTCTTTGTTTCTGTATGTAGAACATCATTAAGTATCATTTGTAAGGCTAATTGAATGGTGATGAATATCTTCAGTTTTTGATTGTCTTGGAAAATCTTTAGTTTTCCTTTGTTTATAAAAGAGAGTTTTGCTATCTAAAGTATTCTCAGTTGGCAGGCTTTTGTTTTTTCTTTCAGAACGTAGACAATATTTCTGCATTATTTTCTGGCCTGTAAGGTGTTTGTTAAAAATCTGCTCTCGGGGCTGGCACTGTGGCATAATGGGTAAAGGTACCACCTGCAGTGCCGGCATCCCATATGGGTGTCAGTTCGAGTCCTGGCTGCTCCACTTCTGATCCATCTCTTTACTATGGCCTGGGAAAGCAGTAGAAGATGACCCAAGTCCTTGAGCCCCTGCACCCGAATGGGAGACCAGGAAGAAACTCCTGGATCCTGGCTTTGGATTGGCGCAGCTCCAGCTGTTGCAGCGAGTTGGGGAGTAAACCAGTGGATGGAAAACTCTCTCTTTCTCTCTCTTTCTCTCTGCCTCTCCTTCTCTCTGTGTAATTCTGACTTTCAAGTAAATAAATAAATCTTTTTAAAAAAATAAAATCTGCTCCCAATTCCTTTAAAAGTGACCTGTATTTTTCTCTTGCAAGTTTTTAGAATTCTATGTGTAGTACTTTTGAAAGTTTAACTGTAATTTGTTGTGGTGAGGTTCTTTTCCATTCATATCTATTTGGAGTTCTATGAGCTTCCTATATTGGAATGTCTATATCCTTCTCCAAATTGGTGAATTGTCAAGTTATTATTTCATTGAATGTGTTTTCTAAGCCATTCCTTTTTATCTATTCTTTTGGGGACACCCAGAAGTGAAATATTGGTTTGTTTGATGGTGTTCTAGAGATCCCAAACACTGTTTTCTTTCTTTTTAGTTTCTTCTTCTTTGTGTCCAATTGAGATCACGAGATATTTCTTGCCTTCAACATCAGATATTATTTCTCCTGATTTAGCTAGTCTATTGTTGTCTATTGTTGTCTATTGTTAAGGCTTTCATCTGTATTCTCTATTTGACTTTTTTGAGTTGCCTATTTCTAATATTTGTTTGGTTCTTTTTTCAGTATCTCTGTATCTTTACCAAATTTCTCTTTCATATCATGCATCAACTTCTTAATTTTAACTGTTTATCTGCATCTGCTTGTGTCTCTTTGGGTAACATTATAATCATTCTTTTAAGTTATTTTTAATGATTTATTTATTTGAGAGGCAGAGAGAGAAGAGAGAGAGAAGATCTTCTATTTCATTCAATGGGTGACTCCACAAGTGGCCACAGAGCCTGATCTGGGCCAGGCTAAAGCCAGGAATGAGAAATCCCAACCCATTCTCCCACATAACTGATAAAGGCCTAAGCACATGGGCCATTTCTGCTGTCTTCACAGGTGTATTACCAGGAAGCTGAATTACAAACAGAGCATTTGGTACTTAAACTGGCACTCTGGTACTGAATGCCAGTGTTGCAAGTGGTGGCTTAATCCACTGTGGCAGTCCCTCTTTTTGTAAAAAATAAAAAAAAAGATATTATTTGAAAAATGGGGCTAGAGAGATAGGGAGGGAGGAAGGGAGAGAGAGAGATAGACAGAGAGAAAGAGTGAAAGAGAGAACTCCCATCCACTGGTTCACAACAGCCAGTTCTGGGCCAGGCAAATGCCTGGTTCTTTATGTAAGTGACAGAGGCCAAAACACGTGGATCATTCTCCCTGCATTCCCAGTCACATTATCAGGGAGCTGGATCAGAAGCAGAGCGGTCAGGACTCAAGCATTCTTTCTCTTATGCAATGCCAGAGTTGCAGGAGGTGGTTTAACCTGCCTGGCCTCCATGTCCCCTCTTTTTAATTCTTTATCAGACATCTCATCAATCATTCTTCATGTTCTGATTCTAATGCATTAATGTATTCTTTTTGAGTATCATAGTGCCTTGTTTATTAATATTTCTTGTTTTCCTATATTAATGTTGTCCCTCTGAAAATCAGTTGTTTCTATAACTTTTAGAGGACAGTTTTTGGAAATAAAAGTTTTGTTTGTTTTTGTTTTTGTTTTGTTTTGTTTTGTTTTTTGGGATATGCACCTTTTAATTTGCAGTCAATAGACTCTGACTTTGGTTTATTGCTTTTGTTCCATTTTGACTGTTATAATCTCCCTATTCTTTTCTGCTCTAGTTGATGGTAGCACAAATGGGGGTCTGGGAAGCTCCTAAGGTCCAGTGCAATTGCTAGGATACCAGTCATGCTGGTCCCCGGTCATCTGCTGAGGGAGGGACTGGAGTCAGGAGCTTCTCAGGTGCTGGGAACAGGCCCTGCTGATGCTGCAAGTGGACCTGGTACAGAGTCCCTGCCACTACTCAAGGCAGGAGCTGGGGTTGTGAGAGCAGCACTGGTGCCAGAAGCAGGTTGGGCTGATGGACCCCCAGACATCAGAGTCCTAAGGGCATCACTAATGCTGGCTGGGGGATATGAATACCACTTACACTGTCTGAGAAGCATCATAGAATTTTGGCAGCTTCCATGAGAGGAGGCTGGAGCTCTGAGCCCTGCTCAGGGCCTAGACAGAGCACAGAGGCCCCAAACCAGAAACCCAACCAGCTAGGAGAGGGCTAGACTGGGCAGGCTATGTATCCCAGGCCAAAGCCCTGAGCAATCAGTAAGCAGGACTGGCCAGAGCTGGAAAGCCCAAACAGATGATCATGGATTGCGCATGAGTGTAGACCAATGCTCTGGGCTGGGCAGGCCATAGAAATCATGGTTACTGTCAGTGGTAGGGGCTGCAGCTAAGCTTTGAAAGCTGGGCCTGCAGGTCCTTTGCTGTGTGTTAGGAGTTGGCTGTTGCACCATCCAGAGCATGGGTTAAGTTTTATTTCTGTTTTTGTCTGGTGTCTGCAGTGTGTGAAGAAGATAGTTTTATTCATAGAACAGCTAATGTGATCCAACTTCTGAATTCAAGGACAGACACAGGAGTTTGTGTTTTATATTGACTTTTCACAAAATCTGCATTTTTCTGATGAAGAGAATGTATTGAGATCCTTGAGCTTCACTACATGAGAGGAATGGTTATTTATTCATTGATACAAGGGAAAAAATCCAATACTCTACAGTGCTACTTGTCTCTAGATCGCAGAGTCAAGTAATAACCACCATCTGTAGAATTTTAACCATTTTAATGATAGATGAACAGTACGATATTCTGAGTTTCAAAAATGCCATAAAGCTATGTCTTCAAGGCTAAAACCATGGCTGAAAAGTAAAAAGTAAATATCTTCAAAAACATCAATTTGATTCACTTTCAGTGAATTGATAATATATTTTGTCATCTTATAGGCACTGGCTCATCCATTTTATTTTTAGGAGAAACAAAATCAAAACCTTCAATGGCTTTTCTTGAATTTTAATTACCACCAACATTCTGAACAAGACATGGTGACAGGATCTTTCACATTATCTTGCATTAAGTATTCCTTATTTTTTAAGCTTTCTTTCCATAATTCTGTGTCAGTGAAATCATGATAGGTGGGTAGGTGAAGCCTCATTTGAAGCAACAACTGAAAGCCAGCAACCTATTGCTTTAGAAATTTCAGGAAACATCAATGAAGCATTTTAAATAGATCAATTCCTCAAGTCATCTTCAATAGGCCACTATCTCTACATTGACAATAAATATTGTTGCTTAAACAATATAATGGTAGATCAATTTTAATAATTTCTATAAAATAAGTATCTGGTTGTCTTGTGTTTTGTACATTTTCATACGGTAAAAATGCAAGGCATTAGGGTGGCAAACAAAACCATTTCTCAAGCTAATAAATTGCAGTCCAGATATTCAAATTCAGTAAAAACTTTTGTGATTAATAGATTAAAAATAGCTAAAGCCCACTCTGCCTGTCAAAAAAAATAGCTAGAGCAATATTTTATTACTCATTTCTGTACTCTCAAATTTTTCATCTTACAATTCATCCTACCCTCATCCCCCAAGATCTAGTTCCTATTTTTCCACCACTATCTCTTAGTATTTGGGAACATATTTCTCACAGATTCAGTCTGACACTCTGTTCCCTGGGCTACTTCCATTGTTCTTCCTCAGTTTCTTCATGCACACATGCATATCTTATATCCAACAAGGTACAGCTAAAACCTATTTTTGTCTATAAACAGTTTATTAATCTTTGTGGCCAGGAGTGATCTATGGAATAGTGAACCAGCATCACTAGGGAGTTGGTTAAAAATGCAGAATCTTGGACCTTTCCCAAGACCTAGAGATCAGAACTTGGGAACTGATTTTCACAAGATCCCCAGCATGTTCCACGTAAATTAACATTAAAGAAACCTTCCCTAGTCCATCGTAATCCCATATTTATTTTAGTCTTCTATGGTAGTTATTGCTTGCACAAGTACTTGACATTATCACATTAGTTTTTCAAGGGTATGTTTTCCCTTCACCTAGAGTAAAAAAGCATTCCAAAGACAGCCAGCAGATTCTTGTTCTTTTAAGAAGCCCGATCAAACCGAAGGCTTTATTTCCCAAGCTGTGTTTCAATTCTGTGTTTCAACTTGCACTAACTTTTTAGTACATCATCTTGTTTTCCCTTCAGATGAGAAGAATGCAAATCTTACTGCCTTGCTCAGTATCTGACACACAATGAGTAGCCAAATAACTAGTTGTTGAGTGAATAAGCAATTGCAATTAATTTTTGACAAAATGAATGCAGTCTTCAGTGTTGATTTAGTAGTCCCTCTTTCCACATTCTTGGAAGAAGAGTCCATAATGAGAATATTAACACAGTTGTCAACCTATGTCTGGGAACATTTACTTGAATTTTAATTGGGCTATTAAACCATTACAAATCATGTTCCTACAGTAGCTTTAGAATCTTCAGGGTTATGAAGCCTATCAGAAACCTTGGCCTTCTCAGTATACTGAAATTTGCTTGGCTGCTTTGGCTTCAGATAACCAGGATCTTCTGAACCTGCTACTTCCTGCCTATGTGTACTTGGGTGTATTACATGACCCTGTGGTGCCTTAGTTTCCGCACCTAAATGATGAGGATTATAAAAGTCTTTATAGTGTCGATGTAATGATTAAATGAGCTAATAGATGTAAAGTGCTCAACAGAGTGTGTGATGTGTTCTAAAGAAACCCTATGGTGTTCAAAAGCATGCACCCAGGAACTCTGCACTCCTACAGTGCCATTTTAGAATTTCAATCACTTATATGTAGGTAGTATGGGAGCACGTTAGATAGGCTTGGTTGTGTTCTATTTTTCTGACTCAGTATTTAATTTTTGTTTGCTGATGGGGATAGCTTCCAGCACTGTATAACTCTGGTACCTGCTGTAAGGATATGTGTTTCTATTCGTGTTTCTAGTGTACAGTCCCTGGGTACAAGTACAATATTAAAACTGAGTGCTGACTCATCCCAGAAAAGACAGAAGACTCTCCCCTGATTCAGGTGCGACTGACTCAGTCAATTTAAATGACCTTCCAATAAAAGGGTGAGTAAGCAGACAGGGATTGGGTTGTGTCCAGAATGCTTAAGACCTTGATCTTTACCAAACTGCTAAGCAAAATAAAGTATATACCAAGGCCAAGATTCTTTGGAAATGATGGAAATGATACCTAGATAATGTCATCACAGTAGATAATAAGGCTTTGTAACTGGGTGTAATATAAACGATGCTTTGCTGGGCAGTGAACATATGCATTATAGCACGGCAAATTACATATTTTCTAAGCTCTTGTTGTTGAAGATTTACAAAAACGTTGCACTTTTATCCACAATAGAGTAGTTTTTGGAATGCTGTTGATTATGCAACAATGTGGCTGTCTAAAAATGTAAAATAGTTGCATATTCAGTTCATCAAACAGTGCAATTGATTTTTTATCATACTGTATTCAAAGCTGGAAACACTGGGGCTTCTCGCCCTTAAGCGGCAGCCTTGGGGTTTTGCAAGCTTAGGGTGAGTTTAATTAAAGTCAAGGGAGAAAACCAATTAAGCACTGAGAAGCACTGGCATCCCTCTTGCACTCTAAAGACAAAAATACCAGTTAGAATAAGATGATGCTGTAATCTCAGTATAAATGCCATTGTCTACTTCAGCAATTCTGGTGGCCCAGGTGTTCTGAGCACTTTGCAAAGCAGCTAGCTTATGAGCTTTCATTTCATAACTACATTGAATAATTTCCATCTGCTTCAAATCTCCTCTGGTAAGAAGTACTTAGAAAGGGGATTGCATAAATATAAAGAGTGACCGTGCTTTGAGTTTCAGAATACACCTATATTAAAGTGCGTGTCTCCAAAGAGCGTTTAGATTCAAATCCTCTTGGAGCAAGTTCGGAATACAGAGAGTTAACCTTTTCCATTAATGCTACACACAGAAGTGATGTAAGTAAATGGATAAAAAGGTCCAGCTTCAGGAACCAAGAAGTTCATGTCATATTTATATTTCAGTGACTTTTGATGCAGTGCCATTATAGTTCCTCATCACTATTGTGCAGTGCCGCCCACTGGGAAAATGGCAGAGCAGAACAATGTGCTGCTATACAGCTTGTCAATCAATCAAGAAACCATAAAAGAAGTGACTACAAGCATTATTTCAAATGCAGTCCTGGGAAGCTGTGAGGAATGGAGGGACAAAGCAGTCAATGGCAAACAAAAACTGGAAGCTGATTAAGTGTGATTTACTGGTATGAATTTTTTCATCTGGAGTTTCTTGCAAGTATTAATTGCAGTGTAGAAGAATATGGAGGGTGCATTACACAAAATGGGAGCTGTTGTGTTAATTGATAATAAGCAACTCAGCTATCCCTTTGCACTTTGGTGCTCTCCCCATCCCCCCTTCATGAAGCTGATCAAGCTAGTGAGGTCAGTTGATTTCAGCCACAATAGGTCTTTTGGATGTTCCTTTAGCATTACACAGCAGTCCTTTTTGTAGACTGCTTAGGAAAAACACATACAAATGTGTTACATTCAGGCACCATTACTTTAATAGGTCTTTGAACTCTTAGGTTAATTCATGATAAATTTTAGCCATGATGAAAATGCTCTCTGGTTACTGCTTAGTACAAGTGGAAGTTGCCCCATGACTGGAAAATGTTAGAAACCCCACTCAAAATTTTAGCTACTCCTATAACATTGTGGTGATATCTTAAAATGACATTGCAAAGTAACTGAATAGCACCGTTCAACTGTACTTGCAAGGCTAGTTAATAGCATACAAATATTTACTGTTTCTATAAAACAAGACTTAATTATCAAAAACTCTAAGGATAGGCAATGTGGGATAGGGGAATACACAAGTGGTTCAGGACCTGTGGTATCTATTCCCTTGCCAAGCTGATACATGAATTGGACAGATCCTTCAAGTCTCCAGACCTCAGTTTTCTGTCTGTATAAATAATAGGGATGGGGCAAATAATATCTAAACTTATTTTCAATTCTAACTGTATAGCAATTCTCTTATCAAGGCCAGCTTATCTTTAGGCTACAGCTGGGTTATTAACAAAATGCCTGGAAAGTGACCATCAAATATGCAGAGAGAGGCCAGACATAGAAAAATTCAAATTAGTTCAATCCTGTTTATATTGCAATGGGAAAAATAAATTGCAAGTTTGCTACTATCCTACTATTTGTTTGTAAATATTATGCATCTTGATAGTTAGCCCAGTGACTCAGGACGTACTGCCTGTCTAGCTTCCTACAAGTGGCTACCACCCACATCCAATGTGTCACCAAGTCCCAGTGATCCTCCAGTTCCCTTGACTGTATTGCTGTTGCCTTTCCCGCCCACATACCTCTGAGACTGAAAACTGAGCTAAATTCATAATTACTATCATCAAAGTACACACGGATATGAATAAGCTTCTTTTTGATTGCCAATGCTAAGCCCAAGTAATCTGGATTCAGGTTGGAAGAAAGAGAGGGAATATCAGTTGGCAGGGAAAAACACAATTACTCAGTACCAACTAATGTACTAGACAAGAGTAGTGATTACAATAAATTGACATTGGCCCAGGCCTGGTGAGTTGTAGATCTTAGACAGAACATTGTGAATACATAATGTTTGTATATGGCTCTCATGCATATCAAGACAGTCAAGAAATTTAGAGCACCAACTCTACACTGCCTTTGGACAATTCATAGAAAATTTATATAACATCATAAATCACCCAAATTCAGAGTTTAATGCAATATAAAACAACATCACCAGAATACATTTGGTTTTAATAATTTCCCTACACAAAGGCAAATATAAAAATGAACATAATCAAATGGTCAGGAAAGAGAATTACAGCTTCAAAGCACAGGATGGCAGGGACTATGAATGTCCTTTGCATATAGGTCTATGAGACTTGTGATACCACTCCAAGATTTATGATTTAGAAACCTCCTTCATGCTTGGATTTCTCATAGTCTCCATATAAGTCCTCAATATGTCATTTAGCTTTTCAATTCTTAGGATTACGGATCTAATTGACTTATCCACTATAAAGAAATAACTGTGTATCTTTGTTTAAAATGTATTATATGTCCTTGTGTATTTATTTACATTTTTTTTAGAATAGAAAAATCAAAAAGAGGCAGGGGAGTTAGCACCTAAAAACTGTCTAAAAATACTCAATTTAAAAATAAAATATTAGGAGTTTGCTAGGTAACTGGGTGAATTATCTTTAGTATTAGTTGAAAAATAAGCATTCATAAGAAAGGAAGATGGGATTCAGAAATGTACATGGATTCAGTTGCCCTCTCCCAAGGTTCAGAAGAAATCATTCTTCAGAGTTACTTAATGCCTATAGTCAAGAAATATGCTTTGCAAGATTTTCTTTTGTTCTTAATGTAAGGGAAGGAGCAGTGATTTTTCTATATTCTGATGTAAGAAGAAAAAGGAAAGAACATATTGAAAAGAAACCTTTGGGCAAAGAAGGCCATTCCTTCTCTCTAAAGAATATGTGCTATGGCAGATGAGACTATGGGAAGTATAGGAGGAATAGAAATAAAGTGCTACTTCAGAACTGATTAGGTATGTAAATAAACTCAATTGGTGTATTCTGTATGATGAATTGCAAAACAAGTATAAATGTTTGATGCTTCTTCTCAAACTTTAAAACAGTTGAGAGTGGGCAAAGAACAAAAATGCACTCAAACCCAAGAAGAGCATAGTTGATACCTATTTTCATAAGGCATAGCAAAAAGTTGAATTGTAGTTTAAAATATAGAATTTTTTAGGATTTTCCTTTTTATTTCAATTTATAATTTTTAGTTTTAATTTTATTTAACGCATGCAAGTTTCACATATTTCATATATATAGATTTAGGAACATAGTGATACTTCCCACCCTTGCTCCAAAACTTCTTCATCCTTTCTCTCATATTCCCACTCTTAATTTTTACAAAGATCTATTTTCAATTTACTTTATACTCATAAGGTTAAACCTACATTAAGTAAAGAGCTCAACAAATAGTATGAAGAAAAAAGTACTGTTCCTCAACAGTAGAGACAAGGGCTATAAAGAACCATTGAATTTCACAATATCCACTTCACTCCTATAAAGTTACATTTTAGGTACTGCATTACTTGCTGCACATCAGGGAAAACCTACGATAGCTGTCTTTTTGGGACTGGTTTATTTCACTAAGTGTAATGGTTTCAAACAGTTGCATCCGTTTTGTTGAAAAAGACAGGATTTCATTCTTTTTACAGCTGAGTAGTACTCCATAGTGTATATCTTCCATGATTTCTTTTTTTTTATTTTTTTCAACTTTTATTTAATAAATATAAATTTCCAAAGTACAACTTTGGATTATAGCAGCTTTTCCTCCCATAACCTCACTCCTACCAGCAAATCATCCCATCTCCCACTCCCTCTCTCATCCCGTTCTTCATCATTATTCATTTTCAAGTATCTTTATATACAGAAGATCAACTTAGTATATACTAAGTAAATATTTCAACAGTTTGCATCCACACAGATACACAAAGTATAAAGTACTGTTTGACTAGTAGTTTCACCCTTAATACTTATAGTACAACGCATTAAGGACAGAGAGCCTACATGGGGAGTAGGTGCACAATGACTCTGATTGTTGATATAACAATTGACACTCTTATTTATGACATCATTAATCACCTGAGGCTCTTGTCATGAGCTGCCAATGCTGGGGAAGCCTCTTGAGTTCACCAACTCCAGTCTTATTTAGACAAGGCCATAGTCAAAGTGGAAGTTCTCTCTTCCCTTCAGAGAAAGGTACCTCCTTCTTTAATGGCCTGTTCTTTACATTTGGACCTCTCTCACAGAGATCTTTCATTTAGATCATTTTTTTTTTTTTTGCCACAGTGTCTTGGCTTTCCATGCCTGAAATACTCTCATGGGCTTTTTAGCCAGATCCGAATGCCTTAAGGGCTGATTCTGAGGTCAGAGTGCTGTTTAGGACATCTGCCTTTCTATGAGTCTGCTGTGTATCCTGCTTCCCATGTTGGATCGTTCTCTCCTTTTTAATTCTATCAGTTACTATTAGCAGACACTAGTCTTGTTTATGTGATCCCCTTGACACTTAGTCCTATCATTATGATCAATTATGAACTTAAGCAGATCACTTTGACTAGTAAGATAGCATTGGTGCATGCCACCTTGATGGGATTTAATTGGAATCCCCTGGCATGTTTCTAGCTCTACCATTGGGGTAAGTCCGAGTGAGCATGTGCTGACTGTACATCTGCTTCCTCTCTTATTCCCACGCTTATATTTAACAGGGGTCTCTTTTCAATTAAATTTAAATGCCTAAGAATAATTGTGTGTTAATTAAAGAGTTCTACCAATGGTATTAAGTAGAACAAAAAAATACCAAAAGGAATAAAATAGTAAGTTGTTCATCAACAGTCAGGACAAGGGCTGATCAAGTCATTGTTTCTCATAGTGTCCATTTCATTACTACAGGTTTCTTTTAGGTGCTCAGTTAGCTGTCACTGATCAGGGAGAACACATGATATTTGTCCCTTTGGGACTTTGTTTATTTCACTCAGCATGATGTTTTCCAGGTTCCTCCATTTTGTTGCAAATGACCGGATTTCATATTTTAATGCTGTATAGTATTCTACAGAGTATATATCCAATAATTTGTTTATCCAGTCTTCTGTTGATGGGCATTTAGGTTGATTTCACATCTTAGCTATTGTGAATTGAGCTGCAATAAACATTGAGGTGCAGACAGCTCTTTTATTTGCCAATTTAATTTCCTCTGGGTAAATTCCAAGGAGTGGGATGGCTGGGTCATATGGTCGGGCTATATTCAGGTTTCTGAGGAATCTCCAAACTGACAGGCAGAGTGGACAGTGAGAGAGAGAGATAGAGAGAAATGTCTTCCTTTTTGCCGTTGGTTCACCCTCCAATGGCCGCCGCGGTAGGCGCGCTGTGGCTGGCGCACTGCGCTGATCCGATGGCAGGAGCCAGGTGCTTCTCCTGGTCTCCCATGGGGTGCAGGGCCCAAGCACTTGAGCCATCCTCCACTGCACTCCCGGGCCACAGCAGAGAGCTGGCCTGGAAGAGGGGCAACCGGGACAGGATTGGTGCCCCGACCGGGACTAGAACCCGGTGTGCCGGCGCCGCAAGGTGGAGGATTAGCATATTGAGCCACGGCGCTGGCCGTATGTAAGCCATTCTAACTGGGGTGAGGTGAAACCTCATTGTGCTTTTGATTTGCATTTCCCTGATGGCTACATAACTTCTTTATCAGGTCTTTAGTTGATGGACATCTTAGTTGATTCCATATCTTAGCTATTGTGAATTAAACTGCTATAAACATGGGTGTATAGATAACACTTTCATATACAGATCTCTTTTCATTTGGGTGAATTCCCAGGAGTGAGAGTGCTGGATCATATGGTAGATCTCTATTCATATTTCTTAGGGCTCTCCACACTGTCTTCCCCAGTGGCTGCACCAGGTTACATTCCCACCAACAGTGGATTAGGGTACATTTTTCTCCACATCCTCACCAGCATTAATTGTTCTTCGATTTTTGTATGAGAGACATTGTAACTGAGGTGAGGTGAAACCTCACTGTGGTTTTGATTTTCTTTTCTCTGATGCCTAGTGAATCTGAACATTTTTTTCATGTGTCTGTTGGCCATTTGCATTCACTCTCTTGAAAACTGCATGTTCAAGTCCTTTGCCCATTTGTTAACTGGATTGTTTGTTTTGTTGTTGTTTAATTTCTTGATCTCTTTATAGATTTTGGATATTAACCCTTTGTCAGTTGCATAGTTAGCAAATATTTTTTCCCATTCTGTCCTTTTACTCTTGTTGAAGAGACTGTCCTAGCTCCAGGGATTGATTTTCACTCCTTTGTGACAGATAAGTTGGTTGCAGATGTGTGGATTGATTTCTGGATTTTCTCTTCTGTTCCATTGGTCTACATTTCTGTTTTGGTGCCAGTTCCATGATGTTTTGATTATCACCCGACTGTAGTATGTCCTGAAATCTGGTATTGTGATACCCCTGGCTTTGTTTTTTGTTGTATAAGATTGCTTTAGCTATTCAGGATCTCCTGTGTTTTGAAATAAATTTTAGCATTTTTTTTCTATATCTGAGAAGAATGTTACTGGTATTTTGATTGGGATCATATTGATTGTAAATTCTTTTTGGTAGTATGGATGTTTTGATGATACTGATTCTTCAGTCCATGAACATGGAAGATTTTTCTCTTTATTTTGGTGTCTCTTTTTATTTTTTATTTAAGGTTTTATAATTTTCATTGAAGAGAGCTTTGACCTCCTTGGTTAAATTTTTTCCAAGGCATTTTATTTTTAATAGCTATTGTGAATGGGATTGATCTTAGAAGTTCATTCTCTGCCATGGCATTGCCTTTGTATACAAAGACTGTTGATTTTTTGTGTATTAACTTTATATCCTGCCACTTTACCAAACACTTTTACAAGTTTCAATAGTCTCTCAATGGAGTCTATTGGATCCCCTATATATAGAATCCTACCATGTGCAAATATGGATAGTATGACCTCCTCCTTTCCAATTTGTATTCTTTGATTTCTCTTCTTGCCTAATGACTCTGGCTAAAGTTTACAGGAGTGTATTGAATAGCAATGGTGAGAGTGTTATCCCTGTGTGGTTCCAGATCTTAGTGGGAATGCTTCCAACGTTTCCCCATTCAATAAGCTTCTGGTCATGGGTTTGTCATAAATTGCTTTAATTTCTCTGAAGAATGTTCTTTCTATACCCAATTTACTTAATGTTTTCATCATGAAACGATGTATTTTTTCAAATGTTTTCTCTGCACCTATTGAGATAATCATATGGTTTTAGTTCTTTTGTTTGTTAATGTGATGTATCACATTAATTGATTTGTGAATGTTGAACCATCACTGCATACCAGGGATAAATCCCACTTCATTAGGGCAAATGATCTTTCTGATGTGTTGCATTTGATTAGCTAATATTTTGTCAAATATTTTTCCATTTGTGTTAATCAGGGAAATTGGTCTTTCTCTATTGTTTGTTTTTCTGGTTTAGGAACTAAGGTGAAGCTAGATTTATACAAGGAGTTTGGGAGGATTCCCTCCCTTTCAATTGTTTTGAATAATTTGGGAAGAATTGGAATTAGTTATTCTTTAAATGTCTCAGAATTCAGCAGTGAGGCCATCCAGTCCTGGACTTTCCTTTGTTGGGAGTGTCATTATTACTGATTCAACCTCTTGGGTTATTGGTTTGTTTGAATTTTTTATGTCTTCATGACTAAATTTTGGTAGATTGTGTTTGTCCAGGAATCTAGCCACTTCTAAATTTCCTGAATTATTAGCATACAGATATTTGTAGTAATTCCTGATGATTCTTTTTCTTTCTGTGGTATATGTTGTTGCATTTCCTTTTTCATCTCTGATTTTATTGATTTGGGTCTTCTCCCTTTTTTTTCATTAATTGGGCCATCAGTGTATCGATTTCTTTTATGTTTTCAAAGAACCAGCTCTTCATTTCACTGATCATTTGTATAAGATACAGACTTCTAAAACTTTTCATCACAATTCCCCTGAAAGACACAAGTGGGGAAATTCACAAAATTCCCTGCTGCCACCAAAAATTAATGTGTTATAAATATAATAGCAGAAACTTGCTCCAAATCTTCTTCTGGTCAGAACTTATTCATTTAACAATTATTTTGGAAGCAGAGATTATATTCCAGATCTTCTTCTAGGCACTTGAGTTATATTACTGAAGAAAACAGACAGTATTCCCTGCTCTGGGACAAGGATAGGGGTAGATGACATTAGACACTAAGTAGTATGTTAATTATATCACATGTGAGAAAGTGTTAATTATACGAGAATAAAAGCAAAATTGAGTTTATTAAAAGCTATGTGGATATTAGTTATAATTGTGAGTCAGGTGACTTGAGTAGATTTCATGAGATGTGATATTTGATCAGACTTCAAGGAATGAGGAAGTAAGCGTGTGGTTATCCAAAGGGGTGCTTGGCATTGTCAAGGCCATAAAGTAGGAATCCTGGTGGATTTGTTGAATACAAGGAGGTCAGTGCTTCTGGAACAGAATGACTGAGAGGCAAAATGCCAGGAGATGAGCACAAAGTGGTTAAGAGGAGAATATTCACATACGACATTGTAGGCCATCATAAGGACTTTGAATTTTTACACTAAGCAGAATAGAACCATTAGAATGTTATGGGCAGAACAGTGACATGATATGACCTTTAAAAGATAACTTTAGTGCCGGCGCCATGGCTCAATAGGCTAATCCTCCACCTGTGGCTCCGGCACACCAGGTTCTAGTCCTGGTCAGGGTGCCGGATTCTGTCCCGGTTGCCCTTCTTCCAGGCCAGCTCTCTGCTGTGGCCCGGGAGTGCAGTGGAGGATGGCCCAAGTGCTTGGGCCCTGCACCCCATGGGAGACCAGGAGAAGCACCTGGCTCCTGCCTTCAGATCAGCATGGTGCACCGGCTGCAGCATGCCAGCCGCAGCGGCCATTGGAGGGTGAACCAATGGCAAAAAGGAAGACCTTTCTCTCTCTATCTCTCTCTCACTGTTCACTCTGCCTGTCAAAAAAAAGAGATAACTTTAGTGTCTTCGTTAAAACAGACTGTGGCAGGAAAAACAAAAGAGTAGAAACAGATCAGTTAGAACAATATTCCCTCTCTGCTGTGGCCTGGGAGGGTAGTGGAGGATGGCCCAAGTGCTTGACCCTGCATCCGCATGGGAGACCAGGAGAAGCACCTGGCTCCTGGCTTTGGATCAGCATGGTGTGCTGGCCACAGTGGCCATTGGAGGGTTAACCAACGGAAAAGGAAGACCTTACTCTCTGTCTCTCTCTCTCTCCCTGTCCACTCTGCCTGTTAAAAAAAAAAGAACAACATTTCTGTCTAGGGGAGAGGTGTTGATAGCTTGGACTAGGGAAGCAAAATTGGAGATGATAAGAAGTTGTCAGAATATGAACATACTGTGAAAATAGACCCAGATGAAAGATTGGATGTAGATTATGAGGGGAAAACTGAAGTCAAGGGTGATTCTACTATTTGGGGCCTAAACCACTGGACAAGCACTATTTTCCTTTTCAAGATACAGAAGACTGTGGGAGAAATAAGTTTGCTAAGGAAGATATGAGATTTCATTTTAGAAATGCATATTGAGTTGGGAGATGCCTACTTGATATCAAGTGGAGATGAGAATAAGCAATTGTATGGAAACCAGTTCAGAAAGCATTGTAGAAATCTGGAGAAACAACTGCTAGAAATACAGCTTTGAAAGTTAACAAGGAAGAATGTTATATTGAAATCCAAGTTGAAAAAATCAGTTAAGTGTTTTGCATGATGCTGGTTAAGGCTTCTCAACTAACAAGCAACTTAACAACTAACAGCTAACTAGCAAGACTGACATTCTGGGTTAGAAAATTCTTTGATGGTGGTAGTGGTGGTTGTGCTGTGTAAGTTATGAAGTTTAGCAGCATCCCTGGGTTCTACTGCCTAAATGGCAGTCAGGCCTGCCTCTACCCACCTAAGTTGTAGTTCCTAAGTTGTAACAATCAGAAATGCCTCCAAACATTTCTAAGTGTAGCATGGTAGGAAAAGTGATCCTGAATTGAGAGTTACTGTATTTTATCAAGTGAACTCAAGACTGGAAATTGACCATTGACATTAATGAACTGGAGGTCATGGATAACCTTGAGAAAAGCAGTTTCAGTGAAATAGTAGTGGGTGTAAGATGAGAGAAAGTGGATTTAAGAAAAAAAGAGGAATTGGAAACTGCAATATATTAACATTTCTTTAAAACATTTTGCTGAAAAGGAAAGCAAATAAGTGCAGTATTAATTAGTGTGAGAAATTAAGACTGAAGTATATTGTTTTTTTTAAGATGTGAGAAATAATAGCATGCTTATGTACTGATTGAATTATCCAGGATAGCGAGAAACATTTAACGATGTAGAAGACAACACTTGAAAGGATTCGTTTGAAAAATGGAGACAGCATGAGACCTGGTGCACTAGGGGAGGAATAGACTTTATATAGCAACATGACTATTTCATCTTTGCTAGCAAGTGGGAAGGTAGAAGTTATAGCTGCATAACTATTAGGAGGGTAGACATGGTTGGGGTGGGAAATGTAGAAACTTTTTTCTGATTACTTCAACTTTCTCAATGATGAGTAGTTGAAGGATTAGTCTCATGAGGATAGGGATTGAAGTATTGACAGTTTGAGTAGTGAAAAAATATGAAACATTCATTTTAAAAAATGAGAAAAGTTGGGAATTTTATTATAATTGTCCATCATCATAAAGTGTACATTTGAGAATCATGGTCATGAGTTTAAAGTGAGCTACTTGGTGTTATTGGGTATGTTTCTTTAGTCAAGTTCAACTGCAATGGTGCAGACATGAAATAGGCAGAGTTAGTGTATTAGTCTGCTATTTCCACCATAACAAAATACCACAGACTAGATGGCTTATGGTTCTGGAACCTGGGAATTTCCATATCAAGGTCTTGCAGCATTCAGTTTCTGATGGGAACTCTCTTCCTGGCCTGCAGATAACCACTTTGTACTCATGTGATCTTTTCTTTGGGTTAGATATCTCAAGATAGAGATATCTTATTATTAGACTGCTAGTCCTATTGGATCAGAGCTCTAGTTTTATGACATCATTTAACTTTAATTACCTCCACTATTTCCAAATATAGTTACACTGGAGTTAGGGCTTCAGCATATGAATTTAGGGAGGGATACAATTGAATGCATAGCCATTGGATATGGGTAAAGTTACACTTTTGACAAAAGAGGATGAAGATATGAGAGATGGCAGGGGAGTATTGCCCAATACTATATGAAAATCAGTAAATATATCAATTGATCATGTATTTACGCTAGGCAAGGGGAGGGAGGAATTCCAAGTAGAGGTCAAAAAATACACAGTAGGATCAAAGGCCTGGAAGCCTCAGATCAAACATTTCTGAAGTTAAGGTGTTTTAGATCATAAGATGAAAACAAATTATAAAAGGTGATTGGAAAATAGTAGTTGAAACAGATTTGGGGGACATAGCGGTTATTGAGAGTGGCAAGCTCTGGATTGTGACCTTGCAGTGGATACTAAAATACCTTACATTTCTGTTCAAGACTGAGGCATTCATTTGCTTAGCTTCTGGGAGTGTTACCTGCTGAAAGCTCAAGCACTCTGAGTCTTTTCCTGAGAAATGCCCTGTCCTGGCCAAAGTATGTGCCAATCTGGAAGCACCTCAAGCCTAATAACTATTTAATTTAAAATGGTGAAGGGCAATCTCAGCTCCAGAACTCCCTGTGGTATTAGATGAAGCCTTTGTCACTGTTGCTGTGCAGTTGAACTTCCTCATACAATCCTGCTGCTTTCATTCCTCCATACATGTTACTTCAGAGAACATTACTTAATAAACTTCTTACATGCAGATATCCATTTCAGAGATTGTTTCACAGAGATTCAGACTCACAATCATTGGCATTAGGCATGCTCTGAGGAAGTAGACCTTTAAATGGGATATTGGAGCCAGATCACTCATTAACTGGTTGAAAATAAGAACACTGTCACTGGTAGTAAGTGAGAAATGAATAAACATTGGCTTGTTTGAGCAATAGAATTTTTTAAATCCTCAGCATATAATAAATTGTACTGGCAGTCACTATATCTCAGGAGCTTGAGAGATTCAGGGAAGGCCATAATATTAAGTAGAGATAAGGATAGTGGTAAAGGATGCCTGTTGCTGAGTATGATAGATGCATTGAAGAAAGAAGGAAAGGGTGAGGGTGATTAATCACCAATTTAAGATAAAGTGTGAAAGTCACAGGAATTTGGAAGCATTTAAAAAGATTTTCATTTTTTTACAACCAGAGGATCAGGCCCAGGACTTAATTATAAGGACAGTGCAAGTCCAGTGAAGGGCTATGTTCCACCCCCAGCAAGTTTAATAAACCAAGGTATAGGACCTGGTTGAGAAGGAGAGGAGGCATGAGATGTGAGGTGGGGACATCTGGTTGATACCCTTGATTTTTACAACAGAAATGAACTTTGAAAACATAATTTTTTTTTGACAGGCAGAGTGGACAGTGAGAGAGAGACAGAGAGAAAGGTCTTCCTTTTGCTGTTGGTTCACCCTCCAATGGCCGCTGCGGCCGGCGTGCTGCGGCCGGCACACCGTGCTGATCCGATGGCAGGAGCCAGGTGCTTCTCCTGGTGTCCCATGGGGTGCAGGGCCCAAGAACTTGGGATAGAATCTGGCGCCCCGATCGGGACTAGAACTTGGTGTGCCGGCGTCGCAAGGTGGAGGATTAGCCTGTTAAGCCACGACGCAGGCCATGGATTTACTTCTTTGGATACAGTTTAAAAACTTGCCAGGGGACCCCAAATCCCTTTAAGCTAGGTGGTAAAAACAGCACTTTAAGTGTTAAAGTAAGCATATGGATAGGATAAAGTGTTAAAGTGATCATATAAATAGGATTAACTGTTCGGTAATAATAATAGATAGAATTAAAAGAAGCAAATGCTCCAACATGGGAAGCAGTTCATACAGCAGTCTCATAGAATGGCAATCACTTTAAGTAGCACTCTGACCTCAGAATCAGCCCTTCTCGCTGAAAAGCCCATGAAAACATATCAGACATGGAAAGTCAAGATACTGTAGCAAAAAAGTGTCCTACATGAAGGACCTCTATGGGTGAGACTCCAGTGGAAAGAAGTGGTCATAAAAGAAGGATGTACTTTTCTCTGTAGGGAGGATAGAACTTCCACCTTGCTCAAGGCATTGTCTAAATATGGAAGGGGTTTGTGGATTCAAAAGGCCTCCATAACCTAGGCAGCTCATATCAAGAGCCGCAAGAGATCACTGATGTTATACATAAGAGTGTTAATTGTTAAATTTACAACAGGAATCACTGTGCACTAACTTCCCATGGAAGACCTCTGTCCTCAAAGAGTCAGATTATGTGAGTTAATAGTAAAACCTGTTCTCTCAGTTCATCAAAAAAGGAGGTACCTTTCTCTGAAGGGAGGAGAGAACTTCCACTTTGACTATATGACCCTGTCTAAATATGATCAGAGTTGGAGAAGAACTCAAAAGGCCTCCATAGCCTTGGCAACTCATGACAAGAGCCTAGGGTGATTACTGATGCCACAAACAAGAGTGTCAATTTGTTAAGTCAACAACAGGAGTCACTGTGCACTTACTCCTCATGTAGGATCTCTGTCCTTAATGTGCTGTACATTGCGATTTAATGCTATAACTAGTACTCAAGAGTATTTTACACTTTGTGTTTCTGTGTGGGTGCAAACTGTTGAAATCTTTACTTAATATATGTGAAATTGATCTTCTGTATATAAAGAGAATTAAAAATGAATCTTGATGTGAATGGAAGGGGAGAGGGAGTGGGAAAAGGGAGGGTTGCAGGTGGGAGAGAAGTTATGGGGGGGGGGGGGGAGAAAGCCATTGTAATCCATAAGCTATACTTTGGAAATTTATATTCATTAAATAAAAGTTTAAAAAAATTAAAAAAAGAAAAATTGAAAAAAACTCTTCTCAATATTTACTTCATTTTAGTCTAATAAATGGAGACTATTCTTATGTCTCATAAGCTATAGTTATGTCTAAGTGCTTGCAAAAGATGTATCATTCTTGGGTTCTTCTTCGAAGTTAATTAAGTTTCTAATATATACTAGAAACTAGAAACTTATATATGTATATATATGTATATATATGTATATATATATATATAAACTATCTAAGAAAGATTTATTTTTATTGAATTAAAAAGTTTTTTCCTTATTATAAAAATAATCCTCCTGTGTTTTATTGCACAGTAGTGTAACAATAGTTAGTAATATTATATTGTTAACATATTATATTGATTGTTCATACTACAAAGTAATCTGGAATATATAAAGTGATGGATGTTAATTATCCTAATTTGATCTTTAAAATCATGCATGTATCAAAGCATTATATTGTACCCCATAAATGTATACAATTATTGTTTGTCAATAAAAACAAATAATCTAATAAAATGCATATTAAAAATAAAATAAAGGGTGTTGGATTTCTTTTTGATTGATGAAAATAGTTTAGAATAGGCTGTGTTACAAATATCTGCAAATATACTGAAAACATTGAATTCCACACCCCAAACGTGGTGTCTTCCCATCCCTGCACAAGGGCCCCTGGAAACTGACAGGGAGAAGGTGACACCTTGACACCAGTAGAGGCTGCAGTTCTTGTGCACATATGTGATCAGGGGATTTTACCAGAGGGTAAAATCCATGTTCACCATTGACCTTGTGTCTGCCTAAGAGAGTTGACTAGGGGCTGGGCACCCAGTTAGGACTATGATGTGCCCACATTCTGACAACATATCAAAGACTCCAAGGCTCAAAGTGCCAAGATGGAGCACCCACAGGCAATTGGCTCTGGGAATGTCTCTGTTCTCAATGTTCATGGTACACATGTGTGTGTCAGAGTGGGTCCTCTGCACTCCATGATTGTGGGAGCCTTGTCTGCTATGGCTGTGGGAATTCTGTGACTGCACAATAGAGCGCAAGATGTAGCTGGGTCTCTGGGCAATCACCATGTCTGGCAGCAGAGGCTCTGAGCTCTCTGGTGGCCTGGAGTGGGTCATTGCAGAGGGTTCCTCATTCACACTGAGGACAACATGGATCCTTTGTGCAGTTCATGTGCCAGTGTGGATGAGGGTTTGTACCCACTGTGGGCTAACCCCAGTCATTGATCACCTTGGAAAGGAGGAGGTAAGGTTATAATTACATCAACTGGCATGATCATACCTTCTTTATTTTTGAAAATAGAGATCTACTATGCCCAACTTGAGTGTCAATCTGGGTTCTCCCATCATACTTGAGCACTGACCAGAGAGCTCCATTGCCATATCCAGCACATGCCTCCACTAAGCCATAGAAGCATAATTCAAAGATAAAATCCAACAGAGGAGAAAATAAACAAGCATTTCCACAAAAGCCTAAAAATAAATATAGAAATATAAGAAACATGAACAAGGAAGACAACATTACTCCCCCAAGGGAACACAACACTTCAATATTACAATGTGAAGATAAAGAGATTGATGAAAATTCTGGAAAAGAAAATCAAAAGAATCATTATAGGATTACTCAGAGGCAATGAGAAGCAAATTCATGAGTTAAAGAAATCCCTACATGATATAGGTAAAAAATTTTCCCATGAGATTGAGATTTTGAAGAGAAATCAAGCTGAAATATTAGAAACAAAAAATTCAACATGTCAAATAAAATTATAGTGGAATGCCTTAATCACAAATTGTTGAGGTAGAAGAACATTTGTACTAGAAGACAAATATCTCAGGCCAAAAATAGAAAAAAATCAGAAAAATTTAAAACAGTATTTGAGATTTAAAAGATACTATCATGTGATGCAGCATATGGGGCTTAGGAGTTCCTGAAGGTGTGGTAAGAGAGAATGGATTAGGAGGCATATTCAGTGAAATAATAACAGAAAATTTTCCTAATTTGTGGAAAAGAACATCCAACTACATTTAGACATAGAACTCCTAATAGACATACCCAGAAAAGATCTTTACCAGGACACATTATAGTCAAACTTTCAACAGCGAAACAAAAAAAAAAAAAAAAGAAATTCTAAAATGTGAATGAGAGAAATGTCAGATTAACTTCAGAGGAACTCCAATAAGTCTGAGAGTTGATTTCTCATCAGAAGCCCTACAGGCTAGTTAGAGAATATAGAGACATATTCCAAGTCTTAAAATAACTATCAAACCTTAATACTGTACCCTGCAAAGCTCTCATTTATGAATGAAGGTGAAATAAAGACCTTCTATAACAAACAGAAATTGAAAGGATTTATAACCACTTGTCCAACATTATAAATGATACCTTAGGATGTGCTACACACACAAACACAGAAAGAAATAGTCATCATCATGAAAGAATGCAAAGGCAGAAAATGTCCTGGTAGAATTAAAAACACTATCCAAAAACAAAAAAATGATATTATTTATGGAAAAATGGCTGGGCAAGTTGTTACTTACCAATAGTAACCATGAATGAAAATGGCCTAAATTCTACAATTAAAAGATACAAACTGGCTGAATAGATTAAAATAATGACCCATCTATTTGCTGCCTACAAGAAAAACACCTCACCAACAAAAGCACATGCAGATTGAAAGTGAATAGATGGAAAAGATATACTCCATATTAATGGAATTCAAAAATGAGTGGCTGTGGCCATCCTAATATCAGACAGAATAGACTGTAATGCAAAAACTGTTTTTTTAAAAAAAAAGATTTGTTTATTTGAGAGGCCAAGTTACTGACAGAGAGAGAAAAAGAGGTGTTCCATCCACTGGTTCACTCACTGAATGGTCACAATGACTGGAGCTGAAACAATCCAAAGACGGGAACCAGGACATTCTTCTGGGTCTTTCATGTGGGTGCAGGTGCCCAAGCATTTGGACCATCTTCTACTGCTTTCTCAGGCCATTAGCAGATAGCTAGACAGGAAGAAGAGCAGCCAGCATACAAACCGGCACCCATATGGGATACTGGTACCCATTTGGGATGCCAGCATCATAGGCAGAGGCTTAGCCTACTATTCCACAGAGCTGAACCCTGCAAAAACTGTTGAAGGAGACAAGAAGGGTGTTATTTAATGATTAAGGGATAAATGCAACAATAAATATGATTATAATAGATTTATATGCACCCAATGCCAAGGCGCCTGGCTATTTAAAACAATATAAATGGATCTAAAGGGAGACATAAATTCTGATATAATAGTATTGGGGAACTTCACTACCCCCACTTTCATTAATGGACAGATCAACTAGACAGAAAATCAACAACAACAACAACAAAAAGCAGAGCTAATCTACACTATGGACCAAATGGATATAACTGATATGTACGGAACATTTCATCCCACAGTTGAAGAATGCACATTCTTTACTTCAATGCATGCAACTATCCCAAGGAAACACCATATGATAGAAAATAAATTAAGTCAGCAAATTCAAAAAAGTTGAAATCATCACATGCATCTTTTCTGACCACAATGCAATCAAGTTGGAAATTAACAACCTAAGAATCTCTAGAAAATATGCAAACACATGGACACTGAATAACATCCTCCTGAATGAACAGCTGGTCATAAGAGAAATCAAAATGGAATTTAAAAAATTCCTGGAAACAAATGAAGATGACAACAAAACATATTAAAATTTATGGGATACAGTAAAAGCAGTGTTGAGAGAGGTTTATAGCAATTAGTTCCTACCATCAAGAAATTGAAAAAGCATCAAATCAATGAGCTATCAATGCATCTCAAGAATTTAGAAAAAGCACAACAAACCAAACCCAAAATTAATAGGAGGAGAAAAAATTAAAATTAGAAAAGAAAATAGAATAAAAAATACTATACAAAAGATCAGTGAAATGAGGAAATTAAAAAATAAAACCGACACACCATTGGCCCAACTAACCCCAAAAAATAAAAAGAGGGAGAAGACCCAAATCAATAAAATCAGAGATGAAAAGGGAGATGTAACAATAGATACCACAGAAATAAAGATAATCCTCAGGAATCACTACAAAGAGCTGTATGCCAACAAATTGGAAAATCTAGAAGAAATGGATTGCTGCCTGGACACGTACAATCCTCCAAAATTGAGTCATGAAGATGTAGAAAACCTAAACAGACCCATAACCAAGATGGAGATTGAATCAGTAATAAACACCTTCCAAACAAAGAGAAACCCAGGGCTGTATGGCTTCACTGCTAAATTCTACCAGACAACATTTAAAGAACTAATTTCAATTCTTCTCAAACTCCCAAATTCCTTCAATAAGGCCAGCATCACCTTAATTCTAAAACCAGAAAAAGATACAGTAGAGGAAGAGAACGGTAGACCAACATCCCTACTGAACATAGATGTAAGAATCATCAACAAAATGCTAGCTAATCAAATCCAACAACACATCAGAAAGATTATTCACATGGAACAAGTGGAATTTATCTATGGTATGTAGGGATGCGTCAACATACACAAATCAATCACTGTCTTATATCACATTATCAAATTAAAGAATAAAAACCATATGCTTTTCTCAATAGATACAGAGATAGTTTTTGATAAAGTACCATGTCCTTTTGAAATTGGATAACAAAAGAATATTCCTCAACACAATAAAGGCATTATATGACAAATGCACAGACAGGATCATATAGTATAGAGAAAAGTTGGAAGCATTTCCATTAAGATCCAGAGCCAGACAAGGATGCCCAATTTCACCATTGCTATTCAATACAATACTGGAAGTTTTATCCAGAGCCATTAGGCAAGAAAAAGAAATCAAAAGTATACAAATGGGAAAGGAGGAAGTCAAATTAACCCTGTTTGCTGATGACATGCTTATGTACGTAGAGGGTAACCAAAAGACTCTTCTAAGAGACTATTGGAATTCATAAGAGAGTTTGGTAAAGTTGCAGGATATAAAATCAATACACAAAAATCAATAGCCTTTGTACACAGACAATGCCATGGCTGAGAAAGAACTTTTAAGAGCTGTCCAATTCACAACAATAATTTTAATACTTTGGAATAAATTTAACCAAAGAGGTGAGATATCTCTATGATGAAGATAACAAAACATTAAATAAATAGAAGAAGACACAGTAAAATGGAAAAATCTTCCATGTTCATGGGTTGAGAGAATTAATATAAAAATGTCCATACTACCAAAAGCAATTTACAAATTCAATGTGATCCCAATAAAAATACCTATGGCATAATTCTTAGATTTAGAAAAATCAATGCTAACATTTCTATGGAAGCATAAGAGACCCCAAATAGCTAAAGCAATTTTAAACAACAAAAAAAAGAGATACTACAACAGGGTAATTCTAATCAAAACAGCCTGGTAATAGCACAAAAGCAGATGTGTAGACCAATGGAACTGGAAAGAAACTTCAGAAATTAGTACATGTATCTAGCAACTAATGTTTGACAAAGGAGCTAAAATCAATCCCTGCGGAAAGGACAGCCTCTTCTACAAATGGTGCTGGGAAAATTGGATCTCCACATGCAGAAGTATGAAGCAAGACCCTTACATTACACCTTATACAAAAACCACTCAAAATGAATAAAGGATCAAAATCTACAACCTGATACCATCAAATTACTAGAGGAGAACATTGGGAACTCCACAAGATATTGGTATAGGCAGACTTCTGGGGAAAAAAAAAAACCCAGTAGCACAGGCAATCAAAGCAAAAATTAACAAATGGGATTACATCAAGCAAAGAAGCTTCTCACTGCAAAGAAAACACTCAGCAAAATGAAGAGAGAACTGAAAGAATGGCAGAAAAATATTTGCAAGCTATGTAACTGATAAAGGATTAATATCCAAAATCCATAAAGAGCTCAAGAAAATAAACAACAAGAAAACAATCCAGTTAGAAAAGTACAAAGAACTTCAATGGGCATGTTTCAAAAGAAGAAATGCAAATACCCAACAGGCACGTGAAAAAATGCTCAGGATCACTAGCCTTTAGGGAAATGTAAATCAAAACCACAATGAGGTTTCACCTCACCCCAGTTAGAATGGCTGTCATAGAAATCAATAACCAATAAATCCTAATCCACCTTTGGTGATACTATAAACTAGTACAACCATTGTGGAAGACAGAATGAAGATATATCAGAAATCTGAAACTAGATTTACCATATGATCCAGCCATCCCATTCTTGGAAATGAAATGAAATCAGCATATGAAAGAGTTATTGGGGCTGGCGCCATGGCTCACTTGGCTAATCCTCCACCTGCGGTGCCAGCACCCCGGGTTCTAGTCCTGGTTGGGGTGCCGGGTACTAGTCCCGATTGCTCCTCTTCCAGTCCGCTCTCTGTGATGGCCCTGGAGGGCAGCAGAGGATGGCCGAAGTGCTTGGGTCCCTGCACCCACATGGGAGACCGGGAGGAAGTACCCGGCTCCTGGCTTCGCATCAGCGCAGCGCCAGCCATAGCGGCCATTAGAGGAGTGAACCAATGGAAGGAAGACCTTTCTCTCTGTCTCCCTCTCTCACTGTCTATAACTCTACCTGTCAAATAAAAAAAAAAAGAGTTATTGTACCCTTATGCTTACTGGAACTCAATTCACAATAACTAAGTTATGCTATCAACCCAGATGTCAATAATTAACTGTTGAATGGAGAAAGAAATGGTGATATATACATAGTAGGGAATACCACTCAGCCATAAAAAACAATGAAATCCTGTCTTTTGTAACAAAATGGATGTAACTAGAAACCATTAAAAAACTTAGTGAAATAAGCCAGTACCAAAAAGACAAATATTGTATGTTTTCCCTGATCTGTGGTAACTAATAGAGTACAAAAAAATGTAATGTATATGAGTGAAATTGACCTTTTGGGATTCAATGATTGTTTTCAGCCCTTGTCTTTACTGTTGATGAACAGGTTTTTTATGATTAACATTTGTTGTTATTCACTTAGTGTAGTATTAATCTTATGAGTGTAAAATAAATTGATCATTGTAAAAATTATAGGAAAGAATAAGAAAGGAAGGAGGTGGGATGGTGGAAGTGTGTGTGGGAGTGATGGTAGGATGGGAAGTATCACTGTACTCTTAAACCTATATATATATGAAATACATAAAATTTGTAAACTTAAAAAATTTTTAAATTAAAAAAATGGGTCACTGCATGGATGAATTTGTGTTCTGGTAATGTTGGGCTTTACTACAATTATTTCCTTTCAAATGGAAGAAAAATGATTTACATAGTCTTGGGGAAAAAGCTCATGGAAATGGAATTTGAAAGTTTATTTTGTTGCAAAAGGATTTTGAAATCATGCATAGTTTTTCCATAACATGCATTTCATGAGCTTTATGAAGACTTATTTTGTGTGCATGGTTTTCAAAATATTTTTGTGCCATGTACAGAGTGTCAGAACTGAATTGGGGTGCCCACATTACCATGCAATGGGATAAGTTGTCATTTGGGACACCAGTATCCTATGTCAGGTTCAAGTCCCTGTTGATCAGCTTCCAATCCAGCTCTCTGCTAATGTACCTGGGAAGGCAGTGGAAGATGGTACAAGTGCTTGGGCCCCTGCCACCCATGTGGGAAACCCAAATGGAGTTCCTGGCTTCTGGCTTTGGTCTGGCACAGACATGGCTATTGTAGCAATTTAGGCCTCTTTCTCTCTCTCTCTCTCTCTCTCTCTCTCTCTCTCTCTCTCTCTCATTCTCATGTATCTCTCTTCATCACTTTTATTCACTGCCTTTCAAATCAACCAATTTTAGAAAAATGGAATTGAATTCTAGTACACCCAACTGGTATCTACTGGAGTACTCCACATATTTGGTGTCAGAGGTATTGTTTTGAGTACACAGTAAATGAGAGTATGACTACATATCAGGAGTCTCTTTTTCAGCTACAGTTGGCTAGACCACTTCTGCATGAATTTCACCATGGCATGATTCCTCTCTTGAGGGTATCTCTGAATTAGTTGGTCAGTCAGATGCTGGCTACAAGCTGTCACCTTGGTTGGAGCCATAATCTCCAGAGTGAGGAGGCTTCTATCCTAGGATGATTCTTCAAAAAAGGATGGTGCTGTGAGCAGTTAGTAGCCAGTAGTCACGACAACCAGAGGACGGCAAAGGGGATCTGGGTGGGCCATTAACAGCATCTCTTCCAGTCATTTCCCTTTTGGAGGAGGACAGGTGGAATAAATTCACATTCAAGGCCTTCAAGTGAAAAGTGAAGCAGTGATGCCCATAGTGGTGAACAAAGGAAGGCCAGAGCACCACCCATCAAGTCCTATACTGTCTCCTCTTGTGCTTCACTTCAAATCCTCCCTACTTCACCTCTCGTCCTATACCTATCAGCGTGTCTGGTTCACACAGGAATAGGCACTCTCAATTCCTTCCAGGTGTAGTTTGAATCTTCTGAATCCTTCCCCAGAGTTTCCCTGTTACTGCAAGCAGCAGGAGGCACCCATTGAAATGCATTCACTTTCAAGCTTACACAAGTGAGCTGGTAGGAGAGACCTAAGGCCAAATGTACCAACTCTTGACTCATGAGAGATAAGTGTTTATCCCTTTCTTTCTCCAGCTAGATATTTCTGAGTTCATTTCTTAAGGCTCCTCAGAAAGTTGCTTTGATATCAATCACTTACCTGTAAAGATGGGAAACACACTGTCAAATTTTCAAAATAATCTCTGATACTCAAGCTGCAAGGTAATGGGTACTTTAACCAAGCAGTTGTAACAGGAGACAAAGGAGCTGTTTCCCTATTCGTAGCATTGTGAGGGCTTTACAGAGAAAAGAGATACAAGCGGATGTGGCCCATTTCAGGCCATTAAGTCCTAGTCTCTGAAGTGTTGACTGCATGAAGGAACTTAGAGGGAGTGAGTTAGTCTCTTGGTAGCAGAGAACAAAGGGGTCAATCTATGTTTGGAGCAGAGAATTTTCTAGTTCTCTCCATCACCTTATATTGGTTCTCCCTCCTTTCCTGTTCCCCACTCTGCCACTCAGACCCGCCCTCTGAGATTAAACTACCTCCACAAGCCATTGTCTCTATCTGAGCCTCTGTTTTTATGGAAAACTCATGCTAATACAAAGGGTGATAGTAATTCATTTCTATTCCATATTCTGAGGGCACAGATACATCAGTATCCTATCCTACATCAGATATCCAACAACATGAAGCAACATAGTCATATTTTAACTCCTCTATTTATTGTATAATTAATTCTAGTTAATTAATTGTCCATTAGAATTAAAACAGCATAGTTTGATGTGCTGTATTAAAATAGAAATTGTCACACATAAAACTACTTAGTTATTGCATGAGTACTGTTTTGATGTGACAGATATTTTACTTTCATTTCTCTGCTTTCATAGAAGCTGTATGGATGAATCCAGTTTTGTAAATCTTTCAACTTCCTCGGTTGAAAAGGGAAAGATGTAAAATATTTTATTACCATTTTAATGAATTCAGAAAAAGACAAAACAAATAAATCAAAACAAACAAACACACCCTCTCAATTACCACCAGCTAAGAAAATCTAACAGCAAGCGGACATATGTTGCCTGTTGATGTTGAAACATATATTTCACTTCTTTTTTTCTTATTACTTATTTAGTTCTTTAGTTGATGTAAGGGAGAGGAGAAAAGGGCATTAAAAGAGATTCTCCAAGCATTAATTGTACAAATATTTTGATGATGAAGATCAATTTAGTATTTCACTTCATCAACTCAGAGTTGTCATCGCTTCAATCAAATTGCACCAAAATAACATACTATTTGGCAATTCTGAAAACAAGCACCAGGTGAGTGCTCAATAAATATTGGTTTGAAATACATAAAGGAGATGAATTAGGGGAATGGGTTTAAGGCTTTGCTTATGTGCAGAAAAGAATATTGTTTCCAACTTAGTGTTTCCGATCCCGAGCATGAATAAAAGCTGATGATGGCAATGCTTGAAAAAGCAGCAGTTAGTAAATATTCTTAGACTGAATCCACAGTTGTTGAAAGCTTTTTCAACAAAAAAGAGCCATTTGTGTCATTTTCAATTTTCATTTGATTTTTATTTTTTGTCCTTTAAAAACCTTTTTAACTATTGCTAATTATTTAAGGAATGAGACAGGCCTTGTGATTGTTTCTGTAGCATTGCAATATTAATTTTCCTGCCAGAAAAACTGTCCAAATATCTTTTGTATAATAAATGGTGCTTACTTATTAATAGGAAGTAGAATTTTTTCTTTTATTGGTTCTTTTGATGTTTTGTTTCAATTAAAGCACAGTCTGCCAGCAGAGGTGTAGGTATCTGTGGCATCACAGTAGCAGCTGCTGAGTTCTTCCTATCAGTGTGCAGTGCACCATAGGCCTCGAGGCACACAGACTGGGTTCCAAACTTGCCTCTGCCATGGACTGGTTTTCACCATATGACCTCTCATGGCCTCATTTTTTATCTACAAAGTAGCAAATATATCAATATGTCCCTCGCAGAATTGCTCTAAGGGATAAGCACTAATCATAGTGTCTGGTATGTACAAAGAGCTTAAATTCATTGTGCATGTTTTTTTAAACACAAGGTTCAGACTCATGTGTTTTCAATGGAAACATGAGGGTACTTTTAAAAGTTCATGAAAATGTGTGTTGTATTTTAATTCCATTAGCCCAACAATCTTTTTTCTTAAATATTGACAGACACATACACAGACACACACACACATACACAGAGTTCTTCCATTTGATGACTCACTTCCGAAATGTCGGTAACAGTGGGGGCTGGTCCAAACTGAAGCCAGAAGTCTGAAATTCAATCCAGGTCTCCCACGTTGGTGGCAGTGACGCAAGTACTTGACCCATCACTTGCTGCCACATAGGGTGCAATTAGCAGAAAGCTGAGGGGCTGGTACTGTGGTGCAGAAAGTTAAGCCATGGGGCCTGCAGCACCGGAACCATATAGGTATGGGCACCAGTTTGAGTTCTGGCTGTTCTACTTCTGATCCAGCTCCCTGCAAATGTGCCTTGGAAAGCAGCACAGCATGGCCCAAGTTCTTGGGCCTCTGCACCCACGTGGGAGTAGGAGACCCAGATGAAACTCCTGTCATCAACTTGGCCCAGTCCTGGTCATTACAGCCATTTGGAGAGTGAACCAGAGATGGAAGTTCTTTCTCTGTCTCTTCCTTTTTCCTTTGTAACTCTGCCTTTCAAATAAATAAATAAATCTCTTTCTTGCAGATTTTAAAATTTTATTTAAGTTATATAAGTTTCACGTATTTCATATATACAGATTTAGGAGCATAGTGATACTTCCCCCCCAACCCTCCCTCCTTCCCACTCTCCAGCCTTTCTTCCTCTTTCCTTTCCCATTCCTACTCTTAATTTTTACAAAGATCTACTTTCAGTTTACTTACTGATCATAAAGTTAACCCTACACTAAATAAAAGAGTTCAACAGATAGTATGAAGAGCAAAACCACTGTTCCTCAGCAAAAGAGACAAGGGCTGTAAACAATCATTGAATCTCAAAAAGTCCATTTCACTCCAAAACATTACATTTTAGATATGCTATTAGTTACCTCAGATCAGGGAAAACATATGATATCTGTCTTTATGGGACTGGCTTATACTTAGTGAAATGAATCTTTAAAAAAAAAAAAAACAGGAAGTTGGAATCAGGAGTGGAGCTGAGACTTGAACCCAGGCATTCCTCTATGAAATACAGGTGTCGTAAGTGCCAAATGTCTGCCCCTCCATAAAATTTCTGAAGCCTCTTCATATACTTCTAAATCTTTTCTTTACAGTTTTACACTGAACCATGGGATAAGTGATGGTATTCTTTGAAATAAAGTTAAAGCATTAGTTTGTATCACTTTAAAAACCATTTTAGAACATCTACATAGAAAGATACAGTGGCTAAGATGAGGAAATTATAAATGACTACAAAAATCTTATAAAACTTGATAATATGATGGATTGTTATGGATTGCAATGGTTTATTTTGATTCATAAAATATTTCTGATTACTTTATGAAGAGAAGCACACATCTACTCATGTATATATAGAAAGCTAGGAAAAGCCAGTAAAGTACAAAGATGGAAATAAAAAAGTTTGTCACGGTAAAACTACTACTCAAACAGTACTTTATACTTTGTCTGTGTGGGTCCAAACTGTTGAAATCTTTACTTAGTATATGCTAAGTAGATCTTCTGTATATATATATATATATATATATATATATATATGTATGTATATATATATATATATAAAGATAATTGAAAATGAATCTTGATGGAGAATGGGATGGGAGAGAGGAGAGTGGGAGGTGGGATGGTTGCGGGTGGGAGGGAGGTTATGGGGGGAAAAGGCCACTATAATCCAAAAGTTGTACTTTGGAAATTTATATTAAATAAAAATAAAAAAATAATAAAAAAAGTTTGTAAAAATGGACATTATGAAAAAATATTCATGAATCTCAAAATTTTTTCACCAAAATAAACTTATTTAATTTCATTTTCCATGAACTTTTTGAAGTACTCTCATATATTTATACATACATACATATAAATACACAATATATATGCACATATAATAGGTATACTTAGTATTTTGGTTTATATCTTTTTAGTCTTTTTCACTTTGTGTACATATTTGTATATATGAATTTTTTTAAAGATCTGCTTATTGTATTTGAAAGTCAGTTAAACAGAGAGAGAAGGAGAGGCAGAGAGAGAGGTCTTCCATCCAATGGTTCAGTCTCCAATTGGCTGCAATGGCCAGAGCTGCGCCAATCTGAAGCCAGGAGCCAGGAGCTTCCTCTGGGTCTCCCACCCACCCGGGTCTCCCACGAACTTGGGCCATCTTCCACTGCTTTTCCAGGCCATAGCAGAGAGCTGGATCGGAAGTGGAGCAGCTGGGACCCGAACCGGCGCCCATAAGGGATACTGGCACTGCAGGCAGTGACTTTGTCTGCTATGCCACAGTGCCAGTCTCTCTCTCTCTCTCTCTCTCTCTCTCTATATATATATATATGTGTGTGTGTGTATATATATATATGTGTGTGTATATATATATATATATATACATATTCAATTTTTAGTCTTGTTACTTCTGGCTATACCATGAATAGACTTTTACAAACTGTTATTTTTGCTTAAAATATATAATAAGTAGTTCTCTTTGATCTAAAATAAAATATTCTTCTGCAACATCACTTTTAAATCTCACTGTTCTAGTGAACAGTGTAAACATGTATCATAATTTATTTTACCAATCCCCAATAGTAAGTGTTTTTATTGCTTTTAACACTTCGTTGGTATAAATAATGCAGTGACAATCTTCTACACCATGACATCCCATTTGATTTTCAGAAGATGATTTCACAGAGAAAATAACAGTCATCATAGGGGATGTCCTCATCACCCTGTCACAAACTCTGTAACTTACCTGGATCCTCCACCTGTTACCTCCTTCCCTAAGTGTTCTAGAATATACTGTGTTTTCAGATAAGATGTCCTTGATTATCCCTTATCTTTCCTGTGTCTGAACTTTTTCCCCTTTGCTAGGTCTTTCCAATACACATTTCATCATACTTAAGTATTTACCACTAAGAAAAATAAAAATATAAGCACTTCATTAACTTTATATCTAGCCCCAGCAACTCCCTCTTGCCTCTACATTTTCTTAGCCAGCATTTTTTAGAAGATACACAAATGTTGTCCAAACTTGGAAAGTTTTTCTGTTTGCTTTTGAACACCACTCTTCCACATGCCCATATCTATTCATTCATAGAGTGTTATTAATATCACCATTTAAATAACTCTCCAGTCTCTTCATTTCTTTTCATTTTTAACTTAAACCATTGACATCTCTTGCCTAGATCACTGTAGACCTGGATCCTAATGGGTCAACTCATCTATTCCAGCTCTCTTTCAAATTGTTTTTTACCATAAGAAGCAAAGACAACTTTTCAATGGCCAATCTAATCATGTCAATGCTGTCCCCTTTCCAAGACAGATGCACACCTAGACATCCTTTCAGTAGCTTCTCTCTATATTTCAGATAAAAAAAAAAAAAAACCATTAACTGCACAAGTAAGACTGTCTAAACCGAGCCTGTCCTACTTCTCTTAACCTCATTTCTTATTAAGCTGCCTGTTATTCTCTCTACCTCATGCAGACTATGGATAATGCGATGCTTTTCTCTGTGGCAGGTCTTTGCAGGTGCTCTCCCCTCCACCCAAGAGTCCTATTCACAACAGGATCCTCACTCCCCTATGTCTCATGGATTTATCCATATCCATAACATTTTAGTTCTACATCATTGCCCACAGAGAAACCTTCTGGGTCATGCTCACCCACACACACTTCACACATAATCAAGTAGAACACTTTCCCTTGTCAGAGCAGCAAGTGCATACTTACATGACTGTTTTAATACCTGGCTTCCTTACTACATGGTGAGCTTCACAAGAATGGGGATAGTGTTTGTGTTCACCATTGCATCTGCAGCATTTAACACAATGCCAGGCTACAGGTAGGCTCTTACTAAATACACTTGTTGAGTCAAAGGATGAATGAATACCAATCTGCCTTATACCCCCACTATATCACTAAAACTGCTTTTCCTAAAGATGTTAGTCACCTTGTTGGTACATTGGATAGATATTTAAAATTTCTTCTCTCACTTAACAGCTCCACAACATGTGAGACTTTTTAAACCTGTGATTCATTAAAAATTTTCTTCATTTTCTTTCTAAAGCAATGAATGTCTTGAACGTCTAGGTGTCTTCATTCTCAGGCTCTTTACTTGACTTCTCTTCCTTTGTTCCTTACTGGAATGTTAATGATCTACAAGATTCCTTTGTTTTCAGCCTTTCTACTAAGCAGTGATATTATCTGCTCTCATTTCTGCAATTAACATGTTTCTTCTGATGACTTTCAAATCTACATTCCCAGCCCATATCTTTCCCTGGCCTCTGCACGTGTATATCCCATGACCTATTGTAGAACTCTACAATCAGTGTCTTCAAAGCACCTTTAACATATCATGTATAACATTGGTCTTTTTGCCTTCCACACTCACTTCTGCTCTTCAGTGTTCTCTAACTCAATGAATGACACCATAACCCATGCAGTTTGCTAAGCTGGAAATCTGGTAGTCATAAATGGTTTCTCTATTTAATCTTCTAACGCATCAAATATCCAAGTCCTGTTACATCTGTTTAATTCCCTGGTGACTTATGTGTTTCTCTATCTTCACTACCATTACCCTAGTTAAGACCACCAATGTTCTTTCTCAGATTACTGCCAACTATCTTGTTTTCCATGGCTTGTTTTCCATTCTTGAATCCTTTCTGTTTTTGAAGTTAAAGTCATCTCATTTGACCATTTAATACTGCTATTCCCCTTGGAAGGATTTCTTCATTGATAAGCAACAGCTTCTTTGCAGTATTTATAATGCCATTCCTAGGTCTTAAGCTGCATCTCTGGCCTTAATCTATTAGTAGTCTATTTCCAAGTTATGCTGACCTTCGTTCCCTTCCATCTGCTAACCTATCACACCTTTTCTCACCTCAGGACCTGCATTCAAGAGCGTCTCACCCTCTTCTTGCAGTACTCTCCACTCACTCTTCACCTACATAACTCCTATTCATAGCTCATATATCAATTTAAAATCACTTCCTCTAGAGAACTTCCCCAACCCCCATTGCCATTGCAGTTTAGGTTATGCACAGTACTTCTATTGCTCCCATAACATGCTGAACTTGTTCTGTGTGATTATGTGTCATATTTTACTATAATTATATCTACTTAATCATGTCTTTTCCATTATATCACAAGCTATGTGATGGCAAGGATTATGCCTCCTTGTAAAATGTTTATATCCTCCAGCACAGACCCAAGCTCAATGCACATAATATATAGTAACTAACTGAATGAGATTTTCTCAATTTATTATTTTTATGAGTATGTTTTATAACAGTAAAGCAAATTAGGATTATAGAGATAAAATTTACATGTAGTTTTATATTTTGGTATTAACACATCCAGTTTCTAGATAACAAGGGTCAAGAACCAGATTTGAACAGGCTGTTTTATAGAGTATATTAATGTAGTTGTTAAATGCTTTGTGGTCTTGCAGAAAAAGATCTTATCTTTTGGGGACATTAATTTTGTTATCTGAAGCAAAACACTGAAATTGATGGTCCCTAATGTTCCACACAATCTAAGATTATATGAAATCACAAGTATTTTGATACTCCTAAAAACAAACCATAAAACACCAACACGGAGTAGTTCATAATGGTGTTGTTGAATTTGGTGGTGTGGGGGGGGGGGAGGCAGGGGTTTGATTGTTCTGCAAAGCTAAGAGTGTTCTATTTAAAAATTCTGGTAGTCTAACCTGATGGTCCATAGAATGGCAAAAGGAGCCTCATCAGGTGGTACTGTAAGTCAGAGTTCTGCATCATAAACCACAGGTGCTGAGAAGCAACTTTAATAAAGAGAATGTAGGAGGACACCTATTTAGCAGCAGTGGAACTAAATAATGCAAAGATAGCTAAATTGAAGAATGATAAATGATGTCGAAGAGGTGAAAAGGAATAGACCAGGTATTGCTACACAGCTGTGGCTTTGGTTTAAAAATGGCTGGCTGATTCCAGAAGCTGTCACAGCATAGGAAGTATAAAACTTCCCTCACTGAAGCAATATATCAGCCACCCAAACCTCCTCCTCATCAGTCAAGCTTGTTGGCCTTTGACTCCACACACTCTTTGTGACACTGTTATCAATGATACTTCAGAAACATCTGTTCCAGAGCTGTCCGTTACTGCCATGGCAGACAGCAAATCTAATGACACCCAGAAAGAATGACAGGAGACCCATTAACGTGTAGTGGTGGCATGAAACAACACAATAACCGCAATCAAAGCTAGCTGACTCCATCAGCATTTCAATGCCTAGCTAACTTGCTAGCACCAATTTGGAAAGATTTCTGTGTTCATGATGTCATCGAGAAATAAGTCAATGAATGATTTAAATTATCACATTGTACAAGGGATGGGATGCTTCCTATAAGGCCAAGTAACATTAAGTTGAAGATGATGATGGGTCATTTGGGATAGGGGTCAATTCTTTTTATTTGTACAAGATACCTGCAGTAATGGTTTGCATATAGTGTTCTTTTACCCAATATTCATTTATTCACTCACTCATTCATTCGTTTACTCTTTGATTTGGTTAGCAAATATTTGAATGGCTACTCTTCTAGAATATATTCTTTTCTGAGAATATACCAATGAATAAAACAGATAAAAATATTAACCTTCGTGAGACTTACAGTTGAGTGGTACAAGAAAAATAAAACAAACAGACAAAGCCACAGGGAATGGAAGCTGAAATGGAAAGACAGTTCTGTAATTTAAATCTGGAGGGTAGAAAAGGCTTCTCTAACCATTTCACACTTGATTGCAGAAGGGGTGCGATAAGGAAGAGAGTCGCTTCCTTCTTCTGAAGCAGAGGTTACAGTAATGCGGAGACACAGGGGGCAGCAATGGATTTTCAGTTTAGAGCAAGAACACAGAGGCCAGTGTGGCTGTCAGAGTCAGAGGGAGAAAATGCAATAGTATTCCACGCTAACTTATAAAACTGCATTCTCTCTCCCTTTAGGGATCTTCTTAATGATGTTTGACATGTAGTCCCTAAATGATATTCTGAAGTTCTCCTTTCCTGATTATTTTTGGCAATGGCAAGCATGTTCCAGGCTGCTGGTAGCCATAAACACTCCCAAGGAAAACAGTTACTCTATGTAGATACCAATTAATTTCATCACTGGTGAGACCATGTGTGAGCAAAATTCTTAAGATTGGAGAAACCACATTAGCAGTTTCCCTCTTGTCTCAACCTGCTTGTGTTAAAGAGATTTGAAACAATACATCTAAGGACTATGGGAATTAATAACAACAGAAGGCTGGTATAGTTGGCTTACTGTAGGAAGAATTGCCACTCTGCTGACCTTTTGTGAGGGAAGGAACCGAATTTTGGTTCACCAGAGGCAAGAGACCTCTGGAGCAGACCCTAAGTGTAGGAGCTGGACGAATGGAAGGTGAAAGGGGCAGAGGCAGAGTAACATGGAGGGAGGATGGCGAGCCAAAAACTGAAAGCATTCATAGTCTCAAAGTGTTGACAATTATGGGCATCTAAAGACAATGTAAATTCATTCATTTCTCCTTCATTTCCTTGAGGTTTTTTCTGTAGATAAAAGTAATATGATCAACCTTCATATGAATACTTACCTATTCATTGTCTTTAATTACAAAAATGTCTATCATATAAACCTTGTAACAAGGAATATAAAAGAAAGATCACGAGGGAGAACAATCACTAAAAATATCAGTCATTTAAAGCTATATTGACAAAATTTATATTCCACTAAAGAATTTTAAGGTTAAGGTTGGCTATTGCATGTTCACTTTTCATTATGAAAAATGTTCTCAGAAATAAGAACCATTTGGGAAAGCAAACTTAATTCTACCTCATACTAAATGGAATCCCCAATCCTCTGGTATCTCTGCAACCCTCTGCCCCCACCCTCTTCAGCTTCTCTTAATGCTACTTCTTGAAAATGGAAAAACATAACACAAGTGCTTATTTTTTTCTGAAAATATATCTTCCTCATTTTAACTGCAAATCGCTTTTTGAAGGCCTGGAGGATGCTGCATCAGCAATCAAAGAATCAAGAGTGTTAGAAAAACATTTTGTGAAGTACGGTACCAAGTAAAGTGAACACTCAGCAAGCACGTTTTTGCCTTTGTGTGTCACAGTTTGCCAGCTTGTTATGCACAAATGTGATTCATGTGAGTTTCCCACAGTCTGCGTATGTTTGCAGCAGTACCGCTGGCATTCTAAGATAGGCTGTGTGACTTATTTTTGGCATGGGAAAGAACTAACACATTTGCCTTTGGAAATGCATGGAAAAGCTATACATTCTAGTCAACATCTGTAAAATTTGTTTTGTTCAACATTGGCTTTTATTTCTACTTGATGATTAAGGGGCTGCTATTCATTAGTTTCAAAAATATGTATCCATGCATAGGGTATTTCTATTCCCTATTAATTTGTTTCTTCATAGGATATGAATGTTAAAATGATTCAACAGTATGTAAAGGTATTTTTAGAACGTGTGGTCATATCAACATTTTCATTTAAACAGCTAGGGAAAACACAAATCAGAAATTAAGAAGTTATAAGCAAGTCAGCAGTAGATAAGGCGATCTAGAAACATTTATTCTCCTGCCCTTTAGATTTTAGCCTGTGAATGTTTAGGTGGTTGTTTCCTATAAAGGACTAGTTAATTCAAGAATTTTTAATTAACAGGAATGCTGTAAGCATATTCTTATAACAATCTTTGTAAAGTTACTGGTAAAATAGATTAAAAAAAACTGACTGGAAACATGCAGTGACATAAGGCTTGTTAAATGGTGACAAAATATCTAGCTTGCACAATTTAATTGGAAATTAAATCCATTTAAACATTGGCCGCTGTCACAGTAAAACCTGACTTGTAGGTGCAACCCTTTTGCAGTATTTTCACATGTGCATTTTACAAGCCATTTAAAATCAGTATGGACAAAATTGAACAAATCAATACCTTCCACAAATTTTGTCCTTCAATGGTTTGTATAAAAGTATATTTGCTTATACAGGCAACAAACATGGGCATCATCCCTTACTCCTCTCTTTTGCCCCCTCACCCCACAGCTAACTAATCAGAAAAGTCCTGGGGCCAGCTCTGTGGTGCAATGGGCTAAAGGCTCGGCCTGCAGCACCAGCATACCATATGGACGCTGGTTCAAATCCCAGCTACTTCAATTCTGATCCAGCTCTCTGCTGTGGCCTGGGAAAGCACTAGAAGATGGTCTGGGTCCTTGGACCCCTGTATCCACATAGGAGACCCGGAGAAGGCTCTTGGCTCCTGGCTTTCAATCAGCACAGCTCCGACTGTTGAGCCAATTAGGGAGTGAACCAATTGGGGAGTGAACAGACAGATGGAAGACCTCTCTCTCTGCTTCTCCCTCTCTCTCTGTGTAGCTCTGACTTTCAAGTAAAATGAATAAATATTTTTTTAAAAAGTTCCTATCAATTATACATATAAAACTTCTCTCATATCTTTCAAATTAGTATAAGATCTCATGGGAACTATGAGCTCACGAGAACTATGTATTATGAAAAAGACATGTATAGATTTAAAAAATTTTTACACTAAAATAAATTTATTTTCTAATTCCATTTCCACCAATATTTTTTAAAGACTTTATTTATTTATTTGAGAGGTAGAGGTACAGAGAGAGAGAGAGAGAAATCTTCCATCCACTGGTTCACTCCCCAAATGGCCTCAATGGTCAGAGCTGGGCCAATCTGAAGTCAGGAGCCAGGAGCTTCTTCCAGGTCTCTCACATGGGCACAGGGGCCCAAGTACTTGGGCCATGTTCTACTGCTTTCCCAGGCCATAGCAGAGAGCTGGATCAGAAGAGGAGCAGCCTGGACAAAAACCGGTGCCCATATGGGATGCTGGTGCCGCAGGCAGAGGCTTAGGCCACTATGCCACAGCACAGGCCCCTCCACAAATATTTTTTACGCATCCTGGTATTTCTGCTTCTCTCTTTCCTACCGGGACTTCCTTAAACACAACTGCCATGATTCCTTACCTAAGTTGCTAAAATACCCTTCTAAATAGTTATTTTTTTTAATAACAATGATCTTATAAAAATCCACTAAATTCCTGTTATTCTTTTCCTTAGAAAGGAAGAATTGCTCTCTTTGCTCTAAGGATGCAGACTTAAATGCTGAGGATGACCCTTAAGAACCTGTTCCACATCACTCTCCATTCACTGTCTGAATTGCGGCTAGGCAGACTTCCTTTCAGTTCCTGCAATGTGTTCTGTTGCTTCCTGCTTCAGGACCCTCTCTTGTATTTTTCCCTTTTCTTTTCTCTTTTCAAATCCCAGCCTAGAGAAGATTCCTCTGTTATACAATCTTTTGTGTCTTTTCAGCATACTGATCAAAATGGTAATTAATTTTTGAAAGTAATATTACTTGTCTTTCTCAAAAGAATGGAAGTTCCAAGAAAGCCAATATCACTATTATATATGATCATATCCTCCACAGGGATATGATCACCATCACAAAGGTATTCGATATACCCATTCTACCAAATATCATATTTTAGCTTACTTAGCTTACCTTAAATGTGCTCAAAATATTTATATTACATTAGCCTAGATTTGGGCAATGTCATCTAACACAAAATTTACTTTATAATAAAGTATTGACTATCTCATATAATTTATTGAATACTGCACTGAAAGTACAAAAAGTTTGGGTGATTCCCTCCTTTTCCATTGTTTTGAATAGTTTAAGGAGAATTGGATTAGTTATTTAAAAGTTTGGTAGAATTCAACAGTTAAGCCATCCAGTCCAGGGTTTTGTTTTTTGGAAGGGTTATTGTGACTGATTGAATCTCTGTTTTGGTTATTTGTCAACTTGGGTTTTCTATGTCTTTGTACCTCAATTTTGGTAAATTGTATGTGTCCAGATATCTATCCATTTGCAGATATTCCAATATATTGGCATTTAGGAGTTTGTAGAATTCCTGATTATTTTTATTTTATTTCTGTAGTATCCATTGTAACATTTCCTTTTTCATCTCTGATTTTATTAAATTGTGCCTTTTTTTTGTTAGGTGGGCCAATTGTTTATCAATTTTGTTTATTTATTTTATTTTATTTATTTGACAGGTAGAGTTATAGACAGTGAGAGAGAGAGACAGAGAGAAAGATCTTCCTTGCGTTGGTTCATTCCCCAATGGCTGCCACGGCCGGCGCTGTGCTCATTCGAAGCCTGGAGCCAGGTGCTTCTTCCTGTTCTCCCATGCGGGTGCAGGGCCCCAAGCACTTGGGCCATCCTCCACCACCCTAACCTCCCGGGCCACAGCAGAGAGCTGGACTGGAAGAGGAGCAACTGGGACTAGAACCCGGAGCCAATATGGGATGCTGCTGCTGCAGGATTAACCAAGTGAGCCAGGGTGCTGGCTCCCAATTTTTTTTTTAAACAGTTCTTTATTTCACTGATCTTTGGCATGTTTATATTAATTTTATTAGCTATTTTTTGTTATTTCTCCCTACTAATTTTGAGTTTGGCTTTTCTTGGTTTTCTAGGTCCTTAAGATGTATTGTTAAATCACTTACTTGATGCATTTTCAATTTCTTGATGTAGGACGCTAACTGCTATCAGTTTAAGACACTGCTTCTGCTGTACCCCATACATTTTGACATATTCTACTGCCATCTTCTTTCATTCCTAAGAATGTTTTGATTACCCTTTTGATTTCTTCAATGACTCACTGTTCAGTCAAGAGTAATTTGTTCAGTCTCTATGTATGTGTATAATTTCTAGAGTTTCTTATGTTAGATTCCAGCGTCATTCTATTGTGGTCAGAAAGGATACATGGTACAATTTCAATTTTTTTTAATCTGCTGAGACTTGTTTTATGTCCTAGCATATGATCTATCCTAGAGAAAGCTCCATGCATTGATGAAAACAGTGTATTCTGTAGCTTTGGGATGAAATGTTCTATAGTTATCAATTAGATCAATTTGGTCAATAGTGTGGTAAGCACTGTTGTTTCTTTGTTGATTTTTTTGTCTAGTTCATTTGCCTATTGGTGAAAATAGGATGTTAAAGTCGTCCCCCATTATTATTGCATTGGAGCTTATGTCTCCCTTTAGATCCATTAACATTTGTTTTAAATAGCCAGTTATCCTAACATTGGATGCATATTCTTATACTATAGTCACATCTTACTGTTGAGTTGATACCTTAGTCATTATATAATGCTCTTCTTTGTGTCTTTTAACAATTTCATAAGAAACTGTAAAACTGTTTTCCAAAGTTTTTGTACAACTTTATTTTCCCACTTACCATATAGTTTCTTTCTGTATTCTAGTTGGTACTAGATGTTATCCTTTTTTTTTTTGTATTTTACCCATTCTGACACGTTTACAGCTGTAAATAATTGGAGCCTTATCTGCATTTCCCCAATAGCTGATGTTGAGTATCCTTTTCACATGCTTATTTTCCATTTCTATATCCTCTTTATGTTTAGTTATTTTACCTATTCTCTAATTGGATTGTTTTTTAACATTGAGTTTTGAATATTCTTTGTATATTGTAGATAGTAGGTCTTTTTGGAGATACAGTTTGCAAATTCTTGCTCTATATTCCCATCGCATCTTATTGGTTAGTTATGCTGTTCAGTTCTTCCATATTCGTGCTGATTTTTCTGTCTTGTAGTTGTATCAGTTAAAATGTTGAAGTCCTCCACTATAATTTTGGATTTGTCTTCTCCATTCAGATCTATTAGATTTTGTCTTGTTTGTTGTGAGATTCTGTTGGTTGGTGAATACATATTAAGGATGTCATATTTCCTGATGAATTGATTCTTTTGTCACTATCTTCTTTTCTCTGGTGATTTTCTTTGTTCCAATGTGTACTTCATCAGATATTAATATAGACATTCCAGCTTTCTTTTCATTAATATTTGCATGGTACTTTTTATTTTAAATTCAACCTACCAGTGTCATATTTGAAGTGTTTTTTTGCAGACATCATATTGCTGGATAATGCCTTTAATCCTCTGTCTCACTTGATGTGTTTAGACCATTTCCATCAAGATAGTTACTGATATGTTAGGGCCAAACTCTGCCATTTTATTATTTATTTTACATGTAACACTTTTTTTTTCTTATCTTCCTTTGAGTTATCTGAAAATTTGTTTTAGGATTCACTTTGACTTATTTATTTTTCTTTTTCAGTTTTTAAAAAACATTTTAGATTAATGTGCAACATTTTAACATACACAGAGCATAAACTAACCAAACTAGAATCAACCCTACCATTTCCTTATCTTTTGTTTGTGCTTGGAACCTAAAACTGTGCTGTTCCAGTTCTTTATATGGAATGTATTACAATACCTTGAGTTATAGTCACTCAACTGTGCTGCAAAATACCACAACCAGTTATGTTCAACATGCTATATTTGGTACTCAATATCCATCCTGCTCCCTCTATAGTTTTTATGAGAGTAGCAGTTTGTAACATTCTCTTACTTGACCTAGTGATTATAATGTAAATATTATATCATGTATGAGGAATTTTTAAAATATGTGTGGAAAATTGAATTAAAAATAAGTTTATTTTTGTATAAAAATGTTAAATCCATGCATAGCTCTTTTTTTTAAATATGCAGTTTCAAGAACTTTCTGAAGATCTCTCATATACTATGTATGATCAGAACATATTCTAATCAATTATTATTAGCATTTTATCACATCAAATGAAGTGTAGTAACCTTACCTCTGTTTGGGGTTCCTGCATTCCTTCTACTTTCAAAATATAATTGTCTTAAGTATTTCCTCTCTGTGTATTGTGCAACAGGTCAGATAGTGACAAAATTTTTTGTTTCAACCACCAAATATGTTGTAATATACTCATGAATAGGTTAATTTGTTACATTTATCCTTAGTTTTAGCCAGTCCAGTGTTCTTTCCTTTCTGCAATTCCAAATTTTTGTCTGTTCCCACTGCTTAACTGCTTGGAGAACTTCCTTTAGGCATTCTTTGTGAACAAATTTGATAACAACAAATTGTCTTAATTTAACCTGACAGTGTTTTAATTTTCCTTTCATTCCTGAATGATAATGTCATTGGTTACAGAATCTATAGTTGAAGGTCCATTCAATACTTGAAAGATATTCTGCCACTTCAGTATAGCATTCATGGTTTCAGATTAAATATCTCTTCATTCAAATTCACGTTCCCCTATAAGTATGCAGTTTCTCTCTGCTTGTTTTCAATGTTTTTGTTTGTCATTAGTTTTCAGAATAGTGATTTTGCTAAGTCTTGACATGGATTTTTTTTTTTTTATTTATCCCCATTTGGGCTTTGCTTAATTTCTTGTAGCTCTAGGTTTATGACTTGGTCAAACTTTGGAAATTTTGTGCTGTTATTTCTTGGCATATGTTTCCAGTTCCATTTCTTGTCTCTTCCCTTTGATTTCTGATGATATAAATTTTACTTCTTTTGTGTTTGGCCCACAGGCACACAATAGTGTTATTTTGTTTTTTGTTTTTTTCCTCTTTTGTTTGGACTGGATAAATTCTAAAGATCTTTAAATTCACTGATTCTATCCTCTATCCTCTATCATTTGCATTCTCTTAATTGAATCTATCCATTGACTTATTTATTTCAGTTATTCTATTCTTTTGGTTGTATAGTTTCCATTCGATTTTCCAGACTTAATTTTCTTTCTTTTAAAGATTTATTTATTTATTTGAAAGTCAGAGTTACACAGAGAGGGAAGAGGCAGAGAGAGAGAGAGAGAGAGGTCTTCCATCTGATGGTTCACTCCCCAATTGGCCACAATGGCCGGAGCTGTGCTGATCCGAAGCCAGGAGCCAGGAGTTTCTTCCAGGTCTCCCACGTGGGTGTAGGGGTCAAGGACTTGGGCGATCTTGTACTGCTTTCTCAGGCCACAGTAGAGAGCTGGATCGGAAGAGAAGCAGCTGGGACTAGAACCAGCGCCCATATAGGATGCCGGTGCTTCAGCCCAGGGTGTTAACCTACTGCACCACAGCTCCAGCCCCCAGAACTTAATTTTCTTTAAGAGTGTTTTTTCCATTCATTTCAAGAAAAATTGTAACTGCCTGTTGAAGTTCTTTCATGATGGATCCTCTAAAATTCTCCCCATCTAACTCCAACACTTGATTCATATTTTCATTTTGAATTCCTATTTAATTTCCCCTCCTTCTGTTAGAAGGCAGTCCTCCTGTTGATGTTTAGTGTGTGTAAGGGCTGGTTGAGTGTGTGTGTTCAGATTCATGCTTGGACTACCAATACCACTTGGCAGAGTGAGATACTGACTTAATATATATAAGTAGAATAGAAATTCAGCTTTTGCTCCCCACCCCATCTTCTAACACAACACTTTCCCAGAAAAGATGGGGCATTGACTCATACCACCTCATTGCTTTTGAGTAGCTCTGTGCCATCAGTTTTCCACTGAGCAACACTGATAGCAGGGAGAGTGGAAGCAAGGGAGTAAGTAGTTCACTCCACATTGTTGCTGCAGGGTGGGTAGGAAACTCTCAGCTCTCAGTTGGATACAAATGACACCAGATAAGGGGAGTGGGGGAAAGAAAAATGCTTGCTAGCTACCTTCACCTCTTATAGCATCCAATGACTTGATGCCAGGTGGGATAAAAACTCTGCTCCCCACTGAGCTTCCCTGACACCAAGGGCAGAGAGTAGAGTGTGACCAAGCCAAGCTCCCATGATTGGTCCATATTTTTGAAGCAGAGTGAAGGTGGAAGATAATTTTTGCCTTGGGCCCCAAGGAGTAGAGGGCAGGTGGAGTGTCAAGCAGCTTTCCTTAGCTTCACACTGTTCAGGCTTGTTCTCTTGGGTGAATGGTGAGGTACAACTCCCCACTGGACCTTGCTGACCTCTGTAGTTGGGCAAAGAGTAGAATGTTACTAGCAATGACTTACACTGCTTTGTGTAGTCTTACTGCCAGGTAGCATTGGAGCCAGAGTTCATCATTAGATTACATGAGTACGATCCTTTGGGGCACTGAGAGCTATGTCATGTTCCCCTGAAATGGGGAAGGAAGATCATGTCCCCATTTGGCCTGTCAATAGCTCATGCCAGGGAAATTGGAGCATAGCCTGTTTCTATCATACAAGAGAAGGGAAGATTAGCTCCCTCTAGTTCCAGCACGCAGGAAGGGAATGGCAGCACACTGTCTGCTTCACAGGCTGGAAAATGAAGATAAGTTCCCTACGAGGCCTTTCTAAAACCTCAGTGCAAGGTGGTATTTTTTTATTAGTGTTTAACTGAAGTGGGGTAGGTATTGTCAAAATATTTTTCTGTTGTTCGTCAAACATTTTCTGGTATTTTAGTTAGGAGGAGCAAGGTTTTCGTGGAGATTTTCTCTGTGAGTGTTGGTAGCTCTGGGTCAGACTTCTGAGATATATGAGAAGTACTAAGGAAATCTGGAGAACTTATCACAACAGCCTTCTTTCTGTTCTAAGGTCCCAAGGCAGCCCATCTTCTTTACAACCTTTTAGAGATTTCCTGCGGTTGGTTGTTATGCCCAGGGTAATTTTAGTTGTAAGAGAGGTAGTACCTGAGAAGCATATGGTACACCATATTGGTGACAAACATAGAATGATACACTATCAAAATCTGAAGTTAGGGATCAGCACTGTGACGTAGTGGGCTCAGCCTCTATCTGCAGCACCCGCATCCCATATGGGCACCAGTTCATGTCCTGTCTGCTCCTGTTCTGATCAAGCTCTCCATTATGGCCTGGGAAAGCAGTAGAAGATGGCCCAAGTCCTTGGGCCCCTGCACCCAAGTGGGAGGTCCAGAAGAAGCTCCTGGCTCCTGGCTTCCAATTGGCTCAGCTCTGGCCATTGCGGCCATTTGGGGAGTGAACAAGCAGATGGAAAATCTCTCCCTATCTCTGTCTGTAACTAGCCTCTCATATAAATAAATAAATAAATAAATAAATAAAATCATTTAAAAAAAAATAAAGTTGGCTGGCGCTGCAGCTCAATAGGCTAATCCTCCGCCTGCGTCTCTGGCACCCCGGGTTCTAGCCCCGGTCAGGGCGCCGGATTCTGTTCCGGTTGTTCCTCTTCCAGTCCAGCTCTCTGCTGTGGCCCGGGAGTGCAGTGGATGATGGCCCAAGTCCTTGGGTGCTGCACCCGCACTGAAGACCAGGAGAAGCACCTGGCTCCTGGCTTCGGATCAGTGCAGTGCACCAGCCTCAGCACGCTGGCCGCAGTGGCCATTGGGGGGTGACCCAATGGAAAAGGAAGACCTTTCTCTCTCTCTGTCTCTCTCTCACTGTCCACTCTGCCTGTCTATATATATATATAAAGTTAACCACCATACTCACCCTTCTCCAAAAAACCACAAGGACATGGAGTACTTTTAACTATGTTTTACTTTTAGTTGTTTATTTTTATTAGCTTAAAAATATTCAATCTAGGACACATATTTGGCATCACACATAAGTCACTGCTTGGAATGCCCACATTCCATATCAGAGTGCCTGGGTTCAAGTCCCAGGCCTATTCTCAATTCCAGCTTCCTATTAATGTGCTCTCTGGGAGGCAACAAGTGATGGCTCAAGTACTTAGTTTCCTGCCATCCACATGAAAGACCTACATTGAGTTCCTGTCTCTTGGTTTTAGCTTAACCCAGCCCTGGCAGTTGCGGCACTTGAGGAGTGAGCTAGCAGGTGAAATGTCTGTCTCTCTCTATGTCTTCCAAATAAACAAAACAAATAAATATAATTTTAAAATATATTAAACTCATTTTATAATCTATCATAATTCTCATATCTAAGCTCAGGGAGAGTGTGAAGCCACTGTCATTGGTATTACTGGCTGTTACTCATTATACATGGTTCTGGGCGTGTGTGTGTGTGTGTGTATTCAGAGAAGAACTTTCTTGAATTAAAGAAAAATGTTAACAATGCTCTATCTCTGAGTGATGAAATTATGGACAGTTTTATACAGCTCTCTTATATATTTCATTATTTTCCCAATTCCCTGCAGTAAACATGGACTGCAGTATAGTCATATAAAACCATAAATATTTTTCTTCCCTTTTCGTCTTGGAGCTTACATCTCTCAGTAGAAAGCTAAGCTTGTTGAATATGCCAGATATCCACTCAATTAAGTGAAAATGATTTTAATTAAGTAAATCATTAACTTTAAGAATAAATCCATCTATGAAAGTACAATTAATTAATTTGCTAATTTTTTAACCTGTTGCGGTCATTCCCTGTGCTTTCCTTGGTGGGGTTGCCTATAATAAGCAAACATGCAAATATTTTCTCTCCCATAATTGCGTTTCAATCAGGACAACTACTATTAATAAAAGAAGTGCATAATTTACAATGTATTTGAAAATGGAGACAGAGTCGGGCCGCATTAATTATTCTTGTCTCAGATGATGAAGAAGCCTGTAAATAGAAATATGGGAGAGATTTGGGGAAGGACACAGAGTACTGATGGGGAGGTGATAAGAATCCTTATGCTAGTTGTTGGTAGAAACCATTAGAAGCCAGCACCGTGGCTCAATAGGCTAATCTTCCGCCTGCAGGGATCTAGTCCCGGTTGGGGCGCTGGTTCTGTCCTGGTTGCTCCTCTTCCAGTCCAGCTCTCTGCTGTGGCCCGGGAGTGCAGTGGAGGATGGCCCAAGTGCTTGGGCCTTGCACCCGCATGGGAGACCAGGAGAAGCACCTGGTTCCTGGCTTCAGATCAGCGCGGTGCGCTGGCCGCAGCAGCCACTGGGAGTTGAACCAACAGAAAAGGAAGACCTTTCTCTGTGTCTCTCTCTCGCTGTCCACTCTGCCTGTCAAAAAGAAAGGAAGGAAGGAAGGAAGGAAGGAAGGAAGGAAGGAAGGAAGGAAAGAAAGAATTAGAAAAAGTTGTGGAATTTTATATCCAGACAGAAAAGTATCATATCTTTAGAAATCCCCAGGGAGTGAGAATCTTCTGCCTCCTTCTGTGTTATCTTTTGGAATCTAACACCCTAATGAGTCCTTAACATATTTCTGTAGGGTAAGTGTAGACTAGGTATTAGCCATACTCACAAAGGCCCCTGCATTAGTTGGCCAGTCAACAGTAGTGTGAACCTGAAGCAACTTCTTTGATCTTTGCTTTTCTGTCCCCCTACTAGTCAGCCCTCAGATTGGCGTGCTGAGTGGTCAGCTCCCTTGCTTTTCTCCCATCTTCCTATGTCATGGCATGGAATCCTAAGTGTTTCCAAATTATTTATTTGTATTTTTTAGTTATGTTAAAAGAGAGATGGTGCCTTTGTCTTTGTTTTTTGTCAGACTATCATGCCATTTAAAACTTTTTTAATTTTTAAAATGAATTAGGATTTCTTCAAAGGAGCTTGATAGGGCATTGTCATCTGGAAATATATATGAAATACCTTATAAGGCTGGCATTGAATAGTTGCTCAACAAATGCTCCCGTCTGTCTCTTGTTTTTATTTCTGGGGAGCAGAAACTTTGTCCCTGTTAATTAGCATATTTTTAAAATTCAACAAATATTTGTTAAGTAGTACATTGCCTGCTTATCTTTGATTCTGCTAATTATTTTTTCTGTGTCCAGACATTTATCATTATCATCATAAAGGTGTGTGATGATCATGTTCCTGTGTCTATTATGTAAAAAATAAAAGAGTGTAGGGGTCGGTATTGTGGTGTAGCAGGTAAAGGTGCTGCCCGAGACTCTGGCGTCCTATATGGGCTGTGGTTCCAGTCCTGGTTGCTCCACTCCCAATCCAGCTCGCTGCTAATGCACCTGGAAAAGCAGTGGGAGATGGCCGAAGTGCTTGGGACACTGCACCCATGTGGGAGACCCGGAACAAACTCCTGGCTCCTAATTTCATACTAGCCCAGCACTGGCCATTGTGGCCATCTGGGTAATGAACTAGTGGATGGAAATCTGTGTGTGTGTGTGTGTGTGTCTTTCTCCTCTCTCTCTCTCTCTCTCTCTCTGTAAGTGCCTTTCAAATAAATAAATATTTACAATAAATAAGAGTGTAGCTTTGCATAATGAACATTTGGCTTAAAAGACCCATGTTATTATATAGTCTTCTCTACTTTCTAGCTGAATAACCATAAACTACTTACTTATACGCTTTGAAACTCAGTTCATGTACAAAAAAAATTGAGTCTGGTATAAAACGCTGAGTATCTTATGGTATTGTTGCACATAATCTATAAAACATTAATAAATAAGTGTCAAAATGTGAAAATGTCACACAAATGTTCTATATATCTAAACATATAAGCTAATCATTGTTTCTAAAGTTATTTTATTCTGAGAACAAAGGTATCATAAACGTAATACTTATATAAGTACAATAAGTGCAAATGATTCCATTTTTTAATAGGTGAAGAATTTTGGCAGAGAGATGAGGCAGGAGGAGAAACTGAGAATAGAATTTCAGTCTGCTTCTCAATCTGCTATTTTCAGGTACTAGACCCTGTCTTCTGTTGTTGAGAACTGTTGATATCAGTGAAAAATGTCTTAATGAATCAGGGAGAGAAAATCACTAGTTATAGAATGTACAGCTGTTCAGAAACTGAACACATCTTCTCCAATAGTATATGTTTAGGTTCAGAATTCAGCAGTGAAGAAGTTGGATTTAAAATGGGCATTTCAAATGCAGACTTTTGTGCTGTGCTCAGATACTAGAATGCAGATGATGTGAAATGGCAAGTTCTTTTCTACTTAAATTCAATCATCAAGCAATTTACATAAACTCATTTTAATTTAAACGTCTCAAAAACCTAATAGAGTTGAATAACCTATTAAACAATTTAAAACATCTGTTAACATAAATGATACCAAAGTAATAAAGAGGTAAAAAAAAAACTCCTCTAATGGCTGCTTCTTTCGAACTAAATCCATAAATCACAAAACCGATCAGTAAAACAAAAAACCAAGTGAATATTTGTATTCTACCCCCAATATTCTCTGTTAGATTTAATCTCATTGTCAAACCATAGTACACTAAATTCTTTGGTTACAATGAATTCTGGTTGTGTCATTTTGAATCACATTTTTAATTGTCATAGAAAATGAAGACAATGGAAAAAAAATGCCTGTGTGTGTTTCTCACATATTCACGAGCCATAGACCCAGCACATTGTTTCCCTGAGCATATCCCAAAAGATGTTAGGCTTTTTCAAAAATCCAGTCATCTCTTTTGTCAATAAGCCTGCTTAGGAGATGAGATGATTTTGATTCAAGTTCAGTATCAAAATATCAAGCCCAACACAATAATCTCAAACATTACCTCTGCATTTCCTCTAACTCAATATGCAGAAAACACTTAGCCTCTGACATTTCAAAGTAATAAATCAGCACCATCTGTCCCTAGGCTCTGCTGCTGCTTCTCCTCCTTACACTGCTCAAGGGCATTCATCATGCTCCTTCCATTAGCACACACCATAAAGATGTGTTGTTCTGACACCTGTATATCAGCCAAAGATACACTCCAGGGATGCCAAAATACCTTATCATATTGTCATGAACACCAGCCCCTTTTTTTCCCATTGAAAAGCTTTTTGGCTTTCTGGAGAAAAAATGGCTCTACATAAATTTATCATTATTGGTTGAATTTTGTTTGAGAAGAACCCAATGTCAGGTACAGTACAGCTTGATCTTGGAGTGATTTGTTACATCAGATAGTGAGTGTGAAAATGGGGTAATATGATTGTGTCTTGAAATACAACAATACTTAAAATTGAAATTAATTTTAAGATCTTCTGGACATAAAGTATATATAGTACAGATTACTTTTTTACTTTGCAGAAAAAAGTGTATAGTGATACACAAATTTGACAACCATCATTCCACTAATTACAAATGATCTGGAAAATCCATGCTGTCTGATTGATATTTGATAATCATATTCACTCTTTGTGGTTTAGCAGAGGGAGTTAACAGCATGCAGCCATGTGTTTCTCTACTCATTATTTTGCCTACTGTAATACTTCAGAGGTGAGACAAATCTTTCTCCTCTGAAGAAGTTCTTCCTCTCAAAATGCATTTCAACTGTAGAATAAGTAAATGGGTATAGCAGTGATGATACACATGGCTTTCAGGATTCCTGAACATATAGTAAGAGGCTATAGGGATTTTTGATAAGAAGACTAGAGATGATTTTACAGAAGAAGAGGAGCACAAATAAGGAACACCTACTATTTAGGAGCCTTCTCTTGCTATCCTATATTTAGCCTCTCCAAAAGCTTTTGGGAAGCAAACAGCCTCAGAGAGGTTGAACCTTTGAGTAACATTTCTGAGCCTCATGTTCCTCATCTGGAAAAAAAAAAAAGTTGGCAACCTTTAAGATACTTAATAGTAGTAGTAATCTGTGACTCTTACTTACTTCCACCCTGCCACCTTTCACATTGGCTACACCTCAGACTCCAGGCCACTCGAGAGGATGTTGTACAGGTACATGCATCATGGTCCACACATGGGTAGAGCAGGGTGATTGGATTGGGAGGTGGGTTATTGATACTTATGAATACTGCTTCTTATTGTCTTCTTTCATAATTCAGTACGTAAACACTATTTCAGTATTCCCAATCCCTGGGTTTACTGCCTGGAATACCAGTTCCCCAGTGCCTGAGTCTCCAATGAACTTGTTGCTTCATAAATGCTTCCAAAATTCCTAAACAAGAATTGTTTCAATGCTATTGGCTGTCCAAATTCTAATTATTTTTCTTGTGCTTTCAAGCTGACATGACTTCCAAATATTAGATGGTCCTTTATATTTATGATACCATGTGTTCACATTTAATGTAAACAAACCTTAATAGTATTGTGTTTAGATTTTATTTTTCCTCAATCCTGCATTTTTACCTCTTTTCCTAGTTTGGCCAGTCTGATTCCCAACCTTGACAAAACTAGTTGTCGAAGTGCACTTTTTATGTTAATATTGACTGACATATATCTGAGTCTATTGTTAAAAGAAAAATAAAATCCTTTATGAGAGTAGTCCTTCTTTATTACATTAATGTAAAAGATCTGGTCATTAAGAATGATTCCATTTCAGTTGTTGAAACTATCAAGACCTATGAACCATTTCACTAATGCTTGATAGATTGTCACATTAGAAACCCAAAAGGTAATAGAAAGTAAAAAAGAAAATATATCATACCAATATTATTTTTAATAAACTACAAACAGCAAAGCAAATATTTTCCTGTTTCTGAGCATATTGTTAAGATTTCCTCAGGGCTAAAACATAGTTTGCATTAGATTTGAATATTTTTTCTTGATTTGGTTACAAGTGGACCAAATAGAAGGATGAACTAATACCTAACACATGATTTCACTCTTACAAGATTGATGTCAAATATAGTTTGCCTTTAAATGATAAAAATAACAATTTTTCAGACAACTTAAGTATATGTCACTTATGTGGTAAGTTAATGTGACCACTTAGTGCTTTTATAACCATCTGTAGTGCTTAGTCAGTGTGAGGGTAAATTTTAATTGAGAAAATATGATAAGAATTTTTGGAAGGAAATTAATTAAATAGATAAAAGTGTTAATGCTATAACTAGTACTCCAACAGTATTTTTTTTCACTTTGTGTTACTATATGGGGGCAAACTGTTGAAATCGTTACCTAATATATACTAAACTGATCTTCTGTATATAAAGAGAATTGAAAATGAATCATGATGTGATTGGAAGGGGAGAGGGAGCGGGAAAGGGGAGGGTTGTGGGTGGGAGGGAAATTTTGGAAGGGGGAAGCCATTGTAACCCATAAGCTGTACTTTGGAAATTTATTTTAAAAAAAAAACTATTAAGGTTACAAGGAAAATTTTTAAATGAGGAATGATTAGCTAGGAAGAAATAATTATTAAAAATAAACTAGATATGATCTATGAAAATAAAATTTCCCATACTATTAAAAAAAAAGTGTTAATCAAATTAACATTATTAAGTTACACCTTAGAAGCATTATCTTTATTTGTGATTGTATTTTTCTGGAAAAATAAAGATAAAATTTTTTATGAGAGTTGTAGATAAAATTACAAAACAAGAAGTGTTTTAAATACTAACTGCATTCTCTTTTATTTTGCGATTTACACCACCATTTTGCTCATTATGCCTTTTTGGTGTAAACCCCTGAAGCACAACTCCATGTATTATTAAAAATGGTGACCAGAAATCCCTGGCAGGCCAACATCCTCTGTGCAATTCCTGCATCACCTTTATTTAACCAACAGTGACAGCAGTGTTTATCTTTCCCTAGTCTATAGAAATGTAAGCATTGTTATCCACAATGTTTTTATTTAAACTATGATAAAACTGTCTTTGTCATACTCAATATATTCTTTGTTACCAATAAGAAACATTATTTTCTTTTAGATCAAAAGGTATTTGCAGTGATTGTCTATAAATATAGAAAAGCAAAATCAATTCTAGAATGTTAGAACACATTTTTTCCTATTACATTCCAACTTTTCAAATTGATCAAAATTGTGGCAAAGCAATCATTCTTTCAGGTTCGAGTAGATAGTTTTGAAATATACACACCACACATACATCTTATGGCTTATTTTTATGATGAAATTGAGTCTTCCAATATACACTATGTGGGCATAGGCGATTACCCACTTCAAAATTAGGAATGATACTGGTTTTTTAATGAAATATAAATGGGGGGAACCATTAAATTCCCACTATATTTTCTTTAGCCAAATAAAGAAGGCATGTTTGTTCTTAAAAGCACTCTTAGCTTATCAGTGCTGTTGTCAAAAAGAAGGCATATTCTCAAGAAGAATATAGGTGTTGACATTTTTGGATTCCATTTTCTCTAAATAGACTTCTTTTTGAATAAGATTGCATTCAAAGGCTGTCTTTCAAAACAGTTCTGTTTCTCTTTGAAGTGCGAAATTTCTGTTCATACATTTGCACTTTTAAAAGTACTCTGGAAGGAAAAGATGCCACCCCAAATCAGTGACGCAATGCTTACTAACTTGGAAATTTAGAGGCAAACATCGTACTCTATAATTAATATACTTTCAAACTTTTCTTCAAATACTGTTCAGAGTGGCATTTGGATAAACAACTCCTTTGAAAACTCACAGTCAAGAATAAAAGAGGAATCATTCCTCTGGTTCCTGTATGCAGAATTATAGAAAATGAAAAAGCACTTTTATAAAAAGCCTTTCCTGAAAATAGCTGATCAAGTAGGGCTGATCTTTTCCTCATAATGACAAAGGGCATGACACTCCTTTGATTCATTCATTTTCACAGTTCTGGCACCTTTAAGTTTCCCTAGTCAAAACAGTGCTCACAAATATTCTATTGTTCTTTCAGTCCCACCTTGAGTGGATGATATTTACCATTTTGCCTTTTCTACTAACACCTGTACAGCTTTATGGCCATTTTCTTTCCCTATGTGTGTATTTGTACCTTGATAATAAAAATCGGTACCTTTCCTTCAGATGTTTTAACAAGTGCAATGCTTGTGAAATGTTTGAAAAGTTGTGAAAGCTATGGTCTATTTAGGAAACAAAATAATCAGCATTTTTCTACTTTAAGAAAGTAAGGAAGGGTAGAAATGTGGGCAGGAGGGAGGGTAGGGTAGGAAGCATCACTATGTTCCTAAGTCTGTATATACAAAATACATGAAATTTGTTTACCTTAGATAAAATTTGAAAAAAAGAAAGTAAAATACTGGGGCAGGAATTTGGTATAGCAATTAAGAGGCTGCTTGGGATTTCTGTGTTCAATATTGGGGTGCGAGGAGTTTGAGACCTAGCTCTGCTTCTGATTCCAATTTCCTGCTAATGTGTACCTTGGCTGACACCCACATTAGAAACCTGGATTGAGTCTTAGACTCCTGACTTCAGCCTGGCCCAGCCCCAGATTTTGCAGGCATTTGTTTAGTGAACCAGCAGGGATAAGATACCTCTTTCTCTCCTTTTCTCTCTCTCTCTCTCTCTCTCTCTCTCTCTCTGTATGTGTATGTGTGTGTATTTCAAATATCTAAATAACTTAAAAAACAGCAAACCACTAAAGATTGTGGTAATATCTGCTGACTTTCTAGTATTATCAACTTGAATCTGGGATCAAGCTATGACCTACAGGCCAAATCCACTCTGCCACCAGTTCTTGAAAATGAATATTCTGGAACACAGTCATGCTTATTTGTTTACATATTGTTCATGGTTGCTTTCACACTGTAACAATGATTTTGAGTAGTTGCAACAGGGACTCTATGAAATGCAGGTGTGACATTGTTAATAGCAGAAAAACAGAATTCAAACCAAAATGTGTCAAAAGGGCGCAGAGTACGTATTTCATATTAAAGGAAGAATAATCCATCAAATATATGACAGTCATGAACTTTTATTACCTAATTATGTAGTCTCAAAAATATAAACAAAGACAGATAAAATTTCAAGGAGAAATGACCAACTATAAGATCATAATGAAAATGTAACATATTTTTCTAAGTTTATAGACTAAGTACATTACAAAACTGAGAAAACAGAGTTTATATATTATAAATGACAAACTCATTCTAATACACGTATATTATAAATGCACACAGGTATTTGTACCTGCCAAAGAATAGGAATTTTTACAAGTATTCTCAAAGTTAATTATTAATTTTCTCAAAAACATATCAATCTCAAAAAAACCTAAACAAATTAAGAAACACAATCTTACAGGCTACTTTAAGCTAACTGGCCAACATGTAATAAAATTAGAAATAAGCAAAATGTAGCAAGACAAATCAAACTACAGACATCTACACTTGAAAATTTAGAAGCACACTTTGACATGTAATTTGAGTAAATTAATATTACAATTTATTTATAACTAGAGGACAGCAAATATCACACTGATAGGATATGACTCAAAGGTGACTCAAGTGAATTCATTATAAAATAAGTACAAAATAAATGAACAAGACCTTTTGACTCAAGAAACTGAGTCACAAAATAAATTACAATAAATTCAAGAAAAATATACAAATTATTAACAAAACCAAAACAAAATATAGGTTGCATCAATAAAACAAAACCTAGTTAATTGCAAGGACCCCCAAAGTGGAGAAACTGTTGTTAAATATGACTTAAAAATAAAGGGTACAGAAATTTAAATACATAGCTTAAAGATTAAAAAAGGACAAAACAGAAATATGAGAAGAAAACTATTAATTCATGTTATTGAATTCTGTCTTATACTTACATGGTAAAGTCTCCAAAATGTTTGTATAATAAAATAAATAAGCAGCAGAGACTATGCGAAACATGGTTCTTTTAAGATTAAAACAGAAAACAAAGCAACATTACATATGAAAATACATTAAATATTTGGAATGGCATATACCTGATAATACTGGTTTCCACTCAGGGGCAGAATAGAACACTTGGGGTAGAGGGCAAAGTGCAGTTATTGACATGGGCCTTGCGACATTGTATTAGGCTACTATCACACAAAGGTTGCTTGAACACAAGTACTGCTATACTGAGATAGTAAGTCTGATAATCTAAATGGCTACTGAGTGACTAGTGACTGGATAATATATTCAGTGTGGACATACTAGAAAAAGAAATGACTCATGTCCTGGGCAGGAAAGGGCAGGATGGAGTAGGATGACAGATTTCTTCACTTAGAAAGATCTGCCATGTAAAGCTTATGAGATGTTTACTTGGAATTTTCCATTTCAGACTTTTGGGCTGTGGTTGATTGTGAATAACTGAAACTGAAGAAAGTTAAACCATGGGACGAGTACTGTGTTAACTATTTGACCAAATGCGAACAATATTTGAAATGATTTCTGTGCTATGGTTCTCCATGTCTAATTTAGAGTTCAGGCTGATCTAAAAGACCAAAGAGTCCTGGATGCATGGCTACAGTGATTTTTCTCTTTAAACAGAGAGGTTACGTATCAGAGTAAACTGTTATGACTAGCAAAGTTGTTTTCCTGGGTGCATTGTTAGTGTTTGTCAGGAGTAATTTAGCAAGGGCCTTCTTACTCTTAGGCTGTCATCTAAAAGGCTCTCCAATCAAGCATTTTGTACTTGCAATACAGTTATGATTTGAAAAACAGTAACAGCAGTTTTACTAATCCTCATATAATCTTGATTATTTCTATATTAAGTTCCATTTTCTTTTAGTCACAGTCATGTTCTTTGCTTGAGACATAAAACAGTGTGTACAAATCAACCAGAGTTTCAGAGGTACCTATGTTCAAAGGCACTGGCTACTTCCTTTGAGATGTCCTGAATATGTTCTAGCCAGTACCAGTATTCACTATATACCACTGAAAGGTAAAATATCATTTTTATTAGGAGCTTGCATTGTGGCACAGTGAATTAAGCCATGTCCTGTGACAATCACATCCCATATGGGAGCATTGGTGTGAGCCCTGGCTGCTCTGCTTCCAACCGAGTTCCCAACTGAAGAGCCTGGGAAGGCAGCAGATGATGCTCTGAGTACCTGTCCCCTGCCACCGACCTGAGAGACCTGAATTGAGTTCCAGGCTCCTAGCTCCTGCCTGGCCCAGCCCTGGGTGTTGCAGCTATTTATAGAAAAAATAGGCAGATGGAAGATTTCCTTCTCCGTCATTCTGCCTTTCAAATAAATAAAATAAATCTTTTAAAAAAATCATTGCTGTCAAAACCTCCCACTATCTTTTGAGGGATTTTGTTAATAGTTATGACCAAACAATTACCTTGTACTAGTAAGATTTCATAAAATAAGAGTCATAATGTCATTTTCCACAATTAGGAGAATGTGTCCATATCACTCCAACTCTTTCAGTTATCCAACTATTGAGTCAAATCCTCTGTCTTGTATTGACGTAATTTATGGGAGAAGGAGAAAACAAAAAGACTAGAGAAACCTAGCCTGCCTCCAAAAAGAAAGAAAGAATAAACCTAATAATCCTTGCCTTCTGATTTCTCTTAGTATCTTTGTTTGAAGCCTGGTTGTGAACAATGCAGAAAGAGTTGTTAGTTGGTGTTCAGCTTATAGCTTTATTCTCCAACAAACTCTCAAAAGTGTTCCTGGAGGGGACAAAGAGTAGGAAGTTGCTTTGCTCTATAAAGAAATTCCTCTTCAGACTTATGGCAGACTGCAAGAGAGAAAATGAGCTGATTACTCAAAAGTTAATGATAGTGTGGAAAACCTAAAAGTAAATGAACTATGTTCAAGCCTTTGTTCACTTCGGATTGTCTCTTCCTCACTAAAATTACTACTCAAAGAGAAGCCAGAAAGATATGAAAAAAGATCCCTTCTTCATTGTGCACCCTGAAGTTTGCACTCATTCTTCCAATTTATGTTGCAATTAAATTTGCAGCAATGTAACTCTACAAATAATCACACCAGTTTTTCCTTTTTCATTAAAACAGTGCCATCTCCACAGGTAAAGGTAAGGTATTAATATACATGTGTGTACCTTGATTTTTAATTCAGAAGCAAGCTCATCAATAATGCATACACTCTCTTTCCTTTACTACTAGTTTGCCAAACATACCTTAATATGCTTTGATATAGGCTACTGAGAAAGACTTAAGTTGAGAAAAAGAACAATATGCCCTTTCAATGTCCTGAGTTCCTGTGAGTAAGCTAAGACATATTGGATTGCCTTAGCTTATTATGTGATAAATATTTCTGAGGATTTTAAAATACTTTAAAATGATGATTTTTTTCAGATTTTTTTTTTATTTGAAAGGCAGAGTTACAGAGAGGCAGAGGCAGAAAGAGATCTTCCATTAGCTGGTTCACTCCCCTGGATGGCCACAATTGCCAGAGCTGTGCTGATTCAAAGCCAGGAGCCAGGAGCTTCATACAGGTCTCCCACGTGGGTGCAGGGGCCCAAGGAATTGGGCCATCTTCTACTGCTTTCCCAGGCCATATCAGAGAGCTGGATTGGAAGTGGGGCAGCCAGGACTCAAACCAGTGCCCATAAGGGATGCCGGCACTGCAGGTGGCGGCCGGCTACACCACAGTGCCAACCCCCTAAAATGCTAGGTTTCCATGGGAGAAGATTCATTTTTGTAGTTTGTCTAGATTTTTTTCTACTATTGCTAAAAGTTGTTGCCAAGTATACTTTTGGTGTGATCCAGTGTAGCGCAAAAGTCTATAAAAAGGTCATTTGTTAACCCAGGTGAAATCAGTTTAATTTGTGGCAATATAACTCTACAAATAATCACAAAATCTATACATAAGAAAAATATGAAATTATAATTAAAATGACTGACTTAAAAGTAAAAAAAAAAAGTGTGGGGAAGCAAAGAAAGCAACAAGGTCTTTGGGTACTAGAAGCAACTGTGAAATGTAGAGTCCAGAACTGGAATGGGGTTCTATCTAGAGAGTGTGTATTGGGAAAAAAATTTTTTCTCTTCTATTCATCTCACAGCCATACTTCTAGCCTCAAAAATGTGTGTGTGTATGTGTGTGTATTTGTATTTTCCCCACCTTGACAAATTCTCCAACACCCTCTAGGTGGTCTGCAATTTAACTAAACTTTGACACTCTGTCTAGAGAGTGTCAGATCCCCTAGGTTAGGTATGAGACCAACAAGATACCTCCACTTCAAATGCCAATTGCAAGTCTAGAGTATTATCTGTGGTTTTGACCAACTAGATATAAGTGGAAGTTTCCCTTACCACCACCACCCCCAACTGCATATTTGACTATTTGCTAGAGTAGCTCGTAGCACTCAGGAGTATTTGACTTACTATTACCCACTTGGTATAAAAGGATACAACTCAGAAACAACTACATGGAAGAGATGCATAGGGCAAGGTACGTAGGGGAGGCAGTAGTGCAGAGCTTCCATGACCTCTTTGGGCACCACTCTCTCGCTATCTGAATGTGCTCAACAGCCCAAAAGCTCCCTGAATACCTTCCTTTTGGGTTTTAATGGCAGCCCCACTTCAGAGATATGAATAATTGTATCATTGGCTATTAGCGATCAGCTCAATCTCAGTGCCTCTCACATTCCCATAAGTCAGCGGGGGTGACTGAAAATTTCACACCTGGAATCAGACAGTTGGTTCCCTGGCATCCAGCTCCCATCCTAAGGTTATCCAGGAGACTCCAGTCATCAGCCATCTTATTAACATGCAAAAAGACACTATCACTTCAGAGATTCCTAAAGTTTTAGAAACCATGTTCCTGAAAACAAAATTAAGGCCAAAATGTGTATTTCTTGCTATATCACCATGTCACAGGGTGGAGGCGCGAGGCTTATATCCATAAAGTTCCATCTTTCCCATTCTTCCTTCCCTTTCCTCTGTATCTCATTAATTCATCTTGTCTCATGGAGTAGAAATGCAAAAAGGATGGAAGCAATGCAAACTAGGCCGGGAGCCTGCTGTGGACAATCAGCCCAGCTGTGTCTATCCTAGCCCTGACTGTTGGGACTTTTGAAAGATTCCTTTCCGCATTTTGTCATGGCCTCACCAGGAAAAGGAAGGAGGCAGAAGATCACTGTCCTTGAACAGCTCTCCCTTCTCTTTGCACTGAACCTGGGGCAAGTGAAAGAGGTGGTATTACTTGAGGGGACTAGTAAAGGGTATACCTACAGGAATGGGGAGTGGAGGATCACTGGAGCTTCCAGTCCCCAGACACCACTGTCTCCCCTACACACTGCCATTTCATTCCCCATGGACACCATAGCACTACTGCCAGGTCTTGTTTTCCTGAAAATAGTTGATTATTTTCCTCTTGAAAGATATGCTACTATATGAAGCTGGCTTTCCACATCCCTTGAACTCTGTGTGGTTGATTCAATCAATTGTAGATGGAAAATATTTTTAGGAAAAAGTATCTGTACTGAACATGTACAGCCTTTTCTTGTCTTTACTCCCCAAACAGTATAGTACAGTATGCCAATTACATACATAGCATTTATATCATATTAAGTATTATAAGTAATCTGGAGATGATTTATAATTTACTACAGGATGTGCATACGTTTTATATATATATACATGTATATATATTTATGTATATATATATATATATATATATATACACAAATACTATGCCATTTTATATAAGGGACTTGAACATCTGAGGATTTTGTTATCTGCTAGGGCTCCTGGAACCAATCCCCCAAGATACAGAGGAACCACTGTACAGCAAAAAATTGTATGAGAAGAAATTTTTAAGCACTAAATGCTAAATTAACCTTTGAGAGCAGTCTGTGATTATAGTTGTTTGTTGTGAATACATCCTGCTTGCAAGAAACAAGTTTTCGGTATGAACTCTGTCTTTCCATAATGTTAAGCTTTATTAATGAACCACCGATTAGTTACAAGCTACTTGGGCTTCACTGAGTATCCAGTAGCCTTAGATGCTTCCCATTTTACTCAGTAGATATCGGGTCAATTTGGTAGGGGAATCATCACTGCACATATTAACAATTAACACATATAAACAATCACCAATGTAATGTTAATTATTAATATATACTAACAGTTATAGTTCATATTACTTAGTATATATCATAAAGTAAGAAAGAACATGGGGTTCTGAAACGGATTGAGAACCCACACCTACGTGTAAAGATCTGCTAGGCCTATGGGCACAAATAATTCCAAAACCCTGGTATTCTGCCAGCCAGCCCAGCACCAATTTTCAGCAGTTCCTCTCCTGAGACCTAGTAACCTGACAGAGTCATATATAGTAAATCATCGGCTTTGGTTAGCAACTGCTGATGGGCTTTTCTGCACATTCAAGCCCACCTTATTACAGGCAATGCGACATCCTGCACATCCGCATGACTCCCTCTCAACAAGTGCTTTGTTCAATAAAAGTCTTTTCTGCCGTAACCGGCTATCTCTCTGCACCCTCTTCAGACCCCTAAATTCTAAAATCTATTACTATATAATATTTTATAAATACCAATTAGAAAGGGCTTATGTCTAAACAGGATTTTCAGGTGAATTTTATCCTGGGAAATTTTTTTAAGATTTATTTTATTTATTTGAAAGGCAGAGTTACAGAGAAAGATAGGGGGAGAGATTCACTCTGAATGGCCACAACAGCAGGGATTAGGTCAGGCTGAAGCCAGGAGCCAGGAGCCAGGAGCTTCCTCCATGTCTCCCTAGTGGGTGTAGGGACTCAGGCACTTGGGCCATCCTGGGCTTCTTTCCCTGGCACATTAGCAGGGAGCTGGATCAGAATAGGAGCAGCCAGGACTCAAACCTGTGCTGCAGGTCGTTGCTTTAATCTGCTGCGCACAGTGCAGGCTGCTATCCTGGATACATTTTTAAAGAAACTTCTCTATTATTACCTCTTTTGGCAAGCCACTAAGTAAGTAACAAAGTTTTTTAAAATGACATTTAAGAATAGCATTTAACCCAAGGTCAGTGATGGGAACACATTTTTTGTGCACATTGCATATAGTTTTACTGATAAAGTTGTGTTGCATACTGGAGGATTTGATATAGCACTGTATGCATAAAAATGGACTTTCTTCCCATGGAGTAAGCTATGTTATGGAAGGCCTATGGGGCGGGGAGCAGTAGTGTACAATCAGGAATGTCCTCATGTGATACTTGGAAATTGTACTGAAGCTCCCAGAGTTTTCCTCAAACCTAAAAAATCTGGGTATAAAAATCAAACACCAACTCTCTTGTCAACTTCTGGATAGCAAAACAAAAAGATGATAAATGTTAAGGAGATGAAAATGCTACTTATCTGAATTGGATCAGTATACATTATATGCATGTTTCAAATTAGCACACTGTAACACATAAATATTTGTGATTATTAGGTCCCAAGTAGAATAAACAGACTAGGAAGAGGGTGACCTGAAGAAATTCAACAACAACAAAACAAGCAATCCAGCTAAGAAATGGACCAAAGATATGGACAGGTATTTTTCAAAGGATGAAATACAAACGACCAATAGACACTAGACACATGGAAAAATGCTCAGGATCACTAGCCATAGGGAAATGCAAATAAAAACCACAATGTGGTTTCACCTCATCCCCATTAGAATGGCTATCATTCAAAAATCAATACATAACAAATGTTGGAAGGATGTGGAGAAAAAGGTACCCTAGTATACTGTTGGTAGTAATGTAAACTAGTACAACCATTATGGAAGACAGTATGGGGATTCCTCAGAAATCTGAAAATAGACCTACCATATGACTCAGCCATCCCACTCCTGGGAATTTGCCCAAAGAAAATGAAATCAGCATATGAAAGAGATATCTGTACCCCATGCTAATAGCAGCTCAGATCACAACAGCTAGGATATGGAATCAACCCGATGCCCATCAACTGATGACTGGATGAAGAAACTGTGGTATGTATATATGATGGAATAATACTTACCCATAAAGAAGAATGACATCCTGTCTTTCACCACAAAATGGGTGCAATTGGAGACCATTATGCTTAGTAAAATAAGGCAGTCCTAAAAGGAAAAGTATCATATTTTCTCTGATTTGTGGTAACTAATATATGGAGTACAAAAATGTAAAGTATATGAGTGAAACTGACATTTTGAAGCTTGATTACTGTTTGTAGCCCTTGTCAATACTCTGAGGAACAGTGGTCTTTCTACTTACTACTTATTGAATTCTTTATTTAGTGGAAGTTTATAAAATAATTGTGATTTTAAAGAAAATTGAAAGTATGTCATCATAAAAACTAAACAAGAAGAAAGAAAGGAGGAGAGAGGGTGGGTAGGATGGTGGGAGGTATCATTATCTTCTTAAAATCATATATATGAAATAAATGAAATCGTTACCTTTGTACAAATAAGTAAAATGCGAAATTGATAATAAAAAGTGTGATAAAACAATCAAAGGGTATTCAGTTATGTGTGAAGTATGTATAGGATATGAAAGCTATTTATACCATGAACTAATTATATGACTGTGATAAAACTATACTGAAGCTCATTTTCTCATCTGAAAATTGAAAAACCATGATTCTATATGTATTACAGAGCTCTTATGGAGTTCAAATAAGATAATGTACATAAAGTGTAGTCTGTTATTCAGGATTCTTGTATGCAAGTGACAAAAACAATTGGCTAAAACAAAACAAATGGTCACTAGTCAAAACAAAATGCTATGTTGACTAAATGACTTGGATGAGAGGAACAAGAAAAAATCATTACAGGGTCAGTTGGATCCCAGAGTCCAAATAATATAATTAGGTTTCTCCCTCCCCCTTCCCCTTTTCCCTTCCCTCTCATCTGTCATCTCCAACTATTTTTTTTCCTATGTTTTGACACCATGCTTAGTCAGTTTCAAGCCATGCTGTGAAATACATGGCCCTTCACAATTCTGGGATTACTTTGTCCTCCAGGCCCAAGCCTTTGGAAGGAAAAAGAGGCCCTTCTTTCTCTTCCTGGGCCCATTTATATTGTAGTAAAATACTCAGTCTGACTCTGGATCAATCTTTGTGTCCAAGGGTATTGAGTACTCTGATTGGCTGAGTCATGCATTTACCATCCTGGAAGAATAGAAAAGACTTCATAATTTTGAAGTCTGCAAAGTAGGCACAATGGTTATCAACTCTGGCTGCACATTAGAAACACCTGGGAATTTTTACTAAAGAATAAAGATTCCAGAGTCATTGCATTAAATCAGATGAAAAAAACTTTCAATAAGCATTGTAGACCACTGAAATAGCATAAATAGGGGAACGAGCATGAAATGAAAATTAAAATATGATTTTTCCCCTTTTTTGGTTTGTTTTTCATTTTGTAGCTGGAAGAGAAAAAGGATGTTTGCTACTAGTGTTTAGTGGAATGAGTGGTATATCCTAAAGCCTAAAAATGTTAGTTCTTACTATTAATATTTTATTATAAATTAAGAAAATAGCTCGAGGATGCCAGCGCCTCAGGCAGAGGATTAGCCAAGTGAGCCGCGGCTCCGGCTAGTCCCGGTTGGAGCGCCAGATTCTGTCCCAGTTACTCCTCTTCCAGTCCAGCTCTCTGCTGTGGCCCGGGAAGGCAGTGGAGGATGGCCCAGGTCCTTGGGCCCTGCACCCGCATGGGAAACCACGAGGAAGCACCTGGCTCCTGGCTTTGGATCGGCGCAGGGCACCAGCCATAGCGGCCATTTGTGGGATGAACCAACAGAAAAGGAATACCTTTCTCTCTGTTTCTCTCTCTCTCTCTCTCTGTCTCTCTCTCTCTAACTCTGTCAAAAAAAAAAAAAAGAAAGAAAATAGATCTAATAGAAAAACATATGGTGATTTTGAGCCAAGAAGGAGGTTGAGAAGACTACAGATCATGAATTCAAGGCATGGAGATTTATAAGATAGTGTATTTATTTAAAAAAGAAATGAGAAAGTTTTATGTGATAAATATTTATTGAAGATCTCCTATGTACCATTTATTGTTCAAGGTGCTATGGACATATTATTGAGTAGAAAAGGAAAAAAAATAATTAACCTGCGAAGTTTGCTTTCTGGTGAATAGAGGTGGCAATGAACAAACAAGAAATAACATGTGATAACACGTGATAACAGGTGATAAAGGCTATGAAGAACAAAGGAGAACAGGCAGGAGCCAGCAGGTAATGGTTGGGAGGAGTTAGCAATATTGTTGCAGTTTTACAGAGTGCTTTGAGAAGGTCTCACTGAGGTGACCTTTGAGCAATATTTGTGGTAAATTAACGAATTACACATGTTCATAGTTAGAGAAAGATTATTCCAGCCCTAAGGAATCCAATGTAGTTGGATTGAAGTAAGTGAAGGAAAAAAATAATAGGACCTTAGATTAGGGGATAGAGAGATAGCAGACTGTGTGGAGACTTATGGATAAGAGGTTGGAAAACTAACAGTAAAGGAACCAGAGAGAAAATATTTTAGGTTTTGTGGGCCAAATGGCAAAACTGGAGATATTTTATAGACATCTACATAACAAAAGAAAAAGCAGATTTCTGCTGTTTTTATTGATGAACTTAAACAATAAGGGGGGGGGGGGCTGTCTGGCTCGGTGATTAAGATGCCACTTTGGATGCTTGCATTCTGTATCAGAGTGTCTGAGTTTGAGTCCTGACTCTGCTTCTGATTTCAGCTTCCTGTTAATGCACGCTCTGGGAAACAGAAGATGGTAACTCAAGTGCTTGGTCCCTATGCCACCTGGATAGGGTTCTGAGCTCCTGGCTTCAACTTGACCTAGCCCTGGCTGTTGTTGGCACTTGGGGAGCAATCCAGCAGATGGAAGATCTTTCTCTGTCTCTGTTGCTGTCTCTCTACCTTTCAAATAAGATGAAAATGAATAATAACTAAAAGCTGAAAGTATAGTAATAATTGAGGACTTCTTTTGTAATACAGGATTAATAATAGGAAGAATGACACTCTTTCTTGGTTCACTCCTCAAATGGCCAGAACAGCCAGAGGTCCATACCAAGGAGCCAGGAGCTTCTTTCGGGTCTCCCACATGGGTGCAGGGACCCAAGCACTTGGGCTGTCTTGCTGCCTTCCCAGGTGCATTAGCAGGGAGCAGGGTTCAGAAGTGGAGCAGCTGGGACTTGAACTGGTGCCCATATGGGATGCAAGTACTGTAGACAAGTAGCTTAAACCACTGCGCCATAGCACCAGCCCTGATATTCATCTCTTAATGCTAGTCTGTCATAAGATTTTATGTATTTCATCATTTATACGGTTTGTTTTTTCACACGGTTACTTCCAAATGCTGATATTAATTCATGGGCTTATGATTTTAAAATGAACATTCATTGCTGAAAAGACAGTTATAGAATTCTATTATATTCTTCCCTTGATATTTGACTTTTAGCATGTCATTACATTGTAGATTAATCACTTCCAATTGATTGGAAGTGGAAGTTCCTCAGTGGCACAGTTTGGATTTTGAAAAATGGAAATTTTCTTTTGTACTTACATCAAGGTTGGAAAAGCACTGCTGGGACTGTACATTGAGCTCAGTAAATGTGTCCACAGTAAATTTGTGGGGAAATGTAAAGCTTTGTTCTCGTTTTAACAGTTTACCAGATGGGAAGTATATAGAGCATCTTTACGTTACTTGTGTTTCAAATGTTAATTGTCATTAAAATGGTTACTACAGTATTGCATTGCCTTGTAAATGCAAGTTAAATTCATTAAGAAACATTATCAAATATGCAGCAAAAGCGAATTCCAAAAATCTTTTAATATTCAAAAATAGTGATTGAAAGTAATTCTTTTTATTCAGAAAAGTTTCAATGTCAACCCTGAGCTAAAAAAAAAAAAAAAAAAAACATAATAATGTTTGATGAGGCCAAATGGTGAATGACTACCAGGTAGTGTCTTCATGACCAAAGAAAAGTTTTGGAGTAGACCACTGACCCTGGCCTGAATGATAGTGATCTTGAATTCTGAAAATGAAGCCACACTAGACAACTCTGCATTTGACTTACAGGAAGACAAAGAGTATGGGTCCATTAGAAAAACAGCAGTCTCAGATTTCCCAACAGATGGATCAAACTCTGAAACAGAGGCAAATGCAAATGCATGTGAAACGTGTCCTTCTGGAATTCTCTTAAGTGTGTGGAATAAATCTCAAGTATACATAAAGAAAACCATTTTGAAAAAGGCAGCCTCAAGATCCAGAGGGAAAAATAAGAAGATACTCCAGGAAAAATAAGTTGAAGAATGATAAAGAATCTCAAAGTGAATAGACCTCGAATGAAACCCAGTGTAAGGAGCATACTCAGTGTTTTGGAGTCAATGATAGATTGGAACCCCTTGTTAAAAATAAAAATGCTGGGGCTGGTTTCGTAGTGCAGGAAACTAAGCTGACACCTGCATTGCTGGCATCCCATGTTGGAGTGCTTGTTCAAGTCCCAGCTGCTCTATTTCCAATCCTACTCCATGCTAATGCTCCTGGGGAGGAAACAGATGATGACCCTAGTATTTGGGCCCCTGCCACCCATGTGGAAAACCCAAATGGAGTTTTGGCTCCTGGTTTTAGCCTGGCCCAGCCCCGGCTGTTGTGGTTATTGGGGGAGTGAACCAGCAGATGGAAGATCTCTCTCTCTCTCTCTCTCTCTCTCTCTCTGTGTGTGTGTGTGTCTTTCTCTCCACCCCCATCATTCTCCCTTTCTAATCAATCAATCAATAAATAAATATTTTTTAAAAATATTGGTGAGTCAGACCTTGAAACAAGGACAGACCAGGCTGTGGAGGAGTGGGATACTGAGAAAGCTGAGGAACTCAGCAACCAGCTAGCTACTCCGGAGATTGGTGTAAAAATTGCCAAATCAAGTACTTGCCTCAAGTTTGTAAAAGACAAAAGGGAGTCTGACAATGCATAGCCATCATGAGAGTTTGAAACAATGAAGAAATGAAGAGATAGAAAATAAAAAATAACATGGGATATATGTAACTTGGTAGAGTTCTTCAAAATACTTACAGATGGGGCCAGTGCCTTGGCTCACTTGGTTAATCCTCCGCCTGCGGCGTCAGCATTCCATATGGGCGCTGAGTTCTAGTCCTGGTTGCTCCTCTTCCAGTCCAGCTCTCTGCTGTGGCCCGGGAGGGCAGTGGAGGATGGCCCAAGTGCTTGGGCCCCTGCACCCACATGGGAGACCAGGAGGAAGCACCTGACTCCTGGCTTCGGATTGGCGTAGTGCTGGATGTAGCGGCCATTTGGGGAATGAACCAACAAAAGGAAGACCTTTCTCTCTCTCTCTCTATCTCTCTCTCTCTCTCACTGTCTAACTCTGCCTAATAAAAAAAATACTTACAGAATGTTACTCAATTTACTGAAAAGACTTATTAAATTTTTCATATATGTCAGGAAATTGATAGGCAGGAAAAGCAAGCGTAAAAATTGAGAATTGATTATCAACTTTTTAAAAATCTCTAAGAACTTCATCCTATTGAAGTGAATAAAGTGAGACACTCTTTTATATGTATAATAAACCTAAGCATAGTCATACATACAGGAAAAGTATCAGGTTGCATTTTGTTGTTTATACAGATCTAGGATATAAAATCAAATTTACTTTTTGTCTGTTTGGCTTAGCTGAACGAGGGAACTTGTATACTTTATCTGTACTTGTTATTCTGGAATTGTGGATTTTTTCCCCCTTTTAAAAAAATTATCTAGTTGAGTGGCAGAGTCACAAACAGATAGAAAACTCTCAACCACTGTTTTACTCTACAAATGCTTGAAACAGCTAGGGTTGGGCCAGGCAAAAACTAGAAGCCACAAATTCAATCTAGGTATTCCACATGGATGGGAGGGACTGAAGTACTTCAACTATCACTTGCTGCTTCCCATGGTGAACATCAGCAGGAAGCTAGAATGAGGAGCAGAGCCAAGACCTGAATCCAAGCACTCTTGTATGTGATGCATGTGTCTTTTTTTTTTTCATTTTCAATTCTCTTTATATACAGAAGATCAATTTAGTATAAAGATTTCAACAGTTTGCACCCACATAGAAACACAAAGTGAAACATACTGTTTGAGTACTAGTTATAGTATTAAATCAAAATGTACAGTGCATTAAGGACAGAGATCCCACATGAGGAGCAAGTGCACAGTGGCTCCTGTTGTTGACCCAACAAATTGACACTCTAGCTGATGGTGCCAGTAGCCACCCTAGGCTCTCATCATGAATTGCCAAGGCTATGGAAGCCTTCCAAGTTTGCTGACTCTGATCATATTTAGACAAGGTCATAAAAGACAGGGTGAGGATAGTAACCAATGATCCTAAGAGTGGCGTTAACCAGGTCTGAACAATTATACAGCATTAAGTAGGGAAGAGGACCATCAGTACACACAGGTTGGGAGTAGAGCCATTGGTGGTAGAGTAGAGGTTATGATTACGAAGGAATGAGGCCCAAGTACACCAGACAGGGCCTAGAACAAAGGACAGAGTCATTATTAGAGGAGCTAAGAAAGGTGCTGTCTAAGCTACAAGTAATTTTTCTGATTGAGAGGCAAATAGAACCTGACAGAAGGGGCTTGATAATAATCTGGTGGGCTTTAGGCCTTGTAAGTTAAGAGGCCCAGACCTATCTATCTCTTCACATGGGGTATATCCTAAGGGAGGTGTGAACCTCCTAGGGGAAGGCACTCTGTTGACTTTCATTACTTAGCTGGCCTGGGAGGAGAGCTGGCCAGGTAAAGGCAGGGGGCATCTCTAACAAGAAATTTACAGTTCTGCCTGCAATGTTGCTGACCCTGCTTGGCCGTCCCCTCAGCTGCAGTGGTCACTTTGGAAGTTGGGCTGAGTGAAGGGATTTTCAGCTTAGAGCCAGTAAGATCTGTGGCTCTGACCTGGGCATCCTTCGAGTCCAGGGCAGGTCCATTTCCAGTGATCCAACTCTTGGCAGAGCTGCCAGGGCTCTTCACAAGTTGACTTCTGCTGAAGCCCAGGCTTACCACATTGAAAGCCACTGCAGTGGACTGTCCTGTTGGGTCTCCTTGAGGGCCATTAATAGGCCTGCCACCCATTGCTTCTGTGTCTTAACTGGAGAGTTCATTGTTATGCCAAAATCCCCACCCTTGGAATTGTGGTTTTTAAGACAGGTGTTTGTTTATAATGTATTAGTCAGAAGTGCAAACAAGTCTCAATTGATATTATTTTTACAACTGGCTTTAAAAACCTTATTATTCTAAAAATAATTATTGATTCTTTACAGGAGACAATAGAGTTGACTATTTCATAGTCACATATTAAAAGAAATTGATTAATTTTCTGTACATTCAAATGAAATACTGCAAGAAAAAGGAGCAGAAAAAAACTCTATGACCGCTAAGTCATTGACCTGCTTGCCATCTAGCAGGGCAAGTCAGTATATTCAGCTTTTGATTCTACTAATGATTCAGTACATAAGAATAAATTAAATTTACTTTTGATACTAGTTCAACAATACATGATAAATTCAAATATTTCCCACAATGCACTTGATGATGGGTAATGTAATTAATAGCTATATGCTTAAAATACTTCTCATTTTCATGGTTTTGAAAACTTGTTCACCTAATCATTTTCTTGTTCCATACATATTTTTATTGCCAACAACTTTAATACATCTTAGCAGATTCCACTTCAGGTTGTACTGAATTAGTTCTTTCTCAATTTTATATAAAATGTTCTTGTCTGTAGTTTTTCCATGCATGCTCTTCATAAAGGCCAAATGTTCAGTCACTTCAAACTCAGTGTTGCCTCTCAATGTAACAGTGGAGCAGTGTTAGCAACATCTGTAGATGCAATAAAAGCCAACGGAAATAATATGAAATTATTAATTTTTTTAATTGACCATTGACAACTACCAATGCACTCAAGTATTACAGCAATTGTTCTTAATGAAAAGGTGCAATCAAACATAATTTAATTTACTATCAGTAAATTACTTTCTTTGATTAGCAAACACAAGAACTATTCATTGCTCACTTTGGTAGTGACCTCATTTTCATTTTTGTGAAGAACTGTTTCTGTGATAAAATATTCCATTTTTTTCTTTCTTTTTCAACTTTTATTTAATAGATATAAATTTCCTTATGTTTTCAAAAAACCAGCTCCTCATTTGGTTGATTTTTTGTAACTTTTTTTGGATTCAATCCTGTTGATTTCTTCTCTGATTTTAATTATTTCTCTTCTCCTACTAGATTTGGGTCTGCTTTGCTGCAGATTTTCTAGATCCTTGAGATGAATTGAAAGCTCATTTATTTGGTGCCTTCCCAATTTCTTGATGTAGGCACCTATTGTTATAAACTTTCCTCTTAACACTGCTTTTGCTGTATCCCATAAGTTTTGGTATGTTGTGCTGTTATCCTCGTTTACTTCCAGAAAGTTTTTGATTTCTCTCTTGATTTCTTCTATGACCCATTGTTTATGCAGGAACATGTTGTTCAATCTCCATGTGTTTGCATATGCTCTAGGGATTCCTGAGTTGCTGATTTCCAACTTCATTCTTCTATGGTCTGAGAAGCTGCATCATAGGATTCTAATTCTTTTGAATTTGCTGAGACTTGCTTTATGGCCTAGAATGTGGTCAATCCTAGAGAAGCTTCCATGTACTGCTGAGAAGAATGTAAATACTTTATGTGTAGGATGAAAAGTTCTGTAGATATCTGTTAGATCCATTTGGGGTATAGTGACACCCCATTAGCCCAACTAACTAAAAAAAGAAGAGAAAAGACCCAAATCAACATAACAACAGACACCACAGAAATAAAAAGAATTATCAGAAATTACTACAAGGACTTGTATGCCAGCAAACAGGGAAATCTATCAGAAATGGATAGATTCCTGGACACATGCAACCTACCTAAATTGAACCATGAAGACATAGAAAACCTAAATAGAACCATACTGAGGAGACCATAACTGAGACAGAAATTGAAACAGTAATAAAGGCCCTCCCAACAAAGAAAAGCCCAGGACCAGATAGATTCACTGCTGAATTCTACCAGACATTTAAAAAAGAACTAATTCCAATTCTTCTCAAACTATTCAGAACAATCGAAAAAGAAGGAATCCTCCCAAATTCTTTCTATGAAGCCAGTATCACCTTAATTCCTAAGCCAGAAAAAGATGCAGCATTGAAAAAGAATTACAGACCAATATCCCTGATGAACATAGATGCAAAAATCCTAAATAAAATTCCCGCCCATAGAATGCAACAACACATCAGAAAGATCATCCACCAGGACCAAGTGGGATTTATCCCTGGTATGCAGGGATGGTTCAATGTTCGCAAAACAATCAACATGATACACCACATTAACAGACTGCAGAAGAAAAACCATATGGTTCTCTCAATAGATGCAGAGAAAACGTTTGATAAAATACAACACCCTTTCATGATGAAAACCATAAGCAAGCTGGGTACAGAAGGAACGTTCCTCATTACAATCAAATCAATTTATGAAAAACCCACGGCCAACATTTGATTGAATGGGGAAAAGTTGGAAGCACTTCCACTGAGATCTGGTACCACACAGGGATGCCCACTCTCACCACTGCTCTTCAATATAGTTCTGGAAGTCTTAGCCAGAGCTATTAGGCAAGAAAAAGAAATTAAAGGGATACAAATTGGGAAGTAAGAACTCAAATTATCCCTCTTTGCAGATGATATGATTCTTTATTTAGGGGATCCAAAGAACTCTAATAAAGACTATTGGAACTCATCGAAGAGTTTGGCAAAGTAGCAGGATATAAAATCAATGTACAAAAATCAACAGCCTTTGTATACACAGGCAATGCCACGGCTGAGGAAGAACTTCTAAGATCAATCCCATTCACAATAGCTACAAAAACAATCCAACATCTTGGAATAAACTTAGCCAAGGACGTTAAAGACCTCTATGATGAGAATTACAAAACCTTAAAGAAAGAAATAGAAGAGGATACCAAAAAATGGAAAAATCTTCCATGCTCATGGATTGGAAGAATCAACATCATCAAAATGTCCAATCCCCCCAATCAATTTACAGATTCAATGCAATACCAATCAAAATACTAAAGACATTCTTCTCAGATCTTGAAAAAATGATGCTGAAATTCATATGGAGACCTCGAATAGCTAAAGCAACCTTGTACAACAAAAACAAAGCTGGTGGCATCAAAATACCAGATTTCAGGACATACTATAGGACAGTTGTTATCAAAACAGCATGGCACTAGTACAGAAACAGATGGATAGACCAATGGAACAGAATAGAAACACCAGAAATCAACCCAAACATCTATAGCCAACTTATATTTGATCAAGGATCCAAAACCAATTCCTGGAGCAAGGACAGTTTATTCAATAAATGGTGCTGGGAAAACTGGATTTCCATGTAAAGAATCATTAATCAAGACTCATACCTTTCACCTTACACAAAAATCCACTCAACATGGATTAAAGACTTAAATCTACAACCCGACACCATCAAATTATTAGAGAACGTTGGGGAAACCCTGCAAGATATAGGTACCAGCAAAGACTTCTTGGAAAAGACCCCAGAAGCACAGGCAGTCAAAGCCAAAATTAACAATTGGGATTGCATCTAATTGAGAAGTTTCTATACTACAAAAGAAACAGTCAGTAAAGTGAAGAGGCAACCGACAGAATGGGAAAAAATATTTGCAAACTATGCTACAGATAAAGGGTTGATAACCAGAATCTACAAAGAAATCAAGAAACTCCACAACATGAAAACAAGCAACCCACTTAAGAGATGGGCCAAGGACTTCAATAGACATTTTTCAAAAGAGAAAATCCAAATGACCAACAGGCACATGAAAAAAATGTTCAAGATCACTAGCAATCAGAGAAATGCAAATCAAAACCACAATGAGGTTTCACCTCACCCCGGTGAGAATGGCTCACATTCAGAAATCTAACAATAACAGATGCTGGCGAGGATGTGGGGAAAAGGGACATTAACTCACTGTTGGTGGGAATGCAAACTGGTTAAGCCACTATGGAAGTCAGTCTGGAGATTCCTCAGAAACCTGAATATTACCCTACCATACAACCAACCCAGCCATCCCACTCCTTGGAATTAACCCAAAGGAAATTAAATTGGCAAACAAAAAAGCCATCTGCACCTTAATGTTTATTGCAACTCAATTCACAATAGCTAAGAATTGGAACCAACCCAAATGCCCATCAACAGTAGACTGGATAAAGAAATTCTGGGATATGTACTCTACAGAATACTATACATCAGTCAAAAACAATGAAATCCAGTCATTTGCAACAAGATGGAGGAATCTGGAAAACATTATGCTGAGTGAATTAAGCCAGTCCCAAAGGGACCAATATCATATGTTCTCCCTGATTGGCGACAACTAACTGAGCACCAAAGGAGAAACCTGTTGAAGTGAAATGGACACTATGAGAAACAGTGACTTGATCAGCTCTTGTCCTGACTGTTGATGTACAATTTAATACTTTATCCCTTTTAGTATTTTTTTGTTCTATTACTATTGGCTGAACTCTGTAATTAACACACAATTATTCTTAGGTGTTTAAATTTAACTGAAAAGTGATCCCTGTTAAATATAAGAGTGAGAATAAGAGAGGGAGGAGATGTACAATTTGGGACATGCTCAAGCTGACTTGACCCAAATGGTGAAGTTAGAAATGTACCAGGGGTTTCCAATGCAATCCCATCAAGGTAGCATGTACCAATGCCATTTCACTAGTCCAGGTGACCAATTTCAGTTCACAATTGATCACACTGATAGATCTAAGAGTCAAAGTGATCACACAAACAAGACTAGTGTCTGTAAATACTAACTGATAGAATAAAAAAGGGAGAGAACAATCCAACATGGGAAGCGGGAGACACAGCAGACTCATAGAATGGCAGTTGTCCTAAACAGCACTCTGGCCTTAGAATTAGCCCTTTAGGCATTCGGATATGGCTGAAGGGCCCATGAGAGTATTGTAGGCATGGAAAGCCAAGACACTCTGGCAAAAAAAAAAATGACCTAAATGAAATATCTCTGTGAGTGAGATCCAGTGGAAAGAATGGGGCCATCAAAGAAGGAGGTACCTTTCTCTGAAGGGAGGAGAGAACTTCCACTTTGACTATGACCCTGTTGGAATAAGATCGAAGTCGGCGAACTCAAAAAGCTTCCATGGCCTTGGCAACTCATGACTAGAGCCTAGGGAGATTACTGACGCCATAAACAAGAGTGTCAAATTGTTAAGTCAACAACAGGAGTCACTGTGTACTTACATCTCATGTGGGATCTGTCTGTAATGTGTTGTCCAATGTGAAGTAATGCTATAACCAGTACTGAAACAGTATTTTACACTTTGTGTTTCTGTGTGGGTGCAAACTGATGCAATCTTTACTTAATATATACTAAATCAATCTTCTGTATATAAAGATAATTAAAAATGAATCTTGATGTGAATGGAATAGGAGAGGGAGCGGGAGATGGGAGGGGTGCAAGTGGGAGGGAAGTTATGGGGGGAAAAGCCATTGTAATCCATAAACTGTACTTTGGAAATTTATATTTACTAAATAAAAGTTAAAAAATGAAAAAGAGATATAAATTTCCAAAGTACAACTTTTGGATTATAGTGACTTTTCCCAACATAACCTCCCTCCCACCTGCAACCATCCCATCTCCCAATCCCTCTTCCACCCCATCAAGATTCATTTTTAATTATCTTTATATACAGAAGATCAATTTAGTATATCCTAAATAAAGATTTCATCAGACTGCAACCACACAGACACACAAAGTATAGAGTACCATTTGACTAGTAGTTTCGCCATTAATTGTTATAGTACAACACATTAAGGACAGAGATCCTACATGGGGAGTAGATACACAGTGACTCCCATTGTTGATATAACAATTGTCACTCTTATTTATGATGTCAGTAATCACCTGAGGCTCTTGTCATGAGCTGCCGATGCTGGGGAAGCCTCTTGAGTTCACAAACTCCAGTCTTATTTAGACAAGGCCATAGTCAAAGTGGAATTTCTCTCCTCCCTTCTGAGAAAGGTACCTCCTTCTTTGATGGCCCGTTCTTTCCACTGGGATCTCACTCACAGAGATCTTTCATTTAGGTCATTTTTCTTGCTACAGTGTCTTGGCTTTCCATTCCTGAGAAACTCTCGTGGGCTTTTTAGCCAGGTCTGAATGCCTTAAGGGCTGATTCTGAGGCCAGAGTGCTGTTTAGGGCATCTGCCATTCTACGAGTCTGCTGTGTATCCTGCTTCCCATCTTGGATCGTTCTCTCCTTTTTAATTCTATCAGTTATTATTAGCAGACACTAGTCTTGTTTATGTTATCCCTTTGACGCTTAATTCTGTCATTATGATTAATTATGAACTGAAACTGAGCACTTCTATTAATAAGATGGCATTGGTACATACCACCTTGATGGGATTGAATTGGAATCTCCTGGCACATTTTAGCTCTACCATTAAGGGTAAGTCTGAGTTAAGAACTGTTGCTGTGATAAAATATTCCATTTTTAAACGCGCTTGATTTTCTGACTGTTGCTTTGCTGTGAATTGAAAATATTGGGATGAATATTGGTAATATCAGAGAGTATTATATTCTTTTAGCATATTTATGTTGTCATTGCAAAATAAACGTAATGCTTTGCTAACTACCTCAGTAACAAAATAATCCATTCTTCATTGTATGTGAAGAGAATGATATTCAAATTCTACTTTCCTATACTTTCCTTACTTTGACATTATGCACATTCAGTGATAGTAAAAATAAAAACAATGTGTATATGATGGCACATGTAACATTTGAAATATACTCAAATTATAACCATTTACTGTGATTTGTAGGTGCACTGGGTAGAATTGTAAGACAAGAGCAGTATATGAGATTTCTATTGCAATTGATTGACACTGACATTATTGTACAAAAACAACTATAGGTAATGTATAACTCAATGGGAGTATTCCAATGAAACTTTTCTTATGAACATTGAAATTAGAATTTCCTATATTTTTATATGTAGTTAAATAAATATTTTTTGTTTTTATTTTCAACCATTTAATATGTAAAAACAAAGAATCTGATTTTGTAGGACATACCAAAACAGATTATGGGCCAGATTCATCCTGCAGGCCATGGTTTCCCATTCACTGTCAGAGAATATAGTAATAACTTTAATTCTTTTTTTTTTTTTTGACAGAGTGGACAGTGAGAGAGAGAGAGAGACAGAGAGAAAGGTCTTCCTTTTCCCTTGGTTCAGCCCCCAATGGCTGCTGCGGCCAGCGCACCACGCCTATCTGAAGCCAGGAGCCAGGTGCTTATCCTTGTCTCCCATGCGGGTGCAGGGCCCAAGGACTTGGGCCATTCTCCACTGCACTCCCGGGCCACAGCAGAGAGCTGGCCTGGAAGAGGGGCAACCAGGACAGAATCCGGGACCCCGACCGGGACTAGAACCCAGGGTGCCAGTGCCGCAGATGAAGGATCAGCCTATTGAGCCGCGGTGCAGGAAATAACTTTAATTTTTATTTTGACCGAAATATGGAGCAATTGACTGGATTGAGCAGAGGATGGAAATGATTAGAACTACATTTTATAACAATTACTTTCAATATTGGTAGCAGACATTGAGAAATAATTGTTTTAATGTTGCTTTTCAGGTTTTTCCCCCCCACATTAAAAATCCACTAGTGCAGACAGTGGTGGATTCAGGAGGTATAGCTGAGAAAATATTTATAATTTATAATAACCAAAGTTAGAGATGATAGCATCTTAGAGAAGGACAGTAGAAGACATATTAAGTAGTGGTTAAGTCCTAGAAATCACAATATATATACATATGCATATATGTATATACACACAAATACAAGGTCTTTATAAAGTTCATGGAAAATGTGTATTACAAAAACATATTATTTAAAAAATTTTTGGCCTCCAAATTAACTTATCTTTTAATTTCATGTGTCCTATTACTTTCTGAAATATTCTCAAACATATGTATTTATGTACTTTCATTTTTATCTACATATACATTTATATACTTATTTGCCAGACAAAGGCTTTTTATATGTCTTGTGGCTCATACAGTTTTTAGAGATTCGTTTAAGGAAAAAAAAAACACAATCTTTTCCTCAAATTTTACAGAAATAAAAGACATTGTTAGAATCCCTCCAAGACTTTGAAGGGGATCATATATGTTAAAGTTAAACATCATTAGTTTCATGGTAAACCTGTCCTTTCAAAGAATATTTGCAAATATGCTATATATAGATGAGAAATAAATGAGTAAATAATGACTTCAGGCTTCCAGACCTGAGCAATTGGAAAAAAGGAGATACCATTTGTGTAGAAGGGTAAGACTGAATGGTGTAGATTGGGAGCACATTCCATCGGTTCTGTTTTAAGCATACAAAGTTTATTCTCTCTATAAATTCTTTGTGTGAAGATGTTGAATGAGCAATTTTGTATGAGTGTGGGAAATATCATAGTTCAAGATACCAATCTGTTAGTCAAAAGCATATAGGTGAAATGAAAGTCATGTGAGTAAATTAGGTTGACATTAGGGTGTACATATGGAATAAATAAACAACTGAGCCTATGGATATTGCAATATTTGGATACTGAGGATATGAGAAAGAGTCAGCAAAGGAAAGCCAGATGAAGTTGCTGATGAATTAGGAAAAGAGCCAAGAGCAGTGTACTACCAAGAGTACACTCAAAGGAGTGTATTTCATGTATTTCATATATACAGATTTTAAAGCATAATGATACTTCCCACCTTATACTCCTTCCTTCCTTTGCTCCTACCCTCCATATTCAAAACTCTGGGTTACCCAAATGGAGCTTAAACTGGCAAGCCTCATTATCCCAGAATATGATCCTTAGACTCGAAATCAGTCTAGTTACATGGAATTATAAAATCATACACCTGAACACTCACGGATATGTAAAAACCAAGAACTCATACAGGTATACAAAATTATTCTCCAACTATTTATTAAATTTCAGTGTTTAGGGAAATGCATATGTAGGGGATATACACAATTAGAAAGCTGTCATCTTTTCCTTTGAAGTCATATATACATAATTCATTCCCTGAGCTCCTCCTCAATTCAGACATTCAGAGGGAAGTCTGTATACAAATAACATGCACATAGTGCACAGAAAAAAATATTTGGCATTGCATGATTTTGGACCACCATCATTGATGCTAGCATTCTGCTAGTTCTACTTTCTGCTATTTCTTTCTTCAGCACTCTTTTTAGACTGGATCTAGGCAAATGTTAGAGTAGAGCACAATTTCCTTTTAGTATTAATCTCCCCTCCAAACAACCTGAAGCCGAGCCCTTGCAGCGACCCCATCCATCATCCCCCAAAGACTGTCTTCCCTTACCCACCACTGCTCCTATCTTGTACTTGCAATTTCTGTGCTCCTTCTCCCTGAAGCTTCTGGGTACATACTTCTTTCCCTAAAAGGGAAATTCTCTTGAGATTTCCAAGAGGACAGTTATCTAATCTAACTAACAATTGTGTGCTAATATATTCACTTGAGAGAATTAGGCACATCAGAAGCATGTTAGCAGTGGTCTTTGGAAACAAGTCCTCCAGCATGTGTTATTTAACTGTAAGTATGTAGAACGCTGAGAATTTCAGAATAGGAAGAAAGAAAATGCAAAGTTGAAAAGGGAAGCTACTCTGAGGTAGGTGAAAATGATACTGCCCTCAAATCCTCAAATCTCATCACCCTGGTAGGTTTTTTTTTTTAAGATTTATTTATTTATTTGAAAGGCAGAGTCACAGAGAGGCAGAGACAGAAATTGAGACAGGGAAAGAGAGAGGTCTTCCATCTGCTGGCTCAATCCTCAATTGGCTACAGTGGCCAGAGCTGCACCAATCTGAAGCCAGGAGCCAGGAGCTTCTTCTGGGTCTCCCATGTAGGTGCAGGGGCCCAAGGACTTGGGTCATCTTGTACTGCTTTCCCAGGCCATAGCAGAGAGCTGGATTGGAAGAGGAGCATCTGGGTCTCGAACCTGTGCCCATGTGGTATGCTGGCCCCACCCTGGTAGTTTCAAATTCGAGTCACTTAAAGGGTTGTCCTTGAAGAGAGTGACCATTAATTAAATGATTTTGTTGTCCAGTGTTGGAAAGGAAATCAACAGGGCAGGAAGAGAATAAGAACTTCAGAGGATTTACTGAGACCAATGGTAAAATTACTGAGACAGATGGGTCTGATTGATTCTGAAAGAGGAGGAAAATAGTGGGAGATATTCCTGAATGGCAAGGCCAAATCAATACACACTATCCCTTTTGTTAATATCCTGAGAGTACAGCTTGATGGCAAGAGTTGAGTTACAGTTGACATTTTTAATTCTGAAAATTTTAATTTGCATGTTTGCAGCTTTATTGAGATACATAAAATCAACTACAAGTATTAAAATTATATCATTTGATAAGTTTTGACTTTTGTGTACACCCAGAAAATCACCAGCACAATCAAGATGATTAACCAATCCATCACACCCAAAAGTATCTCAATGTTTCTTGGTACTCTCTCCTTCATTGCTCCCCTATTATCAGGCCACTATTGATCTACTTTTTAAATTATAGATTAGTGCAAAATTTCTGGAATTTTAAATAAATGATTTCATGCAGTTCTGTGTCTTACGGTTCAAGTGTGTCCCCTAGATATTCATGTATTGGAGCTTGGTTCTTAGCGTGGTGATGTTAGAAAATGGTGTGGAACCGCAAAGATATAACACCTAATAGGGGAAGCTTAGGTCTTTGGGAGGTGTTGCCCTTGCAAGGGATGAAAGCAACTCTTATGGGTTCCCTGAGTTCCCATAAGATTAAATTGAGTCTGATCTCTGAATTCCTCTCTAGCTTCCTATTTGGTAGTGTTATCTCTTCTTCCACATGGGCTCCCATCATTGGGACACCATCTAACATGAGGTCCTCACAAGACTCAAACCAATGCTAGTTACTCCTTTGAATCTCTAGCACTATAATCTAAATAAACTTTTCATTATTACGTTAAGCAGCCTAATGTATTTCATTAGGTATAATGAAAAAACTGACTAATATATGCAGCTGTCCTCTTTATTGTCTGACTTTCGTAACTCACAATTAAAGTTTCTTCCAGATTGCTGCTTATCTACTGAGTAGTATTCAACTCTATGATATAGTACCCTTCACATATTGATAAACATTTGGATTATTTCTTTTTTTCTATTACAAATGAAGTTGCTATGAGTATTCATGTGTAAGTCTTTATGTGAATATGCATTTTTTCTTGAGAAGTACCTAATGCTGGATCATTTGTTAAGTGTAGGAGCATAGTTGAAAGTCTTCATAGATAGGTTGGGTATTTTGTGAGGCAGTTAAGATATGGTAGGGGGCCAACCCTGTGGCATAGAGAGTTGAGTGACCACCTGCAGTGCAAGCATCCCATATGGGTGCCTGTTGGAATCTCGGCTGCTCTGCCTCTGATCAAGCTCCCTGCCAGTGAGCCTGAGAAGGCAACAGAGTATGGCCCAATTCCTTGGGGCCCTGACACCCACATGAGAGAGACCTGAAGAAACTCCTGGCTTCTGACTTTGGCCTGGCCCAGCCCCAGCATTGTGGGCCAGCAGATGGAGGCTCGATCTCTCTCTGTCTCTCCTTCTCTCTCTCTCTGTATCTCTGCATTTCAAATAAACCTAAAAAAATTTGGTTGAACATGTCCACATCCCATATCAGAGTGCCTGGGTTAGATTCCTGGGTCTATTGTGGATTCCAGCTTCCCATTAAGGCACACACTGGAAGGCAGCAGGGACTGGTTTAAGTGGTTAGGTCCTTGCCAACCACGTGAGAGACTGAAATTGAATTTCTGCCTCCTGGCATCAGCCTTAAACAGTACCAGCTGTGTTGGCTTTTAGGGAGTGAACCAGAAGATAGTAAATTTCTTTTCTGTTTCCCTAATATTCTCTCTCCCACTCTCTACTCTTTGTGCCTTTCAAATAATTAAAATAAATAAATTTTTTTCAAAAGTTCACAGAAAATGAAATTAACAGATGAATTTATTTTGATGCAAAAAGTTCTGAAATCCATGCATGGGTTTTTCATAATATGAATTTTTTGAACATTTTTAAGATTTTATTTATTTACTTGAGAGTTAGAGTTACAGAGAGAGGGAGAGACAGAGAAAAATATTCTCTCCACTGGTTCACTCCCCAAGTGGCCACAACGGCCGGAGAACACAGAGGCATCATATGGGGTTATGCTGCCACAAGCCAAGAATGCCTGGAGCCATTGGAATCTGGAAAATATGGGGAAAAGTTTTCCCTAGAACCTTTAGAAGGAGAGCTGCAGCTACTGACATCTTCATTTCTGACTCTGGCCTCCAGAATTGTGAGAGAATAAATATCTGATGTTTTAAAATTATTAATTTATTATTTATATGAAAGGAGACAGGAAGAGAGAGAGAGAGAGAGAGTACTCCTATCTGCTGATTCACTCTCCAAATGCTTGAAACATCAGGGTCTGGGCCATCTGAAAATCAGGAGCTAGGAACCCAATCTGGCTCCAGTCTTAGGAGGCAGGAATCCAAATACCTGAGCTGTCACCATTGCCTCCTGCAATAGCAGAAGGCTGGAATCATTAGCCAAACCCCAGAATGGAATCAGGAATACTCTAATGTGGGGTGCATGCATCCTTACCGGTGCTTTAACTGCTAGGACAAAAACCCGGCCTATTTTTTTAAGCTACAAATTTGTGGCAATTTGTTATGGCAGAACTGAAACACTGTACACTTTGTCTTATAAATTAGTTGTAATTTTGCACATTATCACCATCAGTGTATGGGAGAGCCAGTTGCTCTACATTTTCACCAACACTTGATAAGGCTGGACTTCTAAATGTGTTTGCCTCCGAATGGTTATGTAGTGCTGTATGTTTCTACTTCCATAGTGACCAAGGATGTTGAGTATCTTTTCATATGTGAACTTGCCATCTTAATATGTTATGGTGAGCCTTATGTTCAAATCTTTTTAACTGGGTTGCTTTTCTCCTGATTATGAATTGCAAACATTCTTTATATATGTTATACATAGAAGTCTTTTATATATGTTATACATATATACATATATGTATATATGCTTTACAAATATATTCTGTCAATCTCTAAATTATTGTATTTTTGAAGGACAATTTTAAATTTTGATTGAGTAGATTGTATCAATATTTTCCTGTTATAGTCCATATGTTTTGTAGATTTAAGAAATCATTGTCCAATTCAAGGTCATTAAGAGCTTCTCCTATGTTTTCTTACAGGAATTTTATGTTTAGGTCTATGATCGAATCTGAGCTAATGTTTGTATATTATATGAGGTAAAGGTTGAGGATAATCTTCTTGTCCATGAATATTCAGTGGTTCTTGCACCTTTCTTTTTTCTCAAAGGACTTCCTTGGCTCTGTGGACAGAAATCAATTGATCATATATGTGTGGATTGATTTCTGGTTTTTAAATTCTGTTCCACTAAAAACCATGTATATCTTTATGCCAATACCACATTATCTTAATTGTTGTATCTTTATATTAAACTGAGATCAGATAATGCATGTCCTCCAACTTTATTCTTGCTCCAAATTGGTTTTTCTAGTCTAGCTCCTTTGAATTTCCAAGTGACTTATTAATTTCTACAATAAAGTCTATTAGAATTTTAACTATTATTGTGTTCAATCTGGAAACCAAGGTGAGCAGAATAGGCAATTTAATAATCCTGAGTCCTCCAACATAGGAAGATGGCACATAGCTTTTAAATCAGCTCTGCAACGGTTTATAGTTTTCACTGTACAATTCTTTCTCATCTTTTGTTACAATTATTCCTAAGTATTTAAAATTTGTAAATACTGCTATAAATGTTATTTTAAGAGTTTTAATTCCCCATTGTTCTTGGATAAAATATAAATGAGAAATTGTTTTTTGCAATTTGATCTTCTATCCTGCAACCTTGCTAAATCCATTCATTCCTTCCAGTACCATTTTTATAGATTTCTTGCTTCTTGCATAGGTAATCATGACATATGTGCATAAAAAGAATTTAACTTCTTCCTTTCTAACCTATACTCCTTTTCTTTTTCTTTTTTTTTTCTTATCATTATTGCACTGATGAGGACCTCCACGGATATGTTAGACAGAATTGATGAGAGTAGAGACTTTTGCTTTTTTTTTATTTTTTGACAGGCAGAGTGGATAGTGAGAGAGAGAGACAGAGAGAAGGTCTTCCTTTTGCCGTTGGTTCACCCTCCAGTGGCCGCCGTGGTTGGCGCGCTGCAGCCGGCGCACTGCGCTGATCCAATGGCAGGAGTCAGGTGCTTCTCCTGGTCTCCCATGGGGTGCAGGGCCCAAGCACTTGGGCCATCCTCCACTGCACTCCCGGGCCACAGCAGAGAGCTGGCCTGGAAGAGGGGCAACCAGGACAGAATCCGGGACCCCGACCGGGACTAGAACCCGGTGTGCCGGTGCCGCAAGGCAGAGGATTAGCCTAGTGAGCCGCGACGCCGGCCGAGAATTTTGCTTTTGTCACACCTGATATTGTGTCAGCTTATTGAAGATGTGTTCATTTGTTTTATGCAGATTTTTCTCTCTGTTTTTCAGTTTTCATAGTTTCCATTGTTGTCTTCAAAACCATTTTTTTCCCTTAGGTTGTCTGCATTGATATTAATAATATCAAATGTGGTGTTTTCTTCAATTTAGTTGTTCTATTTTTCATGTCTGGAAGTTCAGTGTGGGTTGGTTGTATATCTTCCATGTCTCTCTTTGTCAAGTTTGTGCTTTCTTGTGTGTTCTTGAACATATAAAACATATTTATACTAGTTATTTTAATGTCCTTAAAACTAAGTATTTTCCTCATTTCTTTCTTTTCTTCTTTCATTGATTATTGTTGTCACTAAGTGTTGTATTTCTCTGCTTCTCTGCATGCCTGCTATTTTTTGAATAGATGCTAAACAATGTATGTGGGTTTTATATCATTGGTCAGGGGTACTAGCTTTTTAGTATTCCTTTAAGTTTTATAACTTTGTTCTGAGATGCAGGTAAATTGCTTGAAAACAGCTTGACCTTTTTATGTCTTATTTCTATATTTTATTAAGTAGGTCAAGAATCATCTTCAGCTTAGTGTTATTTGATCACTCTACTGACACAAAGTCCTTCTGAGAACTGCATTTGATTCTCCAGGTTTTAGAAAGACTAGCTACATTGGATTAATGGAACATGAACTACTTTAACATCTGTGTGGACTTCAGGGGCTTTTCTGGTTGCTTATTTTGTCAACCTTTCCCAAACACACATGTGTCATTTGCTATACAGAAAAAACTTCAAGGGAAAATTTCTTTAGATAATCAGAACTCACTGTTTATAAGCAACTCCCTCCTCTGCAATACTGTGATACCATATGAATTCTAGGTACCTTGATTTATTTGAATGATGAATTTTTTCTCAGTTCAGGAAGACCATAGGATCTGTTTGAGTTCTTCCTCACTATGTTATATAACCTTCTTCAGATAGTAAGCTGAGGCCATCACGGGCCTTGCCTCATTTTTATATTTCTTTCAGAAAGATCAATTATGCACTATCTCTTGTACAATGTATGAAAACTACTGTTTTATCATTTTCCTTGGTTTTTGGCTTTTAAATTTTTGTTAATATAAAGAGAACAGATTTCATGTATTTCATAAGTACAATTGTAAGAAGATAACCACACTTCCCTCCCTCAATTGCCCTCCTTTCTTCATTCCTTTTCTTCCTTAATTTTGCACAAACGTAATTTCAGTTTACTTTATAATCACAGGTTTAATGCACCATTAAACATGATAGTCAGCAAGTAAAAAGTAGAAAGTTCCATGGGGATATAGACAAGGGCTTTGGTCTTTTGAGGCAATAGGGTAAATCTGATCTTCCTCACTCCATTATGGATGGAAGTTGTAAGTATAGTTAAATATGTTGACATTATTAAAAAAACAAAATATACATTGTCTTTTAGATTTCTGTTAGAACTACCATTTATTAAATCATACATATGTTTTAATATGTTAACAAAAAAATTATACAGATCCTCTAGTTCCCATCACAAATTTCTTTGTATTCCTTTTGGGTCTTACAAGAAATTCTGTTTTCTTAATCTCAAAGTTAAATTATTTATTCCTGTCAGTACATAGAACACAGAATATGTTTGTCTGTGTTTATTTCTTTAGTGTTCAGTGTAATCAGTTTGCAAGATCTTTTCCCAGATTCTACTTTTTATAACCATGCCATAGTAAGTTGTAGCTGCTAGATTAATTCTTTTTTTCTTGACTTATGTCATTCCCTACTATCACAGACTTAAATCAAATACTTGTTTCATCCAAATGCATATATTAGAATTTTGTTTAATTCAGTTCTCTCTCTCTTTCTTTTTCCTTCCCTCCCTCTCTCCTAACTCAAATACATATACAGAGAAGGGGAAAGAGATACAACAAGCGGGTGCATGTGCGTATGTGCACGCGCACACACACACACACACACACCCCAACCAAAACAGTAAACAAGTAATATTAAGCTACTTGTGTGAAGAATGTAGTTTATTTCAATAATAACACTTCCAGAATGATTGAAGTGATTGAGTTGCTTCGTTTCTATATGTGAATTCATTTTCTTTCTATACTTTTACTTCTTCCTCAGTTTCTCCATAGCTTCCATCTGTAAAGCTGTAAGTGTTCATATTGATTCTGAGACTATTAGAAACTTTTTACCCTCTCCAAACTACAGGTTACCAGAATGATGAAATCATGAATTCTGAGTGACATTTAAGAAAGTGGTACTTTGTATTACATTTTTCTTATTTTGATTTATGGCAAGGATGTGCTATGCAGAAAATAATTTCAATTTCTACCTTTTTTCTTTTCTAAATGCTCAACTGACCTACCAGGTTCCCTGAAGGAATGGCTTTTGAACTTGGACATAAATCTTGAGTCCAATGGCAGAGAGAGAGAGAGAGAGAGAGAGAGAGAGAGAGAGAGAGATATCACATTCTTTCACTCTGGTCCAGATATGTGCATGTACCTTTATGTAAATGTCAGATCTTTGTGCTCAGTTGTGGCCCCATGAATGCTGCTTTAAAATTACATTTTCCAATGTCAAAGAGCATGTCCATACTGAGAATGTTATTAAAATATGTGCTCCATGGCAGTGAATCACTCTATCAATGTTCTCCATTTGAAAGTACAGCTTAGAAATATTACTTATTCACATATTTATATAACAGAATTTGCTTCTAAAACAGAAAATAGGTATCATTTAAAATTTTAGCAGATGTTCATTTTGTCTTTTTCGATTAGGGACATTTAGTTTTATATCATATGTCTAAAATTCACAGTATGTACTTCACTTAAAAAGCCCACATTTTATCAATTCATTTTCCTTCATTTACAGTGTGATTTGCAATGATGGGAGAAAGTCGCCTGTATAGACTTTTGGCTATATAAGAAATATTTAAAAATTATTTTATTTATTTCAGTCTGGCTCAATATTACAAATGAGCACTTTTAGTTAAATCTATTTGCCAGTTGTGAGCCAGGACATAATTCCTCACTTTATAACTGTACATATCGTATAAGATGATTGTTCCTGTCATTTATTTCTGAATGGACAGTACATTACATTCAAAGTTTATGAAAACCAAATTGATAGCTACATGATGTCAACAACTTGCTGAAATGTGGAAGTCATTCAAGCACACTTTTTATTTGGTCTTGATGACTATAATTTTGGAAATAAGCTGTGGAAACAAAATTATTTCTTAATTGGGGAAAAAAGGTACTAGAATCTACCTAATATAATCAAGTGCTAAGAAACCATCAGAAAACAATATGACATCTGCCTTAAGGTAAATGTATTGAATAAATCAAAGCTGGAATCATATTGTCTCTGAGACATTTTTTCACATATCAATAGGAACATGTAATTGCCATGCTCAATAAATTGACTGTGAGATAGTAAGAAAAAAAAAAATATATATATATATATATATAATTTGTGATGCTTCTCTAAAGTTTTCTAAAATCTATTTGGAGATAGAACATATTTGAAAAATGAGAAATAATAATCCAAAATAATTCATGCTATTAATAATAATATATGTAAAAAAATAAGTCCCATAGACTGCGGTGATTGGGAAAATCTTAAACAACAAATTGAAATTAAAGTTGCATGTGTGGATGGAGAATTATTAAGGAAATAGAAAGGAATGGTAGCAATCAAAGCAATGGGAGTCAAATGAGCAAAAACAGAGATAGAAGAAAAAACAGAGATTGATGTATGAATTGGTCACACATCTGGGATAGAGGAATGTTTTTGAGAAGAAATAAGAAAGATAGGAATTTTGAGGCTTTCACCTCCACCTAGATTAGTTTGTCAGCATTGATAATCAACACAAAGCAAGTATAAGTTATCGAAAGCCTCCAGTTCTGGAAAGTATTATGTGCAAAATGGATTCACGGATTTTTTTTTTTTTTTGAGTAGTGGAATGATGGTGTCTTCAGATGGTTTATCTGGCTACATGATATAGTGTGACTTGAACTAAAAAGAGTCTTGCAATGCTAAGACAAATTTGGAGATTAAAAAATCATAGTCCCAGGTCTGTGGTTGTTAGGCTATGGAATACACAGTTATGAGTAGAATTTGAAAGGAAATGAAAGCCACATAGCACTGGTAAGACTGGTTGACTGGCCATATGAAGGTAAGGGAGAAAGATGAAAATTAGTACACAAAAAATGTAATATACTGAAAACCACTTTAAATTCAGAGTTGAGAATCTTGAATTGTCCTTGATGGTCTGTGTGACCCTTAACAATTCGCTTCACCATTCAGCATCTCTTTCCCCCTGAGTAATATGAGAAGACTGAGTGAGGTACTATCTTATGTCCCTTCCTGGTACAATGTTTTGTGATTCTAAACACTTCAATAACTTGAATAAATGTAGGCCTAGTTGAAAATAGGCAGCACATGCCAACAAAGAAAGGCACATGCAGAGTGAGCCACTGAAAGATGATGCAGGATATGTAGAGGTTGAAAGAAAGGGTATGTGAAGAGAAGAATGTTATACAAGATTAATGTGCTGTTATTATCAAACAATGATCAGTACAAAGTTAATATAACACATTTAATGATGTACATTATTTATAAAGATTAAATTGGCTCTTTTTGACAGTCAGTTATGGTAGTCTTTTACATAGTTTGTTCATCTATAAACTGGAAGTAATACTGTGCCTACCTTGTGAGGATTTAAATAAAAAACCATGATGGTTAGAGAGATTTAATAACTTACCTGAGGTCATTTAATTAGTAAGAGATAGAAATGGAGTTTAGAACCCGGGTTATGTGACTCCAAAATATATTCTCTTTCTGATTGACAGTTTCTGTTGTGTTCTGCTAATTAAATCTAAAACATTTAGCAATTTACATACACGTTTAAAATTCATTTGATTTTTACATAGGTAAACCAACTTTTTAGTTTTGCTTTTCTTTTTTTTTTCCTTTTTTGGACAGGCAGAGTGGACAGTGAGAGAGAGAGACAGAGAGAAAGGTCTTATGTTGCTGTTGGTTCACCCTCCAATGGCCGCCGCGGCCGGTGCGCTGCGGCCGGCGCACCATGCTGATCTGAAGGCAGGAGCTAGGTGCTTCTCCTGGTCTCCCATGGGGTGCAGGACCCAAGTACTTGGGCCATCCTCCACTGCACTCCCGGGACACAACAGAGAGCTGGACTGGAAGAGGGGCAACAGGGACAGAATCCGATGCTCCGACCGGGACTAGAACCCGGTGTGCTGGCGCCACTAGGTGGAGGATTAGCCTGTTGAGCCACGGCGCCGGCCTAGTTTTGCTTTTCTAATGTAGATATACATAAAATTTTATTAGAGATTACCATTAATAAATGACATTTGCAACCGGTTTTGATGCCAGGGAATACTAACTTTGAATTAGAATTAAGTGAATGTTACCTCTCCTTTCGCAAAAAAAAAGAATTTCATATTAAAAATATGATTTATTTATTTTCATATGCTTGAAAGGCAGAATGACAGAGAGAGAGAGAGAGAGAGAGAGAGAGAGAGAGAGAGAGAGAGAGAGAAATCCATTGATTTGTTCTCCAAATGCCTACAACAATGAAGGTTGGGCCAGGCTGAAGCCATGAGGCCCCATGTGGGTGGCAAGGCCTAAGCATGTGAGCAATCACCTGCTGACCCACAGGACACATTAGCAGGAAGCAGGATTAGAAGTGGAACAGCCAGGGTTTGAGCCAGCACTTTGTTATGGAATGTGGGTGTCTCAAGAGTTCCTGCCCCAAGAATTCCACTTTTTTAAATTAATTTTCAAATAGGAAAAAAAGACTCACAAATACTCATGATTTACACAGTTACAAGAGAAGAGTCAAACATCTAAATTACCACATGGACACATGGACACCCCGATATTCATCTATACACAATGAAAGAAAGCGATTATTCTTTGTCAATACTCCAGAATTATGGTTGCCGGTTTTCTTCCCAGCATGTCCATTGGACTAGTCAGTTCCAAGTTCATATGCATTTGTCTATGTTCTCAGCCTTTCCCAAACCTCTCTGTCTCTCTCTCTCTCTCTGTCACACACACACACACACACACACGTGAACACCCTTTATGAGAGGTCTAGGAGTTACTATTCAGAACTGTACATATCTGGGAGTGGAGTCAGTAGGGTTTGAAACAAAAGAAATACTTGATCATAGAGATGTGTTTTGCTAACCAGACACCTGCAATATATTTATTGTACTGTATAGTTATGAGTATACCCATTTTGAGGATAGTGAGATAAGGAAAGGAGAATAGGAATGTGGCTTCATTAAGTATGGCAATGGGACAATTAAGAAAGGGTCTGGTAGAAAGGAACAGCCTAGATCCCCTTCATTCTCTCTTTGTATCTGAACATTTTACCACCTATCCCACTAAAGTTAACTGTAATGGTGGATGCAATACAGGGGCATACCACAACTGGGGTCAGCAAATATAAGCCAATTGGCTAAGTCCATCTTCCGCCCATTTTTGTTCAATCCTGGAGCTAAGAAGAGCTATTACATATTTTTTATAGATTTATTTATTTATTTGAAAGGCAGAGTTAGACAGACAGAGGCAGAGAAAGAGAGAGGTATCTTCCATCAGCTGGTTTACTCCCCAAATGGCCGCAAAAGCCAGAGATGGGCCAATCTGAAGCCAGGAGCCAGAAGCCTCTTCAGGTCTCCCACACGGGTGCAGGGCCCCAAGCATTTAGGCCATCTTCCACTGCTATCCCAGACCATAGCAGAGAGCTATATCTGAAGAGCAGTGGGGACTCAAACCGGCACCCATATGAGATGCTGGCAACACATGTGGTGGAATTATAGTTAGGTCATAAGGAAAGTTCAAAAACTCAAAAGCACAAAAGCACATATTTTTATATGCTTTGGAAAAATGTTCTGTATGGCTAGGGTATTTGCTGCTTTCTGATTATGAGTGACTAGGGAAGAAAGAATAAATGTAAGAGTAGAAGTGCTTCTTTCACTTAGAGAAGGATTAAGAAATACCTTTTATCAACCTACCAGGGCTAACATTTATTATTTTTGTCGTTGGAGGAAAAAAAACCCAAGAGGAGATAAAATGGAAAGATAACATTACAGCTATTTAAAAGCCAACATTTAACTTCTAAGAGTGATAGCTCCTTCTAGAAATACTCAACTTCTGAGTGCTTCTTTACTGATTGATATTTTAAAACATTACAAAATTTCATATGTACAACAAAAATTCCAATGTATTCTACAATTTTTAACCTCTGTGAAATTAGTTGGAAGTGCTTATGGTCCCATTTTATTAGATGAGAAAGCAGAGGCCCATAGAGTTTAATTGAATTACTTCAACAGTGGAGTTTAATGTAATTCACAACAGTCTTATCCCTCAGAACCAAAGCTCAGCTCATTTGCCATTGTCAACCACACCCCTTTGAATCACCTTTAAAATTGCTAACTTGTTCTTGGAAATAGTCTCAACGACTTATACCATCTGGACAGGGCAAATCAATGTAGATGGGTTCAATTTGGCAACCTGTTTCAACTCAGTGGCACTATTTTCTATTCAATGCTTTTTCTTGCTAATGAGTCTTACCAGACCCTCAGCTAACATCACACACAAGCTTCCATTTGTGGATGTCATTTCCCTAGATTTTGACAGCAGAGGAGAGAGAAGTTAGTAGAGCACTGAGTTCATGACTGTAACTGAATCTGAAAAAGACCTTGACTTTGCAGAGAGAAGAATGACACTGACAAATAGCCCCAGGTGACAACGGGAGACATTTATGGCCTCAGGTTATCAGCAAGTTCTATAGAACCTTTATGATTTTAGACCCTGGTAAGGTTGATGGCTTGCATGTCTCTGTAATCCCTGTCTCTAGTTAATCTTTCTGTTAGAAGTCATTCTCCCAGTCTCAAGCAAAAATGAGAAGTAAAAGGGAAGAAATTAAAATGTAAGCATATTGCATCCTGAAATCCAGATCTGAAAGGCTACAGTGTATATTGGCAAGAACACAAGACAGTTTGAAAAGATTCACAGATGTTCACTTGTGGCTTATTATGCAAAATAAGTATCATTGACTTCCAATGAATTAAAACATTTAGCTAATTTACTGTTTCAACCCCAAATAAGAGTCTGTGGTGAGAATTTCTCCAACCATTTGTCCTAAGTTATTCTGTGTTTCATATTTATACAAATCTCTCTCTTCTCAATTAACTCATTCCTATTAGTATGTAAGCTTCATCAGGACAAAGGTAAAGTTAAGCTAAATAATTTTTAGAAACCTTTGCTATAGACTGGTGCGTTTATGTTGGTTAGTACAGTGCTTAGAATGCAGTAAGCACTCAATACATCTTAGCTAAATAATTTTTGGAAATTTTGCTAAATCCTGATTATTGTATCACTAGCAGTTTCCTTATTTCTATATTCAAATCTTCTATCTCAGACATTGCCAGAATGTGATCTGTGAGATCTCTTCAGGGAGGTTAATACTATTTTGGTCATAATTCTAAAATGTTGGCCTTTTTCATTGTGTTGACCTTCACATTGGTGTTGCAAAAGCAATGATGGGTAAAACTGCTGGGGCCTTAACACGAACCAAGGCAGTGTGATTATTTATTTTGTTCTTTACTATTATGTATTTGCTGTTAGAAAAAAAGATGGTTTCTCTGAAGAATGTCTTCAATGAAGCAATACAATTTAATTATATCAAAGCTTGGCCATTGTATACAAGTCTTCCTAAAAGTCAGATAAAATGGAAGCACACATAAAGTGCTTCTGCTGATTGAAGAATGATGGTTGTCTTAAGGAAAAACACTTGTGAAATTGATTGAGGTATGAGCTCAACAGGCCACTTTTTTCATAAAATATCATTTTTCCTTGAAAGGATGACTAATGGCTAAACTATTGTTACTCAGACTTGGATATTTGGCAGATATTTTCTCAAAACTGAATTGAGCCTGTTACTTCAAGCAAAATAACTGGCAATATTTGTTGCCAATAATGATGATAATTAACGTTTCCAGCAAATATTAGAATTTTGGAAAACTTGTAATAGTGCTGTGAGACTGACAATTTCCCAATATATTTGAAGAGTTTTCTGATTAAATTAATGGTGGTAATGCTAGAGGGGATATTTTGATGTTGTAGAATAAAATGTGTCAATATCTGAAATGCCTGTGTAACTTAGTGAATGAATATTTTCCAAATCATCAGTATCTGATAGTACAAAATCATTCATAAGTTTAAAAAAAGCTCATTGAAAGTGTAATATATATTAGTTTTAGCATGTAGCAGAGTGCAAACAGTTCATTGATATATCTTCAGATTTGAAATCACATCTAAACTTTAAGAAGCTACTACTTGTTAACTTTTAGAGCAGTAAGGTTTTAGAGAATGGCTAGTTTTTACCAGACAACTAAAACAAGAAAACAAAGGAAGGGCTTATATAAATGCACAGAAACACACATAATCTTGTCTCTGAGGAATTACTTCTGGTCTCATGTTGCTAGGGCATACACAGAATGTGAAATGAGGAGGAGCATGACGGGAGTCAGATCACCAATGTTCAGGTGTGAAATGGTAAGAACTGGGGCTGGCGTTGTGGCATAGCGGGTAAAGCCACTGCCTGCAGTGCCCGCATCCCATATGGGCACCAGTTCGAGTCCTGGCTGCTCCACTTTCAATCCAGCTATCTGCTGTGGCCTGGGAAAGTAGTAGAAGATGCCCAAGTCCTTTGGGCCACTGCACCCGAGTGGAAGACCTGGAAGAAACTCCTGGCTCCTGGCTTTGGAATGGCCCAGTTCTGGCCTTTGTGGCCAATTGGGGAATGAACCAGTGGATAAAAGACCTCTCTCTCTCTCTCTCTCTCTCTTCCTCTCCTTCTTTCTCTGCGTAATTCTAACTTTCAAATAAATAAATAAATCTTAAAAAAAAAGAAATGGAAGTTCCCAGGAAAAGTACAAAGGAAATCCAAAGTAAAAAAATAGGAATATTTATGGAAAAATGTCAGGGCAAAGTCGTGACTTATCAATAGCCACCTTGAATATAAATGGCCTTAACTCTCCAGTTAAAAGACACAGACTGGCTGAATGGATTAAAAAAACAGAACCCATCTATTTTCTGCCTACAAGAAACACATCTCACCAACAAAGATGCATTGCAGACTGAAAGTGAAAGGATAGAAAAAGATGTTCCATGCTAACCAAAACCAAAAAAAAAAAAAAAAGAAAGAAAAAGAAAAAAGATGGTTGTAGAAATCCTAATATCAGACAAAATAGATTTTAACACAAAAACTATTAAAAGAGATAAGGACACTATGTAATGATTAAGGGATCAATTCAACAGGAAGATGCAACTATTATAAATATATATATATATATATATATATATATACACCTAATTACAAGGCACTTGGCTATTTAAAAGAACTATTAAGGGATCTAAAGGGAGACATAGACTCAAATACAATAGTAATGGGGGATTTCAATACCCCAATGTCAGTAATGGACAGATCAACCAGACAGCAAATCAGCAGGGAAAGAGCACAGTTAATTGACACTATAGATCAAATGGACCTAATAGATATCTACAGAACTTTTCATCCTACAGTTGAAGAACACACATTCTTTCCAAAAGTGCATGGAATTTTCTCTAGGATTGACCACATGGTAGGCCATAAATAAGTCTCATCAAATTAAAAAACAACAACAACAACAACACCATATCATGCATCTTCTTGGGTTAAAATCGAATGAAGCTGGAAATTAGCAACTCAAGAATCTCTAGAACATATGCAAGCACATGGAGACTGAACAACATGCTCTTGGATGAACAGTGGATGAAATCCAAAGAGAAATCAAAAAATTTCTGGAAACGAAGACAAACAATACAACATTTCAAATCTTATGGGATACAGCAAAAGCAGAATTAAGAGGAAAGTTTATAGCAATTGGTGCCAACATCAAGATTGGAAAGGCACCAAATAAATGAATGTTCAATGCATCTTAAGGATCTAGAAAAGCAACACCAAACCAAACCCAAAACTAGTAGGAGAAAGGATATAATTAAAATTAGAAGAGAAATCAACAAAATTGAATCAAAAAATGCAAAAGATCAGCAAAGAGTTGGCTTTTTGAAAAAATAAACAAAATTGGCACACCATCGGCCCAACTAAACAAAAAATGAGAGAGAAGAAACAAATCAATAAAATTTGAGATGAAAAAGGAAATGTAACAACAGACACCACAGGGGAAAAAAAGAATCACCAGGAATTACTACAAAGAGCTCTATGCCAAAAAAATGGGGAATCTAGAAGTAATGGATACATTCCTGGAAACATACAATCTACATCATTGAGCCATGAAGACATAGAAAACCTAAACAGACACATTACCAAGACGTAATTGAATCAGTAACAAAGATTCTCCAAACAAAGATAAGTCAAGGTCCCGATGGCTTCACTGTTGAATTCTACAAGGCATTTAAAGAAGAAATAACTCCACTTCTTCTCAAGTTATTCAAAACAGTTTAGAGAGGGAATCCTCCCAAATTCTTTCTATGAAGCCAGCATCACTTTAATTCCTAAAACTGGAAAAAGATACAACAGATAAAGAGAACTACAGACCAATTTCCCTGATGAATATAGATGCAAAAATCCTCAAAAAGTGGGGTTTATCCCTGGTATGCAGGGATGGTTCAACATTTTCAAATAAATCAACGTGATACATCACATTAACAAACTGCAGAATAAAAAACAACATATGATTATCTCAATAGATACAGAGAAGGCATTTGATAAAATACAACACCCTTTCAGGATGGAAACTCTAAGCAAATTGGGTATAGTAGGAACATTCCTCAGCAATTCATAACAAACCCATGGCTAGCGTTCTTTTGAATGGGGAAAAGTTGGAAGCATTCCCAATGAGATCTGGTATCAAACAAGGATGCCCAGTCTCACTGTTGCCATTCAATATAATCCTTGAAGTTTTAGCCAGTGCCATTAGGCAAGAAAAAGGAATCAAAGGGATACAAATTGGGAAGGAAGAAGTCAAACTATCTCTATTTTCAGATGACATGATTCTATATATAGGGGATCCAAAAGACCACCAAGAGACTATTGGGACTCATAGAAGAGTTTGGTAAAGTAGCAGGATATAAAATCAATACACAAAAATCAACAGCCTTTGTATATACAGACAATACCGCAGCTGAAAAAGAACTTCTAAGAAGAATCCCATTCACAATAGCTACAAAAAAAATCAAATACCTTGGAATACATTTAACCAAGGATGTCAAAATTCTCTATGATGAAAATTACAAAACATTAAAGAAAGAAATAGATGATACCAAAAAATGGAAAAATCTGTCATGTTCATGGATTGGAAAAATCAATATCATCAAAAGGTCCATTCTTCCAAAAATAATTTAAAGATTCAATGTGATACTAATCAAAATTCCAAAGACATTATTCTCAGATCTAGATAAAAATGATGCTGAAATTCACATATAAACACAGCAGACTGAATAGTTAAACTGTCTTATACAACAAAAACAAAACTGGAGGCATCACAATACCAGATTTCAAGACATAGTACAAGGCAGTTATAATCAAAACAGCCTGGTACTGGTAGAAAAACAGATGGATAGACCAACTGAACAGAATAGAAACACAATAAATCAATCCAAATGTCTACAATCAACTTATATTTGATCAAGGATCTAAAACCAATCCCTGGAGCAAGACAGTCTCCTCAACAGATGGTGCTGGGAATACTGGATTTCCACATGCAGAAGCATGAAGCAAGATCCCTACCTTATACCTTACACAAAAATCCACTCAACATGGATTATAGATCGAACTTTACAACCTGATACTATCAAATTACTAGAGAACATTGTGGAATGCCTGTAAGACATTGACACAGGAAAAGGGTTCTTGGAAATGACCACAGAGAAACAGGCAATCAAGGCAAAAATCAACAAATGTGATTACATCAAATGTCGTGCTGCAAAAGAAACAGGAAAGTGAGAAGCAACTGACAGAATGGGAGAAATTATTTGCAAACAATGCAACTGATAAAGGATTAATAACCAGAATATATAAAGAGATCAAGAAACTCTACCACAACAAAACAAACAAGCATTTAATAAATGGGCCAGGGACTTAAACAGATATTTTTCAAAACATGAAATCCAAATGGTCAACAGACACATGGGAAAATGCTCAGAATCACTAGCCATCAGGGAAATGCAAATCAAAACCACAATGAGGTTTCACCTCACTCCAGTTAGAATGGCTTTCATACGGAAATAAACTAACAACAAATGCTGGTTAGAATGTGGGGAGAAAGGTACCCTAATCCACTATTGGTGGGAATGAAAACTGGTAAAACCACTATGGAAGACAGTTTGGAGATGCCTCAGAAATCTGAATATAGACCTACCATATGACCCAGAAATCCCACTCCTAAGAAAGTACCCAAGGGAAATAAAATCAGCTAATAAAAGAGGTGTCTACACCCCCATGTTTATTGCAACTCAATTCACAATAGTTAAGACATGGAATCAACCTAAATGCCTGTCAACAGAAGACTGGATAAAGAAATTATAGGAAAGAAATTATAGGATATGTACCCCTTGAAATACTGCACAGCTGTAAAAAAAAAAAATGAAATCCAGTCATTTGCAACAAAATGGATGAGCCTGGAAAACATCACACTTAGTGAAATTAGCCAATCCCAAAGGGACAAATACTGTATGTTCTCCCTGATCTGTAATAACTAATAGAGCACCTAGAAGGGAATCTGTAAAAGTGAAATTGACACTTTGAGAAGCAATGACTTGAATAACCCTTGTCTTGACTATGGAAGAGCAGGTTTTTTTTCTTTCTTAATGGAGAATGAGTCTAGGAATGGTCGCGGGAGGAGGAGGTAGGGTGGGAGTGGGGGTAGGAGTCCAGGTAGGATGGGAAGAAGCACAATATTCCTAAAGTTGTACTTATGAAATCTGCATTCATTAAATAAATGCTTTCTCTGGGAAAAAATAAAAATGAAATTAAAGTTTCTCCATTTATTAATGTTGTGACCTTGGACAATATGGTTAAACATTTTATGCACATTTCTTACTTCTAAAATGAGAAAATATACTGGTGCAGAGGGTGATTGTGAAGACTAAACTAAAGCTGATAGTACAAGTAAATTGCTTAGCACAATGTCTTGCATGTGATCAGTGCCTAATGAATTCCAATTATTGCTATTGTAAAACCATCATATATTGCTTCATTTTTTATGAGAAAAGTTATGTGAAACCTGAAAAGATGCAATGAGCCAAACCTTGGTAATTCAAGGAATTTCTGTGGTGACATATTCTAGGTAAAAATTCAACAAATTCCTATTGATTACCTACTGATGCAATACACTCTGGTAGGCTTTAGTGAAATGTGAACAAGTCATATCCATTCTTTCAAATTGTTCACTGTATGGTGCGAGAGGCAGACCATTATCAAGTAGCACGATACATGTTGGGATTAGGTAAGTATAAAATGTTTTACACACATAGGACCATCCATCTTACTAATTATGAGGAGCTCAAGAAATATTTCTTGATAGAAATGTTATTTAAACCTGGATGTGAAAAATGAGTAGTACAAGTACAGAGAGAAGCAAAGAGTTCTGTGTTTCAAAGAGACACAATGTGTGCAAAGAACATGCTAAAGTCTGAATGTTTGTGCCCCTCCCAAATTCATATGTTGAAATCCTAATTACTAAGACCATGATTTTTGAAAGCAGGGCTTTTGGGGGAGATTGAGTCATAAGAGTAGAGCCCAAAAGAATGACATTAATGTCTTTCTTTAAAAAAAAAGATTTTATTTATTTGAAAGATAGAATTCAGAGAGAGGTAAAGACAGAGAAAGAGAGGTCTTCCATTCTCTGGTTCACTCCCCGAATGGCTGCAATGGCTGGAGCTGAGCTGCTCTGAAGCCAGGAACTAAGAGTTTCTTCCAGGTCTCCCCTGTGGGTGCAGGGGCCCAAGGACTTGGGTCATCCTCAGCTGCTTTCCCATGTGCATTAGCAGGGAGCTGGATTGGAAGTGGAGCAGCCAGGACATGAACCAGTGACCATATGGGATGCCAGCACTGCAGGCCAGGGCTTTAACCCACTGCGTCACAGTGCCAGCCCCAGTAATTCCTTTCTAAAAGACTCACTCCTTCCATGATGTGAGGACACACTGAGACGGCATCCTGTGATTGGAAAAAAATTAAACTATCACACATTTCCATGTATAACACATGGAAATGACACAAATTAAAATGTCAATGTTCAAAAATAAAATTTAATTTGAATATATCCTTCCTTATTTTTTAAATATATTGCTATTGCTATTATCATTCTATAATTGCAGAGCTGAGTCAGTGCAACAGAGACTATATTGCCCAACAAAACCCAAAGCATTGGCAATGTGACCCTTCAAAGACAATGTTTGCTGACTCTTAAGCAACATTTATCAACTGGCTTCCGTAGCCTTTGAACATCATTAGTTTTAACCCTGAGGGTATTGAAGAGCAGTTGAGCACGAAGCATGTGCTATGAAAATCAGGGAGCCTTCCTTGTATTCTGGCCCTCTAGGAGTTCTACCCTAGGAGTGTTACCTCTGCTCTGAACTGAGTCACAGGCATACTTGTGAATGGGCCAAATTTTTCCTCAAGTAGCACCAACGATTGCTTACCACCCCAAAGCTTGGAAGAACACCTTGCTGAGACTCAGAAATTTCATTGACAATAATTGAGAAGACTAGAATTTGTCCATTTTTAACTTTAACATTTATTCATTCATTTAAACGCAGAGTTACAGGGGCCTGTGGCAGGGGCAAGATACGGAGATAGAGAGCGATAATCTTCCATCTGCTGCTTCACTCCCCAGATGGACACAACAGCTGAGGCTGGGCCAGGACAAAGCTAGGAGCCAGGGGCTTCTTCTGGATCTCCCACATGATTAGCAGGGGTCCAAGTACATGGGCCATCTTCTGTTGCTTTCCCAGCTACATTATGAGAGATCTGGATTGGAAGTGGAGCAGCCGGGACATGAACTGGAGCCCATATGGGATGCCGGTGTCGCAGTCAGCAGCTTAACCTACTATGCCACCATTCTAGCCCCTGCTATTTTAATATTAAGACATTCCTAGGTGATACTTTTAATAGCTTTATTGACAGATAGTTCACTTAACCATAAAATTTAGCAACTTAAAGTATGCAATGAATTTTGAAGTATTCAGTTATGTGCAACCATCATCACAGTCAATTTTTGGGCATCTTTATCATCTCAAACAGGAATCTCTATCCTTTGTTATCACCCCCTTTTCCCTTATTCCTCACCCATTTCCTCGAAGTCAATACTATACCTTCTATCTCTAGGGATTTCTGGGTCTGGACATTGTATAAACATGAAATGATATGATATATGGCCTTTGGTAAAGGGTTTCTTTCATTTTTGAAGTTTTTCAGGTTAATCCAGGTTGTATAAACAATAGACCAACATGGTGATTGACATTTCATTATGTGAATACATTACATTTTCTTTATCAATTTATCAGTTGGTGGATATTTGGATCATTTTCACTTTATGGCCATAGTGAATGATTCTATAAACATTGGTGTGCAGAGTTTTGTGTGGATGTCAGGTTCTTATTTCTCTGGGTCAATGCCTAGAAAACAATTGCTAAGTCATATGATTACTGTGTGATTAATCATATGAAGAGCTGCCAGACTATTTTCCAAAGTGGCTGTTTCATTTTACATCTTCAACATAACATATGAGGGTTCTAATGTCTCCACGTACTTGCCAACACTTGTTAATATTGGTGTTTTTATGCTATCCATCCTCATGCATATGAAACAGTATCACATTATGGTGCTGATTTTCATTTCCTGATGGCTACAGGTGCCTGGTATTCTTTCTTGTGTTTATTGGTTAATTGTACATCTTCCTTGCAGAATGTGTATATAGATATTTTTCCTGCCTTTTCATTGGATTCTCTTTTATTTTTATCATTTAAAGATGTATTTATTTACTTGAAAGCCACAATTACAGAGAGAGAATGAGAGATCTTCCATAGGCTAATCTACTCCACAAGTGGCTGCAACAGCCAGGACTGTGCCAGGCCGAAGCCAGGAGCCAGAAAAACCATGCTGGTCTCCCCTGTGAGTGGCAGGGACTCAAGTACTTGAGCCGTTATCTGCTGCCTCCCAAGCACATTAACAGTAATCTGGACTGGAAGCAGAGTAACTGAAGCTGTGATTGGCATTCAGATATGGGATGCAGACTTCAGGCACGGCAGCTTAACTTGCCATGTCTCATTGCCTACCACTGTCTTTTATTATTGAACTGCAAGTGTTCTTTATATATTCTGGATACAAATCTTTTATCAAATATATGAATTTCAATATTTTCTCACATTACATAGATTGCTTTTCACTTCCTTTGATAGTATCTTTGAAGCATTTAGTTTTTAATTTTGATAAAGTCCAAATTATTTATTTATTGATTGATTGTTGCTTCTGCTTTTGGAGTCATATCTAAGGTGCCAAATTCAAGGCTGCAACAATTTATCCCCAGGTTTTCTTCTAGGAGCTTTAGAATTTTTGTCTCTTATATGTAGATCTTATATGTATATGTTGATTTGTTATTGTGTGTAGTGTGAGGTAAATGTCCAACTTCATTCCTTTGCATGTGGCTATCCAATTGTCTGAGCATCCCTATAGAAAAGACTGTTTTCTTTTCCATGGTATGTGGCCATCATTACTGAAAATCATCATTGATAAGACAGTTGATTTCTGGACTTAAATTCTATACTATTGATCTATATTTCAATTCATATGCAAGTATTAAATTTTCTTTTACTTGTTTTTCAATATAATTTTGGGTATTCTGAATTCTTTGTTTCCATATGACTTTTAGAATAAGGTTATCTATTTCTATAAAGAAATTGGCTGTGTTGCAACTGTAACACAAAACTTACCCATGAGTATCATTATTTTCATGGCAATATAATTATTTACATAATTTCAGTAAAAATCTGTTTCAGGGCCAGTTTCACGGTGCAGTGGGTTAAACCACTGCATGCTATACTGGCATTCCTTACTCCCAGATGTTCTGCCTCGAATCCAGCTTCCTGCTAATGCACCTGGGTGGGCAGTGGAATGTGGCCTGAGAACATATGTCCCTCCACTGATATAAGCAACTCAGATGGTGTCTTGGCTCCTTTGACCTGTTCCAGCCCTGGTTGTTGCGATTATTTAGGGAGTAAAACAGTGGATAGAAGGTCTCTCTCTCTCTATCTCTGTTTGCGAAATAAATAAATTTTAATTTTTTCCAAAGGTTTATTTACTTATTTTAAAGACAGAGATACAGAGAGAGAAGGAGGGGAGGAGAGAGAGAGAGATCTTCTATTCGCTGATTCACTCCCCCAAATATGGCTGGGGCTGGGCCAGGCCAAAGCCAGGAACCAGGAACTTCTTCCAGGTAACTATTGTGAGGTCCTTAGGTAAATGGAGGATGTTGCCCTTGGAAAGGAATATTGGTTTCCTGGGGTGAGGTGTCATGAGAGCAAGGTGTTTAAATGCCTGAGGCTACCCTCCGCTCCTCTCTTTCCTGGCTTGCCATATGATCTTTCTCCTCATATGCTTTATCAACTGCCATCCACTGTGGGACCACTTACCAGAGTTAAGAGCCTGTACCATGCTGTTTGCAGTTTGAACCTCTACACTGTGACCTAAATAAACCTCTTTACTTCATAAATAGCCTGTGTCAGGTATTTAATTATGTTGATGGAATGCTAACAAATACGAATACCAGGTGTTTGACTGTACTTATAATGTCAAAGTTGGGAAAGTGCATAAAATCAGGTGTGACTAGATCTAAGGATCAGATGTTGACCTTAGGAGTGAATAAATCCCCTTAGAAAAACTGTCCTGGTTTCTGGATTTAAGAGTTCTTGGCCTTACACGTTGATGAAAGTAATTTTCAGAAAGATGCAGGAACCTCAAAATATATCAGAGACCTCTAGAAGAGAGAAATTCACCCAATTCTATATATATTGCTGTTGAAGCCTTATGATGAGTACTCAACTTGGCTTCTTAGCCTTGAGAGGTTTTTGTTTGTTTTGCTTTGCTTTTAATTTTATTTGTTAAACAGGTATACTGAGAGAATGAGGGAGAAAGAAAGAGAGAGAGAGAGAGAGAGAGAGAGAGAGAGAGAGAGAGAGAGAATTTCCCTTTCTCTGGTTTACTCTCAAATACATATAAAAGCTGTGGCTTAACACATCCAAAAAGCTCAATTTCACAAAAATTTAACAAAATTGCTAAATTGCCAATCATTGTTTCTTCAAATATGTTTGCTTGGAACTGGCATTGTGGTACAGGGGGTTAATTTGACATGATGCTTGCACCCCATACTGGAGTGCCAGTTTAATTTCTAGCTGCTAAGCTTCAGATCCAGCTCTTTGCTAATGTATCCTGGGAAACACTGATGATGGCCCAAGTACTTGAGTCCCTGTCACCCATGCAGGAAACCTGATGGAGCTCCTAGTTGCTGGATTTGGCTTGGCCCAGTCCTTGCCATGGCCATTTGGGGAGTGAACCAGAAAATGGAAGACCTCTCTCTGTCTCTCATTCTCTCTCTCTCATTCTCACCCTTCATCCCTTCTCCCTCCCTCTCTCTGTCACTCTGCCTTTCAAACAAATTAAAAAACAACTTTAAAAAATGCTTTCTCTTCCTTTGGCTCTTCTCTTTTTGATCCTTGCATTGAGGTGTTTCTAATTTGATTCATTTGTGCACATATTTTGCTCATTTTTCTTTATCTTTTTGTCTCTGTTTTTTTTATTTGTGTAATACATTTCTATGATTTAAAGTTTGCTCATTGTTTTCTTAAGTCAGCTCAATCTCCCCTAACTGATGTCCTCTACTGATTTTTTTTTCCATTTTAGTAATAGGTTTTTTTAAAAGATTTATTTATTTATTTGAAAGAGCTGCACAAAGAGAGAAGGAGAGGCAGAGAGAAAGAGAGGTCCTCCATCTGCTGGTTCACTCCCCAGTCAGTCCTAACGACCAGACCTGAGTCCATCCGAAGCCTGGAGGCAGGAGAAGCCTCTGGGTCTCCCATGTGGGTGCAGGGGCCCAAGGACTTGGGCCATCTTCCACTGCTTTCCCAGGCCACAGCAGAGAGCTGAATCAGAAGTGGAGCAGCTTTGACTTGAACGGGCGCCCACATGGGACACTGGCACTGCAGGCGGCAGCTTTATCTGCTGCACCACAGTACTGGTCCCAATAATTGTTTTTTATTCCCTATTTTCTATTAGCCCATTTTGAATAACTTGTATCTTTTTATTGTTATTCTCTTTCTGATGAAGCATTACAACCACACCTTCCTTTAATCATAGTTTCTTTTAGTCCTGTGATCATATTTATAATGGCTGAAGTAATTTTCTGATACACTTGACATTTGATGTGTCCAATAGGCAATTTCTATTGCCTGCTTTTCTTCCCAGTGTATGTCTGTGATAGTTCCTTGTTTCTTTGCATGCCTTCTAACTTTTTGCTATAAACTGGACATTTTTGATAATATATCAACTCAGAGTAATGTTCCCCCATGAAGTTTTGTATTGTTTTTGGTTTGTTTATTTGTTCGATGACTATGTTATTTTACTGAAATCTATTCCTCCACCTCCCCCACAGTGAGCAGCTTCTGATATTATTTTTCAGAGAGGCAAAGCTTTGACAATAGTTACAGTTACCCTGTAATGACAGTGATTTTGTAGGGATCTCTTCCTCTTTGCCTAGAACCACACTGAGCAATCAAACCCCAGCAATTATCAGTGGATAGCTTTATTGTTTTCAACATTTCCCTAGGGCACAAATTGTTCTACAAACTAATCCAGTCAAATTCTAGCTCCTTTGAAAATATTGTTTCTGAGGTTAGTGCTTTGTTCTAATTCCAAGCTAGCTTATCCCAACTGTCTTATTCCTGATTCTCTCTTTTAAACTAGGCTGGCCTGCACCTTAACTTGTATCTTAAATATCCTTCTAATTGCCTTTCACCTTACTCATTGGGTAAATACACATCGGGGTGGGAAGAAAACTAAGGTACTCTCGGCTTGCCTCTCCTGGCCTGAAACCACAACTCCATGAGCTAGAGCAAAAGCAATCCAGGTTCCAATATTCGCAGCATGCTGTGATCAAGGTAGAGGCTGGTGAAAGAAGAGAGTCTCCCTCTCAACTGCACTTGCTCAGGAGTTAGCTTCAGCAAAGGTATAAGGAGCAGGGTGGGAGACACTGACACTCTTGTCCTCTTAGGAAGAAAGCCTTTCAGTTGGGCACTGGTGGGAGAAGGACCTTTGTACTCTTGACTGCAGCAATCTGAGGTAGAGACTGCCTTTTTGAGCTGAGAGGTGAGAATGAGGGAGATATAGTAGTCTCCTCATGATAGAGAGAGAAAATCCCATCTAGGCAAACAGTCAAGGACCAGGGGGTTCCTCCTTATCATCTGGAAATGAGTCTCATAGCACCTGAGAGAAGTCAAACAGCTGGCTACTGTGTAGGACTACTGGGATTGGTGACTCAACTTTCAGCCAATTAACCAATCTAAGTGGTCGCTTCTCAATCTCTCACTTGCATCTCTATCTTTCCCAGGAATCAATAAAAATAGTCAATTTTCAATGTCTCATTTGCATCTCCCCTGAACAATCATGAGAACTTCCTATTATTTAGTCCATAAAAGCCCCTACACAATTGGCTCTCAGTGATTCCCTTCTTCAGGAACCTCTCCTGACTGCTGGGAGCTTTCTGCCTTCCAAAAAACTTTTCCTTCTCACCCTCCAGTGTCTATGTGGCTCATTCTTTACATCCATCACACAAAGAACCCAGCAGAGAAAAAATGTTGCAATTCAACAGAGCTGTAACATTTCTAAAAATTCAGCAAAAAGGAAAAACCTGCAACATTTCCTGGGGGCTTATCCAGGTGCTGGAAGGGTGACTAAAATGGACTAATTTCCTCTGTTTTGGGGAGACACTGCACTCCATTATATCTTCTAACTCTCAAAACACTGGGACCCTCTTGGCCAGTTCGATGCAGTTAGCATGGCTGCCTGTCCTGAGACTCAGGGGATAGATAGGCTTGCTGGGGCAGACCTGACTAATCCTCCTTAACCTTTTGGCTCTGCGAATCTTGGTCTGGTTCTGCCTCAGCTTGGTTTTGTGGATATCTGTTCAACGCTTGAGATTGGGATAAAGTCTTGGAGTAACTGGAGGTTTCTGAGTGGGGTAGCTTCCCAGCATTATTTGAAGGCACTTCAACTGAACCTGGATTCCAGCTGCCCACTGGGATGTCAAACAGAAATCCACTCCTTTACTTTCCTTCCACCTCTTGTCCAACCAGGACTTCTGGCCACTCCCTTTGCCCTGCAACCTCCCTGCTCCTCCTCCATCAGATTCTCTTGATTCAGGTTCCTTCTCCTCTTAATCGGGCTCTCTCCTGGGGTACCAACAGAGCCCCTATCCCCTATGCCCACTTTGTAGGCCTGTTAGACTAAGGTGACAAATTTCTTCTATTTATCTCCTTAGACACCAGTCACTTGACTTCTCTGAGTTGTGGCAGGCCATGCTTGTCCACAGTATCTATTGTCATCTATTGGGAAGCACTTGTCCAGTTCTTTCTTACTTTTGGATTCACTTCTGATAGGTTTGTTCTATGGCCCTTCTCTTAGAGATGACCAGCTGGGATATGTTCCTTTCCTCCAACTGGGCTCCTCTCCTCACTCATTTCCTCATCAAATCACCCTGTCATCAGGGAAGTTCTTCTTCCTTGTAAATCCTTACCCTTCAAATCTTAGAATTTTTTCAGGAGACCCAGTTTCAGATCCTAGCCTTTCAGTCATGGCAAATCATAAGGCACGGTAAAAAGGGCATTCACATCCCAGGGAATTGAGAAGGAATGGAGGCGCAGGTAAGACCACCCACTCCTGTTCTATGACCTCTCCCTGCTGTGGGCTCCATGACAGTATGCTCTCATAGCCTAGGATCTCGAAGGAAACCTCCAGGGGAAAGAGGCAGAAATTTCGGGATGACTTTGTTTCTTATTCTCTCATTTCAAATGGACAATTGGCCATCTTTGACATGCATCCATTTGGTGTGCCCTGTTGGGTAGTGGGATTCTTTTGACCTCCAAACATTGCTGAAAGAATAACTGATCTTTTCCTGCACCATGGTATGAGCAGGATACAAACTAGAGCACAGAGAGACTTGGCTCCTGAGGGATGTATTAACTATAGCACCATACTCTAACTAGATTTTTTCTGTCACAGAGTGGGGAAATGGTCTGAAATCCCTTATGTCCATGCCTTCTTTGCCCTGTGAGATAAGCCATAGCTCAGTCAACTCTGTAAGGTAGACCTAGTCCTTTTAGCAGGAGTTACTCTCAAGACCCTAGCTGCTCCTCTTTCTAGCAGAGCCTGACAAACAGTCCACACCAATCCCACCAACTACCTCCCTGTTCTCTATGTCTCCCTATCTGGGACTACCTGTTATAGGCAGGACACCTGACTGATGACTTCTAGTTACCCCTCCAGGAGGTTCCCTGAGGGTTCAGTGGCTCTACTCCTATAGATCCCTGAAAAGATCTTAGATAAAGGGAGATTTGGGAAGTTTTTCAGCTAGCACTGACAGATATATTGAGGTCGTCTAGAGTTTGTCCCAGATCCATGAACTGACTTGAAAAGATGTAATGTTACTCTTAATCAGACCCTAATCAGAGCTGAAACATAAGCTGCTCATCAAGCTGCTGAAATTTTTAGGGATGAGCTCTATATGACTTTGATATCATTGTCTGATCAAAGAGGCAAAGGGCCAATATATCCTATAGGAAAATGGACTGTCCCTCAGAAAGAGCCTTACTCTAAATGGAAACCGGATGAGCCTGTAGATGACTGGAAACAAAAGCATTTCATTGCTTGTGTCTTAGAGATACTAAGCAGGACCAGGAACAAGCCCTTAAATTACTCCAAGCTATCTATTATAAACCAAGGCCCAGACGAAAATCATTCCACCTTTCTAAAGAGACTGAGAGAGGTTTTGATCAAACGTACCTCCCTATCTCCTGACTCTGTGGAGGGATAGACAATTTTAAAGAGTAAGTTTATTACTGAATCAGCATTAGATATAAGAAGACAGCTTCAAAAATGGGCTATTGGACCAGAGAATACATTAGAAAACCACCTCCTGAAGGTCACCACTTTGATTTTTTACAATCAGAATGAGGAACAGACACAACAATGAGAGGGAAGGGATAAGAAAATGGTCACAGCTCTAGTAGCGGCCTTATAGCCACACCAACTTGAAGGTCCTCAGGCATCCCCAAAGTGTTGTGGTTGAGGTCAGGTGGGACACCTCATAAAGGACTATTCATATATCTATCATCAGAAAAAAAACCATGGCCTTGTCCTACCTGGATGGGGATCATTAGAACGTTGACTGTCCCCTGAGACAAAGTCCTCAGGTGTAGGACCGTTCTCAAATGACCCAACAGGATGAAAGGGGTCCAGGGTTTCTCATACAGACTCCTACGACCCAGATTGTCAGTGCTTAGGAGCCCTGGGTGGTCCTAACTGACAAAGGGAAGAAAATTAACTTCCTCTTATATACTGGAGCCAACATTTTTGTCCTTCTCTCATATCTTGGTCTGCTCCCTTCCTTTAAGAAAACAGAGTTGTCTCAGGAAAATACTTAGTTATGGACTTCACACAGCCCCTAAGCTTTAACTGGGATAGCTTATTATTTGCACATGCCTTCCTGATTATACCAGAGGGACCCACTCAATTCTTTTTTTTTTAAAGATTTATTTACTTATTTAAAAGTCAGAATTATACAGAGAGAAAAAGAGAGGCAGAGAGAGAGAGAGAGAGAGAGAGAGAGAGAGGTCTTCCATCTGCTGATTCACTCCCCAGTTGGCCGCAATGGCTGGAGCTGTGCCAATCCGAAGCCAGGAGCCAGGGAGCTTCCTCTGGGTCTCCCACGTGGGAGCAGGGGCCCAAGGACTTGGGCCATCTTGTACTGCTTTCCCAGGACATAACAGAGATCTGGGTCTCAAACCAGTGCCCATATGAGATACTGGCACTGCAGGTCAGGGTGTTAACCTGCTGTGCCACAGCGCTGGCCCCCCACTCACTTTCTATGAAGAGATTCCTTAGTCCAGATGAGAACCACCATCCTCATGGCCCCAGGGCAATCGTTATGCCTTCCCCTAATTGACGCAGATATTAAACCAGAGGTTTTGGGAACCCAAGAAAAAAATGGCCAGGCAATAGCTGCTCAGTGGGTACAGATTAGTCTAGAGGATCTCTCTTCTTTTCATCAAATACAGTATCCCTTAAAGCCAGAGAACTGACAAGGGTTAAAACCCAGTTAAGTTATCTTGATAGACACAAGTCAGAAGAACTTTTAAAACTATGCAGTAGTCCCTGTAACACTCTAATCCTGTGAGTCCAAAAAGCTTACAGGGAAAAGAAGCTAGCACAGGATTTACATCTCATGAATGAGGCCATGATCCCCATTCACCCAGTGGTCCCTAACCTTTATACTTTACTGTCCCAAATTGCAGAAGATACTAAGTGGCTTGCACTTTTGTATTTTTTTTAAATTTATGTATATTTATTTGAAAGAGTTACATTGAGAGAGGGAGAGATAGAGAAAGGAGAGAGATCTTCCATCTGTTTGTTCACTCCCCAAAGGACCACAATGACCAAGGCTGGACCAGGCCAAAGCCAAGAACCAAGAGCTTCATCCAGGACTCCCATATGGGTGGAGGGACCCAAGCATTTTGACCATCCTCCACTGCTTTCCCAGGCACATTAGTAAGGAACCAGGACTCAACTACATTAGTTGAGTAAACAAGACTACTACATTAGTAGCAACCAGGACTCAAACTGACACCCATATGGGATGCTGGTGCTGCAGATGGCAGCTTAACACACTGTGCCACAGTTCAGGCCCCTATATTTTGGATTTAAAGGACGCCTTTTCTGTGTACCCTTACTTATCAACTTCCAATATTTTTGAAGACCACTCAACTCAGTCCACTCAATTGGACTGTATTGCTGCAAGGGTTCTAAGACTTTCCCCATTTATTTGGTCTGGCCTTGTCCAAAGACCTGTCAGAGTTTTCCCACGCACAGGCTACTACCCTACAGTATGTAGATGACTTCTTCTGTGTTCAAACTAAGGAGGATTCTCAATAGAGTAGTAAGGCCCTTCTATATGTGACAGAAATAAAATGGGTAGCTTTAGAGGTGGTGACTCAGCTTAGGGTACCAGGTCAATAGCCTATAGGATATCTTAGCAAAGAACTTGACATGGTGGCCAAAAGGTGGCCAGTCTGCCTCCAAGTGGTGGCAGAAATTGCTCTTTTGATATACAAAGCTATGAAATTGACCTTGGGACAAGATCTAATAATATACACTCCCCATAATGTGACACGGTTACTAGTTCTCAAAGGAAGCTTCTGGTTAACTATGATTTTTTTTTGACAGGCAGAGTGGACAGTGAGAGAAAGAGAGGAGAGAGAGAGAGAGAGAGAGAGAGAGAGAGAGAGAGAAAGGTCTTCCTTTGCCATTGGTTCACCCTCCAATGGCCTATTGAGCCGCAGCACCAGCCAACAATGATGTTTTAAAACACAAGGCATTGCTACTGGAGGGACTTACAATCTAGATCAAGATTTGTTCCTCTCTTAATCCCACTGCTTATTTTCCAAAAGAGATTGAGGGCACCAAATATGACTGTTAACAGGCAGTTGTATAGACTTATGTAGCCAGAGAGGCCTTCATGGAGACCCTTTAGAGGATCTAGACTGGATTCTCTTTTCAGATATGCCATACCAACCCTGAGAGAGACTATGAGAACTATCACTGTCCCACTGGGATGAACTGGTAGCTCTGATAAGAGCCCTTGAGCTAAGGAAGAATAAAAGGGTAAGTACTTACACTTATTCTAGGTATGCCTATCTAGTCTACCATGCTCACGTGGCCATTTGAAAAAAGAAGCACTTCTTCACCACAAATGTTTCCCCCATTAAATATCATCAAAAAAGAGGTCAGTTGTTCCCCCAGGAAGTGGCAGTTATACACTGTAAGGGACACCCAAAATGGACCAGGGAAATGTGGGAAATTGATTGATAGACATAGCTGCTAAGTCAGCAATTAAGGAGACTCCATTCCCTCAGACTTTAGCACCTCCTTTAATCTGGGAGGGATCCCTACCAGAATCAGAGCCCCAATATTCACCTGATTTAAAAAAAATGAACACTTTTTCAAGGTTATGGTCTCCAACTCTCCAGATGGCTCCAATCCAAGGAAAGAAAAATTCACATTCCCACCTAAAGCCAATGGAAGATGCTTGAAACTCATCAGCAGGCCTTCCACCTAGAAAGGAACAAAACCCCACAGATGGACCAATGATTGTTTACCAGAAGAGATATCCCAAAAACAGTCAAACAGATTGTAGGAGCTTTTGAACTCTGCCTTAAAAGCAATCCTCTAAACTAGAGGCTCCCACTCCTGAGAATGCAGAGAGAAAGGAAGCTATACAGGGGAAGACTGGCAGATAGATTTCATTCATATGCCCCAAACAGTAAGTATTCAGTAGCTCTTAGTATGGATAGACACCTTCACAAACTGGGTAGAGGCTTTTCATTATGGAATTGAGAAGGTCACAGAGGTGATTAGAGCTCTCCTCTCAGAATAGTCCCTCAATTTGGGCTTCCTAGAGCCCTGAAGAATGACAATGACCTCCTCCTTCAAGGCAGCTGTCACTCAAGGAGTCTCTAAGGTACTACACATACACTATCATATTCATTGTGCCTGCTTGCCCAAGTCTTCAGGAAAGGTGGTGAAAAAAACAATGGTGTTCTCAAGAGACATCTATAAAAGCTATCCCAAGAAACTCATTTTCCTCGGATCACCCTTTTGCCTGTAGCTTTGATGTATATCTGAAACACCCCCTCAAAATTAGATTTCAGCCCTTTCTAAACACTATAGGAGCATCCTTTCCTAACTAATGATCTGATAGGAAATCAAGGAACTCTTGATCTAACTAAACTAGTCATACCCCTGGCCAAATTCCAACAGGATCTTCAATAATTACAAGGAATAGTAGCTTAAAGTTATGCAAGTCCTAAACTTCAATCTAGGATATTTAGTGTAGTCAATAGTCTCCCTGCAATTCTCCCTCTGCAGTGACCTGCAGGGACCTACATGATAATTTTATCTACCCGAATCACAGTGAAGCTGTTAAGATTAGATTACTGGAACCACCATTCCCTAGTAAATACCTGGGTTTCTGAAACAACTACAGATTTGATCCAGGAGGATGATTTCAATGTCTCCAAGGAAGACAAAGACTCCTGCCAAGACACCAAAATACTCAAATTCTTCTTTAAAAAGATATGTAACTATTTTGCAAACATCCCTCTCCAGCCTTCCATCCCTCAATCCCATCATCATGCTGCAGTTTTTCTAGAAATAGCCTTGCTATTCAGTGTGTATCTGCTTACTTCAACTAATGGTACAGTCCCATAGCTAAACTTTATTTGACTTTAACCCTGTTGACTGTATGTGACGTAGTGTGGGCTTACAGACATACCTTTTCTTATCCCCTCTCACACTGTCTTAGGATAAAAATTATTCAAATTGTTGAATATGTCCCTGGAAAAGAAATGGGTCAACAGATTCCCTTGACCTAGCAAGTCCCCTTATGTCTCTAACACTCTCTTGAATAAATTTCTAATATCAGTGGCTCCTTTAATGGTTTTACTGCCTTAAATAAGCCATCATGGGATAAATGGGTTGCATAGAGTAATGCAATCTCATTTAAAATTGGAGATGCTATAGAAAAGTGGTAAAACATGCCTTGTTTTCAAACATATAAAGGAGTATCCTAGGTGGGATGGCCTTCTCCAAAGTTCTGTAATGCGACCCTATGCTACCACAATAGCACCAAGGCTATAAAAAGAAACAAAACCTACACAGGTCATGAGATGTAGGGACATTGGCTACTTAGGTACTCAGGCTGAATTTTAAGTACCTCAAATACACTGGGCAGAATATAGAACCATGAATAGCTCAAACTGTCAAGGATTATAAAATGTACTGATGTCTGTCACTATATAACCAACCCCTTCAAGTGTACTCTCCTGGTCTGCCAATACACCAGAATAGTTGTAGTCCTAGGTATTTGTTACTCCTCATATTATGCAACCCATCCAAGGAACATTATCTCTAAGCTCTTTTGAAGCACAGTTTGCTTATACAACTCTAACCATCATGACTGCCAACCAAGAAGCATAATGCAATTATTGTTTAAATAATATGGCTTGGGGGCCGGTGCTGTGGCCCAGTGGGTTAAAGCCCTGGCCTGAAGCGCTGGCATCCCATATGAGCACCGGTTCTGGTCCCAGCTGCTCTTCTTCCAATCCAGCTCTCTGCTGTGGCCTGGGAAAGCAGTACAGATGGCCTAAGTGCTTGGGCCCCTGCACCCGCGTGGGAGACCTGGAAGAAGCTCCTGGCTCCTGGCTTTGGATCGGTGCAGCTCCGGCCATTGCAGCCAGCTGGGCAGTGAACCATCAAATGGAAGACCGACCTCTCTCTCTCTCTCTCTCTACCTCTCCTCTCTCTGTGTAACTCTGACTTTCAAATAAATCTTAAAAAAAATATGACTTGGGAACAATTGGGGTTGTCTGAGGAAGTTTTTACCCATGACTGTTCAAAGGTCAAATATCCAGAGCATCCAGAACAAAACACTGCTACTGGGACATTCTTTCTAAAGGAAATCCTTGGGGCACCTTCTTTCATTGAGATCAGATTTTTCTTTTTGTGCAGGATATGATTATAGTTGATCTTGACGTTCAGGTGATTATGCATCTGCATAATAATTGCAAGTGCTTACAGATCCTCACTCCAGAAAAGATGGCGCCCTCTAGACATATCCTAAATTTGAGAACTTTCTTAGAGTTGCACTTGTGTCCGTGTTGCAACAAGATGATGGTCTCCATGCCAAACTTGAACTACCTTAGGATTTCGGGAGACATGCCCATGACAACCCCCTCTCAGAAAAACCTGGAGTGGGATATGCCATTTTTAGAAATCTCTTTTGATTTATTGGCATCCCTGCCCTGTCAAGATCCATTTTAATTTCCACTCTTATCATTCAGTAGGAATGGGAGGCTATGGAAGGGCCACTTGGGCTCAACAAACCTCTATTAACTCACTGGGTTCAATGGTCCTGCAAAATTACCAGGCATAGGCCATCCTTATGGCCCCAAAAGGCAAAACATGTCCATTATGAAATGAAATATTTCGGCCGGCACCACTGCTCACTAGGCTAATCCTCCACCCACAGTGCCGGCACCCCAGGTTCTAGTCCCAGTTGGGGCACTGGATTCTGTCCCAGTTGCTCCTCTTCCAGTCTAGCTCTCTGCTGTGGCACGGGAGTGCAGTGGAGGATGGTCCAGGTCCTTGGGCCCTACACCCGTATGGGAGACCAGGAGGAAGCAGCTGGCTCCTGGCTTTGGATTGGCACAGTGTGCCGGCCATAACTGCCATTTGGGGGGTGAACCAATGGAAGGAAGACCTTTCTCTCTCTCTCTCAATAACTGCCTGTCAAAAAAAATAAAAAAGAAGCATAGTTTCTACCTTGGTGGTGGTAGAAGTCAGTAAAGGGTTTTTTTATGTTTTTTTTTTTTTTTAGAAAATGCTTTATGTGTCTATAATTTTAAAAAAAAAGATGTATTTGTGTATTTGTACAGACCTTTCTCTGTCCATCTCTCTCTCTCACTGTCTAAAATATGCCTGTCAAAATAAATAAATAAAATAAAATAAAAAAGAAATAAAAAAAAGAAATGAAATATTTCTACCACAAGTTAGAATAAACTATACGGATTCTAAAACACGATATCAGGCTTGTAGATTAACCTAAGGGAACAGGCAGACTCACGTCATAGTTGGCTGTAATCCTCTTGTCCTCTTTGAGGCTCTCTAACATATGAATTTATTGCTTTCTAACCCCTCTTTGCATTTTTGCAACACTGCACATGTTTGAGCCCTGTATCCTCACCCATTCTGTATGACTTGTTTCTTCTTGTCTAGAGGCTATCAGACTTCTTTCTGAGCAGACTTCTGGAGGAAGAACCTTAACTGTTGTCCCCAATGACACCCATCTCCCACTCAAAGTAGCCAGAATGGCCATTGTTCCTTCTCCTTAATGGAAGTTAAGGTTACATCTTCAGAGGGCAGATTGGTAGATAAAATTCTGGCTAGGTAAACAGATAAAAACCAGGGAGCCCCTCCTCCCAATCTGGAATTAAGTCACAAAGCATCTGAACGAAGTCAAACAACTGGCTTCAGTGAAGGACTTCTGTGATTTGTGACTCAACTTTCGGCCAATTAACCAATCAAAATGATCATTTCCCAATCTCTTATTTACATCTCCATCTTTTCCAGAAACCAATAAAAACAGTCAATTTTTAATGTCTTATTTGCATTTTCCCTGACCAATCATGACAACTTTCCTTCTTGTAGTCTATAAAAACCCCTAGATGATTAGCTCTCAATGATTTCCTCCTCCAGGGATCCCCCCTCTTGACTGCTAGGGGCTTTCTCTGGTTCTACCAATAAACTTTCCTTCTTGCACACCCTCCACAGTCCATGTCACTCATTCTTCGTGTCCACAAGACAAAGAACCCAGCAGAGAAATAGTGTTTCAGTCCAAAAGAGCTGTAACATTTCTAAAAATTTGATGAATTAAAAAATCTTCAATACTCATATCCATAATTTTACTTTCTGTGGTTTCAGTTACTTGGAGTCAACCATGGTCCTAAAATAAATGATTCATCAGTGTGACATTATATGATATTCTGAATAGTATGATGAAATTTCACACTGCCCTGTCCTATGCCACCTGGGATGTGAGTAAAGCACCCCTTTGTCTAGTACAACCAAACTGTAGATGCTACTCACCCATTAGTCTCTTAATAGATGTCTTAGTTATCAATTTGAAGTTCATAGCATCAGTATCAGCATCATAGTGCTTATGTTCAAGTAACTCTCATTTTACTTAATAATGGCTCTGAAAGGCAAAAGTAATTATGCAAATGAGACACCATTTGAGGGGACAAATTAACTTTGGTATTATGTGGCAAAACTGTAACGCATATAAAAATATTGTATATAAAGGCTTTGATACTACCTGAGAATTCAGGAATCCACTGGGGATTGGGGATGGGCTGAAACCCATTACCCATGGATAAGGGGAATTGCTACAGTGTTCGTGGTTCAGATACGTATTTCTTCATTTTCTGTTTGCTCTTAGGACCATTTCCAGAGGCTTTAAATTGTTGTTGTTGTTCTTGTTATTTTCCCACCAGTTTTACTGAAGTCAGTCTTTTCTATGTGATATTGATTAGAATGGTTTCATGCCTCAGTAATATTTCTTCTTTATAAAAATAATCATCTAATATCCCTGGACCCCAGTCTCTACAACTACAAAATGAGAAATTTGATATAAATTAAAACTTTTTTTTTCATTCTGAATTCCTGCAGTGTTCTGCTTTAATGCTGCTACATAACATAAGGTTAAATAATTCAGCTTACATCACAAATTCAATGAAGGGAAAAGTAAAAAAATAGCTTTTGATTTATGTCAAACCATAGAAAACAACTAGCTATGCATAAGTAATCCAGATTTTGAATAACAGAAGACAGAAAAATTACCTATTGATTTTTCCAACCAGGCTGTTTCATCATGGGAGGGGTATCCAGACACATATATCTCCATAGGTAATCAATTGTTGAAACAACGAAAACAAATGCTCCATAGGGCATTTCCTGGTGATTTTATTTTATTTTTTACTAAGGAAATACTGCTGATTTTTGCTTTCTAAAATGCATTAACACCTTTCCTAGGTTTGAGCAATCAGCAACAATGTTTTTGTTAAACCACATTTAAATTAATTTTATTCTGACAGTTTATGAGTTAAAAAATATCCTCCCATAGTTACTATGAAAATCACACACAATATTTAGCAAGGGAGGTTAATGAGGAGAAAACTTACCTAATGATTAAAGTACATGCCTCAGACTGGGTATCCATGTTCCCTAAAGTAATTCATTCTGTAAAATTGAATGTGGGAATGGAACTTTAAGGTGAAATGTAAAGCTTAAGTATTATTCTGTTTGAAATGTAAGGAAGTTACTTATCCACAATTGGTATTATGTTCCACCACAGTGGAAGCCTCGAAAATAGATAGCTTTTCTTACCAGTTCTATAATGCTAAAATTGTCGAATTCATCTTCATGATTTCCAGGGCCATGGATGGAAAAGTATCATACATTTTTTTCTGGCATTCTGCAATAGGAATAGCTTTACTTCTGAATGGAAAAGATTGCCTATTGGATTTGAACCTGCTTTTAGATGTACATATTTTGGATTTGAAAATCTGTCTCCAAGAGGACTTCCAGGTTCACCTCTAGCATGTCAAGAGCTTGGAAGTTATCATTCCTAACCTTATAATACAGGAAAGCTAAACAGTGACTTCTCTTGCCCACATCATAGTATGGAAATTTCAGGGGCAACCCATGAGCCTCAAATATGGAGATATAGATGATTTCACAGAGTTAGAGCCAAGATCTTTTTACCTAGAACAGCAGCTACTGAAGTCATCAATGGACCATGTCACATGGATGATAATTTTGTTCAATTGCCAGAAGCGGAGTCTGGGCTAGCTTGACAGTGAGAAATTTCTGGGGACAGTAGTCTTAAGCATTCTTGTGTTTTAGCCCCAGAAACCACACCAGGTTCTCATGATTAAAAAAAAAAGAATCTGTCTTGGCTTTGGCAGTGGAGGGGAAGAATACTTGTAAAGTAACCCCAGACCTTCTCCATACCCGAAGACTGAGAGATGTTATCTCAGAACCATGAAGCAAGGACATACTTCTCACACTAGCCCCCCTTTATTCTTGTATTACCTAACCAGGAGGAAAAATGCTTTAGAAAAATAAACATTTGTGAAGATCACAGACATACAGGCCCATTATAAAGGCTGAGATTTACTTGGAAGGATACATAATGTCTTCCTCTCTCACCTTTTACCACTTCACTAACAGGGCTCCGGTACAATAGTGAAGTATCCTTGAAACAGCTGCACCAATAGCTACAGCAACCACTTAAAAAAGGCTAACTCTAGGGCCAGGGTTGTGGCACAATGTGCTAAACTGCTGCCTACAACACTAGCATCCCATATCAGAGTCCCTGCTGAAGTCTCAACTGCTCCTTTTCCAATTCAGCTCCCTTTAATGTGCCAGGGAAGGCAGCACAAGATGGCCCAAATACCTGGGCTCCTGCAACCCACATGGGAGACCTTGATGGAGTTTCAGGCTCCTGGCTTCAGTCATTATGGCAATTTGAGGAGTGAGCCAGCAAATAGAAGAGCTCTTCCTTTCTCTGTCACCCTGCCTTTCAAATTAATAAAATAAGTTTTAAAAAAAAAATGAAAAAGAAAGGCTAATTCCTAGTCTTATTTTTTAAAAGATTTATCTTTATTTATTTGAAAGGCAGAGTTACAGAGAGAGAGAGAGAGAGAGAGAGGTCCTCCATCTGCCGGTTCACTCCCCAAATGGCTGCAACAGCCGGAGCTGAGCCAATCCAAAGTCAGGAGCCAGGAGCCTCCTCTGAGCATCCCACATGGGTGCAGGGGCTCAAGGATTTGGGCCATCCTCCTCTGCCTTCCCAGGCCATAGCAGAGAACCAGATCGGAAGTGGAGCAGCCTGGACTAGAACCAGCGCCCATATGCGATGCCGACACTTCAGGCTGGGGCTTTAACCCACTGCATCACAATGCTGGCCCCTAACTCCTAGTCTTATTAACATAAGGTCTCACACTAGATTCTTCTTTACATCAGTTCCCATTACCTAATACTGCATGTCTGTATTGCAACAAAAAATTTCAAGATTTCAAGATACATCAAAAGATGAGAAGAAATGGACTGGATAGGCCAAGAAAATAACAGTAAGACTAAGATATGACACAGATGTTGGAATTACTATACAGAAAATTTTAAATTAGTATGATTAATAAGTTGAGACTACTAATGAAAAAAAGTAGACAAGGAAGAACAGATGGTTAATGTATGCAAGAAATGAAGTTTTAACAAAATACCCAAAGAAAATGCTAGAAATTAAGAATACTTTTGATAGACTCTTTGGTAAATTCAATGCAGCTGAATAAAGAATCAGTGAGCTTAAACATGCATCGATGAAAACATTCCAAAGTGAAAAAAAGGAAGAATAGACTATTCAAGACCTGTGGGGTAATTATAAAAGGCATATCATACAGGTAATTGGAACACCAGAAGGCGCATACAGAGAATGGAGCAGAAGGACTGTTGAATGAAAACGTTCCAATGGAGATGACAGACACCAAACTATGGAGCCAGGAAGCTCAATGAACATTAACTAGGAGAAACATGAAAAATAGCTATGTGTAAGCATATAATGTTTAAACTGTAGAAAACCAAAGACAAGTAAAAAATCATGAGGGAATCAAGAGGGCAAAAATTCTACCCATAGAGAAAAAGAAGGATAAGAATTATGGTAGTCTTCTTAGACACCATGTTTCCAAGAAGTACTTAAATATTAAGTTTTGAAAACAAAAGAAAAAAACTACCAACCTATAATTCTATACCCAGCAAAGATTTCCTTCATAAGTGAAGGAAAAATAATCATTTTTTCAAACAATAAAAAGTACAGTAATATTCCTATTCTGAAGAAAATGTTAAAATATTTCAACAGGCATAAAATGATATTGGCTAGCAATTTGGATTCCTGTCTCAACATAACAAAAAAAAAGAATGTTAAAAAAGCAATAAATGAAGACTACAAAAAATTCTTTATTTTAGTTTATATTAAAGATAATTGTTGGGGCAGGTATCTGACCTTGTTGTTAGGATGCCAATGACGATAACCATGTCCCACATTGGAGTGCCTGGAATTGATCTTTAGCTCCATTTTCCTGCTAATGCAGATATTGGAAGAGTGAGCCAAAGGATAGGAGCTTTCTTTCTCTGTTTCTTGTGGGTCTCTCTACCTCTACAATAATTAAATAAGTAATTTTAAAGAAACAGTGGCTTAATGTAATACTAATAAAAATGTACTAAGTGATTATAGTATATGGATACATTAAATGAATGGCAACAATGTCACAAGAGACAAGATAATTATTAATACTCTAATGTAATTCCACTACCTGTGAAGCAGAATAAGGTAGACTTAGATTTTTTTTAAAAAATGTGTTGTAAATGGTAGAGAAATAACTAAAGTAATGTTTAAAAGAAGTATAATTGACATGTTGAAAGAAGTATCTTAATCCTGTTTGCTGCTCTAACAAAGATCTTAGAGGAACAATAGAAACTTATTGCTCACAGTTCTGGGAGCTGGAAAGTCCAAGATCAAGGCACCAGCAGGTTTAATATGTGGTAAAAAATTATTTCTCATAGATGGCACCTTCTTTGTGTTGTCATATGGAAAAGGAGAGAAGGGCTCCCTCGAGCATCAATTATAAGGATAATGATCCCATTCATAAGGGCAGAGCCCCCATGACCTAAGAACCTCCCAAAGGCCCTACCTAGTAATCTATTGCATTGAAGATTAAGTTTCAACATAAGAATTTGGGGGGAACACAAATATTTGAATCTCAGCAAGGGGAAAGAGAAAGAAATTATGTAAAAGCTTAACTAAACAGAGTTAATATTAATAAGCATAGCAAATATTAATGGAAGTATATTAATACTTTAAGTATTAATGTTTTAATTATGCCAATTAAAAGACAGGACTGCTAGAGTGGACCACACAATGATACCCAACAATATTTTGTCTATAAGAAATCCATTTTGGCCAGTGCCACAGCTCACTTGGCTAATCCTCTGCCTGCGGCGCCGGCACCCCAGGTTCTATTCCCGGTAGGGGCGCTGGATTCTGTCCCGGTTGCTCCTATTCCAGGCCAGCTCTCTGCTGTGGCCCTGGAGTGCAGTGGAGGATGGCCCAAGTGCTTGGGCCCTGCACCCCATGGGAGACCAGGAGGAAGCACCTGGCTCTTGGTTTCAGATCAGCACAGCGCGCCGGCCATAGCAGCCATTTCGGGGGTGAACCAATGGAAGGAAGACCTTTCTCTCTGTCTCTCTCTCTCTGTCTAACTCTGCCTGTCAAAAAAAAAAAGAAATCCATTTTAAATGTAAAAGTTTTGAAATGTTATATGTAAAGTGATATAGAAAGGCATGCTATGCTAACATTCTTCAAAAGAAATCTGGAATAACTGTATTAATTTCAGATAAAGCACACTTCAGAACAAAGAAGTTTTTCATGAGTATCTAAAGACATTTCAAACTTACTTTCTATATGAAAATAGAATAATCATCTATGTGCATGAGTCTAATAATATAGCATAAAAACACATGAGGCAAAAATGGAGAAAACTTCAAGGGGAAACTCAGAAATCCACAAATATAGTTAAATTCATCATCCCACTTCAGTAATTGATTGATCAAGCAGGCAGAAAATCAGTGAAGATATAGTTTACCTGAATAGCACTATCAATAAACCGAATCTATTTGACATTGATAAAATACTCCATACAAGAGGAGAATATGCATTGTTCTCAAAATTGTTTCTCAAAAGCTAACATAGTTTACATTTGGGCCATATGACATACTTTATCATTTGAAAAAGAAGAGAAGTCCTGAAAATTATGCTATCAGACCACAATGGAATTAAACTAAAATTTCATAACAGAAAGATAGCTGAAAAATCACCCAATATTTGGAAAATAAACAACATACCTCTATACTATATATGCATGAATCCAAAAAAGTCTCAGGAGATAAAGGGTATCAAACAGGAGGGATACAGCAAAATCAGTATTTAGAAGGAGGTTTATAGCATTAAACACATACATTAGGAAAAATTCTAAAACTGGTTGTCTAAGCTTATAGAGAAAAAAAGAGCAACTTAAGCACAAAGCAAATAGAGAAAAGTAAATAATAAAATTTAGAGCATGCAATGGTTTAGTTATGGTTTCTCCCTATAAAAACTCATCTTGAAATTTGATTTCTATTGTAGCAATATTGAGAGACGAAGGGACATTTAAGAGATAATTGGGTCATGGGTACTCTATGAATGTATTATTGTCATTATTGAGAAATTAGGATAGGTCTCTTGAGACTGGATAAAGTCTTCCAGCAGTTAGGAAGTTAGTGAGGTTCCTCAAGGCTGGATTAGTTAACTTGAGAGTGAGTTATAAACCAAGTTTATAAAACCACTGTCACACGTGCTTCTATCATGTGATGTCATCTGCCATGAGGCCCTCACTGGAAGCCAAGCAGGGGCAACTCCAGGCTTTTTGTCCTCCAGAAATATAAGCTAAGTACGCTTATTTTCTTTGTAACTTAATGAGCTTCAAGTATTTTGTTACAACAACATAAAATAGACTGTGACAGAGCAGAAATCAATTAACTTGAAAACAACAGAGAAAACCGATGAAGTCAAAAGCTAGATTTTTTGGAAATTTCAGTAAAATTAGTAAACCTCTATCTGGGTTATCAAGAAAAAGAAAAGAAGGATGTAAATTGCTAATATCATAAATTAAAAAGGGGGGTCATTATTGCTGATCCTGTAGACATTAAAAGGATAACAAAGAAATACGACAAATTTGTTCTGTGTTCAAAGGTTTTATCATTTACATAAAAGGAACAAATTCTTTAAAAAAAATCACAAACTAAAACTAACACAAAAACAATAAAAAGCCCTGATAGTCTGAATAGCTCTATTCTATTAAAAAACAAATCAATAATTAATTACCATCAAAAAATTAACCACTGGTAAGCCTGGTCAAATATTTAATGAAGAAATGATGCCAATTCTCCACAATTTATTCCAGAAAATATAAGCAAAGGGACCATTTCATTAACTCATTCTCTGAGGACATCATTATCTTAATACCACATTCAGATAAAGATATTACAAGAAAAGGAGACTGTTGGCCAGTATTTTTTACAGATACAGATGTAAACATCCTCAACAAAATATTAGCAAATAAATCTAACAATATATAAAAAGAATGATGCACTATGACCAAGTGGAATTTATTGCAGTCATACAAGACATAATAGGAAGTCTAACCTTATGTTTGATATTTGACTGTTGATAGATTTTTTTAAAGATTTTATTTATTTATTGAACAGGTAGAGTTACAGACAGTGAGAGGGAGAGACAGAGAGAAAGGTCTTCCATTGGCTGGTTCACTCTCCAAATGGCCACAACAGCCAGAGCTGGGCTGATCTGAAGCCAGGAGCCAGGAGCTTCTTCCAGGTCTCCCACAGGGTCAGGGGACCAAGGACTTGGGCCATCTTCTACTGCTTTCCCAGGCCACAGCAGAGAGCTGGATCAGAAGAAGAGCAGCCTTGACTAGAACCATGCCCATATTGGATGCCTGCACTGCAGATGGCAGCTTTACCCACTACGCCACAGCGCTGGCCCCTGCTGACAGCTTTTAAGACTCAGTCTTTCCTCTTTTCCTTCTACACAACATGTGGGCAAGCTGATAAAAAAGACCAGCTGTTCCCTCCTTTGGTGCCAGCAGGAGGTGCAAACTGTGCATGTCTGTCTCCTTTCCCTGTTGTCTCTCAAGTCATTTTTGAACCACTGGCAGCCTCTGTAATCTCCCCAGAACACTTCACTATATAATTATTAAACCTTTCATATTTTTTCATGTGTGTGGAGAAACATCAGTCCCAACATTTCAACCAATTTTGATTGGTGGTTCATTGTAACCTACAGGATTACCACAAGACTCAAGCCTCCTCAGCATTTGGAAATCAAAATTATATGATACTATCATAATCTACCATCTCAACAGACTAAAGAAGAAAAATTATAGGATATTATCAATTGACATGGAAAAAGTATTTGAGACAATGTAACACTCACTTGTGATTCAAACCCCACAGCAAACTAGGAAAAGAGGGGAACTTCCTCAGTTTGATAAGAGCTACTAATAAAAACAAATACATCTACCATCACAGTTAATGGTGAGAAAGCAGATATCTGCTCCCTGCATATGAGAACACGCCAAAAAATGTCCTCTCTCACCATTCCCGTTTGACATCGTACCGGAAGTCTTAGCTAGTAGAGAACAACCAGGAAAGGAAGGATGATATATACAGATTGGGAATGAATCTTAATGGGGAATGAGATTGGCAAGTGGAGAGGGAGGAAGTAGAGGGGCGGGAGTGTGGGTGGGAGGGCTGATATGGTGAGAAGAATCACTATATTCCTAAAGTTGTACTTATGAAATTTATATTCCTTAAAAAGTAAATTTAAATATATATATATATATATATATATATATACACACACACACACACACACACAGATTGGGGAAAAAAAGAAATGCAAATGTCTATTTTCACAGATGACATCATTATCTATGGGGAAAATCCTGAAGTATCAGCAAAAGCAATAAACACATGGACTTAATAAGCATATATAGCAAGATCAAAATACACAGTTAACCTACGAAAATCAATTGCCTTCCTACATGCCAGTAATAAATAATTAGTATTTGAAATTTTAAAATTATGATTTGCAGTTGTGGTTTTCCGTGCCCTCCAATGAAATTCTTTGAAACCAGGAGGAAAAGAAAGCTAGGCATCAGAAGCAATGGGTGGCAGGCCTATTAATGGCTGATCTGTACGGTGATCTGCCCTCAAGGAGACCCAACAGGCCAGTCCACTGCAGTGGCTTTCAATGTGGTAAGTCTGGGCTTCAGCAGAAGTCAGCTTGTGAAGAGCCCTGGCAGCTCTGCCAAGAGTTGGGTCACTGGAAATGGACCTGCCCTGGAATCGAAGGATGCCCAGGTCAGAGCCACAGATCTTATTGGCTCCAAGCTGAAAAGCCCTTCACTCAGCCCAACTTCCAAAGTGACCACTGCAGCTGAGGGGATGGTCAAGTAGGGTCAGCAACATTGCAGGCAGAACTGTCAATTTCTTGTTAGAGATGCCCCCTGCCTTTACCTGGCCAGCTCTCCTCCCAGGCCAGCCAAGTAATGAAAGTCAACAGAGTGCCTTCCCCTAGGAGGTTCACACCTCCCTTAGGATATACCCCATGTGAAGAGATAGATAGGTCTGGGCCTCTTAACTTACAAGGCCTAAAGCCCACCAGATTATTATCAAGCCCCTTCTATCAGGTTATATTTGCCTCTCAATCAGAAAACTTAATTGTAGCTTAGACAGCACCTTTCTTAGCTCCTCTAATAATGACTCTGTCCTTTGTTCTAGACCCTGTCTAGCACACTTGGGCCTCATTCCTTCGTAATCATAACCTCTACTCTACCACCAATGGCTCTACTCCCAACCTGTGTGTACTGATGGTCCTCTTCCCCACTTAATGCTGTATAATTGTTCAAACCTGGTAAATGCCACTCTTAGGATCATTGGTTACTATCCTCACCCTGTCTTTTATGACCTTGTCTAAATATGATCAGAGTCGGGGAACTTGGAAGGCTTCCATAGCCTTGGCAACTCATGACGACAGCCTAGGGTGGTTACTGGTGCCATAAACTAGAGTGTCAATTTGTTGGGTCAACAACAGGAGCCACTGTGCGCTTGCTCCTGATGTGGGATCTCTGTCCTTAATGTACTGTACATTTTGATTTAATGCTATAACTAGTACTCAAACAGTATGTTTCACTTTGTGTTTCTATGTGGGTGCAAACTGTTGAAATCTTTACTTAATGTATACTAAATTGATCTTCTGTATATAAAGAGAATTGAAAATGAATCTTAATGTGAATGGAAGGGGAGAGGGAGTGGGAGAGGGGAGGGTTGCGGGTGGGAGGGAAATTATGGGAAGGGGAAGCCATTGTAATCCATAAGCTGTATACTGGAAATTTATATTCATTAAATAAAAGTTTAAAAAAAAATTTAAGTTGTATTTTTCTTTACTTGAAAGCCAAGACAGAGAGTAAAAGGAGAAGTGAGGCCGGCACCGTGGCTTAACAGGCTAATCCTCCGCCTTGCGGTGCCGGCACACCAGGTTCTAGTCCCAGTTGGGGCGCCGGATTCTATCCCGGTTGCCCCTCTTCCAGGCCAGCTCTTTGCTATGGCCCGGGAAGGCAGTGGAGGATGGCCCAAGTGCTTGGGCCCTGCACCCGCATGGGAGACCAGGAGAAGCACCTGGCTCCTGGCTTCGGATCAGCGAGATGCACTGGCCGCAGCGGCCATTGGAGGGTGAACCAACGGCAAAGGAAGACCTTTCTCTCTGTCTCACTATCCACTCTGCCTGTCAAAATTAAATAAATAAAAAATAAAAAAATTAAAAAATTAAAAAAAAAAAGGAGAAGTGAACTCTGGGCTGGGCAAAGCTGAAGGCAGAAGCCCAAACTCCTTCCAGGTCTACCACATGGGTGGCAGGGGCCCAAGGACTCAGGCCATCATTTGTTGCCTTGCAGGGTGTGCATTAGCAGAAAGCTGAATTGGCAACAGAACCAGGACTGGAACTCAGACTCTCCAATATGGGAAGCAGGTGTCCTAAGTGATGTCTTAACTGCTGTGACAGAATGCCTACCCCAGATATAAGTCTAACAAAATATGTACAGGTAAAACCTATACAAACAAAACTGGAAAACACTGCTAACTTTAAAAAAAAATCTGAACAAATGGAAAGATATTATGCATTCATAATTTGAAAAACTTTTGTTATGATATATATTGTTCTTGATTTTATCTGTGGATTCAATGAAATCTCAACCAAATTCCATCAAGCTATTTTATGGATATCGACAAAATTATTCTGAAGTTTACATAAAAAGCCAGAGACCTAGAATATACAGCTCATCATTGTGGAAGAACAAACAAAGCACTCACAATATCCAGTTTTGATACTGAGTATAAGACTACACTGAGCAAGACAGGATTTCAGTGACAAAAGAGTAGATACATAGAGCAATGGAATAGAATAAAGAGCCCTGAAATTGTCTCTCACAGATACAATCAACTGATCTTTGACAAAGAAACAAAGGTAATTCAATGGAGAAATTATAATCTTTTCAACAAATGGGGCTGAAACAATTGGGCATCTCTATGCAAGCAAATGAACCTAGACATAGACTTTATACCTGTCATAACAAAGTTTAACTCAGAATAGATCATAGTGCTTAATATAAAATCTAGAAATAAAAAATTACTTGAAGACTACATAGGAAAAATCTGCATGATGGTGGATGTGATGATAAGTTTTAAACTTCAGCATCAATATCAGAATCCATGAAGGAAAATATTGAGGTTAGATTTTATTAAAACTGCAGTCTTCATGGGCTGACATTGCAGTGCAGCGGGTTAAGCTACCAACTGTGATGCCGGTATCCCTTATCAGAGTGCCAGTTCAACTCCCAGCTAATGCTTCCTTTCCAGAATCTTGCCAATACCCAGGAAGGCCGCAAATGGTGGCCCATGTACTTGGGCCCCTACCATCCACATGGGAGACCCAGATGGAGTTCCTGGCTCCTGTTTTCAGCCCAGACTTGGCTATTGTGGCCATTCGGAAGGCAAGCCAGCAGATGGAAGATCTCTCACCCTCTCTATCTGTCTCTGTTTCTGTATCTCCCTCTTCCCCTATCTTTCACTTAGCCTTTCATATGACGAGTACATACATCTTAAATAAATTAAAAGTTTAAGCTTTGTGAAAGGCTATTAGGAGAATGATTGGAAAAAGCACAGACTGCTGGAAAATGTTTACACAATAGCTATCTGATGAGGGATTTTTATCCAAAATATACAAAGAACTCTTAAACGCAACAATAAGAAATCAAACGATCCAATTAAAAATGAGCAAATTATCTGAAGGAACTCCATCGGCGAAGGAGAAGATATGCATGTGAAAAAGAACCATCTGAAAAGCTACTCAACATAATTTATCTTAAAGAATTCCAAACTAAAATAATGATATAGGCTTTTATACTGACAATACCAACAGCTGATTTGGACTCAGAGGAATGGGAACTGTCTTTTATTGCTGGTGGGTATGCAAAGTGGTACAATATTTTTGGAAGATGGCTTGACAATTTCTTCAAATTAGACATGATGTTACCACATGCCACAACAACAACACTCCTAGATATTTAGCAAATTGACTAGAAATCTTAAGTCCGCACACACAAATATGCACACAAATGCTTATATTTGCTATATAATTACCAACAACTGAGAGCACTAAAGAAGTCTTTCTGTAAGGTAAAATGGACAACAAACTCTGTTGTACCCATACATTAGAATATTTTTCAGCAATGAAAAATAATGAGGTACCCAACCAGGGAAAAACATGGATGCATCTTAAATGCATATATCTAAGTGAAAGAAGCCAGTCTGAAAAACTACATACCATATCATTATTGTGTTATAACATTTTGGAAAAGGCAAAACTATTGATATGGTAATAAATCCTGGTTGCTAGGGATTTGGTTTTGGGGAAGGGACTGGTTTGGTGAAGCACAGGGGATTTTTGAGGATAGTGAAACTGGTTTAGCAATAGTATAACTGTGAAAACAAAACTTTAAGCTTTTATCAAAACCAATAAAACTTCACAGTATACAGAGCAATTTTAATGTATACTCTCAGGTAGAATGTAGGAATATGGCAAAAGAATCTAAGTGTCTTACAAATACATTTTAAATTTTCACATAAAGAGGTTCAGGGAAGAAGTTGCTGACCTAAGCTGCTTTGGAAATGAGTGGAGTGTCAGAATAAAGGCAAAAGGAACTGTACATAAGCAATGAACTTTACTTGATAAAGAGGTTTTCCACCAAAATATGAGTTATCAATGGTGATACTACAATACATATATAATGGAATTGAACAATTAGGTATGTGGGTGGCACATGATGGGAGTCAGCTTTCTCACTGTATGGGTGGGAATTTATAAACAAGGAAGGATTCTAAAACAATTCAAGCAGTAAATGGGTTAATTAGAATTGAAGACATCCATATGATGATGGAGAGGTCAGTATTATAATATAGTTACAGATGTATACATATACAAATATTTATAGAAACATAGTATCTATAATATAATTAATATATATATACATATATATTTCCATGTTCTATCAGATGAATGCCTAATAACAAAACATCCCAGTAGCAATGAACACACATCAATTTGGATTCCCTAGACTATTCTCTAATAAAAAGAAAACAAGGCTGCTTGGAGAAATGGCTGATTCTAGGATTGGGGCAGGAAATATGCGATTATTCTGGAGCATCTTGAAGTGCCTCAAAGTAAAGAAGTTCGGCAATGAATGAAGGAAGAAAGGAAGAATGAAGGAGAGAAAAGTAAAAGAAAAAATAAGTCACATGAATGGTGTGTGGCCAGTATGTAATGCCACACAGGAGCCAACTGAAAGAGCTATCAATAAATAAAACCAGAAGACCTTGAGCAACAAAATGAGGTAGTAGTGAATAGTACTCCAAAATATGATATAAAAATCCCTAAGTCCATATTGATATACATGCATAAATGAATAAATAAATAAATGAAGGAGAAGAGACAAATCTCCCATGCCAAACAATTTCTATGGACATAACATAAGTCCCCACTCTTTAAGCATGGGCTATGTGTGACTTTCTTATAAAGAATACAGTATGTAAAAGGAAAAAATCTAAAGGTATCTTTACTGTGGAGAAACCCGAGAAACAGTATGTCAAGATCAAATTAACATCAACAGTGACAAGTCACATTGATAGTATGTACTGTTGATATGTCATGATAATTATGATAATTTACCTCTATGGTCTTCCTACCCAAAACACATAACCTCAGTTTAATCATTAAAAAATTCAATCAAACAAATCATAATTATTGGACATTCTGCAAAAATATCTGGCCAGTACTGTTCAAAACTGTCAAGGTTATCAAAAACAAAGAAAATCTGAGATACTGTCACAGCAAAAAACTTAAGGAGGCATGACAACTAAATGCAACCTGATATTCTGGATGGAAATCTTAGATGGAAAAAAAAAAACATTACAGGAAATCTAAGGGGGTTTCAGTTAAGGTTGGTTTTTAGTTAGTAGTAAAAATTTCAACGATAGACTATTAATTGTGACAAATATATCATTCTGATATAAGATGTTAGTAATAGGAGAATATGGGTGTGAGATACACAGAAACTCTCGGTATTATTGTTATGAGGAAAACAAAGAAAGGTGATCTCAGTTCTTTGTCTCATGTGAAAGAAGAATTTCAAGGGGAACAAAGCAGTGAGCAAAGGAAGATTTGTTTATGTCAGAAGCCTTCTACCACAGCAGCCAAGAGGGAGGCTCCAAGAGAGGCAGACCTGAGAAACTGGTCAAATCTTTTAAACATGATTTTAGGGGGAAAAAAACAGAACAGCATCTAATAGTTAGAAGGCAGAGAGAAAACCCATTGGATTTGTAATCCTGTCTGTCCTGTCTAGCTTGCTCAAGATAAGACAAAAAAGCCATCAGAAGGGTGGGATCAGTGACTTCTTTCTGTTTTCATGGTAAACTGAGAACTCAGAAAGGTAGAATCACTACTTCCTGGCTACTTTCATGATAAAACTGCAAACTTGGAAGGAGTGGAATGGGCACTTTTGTCTTGATGAAGGCAGACTTTGGGGAGAAATATGCAGTGGGATTTGACACTTTCATCTTCCTAAAGACAGCCTTTGGGGGGAGGAAGCATTTTGCATCCTCCTAGACAGATTTCCCGTTTCCTCATTCCAACTGGGACTGACTTAATTGCCTATTAATCCATCTATCTCCCCACATTATCTTTTTTCATAGTTTTGCAAATCTAAAACAATTCTAATATGAGGTTTATTTAAAAAAATCTGTTCCCAGGAGCTAAGAAAATAATCTCTTAGGATATAGCAACAACCAGATTCAGAGACTCTGAATGACAACAATCAAGTCACTAAAAAAAAATCATTCTATATTGGTTTTCTATACATTTGAAGAAGTTTGGAATACAAGTCTTAGAACAAATGGTAGCAAATGCAGACATCCATAAAAATTGTCAGTATTTCTCCAACTCACTATCCACTACTGACAGGTGCTGACATAATCTGGCAGCTGCCATCACCAGAAAGTGCCATACCTCCTGAGTAAAGATAATGAGTTATTTATTTGAAAGTCAGAGTTAGAGAGAGAGAGAGAGAGAGAGAGGCAGAAAGATCTCCAATCTGCTGGTTCACTCCCCAAATGGCCGCAATGGCCATGGAAGGGCCAGGCTGAAGCCAGGAGCCAGGAGCTTCATCCAGGTTTCCCATGTAGGTGGCAGTGGTCCAAGTGATATCGGAGAGGACCCCCTAAAATATATACGAAAATGTGGCCCCTTAAGGTTCCCCGAAGTCTCATCTGGGTGCTACCAGAATTAGGGGTGCCATACGATATCACCATATGTTTATTAATAAGTACCCACTATTAATAAGCCTGAGAGGGTTCTTGCCTAATATTTAGAGAATTCTAAATACCAGCACAAATAAACGAGGCAGCATGGTACATCTTAGGTTTTATTCAGTGAGAGAAATCATAGGAGAGTGAGAGCTTTATCTAAGGAGGGGGGTACATATGGGTTCATACTGAGCACCAGGAACCAGCCACATGGAGGAGCATCTAGGCCAGGAAGCCTAGGACATGTGGCCCAGGGCTACAGCCAGCCCCCTCCTGGCAAGAGGCCAGGGCAAAGAAGAAAAGAAGGCTGGGACACACCATGTTCCAGGCTTTTAACCCACTTTCAAAGGGGAGTGGTTAATTAACCTGATTAGCTGGTGGACACCCAGGTGTGGCCAGGTAGGGGCATGAGGTCACACAGGGGCGTGGCGAAGGTATCAGGTAGGGTGTGAGATCACACAGGGGCGTGGCCTGTGTGAAGGCGTGGTCTTCCAGCTCACATACCTAATTGATTTTAACCTTTATGCCTGCCTACTTCACAAGCACTTGGACCATCTTCAGCTGCTGTTCCTGGTGATTACCGAGGAAGTAGATCAGAAATGGAGCAGCCAGAATTCAAACTGGCCCTCCTTCAGGATGCCAGAATTGCAGGTGTTATCTTTGCCCACTATGCCACAATATCAGCCCTGCATTCTTATTCCATGACAAATAAAACTTGATTTTCTTCATTAAATTACTAGATAATTCTCATTGTATTAGGAGCAATAGACACTGCCAGGTGGAAAGTGATTTTTATTCCTTTTTTTCTTCCTCTGGAACCTCAGCAGTGCAATGCTTCCTGGAATAGGAAACGAAAGCAGACATTTATTTATATAAATGATTTATACAAGTATTCTGCTGTTTTATGTGGAGTCTTTGGGGACTTTTGTCAGGTTTGTATGGCTAAGAAGCTAATGAATCTCTTTTTGCCTTATGTGTATACTTTGCAACAGGAAAAGGATATGGTGTAAGAGATAAAAGTACAAGGCCAAATCAACAGTTGAGGTAATTCTTACATTTAAGCCTCAATTTGTCTGTTTTTGCTTCTTTGAAAAATAATTCTGGGGAAGAATCAAGATTGATAATATTTGTATTGAACTGCTAACAGAACATTGCTTAGAAAATGGAGCTTCATTTCTTTATCATTTTCTATACAGATGCTCCTTGATTTACAATGAGGTTGTGCCCTAATATACCTATTGTAAACTGAAAATTTCTTTTTTTTATTTTTATTTTTAACTTTTATTTAATAAATATAAATTTCCAAAGTACAGCTTATAGATTACAATGGCTTCCCCCCCCCATAACTTCCCTCCCACCCAAAACCCTCCCATCTCCCACTCCCTCTCCCATTCCATTTACATCAAGATTCATTTTCAATTATCTTTATATACAGAAGATCAATTTAGTATATATTAAGTAAAGATTTCAACAGTTTGCACTCACACAGAAAGTAAACTGAAAATTTCATTAGCTGAAAACATTTAGTACACCTAATCTTCTGAGCATCATCGCTTAGCCTAGCCTACCTTAAACATGCCCCCAGAACACTTAAATTAGCCTACAGTTGGACAAAATCATCTAACAAAAAGGCTATTTTATAACAAAATGTTGAATATATCATATAATTTTTTTTGACAGGCAGAGTGGACAGTGAGAGAGACAGAGAGAAAGGTCTTCCTTTGCTGTTGGTTCACTCTCCAAAGGCCGCCGCGGCCAGCGCACCGCGCTGATCTGAAGCCAGGAGCCAGGTGCCTCTCCTGGTCTCCCATGGGGTGCGGGTCCAAGGACTTGGGCCATCCTCCACTGCACTCCCGGACCATAGCAGAGAGCTGGCCTGGAAGAGGGGCAACTGGGACAGAATCCAGCGCCCTGACCGGGACTAGAACCCGGTGTGCCGGCGCCACAAGGTGGAGGATTAGCCTATTGAGCCGCAGCGCCAGCATCATATAATTTTTAATAGCTTTATCCAAAAAATGCTGACAACACAGCACACTTCAGGATATCAGTTATTTCCCATCCTGATGACCAGGCTGACTAGGAGCTTTGCTTACTGCTGTCCCCAGTGTAAGGACAGAGGATCCAACCACATAACAGTTTGTTAGCCTGGGAATAAATCAAAATTCAAAATTTTTACTACAGGGGCCGGCGTTGTGGTGTAGTAGGTAAAGTTGCTGCCTGCGATCCAGCATGCCATATGGGGATTGTTCTAGTTCCTGCCATTCCTCTTCTTATCTTGCCCCCTGCTAATGTGCCTGGGAAAGCAGCAGAAGATGGCCCATGTGCTTGGGCCCCTGCCACCCACATGGGAGACCTGGATGAAGCTCCTGGACCTTGGCTTCTGCTTGGCCCAGCCCTGGCCTTTGCAGCCACCTGAGACGTGAACCAGTGGATGGAAAATCTCTCTCTCTCTCTCTCTCTCTCTCTCCCTCAATCTCTCTCTCTCTCTCTCTTTTTCTGTGTGTGTGTGTAGGTGGTTATTCCTCTCTCTGTGTAATTCTGAATTTCAAATAAATAAATCAATCTTTTTAAAGATTTTTTGAACTACAATTTGCATCAATTATGTATCAATTTCACACCATCATAAATTAAAAAAATAATTAAGTTGAACCATGGTAAGTTAGGATCCTCTGCAATCAAAGTATTCTTTCACATGCTTAAAAGTGTTTAGCTTTCAGTGTAATAATATCATTGTCTTCCAGGGAGACTTTGATGTTCTCTTAAATGTATTTAGAGTTTAAGTGTATGATTCTCACAGTGGGCCTTTAGCCTAACAATTAAGACACTGATTAAGATGTCCATAATCCGCATCAAAGTGCCTGGGTTCAGTTCTAGGCTCTGATAGACCCTGGAAGACACTGATGATGGCTTGGTAATTGGGTTCCTGTCACCAATGTGGAAGTCCTAGATCGAATCCTTGGCTCCCTGGTCTCAGTTTCAGCCCTGGTCCAGCCCCAGGCATTGTGGGTATTTTGGGAGTGAACCAGTGGGTGGAAGTGCTTTCACTCTCCTCTCTCCTCTCTCTCTCTCCGATTTTGTGCCTTAGACACTGAAAAATAAAATGGCCAGCGCCATGGCTCCATAGGCTAATCCTCTGACTGCTGCGCCAGCACACTAGGTTCTAGTCCCAGTCGGGGTACTGGATTCTATCCCGGTTGCTCCTCTTCCAGGCCAGCTCTCTGCTGTGGCCCGGGAGTGCAGTGGACGATGGCCCAAGTGCTTGGGCCTTACACCCACATGGGAGACCAGGAGAAACACCTGGCTCCTGGCTTCGGATCAGTGCAGTGTGCCAGACTCAGCACGCCAGCCGCAGCGGCCATTGGAGGGTGAACCAACGGCAAAGGAAGACCTTTCTCCCTGTCTCTCTCTCTCACTGTCCACTCTGCCTGTCAAAAAAAGAAAAGAAAAGAAAAAAGAAAAGAAAAGAAAAATGAAAAATAAAATGAAAAAATGTGTCTTAACTGTCTGTCTCATGGTCCATGTCACCTCTTCATTAAATATCATTACATACAAAAAGCTAATATACTTACTCTGCACATTTTTCCAGAAAAGTCCAAATTTTTTTCTTTAAATAATTTAGTACTTTTATAAATATATTTTCAAACATGGTACCTATATTTTAAATATTAGAAGAAAACAATGATTTGAAAAAATATTGTAAAATCCATATGGCAAGTAAAATATTAATAATTTATCAGCAATCATACATTATTTTATACTATAAAGAATAATAATCTAGGGATGATTAGGCCTAGAGATAGTATAAGAAAATCATTTTTATTAGTTAAACCACCAACTAGAAATATCTCTAGTATTTCCAGTTTATCCCCTGACCTCGGTTATGGATTATAGTCAATAAAATTTAAAAATCCTCTCAAATTTGACAAAGTGGCTAGAAATAGTTAGAAAAATGTCTTAGACATTATTTACTCTGCAGCATGTGCTACTTAGAAGATTTAATACTTTTTAAAATATCAACTGGTTTTTGTTCTGCCTTCATGAAAGCTTTAAAAAAGAAAATTCATTGCAAGTGCAACGAAAGATCACACTAAACAAAGGCTAAGTCTATCAACCCAACTTTATGTCTATAATTGCTGTGGAACAGCTATGTTTCTCTAACAGCTATATTATATAGCTACATCGTTATATAACTATATTGCTATATAACAGCTAATTAACGGCTGCCTATTGCATAATTGTCCAGTCTACTGTTGACAGTAAGGGCTTCACCTCTGAGCAGGATGTACTAGATTTGTTGCCATTGGGGGTGAGAGCGCTGAAACACTTTGTCAGATTTGTTCCAGCACTGCTTCTCTCCCCCATTTCGTAACTCTCACTTCGCTGGAATAATGTGCGAATTTTGTCAAGACTGAATATTGATGCAAGTAAGTAGCAAAGCCTTGTTGCCTTCCAGACATGGGAAAGAAAGACCTGGACTCCCACCTGACTTAAAGAAAATTGGTTGAAGAAAAAATTAGATGCTTAGAGGAGCTACTACCAGGTCTTAGTTAAACAAGCGTGAACCTTGATTACAGCCTTTTAGAGCAGGAATCTCAGCTTGCTTTATTTTCCTGTAGTTGAAGTTAGCAGTTGCAGAATAAGAACCTAAAAGAAATAAGCATGGCTGTTTAAGCCTCATTGTAGAAATGAATGTTTTTCAAGCAGTGAATTGCATCCCATTGATGGGTTAAGAACTCCATTTCATACGTCACCACAGCAGGCCCTATTTTATAAGGGTGGTATAATACAATGTAAAATACAGCATATCACATGTGATAAGGTAATTATTTCGTAAAATTTTGCTTTCAGCTATATAAATACAAAACTTTTGTGTGTACTGAGTCATGATGTAAAATGTATTTCTTCCTTTGTCACATTTAAACAGTTTGAATTATCTGTACTAATTCTTGGTTTTATTTTGTATATCATTAAAATTTTATATCAATACTGAAGATGAAACATGTTTTTATGCTAAAATATCCAGGATCTGATTCTAGATCAATTTATATAAGCAAATATACTTTAAAAAATAATGACAGACCTTTAATTTTTATCACAATGCATTTAGAGTAAACCTGCTTAGGTCCAAATCCCAGATGAACAATTTTCAAGGCATATGACCTTGTAAAGGTTGTTAAAAAGCATTTATTTTTTTCAACTGTGAAATGGGACTTTCTATGCATTGAAGGTGGGGAAGATTAAATGATTTAAGTTATGCATAGTGCAGTACAGAAACTAATATTTATTGAACAGTAAGTAAGTGCCAGTAAGTGTTTTAAGTTCTTTAATCAATTCAGCACATTTTGAATCATAGCATTGCTTTACCGGCTCACGGAAAAATTTCTGTTATGTGTCTTGTTCTTGTTTGCTTCTTTCCACAGGTATAACTTGAACACACCCTAAGAATCAGAAGCCAGCACTTGAAATATTTCAAGCAAGTGTAAAGTAGTGAAATATTTTCTATACTAGACAATGTTAACGTTTTCACAGTGAGGATTACCTAGCTAACCAAAACACACACACACACACACATATACACATGGTCTTCAAAAAGTTCACAAAAAAGGTGTATTATAGAATACAAAAAATGTAATATATTTTCTCTATTGTTGAGGAAGAGTTTTTTTTTCTTCTTGCTATTTATTAAATTATTTACTTAGTGGAGGAATTAAGCTTATGATTATAAAATATACTGAAAATATGTCATTATAAAAATTAAAAGAAAGAAAAGGAATTAAAATTAAAAGAAGAAAAGGAAAGAAGATGGAGGGTAGGAGTGTGGGTGGGAGAGAAGGTAGGGTGGAAGTTATCACTGTGCTTCTAAATCTGTATATATGAAATACATGAAATGTGTTCTCCTGATATAAATTTAAAAATCATAAAAGAATACATATGAATTTCAAAAATTTTTATAATGAGATGAACTTATCTTTTAATTTCATTTTTCTTAAAACTGTTTTGAGGCCCTCTAGTGTGTGTGTGTGTGTGTGTATCCTTTGACTGTCTGTTTCTATACTCTAAAGTCCTAGTTTCTGTGATTCTTCCATTCAGTCTTAGTTTTTCCAGCATCCTAAGCTAAAAGAGCTAAGTAGACTCTCAGTTTTGATTTTGCCTCGCTGGAGTTTGATTGTTACCACTTGCAACAAAATGGGTCCTGATGAGTCACTGCTGTAAACATGCAAATAATGTCGGCCTTCCAATCACCTGAACTTTGTAGAGCTTTTTCACTTGAGACTCATGATTAAAGAATCTACTGTGCTCTGTGGTATTTTCACCACATGTGTTTTTTGTTTTGTTTTCTACGTTTCTTTCAGTACCAGAATACAATATCACCTCTTATCTGCCCTTTTGCTTTCTACAATTTTACTTTCTATACAAAAGTATTAAATGTAACATCCCAATCCCAGGAATGAACAATTCATAACTTTTAAATACTACTTCTTTATGAAAAGTATGTAAAATCTTGCACCCGGGGGGATTAAGATGGCAGAGTAGGGAAGGAGCTTGCTGCCCTAGTCTAGGAGAAGATAGTTTTTAAAAAGTAGAAATAGGGAGGCCGATGCTGTGGCACAGTGGGTTAAAAACCTGGCCTGAAGTGCTGGCATCCCATATGGGCGCCGGTTCTAGTCCCAGCTGCTCCTCTTCCAATCCAGCTCTCTGCTATGGCCTGGGAAAGCAGTAGAAGATGGCCCAAGTGCTTGGGCCCCTGAACCTGCGTGGGAGACCCAGAAGATGCTCCTGGCTTTGGATTGGCGCAGCTCCAGCCATTGCGGCCATCTGGGAGTGAACCAGCAGATGGAAGACCTCTCTCTCTCTCTGTCTCTACCTCTCCCTGTAACTCTATCTTTTAAAAAAAAAAAAGGAAAGTGGAAAGAGGGCAGTCTCAGGAAAGAGGGAGACAATGGCAGTGGAAACTCTATGCAAATTGGAGGGACGCAGTGGACCCATGTGGAGGATGAGGACTTGCACAACTCAGGAACCCAGCAGCTGAGAGCCTCCACAACAGCGTTGGAGAGTAAGGTGAGACCAGACTTCAGCAGCCCACGCCACTGGCAAAGAAGCTATAGGAAGTGCTCTGGCTTGGAGCCTTGTGGGGGATAGTGTACCTGCCAAACTATAGGAGAAAAAACAAAGGAGGTGACATGTTTTCTCTTTCCCTTATCACTCTTCAACAGCATCCTGTAACAAGCTGATAGAGGGCAGGTACCATTTTGGATATACATAACAGCTACACCAGCTTGTATCCATGTCTAGCAACCAGCCAGAGACTCCTGAGTCTGGTGGGGAGAACAGACGAAGTTGGGCGCTCACGACTGTCAGAGGCCTGTGTGCCAGAACTGTGAAAACAGTGAGGCTGAGTGGGAGGACTTAGGTAAGGCTGAGACTTTGGGCAGTCACTGTGGGAAGCTCCACACACTCAGGACTCCCTGGTTACCTAGCAAGGGATATTGCTGGGGAATTTGAGCTTACACTGAGGACTGAACCGATCCTTTGTGTGGTTCTTGTGGCAGAGTAGATGAATAATATTCTTCTTCTTCTTCTTCTTCTTTTTTTGACAGGCAGAGTTAGACAGTGAGAGAGATAGACAGAGAGAAAGGTCTTCCCTCCGTTGGTTCACCCCCCAAATGGCCACTATGGCCAGAGCTACGGCGATCCGAAGCCAGGAGCCAGGTATTTCCTCCTGGTCTGCCATGCGGGTACAGGACCCAAGCACTTGGGCCATCCTCCACTGCCTTCCTGGGCCACAGCAGAGAGCTGGACTGGAAGAGGAACAATCAGGACAGAACTGGTGCCCCAACCAGGACTAGAACCCAGAGTGCCGGTGCTGCAGGTGGAGGATTAGCCTAGTGTGCAGTGGTGCCGGCTGATGAATAATATTCCCACTGGGGATAATGACCAGACACTGGTCTCCTTTGAGGAGAGGGGCTCAGCTGAGTCTATGCCAGCACACAAGAACAAATCTCACTTCTGATAAAAAATAAAAATAAAAAGAAGATTTACCACACCAAACCTGCCTGTGTCACCTCAGACACATGCTTCACCCTGGAGCAGTAAACAGAGCTCCTTGTCCACACCCACCGCATGCCTCTAGGTATTCCCTGAAAGCAGACATTCCACTAATACACTTAGACATAGTCCAAAGGTAAAAGCCGCCACAGCAGAAAAAGCAAAGAAACCAACAAGTATCTCCACAAATGCCAAATAATAAACACACCGATAAAAAAACAAGAATAAGGAAGAAAACATGATGCCCCCCCAAACAATACAACAGTTCAATACTAGATTTGAAGATGATGAGACTGAATAAATGCCAGGAATGTAATTCAAAAAATTGGTCATATAATTAATTAGAAGTAATCAAAAGCAAATGCATGAACTAATGAAATCCATAATTGATATGAAAGAAAATTTCTCCCATAAAATTGAGATCTTAATGAAATCTTAGAAATGAGGAATTCAATAGAACAAATAAAAAATGCAGTGGAAAACCTTAACAACAGGATTGGTGAAGCAGAAGAAATATCTAACTTAGAAGACAAAGAACAGGGAATTGTGAAGTCAGATGAAACACAAGAAGAAATGAGAAAACTAATACAGGATACTATCTAACAATCCAACATACAAGTTCTAGGAGTTACTGAAGGTGTGGAAAAGGAGAAAGGGTTAAAAGGTCTTTTTAGTGAACTAATAACAGCAAATTTCCCTAATTTGGAGGAAAAAAAGGGACATGCAAGTACAGGAAGCACATAGAACACTAACAGACATGACCAGAAAAGATCTTCACCATGACACATTGTAATCAAACTCTTCATAGTAAAACATAAAGAAATGATTCTAAAATGGCACGAGAGAAATGCCAAATTACTTTCAGAGGATCTCCAATTAGACTCACAGTGGAATTTTCATCAAGAACCTTACAGGCGAGGAGGGAATGGTGAGATATATGCGAAGTATTAAAAGAAAATAACTGTCAAACCAGAATACCAAACCCTGCAAAGCTCTCATTTAAGAATGAAGGTGAAATAAAGAACTTCCATGACAAACAGAAACTGAAAGAATTTGTCACCCACTGTCCAGCCCTGCAGAAGATGCTTAAGGATGTGCTGCACACAAAAACACAAAAATATGGTCATCACTAAGAGAGAAGATAAAAGAAGGAAATCTCCTAGTAAAAGTGCAAGGAAATCCAAGGTAAAAAATAGGAATATTTATGGGAAAATGTCAGGGCGAAGTTGTTGCTTATCAACAGTTACCTTGAATGTAAACGGCCTTAACTCTCCAGTTAAAAGACACAGATTGGGGGCCGGTGCCGTGGCGCACTAGGTTAATCCTCCGCCTGCAGCACTGGCATCCCATTTGGGTGCCGGGTTCTAGTCCCGGTTGCTCCCCTTCCAGTCCAGCTCTCTGCTGTGGCCCCGGGAGGGCAATAGAGGATCACCCAGGTGCTTGAGCCCCTGCACCTGCTTGGGAGACCAGGAAATAAGCCCCTGGCTCCTGGCTTCTGATCAGTGCAGCGCCAGCAGTAGTGGCCATTTTAGGGGTGAACCAATGGAAGGAAGACCTTTCTCTCTGGCTCTCTCTCTCTCACTATCTATATCTTTACCTGTTAAATAAAGAACAAAAAAGATCCCAGGCTCTATTTCAAAAAAAGACACAGATTGGCTGAATGGATTAAAAAGTAAAACCCATCTATTTGCTGCCTACAAGAAACACGTCTCACCAACAATGATGCACACAGACTGAAAGTGAAAGGATGAAAACGATATACAATGCAAACAGAAACCAAAAAAAGATATGGTGCAGAAATCCTAATATCAGACAAAATAGACTTTAACACAAAAACTGTTAAAAGAGACAAAGAAGGACATTACATAATGATTAAGGGATCAATTCAACAGGAAGATATAACTATTATAAATGTATATGCACCAAATCACAGGGCACCAGGCTATTTAAAAGAAATGTTAAGGAACCTAATGGGAGACATAGACTCAAATACAATAGTAATGGGGGATTTCAATACCCCACTGACAGCAATGGACAGATCAACCAGAGAGAAAATCAGCAAGGAAACAGCAGAGTTAATCAACACTATATACACAATGGACCAAACAGATATCTATAGAACTTTTTCATCCTACATTCACAGAATACACATTCTTCTCAACTGTGCATGGAACCTTCTCTAGGCTTGACCACATGGTAGGCCATAAAGCAAGTCTCAACAAATTCAAAAGAATTAGAATCATATTATGCAGCTTCTCAGACCATAGTGGAATGAAGCTGGAAATCAGCAACTCAGGAATCTCTAGAGCATTTGCAAAGACATGGAGACTTAACAACATGCTCCTGAATGAACACTGGGTCATAGAAGAAATCAAAAGAGAAATCAAAAACTTTCTGGAAGTAAATGAGGATAACAGTACAACATACAAAACTTATGGGATACAGCAAAAGCAGTGTTGAGAGGAAAGTTTATAGCAATAGGTGCCTACATCAAGAAATTGGAAAGGCATAAAAAAATGAACTATCCTTATACCTCAGATATCTAGAAAAACAACAGCAAACCAAACCGAAAACTAGTAGGAGAGAAGAAATAATTAAAATTAGAGAAGAGATCAACAAAATTGAATCAAAAAATACAAAAGATCAGCAAAACAAAGAATTGGCTTTTAGAAAAAATAAACAAAATTGACACACCATTGGCCCAGCTAACCAAAAAAAAAAAGCAGAGAGAAGACTCAAATCAATAAATTTATAGATGAAAAAGGAAATATAACAATGGACACCACAGAAATAAAAGTGATCATCAGAAATTACTACAAATAGCTGTATGCCAACAAACTGAGAAACCTAGAAGAAATGCATTGATTCCTGGACACAAACAGAATACCAAAATCGAGCCATGAGGACATGGAAAATCTAAATAGACCCATTACCAAGACGGAGTTGAATCAGTAATAAAGACCCTCCCAAAAAAGAAAAGCCCAGAACTGGATTCACTGTTGAATTCTACCAGACTCTTAAAGAAGAAATAACTCCACTTCTTCTCAAGTTATTCAAAGCAATTGAAAGGGAGGGAATCCCCAAATTCTTTCTATGAAGCCAGCATCACCATAATCCCTAAACCTGGAAAATATGCAACAGAGAAAGAGAACTATAGAACAATAGCACATTAGAGAGATCATTCATTGGGACCAAGTGAGAATTATCTGGAGTATGCAGGGATGGTAAAAACAATCACAAATCAATGTGATACATCACATTAACAAGCTGAAGAACAAAAGCCATATGATTATATCAATAGATGTAGAGAAAGCATTTGATAAAATACAACACCCTTTCAGGATGAAAACTCTAAACAAATTGGGTATGGAAGGAACATTCCTCAACACTATCAAGCAATTTATGACAAACCCATGGCTAAAGTTCTTTTGAATGGGGAAAAGTTGGAAGCATTCCCATTGAGATCTGGTACCAGACAAGGATGTCCACTTTCACTGTTGCCATTCAATATAGTCCTCAAAGTTTTAACCAGAGCCATTAGGCAAGAAAAAGAAATCAAAAAGATACTAATTGAGAAAGAAGAAGTCAAATTATCTCTATTTTCAGATGACAGGATTCTATATATAAGGGATTCAAAAGATTCCGCCAAGAGACTATTGGAATTCATAGAAGAGTTTGGTAAATTATCAGGATATAAAATCAATCCACAAATATCCACAGCCTTTATAAACACAAGCAATACCACAGCTGAAAAAGAACTTTTAAGATCAATCACATTCACAGTAGCTACAAAAAAATCAAATACCTTGGAATAAATTTATCCAAGGATGTCAAATCTCTACAATAAGAATTAAAAACATTAAAGAAAGAAATAGAAGAAGATACAAAAAAATGGAAAAATCTGTCATGTTAATGGTTTGGGAGAATTAATATTATCAAAATGTCCATTCTTCTGAAAGTACTTTACAGATTCATTGTGATACCAATCAAAATCCCAGACATTCTTCTCAAATCTAGAAAAAATGACATTGAAATTCGTATGGAAATACAGGAGACCTCGAAGAGCTAACACAATCTTATGCAACAAAAACAAAGCCAGAGGCCTCAGAATACCAGACTTCAAGACATACTATAAGACATTGATAATCAAAACAGCCTAATACTGGTACAAAAGCAGATAGATAGAGCAATGGAAAAGAACAGAAACTCCAGAAATCAATTCAAGCATGTACACCCAACTTAAATTTGACCAAGGAGCAAAACCAATCCCTGCTTCAAGAACAGTTACTTCAACAAATGGTGCTGGGAAAACTGGTTTCCACATGCAGGAGTATGAAGCAGGATCCCTACCTTACACTTTACACAAAAAAATCCATTTAAAATGGATTAGAGACCTAAATATATGACCTGATACCATCAAATTTTGAGAGAACATTGGGGGAAACCCTGCAGATATTGGCACAGGCAAAGAGTTCTTGGAAAAGACCCCAGAGGCATATGCTATCAAAGCCAAAATTAACAAAAGGATTACATCAAATCGAGAAGCTTCTGTACTGCAAAAGAATCACTCAGGAAGGTAGAGAGGCAACTGACAGAATGGGAGAACTTATTTTCAAACTATGCAAATGATAAGGATTAATAACCAGAATATATAAAGAGATCAAGAAACTACACAACAATAAAACAAACAACCCAGTTAAGAAATGGGCCAAGGACTTAAACAGGCATTTTTCAAAAGATGAAATACAAATGGCCAACAGACACATGAAAAAATGTTCAGGATCACTAGCCATCAAGGAAATGCAAATCAAAACCAAAACTAACTCCAATTAGAATGGCTTTTTTTTTTAACAGGCAGAGTAGACAGAGAGAGAGACAGAGAGAGAAAGGTCTTCCTTTGCCGTTGGTTCACCCTCCAATGGCTGCCGCGGCTGGCGCGCTGCTGCAGGTGCACCGCGCTGATCCAAAGCCAGGGGCCAGGTGCTTTTCCTGGTTTCCCATGCGGGTGCAGGGCCCAAGAACTTGGGCCATCCTTCACTGCCTTCCCGGGCCATAGCAGAGAGCTGGCCTGGAAGAGAGGCAACTGGGACAGAATCCGGCACCCCGACCGGGACTAGAACCTGGTGTGCCAGTGCTGCAGGCAGAGGATTAGCCTATTGAGCCGCGGTGCTGCCCAGAATGGCTTTCATACAGAAATCAACTAATAATAAATCCTGGTGAGGATATGGGGAGAACAGTACCCTAATCCACTATTGGTGGGAATGTAAACTGGTAAAACCACTATGGAAGACAGTTTGGAGATACCTCAGAACTCTGAATGTAGACCTACCATATGACCCAGCCATACCACTCCTGGGAATTTACTCAAGGGACACGAAATCAGCAAATGAAAGCATTATCTGCACCCCCATGTTTATTGCAGAGCAATTCACAATAGCTAAGACATGGAATCAACCTAAATGCCTGTCAACTGAAGACTGGATAAAAAAATTATATGATATGTACTCTATGGAATACTACATAGTGTAAAAAAATGGAATCCAGTCATTTTCAATAAAATGGATGAACTTGGAAATCATTATACTTAGTGAAAAAAGCCAAACCCAAAGAGACAAATACCATATGTTCTCCCTTATCTTTGGTAACTAATAGAGAAACTAAAAGGAAATCTGTAAAAGTAAAATTGACACTTTGAGAAGTGTTGACTTGCACAACCTTTATCTTGACTGTCAAGGAACAGATTTTTTTTCCTTCTCTTTTTCTATTTGTTGAACTTTTTTACTTAACAGAGTTAATCATATGTGTATGAAGGCAATTGAAAATATATCTCAGTAAAAAATAAGTGTGAGAATAAGAGAGGAAGGAGGAAGTTTGTAACTGTAAAGCTGTATAGTTCTGCATACATTCCTATGGACTTAATTCTAAGGTTACAGTTTAAAAACTTGCCATGGGACCCCAAATCCCATTGAGCTGGGTGGTAAAAATGCCATCTGAATTGTTAAAATGACCATATTAAGTGTTAAAGTGATCATATAGATAGGATTAAATGTTAAAGGGATCATATAAATAAGATAAAGTGTCTGATTATAATAATGGAATTTAAAAGGAGAGGATGTTCTCACATGGAAAGCAGTCCACACAGCAGACTCATAGAATGACAATTGCTTTAAACAGCACTCTGACCTCAGAATCAGTCCTTAAGGCATTCTAATCTAGCTGAAAAGCACATGAGAGAATTTCAGGCATGGAAAGCCAAGACACTGTGGCAAAAAAATATCCTAGGTGAAGGATCACCGTAAGAGACCACAGTGGAAAGAAGTGTCCATCAAAGAAGGATGTACTTTTCTCTGAAGGGAGAAGAGAACTTCCACTTTGCTTATGGCCTTGTCTAAATACTGACAAAGTTTGTGGATTCAAAAGGCCTCCATAGCCCTGGAAGCTCATATCAAAAGCCTTGGTGATCACTGACATCATACATAAGAGTGTTAATTGTTAAATTAACAACAGGAGTCACAATGCACTTACTTTCCATACAGGACCTCTATCCTCAATGAGTTGCATTACGGAAATTAACTGTAAATCTTGTTCTCAAACGGTTTTTTATATTTGTGTGTGTGCAAATTGTTGAACTCTTTACTTAGTATTGAGTTGGTCTTCTGTGTATAAAGTTAATTGAAAATGAATCTTAATGGAGAATGGGACTGGAAATGGGAGAGGGAGGAGGAGGTGGTATGGGAGTGGAGGTGGGAGGGCAGGTAGAATCTTTATTTTCCTAAAGTTGTACTTATGAAATTTGTACTCCTTAAACAAAAGGTTTCTTTGTGAAAAAAATAAAAAAAATGTAATCTTGCACTATCCAGGCCATCCAGCTTCGTACCTCTTGCAACGTGAGTCATTCCTTTGTTTAGTGTATCTGAGCTGTATATGCTATCAACTTGTTAATTATTTAGTTGTCATCATTAGATTTCCATTATGAGATTGACTAACTTGATGTTACAGGGCTTTTGTTCACATAACCCTTATTTTATATAATAGCAATCCCAAATCACAAGAGCAGTGATGTTGGCAATTCAGTTAAATCAGAGAGAAGCCACATATACCAAAGAGAAGCCAGAAAGTGTTTCCTTTAGGTGAAGAGGTGAAAGTGCTCAAGCTACCTGGGAAAGAAAAAAATGTATGGTGTAATTGCTAACATCAATGATAAAAATGAATCTTCTTTGTGTGGAATTCTGAAACAGGATAAATAAATGCATGTTAGTTTTGCTGCTACACCTCAAACTGCAAAAGTTATAACCACAGTGGGTGATAAATGTTTACTTAAGAAGGGAAAGTCATTAAATTTGTGAGTGGAAGACATAAACAGAAAATCTGTTCCCATTGACAGCAATTAGTTGCGTCAGAAAACATTGTATATATGTTGTTAACACCATCCATGATTTCAAGCATCAATGGGGGTTCCTGGATCATGCCCCCACAGATAAGGGGGGGGGATTCCCGTAATTACACTGCCTGGAAAGGTACGGCAGAGGTTATTAGTTGTATGATATCCAGAATGTTATAGTTATTTCTCTAGACTAAAAATTGTACTCTTTGGGTGGGCTTTTAGTGTAGTAGTTAAGATGACACTTGGGATACCTGCATCGCATATCAGAGTACCTGGGTTTGAATCCAAGCTCTGATTTCAATTCCAGCAGCAGATGTTGGTTCAAGTACTTGGGTCCCTACCAAGCATGTAGGAGAACTGGATTGAGTCCAGGCTCATGGGTTCAACTTGATCCAGCCACAACTGTCGTGAGCATTTTGGGAGTGAAACAGAGGATGGAAGAAATCTCTCTCTCTCTCTCTCTCTCTCTCTCTCTCTGTGTGTGTGTGTGTGTGTCTCTATCCCTCCCATCCTCCCCCCATCCCTCTCTGTCTCTCTTGCTTTTTCTCTGCCTTTCAAATAAAATAAAAATAATCATAATTTTAAAAATTATAGTTGTTATACAGTTTCATTTTTGAGATTCTGTGTGTGTGTGTGAGTGTGTGTGTAAGGTATTTGGATGGGTGAGAGAATGTTCAGATGAAGAGAATTGAGGAAATTTTAGTTGACCATCCAGTGAAATAACAATATTTACCAAAAACAGTAAAACTACTGTTTTTTTTTTAACTTTTATTTAATGAATATAAATTTCCAAAGTACAGCTTATGGATTACAATGGCTTCCCCCCCCATAACTTCCCTCCCACCCGCAACCCTCCCCTCTCCCGCTCCCTCTCCTTTCCCACTCACATCAAGATTCATTTTCAATTCTCTTTATATACAGAAGATCAATTTAGTATACATAAAGATTTCAACAAAACTACTGTTTTTTATGTCTTTTATAAATTTGTTCCTAACATATATTACAAATTCTCTTGACCTTTTTTTTAAAGCAATGTTTATCATTCACCTTGGGAGTCATACTTCTGGAATAAGTAAAAGTGGGAGAGGTGATGAACATATTAAATTACAGTGTGACTATATGCGGAGCATTCATCATTAAGTTTTCTATGGTTGGAAAAATGATATTGATACAGCTTTCCCCCAAATAATCTGAAAGTATAGCTTCCTACCTCTTCTGAGAATAATCTTTTGCAACAAAATATATATACTCTAGCATCCTATGAGATTTGTCTTTCTCAGAGCAAGCTCAGTCCTTCATGCCAGAAAGTTGTATACACTATCATGCTTATCAACAAAGATATTCTAGAGGTCAGAACTGCAGTTTGGAAAGGAGGTAAACTCCACCACAGTCATCTCCATATGAACCATAGATACAAATAATTTGATTCCATAAGTGCCATATGCTGACGATAGAATTTGTGGTTCATGCTTTCCATCAAATACATTTTCACGTCTATCTGACCTTAAATATTTCATATTACAATTCAGACTTTGTCAAATCATGTCCTTACAATGCAGTCAGAAGACAAGTTAAATAAATGTTGGGAAGTTGTTGATTTGATTAGTTGCAATCATGTAGAATGAATAAACACCTAATTAGCCAAAGTCCTGATTTTACAATCCATTGTTAGAGCATCATGCAAAATTAATTTAAGATGTGAAAGGGTTTTCTTTTTAATACTGTTTTGCTGACTTTTGCTATTCATTATATCCCTTCCTATTTTAATTAGAAGTTCTTGTTTTGGGGGGTTCCTATAACATTACTTCTGAATGTGCCCTCCTCAAACTGTTGATATAGATTTCTAGCAGGTGTTGAATGACTGTAGTATTCCACTACTGTATAGTTTCATCAGATGTCTAACTTACCACAGCAAAGGAAAAGTAAAAATAGTTGCCGAACAGTCATGCTTCTGGCATTAATGCCTGGGTATTGAGAATTCTGCTCTGGAATTTGAAGTGAAAAAAATATATTTAGATTGAGTTGTTATGGAAAGAAGCTAATGGACACTTGTAGGGAATATATTTTCTCATCAAACAATCAAGAAAGCTTTCTTCTAACAGTAACAAAGAACTAATTTATTTAATACACAGGAAGTGAGAGGACAAGAGGGAAAGGACGGTGAGAGTTAAAAGTTAATCATGTGAACTATGATAATTTCCTTTCAGTAATCTCTGAAACTTGATACATATCTCTTTCACAAATGAGACCCAAAGTATTTATCCCTTATTTTAGAAAACTGTCTTCTTAAATCTTAGATTACTGCCATCAATGATCTCTTTATTGTCCAGAGAGATACCATATCATTACAAGACAGGGCAGCTATTTTACTTCTGGGCCACCTAAATTCTGCATGTGTGTGGGCTGTGTTTAATACAGTATGCGGTGCGGTGAATTATAATAAACACAATGTGTTTTCAGATGAAAATGAATTTTGTGAGAGGTTTCATGCGAAAGAGAGGTTAATGGATTTCAAGAATGAAACAGGCTACAGTGTTTTGTCATTCATTTCCAGGGAGTTTTGATTTCTTTTATCGGATTGACTAATGATCGTTGATACTTGCCCTTTTCTTAACATGAAAATTTATTATAAATGGAAATACAGGAGACATTTCCCATTAGTTGAGAAATAGCAGGTTGACCAGTGACTTGTACATGTTTGACCTGTCCCCCTACAACTTATGTTAAAAACAAAAATTAAGGTGATCCAGAAGTTAATTCTGTTTTGAAGAAGCAAAATTGATTAGGAATTCAGCTATAGAATTGACTATTCACTGTGTAGTGTTCATACATAAATGCTTTTCTAGATTAACATTGGAATTACAAAATGATTTTGTAAGTGATGTAAATGATACAAAGTGTTTTATAGAGACCTTAGTTTTTCCTTAGAGCACTTAACACATCAGTACTTGGCATCACATTACACCCCAACCATTGTACTAAGTAGTCTCTCTGTACAAAGTGTTAATTGAAAAAGATAATAAGCAACTGTATGAACAAAAACTAGTTTTACAAATGTGTTAGGAGATGGAAAACTAATCCATGTCATCTGTACAAGATTTTAAAGGGACTCTCTGCTAAATAAAAAAGAGTTCCACTTTGTTATGAGAAGTGGACAGTTCCCCACTTAATTCACCTCCCTGTGCAGCAGCAGCTTTCTCTCTGTAGAGGTCCCATAGCATGTCTCTTACATATTGCGGCACTTATGACTTTCTACAGTCTTATTTCTTCCATTAGAGAGAAAGCTCTTTTAGAGACCTGTCTTTTTCATGTTTGTATCCTCCACGGTTCCTTGTGTACATGAAGGACTAGACAAATGATTGCTGAATAAAATAAATAGCTTTGATGAACACAGATACATACATGAAATTTTAGATTGGTAGGAGATCAATTTTCAAACAATAAAGAAGCAGTTTTAAAATGAATTAAAGAAAGCCGGCGCCGTGGCTCAACAGGCTAATCCTCCGCCTAGCGGCGCCGGCACACCGGGTTCTAGTCCCGGTTGGGGCGCCGGATTCTGTCCCGGTTGCCCCTCTTCCAGGCCAGCTCTCTGCTGTGGCCCGGGAGCGCAGTGAAGGATGGCCCAAGTCCTTGGGCCCTGCACCCCATGGGAGACCAGGAGAAGCACCTGGCTCCTGCCATCGGAACAGCGCGGTGCGCCGGCTGCAGCGCGCCAGCCGCGGTGGCCATTGGAGGGTGAACCAACGGCAAAGGAAGAAGACCTTTCTCTCTGTCTCTCTCTCTCACTATCCACTCTGCCTGTCAAAAAAAAAATTTAAAAAAAATGAATTAAATGGAATATTATTTCAAAGTTAATAGACTAAATTGTTACATTTCAAGAAATAGCAAAGACTGGGGAAAACAAGGAAAATCATTAAGTTTTTCATTGAGCTCCTGCAGTATACTATTCTACCAAGGTAGTGCCTAAAAGATGGGTAAGGAATAGCCTCTTTCTTAAAGGAGCATAGATGTGCTAATCTCATGCAAGGTATACTTTTCTAGGGGCTTTAAATCTACTAAGAGTTATTAAGAGAAGCTAGGGATATTTGTACTTATAGTGTTAATCTTAAAAGAATGAGTCACAGAGGAAAACTATGTCTGTCCAGAACTCATCCCACAGTGCTATCTCATACTGCTAGATTCAGAGAATGAATAGTTAGACTTAAACACCTTTCAAATACCTCCCTTAGCTGAGGATCTTATGTACTTATTGTGATAATGCAACTTAAAAGAAGTAAATCTGCATAATTTGCTTACAAGTTTTCTCAATCTCAATGACTAAGAAAACAGCTGACCTCACTAGCACAATCTCTAAACACAAAATCACATATCTCATATTTATAGGCTTATTGGCTTCCTATTTGTGTAGGAGACTATATATATATAGTCCTTAAATGTTCGGAATATGTATGTGATCATTAAAAATGTGCTATGTATAATAATGTGTCATTTAAACATTTTCTCTCTAAGCTTATCTTTTTGCACTTGGACTTTTGGAAACATGGAATCTACTCAGAATATTTAACAGCGTATAGCTGAGGAAAGCATTTATTTTGCTGAGCGAGGAGGCATGGGTAGCTCATAAACTTTCTCCTCTTCCCTTTTGTCTGGTTACAATTGATGAACTTTCAAATCAGGGTGAATTTTAGATTCCTTTCTGATAACCTATATGCACATAGAAATAACTTCAGAAGTGCTAAAATTATACAAATTATTTTTAAGCATATATTTTTTCTAGCAAAATTTCCTGAGATGCCTCTTACCACATTGCCATTTGCTTCCAAATTATGAATGCAGTGATACTGTGAAGAGAGTTGTTGCTGATAATAATAATAAGCAATAACAATACCATTTACATAGTTCCTTTCATCTTGAATGTTCTGAAAACATCCTATAAAGGAATCATTTCTGATGTGTAACAATCTCTGGGGAAAAGTTGGAAGCTATTTAACAGCTGGCCATCAGTTAGAGACAGGAAGTGAAGAACGTGTTTCCTAGTAGAAACTGCAGGGTATACAATGTAATTACCTAATTTAAAATTAGTTTAGGACACTGGAGCTAATTAATGTCCATATCCTTGAAAAAGTGGCATAGGGTAATTAGTGAGTATAAAGTAGTCAGGACTTCAATTTTGCATGTTAGCTAAAAGACAAAACTTGCAATAATGGGTGTCTTTTCAAATGCTGATTCAGTGCTGCCTAAACACCGAGTCACTGTGTGAAGTAATCAGGGGATGTGGTATTTTCTTAGCAAGGTATGTAATGTACACACAAACATTAGCAGAGGAAATACAAAAGGTCTGTGGATTTATTGAGTGAATTTGTAAATGCAGCAGTGCATCCTAACACCGAATGCCAACTGTTAATTTTCCTATGCAGCTTCCCAGCTTCTTGATTGAGCAGTGCAGGTGTACCCCATTACATGGAGTTTCACCAACTAGAGATATACAGTAACAGAAAAGTAGGGAACCAATTCAATCCATGCTTCCAAAAACCTCGCACGAACAGACATTTGCCAGCAGACAAGCAGTTTCCAAGAGCACATACAAAATGAGTTCTCCAGTTGTCTGTACCTTGCCATAGAAGCAGCAGGACGTGACCAGCTGCTACTCGTATCTCCCACAGCCAGATCTTGGATGTGTCATGAAATCTAGGCTATGGCGGTGGGGGATGAGAAGTTGTCTGCATGAGGCAAACATTTGAAACTAAAGCAAGGTGGAAAGAGCAGGGCTTCCTGCATCCCATGCCTGAATTGAGCCATGGCTTCAGGCAGGTGGCAGATGTTCTGAGTTAGTGGAATAACTGTACTCCTCTTGTGCTAGAATCACCTTTAGGCAGGAACAGCAAATAAAATACAATGCAATGCAATAAAATAAAATAAAATAAAATTCAGGGACACACTTTTTACATTCTTATAAAAGTCACTGTAAAAAGATAACTAGTTTCACAGAAATTTGCTTTCCAAGCTGTTTTTTCTGAGTGGTAATTAGTTAAGTCAAGTAATGCACAATGGTGAAATATTCTACTAATTGAATGCTTAAATATTGGAAAGGCAATGATAATTTTTAAAACTGTGAATATTTAATAAAATAGTCTAAGGGAGAAATACGCCTTGAATAGTTCAGCTGGAGAATAAATATTTTATTCACTTAGTGTTCAGTACTCATGTCTTTATTCTCAGACATATTTTGATGCTATCATTGGAGTGTGAGGTTATTCCTGTCTTCTCAATCCCTACCCCATCATATTAATTAGTAATAATTGCAAATCCGTAGGGAGTTGAATAGGTCAATTTCTTAGACTCAACTGGTAGTGTTAATTATGTAAATCCACATGGAATAATGATGAAAAGTGAAATACAGGATCAAATATAGGAAAGCCTATCTGACATTTTCAGGCATGGAGACACTCTACACAAGTGACTTTCCATACAACTGTTGCAAATTTCACTATTGGTCTGATTTTTAAAATTTAGACTATGTTGAAGTATAAAGTTTCCAAAAAAATTCCTTTGTAACTCCCCAAAGAAAATATACATTGTATAATTCAATAGGATTTTTTTCCCCACTTATTTATTTATTTGGGCAGGGGGATTCCCCCATCTGTCAGTTTACTCTTCAAATGTCTGCAATGGCCAGGGTTAGGCCAGGCTGAAGCTTAGAGACATGAGCTCAGTCCAGATGACTGCTCTATCACCTCTGCCTTCTATGGTCTGCATTAGCATTAAGTTGGAGCTGGGTATTGAACCTACATACTTTGATATGTGATGTGGGCATCATTTTTTTTGTTTTTTTACATCTTTGTCTTTTTATTTTCTGATGTCCGATGGTTATCTTTTCTTTATTTATTTGAGAGGGAGAGTTACAAATAGAGAGAGGGAGAGAGAGAGAGAGAGAGAGAGAGAGAGAGAGGTCTTCCATCCGCTGGTTCACTTCCCAAATGGCTTCAACAGCTGGAGCTGGGCAGATCCGAAGCTAGGAGCCAGGAGCTTCCTCCGGGTCTCCCAGGTGGGTGAAGGGTCCCAAGGACTTGGGCCATCCTCTACTACTTTCCCAGGCCATAGCAGAGAGCTGGATTAGAAGAGGAGCAGCCGGGACTAGAACCAGCATCCACATGGAATACCAGAGCCACAGGCAGGGGCTTAGCCTACTACACCATAGAGCTGCCCTCTCCCCCATGGTTTTCAATGATGATAGCAATTATATTAGTAATCAGCATATATCATTTATGCTATGCACTACTTATATAAGTTGGTTTCCAGAATCAACTGAAATTCATTTTTCAGTTGGAAAACTTTATCATAGTAAGTGCTTATTATAAACTTAAGAAAAAAGCTGGCCTGCTGGTCTTTACCAGTGTTTCCTCTGTTCTGTTGCCATCAGCAGAAGTATTTGAATTCAGACAATTACCTCTGTCCAATTTTCATAAACCGCTACCCTAAGCTTACAAAATAGATTAGCAAGCATTTATTCTGATCAAGTCTATATATAGGATGTGAGCTTCTTAACCGGCATTTTAACTGCTAGGCTAAACACCTATCCCAGTATTATTTTTGATAACTTATGATTGCTATGAATAATTGTAATTTTGTATAGAAAAAAGTGGGACTCTCATATGTTACTGAGATCATAGGGTTCTTAGCCAAATGGTAATCAAAGTCATACTTTTTATGCTTCAGCTAGATATTTGTGCTTATCCTATGCATACGGATTGTCAAATATCAGGTCTCATGGAGATCAATGTGCCATATTTGTCTTTTATTGGTTCTGTAGCATTTTGGATTAAAATACCAAGTAATTAATCCTGAGATGGTGTGATACCAAGGGATAATAAGACATTTTATCATGGGTTTGAGGACAAATATTTCCACTTCTTTTATCAGCTTCTTGTGTTTTGAATGGCTGAAAATTTTAGAAACCACTCTCCAAATAAAATCCGAGTTACAGTTCATAATACTTTGTTTTTTTAAAGGAAATCAAGAAAGAAGCAGTCACAGAGGCCACTCATAGTAGAGTGGGTTTGTAGAGAGAAAAATGTTAATATCAAGCCTAAGATAAAAATTCAAAATCTCACTCCTCACTAGAATCTCCTTAAATTGTGATTCTGAAACTTCCTTTTTAAAAAAGATTTATTTTATTTATTTAAAATGGAGAGAGAGAGAGAGGTCTTTCATCTGCTGGTTCACCGCCCAAATGGAACTCCTTTTGGGTCTCCCACATGGGTGCAGGGGCTCAAATACTTGATCCACCACCTACTGCCTTCCCAGGTACAGTAACAGGGAGCTGTATCAGAAGTGGAGCAGCTGGGACTCAAACTGGTTTTCATATGAGATGCCAGTGTCACAGATGGCAGCTTAAGCTCCTGTGCCACACTAGCCCCATAAAATTTCTTTATAAATAATCTTAGTGACATAAATCTTAGCACAAAGGATTTAAATAATTACCTGCAAAAACAAATCTTAGTGATGTAATTCTACAGTAGCAATTTCAAATATTTAAAGCTATAGGTGACCAAGGCATCTTTCATATCTTCAGCCCTGATTTTCATCTTTGCCTCATAAGTTTTATTCATTTTAGGTTGGATCCCTGAAGCCAGCAAAATAAATGTAATGAATAATTTCAAATACATAAATTCAAATATCATGTCTGATGTTTAGTCTTTTTCTTTTCTCTACAAAAATCATCTAGAGTTGCCTCACTGCTTCCTAAAATGACATGGTGTCAAGTTTTCCAATCATCCTCCTTTCTCCTCTGTCAACATGTTCCATCTTCTCAATGTGCATTCAGAACTGAATACAGTGGTCCAGCTGTAATCTGCCAATATGGACTAAGGTCATGTGCTACTTCCTCTAAATTGCAATGCTTTTCTGAGTGCTTTTGCATTCATAGCATGTTCTATCATTTTTGTCCATCTTTTTGGAATTTTAGATTTTTAAATCCAAATATAAAAAGTTATTTCTGACACGATCTTATATTTTTAATGGTATTTCTCTAATATGTTGCATATTATTCATATTATGAATGATGAGATGATTGTTTTTCTAATGGGTGCCTTTTACCTCTTGTGTTTACTTAGAAAATTCTGGCCAGTTTTTCTAAAGCTTTTATGTCTTAATTTTAATATAATTATAATTTCATTTTTAGGACCCCTGAATGGGTGGCAAAGCACTCAAAAGGAAGTTCCATCTTAGGCAAACTAGAATTGGATAATTGGATCATTAGTAAACCTGATTTTAGTCAATGTGAATGTTCTGCTGGAAACTAGATTAAGAGTTCAACTCTCTAACTTCAGATCCCATTCTTCTTTTAGTGCAGCCTAACTTTACATTAGTTTAATTGGCAACCATATCATGCTCTTATAATATTGTGAGCTGGCTTTATCTCAGAGTCTTTTGCTTTAATTTCTGTGCTAAGCATCATCTGCTCCTAAACCTTACTTCCTCTTTGTTACACTTGAGGAATTGTGACGTATCTATAGCCACCTTCTCATCACATCTGATTCATTGCCTAACAAAAGCATGTTAAAATGTGTGGTTTTTCCTTTTTTTAAGATTTATTTATTTATTTGAAAGAGCTACACAGAGAGAGGAGAGGCAGAGAGAGAGGTCTTCCATCTGATGGTTCACTCCCCAATTGACTGCGATGGCCAGAGCTGCACCGATCCGAAGCCAGGAGCCAGGAGCTTCCTCCAGTCTCCCATGTGGGTGCAGGGGCCCAAGGACTTGGGCCATCTTCCACCGCTTTCCCAGGCCAAAGCAGAGAGCTAGATTGGAAGTGGAGTAGCCGGGTCTCGAACCGGCGTCCATATGGATGCCAGCGCTTCAGGCCAGGGCTTTAACCTACTGTGCCACAGCGTTGGCCCCAAAATGTGTGATTTTTAAAATTCCTGATCCTACGATTTGACCAGCATAACACCAAGTACGCTCATCTTGGTTTTTGATTCTTAAATGAACATTGACTATCTAATGTATGCCAAACACTGGGAACCCTGAATATATACTGACTAATCTCATGGCGTTCATAGGTTGATGAGGCCATCCGTCAGTATACAAAATGGAGCAGAACTGAGGACAGATTCCTGTGATGTTCCACTAGAGATCTCGTTCTAAGTTGTCATTTACTTGTTTAATTGGCAGTCTGGTATTGTTGTTCAGTCAGCTACAAATTGACCTCATGTCCTAGCATCAGTCTCACATTTTGGTCCATCTTATTCACAAACATAATGTGAGAACTTGTCATATTCCTTGGAAAAATTCACATACTTCTTTGCTATACTCTCCTGATTTAGTAAATTCTGAAGGGGCGGGGAGATGGCCATACAGGCAAAGAGCATCCTAGGGATGAGCTATTTGTTTTCAATTCAGAGCCAGAGTGGGATGGAGTGGCAGAACAGGCAGATTAGAAAAGATGAGTTGCATGTAGGAAGGAGATAATCAAGAGGGGAAAAACAACAGAGAGAACCACACTTACATGAACAGCACAATAGCACAATCCTTGGTTGTGAACCCTTTTGGCCCCTGGATAAATGCTGCCAAAGAAAAACACATTTTCCATGCGCCTGACCAGAAGAGCCATCTACATTCTGCTTTTCGTTTTAGTTATATTTCAACAACTGTCGTTTGCTTTTCAGAAAAGCTGTCCTTTTACATTTTCTGCATGATGCAGTGAATTGTAATGTTCATGTCAGATAGCATTAATCTGAGAAGAAAAGAGGACAGTGCAACTTTACTAAATGGAATCATTTTCTTCTGTGCCCGCTTTCTTTTTTCTATTCATTGGGATGTGAAAGTATGCATCTCTGAGTGGAGTTAAGCATTTTGATTGAATGTTGTCTTCTTTAAACAAAAAACAAACAAATCGATGCCAATTAGAAAATAGGAGCGGGGTTGTCTTTGAAACCATAGTACTGAGGTGTTTTTGACAAGTAATAATCCAAAAAAATCTACAAATGGAAGTTGCGTATTTAGTACAGTGTTAATGAGTTACTCAACACTGAAAATCTGAGGTGTGATGGAAAGAGCACTGGAGTATGAAAAGGATGTTGGATTACAGTTTTGGTTCCTGTGGGAGGTTTCTGTATCTCATGAACACCTCACTAATCATCTTTAAACATCATTTGAAAGATATTTTTTAGCTCTGATTCTATTTTTTACACAGCAAGCAAAATGCCACAAAAACACACCATCAAGCCTCTTTGGATTCTTGCAAAGGAAGGACATAATGTTGAACTTATCCTACATCAAGGATGTTTTTAAAAGTTATAGTGAGACTTTCTTGAAAGGGATTCAAGACAGGCAAGACAGTCCTTGCACTGATTTTCAAAGTCACTGAGGCTTTGGTACTCATGTTGGCACTCTGAAACTTCAGATCTGACTGTCGACACCATAGAGGAACCTGGGTAGGGCTCACCATGTGCTGTGATAGTCCCCTCATCTACAGTGGGAAGAAAAGCACAGTCCTGTCTTTTGCGGCACCATCAAAAAGACCTTCCCTATACTGGTTGGGGAGGAAATACAGAGGCAAACACTGGAAAGCCTGCATGAGATGCTTTCTCACATCAGGTTCACACTGGGCTGATTTTGATTCACTCCATTTTGGATAGCTGCAGGAAACAAGGCTGAGGCGCTTGATAGAGCTGCAAAAAGAAGGGACAAGAAGACAGCCATGGCTCATAGGAATCGTGCTGCTCCAGAAGCCAAGTCATTTGACTTTTACTCTTAGCTCTGCAAAAGCAGTGGACATTTGAACAAGACTGGTCCCAGTGGTGTGTTTCAGTTTCGTCGTGTGTGAACCAAGGGTGTAGTTTAGGACAGGAGTTTCATGTTCAGATTCTTTTAGAGGAAAAACTACTAGATGTAAGGACATCAGGGGATGATGGATACCTACAGGAACTGGAGACTGTGTGCTCTTCCCAAAGGCATTTGAATTAAAAATTACTTCAGAACTCTAATAGCTTGAAAGCAATCTGGGGATGAGTTTTTAGCACACAGGATAAGATGTTATTTGGTGGACAAACATTGTGTCTTGGTTAGTTAAGTCACTAACATCCCCAAACAGAGTTCCTTTTCAAGTCCCAGTACCTCTGCTTGTTACCCAGCTTCCTGCTAATGCACCCTGAATGAAGAAGATGGTGGCCCAATGACTTGGGACCCTGACAGCCATGTAGGAGAACAGGATGGGGTTCCTGAATCCTCTCTTCAGCCTGGATCAGATCTGGCTGTTTTGGCCATCTCGGGAGTGAACCAGCAGATGGAAGATCTCATTCTCTCTCTATCTCTCTGTCTCTGTCTCTCTGTCTTACTCTTTCTATCTCTCTCTGTGTATCTGTGTTGCTCTGACTTTCAAGTAGATGAAAATAAATAACATAAACATTTTTAAAAGTGCATGGAAAATTGAATAAAAAGACCAATTTGTATGCAAAATAAAAGATGCTGATTGGAACATTCACATCTCATATTGCTGTTCCTGGATTCAAATTCCAATGCTGCCCCTCATTCCAGCTTCCTGCTGCTGTGCAGCTCTGGTTATTGTGGACATCTGGGGAGTGAGCCAGGTGATATAAGAGATCTCTTGCTCTCTCTATCTCTCTCTCTGAATTTCAATAAAAAAAAGAAAAACCCAATGTCCAAGTTTTTTCCTAATTAATACACAATGAAATCATTTCTAGAAAGAAAAGCTGCACTTGGATAAAAGTAAGAGGAACCAAAATTGAGAAGTCATTCCTATTGTTTTGTAGGCCCATGGTCCCTGTAATGCTTTGTTTGGTCTTTGCCTCAAGAGAACCCAAACTTTTACCGTTCCTTTGTTCATTCCTTTTTTTTTCTCATCATTTACTTAACTGGAGGGTGGAATGAGATAGGGTGGATTTGTTGACAATGTATGACTCAACCTCTCCATTTTTAATGTGCATGATATATGAAGGGAATCAGGGAAGTTTTCTATCTTGTATTTGTCATCTCACTGTGTCTGTTTAAAATATATACACATTGGACAATAATTTTTTTTCCTCTGGGCTATAAAATGTATTAATTCACCACTGGTTTTTTTGGTTAGTATTTTATCTTTTTGTTTCTTTGTCTAATTTTTATTAATATAAAAACAACATATTTCATGTATTTAATAGTTACAATTCTAAGAAAATAATCATACTTACCGCCCTCTCTCTCTACCTCTTTAAATCCTCCTTCTTCCTTTCTTCCTTTGTTTTTTAATTTAATTTTTGCAAAAACACATTTTCAGTCTACTCTACTATCACAAGCTTAATGCACCACTAACTATAATATTCAGTAAGTAAAAAGTAGAAAGACCACAGTTCCACAGGAGTATAAATAAGGGTTAAATGACAAGATTTCATTTTTTATGGCTGAGTAGTATTCCATACTGTATATATCTTGCATGTTCTTTATCCAACCATCAGTTGATAAACATCTGGGTTGACTCCATATCTTAACTATTGTGAGTTGAGCTGTAATAAACATGGGGGTACAAATAACTCTTTCATATGCTGATTTCATTTCATTTGCATAAATTCCCGGGAGTGCGATGGATGGATCATATGCAGATCTATTGTCAGATCTTTGAGGAATTTCCATACTGTCTTCCATAATAGCTGTACTAATTTACATTCCCATCAATGGTGGATTAGGGTACCTTTTCCCCACATCCTCACCAACACTTACTATTTTTTGATTTTTGGATTGTAGCCATTCTACCTGGAGTGAGGTGAAAACTCTTGTGGTTTTTATTTCAATTTTCAAGATGGCTAGTGATCCTGAGCATTTTTTGATATGTCTGTTGGCATGTCTATCTCAACCTTTGAAAAATGCTTGTTCATGTTCTTTGCCCATTTCTTAACTGGATTGATTATTTTATTATTGTTGAGTTTCTTGAATTCTTTATAGTTCCTGAATATTAATCTTTATCAATTGCAAAGTTTGAAAATATTTTCTCCCATGCTGTCAATTACCTCTTCACTTTGCTGAGTGTTTCCTTTGCTGTGAGAAGCTTCTTAGTTTGATTAAATCCTATTCATTAATTTTTGTTTTGGTGCCTGTGCTTTTAGTCTTTTCCAAGAAGTCCTTGCCTATGCCAATGACTTGCAGAATTTCCCCAATGTTCTGCTCTAGTCAACTGATGGTATCAGGTTGTAGATTTAGATACTTTATCCATTGTGATTTGGTTCTTGTATAGGTGTATATGTGTAAGGTATGGGTCTTTTTTCAGACTTCTGCATGCATAGATCCAGTTTTCCCAACTCCATTTGTAGAAGAGACTGTCCTTTATCTAGATATTGATTTTAGTTTGTTTGTCAAAGATTCATGATTGTAGCTACATGGATTAATTTCTGGGGTTTCTATTCTGTTCCATTGTCTACATGGCTATTTTTGTGCCAGTACCAGTCTGTTTTGATTATAACTCTCTGTAGTATGTCTTGAAGTCTGGTGTTGTGATGCTTCCAGCTTTGTTTCTGTTGTTTCAGATTATGTAGCTATTCTGGATCTCTTGTGTTTCCATACAAATTTTAGCATTGTTTTTTTCTAGGTCTCAGAAGAATTCCCTTGGTATTTTGATTGGGATCACATTGAATCTGTCAGTTGCTTTCAGTAGTATGGACATTTTGATGTATTAATTCTTCCAATCCACAAACATGAAAGATCTTTCCATTTTTTGTGTTGTAATTTTCTTAACTTTTTAAAAATTTTTTTGTGTTGTAATTTTCATCATAGAGTTACCTCACTTCCTTAGTTAAAATTATTCCAAAATTTTTAATGTTTGTATTTTTGGGGAATGGTCCTGATCCTACAATTTCTTTCTCAACCATGTGTGATTGAACTCTTTCTTCTGCTCCACGTCATCTCTCTTATTTTTGTAGAATTTCCACTGCCAACTACTCTTCAACTGTCCCCTTGGAATGCCATTCCTTCTCTTTTCTTCTATTATCTTCCTGTGGTTGGAATCAGCATTCCTTTTCCCTATTCAGTCATTTAGATCTCCCATTGCACTTTTCAGAGGTTGTGTGTATTTGTTCTGATTGATCTTCTTAAGAAATAAGCATACCAAAAAATAATAATAAAAACGCTTTCTGTTTATACCTACCATATAATCTACCTACATGCTTGGCTCCTTGCTTATATAATGCATTGAGGTAAATTTTCTATTTCTGTTTTTTTTTTGAAAGACACACACACACACACACACAAACACACAGATTATTTATATGCTGTTTCATTCTTCAAATGCCCACAATAGCCAGTACTGGGCCAAGCCAAACCAGGAGCCTGGAATTCAATCCAGGTCTCCCACATGGGTGACAGGGAGAGTGTGTACCAACAGGAAGCTGGAAGTGCAAGTGGAGCTGGGTCTTGAACCCAGACACTGCAACATGAGATACAGTAATCCCAAGCAGTTGTATAGATGGGCCTGCATCCTGTTAGTGACATTTGAGCCCTCTAGGATTACTGCAGTCTAGCCTCAGCTAGTTGACTTGTTTCCTTATAAATGTTAACATTATATATTTTAAAAAAGATTTATTTAATTTTTTGAAAGGCAGAAATACAGAGATAAAGGGAGACACACACACATACATACACACACACACGCACACACACACACAGAGAGAGAGAGAGAGAGAGAGAGAGAGAGATCTGTCATCCACTGGTTCACTCCTCAAATGGCTACAATGGTTGGGGTTCCACCAGGCTGAAGCCAGGAACAAGAAACTTCATCTGGTTCTCCCATGTGCCAAGTGCCAAGTACTTTGGCAATTTTATACTGTGTTTTCAGGTGAATTAGTAGAGAGCTGGATCAGAAGTGGAGCAGCTGGGACTTGAACTGTTGTTCACATGAGGTACTGACTTTGCAGCCAGAGGCTTAATCTTGCAGCACCACAAAGTTGGCCCCAACATTGCATTTTCTAGCACAAATTCATACATCTCTCCTGAAGGAAAATGAAAGAATCTAAATAATTAAATATCAGAATTAAGCATGCAGTTTTTAGAACTTTTGGAGATGAATTTAACAATTATACACTTCAGAAATGGATATAAATAGCAATGTGAAAAGAGAAGCTATGGGGCCGGCACCGTGGCTCACTTGGTTAATCCTCTGCCTGCAGCACCAGTATCCCATATGGGCGCCGGTACTAGTCCCGGTTGCTCCTCTTCCAGTCCTGCTCTCTGCTGTGGCCCAGGAGGACAGTGTAGGATGGCTCAAGTGCTTGAGCCCTTGCACCTGCATGGTAGATTGGGAGGAAGCACCTGGCTACTGGCTTCAGATTAGCACAGTTCTGGCCGTAGCAGCCATTTAAGGGGGTGAACCAACAGAAGGAAGACCTTTCTGTCTGTCTCTCTCTCTCACTGTCTATGACTCTACCTGTCAAATAAATAAAAAAGAGAAGCTATAACATACATAAATTATTTTATTTTAGAATGATATATAAAATCACTCCTAGGACGTAAACTGATTTTGAGGCTACTGTCCATTTAAACTGGACTTCTGATATGGGGAACTATAATGAAATTCACTTAAATCAAAACAGATTCAAATTGTGCAAGAAGTATTTAGAAAGGAAGGAAGGAAGGAAGAGAGAAAGAGAAAGAAGGGAGGGAGAGAGGAAGAAAAAAAAATTTCTAACAATTTCAAGGAGAAAAATGTATCTCCTTTAAAGTGATTCCAATCACTTTTAATATTTCTATTCAAACTAGGAAGAAATATAGTCTTAGGAGCTCTCTAATGTTACTATATGGCAGATTTCAGGTGGTGGTTATCTTTAAGAAGCCTTGGGATAAAGCTACCACTTCTACAAAGGAGGCCCAGGAAAACCAACCTATGCAGAAAGAACACAGTTCTGCAGAATTAGCCAAGTTAATCTTGGCCTCATATTCTATTTCTCAAATCCTATAATGTTTGCATTTACAGATATCCTGTTGTCTCCTTGTATTATTGATTCAAGGACTGCCTCATGAGTGACTCAAAATTTCTTATTCAACTACTAAATCACCCTTAAACTCTGCCAGTATCTCTCACCTAGTTTCCCTACAATGAATGCTTGACAACTAACTCAGTACAATCTTATTTTCCACCTGGTCCCAATTCTAGGTGGCACTGGGTAAAGTACGAACTAGTTGAAAGTATTCTTTTATGTTGGTTAATACTTTTACAGGTCATATATCCTTAACTTCATTTCTTTTTCCCATTGCACAGGGGAATTTTTTTTCTTCTTTTTTCTTTTTTAACTTTTATTTAATGAATATAAATTTCCAGTGTACGGCTCATGGATTACAATGGCTTCCCCCCCCCCACAACTTCCGTCCCACCCGCAACCCTCCCCTCTCCCGCTCCCTCTCCCCTTCCATTCACATCAAGATTCATTTTCAATTCTCTTTATATAAAGAAGATCAATTTAGTATAAAGATTTCAACAGTTTGCACCTACATAGAAACACAAAGTGAAACATACTGTTTGAGTACTAGTTATAGCATTAAATCAAAATGTACAGCACATTAAGGACAGAGATCCCACATGAGGAGCAAGTGCACAGTGGCTCCTGTTGTTGACCCAACAAATTGACAGTCTAGGTTATGGCGCCAGTAACCACCCTAGGCTGTCGTCATGAGTTGCCAAGGCTATGGAAGCCTTCCAAGTTTGCCGACTCTGATCATATTTAGACAAGGTCATAAAAGACAGGGTGAGGATAGTAACCAATGATCCTAAGAGTGGCATTTACCAGGTTTGAACAATTATACAGCATTAAGTGGGGAAGAGGACCATCAGTACACACAGGTTGGGAGTAGAGCCATTGGTGGTAGAGTAGAGGTTATGATTACAAAGGAATGAGGCCCAAGTGTGCTAGACAGGGTCTAGAACAAAGGACAGAGTCATTATTAGAGGAGCTAAGAAAGGTGCTGTCTAAGCTACAATTAAGTTTTCTGATTGAGAGGCAAATAGAACCTGACAGAAGGGGCTTGATAATAATCTGGTGGGCTTTAGGCCTTGTAAGTTAAGAGGCCCAGACCTATCTATCTCTTCACATGGGGTACATCCTAAGGGAGGTGTGAACCTCCTAGGGGAAGGCACTCTGTTGACTTTCATTACTTGGCTGGCCTGGGAGGAGAGCTGGCCAGGTAAAGGCAGGGGGCATCTCTAACAAGAAATTTACAGTTCTGCCTGCAATGTTGCTGACCCTACTTGACCATCCCCTCAGCTGCAGTGGTCACTTTGGAAGTTGGGCTGAGTGAAGGGCTTTTCAGCTTAGAGCCAATAAGATCTGTGGCTCTGACCTGGGCATCCTTCGACTCCAGGGCAGGTCCATTTCCAGTGATCCAACTCTTGGCAGAGCTGCCAGGGCTCTTCACAAGCTGACTTCTGCTGAAGCCCAGGCTTACCACATTGAAAGCCACTAGAGTAGACTGGCCTGTTGGGTCTCCTTGAGGGCAGATCACTGTACACATCAGCCATTAATAGGCCTGCCACCCATTGCTTCTGATGCCTAGCTTTCTTTTCCTCCTGGTTTGTGTTCAAGCAGACCAGAGGATGCAAGTCAAGGGAGTGCCCAAGTCCCATCTCTAATCTTCGGTGGACTGAACTACAAGTCTATAGTCACAGGCATGTTCTGTAGTAGTTTTTCTAAGGTAGACAATGCCCATGAGGAAAATTATATTCTCACTTTAAAACTTTCTTTCCCTTTGGTCTGAAAGGGAGGTTTTTTCTACTTACTGTTTACTTCGCTGATGGCGAAGTGAATCTAGCTATGAGATTATTATTTACGTTCTTATTTTGGCTATGCTATTACAGAAAAATGTTAGCCATCTCTTTTATAAGGTCTAAAGATTAAATTGTGCGTCCTACAGATTCCTTCATAATAGAATTAGTTTCCTACCTTGAGGAGAATAGAGAAATGAAATAACAAGTTGGGCTTAGAATAGAGAAATGAGGGAGCAGGTCTTAGATCGCTTGTTGACAATAGCAATATTACATGAATACTTAGCAAACAGTTTCAACCTTAGATCGTTTGCTGACAATAGCAATATTACATGAATACTTAGCAAACAGTCTCAACCTTTAGATAACAACTTAAGAAAACATTTACCAGAAGGTCCAATGCCTTCTATAAATTTTAAGAATCATGTATTTGAAAACACCTCTTAAATATCTAACATTGTGTAGTTTGTTTAACCAGTAAACTTAAGCACAACCATATAAAATGTTTTTAGTTTCTTTCTACCAACAAGTTTAAAACATATGATACACAGATTCAGGTCACAAACTGTAAATTTTAGAGACCAGATTGTTTGAAACTTTGATTTTTTGAATGCCTGTCAATAATGCCAAGAAGGCTCAACATCCAAAATATCTGCTTGAAATAAGATTCCTTAAAATCATGACATAACATAGACCAAATTTGATCATTGTTACAAGGTGATTCTTCAAATCTTTGAAAATAAGCACATATTTAAATAACCCATAGCTCTTCATAAAAATTCAGCTGTTTTTGAACAATTAGAATTTAACAGACATCAAGAGAACACAATAGATTACTTTAACACATTGCTTTAACAGAGCATCAGAGTTTAATTCTATGTCAAAGAGAAATTGAGCTTCCTGTGATCTTTTGCTGTGAGGTTTCCTTCCTTTACCTTCTTTCATATTGGTGACCATGTTTCTGTGTTTCTGTGTGTAACACATCTTTAAGCATCTTTTGCAGGGCAGGATGAGTGGCAACAAATTCTTTCAGTTTCTGTTTGCTATGAAAAGTCTTAATTTCACCTTCATTCACAAATGAGAGCTTTGCAGGATATAATATCTGGGCTGGCAGTTTTTCTCTCTTAGTACCTGGGCTATGTCTCGCCATTCCCTTCTAGCTTGTAGGGTTTCTGATGAGAAGTCTGCTGTGAGTCTAATTGGAGATCCTCTGAGAGTAATCTGACGTTTCTCTCTTGCACCTTTTAGAACCTTTTCTTTATGTTTCACTGTGGTGAGTTTGATTACAATGTGTCATGGTGAGGATCTCTTTTGGTCATGTTTATTAGGGGTTCTATAAGCTTCCTGTACTAAGATGCCTCTGTCCTTCTCCAAACCTGGGAAATTTTCTGCTAGTATCTCACTGAAAATGCCTTCTAATCCTTTCTCCCTCTCCATGCCTTCAGGAACTCCTAGAACCCGAACGTTGGGTTTTTTAATAGTATCCTGTAGATTCCCGACAATATTTTTTAGATTTCTAATTTCTTCTTCTTTTCTTTGGTTTGCCTGTTTCCTTTCCTGTTCTCTGTCTTCTAAGTCTGATATTCTCTCTTCTGCTTCGCCCATTCTATTTTTAAGGCTCTCTAATGTGTTTGTCATTTGATCTATTGAATTCTTCATTTCATTAGGATTTCTCGTCATTACCACGGTTTCTTGTTCTACTAGTTGTTTCATTTCATTTTGATTCCTCCTTAATATTTCATTTTCACGAGAGAGATTTTCTATCTTGTCCACTAAGGATTTCTGTAGTTCAAGAATTTGTTTTTGAGAACTTCTTAATGTTCTTAGCAATTTTTTGAGATCTGCTTCTTGCATTTCTTCAATCTCCTCATCTTCATAATCTTGAATTGGGGTGTCTTTTTCATTTGGGAGTGTCATAGTGTCTTCCTTGTTCTTGTTACCTCGGGATTTGCGTTTGTTGTATGGTATGTTGGAGATATTTGGTTTTTCACTGTGGTGTTTTTTCTTGTTACACTATGGCTCTATATTAAGTGGACTGTCAGCTTTCGGTGGAGCCTTAGAGGCTTGAGATAAGTGTGGACTGAGAGCTGTGTTTGGTTCCTCAGGGTTGAGGGTGTGTCAAAGATGACACTCTCAGGTTAGGCGTGGTAAATCTCTCTCTTTTTATTTATTTATTTTTTGATTCAAAAGGGAAGTAATTCCGCACAGCTGAACGTAACTGGAGGTAGTTAGCAGGCGAACAATATACCCACAGGATCCAGAGATCGGAAGCTCTTTCCCAAGGACCACACAGGGAATCTCTGCTGCCCTCAGTGTGGGCTCCAATTCTCCTGCAGTCTCCCAGTGGGTTGCCAAGTTAGATCCTAATCTCCTGTTATTTCACCCCTCCCCCCAGAGTCAGGTTTTTCTGCTAGGCTCAGGGCCGGTGCAGACCTGAGGTTGCCCTGCTTATGACGTATGTCCAAAATGGTGCCTGCTCTTTGTCTTGCTCGCGTTTGAGGGGTGAGTGTAGAGAGAGAAACTCGTGTCCGTATCAGTCACTTTTTTTTTTTTATTTTTCCTCTCTCTTCTAGTCAGCCTGGTGAACTTTTCCCCACGGAGTTTCAAGCCTCGTTCCCTCTAGTCTCCTCTTTCCGCTTGCCTGCTGATGTCTTGGGCTATTGAGGTTCGGCTCACCTCGCGTTCCAGCGCTGGTGTGTTGAGTCTGCCGCTGGTGTCCCGAACTTGGGCTCCCACGCTCTCCACGCAGGTCCACCGTGAATCACTAGTTCTGGAAGAGTTTCCTTTGCTGTTTCTTCCCCTACTCTTCCTTGACCCTGCACTATCTCCACTTTTACTAACCTCTGTCTTGCCGAACTCTCAATGTGCTCCCTTCCTAGTCCGCCATCTTGCCGCTCCGAATTTTTTTTCTTATCAAAAGAACTTGATTGACACAAATCATACCAATAATATTTACAATCTTTTGATGGGAAAATTTCTCTGTGAAAAATACTCTGAGTCTAAGTAGCTTATTTCTCCTTGAAAAATTCAATAAGTGGAACAACCATTTAGAAACTACCATCCTATTGGTCATAATTATACCTTCTCCATTAAATATTACATAAGTGAACACAAAAGCTTGGAAGAAATAAATTTTAATCCAATTTTACCTTAATTAATACTAAGAGATACAGAAAAGCACAGTAATAATTGACAACTAGATATTTCAATTACTGGGACCTTAAAGTGCCTCAAGACAGGAGAAGATAAATGAGGCATCACAGATAACTTTATGCTGTACAAGACTATCCAAGTTTCTTTCACTCTTAGAGTGAGAACATAATTCATCATGTGAACCAAGACACGTTTGAAAATGAGAGGGGCACTATTAACAATTACATTAGGATAAATTGAGTTACTTGGAAACTTCTTTGACAAACACGGACACATAGTAGCCCTAGTAATATAAATTTTTTTTGTATTACCACGTGTTCCAAACAGGAAAATATAACAAATAACGAATGGATATTAAACACAAACATTAAAATGATTTTATCATATCTAGATGCTTATGATACTCTTGCGAGGCAGTACCTTAATAGCTGCATGAAGTACTCAGATACAATGATGGAATTATAGCTCTGTTGGAGAAATACACAGTCTAAATTCCTAGAAGAATATTTTGGCATTTGAAGTTAGTAGATAGGTGGGAGCTCACATAACTTGGAAAAAGTATAAGCTTTTATAAAAATGACTTACAAACTAAAGAATGGCCTTTCTCTGCAACTGTGTAAAACACAAGGATGATGGGTTCGTGTTGTACCATAGCAGGTAAAATTGCTGCCTGCGAAGCCGGCATCCCATTGAGGTGCCAGTTCATGTCCTGGCTGCTCCACTGCTGATCCAGCTCCCTGCTGATGGCCTGGGAAAAGCAGCGGAAGACGGCCCAAGTGCTTGGTCCCCTGCCACCCACATGGGAAATCCGGATGAAGCTCCTCGCTCCTGGCTTTGGTCTGGCCCAGTGCTGGTTGTTGTGTCTATCTGGGGAATGAAACAGTAGACCGAAGAGATCTCTCTCATTCTGTCTCTCTCTTTCTCTCTGTAACTCTTTCAAAATGAGTAAATAAATCTTTAAAAATCCCACCATAAAACCAAAAAAGTAAAGACGAGCACTGATAACTTTTGCATGTGTATTACAGTTTTTTCTCAGAAAAGTTCTATCTAGAGATAAGACAAGCTATTACTCTGCTGAACTGATTTTTTAAACTTACCCTTGTGAAAATTTGAGAATTAGCACAAACTCTATCGTGGATTGTAGGATATGAATAATGTTTTAATATGAATTGGAATTTTTTTAAAATGCTATACCTACAGAAACAGATTTTGCTCATATTCTGCATCAAGGAGAAATGGAGACTCAGTAGGGTAACTTTTAAGTAGAAGCCTAGTTGGAATAAAAATTTGTGCCCTCTAAAAATACTTTGAAACATTCTGCTTCACTATAAGAGACATTTAATTCTATAATGAAAACAGCAAAGGTGATGAATATCTGATTAATCAGAATTGTCTGAACTATAATAGATACTGAAACACTAAGTCATAATCTAGAGTATGCGGGTCAACTCATGATCCTAATTTACATCTAAATCCACTGCCTTAGTTTTGAATTTGTCCGTTATACTTCGCTGAAATGTCCTTAGACCCACTGTGTAGATGGCTGGACTTAAAGCATTGCTGGAACTAAGGGTAGCTAGACAGTCATCAATCCAAGTCACTACATTACATTAGAAGAGTGATTTAAATCACAGGGGGAAAGAAACATGACATTATCTCCTCTGTAAGCCAAGGAGGGGATCAGGACAAATAAGTAGATGTCAGAAGCTGGTGTGGCAAGGACTGCAGTCTCAAACTGTCACCGCAAGAGATCAAAGTATTTGATTAACAATTGTTGGCTGTTTACAGTACAGAGGGAGGAGCTTGGAAGTTCTAAGAGAACACAAGGCTGATTCCAAAGAGCTAGATGATAGGGATAACATCAGGAAGCCAAGTGACTTGGAAGTGGTTGGGAGGTCCTGGGAAGCAACCAATTGAGGCTGGCATTGTGGGTGATGAGAGAATTCAAAAGTGACCTTTGTGAAGGACAAAGGGAGCCCATTAAGATGGAAGTGTTTCGTCTTCGCCTCTGTGTGCAACAGATACTAGGTGTCCGTGAATGGAGCTCTTCAGATTCTGCTGGAGTTGCCCCGGCCAAGAACCATCAGTTGCCACACTCCCCCCGCCCCCAAGCCCAGCCCGGTGAGCTGTTCTCCAAGGACTAGAAATAGAGAAGAAACAAGGGCAAAGTGTGATCAGGGGCCAATGCCCTGCGTATATTTGCCTGGATTTGAGCCACACATTGGTCGTTGGCTCCCAGTGCTCATAGAAGTCCCCATACAGGCCACCAAAATGTCGTGAAAAACAGGCAGTTGAGGCTGGTTTTGTGAGTGGTGAAAGAATTCACCAAAGCAGTCAGGTAGAGTGAGCAGAGCCACATTTATTGAACACACTGCAAGGGGGCAGCAAACAGGCAGGACAGCTAGAAGCTGACTACTGCTGCAAGACAGGCCTATAGAATCGGAAGGTGTATCCTTATAGTGGCAGTCACTTCAAAGGGTGTTTGTCCCATGGTCCAACAGATTTTCCCACGTAGATGATTTGCATTTCTAGGTGGAGTTGGAGAGTCTTAGCTCTGGAACTTTACCACTGCCTTGGAGCAATCCTCTATGTAATGTTTAATTGCTATACTATTATTGGATAAAGGGACTTTGAAACATTAATTTTTGTCTCATTGATGCTTATAACATTACCTGGTGCCAGTGCCGCCATAGCTCACTAGGCTAATCCTCCGCCTGCGGCGCCGGCACACCGGGTTCTAGTCCTGGTCGGGGCACCAGATTCTGTCCCGGTTGCTCCTCTTCCTGTCCAGCTCTCGGCTATGGCCCAGGAGTGCAGTGAAGGATGGCCCAGGTGCTCGGGCCCTGCACTTGCATGGGAGACCAGGAGAAACACCTGGCTCCTGGCTTCGGATCAGCGTGGCGCGCCGGCCGCAGCGGCCATTGGGGAGTGAACCCAACGGCAAAGGAAGACCTTTCTCTCTGTCTCTCTCTCTCTCTCACTGTCCACTCTGCCTGTCCAAAAAAAAAAAAAGCATTACCTGGTATACATCAAGCCTCCAATATGTGTTTATAAAATAATCATAAAACATCTGTTTCAAGTACATAGACGGGGCTAATAAAGAAACTCCACACATGGTAGAAATGAAGTATAAATATAATGAGAAAACTATAAATGCACACATAAGTTTAAAAGAAATGAGGATCTTTGTATACTTGGGGCTGTGCCTTAGTATTCACACAGAACACATAGTGTCTGGTTGGAAGGGAACTATTCTTGAGACACCTTCATAATCCAGTCCTAGAATGACAGCTGATTCATAGAAGAGTGGTTGTAAAGATTCCTACAACTAACTGGGATAGTAACAAGAGGGGATTTCTGTTTGGAACCTGAGTGATAACAGAACTCTGTGCTCTGAGTTGAATAGTGCCCACTATTAACCCACCCCACCTCTCCATTAATATGTTGTAATCACAACTTCCCCCATCAAAGAACATAAACTCATATGGAGACAGGATCTTTTGAAAAGCTGTAAAGTTAAAATGAGATCATCAGAGTGGACCTTAATCCAATATGATTAGTATCCTCACAAAAATAAATTGGGGATTGGGCATTTGGCACCGTTGATAAAGACACCACTTGGGATGTCCGTACTTCAAGTTGGACTACCTGGGTTCAAGTTCCAGTGTCCTTCTGATTCCAGCTTCCTGCTAATGCACCTGGGAGGCAGCATGTGATGACTCAAGTAATTGAATCCGAGTCCCTGCCACCCAACAGGAGACCCTCATGGAGTTCCTGGATCCTGGCTTTGACCTGGCCCTTCCTCAGCTATTGTGGGCATTTGAGGAGTAAAGCACTCAATGGGAGCTCTGTGTGTGTGTCTGTGTGCGTGTGTGTGCACTTGTGCGCATGTGCCTCTATGTGTGTTTCTCTGCCTTTCAAATAAAATAAATAAGTAATTGCTATCTAAAGAAGAGGAAGTTGGGAACAAAAACCTGAATAGAGCAAAGACTATGTGAAGAAATATAGGGGAAAGATAGCCATCTAGAAATCAAGAAAAAAAAATCTGAGATAGATCCTTCTTTCACAGATTTTAGAAGGAACCAACTCAACCAATGTCAATTGATTTATTTGAAAAGTGAAGTGTTACAGGGCAGGTAGTGGGGTGGGGGAGACACACACACACACACACACAGAGAGAGAGAGAGAGAGAGATTTCTTTTATCTGCTGGTTCTCTCCCCAAATGGCCACAATGGCTAGAGCTGGGCCAGTTTGAAACCAGGAGCCTGGAAAGCCATCCAGGTCTCCCATGTAGGTGGCAGGACCCCAAACATCTATCACCTTCCCTGCTCCATTAGCAGTGTAGATCGGAAGGAAGCGGAGCAGCCTGACTCCAACTGGCGCTCATGTGGGTTGCTGGTGTCCCAGGATCTGGCTTAACCTGCTGTATCACAGTGCTGGCCCCTCAGCCAAGATCCATGATTGTGGACTTCCATTATCCAGTAATTTGAGTCAACATATTTCTCTTGTGTAAGTCTCTTAGTCTGTCTTACTTTACTAGAGCAGCCCTAGCCAATGAATATATTCTTGTATGAATATGAAAGCTATTGGGTTATGCCACCATCAGGTGTGGATAGTGAATTCATATTACCCATGTGACACAGGAATTTTCAAGCTGAAAAAATAATATAATATACCAAACTGTCAAAACACTGAGATCTCTGTAGAAACAAATGCAAAACCACTGTACAATAGCTCACCACCAAAAGTAAATGTGACCTCCATAAAAATAATGACTGAAGATAAGATGGTATTATATAGTTAAATATGAATACTATAAAGGAATATTATCCACAATGAATGAAAAGCCAGAAGACGCATCAAGCCAGAGGATTAGCAACCTCTGAACTTGAGGTAATAAAATTCTCTGAAATACACTAGTAAATTAAAGCTTTTTTTTTTAAAGATTTATTTATTTGTTTGAAAGGCAGAGTTACAGAGAGAGAGAGAGAGAGAATGAGATCTTCCAACTACTGGTTCACTTCTCAAATGGCTGTAATGGTTGGAGCTGGGTTGATCTGAATCCAGGAGCCAGGAGCTTCTTCTTAGTTTCCTGTGTGGGCGCAGGGTTCAAGCACTTGGGCAATCTCCTGCTGCTTTCCCAGGTGCATTAGCAAGAAGCGGGATTGGAAGTGGAGCAGCTGGGACTTGAACCAGGGCCCATATGGGATGCTAGCATTGCAGTCGACAGCTTAACTCACTACACCACAGCACCAGCCCTAAAATTGGTTTAGGCAAAGATTTATCTATTATATTTATATTACCTTATATACTACACTGTTCAGGCGCTCATTGGAGGAATGACTGAAGGATCTCTGGTAGAATTGCTGGGTCTTAGTCCACCCGTACAAGGATGGACTGGGTCCGAGGAAAGGTAAGTGCGCCTGTTCCCCAGCCTCCCGGTCCCGGAGACAATCAGACGCAGCGGGGAGCCAAGTCTAGCAAGGACTCAGTCACCTTTTGCATAATAGTACCTTTTATAACACAAAACTGCGGAGTCATTGGGGCAGGGCTAAGGACCAACCAATCACTTAAAAAAATCACCTTATGGGGGGATTTCTATAGGACTAGCCCTATGTCTATACACTTGTTACTAGTTTTGTTACCTCCCCTGATGTTGCGCAGCCAATTAGCTTTAGTGGTAAACAACTTTGGATTTCGCCCATCTTACTTCTTCTGGGCGCCATCTTACTTGGCTCCACGCGGCTCTGTTCCGCTCAGCTTGGGCGGGAGCACCCCGGGCCGGGCCTGGCCTGGCCGCGCTCGTGCCCCACAAGAATGAAACTGAACTTGGTGAAAATACAATGCAAAAGGCAATAATGAACAATGCAATTGGTAGAAATACTGATAAATCTTATTAAAGTTTTGCTAGCAAAACAACAGTAAAAATAATAGTCAGGACTTAAAACAAGTTGGAAATAAAATGCAAGACAGAAATAAAGCACAACTGGTAGAGAATGAAAAGATGAAATGCATTTGAAGTTCAGATGTTTACAGCAGTGGTTAAGGTACCTCTTGGGATACTACATGTATATCAAAGTGCCTGGGTTCAAGTCCTGCCTCTGCTCTGGAATCCAGTTTCCTGTTGAGGCACACCTTGGAAGGCACAAGGTGCTGGCAAATTACTTGGTTCCTCCTGTTCCTGACTTTGGCCTGGCCTAGTTCCTGGCAGTTGCAGATATTTGAGAGTGAACCCAGAGGATGGAAGATTTCTCTGCCTGTCCCTCTCTATATGCCTCTCAAATTATTAAAATAAATAAATAAATTATTTAAAGAACAAAATGCTTTGAAAGTCCTTGTATTAGAACAATTGATAATCTTCAAACTAGTATAGAAGGTAAAGGACTTGTGATAAATAAAATTCAAGGGATACAATACAATATAGGAAAGGATTTAAAAGAAAAATAAAACAAAAGTGTAACATTAATGCAAGTGCACCTCACAAAGTTCATGGAAACATGGAATTAAAAGATAAGCTTATTTTGTTACAAAAACTTGAAATCCATAATATGCATTTCCCATAACCTTTTTGATGCTCTCCCATATATTTAAATAAATTAGTAGTGAAGTTTAAAAGGTTAAAATCACTTGGAAAAGAAATGCCAAGATTATATTAATTATTGAATTTTATGCATTTACACAGAAAGGACATGTAAAAATAGGAAAAGGTAGTGGGCATTAATAACACTACATGAACTTTCTTCATAATATTATTTCATTTCCAGATATTAATTAATGTCCAGGAGAAAACTGATGTAGTAATACTAATATCCACTAGAATAGATTTCAAGGAAGTATTATTGGTGATAAAGTATGTAATTACTTGGTAATAAAAGAAAAACATCATCAGTAATATATGAGTATAATCAAGTAATCAAATCTGAGTCATTTTCTACTTAAAATACATAGCTTTAAAATGACAATGCCACAATCTTAGGGGAAATTCAAAAACATTTTCTCAGTAATTGATGTGTTTATGGGAACAATTAGTAAGAAATAAAATATTAAGCATTAACCTTAATAAGCTTGATCTAATTCAAACTTACAGAACTCTTACTAAACTATTAAGTGCTTTACACTCTTTTCAAACAAACATAAAGCATTTATAAAATTTGGGTACCTAGTATGTTGCAATGGAATTTCGAACAAATTCCAAAAAATCAATATGCAGACTAATTTCTCTGGACAATATGCAATAAAGTTATAAATAAATAACAAAGAGATACCAAACTCCCAAAGATTTGGAAACTTTAGAACCCACATATGCAAAGTTCATTGGTCACAAAATAAATAATAGTGGAAATAGAAAACATTAAGCAAAGAAAAAAAAGTGGTTGGGATACAAGTAAAGCAATATATGCACCAAACTGTATGGTTATAATATACAGATTAGAAAGGAAAACATGCATAATCAATAAGTTATTTACAATGCAGAAGTTGAGAGAAGAAAAGAAAGAAACAAATTAGAACGACAGTAATGCCAATAAAGGCAGCAATTAATGTAATACAAAAAAAAAAGAGGACAAGCATAAACAAAAGGTGACTCTACATAAAGACTAATGGCAAACTTCTGGCCACTTTGATTTACAGAAAAGTGTGAAGTTACGTATAGAAAATATTAAGAATAGAAATGTTAATACAAAAGCTATTAGAATAAAAATGAGAAAATTATGAGGCCATTATAAATAAATTTATGCTAATAAATATGAAAATAATTTCTACCAAACTTGATTTAAAAGCAGAAAATCTGAACTCCATAGTCACTGAAAAAAATGAATTCATTATTACAAAAAAAATTTATCATAAACAAAGCTAACAAGATAAAAACCAGGTCGGACAGTTTTACAGGTAAATTCTACCAAATGTTTAAGGAACAAATAGCTCTACAGAGCTTAGACAAACACTTTAAAATACAAAAAATCGTAACTTCTGATTTTTTGGGCATTTGTGGTGTCCAGATGTCTTTATTCCAGGTTCTTGCTTCTGTATAAGGTGAGAATTCAAAGCAGAGACCTATATAAAGTGCAGGAATGGGAGGAGGAGGAGGAGGAGGAGAGAGAGAGAGACATTCAAGTGTGGATGCAGGAAGCCCCAGGAATAAAGACACAATGAAGACTATCAGTCCCAAGAGGAGAGAAATGATCCCCTCCCCAGTTTAGTAGACTTGTTTATTGTGTAGAGGGAGGTACCTTAGCTGGATATACAAATGTGGTGGAGTTTGAGTGAGGTTCAGTGACTGTCATGTTCTCTAAGAATGTTCCCATGGTGTCTCCACATGGAACTCAGTGTCCCTGTGTTCAGCCATGGGAATCTTCATGTGGAGGAGGCTTAGGTGCTGAGTGAGAAAGTGACTGAGGTGAGCTGGCTTGCAAGGTGGTTGGAGTGAGGGATGCAGAGCTACAAGACAGAAACTCTGGGGAACCTCTCAGGTCCTTTGTTCCAAACTTATCCCCAGTTTAGTTTATATCAGTATTGCATTGACCTTAAAACTGAGCACTGTTAATACAAGAGAGGAATATTTGTGGGGCTGGTGCTGTGGTGTAGTGGGTTAAAGCCCCAGCCTGCAGCGCAGGTATCCCTTATGGACGCTGGTTTTAGTCCCGGCTACTCCACTTCCAATCCAGCTCTCTGCTATGGCCTGGGAAAGCAGTAGAAGATGGCCCAACTCCTTAGGTCTCTGCACCTGTGTGGGGGAGGAGGAGGAGGCTCCTGGCACCGGATCCATGCAGCTCCGGCTGTTGCGGTCACTTGGGGAGTGAACCAACAGAATCGAAGACCTCTTTTTCTCTCTGGCTCTACCTCTCTCTGTAACTCTCTTTCAAATAAATAAAATAAATGTTAAAAAAGAAAAGAATATTTGCAACAGAGACCTTATGACCAATAAAGCTGGAAATATTTACTATGTGTCACTTTACAGAAAAAATTTGCCAGCTTCTGATCTTGATTGTTGATCTTTAATCAAGGTGTTATTTTGGAGGCCAACATGGTCATGTAGTAGGTAAAGCCAGTGCTTGCTATGTTCACATTCCTCTATGGTCTCCAGTTCCAGTCCTGCTGCTCCATTTCTATTCCAACTTCTTGCTAATGGCCTCAGAAAAGCAGTGGAAAATGGTCCAAATGCTTGGGTCACTGCCACCCATGTGGGAGACCCAGATGAAGCTCCTGGCTCCTGGCTTCCGCCTGGCCCAGCCTTGGCTGTTGTGGCCATTTGGGGAGTGAGCCAGCGGATGGAAGATCTCTCCCCGCCCCCCCATAATTCTGGGTTTCAAATAAATAAATAAATCTTTAAAAAAATGAAATAACAACTTGTATATGAGAAAAGATAGCATAAACCTATTAAAACAGTGACATATCATTTGCTAGCCATAATATTTAAAATAAATATTAACTTTATAATATCCAGTTTTGGTGAAGATGTAGGGAAACACAGCATTAGTGGGAAGCCATACCAACTCAAATATTTTAAAGATCAATTAAGCAATACTCAGTGAATTTGATGATACACTCATAGAAATTCTGCTTTTAATCAGAGCAATGCCTACTCAAAGTATCTATCTGAAGAGGACTTTTTGTTACTGGTCTTCCATGAGATAAGGAGCTTGTGCCAGAATGTAAATCAATTCAATGCTCCCTTCATTGAGAATGTTCTCTTATGAAAGTAAATATCAGCTGAATTACACAGTGTGCTTGGTGACCTTGTTGATTTAGATTCTGGCACAAGCTTCTTACCTCATTACAAGCATGCAATAATCAGTTCATAAGTCTGCAGACGACATTTTCAGATTCATAGACCCAGGGAATTGCTTGAAAAGACCCACAATGTGATCATGTTGTAATATGCTCACATTGGAAACATGCATGCCCGTTAATAAGTGAATGGATAAATAAACACTAAATGGTGAATAAAAGAATACACTACGTATTCAAGTATTGTGATAAAGTATCTGACTCTATTTTTTTTGAGTCCTGACAGCTTTCCAGCCCACATCTGAGCAGACTGATACGAAAGCCCTGTGCCCTACTCCTGTTGGTGCTGGCAGGAAATTCAAACCATGCAAACTCTGGCCCATGCGTAGAATCTTCTGCCCAGTTACATGCCTAAATCACAATAAAAACCAAGACAGACTTCTTTCTTAGCTCTGTCAAGTCATTCTCATACCAGCTTGGGAATCTTCTCTGCGCTCTCCAGTAAGTCTCGTTTTTATGAGTATAATAAACATTTTAGTACTGTCTTGGTGGACTCATCACAGCCACATTAGAACCAAATTTCGGGTATGGGGGTGAATGCTACTTTTGCAGCATGACCATCTCATGTACCAAAAAAATTAAATCTGTAACACAATGTTGAAGGATTAAAAAAAAGAACTTTCAAAAACAAAACAAATACAAAGCATGTTATAATGTTGAGAAACACAAACAATACTTCATATTCTTTATGAATAATATAAAACCACTCAATCACTGACATTCCTTTTCATCCTTCAAGTCCCCATTCACTCTATTAAAGAGATTGTTGCTAACTACTACAATGATCCTCTCTGAGTAGGGGTGGGTGAAAGAATGAGAATTAAAAGCTCAATGGCAGGCATTGTGGCACAGCAGATTAGTCTGTTACTTGGGATATCAGAATCCCAGTTGATCCTCTTCTTTTTGATCCAGCTTGCTCTTGATACATCCTGGATGGCAGAAGACTCAAGAGGTTGGGTTCTGCAACCCACGTGGGAGACTGGGATGGAGTTCCTGGCTCCTAGGCTCTTCGCTTCAGCTTTGCTGGGCCCAGTCCTGGCTATTGCAGTCATTTTGGGGGTAGAACCAGCAAATGGATGATTTTTCTCTCCCTCTCTTGTTTGGTTTTTAAAATAAAGGAAAAATAAATAAATAGCATTATTTTTAAAAACTCACGTGTTTCAAAATACTACTTTGTGCTAAATGTGATCATTGGTATGCTATGTCTGTTATACTTTATATCTCTGCTAGTGAGATCCCAGTGGAAAGAACGGGGCCATCAAAGAAGGAGGTACCTTTCTCTGAAGGGAGGAGAGAACTTCCACTTTGACTATGACCCTGTTGGAATAAGATTGAAGTTGGCGAACCCTAAAGGCTTCCATAGCCTTGGCAACTCATGACTAGAGCCTAGGGAGATTACTGACGCCATAAACAAGAGTGTCAAATTGTCAAGTCAACAACAGGAGTCACTGTGTACTTACGTCTCATGTGGGATCTGTCCTTAATGTGTTGTCCAATGTGAAGTAATGCTATAACTAGTACTGAAACAGTATTTTTACACCTTGTGTTTCTGTGTGGGTACAAACTGATGAAATCTTTACTTAGTATATACTGAATCGATCTTCAGTATATAAAGATAATTGAAAATGAAAAAAAAATTGGTTTTAAATTGGACATTGCATAGAAAATTAATCAATTTTTTAAAAATATCATGTAGGATCTCTGTCCTTAATGTGCTGTACATTGTGATTTAATGCTATTACTAGTACTCCAACAGTATTTTTCACTTTGTGTTTCTATGTGGGTGCAAACTGTTGAAATCTTTACTTAATACATACTAAATTGATCTTCTATATATAAAGAGAATTGAAAATGAATCTTGATGTAAATGGAAGGGGAGAGGGAGTGGGAAAGGGGAGGGTTGCGGGTGGGAGGGAAGTTATGGGGCGGGGAGCCATTGTAATCCATAAGCTGTGCTTTGGAAATTTATATTCGTTAAAGGCCGGCACCGCGGCTCACTAGGCTAATCCTCCGCCTTGCTGCGCCAGCACACCGGGTTCTAGTCCCGGTCAGGGCACCGATCCTGTCCCGGTTGCCCCTCTTCCAGGCCAGCTCTCTGCTGTGGCCAGGGAGTGCAGTGGAGGACGGCCCAAGTGCTTGGGCCCTGCACCCCATGGGAGACCAGGAGAAGCACCTGGCTCCTGCCATCAGATCAGCGTGGTGCGCCGGCTGCAGCGAACCTACCGCGGCGGCCATTGGAGGGTGAACCAACGGCAAAAGGAAGACCTTTCTCTCTGTCTCTCTCTCTCACTGTCCACTCTGCCTGTCAAAAAAAAAAAAAAGAAATTTATATTCGTTAAATAAAAGTTTTAAAAAAATCCCATGCCTCCACAAAAACATTGTGAAAACAAACAGAAACTATTATAACCAATGCTCTCAGAACTCTGGAAAATAATCAGAGGTTCACAACAATAAAACAAATGGTAAATCAAGAAAAGGGCAATTTTAAAAGGCAGGGAAATTTTGTGGTAATTTTACTTACTTTTGTTCTACTCCCTCCCCAGCTCAGTGGCAATATTGGAGAGACTGTATGGGTCTCTGATGCCTGATGCTGGGGACAGCAGAACAGACTGCGGATTTTAGTCCCAATTTATTTTGGATATCTTACCTGTTCTAACCTGTCTGGGAACCATCTGAAGGACTGGCACAATGAGTTCATTTCTGTTTGCCTTAGTGTGAAACTCAGGCTAGAGAAGCAGCAGGTATTGCTTGAAAATATTGTAAGGCAAACAAACAACCTCAGCCATCTGGAGTGAGAGATTAAAGCTGAGACACACAATAGACCATCTATATCATGAGAGGAAAAAGCCAAGGGATTGTGTAGAAGCATAACTGTAAATGGTCCAGCTAATTTTTAGACGTGTGCCTAGCACAGTGCCAATTTGTGTAGACTGAGAGAGGTCATATTTTTAGCTGCTGGAATTTAAGAAAATTTCAGTCAAAACACTGGCTATACATAATGGAAATCTTCCACAAATAAGAATACCATGGGCAAAGAGAAAAATCTGATTTCCAGACTTCATAAAAAAAAAATCATTGAGCATATAAAGAAGCAGGAAAATATGGTCCATTCAAAGGAAAAAGAAACAGAGTAAGCAAAACCATCCCTGAAAAAGTCTAACTATTGGGCTTACAAACCAAAAATGCTAAATGTCTCAAATATACTGAAAGGGCTAAAGGAATTTGTAAAAAATAAATTAAAAAAACAGCAAAATGATGCATGAACAAAATGAGGACATCAGTAAATAGAAATTATAAGAAAAAGGAGACATATTCTGAATCTGAAAAGTACAATAACAACAAAAAAATGCTAGAGAGGTTCTCCAGTACACCTGAGCAGAAAGAAAGAAGAATCAGAAAACTTAAAGTTGTTACAACTTAAATTACTTTGTCTTGAGAGAAGAAATAAAATAGAATGAGAAAAGTGCATAGAGTCCAATGAACCTGTGGCATCAAACAGACCAATGTATGCATGTGGAAGTCCCAGAAGGAGAAGATCAACAGATTAGGGAATAGAAAGAGTATCTGAAGAAATAATGACAAGAACTTCCAAATTCAATTAAAGAATTGAATCTATACATTCAAGAAGCTCAGTGAACTCCACGTAGAAAAAAATTCAAAGAGACCCTCAGTAAAACATGTTAAATCCAAACATGAAGAGGGAATGAATCTTCAAATCAAGAAGAAAGAATTTGGCACTTCATGTTAAAGCAGTCTTCAAGATTATCAGCTCTTTTCTCATCAGAATCTATAGAGGACATTGCACTGAAATGATATATTTAGAGTACTTAAAAGGGGAATAAAAATTTTTGTCAGTCAAGAATTAAATATCTATAAAACTATCCTTTAAGAATGAAGTAGGAGAAATGAAGACATTCTCAGTTAAACAAAAGCTGTGGGAGTTTGTTAGTAGACCCGCTATATGAGAACTGCTGAAATAAAAAACCACTAGGAAATAATTCAAAGCCATTAAAGGATAGCAGTAAAAATCACTAGGTAGTTAAATGTAAAATCAAGTACTACTTTATTTCTGATGAGTAATGGCTCTTTTCATATTTAAAAGGCAAATTCATAACACAGTAATTATTAATCTAATGTATTTATCATCAAACGATATTAAAATGTAATCTGACATAATAATATAAAGAGGGAGGAATGGACATGTACAGGAGTACAGTGTGTACTAGTGAAACTGAGTTGGTGTTACTCAAACTAGGTTGCTATAAATTTAAGATATTAATTATAATTCTGTGTAAACAGTAATAAAATAACTTTAAAATAGACAGAAATGCAAAACAGAAGGAGTCAAAATTGAATACTCCCAAAAAATCAGCTAAAAATAAAACTCAAAGAAAACTGTAAGATGTATAGAAAAGAACTAGCTAAAGGGCAGAAGAAATTCTTTCCTAATCAGTTCCTTCATTCCTTCCTTCCTTCTTTCCTTCCTTTCTCCTTCATTCCTTCCTTCCTTTCTTCCTTTCATTTTTTTAAAAGATTTATTTTACTTATTTGAAAGAGTTACAGAGTTAGATAGAGGTCTTCCATCACTGGTTCACACCCCAGATGGCTGCAATGGCTGGAGCTGTGCCAATCTGAAGCCTGGAGCTAGGAGCTTCTTCTGGGCCTCCCATGTAGGTGCAGGGGCCCAAGGACTTGAGCCATCCTCCGCTGCTTTCCCAGGCCTTAGCAGAGAGCTGGATCGGAAGTGGAGCAGCCGGGACTAGAACCAGCACCCATATGTGATGCTGGCACTTTAGGCCAGGGCTTTAACCTACTGCGCCACAGCACTGGCCCCCAGTCAGTTACTTCTTTAAGTATAAGTGGATTAAACTCTTCAATGAGAAATAGCAGAATGGATTTAGAATACATGGCCCATTTGTATGTTGTCTATGATAAATTCACTTGAGATACAAAGATGCAAAAATGGTAAAAGGAAAAAAAAATGGAAAAAGGTACTCCATGCAAATAGCAGCCAAAACAGAACTAATTGAATATATTATTAATTAGAGAATATAGCTTTTAAGTGAGAAAAGTTTACAAGCACTAAACAAGGATAACACATATTAATAAAAGATTCGAACCATTAAGAAATATAACATTTCTGTACGTATACACCTATATATTGTAAACAAAGCCCCAATAGTTATAAAACAAAAATTGACAGAATTGAAAGAAAAAGTACATTTTTATAATAATATTTTGATACTTCAGTGCCCTACGTCTTATTCCATTTGTGCTGCTGTAATAAAATGTCACACTGAATAATTTACAAACAACAGGAAATTATTTTTCACAGTTCTGGAGGCTAGGACAAATCCAATACGAAGGCACTGGCAGGTTCAGTGTCTGTTGAGGGATGTTCACTGCTTCCAAGATGGTGCCTTGTTACTACATCCTCTAGGATAGATGAGTGATGTGTCCTCATAATGTCAAAGCCTGGGATGGGCAAACTTGCCCCCTCAAACTCATCAGCTTATATACTCATAAACATAAGCTCAAACTTGCAAGGCACTAAGTCATTCATGAAGCAAAAGCCCTCATGGCCTGATCACCTCCTAAAGACCCCACCTCTAAATACTCTTGTAGTAGGGATGAAATTTCAACATGCATTTTGGAGGGACCACAGACAATCAAATCATAGCACCCCACATACAATAATGAAAGGAGCATCTTGACAGAAGATCAATAAAGAATCAGAGAATTTGAAAAATGTTATCAACCAATTAAACCTGACAAAGCACTCCATTCAACAGCAGAATACACATTTGCCTAAATTGTTCATGGAACTTTCTTGAAATTAGACTATATGCTAGGCCACAGAACAAATTTTAAATATTTTAAAGACTGGCATTATATAAAGCACCTTCTCAAAACACAATGAAATAAAACTAGAAATTTGTAACAGAGGTATACCTGGAAAACACACACAAAAAACATCAGAATTAAGCAGCATATCCCTAATCAATGAATCAAAAAAGAAATCACAAGTGAAATCAGAAAATAACTTGAAATTAATAAAAATAAAACACAATGTAGCAAAACTTGTGAGATGCAACTAAATTAGTGCTTAGAGGGAGCTGTAACATATATACAAAATGAAAGAAGAGGGGTAGGCATTGTGGTGCAGTGGGTTGAGCCACTGCTTGAGACACCTAGATGCCAAATATGAATTCTGATTCGAGTCCCAGCTCCTCTGTTTCTGATCCAACTTCCTGCTGAGGCACCTGAGAAGACAGAGGATGTTGGCCTAAGTATTTGGGTTCCTGACACTCATTTGGGAGACCCTGATAGAATTCTGGGACCCTGACTTTGGCCTGGTCCAGTCCCTGCTGTTGCAGGCATTTAGACAATGAACCAGCAAATGGAAGATCTCTCTCTCTCTCTCTCTCTCTCTCTGTGTGTGTGTGTAACTCTCCATTTCAAATAAAAATAACTACATTTTTACCAAAAAAAGGAAGAACAATCCTTGAAGTTCCACAAGAATTTTAGGATTATTTTTCATTTCTGCAAAAAAAAAATGTCATCACGATTTTATTTGGACTACATTGAATTTATGGATCCTTTTGGGTAGTATTGTCATCTTAACAGTATTAAATCTTCCAGTCTATGAATGTGGAACTTTTTTTTCTTTATTTAAATCTTCACATTGTTTCAGTACAGTATTTCGAGTTTCAGTGTATAAGTCTTCAACTTTCTTGGTTAAACGTATTCTTAAATATTTTATTCATTTACACTGTTCATTATTTTTTAAAAGACTTATTTATTTACTTGAAAGTCAGAGTTACACAAAGAGAGAAGGAGATATATATATATATATATATATATATATATATATATATATATAGAGGTCTTCCATCCACTGGTTCACTCCCTAGATGGCCGCAATGGCCGGAGCTGTGCCAATCCGAAGCCAGTGAGTGGTCAGAGACCCAAGTACTTGAGCCGTTGCTTGATGCCTCCTGGGACATACATTAGCAAGAAGCCAGATTTGAAGCAGAGCTGGGGCTCAAAACTGGCACTCTGATATGGGATGCATCTTAACTGCTGAGCCAAATACTTGCCCTTTCCATGAACTTTTTGAAGTCCCTCACATGATAATAGAATGGAATTAAGACTCCATGTGCAAACCCATGCATCTATGGTCAATTGAATTTTAACAAATACAATGAGGGAAAGAACAATATCTTTTCAAAAATGTGAAGTTGGATGTTTATACCATGCAGAATAATTAATTAAACATAAATTTAATAGTTAAAAATTTTAAAAATGTGAAAGAAAACATAGGAGAAAATCTATATGAGCTTGGATTTGACAATGATTTCTGAACTATAACACCAGGATCACAGCCAAAAAAAAGTAAAAATAGATAAGGTAAACTTCATTCAAATTAAGGACTTTGTGCCTGAAAGAACATGTCAAGAGAGTAAAATACAACCCAGAGAATGGGAGAAAATATTTGCAGATCTTATATTTACAGATTTAATATTCAGAATATATAAAGAACTCTTTTATCTCAACAACAAGAACACACAGAATCCAATTAAGAAATGAGCCAATAACTTGAACAGATCTTTCTCCAAAAATGATATACCCATGACAAACAGGTACCTGAAGAAAATGTTCAGCATTGTTAGTGTTGTGGTTCAGATACTGAATGTCCCACAAAGGTCTATTTGTTAAAAACTTGGTTTCCAGGGTTTGGAGATGGTAGACCGTTTAAGAGGTAGGAGTTAGTAGGAGGTCCTTATGTTACTAGGAGCACGCCTCTGGAAGGTAGTTCTTGCAAGAGACTTGTCATAAAAAGCCTGCATTTGGCCCCGCCCTGTCTCTCTCTGATCCTTGTTTGTCACATGATCCTTCCTCTACACATGTTCCACCATCTGCCATGGGGCCTTCACTAGAGCCTGCATCATGTCATCTGGACTTTCAGCCTCCCAAACTGTGAGCTGAACAAACCCATTTTGCCTTCATAAGAAATTTGTCTCTGTTGTTTTGTTACAATGATGAAAAGATAACTAATACATTAGTCATTAGATAATGCAAATAAAAACCAAAGTGAAATACCACTTCAAACCAGTCTATGGTATATTGTTATGGTGGTCCAAGCTAAGACAACATTCAATTCACTGGTATTCATCAGTAAAATGAAATGAAATTCTGATACATACTCCACACTAAGTGAAACAAGCCACACATAAAAAGACAAATATTATAACATCTCCTACAAGTGAAATGTCTAGAATAGGCATTTTTTTTTTTTGACAGGCAGAGTGGACAGTGAGAGAGAGACAGGGAGAAAGGTCTTCCTTTTCCTTTGGTTCACCTCCCAATGGCCGCTGCGGCCAGCACGCTGCAGCCAGCACACCGCTCTGATCTGAAGCCAGAAGCCAGGTGCTTCTCCTGGTCTCCCATGCGGGTGCAGGGCCCAAGGACCTGGGCCATCCTCCACTGCCTTCCCGGGCCACAGCAGAGATCTGGACTGGAAGAGGAGCAACCAGGACAGAATCCGGCGCCCCAACTGGGACTAGAACCTGGTGTGCCAACACCACAGGTGGAGGATTAGCCTATTGAGCCGTGGTGCCAGCGCGAATAGGCAATTTTTTAATTAAAAGGTTTGGTGGAAGGGGTATGTGAAAATACTCCCTAATGAGTAGAGAGTTGCTGTTTGGGGTGATGAAAAATTTTGGAAACAGATCATGGTTATGATTGTACAACATTTTGAATGTCATTAATGCCATTGAATCGTATACTTAAATATGATTAAAATAGGAGCAGACATCGTGGTGCAGTGGGTTAAATCATTGTTTGGGAGACTTGTGTCCTAGCTCAGAATACCTGGTATCTAGTCCCGCCTCTGATTCTGACCCAGCTTCTTGATAATATGCCTTGGAGGTAGCAGGTGATGGTCCAAGTACTTGGGGTCCTGTCACCTATGTGGGGGGCCCTAATGGAGTTCCAGGCTCCTGGCTTCATCATGGATTGGAGATTCAACTAGCAGATGGAAGGTCTCTCTCTCTCTCTCTCTCTCTCTTTCTCTCTCTCTCTCTCTGTCTCTCCACTCCCCCCGTCACTCTGCCTTTCAAATCAACAAATAGATAAATATATCTTTTTAAAAATGGTTAAAATGACAAATTTATGTTATGTATATTTTAATTTAATAAATGACAAATTTATGTTATGTGTATTTTAATTTAATTAAACGGTAGTAAGAAAGGGGGAACAATGTGAAAACATTACTACTTAGGAAAGGAAAAGATCTCTTGCAATTATAAGTAATATATATCAAAATAGATGATTTCTTAGAATGGGACATATTCTGTATAAAGTCTATTCTAATGCTTTTTTTTTTTTTTTTTTTTTGACAGGCAGAGTGGATAGTGAGAGAGAGAGACAGGGAGAAAGGTCTTCCTTTTTGCCGTTGGTTCACCCTCCAATGGCCGCTGCGGTCAGCGCATCACGCTGATCCGAAGCCAGGAGCCAGGTGCTTCTCCTGGTCTCCCATGCGGGTGCAGGGCCCAAGGACTTGGGCCATCCTCCACTGCCTTCCCGGGCCATAGCAGAGAGCTGGCCCTGGAAGAGGGGCAACCGGGACAGAGTCCGGCGCTCCAACCGGGACTAGAACCTGGTGTGCCGGCGCCACAGGTGGAGGATTAGCCTAGTGAGCCATGGCGCCAGCCTATTCTAACGCTTTAAAAGCAATTCCAAATTTTTGGTATACACCTGAAGGTGTGGAGCTTGTTAGAAATATAAATTCTTAAAGCTTGCCTCAAGATATCTCAGTTGAGATGAGCTGGAGTTCAGGGTTTCACAGTTTGATGAACATTACAGATGATTTGACGAAAACAAACCACAGAAAATGCTTTGAGAAACAAAGCCACAAATGATGGTTCAGATTAGACCACAGAGCCTATTTTTCTCCAAGTGGACAACAACATAATAATACTTCGGCAGCATCTAACGGCCATTTTAAATTTTATTCAATGAAAAAATTCATCCTAATAGTTTTTCTATAGTGTTGAATGGGCAATAATAATTTACTAGCTCTGTACATTTCCATCTATAAGAACAGTCACCTTTCCAAGTCAATTTCTATTCCAGCAGTCTAATTAGGATTCAACACACAGGTAACTTATTTGGTATAAGATGGTAGAGAATTTCAGAATTTGTTTATATTTTTCTTGGTTATTTATGAAGAATTTTAAAGTGAGGACTTTTTGCATGATAGAATTCTTTTTAAAGTTTTTATTTATTTATTTGAGAGAAAGAGAGAGAGAGAGAGAGAGAGAGAGAGAGAGAGAGAGAGAGCTCTTTCCCATCCTCTGGTTTACTCCTCAAATGCCTGCAATTTCTTGGGCAGGGCAAGCCCAAGGTCAGAAACTGGGAAGTCAATCCAGGGCTCCCACATAGGAGGCAGGAAATCAATTACCTGAACAATCACCACTGCCTCCTATCATCTGTATTAGCAGGAAGTTAGAGTCAGGAACTGGAGCAGAGTATCAAGCCCAGGTACTCCAATGAATAGGTGCTAGGCTAAATGCCTGCCCCAGCAATAGGGAATTCTCTAAATCCTCCCACCCCTCCAAAAAGCCCAAAATTAAAGATCATGTATCAAACAAATTGATTATATATTATAAAGCTCTTGTATGTCACTCAAATTTTATTTGCACTTGCTTGATCTCCCTAACTGAATTGCATACGTCTTGATGACAGAAATTATATATGCATTTCACTGTGTCTCCCATCATATCTAATAAAATTATTGACCAGACTAATCAACTGGTATGTCATCAGGCTAATCTTCTTAGTGCCATCCAGTTCATAACAGTGCATTATGTCTCTTTGGCAAACATCAGTAGAGCATGACTATGATTTGGATTCTCCTAACTGGAGGTATAGACCAGACCAAGGCAACCCTAAGGCTGTTGGAATCTCAGAGAGCCTAAGATAAACAAACAAAAGAAAAAAGTGAGTAAAAGAAAAAACTGATTCTTTGGTAATACATATAGCTCTTCTTTTCTTTTTAACCTTTGCTCTATTTTACAATTCTTTGTGTAGCATTGTGTTTTCTTGCCTTATAAAGCAACCTCAGAAATATCCAAAGTGAAAGACAAAGCAACAGCCTAATTCTGTATCTGCTGTTTGACAATAAACTTGGTCGGTATTTGATACATCTTAATAAATGTTATCTAGGGAATGGATTGGCGCCAAGCTCCAGCATCTCTGTGTTTGAAATATATCATTCTTCTTAAATAAGATTATCTCTTTGTTCAATCAAATTCATATGTTGTCCCTCATAAGTCTACTTTATCCTTGAACTAATGGAAAACACCAGAGGGTGAGAGTAAGAAATACTCAATTCTTACAGAATCTTATCATAGTAAAAGCAATATCCAAATATTATGAATTTGTACTGACTCTTCAAAGTTACCATTTTACACTTACAGTTTATTCATGAAATTCATAAGTACAAAGATTCAAAGTACAAACAAAGTAACAAAGAGTTATTTCCTCAATAGAGAGTGGGCATCATGTGTTCTACTGTTGATTATTTTAAAGGAATAAAATCAGGATTTTGAGTTCTATTTTAAGTGTAGAACTGTCCTCTATTTCCTTGCTAAATCAGATGCTCTTTTGTTGATTGCTTTTTGTGCCTGGTCAATAAGACAGAGAGGCATAATATGAGCAAAGCAACAATCTAAAGTCATACTTTGCAACCCCTATCTCCCATATACTTTGCTGTGTGACTGTGCAGAAGGACTTTACACTCTGTGAGGCTGTCTCCTTCCAAGAGAGATACTAATAATTTTCTAACTTACAGGATTATTATAAAGGGTAAATGAGATCATGTATGTGAAAATCATTTTGTTAAAGGTCAAAAGATACAGTCAGCCATTATTGCTGTTATTATTGTCATAAGTTTTTGTTTTTTTGGGGGGGTTCTTAAAAGGATTTAATAAATGGGATAAAGCATTGCTTCAATAATCAAAGCCCCTGGAGCATAACAATAACACCCACAATAGCTATCATTTGGCACAATCTGACAAATTCCAGCCCCGCCTACTGATCTGAGCTCATCTCCTACAGCTCTTTCCTCCCTCATTCACTATTTTCCAGCTACACGTATGTCTTTGCTCATCCTAGAGAACATTAGGATCATTCTTTCTTTCTTTCTTTTTTTTATAAGATTTATTTACTTGAAAGGTGGGGAGAAAGAGAGAGAGAGAAAAAGAGAGAGAGAGAAAGAGAGAGAGAGAGAGTTCCTCCATTAACTGGTTCACTCCCCAGATGGCTGCAATGGCCAGGGATGGGCCAGGCCAAAGCCAGGAGCCAGGAACCTTACCTGGGTCTCCCACATGGGTGCAGGGACCCAAGCACCTGGGTCATCTCCCTCTGTTTTTCCCAGGCACACCAGGAAGGAGCTGGATGGAAAATGGGACAGCCGGGACACGAATGGATGTCCACGGGAATCGAATGGGTGTCCATATGGGATGCCGGTACTGCAGGCAGAGACCCAACTCATTATGCCACGAGGCCAGCCCTAGGATCATTATTTCTTTATTGGGAACAGTACACTTTTCACTCTCTCTCTGCCTGTAGTGTTCTCCCCTCACTTCTTTTCAAGGCTGACTCCTTTTATATCTTTCAGGTTAATGATCAAGTATCTTATCCTTAGACAAGCTTTTCTTAACAACTCTGAATAAAAAAGCATGTGTTCTATCCCTAGAGTCTCTTTCTAGTTCCTTATTGTGCTTTATTTTCTATATAGCCCTTATAAGCAACACTGTTTGTTTATACATTCTTTCTTCCCAATTAGCATACAAGACATATGAGGGCAAAGACTGTTGTTGTGTAGGTTTGCCATTATATTGTAGCACATAGAATAGTACCAGACATTTCTCTGTAAACATTTCTTCAATAAATGAATCCCATTTACTGAACTTGGTAAGCTAGGCCTTGTTTTGCATGTATCCTTGCATTTAATATTCACAATAACCCTATGGAGTAATAAAAAAAGATCTAAGATACTTAAATTCAATCACAAGGGCTAGAAGGTGGAGATGGGAAGACATAAGGAAAAGGAATCAGTTAACAGCTGAAGGGGAAATCAACAAGACTTTCACAATCCTGAATGTGTGTTGATACCTGATTTAAGCTCCATTGCAGCCAGGGCCATGGCTCCCTGTTTATGCATCAACTCTCTGGACTCTTAGCTGCCAACAATTCAAAAGCAATAATTACTTCTTATGGACTACCCTCCTAACCCAAATCTCTCCCCAATTTGTCTTTTCCCACTCCTCTTATCTAGAGCCAATGTAGGTTCAATGGAAAAAATTTATGCTTTCTTCCCTCAAATTTTCCTTATGAAAATACTCTTAGCTCTTCTGTGTAGTCAACATTTTTTTTCCTCTACCTTTTAGCCTTGCTACTGGTAGTTACAGAAACATCCCAGAACCTGGTCCTTTTAGAGCCTAGCACCTGAACCAATTCAATATACACTTTTATTTCAGAAATCCCTCAGTCCCAAGGATTTTAGTTTAACAAGGGTAGGTACCAATATCCCTATTTTACAGAAGAAAAAATTTAAGTTTAGCAAAGTTAAATAAATGTATCAAGGTCACACAGCAATTACATAGAAAATCCAACACTTGAATCTAGATAGCTTGACTCTACTGGCCTTATTCTTAAAAATCTATAGCCTCTAGAGCCTATTTACTGAGTACTTACTATGTACTGAGCACTATACTACGTATTTTATGGGCATAATTTTATTTGCTCTACATCTCTACTTTTACAGAAGAGAAAGTTAAAATTTACAATGTTGAGACCGATGTTCTGACTCAGTGGGTTAAGCTGCCAACTGCGATGCCAGCATCCCATATGGGAGTCAATTAGAGTCCTGGCTGCTGCACTTTCCCATACAGCTCCCTGTTAGATGCCTGGGAAAATAGCAGAAGATGATCCAAGTAGTTGGGCCCCTGCCATCCACTTAGGAGACCCTAATGGAATTCCAGGCTTCTGGCTTCAATCTGGCCTAATCTCAGCCATTGCAGCCATTTGAGGACTGAACCAACAGATGGAAGATCCCTCTGTCTCTCTCTCCCTCTCTCTCTCTGAAACTCTGCCTTTCAAAACATGAAAATTATTTTAAAAATGTTGAGGGAAATTAAGAAATTTGCCTGTCACACACCTTTATGAAATGCCGTCACATGCTGCATAACAGCATTTTGGTCCAAAATGACCCACTTACATGATGGTGGCCCTATAAAACTATAACAGCTTAAGTTATAGTGGTCTATACCTTCTAGGTTTGCATAAGTATACTGTATTATGTTTGCACAATGCCACATTGCCTAACAACTCTTTTCTCTGGATGTTTCACCATTTTTAAGAAACACATGCCTGTAAACAAATAAAAATGATGAAATTGCCTCCTCACTTAAAGAATACTTTATCTGAATTTTTGTGTTCTGAAAGAGAAATAACATCATACCACATCACCTCAACTCTGGCCAACCTATCTCCCATTTCCAAATTTTTTGCATTTTTGTAATTGTGGTAAGCATATTACTCCCGCTTAAATTCTAGTTCTATTATATGCACTTTGTCCTCATTAACACCTTGCTTTAATCAGCTAAGCTAAAGGGAAACAAAGAATGATATATGTTTTAATCTGTTTTAACACTTCTTCCCAAATTTCAGATAAGTCTCAATCTCTCCTGCCCTTATCTATAGAGATTACATGTTCTTTTTCTTCAAGGCTATTTCACCCCGATAAATGATTGTACTCTCCAAGAACTCAGGATAAGATTTTTGTGAGTAGAAACCATGGATAATCTTTATTACCCATCTTTATGTATTCAAACTAGAGTCCTGTATTATATGAACATTGAGTATATATTAAGCCACTCATGTTAGGTCATTTAACCTTACTTGACACCCCACAAAATAAAGATTTCATAGAAACACAGAGTATTTAAACAAAATAAAAATCACATAAAGCCTTAGATACAACACACGCACAGAGAGAGAGAGAGAGAGAGAGAGAGAGAGAGAATATTTGAATGTATCATTATTTTCTTGGTTTGTACATTTTTCATTTTACCCAGGGATGTCCCCCAACAGTCATTCATGATAAACAACAAGTATCATGGGCATTTCTGCAATGGCATTTGCCAAAAGGAAAATGAATAATCTAGCATTTGTTTAGCTACAGGGACAGGCATGTTTTGCCATTAACAGAGAGAACCTTGGCTGAATTAGTGAGGACCAACTGACTCCATTCCACTGAGCACAAATGGAAATCTTTATTGTCTGGTTGCCAAACAAATATCTGCACTTGTGCAAGTACATTTCCATATTCAAAAGGAAAGGGTATTCTGTGGGATACTTGCCATTTGTCAGTAATTATGAAATAAACAATCTCAGTAGGGCTCTGTATAATTAAAACCTTTGTTTAAGAAAAGGCATGATTAATCTACACTTATTTCTATGCTAAGTTCTGTTATTTCTTGAACCAGTGATCTGATTTTCATAAATAAGGAAATGAGCTTCAACTTGTATAATATTGATATTTCTTTAGGGCTGAGAAAAATATGAAAATTCGAACTTACGCTTCTATCATAGAAAAATAGAATGTTTAAATAAATCTGCTGCTTGACACATGGGGAGAAAAGAAAAAATGATTCCCTACTATTGTTAGTACTATTTTTCAATTTCCACCTGTTCTATGTGATCAACATTAAATGAATGGATATTGTATCCAAATGTATTTTGTTATTTCAAGGAACTAATAATTCATTGGGTGCAAAACCATGGGCTCAGACTGTGTAGATTCAATATTGCTTATCAAGTAAGGTTACTATAGGCAAAATAATCAGTACTCGTTACCCACTGAGACAATACATTCCTTGAAGAAAAGCAGTAATTTAGATTGTTTTTCATTGGAAAAAAAAAATCAGAGAAGGCTTCCTGGAGGCAATAGCCAAATTTTTTGAGCTAAAGTTTAAAGGGGCTAAAAGATATGGACTAGCAAAGAGACAGCATTCTGAGGAGGGGAACCTATTAGTTTATCTGTAATAGATGACAATCTATCTGGGGAGAGTGATAACAATTGATGTTAATGATCAAGAGTAGCAGATCAGCAGTTCACTTGGCTAATCCTCCGCCTGCGGCGCCAGCACTCTAGGTTCTAGTCCTGGTTGGGGTACTGGATTCTGTCCCAGTTGCTCCTTTTCCAGTCCAGTTCTCTGCTGTGGCCCGGGAAGGCAGTGGAGGATGGCCCAAGTACTTGGGCCCTGCACCCGCATGGGAGACCAGGAGGAAGCACCTGGCTCCTGGCTTCAGATCAGCGCAGCGTGCCGGCCGTATCGGCCATTTGGGGGGTGAACCAACGGAAGGAAGACCTTTCTCTCTGTCTCTCTCTCACTGTCTACTCTGCCTGTCCAAAAAAAAAAAAAAAAAAAAAAAAAAGAGTTGCAGATTGACAGAGATCACTAAAGGTCAAGCAGAGGAATGTAGATTTGCAATAAAAATAATAAGAAATCACTCTAGCTTTGTGAAAGAATAGCGAAATAAAGCAAATCTAGGCTACAGTGTAGTGTAGCACAGTAGTACATAACAAGAGTGCCAACTTCAATTACTTGATGTGAATTCCGGCTCTTCTACTTCCTAGTAATCTTGCATAAGTTATTAAACTTCAATGTGCCTCATTCTCCTCAGTGGGATCTAATAATTATACCAACTTCACAGGGTTATTCTGAGGATTAGATAGTTCCATGCAAGTAAAATGATTGGTACAGCGCCTCACACTAAGTAAACATTTAATAAATGTTAGCTTCTATATTAACAGGGTGGGGAAGAGGACTTCATTTCTGGGCCATTTCTCAATCTGGCATTCTTATTGTTATGACACGTTTTAATTTAAATTTTGTCCTTCATCCAAACAAGCCAATTTATTCATCTTTACCTCTAAGACTTTGTTTACCACAAATCCACATTCTGACTCTAGTTAAAACCTTTACCTCAAATAGCATTAATTCCATCTAAATTCCACCATTCCATCAACTCTGTCTACAAGATGCCAGTGATGCAGTCGAGTTTCCTTGTTTTACTCTCATCACCTTGGTGATTCAACCCTCTCTCCACTTTACTGAAATTATCCCCCCAAAGATTGCTAAGTTGGCCAAGAATAGAAGCCAGAATTCAGCAGTGTCATACACACAGATTTATCATTATTCTTTAACAGTCTAACTATATTGATTGTCATGAAAGCATGTTTCTTTATTACCAATTAGTCAGAAGGGAAGAAGGGATCTTCCTAAAGAAAATAGCTAAATATTGAATGCTAATAATAATAATAATATAGGCATTGGAGTTAGACTGCCTGAATTTGAATCCTGACTCCTAGATCTACTTGGGCAATGCTCTTGATGTTTCTGAGCATAGTTTGCTCATCTACAAAATAGGAAAAATCAATGAATAGTAATCAACTCACAGAAATGTTTATAAAGTTAAAAAATAAACTGAAAGGGCCTAGCACAGTGTTGTGCATGTAGAAATACCTTAGTAAGTGGTAACCATTATATAATGACCATATTTTTAATTTTCATGACCCCAAAATATAGAATAAAAATTATTATCCTTATTTTAATAGAACAAGAAATTTAATAAAGGACTTTGTTCAAAGTGAACGAGATAATAAATGATTGAATTGAAGTTTCACCTGTGTCTGCTGCCATTCTACATTTTATCACATGATTTTTCTGCCTTCCCATGACCTTTTAGATATTTAGAAGTGATTATTTTTTTGTTAATTCCATTCATAGTGTTTTGTTTGTATGGCTATAGGATGCTCAGCCCTACACTAAACCATCTGATTCTGCCAATCTAGTCTCTAGAGGTGTTACAGAATGAGCTGTCTTCCAGGCAACACCTGTGTGTGAATGGGGACGGTTTATTATGTGCAAATAACACTGTATCATTGAGGGAGAAGCCTGACTTCTTATTTCCTAGAACAATTCTAAAACAAAGTATCAAGGCTTTATTTATTAGGATCTCCTGTGTAGCTCACCACTGAGTATCCCTGATTCTAAGAACATACAGTAAAACAATTAGTGGAATGCCTAGAAATGGCTTAAAAGCCAAATATTAAGTATGCAGCCTGTAGGATACTCACAACACTGTGAAATCAACTACCTTAAGCTGGTGCTTTCAAATCATGTTGGACAGAATACTTGTATAACAAGAAGCTCCTGGGAAAAAAATGCGTTTTGTGGTCAAGTAAGTTTGTGAATCATTGTATGCTATAACCGCCGGTAAGGAAATCCACGACCCTGTGTTAAAGTTCTTTGCATTGCAAGTAACAGAAACTAACTTGAGCTAGCTTAAGCCGAAAAGGGAATTTATTGGAAGGATATTGTGGTAATTCGTGGAAATCAAAGTAACAGTTGAACTACTAAACCTCAGTAAGAGTGGGAATTACAAAAGCTCAGCAGTGAAAGCTCACAGAACTTTCCAGATATGCAAACTTACACAAGTGCTAGCCAGAATGTATGTACACTTCCCCCTGTAAATCTTATTAAGAACTACAATGTCTGACACATAGTCTTCAGTTATTCTGAGCCATAATTATTAAACACTTTCTGTGTAAATTAGGTGCAAGTTATTCTAATATGGAGAGCTTGGATGGGGTACAGGAATAAGCATTTTCAGACAATTTCCTATATGAATGTGAAGTGGAGCCAGATTTGGAAATCATTTCTAATGCTGCAGTATCAAGAGACACAGACATTAGTAAAGTTGAATGTATCTCTCAGCTAAAAATTCTATTAGGACAATTACTCTAATTGTGTTCTTGGGCTTTAAATATTTTACTTCTTGACCAAACACCTATAGCCAGGGAATCCTAACATACTTGACTTGACTGCAGAGGACATATTTCTGAGTAATGGCGGCATGCTACCGTCTGAATATGTGTTCTTCCAAAATTCACATGGTTCAGTCTAACTCCTCAATATGATAAGATTAAAGAGATAGGGCCTTTAGGGAAATCATTATGTCATCAGGGTTACATTCGTCTGAATGGGATTTGTTTGCTTACAAAAGACTTCTAAAGGAGCTCATTAGCCTCTTCCACCACATTAAGACAAAGAAAAGGTGCCATCTATAGGGAACAGGATTCCATCAAATATCAAATCTGCTGATACCTTGAACTTCAAATTCCCAGCCTCCAGAAGCGTGAGCAAGAAGTTCCTGTTGTTTACAAATTACCCAATCTAAGGTATTTTGGTATAATAGCCGAATGGACTGACTGGGAAGTTCCCGGAGAAGGAGCACTTTTGTGAGCTGAATAAGTACCCTAAGCAGTGTCTCTTTTGAAAACCTTCTAAGACATGCCTTCTTAACTAAATCTGTTTAACTTTGTTGAACAGGCTTGGCCTAAACTCATTTGGCTGCAAAATCCTGTTTTTACCCAACATCTAATAATATCATTTAGAGTAACGAACCTGCACAACACACACGAGGTAATATTGGGTTAAGAAGCTGCTCAATTAAAGTGGTTATGGTATCCTCATCCTAGAGACTTGCACCTTCCTTAAGTGGCTTTCAACTGTTTCATTATGACACAGTGGATGTCTCAATCTCACAGTTCTGAAAGGGCTATTTTCTCTCAACCCACCAACTGGTGAGATGATCTGTAACAAAATAGGACACAGTGATTATAATTAAATATGCTTAGTAAACATTGTATGAAATATTTTTAAATTTCAAATTGTGCTTATTTATCATATAAGAGAACCTGAGAAGACTTGTCACTAAAGAATTTTTCAGCTTGGTTTAACCCAATACTTCCCAAAGTTATTTTTTTGGAAAAAGTCATTCCTATGAATGAAGCCTAGTGGCAGGTGTTGTGGTGCAACAGGTTATGTTGACAGTCACAATGCCCACATCTTCTATTGGAGTGCCTGGTTTGAATTCTGACTACTCCAATTTCCATTTAGCTTCATGCTAAAATGCACCCTGGGAGGCAACCCATGATGGCTCATGTTCTTAGGTCTCTGCCTCCCATGTGGGAGACCTGGATGCAGTTCAACATTCCTAGCCTTTGACCTGGCCTAGCCTTGACTGTTGTGGGCATTTAGGGAGTGAACTAAAGGATGGGCGATCTCTCTCTCTCTCCCTCCCTCTGTGTGTGTCTGTGTGTGTGTCTCCTGCTCTGCATTGCAAATAAGTAATAAACTCTTTTTAAAAAAAAAAAATGAACCCTCATGTTACCCACACACAGCCACAGAGTAGAAGCCTAGGAATCACAAGTGCATCATGCCTCCGTTTCCTCTTTGTTGCTTCTCAGTATGTTTCTAGTATAGGAAGAACAATCATTTTAGAATAGCCCCAAAGAGGTTCAGGACCAATGTTGACCCTGTTTAGCTATATTTAAGGCATCTTTTTCTAACTCATTTTGCCATTTTTTCCTGTTATAAGGAGAGCAAAGGTTAACTGGTACTTTGGAACCAGTTAAATATTGTGTCAAAAGCACCTGATGTTAAAGGCATGTTCAGTTTAGGGATCTGGTTCCTTGCAGCTGTACAAGAGAAACAACTTCTGTTTTGTTTTACAGCATTTAAAATTGTTTTTGCTTAAATGCAAAACTGAACAGCCACAAAAATTGGATTAACTACAAATCAAAGAATGCTTGGAGCAATGCAAAAGCTATATACTTATCATATGCATCAGCCTCTCCAGTGTCTCCTTTAGTGGATAATAGTCCCTAAAGCCTTTTTATATATATCAAGCAATAAATAAAGGAAGTTACAACAGGTGTGTTCATCTACTGATTTACTTGCCAGCACATCTACATCTGATGTGGCTGCCCTCGAGTTCCACAGATTTGCAGAGCTAGGCTACTGTGCTGCTTAGCAGGGGAGTAACTTGGATGAGTTTTGAGGATGAGCAGTCAGTGTACCTAAAGGAAGAGCTAAGTGGGTCACCATCAAACATTTGCCTTTGTATTTTCCCAGGAAGGATCATGACTGCCAGAGTCACAAGAAATGAGGAAGACAAAAACATCAAACCAGAACTGAGCCTTGAGCTTCCTGACACAGCCCGCCCCTTTACCCAGGCTTTTGCGAAACGGAAAACAAGAAACTGAAGCTAGGGCCTAACAGGCATTTTACTACTGTTATTTTAAATAAGGTCAGAAACCAAACACAAAGAACCCAGCTCAAGCTGTCTGCCACCTGTCTGGGTCTGGCTGCATGAAGCTGCCACATAGTCCCTGGTGGCTGCCCTTCCTGACTACCTAACGGGTTAAGCAGCCATCTGTGTCTCCTGCCATCACTAATCAAGAGCGGACATACATCTATTGTCCCGGGCTTCAGGGCTCTTAGAGTATTATGGTTCTCGCCTATGGCTTATTGCTTGAGGAAGGCTAGCGTGGCTCACAGGAACTTTCTGAAATTCCCTTTGCCTCTCCTTTTGTGACCCTCTGTTTCTCCCAGCTCTTTCCACCCTTCAGCGGTCCCTTATTTGATTTCCATTTAATCATTAAAATCATCATCACCAAGCTGTCTTTCTCCTGGACTCCATCTGCTTTTGCTTTCAAATTCCACATGCACTGGGACAAAACACCCCTGAGAATTCCATGTATTTCACAATCTTCAGAACTTGAGTTTGGCAGTTACTGGCTCTTAACAGGGAGGGAAGCCCCAGCTGTTTGGCTTTGAAGAGGGAAACTGCGCACATCCACGCACACAGTCACAACTGGGCAACGGAGAGAAAAAGAAAGCATACTGGGAAATTTGTGAGAATTACTGGTTCATTCGGAGAGCAGTCTCAAATTCCATTGAGCAGATATTTGAGAAACATAATTAAATAAATAATAGAATTTGGAGATACAAAGATAAATAAATCATAGACCCAGCCACACGACGAGGATATAATTCAATTTAATAGGATCTCAAAGTGCTTGAGTTATGATGCTAGATTTAAGGGATAATGAGTAAATCGGGGAGGTGGGCGTTGTCTTAATAATGTCCTAAGCTGTTCAGAGTTTCAAAAAATAGAGAGAGAGAGAGACAGAGAGACAGAGACAGAGAGACAGAGAGAGAGAGAGAAATAATACACTATGGTGTTCTTTCCAGATTTGGTTGTTTAATTTTATAACTTTTCTTAATTTACCCCCTACTTATATGCAGGATGTTAACCTCTTCTGCCTAATTATTAAAGATACACAACAATATTCCTGAAATTCCATTTGCCTTACTATGCCGCTTTTCCTTTCTGTGAGAAATTTCGGCTCTATTTCCTAACTTCCTTTTTAACATTACAGAATACTTTTAATTATAAGAATTAGGCCAGAACTTTGGTTTTAATCGCTGTGGCAATTCAACTCCTATTTCTCTCATACAAAAAGAAAGGCAGTACACTTACTGTGTGTGAACGTCTTTTACCTGCTGAAAAGAAAAGAATGTTTTGATTATAGTAATTCAGCCTTTCATTAGTACTATTCAGTTTTGCTAGTATTCCTCATCCCCATATTCAGAAACTAATTAAGCAGTCTTAATTATCACCTGTCACATGCCTAGAATGCATGTCAAACAGTCAATTAAGTGTCTTAAAAGTCTCTCGCCCTGCTGTTTTCTATCTCTATTTTTATAGTACTTATCACTGACACCTAGGTAACTCAGACTAGAAGAGAGCCTACACTAAATAGCAAATTTCAGTGGCTGTGGAAGTTGAATAAATACCTAGTGATTCCTTTTCATAGCATAAGTACAATAGTGCCTAGGCAAAGAACTCTGAGACCTGTGAAATAATTTGGGCAAAATGAAAGCTCAAGTTTTATCTAAACCAGTGACTTGATATTGGTAGCCATTAAGGTGATAAATATCCATTCCTGTTTTTATTTCTCCTACTTCCCTTTCTAGTCACTAACACACATGCATTCCCCAGATTCCTTTTGAGGATGCAATCATAGACACTAAACTATTCCAAAGGGCCTCTTTCTTACCCACACAGTCTTTCCCTACTGAAATGTTCAGCTCAAATTTCCCAAGTGGTTTTTAAGCACATGTTTAGTGTCAGTGCTTTTAGTTAGAAAAAGTAAAGTATTCTGCTTTTTAAAGGCTTCTCACCTCAGATCAAATAAGCCTTATTAAATATATATGTGTGTATATATACATACATATATATATATGTTAAGCCTACTTAGTCACAAAAGAGGAAAAGAAACTGGTAAATATGAGTATATAAGAGGAACCCTGGGGACTTTTCAGAAAAATCAACACAAGACGGCAATTTTTAAGGAGACTGTAAACAAATCTATGGAAAATATTTGAACTTACCAGTAATATAAAGTGTGTACATGAAAACCATGAGATGCAATTATTCTCTAAGCAACTTAGCAATTATTTAAACTAATGAAATCCCTCAATACTAACAAAGCTGTGTGGAGGCAGGATTCCTTACATATTGTCAGTGGAGGTGAATTTGGTAAAAAGCAAAAAAATCTTTGGGAAAGCAATTTGAAAACAGGTATTAAGATTCCTAAAACTTATCTTAATGGGATTCAGTAAGTCCACCCCTAGGACACAATGCTTTGGAATCATCTTAAAGCTAATATATCTTTTGCACAATGGTCATTGTAGAGAAGTTTATAACAGTGAAGAATTGGAAACCACCGGTAGAGAAATTGTTTGGTAATCTGTGATGCCATCCACTCAATGAAATATTATGCAGCCCCTGAGAATCATGTTTTTAAAGACTGCGAAACATGTATCATATCAAATGGAAAAGCAATACAGATGTGCATGGGCTGCGTAATCACATCAATGTAACCAAATAGAAACATGTGTTGTTAAACATTCATTTAGAGTGTTACAAAGTCTGAAAGTCAATATCAATTTATGAGGATGCAGAGATTGAGTCAGAGATTCCCAACTGGTCCAGGAGAGGCAGAGAAAGTGATATTTCAGCGGGTACTTGAAGGAAGTGTAATTAATCTGATGAATTGAGGAAGAAAAGGGAAGGAAGAGAGTTTTAGATGAACAGAACATCCTATGAAGGCTCAAGCATGAAAATGGAACTTCTGGGGCTGGCGCTGTGGCACACTGAGCCAAGCCTCTACGTGAGACACCAGCATCCCATACAGGAGCCAGTTCAAGACTCTGCTGCTCCGCTTTTGATCCATCTCCCTGCTAATGCACCTAGAAAAGCAGCAGAAGCAGGCCCAGGTGCTTGGGCCCCTGTATTCAAGTGGGAGACCCAAAGCTTAGGAGACCCAAGTTCCTGGCTTCAGCCTGGCACAGCCCTTGCCATTGTGGCCACTTGGGGGGTAAACCAGTGGATGGATGATTTCTCTCTGTCTCTGCCCCTCTCTCTCTTTGTAACTCTGCTTTTAAAAAAAAGGAGAGAGAGAAAGGAGAGAGTTGATGCTCAATCTCAGTCTACCTGATTTCCATAATTCTGCATCAGTGTTGATGATTTTTAAAGGGCATTAAGGGCAGGCATTTGGTTTAGTGGTTAAGATGCAAGTTAGGGTACCCCTGTCCCATATGAGAGTACCTGGGTTCCATTCCTTTGGCTCCCATTTCCAGCTCCAGCAACTGATTCCAGCTTCTGTTAATGCAGACACTGGGAAGCAGTGGTGATGGCTCAAGTGACAGGGTCCATGCCACCCACATAGAAGACCAGGATTGACTTCCCTACTCCTGACTTCAGCCTTGGCCCAGCCCCAGTCAGCCACTTGGGAAATAAATCACTGAATGGGGGCTCATTCCCTCTTTCTTTCTCCCCCTCCCTCTCTCTCAAATACACCCATTCTTAAAAGAATAAAAATAAAAGACTAGGTTACTTTCATCTTTTTTTTTTTTAAACTTTTATTTAATGAATATAAATTTCCAGTATACAGCTTATGGATTACAATGGCTTCCCCTTCCCATAACTTCCCTCCTACCCGCAACCCTCCCCTCTCCCGCTCCCTCTCCCCTTCCATTCACATCAAGATTCATTTTCAATTCTATTTATATACAGAAGATCAATTTAGTATAAAATACTTCAACAGTTTGCACCCACATAGCAACACAAAGTGAAACATACTGTTTGAGTACTAGTTATAGCATTAAATCAAAATGTACAGTACATCAAGGACAGAGATCCCACATCAGGAGCAAGCGCACAGTGGCTCCTGTTGTTGACCCAACAAATTGACACTCTAGTTTATGGCGCCAGTAACCACCCTAGGCTGTCGTCATGAGTTGCCAAGGCTATGGAAGCCTTCCAAGTTCCCCGACTCTGATCATATTTAGACAAGGTCATAAAAGACAGGGTGAGGATAGTAACCAATGATCCTAAGAGTGGCCTTAACCAGGTCTGAACAATTATACAGCATTAAGTGGGGAAGAGGACCATCAGTACACACAGGTTGGGAGTAGAGCCATTGGTGGTAGAGTCCTGGTCGGGGTTCTAGTCCTGGTCGGGGCACCGATCCTGTCCCGGTTGCCCCTCTTCCAGGCCAGCTCTCTGCTGTGGCCAGGGAGTGCAGTGGAGGATGGCCCAAGTCCTTGGGCCCTGCACCCCATGGGAGACCAGGAGAAGCACCTGGCTCCTGCCATCAGAACAGCGCGGTGCGCCGGTCGCAGCGCGCCTACCGCAGCGGCCATTGGAGGGTGAACCCACGGCAGAAAGGAAGACCTTTCTCTCTGTCTCCCTCTACTGTCCACTCTGCCTGTCAAAAAAAAAAAAAAATAATAGTTACTTTCATCTTTTTAGCCCCACCACTTAGCAGAGTTTGGTGCTCAGTAAGGGTTCAAGAAATGCCTATAAAAGACAACTGATATACTTCCTTAGAGTAGCTTAAGCTCTAAGATTAGGCCCCTTTTGTTGTGAAAATGGGTAGACAAGAATGCAACACAAAACTTTTTATTCCTATGAAAATACACTGTTAAATTAAATCAGCAGCATCTTTATTAAACAAATACCAATGTCCAAACCCAAAAGCAAATGACAGGCATTATCTTCGGTAATGGAGGCAACCCAGAGATCCAGCCACAGGTGAGTGGTTTTTACGCAGCCACTGAAATTGATCTTAATGAAGTCTGTGCATGACATGGAAATGAATAACAATCACTTTAGTAATATAAATTATATATGTATGGAAGTAAAGCCCTGATGGAAACATGGCCAAATTACATAGCCAAGTCATGATGACAGGATTGTGAATGTTATAAAAGAGAATAAGGATAATACAATACCTAATAAGAACAACACAAAAGAAATGAGTGCATATAGTACTAAATGAAAAAACAATATAAATATGCTCATAGTGTATAATTATAGACACATAAAAACTAGAACATGTGTTTAGGGTGAAAAGGGAGACTGGGAAAGAATATACCAAAATTACCAGGAAGTAATAAATTTGTGAGTTCTCTTCTTTAAATACATAAATCTCCACCTCAGTCCATTCTTTTCTTAACTAGAGATAAATTTTAAATCTAATCCATACAAGTATAATTTTATATTACATATAATCTTAAATTTAGTGTAACTTGTTAAAACGCCTAGTGATGACAAGACCATAATTTTGACACCATTCTTAGTGTGTGCAACGTAAACTATGTAATTGTATTTAATTCGTCTTAACACTTAGCTCTCTAGACAAGACTTCATGGTCTGTCCACTGTGAGCATAGTCTGATATCCTTCTCCTCAATTTCTGCCTTGTTACCTGCATTATCTTGGCTCAAGATTTCTAATGGCTTTAATCTTCAACCAAGCAGTTCCCTTGTTTGTTGGTTTTAGTTTTCTGTAGCCAGGACAACTATTGTCGCCATGGAGGTAAAACTATCTACTAGTGCTTTGTATAAATCAAATCAGGTTTCAATTGAGAAGAACCACAGCTCATAGCCTTGACATTTGGTCACATGCTGAAACCTGGAAAACGTAAATAAATTGGTTTAGGTCTTGCCAAAAAAGGAGTTCACTTTAAATTAAGCCTAGAGCAAATCTTGTGATTCTAGTCTCTCTAGGAACTTAGAGAAAGAATTAAATGGGTTTTATTAGTGTTGCAAGGATTGGAGATACCACAAGGTTGGCCCCAGTCTTATGTGGGCTGAAAGGACAATGGAATCCATTAGAAACAGCTAAATATCAGACAAATCATGAACTGAATGACTGCAGAGATGACACCTCCTCCAATCTCTCCCCATCCCACCGTGATGCCTGCAAGTTTGATACTTCTTTCCTATAGAAAACTAATAATTTTGTTTTACCTAATAACTGTAGGCAACCAGGGTCATTAACAAAAGATAGTAACTCTCTTGGGTTACTCCTTTTTCTTTGAAGTAACTTGACAAGATTCCTGTTATCAATGGATGACACCTAGAAAGACAATGAAGAACTTTATATATTTCTCATTGCTCCATTTCATTTCTCTGGCCTTGTATTTGGCCCAGTTCATACTGAGTATGCTTAAGTACTACTCTGTCAACTATTAGAAAAACCTGGGCAATACAAACTCTGCTTCTTGGATGCATAGTTGAGCTTTGCTCAAAACCAGCAGGCTCAGAGCTACAGGAAAGTAATTGGCGTGGGCGGGCTAGTAGCTGGGAAGTGGGCTTTTCGCAAGACGCCCAAAGCTGAAAGGGTCTTAGACCCACTGCTCGTAGGTAATGGAAAGACAGTCGCCCCCTTCGTGTCTGCTCCTTCCAGATAGTCGGATCCAAAAAAGCTGTTCTTTCCCACGCCCCTGCCTTGCCCTCCTGTTAAGATCGGAACACTGTTAGAGTGGAGTCTCAGTCAGGTACAGTTATATCTTATTTTTCAAGGATATATTCAGCTCACTAAACCTATTTTTCTATGTCCACTGGCCACTTAGTCTAAGAAATGAATTGACACATTCAAGATGTCTAGAAAATGTAATGTGTGTATTAGAATACTTCTGATATAGGACTTAATTGTCATTATATACTCATAAAATGTTTATTACAGCTTATGAGGCACTGTACATATCTCACAAATATATAAGAAATTAAAGAAAATATATTTAAGAGGCTTATAGTTCAGGCCATGAGGGACTCCTTGGGTTACTTTCTTAAAGATTTTATTATTTTCCATCCACTGGTTCACTCCCCATATGCCTCCAAAAGCCAGGGTTAGGCCAGGCCAAAGCTAGGAGCCAGGAGCTCCACACAAGTTTCCTACGTGGGTGGCAGAAATCCAAGTATTTGTACTGTCATCTGCTGCCTCCCAAGACGCATTAGCAGGAAACTATATTGGAAATACCTAGGCAGGCATTCCAACATGGAATGAGGTCATCCCAAGTCATAGCCTAACCTTCCACACCACAATGCCAGCTCAAGGCCTCCTTGCTTTGTTTCTGTGTCTTAATGAGCAATTCAATACAGTCCAAGCATAATGGTTTGATTACAGCTTTGCTTTCCTAATAAATAAATAATATACCCTCCCTTGAATCAGTCAAATAAATGTCTAGAGCTTGTAAGTGGTTTATACAGAGGCAATGTCTAATGAATTTATTGATGGATTCCCTAAGATCTCTTTATCTAGAAATTTACTAATCCATACATGGCAATAGCATATTCTGAAGTTTTCCAATAAGCCTGTCACTAATTTGAAACATTATTTCAGTTATCTACAAGGTTACTCAGGCATACCTTACTGAATTAAAAAGTAGCTTGGACAGGCAGGCATTTGGCTTAGTATTCGGGGCACCTGAATCCCATTATTAGAGAGTCTGGCTCCTCTACTTTCTATCTAGTGTCCTGTTAATATGTAGCTTGAGAAACAGCAGGTGATGACTCAAATATTTGACTTCTGCCACCCACATGAGAAACTTGAATTGAGTTCCAGGCCCTTGGCTTCAGCTTGGCCCAGTACTGGCTCTTGTGGGCATTTGGGATGTAAGATCTCTCTGTCTGTCTCTCAAAGTGTCCGCTTTGAAATAAAGTGAAATTTTTTAAAAAAGGAGTAGCTTTGACATTTATACCTCTACGCCCTCCATTACTAAAAGAATTTCCTCTCATGAGATAAATATCTTCCTCCTGTTCACTGTTACAGTTTTTCCCAGTGGTTCCTCTAATCATCTATATTCAAATTCCAATATTTTTACTGTTAGTTATTTCTTCTGCTATGCACCAGGATCTATAGTCTCTTCTTGTATGTCTTAAGTCCCGTAGTAGCATGGTAAAAGCTACCAAATCAATCAAACACTATTGAATTGTTATAAAGAAATACAGTGGCATATTTGAAAGCCTTTTAAAGGGCAGTTTCTTCTGTTCCCTTGGTAGTCTCACGTGGGTTGGTCTGACATCTTGTATAGTGACATAATGGCATTTAACTTGATCAGGAACTAATAGCACTTATGGCACTGACATGAGATTCTAGTCTGTAAAGAATTGGGGTAAAGTGCTAAGGGATTAAAATATGTTTCTTTTTCTAGCTTTTAATTTACAATTGAATGTCCAAGATACATTTACTCTATGATCACCATTAGTTTTGTTGTTGATATTATTATTCAGAGATAAATGATAATAAATTGAATATATGTACCTAGTATATATATATATGTATATAATGTAAGTAATTAAGAAAAACTAATGTGTTTAGTTTCTAACCACCTACAGGAATGCATAGAATACAATAAAACTAACTTTTGAATCATTTTCATGACCATTAGAGGAAAAAGGACATTAGTCTGTAACTCTCAAGTTTATACAGTTTAGAAGCATAACATCACAGGGGAAAAATTCGCAATTTTCAATTATTATTCTACAAAATTAACAAGTATAAACTCTCTCCCAAACTACCAAATGGGTAGTGAGCTTCTCACATACATGTGTTTCAGAGTCATTGTTTTTCCTCATTGTTGTAACAATTTTAATGTAATACCAAAATCTATAGTGAATATCAAGTATGGTCCTTGTTTAAATAAAAGAGATGCACCTAATCACTTCATTCCCCAATTCCATTAAATTTCAGAGGTGAGGGGCTGACGCTGTGGCATAGCAGGTTAAGACTACAGCACAGTGCTGACACCATATCTGGGTGCTGGATTAAATCCCGACTGCTCCACTTCTGGTTCAGCTCCCTGCTGATGGCCCGGAAAAGCAGTGGAGATGGCCCAAATCCTTGGGCCCCTGCACCTGCATGGGAGACCCCAAAGAAGCTCCTGGCTACTGGCTTCAGAGCAGCTCAGCTCCAGCCACTGTGGCCATCTGGAGAGTAAACCAGCAGATGGAAGACCTCTTTCTCTCTCTCTCCCTCTCTCTGTCTAGAACTCTGGCTCTTAAATAATAAATAAATAAATAAGTAAATAAATCTTTAAAAACAAGGTGAAGGCAGAAGAAAATAAATTGGTCAAATCTGTTCCCTTAGTCTGTTGAGTGACTTTTTTTAGGAGGCAGAGATAGGTTTGTAGATATAACTAAATAATGGATTGGGATACAAAAACAATGAAGCGCTTTGTGGAAATTCCTGGAACAACCTGTAAGTCATTGTTCTTTGATCCCCTATAGATTTCCTGCTTCAGTGGATAGGGTCATCTCCAGATTTCAAAAATGTGTTTAATGGCAATTGTTCCAGGTTATATACCTGGATAATTTAACTTATACACATACACACATGAGGGTACTTAAAAACTTTATGGAAAATTGAATTAAAATATATGCTTTTTTGGTGACAACATTCTTTAAATTCATGCATAACTTTTTGATAATACATATTTTCCATGTATTCTGGAAAAAAGTGTTTTGCTCCAAAATAAACTCATATTTTAAAAATATTTTATTTATTTATTTGAGAGGTAGAGTTACAGAGGGAGAGGGAGAGACAGAGAGGTCTTCCATCCACTGGTTCACTCCCCAAATGGTCACAATAGCCGGAGGTACACTGATCTGAAGGCAGGAGCCAGGAGCTTCTTCCAGGTCTTCCAGGTGTGTGCAGGGGCCCAAGGACTTGGGCCATCTTCTACTGCTTTCCCAGGCTACAACAGAGAGCTGGATTGGAAGAGGAGCAGCCGGAACTAGAACCAGCACCCATATGAGATGTCAGCACCACAGGTGGAGGATTAACCTACTGTGCCACAGCGCTGGGCCCAGTAAACTCATATTTTTAATTACAGTGTTCCAGGAACTTTCTGAAGTACTCTCAAATACATAGGAATATACATATCAATGTGTATTCATATAAATAGCGAGAATTTAAAAGCATACATTTTTATACTCAATATGTGATTATTTACCACATCATGGCCCATCCGTATTGATTTCCTAGGGACAGCCAATTTTAAATCAGAGCAACCTTGTTGAATAAGAAGACCTAACAGAGAAGCAGAAAAACATAACTGCTAACCTTCATAAAAGCAATTTCTAACATGGGAAATTACTTCTGTTCTCTTCTTAGTATGAGTGTCCATCTCAGTTTGATGTTTAGGAGTAATTGCATACTGTTTTTAAGACTTCCTTGGAGAGAACTCTTTTTAACCATAACATGTATTCATAAGGTCATGAAAGTCTCAGGGCCTTTGTAAGTTATCCTGTCTAATCATTTCTACTGTTTTTGTTGTTGTTTTTAGACTGCTTAATGATTTCAGGGCAATAGCTCATAAGATTGTAAATTAAATTATGTTGACATATCAACATTATGGATGGCTTTGTTTAAACTACAGCAGGCAATTTTTTAGTGAAGAAAACTCAAAGGATCCTCTGATCTTTCCTCTGGATGTCATTCAGTGACATATTCCACTAGATAATCTTATCTCTCTGGGGCACCATCCTGTGCCTTTCAAGATTCTGCACGATGTTGCTGTATACTGCAACTGACAATAACTCATGCAGAACCCATTTAACCTGGATTCATGAAGCAACCATTTTTTTCCAAATCTATTGGAAAAAGTTTATGTGGATATATATATATTTGGGTATGTTCCCATATTCATTAACCTCATCTACCTAAAATCAGGCTTCTGTAAGATGATATTGCAAATTATTGTGGGAATTTAGGCTAAAAGTTCTATGTTCATTTACTTTTGTGCTTTGAGAAAAACATTTACTTATTTATTTGAAAGGCAGAGTGGCAGAGAGAGAAGAAGAGATAGAGATTCTCCAGCAGCTAGATCACTCCCAAAATGTCCACAATAGCCAGGTCTGGGCCAAATTGAAGCCAGGAGCCTGGAACTCCATCCAGATCTCCCATGTATGTGTCAGGGATCAGTCCAGGTACTTGGGTCATCTTCCGCTGCCCTCCCAGGCGCATTAGTTTGGAAGTGAAGCACCCAGGACTCGAACTGACACTCTCACATGGGATGCTGCATCACAAGTGGTGGCTTAACTCACTGTGCCACAATGCCAGGCCCTGCTTTTGTGCTTTCTGATACACAATCCTAAATAAATGTAACTACCGGTTGGTCAAAGCCAATGGCAACTGTGGCACTTCTAGCCTGGTCCTCTTGTCTGTCACAGCCTTTACTGAAGCTGAGTCTTCTGACTCAGATTTTCTGTCTCCAAAGTCCCATGTTGTATGTCTTTTTCTCTCTATGCCCTGTACACATTGATTAAACTGGAAAAACAAAAACACCATGTGTTCTGTGCAAAGACAACATTAATTTATGGATGTTAGTGGTGTAGATACCAAGGGCTAATGTTAGAATCTATTAATTAGATTCATTAATTTTAATTTCAAGAGAGTTTCAATCAAAACCAAGTTGCACTCCTGTTACTTTGCAACCCCATAGCACAGTCTGCATAACAATTCGTGCTTTTCTTCAGGAACACATAGATTCATTCCACAAATATGTCATCTCTTCTCTAGACACTGTTGTAGTCTCTCAGAACATAAGAGCAAAACAGCCAGAAATGGTCCTAGCTACTAGTAAGATGCACTAGAATAGTGGCTAACAACCTACACGCAGGAGTCAGATTCAAATTCTCTATCTGCTATTCATTGACTATGTAGCTTTGTGCAATACATTTGGACTCCTATTTGCCTCAGTTTACTCATTTGTAAAATGGATGGATGAAACAACACTACTATGAGAACTAAAAGAATAAAAAAATATGTGAAAAAGTTAGAATAATGCCTTGCCCATAGTATAAACTCAATAAATGGCCATTATGATTTTTAGAGTAGAAAGAGTTTACAATTAGGGAAGAAGATGTGCAGCCATGTAATCATAACACAATGTGGTATGTGCCACAATAGAAAAGTCAAAGATGCCACATAACCCTAATTGGGGGTGCCATAGAAGGCTTCCTGGAGGAAGTGATGTTTAAGTTGCAACCTTTGAGGGAACTGAAATTAACTAGTTAAGGAAACATTGGGAGTGCAGGGGGACACTAGCTTCCACAGTAGGAAGAACAAAAGGCCTGAGAACAAGAGCATATTCAGGAATTGAATATATTGAAAATGCAAATTTTTGCTTTCGTTACTATAACTGAGCCAAGTTCATTCATTCTGATAACATGCATTGGACATTCTTTGTCCTTACACTGTTATGGAAATCAAAGGACTCTTGCAATTTAAAAAAAAAAAAAGTATCCCCAACAAGAACAGGTAATCTCCCTACCCTACCCCTCTTTTTCTTTTACTTTAAAAATTCAGAAGACTGCTCAAAATCTGCTCTTGGCTCCATATAAAAATTCCACTTATAAATATACTCAAACTATTTCTATAGTCACTACTTTATTCACCCAAGAGCCTATATCAACCCTCATATCTGAGGAAAGGGATTTTATACTTGGCTTGAGATGTTCACAGACTTTAAGTCTGGCTGCTGCCAACCAGAATTCTAGGATTCAAGATGCACAATTTGCATAGAACAATTTTTACTGAAAAAAAAAGTAATTTCATAGATAAGGTTTCCCTATTAAGAAGATCTGATAAAGGGTGAAAGTTGCAAAACACTTTTCTATGTAAGAAGGTACACTTCCTCATATTTTTCATTTGCCATAGAGTAAAAAGGTCTAATTCTGATGCATTGTCCTTCACTCTGGATCTCCATTTAAAAGATCCTACAAAAATATTAACACTTCCTGGCAGCTTAAGCAGGTCACAGCCTAAATGAGCTCTGAACAAGGATCCCAGGGGAAAGAACTATGTCATGCCTCCCCATTTCCAATACAAAAGAATTCAAATATCCCAGAAGTGAATGTTGTTCAATGGAAATGGTGCTGACAATGAGATAGAAATTGAGAAAATTCTTTATTATTAAGTGCTTTTAGATAGGCCTTTATTGCATCCAAGCCAAGTATTTCTGTCTGAATAGAAGTAAAAGGTAGAGCTTTAATGTTTTTAGTAGCCCATGAACTGATTTTGCTCAAGAAAACAAGAGAAAGAGGTAATCAGGTCTCTCCACAACCTCACAATATCATATCCTTCCTTGTTACGAGTGAGGCAAGTGCTTTTTACTTTATATGCAGTAAGAGAATATATATTGGGGAGTGCTTTAGTTGATTCCTGTTGGCCAACTTCATCTTTGGAACCAATACTAATTTGAATGCTAGCGAAAATATTCCTTATTCTAAAGCCAGAATTTAAAGACAGGTCATGACATTTGATAGATTCATCTGGTAACCTTATGAAGTATAGATTAAAAATAAGAAAGATTCTTGCACATGCCTTGAAAGATCAAATGGACAGTGTGAAACACATATTAAAAGACAAATCAATTTCATCAGAAAATAACAGGTATAAATGTGAAATACCTCCAAGAGGCTGATTATGGTCAAAATGTATGAGCACATCAAATTCCTGTCAGCGTTTTGGGATGAAAGTGAAGTAACCACTTTGAAGACTATAGGAGGAAGATTCCCACATTGGGACATGAAGAAAAAGCAACCGCATCTCCCAAATCCAAGAAAAAGAAAATATAACAGAATATCAGATAAGTGGTAGAGAAACTTCTAATACTTAACTTGCTCATACTGCACACATAGGGTCAGAAGAGTTATAGGAAGTCATCCATGTGAATATAACTACAAAGAAAGCCCTTTGAAGGCTTTTTCAAGCCACTGGTAAAGACACTGAACTTCTCAATAGACTAGAAATCTTCCAAAAACACTACCTATATGAGAGAAAGACAGAGGAAACAAGGAATAAAGCCATGCTGTGATGTGACTTCCGGAAAGTAAAATAATAATAGTGGTAGAAGGAAAATGAAGAAGAAAAAGTTACCCTTTTAGAACAGTTTCTAAAATGTGGAGCATCTCACTGCTTCTCACTTTCAGAAATTAGCCTACATCAAAATCAAGAGCATACATATGCCAGCCAGGCTCATTGCAGCCCTTGGTCTTTGCATTTTTCTCTTTTTCTCTTTCTCAGCATGCAGTGTGAATGCTGATCACACTGTGAACACTCAGTATCTTCCTAATACTCACATAGTAAACCTTATTTTTTTAAAAGAAAAAAAAAACTTGATCAGAAATCCAGACAGGATGGTCAATTAACCACCACGTGGGAAAGGTTACTGATAAAAAAACCAATCACCACTTCCTACATGACAAGCATGAGACTAAGGATGTTACATATATCAATTTTTTTAAAACTCACAAGAATCCTGTGACTTAGACACCACTATCATCAAACAAATGGAAAACCAGGCACGAACAGGGTAAGCAATTTGTTTAAGGTGGTACAAAGTCTGCAATCTTAGCCTTTTGTACCACACTGGGATTCTTGGGGGCCAAGAAATGTCTGGAATTGAAGAAAAAAGGATCCTTTATCATGGGCTATATCATAAGGAACCTGGGGCAGCTCCATACTCACAGCTCAAATCTGTGAGAATGGGATGGTACCCAAAGGGCTGTTACAACTAGATCTGTACTGTGTCTAAGGATTTGGATTCCTTCCACCAAGAGCATGGATCTAACCGAAAACCTTTATTATCTGATCAGCTATTACATGCTTAGACAAGCACTGTTGTCTTTTAGAGGATTTTCTAGTCATCCACCGCAGCACCTGTAGTTACTCTAACTGTTCTAACTCCATATTTTCTGGCAATAAAAACAGCAAAAAATCTTGCTCAAATGCATGATTGCATGCAGTTTTAATCAAAGTGAAAAAAAGAACACTCAAACCTCTACCAGCAGTGGATTGGCTTCTAGCATTTTCCCTACTTTTTCTTATGTTTATTGAATGGCTTCTGCCTTTGTAGACCTGACTGAGAACAACTTGACCGGGGGACTCTATTTTACTCACATGAAAATGTCAAAACATGTAAAAAAGTAATAAAAACACAGAAGAAATACTGAAAGAATTTATAATCTTTGTGGGTGCCTTGTTTCTCTGATGTTCATTGTCTGCACACACAATAGATTAATGAAAAGTGAAAAGAGTGGCCTATTTTTCATTTTTCTACACTATAACTAATAAAGAGCAATCTTAGCTGCCATTGATCAAAATGTAAACACATAATTTGAGTGATACTCACCAATAGTTTTCCTCTTTTCCTTAGTACGCAGATCCATAAAACGAGTCCCTTTGCTTCTGAATCCTAAAGGGTTCCTCGCCGGCAAGGACCAGGCTTTACTCATCGTTGACTCAGCAGCACTTAACCCAGTGACTGACAGTCAGAACGTGTTCATTGTCTGCCGAACTGAAATGAAAGGATGAGAAATGAATTGTCATAGGACCTATGAAGAGACACACATGAAGGCATTTAGCAATAGGCATTGTGGATTTTAAGTTAAACAAAGTTATTTTCCCAGAATATCTACCAAGTAATTGAACATGCTCATTTTTCAATCTCATCTACAGTTATTATTTTAGTACTTCCTAGGTTCTAAGCCCTGTAGTGGAAAGCTCAAATATTTGTGTTTTAGGATTCTTTTTGAAAGATTTAGGGGCTGGTTCTGTGGCACAGTAGGTTAAGCCTCAGTTTGCAATGCCAGCATCCCATATGTGCCAGGTCTGATCCAGCTCCCTGCTGATGGCCTGGGAAATACAGCAGAAGAGGACCCAAGAGTTTGGGACACTGCCACCTACATGAAAGACCCAGATGAAGCTCCTGACTCCTAGACTTATTTATTTATTTATATGAAAGTCAGAGTGACAGAGTTAGAGAGAGAGAGAGAGAGAGAGAGAGAGAGAGAATCTTTCACCTGCTCCATCACTCCACAAATGACCCAAAAGTCAGGTTTCCTAGGCCAAAGTCAGGAGCCTGGAACTCTATCCAGGTTGTCCACATGGGTGGCAGGGGCCCAAGTACCTGGCCGCAGGTACATTAACAGGAAGCTAGATCAGAAAAAGAGTAGCCAGGACTTGACTCAGGCACTCAGATACGGGATGCCTGTGTCACAAGAGGCAACTTACCCACTATACCAAAATACTGGCCTGTTTTCTGATTGTCATAAGGCCTAGGGAATACATATTATTACTGAGCAAAGTCAAATTCAGAGAAGTTAAATAACTTTCTGAAAATCACACAGTTAATACATGGTGAAGATCAGAATCTTAAATCTGTATGTTTCTGGAATCTACACTCTCATCATCATTTATGCTCCTGTCTGAAAATCTGAACTGAACCATGTGTATATGCTTTAAGAAAAGCCAATATACTGTTTAAACAATGTCAAGGAGGACTACATTGGACACATCAAAAGAATAAAACATCAAAGAGAAAATGTGAAGCATTATGAAGAGGGCTTTCCTGTGTCTGGGGTTGATTGGTTTGATTATATGTGTGTAGCTTTTTAAAAAACAACAACAACAAAAGAAAACATGAAACTTTAAAGATTCAATGAGAAAAACTAAAAGCCTCTGGAAACAGCTCATTCATGACAGTGTGTTTTTAAAAATAATCAGTAATCAGAGCTTGTAAGCAGAATGTCTTGGATGTAAGGTCAAACATAACACAAATACCTCTAAGAGTGATGTCTTTTAGTCTGTATATTGTGAAGTTGAATCCAAAGCTCCCTAGGTAACATATTCACTGAGATACAACATTTCTAGGAAAAATAAAGAAATAAGAAGTGTGTGTATGTATTTGTTCGTATACATGCTCACACACATAATTGTTGCTAATATATCAAATTCATAATTTCATCTATAATGAATAAATAGAATTTTATTAATCCTTTTCACACTTTGCTAGGCTGAAAGGGATTATGGTAAATGTCAAGACTTCTACCCTTTGTTTTCATTTAACAAAAATATTTTTCTATATTTTTATGACTTTTAAAAACAATTCAACACTCTGTACAACATCCTTTATGATGTCAATTGTGATATGAACAATTTTATCATGTCCATTTTATCGATGAGAAAACAGCAGCAGAAGACTTGTAGCAAACTGGAATCAGAACCACTTTCCTGGAAGTGTTCCTTTCTCTAGTAAGACACTGACCTTGGGTGGGACATTGTGGTGCAACAAATTAAGCTGCTGCCTGCAACACTGGCATTCCATATGAGTGCCAGTTCAAGTCCCGGCTGCCCAGCTTCCCATCCAGCACCCGGCTAATATACCTGCTAAAGAAGCAGATGGTGTTGGGGCCGGTGCTGTGGTGTAACAGGTAAAGCTGCCGCCTGCAGTGCCACTATCCCAAATGGGCATCAGTTCATGTCCTGGCTGCTCCACTTCTGATCCAGCTGTCTGTTGTGGCCTGGGAAAGCAGTAGAAGACGGCCCAAGTCCTTGGGCCCCTGCACCAGCATGGGAGATCTGGAAGAGGCTCCTGGCTCCTGGTTTCAGATCGTCACAGCTCTGGCTATTGCAGCCAGCTGGGGAGTGAACCAGTGGATGGAAGACCTCTCTCTGCCTCTGCTTCTCTCTCTGTTTAACTCTGACTTTCAAATAAGTAAATATTAAAAAAAGAAGAAGAAGAAGCAGATGGTGGCCCAAGGACTTGTGCCCCTGCCATCCACATGGGAGACCTGGATGGAGTTCCTGACTCCTGGCTCCTGGCTTTGACCTGGCCTAGCCCTTACTGTCACAGTCATTTGGGGAGTGAACTAGCAGATGGAAGATCTCTCTCTCTCTCTCTCTCTCTCTAACTCTGCCTTTCAGACAAATAAAGTAAATCTCAAAAACAACATTGATCTTCATATTTTCTTGGTCTAACCTTCCTGCTTAAGTGCCTGCATATTGAATTTCTAGTCTGCCTGGCAGTACAGAAATATTGACTACTGTTGAACAAGTTGCCAAAGCAGTAAGAAGAAAGGAAGGAAGGAAGGAAGGAAGGAAGGAAGGAAGGAAGGAAGGAAGGAAGGAAAGAAGGAAAAGAAAGAGATCAAATCAACACATGCCCACAAAAGACCAAGGAATAAAAATCACCCAACCACTTGTGCAATTTTAAACTGAGAGTTTCTCCATTAATGGAATCTAGATCATCAAGACATACATTTATCCAGCTACCCCATCCCTCATACTTTCTTTTGCACCACTGACCTTAAGTGCTACTAGGAGGCACTAGAATGATGCCAGGATCGAGTGTTGTTTGGCGATTAGCATAAAGGAATCTGTGAGCTCTGTTCTATGTTCTTAATATTTCTACAAGCTCCTCCCCACACTTGAAGCATGAAACTTCTTGTTCGTTATACACATTTCTATCTCCAGCAAAATCTTTCCTTTGTTTAATTTTTAAATATTATTTTGGGAAAATACAAATTCCTAGAGGTCAAAAGGATAGCCATTTTAGAACAAAATGGAATCTTCCATATCCAAGTTGGAATGATCAAGAGAAAAAAATACATATCTCCTAAGCTGGCATTAGTATGTATGAAGACAATGTTAAAAGCTTTGCAAAACATGAAGAATCAAGCCATCTCTGCAATTACTGGAAGAGATTTCCAATTCATCAAGTAGTATTTAATTACTTTAAAGCTTCAACTTAAAAACAAATCCAACAAAATGATAGCATTGAGGGGTTTTTAATCTTTTTTTTTTATCAAACTCCTTAACAGATTGGTCTGTGAATGGAACATAATCAATCTGAAGTTTTCTAGGATAATTAACCATTTGAAACACTGAGATTTCTGTATTGGTCAACTCACCAAGCAGAAATATGCATCTTTAAGTCATCGAGGTGTACTGATTCACTGACCTGTGATTGTTTTTCTATGGGAAAAATGCAATTAGCAGTTGGATAAAACTTTTCTAAAAATCCCATAATTTTAACTCAAATCAAACTTGACTTGCTTTCTGTTTTTCTCCTGAGGGACTGCAATACAGCTGCTGTAGGATCATCATGAGATTAACAACCTTGCTGAGATTTTTAATACGATGTTAGATGGTCAGGGCCAAAAAAAGCACTCTTTGTAGGATAAGCTGTGATTTGTGTGTGTGTACTGATAGAAGCAGTCTGTCAGGATTGTACTTGACCTCTTAGCTTAACCTGCCACTGGGAACTTTAAATTTTAAGTTCAAAGTTGAAAGTAGTTGCAAGATATTCAGCTAAATTCCCATTACTGAGATATGGATTTTATATATAGTTTTTTCTAGCATACATTTTGTTGGCTTTTTCTCTGAACCTACTACTGTAGCATTTCCAAACTTCTTGTTACATGCCCTAATATTCAAATTTTCCTGAAAGTTCCCAAGGATATTTCACATATGCTCATGAATCAGCTTTCCATGTTCTCTATGCTCTGCTGCCCCCACCTCCTGGTGATATATTCTGCCATTTTTTCTTGTGTCCAAAGAGGAGTCACTGCCACTGGACACCGCCATCTCTCTGTGGGTGCTGCTGTCTCTGTCAAGATCTGTTATGACATTTACTCAGTACTGCTATTTTGTAGCATATCGGTGCATGTTCTTTGGATAGTTCAATATTTCTTAAGCCCCACATATTCACAGTAGAAGTGGAGACAATACTTTCTTCCTAGATAAATGTCAGAATTTTTCTGCACATGAATGCTTCACAATATTTCAGATTGTTTAGTTAAGCTGTTATTTTTATGTTTTTCCCCTACTTAAAATAAATTCTCCCACCAGCATCTCCAACATAGCAAAGATGATTTGTTTTGCGATGTGAAGAGTCTACAGGAAAGAAAAAAGTGATAAACACCATGTTTTACAGAGGTTCACATACGTCAAAATGTTTCTCCTTTTAACACAATGACTCAGCCCCAAGTAGCAATAGATTTTTGGTAGGTAGTGTCCCAAAAGCTGGCACTTCTCAGAAGCATGAAGGAAGGTGGAAGCAATTGGAATGGAGTGTTGGTGAAGTTCTCTGTTCTCACATGGAGTGGCTAATGAGCACAGGCATAAAGGCAAGAAGGGAGTGCCCAAATTCCACAAGTTCAGCGCGCTTTCAATTTTACTTTGTTTCTCTGTCACACAAACCTCTATCAGGCTTACTCTCAAAAATGTTGTGTAAAGACAGCCTACTCCTGTACAGTAGTTCTCAGTGTTTTTGTATCTAAACTGTTCACATGAACAAGACATTCTGTCCTGTCTCACTTCCCACAGTGATTTCTCCAGGAAGCTCATCGGGCAGGGGAGGAGGCTGTAAGAAGCGTGGGCAAAGAATATGCATCAAAGAATCTGAACCTGGAGGACATATCTGTAATTTGAAAAATGTCAGTCCCTGGAATTTTTTATAGGATGACATCTTCACCTTTGCTTCATGGAATCACTGATATAGTCAAAGTATTTTTTCATATATAATCCAGGCCATTGTATTAATCCTTGTTTTACTATTACATTTGGATTTCACTTGCTATTTTTTGCTTTACTATTTTTTTAAAGTTTATTTATTTATTTGTAGTTGAGAGAGAGAGACAGAGACAGAGAGATCTTCCATTTACTGGTGCATACCTCAGAGGCCTGAAATTATAGAGACTGGGCCAGGTAGAAGGCTGGAGCCTGGAACTCAAACTGGGACTCTCACATGGGTGGCAAGAGCCAAGTACATGATCCATCACTTGCTGCCCCCAGGGCATGCACTAGCAGGAAGCTGGATTAGAGGCAAAGTATAGACTCCAATCTAGGCACTCCAATATGGGATGCAGCTGCTGAGCCACAGCTCTCACCCTTTTTTGCAAAATGTTTGCTCTACAGAAGTTTTACATGTTGTAATATTGGCTTGCTTTTTGCTGCTTTGAAATACTGTTTTGTTCCAGTTTGGGTTCCAATTCATTCATTTCTCTTTTTGAACAACTGATTAAGTCCAACTACATTCAACAGGCTCTCACACTTCTCTGGGCCACCAAACACCCACAGTGATCACTTTCAGACAAGATAACAGACAGCTCCTATGCCCCATAGCCTACCTATTCACTTCACAGGGATCCTGTGAAACCGAGCTAACCTCACCACTTTGCAGATAGCTCCAGCTTGCTGTTTTGCTGTCCTCAGGTGCAACTCTCTGTGTGCTCCTGTGTGACAACCTTCCCTCATTTGAAGGTATAAGTAACAAAGACTCCTGCCTTTCATTTATCCAAAGTGACATTGTATTGTGTCCTGCCATCACAAGTCTTATTATCTTAAAAGACATATTTTTATCTAGTAAGATTTATCTCGTCCTTCAATTGTATTTGATTTTACAATGATCTTCCTAATCAGATATTTATAGCAGAATAATGTGTGACTTGGAGTCACATTTGTCTGAATTCAATTCCCAACACTGATTATTTGTGTTACCTAGAGCAAAGTCCTTTCTCTGAATAACTTTTATTTCTAAACTAAAATTATCAGTAATATTGCCTATTTTCAAGAGTGTCATGGTAATTACTGAAAGATACAATATATGTAGGACTCTTTACACACTACCTGGCACATAGTAAGTATTGAATAAATGATAGCTATTCTTATTAATGTGTATATATTTTAGATATATAATTTCCTGATTTCACTAGGTTTTTATTTATTAATTACCTCTCTTGTTCTCCTAAAGTTTATTTTGTAGAATAGCTTTCCCAAAAGATAATCGATTGTCCTAATGGGATTTTTTAATTAATCCTTTCATTCCCTAAAATTTATTAATCTTTTTAAAATCGATCTTTTAAAGTTAACTTCAGAGACACAAAGGGAGATAAAGAAACATGCACACACATAAGCCCCCATCCTCTGGTTTACTCCAAAATACCCACAACTCTAGGCAAGGGGTTGAAGCCTGGAATCTGAAACTCAGTTCCAGTGTCCTACGTGGGTGGCAGGAACCCAGTCACTTGATCCATCACTACCACCTCTAGGGGTACACATTAACAGGAAGCTGGAATTAAGAGTCAGAGCAGGGTATCAAAGCCAGGTACTCCTATGTAGAACATGGGTGTCCTAAGCAATGCCTTACCTACTAAGCCGAAAACACCCACCCCTGTAATTCCACCTTTACAATATACTCATGAGTTCTAAGATTTAAGATATTTTTTTGTGTGCTATCTATTTTAGCTCATTGACCTAATTATTCTTGTATTAACATAACACTATTGGGGCCCGTGCTGTGGCTCACTTGGTTAATCTGCCTGAGGCGCTGGCATCCCATATGGGTGCCGGGTTCTAGTCCCAGTTGCTCCTCTTCCAGTCCAGCTCTCTGCTGTGGCCCAGGAAGGCAGTGAAGGATGGCCCAAGTGCTTGGGCCCTGCACCCACATAGGAGACCAGGAGGAAGCACCTGGCTCCTGGGTTCGGATCAGCACAGGGCTGGCAGTAGTGGCCATTTGGGGAGTGAATCAACGCAAGATGTTTCTCTCTGTTTCTCTCTCTCTCTCACTGTCTATAACTCTACCTGTCAAATAAAAAAATAAAATAAATTTTTAAAAAATAACACTATTTTAGTTATTGAGATTTTAAATAACTTTATGGGCTAATGGCTTCCTTAAGTATTCTTCCATTTTACCATTGATGATAAACTTCAGTATAGTTACACTATGTGAAAAAACTATCTTTCTTCGTAATTTTATTGTAATTGTATTAATCCTAAAACTGAATATCGAATAGGCTGAAATCTTAATAACCTTTAATACCTCCATCTAGGAACCTGTCTCTAATTATGATGTAGCCTTTCTCAGAAGATATTTAGGAAGCTGTATGAGGAGTTAGCTGTATTCTATTCCTGATTTTTTTCTAACTTGCTACATGCCTTTGGATAAATGTCATAATCTTTATACAATTCATATTCTGGAAAGTTCATGGCATTTACAATAAGATTAAATGAGTTAAAGTTGCATTATAAAAGTAAAGAGCTAACCATTCATAGGGAAATAAGATGATGTTACTATTATTTAAAAAATGGCTATTTTCATCAGTGATATTTCTTATCTCAAATAAAGGATCTCTAAGAAAATCAGGGAAACCCAGGGATCTCAATATTGATCACATTTTCAAAAGTATTTGCCACTAGCCACTACTAATAACATGCTAATATTTCCTTATGGTGAAGATATTTCATCACTAATCACTATACCAGATATAAAAAAAAAATCAATCACACATTTTCATAGTCCTTAAATCTTGAAGGAACCTTCAGAGTCATATCTTAGTAAGGAGAAATACCTATACTTAACTATTTCTAATAATAATAAATTTCTACCTTATAATTATTTTTATTATTAAAATACTTTTTATTCTAAAAATGCTTATTTATTTTCAGCTAAGTGAGAGGGAGAGAGAGAGAGAGAGAGAGAGAATCTTCCATCTGCTGGTTCACTCCCCAATGCCTGTAAAATCTGGGTCTAATCTGAAGCCAGGTGCTGAGAACTCCACCTGGGTCTCCCACATGGAGGGCAGAGGCCCAAGCCCTTGATCCATCATCTTCTGCCTCCTAAGATACATTAATGGGAAGCTAGATCAAAAGCAGAGTAGCTGGAACTCAAAAATCAGCACACCTATATGGGAAATGGGCATCCCAAGTGATGGCTTAACCCACTTGGCCACAACGTCTGACCCTCATTTTTAAATATTCTTATTGCACTGAAATCCATCTCCCTGTAGCTTTTACCTATGTGTAGGTACTATGAGAACAGGAAGGTAAAGTATCTAATCTAAATGGGAAGGAGCAGTCAAGTAGTGAGTCTCAGAGGAGGTATGGCTGAAGCTGAATCTTGAAGGGGAAGAGGTTAATTCATTCCAAATTGAAGAACATCACTGCTCTAACAAATAGATTAAGATGGGGAAATATGCAAGTAACTGGTATCTGACGGTCTTCTGGGCTAAGTTGGAGAGTTTAGGTTTTATTGATAAGGGAAAATCATCACAAAAGTCTTTCACTTCATTTATTATTTGGTTGTAGTCTTTGGACCTACACAAAATCATTTAAAATGTTTCTTTCGTATCAGAATCCTCATTCAGTTACCTTGAATTCATTCTTGTTTGTTAAAGTTTATTTTAACTTATAACACCCAGAATTAAATCAGTACTTCAGATGTGATTTAATGGCACAAAGTAGAGTGGAATTATTTTCTCTCATTGACTCTATATGAAACTTCTTTAAAGGAAGATTGAAATTAGTTTTGGTTGATTTTAAAATTGTAGTGGCAACAATAGATCAGTCAGTAGAGTCTGCTGCATTGCACTAACAAAGAAGTAAAAAATTTCAGTGACTTAACACAACAAAAGATTATTGCTCATACGGGATATCCAATATGGAAAGACATGGAATAGTCTGTTCACTGTTCATTCAAGGATACAGGCTGATGGAAACACCATCACTAACCATATGCTGTGGCATTGTAGTTTGGATATTAGTTTGTGTGTCCCCAAAGGCCCATGTTTTAGGAGTTTGGGTCCCGAAGTCTATGTCAACACTTAATAGATTAATGTTAATGATTGATGGATTAAGAGTTGAGACTTAATCCAATGTGGTGTCTGAAGGTGAAGCCTTTGGGAAGTAAATGATTGGATTAAGTTGCTGGAGTGGAGCGCCCATTATTGAATCATTTTAGTTTTATAATGAGAGACACTTTGACATGGACGATGAAGGTACTCTCTGTCTCTCTACTTTCTGGCTCACCTTGCTGTCATTCCACCATCCCCCAACCTCAACAGATGCCTGAACTAATGGGGGCACCTGATCATGGACTGTGAGCCTCCCAAACTGTAAGCTAATATAAACTTTCTTACTTGCTAAGTAACTCCTCTCAGGTGTTTGTCATAATGATGAGAGCTGACTAATACATATGGTTTGGATGTTGAGTGTCCCTCCCAAGATCCATTGTTAAAGGTATGATTCCTAGGGTGCTGCTTTTGAGAGGTTGTGGAATCTTTAGGAGATGAGCCTAGTGGGAGGTCCTTAGATCACTGAGGGTTTCCCCTCAGGAGACCATTCACTCTACATTGTTATAAAAGCCTGTGTTTGGCCCTATCCAGCTCTCTCCTTGCCATGTAATCTTTCCAAAATATGTGTTTCAACATCTGCCATGCGGCCTTTGCCAGAGCTTGCCCCATGTCGTTTGGATGTTCAGACTCCAAAACTGTGAGCTAAACAAATCTCTCTCCTTTTCAAAAGTACATTGTCTCAGGTATTTCACTGTAATAGCAAAAAACTGAGTATGAGTAACCCACTATACATGCTTACTTGCTTTTTTTAAAGATTTTATTTATTTATTTGAGAGATAGAGTTAGAGAGAGAGAGAGAGAGAGAGAGAGAGAGAGAGAAAGGTCTTCCATCTGCTGGTTCACTCCCCAGATGGTCCCAATGGCCAGAGCTGGGTCAATCTGAAGCCAGGAGCCAGTAGCTTCTTCTGGGTCTCCCACACAGGTGCAGGTGCCCAAGGACTTGGGCCATCTTCTACTGCTTTCCCAGGCCACTAATTGAGAGCTGGATTGGAAGTGGAGCATCCAGGTCTACAACCGGCTGCAGGCAAAGGATTAACCTACTGTGCCACAGCACCGGTCCCCATACTCAACAAGAAATAAGAAAGAGAAAGGGGTAAATTGTGCATTGGTGCTTTAAGTTTCCAAAGCCTATCAATTTTCTTCACTTAAATGCAAAGTGACTAATGATAATCCATCCTACCGTGAACCTGGAAAGAGGGGACAACTGTTCACAGTTCTGATGACTTCTACCAGCTTACCTAGATGATAAGAAGCTTGGGAGAAATTCCGTGCTCCAAATGATTTTTTCTTGTTTTGGCATAGATGACTGCCAAACCAGACCTTACTTTTTATCAAATCCTGCTTCTTGTTTAAAAGTACTACTGGAATTTTACCTGTTTGGACTCAGTCTATTGAAGTATCTTGGTAATATCATTTAGAAACATTACTCTGACACATACTATGTAACACTCACAGCTTTGGGTCAGCTTCCAAACTATCCCATACATAATCTGTGTCCTCAGAAACCTGTACAGGGGACCTCATTTTAAGTTGATATTGATCAATCAATTTATTGATTATATTATAGTAAGATAGCTCAACCAGTTCTTTTTATTTATTTATTTATTTGACAGATATAGTTAGACAGTGAGAGAGAGAGGTAGAGAAAAAGGTCTTCCTTCCGTTGGTTCACTCCCCAAATGGCTGCTACGGATGGAGCTGCGCCGATCTGAAGCCAGCAGCCAGGTGCTTCCTCCTGGTCTCCCATGCGGGTGCAGGGGCCCAAGCACTTGGGCCATCCTCCACTGCCCTCCCAGGCCACAGCAGAGAGCTGGACTGGAAGAGGAGCAACCGGGACAGAATCCGGCACCCATAAGGGATACCAGCAGTGCAGGCAGAGGATTAACCAAGTGAGCCATGGCGCTGGCCCTCAACGAGTTCTTAATGTGTCTAACTGAAACCATATGAATCATATTTTACCGTAAGACTATAAAATTATTTTCTGAGATTTTTCAATTTTTTTTCTCAATTCAAAATATTCTAGGCTGTGTTGTCCTGATCTAGCAACCTAGCTGCCCTACCTTTAAAAGAATCAAGTTTAATTTATCATGTCATGTTATGGTCTGTGACCCCACATTAACTCCTAGTGATTATTCTCATTCTTTTCTAAATTTTACAAGCTATATTAAAAAGAACTCATTTTAAATTTGTATTTTTTTAACCTAAACCTAGTAATTCTGGTCCATAGTTTCTAAAAATTGCCTTTCTCTCCTCACTTTTGAAAATCAGGACATATGTCCCCATTGCCAATACTTAAACTTCTTTCTTGTCTTACATGAGTTCCCAATGGTTATTTACATTGGCTCTGATACAAATCTGCACCTTTTTAGGTAGAGCTTTTAGGAGAAAGGTGGACTCATTTAAATGCCACTGGAATTTTATTGGGCTTTAAATGAAATCTCTACGATATTTCTATAATGTTTGTTCTAGATTTTTCATTTGGAAAGGCATTTTACTTGCTGGATGATGCTTCAGTAAAATAGATTTGAAGCAGCTCAAAGTTCTCCCTCTCATGTGTTAATATTTATCATTTTCCCTATTCAATGAACGTTTTTGCTCTTTTTGCTTTAAAAATCACTCAAAAAACTCCTTCATATTCCCTAACATTTTTCAAAAGTTTCAGTTAGTTGTAAGTGTCAGGATTTTCAAAAATATTTGTAGAATTTGTGACAATCTTATATTCTGGTAAGTGGAAGCTTTTTTTTTTCTTTTAAAATCCAAATATCTTCTTAAAAAATTATCACCAATACGTATCATGCAAAATGTAGATGGGTTTTTTCATTGTTGTTGTTGTTGTTTTGGCTTTCTTGCTTGCTTCATCAACTTGTAGTTCCTACCTATTTTACTGGGTTATTTCTTTCTTTACATTTAAGACATAGCAGAACAAAAGCAGAAATATCCCTAAGTATACATAAACAATCCCAGAGATGCCTTCTGTCTATACAGAGATTTCCTTCAAACCAGTGTTGTTCCAATAGTGCATAAAATAAAACAAACTATGGTTATTGAGTTTAACCTGTATCTCTACTTCATCAAGAAAAATGAGAGTCATATTTGCTATTTGTTAAATATTTCTTAGAGATTCTATGGAGTTTCTGTCATTAATATATCTGAGTGTTCAAAATAAAGGGATCAATTCCAAGAAAGATTGCTGATAATTATAACCAGGAAGAAAGGCAAATATTAATGAGTATAATTATAATTATCATAATAACTTTATAATAATAAATTATATGGATAATTGAGAGCTATAATTATAATTATAATAAAATAATCATTATAAAATCATGTATATAGAGATTACTGGTTACTATGTATTATTTTAAGTGCTCCTTATATTCAATATTTTCTCTTCATGACAACATAATTAGATATTAAAAGCTGCAGAGGAACAAGGGGCAAGATCTCTTTCTTGCATAAAGTGAGGTAAGGGGTCAAAACTGGGAATCTCATGTACAGCTTTATCCTTGAATGACTACGTTCAACTTTAATAAATACTTGTACTACAAAAACTCTGCCTTCAAAGTGAGATGATAAGAAAAGTTTTTATTCTCAGCCTTCCTTTAGAAGAAAAAATGTAGTCATTTATTGTTAATTTTTGATGAAGTGTCAGGTTCACACTTACACTACATGCAAGGTCTTGGAATCCTCAGAGACATCGATGTAAAGCAGTCTGTGACAACAATGCCCAAGGCACCTGGGAGACACAGTACAAAAAGGTAATGTGCTAAAATCAAGTCTAAATGATAGATTTTAAGAAGAGGAAAGATACACCTCAAATAAAGGACTAAGATATCGGAAAAAATGGCAGACCAAAATATTGGTTAATGCTGTTCATCTAAACTGGAGCTTAATAAACTTTGATCCACAGACCAAATGCAGCCCATTCTTTTTGTAGGTTAAGTTTCATTGGACTATAACCATGCTTATTGCGATGATTAATTTATGTTTCGACTTGACCAGGCCATGAGGTTCCCAGACATTTGGTCAAACATTCCTTTACATATGTCTCTGTGTGTTAGTAGATTAGATTAACATTTGAATTGAGAATTAAGAAACAGTGAAGCAGATTGCTCTGTCGTGTGGATGGACCTTATCCAATCTGTTGTTAAACCTGAACAGAGCAAAAAAGATTAACCTTCCCTGGAGTAAGAAGACACTCCTTCTGCCTGACTGCCTTTGAGTTGGGACATTGGTTTTTTCTTGCCTTTACACTTGAACTGAAACCCTGACTCTTCTGCTAACCTTCAGACCTGAGGTATACCATTAATTCTTTTGGATTCTCTGCTCACTGAGCTTTTGTATCTTGCTGGGCTCCATAACTGTGTGAGCCAAGGCATCATATGTCATGTATTATATTTATAAGGAAAGTTCAAACAGTTTGTGAAAAATTAAATAAATAAGTAATTTAGTTTTGGTGATTTTTTTGCAAATTTTATATATTTTCATTTTAAATGCAAAGAGACAGAAACAGAAAGACAGAGAAAGAGCATCCATCTGTTGGTTCACTCCCCAGATGCTTACAATAGCCAATCTGAATAGCCAGAGGCCTGAAATCTTTTTTTTTTTTAAACTTTTATTTAATGAATATAAATTTCCAGTGTACAGCTTATGGATTACAGTGGCTTTCCTCTCCCATAACTTCCCTCCCACCCGCAACCCTCCCCTCTCCCGCTCCCTCTCCCCTTCCATTTGCATCAAGATTCATTTTCAATTCTCTTTATATACAGAAGATCAATTTAGTATAAAGGTTTCAACAGTTTGCACCCACATAGACACACAAAGTGAAACATACTGTTTGAGTACTAGTTATAGCATTAAATCACAATGTACAGCACATTAAGGACAGAGATCCCACATGAGGAGCAAGTGCACAGTGGCTCCTGTTGTTGACCCAACAAATTGACACTCTAGTTTATGGCACCAGTAACCACCCTAGGCTGTCGTCATGAGTTGCCAAGGCTATGGAAGCCTTCCAAGTTTGCCAACTCTGATCATATTTAGACAAGGTCATAAAAGACAGAGTGAGGATAGTAACCAATGATCCTAAGAGTGGCATTAACCAGGTTTGAACAATTATACAGCATTAAGTGGGGAAGAGGACCATCAGTACACACATGTTGGGAGTAGAGCCATTGGTGGTAGAGTAGAGGTTATGATTACAAAGGAATGAGGCCCAAGTACGCTAGACAGGGTCTAGAACAAAGGACAGAGTCATTCTTAGAGGAGCTAAGAAAGGTGCTGTCTAAGCTACAATTAAGTTTTCTGATTGAGAGGCAAATAGAACCTGATAGAAGGGGCTTGATAATAATCTGGTGGGCTTTAGGCCTTGTAAGTTAAGAGGCCCAGACCTATCTATCTCTTCACATGGGGTATATCCTAAGGGAGGTGTGAACCTCCTAGGGGAAGGCACTCTGTTGACTTTCATTACTTGGCTGGCCTGGGAGGAGAGCTGGCCAGGTAAAGGCAGGTGGCAACTCTAACAAGAAATTTACAGTTCTGCCTGCAATGTTGCTGACCCTACTTGACCTCACCCTCAGCTGCAGTGGTCACTTTGGAAGTTGGGCTGAGTGAAGGGCTTTTCAGCTTAGAGCCAATAAGATCTGTGGCTCTGACCTGGGCATCCTTCGACTCCAGGGCAGGTCCATTTCCAGTGATCCAACTCTTGGCAGAGCTGCCAGGGCTCTTCACAAGCTGACTTCTGCTGAAGCCCAGGCTTACCTCATTGAAAGCCACTGCAGTGGACTGGCCTGTTGGGTCTCCTTGAGGGCAGATCACTGTATAGATCAGCCATTAATAGGCCTGCCACCCATTGCTTCTGATGCCTAGCTTTCTTTTCCTCCTGGTTTGTGTTAAAGCAGACCAGAGGATGCAAGTCAAGGGAGTGCCCGTGTCCCATCTCTAATCTTCGGTGGCCTGAACTACAAGTCTATAGTCACAGGCATGTTCTGTAGTAGTTTTTCTAAGGTAGACAATGCCCATGAGGAAAATTATATTCTCACTTTAAAACTTTCTTTCCCTTTGGTCTGAAAGGGAGGTTTTTTCTACTTACTGTATACTTTGCTGATGGCGAAGTGAATCTAGCTATGAGATTATTATTTAAGTTCTTATTTTGGCTATGCTATTACAGAAAAATGTTAGCCATCTCTTTTATAAGGTCTAAAGATTAAATTGTGCGTCCTACAGATTCCTTCATAATAGATTTAGTTTCCTATCTTGAAGAGAATAGAGAAATGAAAGAACAAGTTGGGCTTAGAATAGAGAAATGAGGGAGCAAGTCCTAGATCGCTTGCTGACAATAGCAATATCACATGAATACTTAGCAAACAGTTTCAACCATTAGATAACAACTTAAGAAAACATTTACCAGAAGGTCCAATGCCTTCTATAAATTTTAAGAATCATGTATTTGAAAATACCTCTTAAATATCTAACATGGTGTAGTTTGTTTAACCAGCAAACTTAAGCACAACCATATAAAATGTTTTTAGTTTCTTTCTACCTACAAGTTTAAAACATATGATACATAGATTCAGGTCACTCAAATTAAAATGTATCTTTGATTGATTTTAGCAGCTTAAATTTATGGACAATCTTATCTATAAGCCATTTAAAATAAGACTCTTAATAAAATTTCCCCATGTGGACATACAATATGTACACACATTTAACATAGCATAATAGACCAATATAGCGTTTTTAATAATAGCTTTTAAAATCTTTAACTCTTTTTGTAGATTGCCAATTGATTTGAATTGCTTTTTTAGTAACCTCAGTTAACCATACTTTCTCTCAGTTGGTACTGTTAATACATTATTGGCTTCATCTGTTTACAGAGCCATCCCAAAGTACTGAATACAATGGAAGTGGCTGGAAAAAGTCCATAGGAACCCATAGGAGGACAGCTACACACAGAACCAACAACGCTTTAGTTTTATGAGCAGCAAATCATATATAACTGTGGATGACAAAAGACTTTAAGTCGCCATGTTTAAAATTATAAACTCATAGACCAAATTTGATCTTGTTACAAGGTGATTATTCAAATCTTTGAAAATAAGCACATATTTACATAACCCATAGATCTTAATAAAAATTCAGCTGTTTTTGAACAATTAGAATTTAACAGACATCAAGAGAACACAATAGATTACTTTAACACATTGCTTTAACAGAGCATTAGAGTTTAATTCTATGTCAAAGATAAATTGAGCTTCCTGTGATCTTTTGCTGTGAGGTTTCCTTCCTTTACCTTCTTTCATATTGGTGACCATGTTTCTGTGTTTCTGTGTGTAACACATCTTTAAGCATCTTTTGCAGGGCAGGATGAGTGGCAACAAATTCTTTCAGTTTCTGTTTGCTATGAAAAGTCTTAATTTCACCTTCATTCACAAATGAGAGCTTTGCAGGATATAGTATTCTGGGCTGGCAGTTGTTCTCTCTTAGTACCTGGGCTATGTCTCGCCATTCCCTTCTAGCTTGTAGGGTTTCTGATGAGAAGTCTGCTGTGAGTCTAATTGGAGATCCTCTAAGAGTAATCTGACGTTTCTCTCTTGCACCTTTTAGGATCTTTTCTTTGTGTTTCACTGTGGTGAGTTTGATTACAACATGTCGTGGTGAGGATCTCTTTTGGTCATGTTTATTAGGGGTTCTATAAGCTTCCTGTACTAAGATGCCTCTGTCCTTCTCCAAACCTGGGAAATTTTCTGCTAGTATCTCACTGAAAATGCCTTCTAATCCTTTCTCCCTCTCCATGCCTTCAGGAACTCCTAGAACTCGAATGTTGGGTTTTTTAATAGTATCCTGTAGATTCCCGACAATATTTTTTAGATTTCTGATTTCTTCTTCTTTTCTTTGGTTTGCCTGTTTCCTTTCCTGTTCTCTGTCTTCTAAGTCCGATATTCTCTCTTCTGCTTCGCCCATTCTGTTTTTAAGGCTCTCTAATGTGTTTGTCATTTGATCTATTGAATTCTTCATTTCATTATGATTTCTCGTCACTATCAGAGTTTCTTGTTCCACTAGTTGTTTCATTTCATTTTGATTCCTCCTTAATATTTCATTTTCACGAGAGAGATTTTCTATCTTGTCCATGAAGGATTTCTGTAGTTCAAGAATTTGTTTTTGAGAAGTTCTTAATGTTCTTAGCAATTTTTTGAGATCCGCTTCTTGCATTTCTTCGATCTCATCATCTTCATAATCTTGAATTGGGGTGTCTTTTTCATTTGGGGGCGTCATAGTGTCTTCCTTGTTCTTGTTAGCTTGGTTTTTGCGTTTGTTGTTTGGCATGTTGGAGATATTTGGTTTCTTCACTGTGGTGTTTTTTCTTGTTACACTATGGCTCCTTATTAAGTGGACTGTCTGCTTTGGTGGAGCCTTAGAGGCTTGAGATGAGTGTGGACTGAGAGCTGTGTTTGGTTCCTCAGGGCTGAGGGTGTGTCAAAGATGACACTCCCAGGTTAGGCGTGGTAAATCTCTCTTTCTTTTTTTGATTCAAAAGGGAAGTAATTCCGCACAGCTGAACGTAATTGGAGGTAGTTAGCAGGCGAATGATATACCCACAGGAGCCAGAGATCAGAAGCTCTTTCCCAAGGACCACACAGGGAATCTCTGCTGCCCTCAGTGTGGGCTCCAATTCTCCTGCAGTCTCCCACTGGGTTGCCAAGTTAGATGCTAATCTCCTGTTATTTCACCCCTCCCCCCAGAGTCAGGTTTTTCTGCTAGGCTCAGGGCCGGTGCAGACCTGAGGTCGCCCTGCTTATGACGTTTGTCCAAAATGGCGCCTGCTCTTTGTCTTGCTCGCCTTTGAGAGGTGAGCGGAGAGAGAGAGACTCGTGTCCGTATCGGTCACTTTTTTTTTTCCTCTCTCTCTTCTAGTTAGCCTGGTGAACTTTTCCCCACGGAGTTTCAAGCCTCGTTCCCTCTAGCCTCCTCTTTCCGCTTGCCCGCTGGTGTCTCGGGCTATGGAGGTTCGGCTCACCTCGCGTTCCAGCGCTGGTGCGTTGAGTCTGCCGCTGCTGTCCCGAACTTGGGCTCCCACGCTCTCCACGCAGGTCCACTGTGAATCACTAGTTCCGGAAGAGTTTCCTCTGCTGTTTCTTCCCCTACTCTTCCTTGACCCTGCAGTATCTCCACTTATATTAACGTGTGTCTTGACGAACTATCAATGTGCTTCCTTCCTATTCTGCCATCTTGCCGCTCTGAGGCCTGAAATCTAATCTGGGTCTTCCACGTGGATGGTAGAAACCCAAGTATTTGGGCTACCACCTGATGACTTCCAGAGTATATTATCGGACGCAGAGGTAGGACTTGAATCCAGGCACTGAAATATAGTATGTGAAAGTCCTAAGCAGTGACTTAACTACTGTACCAATGCCGGCCCCACAGAAGTTTTTAATACCATACATACGGGGTCAGCATTGTGCTGCAATGTGTTCAGTCACTCTTTGTGATGCATATCAGGGTGCTGGTAGGAGTTTTAGCTGCTCCACTTCCTACCCAACTTCCTGCTAATGTACCTGGAAAGGCAGTAGATGATGGCCCAAATACTTGAATCCCTGCCACCCACATGGCAGACCTGGATGGAGTTTCAGACTTGGGGAGTGAATCAACAGATGGAAAATCTCTCTCTCTCTCTCTCTCTCTCTCTCTCTCTCTCTCTCCATCGCTCTCTCTCCATTGCTCTCTCTCCATCACTCTCTCTCCCTCTCTCCCTCTCCTCCTCTCTCCCTCTCCTTCTCTCTCCCTCTCTCCTGATGTTCTGCTTTTCAAATAAATAAATAATTCAAAAATAAATCCATGTACATGAGGACTGTTCTAAAAATTCGTAAAAACATGCATTATGAAAAATCTACCTACAGATTTCAAAATTTTTGTATGAAAATATCTTTTAATTCCATTTTCCATAAACTTCTTAAAGACCCTGTGTGTACAAGTGTACCTGTGTGCATGTGTGTACACACATACATATCCTATTGGCTTTGTCTCTCTGGATAAAACTAATACACTTATTCATTTATTTATCAGACATGGCTGCTTTTGCACTGTAACAACAGAACTGAGCAATTACAACAAAGGTTATATAATTCACAATGCTGAAAGTATTCTTTTTTAAAAAAGATTTATTTTATTTATTTGAAAGACAGAGTTACAGAGAGAGGCATAGACAGAGAGAAAGGTCTTCCATCCACTGATTCACTCCCAGATGGCTGCAATGGCTGGATAACTTCTTACATTCTAAATATTATTGCGGGACAATAATTTAATTTCATTTTGGTTTTGCACTCCTAATTCTAGTTGTTGTCATTGTCATTGTATCAACTATATAACATCACCATTATTTTATACTCTGTGTTAGTTTAAAGCTAAGGTCAGAAAACTTTTTCAATTAAGGACACTATAGTAAATACTTTCAGTATTGGGACTGGCGCAGTGGGATAAAGCCCTGGCCTGCAGCGCTGACATCCCATATGGGTGCCAGTTCTAGTCCCAGCTGCTCCTCTTTTGATCCAGTTCTCTTCTGTGGCCTGGGAAAGCAGTAGAGGATGGCCCAGGTCCTTGGGCCCCTGCACTCATGTGGGAGACCCAGAGGAAGTTCCTGGCTCCTGGCTTCAGATCCGCGCAGCTCTGGACATTGAGGCTATCTGGGGAGTCAACCAGTGGATGGAAGACCTCTCTCTCTGTTGTTACCTCTCTGTAACTCTGCCTTTCAAATAAATAAATAAATCATTTAAAAAATAATACGAAAGAAATAAATCTAAAAATTCTCTATTAATAACAGTTTAAACTTACTAGATAAAACAGAGATTGTTTAACTGCACTGAGAGATTCAACCATGAACGCTTTACAAAGAACATTAAAAGACTGGAAAATGCGGACTAGTAAAATGTTACCACTCACCAATAGAGAGGCTGGTATAGTATTATAATATCGCTTAAAACATTCTGAGGAAGAACTATTCTCAGGATAAAAGGGGCTATTGCATAGTGATAAAGTACACTTAACCAAGAAGACATTAAAGTTGTAAATAATATAATTATAGGGAGAAATAGAATCAGTAACAGTGAGAGATTTTTCAAACCATTCTTTCAATAAATGACAGAGCAAAGAAGACATAGGAAGTTATGGCTGGCGCCATGGCTCACTAGGCTAATCCTCCACCTGCGGCACTGGCACTCCGGGTTCTAGTCCTGGTTGGGGTGCCGGTTCTGTCCCAGTTGCTTCTCTTCCAGTCCAGCTCTCTGCTGTGGCCCAGGTGTGTAGTGGAGGATGGCCCAGGTCCTTGGGCCCTGCACCCGCATGGGAGACCAGGAGGAAGCACCTGGCTCCTAGCTTCGGATCGGCACAGTGCCGGCTGAAGCGGCCACTTGGGGCATCAACCAACGGAAAAAGATCGACATTTCTCTTTGACTCTCTCGCTCTCACTAACTCTGACTGCCAAAAAAAAAAAAAAAACAAACAAACAAACAAAAAACAACACTTTTCTATGAGTTCCAATATTCTCTTAGTAGAGTTCTTTGGGTCCCCTAAATAAAGAATCATATCATCTGCAAAGAGGGATAGTTTGAGTTCTTCCTTCCCAACTTATATCCCTTTAATTTCTTTTTCTTGCCTGATGGCTCTGGCTAAAACTTCCAGGGTTATATTGAACAGCAGTGGTGAGAGTGGGCATCCCTGTCTGGTACAAATCTCAGTAGAAATGCTTCCAACTTTTCCCCATTCAACAGGATGTTGGCCGTGGGTTTTTCATAAATTTCTTTGATTGTATTGAGGAATGTTCCTTCCATACCGAGTTTGCTTAGAGTTTTCATCATGAGAGGGTGTTCTATTTTATCAAATGCTTTCTCTGCGTCTATTGAGATAATCATATGGTTTTTCTTCTGCAGTCTGTTAATGTGGTATATCATGTTGATTGTTTTGCGAACATTGAACCATCCCTGCATACCAGGGATAAATCCCACTTGGTCTGGGTGGATGATCTTTCTGATGTGCTGTTGCATTCTATTGGCCAGAATTTTATTGAGGATTTTTGCATCTATGTTCATCAGGGATACTGGTCTGTAATTCTCTTTCAATGCTGCATCTTTTTCTGGCTTAGGAATTAAGGTGATGCTGGCTTCATAAAAAGAATTTGGGAGGATTCCCTCTTTGGAACTCATAGAAGAGTTTGGCAAAGTAGCAGGATATAAAATCAATACACAAAAATCAACAGCCTTTGTGTACACAGGCAATGCCACAGCTGAGGAAGAACTTCTAAGATCAATTCCATTCACAATAGCTACAAAAACAAATACCTTGGAATAAACTTAACCAAGGACATTAAAGATCTCTACGATGAAAATTACAAAACCGTAAAGAAAGAAATAGGATACCAAAAAATGGAAAAATCTTCCATGCTCATGGATTGGAAGAATCAACATCATCAAAATGTCCATTCTCCCAAAAGCAATTTATACATTCAATGCAATACTAACCAAGATACCGAAGACATTCTTCTCAGATCTGGAAAAAATTATGCTGAAATTCATATGGAAAAACAGGAGACCTCAAATAGCTAAAGCAATCTTGTACAACAAAAACAAAGCTGGAGGCATCACAATATCAGATTTCAGGACATGCTACAGGGCAGTTGTAATCATGGCACTGGTACAGAAACAGATGGATAGACCGATGGAACAGAATAGAAACACCAGAAATCAATCCAAACATCTACAGCCAACTTATATTTGATCAAGGATCCAAAACCAATCCCTGGAGTAAGGACAGTCTATTCAATAAATGGTGCTGGGAAAATTGGGTTTCCACTTGCAGAAGCATGAAGCAAGACCCATACCTTTCACATTACACAAAAATCCACTCAACATGGATTAAAGATTTAAATCTACAACCCAACACCATCAAGTTATTAGAGAACATTGGAGAAACCCTGCAAGATATAGGTACCGGCAAAGACTTCTTGGAAAAGACCGCAGAAGCACAGGCAGTCAAAGCCAAAATTAACATTTGGGATTGCATCAAATTGAGAAGTTTCTGTACCTCAAAAGAGGCAGTCAGGAAAGTGAAGAGGCAATCGACAGAATGGGAAAAAATATTTGCAAACTATGCTACAGATAAAGGGTTGATAACCAGAATCTACAAAGAAATCAAGAAACTCCACAACATCAAAACAAGCAACCCACTTAAGATATGGGCCAAGGACCTCAATAGACATTTTTCAAAAGAGGAAATCCAAATGGCCGACAGACACATGGAAAAATATTCAAGATCACTAGCCATCAGAGAAATGCAAATCAAAACCACAATGAGGTTTCACCTCACCGCAGATAGAATGGCTCACATTCAGAAATCCACCAACAACAGATGCTGGCGAGGATGTGGGGAAAAAGGGACACTAACCCACTGTTGGTGGGAATGCAAACTGATTAAGCCACTATGGAAGTCAGTCTGGAGATTCCTCAGAAACCTGAACATAACCCTACCATACAACCCAGCCATCCCACGCCTTGGGATTTACCCAAAGAAAATTTATTTGGCAAATAAAAAAGCCGTCTGCACATTAATGTTTATTGCAGCTCAATTCACAATAGCTAAGACCTGGAACCAACCAAAATTCCCATCAACAGTAGGCTGGATAAAGAAATTATGGGACATGTACTCTATAGAATACTATAGAGCAGCCTAAAACAATGAAATCCGGTCATTTGCAACAAGATGGAGCAATCTGGAAAACATTATGCTGAGTGAGTTAAACCAGTCCCAAAGGTACAAATATCATATGTTTTCCCTGATCAGCCACAACTAACTGAGCACCAATGGGGAATCCTTTTGAAGTGAAAGGGACACTATGAGAAACAGTGACTTGATCAGCTCTTGTCCTGACTGTTGATGTACAATGTAATACTTTATCTATTTTAGTATTTTTTTGTTCTAGTACTATTGGCTGAACTCTGTAATTAACACACAGTCATTCTTAGGTATTTAAATTTTAACTGAAAAGTCATCTCTGTTAAATATAAGAGTGGGAATAAGCGAGGGAGGAGATGTACAATTTGGGACATGCTCAATTGGACTTGCCCCAAATGGTGGAGTTAGAAACGTGCCAGAGGATTCCAATACAATCCCATCAAGGTGGCATGTACCAATGCCATCTCACTAGTCCAAGTGATCAATTTCAGTTCACAATTGATCACACTGGTAGGTCTAAGAGTCAAAGGGATCACACAAACAAGACTAGTGTCTGCGAATACTAACTGATAGAATCAAAAAGGGAGAGAACGATCCATCATGGTAAGTGGGATACACAGCAGACTCATAGAATGGCAGATGTCCTAAATAGCACTCTCTCCTCAGAATCAGCCTTTAAGGCATTTGGATCTGGCTCAAGAGCCCATGAGAGTATTTTAGGCATGGAAAGCCAAGACACTCTGGCAAAAAAAAAAAAAAAAGACATAAATGAAAGCTCTCTGTGAGATCCAGTGGGAAGAACGGGGCCATCAAAGAAGGAGGTACCTTTCTCTGAAGGGAGGAGAGAACTTCCACTTTGACTATGACCCTGTCAGAATAAGATCGAAGTTGGCGAACTCAAAAGGCTTCCATAGCCTTGGCAACTCATGACTAGAGCCTAGGGAGATTACTGACGCCATAAACAAGAGTGTCAAATTGTTAAGTCAACAACAGGAGTCACTGTGTACTTACTTCTCATGTGGGATCTGTCCTTAATGTGTTGTCCAATGTGAAGTAATGCTATAACTAGTACTGAAACAGTATTTTACACTTTGTGTTTCTGTGTGGGTGCAAACTGATGCAATCTTTACTTAATATATACTAAATCGATCTTCGGTATACAAAGATAATTGAAAATGAATCTTGATGTGAATGGAATGGGAGAGAGAGCAGGAGATGGGAAGGGTGTGAGTGGGAGGGAAATTATGGGGGGAGGGAGCCATTGTAATCCATAAACTGTACTTTGGAAATTTATATTTACTAAATAAAAAAAAAGAAAATCATGAATGAACTTGTGTTTGATAAGATTTGTGAAGAAAAAAATTAACAGGTATTAGGACAAATAATAGTAGGAATTAGATGAGACATAATCAGATGAAATACAGGTTAAATATAATAACTACAATAATGACATATGAGGAAAGGGAAAGATGGATAGTCCTGCTCAGACAGAAGTAAATCTGTTCTTCCTTCTTCTTTTTGCTCTTTTCAGGCCCTTAATTAATTGGAAAATGCCCAACTTCATTGGTGACAGTGATCTTTACTCAGTCTTCTTATTCAAATGTTAATCTCTCCCAGAAACACTCTCCTAGACACATCAAGAAATAATGTGCTACCAGTTATCTGGGCATCCATTAGCCCAGGTAGGTTGACAAATAAAATTAATATGGAAATACAATGGACCAAGGGTAGATGAAGCAGAAGAAGCATAACATGGAGGAATTCCCTTGATAGACATCCTAGACACCCTTAAGCTGTTGCAATTATTCAAGTGTAGAGTTGGCTCAGAGATGGGTTGGTAGAGTAACAGAACTATAGAGATTGCAGAAATATATGTGCACTAATAAATTATGGATAAATGGATTTTTAATAAGTAATAATTGGAGTCCAGCAGCTGTGGTGCAGCAGATTATGCAACCTCCTGTGATGCTGGTATTCCATATCAGAGTGCCAGTTTGAGTTCTGGCTGCTCTGCTTTCAATTCTGCTCCCAGCTATTGCACCTCGGAAGGCAGCAGAAGATGGTCCAATTAGTTGGCTCCCTGTCACCCATATGGGAGACTAGTAGAGACTTCTTGATTCCTGGCTTCAGCCTGAACAAGCCTCAGCTATTTCAGCCACTTGTGGAATGAATAAGCAGATAGAAGATTTATTTTCCTCTGCATCTCTCCCTCTAGCTCTATAGCTATCTTTCTCATGATTAGAAAAAAAATCTTTTACAAATTAATGGGCAGTGCTTGAAAAATGACTATCTATATAAAAATGTGTAATAAGCCCCCACATTAAACTGTAAGCAAAATGCAACTTTGGTTGATTTTCTACCTAAATAACAAAATTAAAAATCTTTAAATATAGAAATATATATTTCTACATATACAACTTTTTGTCTTTAAAAAGACATTTAATGGTTATAAGTCTAGTCAGGGCTTCTATTTTACATTGACTTGATTTTAGAGTTAAGCCTTTATATAAAATTGTCAGTTTCATTTACCAATTATTACTAAAGGTGTAGAACATTAAAGCACACACACACACAAATTGAGTCGATCTAGAAAATTGGTAAAATTTGATAAATTTGAAGTGGAGCATATTCTATGGCACAGGAATGCCATTCCCAGTTTCAACTTCAAAGAATTCAGAGTATATATGTACTAGGAGATACATACAATAATGTTCATAGATCACTGTAAAACCAAAACTAAAGAATAGCAAAAAAAATAAAGCTAATTAAATTATGCCATTTTGATCAACCTGAATAGCACCCTAAAGTGAATATAAGATGTGCATGTGCCAATACTGACAAATAGCCAAAGTACAGTGTTGAGTAAAGCACAAGTTGCAAATTATATGATTTATATAAAGTTTTAAAATATTAAAAATAACAGAACACATTATTTTATAGTATGTAGTCTGAAATAGGAATAGATATAATACACAGCAAAATTAGAAGTGTGATTTTTTTTACCACAATTGCAATATCCTTATATTCTTTTTTCTAGAGAAACCTCTTATTTAAGGAATACAAACTTCATGCATTTCATAAGTAAAACTTTAGAAATATAATGCCCACCCTACCACCCACATTCCGACCCCTCCTCCTCCCTCTCCCATTCCTACTCTTATTTTATACTAAGATCTATTTTCAATTAACTTTATACATAGAAGATTAAATTTATAGTAAGTAAAGAGTTCATTAATTTGTATGAAGAAAGTAGAAAAATAAAAGATTAAAAAAACTGTTTCTCAACAGTTTAGACAAGAGCTGTTCAAAGTCATCACATATTGAAGTTAATTTCACTTCTTTTTATTGAGAAACCTAATTAACCTTAAAGAAGCACCAAAGAATGATACATCTTTTGTGAGCACTTAGACATAACTGTATAGCTTATGAGACATAAAAATATCCTCCACTTAATACATTAAAAGAAAGTAAGTCTTTGAGAACAAGTTTTATCATTCATTAAAAAATACCTAAGAAAACAAGCAATGGAGTTAGACACTTTGGCATAACTAAAACTTATGAGACATAAGAATATCCTTCACTTAATACACTAAAATGGAATAAGTCTTTGAAAAAAAAGTTTTGTTGCTAACTCTCCTAATACAACTCTGGGGGCAGAGGTCCTGCATGAGAAGTTAGTGCACAGTGACTCCTGTTGCAAATTTAACAATTAACACTCTTATATATGATGTCAGTGATCATCCAAGGGTCTTGACATGAGCTGCCTAGGCTATGGAAGCCTTTTGAATCTACCAACTCAGTCAGTATTTAGACAAGGTCATAAGCAAAATGGAAGTTCTATCCTTCCCTCAGAGAAAAGTACATCCTTCTCTGATGACCACATCTTTCCACTGGGATCTCACCCATATAGGTCCTTCATATAGGATATTTTTTTGCCACAGTGTCTTGGCTTTCTATGCCTGAAATGTTCACCTAGGCTTTTCAGCCAGACTAGAATGCCTTAAGGGCTGATTCTGAGGTCAGAGTGTTACTTAAAATGATTGTCATTCTATGATTATGCTGTATGGACTGTTTCCTGTGTTGGAGCATTCCTCCTTTTAAATTCTATCTATTATTATTACCAAACATTTAATCCTGTTTATATGATCACTTTAACACTTAATCCTATTTATATGATCCCTTTAACACTAAATCCTATCTGTATGATCCATTTAGCACTTAAAATGCTAATTTTAATCCCCAGCTTAAAAGGATTTGGGGTCCCTTGGCAAGATTTTAAATTGTACAGTTAGAAGTAAGTGCATAGGAATGTATACAAAATTATACAGCTTTACCATTACAAACTCCATACATATCCTACTTACAACTTTAGGAATGTGGTGATTCTACCCACCTTGCCTGCCCTCCCACCCTCATTTATACCCCTCTTCCTCCTCCCTCTCCTATTCTCATTATTTTTTTACTAGGATCTATTTTCAATTAACTTTATACACATATGATTAACTCTCTGTTAAGAAAAAAATTCAGCAAATAGTAAGGAAAAAAAAGAAAAAAAAACTGTTCCTCAACAGTCAAGACAGAAGCTGTTCAAATTTGTTGCTTCTCAAAGTTTCAATTTCACTTCCACAGATTTCCTTTTAGGGGTGCTCTATTAGTTATCACAGGTCAGAGAGAACATATGGTATTTGTCCCTTTGGGACTGGCTTATTTCACTAAGTATGATGTTTTCCAATTTCATCCATTTAGTTACAAATGACTGGATTTCATATTTTGTTTGTTTTTTACCACTCTGTAGTATTCTATGGTGTACATACCCCATAATTTCTTTATCCATTCTTCAGTTGATAGGCACTTGGGTTGATTCCATGTCTTAACTATTATGAATTGAACTGCAATAAACATGAGGATACAGATAACACTTTCGTATGCTGATTTCATTTCCCTGGGGTAAATTCCCAAGAGTGGTATGGTTGGGTCATATGATAGGTCAGATTTCTGAGGTATTTCCATACTGTTTTCCATAGTGGCTTGAGCAGTTTACATTAGCACCAAATGTAGATTAGGGTACGTTTTTCTCCACATCCTCACCAGCATTTATTGTTTGTTGATTTATGTATGAAAGCTATTCTAGCAGGGGTGAGGTGAAATCTCATTTTGGTTTTGATTTGCATATCTCTGATGGCTAGTGATCCTGAGCATTTTTTCATATGTCTGTTGGCCATTCAGATTTCCTCTTTTGAAAAATATCAGTTTAAGTCCTTTGCCCATTTAATAACTGGGTAGTTTGTTTTGTTGTTGAGTTTCTTTATCTCTTTATATATTCTGGTTATTAATCCTTTATCTGTTGTATAGTTTACAAATATTTTCTCCCATTATGTCAGTTGCCTCTTCACTTTCCTGATTCTTTTGCAGTAGAGAAGCTTCTCAATTTGGTGTAGTCCCATTTGTCAATTTTGGCTTTGATTGCCTGTTCCTCTGGGGTCCTTTCCAAGAACTCTTTTCCTATGCCAATATCTTGCAGGATTGCCCCAATATTCTTAAATAATTTGATGGTATCAGGTCACAGATTTAGGTCTTTAATCCACTTTGAGTGGATTTTTGTGTAAGGTGTAAGGTGGGGGTCTTGCTTCATATTTCTGCATGTGGAAATCGAGGTTTCCAAGCACTATTTGTTGAAGAGAATGTCCTTGTTCCAGGGGTTGATTTTAGCTCCTTTGTCAAAGATAAGTTAGTAACAGATGCTTGGATTAATTTCTGATGTTTCTGTTCTGTTCCATTGGTCTATCCATCTATTTTATTAACAGTACAAGGCTGTTTAGTTTATCACTGGCCTGTACTATGTCTTGAAGTCTGGTATTGTGATGCCTCTGGCTTTATTTTTGTTGTATAAGATTGTATTAGCTATTCAGTGTCTCCTGTGATTCCATAGGAATTTCAGCATCATTTTTCTACATCTGAGAATAATGTCCATGGTATTTTGATTGGGATCATATAGAATCTGTAAATTTCTTTTGGTAGTACGGACACTTTGATTATATTGATTCTTCTAATCCATAAATATGGAAGATTTTCCCATTTTTTGGTATCTTATATTTCTTTCTTTAATATTTTATAATTCTCATTGTAGAGATCCTTAACATCCATGGTTAAATTTATCGCAAGGTATTTGATTTTTTTGTAGCTATTGTGAGTGGGATTGAACTTAGAAATTCTTTCTCAGCAATGACAATGTCTGTGTATACAAAGACTGCTGTTTTTTGTGTATTGATTTTTATATCCTGCCACTTTACCAAACTCTTCTATGAGTTCCAATAGTCTTTTAGTGGAGGCTTTTGGATCCCCTATATATAGAATCATGTCATCTGCAAATAGGGATAGTTTGACTTCTTCCTCTCCAATTTGTATCACTTTGATTTCTTTTCCTTGCCTAATGGCTCTGGCTAAAACTTCCAGGGTTATATTGAATAGTAATGGTGAGAGTGGGCATCCTTTTCTGGCTCTGGATCTCAGTGGGACTGCTTCCAATTTTTCTCATTCAATAGGATGCTGGTTGTGGGTTTGTCATAAATTGCCTTGATTATGTTGAGGAATATTCTTTCTATACCCAATTTGCTTAGAGTTTTAATTATGAAAGGATGTTGTATTTTATCATGTGCTTTCTCTACATCTATTGAGATAATCATATGGTTTTTGTTTTTCAGTTTGTTAATGTTTGTATCACATTGATTTGTGAATGTTAAACAAATGTTCAACAACACACTTGTGTCCATATCCGTGCATACTGGAGATAAATCCCACTTGGTCTGGGTGGATGATCTGTCTGAATGTGTTGTTGCATTTGATTGCCTAATATTTTCTTGAGAATTTTTGTGTCTATTTTCATCAGGGATATTAGTCTATAGTTCTGTTTCTCTGTTGTATCTTTTCTAGGTTTGGGTATTAAGTTGATGCAGTCTTTGTAGAAGGAGTTTGGGAAGATTCCCTCCTTTTCCATTATTTTGAATAGATTGAGAAGAATTGGAATTAGCTCTTTAAATGTCTGGTAGAATTCAGCAGTGAAGCCGTTCAGTCCTGGGGTTTTCTTTGTTGGGAGGGGCTTTACTACTGATTCAATCTCTGCCTTGGCTATTGGTCTGTTTAGGATTTCTGTATCTTCATGACTTAATTTTATTTGAGTGTATCTTTCTAAGAATCTATCCATTTCTTCTAGGTTTCCCAATTAGTTACCATATAGCTCTTTGTAGTAATTTCTGATGAATCTTTTTATTTCTGTGTTATCTGTTGTTGCATTTCCTTTTTCATCTCTGATTTTATTGATTTGAGTCTTTTCCTTTTTTCCTTTCTTTTTTTTGTTAGTTGCTCCTATGTGGTATCAATTTTGTTTATTTTTTTCAAAAACCAGCTTTTCAGGCCAGCGCCGTGGCTCAATAAGCTAATCCTCTGCCTTGTGGTGCCGGCACACTGAGTTCTAGTCCCCGTCGGGGTGCCGGATTCTGTCCCAGTTACCCCTCTTCCAGGCCAGCTGTCTGCTATGGCCTGGGAGTGCAGTGGAGGATGGCCCAAGTCCTTGGGCCCTGCACCTGCATGGGAGACCAGGAGAAGCACCTGGCTCCTGGCTTCAGATCAGCGCGATGCACCAGCCGCAGCGCGTCAGCTGCAGCGGCCATTGGAGGGTGAAGCAGTGGCAAAAAAAAGGAAGACCTTTCTCTCTGTCTCTCTCTCTCTCTGTCACTATCCACTCTGCCTGTCAAAAACAAAAAACAAAACAAAACAAAACAAAACAAAACAAAACAAAAAAACCCAGCTTTTCATTTCACTGATATTCTATATTTTTTCTTTCAAATTTGTTTATTTCTTCTCTAATTTTAATAATTTCTTTCTCCCTACTGGTTTTGGGTTTGTTTTGCTGTTTATGTTCTAGGTCCTTCAGATGCATTGATAGCTCATTTATTTGATACCTTTCTTGTTTCTTCATGTAGGCTCCAATTGCTATAAATTTCCTTCTTAACACTGTTTTTGCTGTATCCCATAGGTTTTGTTATGAGGTATTGTCATCTTCACTTGTGTCCAGAAATTTTTGATTTCTCTTTTGATTTCTTCTATGACCCGTTGTTCATTCAGGAGCATGTTGTTCAGTCTCCATATGCTTACATATATTCTAGAGATTCTTGAGTTGTTGATTTCTAGCTTCATTCCACTGTAGTCTGGAATGATTTCCATTGAATTTGCTGAGACTTGCTCCCAGCATATGGTCTGTCCTAGAGAATGTTCCAAGTACTGATGAGAAGAATGTGTATTCTGCCGCTTGAGGTGAGAAGTTCTGTAGATATCCATTAGGTCCATTGGTCAATATTGTCTGTTAACTCTGTTGTTTCCTTTTTTATTTTTTGTCTGGTTAATCTGTCCATTGATGAAAATGGGGTATTGAAGTCTCCCATTACTAATGTATGGGAGTCTATGTCTCCCTTTTGGTCTATTAACATTTTTAAGTAGCCAGGTGCCATGTAATGGGGTGCATATATAATTATTATAATCATATCTTCCTGTTAGATTGATCCATTAATCATTACATAGTGCCCTTCTTCATCTAAGAGTTGTTTTGTTGAAGTCTTTTGTCTGATATTAGGATGGCAACACCAGCTCTTTTTTGGTTTCTGTTAGCATGGATTATCTTCTTCTATCCTTTACTTTCAGTCTGCATGTATCTTTATTGGTGAGATGTATTTCTGGTAAGCAACAAATAGATGAATCTTGCTTTGTAAAATATTCAGCCAATCTGTATCTTTTAACTGGGGAATGGAGGTAATTTACACTCAAGGTGACTATTGATAAGTAGTGACCTGACCCTGCCATTTTTCCATAAATATTCCCATTGTTTACTTTGGATTTCTTTTGTATTTCTGTTGGTGGTTTTTCTGCATTCTCATTCTTGCATAATGGTGGCTATACTTCTGTGTTTCTGTGTGTAGCACATCCTTAAGCACCTTCTGTAAAGCTGGACTTGTATCAACAACTTCTTTCAATTTCTGTTTTTTATGAAATGTCTTTATATCATCTTCATTCATAAATGCAAGCTTTGCGGGGTACAGCATTCTGGGTTGACAGTTTTTTTCTTTTAAGACTTGGACTATATCTTGATATTCCCTTCTAGCCTGATGATTTCTGATGAGACTTCAGCTGCGAGTCTAATTGATGATCACTCTGAAAGTGATCTGTTGTTTCTCTCGTGCCTATTTCAGAATCTTTTCTTTATGTTTTACTGTGGAAAGTTTGACTATATTTTGTCATAGTGGGAGTCTTTTCTGGTCATGTCTGTTAGGAGTTCTATGTGCTTCCTTGACTTGAACATCCCTTTCTTTCTCCATATTAGGGAAGTTTTCTGTAATTATTTCATTAAATAGGCTTTCTATTCCCCTCTCTCTTTCCACTCCTTCAGGAACTCCTAAAACCCATATGTTGGGTTATTTGATAACATCCCTTAGATCTCCAACACTGTTTTTTAAATTTTCTGTTTTCTTCTTGTGGTTTTTTTTTTTTTTTGTCTACTGTAAAGTTTCCAAAGATCTGTCTTCTAGTTCAGATATTCTTTCTTCTGCCTCATCAAGTCTGCTGTTAAGAATTTTCATTGCGGCCGGCGCCGTGGCTGAGTAGGCTAATCCTCCACCTTGCGGCGCCGGCACACCAGGTTCTAGTCCCGGTCGGGGCACCGATCCTGTCCCAGTTGCCCCTCTTCCAGGCCAGCTCTCTGCTGTGGCCAGGGAGTGCAGTGGAGGATGGCCCAAGTGCTTGGGCCCTGCACCCCATGGGAGACCAGGAGAAGCACCTGGCTCCTGCCATTGGAACAGCGCTGTGCGCTGGCCGCAGCGCGCCTACCGCAGTGACCATTGGAGGGTGAACCAACGGCAAAAGGAAGACCTTTCTCTCTGTCTCTCTCTCTCACTGTCCACTCTGCCTGTCAAAAAAAATTTTTTTTAAAAATTTTAAAAAAATTTAAAAAAAAGAATTTTCATTGCATTTTTTATTTGATCCATGGAAGTCTTCATTTCTTTTTTTTAAGATTTATTTTATTTGAAAGACAGAGTTATGGCTGGCACCGTGGCTCAATAGGCTAATCCTCTGCCTGCAGCGCAGGCACAACGGGTTCTAGTCCCTGTTGTGGTGCCAGATTCTGTCCTGGTCGCTCCTCTTCCTGTCCAGCTCTCTGCTGTGGCCCTGGAGTGCAGTGGAGGATGGCCCAAGTCCTTGGGCCCTGCGCCCGCATAGGAGACCAGGAGAAGCACCTGGCTCTTGGCTTCAGATCAGCGCGGTGTGCCAGCCACAGAGGCCACGGGGGGAGGGGGGGTGAACCAACGGAAAAGGAAGACCTTTCTCTCTGTCCCTCTCACTGTCCACTCTGCTTGTCAAAAAAAAAAAAAAGAAAAAAAGAAAGAAAGACAGAGTTACAGAGAGAGAGGTAGAGACAGAGAGAGAGGTCTTCCATACACTGGTTCATTCCCCAGATTTCCTCAACAGCCAGAGCTGCATCAATCTGAAGCCCGGAGCTAGGAGCCTCCTCCGGGTCTCCCACGTGGATGCAGGGGTCCAAGGACTTGGGCCATCTTCTACTGCTTTCCCAGGCCATAGCAGAGAGCTGGATCATAAGAGGAGCAACCAGGACTAGAACTAGTGCCCATATGGGGTGCCAGTGCTTCAGGCCAGAGCTTGAACCCTGTTGCACCACAGTGCTGCCCCCCTGAAGTCTTCATTTCTAAAATTTCATTTTTATTTCTCTTCATATCCTCTATTTCCTGGGAGAAATTTTCATTCATGTCATGTATGGTTTTCTTTAGATCATTGATTTGCCTCTTTTTTTTTTTTTTTAGTAATCCTATGATTAATTTTCTAAATTTCATTTCTGGCATTTCCTTGATCTCTTCATCTTTGCATTCTACTATAGAAATTTTGTTGTGTTCTTCTGAGGGGGAGGGGCTAATTTCCAGGATAACACCCACTTTGGGCATGGTAGAACTCCAAAGCCAGCTATGCTCTACATCTTTTCACTTAGTTACAGAGGCCCCAGGCTCTTACCATATAGGGCTTCCACAGATGACGAGACCAGAGGGTGCTGTTGGTGCAGGTGCTCCTGTCTTTCACAGCTTCCTAGCCACCTTGCAGCAGATCTCTTTGGTAGTGGGTGTCATTCGCTTCATTGGTAGCTCTGGATCACATGTGCACACCAGTGTCCTTGGTCTAATGCCTGTCTACCACTGCTGGAAGTGCTACATTCAGGTGTCCCATCTCAGTGATCTGTTATGTACGTGCCTACAAGCTTCCGAGTTGTAGCATTGATATAAAATGATGCCCAGCCCCTCTCTAGGCCAGGTTGCAGGTTTTGTTTTGGAGAGATTGGTTTGAATTAGCCATCCCTCTCCACTTCCATTAGGACCCCAGGTGACTACCAGCAACTGCCAGCTCCCTGAGCTCCAATCTGGACCTGCACCACGCTGTCTCTGGCTCTATCTCCATGAATTGGTGCAGTCCGACCCCCACCCACCCCCATCTTAGTAATGCTTTGGGCGCAGGCTGTCCAAGGCTGTGGCTTACTGTGTGCACAGTAGCACTCACCATGCAATTTCAAGCTGTTTCCCCTCCTCCCATGGAAATTCTTGGGTAGTTTCCTCTTCTCTTCTCCATGAGTGTGTGCCTCCTACCCTATTCTCCATATTTTTTTCTTTCAAGCCCTGTGTAGCATGCTGCTCCCTAATCCACCATTTTTTTTTTTCCAGAAGTGTGATATTTTTTTTTGGAGTGAAAGAAGAACAATCTGAAATGTAACAAGATATGGAATTCTTCACTGAATTTATTTCACTTATTCCTTTAATTGAATTTAGTGTAGGAGTATGTTGCTTTATTATACTATGCATTGTTTTTGCTTATATATAAACTACTTCATAATAAATTTAGAGGAGTGAGAAAGATCTTTGAGCTCTTGGCTTACTTATATTTCTACACAAACTCAATAAATATTATTGAGGTTAAGCAGAAGGAAGAGAATTTGCATGCTCTTCCACTTTGCCTGTTTAAGTTGATACAAGTGAAACTCTCTGGTGTTCATCATTTAATTTTGTCAGAATATATTCTCTTTGGTTTCATTGCATCTGATGTTATGATGATTTTTCATGTTGAGTTTAATTATTTGCAGCGAAAAGCAAACAGATACTTTTTCAAAGTCTGCGTTTTGAAGATTTATAAAATTTGTCTTTAAATAATTAACAGGATGTTTAAAAAGGTAAAATTCCAAGATTCTGTGATCAAATATTAGAAACATTTTCTAATAAAATTTGACCTGAAATTATTTGCTCTTGGTTGAGTTAGAAAGGTTTCTAAAATATTAATAAACTACAAAGTTGTCTTTCTATTTAAAAGGGTTCTAAATATGCTATAAACTTATTTAGCCTTTTACATTATAATGACCAGCAAACAAAAATATGGTACAAACTCATGTTTTGTCATGTTTCAATTATTCACCCTGTCCACTAAAATATATTAGTATATTCATAAATTATGCATGATTCATCTGAGAATATTCCTTTGGTATAAAATAGGCCTATATAAAAACATTTTAATGTTTATTTATGAGATACTAGTTGGCTAGACAATGCCAAATAACTTCACTAAAACCTGAAATCTCCTAAGTGTTAAGAGGTTAAAAGTTCCAACTAACAAACTTAATTAAAGAAATTAGATGAATATTTGATATTGATACATTATTGAAACTATATAGTAACAGTAAAACATAAGGACTTTTGGGTGCAGTATAATTTCTGTCACCTTACCTGTTCAATTATGTTGGGAGAGTGGGTTGATAAAATGCAGTCTCAGCAGAAATACAACCAGGTTACCCTTTCTATGGACAATAATCATACAAAATGTACACAAAGGATCTTTCTCCAAAGAAAGATTACTCTAAATAAGTGTCTTGTTAGTCAGTTTGGACTGCTGTATCAGAACACCTTAAACTAGATAGCTTAACCAAAAACCTTTATTCTTCATGATTTTGGAGGCTGGGAAGTCTAGGATCAAGGTGCCAGGAGGTTCAGTGTTCAGAGGCCTACATCCTGGGCCTTAGGTGATCACCCTTTCTCTGCATCCTCACATGATGGAAAGAGAGCTAGAGAGCAGTCCAGAATCTCCTTAAAAGCACTAATCCCATTCCTGAGGGTCCCATTCTCATTACTTAACTATCTCTGAGACCCCACCTCCTAACACTACCACATCAGGGGTTAGGATTTCAGCATAGGAACCTTGAAGAGACACAGTCCAGTCCATAACATTAAGACACGCCAAGAAATTAAGTACTAACATTTTGGCAGAAATTTTTTCATCATACTCTACGGCTGTCCTAAATAAAGAGCAATCTATCGCCTAAAATACTGAATACATGATTCAAAGTTGAGCGCACTTGGGGAGTAAACATAATGAATAATTCTCTGGTGATCTTTTTTTGTGCCCCCTAATATGAATTGCTACAATATTTTGTTTTAAACTTCCTAATTTCATTTGGCAAGATGCCCTATCTTCTTGTCTCTAACAACTAATCAGAATTCACAGTGACTGTTAAACTCAAACAAATAGAAATGTAAGCTTACCATTGAAAATAAGACATAAGGAACCTGCGTTATTGCCGATGGTGAGAATAGCAAATGCTGTATAAACGCAGACATATACAGAAACAGTTGGTATCAAAGCATTCCATTATACAATGTTGTTTAATAACATTTCTGCTTCCAAAGCTTTTATAAATGAAGTTAAACTAGAAATAGAAATTGAACTAAATAGACTTACTGACACTTCACGTAGTTCTTATTCAGATACCCTTTTGGTAAATATTGTCACCAGATGTGGACTAACAATTTTGAAAGCCTCTATAAATACCTCCTCTCCCAAAAGCCTGTACTCTGCAACCACTTCATACTTACTTATATTTATTCATAGTCAAGGGTTGTGGAGTTCACATCAATGATAAAACTATTTTGCAAGTTAAGTAATGAGAATTTCTCTGGTCACAATCATGGCCCCGTGATGGTAAGGAATTTCATGGAATATGGCCCAGGATAGCAATCTACAGATCCTGGGTTTCCCAGGCTGAAATTAGACAAAACCTCATCAAGATTGAATGGCTCATTCTTTGGGGGCCCATGCTAAAAGATCAATGAGATAAGGATGGGATAAGCCATTGATACTGGTCCTAGGAACTAGAAAATTAACAATCTCAGTTTAGAAAACGGGTGCTCCCAAACTGTGTTGATCAAGAGAAACAGTTAATAAAATTCAGAACTTGAGAGAACTCTCAATGTATAGTTGCTATTAAAAGAAACTCAAATATCTTGAGAGGATAATTCAGCTCCTACAAAGTGAAAAATCAGTGTTTAATACATTGAAATGGACTGTCTCAGTCTCCCTAAGGTTGTTAATATGTCCATGTTGTTTGTACAATCAAATTATGTTGACTGACAGTTCAATGCACATTTCAATAGTTCATCAATTGTTCCTAGCTCTGAAAACTCTGCTGAGTAGATCCATTTTCCAAAGAAGTAAGTTTAATCCATTGTATGCATTTCTTCAACCACATTCTAAAAGTGTCCCAGGACCCTGCAAGGTCCATTGCAACCAAAAGTGTAGGTAGCAATTGGTGGTTTGGGGCATATTCTTCTTGATTTACTTCACAAGCATCTCCTGAATGGATACTTCAATAAAGTACTGTCATTTTTTTTTATTTTGGAATAATCCAGCCATTTTAGTTCTTCACTGTTGCTCACTTGCCAAGTCTTCAATGGGGAAGACTTTTCTTTAAAAATAAAATTTGTCCACAAAGTATTTTCTTGTAAATTGATGGAGATCAATAGGAGTGCATAGAACATAAAGCTCACTTTATTTAAAGTAGATGGTAAAAATTTTATATATATATATACATATTTATTTTTATTATGTTTATATTATATATTTAAAATAAATATATATTTATTATATATTATATAGTATGTTAAATATAATATATAACATACTATATATTAAATATAATATACTATATTATATTTAAATTAAATATATTTATTTCAAATAAGTATGTAAATATATTTTATTTTTTATTTATTTATATGTATATATAAATATATATAAAGAAAGGACCAACATTGGAATACAATGCTGCTTACAAACTTTATAACATGATAGATAAAATTTTAAGAACTTTTATAATATTGAGAATTGTAAGCATTACTAATATGTTCAAACTAGAAGACAGTCTAAATAGTCATTAGGCATTTCAAGTTTTCTTTGATTTCACAGGACATTTTGCAGTTTTACTTAGATTATATTGTTTCTCAAGAGCATATCCTTATTTTTGTATTACTACAATAAGTTATATAAATATTTAAGAACTTTTATTCATATAATTAAAATCTAATTTTAATAGCAGCTTTATTGAGGTATTATTCACACAACATACAATTCACTCATTCATGTTGTATGATTCATTGTGCTTAGGATAATCGTAGAGTTGTAAAACAATCATCACCATCTAAATTCCACAGCATTTTCATTAGACAGAAAGGAATCCTGCTACTCATTAGCAGTAGCTTTGCATTTTTTCAATAGTCCTATCATAGGTAGCCACTAGTCTACCTTACTCTTTATTTACTTAAGTGAAATAATCTACTTTCTAGACTTTTGTGTCTGGTTTCTTGTAGTTAATATAATATTTTTCAAAATACATCCATGTTGTAAAATGTATCAGTGTCTCATTCCTTTTCATTGCCAAATAACATTCTCTTGAGAAAATATTTATCATGTTTTATTTGTCCATTAAGTAGTTGATAGACATAGAGGTTGTTTCCATATTTTGACTACTATGAATAATATTGCCATGAACATTTACAACCAAGTTTTTGTATGAATATATGCACTCAGTTCTCTTGAATATATACCTAAGAATTAGATTTCTAAGTTAGGTGGTAATTTTGAAGAACTGATAGTTTTCCAAAGTGGCTGTATCATTTTATTAACATAGAACTATTATCAGAGTTATTTTGTTCAAATTTTAATCACTAATAGCTCATAAGTATTAGATTCTGAGGAATATATTTTAGAATACCTAGCTAAGTCCCCTATCCCATTTTCCATTTTTAACTCAGTGTATATTTGGTTATCCTCTGAGTATGTTTAATAATTTTAAAGGGTGGATCTAAAAACTGGAACATCATATAGTTATATCTGTAGTGTCTATTCATGTATTTGGAAAAATATGTTTAGTTTCAAATGGAAATTCTCTTCACAAAATCTTTTGTTCATGATATTTCAAAATAAAAGTATTTGTAAGTCTTTTTCTTTCAGTAAGGGAATGAGATCAATGTTTTTGTGGCTGGAAATAAAGACAGAATTGGGATTTTGAGATCCCATGTAGACTTTTAATAATTTATTTAATTTAGTCTTTTAAGTTACTCCTCTGTATTTGACTGGCCTAATTCTCACAGGTGCTCTCTCAGAGGTACTGAAAAACTTTGTTAATTAATCCCACAAAATACTGAAAAGGCCTCAAAAGAACAGACTTACATAAATCTTACGCTATGTCAAATAATGTGACCAAAAAGATTTTACTACTTCTTCCTGTGTTTAAGAACTGGTTAACTCTCCTATAAAGAAATGAAATTTAATCTTTGACTTTCACTTACTCTGGGACTCTTGTGAGATCAGTGTTCTTATACCTGCTTTAGTCATGGGATTGTTGAAAGAGTAAGCCTGAGGGTTTGTCATCCCCTTGCACACATTCAGTTATTCCCACTGATTTGTGCTGAATGAACCAGAGTACTCTCTCAAGGAGATCAAATATCTTGTTTATGAAACAGCAAACTGTTCTTAGAAGTTGAGGCAGTTAGGAGACGGGAAGCAGAAAAAATATCAGCTATTGTGTCCCTTGCATTTGAGTTGAAACTGTGACTATTCCCACTCCAATACTTATCTACCTTGGGGAACTTTGAAGTTTGAAGGCAGAGTTGCCAATGAGTAGAAACAGAAAAAAATAAAAATAAAAAAGGTGTTAAAAAACAAAAACAGAGTGCTTTTTCTGGAGTTGTTTCCCAGGGAATGTCGGAATGGGAGCACAATAAAATGCCCAAAGAACCAGTCCGCTGCCCCCTTCTTCACACTGCTCTCTGCAGTCCTCCATAAAGTGCTGATTCCTTGACTAGTGAACTTCTTATCTTTGAGTGGAAAGTTCACCCAAAGCCCAACCTATGTACTGGCTAGTCCCCTGTGCCATACAATATCAGGGTTTGCAAAGAAGTCATCCAGTTGGAAAGACTTGCAGATGAGACCACAGTATCATATAACCAAGCTGTGGACTACAAGTCATGGTGTGTTCTAATCTTTCAGAAAGCCTTTGTATTCGTTTTCTGTTGCTGCAAAGCAAATCACTACAAACTTAATGACTTCAAACAACACACATTTGTTATAGCACAGTGTCTGTAGGTCAGAAGTGTGGGCACAGCTTAGCAGAATTCTTTGCTTCAGAGTTTCACCAGGGGGCAATCTCGATGTCACATGGGGGCTGCAGTCAGCAGGGAAAGATCTGCTTCCATGGTCACTCATGTTGTTGAAGAATTCATATTCTTGTCACTTCAGTAATAAGGGTTTGTTTCTTGCTGGAGGCTTTGCTCAGTTCCTTGAGACCACCTACAGTTTTTTGCTACACAGGCTACTACAATTCAGCCACTTCATTCTGTAAGCTTGCTTCTTCAAAGCCAGCAAGGGAGAAAGAGCAAGCTGTCTAGCAGAATAGAATCATACACAATGTAGTTTAGTCATGAGAGCGAGAGTCCATTGCCCTTTCCATATTCAATTGGTTAGAAGTGTGTTACAGATCCTATTCACATTCAAGAGGATTCCTTAAAGGCTAGAATCGTGGGGTGAGCACTTTCCATTCCATCCCCTTCACCAAGTATGCTACTGCAGGTACAACTCAGTAGCAACAGTGCTGACCATATCTCTTTTTGGTCCAAGATAAGCCCTCCGTGGACCAAATTTCTTACTTACATTTTGATTAAATAGGGGATCTAGGAGATGTCTCAGAGAAGCAATGATGGCTAGCCAGCTCAGAACGGTAGAGAGAGAGAATGAAAAGAAAACCAGAGAGCTGAAACTTCACCTCTGTCTCTGAAAAAGGCTGCAGGAACTGCCAAAGGTGCTAAGTTGATGGTGATGAGTTTCTTCATTATTCATTATAACTAGGTCTCGACTGCTCCTGCCAATACCTAGTGGAAGAGTGTCAATGTAGACCCCACACTATGGGCCAAGGGTTACACATTTACACTTTTACATGTCTGCTAGAAGGATTTGCATACTTTTTCAAAGTGTAAAAAAAGTCAAGTGAACTAGAAAGAAAACATTTGATTTTTTTTCCCGAATTTCAGAGAGCTAAAGGAAAAACGCACAAACCCCTTTTGGATTGTCTTTCGTGATTTATAACACTGTGGGTGTGAGAAATCCAATTTATTTTCTTCCCAGTTATGTACATCCTAAGTCCATTTTCACCTGGTCTTGTCCATCTGCACCAATATGTCACATTTTGACTCAGTTTGATGGTATAGTGAAACATGCCAGGAAGTTGTGATAAAGGGATGCAGCTACATGGTCTAGATTACTCATCAACCCCCTTCAGTGCTTGTTTGTAAAGATTTTTGATAATAGGTAAAATTGAAACTGTCTCAAGATCCCTTCCAGTACTTAAAATAATAGGACTAATTCTACCAATGGAAAAGGGGTAAAAGGCAATTAATTTTACACACACACACACACACACATATATATATATATACATATATATATATATATGGCCTTTAAGTCTATTTTTTATTCATTTTGTATATGTTTACTACTCACTGGAAGAATCAGATCTCTGAAGTTATTTTCCAATGGCTTCTAGGGAGACTGATGGGATGACTGGCCTGAGAGAACTAGCAGTATTCACCAACACAATTTGTAAGGATTTTGACCTTGTCATCACTAAAACTAGGAGACATGCTCTAAATAGAGCATCTGTTAACTAGATTCTTGAATATTCATGGGAAGGACCATCCCACTGCACAACTCTAGAGGGCCACATTCAGTTTTATGGGTTTCAGGGTTGCAATTCACACAGACCACAGTTCACCATTAATTGTTCCCTTTGGGGTGGTACAATTTGGCAGCTCTGCTCATGGGATCATAATTAAGGAAATACTAGAAAAATCAACTGTATTCTCATCCATTGGCTTAGAATGTTTGCTTGATAGCATTTTACATTTGTAGCTAATGGTCTTGAATGCAGTATCTGAGAGCAAGCTCACTGAGTTTGTAAAGTATATCAATTGCTTGAGTGTGTATTCCTACCACAGCTATTGCTCTTCCTCTGCCCTAGAATACAACACTATTTCAGGGCTTGGGAAGCTTTGGAAAACATCCCCTGACTTTCTAGCCATGGGAATTTCATTAATGTTGATATTTTACTTCCTGTTTCGATTTCAAAGGCATTATTAGCATCTCTTTTCTGGTTTAATTTGCTACTAGGATCCTGGAAAGTCCATACAGGGAGTGTTTGCCCCAGTAAAGCGCATCTGCAGGAGCCTTGTTAAATCCGTTTGCCTAACAATATAGAATTTTTTTCCGTTTTATTTCCCTGAACTGATATTTTTATATGCAAGGGAGAGATAGACATAGCCTTCAAACAACTTTCTGCACAAATTGGATACAGTGTAAGAAGAATGAACTGCCCTTTCACTGCGCTTGCTTACTTCAGAATGTCTTTGATAAGAAAGGTGCTAAGCTTATCTACACATGTGGAAAACAGCAGAGGAAAGATGGAAGTGCAGATTTCATTAAAAGTAATGGGAGTGTAGACCTGAATTGAAGTTTCATACTTCTTGATTATTTGATCCTTCATTTGATAGACTTAAACTTCCAAGTTACTACATCGCTGCTAAAGAAAAGTGCTCCATCACAGATACATTGAATCCTCTTCCCAAGACAACATGCATGCACACACTGCCATTCAGTATTAATTATTTTATCAGACCTATTACTATGAAAAAGTTTCGTGCACCAACTATTTACTAGACAACTATTTAAGAGTTAAGATCATTTTAGAGCTTGATGGAGTGTTAAAGACTAACACGTGCTTTTCATTCTATAGATAAGGAAAGATGCTCAGTAAGACATGTGACTTGTACAAAGCTACATATCTTGGGGCACAGTGGACAAAGTTGCTTTTCTCTTGACTCCTAAATTAATGCAGCACGCCATTGCACCCATTATTAAACATCCCAGTCCTATGACTACTTTATATGGCAGCAACACATAATTTCAATGCAACTTCTGAACAGAAGTCTTGGATATATATATTCTTTTGTGATTTTGCTCTGACTTTTTATTTTCCTTGTCTTCACTAAGCTGCCCTGAACTTATTCCCATGTGACATATGATACTATTTCTGATACCACAATGGTAATAGTGCATTTAGTGCTAACTTGATGTTATGTACTATTCTACGTACTTTACCATGTCATCCTCACAAGAAGCCTAGAGGCTGGAACCATTATCATTCTGCTTTACAACTAGAAAATTGAGGGACAAAGAGTCTAAGTTACTTGACCAAGACAACGGACTTACTAAGGGGATCTTAATATTTGCCCTCAAAATCTGTAACATCTGAATTCCTACTCATTAAAGTTAGTTAACAAGTACAGTTCTGTAAGTCAAATCACTTCATAATTTATTTCCAGGCTAAAATAAAGTTATGACAAAAATGTGGCATCACAAGACATGAGGAGAATTAGACATAACTGCTGAAAACTATATAGGCTAATCCTCCACTTGCGGCGCCAGCACCCTGGGTTCTAGTCCCAGTCGGGGCGCCGGATTCTGTCCCGGTTGCCCCTCTTCCAGTCCAGCTTTCTGCTGTGTCCCGGGAGTGCAGTGGAGGATGGCCCAAGTGCTTGGGCCCTGCACCCACATGGGAGACCAGGAGAAGCACCTGGCTCCTGGCTTCGGATCAGTGCAGTGCGCCAGCCACAGCGGCCATTGGGGGGTGAACCAACGGAAAAAGGAAGACCTTTCTCTCTCTCTCTCTCTCTCTCTCTCTCTCTCACTGTCTAACTCTGCCTGTCCAAAAAAAAAACTATATTTAAAAGAAAATTTGATAAAAATATTAAATAACACTTAAAGTACAAATGCTATGAAAAAAAGATGCTATTTCTTTAAAATGTATTCTTTTTAAATTTATCTCAAGAGAAGAAATTTCCTGTTAGTTGCCAACTTTCAGGCAATAGTCACATCCCTAAGATGACTCAAATTGTGTACAATTTTATGCAGCATGGAAATTGAATTATCAAAAAGAAAATCACTCATTGTTATTTGTCATGTATGTTTGAATTAGTCTTTCGTAAACTCATTATAAAACAACTTTATCCACCAATATAGCAATTCCATTTTCTTCTTAAAACAGATTGTCAGGCACTTATGTACTTTAGCGTCTTTTAATTCAGGTATGGCCCTCAATTTCTATCAAATAATTTTTCACCTACAAATTTTTTAAACTTAAATTAGATTCACTTTTGTGTCTTGGAAACAAAAGAATCCCGTAATTCTACTGCCTGTGACATTTACATACACACTGGCTGAAATTTTAAACTGTATACACAAACAAAATGCAAAGTGAAATATTTCCTTCTTCCTAGTCCTGATCTCTAGAGGGCAATGTCCTCAAAATCTCTCATACACCTTCCCAGGTTAAACATATACACAAATATCCCACCTGTTAGAAAAAGGGTGTGGTCTTATCTGTGGCGCCGTCTTAAGCTCCAGTCACCATCTTGGGCTCTGACCCCCATCGCCACCTTACACAGTAAGCTTTGGTCCTAAGCCCAGCTGAGATTGCTAGAAGTCAGGTGACCAAATGGCCCAGCCACAAGTGTCAGCTCCACTCCCACCCTAAGGGTATTCTTTGCGCCCACTTCCCTACCCTCTATGAGGTTATAACACGATGTGCTTCCTGCTCTCTCTCTCTCTTGTTCTCTCGCTCTCTCACTCTAAACCCCTCTCTCTTTCACTCTCTTTTGCCCTCTCCCTCCAGGTGATATAGGCAGGCAGACATGATCAAATTGATTAGATTTGTAAACTGGAGACCACACCCACTATATGGTCTCAAGCCCCTAACTGATCTCACCAGGACCCCCACCTGCCAATCAGACTGTCTAACCACTCCCCCTTTGGGAGTAAATAAAAGGCCTGGAACATGGTGGGCCCCTCCCTTGTTGCACCACCTGCTATCTGCTTTCCTGCCTGCACGTTTGCCACACGTGACTTGTGGCCTGCTCTCTGCCTGTGCTTTGCTACCTGTGCTAGGCTATCTGTGGCTGCTCATAACCATAGGTTTGCTCCATGTGGTTCGCTCTTGCCCTGCTCTCTGCTTGGTACAGACCCAGCTTAGCTTCTAGACCTCTTTCTCACCAAAATAAAACCCTCAGTCTCCTGTGCATTTCTCTCGTTGAATAAAAAACTTAAAAACTTTTAGCAATATTAGTAATATTGAAAATTATTAATAAGCTGGTCATTATCAGCATGTTGGGTTTTGCCCACCTGAAAATAAACCTTTTCCCTTACTCTGGTGTTTGGTGTGTTTTGTGGTGGCCTTTCACTACCTTAAACGCACATAGTACAATTCCTTTGCATTTTAGAGAAAGGTATCCTAGTCTACAGACTATAGTAAGACTGTTTTTTGCATAATGTTTTCTTTTAGTGGATGCATGTTATTTTATGTTCTCTCTGTTCATAAAATGCAAATGCCTCTTGCTAGGAAGGGGGCTTGCTGTAGCCCCGTGCCTCCAGGGTGCATGGCCATTGCTCTAGGCTTCCTGGCCTAGATGCTCTTCCACATGGCTGGTTCCTGGTGCTTGGTATGAACCCCTATTTACCTCTCTCTCTTAAATAAAGCTCTCACTCTCCTATGCATCTTTCTCACTAAATAAAAGCTTAAAATGTATCATGCTGCCTCATTTATCTGTGCCGGCATTTAGAATTCTTCCCTAAATATTAGGCAAGAACCCTCTTGGGCTTGTTAATATCGGGGATTTAGTAATAAGCCCATGGTGAAATTGTAAGGCACCCCAAATTCCGGTAGCACATGTGGCACCCCAAATAGCATTTCTAGGGAACTTTAAGGGGCCACATTTCAGTGTGAATTTTAGGGGGTCCTCACCGATTTCACAAACACACACATATGCTCCCAAAGTATCTACAATATCTGCATCTGTGTGTGTGCATACATTCAGAGAGTTCAACCTTTTTTACTATTGTTACAGGTGAAACAGCAGTGGAGAAAGAGAATCTTGGTTCTTTGTCTCACTTGAAAGAAGAATTTCCATGTGGACAAGACAGAGAGAAAATGAAGATTTATTTAAGTCAGAAACCTCTTGCCACAATGATCAGAAGTGTAGCTCCAAGAGAGACAGACCCAAGCAACTGTGAGGGTGCAGTCTTCTAAGCACACTTTTGGGGGAAAAAAAAAAAAAAGAAGAGCAGCAGCTAAAAACCAGTCAGAGGGTGGGAACAAAATCTATCAAAAGCTGGATTTTGAATCTTTCTATCTAATCTAGCTTGTTCATGATAAGACATAAAAAAAAAAATCAGAAGGGCAGCATCAGTGACTTCGTTCTGTTTTCACAGTAAACTGAGAACTCAGAAGGGTAGAAGAGCTACTTCCTGGCTATTCTCATGATAAAACTGGAAACTACAAAGGAATGGGATAGGCACTTTAGTGCTTTTGGGGAGAAGCCTGCAGTGGGATTTGATACTTTCACCATGCTAAAGATAACTTTTGGGGGAAGCAAGCATCTTGAGCCCTCTTAAAGGGACCTTTTTTTCCTCATTCTGACAGGGACCAAGCTAAGTGCCTGTTAGACTGTCTGCCACCTCACACTATCATAATTGCAAAGAAAATGCTTGTATGTTTGTATATTTCAGTCAACAAATATGGAAGGTAAATCTATAGCAGTAGAATTTCTACATCAAACTGTGCAAAGTTACTATTTTACTTTATTTATTTAATGAGAGAGAGAGAAAGAGAGAGAGAGAGAGAGAGAGAGAAACCCGGTATCTGCTGGTTCACTCACCTAATGCCTGGGAGCCAGGGAATTCAATCCAGGTCTCCCATGTAGCTGGCAAGAACCCAAGTATTTGAGCTATCAACTGCTACCTCATGCATCCCAAGCAGGGTCCTAACTGTTGTACCAAATGCTCACTCCTGAATTTACTATTCTTAATGGCATTAGTAAGCATCCCTTCAAACAATTTAACCAATTTGACTTTTCATCAACTATGTTTGAGAGCGCTGTGTTCCCTCAACTCCAGTTAACATTGGATTTTCATTTATTTTACTTTTATCCCTTATAATAGCTTAAAATTCTATCTCATGTTTAATATGTGTTAATTACATTTTCAGGGAGTTTTGAGGACCAGTTAAAGTTTCTTCTATATGTGGGCCTTCAATTGATGGAGAATATGTGAAATCCAAAATTTTTCCTGCAAAAAAAAAATTTATCTTTTAATTCAATTTCTCTACTAGTTTTTTGAAACCCCCTGTATCTTTTTGTAAGTACAAATTATGTACTTTGCTTATTAAAAAATTAAGCTGTATATCTTTTTCTTATGCAAGAGCTCTTTTTTTGTTGTTTTGTTTTCAAGGCTTATTTTATACACTCAAATTTATATCCTGCATCTCTACTCAGTATTGTATCATAAACATTTTTGTATGTAACCATTCTTTCTTAGAAAACTTTTTTATATATGGGGAACAAATTTCAGTATTTCATATGCACAGTTTTAAGAGTGTAATGATGCTTCTCACCCTACTCCCCCTTCCTCCCCCCTCCTTCTTTTCTTATTTTTCTTTTAATTTTTGCAATGACACACTTTCAATTTACTTTATAATCACAAGCTTAACCCTCCACTAAGTAAAGAATTTAACAAGTAGTAAGCAGAAAAATCATTGTTCCCCAAGAATATAGACAAGGTTTATAAGCAATTATCAAATCTCAAAATGTCAATTCTGCTCATATACATTACAGTTTTTAAATTATGAAATCATAATTTTATTTGCTGCACATGCTGTATTTCCTCTGTTTTTATCTATTCCTTGCTTTCTAATTATGTTTTCATTTTCTACATAGTATTTAATTTTTATATTAATTAATTAAATTATTTGAGAGGCAGAGAAAGGGAGAGAGAGCAAGTGAACTCCCATCTGCTTTTTCATTCTCCAAATATTCAGAATAGGACTGGGTCAAGTGGAAGCCAGGAACCAAGAGCTCAGTCTAGGTCTCCCATCTGGATAGCAGGTGTTCAATTACTTATAGTCACTGCTGCCCCCCAGGGTGTGCATTACCAGGTAACTGGAATCAGAAACAAAGCTGGAACTCAAAGTTAAGCATTCTGAGATGGAATATAGGTGTCCCAAGCGACATCTTAACCACTAGGCCTAATGCCTACCTCAGTTCTAAAAATTCTGTATGGTGAAATTTATCAATCTTTAGCTCTCCTTTTACAGCCTTGATGTTATGAAATTAACGATTATTATTCATGTCTTAGGTCTTTGGTTTAATAATTTTATGTTATCTAAAACAGCAGAATTGGCCCCATATAAGTCCTCAACAGTTTAACTCAGTCAAGTGAAGGCAGGATCAAGGCTTCTGTTTCACCCATTCCTCTTCTTTCAGAGTTTTGAACCACTGCCCTTCTCACCTACATTGAAGTCCAAGGCAAAGGGAAAATCAGTAAATACAATCTTATCCTTACATAAAATGATGGTACTTTGTTCCTGAAAGATATTTATATTAATTTTGGCTTTTAAAAATTATTACATTAATACAGCTTTTCATGTTGATTACTGAATTTTTGATGCCTTCTCTGATCATGTACCCAGGGTAAGTATCCTAGTTATTTTATTCTAATTCCAGCTCTGCTCTAAACATTAAATTTCCCAGGGCCCAGTATACAAGTTCTTGGACCTATACCAGTTCTTGAATCTTTCCTCTTTCAATACTTATACCCACCTCAATAATGACCTCATATCTTGACTCTCAATACCACCTTTAGCTGATTCTCCTAAGTTAATATCTTCAATATGGACTTCACCCTTAAACTCCAGACTTACATTTCCAACTGTGTACTCTGTAACTCCATCACAGTGATGTTTAACAGTTATCTTAATCCTAATGTGTGAAAATGAAGAGCATCTATCTGCTCTTCCTCCACTTTTCCTATCTCTGTAAATGTCTCTGAATGGCACCATTACCTACTTATTTGCTTCAACCAGACTTTATCACTATCCTTGACTTTTGTTTTCTTTTCCTAATCTCTCAATCCAATCTACCAGAGGTACTAATTCATTCTACCTCTGAATTGTATCCTCAATGCACCCATTTCTCTCTACCTGGACTGCCAATATCCTGTTCCAAGATTTTATGTTCTCTTATCTGGATAATTGCATTGCTGCTACTTCCACCTTTGTTCTTCCAGTCATTTCTATTTCTGCAATAGAGTGATTTCAAAACATAAGTAAAATCCTATCTTTTCTCTGCTTAATCTCCTGCAATGACCACCAATCTCATTCAAAATGAAATTAATCACCAACAACCTACTGGCCTCCAGGCACTTTCATGTGCTCATCTCCGACCGTCTCCCCTTTACTGGTCCTGTCACATTCATTTCATTCATCTTCTATGTAAATATCAAGCACGCTCCCACTTTGGGTATTCTGTGCTTGCTGTTCTTTGACTGTAAGGCAATATTTCCCCGATAGCTGCGTGATTCATGCTTTCCTTTGTGTCAGATCTATGCTCAAATATCGTCTTATCAGAGAGACTTTCTATGATGTCCCTGTAAAGAATACAACTGTCTCCATACTATTAGCATTTTTCAAACCTATTGCGTTGTTTTATTTTTCTTGTATTTATTTGCATACTTACTGGTTTTTAGCCCTTACTGTTTAAAATTTTATGAGGACAGAAATGTTTGTGTGTGTGTGTGACTGCAATTCATTGGGAATGTAGCTTAGACTATCAGGTATACATTTTCCAAACTATCTGTTTTCCATCTAGAATTTTCTTGATTTTGTCACTAACCTTGTAATGTGCCCTACTATTTTGGAGTCATCCCTTTACTCAGCTAATCAACAATCTTGTTCAAGAGGAGGCACATTAGTGTAATTATCAGAAGAATGGTTTCTGGATTCAACTTCTTGGCTTCATAATGTATATAACAAGTAGTGTTCTAAGCATTTAAAGTACATTACACATCTTGTTCTCATTTTATTCTTGTAATGCCTCTGTAGCTGGTTGTTAATACTCTTTCTACATCTTTATTTTTCTGTATTTTTCATGGTTGGCAAACATTCATCTTTGAAGTACTTCAAATCATACAGCATTCATTTCAGAATTATCTCACTTCTCTACTACATAATGTGAATATTTCATATTCATGAAATATGTATTACATGTGAATTACTGCTGAACAACTCACCGTAGTATACACTAAAAAAAAGATCATGATTTTGTATATGTTATCAACATTTAAAGTCATAATGCCCAGTGCTAGCCAGGTTATCATATATCCTTGTTGATGGCATTTAAAATTGGAAAGGAATATAGAAATATATAGCAAGGCCAGCAAAGACATGTGTTACCTCTGATCAAGCATTATTTGTTACAGAATTATATCCTAAGGTGAGATTTTATAGTGAGCAATAAACTAGATAAATGAACATGGTGGTTATAGTGTTATGTATGCTAGAAAAAAGCTGGAAATATTCTATATGTAAAATAATAAGTTAAAGGTACATAGAAATTATTTAATAAATTCATATTGAATAAAATTATGGTGTATTGGCAGATTGAAATATTGTGCCACTATTACAGGTTGTAATTATGAACATTAGAAAGAAACATGGAAAATTTATAATGTATTAAGTTTTCAAAGCACACAGATATACCAAATTATTTTAATCACACAAAATATATTTTATATGGGCAAAGATTAGGAAATAATAATGTGCATAGAAGAAATTATGTTAAGGTAATGATATTTTGGATCAATTGTATTTTTTTACCAAATTTGTCTTTTTTATTTATTTATTTATTTTTTAACTTTTATTTAATGAATATAAATTTCCAAAGTACAGCTTATGGATTACAATGGCTTCCCCCCTATAACTTCCCTCCCACCCGCAACCCTCCCCTTTCCCGCTCCCTCTCCCCTTCCATTCACATCAAGATTCATTTTCAATTCTCTTTATATACAGAAGATCAGTTTAGTATATATTAAGTAAAGATTTCAGCAGTTTGCCCCCACATAGCAACACAAAGTGAAAAAATACTGTTGGAGTACTAGTTATAGCATTAAATAACAGTGTACAGCACATTAAAGACAGAGATCCTACATGATATTTTTTTAAAAATTAATTAATTTTCTATGCAATTTCCAATTTAACACCAGGTTTTTTTTGTTTTCATTTCCAATTATCTTTATATACAGAAGATCAATTCAGTATATACTAAGTAAAGATTTCATCAAATTTGTCTTTTTTTAAAAAATTACTTATTTGAAAGGCAGAGTTATAGAGAGAGAGGGGGAGAAAGAAAAAGAGAGAAAGATAGAGATGTCTTCCATCCACTGGTTCACTCCCAAATAGCCACAGCAGCCAGGGCTGGGCCAGTCCAAGGCCAGGAGCTTGGAATTCCATGAGTGGCAGGGACATGGGCCATCTTTTGGTGCATCCTAAAGTGGAATTGGAAGGGAGATGGATTGAAATTGAGGCAGCCAACACTTGAATCATTGCATACATGGGATACCAGGGTAGCAGGTGGCGGCTTAACCCTCTATACTACAATGTTGACCCCAATGTTGTCTTTAATATGACTATGTGTTGACTTTCATTTAAATCAGGGGAATAATGGAAAAAAAAAAGTAGTGTATATGGTCCCTACCTCTGGTGAACTTACAAACATGGCACATACATTAAACAGTCAAATAAGGCAAAAGATTCAAGTAGTTCATAAAATGGGTTTCAATTAATATATACAAATACAGTGTAAGTATACATTTATAAAGATATTACATACATAATACATACATGTGGTATTAAGTGTTACATAGATAACCTAATCACAAATCCTTTGGGCAGCAGTAGATAAAGTGTCAAGATCTAGATCCAACTTTTGGTCCTCTGCCATTTTATTCTAGAATTTCTATTCTTTTGTTTTGGAACATATTTCTGTAATTTAGTATTCCATGCAACAATTCCTCTCATTTTCTGATGTCTAGAATGAGTAGATTTGTCTATTAAACAACAGTAAACTAATTACATTCTACTTTGATTTACAATAGTAAGACTAATAATTTTCCTTGTCAGTTTTTTGGAGATAGCCTGTTATTTCCATAAAAGTATCAGCAACTTACTGGTGGTTGAGAGATACATTACATTTATCTGAGAAAGTTTGGGATATATGAACCTATAAATCTAGGGCCAAATGAATTTTCAATAAACAATAAACAATAATGAACTTCACAATATTAATATTTCAAGGAATAGATTGTCATTTGAATCTCTTCATTTTAAAAACTGACCTCATAATCTAGGCCAAAGATAGTTCCTTGTTTTTATTTACCATCAATCCATTTGACATTTTTAGTACTTTCTGAATTTGAGACTGGGACAAAAATAGCAGAAGCTCATATTATAAAAATATTTGGTTATTTCTGAATCAGAGAACTCTAAATGTACAAAATAAATGTTTTGTGAACTTAAAAAAAAAACAAAAATGAGCTTCTGAGATGACTGAGCAGACAACTATAAAACTGATATAAAATCATATTTGTTTTCATTAAAAATAACAGGCCATATATGTCACAACATTATTGAAGACCATTACAGAAAAGTTAGGAAACAAAATTTTGGCATTTTTCTCACTTTTATTCTAATCAGTGATCTGTATATAACTATTCATTTAATGAACGTATTCCAGGCAGTCCTTCAAGCTGGTTCAAAAAGCCAGAACGTGGCGATCTCATATCATAATTCCTACTTATTTTTGAATTTCATATCAAACATTACATCTACGAAGATTTTCCTCATGACCACTCTTTCATCTCTCCTTCCAGAAAGAACCCATCACCTTTTTTTTTCTTTGTATAAGCCAATGCCTCATAGTCTTTTTGACTATCTTGAAGTGTAACTATACTTATCTAACTTTATCTCCCTAACCTTGGATTTGAGCCCTGAGTGTTGATAAAAGGTATAGTGTCTCATGTTGCTTTGTTTTCCTGCTACATAACAATGAATGTGAGAGTCTTATTATATAAAAGATGCTCATTTTTCTCCCTCTAAGTACCCGTATCGTTTATATATCACACTAGAGCATTCTCCCACTTCTACTCTGGACTTATTAATATGACCAGTTTTGGCCACTTATATGTCAGCAAATGTGGTACAACCATGGCCTTGAGAATTGCTTGTGTGATTGGGCTTGCTTGCTCATGCATTCTGCCATGACTGCAAGAACATGTCCAGGTCAACTTGCTGGAACTTGAGAGACATAGGATCACACGAGCTTTCCTTGGTAAAACAATGCTAAATCAAGTCAGAGGAAGCCAGCTTCTACCAAGTGAGCAAGTATAACTGAAAACAGAATCTCACCCAGCCAACTCAGCAAAGATCAGTAGAGCTGCTACACGATCACCCCAGAGTCATAAGAGTGATTTCTTACTATTATATGCAAATTAGGTTTTGGTGTTGATACTTAGAGTTACTTTGGCAATAGGTAGCTGACACAAACAGAACACCACATATGCACTTGACAAATGAAGAATGAATTCACTTTCTAGGTGGCACAAAGAAAAAGAGGAAAAGATAAAGGGTAAAGCAAAAGCAAAAATGTGCTTTTTTCCCTTAAATTCTATTACTTAAATATCCTAAATTGTAGCTTCACAAATACTAGAATAGTTTAGCTAAAATAAATGGTTCTTGGGGCCGGCGCCATGGCTCACTTGGTTAATTCTCCGCCTGTGGCACCAGCATCCCATATGGGCACCAGTTCTAGTCCTGGTTGCTCCTCTTCCAGTCCAGCTCTCTGCTGTGGCCCGGGAGTGCAGTGGAGGATGGCCCAAGTCCATGGGCCCTGCACCCGCATGGGAGACAGGGAGGAAGTACCTAGTTCCTGGCTTTGAATCGGCGTCCACAGCGACCATTTGGGGGGTGAACCAATGGAAGGAAGACCTTTCTCTCTGTCTCTGTCTCTCTCTCACTGTCTAACTCTGACTGTCAAAAAAAAAAAAAAAAACAGAATGAGTTTTGAAAACCTCATACCAGGGGCAGACATGCTGCATAATCATTATGTTAACTCTTGGGACACCCACATCCCCTCTTAGAGTGCCTAGTTTGAGCCACCGCTATTCCTCTTCTGATCCAGCTTCCTGTAATGCTCACCTTGGAGACAGAAGATGGCTCAAGTATGTGAATCTCTGTCACACATGTGGGAGACCCATATGGGGTTCTGGATTCCTGGATTTGGCCTGGCCCAGCCCTGGTTGTTGTGGGAATTTGGTTAGTGAATTAGTGGATGGAGGATCTCACTCTGTCTCTGAGTTTCAAATAAATTAGAAAAAAAATCACCAAATGTATTTAAAAAATAAGAAAAAGAAAACCTCATGCCAAATGAGGGTTAATGTTGCCGTTGATTTCTCAACAATGTTGCAGTGGGTTCGTTTCTGAGAGGAGCAGCGTGGTGGGGGCAAGAGGCACGGAGTCACCACACAGACCCCGGGAGTTGGGTGAAAGCAGGCTTGAGGGGAGCAGCCCACATACTTGTTTATTACAGTTGGTACAACAGCTTATATAGCCAAGACCAGCCAATCTGGTCAAGGGGCGGTCTATGCCCCAACCAATCAGTCTGTTGCCAGGCAGTTTCCAAAGCCATCCAATCACAGCCTGTTGCCAGGCAGTTTCAAATCCATCCAATCACAGCCTGTCGCCAGGCAGTTTCCAAAGCCATCCAATCACAGCCTGTTGCCAGGCAGGCTCCGTTGCCAGGTGGGTTTCAAAGCCATTCCTGAGTAACTGATGCTCGCTTGCCAGTGGCCACCTTGGCATGGCCTTCTCATTCCACTACAGGTTAATATAATAAAAATATTTATTGAGTACCCTAACATGTGTTAAATACCTTTCTATGTATTGAAATAAAATAAGCATTAAAGACTGAGAGCTGTTGAAAATAAAATAAAATCATACATGTATATTAATATATATATTTATATATATACACACACATACACATATATGTAGTAAGTACTGGAGCAACCACTAAAGTTTTAAATGAAAGAGGTATAGCTAATAAGATAATAGAGAGAAAATACAATTAATTTTTAAATAGTTATGCAAAAGAAGGAAATATAAAGTGAGGGATATGGCAAAGATGGGATATATGGAAAGCAGAGCACAAAGGATGATGAACTCAACTACGTCAGTGACATAAATCATTCAAAAATTCCAATTAAAGGACACAGATTTATGAATTGGATTAAAAAGTCCAAGACTTACACATGCCATTTACAAGAAATCCATTTTAAAGATTATAGAGGTTAAGAATTGAAAGAAAAATTGTACCATAGAAGCTGTGAAAACTGGAATACTATACTGTATCAGACAAATAGACTTCAGAAGAAAACATCCTCTAGGGATAGAGACGTACATCTCATAAAACTGAAGAGATTAATTCATCAAGAAGACATAAAATCCAAAATCCTAAATGTGCTTGCATTTCCTAACAGAATTTTGACATACCCAGATAACCCCAGAATACATAAATTAAGAAATAGGCAGATCTACAATTGTAGTTAAAAATTTCCGCACTCCTTTCTTGATAATTGAAGTAAAACAATAAGGGAGAAAAACTATTATTTTTAATATTTATTTATGTATTTGAATGACAGAAAAAGAGAGAGATATGTTCCACCTGCTGGTTGACTCCAGAAATGGCCACAAAAGCCAAGTCTGGGCCAAGCTGAAGACAGGAACCTGGAACTCCATCCAGGTATCCTGCATGGCCAGCATCACATGCAGTAACTTAACCCACTGAGCAGCAACAACACCCTCCCCATAATGATTGTTGTACTTTTATTGTTTTTTTAGAGATTGGATTTTTTCTATATAGATAGAACAATGAGACATAAATGGCTCTTCCTTTTGGACTCTAGCCTGTTCCATCATTTCTTACTTTTTTTATGGAATGGATCACTCCAACAAAAGGGACGCTTCACCATATTTTCTACTTAGTATTATTTAGTATTATCCTACCTGACTTTGACTAAATACTATAATCACAAACATGTTGTTCTCAAAAGCTAAAGAAGTTAATGCAGGGGCTGGCACTGTTGTGCAGTGGGTTAAAGCCCTGGCCTGAAGTGTTGGCATTCCATATGGGCATAGGTTCTAGTCCCGGCTGCTCTACTTCCAATCCAACTCTCTGGTATGGCCTAGGAAAGCAGTAGAAGATGGCCCAAGTGCTTGGGCCCCTGTGCCCATGTGGGAAACCCCGAAGAATCTCCTGGCTTTGGATGGGTGCAGCTCCGGCCTTTGCGGCCATCTGGGGAGTGAACCAGCAGATGGAAGACCTCTCTCTCTGTCTCTACCTCTCTCTGTAACTCTGTCTTTCAAATAAATAAGATAAATCTTTAAAAAAAAAAAAAGAAGTTAATACAGTCTTAAGTGGTACTTTCAAAAGGCCTGGCTTTGTTTTTCTCTAGCTTATTGATCTTTGTTGTATGTGTGACTTTTTCTTAGCCAGGGATTACTTTATTAAAGCATATAATTTTTGAAACAGTAAATAGCATTTTTATTGTTTTGCTGGACAGATAAATATTTTTTGTGGCTTATTTTGTCTAATGTTTTATTTATGTTAAATGTTGGACAAATACATCGGATAGAGGTAGACAAACTATAATTGCAGGCCAAATCTGGACCACTACCTGTTTCTGTTTTTTTTTTTTTTCAAATAATTATTTATTGGAGCACAGCTATGGTTATTTGTTTATTTATTGTCCATAGCTGATTTCACACTACATTAGCAGATTTGAACAGTTACAACAGAGACCTTATGACCAATAAAGCTGAAATATTTACTTTCTGGTACTTTGGAGAAAAACTTTGCCTACTTTTGATCTAGATTGTTAATCTTTAATCAAGATGTTAATATAGGGACCAATGTTGTGGTATAGCAGGTAAAGCTGCTGCCCATGACACTGGCATCACCTATGGGCTCCAGTTCCAGCTCTGCTGTTCCACTTCTGACCCAGCTCCCTCCTAATGGCCTGGGAAAAGCAGTGAATGATGGTCCAAGTGTTTGGGCCTCTACTACCCTCATTGGAGAGCCAGATGAAGCTCTGGGTTCCTGGTTTCAGCCTAGCACATCTGTTGTGGCCAGCAGATGGAAAACCATTCACTGTGTTACCCCCTCTCTCTCGAATTCTGACTTTCAAAATAAATAAAACTTAAAAAAAAAAAAAAAAATGTTAATAGGGGCCCAGACCAGAATGCCTTAAGGGCTGTTTCTGAGGTCAGAAGTGCTACTTAAAGCATTTGTCATTCTATGAGTCTCCTGTGTGGACTGTTTACCATGTTAGAGCATTCCTCCTTTTTAATTCTATTATTATTACCAGACATTTGATCCCATTTACATAATCACTTTAACACTGAATCCTATCTATATGTTCACTTTAACACTGAAGATGGCATTTTTACCACAGAGCTGAATGGGATTTGGGGTCCCATAGCCAGTTTTTAAACTGTATCCTTAGAAGTAAGTCTATAGGAATGTATGCAGAACTATACAGCTTTACAATTACAAACTTTCTCCTCCCTCTCTTATTCCAACTCTTATGTTTTACTGAGACCTATTTTCAATTGACTTTATACACACATGATTAATTTTATGTAAAGTAAAAAGTTCAACGAATAGTATGAAAAAAAAAAAAACTGGTCCTCAATAGTCAAGACAAGAGCTGTTCAAGCATTGCTTCTCAAAATATGAATTTTACTTCTACAGATTTCCTTTTAAGTGCTCTACTAGTTATAACAAATCAGGGAGAACATATGGTATTTGTCCCTTTGGTACTGGCTTATTTCACTAAGTATGATGTTTTTCAGATTCATCCTTTTTTTTTTTTTTGTAAATGACTGGATTTCACGATCTTTTTTTTACCACTGTGTGGTATTCCATAATGTACATATCCCATCATTTCTTTATCCAGTCTTCAGTTAGAATAAGAAGAGAAAATCTGATGGATTTTTAAATATTGGAAAACGTACTGATCATGTTTTAGTAGTTTCAGGCGATAAAAGCCACAATAGGTAGATTAAACACAATAGTATTTATTAATTACAGGAGATCTAATGAAAGATAATATATCAAAAATAATTTCTAAAACCCCATCAAAGAACTAGATCATCAAGAGAACTACTGTCTCTGTCATCAGGAACCTTTCACAAGAGAAAGTTATCTGCCAATAACAAAGCCACCAAACTAGATACTGCCTGAAGGATCAAGATGTCTTTGCTACAGACTGTGTGCCTAAAAAATGGATGACTTGTGCTCTCATCTCTCTTCATACAGCTCATTTCCAAGTTAAAGTAGGATTTGAGTGCATATCATTTATTGACCCTATGTCATATCCAGAATCCTAGCTATAAGAGATGCTGTGGGGGCTGGCGCCGTAGTGCAGCAGGTTAAGCAATGGCCTGCAATGCTGGAATCCCATAATGGCACTGGTTTAAGTCCTGGTTGCTCCACTTCCAATCCTGCTCCCTGATAATGCACCTGGGAAAGCAGCAGAGAATGGCCCAAGTCCTTGGGCCCCTGCACCCATGTGGGAGACCAGGAGGAAGCTCGTGGCTCCTGGCTCTGGCCTGGCCAGCCCTGGCCTTTGGGACCATTTTGGGAGTGAACTAGCAGATGGAAGATCTTTCTCTTTCTTCCCCCTAGCCCGTCTCTCTCTGTCTCTCCTCTCTATAACTCTACCTTTCAAATAAGTAAATAAATATTTTTAAAAAAGAGATGCTGTGAAATATAGTTCGTAGATTCCATTCTTTGAAGCTAAAAGAATGTTCAAGTAGATGTTAAATAAGCCAATCCATTATATCTATCACAAAAGGAGGAATGAAACATATTCATCACAGACCAGATGTTGGTTGACACAGAAAATCCAAAAGAAGCTACTGAAAACCTAGCATTTATAATTAGTCACAAACCAGACTGATAAATATATATAAAACAATCACTGACAACTTTGTACAGCAAATTAAGCATTTGGAAAATGGTATAAATTGATCATGTTGATAACTGAAGCAAAATATTTAAAAAATTTATTTATTTATTTATTTGAAAGGCAGAGTTAGAGGGAGGAGAGATGGAGAGAGAGAGAGAGATCTTTCATCTGTTGATTCACTCCCAAAATGGCCCCAATGGACAGGGCTGGGCCAGGCCTAAGCCAGGAGCCAGGAACTTTTTTGAGGTCTCCTACATGAGTGGCAGGAACACATGTACTTGAACCATCACCTGCTGTTTCCCAGGTATTTTTGCAGGATGCTGAGTCAGAAGTGGACTAGCCAAGACTTGAACTGGCACTTGAATATAGGATGGGGCATGCCAAGCAGTGACTTAAACTACTGAGTCCCAGTACACACTTCTTCAAAACTGCTAATATCAAGGAATAAAGTTTTAAAGATATACACAAGATCAAATGAAAATAAGTTAAAGAATATGCTTAAAATAATAATAAATGGATACATGGTCAATTTCCTTAAATGGAAAGACTGAATAGAATAAAGATATCTTAACATAAACATAATGCATTTTAATCAAAATATCAATGGAATTTTTATAGTATTTGAAAAATTTTATTCTGTTTTTTATATTTTATTTATTTATTTGAGAGGTAGAGTTACAGGCAATGAGAGGGAGAGACAGAGAAAAAGGTCTTCCTTCCGTGGGTTTCAGTCCCCAGATGGCCGCAACGGCTGGAGCTGCGCCAATCTGAAGCCAAGAGCCAGGAGCTCCCCCCAGGTCTCCCATGTGGGTACAGGGGCCCAAGGACTTGGGCCATTTTCTACTGCTTTCCCAGGCCATAGCAGAGTTGGCTTGGAAGAGGGGCAGCCAGGACTAGCCCAGCTGTTTATCTGGAAAAGAAAAGGCACAAGAATAGTAAATATGTTCTAGGAAAAAAAAAAACATTTATAGTTAAACTTGTACAAATAGGATTTTTTTTTTATTTGAAAGGCAGAGAGAGAGAGAGAGAGAGAGAGATACACAAATAGACAGATCTTCCATCTGTGATTTCACTATTCAAGTGCCCAAAACAGTCAGGACTAGGTCAGAACAAAACCAACCCAGAACTTCATCTAGGTCACCCACATGGAAGGGAGGGATCCAAGTACTTGAGTGGACACCTGCTGCCTCATAGGGTGCATTTTAGCAGGAATCTGAGTCAGAATCAGAGTAGCCAGGAACTGAGCTGGGCACTCCAATAGGAGATTCTGGAGTCCCAAGCAGTAACTTAACTGCTGCACCAAATGCCTACCCACCAATAGTTTCTAAACATGCTATAAATGCTACAGTAATTAAAACAGTGCAACATGGCAATAGATTATAGTGATAAGTTGAAATATAATTTACAAGAGTCCAGAAATGGACACATCTATTTAATACATAACATAACAAAGATAATATTTCAAGTTAACAGGGAAAAGACATCTGGGTATTTTTAGAAAACTATTGGCCATAAAGAATTCAGGCCCACCTATCACATTATAAACAGAAAAAAATTTCAGGTACAATAAGAAATTTAATATGAATGAACATTTTCAGAGGAAAACAGAAAGACTTAGTTGTTCTTTTTAAATTTTATTTGGGAGGCCAAGAGACAGAGAGACAGCTTCCATTCACAGATTTCTCCCCAAATAACTGCAATGGTTGGGGCTGGGCCAGGCTGAAGCAAGGAGCCAAATAACTCAATCCTGGGCAGGACTCAATTATTTGAAGTATTACTGCTGCTTCCACAATGTGTCTTAGCAGGAAGCTGGAGTCAGAAGTTAAAGCCAAGAAAACAGACCCAGGTATTCCATTGTAGAATGTGGATAGCTTAACTGTGTATTTTTTTTTAAGATTTATCTATTTATTTGAAAGGCAGAGCCACAGAGAGGCAGAGGCAGAGGCAGAGAGAGAGAGAGAGAGAGACAGAGAAAGCGAGAGAGAGAGAGAGAGAGAGAGGTCCTCCATCCACTGGCTCATTCCCTAGGTGGCCACAATGGCCAGATCTGAGATGATCTGAAGCCAAGAGCTAGGAGTCCTGTCCGGGTCTCCGACGTGGGTACAGGGGCCCTAGCACCTGGGCCATCCTCTACTGCCCTCCCAAGCCACAGTAGAGAGCAAGATCGGAAGTGGAGCAGCCAGGACCCAAACTGGTACCCACATGGGATGCCGGCACCACAGATGGAGGCCTAACCCACTGCGCCACAGCACCAGCCCCAGCTTAACTGTTTTAGCAACTAGGCTAAACACTAAGCATTTTCTTAAGCAAGATACAAATCTTGAAAGTTATTAAAAAATTTGTACAGAAAATGCAGCAGAAAAGTAAATACTTGGGCTGCAAAACATATCAATTATTTAAAAGAAAAACAATAGACTGGGAAAGATGTTTACGTTATATACAAGTAAAACTGACAAAGATTTAAAAATCAAAACAAAGAAAGTACTATAAATATTTTTGGGAGTGGGTGTAAGGGTGGAATAAAAAACAGGTGGAAACCAAACAACAACAACAAAAAATTCATGAACAGAGGGTATCAGCAGATAGTTCACACAAAAAGACAAATTGCCAGTAAACATGGAAAGAAACCTCATCTTCCAAAAATTTAGAAAAATGCTGCTAAAAACAATCAGAAAATATTTCTTCAAAATACTTATTTTTCATGAACTTTTTGAAAACCACTTATATGCATGGATATCAAAAATTTTTGCAGGGCGGGTGCTGTGGTGTAGCCAATAAAGCCACTGCCTACAGTGCTAACATACCATATGGGCTCCAGTTTGAGACCTGGCTGCTCCACTTCCAATCCAGCTCTCTGCTATGGCCTGGGAAAGCAGTAGAAGATGGCCCAAGTCCTTGAGCCCCTGCAGCCATGTGGGAGACCCAGAAGAAGCTTCTGATCCTGGCTTCAGGTTGACCCAGCTCTGGTCGTTGCAGCTATTTGGAGAGTGAACTAACAGATGGAAGATCTCTCTCTCTCTCTGCCTCTGGTTCTGCCTCTGCCTCTCAGTAACTCTGCTTTTCCAATAAAAATAAATAAATCTTTTTTTTTAGTAAATATAAATTTCCAAAGTACAGTTTATGGATTACAATGGCTTCCCCCCCCCATAATTTCCCTCCCACTTGCACCCCTCCCATCTCCTGCTCCCTCTCCCAATCCATTCACATTAAGATTCATTTTCAATTATCTTTGTATACAGAAGATCGATTTAGTATATATTATGTAAAGATTGCATCAGTTTGTACTCACACAGAAACACAAAGTGTAAAATACTGTTTCAGTACTAGTTATAGCATTACTTCACATTGGACAACACATTAAGGACAGAGATCCCACATGAGAAGTAAGTACACAGTGACTCCTGTTGTTGACTTAACAATTTGACACTCTTGTTTATGGCATCAGTAATCTCCCTAGGCTCTAGTCATGAGTTGCTAAGGCTATGGAAGCCTTTTGAGTTTGCTGACTTCGATCTTATTCTGACAGGGTCATAGTCAAAGTGGAAGTTCTCTCCTCCCTTCAGAGAAAGGTACCTCCTTCTTTGATGGCCCCATTCTTTCCACTGGGATCTCACAGAGATCTTTCATTTAGGTATTCTTTTTTTTTTTGCCAGAGTGTCTTGACTTTCCATGCCTACAATACTCTCATGGGCTCTTCAGCCAGATCCAAATGCCTTAAGGGCTGATTCTGAGGCCAGAGTGCTATTTAGGACATCTGCCATTCTATAAGTCTGCTGTGTATCCCACTTCCCATGATGGATTGTTCTCTCCCTTTTTGATTTTATCAGTTAGCATTAGCAGATACTAGTCTTGTTTGTGAGATCGCTTTGACTCTTAGACCTATCAGTGTGATCAATTGTGAACTGAAGTTGATCACTTGGAGTAGTGAGATGGCATTGGTACATGCCACCTTGATGGGATTGAATTGGAATCCTCTGGCACGTTTCTAACTCCACCATTTGGGGCAAGTCCGATGGAGCATGTCCCCAATTGTACACCTCCTCCCTCTCTTATTCCCACTCGTAAATTTAACAGGGATCACTTTTCAGTTAAAATTTAAACACCCAAGAATAATTGTGTGTTAATTACAGAGTCCCAAAGGGGCAAATATACGTTCTCCCTGATCGGCGACAACTAACTGAGCACCAAAGTGGAAACCTGTTGAAGTGAAGTGGACACTATGAGAAACCCTGACTTGATCAGCTCTTGTCCTGACTGTTGATGTACAATGTAATACTTTACCCATTTTAGCATTTTTTTTTGTTCTAGTACTATTGGCTAAACTCTGTAAAATAAATAAATCTTAAAAAAAAAAACTTTTACACCCAAACAGGCTTATATTTTAATTCTATTTTTCCATGAACTTTTTAAGTATGCTAGTATTTTTCCCATCGAACATGCAAAAAAAACCATAATAGACATGAAGGCAAAATAGCATTGTACAAACATTTAGTAAGAGTGTTGGGAAACAAATGCTAACATATACACTAGATAGGATTATAAATTACAGCAGCCTTTTGAAAGCTAATTTTACAGCATCCATTCAAACTTTAAAACTGTATACTCTTCAAACCAGCAATTCCATTTTTAGGACTGTGCCCCAGATAAATATTTATTCACATAAATTCATAAAGAGCCATTTCCGTTCACTGCACGATTGCTTATAGAGGAGAAAAAATACAGACAAATTAAAAGTGAATGATTATGGAAATGATTAAATATAGTAGTGTGCATTCATATTATAGATAATTTTGTAACAGTTAACGAAAGAAGGAGGAAAATGTTTAAGTACTGCCATGGAATGATCTCCAAGACATATTGTTAAGGAGCAAAGCCAGCTGTAGAATAACACATCAAGTATGATCACACAGTCATACATATTCACATGCATATGAATATGAAAGGGGAAGTGATAACAGTGGTTATCCTCAGGAGTGTAGGTGAGTGGCAACGATAGTGAAACTCAAGGGAAATTCACTACAATTTTTGCCTGTTACTTTTCTCTGATAGTTGACAGATGCATTTATTCATTATTTCATTCACTATTTCTATCATTTAGAAAGTTAACTTTGCAAACTGATTTGGGTTCAGCACTCTCCCTCATCTCCAAATTATTTCTCCTAATTATAAACAACATTTAAATTAAATTATTATTGAAATTATTATCACATTGAGTATCTATTGAGCATTATTACATTGGAATAAGTGCCGTGCAGATTGTCTTACTCACATAATGTTTTAACTGCTTAAAAGGATCAGCTCAGTTTAGTACCATTATTACATGCAAGGTACTTGATGAGTGCTTTACTTATATTCGCTCATTTATCCATTCTACCACCCAGTGATTCAGCTACCATCATTAGCCTTGTTTTCAGGCGAGGGCACAGATATATTGAGATGTTAAAAAGTTGGCCAGCGCCGTGGCTTAACAGGCTAATCCTCCGCCTTGCGGCGCCGGCACACCAGGTTCTAGTCCCGGTTGGGGCACCGGATTCTATCCCGGTTGCCCCTCTTCCATGCCAGCTCTCTGCTATGGCCCGGGAAGGCAGTGGAGGATGGCCCAAGTCCTTGGGCCCTGCACCCGCATAGGAGACCAGGAGAAGCACCTGGCTCCTGGCTTCGGATCAGCGAGATGCGCTGGCCGCAGCGGCCATTGGAGGGTGAACCAACAGCAAAAAGGAAGACCTTTCTCTCTGTCTCTCTCTCTCACTATCCACTCTGCCTGTCAAAAAAAAAAAAAAAGTTTCCATGTTACACAACTTTTCAGTGCTGGAGACCCTGAATCATCATGGAAAACTCAAGCAGTCGTCATACAGATATGAAATGATTCACAATCAAAATTTTGATTTTTAAAAGTTTATCTATGTATTTGAAAGACAGAATGACAGTGAGAGATAGGAACCTGGAACTCCATGCAGTATTCCCAATATGAGTGGCAGAGGCCCAAGTACTTGCGTCATCTCCCATCGCCTTCCCAAGCACATTAGCAGGAGCAGTACTGGGAATTGAGCAGCTGGGACTAGAACTGGTGCTCCAATATGGGATGCCACTGTTGCAAGCTGTACCTTAACCTGCTGTGCCACAAAGATGGCCTCCAAAATTTTCTTTTTTAAAGCTTACACTTCTATTCTGAAAACGTCACTTCATTAAGAGGATCAAAATCCTTTTTTCCTGCCAGTATTTGGAAATTTCTTTCTTCAATGCTGCCTTTTGAAAATTTAATGTACATATTATAGTTAAAAAAAAAAAAAAACTTTGGCTTGACTCATATTGAACTATAGCTGCTATATAGAAGAGAAAAATCAGGGCTGTGCAAATTTTTTTTAACCATTTAAGCTATACTTTATAACCAAATAGTCTTTAATACTAAATAAATATTATTTTATTGCAAAAAAAAGAAAAAACAAACCCTCCCAGTTACAGCAATCCTCCAGTGTGCTTGGGTCTGTCTGTGACTCTGTGTGTTCCTACAGTCTTGTCAGAACAGTTTTGAAACGGTTTGAGGGCTTGCCCTGCTCCATGAAGAACAAGGTTATAGAACTTTCAGACAATCGGAAAATAGGAGAAGAAGGAGGAAAAAGGAAAAAAAAGAGAAAAAAAAGGAAAAAAATAAAAGGGAAAAAAAAAAACAACTTAACAGGTATAATTCTAGTTGAAGAAGCCAAATATGATAGTCAAAAGTGAGGCTCTGAATACTCATAGAACAATGTGAAACCCTTCATTTGCTACCAGTGTTTAATGTCCCAACTCTGACCAATGCATGATATCTTTAAAGGGCAGCTCTTTGAAGGCTGGGCACCTACCACTCATTGCAACTTTACTAGTTCTCCAGAAATTTAGTTATCTAAGTCTCTGGCCCTATCCGCATTTAATCGTTCTAATTGCATTACTTCCTGTTATGACGTGACTATAATTGCCTTTGTTTTAACATTTTATGTTCCTCCCCAGGAATCTCGGAAATACGACTTTTATCTCTGGCTAATCACAGTAACAAAAACACAAAAGGGCTTTATGCAACATCATAAAGTATCTCATTAACAATCACTTTTCTCCATTTATATTGTTGTGCAAAATTTCCAGTTAAATATTATTTTATGAGATTAAGCAGCTTGTATTGATTATACTTTATTTCCATCTATCATCCCATTTCCAATCAATTCTCATCAATATTTCTTTATTTACCATTATATAAACTTCTTTCCTTTCTCTTTTTTGACATAATATACATATCGACTTCCCACCATTTTCTTCTGTTTTCTAGAAAATATTTTAGTTCTAATACAATGACAGTTTTGCCTTAATTACTTGGTGAGTTTCCTCATCAGTCTTGATCAATTCTCATGTAGCAAGTTCCTTTTATTCATGCTGTGCTTGTTACTGATTTGGTGATAAAGGTGCACTTGTTGCATTTTATTTCTCCTGTGGGCCTTTTTTTCCTTCATAAACTTTGTCATCTGATCTGATTTTCATATTTATCAAAGTTTGTCATTTAATAGGTAAATGTTTTCATTCTTTCTACAATTGACGTTTACATTTGTCACAACATTGTCAGCCAACATAATTTTTCTTAACAAATTTTTAAATACTGTGTACACAGATCAGATAAGCTCATAAATATTCACCAAACTCACACGCATACCCAAGAAAACATGTTGGTGGAAATATTAGCAGTGTGTTCAACCAGAGGCATAAGAAGCTTGACTGAATCAGAAAACGAAAGATTTAACTCATAAATGCAAGCATGTGACCACAAACTATCTTTCCATAAAGCAAAATTTAATAAATTATGAGTCACTCAATTAAACCTAGAAAAGAGATAATAGAGGTTAAACTGCTAAAAATTATATGTATGCCATAGGGCTTGAAATTATTCACCTGAACTGTGGCATAAGATATCAGCTATGTGAGAGTGATGCAACTGGTTGTCTTTCGCCTCAGTAAGAAGATACTGCAATATATAAAGTAGGCCTCATTTGGGCTCTGGAGTACAATTGGATGAATTGTATTTTCAGTGCTGATGCTATGGTATTAAGGGTCATGAGAAAGCCATGTATGTTTCACCAACTTTGCATGAGATGGATAATGTGAAATGTGTTTTTTAAAGCTTATGGAAAATTTCTGACCTGCCAAAGTGACTGAACACTTGGTCAAGAAAAGTGCAAAAAAATTATCAAAACTCCAGGGAATATATTCCTAATTTGTTGCCTGGAAAACTACAGATTGGACCAAACAGGAAATGATGAATTTCTTAACATTGCTTCTCTCTATGAACTAAGACTTTAACTCTATGAACTAAGGCTTTAACTCCTTTGTTTGAACTAAGACTTTAACTCCTTTGTTTGATCTCATTGGTATCTGCAAGGCCTAAAAGAGCTTTTGTTAGCATCATTACAGAACTAAAGAATTTCCACTTTTTAAATGTGTAATAAAATATCTGGCAATCAACAAATCCATACAATTTGTGATCTATTTATTTGATAATCGCTGACTATATAAAATGTTCTAAACTAGGAAAACAAATATGTAGAAATACATATGCATGGTAATGAAATACTAAAGTTGAACAAATCATAATGCATTTAATAATTATCAGAAAGAAGCCCATAAAATATTCATAAATATGTGGCTGGCATTGTGGCATAATGGGTAAAGTTGCTGCATGTGATGCCAGCATTCCATATGGGTACCGGTTCAAGTCCCAGGTTCTCCACTTCCGATCCAGCTCTCTGCTAATGCACCTGGGAAAAGCAGGAGAAGATGGCCCAAGTACTTGGGCCCCTGCACCTGTTTGGGAGACCTGGATGAAACTCTTGGCTCCTGGCTTAGCCTGGCCAAGTGCTGACCATTGAGGTCACCTGCAGGGTGAACCAGAAGATAGAAGATCTCTTTCTTTGTCTTTTTTTCTCTCCCTCTGTAACTGACGTTCAAATAAATATATTTTTTAAAAAATTCATAAATTCCCATGTAGAAACCTAATGGTTTCATCCAATGACATTAACATGTTAACCATGTATGATAGGCAACCTCTCAGAAAGTTTCCTATGATCCCTGCTTCTAGATATTCACACCTTTATGTTGTCTCCTGACCTTGATCACGGGCCAGAACCAGAGAAGGACTTCCAAACAATAGATGACAGTGAAAATGGCGCACTGCCACTTCCAAGAATGGAATATCAGGAGATTGTACCCTTGGGAGCCCTCGCTTACTCTCTTGCTGTCTTGCCCACTCACTCTGAGAGATGACAGTTGCCATGTTTTCAGCTGCCCTACAGAGAGATACCACATGACATGGAGATGATGTACCCATCTAACGGCCGGTGAAGACCTGCAGCCTGCCAGTAGCTCTGTGAAGGTGTTTTGGAAGCAGATCCTTCCGCGTCTCAAATGCAGCTCCTGCTGTTCACTTCCTCACATTCTTACCAGAGACCTAGACTCAGAGATACCCTACAAAGCCATCACTGAATTCCTGACCAGCAAAAATGTGGTAGCATTGATGTTTCTTGTTTAAATTGATCATATATCGGGATAATTTGCAAGAACAGAATAGACAACTAATACACCATAGTGACATTGTTTATGACTTTTTGTACATTATGACTAAGAATCTTCTTTATTAGTAATGTAGATAATAAATGATGAAATGGTTTAAATTAAAAACTGTACTGTTGACTGAAGAATTACATTAGCACCAAAGACTTTCAAGATTCTGTCTTTAGCCCTGGCAGCTCTGCCAAGAGTTGGATCACTGGAAATGGACCTGCCCTGGAGTCGAAGGATGCCCAGGTCAGAGCCACAGATCTTATTGGCTCTAAGCTGAAAAGCCCTTCACTCAGCCCAACTTCCAAAGTGACCACTGCAGCTGAGGGGACGGCCAAGCAGGGTCAGCAACATTGCAGGCAGAACTGTAAATTTCTTGTTAGAGATGCCCCCTGCCTTTACCTGGACAGCTCTCCTCCCAGACCAGCTAAGTAATGAAAGTCAATAGAGTGCCTTCCCCCAGGTGGTTCGCACCTCCCTTAGGATGTACCCCATGCGAAGAAATAGATAGGTCTGGGCCTCTTAACTTACAAGGCCTAAAGCCCAACAGATTATTACCAGGCCCCTTCTGTCAGGTTCTATTTGCCTCTCAATCAGAAAACTTAATTGTAGCTTAGACAACACCTTTCTTAGCTCCTCTAATAATGACTCTGTCCTTTGTTCATTCCTTTGTAATCATAACCTCTACTCTACCACCAATGGCTCTACTCCCAACCTGTGTGTACTGATGGTCCTCTTCCCCACTTAATGCTGTATAATTGTTCAGACCTGGTTAATGCCACTCTTAGGAACATTGGTTACTATCCTCACCCTGTCTTTTATGACCTTGTCTAAATATGATCAGAGTCGGCAAACTTGGAAGGCTTCCATAGCCTTGGCAACTCATGACGAGAGCCTAGGGTGGTTACTGGCACCATAAACTAGAGTATCAATTTGTTGGGTCAACAACAGGAGTCACTGTGCACTTGCTCCTCATGTGGGATCTCTGTCCTTAATGTGCTGTACATTTTGATTTAATGCTATAACTAGTACTCAAACAGTATGTTTCACTTTGTGTTTCTATGTGGGTGCAAACTGTTGAAATCTTTACTTAATATATACTAAATTGATCTTCTGTATATAAAGAGAATTGAAAGTGAATCTTGATGTGAATGGAAGGGGAGAGGGAGCGGGAGAGGGGAGGGTTGCGGGTGGGAAGGAAGTTATGGGGGGGGAAGCCATTGTAATCCATAAGCTGTACTTTGGAAATTTATATTCATTAAATAAAAGTTAAAAAAAAAGATTCTGTCAATAAAAAGGTGCATATGATAGTTGCTTCATACAGCATTAGTATGTTCTGCGTATTAATGTGTGACATGTATCACAGAGGTACAAACTAGAGATATGAAGATTTGCTCAAGATAAGTATAAAAGCAGAGAGGAAATAATGCTACAATCTTACTTGACCAGGACATTAAGATGAAATTCTCCTTTAGCTCTTCCACTGAAAATACTTCTCAGCATTAAGACTTACCATACGCATTTAGCTAATCATATCAGAGCCTAGATTAATATCTGACATTGGGTATGCTATCATGTTTTTCTTCTCTCACACTAAACTTAATAAAATAATTAAAAAAAACAATGAGAAAGAGCTTAGCTCAGATATGCCAAAATTGGCAGGGGATACAACTTTGTTTAAATTCACTGTGAAAGTATAATTTTTTCTTTCCTTTTTCCCTTTTGTTTTGTGGAAGACACAACATAAATTTCAGCATGAAAACTGAGCTGGTTCAAAGAAGAGTCCCAAATATTTATTGGCAGCAGAAAGGAATCATATTTCAATCATATCTACTACATGTTGAGTGATAGACCAATGGAAAGGATGAAAGTCTGGGGCCAGTGCTGTGGCGTAGCTGGTAAAGCCGCCGCCTGCAGTGCTGGCATCCCATATGGGCACCGGTTCAAGTCCCAGCTGCTCCTCTTCCGATCCAGCTCTCTTCTATGGCCTGGGAAAGCAGTAGAAGATGGCCCAAGTGCTTGGGCCCCTGCATCCACATGGGAGACCTGGAAGAATCTCCTGGCTCCTGGCTTCAGACCGATTCAGCTCCGACTGTTGTGGCCAATTGGGGAGTGGGCAGCAGATGGACGATCTCTCTCTCTCTCTTCCTCTCCTTCTCTCTCTGTGTAACTCTGACTTTCAAATAAATAAATAAATCTTTGTTAAAAAATATTGGTACACAAAAATGTATGTACTAGAATCTTCATTGCAGTATTGTTTGTATCAGTGAAAAATTAAAACTATCCTCTCACAAACAAGTGTTTGGTTAGATATATTATAGGACATATAAAACACGATGGGATACTATGCAGTTAATAGAGGTCAGATCCAGCATGGCTTAATAGTGAAAATGTGAGTTGATTTTGACTCCAGGAAGATACCAAAAGAACAGGGGAGGAACCACCTCGCCAGGGGACAGTTGGAGAGAGGTTTCCAATGGAAAGTCTCCAGAAAGAAGAGAAACTCTGTGGAGCATTGAAGAGTGTCCAATCGTGCAGCAGCTAGCCAGATGCCACCGGTGACTCCTGTGCCTGATAGAGATGCCATCTTCTCATACTGAGCTGAGAGGAATCTGCAGCAGCCCTCCCCCCACAGGGGTCTTGATTTAGGGAGAACCTCACAGCCCCCACTGACTTTGAATCTGGCTTAAAGGGTAGACAGCGGCAGGGTGCCCACCTAACCCTTTAAGGGAGGGCACATTGATTTCCTCCCTCCCCCCACCAAGACACCCAGCAACCAGTGGTCTGCTGCCCATGCGCTGCTGGATTTTGTCTGAGAGAAATCCACATCCCCACTGACTTTGAGTTCAGCCTGGAGAGTTGGCAGGGGATGAGGGTGGGTTGCTCTCTGTGTTCCACAGAGGGAGGGTATGTTGCCCACATGGTCAGCCTCTCCTGGCTGAGCAGCTGGCTCTTGTGGTGGGGTGGCTCTTTCTGTGGGAAGAGGAGCTCACAGAGAAGGAAGTTGATCCCTTGTATCTTGTGGCTGCAGAAGCCCTACATCCTATCACTGTGAGAATCCTGTAACCACACAAATAGACCAGGAAACTGAGAAGGGAGCGGGCCATGGGTAGGGCATTGGGCAATCACTGGGTTCAGGTGCTTGGAGCTACCTGCTCTGTGGAAGGGCATTGCAGAGGACTCTGTGCTCACAATGCAGAGCATGTAAATCCTTTGTGTGGCTCACGCACCTGAGTGGGTGGGATGATCAGCAGCATTGTGGCCTCATCCTGGGCAGTTGGTTCACCTTGGGAGAGAGGGGCTGGGGTGATGAACACACCTGCCAGTGTAATCAAAGTCTCCCTTGCTGACTCTCTACCACACCTAGCTTGGGTGTCTCTCTGGACTCTTGCCCCCAACACTAGAGCTCTGGCCTGAACTCCCTAGCCCCAGCCATCACATCCCTCTGTGTATCTGCTGAAGAAGCAGGGCATTCCACTAGGCCATAAAGGCACATTTCAAAGAACAAAGCCTTTTCTGGAGATAGCAACAAGTGTTTACCCAGGTGCATAAAAACAAATATGGAAATACAAGAGACATAAACAAGGAAGGAAATACAACCTCCAAAAGGAACTCCACAATACTTAAATATTAGACTGTGAAGACCAAGCAATTGATGAAATAACCTGAAAATGAATTCAAAAGTATGATCATAGGTTACTAGAAACATAGAAAAGCAAATACATGAGTTAAAAAAACAAACATGACAGGAACAAGAGATTCTTGGAGGTAAAGATATTGGAGAAAAATCAAATTGAAATATTATTTAAGTAAAAAAGAAGTATAGATAAAAAAGAAAAAAGAAAGAAGAAAAAGAAGGGAGTGTGGGAGTAAGGAAGAGAATGAGGGAGGATTGGAAATATTAAGTTCTTAATACTGTATATGAAATACATGAAATCAGTTCCCTTTATATAAACAAATACATTATGCTATAACTAGTACTCCAACAGTATTTTTTTTTCACTATGTGTTGCTATATGGCGGCAAACTGTTGAAATCGTTACCTAATATATACTAAACTGATCTTCTGTATATAAAGAGAATTGAAAATGAATCATGATGTGATTGGAAGGGGAGAGGGAGCGGGAAAAGGGAGGGTTGCAGGTGGGAGGGAAGTTTTGGGAGGGGGAAGCCATTGTAACCCATAAGCTGTACTTTGGAAATTTATATTCATTAAATAAAAGTTTAATTAAAAAAATATATATAAAAATTATGGCCGGCGCCGCGGCTCACTAGGCTAATCCTCCGCCTTGCGGCGCCGGCACACCGGGTTCTAGTCCCGGTCGGGGCACCAATCCTGTCCCGGTTGCCCCTCTTCCAGGCCAGCTCTCTGCTGTGGCCAGGGAGTGCAGTGGAGGATGGCCCAAGTGCTTGGGTCCTGCACCCCATGGGAGACCAGGAGAAGCACCTGGCTCCTGCCATCGGATCAGCGCGGTGCGCTGGCCGCAGCGCGGTGCGCTGGCCGCAGCGCGCTACCGCGGCGGCCATTGGAGGGTGAACCAATGGCAAAAGGAAGACCTTTCTCTCTGTCTCTCTCTCACTGTCCACTCTGCCTGCCAAAAAAAAAATAAAATAAAATAAAAATAAAAATTATTTAGTAGAACTACTTAGTGACATAAACAATCTCTATGATTAATAATGAAGTGAAAAAGTCAGTAAATCAGGCCTGCGCCGTGGCTTAACAGGCTAATCCTCCGCCTTGCGGCGCCGGCACACCGGGTTCTAGTCCTGGTTGGGGTGCCAGATTCTATCCCGGTTGCCCCCCTTCCATGCCAGCTCTCTGCTATGGCCCGGGAAGGCAGTGGAGGATGGCCCAAGTCCTTGGGCCCTGCACCCGCATGGGAGACCAGGAGAAGCACCTGGCTCCTGGCTTCGGATCAGCAAGATGCACCGGCTGCAGTGGCCATTGGAGGGTGAACCAACGGCAAAAAGGAAGACCTTTCTCTCTGTCTCTCTCTCTCTCACTATCCACTCTGCCTGTCAAAAAAAAAAAAATTTAAAAAAAAATAAGTAAATCAAAACAATGAAAATGTGATCTGTTTTATGTAATAAATATAAAAAATACCCTGAAACTCTACAAATTAAAATGCTAATAGCTCATTTGTCTCAAAAGATGAAATTATGAGTATTTATTGGGTTTTTCTTTGGGATAATTTATTTTTATAATTTAAAAAGAAGCATATTTAAGGTAAGCATTTGGTCTAAGAGTTAGGACACCCATTTCCCACAACAGATTATCTGAGTTCAACTTTTGACTCTGGTTTCTGACCTCACTTTCTGATCATGAAAACCCTGGGAGGCCGCAGTGATGGCTCGAAGAATTGGGTCCCTGTCAGTCACATGGGAAACTTGAGTTTCTTCCTCTCAGCTTTGGCACCCCAGCCTTTGCAGACATATTGGGAGTGAACCAGCAGATGGAAGCCCTCTCTCTCTGTTTCTGATTTTCAAATTAAATAAAAAGTACTGTAAAACAAAATAAAATAAAAATAAACACATTTTATAACAGAAATATCAATAAATGTATTCTTCATCTAAAATGTGAGTCTTTATTAAGGTATACATCCCCAAATATTTTCTTCTTTAGTTGACATTATACACAATTCAATATGCCAAATTTTAAAAAATAGAGCAAGGGAAACTTTTTCAAAACTTTAGCTAACCTGGAATCAATTTATTTTATTGAAAGTTGTCTTCATAGGTCTTTTGTATTTAGGTGATTATGTTTCCTGAGCAAACTCAAAAACAAATGGAACTATTAGAAAGAAGAAAGCTTTCTAAATGTTTTCACACACTGCTATTTGTCAACCTATCCTTGGGGAGCAACAAGAAAATCTTATGCCAAACCACTGGGCATTGTAAGATCCCTCTCTTGTTTACACCTCAATGGTGTGTCATTGATTTCTTCTTTATTGTAAGTTATTATTGCAATTCATGCTACTCTATGATCCCTGGTACATGCAATCATTTTCTATTTGCTGCCTAGAAATTTTCTTTCAGCATAAAGAGAACTATTCTGAATGCAAAACACTCAACAGCAATGCATCAACACTCTACCGCTAATTCATATTTTTTATAATTTGATTTTTATGACATTATCAGATGACAGAAATAAATATGAATGACTAAAAGAAAAATAAATCAGGCTACAGGAAAACAATTAACCTACTTGAGAAATAGCCAGTTCCTAAGGAAAAAGAGTACACTAGTCTCACATCCAGGAAAATTTGTATTTCAACAGATATTCTGCAATTGTTATATGTGTTTATTGATTCCTTTCATAAACACTAAAGTCATTCATTTTTGAAAAATTGGAAACATATCTACATTAAAGATTAGGAGCCATATTTTAATTTTCTCACCAGGTAGGTGTGCAGTGAAGTGGCAAAGAATTTCATGTAGAAAAACAATAGCTCCAATATTTAAATCAAAATTAATTTCATGATTGTACATTTTCCAAATGCAATTGTCATGTTCAAAAAATAATTAAAATATTTAGATTAACATGAGACTAAATTGGTGGTTCCATTCCAGGGCTTAGCAGGCATGAGTTCAAATTTCTAATAACTTTGCAGCGCAAAGGGAAGTGATTTAGTCCCTCATAGGAGAATAAATGATACATTTTTGTGTGTGTTTAAAGCAAGGAATCTGAAAAGAATCTCTTGGTTCAAATTCATCTCCTCAACTACCAGATAGAAAGGCATGAAGATCTAAAATCTCTAAGGGACAGACAACTCAGGAAATACTCTCAAATAATTATAAGTAACCAAAGAAAGAAAGCAGAATGTTTGAAGGGAAAGAACTTTGGCTGTGTGATCATAAGCAAAATTACTTAAAATTCATGAGAATATTTTCTCATCCATAAAACTTATAGGAGGATACTTCATGTGTGGGATCTCTGTGATAATTACATGAAATAATGTGCACTTGTGTAATCAAAAGTTAGGAATATCTTCGAAGCAGGAGGCAACAAAAACAAGAAGTCATTATTTATATTCATTTTGTAACTTTGACAGCTTAGGAGCAATTTGTTGTATGAATCCTGTCAACCAAAAAGCTGTCTACTGCTCTTCAATTCTTTTAACTCGCTGCTTGATCTCTATGGACAGAGGAAGAGGTATAGTAACATTCTTCTTTCATAGCCTCCTACAAATAGAGCAGACTTTCTGTTTCTGAACCTGCTCCAGATAGGCAACAAGAGATGTCATGATCATTAACCCAGGACTACATTCTGACCACATTTAGATACTATTTTTTATAATAGAAAAAGATATTTCTTTTTTTTTTTTTTTTTTTTTTTTTTTTTTTTTTTTTTTTTTTTTTTTTTTTTTTTTTTTTTTTTATTAAACTTTTATTTAATGAATATAGATTTCCAAAGTATAGCTTATGGGTTACAATGGCTTCCCCCCTCCCATAACTTCCCTCCCGCCCGCTACCCTCCCCTTTCCCGCTCCCTTTCCCCTTCCATTCATGTAAAGATTCATTTTCAATTCTCTTTGTATACAGAAGATCAGTTTAGTATATATTAGGTAAAGATTTCAACTTTTTGCCCATATAGCAACATCAAGTGAAAAAACTACCATTGGATTACTAATTATAGCATTAAATAGCAATGTACAGCACATTAAAGACAGAGATCCTACAGAATTTTTTTTTTTTCAAATTAATTAATTTTCTATGCCATTTCCATTTTAACACCAGGTTATTTTTTTTTTTTCATTTCCAATTCTCTTTATATACAGAAGATCACTTCAGTATATAATTAGCAAAGACCTCATCAGTCTGCGCCCACACAGAAACGCAAAGTATAAAAATACCGTTTCAGTACCAGTCGTAGCATCACTTGGCTTTAGACGACACATTAGGGACAGATCCCATATGGGGTGTAAGTACACAGTGACTCCTGTTGCTGATTTAACAATTTGACACTCCTGTTCATGGCGTCAGTAATCTCCCTAGGCTCTAGTCATGAGTTGCCAGGGCTATGGAAGCCTTTAGAGTTCGCTGACTTTGATCTTATTCCGATAGGGTCATAGTCAAAGTGGAGGTTCTCTCCTCCCTTCGGAGAAGGGTACCTCCTTCTTTGATGGCCCCGTTCTTTCCACTGGGATCTCACTCACAGAGATCATTCATTTAGGTCTTTTTGAAAAAGATATTTCTGGGCTCAAGTTTGCAAGTCAGTCAAGGTCACACTGTAAGTTAGGATTATTTTTTTTCTGTCACTCAAGTTATAATTTTCTTGAAGCTTTTCAGACTGCTTCCATCAAAGCACCCTTAAAAAAGCAGAAATTGATATATCTAGCAAGGTAAGAAGCATGGAGTGGAGTAGGTTACGAACTGTTGAAGGGTGAGGATTTTTAAAAATCCTGTTTTATCTCAGCAATCATGAATTTTGCTTCTCACTCCATAGTATATCATACTTATTATAATATAAAATATTTATTGCTGAATAAAAATGTCTTTATACAAGCAGCCACTCCCACATATCATATTTCATACCTCAGTTCTAAAGACAGAGCTCTAATGCTTCCACGAAATTTTTTAAATGCTGCTGGCAAGGATTGCATAAGATTCAATGCTATCAAAAATGATTGGTTGCTCCTCAACAGAAGGGTGTCCACTGTTACTGAAATCAGGAGGAACAATAACTTCTTAGTACACCCTGACAAAAAATTTTTGGCAAGAAACACACACACACACACACAACCAGTGAGTGAAGCTGTAAACCACATTCATTAGTCACTAAAGTGAGATACTGGGAGATAATTCTGAGTGTTGTATAGCAGGACAATCTGAAAGGACAAAGAGCACGAGGACCTGCCTAGGAATGTGTAGTAGAGGAAACATATTTAATTCTCTTTTTACCTTCAGATGCTTTCTATAAGTAGTCAAGATTTTAAATCTTTGTATTCTGATTCTTTATTTCTCTTGAATCACACAATTCTTTAAAGATACTAATTAAAATTTCATAGGATCCTTTGAATCTTAAATGGTGTCATTCCATTCATTTTATTCTGTGTAGTCATTGATTAAGGCGTTGCCTTCAGAAATTATTTGGTGGTTTATGAATCAGTAGTGTACAATCAATAGGAACAGATGGCATTATCTAGGGCACAAGATTACATATGGGAGAGATGTAGAACAACCTCCAAAACCAATTGGAAGAGTTGCTATATAAGTCCCAAACTATTACTGGACAAACAGTCAGGCCCTTGATTGCTAGACATTTTGCAGCCAGTTTACCAGAGATGAGAGTTGATCAGACAAAAGGGTTTATTTCAAGAAGCAGGCAGCACTGGGGAAAGAGAAATCTCTGGGTACAAAATATGCTCTTTCTGCCAAACAAGTCACGAGACGGATTTTTAAAGTGAACAGGATAGCTACAGTGGGGGGTTAGAAAAAAACAATGAGTCCAGTCTCTTGATAATTACACAGATTTATAGGCTTGGTTCTGATGGTCCTCTGGGAAATCCAGGGCCAGTCAGGTGGAGGCTCCATGATATGGGGCTTAGCATCAGTTGAGTGGAGGCATCTTCTTTAACTGGGTGTAAGATCTGGCATTGCAGTCATCTTGTTTTAGCAGGCTCCTGAAATTCTTATGCAAACATTAATCACAAGACTATGCACAAGGAATTCACAATATTAGTAGTTGGATTTTGTTTGCTAAAATATGAAAAGGGAAGGTGCCTTTATTAGAGTTGCAAATTCCGGGTCTGCACACCCAACATGCAGATAGTCAGTCACTGACATGGAGGCAGTAGAAGAAAGGAGGTGTTTACTGCAGAGTGCAGAGCTAGGAGCCAGGCAGCTATTGCATAGCTCCTGTGCTTCACGAGCTATTAGGGGTGAAGACTCTTATGGATTGAAGTGAAGAATCTTATGGCTGAGAGGTGCATGTTCATCTCATATACAAGTTCCTAATTGGTCAGTGATTCTTGTGGCCTTCCTTTGATTGGTCAGCATTCCAGTACTCTTCAGGGAATTTTTATGATGGCTAAATGGGGCTTCAGTCAGCCTGGAGTTACATGTGGGTGGAAGTTACTTTCTGCCCTGGACCTGGAATTCCCTTGCCCAGACATGTAATTCCCCTATGGGAAAAGCAAATGACTTTATGAGTTTGGTGATTAGAAGCTTGTAGGGCCAGCTATATCACTCCTTCAATTCGTTAAGTTAATTTTAGCACTATCAAAAGTCAGGGAAAGGACATTTTTGTGAGAAGTCGGGATTAAAAGGCAATCGTTTTGAGATTCAATGATTGATGATTGTTTACAGCCCTTGTCTCTTCTTTTGAGGAACAGTGCTTTATTTTTTTTTCTTCATAGTATTTGTTGAACTCTTACTTAGTGTAGGGTTAACCTTACACTGTTTAAGTAAACTGAAAGTAGATCTCTCTAAAAATTAAGGTTGAGAATGGGAAAGGGAGGAGGAAGAAGGGTTGGATTGTGGATGGGAGGTAGGTTGGGAACTATCCCTATGTCCCTAAAGATCAAAGTGCTGAATCTCACTGCAGGTTTCTCACCAAAAGTTGCCTTTAGCAAAACAAGAGTGCCTGCCCACTCCTTGGGACCTTCAAATTTTATCATGAGAATAGCAACGGAGTCCACCCTTCTGAGCTACCAATTTATTGTGAAAACAAATTACCTACCCCAGGATGTGAGGGCGATCTGGCTGCGACATCTGTCACCCCATTGATCGCCAGGGTTGATTCGGCTGATCTGGCTGGCTAGGAGGGTGTCCCCTTCCTCCCTCACCGCTCCATGTGCGTCCCTCCCGAAGCTGTGCGCTCGGTCGAAGAGGACGACCTTCCCCGCTAGAGGAGGACCGGTCTTCGGTCAAGGGTATACGAGTAGCTGCGCTCCCCTGCTAGAACCTCCAAACAAGCTCTCAAATTACCTACCCCAGCCTTATAGGATGGCTCTTTTGTTTTGTCAAGAGCAAGCCAGATATGGCAAATAAGATTACAAATCAGATTTTTTTTTTTGATGGGCAGAGTGGACAGTGAGAGAAAGAGAAACAGAGAGAAAGGTCTTCCTTTGCCGTTGGTTCACCCTCCAATGGCCCCCATGGCCGGTGCGCTGCGGCCAGCACACCACACTGATCTGAAGGCAGGAGCCAGGTGCTTATCCTGGTCTCCCACGGGGTGCAGGGCCCAAGCACTTCGGCTATCCTCCACTGCACTCCCGGGCCATAGCAGAGAGCTGGCCTGGAAGAGGGGTAACCAGGACAGAATCTGGTGCCCCAACCGGGACTAGAACCAGGTGTGCCAACGCCGCTAGGTGGAGGATTAGCCTGTTGAGCCACAGCGCCGGCCCAACAAATCAGATCTTTTGATGGGTTGTGCCCCGCCTTATAACTATTGTTAGCAGATGGACAGGTTTTTGTTTTTGTTTTTGTTTTTGTGTTTTTTTTCAAAATTGTGCTTAAAAACCCCATTACCGTCAGCCCCTTTGGATTTTGCGTCTCTTGGAGTTCTCCTCCTGGCCACTCCTCCAGGAGTCTTTGACTTAAATAAATCTTGCTTTTCTCTCTGCCTTGTCCACCTGGAAATTCTCCTTCCATGTGAGACAAAGAACAGAGGTAATCTTTTCTCTACTGCACTTTCACCTGTAACACTTTCAGTTAAGGGAAAGAGGCTAGGAAACTGGGGCCCATTGATGATGTGAGTGAGGGATATTAATTTTTTTATGCCAGGCTCTTGTCACGCACAAAGACAAACATGCTAAGTGCTGACATGCATAAGATGTAAAGAGTCATATAATTTATTCTAAAGGTGAGAGAGTGAACACACACACACACACACATGTGAGCATGAGTTTGCCCCACACAGAGAAATACCTATCATGAGTGGTCCCTGGGAGAAGGGGTGAGCAAGGAGATACAGAAAGAGCACCTGGCAGTCTCTCCAGGCATGGTCTGCAGCAGATCAAGCCCCTCTCAGTTGTTCATCTCCTCTTTGAGCTCTGCATGGTGCCTCTGCAGGTCATGAGGCCACATGGCAATTGAATGGCACCTCTTCAAGTTCCACATGGAGCTCAACATCCACATTATCATGGCATTTCATTTACGTCCCAGATGAAGCAGATGCATTCCAGGAAAGGGAACATTTTTAATTGATTGTTAGAAGGACAGAATCACATAGTGACTTTTGACCTCCAGCTCAGCAGACCTAGCTAGCTGCCTGCCTATTCCTATGATTGGTATCTAGTATCTGCCTTCAAGGCACTATTTAGGGACTCAGTTTCAGAAAGATAATCTTCATTTGAAAATATCTACTTTCTATACTTGAAAACCTTTTAAGATATTGTGTGGTGTCTGACATAATGACTTAAAATTATTCTTGTCAGGGCTGGCACTGTGGCGCAGTGGGTTAAAACCCTGGCCTGAAGCGCCAGCATCCCATATCGGTGCCGGTTCTAGTCCTGGCTGCTCCTCTTCCGATCCAGGTCTCTGCCATGACCTGGGATAACAGTAGAAGATGGCCCACGTCCTTGGGCCTGTGCACCCACCTGGGAGACCCAGAAGAAGCTCCTGGCTTCAGATTGGCTCAACTCAGGCCGTTGCGGCCATCTGGGGAGTGAACCAGCAGATGGAAGACCCCCCCCCCTCTTTCTCTAACTCTGTCTTTCAAATAAATAAAATAAATCTTTAAAAAAATTATTTTTGTCAATACTCAGCTCTGTCAGTTGTCTCTCAGCCCCAAAGAAGAAGGTGCTTATACTTACATGGGATAATACCCGCAAGGATCCCATGGTGAAAATGTACTAGCTCAGGTTTAGATATAATTGTAATTTGGGAAATATGGATTTTAATGATAATAAAGTGTCAGTAGCAATAGATCAATAGCTTCTACATGACCTTGGTTTGAATATGTTATTTAAACATTACAGGGCTATAAGCATTTACTAACAAAGCCTACAGAAGCACTGACAATTGTCAAGTCTGTGAGGCTGTTTCACTTGAGGCACTAATTTATGTGTCATCATTGAACAACCTGATTTATTTGGGCTCACCAACTAATATCCCCAAAAAGAGAGTTTGGATTATTTTATTCGAAGGGTGAGTATATGTGTATGTTGATTTTAGAATTAAAGCAAAAGTTAAAGAACTGAGATTGTCACAGGAATTGCAAACTCTTTCTATCTGACCTTTATCCTATATTGCCTTGCTGTTGAAGATTTTATGTAGATGTTATTTCTCACAGTAGACAGCAAGTTCCTTGAGTGTGCCTGCTGTCTTATCACATTACATCTCTCAGAGAACCTATCTCAGAGACTTGAGCACATAGCAACAAAGAACCTCAGTAAACAGTTTTCCAGTGAATGCAACATTTTTTCCTCAGGAGCTTCCAAGTATGTGCACATCTTCAAAGGCGTTCTCAGAACATATGCTAATGACACAGTTTTCTTATACACATACAAGTCATCTGCAACTGTTCAGACTGAATGAACAAAAATTACTGAGTAGTTAGAGGGTAATCAAGTTACACTGAATCTCAACAAAACCATTACAATTTCATTTGTTTATAGTCAGAGTTGATAAAAAAAGGCACTTCTTAGAAATTAATGTTAATGGTACTGTAGTTTACTCTACTTTAAAACATTAGCTTAACAATGTATCTGGGTGTAAAATCAAAACCAAATTCAGTCATTCAAAGACCATTTAACAGGTCTAATTGGGGAAGTAACATCAAAATGGATTTTTCCAGACTTGTTAGACAGTGTTTATCACACAAAGCAGCAGAGGAAGCCTACAGTGCATCGATTCTGTCCCACTTTAACTACGGGAAGACAGCCTGAGTCAATGTTCAAACAGAAAGTTTTAAGATAAACTAACTCTTCAGAAAACATCCAACTAGGTGACTTATTACAAATAACAACCGAACAAGAAAGATACTGTCACCACAACTTTGTTGAAATTAATCAATAGTTCCAAAATTCTTAGCCTTGGTTGAGAAAGCTAATTAGGAAATTAACATGCTAACAATCTTCTCATCAACAATGGTTTATGTATCATAATTATCTCAGTGTTTTAGCTCTAGCTGAGTTTAAAAATAGAGATTGGAGCTACCTAAAAACGACTGTGCTATATATACAATTCAGCTCATTACACTGACATTGGGATTTTCTTTGAGACAGAATTCTATCTAAGCTGGCAATTTAGATGCCAAGTTTTAGCCAGATATAATTTAGAATGGTTGTGAAATAGCTCAGAGGGAAAGAAGAAATGCTGATAATGAAAATGCTGACAAACTTGAACCACAGAGAATTGTCTAAAGCCACGCACTAAAATGTAAATGTCCAAATACAGAAAGACTGATTTCATAATATAAATGATTGTAATGAAAAATTCACTTGATATTAAAAAAAAACTGCAGGAGCTATAAGGTTGTTAGTAAATATATTGTTTATGTATTAGAGAAATCATTTCAAGTTTAAAATATTTGGAAAAAAAAACTCTCTCTACATTTTGGTATATTCTCTGGAATAACTCCCAGATTTTATTTTATAAATAATGTATGATTTTCTGCATGACAGAGTCGACTGGTTGCAATGGGCCTCTTCAATATTTCTGTGGTTGATTTTGATTTGTTCTCCGATGAAATATTCTTAAGCATTAACTTCTATGGTAAAGGAACATTACTGAAAATAGTTTTCAAAGCTAATGTAATGCTTTCTACTCACATTATAGGCAGTATCAATGATGAGAGCAATATTTAATTTCCAGGGTGCAGTTATCTAGAAATCAAAGAGTGGAATGATGAGATCAAGGATGTTCTGGGATGTTAATGTGGTTAGTGCTGTCAACAGTCTTGTCAAATGAGAGAGAAAATCCACTCTTCTCTGCTTCCAACATAGAATACTGTTTTTACTATTGTCAGATTTCATGTGTCAAGGCACTACTTCCATACGTCCTACTTAGATTGCAGTCAAGTCATCCTGACTTCTTAGTATTAAAGTATAATGTTTTACCCATTTTATAAAATTGTATAAAGGTAAGTACAATATAAATCAAGACTGACAAATATACTAATATAAGATGTTAATAGGGGAAGCTGGGTGTGGAGTATATGGGAATACTTTGCACAACTCTGTAATTCTTGTGTAAATTCTTGTAAGGATTTATTTATTTACTCAGAATGCAGAATTACAGAGAGAGAAGGGAGAGAGAGATGTTCTATTTGCTGGTTCATTTCCCATGGGCCAAGGCTGGGACAAGCTGCAGTCAGGAGATTGGAGCTCAGTTTGGGTCTCCCATGTGGGTGGCAAAGGCCCAAGCACTTGGCCCTATTTTCACTGCTTTCCCAGGCATATTAGCAGGCAGCTGAAGTAGAAGCAGAGCGACCAGGACACCGACCAACCAGTGTTCATAAGAGATGCCAGCACTGCAGGCATGATATAATCCACTGCATCACATTGTAAATTTCAATCTATTCTGAAATTAGAAGCTAAAATAAACAAAAGAATTCTGAATATCATGTAGTGGAAAAAAATTTCATGCTATACAGACACTAGTTCAAATCCTGGTTTGGACTCTTTCTAATTAGTTATGTGCTTATTGACAAATCATTTAGCTCACCTGAGCCTCAGTTTCTTCATCAGCAAAATGAGACTAATACAAGTTACCTGGACTTGTGAAGATTATAGACAACCTGTGTAAAAGGCCTATCATTGTTTAAACTGACTTAGAGTCTATAGCACGTCTTTGTTCCATCTGCATTTGGGTCCAGAAACTTGCCAGGCTCCTCCTCATATTCTTTGTCTGTCTAAGGTCCTCAGCTTCTACAGAATCCCAGTCTCAGCAAAGCCCCAGTTTCTACTCCAACCTATCAAAATTTTTGATACAGAAGTTGGACAAACTACATATTGTAGTTGTCTGAAAAATATTTGAGATATTTGCATTATGCAAGAGTACTTCAAAAAGTTCCAGGGCAAATAGAATTTAAAGATATGTTGCTTTTGATGTAAAATATTTTGAAGTCCATACCTAGTTTTTTTCAGAATATGAATTTTCCAGGAACTTTTTGAAGACCTCTCAAATGTATGGAATTCAAAAATGTTTTGCATGAAAATAAATTTAGCTTTGAACTCTATTTTCCATGACCTTTTTGATGTTCTCTCATATATACTTTTTGCATGTACGTGAGAGACAATCAACATCCACAGTGTTGCGGGATGTGCCAACAGAGGCGGGACACCGAGGCTTGTAGCAGGGAGCAGCATTTATTCCTGCCTGCACTGGCTCAGCAGATTCACAATCAAAGGCTGAGCCCTGAATGCAGCAGGGTATTGCCTTATATACTCTTTGTGTGTTCTCTTTACATGTTTTATGCCCTTTTGTCTCCCTTATGTGGTTATATACCTTCTGATTGGACCCTCTAAGGCTACAAGGTTGCTACAGGGTTGTGCATTTGCACATAGATACTGATCAGGGCTCCTAGCTCTTTCTTTATGCCTCTTTTCCTTTGTTCCCAGAAGACCACAACATGGAATATGCATAGTTATTGCTGAAGTAAATATCGTTTTTTCAATGTTCGTAGAGGGATCAACCATCTTCTCTTCTCTGGATCCACGGAATGTAAGTGAAACTCAGGAAACTGTCTTAGGTCTTGTCATTGTCCCAGGTGTTTGTTCATCCACATGGACATGACCCAAGGCAAATATAAGTGAGCTCTAAGGTTTATGTTGAGCCACTGCTTTATGTTATGGTTTCTATGTTATAGATTCAATCATGAGTTATTGCCATGATATAGGGGGATCTGCCTCCTCAGAGAAAAGGCACCACATAGGAAAACAAACAAAACAAGGACAAATACAAGCTGAACCAAGTGATGTAGGGAAATCAAGTCTTAATGAAAATGTTTAAGCTCCTGGATTTAGCTCTGTATGCAGATAATCATGGACATTTCAGTTTTGTAAACAAAAAATACTTTTTAAAAATTTTATAGAATTCCATGTGATAAGTACATTTAAAGCTTGTATCTTCCAAAAACAGCATTTTAATTACATTCAAATTGTGATAATTTTAACTTCAAATAAATTCATCATTCACACACAGGACTAGCTAGATATTGGAAAAAAAATGAAAATTAAAATACTTTATATTTTAAAAGTCCTTCCAAATTTAGAACAGTGTAAACATGTCTAATAAAAAGGTATACAATAGGAAAACACAAGTTGCTCTAATAAAAAAAAAGTACTGCAATACACATACAGTGGAGCATTATTCACATAGGCTCAATTAACAGGTAAATCTCAAAGTCCAGTATTATCAACATCATCACCATCATAATAATCATTAATCATGTAAGCCAATTTCAGATAGGTCTCTGACTTGCAACCAGAAGAGTTTGAATCCAGTAGTTTTCTCCACAGAAATAACTCCCAAGGTGTAGGTAGAAGTACGACTGCTAGCTGGAATTATTTTCAAATCCTCAACAAACATTGAATGGACACATTCTGAAGTGTTATCAACAACAATAATCGTAATTTAAAAACAAATGTTTGAAAGAAAAAACTCACCACATTGAAAATCAGCATGTTTCACCATCATTCCTGAAAACCCAATTTTAAAAATCTTACTGCTGAAAAATGTATATATCTCTATAATAGTGCCGGGCTGCATCATTTATTCTTGGTCTGCTTTGAAATTGTGATGCTTTAAGTAGTTGAGTTCATGACTTCTAATAACTGCTGTGTGGCATATTTTTGTGATTTGAAGTGAATTAAAAATAATTTTGTTTTGAGAATTTTCTGACAGCCCCTGACATTCTGGGAGACAACTTGAGTTATTATACAACCAGGATTAGGAAGCATGGCCTTAGGCTCCCTTTACACAATGGCAATTCAACTGGCAAAAAGAAAAAAAAAAATCCGTCAAATGTTTTTTGGGCTACAAAAAATGTATCTTATTTCTTGTGATTTTTTCTTTTACCACTGTGTTTACTGTATGTTTGATTGAACTGACTAACCTAACCTATGATTTTGGACTCATGTAGGCAGGATTTAGTTAAATCCATCATAAGGAAGATCATGTTTTTCCTTACTCAGTTACAAGGAATCAAGTTCACCAAGGCCAAGTTTAAAAGTTTTAATCTTGCCCAGCTGGTTTCCCAGACTGGAAGACTCCACAGAGCATAGATTTATACTGTCCTGCTGAGATTAGAATTCTCTTATAGTTGAAATACCTCATGGGTTTGCATGTTTGCAATATTGTGAGTTCCTGATAGAAACAAATTGGCTTAAGAAACTAAGTCTTATTTCTCTAAGAAATACTTAATTGCAGCTCTTAATCAGGTGGCATAAGTCCGACTTTAGGGATTATAACTGCTAACACTCTATTCTAAAATGAGTCTAATATTTACGAACCCATGGAATTTTTACTTTACAAATGGCTGAGTGACAAAATGGGGAAAAATTCAACTACCACTTCGACAAACAGTTCATCATTCAGCTGTTATTGAGTGTCATTAATGGAGGAGAGAACACAGCAGGAGGTTTGGTGCCTTCCAATTGACAATTCTGAAGCAACCAGAGATGAATCAAGGCACTTTAACCTGTAAGAAGCAGATTTCTCAGAGAATGCAAATATTTTGGCCAGTAGTCATTTCCATTTTAAATTATTTTCTTAGATTTTATTTTTGCTTTTGTCTTGACAACAGGAAGTCTCTAATAGAAATGCATTCCCTCACAGTAGAAACTAATGCTAAAAAAGATATGCCTCTCACATTTCAATTTTAAAAATCTTATTATGCTTTGTTCTGCATGTACCTCAAAGTGACAGTCTCCCGTAGTCCTAATCACAGGAGCTTGGCACAAAAGATAACACAGCCTGGTGCTACTGTAGGATGGCAGCCAAAACATTTTGTCCCAACTCCTACTGGCAGTAGTTTGCATAGGCAGACAGCTTGCCCTCTGGCCCTAGTTTGGCTAAAGCTTAGCAACCAAATATGTAGCTACCTTCTTTTATTCTTCTCTCCAAGGACAGCCCCATTATTTTAAGCCAAAGATATGATTTTCCAATGAAAATAATTTATTTTTCATAATCTCATAGCCCACAGCAATCATGGCTAGAAAGGAGAAGGGGAAAGCAGAGGATCAAAGTTGAAAAAGGGTGATGAGAGCCAGTGAAAGGCTAGCGATGGTATGTCGGGACCAAAGAGCTCTCAGGTCAGCTGGCAGAACTAACTGTGGAATTACTTTGGCAAATGTAACAGAGAAAACGAGTTTTTAGCATGTCAACAATTCAATGAACAAAAGAGGTAATTAGAGGGAGAGGAGGAGGAGGAAGATGAAGAGAAGGCAGGAAAGGAGTCTAACAAAGGCTAAAACCAGGGAGGGTGTTGTAGTACAGCAGGATGGACTTACACTCAGGATCCCCACATCCCATATCAGAGCACCGGTTTGAGTCCACTCTGCTCTGCTTCTGATCCAGCTTCCTGCTGATACTTCTGGGAAGCAGTAAATGATGGCCCTAGTACTTGGGTTACCATCACCCATGTGGGAAACCTGAATGGAGTTCCTGGCTCCTGGCTTTGGCCTGGCCCAGCTCTCACTATTGCAGGCATTGAGGAAGAGAACCAGAGGATGGAAGCTCTCTTTCTTTGACACTCTATCATTAAAATTAATTAATTATTTTTTTAAAATGGTTAAAAAATGGTCAGTTATCAAATAGAAGATTTATCAGCTGCAGATCTATTCTCTACTACAGAATGTCTGATCAACTCATGCTTTGGTTTCTTTTTTTTAAAATAAACTTCTTTTAATTCAATTTTCTATGGACTAGGATTTATTTATTCATTTATTTGAAAATCAAACAGAAAGAGAGAGAGTGAGAGTGAGAGTGAGAGAGAGGGAGAGAGAGCATGAGTGCTTCCATTCACTGGTTCACTGGCAAATGGCTGCAGAGGCCGAGGCTGAGCCAATCCAAAGCCAGGAGCTTCTTCCTGTTCTCCCACGTAGGTACAAGGGCCTAAGCACTTGGGCCATCCTCCACTGCCTTTCCAAGCACATTAACAGAGAGATGGATTGGAAGTTGAACAGCTGAGACTCGAACTGGTACCCATATGGGTTGCTGGCTCTGCAGGTGGCGCCTAACCCAACTTTGTGAGCTCTATTTTATAACCAATTATTAATTCTATACATTAGCTTAGTCACTATTCTTCATGTCTCATTTAAACTCTGTGCTGCTTTTGAAGTTTGTATCTCTTTAAATCCCAATTTACAAATATTATCTTTTTCTACATGCTTTTATTCTAAATATCAGACCTTGAACAACATGATTAGATACACACACACACACACATACACACACAAGGGCTTTTAAAAATCAGAGAAATGTATCTTACACAAAAATTATGCATAGATTTCAAAATATTTTTGCATCATAATAAACATATCTTTTTTAAAATAAAAAGATTTGTTTATTTGAAAGGCAGAGCATCAGAGAGAGAGAGAGAGAGAGAGAGAGAGATCTTCTATCTGCTGGTTCACTCCCCAAATGCCCGCAACAGCCAGGACTGGACCAGGCCAAAGCCAGCAGCCTGGAACTTCATCCGGGTCTCCCACATGGGTGGCAGGGTCCCAAGCACTTGGACCATCTTCCACTGCTTTTGCATGTACATGAGCAGGGAGCTGGATGGGAATCAAAGTTGACAAGACTCGAATTGAGGTTCCATGTCAAGGAATGGCAGCATTGCAAGTGGGAGCTTAACCCCCTATGCCACAAGGCTGGCCCTAAACTCATCTCTTAATTTTGTTTTCCACGATCTTTTTAAAGTTATCTCATGTGTATGTGTTTGTGTGTGCATTTTCTTTTTGGTTCAGCTTTATAAGAGCAGGCTTCCAACCTTTGCTCTGCTCTCGGCTCAAGATGTTTTATACTCTTCACTATATACTGCTATTGTGGCAATTCTTCCAACTTCATAATACACTGTTTAAAAAAATGAAAGTGGACAGTTGGAGGCTTTGATTCACAGGAGGGATGTTTTCCTTAATCTTTTATACTTTATAAGGCAAAGGGCCCTTTTGAAGGGGTGATGGGGAGTAGAGGGAAGAAAGACCTGAGAAAGAAAGCTTTAAGGTTATAATGGACAAGAAGTACAGCAGTCAGAAAAATCCGCACAGCATCACCTTGCCTCTGTCTTCCTTTCATGTTTAGAATGGCCACTAGCACCAGAATGGGGAAATTGCTAGATGTTGTGATAAGAGCTTTGAAGGAAAATGTCATTAGATTGAATAAAATGAGGGAAATATCTACATAAACATAATATATTATTTCTTAATACTACTATTTGGTCCAGATGCTCATAGTCTGTGAACCTGTTGACATCAAATCTAGTAGGAAAAGTATTAGAAAAGGAGGAGAGCTGCTCTGGTATATACATACAAGCATATGCAGCAGCTCAAAATATTGAATTGCTTTTGAAATATTGGCAAAAAATGTGCTTACAGGGGCTTTAATTGCTTTTGTATTGATAGAATAGGTACAGGAGAGCAAAAAAGAATGCCATCAACAAATAAGCCAAAATTTTAAAGCATCCTGAAGACGATTTGCTTAGAACAAGAAGAATGCATGTTCATCATTCCTGATATTCAATTTTGTAACAATAGTCTTGATATTCAAAAGGACTCTTTCTGATATGCTTCCTCTCCAGCAAATCATAACCAGAGCATCCACTGCTAGCCAAATCATACCAGAGAGCTCCCTTATGACAACATGGACAGTGCTGGGATTACCTTTGAACAAAGATGAATAGGGACTTACTGGTTTGAACAGATCTCATTTGGTGATGAGAACCAGAAAAAATATCTGTGCTTGATTTTATTTTAATTCTTTTATTTTTTCAAAATAGCACGAGTTTTGAGGAAAAAAACCAAACAATAAGAAAATATAGTCAGCTACAAGTATGTTCTTTTTTCCCCTTGTGTACATTTTTAAAAAATGATCACTAACAACATTCTTTTTTTTTTTTTTTTTTGACAGGCAGAGTGGATAGTGAGAGAGAGAGAGACAGAGAGAAAGGTCTTCCTTTTTGCCGTTGGTTCACCCTCCAATGGCCGCTGCAGCCAGCGCATCTCTCTGATCTGAAGCCAGGAGCCAGGTGCTTCTCCTGGTCTCCCATGCAGGTGCAGGGCCCAAACACTTGGGCCATCCTCCACTGCCTTCCCGGGCCATAGCAGAGAGCTGGCCTGGAAGAGGGGCAACCGGGATAGAATCCGGCGCCCCAACCGGGACTAGAACCCGGTGTGCCGGCACCGCAAGGTGGAGGATTAGCCTGTTAAGCCACGGCGCCGGCCCACTAATAACATTCTTAACATACCACATTGTGCTAGTATATAGAATCTCCTTCATTCTAGTAAAATTCAACCTTTTTTTCTTATTTTTTAAATGATTTATTTATTTACTGGAAAGGCAGAGTTACAGAGAGAGAGAGAGAGAGAGAGAGAGAGAGAGAGAGAGAGAGATCTTCCATTCTCTGGTTCACACCCCAAGTGGCTGCAACAGCCTGGGCTGGGCCAGCCTGATGGCAGGAGCCTGGAACTCTGTCTAGGTCTCCCACAGAGGTACTTGGACCACCTTCCACTGCTATCCCAGGCTCATTTGCATAGATCTGGGTTGGAAGTGAAGCATCTGAGACTCAAACAGTGCTCATATGGGATACTGGTAACACAGCAGTTTAACCCACTGTGCCACAAGACCAGCCCCCCCAAATTAGCATTTTTAAATATTTTTTATGCTCCTTTTATGTTACCAGGTCTGTGGAATAGTATTCATGCTTCTAATATACATTTTTGTCTTTTTCTTATTGATTTGAAAATTCTATTCTAGATATTAGAACTTTGTTAGTCTTCTATATTTTGAATATTTTCTGAGTTTGTCTCCCCACTTCCTTTATGTGTCTTTTTGTGACTAGATATTTTTATTTTAATATAACTAAATTTATAAATCTTACATTTGATGTTTAGTACTTTGTGCTTAAAATTTTTTTCTTACTTTAAGACCATAAATCTATTATTCTATAAGTTCCTGGGTTTTACTTTTCACATTTAATTCCTTAATCAACAGAATTGATTTTGTGGTAGATGAAATAAGGATACAATCTTTTATATATATATATATATATATATATATACACACACACACACACACACAATTGTCTCAGCATGACTAATCTCGTATGGCACCTCAATCCCATTGTGTTCACATACACTAGAGTATGGCAGACTCTCTACTTCAACAATGGCTGCAGAAATAGAGACCACAACACATTTTTTTTTACAGTGTGACATGGACACTTCCACAGAGACAATTTCCTTTCTCCTCTGGATTTTAACAGAGCAATGACTCTCACGGAGTAACACTGCACAATTTCTAAAGCTTGCTACCAAAGGAAGATAGAGATTAGGATACATAGAAAGAATATCCAAGCATAGTTTTCACCACTCGTCACTAAATAAATATTTGGTAATACTCCGCAGTGAAATGATCAGCTCTGTAGTTCGCCCATGGACTGCCCGTTCTGAATGAATGAGGACTGCCAGAGCTTTCTTATCATTTTTCAGGTGGAGAGAAGAATGATAAGTATCATTTTGCTTAAGCAAACAACTGTATGACAAAATAAAAACCATGTTTATTCCCCAGCAACAGCTTCGTTCTCACTCTGGTACTGTGACCTTGATGAAATTGTGCCAGTTATACCTCAGTTTCCGCATTAGAGAAAATGGGGCAATGTATCTTGCTGCCTACTCTGATTCCATGAAGGTACTCTAAGGTATTTAGAAAGGTGTTACATAAGTATGCCATTAGAATGTGCTTTCAGAGTATTCTAAGTTTAAAACTTACCAGAATACTTATATTGAAAGAATATTTACAGTTGTATTCATCTGAATGTTTAGTCTAGCAACTGACCCAATAAAAATGATTGTTCTTAATTAGCACAGAACTAACCAGGAGCAATGGGAAAAATGACAAAAGACTTATGAATAATATCTGATTTCCATATCCCTCTAAGGGCCCTGGCATCCAGGTTTCATCAGTGAGACAGTCTAAGTGCACAGATCTTCTTACATGGGGTTGGTAAATTAAACCAAACTTAGCAAGAAGACTGATGCAAACCCCAGTATATACCTAAAATTTCTTTCAACAAGTGTAACCCCCAACACACTTTCAATCTGTGACATTATGCCAAAGGGAAAAAAAAATGTCTTTCCAACAACCAATCAAGAGTCATTTAATATTTGAGAGGCAACATTAACTGACACTGCTATTAGTATAAGAGTGTTTTAGAATGTCAGGGAGACCACAATGTGGCCATTAATACTGCATTAAGTTCAATTATATTTCTTAGCTAGAAAAATCACTTTTTAAAATAATAGTATTCAGAGTCTTCCTCAAAACTAGGCAATTCAAATAAGAAGGCATTGCTTTTTATTTGAGTGACCAAAATTTAAACTAATACACATTCCCAGAGGCCACACATTACTTTTTATTAAATTACAATAGCAGATGACACATTGGTATCCTATTTTAATCTCTGAGTTTACTCAACATCACATTTAATTAAGACAATTATAAATGACCTCAGTCTTTCCAGTTGGAGAATGTTATATAAGCAAAATTTAAAAGTGTATTTCATTATTTTGTAATATTTTTAAAAATATGATTTCCTATAGGAAAAGACTTAACACACAAGTTAATGATGGTCCCTTATGGACAATAAGCAAGACCCATTCCACCTCCTGCCCAAGACTACGGTCTCTTCATGATTCTCTGGAACTCAAATATAAAACATTGATTTTCAATCTCAAATGAGTTGCAAAAATGGCGATCTTTTGACAACAGTCTGCACCTTCTTGAATATTGGAGCATCATGCTATTTTACAGCATTAGAGATGGCTGCTAATCAGAGGTGAGGAAGTCAGAGCCGGAGAAGCACATAGAAAATAAAAGGACATGTGATAACATGGCCTGCCTGGGCCTGTTGTAGCTCAGTAAAGGCTGATCTTATGCCAAAGAAAGGCAGTGAAGCTTCTCTCTATAGACAGGGCAAACACAAAAATCCTTTTCTCTTTACTTCCAAACGAAACAAACAAACAAATGAATAAGTAAGGTGATTTTAACAACAAAAAGAAGCTCCTGTAGTAACATACAAAGTGGTTTGGAAGGAAGCACAGATCAGATTAATACATGGGCATCACATCTCTGGAGAACAAGGTTTAATTCCAGCTCTTGTCACAAATGAAATGAGTTTGACGGTCTGTAGTGAGCAGTAATGCATGACACACCAAACTACTGCAGTCCTTGGCAGAGAAAATCAAGAGTGTTCCATCTAGAACAAAGTTAATCCTATTTGATAGAAAATAACTCATAGTGCAATTCCTTTAAGTATCTGGGGAGGAAAATCCCTTACAGATAGTGAGCATTGTTGATTGCAAGATAGAGGAAACAGTCGTCCTCCATCTCATTGCTCTGCTTGGTTGGTTGATCAGAAAGGACTTTCAAGCACCAGAAATATTAATCTTTCACATTTTTATTAGTGGCAAAGAATATTGGTGTATCATTAACTCATATGCCCTCTCCAAAATAGATATCTGTGCACTAGGAAAAAATGGTCCAAGGGTGTATTTTGTCACCAACATATCACATTGTGTGACTCACTTGAGCTCAAGGGGCCCAATATCATTAATTTTTAAGGCTCAAGTAAGAAATCTCAAATGTAATGTGGTGTATTTCTGAAGTATGTTTCTGGCTACCAATTTCATAGTTGTTTTTCCAACCAATTTCTCTGTGCTATCATTTCACAATGACTTATCCTTTGAAAATAATGCAATAATAATATTTTTGATGATTTCCTCTCTTATATATCAACTGAGTAATTTACTGAATAAAGCATCATTCAGAGTGTCCAATAACTTTAGCTCCAATCCCTCTTTCTAGACCGGTCCAATAAGCTATGTGATTTTTAAGGAGTCATTTTGTTACTGTGTCAGTTTCATCATCTGAGTGTAGACACTGAATTACAATGATGAAATCTTGCAAAGACTTCAGGGATTAACCATATTTCTTGTTTTAGCACCAGAATGTTGGGAGGACTTGTGATTCAAGGCATGCATTATTACAAAAGCCTCTCTGACCAGTCATTTCATCTCAGAAGACACGAAACATTTTTGTTTGTTCACTGAGCCATCATAACCATGACATGTAGATCTGCAAAAAATCAAAAAGTCTGCTCAAATGACTTCCTCTTGCCAGCTGCCTATATTCTTAAAGTGACTCTGTATATGTAAAACTCTATTTTAAAAGTATAAAAAGAAACGGGGTATGATACTGGACATTGACTGTGTTAAGTAAATCATATAAATAGGCAGGGCTATGTCACTAGGAAAATATTGAATGAAAAAAACAGTTCAATAATAAATCAGGAAACATTTTATCTTATGAGTGTGATAAAAAGGCCATGAACACACATTTATTAAATATCACACTATATTTCAGGCACCATGCAAACGGTTATATATCCATTGTCTCCTTGAATCCTTACAACACCACCATGAATAGATATTGGTACTATTATTTGGCAGATAAGAAAATGAATTCATGTAGTTGACATAAACTAACCATGCCACATACACAATAGGTGACGTGAAAGTTAATTTTTTTAAAGATTTATTTTATTTATTTGAAAGACAGAGTTAGAGAGGTAGAGAGAGAGAGAGGTCTTCCATCCACAGATGGCTGCAATGGCCGGAGTTGCACCGATCCAAACGAAGCCAGGAGCCAGGAGCTTCCTCCTGGTCTCCCACGCGGGTGCAGAGTCCCAAGGACTTGGGCCATCTTCTACTGCTTTTCCAGGCCACAGCAGAGAGCTGGATCAGAAAAGGAGCAGCCGGGACTAGAACCGGCGCCCATATGGGATGCTGGCACTTCAGGCCAGGGCTTTAACCTGCTGTGGCACAGTGCTGGCCCCGAAAGTCAATTTTATATATATACCAGACCATACTATATTAGTGTAATAACTGGGATAAAGCTTATACTGATATAACAAAGAGACACAAAAATATAGTGGCTGAAATTAGATATTTGTTTATTGATTAAATACATTTACTGACCTTTCACAGAATGATCTTGTGGGTCTCGATGGATTTTTAACTCTGTTAAACAGTCGTTCACAGTCCCAAATTCCTTCCATCTCTCTAGTCTGTTACCCTTTAAGGTATTGTCCTCATCCGTATCATCAAAGCTGGATTATTTTCATGTCATATGCAGTCACACAGAGGCAAAGGAAACAAAGCTCAGGGAAAGCAGTAAGACTTTCAAGTAGACATGACTCAGCTGAAGCACATATGTCCCTCCATTTATACCCCATTGGCCTGAAGTTATTCCACTGGAGGTAAGGGAAACAAGGATATGTAGTTTCAAGAATGGCAGAATGGATTTGGAGAGAAAACAATACTGTCACTATCAAGGATTCTATAGAAGGGGCAGGTGCATATGATAGGTGTTGCAGGAATTTCATGGGAGAGTTAAAAATTCAGAATAAGACTATAGGGAGCACTTAGATGACAATAGGATGAGGGGAATATATTGTGCCCTTACAATGAAAATTAAGGAAAAAAATGAGGGACACTTGAGCATTAAGAGATATTAAATTTAAGATATAAAAGAATTATTTCTTTGACAATTGTTCTGGTTTATTTTATTTGAAAGGCAGAGAGACAGAGAGGGGATTCCTTATCTCTTGGTTCATAACTCCAATGCCTGCAAGAGTCTGAGCTGGTCCAGACCACAGCCAGGAGCTGAGAATTCACTGGACGTCTCCTATGTGGGCAGCAGGAACCCCAAGTACTTGAGCCTTCACCTGCTGCCTCTCAGGGTCTGCATTAACAGGAAGTTGGAATCGAGAATGGAGCTGGGGGACTCAAACCCAAACACTCCAATAGAGAATGCGGAGATCTCAAGTGCCATCTTAACTGATATGGCAAATGCCTGCCCACTAAATTACTTCTTGAATGAGAAGAGATCAGTTATTTATGATATATATTTTGTCAGGCTATATAACATCATAAATGCAAACTGTGTAGAAAATATTGTATGCTATATGAACTGTAATTAAGGATATTTATTACATTCTAATCCTAGTCTATTATCAATCGAACTTTTAAAATTGTTCATAAAAAGTAAAGGGAATAATGTAGATATGGTAAAATCTCAAATATTATTGATTCAGAGAGTTGGGTATGTGAATGCTCACTGTACAATGTTTTTTATTTTTATGGTTGAAAATTTTCACAAAATTTAAAACAGATTATTAAAAGTCTTCACAATTTAGTGGAAAATGTGTATGATCAAAAAACTATTCTTAGATTTCAATTTTACACCAGGGACAGCATTATATAATGGGTTAAGCCGACACCTGCAGTGCTGGCATCCCATATGGGTGCAGATTCGAGTCTTGACAGCTCCGCTTTCTATCCAGCTTCCTGCTAACAAACCTGGGAAAAGCAGTGGAAGATGGCTCAAATGCTTGGGCCCCTGCACTCACATGGGAGACCCAGATGAAGCTTCTGACTCCTAGCTTCATCCTGGCCCAGCCATTTGGGGAATGAACCAGTGGATAGAAAATTTCTCTCTCCCCCACCCCCCTCCATAACTCTGTCTTTCAAATAAATGAAATAAGTCTTTCTTAAAAATCTTACACCAAAGTCTTTTTCAAACCTATTTTCCATCAACTTTTTGAAACACCCTTATATTAAGAAGAAGAAAAAAGGGGGGGAAATGTTCAACAATGCTGAACTGAATACAGTAGCAGCCAAGGGAAGTGAAAGTCAACCACTTTGTTTTCTAAAGTGATTTTGTGAAGCAGTTTCAGTTGGTTATAGATGCACAGTAATGAGCTGATGTTTAAACTATATCATAGCAACTTTCACTCCAATACTATTCTTTTTTTTTTTTTTTTTTTTTTGACAGGCAGAGTGGACAGTGAGAGAGAGAGAGAGAGAAAGGTCTTCCTTTGCCATTGGTTCACCTTCCAATGGCCGCCGCAGCCAGCGCACTGCGGCCAGCGCACCGCGCTGATCCGAAGACAGGAGCCAGGTGCTTCTCCTGGTCTCCCATGGGGTGCAGGGCCCAAGCACTTGGGCCATCCTCCTCTGCACTCCTGGGCCACAGCAGAGAGCTGGCTTGGAAGAGGGGCAACCAGGACAGAATCCAGCGCCCCAACCGGGACTAGAACCCAGTGTGCTGGCGCTGCAGGAGGAGGATTAGCCTATTAAGCCGCGGCACCGGCTCCAATACTATTCTTATAGTGTCTTCCACGTGGAATGTCTTCTTGCGTGTTTCCACTCTTCCCCACAAAACATCACTGGACAATCTAAGTTGAAGTGATTTCTTTGTCCTCTGACATTCTTTAGGAGTGATAGACCATGACATTCATCTTCATGCTTTACTTCATGGATTATTGCCAGAGAGTGTTATACAATGCCTCTTAGTCTTACAAGCTTTCCATCAAAATATTCCTCATCAGAAAATTATCAGTAGGATTGTAAAGGCAATTGTCCATTGGACAACAGTGACATTACCCAGTTCCCTTCACCATTTGTCAGCATTTATTGCTCAATGACCTTGGGTAGGTAACTCAATCTCTCCATGCTTGTTTCTACATTTTCAAAATGAAGGCAATGATGTGATGTTTAGCACACAGGGCAGGGGTGGGGAACCTTTTTCTGCCACAGGCCATTTGGATACTTATAACACAATTTGCAGGCCATACAAAATTATCAACTTAACAATTTGCCTGTCATAGATTTATTGAATTTCTAGTTTTGCCTGCATTTGCCTTGGCAGGACCAGAAAAAAAAAAATGATTTTGCTGGCCTTACATGGCCCATGGGCTGGACATTCCCCAGCACTGACATAGGGTATCATGAGTATAAAATGAAGTAAGATTGAATGACACATACTAAGTGCTTAATAAATTTCAATTCTCTATTTTCCTTCCTTTAATTATGACATAAGGGGGTGCAGAGCTGTGGCGTAGCAGGTAATGCTGCCACCCACAGTGCTGGCATCCCATATGGGCACCGGTTTGAGTCCAGGCTGTTCCACTTCTGATCCAGCTCTCTGCTGTGGCCTGGGAAAGCAGTGGAAGATGGCCCAAGTCCTTGGGCCCCTGCACTCACGTGGGAGACCTGGAGGAAGCTCCTGGCTCCTGCTTTGGATCAGCGCAGCTCCAGCCATTTGCGGCCAATTTGGGGAGTGAACCAGTGGATGGAAGATATCTCTCTCTCTCTCTCTCTCTCTCTCTCTCTCTCTCTTTCTTTCTCTCTCTCTCTCTCTGCCTCTCCTCTCTCTGTGTAATTCTGACTTTCAAATAAATAAATTAAAAAACTTTTAAAAATGACATAAGGAGTAGGCATTAATTCTAACAATTTAAAAGTACTTCAGTTTGAAAAAAAGAATAAATAAAATATAAAATCCATCTATCAAAATAAATAAAAATAAGAGTACTTTATATTTTTAAACAAGTTTGTTGAAGTGCATTTTTACATATCATAAAGTTCACTCATTTCAGGTATACAATTCAGTTATTTTTAGTAACGTTGTCAAGTGGTACAATCATCATAAATTTAGACCGTTTACATCCTTCCCAGTAGGATCGCTCGTGTTAACATACTTTATAACTCTGAAATACACTTTTTCTCATTGAGTATTACTTAGACTAAGACTCGTGTACTTCAAGTTCCAATTTTTAATATCTTTTGAAACTACACTGTGGCTTACATTGCCACTCTCTTAATTGGTCCCCAGGATGGTTTTGCCTCCTTTGTTGCTGTAATGCCCAATAACTTTGAAAGTGAGTAATTTGGGCAACAGAGGCTCTAATAGTCATGATGCTTGACTCCTAAATATCTAAACAGAGATATTCAAGCCTCAGAAATATGGAATCTATATGCCATTCTTTCTGCCTCTCTCTCAAGCTACCGCTTATGACAACATACAGACAGTATTTGCTCTCTTGGCCTTCCCTGTCAATGAGGAGCTGGCATAGAACACCACCACCAATGGCTTGAGTTCACATCTGCTTGAGTTAGTCTTCTGAGAAGCTTCTTGTCTATTTATTAGCATTTATTCAATGTTTGTCAGGTGGCAGGCATCATCCCGTTTGGGCCTTCGGACAATTCTAATGATTAGCTATTATCTTTATTTTGGAGATGTGGAAATATGGTCCCCATTCTATAAAGGAAGACACTGAGGACCACAAATATAAAGTACATTTGCAACATCTCATAACCAGTGAGTAATGGAACCTAAACTACAAAGGCCTCTTAATCACATGTTCAGGAATAAAGATCATTAACTTCACACTCTAACTCATAAATATTCTGTGTGCTAGAGATAATTATCCTGATTTAATTGTTGAGTGAAGGGAGTGAGGATTTCCCATCCTGGTTAAGACATCATTTGGGGCACCCACATCCTATATCATTGTGCCCAAATTTAACTCCCACCTCAGTTCCTGATTCCAGCTTCCTGCCAATGCACAACTCGGAGGCAGGAAGGGAGCAAGTAGTCAGGTCACTGGCACCCACGTGGAGATCTGGATCGAGTTCCTGGCTCTCAGCTTCAGCCTGCTCTAGGCCCAGCTACTGTGGGAATTTGGAGAATGAACCAGCAGATGGGAGTTTTCTCTCTGTCTCTCTGCCTCTTAAAGAAATTTTCAAAATTACACAAAAAAACTTTCAATTGTAGAGGGAACTGAGTGTCATGGAGTCTAAGTAACATTCTGAGGGGCATGCACATACTAAGTGGCAAATCTGGGACTTAAGCTAAGTACATTCTTGAACCTCTCTGTCTTATGGTTCAAACACCAGTTGTGTTACGTTCTAGCTATTTGACCATGAGGGAATCATGAATTATTCAACCTTCTCTTCCTCAATTTTCTCACCTATGAGATGGGACTAATGAGAGTACCAACCTAATAGATTCTTGTTATAATTAAATTCATTAAGATACAGAAAGCATTTAGAATCAGGGTTGGGTAAAGCATACATGCTATATAAAAAGCCAGCTTTTATTATTAGTAGCCATTATTTTGCGAACGTTAAGAATAGTAGTTATTATTATTATATTAAAAGCTTCTGGGCCATGTATTTATTGCTTTCCAGCCTTATAATTTCCTGTATAGTTGTCTGTGTCCTTCCAAGTACTTCTTGCAGCTATCTGCAACCTATTTTTGTGGAAATGTATCAAACCAATCAAAGCTATTTTTAGAGACATAGCACTGAGTATATTCACAATGTGCATTTATGATTAATATGCTTCCCAGCGGGTGGGTGTTTGGTGCAGTGGTCAAGATACTGCTTGGGATACCCATTTCAGAGTGTCTAGTTCTACTTAAACTCAGCTTCCTGCTAATGCACACCCTGGGAGGTACAGGTGAAGACTCGTCTCTAGTATTTGAGCCCCAGACACCCACATTGGAGAACCATATGGAGTTCTGGGCCCCTGGCTTTGTCCTGGTCCAGCCTTGGCTGCTGCAGGAACTTGGAAAATGAACTAACAGATGAAACCTTGCTCTCTCTCTCTCTCCGTTTCAAATAAAATGAAAATTTAAAAAATCTATATGTTTTCAAATGTGGATTAGAATGTAAAAGAATACAAATTCACTCTTTTTAGTTATAGTGGAAGAGTTTCCTACTTCTCTAGAAAATCTATTGTCTTCTTATATGCAGTGGGGAAATAATGACCTTATCAAAGCTAATGAAGTGATAGGGCCATATCAGCATTATCAGTGAGCCCAAAGGGAAAAGGCCCAGCTCTTTTGACCAGGGCAAATATCAGCTAGAGTTCTGGGGAGGCTTTTTACAAATTTCAAACTCTACCTAGAGGATTAGAGTCATTTCTAAAATGCAAAAAAAAAAAAAAAAATGCCTTTCTGATAAGTAGACATGGTAGCTGATAGCTCTTAAAGGAAAAAGAAGAACAAACTAGAAAGCAAATATCGACCTAAAATATTTCTCATTACCAGTGACTAACATGCGAATCCATTTAGATGGCTACATACAATAACTGCTTTAGAATCAAAATACCAAGCTTCAATGAATCATTTATTTTGTAGATGTGTGTCAAAGATAAGATTGCGATTGAAAATCATATGTAATTTGATTATTCATTCCTTCATGAACTGTTTTTATTTTAAAAAGATTTATTTTATTTATTTGAAAGAGTTACAGAGAGAGGTAGAGAGAGGTCTTCCTTCCACTGGTTCACTCCCCAGATGGCCGCAACATCCATAGCTGCACCGATGTGAAGCCAGGAGCCAGGAGCTTCTTCCAGGTCTCCCACGTGGGTGCAGGGACCCAAGGACTTGGGCCATCTTCTACTGCTTTCCCAGGCCATAGCAGAGAGCTGGATCAGAAGAGGAGCAGCCAGGACTTGAACCAGCGCCCATATGGGATGCCGGCGCTTCAGGCCAGGGCGTTAACCTGCCACCCCACAGCACCGGCCCCTGAACTGTTTTTCAAATGCCTGCTACAAACATGTATTTTATGTGTTCTTTGACACTGGGAATGTGTAGTAACATTAAGTCCATAAAAAGCCCTGACTCACAATTTCCACTTTTTATTTCTGCTGGATTCAGGGATTCCTCAACTTCCCGTAGCTATATTCTAACTTAGCTTAGGATCCAGATGACCAAGTCAACAGGATTCTGGAATTCCCATAGCCCTACGTATCTTAGATCTTACCATGGTAATACAATGTTTGAAATCGGTTTACTTGGTTTAAGAGAAAATCATTATCTCGTCTGATGATTTAAAAAAGTCTAAATGACTAGTAAAAATGTTTTTTAAAAACTTATCTTAAAAGTATATGTAGTTTGGCAAACTCTAGATTCCAAAAATTGCTATAAAAATTTGAAGATTGTCTTTCAGTTGAAGGTACCTCAAAGATCTGCTCCACTGCTAGAACTTCCAAACAAGCCTATATATAAGACTATATATATATTTTTTCTTAAACCTGATTCCCAGAACAGATACACACAAAAAAAGAAAAATTAATTTGATTTCTACAAGATTGGTGGTAGAAAGTTTGATTATTGAAACCTCCCATTTTAAGGCAAAAGCTTCATAAGTGATAAGTTATGAAAAATTTTACCATGATGGCATTGTGATCTTATTTCTTTATTTACCCAAATCTACTTATTTCAATGCTGATCATGATAATTGTTAATAGATTCTATAGGTATTATAATTCCATCGGTTTAAAAACTCTTTGTAAGCAATAGTTAAGAAATGCTTACACTTTTTTAAATTCTCCATCACAAAACTAATACTGATACAATCAAAGTCCATATCATGTATTTAGTGACAATTTTGAACAGCCAGTATATATGTATATCTTTTCCTAACAGTATAGGAAATGTATTTATCATGTGCACTACCTGCATTATTAGAGTCAGTTCAAGATGTGAACAATGAACCATAGCTGCTGTCCTTTTTTTTTTCAAGTGACTTTAAAAAGACCTTTATACCTTGTAATTAATTGGCCAACTAGGGAAATCTACTGTAGAAATAAATGCAGTTCAAATAGTATTCCATAGTAGATGGCATTTGTTCAGAAACCTTTTTTTCTAAAGACTATTAAAACATGCATGAGAAACTACCAATTACTTAGCCCAGAGAGAGTTCCTTACAGAAAAAGCTAGGGGAATTATCATACAATAATAATAAAAACATTGAATGTGTTACCTAGGGCATGAGATCATATACTCTTGGTGACTTTAGTCACTAGGTTTTATATCTAATTAGGTCGATCAATGTGCTTCAGCATCAGTTTAAATAGTTGACTCCTTATTGAAAAATTAAAATTTATTTGCATGAAATGTGCAGAGAACTGCAAGTCTTAAAGTGACATTGGATATTTTAATCACAAGAATGCTCTACATTGCTATAGAACATTTTTGATATTCATCTTAAAGTACAAGAGCAGATGAGAAGGTCTTAGTCCTCATAATTCCCTGAAGACTCTAACAATCTCAATTTATTGCAGAAGAAAATGCCTGGAACACGTGACAAAAATGAAATCTAAAAATGTTTTCCTTTTCTTTTGGGCTAAAATTCACACTTAAGCATCACTCTTTGGAATCTTTCCTACCCCAACCAGCCTTTTAAATGAGGTCACTTTTTCAGTCATGAATATTTACATGAAATGTTTTTCATTTTCCCTCTCATCTGACCATCAGTTTATTCAGATTAATTCTATTTGCATAATTGAGATTTGACTGTATTAGTTAGATAATGGTCAATACTACAATCTATGCCAAAGTGCGTTTTCACCTTGCTTTTCTTAAACTGCTGACTTAAAGTGAAACATTGCTAGCAATATTGAATTTGGTAAAGCTTCATTTTAACCCTTTTCTGGCACAGAAAAACACAGGATTTAACCAAATCCTTGAAGAAGCATTAGATGATAATTCAGCCTTCATGTTGCTTAAAATTGAGTTACTACTGACTTCCATGTGCACTTGCATTTATGTTCACTCAGTACCTGTATTGCTTGAATAAAGACAGATGTTGATAAAGCTTTGTCAGACAAAGGGAAAATGAATAATAATCCTCACATTGGGAAAGTAAAATAAATACACTTTTTTTACACAGTCATTTTTTCTGTTTGTTGCCTGAACATGCAGAGGGGGAGATGAATCAACATATAATTTGACTTTAGACAGTAAATTTTAGCCAGATTTAGGATGAAACAATTTGGCAAGATGATAATAATAGTAAAGGGCATCCTCACCAACTATATTAATGTGAAAACTAAATTTCCCTATGTCATTCGCTTAAGTTATTATATTTGGGCTTAGCTTGATACTGAAACACACTCAAGAGGTATTATGTTGGAAAAAACAGCTTTTTGAACTTATGATTCACATTTGAAAATGATCCATAAGCCAACTTTACCTAAATATTCTCAAAAATGCAATAATGCTATTTGAAAGAGAATAGCCTTTGTGAGTGAAAACTTCAATATAAACAGATAAGCTATATTACATTAAAATTAAGAATTTTCAGTGCTTACTAGTGGAGTTGTGACAAATATTTTCTTGATTAAAGAATGGCATTGACATAAGTAATGGGTTCATTAGTGAAGCAAGTTGGTTTTCTTAAGAATTACTGACCATACTAAAAATTACTCATTGGAAACTAGTCATTATTGATGGGTCTCAAATTGAGTGATTTGTGTACATCATTTAGGTGTCTGAAAATAATAGGAGAAATAATTTTAAAATATTTTAAGATGTATTACTACAGAATCATTAATAAGTATTGGAGATATCCTTATGCAGTAGGACCAAAAATATGTGAAAGTTAAATTAGGAGACTGAACATGTGAAACAAAAAAAGCTATCATTAAAAAGCAATTGTCTCCTAAAGTGTGGCCCCAAATAACTATTATTAAGAATCTTTTTTGAAGTAATATTTTATTTTATATTTTGCTTTGCTTTTTTAATTTTTAAATTTTAGTAATGTAAAGAGAACAGATTTCATGTATCTTTCAGAATCTTTATTGATGTTTGTTTTCTAACCTTGCTCTAAAAATTATATTTTTAATCCCATGAGAAACTAAGTTGTGTATGCGTGTCTGTGACAACTAATGCATTTGCATCAGTGCTGTTGAAGTCATACTGGTTTCCATCTGAGCAAGCTGGTGACCTCCAGGTTGAATGTTGAATGTTGTGTTTATGTGAGTCTGACAGATTCCAAGTGACAGATGAAATCATTGGGTTGAATTGGCAACTTCAAAACAGACACAATTAGATCGGTTGTGAAATTCCAGTGATGAAACTTTGCTAGTTGGGGCTGAAGTACAGAGCACTGCCAAAGCAGCTAGTTTTTGATAACCAACTTAACATTTGGATGAATTTCTTGTAAAGAGAATTTCCAGCTACAAGTTTATCAACTCTGAAAGCTCAAGAGTTCTTTGCCCAAATCTTGAGGCAGTTAACAGAAAAAAGAGAGATCTGGGACAAAAACATTTGCCATCTTTTAGACATAACTTTTTCTTACCCTATTTACCTGGAGGGGGTCATGTATTTTTCTCAACTCTGATTCAAGGTCACTCAGAAAGAAACTGGATGATATTAGCAGCAGTCTAATTTTGCCATCTAACGTTATTTAGTGCAAAACCACAGCCATGAGCAACATTGATGAGTAAGATATCATATATGTGTTAGGGGCACAAACAACACTTAATAGTCCATTCAGAAGGAGTAAGGGGAAATTAGAAATAATCCCTGAAGAAAAAGTTCTTATAATAAACAAGAAATTTGATGATGGCAAACAAAGAGTTGTTCTTAGCTGATCCTATCACTGAAATGGTAACATTACACTATTATTTGACAGTAAAGTTACTTTTCTCATTTTCATTCTTGATTTATAACTCCAATTTTACATTCAGTTGTTAACAATCTTACAAAGCCAGTGCAAATCTACAGAGATTATGAAAAATAAATGATGTTATAAAGTCTAGTCAAAATTAACACCAGACCATTAAGATGTCAAGTTACAATGGGTTAGTTTCATCAGGTATACCATTTTGTAGTACAGTATTGGGCAACTGCAGGGAAAATAAATTATTCAGGCTCTCTGCTCCTTTTAGGATTCTATGAACAACTTGTGCAAGCAGCTTCTGTCTCCTGCTCTGTCAGAGCATGGAAAATAACTCAGGCTTTATTCTTGTAGACTCTGAATGGGTGTCTGTGATGATTTTAATGTCTCTCTTTAAAAATTTCAGTATATTTTAATGACATAGTGAATCATCAGTGTTGTTGAAAGGTTTCATTACTCATTGTATCAAGTTGAAATGCTCCATTACTCATTATATCAGGTTCAAATAAGATATAACTCTTTTGTAACATAATGCTTATTTATTAAAATGTATTTATCTTGTCTGGTACATTAATATGTGTTTTTTCATAAGAGATGTAATTTTGGTAACAATTTCCCATAAAATTAGAAGAGTTATCTGAAACCTCTGAGAAAATTTAGCAGAATATTAATCTTACAAAATTGCTATGCTAATATTATTCTTCTTAGTAAATACAGGGAAGCTTCATTATAACATTCCTGAAGTGATCTGTAATCCACCACTTATAATCATTTTTTTAAAAAAGGCATTCCTTAATGTCAGTGTTACCTTGATATTTATAATTCCAGCCAGCTCACAGCTTTATTTATCTGCTGAAAATTAATTTCAAATATTCTCTGCTGAATCAGTTCTAAATGAAGGGACACGTTCTATAGCACAGCAATATAATCTATTAGTTGTCTGTCTGGCTTACCCTAGCATGAAACTTGGATGAAAGTAATTAATACAGTTTATCAGCAAGAATTTTTATTTCCACTGTAAAAGAAGCAAAATGCTGTGTTGACATCTTGTTTCCTCAAAGACATGGAAGGTAAATGAGAGTGGCAAAATAAAAAATTAGTTCAGCTATTAAAAGGTAGATTGAAAAAAAAATTGTATTGAGAGAAGACTGGAAATCTAAATTGATAGAGAGATGTATTTTGTACCTGGCATATAGTAAATGATGAGAAGAGCACTATTTTTAAGCATATAAAGTTAAATTAAGAAAAGGAAACTAGAAAGCAGTTGACTGCTTATTTAAAGGGCTTGGTTGTTAGATTAGCTTGTAATGGGAGGTTAAGAGGGGAGGTTGGTCAAACCAATGGCTAAAGATATGTTTGAAAGGCTCATGATGCACATTATTGGGTACTTATGTCAGTAGCAAATTAACTGCAATTACCAAAATTATTTTTAAGGCTTAGTTGTAAAAATATACAAACACAAAAAAAACTTGAATAATAACAGGAAAGAAATTAACATATATTGAATGATTATAATGCATGACATAAGAATTATTGAGGCTGACATTGTGGCATAGTGAGTAAAGTCACAACCTGCAATGCCAGCATCCCATATGGGTGCCACTTCAATTTCTAGCTGCTCCACTTCTGATCTAGCTCCTTCCTAACGGCCTGGGAAGAGCATCAGAAGATGGCTCAAGTGTTTGGGCCTCTGCCACCCACATGAGAGACCTAGACGAAGCTCCTGGCTCCTGGTTTCGGCCTGGCCCAGCCCTAGACCTTGTAGCCATCTGGGAAGTGAACAAGCAGATAAAGGATCTCTTTTTGTCACTCCTTCTCTCTCTATAATTCTGATTTTCAAGTATATAAATGAATCTTTTTAAACAAGAATTCTTATGTCCATTTTATCACAGGAGGAAACTGAGGCTTATAAAGTTTATGCAATTTATTCAATGTCACATTTGACAGTAAGTGGCAGACTGAAGATTCTAATATATACATCTGACGCTTTGGTCTGCACAAAATATGCTGCCTGGATAAACAGAGGGGAGATGTGGGGAACTGCGTAGAGAATTTTAGTCTTTTCACCAAGAAAATAAATGTATAAATGATGGAAATTATCTCTTTACATGGCACCAGATGTAAAATTTTTCTTTCTGTTTTATTCCCATTTGCTCAGCATAACAGACACACAAGTTTGCTTTCCTTGAGAGTAATATAATTTACTACAAGAACACTGATACTTTATCAAAAAACACGTAAGAAACATATTGACTTCTAAGATATCAATATAGTGTTTGTATAATATGATAAAATTTTTTAACCTTAATATATATTAAGTAGTATAGCAGTCAACTTTTCATCATTGTGACAAAATGTTTGAGGCAACTAACTTTATAAAAACAGCTTATTTATCTCACCATTTTGGAAGTTCAAGTGCAATACCAGTTGGCCCACTGGTTTGGTCTCTATGACAGTAGCAGATGCCATCGGTGGAGTACATAAAGGAAGGATTACATGGGGAGCCAAGAAGCAGAGAAAGAAGAGCTGGGCCCAACTCAAGCTTCTCTAACAACCTTCTCTCTGGAGAACTACCTTCCAAGGGCATACCCTTAATGATCTAAGGACCTCCTATTAAGCCTCACCTCCCAAAATTTGGACCACTTCCTAATAACTTCACTCTGGTGACCAAGCCTTTAACAAGTGTGCCTACTGGGGGGGGGCATTTAATATCTGAATCAAAGTAAGTAGATCAAGAAATTGTGTGATGAGCCCCTCTCTTTAAAGGCAACACTGGTTGTCAAAGTCCTCCATTAACATAAAATTACTATCTATAACTGAGGTCATGATAAGCCTTAGATCTCATGAAAAACAAATTTAGAAAACACAAATTGAACCATACATAAAACTATACATATTTTTTTTTCTTCTGAACACTGTCTTAATTGGATGTGAGGCCCCTACTGCCATGGCTATTTTAGTATCAACCTGAGAATGCAGCAAATACCACCCAGAGAACTGAGATAAGAGAATAATGCAGTAGTGAAGTCAGAGCTTCTAGATTACATCAGCCCTGAAGATTGCTCTGTCTCTGAGCTTCTAGTTATTTGAACCAATTTTCTTTATTGTTTAAGATAAATATATTCACAAAACAGGAAACTTATACTTATTGCTGAAAATACTTTCATAATGTAGCATCTTATAGATAGTTATTAGCCACTTAAATTTACCCTGAGCATCAAGTAAAAATGTAGAAATGCTGCTTTAAAAAAATGAGTGAGACAATCACCATTTCACTAGAAAACCTATTCTGAATTTCATATTTCTTCCAAAAGCAAATGAGTAAAAAGAAAACATTATTTTGGTGCCAAGTTTTGAGGAGATGATAATAGGATGTCCAAATGACAGCAAAATTATTTCTTCAAATCTTTATTGAGATAAGCCCCATTAGGATGGTAAAATTCTGTAGTTTCACAGCTGATGAAATGATAGCAAAACAATATCCATCTACATTACCAGAATCGTAAATAGGTAGTGTTGAGATTTTCTGGAGATATTAACATAAATGAAATGAGCACTTGTACCATTTCATTGCACAAGAGTTCTTAATTTGTTCAAGAACAAAGAGTAATTTCTAATTATACTGTGGAAATTACAAAAGTACATAAACTATACTAAAGATATAGAAACTACTTCTATTCTGAATATGTTCCAGGTTTAATTAGTTTCATTTACATGTATAAATTTGAAGAAATATTGAAGGGGATGTACATTGCACAAAACAGAAACGTAAGCAAAATTTGTATACTGGTGCCTTACTTTTCTTAGTGTACTACCACTTTTTTCCCACTGAACATTATTCATTTATTTTACTTATTTGAAAGGCAGAGATACAAAGAAAGAAACAGAGATAGAGCTACCATCACTTGTTCATTCCCAAATACTGGCAACAGCTGGGCTTTGGCCAGATGGAAGCCAGCAGCTGGGAACTTAATCTGGATTCCCTATGTGGGTGGCAGGAGCCCAAATACTTGAGCCATCACTTGCTGCCTCCAACAGTATATGTTAGCAGGAAACTGGAATTGGAACCAGAGTCAGGATTCCAACCCAGGTACTACAGATACGGGATGCAGGCATCACAAGCAATGTCTTAGCAACTACACCAAACATCCATCCCTCCACTGTACATTTAAAGCAAAAATAAACACAGTGGAGAGCAAAAAAATCAAGGCATGTGTTTAAGGGCACACAGCTATCAAGAGAACTAGAATACCTATCCAGGTCTGCCTGATCCCCATATCAGTATGCTGCAGGTGCTCTTAGAAACCCAAATAATCCATTTTGGTTTTGACAGGGAAGGAAGGCAGAAAGGAAGGAAATAGGAATGAAGGAAGGGAGGAAGGGAGGGAGGTAAGGAGGGAAGGAGGAAGAGAGGGGATGAAATATCTTATAGCCCAGTAGGGGAAAATAAAAGAAATACACAGAGTGCAGAGAAGACAGAAATATTTCATAACATAAGGAAGGTCCAAATGCAACTGGGGTTCAAAGATAAGTGAGCAGAATATTAATTATGACCCAGTTTGGAGTCACATGTCAAGTGATGTCTCGTGTTTGCCATGAACATAAAAAAGGGAGGATAGAATGCCTGCCAGGTATCAATCATACTTTTTGTAGCTCAACTTGGTTGACCTTATCCTCTGGTTCTGAATGGTTATTGTTTAATTCTGAATAAGTAATACATAGAGTATTTTTCTATGTGACTCTCAAAGCTTACTTGTTATGAGCTTCATTCTGGTCTACATCAACTTTGTAATGTTCTACCCTTTTTCTATGCTGCCTCCAAAAGTATCCTTTTACAACTACAAATTTAGTATACTTAAATGGCTTCAATAGCCAGGCACAGACAAACTGAGGGAAGATGTCAGTGTGAGAGGGACCTTGAAGAACGACTAGTATTTCTCCCGGGAGTGAAGGAGAGATGGGCAGATCATGATCAATGGCAAATAATCAGGCAGGATAGGTCCCTTCCAAAAACTCAGAATTCTAGTTACATTCAAGCACAGCTTTTATGTAGAGGAATCCGAGCAAATGCAATTTGTTACCACATCATAGAAGCTATTAAATGCCAGAGTCTGTATTTCATTGGTTGGCAATGGGGAGGTGTTGAAAGCTTTTGAGCATGATGTTGACTTTATCAAAGTTACTTTAAGGGAGGCTCCTCTGATAGGGTGTGTAGCATGCAGTCGAGTGAAGAGGAATAAGTGGTGAGAGACCCATTAGAAGGCTGTTAGAGTAGCCCAGGATGAAAAATAAGGAGAGCATTAAAGCCAGAGTTGGCAGTGGAAACAGAAAGGAGGGACAGATGCAAGAGATATTGAAGAAGTAAAATCAAGAGCACTTGGAAATTGATTGCATGTGAAGGGTCAGGGAATGAAAGGAGCCTAGAGTGACTGAAGTGCTCAAGTTTGAGCGACTAGGAGAAAGGTTTTTGCTATTAACCGCAAAACGAAAGTCAGGACATGTAGTTGGAGACCGAGAGATGGTGAAGTGCGAGTGGGATAACCAGGTGGAGATAGAATCCTGCCTTGGGAAACATGGATCTGGAGTTAGTGCTATAGTTGAGGGCTATATACATAAGAGACGAGTGCAAGGAAGCGACAGCAGAAAGCCTCGGGGATTGGATGAAGTAAATGGTAGTGTGTAACATGCGTGTAACTAGAGAGGAAGAGATTAATCTTTCAGATGTGTGAATGGAGGTGAGAGTGATAAAACTGAATGAAGAGTGTTGTGAATAGCAATCACATATGGAAGAGAAATTCCAATTGTGACTAGACAACTAGACAAAGCAACAATGGTACAGGCTCCTGTTAAAACTTCCCCAGGACTGGATAGGAGAAAGTAATGATCTCTCAACAAAAAAAGAAAAAGGATACTGTTAAAGCTATTAAAAAAAAACACATACCATTAGTCTTAGCAATTTAGAATGTTTGTGAAGCCATATAGATATTTTTATTACAAACAGGTAGTTTCTGTTATGCATTATATATTAGGCTATGGATTCATGTGAAGCTATAGCAGGTTAGACTTAAACTGAACTTGAATAATCAATGGATCAAGGTTTTGACATATGTTCATCTTACTTTAATTCAAAGCATCATTAAATCAAATATGGGATGCATTTTTACTGTCCTTTGATCTGTGTCTTCTGGGGATTTTAAATAACATTTCCTAGTCAGTCAAAGCCACATTTAAATTGTATATCAAGGGTCTGACTTAACTTCATAAAAACAAGGACATTCAGAGTTAGTGCTGACAACATTGACCTTAATTTGCCCCATTAAAACACTTTTAAAAAGGCTTATTGTTCTTTTTGTGTATGTTTTCATATTTTCAGATAAAATGCAAGTGTGAGAAATTAAAGTGTATACTTGACTATCTAATGAAGGTAACCAAAAGAAAGGGCAAACAGAAGAGAATGAATGAAATACAAATAAAAAAAAAGAGAGAAATTCCTGCATCACCTCTACATACCTCAAGATGTTTCTTTGCCAAAGGAAAATAACTATATATTTAACTCTTGTTTATCAGGGTAGTCCATAAAGTTTGTGGGAAAATATGTATTTCCATGAGCTCTTTGAAGACCCCTGGTGTACAAAGAGGGCTTTTCAAGTAGTTTACATTAAAATAAACGTATTTTTTAAAATGTGACAGGTAGAGTTATAGACAGAGAGAGACAGAGAGACAGAGAAAAAGGTCTTCCCTCCCTTTGTGCACTCCCCAAGTGGCTGCTACGGAGGACGCTGTGCCGATCCGAAGCCAGGAGCAGGTGCTTCCTCCTGGTCTCCCATGCGGGTGCAGGAGCCCAAGCACTTGGTCATCCTCCACTGCGCCCCCCGGGCCACAGCAGAGAGCTGGACTGGAAGAGGAGCAAGTGGGACTAGAACCCAGCGCCCATATGGGATGCCGGCGCTGCAGGCGGAGGATTGACCAAGTGAACCATGGTGCCGGCCCCAAAATAAACATATTTTTAGATTCCATTTTCCCACAAACTTTATGAAATGCCCTCATCTTTATGAATCAGGAGGCTAGAAAACATTGCTTTTGAACCCGTCTCTTCAGACCTCAGGTGCTTGTTTTTTCCTTATTTGTCCTGCCTTTTCTCCTTTAAGAATGTTTTTCTCCTTTAACATAAAAACTAGTTTGTCAGATAAACTTATGGGACCTGATGGTTTTATTGATTTTGGTCCTGTTCTTGAGAGTGGCTATGTCATCCTCTCTTCCTAGGAACATGTGCATTTGAAGGGACTGGGGAATGCATTTGCCTTCTCTCAGCTTTAGTTTCTCCACAGGTAAAATGCGGAGCAGGACACAAACCTATTAGCTCCACATTCTGTAGTTTCGAAATCTTTCTTTAAAAACAGCTGACTTTAAAGAGATTTCCCTGATCATCTAAATAACAGATACCCTAAAAATGTACATTTCACACTAGGCAGGAAAACAAGCATAAGAATCCCCTGGGACAAGAGCGTCTTTTCCACCCCACAGTCACACTCTCTAGGCAGCTGCTGGTTCTGCTTACCTGTAAGGCTATCCTTGAAATGAAACTCCAGATTTATTTTGCAGATATTTGTAACAAAAGATCAATATTCATTAAAAATTTGGCTTTACATTTGTCGACTAGGAATATTTTAAAGTGAAAAACATTTGGATTGAAATTATCTTTCAGCATGCATTTCCTTTCTTTCCTCCTTTTTTTCATCCTCTTTCTAATATCTTCTGATCAGTCCACTGTGCCTGTGGGAAGACAGTTCAGCAGTCGATCATGAGCAAGTTGCTCATTTATGACTGGTCAGCAAAATGAAAAATCATGCAATCAGTGGGTTTCTAATAAAGACCAAAATGGAAATTAAAATATCCGATAGCATTTTATTTAGTGCTTCAACATGTATCAGTTCCCTGTCAAAACGAGTTTTTATTTTAATTCCACTATAGAGTGTAGCTTCTTTTCAGAGTGAGTTCTTTCAAAATAGTGCAATTATCCCAGCTACAGACTAACCTTCTTGAAAGCATACTCACTTAGAAGAAATTTTTACTTATGCCTTTGATGAAGTTTTTCCATGATCTGCTTTGCATAGCTGTTATCCTTCTCCCTGCTAACAGCAATAGTCTACAGAAGTCCGCTATTGGTTCCTTCTGCAGTAAGTACAGGTTCTTATCAGATAAGAGGTTTTTAGCACCTTCCTGTTATCAGTCATTCAGTCATTAAGATCGGGTAAATAGAATTGCCTTGCTATTAATAAAAGGGTAAGTAGCATTCTTATTTAGATTACAAATCAGATTGCTTGCCCTATCTGGGCTTCACCAATAAATGCATTCTCAAGTGATTCTTTCTGGTAGAAAGAATCCTTTCTGATCCTTACCTAGAGAAATAACCAGAATTCATCAGGGTCTGTCATGGCAGTATGTGGGTGCTTATAGCCATATGAAAATCAATCCAGTATGCAAACCTCCCTCAATAGAAATAGCTATCTTGAGAACTCTCCTCTAACTCATGAGGACACGGGAGAGTCTAGCTTGTAAAATCTTTGGAGCTATCATTAGGTTAATTGTAAAAGACCAACAGCATGGAAGTAACAAAGGCAATATCTCAGCTCAGCCCCCAAAATTAAAGAATTCACAGATTTTATATGAATATTTCATTACAAATGGGTCTCATGGTTCTCTCTCAGTATTGTGCTCACCCATCATCCTCCCTTTATAAGTAGATATGGTCATTGTCATAAAATATAAGAGAAATCGCTTTCCATAGTAACCTTAGTGGCTATTTTGGAGAAGTTATTTCTCCCAATTCCAGCCTCACAAGCATATCTTACTCTTTTGAATCTTTCAAGGTGCTATAGTAAACTTTCTACCCAATGTCATCTGAATAAGCTTGCTCACTCTGGCTTTTGATTCTGAATACTTAACAGAGCTCTGCAAATCTTTGTAACTAGCATTAGTAGAATAGAGAAGAAGCCAGATGATGAATATATGTGGAAAAGTCAACACAGGTAGCACACAAATGTCCCAATCAGAATGTAGACTGTAAAACAATGCAAGAAAAGAAAACACACGATGTTGTTATGCAATACTTTCACTTTAAAGTGTTGGAGGAACAGAGTAAAGAAATTCAACATGTTGTGGTAGATATTTGCTCCAGGAAACCTACAATACTAGTTTATGCTTTAGTTTGGTACCCAGCATATTTTACTCCATTTTCTTCTGTGTGTTTATGATATTAGTCCTCCCCAATGTATACTCTCAATATGAAGTAAGATTTGTCAGTCAAGGAGAATCACGTAAGTACCAATAAATCAAAGGACAAAAGAAAGGAATGGGCAAATGACAAAGGAAAAATGTGGAAAGCATGTTTCGATTTCACTATTCAATTTGACAAAGGGAATAAAACATGGTAATCTTCAATGTTTATAAGGTTGTGGAGAAACAACATGTCTCATACAATTAAAAAGGAATGTTAATTAATACACCTTTTCTCAGAGGCAATTTAGTTTGCTATAATTAAGAAATAAATTCAATCCTAGGAATTATCCTAAGAGAAATTAGAAAGGCAAGCCAAGACTATGGTATACGGATGATCATCAGAAGTGTTCAGCATAGGAGTTTAAAGAAAGGACAATTTACAGGTCCAATTGTGAGTGATTAATTAAATAAATGGCAGCATATGTATTATATAATAATGTCAGGCCAATAAAATTTATTTTTGAATTCCATATAAGGGAAATGTTTATAATATATTGCTAAGTGAAAAAACAAGTTATACATACATATATGCACAAAAACACTTTATTAAAATATTATATGTGTTTATCTAGATTGTATATATGATAAAATACTAACCAATATTATTAAATTATTAGTTAAAATATTAATCAAGATTCAACTGATTATCTGAGGGTACTGAGATGGATGATTTTCATTTTCCCCTTTGTACTTTTCTACAGCTAATATTTGCAAGCTCGGTTCATACTATAACAATTTACTAGAAATTTTGCCTTAATTTAACTCATTTCATCTGTTGTGTAGTAGTAATAGCATATGATGCTAAAAAAATACACACCTTTAAATGCTTCAGTTTTGAAGTCTTCAAATATATTTGATTTTAAATTATTTTCATTGCAATGACAATATATCTTTTAGAAAAAATCAAAAATGCAACTAAATTTAAAGAATGGAAAATGTCTGTAATCTCACTACTTCATGTTAACTGTAAAGATTTTTTAATTATATAGCTTCTGCACATTTTGGGTGCATACATGTACATATATAATGCACGCATTTGCTTTTTAAAAAACAAGATAATTCTTCACATATTATATTTTTGCTTAATTATTTGTCACAAAAATCTTCTACATTATTAAATGTTCCTTGTTAACAGCTTATTTAATGATTGCTTAAAATATGTTTTAGAATGGAAATATAGTATTTAGTGAGTATTCTATTATTCTTTTTTAAAAGTTTTATTTATTTTTACTTATTTGAAAGGAAGGGTGACAGAAACAGAGACCAAGACCTTCCATCTGCTGGGTCCCTCCCCAAATGCCCACAGCATCTGGGGCTGGGCCAGGTGGAAGTCAGCACAGAATCCCATCTGTGTATCCTATGTGGGTGGCAGGGGTACAAGTGCTTCGGGGGATGTGCATTAGCAGGAAGTTGGATAGGAAGCAGCGTGGGCACTTGAACTTAGGCATTTGGACATGGGATGCAGGCATCTCCAGCAGTGTCTTAACCACGGTGCCAAACACCCATCTCTGCTACTTTTTAATATTATAAATAATACTGCCAAGGATTCCTGTGAAAACACCTTGATGCACATAACTTATTGCCTTAATAAAATCCACATTTTTAAAAAAGGAAATGCAGAAATTCCATAGACTCTGATGAATATTGACACATTTTCTTTATAAATGCTGGTGTTAATGTACATTCCCACAAATCATGGATGACAACGTCTGCCCTCTTGCACCTGTAGAAGTAAAGCATATTACTTCTTAAAAAGCTGATTTGATGTATAAAAATAATACTTACATTGCAGTTTTTAAAATTTTATTTGTTATGCAACTTCCTATATACAGATTTAGGAACATAGTGACACTCCCTCCCCTCCCTCCTGCCCAAGCTCCAACCCTTCCTTCTCTTCCCTCTCACATTCCCACTCTTAATTTTTACAAAGATCTATTCTCAGTTTACTTAATGATCGTATAGTAAACCCTACACTAAGTAAAAGAGTTCAACAAATAGTATGAAAAACAACAACAACAAAAAAAACTATTCCTAAACGGAAGAGACAAGGGCTGTAAATAATCATTGAATCTCAAAATGTCTACATTTTAGTTTAAATGTAATTTCTTTGGGACATCCCTTGCCAATATGTTTTCCTTAACTTACTGGCCATATAGTTTTCTTCTTTGTTGTATTTTCTTTGCAAGTTTGTGTGTGTGTACTGCTCATTTGTGTCTGATAGCTGTCCAATAATTCTCTTTACATTGAGGATAACAGCCTTAGTCTAGGCTTTGTTCAACATGCACTTTCTTTTTCTTTTTTTAAATAAATAAATAAATATTTATTTATTTATTTATTTGAAAGTCAGAGTTACACAGAGAGAGAAGGAGAGGAAGAGAGTCTTCCATCTGCTGGCCCACTCCCCAACTGGCTGCAAACGCCAGAGCTTTGCTGATCCGAAGCCAGGAGCCAGGATCCTCCTCCAGGTCTCCTACACGGGTGCAGGGGCCCAAGGAGTTGTGCCATCTTCTACTGCCTTCCCAGGCCATAGCAGAGAGCTGGATCAGAAGTGGGGCAGCCAGGACATGAACCAGTGTCCACATGGGATGCCGGCACTGCAGGCAGCGGCTTTACCACACCACCAACCCCGATACACACTTTCTTAGTTTGCTTTGCAATTTAATGAATGATTTTTCTAAATATTTATTTATTTTATTTGAAAGGCAGAGTTAGAGAGCGAGATGGAGGGAGAGACAGAGAGAAGAAAGAAATCTTCCATCTGCTGGTTCACTCCCCAAATTGCCACAATGGGTTGAGCTGGGCTGACCTGAAGCCAGGAGTCAGCAGATTCTTCCAGGTCTCCTACGTGGGTGCAGGGGCCCAAGACTTGGGCCATCTTTGGCTGCTTTTCCAGAAGCATTAAAAGGGAGCTGGATAGGAAGTGGAGCAGCCAAGACTCAAACCAGTGTCCATGTGGGATGCTAGCGCTGCAGGCTTTACCTGCTACACCACAGAACTGGCCCCTAATGAATGGTTTTACACTTACCTCTTGTGATTTTGTATCTAGGTTTCTTCACCTACATGCTGTATAGTTATTTTTCTACTATTAGTCATAGATTAGCAGCACAGAGGAACTATTATTTCAAGCAAAATATTTGATTATTACTTGCAAATTCTTCACCTACACTTTATTGAGGTATTATTTTTATATCTTCAAACAAATGGAGTGTCCAATACTCATCTGTAACAGCATGATTCCCTGTTAAAAGGCATTTTTAGCGACCGGTATTGTGGTGCAGCAGGTAAAGCTGCCACCTGCCACACCACACCAGCATCCCATATGGGCAAGGGTTTGAGTGCTGGCTGCTCCACTTCCAATCCAGCTCCCTGCTCCTGTGCCTGGGAAAGCAGCAGAGGATGGCTCAAGTCTTTGGGCCCTTGCACCCATGTGAAAGACCTGGAAGAAGCTCCTGGCTCTTGTCACTGGATCGTCTCAGCTCCGGCTTTTGTGGCTATTTAGGGAGTGAACCAATGGATGGAAGATTCTCTCTGTCTCCCTCCCTCCCTCTCTTCCTCCCTTCCTTCCTCCCTCCCTCTCTCTCTCTTTTTCTGTAAAACTCTGTCTTTAAAATAAACCATTATTAAAAAGCCATTTTTGATTCTGTTAAGCAGTTCCATATAAAGCAAGGGATCAGCCAGATGCATAGAGTGGAAATCAGAAAAGTAGAGAGCTGATAAGTAGACTCCCATTGCCCTTTGCTGTGGTTTCCTGAAAACCTTATATCAAATTCATGACTGGAGCTGAACCACATGCTGTGTCCCTTGTCAGACATTCTTTTCCAAAAAGGATATCTAATAACTTTATGAACGTGTGTGCAGAAGAATAATTGCAGGTCTTTCGGGGCTTCTCCACCCAGACTTTCAGTATCGAGTGTCTCACTTTCAGATTATAAATCTCCCCCTGTAACTTGCACTTTGGAGGGTGTAACTGAACTGAGAAGCAATGAGAAGGATTAGTGGATTGCTTTTTCTCCCTGTGCAGTAATGGGCTACAGGCTCCTGAAGTCTAACTAGCTTACAACACATCAGAAATCGCACTTTCAGGATTTACATAGGAATATCCATTCATGGATCCTACATTCTTATAATACAGCTCCTGCTGTCATATGGCTTTACAATGCCAAATTCTCTTTTTTCTCCTTCCTTTCTTCCTTCCTTCCTCTCTCCCTCCTCCCTCCCTCTCTCCCCCTCCCTTCCTCCTTCCCTCTCTCTTTCTTTCTTTTTTTTCTTTCTCTCTCTCTTTCTCACTTTCTTTCTCTCTTTCTTTCTCTCTTTCTTTCTTCCATTTTATTTGAAAAATAGATATAGAGAGGCCGGCACTGTGGCACAGTGAGTTAAAACCCTGGCCTGAAGTGCTAGTATCCCATATGGGTGCCGGTTCTAGTCCCAGCTGCTCCTCTTCCTATCCAGGTCTCTGCTATGGCCTGGGATAGCAGTGGAAGATGGCCCAGGTCCTTGTGCTCCTGTACCCACGTGGGAGACCGGAAAGAAGCTTCTGGCTTCTGGCTTCAGAGCAGCACAGCTCTGGCCGTTGCAGCCATCTTGGGGGTGAACCAGTGGATGGAAGACCTCTCTGTCTCTACTTATCTCTGTAGCTCTATCTTTCAAATAAATAAAATAAATCTATATATCTTAAAAAAGAAAAGAAAAATAGATATAGATCAATGGATAGATAGATAGATAGATTGATTGATTGATTGATCTTGCATCCCTTGGTTCACTTCCCAAATGCCAACAACAGCTAGGGCTGGGCCAGGTTTAAGCCAGGAGACCATATCTTCATCCAGGCCTCTTACATGGGTCACACAAACTCCAATACTTGGGCATTCATCTGCTGCTTCCAAGGATATGCATTAGCAGGAAGTTGGATTAGAGTAGAGCTAGGACTTGAACCTCAGCATTCTGATATGAGATGTGGACATCCCCAGCAGTATCTGAAGTACATCAAACTGCAGCCTCCAAACTTTCTGAAAGAAGTGTAAAATCAAGTATTTTTAAGAGATTTTATTTATTTATTTGACAGGCAGAGCTACAGACATAGAGAAACCTCTTCTATCCTCTAGTTCACTCCCCATATGGCTGCTAGGAGCTAGCAGCTTCCTTAGAGTCACCCATGCTGGTGCAGAGGCCCAAGCACGTGGGCCATCTTCTACTGCTTTCCCAGGCCATAGCAGAGAGCTGGATCTGAAGAGGGGAAGCCTGGATACAAACTGGAGCCCATATGGGATGCTGGAGCTGCAAGCAGAGGCTTAGCCTACTATGCCACAGCACTGACCCCAAGTTAAGGATTTTTAAATGGAAAAGAACCACCTAATTCAATATAAAACAGGCTCATAGATCTGAAATGACTTGCCTGAGGTCATACTGTGAGTTAGTGGTGCTTGTACAATCACCATTGCTAAAGGCCAGATATTCTGAGAATATAGAAGAAATGGATAGGTGTGAACAACTTAGGTTATAGGCCATGAGGGTATTATTTAAGGGGGAGAACCTCCTTTTACCCTTCTCAGTTGTATAATGCATGAAATTCCACAGGAGAACTCCTCCAGCAGGTGGAATAATTCAAGGTTTATCAGCCAAAACATTATATGGGATATCTGAGACTGAAATTCTGTATCAAATGAGAAATAATCCAGAGAGGAAGGAAAGAATCCAGGGAGAAACCTTATTGACTTGGCATTACTGTGGAAGACCAAGTTGAAATATACAGGATTCCTTAGATAATACATCTCTGAAGAGTTTCAGAGTCAATGTGAAATAAGTCATCTTTTCATGCTTCTGTAAGAAGTCAATGGTAGAAAGAGCAACTTTGGACTTCAGTTCATTTATTTCATCCCTACTGTACTGCCTGACATTTAATTACATAACTGCAAGTTTCAATAATAAAATACTAATTTGGAACACTGCTTCAGCGTTCACTCAGAGGGATGAGTCATCCATTAAGATCTATAAACCCCTTCTTTTCAGTCTCCTCATTTTTAAAAAATATTTATTTATTTATTTATTTGAAAGGCAGAATGATGGGGGCAGTGGAGAGAAAGAGAAAGGAAAAGAGAGCTTCCATCCACTGACCCACTGATCCACTGTCCAAATGCTAGCAACAGCCAGAGTTGGACCAGACAGATATCAGCAGCCAGGAACTCCTATGTTGGTGACAGGGATCCAACTACTTGAGCCATCATCTGCTGCCTCCCAGGGTGTGCATTAGCAGGACACTGGATCAGAAGCAGAGCAGCTGGGACTTGAATTGGGCAGTTTGATTTGGGATGGGGACATCCCAAGTGACTGCTTAACCGGCCAGGCCAAAATTCCCACCCCATCTGGCCTCACCCTTAAATCAGCTGTAGAATTTGCAAACTGGAAAGGCTTTTTGAGATCATATAGTTTACCCTCTTCATCTTACAGAAAAGAAAATCGAAACTCAGTGAAAAGTGATGATGTCCACAAAGCCATTATGGATCAGAGTTAGATGGATGAGAACTCTGGATTTCTAGATCCCAGACCAGATAAACATGCTGATGAGCTCTAAATTGGTTACCTTTTCCAAGCAGATGAAGCCACTTCCTTATGTCAGGTTCCATAGAAAAGTGAACTGCCTGATATCACTTGCTTGCTTCAACTCTTTAGAATTCAATATCTCTCTCTCTCCCTCTCCCTCTCCTTCCCCCTCTCCCTCTCACTCTCTCTCCTTTCCCTTTCTCCATTCCTCCCTTCATTTCCTTTCAATAAGGAGTAGCATTATTAGGAAGTTAGAACATAGCAATAACAAGAGAGTATTTGTTGGGTCAAACCAGATGCTCATTGTTTTCAAAGCCCAACTTTTATTATTGTAGTGGAGACTCCAGTTAGCGGCTGCTATAAGAAAAAACAGTGGGTTTTTCTTTAGTATTAGATGAAACCATTTTGTAGAAATGAATTTGTGGTAATGGATTTTTTGTTTGGAAATTCGGTTACATAAAGTAACATATATAAAGTGTATTATAGGGAAGTACACACACACAAACACAAATATTTTTAGATGGATGGTCATAGAAATTTCTCTGAAGGTAGCAAATTACCAGTTGTTCTTAACTGAAGTTGAATAGTCTAAGAACAACATTTGCCTGAGCGTGGTTACCTTAGCAAACTACTTTGAAGAATGTACTTATTAGAATTCCAGAATTGTATGACTGTTATGCTCATTTTCTTCAATTTACAGATTATGAAATAGAGACTTCAGGGGTCCCATGACTTAAGAAGCAACAGAAAAAGTACCAGGGATGGGTGCTTCAGGGTAGCAGGATAAGCCACCACTTGGGATGCCACATCCCAATATTTAAATGAGCCATCCTCCCATTCTATTTGAAAACTCTGGCATCAAAAATACTATTCCCGGTTGCCCCTCTTCGAGGCCAGCTCTCTGCTATGGCCCGGGAGTGCAGTGGAGGATGGCCCAAGTGCTTGGGCCCTGCACCCCATGGGAGATCAGGAGAAGCACCTGGCTCCTGTCTTCGGATCAGCGCGGTGCACCGGCCGCAGCGCGTCAGCCGCGGCGGCCATTGGAGGGTAAACCAACGGCAAAGGAAGACCTTTCTCTCTGTCTCTCTCTCACTGTCCACTCTACCTGTCAAAAAAAAATACTATTTTAAGGTGGTTTCATTCAAAAACATGAAAGTGTTAACTTCAAAAAGAAAGGTGTAAGATTTAAAGATGGGGCTAAGAAACCCTAAAGGGGCATGCATTAGTTTTTCTTCAGTTCACATAAAGAGTAAGACCAGATACTTGAACTTGAATAAAAATAGTACAATAATTAGTGAAAAGAAATATTTTGCTTGAATGTAAGATCTCCATCTTATAAGTGTTGGATTTGTCAAATTTTAAAGCAAAATGCATTACAAACGCAATAGTAAAGGCAAAAATCAAGTGCCTAAGTTTAACAGTAGAACAAAAATGGCATATTTGTACAGCGCTTAACAGTTTTAAAAAGCAATTACAGGGGCCAGAGCTATGGTGTAGTGAGTTAAGCCTCTGCCTGCAGCGCCAGCATCTGATATGGGTACCAGTTCATGTCCCAGCTCTCCCTCTTTCAATCTACCTCTCTGTTATGCCCTGGGAAAGCAGTGGAGGATGGCCCAAGTGCTTGGGCCCCTGTACCAACATGGGAAACCCAGAGGAAGCTCCTGGCTCCTGGCTTTGAATCAGCCCAGCTCCAGCTGTTGCAGCCATTTGGGGAGTGAACCAGTGGATGGAAGACCTTTCTCTGTGTCTCTCCCACTCTGTGTCTGGAACTCTACCTCTTAAATAAATAAATTTTTAAAAACTTTTTAAAAAAGCAATTATAAAATTATTCATTGTGTTACTGGACCCTCATGACGATCATGTGTGATAGGCAGCACAGGTAATTTGCTTGTAGGCAATGTATCTTTATTTATTTTTTTTAACTTTTATTTAATGAATATAAATTTCCAATGTACAGCTTATGGATTACAATGACTTCCCTCCCACCTGCAACCCTCCCCTCTCCCGTACCCTCTCCCCTTCCATTCACATCAAGGTTCATTTTCAATTCTCTCTATATACAGAAGATCAATTTAGTATATATTAAGTAAAGATTTCAATAGTTTGCACCCACATAGAAACACAAAGTGAAACATACTGTTTGAGTACTAGTTATAGCATTAAATCAAAATGTACAGCACATTAAGGACAGAGATCCCACATGAGGAGCAAGTGCACAGGGACTCCTGTTGTTGACCCAACAAATTTTTTTTTTTAAATTTTTGACAGGCAGAGTGGACAGTAGAGGGAGACAGAGAGAAAGGTCTTCCTTTTTGCCATTGGTTCACCCTCCAATGGCCGCCGCGGTAGGCGCGCTGTGGCCGGCGCACCACGCTGTTCCAATGGCAGGAGCCAGGTGCTTATCCTGGTCTCCCATGGGGTGCAGGGCCCAAGAACTTGGGCCATCCTCCACTGCACTCCCGGGCCACAGCAGAGAGCTGGCCTGGAAGAGGGGCAACCGGGACAGGATCGGTGCCCCGACCAGGACTAGAACCCGGTGTGCCGGCACTGCAAGGTGGAGGATTAGCCTACTGAGCCACGGCGCTGGCCTCAACAAATTGACACTCTAGTTTATGGCGCCAGTAACCACCCTAGGCTGTTGTCATGAGTTGCCAAGGCTATGGAAGCCTTCCAAGTTCCCCGACTCTGATCATATTTAGACAAGGTCATAAAAGACAGGGTGAGGATAGTAACCAATGATCCTAAGAGTGGCATTAACCAGGTCTGAACAATTATACAGCATTAAGTGGGGAAGAGGACCATCAGTACACACCGGTTGAGAGTAGAGCCATTGGTGGTAGAGTAGAGGTTATGATTACGAAGGGATGAGACCCAAGTGCGCTAGACAGGGTCTAGAACAAAGGACAGAGTCATTATTAGAGGAGCTAAGAAAGGTGCTGTCTAAGCTACAATTAAGTTTTCTGATTGAGAGGCAAATAGAACCTGACAGAAGGGGCTTGATAATCTGTTGGGCTTTAGGCCTTGTAAGTTAAGAGGCCCAGACCTATCTATCTCTTCACATGGGGTATATCCTAAGGGAGGTGTGAACCTCCTAGGGGAAGGCACTCTGTTGACTTTCATTACTTAGCTGGCCTGGGAGGAGAGCTGGCTAGGTAACGGTAGGTGGCATCTCTAACAAGAAATTTACAGTTCTGCCTGCAATGTTGCTGACCCTGCTTGGCCGTCCCCTCAGCTGCAGTGGTCACTTTGGAAGCTGGGCTGAGTTATTTTTACAAATAACATGTTTAAGGTCCATAGACATGAAAGCAATCTCATAGCAAGTGTTAAAATAGGATACAATCTAAGTCCTCTAACCTGTGAATGAGTACACTTTCTAATATTATTTGCAGTTTTAAAATTAACATAAACAATCATTATTAATATTTGCATGCCCCAACTACATGAATTTTATAGAGAACTACATTAATAGGTATGGCATACAGAATTCTCTCATTCAAAACATTTCATGTGACTATCCTGTTAAGTGGAAGTCACAATTTTTCCTAGAGAGCTATCCTATGTACATTTTTTTTAATAGGTCTCACAAGGCAAAGTAAATTTGCTGCTATGTTTCAGTGTTGGTTTCCTCCCCGAACTCCTATGTAAAAATCTAACCTCCAAGGCAAAGGTACCAAGAGGTAGGGCATTTGGTTAGTGATTAGGGCATGAAGGCAGAGCTTTCATGAAAGGTGTCAGTACCCTAATCAAAGGGATTGAGGGAGTCTGTTTGCTCCTCTCCCCTCTACCATATGAGGACCCAGCAAGAAAGTTTCATCTTTGAGGCAGAGAACAAGCCCTCCCAAACACTAAATGGTCTGGTGCCCTGATTTTAGACTTCCCAGCCTCCACAACACTAAGCCATATATTTCTATCGATTATGAGCATAAATTACTTAGTCACTGCTGTTTTGTGATAGCATCCTGAATGGGCTGAGACAACTGATACAAGTTTTCCCTTGTAAGATCCAACCTATACAGGAATTTCAATCCCTAGAGTGAAGTTGGCATTGAAAATTGAATGATAAAGAGAGAGAGACACACCAGAAATTTTCAGAGCTGATTTAACGGCCTTACCAAATACATCAAGTATAAAATAGTTATTTGAAACCAAAAGTACACGGATCCCCAACCCTCTTTTGGGAATGGCCACTTGAGATTCAGCAACAGCTATCTAGAGATTCTGTTGCTTGTTTTGTAGTGGCCTAGTTGATTAAAAAGAGTAGGTGCTACTCTTGGGTTGGAAGGGGAGTCAATGAAAATGAAACTTTTCTGTGCAGGGTACAAGGGAATTGAACTATTACAAGTGCATTACGTGAAAGGAGAAGTGAAAAGCCTACTTTAAGCCGTTATTGTCAGAAAGTGTGTTAGGTGTTAAGAACAAAGGCATTTGTAAATGTGATACAGATAGCAAGACTAAAAAGGGCCAAAGGGTTCACTCTGGGCTCACTCAACCAGAATAGGGAAAAGTTCAGCTTTTAATATCCACTTATAGGATAACGCATTTCCCACATTACCTCTGTATATTTTGCTGTGATAACCTGTTTATTTGTCTGCTGTCCTCAATAGACTGCAAAATCTGTAAGGGCTTGAACCATGTTTGTGTTGTTCTATGCTTCATCCTCATTTCCTTATGTACTGCCTGGCATGCAGTGAGATTTCCAACATATCTGCTGAGGGAAAGAAGGGAGGGAGTGGAGGAAGAAAGGTAGGAGGAAGCGAGGGGAGAAAAGGGAGGAAAAAGAGGAGACATGAACAAACCTAGAAAAAGACATGAATTCACCAGAGACTGGCCTTGCTATTTTAACTACACTTACACAGTATATCTGCTGAAATTTTTACTCATACTGATTGGAATGTAGACCAAATGGCATTAAAATATTATTCATGTGCACTTTCATGTAGCATATTATGCTTTAATAAAGAGTTAAAAAGTGTTTTTGAAAAAATCCTAAAAAATGTCTTCAAATATTTACAGACTCACAGTGGGGAGTATTTATTAAGTGGATCTTAGCTGTAGTCACCTTAACTTTTAAATCTCATCCCTTAATATTTCTTTTATATCTGCTCCAAGTATATGTCATCCAGTTCCTATGGAGAGTCCATTCTATATTCAAGAATAGCCTTCACATTGCAAAATATTAAACATGTTCTTCAGTGTTCCAATGGCCAGGTACAACCATTATCACTCCTAATGGATCATATGAAGAAACTTCAAAAAGTTTATGATTAAAGGAATTAAAATATGTATATTTGGATGCAAAAAGCAAAGATTTTAAGGATTTATTGATTGATTTGGAAATCAGTGGTGGGGGAGAGATCTTCAATCCACTGATTAACTCCACAAATGGCTGCAACAGCCAGACCTGGGCCATGTGGAAGCCAGGAGCCAGGAACTCCATAGAGGTCTCCCATGAGGGTGACAGGGCACCAAGTATTTGGGCCTTTTATCTTCTTCTGTTTTCCTTGGTGCATTAGCAACAAGCTGGATCACATGCCAGTGTGTTGGGACTGGAAACAGGCACTTTGATATGGCATGTGGGTGTCCTAAACATTAGCTTGCCCTACTGCACCACAACACCAGCCCCATAGTTGCAAAAATATTTTTGAAAGCTACACATCATTATTTCATAATACTCATTGTCTATGGACTAATTGAAGACCCCTCACATCTTTAGAAACTTATGTACTTCAGAATCCGAAGGAGACCTCTGTAACAATGGCACATTTATTCACTTCTCTTTGTCTCTATTTGTAGGTCTGTTGGCAAGATTATACTAACATATCAGATTATTTCAAAAATTTTTAAAAAAGATTTATTTGTTTGAAAGATTTACAGAGACAATTAGAGACAGAGAGAGAGGGATAGAGAGAGATCTTCCATCCACTGGTTTACTCCCCAAATGGCAGCAATGGCCAGAACTGGCTCCATAGGAAGCCAAGAGCCAGGAGCTTCCTCCAGGTCTCCCACATGGATTGCAGGGGCTCAAGGACTTGGGCCATCCTCCATTGCTTTCCCAGACACATCAGCAGGGATCTAGGTTGGAAGTGGAGCAGCTGGGGCTTGAACCAGAGCCCATTTAAGATGCCAGCGCTGCAGGCCAGGGCTTTAACCTGCTGTGCCATATCACCGGCCCCATCTCAAAACTTTTCATTTGGATCTGAGAAGGTGTTTGTATATATCAAAAAGGTGAGGGCAAAATCAAACCTTCAAATAAGTAGCTTGTGCCATGAAATGATAGCAGCACAAGAATTAAGAAATTAGAAGATGTTGGTTTCCCCCTCTGCAGTCTAGGAAAAACTTTGATTTGATTCCTAAAGAGCTATGTTGAAGAACACCCAAAGTGACTCTTCTTCCTTCTTCTGGAAGCCTCATTAGCTGAAGTCACTTCATATAACTTATGTTAAGTTATCATACCAAATTTCAACATTTTACTAACACTTTAAATTAGATTATTTCATTAGGCCTTATTAAAGCATTTCCCCCTAGCATTTAATAGTTGTATTTAAAAAAATACTATTAGCTACAAATACAGTTACATTCATGAATATGTTCAAATTTTAAGTATTTACAAAATTAAGTGATGTTACTGTACATAATATTTGAAAAGTTAGCCCTTCCTTAGACAATATCAAGCATGAAGAGTGGGAATAATGCCCAATCCTCCAACCCTCAAACCTGTGAATAGCCCTCTTGCTTCAACTTCACTTATGTGTAGCACTCCACTCCCCTCTGCTCTGAGAACACCAAGATTATAACAATAAAAAGTGTCTTCACCTACTTTAAAATTGTATTTGCAAAAAAATAGTTATGGAAAGCCATGGTAACAAAATACATAAAGAAATAAAATGAAATAATTATATGCTTTAAATGAATATGAAGATGATTTTGTTTTGCTAATATAGGAATTAGTATAGTCATTTGCCACAATAGAATAAAATTGAGCTCTATAAATACTATGTATACAAATACTCAAACATATATATATATATATAATATTTACATCCTCTATGTCTTACTTTTAAGTCTAAGCATTTCTTTTAACATAATAAGAATTACTATGTCTCAGATCCTGTCCATTCTGATGGATGCCCTATCCCATTCGACCTCGCTGGCTTCCTTACCACGCCTCTCCATCTCACGTCTGAATTGTTTCTTGCATGAAGACAAGAACGTATTCCACTCATCTTTGCTAACTGAGCTCATCAGTATTGGGGAGGGGGTAGCGGACAGGGAGGGTTGGTTTTTCTGTTTAGTTAGTCCCCTGTGCAGTTGAGAACTTGACCCTGATGTCATGGTTGTACTTGACTAAACTAAGTTCTTATGAAATACACCATTGGTTTACTTTTAACAATGTCTTGTTCATCTTGGTAGTTCTCAGGCACAGTAAGTGGCACATAGTAGGTGCTAGTAGACTATATAGATAACAAAAAAAAAAATAAGATATCTGAACACTGTAGTAAATCTATATTTATTTCCCGAGCACTTATTCTATCCTGAAAGATGTTTTTCTCCATTTTTCCTGGAAAGCATGCTACTGCTGCTAAGTACTATTACCTGATTTGAAGATGTATATTGAATTGATAGTAATCAACGTTGATGTATAGACCAGGGGTGGAAATAACAAGGAGAAGGTCAGGGTTGATGTTTACCTCCCTGAAATCTCTTACTTCTTTCACGTTACTATTTTCACCAATGGTTCGGATACAATAAAATTATGTGAGGTTGGCAATATTTTAAAATGCAAGTTACAAAATGAAATATACATCTAAAAGGCAAAACAACAGCAGCTATCCTAAAATCGCAAATTTGACTATAAACAGAATATAAATTAATAATGCACCTCCGTGTGATAAAAAAAAATGGGCAGTTGCTTAGATGGGGTCCCTGTGGCAGCTTGTACTTCCGAAATAAACCTTGCTTTTGCAAAAAAAAAAAAAAAAAAAAGCATGATACTGGGATGCACTAGCAGAAGCTGTAACTGTTAGAGCTTTCTACCTATCTCAATTTCTGATTGCTTCCAAAAATATTGTGAGCTATATTCTATTATTACCCTCATTTTATTGGTAGGCAAACTAAGACTCACCAGGCTGAGTAACTTGCTTAATTCCTTATAAAGTTCACTTTCTGCTAGGTCAGGATGCCTCAGAATTCACAATTGGATACATACAGAAACACATATGTATACACACATGCACAAGCACTTTTGACAAGAGGGCCTCATGATCATTTTAAAAGAATTTAAAAAGCAAAAATAAATAAATATTAAAAAACACTCAAAACCCTATCCAAACTCCCCTCCTATGTTTGCCTCCCAATCTAAATTCCCAAACATAATCACTGTTTTTATATATTGTTGCATGCCTTTTTTCTATTAATATTCAAATGCATAGATAGGTGAATCGAGTAACAGATACAGAAATATAGGAATGTATAATAGACAGAATTGTCTTTATACTTTTTCACAGGAGGTGAATATCATGTATTACTGTACAACTAGTTTTATGGATACTTTTCCTTATCAGTGCACACAAATTGGCTACAGTCAATCTTAATTATTGACTGTTATAATTTCTATTCTAAAATTTCTAGGAAGATGGCAGAGATGCATATATATGGGCTTAAGGATTGAGCTTCAATATGAGGGATTTTCAAAAAGCTCATGGCAAATGTGTATTATGAAAAAACTGTGCATGGGTTTCAAAATATTTTTACATCAAAACAAACATATCTTTTGATTTCATTTTTTCCATGTTCATGTTAAAGTACCCCATATTTAGGCAAAAAGATTCATTGATTTGTCCAAAGACTTAAAGGAAACACAGTAAAGAAGCAAAAAAATCTATTCATTGCTGTCTTCCATTATTGAATCACCTGTTCCCCCTCTGGAGCTGTCATAAGGCTCAGCAATGTTCTCCTTTACAAAGCCTGCTTGTTGCGTCAATGTCTATGCTTCGAGTCAAGCTCTAATCTCCGGTATAACATGATATCCCTAGGTCTTCTCCACATGTCCAAATTGTGCCTGATTTCAAAGATGAGTTCAAATCTCATTTCAATCCTGGAAACTTCCCAAAATTTAGTTTCATGCCTTCCTGACGTTCCGCTGTTTGGTAGACAGCATTCTAAATATGGAATTCAAGATTCTTGTTCCCTAGCTATTCAATCAAACAGCAACACACCTCAATTTCATAAGTGCTTTTGCAGATTAAATAAAAATCCCATCAGCTGATCTTCAACTATGGAGACTGATTTGTTGGGTCTGACACAATCAGGGGAGTCCTTCTAAAGCAGAGAACTTTCTCCAACTGATCACAGAAGAAGGAGTCAGTTCAAAGCAGAATGTGGATGTGATGTGTCTTTGCTGAGTGCCAGCTGGAGGTGGGGCCATGTATGAAAGAATTTTGACAACCTCTAGGAGTAGAGAACAGTTAATCAATTTGTTTTATTTAACTTAATTATCTTTTTAAATCTTAAAAATGTTTATTTATTTATTTGAGAGAGAGAGAGAGAGAATGAATCTTCAATTCACTGGTTCACTCCCCAAATGGCCACAGCAGCTGGGGCTGGGTCAAGCTGAAGCCAGGAGCCAGAAACTCTATCAGGTCTCCCAAATGGTTGGCAGGGACCCAAGTACTTGAGTCATCATCTACTGCTTTTCAGGCACATTAGCGGAGAGCTCGATCAGAAACAAAGTAGCTGGGGCTCAAACCAGCACTCTGATATGGGATGTGCGCATACCGAGAGGCGACTTAACTTCCTGTGCCAGATCTGCTCCCCTTTATGATATTTTTTTTTAATTTTCTTGCTGAAAGGCAGGGAGACAGAGAAATACAGGCACAGAGAGATCTTCCATCCACTGATTCACTTCCCAAATGCCCACAATAGCCGGCACTGGCCAGGAAAAAGTCAGGAAGTTGGAACTTGCTCCAGATCTCCCACGTGGGTAGCAGGGACTCAACTACTTGAGCCATCACCTGCTGAGGGAATCTGGGATCAGAAGCAGAGCCAGGACTTGAACCCAGGCATTCAAACGTGGGATGCAGATGTCACAAGTGATGTCTATCCTAAATTTGTCATTTTTAAAACCACAGCATTCATGGCAACTTGTTATACAGCAGCACTAAAGGCTCATACTTGATTCAAATCAACACTTGGTTATTCCTTTATCTAGATAATGTATGTGACAATATTTAAGGATTTATGTTCTTAGATATTTTATATGATAATCTGACCTCCTTACTACGATTTTAAGTTCTTTTATAACAGAGAATATATTTTACAATGAAAAATTAATCAAAATACTTCCCACTTAGCTAGGTACATACTGATAATAAATAATTGACAAAGTGAGCATAATAGAAACAGAATGTGGGGGCTCATTGGCCTTAGTTTTCCTCTCTGAAATATGATCAGAGAAGCTGCTTGGATTCTTAGCCTATTTCATGGGACTATTTTTGTAAAGAAGCAGGTGCTTTAATTTGAAAGACTGCTTATCAATATCTGATTTCTCCATCCTAAGGAATACATGTGTTTCTCTAAAGCATTAACATGTGCAAGTTTAATATAATGCTATAATTATGGTTCACATGGATGCTGTAGATGTTATTATTGTGCTTGTTGCCAAGGCAACCATATGTACTATGTTCAGAAAGGTTGGCTTTTTTTCATTCCTAAGTGAGTGAGAAAGAAAGAAAAAAAAAAGCTTACTTAAAAACCTATTTAGAAGGGAGCAACCTGGCATTTTTAAAAGCTGGTGTTTCACTTCATCTTATCAAAACTCATTCCCCCCAAAATGTCAAATCCAAAAGCATCAACTTTTTAATCAATCCATTTATTTATTTTCCAGGGATTGCTTTTCGGTTAGGCTGTAGGGCTCCAGTTTTATTCCTTTACTTCTTCCCTTATATTGGGGAAAACACCATATATCCATATTAGAAAATACAAGCATTTCTGTACTGTGGCATTATATATATGATATATTATATATATGATATATAATAAGAATGAGCTTTCTATATTCTAGTTACTATGTTTACTAGCATTCAAGCAAATAAGTCTTCATTTGAAAATTTGGGCATTCTTTCTTTATTGCTGTTGTTACCCAAGCCATTGACAAATAGCATGTATTATTTCCATTAAGCAAAGAATGCAAGTACACTGGGGAAAAGTCAGCAAGCTTTGCACAAGGAGAAATTAAACTTGACTGACTTATTGTGGTTTTTTGGGGGGTGGTGTAGAATATGCCTGCATACAAAGGGAATCCAGGAAATGCCATCTATTTCAATTCTCAGAGAAATCTTTGACAAGTTCCACATCTTCGAAGGCTGTTCAAAACAAAGTGAAACGAGCAATAAGGAAAACAACCTCCACTACAGAAATAGAGAATTGTCTGCAATTTAGGAAATAAATAAGCATTTGTAAAATAGAAAATTAGAACAATGGGATACCCCAGGGATTTGCAAAAGTTACTGAGATAGGACATAGTGCACTTCTAGGCAGTTCAAGGGTCAAGGGATACAGGAAGACCTAACAAGGCCATGTGATTAGGCAAAGTGACAGAGTGGTTTAGTGCAAAGAAGTGTCTTCAGGGAGATATTGTTTAAACTGTACTTAAAGGAAACCCAAGAAAAGATCTGGGAGGCATCAGTACTGTTGTCTGAGACACCTGCCTAATGTATTGTTGAGCAAAAAAAAAGAAAGAAAGAAAAAGAGAGAGAGATAAAAATAAAATAAAAAACAGTGTACTTCACTAAGAAAGGAAAGAATGGGAGAGACAACAGAAAGTATCACCTTTTGATGAAAAATTATTATTGCAACATGAGGCAGTTCTGATCAGTGAAACAAAGACCAAAAGCAGAATAAAAGGAACGCACTAAAGGATTGGGAAGAGTGTTTAAAAAGTTATACACTGTTAAGAGTCAACGACTACGGTGAGGACACAAGGGAGCTTGTTGGTTTTTTTGTCCCAATTTGTTAAAAAGGCTTTATTTATGTATTTGAAAAGCAGAGTTACAGAGACAGAAGGAGAGAGAGATCTTCCAGCTTCTGGTTCACTCCCCACATGGCTACCCCTGGCCAGGTCTGAACCAGGCTGGAGCCAAACGCCCTGGTCTCCTACATGGATGGCGGGGGCCCAAGAACTTGGGTCATCTGCTGCTGCCTTCCCTGGAGCATTAGCAGCAAGCTGCATCAGAAGCACTGGTACTGGGGACTCCAACTGGTACTCACAGATGGGATGTGGGAAATCCCAAGCAGCTGTTGAACACCCCACCACCACCCTCGCAGCCCCAGCCCCTGACCTGTCATAGTCCTTTTAAATACTTTCCTTACCCAAAAAACTGTTTACATCCTACAAAATGGCACAAACACATGCTTTCAAGTCCTGCCATTTTGATGTTCGAAATATGATCCACATTTGGACTCACTTCTCCCTTCCTATTGCCACTGCCTTGGTTTCACCTTCAATCATATTTGCCAGTTATCTGAAGAACTCCCTATGCCATTCTGATCTGTTTCTGATCTTTCGCATCTTCCCTTTCAGTTCATGCTGCATCCGATTTCAAAACTTATCTTTAAAAATCTGTCTTTGCTCATGTGTATCCCTTCATAAGACTTTCAGTGTCCCTCCACTGTACATAGGATAGCTTTCAGATGCCTCATTCTGTCATTTAAGTCCATTATAGTGTAATCCTAATTGCTTCGGTCTCTCACCTAAATACTGCTCTCCACTCCAGGCTCCCAAAGCTCTAGGCACAGGTGACTACTTGCTATTCCCAACATAGTTCCATGAACTCTCACATTATAGCATTTTACCTAGGTCTTTAGTACACTTAATTGTCTAATGAACTTCCTCCACACATGCTCATGAGCAACCTCAGCACCAAGCAAAATTTTGTTATATAGTTGAATATATTGAATGAGTACATGAATGAATGACCAGAGACCACCTAGGCTCAAAATATAAATCACTTCCAAAACATTTGTGATTGATTCACAGGTGAAAGGACCCTAAAGAGACCAAACATACTTATCTTACTGATTTTTAAAAATATAGTATTATTGCAAGTTCAGTGCCTGGCACAAGGTATCACTTTACTGTACATGAAAGCACTGAAAGAAATGTATCCGTTTTGAGACAGATTATCACAGTAATTTAAAGATATAGTGTTTCCTTTCTGAAGTGTTCATGTTCATATATTTCTTTTATTTATAGAAAAATGACCAAAGCTTGTTTTGATGCTTGCTTGGCTGGACTCTCCTCCCACAGAGAGCCATCAGCCATAAAGCTAAATGTTTCCAAACTTTCTAGAAGGACATACATATGTAAAACAGCCGTTACAAATAGAAGTATCTAGTTTGGCATCAAGGAGAGTACTGCAAGTTGGAAAATACATTTCCCAAACCTTGAAGCATTTGCAAGTATTCTTAGATGTAGCAACAGCAAAGCCACAAAATAAGCTTACAGTAAAGTTGCTGACGTTTCATCTAGAGAAACTGCTAATAAACTCTTCCCCATTGAAATACAACTAGGCAGTGATCACAAATTCAGACATTCTGGATTTGTGTATTCTCTAAATAAAGAACACTCATATATGCTAGCTGCTTAGTTCTGCTTCGATGCAACTCCTCTTCCTTGTCAATAACCTTGGCTTTCTACATTTATGCTCTTTTCTAAGTGACAACCCCTCCCCACCCCTTCCCACAGTCCCTCACAAAAGACAACCCCTAAGACACCAGCAAATGTTTCTGTGTGGTCAGATTCCATTTAGAGTATTTTTAGTCTTTCTGTTCTTCTTTTAATATTTGCTTTTTTTGTGGCAGAAGTGAAGCCTTCATTAATGAAGCTTTCCCTCTTCAAGAATACATCTTTTCCATATAGTTTTGCACATAATATTGCCTTGATGCCACTGTGTTTTGTTACATAAACTCAGCTCACAAGCCCCGAAAAGGAGATAGAGAAAAGCCACATATTTGTCAGTAGAGTCCTGGCGCTTGATTTTCAGACATCCCTCAAGTTTGCAAGACAACATGCTGTCAAGTGTGAGCAGCTCGGTGCACACGTAACACAAGGAGTTCACCGGCTGACTGCTGAATCCAATCTGAGTGCCAGGTTCCAAAGACTTTTCACACATGAACTTTGCTGAAGGGCTCCCATCTATATAGTTCATTTGTCCTTTTGAATGTATGTACAGTAGCAATTGGGGCTGTGCAATTTTCCTACAACCAAGCAAGGTATTGATTGCTCAGGAGTTATTGTCAGCATTTTAAAATAAAATAGGCTTTACTTTTATCATCAGAAGGAGAAGTATATTGTAGACTGTAATTTATTGGTGCTAACTCTAGATCTGCAGGTTTGTTGCTTCAGTGAGTTAGTGCATTCTCAATGGCTAGTTTGTTACATCTCTAATTTGAACATATATCTGCAGCATGTGTTTAATGTTATGCAGTTTTCAGCGAGGCATGAAGGTTTTGGCACTACAAAGCAGAAAAGTGAAGGGACGGGATGGCTCCCAGGGCTGGTCATGAGGTAACCTCACTGGTTGGAAAATCAAATTCAAGTTGCACCAACATAAAGGTCATGGAGAGAAAGGATGGCTGGGTAGAAAACTCAGAAAAGATCAGTGGCAAAAAGCAAACCCACCAACAACCCAACGAAATGCCCCTCACCATCACAAGGGGACTGAACTTCATTCTCATGCATACCTCTGTCTGAAGGACATTACCTCTCCTTCTTGGATTCCAGATCAATGAGCTTTTTAAGTAGTGACCTGCTGGGGGTGGGAGGTCTCTATTGAGAAAGGTTCTATTTTAAAATTCCAAGGAATCTGTAATAGGAGGGAAAAAAAATCCTGAATTCTCAGCAAATATATCTAAATAATGGGAGAGATATAATAAGAGTAAATTAAAGAAACGGGACTGACTAACTGAAAAACGCAAAAAAGAGATCAAAGCAGGCATGTATGAATATGAAATAATAAATCTCAGAGTTTCGGATATCCTTTGTTGTCTGATCGCTTGCTTCACCCCAGGGTTTGGGATGAACCATTAAAGTAGCAGTATATTCTTTCTTTTCTTTTGAAATTATTATAATACTTGAAAATAGAGTGCTGTATATTGCTCTGATAGGCGCTTTCGGTTACCAAGGCTGCACAGGGAGCTAATTCCTGCTTCTTTCTCTTTTCTTTCTCTATCACTTTCCTCATTTAACTCCTATGCCAGACATTCTTAGATATCAATTAGCCAGAAAATATCTTACACATATGCAAATCATTCCAAGGCATAATTGATTACTCACTCAAAAAAGCTCTTGTCAAATGTACAATAGGTATTTTTTGCCACACAGATTTTTTTTTTGGCACCCAGATTATTAGAAATAAATAATGAAATGCCGAGACCAGTGGATAAATGTGTTTTTTGAAGAAAGAAACACCTGTGCCAAATAGTCTGTGACTCACAATAGGGTGAGATAATAGTAAGACACTCGCCTGTGGGGAGTTTGCACTGTTTGTGTTTTCTGATATTTTCAATAAACTTCTTCCCACTTCTAATTATTTCAGAAGAATAAAATGAATTTTGAAATCCCTCCAGCTTTTAAAACCAAACCAACTTTATGAAGCTATTTGTTCAAAATATCTTTTTCAGCTCCTGTAACCTTAAAATATTCCAACTCCAAACCACAGAAGATTCAAATAGAATTGTCAAATTTCACTTATTTTTTCTTACCAACCCCTAATCTGCTACTCTGTATGCTCTGCAAGCACAGCTTTGGAAGCCAATAAATTAATATTTGAGATGTTTAGCAGTCTGCTCGGTTACAGCCCTTATATCTTTGAGGACACAATATACAGTAAGATTTTATACAGGGAATAAACAGTCTTCGCAGTAGATGATTTCAAAGCTTGAGTGCTTTAGCCCTTTACTCAATGCAGTAAATTTTAGGTAGATTGTAATCCCATTCATACTTTGGCTTTTAGAATGCCTAACAACATTCAGCAACAAATCATTACACAAATGCAATAGAGTCATAATTTGCACAATAAAAATCCCATCATTTTCAGTAAAAAAGTGAAGAATGTATTGAAGAATGTATTTCTCTGAGTAGGTTAATCATAAATATGTATCTGCCAACTATTCTTTCACCTAATCTAGCCCTCCAAACTGTACTGCATTAATTCATTTGGTATTTATGACAATCATGGTTTAATACAGACTGATTGAAACAGCATATAGTCCTCTCTAAAAGATTCATTGGCCTCCTTAAAAGCTTTTATAGCATCATCCTACTAGGTGTATTAAAAATAAAAAGTCGATTTAGTGTAACTGTAAATCAGCCATTTAATAAGATTTGAAAATCCTACATAGAGAGTTAGTAATTTCAAAATTCTTCTTCTTAACATTAAAAAGGAAAGGTTTCTAATTAAGTTTATAATGGAATGAACTGCCATGGAGACGCAAAGTGTGGGACTTATTGGAACAAACTCATTTAAATCTACCTTAACCTTCTTCATTTCACCTGCTGTGTCACTCTTCTGTACTAACTCAGCAGATGAGATTCTTGTACTAGATGCTGAAAAACACATTTGATAAGATGAATTATCTTCACCTCTAAGTCAATTAAATAATTAATTGAACTGTAAATGTATGGCAAACCCAATAGTGGTATTCCTTTGCTAAGCTCCATAAGGGGGGAGGCTGTTTCTCACACATCTTATATGTCATAGCTCCTGCTGTAGTACTTTCCATAATCTAAAATTAAACCTATGCTTTGCTAGTTAATATATATTGAATAATATTTTTGGTTCCTCTGCTTGAAATTAAGCAACAGGGTAAAATGTACATAAATGGTGATAAAACAATGGGAATTCTGCTCTGCTTGCCAAAGAAAAACTATTTCCAGTTAGTAATTTTCAGCCAATGAATGATACCTCAATGATTCTTGGGGAAATAAACAGTGCAAGGTTCTGGTGGCAATGATTCATGGAGACTTATTTCCTTCTGTTGTTCTCATTGCTTTTGTAAATTAAATATATATTTTTAACTTTTTTTGACAGCAGAGTTAGATAGTGAGAGAGACAGAGAGGAAGGTCTTCCTTTCTCATTGGTTCACCCGCCAAATGGCCACTACAGCCGGCGTACTGCAGCTGGTGCTGCGCTGATCTGAAGCCAGGAGCCAGGCGCTTCCTCCTGGTCTCCCATGCAGGTGCAGGGCCCAAGCACTTGGGCCATCCTCCACTTCACTCCCGGGCCACAGCAGAGAGCTGGACTGGAAGAGGAGCAACCGGGACAGAACCGGCGCCCCAACCGGGACTAGAACCCAGAGTGCTGGTGCCACAGGCGGAGAATTAGCCTAGTGAGCTTCAGTGCTGGCTAAATATATATTTTAGATATTTATTGATTCAGTGGAAAGGAAGAGCTTCAGAGAGAGAGGGAGAGACAGGTAGAGATCTTACATCCACTGGTTCACTCTCCAAATGGCCATAACAGCCAGGACTGGGTAGGGTCAAGACCAGGAGCCATGAACTCCATTGGAATCTCCCACATAGGTATCAGAGGCCTCAAGCAGTTGGGCTTTTATTCACTACCTTCCCAGGCTCATTAACAAGAAGCTGGATCTGAAGCTGAGCAGCCATGTCTTGAACCAGCACTCCTATACACAATGCCAGTGTTGCAAGTGGTGGCTTAACTCCCTATACCACAACACTGGCCCTGTAAATGAAATAAATTTATCCCCAATATATCTTTACTAAGTTTAGTTTGACTTACTCCTGGAACTATTTCTGCAAATGCTGCAAGATGTTACAATAATAGTCCAAAATATCAGGCTTTTTACATAAGTGTTATTACTCTTTTATGGCCCATCTTTGCAAAGTATTCTATAATGGAAGCATTACAGCTTCAGTTATATCTTTATATTTTATCAGCATTTTCCACTTTTTAAATTGTATAACTAGCCAACTCTACTGTACCCCTTTGATCAGGATATAATACTTCATCAGATGATAATCCTAAAGTTTGTGGGACCTTTGAATTTAGCTATTTATTGTGGGTTGCTCTTGAAAGAAGCAAGCAATGTGTTCTCTTTTTTATATAGTCACAAAACAACATTCCTCTGACCTTCCTGATGACCTCTCATTGCACTTTATGATTGATTAGCTGTGTAAAGCTACTGCATTTAAGCACAATAAGGTTATAAATGGGGACAATTCAAATCTGTGCAGAGCAGAAGTGCTGGTTTCTCTAGATTTGGAAATGGATTGATCATTCATACCTTTGCATAATAAAACAAGTCATGTGCAGTATTATTTATATTTTATGCTCTTTTGGTTCAACATTTATTTGATATTCTTTTTATACATCGGATATATAATTATCCTATTGAATGCATAGTTAAAATTTTGATACCTTGTTGTTTCTTGACAGTGGAAGAGGGTTCAAATAAATACAAAGCTTCAATGTATGTCGGTAAGTCTGATGCTGAGTTTTATGGCATTTTCAGAATGTGAGATTTCAAAATTGTGATAGAAACAAGCAACATCAGTCTTAAAGTGACCATTAATGAAGGATGACCATTAATAGTTCCATCACAAGGTGTTTACAATTATTTCCTCTATTTCTATATAAATCTGTGTATGTGTGGGCAGACTCCTATGGCAAGGCCCTGACAGCTGAATGAGCAAGCAATCATCCTGTCTTCCTTGACTGAGAAAAGATTTCTAGGAAGCAGGACAGTGTCAGACAGCTCAAGTGGGTGATCAGACATCAGGGTAACCTGACCCGGTTGGTATAGCCCATTAAGTGGAACAAAAATTTAAGTATTAACCTCTTGAAACTTTTCTTATGAATTATACGTGCAGAGGCCCCAAATCACCACCTGTCCAAACTGCACACTGTATTGACCTGCTATAGTAGACAGCACTGAAGTTCTAGGATTGACATCCTGCTTCCAAGGGCTACTGTCTACTTTTTGGGTGATTACACTTTCCCTTCTTTCTTCCCTCCTTCCTTTCCTCATTCCTCTTCCTCCTGTTCTTCCTTATCTTCTTCCTCTTCCTATCTTTCCTCCTCCTCCTTTTTTTTTCTTGCCTTCTCATCCTTGCTTTGCTCTCCCTCCTCTCTCTTCTCTCTCCCCCATCCTTAACCTCCTCCTCCTCATCTTTTTTCTTCTTCCTAATGCTCAGATTATGATTAAATAGATAGAACTTTAAACATAATAAAAAAATAAAATAAATGCCTGAAGAAGTGAGAAAAAGGAGGAGGCTTTGTAGTGCAGTGGTTAAAGACACTGCTTGTACACTTGTAACATCAGCTTCTCATATCAGAGTGCCTGAGTTTGAGTTCTGGCTCCACCCCCAATTTCAGCTTCCTGTTAATTTGCATCCTGGAAAGCAGAAAGTGATAGTTCAAGTAGTTGTGTTCCTGCCACTCATGTGGGACACTTGGGTTGAATTTCTGGCTCCTGTCTTTGGCCTGGCACAGCCCCAGATACTGAGGGCATTTGGGGAGTGAATCGGTGGATGGGAGACTCTCTCTTTCTCTCTCTTTCTCTTTCTCTCTCGTTCTCTCCCCCCTGTTGTTCAAAGTTTAAAAAAAAAGCAGGGGAAAGAATCAATATACTTAAGGAATCTATAGGAATAAAAATACAAAAGAATTCTTATGTAAATAACTCTAGCACAGGAGTGAGAAATTATCTGTCCTCTTTTCCAGTACCATCTTTGATCTAAGAAAGAGAAGCCCCCATAGTGAACAGACTCTTAGAAAGAGCTTGGCATCTATCTCTTGGTATCTACATATGTATGTAATCCCTCCCTTTGAGTGTGGGCAGGGTCAACAATTTGCTTATTTAAAAATATATTTATTTATTTGAGAGTGAGAGAGAGAGGGAAGGAGAGATAGAAAAAGAGAGGAAAGAGAGAAAAAGAGAAAGAGAACCGAGAGATCTTCCATCTACAGGTTCACTCTCCAAATTTCCACAATATTCCAGGGCCAAACCTGGAAGCTGGGAACTCGAATCATGTCTTCCACATTGGTGGCAAGAACCCAATCATTTGATCTATCACTGCTGTCTCCAGAGTCTGCATTAGTAAGAAGCTGGAATAAGGAGTTGGAAACAGTTATTGAAACCAGATGCTCCGATATGGAATATAGGTATCTTAAACAGCATATTAACTACTAGACCATATGTCTGTCCCTGCAATTTGCTTCTAATGAACAGAATATGACATGGGATGCCATATTCATAATGGGATATGTGTGATTACATGCACCTGATTTCATGACTATAGAAAATTGTAGCCCATGTCATTCTGGAGTTTTGCTCTTTCTTGACAGCTCTGAGGAAGCAAACAGACATATAAGAGATCACAACATAGCAAGAACCTTTGGGTGAACTCCAGGAGCTAAGGGAGGCTTCCAGCTGACAGCCAGCAAGAGTTTGTAGACAGCAGATATCGGGAAAATGAAGCCTTCAGTCCTACCGCCATGAACAAATTCTGCCAACACACTGAATAAATGTGGAAGTGAGTTTTTCTGCAGTCAATTCTCTTATGAAACTGTAGCTTCATCTGACACTATGAATGCAGCCTCTAAGTCCCAGAAGCAGAGGATGCTGCTGAGCTGTACCTGGACTCCAAGCCCACAGAAATGATGAGACCATAAATATGTGTTGTTTTAAGCTACTATATTCATAGCAACACTGTTATACACAAATAAGTAGATAATGCAGAGCCTTTCCCTGGGTCATAGATGCAAACGTGAATGTCCATTCAGCTCCACAGGTTCTGACGCCATGGGTTTAGCCAACTGCAGATAGAAAATATTTTAAAAATCACATAGGCATTGATCATGTATAGACGTTTTCTTGCCATTATTTTATAAATAATACAGTGTAACAACTATGTGCATAGCATTTACACTTTATCAGGTATTATAGGTAATCTAGAGATGATTTTAAAATATATGGGAGGATTTCATAGGTTATATGTAAATATAGGTTATTTTATATAGAATACTTGAACATGTGAAGATTTTGGTATGGTAGGGCATTCCTGGAACCCATCCCTCATGCATGTTGATGGGTGACTGTGTGTAAACCCACATACTCAAATAACCATATGAAAGAACATATGTCTGCCTCTGTCACTCAGGATCTTGTGCTCTATTCTGGCATAAGAAGACCTGCAAATCTCAACTTCTGCTCGCATGACCAACTGTTCAGACTCTAGGGAATCACTTCACATCTCTTCCTTTATGTGCTCCAAATAAAAGGCAATTAAATTCAGATACCATAAAGGCTTCTGGGGTTTTGCCAGCATCAGAGATGGGCAGTACTTCAGGTTACAGAGAGGGACTTGAACAGAAGTGCTTAAGAGAAAAGACAAACATAATTAAGTTAGCCAATCCTTATCCCTAGATAGCACGAAGGCAGTAGACATTGCATAATGCAATATAATTCCCAGTAGTTGCCAGAAGTGCCCAGTGTCCATATTCGTATTTTTCTTGATATCTTTAATTCATGATTTCAGAGATTCCCATAAATTAGTATTGCATTACAAAATTACACGTAACATCTAAAAAGTACTTTGTAATATTAATAAAATGTATATTATTTAATTTGTATATAAGCAGATTTGTACATAAAATGTCATGTTGGCAACCATATAAATATTGATCATTAGGGTTGTAAATCACTTTTATTTCCATAAACTCTTCAATTGGAATTAATTAAATTTTAAAAAATTATATAAGAATTGTGTTTAAATTTAAAATTTTATTTGTCGTTGGTCTTCACAAGTTATAATTTGTACATTTTCTTTTAATTCATTATTTTGAACTTGTAGTATTTTAAAAGATATGTATGAAAAAGGATATCAACTTCTCCAAATTTTGCACAATTCTATTTCTATTTGAACTTTATTTACTCTGAATAAAATCAGTTTTAAATAATTTTAATTTTTTTAATCAAGGGATCAGCAAATTAGAGCTCACAATTAAAATCCAGCTTATTTCTAAGGTAAAAAAAAAGTCAAAGAAAGAATATCGATTTGTTGTATGTGAATCTATATACTTTAAATCATTACTATCATGAGAACACATATTATGTAGAAATCTTGATTATAACAGCACAATTATTTTTCCAAAATGATGGCAATAAAAATAACCTTTACCGAGGGCCTGCATTGTGGCTTAGTGAGTTAAGCTACCACCTATGACACTGGCATCCCATATGGTCACCAGTTGGTGTCCCAGATACTCTACTTGTAACCCAGCTCCCTGCTAATGGGCTTGGGAATGCATAGGAAGATGGCCCAAGTACTAGGCCCCTGCACCCAAATGGAAGACCCAGATGGAATTCTTGGCTCCTGGCATGGCCTGGCACAGCCCTGGTTAATACAGTTATTTGACCCAGTGGATGGAAGATCTTTCTCTGTCTTTAACCTCTCTTACCTTAACTTGGCCTTTCAGATAAACAAATAAATTTTATAAAATTACAGAATAAAAGCATAATTTTCAAGTCAATGTGTTTTCACTTTATTATTTATCTGAATGTTGCTGGTTCATTAGGAAAAGAAGCAGATATGTTCAATAATAACATTCAGCGATCTTTGTTTGCCAACTTTCAGCTACTGAAAACCATGATTTTCTATGGATGTTTTTCCCAATTTTGTTTTTAGAAAGGTATATCCATCAACATAGCAAAGTAGAACATATTTAATATTTTATTGCTTAATAATTCAAACATATTCAGAGAAATTCATGTGCCTCTAGTTGTGCTCTTATGTTGGGTCCCATAAATGTTTGGGTGTTTGGGGTGAATATTCCTTTTTTAGAAGAATATCCATCAAATTTCAAAATGTCTCCTCCAAGTGGGTACACACACACACACACACACTCCTGAATACTGTATCATGTTTAGTTTGAAAATACCCTTCTACATATTTTATTTTTTTAGAATAAATAAATGTTCAGTCATCCATTTTCCGTCATTTATTCATTCATGTAGAAACTGGCAGATTTGAGTAAATCAAATTATTTGTACTTATTGAAATGTATAGGGAATGATTGAAGAAGCTGGAAATTTAAAGTAGAAATGTCTTGAATAGATTGTGAAACACAATTCCTGAAAGTAGTACATAGAGTAGTATGTAACAGCAGTGGCTCCTAAAATTAAAGGCAATAGATATTTACACTTTTTAAAAATGTCTTTTTCATTTTATTTGAAAGACAAAAAGAGAGGGAGAGGGAGCAGGAGCTGGAGTGGGAGAGGGAGCGGGAGAGGGAGCCGGAGAGCGAGAGGGAGAGGATCTCATCACTGATTCATCCCCAAATGCCCATAACAGCCTCCAGGCCAAAAGCAGAAGCCTGGAATTCAATCTAGTCTCCCACATGGGAGGCAGGGACCCAAGAATTTGAGCCATCACCTGCTGCCTCCCTGGGTGCTTATTAACAGGAAGCTGAATCAGAAGAGGATGATCCAGGAGTCAGGTTAGGCCATTCCATACAAGATGTGGGTATCTGAAACAGTGCTTTAACTGCTGTAGCATTTAGCGGTATCTAATTAAGTTATGCATGTGACTATACCCTGACTGAGCAAAGAGAAATCTTACATGTTTGTATCATTCAGTTAGGAGAACTAAGAACTCTAGTTGGTTAGCTTTTGCAGGGTACCTTTGGGCACACAAGACAGCTAAGAAAAAAAAGGGCGGGGAAGGAATCACTTTATTTTATGATTTAGGCAGCAATGCATAGTTCATATAATTTCCCTCAATCATTTACCACACCACAAATGAGTAAAGTGATGAGCAAAATGGAGTATGGAATCATCACGTTTCGAGATTTTAAAAGCTGTAATTGCAGATACACAGGGTCATATGAGGGCACTTCAAAAAATCATTGAAAGTGGAATTAAAAGATAAGGTTATTTTGGTGCAAAAATAATTTTTGATATCCATGCATAGTTTTTTCTTAATACACATTTTCCATGAACTTTTTGAAGACCCCTCATACAGTTGTACTATAAATAGTAGAGAGATGTTTTTTGCTGAAACCAGACTACTTAATAGATGTTCTATTTTAATCAATTTTCACAGTGCAATTTTCTAACTTAAAATATGTGTTACTATGTAGATAGGATCAGCATATGTCTACTTTCTATACTTTCCTTTTGCAAAAATAGACTTTGCTCATAAGAAACTCTCAGTTCAGCCAACATATTCCTGGTCACTATCTTTATTAATAGACAATATGTTAGGGAAGTTTTAGGTTCACAGGAAAATTGAGTGGAAAGTACAAAGAGATTTTATATTCCCCCCCACTACTGCCTCCATGCTGAATTTCTTTTGTTAACACATTGCATCCATGTGGCACATTTGTTATAATCGATAAGTCAATATGGATACATTAACATTGTTAACTAAAATCCACAGATATCATCAGACATCACTCTGTTCTACAGTCTGGGAGTTTTAGCAAATGTATGATGTCGTGTATCCATCATGGCAGTATCATTCAGAGCTGTTTTGCTGCTCTATATGTTGCTCCCTCCCTCTCCTCTGGGCTCTTGGAATTTAGTCATCTTTTCACTATCTCTATAGTTTTACCATTTCCAGAATGTCCTTATAATTGGGATCATACATATTTTGACTTTTCAGATTGGCATCTTTCACTTAGCAATATGCATTTAAGGTTCTTTTCTTTGCACAACTTCAAAGCTTATTTATTTATTTAAAAAATTTTAACAGACATGTGCAGATTGTACATATTTATGTCATACCATTTGATGTTTCGATACATGGATACATTGTGTAATATTCAATTAGGATATTCAACATATCTAAATATATCCAATAATTTTATGTAGCCTAGTATCTTCTATGGTTTTTTTAATACAAAGACATACAGTACATTAATATTATCTGTAGTCATCCTACTGTGAATAGAACCCCTGAAGTTCTAACTGCTATCTAATATATCTAACATAACTTAGTAACCATCAATAAACCTATTCCTATCCTTTTTTTTTTCCTCCTCTTCTGGTCCCACTTCTTGTAACCATCATTGTCACCTTATTTTTAGACTCCACATTTGAGTGAGGTTAATTTGTATTTGATACTTTGTATTTGTTTTATTTCACTTAAATAATGACCTCCAATTCCAGAATGTTATTGCAAATGTCAAGATTTCTTCATTTTTATGGCAGAGTAATATTCTGTTATGTATATGTACCACATTTTCTTTATCCATTCTTCAGTGGATGGACACTAAGTTTGTACCCACTTCTTCTGTGAATCATGTTGTAGTAAAAAAGGGAGTGCTGATTTCTTCAACAGACTGATTTTATTTCATATATTTTCATATAAGCCCAGTAGTGGGATTGATGGATCATATTGGTAGTTTTTAGTTTGTTTTTTTTTTTTTTAAAGATTTGCTTATTTTACTTGAAAGTCAGAGTTACTCAGAAAGAGAAGAAGAGGTAGAGAGAGAGAGGTCTTCCATCTGCCGGTTCACTCCCCAACTGACCCAGACAGCTGGAGCTGCGCAGATCCGAAGCCAGGTGCCAGGAGTTTCTTCCGGGTCTCCCACATGGGTGCAGGGGCCTAAGGCTTGGGCCGTCTTTTACTGCTTTCCCAGGCCATAACAGAGAGCTGGATCGGAAGTGGAGCCACCGGGACTGGAACCAACATTCACATGGGATGCCAGCAAGGCAGGCAGCAGCTTTTACCCACTATACCACAGCGCTGGCCCCTTGATTTTAGTTTTTTATGGAACTTCCATCTTGTTCTCCACAATGGCTGTACTATCTTACATTCCAAACCAAAGTATGCAAAGATTCTTTCTCCAAATCCTTGCTGACATTTGCTATCTTTTGTCTTTTTGATGACAGTCTATCTAACTTGAGTGAAGTAATGTCTCAGTGAGGTTTTGATTTCCATTTCCCTAATAATTAGTGATTCTGAGCGTTTTTTGTTTGTTTGTTTTTTTGTTTTGGTAAACTTTTGGCCATATGTTCTGTCCTGGAGAATGTTCCATGAATTGTTGAGAAGAATGTCTATTCTTTAGCTGTTGGATACATTTTCTATAGAAATGTGTGAATTTCAATTGATTTAGATTGCAATTTAACTTTGCTATTTCTTTATTGATTTTTTTCTCTAAAGTAAAATGTTAAGTTCCCCTACTATTCTGATACTTGAGTCTATCTGTCCCAAATGTCTATTAATATTTGCTTTATGTATTTCAGAATGCCAATATTGGGTGCATATGTATTTTAACTGCTATTTCCTCTTGCTGGATTGAACCCTTTATCATATAATTACTTTTCTTTTTCTTTACTGCTTTTTATTTTATTTTTTTAAATCATTTTTTATTTGAAATGCAGTGAAATAGAGATATCTCTCATCTACTGGTTTACTCCCCAAATAATCACATCAGCTGGGACTGAGCCAGGACAAAACCAGAACCCAAGAACTCCATCCAGGTATTCCATATTCGTGGTGGAGACCAAAGTAATTGAGCCATCATATGCTGCCTCTCTGGGTGCATATTAGTAGGAAGCTGGATAAGAAGTGGAGGTAAGACTTCAACCCGGGCACTCTGATATAGGATATAGTGTCCCAAGCAGCCACTTAGCCCATTGCATCACAATACTGACTCCACTACTTATGAATTCCAATTTATTTTTTTCTGATATAGAGATAGCTATTCCTGCTTCATCTAGGCTGTCATTTTATGGAATATCTTATTCTATCTTTTGACTTTCAGTCTATTCATGTCCATATAGGTAAAGTGAGTTTTGTGCAGGCAGCATATTGTTGGGTCTTTTTTTTTTTCTTGTTTGTTCTTCAACAAGTTGCTCTCTTTTAAGTGGAGAATTTATTCATTCCATGTAAGGTAATTATTGATAGGTAAAGTATTACTAATTCTACTTTAATGCTTGTGGGTTTGTTTTGTTTTGTTTTGTTTTGTTTTGTTTTGTTTGCTTTTACTGTAGTTCCTTTCCTTTTATGATCTTCTCTTGTGGCAACTTGATTTTCTCTAGTAGTCTGTTTTATACCATACTTACTATTTTTTGTAAGTCTGATTATTTGTGTATGATTGCCATGAGGCTTACAAAATGTTCTTTTGGTTATTATGAACTATTTTGAAATAATACACCTCAGCATTGATTCTAAAGATTGGAAATGAAATGAAAAATAGAAAGGGAAAAGAAACAATATTAAACTCTACACTTGCACTTCATTCCTCCCTACATTTTAAATTTCTGCTCTCTCATTTTATTTTTTCTGTATTACCTAATACTTAATATTTTAATGTAATTATTATTTTTAAGACTTCTTTATTTTTTTGAAAGGCAGAGTTACAGAGACAGAAAGAGAAAAAGAGAGAGAGAGAGAACTTACATCTGCTGGTTTACTCCCCAAATGGCTGCAATGGTTGGAGCTGGGCCAATCTGAAGCCAGGAGCCAAGGAGCATGCATGGATCCAAGCACTTGGGCCATCTGTTGTCTTCCTGGGTGCATCAGCAGGGAGCTGGATTGGAAGTGGAGCAGCCGGGTCTCAAATTGGTGTCGATATGGAATGTCAGCACCACAGGCAGTGGCTTTATCTTCTACACCACAGGACAGGTCCCTGTTATTATTATTTTAATTGTTTTGTTTTTTACTTTTCTCACCAAAGATATGAATGGTTTAGGCATCATGCCATAATATTACAGCATGCTGAATTTGTCTCTACAGTTACACTTTCCACTGAGTTTTCTACCTTCTGATATTTTCTTCTTACTTCTTAAGTTCTCATCCTTTTAGTTTGAAGAACTCCCTTTAGATTTCTTGCAAGACAGGTCTGGTGGTGATAAATTCTCTCAGCTTTCATTTGTCTGAGAATGTGTTTTATCACTCGCTCATATCTGTGGGATAGCTTTGCTGGGTACAGTACTCTTGACTGGTATTTATTTCTTCCTTCAGTGCTGTGAAAATCTCATCCCACTCCTTCTTGGACTGTAAAATTTCTGCTATGAAGTCTGCATTCAGGTGAATTGAGACTCCTTTAAGTGTTGTTTCTTTTCTCTTGGAGGTTTGAGAATCTTGTTTTGTGGTTAATCTTGGAAGGCTTGATTATAAAGTCTTAGAGCAGACTTGATTGGACTGAATCTGACCTCGGATTTTCCTATAGGTAGATAGTTATGTCTTTCCCTGTGTTTGGGAATTTTTCTGCTATTGTCTATTTGAATATACTTCCTACTCCTTTGGTATTGTCAATCCTTTGCAGATCTCAATAACTCAGATATTTGCTCTACTCATGTTGTCCCATTCTGCATTCTCTTTTTTTTTTCTCCAACTGTGTATTTTCAAATAGCCTGACTTTGAGCTCATTGAATCTTATTTTGATCAATTTTGCTATTGATGTTGCTATTGCATTTAAAGGGTTTTTTTTGTTTTGTTTTGTTTTGTTTTGTTTTTGACAGGCAGAGTGGACAGTGAGAGAGAGAGGCAGAGAGAAAGGTCTTCCTTTTTCCTTTGGTTGACCCTCCAATGGCCGCCATGGCCGGCGCGCTGCGACCGGCGCACCGCACTGATCCGAAACCAGGAGCCACGTGCTTCTCCTGGTCTCCCATGGGGTGCAGGGCCCAAGCACTTGGGCCATCCTCCACTGCACTCCCGGGCCACAGCAGAGAGCTGGCCTGGACGAGGGGCAACCGGGACAGAATCCGGTGCCCCGACCGGGACTAGAACCTGGTGTGCCGGCACCGCTAGGCGGAGGATTAGCCTACTGAGCCACCACGCCACCTAAAGTTTTTATTTAGCATACTTTTTAGTTAAAGAATGTTTGTTTGATTTATTTTAATTATTTCTATCTCTCAGTATCTCTGTTAAGGTACTAAATTGTTTCTCTGTGTTTTCTTGAAGTTTATTCAGTGTACTTAAGGCATCTATCTTGAAATTTTTATCTGGACATTTGAAAATTTCCATCCTTAGGTCCAGTGTATCACAGTAGGTTTAGCCACTGCTTGTGACATCAGCGTTCCACACAGGAGGACCTGTTTGAGTCCTGGCTGCTGCTTTACTTCTGATCCAGCATCCTGCTAATGTGCCTGGGAAAGCAGTGAAAGATGGCTCAAGCGCTTGGGCCCCTGCCACCCATGTGGGAGACCAGGATGGTTTTCCTGGCTTCTGGCCTTGGACTGCCCAGTCTCAGCCATTGCAGAAATTTGGGGAGTGAACCAACAGATGAAAGATCTCTTCCTTTCTCTTTCTCTCTTTCTCTCTTACTTTCTTTCTCTTCTTCTCTCTGTCATTGCCCCTCCTTCTGCATTTCAAATGAACAAATTTTTTAAAGAAAAATTTAATTTCAATATGATTGATTTTTGCTACATCATATTTGGTAGATGAGGTCATGGTCCCTGGAATCTTGACACTTTTTGGTGTATGATATTGTCTGCACATTCCAGGACTAATTATAGTAATATGGCTTTGTCACTGTCCTTCCAGAAATTCTAAGCAGTTTGCTTATTTTCTCTGAGCCTGTGAACTTTTCTGCTATTGCAGCATTTGTGTCCATTTTTTAAAATTATCTTTTAATTTTTAATTTTTTGGAAGATTTATTTATTTGAAAGTCAGAGAGAGAGAGAGAGGGAGAGAGAGAATCTTCCATCTGCTGTTTCACTACCCAAATACCCACAAAGGCAGGGCCAGGGCCAGGCTAAAGCCAGGAGCCAGAAATTTCTTCCAGATCTCCTATGTGGGTGCAGGGGCCCAAGCAGTTGGGCCATCCTCAGCTGCTTTCCCAGGTGCATTAGTAAGGAGCTGGATCATAAGTGGAGCATCCTGGGACTTGAACAGGCACCAATATGGGATGCTGGCATTGTAAGTGGTGGCATAACCCAGTATGCTTCAATGCTGGCTCCAGCACCTGTGTGCTAAGTTAAAGTTTGCCAAATGTCTGCTGTTGCTGTGTTTTCACTGTTTCAGTCCTATAGTACTTCCCAAGCTCAAAATAGTTCTAAGTACACAGTTGGTGTGTTCTTCAGGATGAACTGGGGAAGTGATTTAAAAGTGCTATCTGCCTTTACAAGCTTCTTCCTGGCATCGAGATAGGTCCAGATGCCTAGTCCTATTGTCAAAAATGCCACAAGGCTGGCACACACCTGGGGCCTACATCCCACCAAGACTGATGCATCCTAGGAGTAGGACTGAAACCCAACCTACTATGATCTCTCTGCTGCTCTGTGGTAGACTTATTGCCCAACATTGAACTTATCAGCCGCTGGTGATGCTGGCTGGAGTATAAGACTGATCAACCGCCGGCGCTGTGGCTCAATAGGCTAATCCTCCGCCTAGCGGCGCTGGCACACCAGGTTCTAGTCCTGGTCGGGGCGCTGGATTCTATCCCGGTTGCCCCTCTTCCAGGCCAGCTCTCTGCTGTGGCCCAGAAGTGCAGTGGAGGATGGCCCAAGTGCTTGGGCCCTGCACCCCATGGGAGACCAGGAGAAGCACCTGGCTCCTGGCTTCGGATCAGCACAGTGCGCCGGCCGTGGCGGCCATTGGAGGGTGAACCAACGGCAAAGGAAGACCTTTCTCTCTGTCTCTCTCTCTCTCACTGTCCACTCTGCCTGTCAAAAAAAAAAAAAAAAGACTGATCAACTAGGGCAGCAGAACTCCACTTGGCACTGCAGAATGACCAGAGGTTCCATCTGCAGTTACTATGCTGAGGACAGAGAAGATTGGGATCTGTTCTATGTTGGCTTTTTTCATCTTGATCCTCAGTCCAAATATAGTCTTGTGGTTTCTTGTCAGCTCAGGATTGGAGGAGTGGTGGTAGAGGCATCTTCTCAGTTTCCCAGGTCACATTTAAGTCTCATAGTCGTTAGGCTGTATTCAGTCTTAGGAGTTGCATGCCAGGCCCACATGAATCTGGTAGTGATGCATACCAAAACAAGTCCATCCCACCAGGACACAGGCTTATGCTTGACATTGGGGTAAATCTAGAGTCTCAACCCACAGACACTGTCTTAGGGACTGGGAGAGTTAGGATCCACCCAGAGTTGGACTTTACCAGCCCAGCACTGAATCCTAATGCACTATATTGTGGTTCCCTCCTGTCCACCCCAGACTGGACAAGAGTGATAAAGATAATCCCTTAGCCACCCTGACGGGCACTAGGCTGAATGAGCTGAGTCTCACAATAACCAGGCCCTGCAAAGTCTCAGTACACATCAGATCCCAGCTGGAGGCTAGCAGTGATACATGCCAAAACTTGTGCATTCTCCCAAGGGCAGATCTCTACTCAAGGTTGGGGAAGTCTGGAAGCTCTATCTGTGAGCATTAGTCTGGAGGTAGAAGCTTTTGGGCTTTATCACTAACTGGGTCTCATGACAGTGAGTTCAACTGTGAACTCCAAGGCAAATTTCTAAGCTCCCTGTACTGTCCTATTCTGAAATGACTGGAGTCTTGATCCGTATTCTGTTGGATGTTTCATGAGGAGTGGCAGTAGCTGCTTGAATACAGAAGTTCCAGATATTCAGTGTGCAAGCGTGGGCTTGGGTCCCTGTCCAACTCTGAATATTATTACAGTGGTTTTGGCGCTATGCTTCAAGTCTAGAGATTAGACTTAACTCACACCCCTTCTCCCACGTGGGAGACAATCTCTCTCCATGCCATGACTACTTGGAGCTAGGGGAAGAGTAACATGAGAAACTCTTTCCTTTCTGCTTTCTTCAATGCAAATTTCTGTTTTAGGTGTTTATTTATTCATTTATTTTTATTTAAAGGCACAGAGACTGAGAGAAAGGCAGACAGACATACAGAGATCACCTATCTGCTGATTCACTTTCTGAATGTCCACAAGAGCCTAGCTAGACCAGGTTAAAGTTAGGAGCTGGGAACTCAGTCTAGGTGTCTCATGTGTATAGGAAGGACCCAACTACTTGAACCACTACCAGCTATCTCTAAGGCAGCACATTATCAGGAAGTAGAAATCATGAATGGAGCTGGGACTTGAACCCAAATACTCTAATATGGGATTTGGGGATTCCAAGTAACATCTTCACCACTGTCCCAAACTCCCTCCTCTCAATGCACCTTTTCCTATTATAATAAAACCAAGTACTGTGATCTCTTAACTGGCTTCCATAGCTCTTATAAAGGTGACATGGTACAAAAATATGTGGCCTAAATTGCTGTCTCTGAGAGGAGATTGTCATTGAAGCGTCTTACTCAGCCACTGTCTTGATTCATCTATGCTCATTTTTTATTGCTGAATAATATTCCATTGTCTCAATTACTAAAATTTATTCATTCACCTATTGAGCAAGATTCTGGTTGCTTCAAGTTTTGAAAATAAAACTGCTATAAACATTATGTGTAGGTTTTTGTGTATTTATAAAATTTCAAATTATTTGGGTAAATTTTAATGAGTGCAATTGTGGAACTTATATGGTAACAATATGTTTACTTTTGTTGGAAGTTTCCAAACTCTCTTCCAAAGTAGATGTACCACTCTGAATTCTCACCAGCTATGGATGAGAGTTCCTGTTGCTCAACATCCTCTCAAACATTTGATATTGTCAGTGGTTTTCTTTTAAGACATTCTAATAGGTGTTAATTGGTTCCTCATTATTTACTTTTGTAATTTCCTGATGACATATGTTTGGGAAATTTTCAAATGCTTATTTGTCAAATTTATATATTTTTAAAGATTTATTTTTTATCTGAAAGGTAGATACAGAGAGAGAATGAGAGAGAGAGAGAGAGATCTCTTCCATCTGCTGTTTCACTCCCCAAATGGCTGCAATGGCAGGGGCAGGATCCAGGAGCTTCTTTATGGCCTCCCATGTGGGTGCAGAGGTCCAAGTACTTTGGCTCTCCTCTGCTGCTTTCCCAGGCACATTAGCAGGAAGATGGATCAGAAGTGGAGCAGCCGGGACTTAAACCAGCGCCCATCTTGGATGCTGGCACTGCAGGTGGAGGCTTAGCCCTCCATGCCACAGCGCCAGCCCCTGTTTGCCAATTTTAAATCTTTGGTGAGATGTTTGATCAGAATTTTTGTATAAATTTTTATTGGGCTATTTTTAAAATTCTTTTATTGTTAACTCTAATGTAGTCTTCGATTAATGTGGATGCTGGTCTTTTACCAGATATAAATTTTGCCAAGATTTTCTTCCAGTTTATGAATTGTCTTTTCTTTATCTTAACAGTGTCTTTCAGAGACCAAATTTTTAAATCTTAATGAAGTCCAACTTGTCAATATTTTCTTTATCATGTATTTTGCTTTTAATCTGGAAGATTATCATAAAATCCAAGGTCATCTAGGTTTTCTCCCACGATATCTTCTATGTGCTTTAAACTTTTGGATTTTAATTTTAGAGGTATGTTCCATTTTGAGTAACTTTTTTTGTGAAAGGTTTAAGATTTGTATCAAGATTCATTTTTGTACATGTGACTATCCCATTATTCCAGCAGTATTCTTGAAGACTATCATTTCTTTATTAAATTACATTTGCTTATTGTCAATGATCAGTTGAGTAAGTTTGTGTGGACCTGTACATAAATTTCAGACAACAGTTTCAATATTTCTGTATGTATAATTATGTTTAAATTTCAAATGGTCTATTGATATGAATTTTTAGCCATCCCTATGTATCTCTTCCTCATTTAAATGTGTAGGTTCCCACTCATTTCTAACGTGTATAAAAAAGATGTGAATCATGAGGAAATTAAAATAATTTCCAGCCCAACAAATGTTCAACACAGTATAGAAACTACATTTTATCCTTACTGCTAAAGGTGATGCACCTAACTGTCTATATGACAATATCCAATTGTCAACACCATTTGCCCAGGTGAAAATAAAGACATTCATAAAATTCTCCCTTTAAATACATAGAGTCTGTCAAAATAAAGTGATTGATAAAGGTGGTATGAAATTCATTCTAATGAGATATGAGACTACTACTGAAATGTTAATGCCATTAAGCATTCTTTTCAAAATAGAAACATGTAACTCAAATCAATAAAATGTAATTATTGTTGTAAAAGAGTTTGCTTATATAACTGATCTTTATCACTTTCCTAACTCCATGTTCTGAGGATAAGCAAGAGCTAATAAAAATGTAAAGAGAAAATGATGAGAGAGCACAATTTGATTGAGATTTGCCAATTTTGTAGTTGAGAATGCTGAAAAGGATATCAGTAGGGTTTTTTAAGTTTGTTTTAATCACTATCTTTAAAAATTTATTATTCATTTTAATTTATTATTTTTAAGACAAAGAGACAGAGAGAGGAGAAAGAGAGCAAGATTGATTCTATTCATTGTTTACTTTCCAAATGGCCACAGTAACAGCCAGGATTAAGCCAGTCCATAACCAAGGTCCAAGAATTCCATACAGGTCTACTGTGTAGGTGACAGTTACTCAAGCACTTGGGCCATCATCTTCTGCCTCACATTAGTAGGAAGGTGCATTAATAGGAAGCTGGATCTGAAACAGGGGCCAGATTTGATTCCATACAATCCAGTGTGAGATGCAGTCATCCCTAGCAGTAACTTAACCCTCAGAACCACAATGCCCAGCCCTTTGTCATTATTTTTGATTGCATTTTATTTGAAGCAAGGTTTTGTTCTCATGAACTTATAGCACATAGTTTTACTTTCATGGATTCAAAATATTGCCTTCAAAACTCAATGAGACTCTTTTGGAAACACTCCATTTCCACCCTCCCACTTTTCTCACATCATTCAAAGGCCCTCTGGTTAGAGCATAACAAGGGACAGTAGGTTGACATTTATCAGAAACTATGTGCATAGTTATGCTCTTTACACCATCTTTTCTTTGCAATTCTTACAGTTTACCTGTGAAATTTTAGTGTTAGTGAACTTAGAAATGTCATCATGTCTTTCTGGTTTAATGTCAAACGCTACACTAAATACTAGAGCAAGGCTTGTGAGACCAGTTTTCCACCCACAAAAAAGGGAATTAAATTTTTCATTAAAGGTTTCAGAGTAGTTCACTTATGCATTTACACTTCCCCAAGCCCCTTTCTCTAGGGGGCAAGATCATATGTCTTCGTCTTACATCAGAGGATACATCTATTTTCTGTCATTTACAGAGCCAAACTATAATTGGTGCTATTGAGAAGAAAGTCTGTCTTCATTCACCACAATTTAAGTGAAGCACTAGGTAAATGCTCTATGCTTATTTCATTATGTGCAAATGGAGTATACTCATATAATAATAATAGACTGACTAACAAAGCAAGCCAAAAAGGAAATAGTTAATGTAAGTTTCTACTGATATCATTACACGCTACTTACCTTAGGGAAAAATAAACAACTCATTTCAAGGGGTTAAGATTTAAGGGAAGGTAAATGTGACACCACATAGGAAGTAATCTCAGACTCCTATCTAACATACATTGAAATCTGCTGGAAATTTAGAGAAATTTAAGCCATTGTGTTGAATGTTTATCATCATAATGGCTTCATAACATTCCAAGATGATTTGTTCCTTTTTCTTTTAACATGGAGGAAAGTGCTTGAAGTTAATATGAAAGAGTTTTAATCCTATAATGAAAAAAAGGACTTTCTTGCATATACAAGGACACTTAATACTATTGTCACTAATGTGATAATATTTTAGGGAAACTTTGCCTATTGGAATTCACCTCTGGAGATGTTTCAGTGTATATGTCTCCCATCCCTATGTGAAGCATCATCTGTATGGGGGAAGAGCTTTGTTCTTTCTACATTTTTAAAACTCAGGCAGGGGTCATGCTGTAACTAGACACCTGTGCAATTAAATTGCTTTTGCAAACGTTCAAACCTATTCTTATAGCATAGCTGAAAAGAAAAATCCTATTAAGGAAAGTTTAGTATGTTCTAGGTCAGGACCTTGTCTAGATTATACATCATTCATCGTTTTTGAACTGAAAGGCACATTAGAGTTTGTTAATGCCTTAGTTACACTGAATTACCATTACTGTGGTGAGCATGACTGTTGCTTTGAAATCTAGAAACTGCTACTAGTTTTGGTGCTTTTCTGTCTGAGGTCATTACACTCATTCAATATAACCGATAGTCACTGTGATCAAGGCTGTGGTTTCTCTAGAGTGAATCTGTGACTTGGCAGTCAGCTCTCAGTTTAGCTAATGGTATACTACACCAAAGCCACGTGAGCCCTAGAGTCCTAGATTCTGGCTTTGCAAGTTTAGGAAAGAGGAATTTTTCATTTTCTTCAGTTCTTCAAATATTATGGGATATGTAAAATTGAAGTGATCCAAGCTTTACCATGTAAAGGTTACATGCTGTGTATGCTCAGAAGAGGGAGAGGCTGGCATTTATCCTAGGACTAAAATGAGAAAGCTAGAAGAGACCTTGGGGATCTCTTGGCCTTGGAATTGATCTCTGACTGTTCTGAGTTCTCATGATCTTCGAAACCTAAACTTACTCTTCTTTTAAACTTTTTAAGAATTAGAGAGCTTTGATTTTAATCTATAAAATAAATATTGGGTTAGTCAGAGTTGGAAATTATAACTCAAATGCTAGGGCTCAGACCAGATTAAGTACAATTTGTATCATTACATGACTAATAAAAACATTTTGGTGAATTCATATCTGAATAATAATACCATCAATGAAAATGTAGAATCAGTAATTTTCTTTTTTTTTTCACTTTTAAACAACTTTTCAGATATGAATTGGCATAAAGTAAAACCACATATCCAACTACATTCTTTACCATGACACAAAATCTAAAATTCGACATGGGACACATCATGTTTTACAGGTTCTATGGCTAGTTCCAAGACTAGACTTAAGTTAATTTAGCTGTGCAGTTGTCAACTATTTCTTTTTGGAAGATTAACCTATAATATATAATTGGCATACTTAACAAAAACTGTGGGTCTAATATTTACTGTAAAATGTGTCATTTCTTAATTGTATCTGACAACTTCTATACTTCAAGCTTAATCAACAGTAAACTGTGCAGAGAATAGACTGTACCACATGGTTTAACAAGAGCCAAACTTCATTCTACATCCAAACTACAAGAGCTAGAAACTGTGAATTAGAAATCAATCTCTTTATCGGGTTTGAAAATAATCTCTATTTAAAAACACACGTATGTTTTGCCTTCATCTGTTTCCAGAAAGTGGCGTGATATAAAACAGCAGTAGGAAATCTTTTTTCTGCCAAGGGCCATTTGAATATTTTATAACATCACTCATGGACCATACAAAATCTTCAACTTAAAAATTAGCCTGTTATACATGTATTGAATTTAGAGATCCACTTGCAGTTGCCTTGGCAGGTCCTGACCAAATACTTTGCAGGCCGGACATTCCCCACCCCTGATCTAGAATAATTATTAGTTTTGTAGCAGGTGGACTGGGAATTGGCCCATGCCTACTATCTTTGTGACTCAAGCAAGACCTTTAATCTTTCAGAATCTAATTTTCCTCATTAGGAAAAGGGAGATTCAATAATACCTACCTCTGGGGATTGCTTTTAAGGTATAATTAAATTCATGTAAAGAAAGTAGTATAGAGTATGGTCAAAAGTAGGACTTCAATAGATGTGTTTTTCTTTTTTAAAGATTTATTTATTTGTTTGAAAGGCAGAGTTACAAAGAGGGAGGCAGAGGCAGAGAGAGAATTCTTCCACCCATTGGTTCACCCCCAAAATGGACGCAATGGCCTGGACTGGGTCAGACTGAAGCCGGGCGCTAGGAGCTTCATCAAGCTCTCCCATGTGGGTGGCAGGGTTGAAACACTTGGGCCATCTTCCACTGCTTTCCCAGGCACATCAGAAGGGAGTTGTATCGAAAGTAGAGCCTCTGGGACTTAAACCAGTGCCCTATGAGATGCCTGACACTGCAGACCGCAGCCTTACCCACTACATCACATTGCTGACCCCTCCTTCAATAGATGTTACTTCTCTCTTCTTCATCTTTTATAGTTAAAGTGAGTGTAAACATGTCAAGCATATTCTAAATCATTAACTGCATTAATTTATTTATTTTCACTTCATCTGATTCTGAAAATATTGTAGGATTTGTATAATTGAAATGATCTGTGCTTTACCAAGTGAAAGTTAAAAGTTGTGTATGCTCAGAAGACAGACAGACAAGATTTTCCACCTGCTTGTTCACTCCCCAAATGCCTACAACAGCCAGGGCTGTATCAGGCCAAAGTCAGGATCTAGGAACTGAATCCAGATCTCCGACATAGGTAGCAGGTACCCAAGTACTTGAGCCTTCAACTGCTGCTTCCCAAGGTGGACATTAACAGGAAGCTGGATCAGAAATGGAGGAGATGGGGTTCGAAGCAGGCACTCAGATAGGGAATGTGACTTAAGTGTTGTGCCACACACCTGCCCCTAAACCATTCACTTTAACCTGTATAATGCCAAAAAGGCTTCAGAGCATACCTGGAATCCATCGCTCTGACCTCTATTTCCAACAAAACCTGCACAATTATAAAATAGCATACTTTAAATTCATGATAAGCTGTTAATTAGAGCTTTATTAAAATTATACATCATTCAATTTCCTGAAAATACGAGGTCCTGCATATTGTATACTATGACTCCTCTTACAGAAGGGTTTCAATTTCATAATGTGCACTGGCATAGATAGGAATATCTGTTTTTCTAAAGCACACAAAGCAAATTCTTTCATGTGAACTAAAGTTTCTCCTTTCTGGTTGAGAAAAGGAAACACACGTCACTATAGTTACCAGTAGAACAGCTATAATTTGACAGAATTTGTATATGGCCCAAATTAGTTATGCTAAATAGTTGAAAATAATAAAAAATGACCCAGGAAGGGAATGTGGAGATTAAATACCATTAAGGTTTAGAAAGAACACCATGAATCCAAGCCTTAATTAGGTAAGTCCAAAGTAGAGTTCATGCAGTGTGTGGAACATGAATTGTGAAATGAATAACATCATGCTATTCTATAACCTAGGGGCAACTAAAAATCGAACCCCAATAGCTTTCCTTAATCTCTCTAGGGCCAAATAATTCAAAAGATAATTGAGCTGTGCTGTGCCAATGAAAAGAAGAGCTAACAGCTAAGAGTTGAAACCCTAGAGAAGTAAGTCATTGGGGGAAAGGTCAAATTAAGAAACTATAAGGGAACAATACTATGGAGAGAGAGTTGTAAAATTCCACTAAAAAATGGAATAGTCACAAGCATTATAATAGATTTTTCCCACTTAAAAAGCCTTTCATACACATTATCACACTAAATGTTCACTACAATTTTACAAAGATGACGTAGAAACTGGAAAGATTTAATGACTTCCACAAGGTACAACATCTAACACCACTGACTCCATAATGCACACCTATTTTACTATTGTTACAGCTCCTCTGATAACATAAGGATGAGGTGATTATGCTAATCTTTCAAGGTGAAAGGGCTCAAGATAATAGAGAGACAGCAGACTATAGAGTGAAGAAACTAGGTACAGGCTGATGCTCAATGTACCAAACAACACAACAAAATTTCAGGGAAGTTCTGTGAGCAGAGTTCAGAGATATGATTAGTCTGGGAAAGAGAAGTTTGTGAGAAATGGATAGCTTTTACTAATACACATTCTCTCTTTGTTAGTTTAATAACAGAAAATTTTAGTTTTAGCTGAGCGTAATAAGGCCATTCAGCTAAAACTGTATTCTATTCTAGTCAGGTCCAGGATGTAGCTAACATTGGGAGTTGAGGAAAAGTGATATGTACAAATTCCAGGTTATTCCACTAAACAGAGGGGCAAGACTTCACTCTCCTCTTTATCTATCTAGCTAAAGTGACAATGATGGCAATAGTTGCAGCAGTCATGGAAGCCATGAGCTAACAATCTGTATTAGTCAGCTTTCTGTCACTACAACAAAATACCTGAGACAACTAACTTTAGAAAGACAAACTGTTTATTTAGATCACAGTTCAAAGCCGAAGATCATGTGTGTGCGTGTTTGGGTGGGGGGTGGTTATTAGCTTGGGCCTCTGGAGAGGGTGGTATATCACTATGGGAAAAATGTGCAGGAGTGATGGGTCACATCACGAGCCAGGAACAGGGAGAGAGAGTGGGACCAGAGTCCCACAGTGCCCTTCGAAAGCACATCCCCCATGACTTGAGGACCTCCCACTCGGCTCTGCCTCTTAAATGTTCCAGCACCTCCCAATAGCACCATCCTGGGGACCAATCCATTAACATATGGGTCTTTGGGGGACACTCAACACCCAAACCACAGCACCCTGCAATGTCACCAGGGATGCATTAAGAAAACAGAAAGAGCCTGGCTGCCTGAACACCACATAGCCAGCCTCAAGTCTGGACTCCTTACCCTATGACTGTTAGGTGAGAAATACATTTTCATATAGCTTAAGCCACTGTTGCTTTGGCCTTTATTGCAGAAGAAACGTCTATATCCTAACTTTAAAAGTTTCACCTGATATTAAGGGAAATTTTGTCACAGAGGGAAAGCAATTCTCCTTTTCTGACATCAGCGGAATATATAGGAGTATGTTTCACACTGGAATGAAGAGCAAAATAGCAGAATGACATAAAGGAAGGTTAGGAATGAAAGGAGATGAATACAGAAGCAGTAGCTGATCTAATGTGAAAATAGAGTCAAGAGTAATAGGAGACAGGAGAGACTTCTGTCTCAAAGATTGATTGAGCCACTTTTATTCACATGATATAGCCAATAACAAGAAGTCTATTTATTTTCTTAAAATGTGTCTCTACAGTTGAGTTAATGAACTTCCAGGGATGACAAAGTTTCATTTCAGGGCTGGTGTCGTGGCTCACTTGGTTAATCCTCCACCTGCGGCGCTGGCATCCCATATGAGTGCAGGTTCTAGTCCCGGTTGCTCCTCTTCCAGTCCAGCTCTCTGCTGTGGCCTGAGAGGGCAGTGGAGGATGACCCAAGTGCTTGGTCCCTGCACCCGCATGGGAGACCGGGAGGAAGCACCTGGCTCCTGGCTTCAGATCGGCGCACTTCTGCCCGTTCTGACCATTGCGGCAACTTGGGGAATGAATCAACCGAAGGGAGACCTTTCTCTCTTTCTCTCTGTCTATAAAAAAAAAAAAAAAATCTAAGAAAGTTTCACTTCAAATATCAGATTTCACTGAGAAGAAATGGTTGCCTGAATTTGATTTTAAAAATAAATGTGAGGCCCCATCTGTGTAACTGGGGAGTAACGGCAAATATGTCACATATTTGGCATCTTCTTACAGTTTATATGGACAGCACCTTATTGATGGAGAAAGGAAATAACACTTTTAAATTTACATTCAACAAGTTCTCCTGAGAGTTATGGTGGGTATGATTTCTAGAATTGTTCTGGTGCTGAAGAGAATTAGAAAGCAATCAAGTAGCATGAATTAATGGGTTTCAAAAGGTATTTGTAGAGCTAAGGGTAGGGACAATAAGCAGAGTTAGAAGAAGAGACATTTGGTCGTCTGGGATGAAGGGATTTTGAACTTTGCATGCCTCTCATTAACATATTCTTGACCTTTAATTTAATGCTTGAATGTTGTATTACAGGCAGCTTGCCTGAAGTATTTTTCATGAGAGAATAATTTCTGGATAAAGGTTTTTGTGAAACAATTTAACTCACCCAACTTTTTTTTTTCTCATAAGGCTATATTAACAGGTCAATATGTTAACTATAGTAATGGATCACTCTCTGATTTTTATGATGTTTCTCCTACTTTTTAAGTAGATATTTAAGTTGTAAATTCTTAGCTAAAAAAGACTTAGCATTTTCTTCCATAAGACACAGCAACAATGGTCTTTTAAAATGCTCCCATATCCCACATACTTGTTTCTTCCAGTCTTCTTATCTGTAATTTTATATGATTATAAAGGAACATGAACTGTTTTACCTAAAATACAAAATATAAAGTTATTTTAATCATAAAAAGAAAAATGGTTTTTAAAATAAAAATGATGCATGCAAATGAGCCTAGAAGGAAATATATTCAAATGTTAATAGCCATTCTCTTTGGAAGATGGCATTATGTGCATATTTTGTTTATTTTACTTTTTTGTGTTTTCAGCTTTATATGTGTGTGTGCAATCCTTTGTAACAGAAGAACCATAGTAATGCCTTAATGAAAAAGAAAAAAATAGTCTTATATTTCTAATAATTCTTTTGAAAAGAAATCTAGGAAAAATCAGATACATGGCTATCTAGACTACTGGGAAATCCTATGAAAGGTTTCAAATCTCTTTTACTAAATATTTTCTGCATGGTTGGGAAGTTCTTTCTCCTACCTCAGTTTTTCTTGCTGTAACTAAATACCCTTTCTGTCTCTCTTCACCCTCTTTCCTTCTGCTTCTCTTTCCTGTTTTTAAGAAATTATTTTTCCCTGATAGCTTTTCATCGATACAGAATATTTTACTGGAAATACTTGCACTTTGTATTGAATAGAATAGCCTGCTTCCTAACAAGTGCTAAGTTAGAAATGATAATTTACGTGAGAGGTTACAAAAATATGAAGACCATCTGTATGTTTGGTTATTAATTAATACTTTCCAAATTTTACCTACTTTGTGCATTCATGTGCACGGTCCAGAGGAGTTGTAGACCCTCCTTCTGGCAAGAAAAGGTATGAAAAATTCAAAGAAGGCAGCATGGGAATTTTTGCAAATAAACCAGTAGAATATGGGAAGAGTTGATGTTGTAAACTATGGAAGAGACAGCCTTACTGAGCCCCAAATAGAACATAACGAAAGCTTAATCCATACCATTGGTCTAGAAATGGAAAAAACACTGGTAGTGCTTTCTTGCATTTTAGCTCCAGGTAGCAGGATAGAAAGTGATATTGAGGATGGAATTCTCCACAATGATAAAATAATATTTCAACATGGTTCAAAGCCTAGAAAAGCCATTAGGTAACCAGAGAGTCAATGTAATACAACGGACCCACATTGGGGTGGTATTAGCACTAGGAGTCAAGAATATGAAAAACTTTGTGGATCACATCGAACAGCCACACGGAGCACTCACTAGTAAGCCAGATGACCTTTAACTTAGGAAGGTTTGGTTGGATCACTGTGAGGAGCTCTCTGTAAGTTTTGTGAATGATGGATAGGAAACAAGGAATAATCCAAGCAGGAGATAATAAGAACTTGAACTAAGGCAGGAAATAATAAGAATTTGAACTCAAGCAGATGGTAGGGGATTTTATGAGCTAATGGACTTAAGCAATAGAATCAACAGAGCTTGGGAATTGTAAGAGAAAAGAGGTATCTTTTCTTTACTGATTGCTAGGTTCACAGCTGCAGCATGTATAGCAAGACAGATTAACAAAAGAAAAGTATACAAATTTATTTCTCATAAGTTTTATGTGATATGGGACTCTTCAGAAATGAAAATTCCCCACCCTGCCAAAAAAAGTAAGTTAAACGTGTGCACTCTAATACCTAGATTTAATGCAAGGTTGTGAGGCAATATGACTGGAGGAAAAGGGGGTATGATCTAAAGGGGTATGGTCTATGATAATAAAATGGGGGAATCATAGGAAAGTCTTCTTTGTTTAGCTTCTTGGCATCTCTGTGTCTTTGGCTCCTTTCCTCCAGGTATAGAGAGGATGTCTCTCAAAAGAGGATCTTATGATATGCTTCAGGGGAGAAGGGCAAGGTGAAGGTGAGAGTGACCTTCCTGCTTATGTTTTTTTTTTTAAATGTCAAGGTTCCATATTTGAGACAAAATGTCCTGACCCATCAAAACTGTGATACGTTTGGATGAGCATGAGTAAAGGAATAGGAAGAGTGTAAGGCAGTGTGGATGATCTGCTTCTAAGAGAATAAAAGAAGTGGATTTGGGAAAAGACAAAATACTTAGCTTTGAATAGACTGATTTTGAGGTTGGCAGAAAAAGATATTACCAATATCCAGCACAAATGACATAAAATAAGCACTATATATCTGGGTCAAACACACCGATTTTCCAAAGAAAATAAACTACTTGACTAAAGATACAATGACTGAATATTAATTACCTAATTTCTAAAAGTGGATTTAGCCAGCTTCTACTTAGGAATGTCTGAGATACCCTGTGCATACAAATCATACATTACACGAGAAAATGGAGAAATACTTCCAGGATATGATACTGCTGCAAATCTTATCCTATAGGCAGGAAAGGATTGATGGCATCTCACAAAGGCAAGTGTTACATTCAGGTGAGAACTAGCAACATGTCTACTGAAAAGCAGCAAACTTGAGGTGCTGAAAATAACAAAATAGCAGGTAATGAATCAAGCTCCAATGGGCAGATGAGCACAACACCATCAGCAGGGAGAATGATTGAGATGAATCTACTGATCAATCCTTATTTTTTCTACATGCAGAATATGAAAGACCTGGTCCAGTTCATTTAATTATTTACTCCCTGCCCACATCAAATTATAGTACTGAATTCATTCTCACTAATGACCCCAGAAGTATAACCTCAGAACTCCTACCTTTACTCCCTCTTGCTGTGGATACCTAAAAACACTATTTTCATTTTCCCTTTCGTTCTACCCATGTAGTAAAGTATTATCAGATCTGTTCACTCTTGTGCTCTACTCTTAAATTTGGTTAGTCATTTTATTAATAGAGAATCTTCTTTCCTTAAGTCGTATCTAGAGTGTTTTCAGTTTTGAAGCACTGGGCACCAGTTGTTTTCCAGTATGCCAAATGTATTCAATATTCATCTTTTCCAACTAGTTAGCTATGAATTGCATGAGATTTGGCATTTCTATAAATCTCAAAAAGGTAATCATTTTACTCTGGATTTTTGCCTAAACATAATAGCATACACTAGTTAAAAATAATGTGTATATGAGTTTGTCTATTTTAATGTGTGGAAATGGATGTGAAAAACCTTATATGTGTAATCAAGATGTATTTTGAGCAGAACAGAGTAAGACTTTGATTTGCCATCAGGTCAATATTAAGCTGGGGTATAGGAAGGTGACTTGGAATTAGGAATCCCAATGTGAGACTGAAAATATCTGATTGGTTGTGTAAGCAAAATGCAGCATTGGTTGAAGGGAGTGAATAAATATACAAAGTTCAAGAATTTACTGATAGTCTATGATCTTCAAATCCCTGCAGGATAGAACATGTTAACTGTATTCACATGTTCCCCAAATGGCAAGCTCATGTAAAGAAGGCAGTATGTTTAGTGGAAGAATCAATATTCTCCATGATTCCACTAAAAAAAAATACTGTCATGTTTTGCATTTTCAATTATCTGTATCACATAAAATATAGTCAAAGAATTACAATTATCAAAATAACTGTTGCTGAACAACACCCCCAAACTCATTGGAGGCATTGCTGTAGAACCTCCAAACTGAGTCCACTCGCCCTACATGCAAAAAGCCAATAACTGACATGGGGGAGGTGGAAGAAAGTAGGTATTTATTGCAAAGCACATAGCAAGGAGCTAGGCAACAACTGGTGAGTTCCCAGGCTCCCCAAGGAGTTAGGGGTGAAGGTTCTCATAGACAGAAATTGGGGCTGAGAGGTGCGAGATCAGCTTGTGTTGAACTTCCTGGTTAGTCAATGGAGCTCTTGACCTTCCTTTAACTGGTCAGTGATACCACGCTCTTTAAGGAATTTATGATGTCCAACTGAGCTCCAGTTGGTCTGGGGGTTACGTGAAGGTGGCAGTTGCATTCTGCCCAGACCTGGAATTACCTTATACAAATCACCCCAGGACACCACTGACCATTAAGGTTCTTATCTGTTGGAAAAGCAAATGACTTCTTGAGTCAGGTTAGTACCTTGTAAGGCCTGTTGGATCACTCTTTTAAGTCAACGAATTCCTTTTGATAAAGGACAGGCAAGGACACGTTGGGCTAAAGGAGGGAGACTAGAGGCTGGATCCAGCTTTTACAATATGGGGGTTCAGTTTCAATAGTAGAAGCTTGTTTTATTTTATTTTTAAGACCAGATTCAAGTGATATAGCATTTTGGTTAAAACATACACCAACCTAGGGATAGGTGCTTCCATTTTCATGATGATGAAAGACGGCATTAAAAAGGAACTCACTGTTCCTTTAAATGTGTTTAACTATGCCAGCAATTACTGTATTGTGTTAATGGAAAGTTTTTATTAATGTGATAGACAATGTTAGAAAAAAATCAATTTTGAGTTGAAACCTTCATGATGAATCAGGTGGACAGGGAGAGAACATTCCTGTACCCATCACCCATCACCCATCACCCATAACTGTGAAGAATCTACAATACACATCCCAACCTGATTTTCTTATCTAGTTCTTGAGGTGCATGCAAGTGTTTTGTTACCATAATGATTCAATTAACCAATGTTAATTAACCAGGTTTTTTTGGCCAATTTATTACTAATATAAAATGAAATTGTCTGATTTAGCAATACCAAGGCTCAGAAAATAAAGCATTACCAGTTTTTCAAGTCATTAATAACTACAAAAAGATTAATTGATGTATTGAAGGTCTAATTTATTTTAAAGTAATAATGAGAATTTCTATACACTTTAAAAGGATTAGTGTGCTACCATGGTAAATAAGAAAGTGCTCATTACATGGAAATTTTGGATTTGATTTACTGTCACATTCAACAATAACCTGACTTTGCTCCCAAATTACAGACATTCCAGCATCTTAAAAATAATACAGCACAGAAGATTCTGTGAAAGAGGGTAGGTAGAATAGAGACATAAAATCCTTCCTTCCTAGATCCTTCTTCCAAAATGTAAATAAACAAATAAGTCAGTAGGGAAAGAGGGAAAGAAACAGAGTGTAATGTACAAAGGTCATTCTGGTCGCAGTCATATATTCACATCAGGCCTCCTCAGATTTATTGCTTGCGTTGTCTCCAGATATTGCTATACATACAGTGCATTGGATTTTAAATGGGTTTATTTATTTAATGTAAACATTTTCAAACATTGTGATGCCTGTGAAGCCTTGCAAAATAACATGAACATTGGAGCAGACCCTGTAGCAAGTCAGGGACTTGGAGCAGGATGCTGTTCACATGCTATGAACTTGTAAAATTTTTGCAAGATACAGAGCAATGAAACAAGATTAATAAAAGAGACTGGGCAAGTGTTTTACAAAGGACTTACCTGAGATAGCAAAACTACTTTAATACCACTTTAGTGGATATTTGCCTCTGTACCTATTTGGGAGAACGAATTCCACATTACATGGACTGCTGATTGGATGACTTTCTACTGCTATAGGAGCTAAAGCGAAGAGTGCTGTCCTTTCCATAGTCCGTGAAAAAGAGGAGACATCTGGAAACATAACCTAGGTTCATTTAGATGCCCAAGACAGAAGACTAAGAGGGTATTACAAAGAAGCAAGGAGAATTTAGAAACTACTCCATGAAGAAATTCTAGCATCAGGTGTTAGCAAAAGCAACGCACTTGGTGGTAATGGTGATGTAGCGACCTAATCAGACTGTTCTTCTGGCACTATTCTGGCTGCTTAAGTTCCCTTGGTTCCTGTTCATCTTTTGAGTTTCTTTCTTTCATCTTCCCATCCATTCTGTAAGCTACCCAATATCATTTCTGTACATCTCTTTTATCCTTAAATTAGTTTTTTTTTCCTGTTCTAACAACGATGGAATAAGAGAATTTTTATCAGCAATCATGGGGCAAACAGGAAGGTCAAGAGAGACTAGATGCATCAATATCATTGAAAACTAGCGCTAGTGATCAGCTGCACTTGAAATTCTAAGAGTAAAGGCAGCCACATAAATAAAGCTTGCTAGTGGCAGGGCTCCTCTCAGGAAAGAAGCAGAAAAGATACCAGACACAGTCATTTCTATATCTGGGATGGACATCATGTCAAAAAGAAAACTTGGTATGGAATGCTGGCTTTTGGTGCAGGGGCTCAAAGACATTTCAGTGAAATGTTGTGCTAGAAAAAAATAATTGGAAGCCATCACATCATCCCCAAGTGTGAAGGTTATTTCAGTAAGTTAAATGACATTGTTAACATAGGATACCAATCTGCCATTAGAAACCATGTTGAAGGTGACTGAGGAGAGAAAGTATCAGTGATGTAATTGAAGGCCAAAACCTGGCTGGGAAGCAGTATTACACAGTCTGCTTCCAGAGAGACATGCCTGAACAGGCAGGCAGATGGTCCTGTGTTTCCATCCCTTCTTTGCCCCTTACTATATTAATGTCTATAAATAATTTTATTGACATGAGCTTCATTTTCATTATTTATAAGTAGACATAAGACTAGTACTTACCTCCAAGGCTTATTGCCATCATTATATATCTGAAAGCACCTAGCATAATCTTTTAGTTTTACATCTATATATCCACAATTTAAACATTAAGTTATTACCTTATATTGATAGTGTTTGTGGTAACTTTCATTCTTTTCATTTGTGTTCTGCATTTTCCTCATTAAGAATATGATTATAAAAAAGAATATGAATATATAAGGCACTGAAAAGAAGTCATTTTTTTCAAAAAATGGAGAAAGAGGAAGAATTTACAGACTTTAGCTGAAAACATTGAAAGTAGGTAAAATATGAAAAATGTAACTAGAAGATTTAGAGGAGAATATTCAGAATGGAAAACTGAAAAGTACCAACAATAGAAATTTAATGGCATTTAATAGAGACAGGTGCCTGTCCTCTAAGCTGGTCTGATGAAAAGAGGAAATGGACATAATTATACCTAATTAAAATCTTTCCTGTGACGGTGGTGGGAGAAATTACAGAATAAGAAGTGGTTAACAATGTAAGCCTTGGAATCAGGGGATCATCGTGAAAATTTTCATTCCGCCACTCAGTAACTGTATAACCTTGATTAGAGTTATTTCATTCACTAGCACTCGATTTCCTCATCTATTAATTGTGGATAACAGACATAAAGATTTTAGCACAGTGTCTGCTACAAAGAAGTATGCTGTCAGTAAGTATTAAGTGAACAAATATCCTGAGCACTGAAAGAAAAAGAATTTGGAATCCACAAAGATTTAGTCTCAGCTATGCCATATACACTCCGGACAAGCCTCTACCCTTCTTTGAATTGAGTTTCATTTCTGCACTTGTAAACTGGAAAAAAAAAAAAGAGGGTGATTGGCCTTACCTCTGTCCCTGTGCTTGCACGTGGGTGAAGTGAGATAAAAGGTAAGCAGTGTGAACATGCTTTGGAAAATATAAAGGTGTTTGTAACTACATGTGAGTGTTATTTGTCTGAATTACTGGCCCACATCATATAAGTAAAGCACTACAGGTCCTGTTCACATGCAAAAATGTTGTCAAATAATTTGACATCCCTTTGTTAGCAATAGGACAAGATTTTATTGAGTCAAGTGCTTGAACAGCATGATGCATCTTAAGAGGAGTCCCGGTTACTTGGATCCCTATTCTATCTAAATGTATTTATTGTGTTTATAATTCCCTGATGAAAATTATTTAACATGACTTATGAAAAGTGATGTCAGATATGTGTTTTGTATCTGAATGATAGAGTGGAGACTTCGGCTTTCTACTGTTTTACCATTGACTAATGCTAGATTGATTTAAGGTCTTTTAGAGTCGGGTTTATTGAACAACAACAATAACAAAAAAAACTATGAAGCAATTAACTGGTGTGCCTTGGTAGCAGAGACAGATAGTTTGAATAATTCAGGTGATTTGGGAGCCTTAAACTATTCAAATTAGGGATGGTTGTCTCCAATTCATTTAACACATGTTTAGTTCTCCATTTTATTTTGTCTAAAAGAACATTTATTGTTGTAAGATGAATTATTTCCTCAAGTTGCATCTAGAAAGCCATTCTTAAAGTTGTCAGACATCTAGAAGAAAAATACTCTCCAGCACAATTTTCTATCCATAATGAATAAGTAAGATGAAAAAAAAAAACCCTATTGTATAATAGCTAAAATTATCTAGGATTATGACCTAGACAATAGAAACAATCTGTTTTTAGTTTATCTGGAAGTACCACAAGACCACAAGAAATTTCTTAGCCTGAGCCTAGACTCCAATAGTCACTAGTTATATACAAGTGGAAATACTGTTATTTCAGAACGATATCTGGGTCAACTGAATAACATGGTAAAATGTAGTTAATAGTGAGCAATTATTGAAGCAAGATTTAATTATCCCCTTTTACAAATAAGGAAAAGAGAACATCTAGGTTAAGGAGCAGACCACAGAGGTGAAGTGAACTGTAGACGCATCTACATTTTAACACAGATCCAAATTCAATCAATTGATTATGAGTGGAGTGAGTATTTTCCCACCCTATTTTCAGATCTCAGTACATCCATGAGTACATTGGGAGCCAAAGGCTATGGCTTACATGAGTGAAATTACTGGCCATGAAACTGTCTATTTTCTGGATATCTGAAAATTAATGCTGTTGCATTTGAATGTTTAATCAATGCCTTTTCAATTTTGATGAGCATCTCTAGAGGTTGGGGAGCAATTCCTTGACCTTAAAATTTTACTATTTTTGCTATACATAGCCAAGAGTTAATTTTGAGAATAGAGTTTATTTTAAAATATGTATTTCCCATGCAATCGGTAACTGCAAGCTTACAAAGACTTTTAGAATTCAATCCAGGACACCTACTGCATTTGTACTGGAGGTCTCCTCCTTAATCTTGATTGCCCTATTCAGTTGTTTATGTTCCTCAAAGGAACTAGTTGGCTTTTATCTCGGAGTTGCAGACAGAAGCTGAAAGCAGGGACTTTAGAAACAAGGATTTTGGCAAAAAAGCTACTGCCTGGGGTAAAGAAATTCAGGATATTTCAACACACACAGTGTTTTGACAATGGCTCAAATTGTCATGGCACACTGATTAGGAAACATTGCCAAGATCATAGTCTTTCAATAAATTCATGGCAAAACTGGCTTGTCAAACTCTGCTTAGTAGGAATAAGTAAATTGCTTCGGGGTTTTTCTTTTGAAGGGATGAATGGTAATTATCATGTGAATATCTCTTCTTCAGATTTTACAGTTTTATAGCCAAGGATGATAAACAGCAACAATTAGCACCTCAATGGCACTCACATGTTCAAAACACTTAGCAGACACTAACTAGAACCTGGGGATTTAGGACCTGCAGCATCACTGGGATTGCTAGGACTAGACTACACACTGCAAGGATTTGTTTCTTGTGATCGCTCCAATAGCTTTTCTTGAATATTTAGCAGCCTGCTCACTTCCCAGGACAGATTGCCATTAATGGCATTGATTAGTGTTGTAACTGGTTTTCTTAGGTTGACAGCCAAAATTAACTCCACAGTGCTTACTGTCCTATTTCCCCGATGTGCTTTTTTGACAGGAAAACCAGCATTCTGACAATACCAATGAGAAATAAATGGAAGGTAGGAAATGAATTTCAAAATTGGAGTTGGTTAAAGGTGGTCTCTTACCGGTACACCTGCATTTTCTGAAATTTTTATCTTCACCCTTATGAATGCTCTTTTTTGTTTTTCTTTTGCAAAAAAAGTTGTCTTTCTAAAAATAGAGCCTCTGCACTGCACTGTGACAGTCAGACAGGCCAATAGGCAGTTAGGTGGTCCCAGTTGGAATGAGGAAAAGGGGTGTCCCCCTAAGAGGGTACAAAATGCTTGCTTCCCCCAAAAATTATCTTCAGCAAGATCAAGATACCAAATCCTACTGCAGGGTTCTCCCCAAAAGCTGTCTTTAGCAAGACAAAAGCGCCCATCCCACCCTTCAGATTTTCTGTTTTTATCATGAGAATAGAAAGAAGACCTCAGCTATAGGACCATTCTAATGGCTGTTTTGTTAAACCCAACTTGCACCAGCCTCCCTGGTCTTTCTCACTTGGAGGCCCTGCCCCAGCTGCTGTGGCAGGAGGTTTCCAAGCCTTGTCTGCATGGAAATTCTTTCATGTGAGACAAAGAACCGAGGTCTTCCTTCTCCACTTCCGTTTTACCCTTAACAGTATCACAAAGGAAGACACATTTAAAGACGGAAAGGATGCTGAGATACACTTTCTATTACTGTAGCAACGACGATTTGAAATTACTTGTGATCCCCTTACAAAAAATATTTAGTCAATGCAGTCTACATGCTGCGAAAACACACCTTATTTCCTTTATTCCTCACATAGTGTTACAAAACTGTTTCCATTTTTATTAGCAAGCATTTATAAAATATCACCACTAAATTATTTCCCAGTATTCCAGACATGTCCGAATCTTGCGTGGTTTTATTTATTTATTTTTTTTTTTTGGACCTTCATGATTCAACAGAATCAAGTTTAAAGTTCTATTGCAATTCATTTATGCAGCTATTATTTTATGCTGAACTTTCCCTCAAAACTTATGAGCATTTTGGAACATATTTTAAAGCTGTTTTATTACAATGACAATAGTGACAATATCTGTACTAAAATAGAATCATGTATCAAGACAGCAGGCTGAAGAATGTTGTCCTAGAAATCAGAGTCTATCTAATAAGTTCAATAATTCAATTAAACTTTTCTGATATAGCTGGAATAAAGTATCTGGCCTGCTATTGATGGAACAAGGACACAAGCCTCAGCCATTCTAGCCCAAAAGATAGACAAAATGTATCACTTGTCCCTGAATCCCAATTCAGTCTCACACTCTATTGTTGAAAAATTGTATGGAGAAGCTCACCTCTGCCAACTGCTCCTCACCCCCAGCCCTAGCCCATCTAAGATGTAAAAAAGCCCAGCCCCTGGGATCTGGGCCCTCTGCCACAAGTTCAGTCAGTGTGCCTACTGGCAGCTGGTCGGCCACCCACCTCTGTGGATTTATTTTCTTTCAATAAATTCATATCCTGTCTGCTCTCTGTTCTGACCCATTTTTCTTATACTTGGTGCCCCATGTGAGGAGGCACCAATCTACACACCTTTTTCTTATAGCTATAAGCCACCCAAAGCAAATGTAGAAACTAAATACTGGCACTATTGGTGACTAAAGCAGAACAATAAAATTTATACAATAAAATGTAACTAAGAGGGATATTGTTTGAGCAGCGTGAAAGAACATTGTAGTGGGAACAGTTAATAAACGTTTGTCTGTTTCTCAATTTTTTTTAATTCTGTAATTCTCTGCAAACAAGATCCATCTTAGTTCCCTAGATTCCAATGATCTTGCTTATTCCTTGGATTCAGAAGAGAGTAGGGAAGCCATGAAAACTAGTGCGATACCTCTGGCCTCAGAATCAGCCCTTAAGGCATTCAAATCTGGCTAAAGAGCCCATGAGAGTATTTCAGGCATGGAAAGTCAAGACACTCTGGCAAAAAAATAAATAAATAAAAACCTAAATGAAAGATCTCTGTGAGTGAGATCCCAGTGGAAAGAATGGGCCATCAAAGAAGGAGGTACCTTTCTCTGAAGGGAGGAGAGAACTTCCACTTTGACTAAGACCTTGTCTAAATAAGATCGGAGTCGGCAAACTCAAAAGAATTCCATAGCCTTGGCAACTCATGACAAGAGCCTAGGGTGATTACTGACGCCATAAACAAGAGTGTCAATTGTTAAGTCAACAACAGGAGTCACTGTGCACTTACTCCCCATGTAAGAGCTCTGTCCTTAATGTGTTGTACAATATGAATTAATGCTATAACTAGTACTGAAACAGTACTTTACACTTTGTGTTTCTGTGTGGGTACAAACTGTTGAAATCTTAATACATACTAAATTGATTTTCTGTATATAAAGATAACTGAAAATGAATCTTGATGTGAATGGAATGGGAGAGGGAGTGGGAGATGGGAGGGTTGTGGGTGGGAGGGAAGTTATGGGGGGTAAGTCACTGTAATCCAAAAGCTGTACTTTGGAAATTTATATTTTTTAAACAAAAGTTAAAAAAAAGAAAACTAATGTGATACAATACAAAAATAAATGATTTATATTAATGTCATATATTACTTAAGGATAAAATTGAAATAAATTCCAGTCTTAAAAAATAGATTAATTGTAGTTGATTGCTACCTAATTACATCACATGGATAATTTTATTATTATTTTGTTAATGTAAATATGCTGAGAGAAGCCTTATTACCCTACTCATCCTACAGAGGTGACATTTGAGTTTCAGAAATTATGTATTTTGCCCAAGATTATACAATCTGAATTTGAGCCCAGTTCTTTATGCTTGCATAGCATATATAGTACTCTAAATGCCATGAAGATTACCTTTCAACAAAAAAGTGTCTGTTGGGGCTGGTGCTGTGGTGTAGCGGGTACAGTCGCTGCCTGCAGTGCTGGCATCCCATATGGGCACTGGTTCGAGTTCTGGCTGCTCCATTTCCAATCCAGCTCTCTGCTGTGGCCTAGGAAAGTAGTGGAGGATGGCCCAAGTCCTTGGGTCCTTGTACCCACAAGGGAGACCCAGAAGAGGTTCCTGGCTCCTGGCTTCGGATCAGCACAGCTCCAGCTGTTGTGGTCAATTGGGGAGTGAACCAGCGGATGGAAGACCTCTCTCTCTCTCTTTCTCTCTCTCTCTGCCTCTCCTTCTCTCTCTGTATAACTCTGGCTTTCAAATAGATAAATAAGTCTTTTTAAAAAGTGTCTATTAAGAAAAAGATTGTGATTTTGCTGAAATTCAGAACCCTTCATAAATTAGTAGAATGTAGTCCAAAACTGGTATTATTTTAGCCCTGATGTTTGTGTTCAAGAGCTAACAGTTGGCTATGTATTTGTATGTGTTAGTCTATCACAGGAGAAAGGAAGAATTATTTTGAACACATGTTTCAATAGATTGCTTGACAGTTAAGAGAACTAAAGGATGGAAATCAGTGTGAGGTAAATACTGGTAAGAAAGGAAAATAAAACAAAAACCTTTCAACAAACAAGGTTGCCCAAAGATGTCAAAGTTCAGGGGGAAACAAGAAAACAGTTCTAGAGATTTTAAAAGCAATTTAGGTCACCTTTTCTTCCCTCTGAAGGAAGATCTAAAATTCCTTCCAACCTTTGGATTTTATGATGTCTGTTTTATTGATAGAATCTCAAACTTTATCCCATTGATTCATTGGACAAAAGCAATGCCAAGAAAAGCAATATTCTTCTTTTTAAGTGAAAGTGTATTGTTATGAAAAACTAAATTATCAAAATTATAATTTCTTTAAAGCTTAAAAGCATTACTATTTGTGATACATCCTAGCTTAGGAATTTAGGGAGACATTCTTGGTGAGTAGCAAGTTCATGCATGACAATGTCAAGGTGATAGCACTTGTGCTAATATGGTTCAGCTGTGACTGGATAGTGTATTTAAAGGGTTGTTTCCCCTTTTGTAGCTAGAGCATTCACTTGACACATTTGTTTCATAACCTGCTTCTTTGGCAAGTCTGGTTGCCTATAAATAATAATAGGTACTCAGAACTCCATTCTTACATCCTTCTAGGGCATAATTTGCCAAATTAAAATAGTTTAATTATAAAAATATAAAAGAAAAATGGTGTTTTACTGTAAAACTACTTGTCTATAGTACTCTGAGATCAAATGAGCAGTGGCCACTTAATAGACCTCTGGGCTATGACATTGTTGCCCAGTTAGAGTTGTTTTATAGGGAAAAAATTGGGACTAAGTTCTGAACATGTAAGGAAAAAGGGTGCAGATCAGAGAGGAGACAGGGTATGAACTCATAGCCAGATGGAATTTATTCAAGAAAAATAAATTTGTAGAAGTGAATGACCAGCTGCCAGTGGGCACACAGACCAAACATGTGGCAGAGGACCCAGACCCCAGCACGTTGGGCCTTTTTAAATCTTAGGTGGGCTTCAACAGATGCAGTGGTAAAAGGTAAGTTCAGATTTGATCTCCTTTCGGGCAAGAAGCTAGAATGGTTGAAGCTTGTGTCCTTGTTGCATCAGTATATGCAGGTTTTTATGCTATCATATCAAATACAGAGGAAATGGAATGTAACTTAATTAGTGCACATGTCTGTTGGTTAACATAATTGGAGTAAAGCTTTGATAAATAAATTGCTTCAAATTTGTTAAGAGAGAAAAGAAGGGTGGAATTATTTTCAGAATTGTTGACATATATTGTGCCTGGGCTTGCTGGGCAGGAAAGGTTATTGTATGGAAAAGGGGTACAGAACAGAGAGGAGACAGGAGACAAACTCACAGCCAGAGTGAATTTATTCAAAGAAAATATATAAATTTGCAGGGGTGGGTGACCAACTTCCAGCATGCACACAGACCAAACACGTGACAGACCTCAGCAGGCTGGGCTAGGAGTCTTAAGGGGATCTGGGAGCAAGAGACAGGGGTGAGTTCCTCCATCTAGGTTTGGCTCTGGGCTTTTGAACCTGGAAAAGAATGCAGGAGGTGGGGCGGGAACAACACCGGGTATGAGACTGAATAGATCTCCTTGAAAGAATGCAGGGATTAAGGGTAAATTCTGGGAATTCAAAGGATGTAGGGGTAAAAGGTGAATTTGGATTTTATCTCCTTTTGGTCAAGAAGCTAGAATGGCTAAGGCTTACGTCCTTGTTCCATCAGTTAGACTTATCTTTGTCAGATATTTTATATATACACTATGTAATACTACTCAGCCATAAAAAAGATTGAAATCCTGCCTTTTGCAAGAAATTGGATGCAACTGGAAACCATTATACTTAGTGAAATATGCCAGTCCCAAAAAGACAAATGTCATATGTTTTCCCTGATTTGTGATAACCTAAAAAGAAATAATACAGGTGAAGATACAGTATTTATTGTGTCCTGGGTTTTCACTGTAGTAAATAATCTAGCCTTCAGAGTTTTTCTTTGACAAGAAAATGGTTAAAAATGATAATCATGCTTGCCTAAGATCTCATTTTTGTGTATAATCTAAGAATAGCCATTAAATGTAAATTGGGTAAATGTAAATGAGATAAATGTTTCTAAATATAAATTCAAGCACTCAGCTTTGTAAATTCTACAAAAGGTAATATATTTAGATTTATTAGCAAATATGTTTTCATAATTTGTTGATATATGACAAGCAGTTTTTTTTAATGATTTATTTATTATTTTGAAAATCAGAGTTACACACAGAGAGAAGGAGAGGCAGAGAGAGAGAGAGAGTGAGAGACAGGTCTTCTATCCGATGGTTCACTCCCCAGTTGGCCTCAATGGTCGGGGAGCTATGCCGATCTGAAGCCAGGAGCCAGGAGCTTCCTCTGGGTCTCCCACATGGGTGCAGGGGCCCAAGGAGTTGGGCCACCTTCCACTGCTTTCCTAGGCCATAGCAGAGAGCTGGGTCGGAAGTGGAGCAGCTGGGACTCACACCAGCTCCCATATGGGATGCCGGCATTGCAGGCAGCATCTTTACCTGCTATGCCACAGCTTGACAGTGCTTATTATGAAATGATGCTAAACTTTCTATTTATCTAAGTATGTTGTTCATGAAAATAATCTAGAGTTTATTTATAAAATTTATAAAAATCTGGTGGTCCTGGTCATGTTATTAGTCATGATTATTATCTTAATGAAAAAGTGAAAAAGGACCCAGGGACCTTTCAAAGATCTTTTCTTTCCATATTATTATTTTTTGTTTCTGTTTTTAGATTTATTTATTTATTTTGAAAGTCAGAGAGAGATAGTGAGCAAGATCTTCCATCTGCTGGTTCACTCTCCAAGTGGCCACATTGGCCAGGAGGAACCAAGAGGAAACCAGGAGCCAGGAGCTTAATCTGGGTCTCCCACATGGATGCAGGAGCTCAGGTACCTGGCCCAACCTCCACAACTTTCCCAGGCACATTAGCAGGAAGCTGGATCAGAGGTGGAGCAGCCAGTTTTCCAACAGGCACCCATATGGGACACCTGCATTGCAGGTGGTGGCTTTACCCATTAAGCTACAACACCTTCCCCAAAGATCTTTGAGACCGCCCCCTTCCAACACAGATCAAGAGGCCTAAAAGAGACAGAGCTTTTGTAAAACCCTGCAGTTCTTTATAAAATGTTCTATGCCATGAATATAATTCACTTCTTGTCGACTGCTGAGTTGTTATAATTTAACTGTGGTTATTTTAATTCTTTTTTTTTTATCAACAGTTGTGATTCTTCAAAAACATTTGCAATCAGATTCATGGAGAAAACTCCAATAAATATTCCTGAATACATGTTTCTGACAGCTTAAAGATCAGTAAATAAGATAACAGTTTCTAGAACTCTGATAAAGAAAAAAAGTGATGGATTCATAAATTTGCTAATGGAGATCAAAGACAACAATTAGCTACATGAGACAGAATGAATTAATTAAAGTTTCAAGTTTCTATGTAGTTCATTTAAAACATTGTTCCTTCTTTACTTAAATGCTTCATCTTCTAGGTTCAGGGAAACTTTTCCCGAGATTTTCCATGATTTACAAGACTTTAGTAAAGTATACTTTTGTAAAGAAAAGTGAAAGCATTTCTCTTTCTCCCCCTTGTCAAATCATCCAAAATTCAAAAACTGTTTATGAATATTTTTTCCATGGCAATGTTATTGTTTCTATGAGTTCAGTAAGAATCTGTTCTCTTCATAACAGGATACAGTCAGAAACCTAAAAATTATTGACAGAATGCATGGCTTCAAGAAATCCTAGTCTTCCAGTGAGTAAATAAAATTATCCCTTCTTAGTTGGCCCTGAAAAGTCAAAGGATTAGCAACTATAATTAAAAAAAAATTAAGTATCTTCAATTGGCTTCTTGATGTTGAGAAATTTCTAAGTCTGAGATTACTATATGGTAAATCAGCTTTTTCTCACTGTACTTAAGCAAATAGTCAATCTTCAAACTATAATACACCTGCTTTTAGTTTGTAGCTGTTGGGGATTTTTAAGATGCAAACTTGATTTACATTCTTGTTGGTTTTCCTTTATGTTTTCCATTTTGAAACTTTTTTAAATAAAGATTTATTTATTTTATTTGAAAGTCAGAGTTACAGAGAGAGAGGAGAGGCAGAGAGAGAGCGAGCGAGCGAGAAAAAGAGAGGTCTTCCATCCGATGGTGCACTCCCCAGTTGGCCGCAACGGCCGGAGCTGTGCCGATCCAAAGCCAGGAGCCAGGATCTTCCTCTTGGTCTCCCACATGGGTGCAGAGGCCCAAGGACTTGGGCCATCTTCTACTGCTTTCCCGGGCCATAGCAGAGAGCTGGACAGGAAGTGGAGCATCCAGGTCTCGAACCGACTCCCATATGGGATGCCTGTGCTTCAGGCCAGGGCGTTAACCCACTGTGCCACAGTGCCTGCCCCCCATTTTGAAACTTTTTTTAAAAAAGATTAATTATAGTTATTTGAAAAGTAGAGTCATATAGAAAGAAGGACAGACAGAGAGGGAGGTCTTCCTTCCACGGTTCACTCCCCAAATGGTCACAATGGCCAGAGCTGGACCAGACTGACACCAAGAGCTAGGTACTTTACATGGGTCTTTACATGGGTTGCAGTTGACCAAATCATTATGCCATCTTCTGCTGCTTTCCCACATGCATTAGAAGGAAGTTGAATTCGAATTGCTTCAGCAAGGACTTGAACCTGCACTCTGATATGGAATGCCAGCATTATAGATAGCAGCTCAACCCACTGCACCACAATGCCTAACAAAATAATGTTGGCTTGTCACTTTGAATTGATGAATCACCTATAGAGTTGATAGAGTTAAATTTAACAATAGAGTCCAGGAAAAATTAGTCTATGAACCATTTTTTATAAAATCTTTTTGTTGGGGCTGGTGTAGTGTCACAGCAGGTAAAATCAGTTCCAGAGATACCAGCATCCCATGTGGTTGCCTGTTTGAGTCCTGGCTGCTCCATTTTCAATCCAGCTCCCTGCTAATATGCCCTGGAAAAGCAGCAGAAGATGGGCCAAGCGTTCAGGCTCCTAACGTCCATGTGGGAGACCCAGAGAAAGCTCCAGGCTCCCGGCTTTAGCCAGGCCCAGTCCTGGCTGTTGTGACCTCTTGCGGAATGAACCAGTGGATGGAAGATCTCTCTCTCTCTCTCTCTCTCTCTCTCTCTCTTTCTCTCTCTCTCTCTCTCTCTCTCTCTCCCTCTCTCTCTCTGTAACTCAACCTTTCAAATAAAGAAATAAATCTTGGTGGAAAAATGTAGCTTTCAAATGTAGCCAAAAGGGTTTTTGACACTGAGTCCTGGTCTTACTCAACTCCTGACATGGGACTAGATCAAAGTAAGAACCAGACCAGGTCCTTCTTGGCAACAAGGGACAAACAGAACCTAGCCACAAGCTGACTTATCAGTGATATTTTTACAGAAAAGATCTTCATCACAAGGAAGGAATAAAAATCAAGATGGAATCATTTGTGTCAACCTTAAATAAAATTATTTAGAGCCAAGAGATAATGAAGAGAAGGTTGTTAGACATGATTAACTGATAGTAATTTTCACAAAGGGTTGCCAGAACTACAACCTCTCGTGAGTATCACTATTTCAAAAGAGAGAGGCTAACTAGATATGTTGTTTGGTGTTCTCAGAGCTACTATTAGAATCTATATACAGTACCCACAGGGAGGTGCTAAGGAAGCTTTTCAATCTCTTGGAACATGAGAATCAAAGATTAGGATTGGGAATATTGACCTGAAATTTTGTAAAAATGAAAAGATTGCTGGCATACTTTTCAAAAAATCTAGATATTGTCACACATCCACATCATTATATTTACATCAGCCACATAGCTCCCAGACACCTCTGGGGAATTTATACATGGCTGGTTAGAACTTAATAAGCAAGTGTATTCCAACAGGCTGAACCTGACTGATGTCCCTTTCTTGGCTCCAGATCAGAAACTATTCATGGATAGAAGCAGTTGCATCAATCAGAAACATCAAAAGGTTGATGTACAATAGTAACTCTCCAGGAAACTTTGGAAACCACAGCATTGCCACCAGGTATCTTGGCGCGTAAGATTCAATTCATAGCCTTCATCCATGCCTTATACCTTAGAAGAGACTAGAGTCTAAACATTCATATGACTGTAAGTGAGGAAAAAAGAATGTTGATTGTCTGGCTTCTCTCGAGGTAGATAATAAGATATAATTTAGATCTCCTTTGGATTCAAGAAACATGGGGGAAAATATACAAAGGCCTCCAAATTGTCCAAATCCGCTTCATAAATGGACCAGATTTGTCTTCTACAGGCATGGTCTCTTGCTATTCTTCTTTGTTCCACAGATAGGACTGAAGTGTGTGATTTTGCACTTTAATATACTGATAAGTTCTACTCAAATGTGCCTTAAACGTCAATGCCAGAGGATGGTCCTGGTTAAATATCAAAATATTTCTAAAGAGAAAAGCAGTTCTCCAAAATCAAATGGTTTTGGATGTCCTTGCAGTCACAAAGAGAGACTTGTGCCCTCATTGAAACAGAATGTGTAGATACAAAAATTCTGGAAACATTTGCTTAGCTCTCCAAGTTATACAAACTCATATTAATGCTATGTCTGACCCCATCCTAATTCTTTTTTTTTTTTGACAGGCAGAGTGGACAGAGAGAGAGAGAGACAGAGAGAAAGGTCTTCCTTTGCCATTGGTTCACCCTCCAATGGCCACTGTGGCCGGCACACCGCGCTGATCCGAAGGCAGGAGCCAGGTGCTTCTCCTGGTCTCCCATGGGGTGCAGGGCCCAAGTACTTGGGCCATCCTCCACTGCACTCCCAGGCCACAGCAGAGAGCTGGCCTGGAAGAGGGGCAATCGGGACAGAATCCGGTGCCCCAGCTGGGACTAGAACCCAGTGTGCCAGCACCACTAAGCGGAGGATTAGCCTATTGAGCTGCGGCGCCAGCCTCCCATCCTAATTCTTAATCAAATGTTTTACTCCGGGTTTGGGACTGGAAGTCACAGGTGTCAGAAACTAATTTTTCTGGTTTGCATGGGAAGATTAGTACATTGTTGCTTTTATTGTTGCTGTGGAGTGATGCACCTGCAAGATAAAGCAAGATGAAGACTGAATGGGCTGGGGCTGGTGCTGTGGCACAGTGGGTGAGGCCGCCACCTGCGGTGCCAGCATCCCATATGGGCGCCGGTTCTAGTCCTGGCTGCTCCTCTTCCGATCCAGCTCTGTGCTATGGTCTGGAAAAGCAGTAGAAGATGGCCCAAGCCTGGGGCCCCTGCACCCACATGGGAGACCCAGAGGAAGCTCCTGGCTCCTGGCTTCGGATCGGCGCAGCTCCGGCTGTTGTGACCAATTGGAAGACCCCCCCCCCCCTCAATCTGCCACTCTTCTCTCTCTGTAACTCTGACTTTCAAATAAATAAATAAATCTTAAAAAAAAGACTGAATGGGCCAAATCTTATCATGATGAAGAAAATCTCAGTTAAACCTAGGACTAGGAACTTTTGTGAACACATCATTTGCAGTCCTTCCAATCCTCCAATCCTGACAAACCTTTCTTTGTCAATAACAGCAGGAAGTAGCCATCATCACACTGACTCCTGCAGGATTGAAGAGCAACAAGAAATGGAGGTGCGGATTGGAAATGAGACCTTATATAATGTCTTGTATGCAGATGCTAGATACCATCAGGTCCTAGTCTTCCATGGTATCCCACCTCCCTCCCTTAGCCTAAAGTTTCCTTGTCCTGCTTTCATGATCACAAATAAATGTCTTACTAATATTACCTGACTGACTGGGCCTACAGGGTCCCTAATTACAGGACTCATGGCATTAGTTTATTTCTCCATTGACAACATCTTGGTGCACAGTCTCATCTTGAGGGATTTCTTTTCCAGGAAACACAGGCTCCAAGTTAAAAACTATCACCTTCACAAAGCTTCTAGACTGACTGAAGTCCACATTCCATCATCAACATTCCCTTAAAAAAATCCACAATTTCCCAGGAAATCAAAGGAGGACTCTGGGTACTGCTGACCAACCAGGAACTTGGACATGACTTGAACATCCACCTCTCATCCTCAGCTTGGATCTATAAGACTCTAACTCTAACCCCTCAGGGAACCCAGGCCTTAGGCAATAGCTATCTGACACTTTGCTCTGTGCTTTCACCACACTGGTGTCAGTAATTGGTTTGCTGTGCATTGGGGGTTCCATAGCCATTCCTCCAACCAGTTTTCATGACACTATCCTCACAACTTTCTTGTAAATTTAAAACCATTCCATGATTTTAAAAAAGTGCTTACAAATCAAGTCTTTTAAAACTTGTATTTAGTCAAGCTCAATTTATCCAGGTAGACAATCATGTAGGAATTTGATCCGTGAGTCTTAGCTGGGCCTAATGCCCATTTCCCTTCACTTGTCTAAAAGACACGGATGTGACTTTAGATGAGGAATTCTGGGTAGTTAAATATTTCAGCATTCTAGCATTCCATTCATATCTTTTCCCCTCATGAGCCCACCTTGGACTCAATTGATGGGGCTGAAAGAATAAGGATGAGGAATAAAGATTGGGATGTGCTTCTGTTAAGTCTACGTTTCTTTGAAAAAAGAACCAAAGGTGCTTAATCTTACTCCCCATGTGCTGGTTTGGAAAGAAGTTAGAAATCTCAGAGTGAGCTGAGAACTCAAAGTGGTCATTAGCAACTTGCACTGGCGTAAGGCTCAGGTGGACTTTTATGCAAAACTCTGGGCCCTGAACAAAGAGTGGTATTTCCTTATATATGGCTTTAGCTTCTTTGTCTCCTGTATATGGCTGCATGCATACATTTGATTGGCTTGTCTAATGTTACATGGCAGCCCTAGGAATTGATGCAATACTAGGCATGCATACATGGTGACTGGTGATGTTTTTTCCATACACATACTGAGCTTATGCTGTCTAGCAAGGGCTAACACCATCCCTCAGTACTAACAAGCAGGAACCCAAGCAGACAGTACCTTGACAGCAAGCAGATAACAACTGCATTTCATTGCCTGGACAGGTTCCTCCCTTTTTCTTCTTCTCACCTTGGGGAGGCTTCTACCACACCTTTAACCATGTTAGTTAGAAACAAGTTTAATTAACAGAGAAAGGCCTCCACCGCAAAAGCATGTATTGTGATACGGGATGTAGGTATCCAAGTCGGGGCTCCACTTGCTCTGCCACAGCACTCATTTCTACCCAGAAAGTTTTTCATTAAAAATAAAATAGGGCAACTTTAGAAAACCTTGTAGACATTCAAGTCTATACAATAAGTCATTCTTATTATCGGTCGGTACGAATAGCTTCGGCTGCTCTTCTTGAGGTATACCATTATTACAATGAAAGAGAAACATTCTCTATTTAGACCGGTATGAAAGACTCAAATAACTGAAAACATGCCTGTTGTTGCAAGGAAATGACACACCTATTCAGGCTAGATAAGTGTACCACAAAGGAGGTCAAGAAAATCCCCGTGTCGCCAATGTGTGTCTTCAAGGGTGGCACTTTCCCTCCAGTTCTCCTGCAAGTGTGTAACTTCTCTCACAGGTAAATGCTTTCCAAACAGGCTACATTCAAGTCTTCAAAGAGGAATTAAGAGAGTTTGACTAAAATGCAGAGAAAAATGTAGGAGAGTGAAGGCTACTTTCAGAGGGATAAAACCAGAGAGACTTTATTTGGGGGCCAGCTGACAGGTTCAAGAGACATATGTATAGAGGCCGGCACTATGGCGCAGCAGGTTAAAGCCCTGGCCCGCATCCCATATGGGCACCAGTTCGAGTCCCGGCTGCTCCTCTTCTGATCCAGCTCTCAGCTGTGGCCTGGGAAAGCAGTGGAAGATGGCCCAAGTCCTTGGGCCCCTGCACCAGCGTGGGAGACCCAGAAGAAGCTCCTGGCTCTTGGCTTCGGATTAGCGCAGCTCTGACCTTTGCGGCCAACTGGGGAGTGAACCATCGGATGGAATACCTCTCTCTCTCTCTCCGCCTCTCTTCTCTCTGTGTAACTCTCTGACTTTCGAATAAATAAATAAAATCTCTAAAAACAAGGAGGCATTTGTATAGCTGAGAAAGATGCTCTGCAGCTGCATTCTATTGTATTGCTCAGAAGGACTCCCGGGCAGATGAAAAAAATTGAAGGGCTTGGGCCCCGCAATTACGCACACTGTTTGTCTCTCCTTTCAGAGAAAAGCCCTGGCAGAATGAAGTCCACAGGGTTCTTTACAGTGTTCCATAATCAACCCTGTTTCCTGAGCAGATAGGTACTTTTTTATGTTGCTCCCTAAATGATTGATAGCTTGTTTCCGGAGTGAAGGGAAAGTGAGCAGACATGGAGGCTGCAGTGCACCAATGCTGTAGATGGTTTGTGAAGATGTAGAAAGAAAATACAATTGATAATATGCAATTTACCAAGAAAACAAATGAATCGATAGACGCTTTGAGATTGATTTCATGAAGGGCGAATGGAAACTCTCGTGCAATTCTTACGTAATATATTTTGAGATTTGTTAAAAAGTTATAAATGAGAGAAATTGAAGGATATTTGCAACGCTATGCATTTAGACCATAGCAGGGAGAAGCAAGCAAAGAACATTTAACAAATTTTGGTTCTGGCAAGCAAACATATCAGGCTCTACAATGTAAATTTTATGTGATATATAAAACAGGTGTTTACCCAGGGAATCCCTGCCTGAGAAAATACTTAAATATCAAACCCTTTGTTTAGGAAATTCTATTACTAGATATTCACCTGACAGAAATGTTTGCACCACACACAAAAGATGTGTATATAGGGATGGTCACATTGCAGTAATAAAAATGTAGAAACCACCTGAATGTCCATCAACGGAGAAATAATTAAATATGTTATAAGCAATCATATTATGGTATGCATCTGTCTGATTTAAAATAAAATACTGACAAGGAAAGATTGCTATTATATTATATAATATAGTGAAAGCAAGTAATAGTACAATATGTTTAGTATGGTGACATTTATGTAGTAAAATATATTAAACCATATGTTTGTGTAAATATATATATCTGTAATATCAAGTAGTACCTATTGAGTTTTCTTAGGGAAGATTAGCAAATCTTATAGTACATAAGAGTGTGAACTCTGGAGCAAATCCTGCCATTTACTAGCAATGTCACTTTTGGCAACTCATTTAATCCCCTTGTAATCCAGTTTCATCATCTGAAAACTGGATATAGTTGTCAGGACAGTTAGAGTAATACATGAAAAGTGCCTGACATAATTAAATGCTAAAAAATGTGCCCTAATTCTAAATGGGCTCAAAATTCCTTTAAGTTCCTTACATGTGTTTATTTTCATAGCTACTCCATGAAATAGCTTTTAGCATGATCCTCATTCTGTACAGGAGTACCTTCAAAGAGAATGGTGAGCCAACAAGGCCACAGAGCTCATAAATCTTGCAGATTATATTTGAATAAGTATTTTGTTTCAATAACTGTGTTGCTAATCATAACTCTATACTCCCAGTCTTTACACAAACACACACACACACACACATACATAAAAAGGTCCAGAATAATATCTGGTGGTGGTTAGCCTTTTATGAGCTGGGTAGCATGGCTGAAAAACTCTGTTACTTGGGGCCAGCATTGTGGTGTAGTGGGTACAGCTGCAACCTGTGACACCAGCATCCCTTATGGGTGTCGATTCAAGTCTCGGCTGCTGCACTTCTGATCCAGCTCTCTGCTAATGGCCTGGGAAAGCAGCAGAGGATGGCCCAAGTGTTTAGATCCCTGCCACCCACGTGGGAGACCCAGATGAAGCTCCTGGCTTTTGGTTTTGGACTGACCCAGTACTAGCAGTTGTGGCTATCTGGGAAGTGAAATAGTAGATAGAAGATGTCTCTCTGGGTCTCTCTATGTAACTCTGACTTTCAAAATAAATAAATAAATCTTTAAATAAAAAAAGGATCTATTACTTTTTACTCAATATCATCTTGTGAGGATAATTCAAGTTTTACTCGTGTGATTTAAATAATAAATTAAAAAGCATTGTATTACTAAATAAAATGTATCAAATGCAGTTGCCTTTACATGTTAATAAAAATTTAGCAACTCTCATATATCACATGACACCACCAAGAGTTAAATAGCAATGCAGAAAATGATAGAAGATACTTACAATACATAAATCTGATATACTAGTACTCAAGAAATATAAGGAACTCTTGCAAATCAATAAGAGTGCAAGAAAAATGGGAAAATCAGCAAAATGTTTGAAATTGAATTTTACAAGAGAAAGCACAAGTGGCTTAAAAACACAAGAAGGTGCTTTTGAACTCCTTAATATCCACAGTAATGCAGAGTAAAACCACCATAAGCACATCGAGAGCATCAGTGGCTAAAGTTCTGCGTTTTGCTTTCTGTAAAGTGTTAACAAGCATGAGTTACTTTTTCTCTGAAATTGTTTTTCAGAAAGGAAAGTGGCATGGCTTTAAATTGGGTACGTGGACGGCTGCAATATTAGCTAAGTGAGTCATAATCTATTTGTTGGTTGCACACCAATGGTCTGGGGTAGCTCAAACCTACTTACCTGAAGGAGGGAGCACTGAACAGGTTAGTGAACTGTTCTCAAAAGGAAGCAATGGATATTTAGTTATTTAATATGTTTATTCTTTTGCCACAGACTCACTTAAAAGCTTTCACTGAGCTGCAATAAGTTTTGATTGAAGGCCCTAAAACTGTATAGAATGGCAATTTTTATGTGACCACCAGTGCATCATAATTCAGATAAATGCACACAGAATAATTCTTTGTTTCTTGAGTAAGAGTATATCATCATTACTCCGGAGTAATAATTTATACCCCAGTTGAAGGACACTGAGATCCAGATACTTCTGGTCAGCTTATGACTTCTGTTTGGCCATTAAATTGCACTTCAGTCTCCTCTTCTCCATTGACAGAAAGTGTGAGAAGTCTTCCTTCACGCTTGCATAACCTTTGCCATCAAAGCACTTTGCCAGCTTTTATTCTATCACTTCATCTATTTCTGACGTTTGCCATGTCTTTCTCCGTAAGTAAGAGTGTAGCTTATAACTAATGTCCCTGAAATCCCATGGGTACAGAATGCCTGATAATAAAAAGGATATTCTGCTATTTCATAACTCCCTGACACACTGACTGCCAGAAAGTTAAAGTAGAAGCAATGCTGGGTATTTAGGCCTTTTCATGCTGCAGATTATAGTGTAGAGACACAAATGAATTTCAGGAGATATTAGTTCTAGCCTAGCTCCCACTCTTCCTAGCTGTGACATCTTGGGCAGGCCACAAAAACTTTCTCCTCTTCAGTAAAACAGAAATAGGGTCTAGATGGTGACTGACATTTTCTAATATAAAAAAATCACAGATTGAGACTGGCATGGACTAAGCATCATTAAGAAGAACTAGATATGTTTAATATAATTTTAAAAATGTAATATTATTAAGGTTGATTGAAATAAATGTTCTGAGAAGAAGAGTATTGAGATATTGCACTATAAGAAAGTTTTAGATTGAAAAAGGATAATTTCAGAGCTTTCTAAGAAAAAATAGTCTGTTATATACAACAAGGTACCAAGTTAGTCTCTTGAATTTCAGCTCTGCCTGTGCAACTAGGAATCTTTGTTGCCTTGAGCAAGTCACTCAGTTTCTAAATGAAAGGGTATTTCTAGATGATTATTAGGCTTCTTTTCAAAGTTACTCAGGATCTCAAATATTTGGATTTCAAAGTGTTCTGCTACAGCCTCCAAGTGGTAAACTTAGGAAGATCTTTGTCCAGTAATAGTTATGGCTTGAAGATCTGTTATGAATTTCACTTACCCATTAGAACTTGGAGCAGCAAATACCTGATCTTGATGAGAATCACTGTGTTGTTTCAGGAGCTATCATTCAAATAAAATGTCCTAATAAATGTAAATACTGATACCATGCTAGGGAGGGATCAGAAGATTAGTAGAAAGAAGACTGATTTGGAGACCTTATTTAAAATCAATAAGGCTGTGAATGAAGTAAAGGGCTGTGAAGCTGAGAGTGAAGAAGCCGCCTTTTGGCTATAGCCTACCAGCTTGAATGTCGCCAAGATGAATGATGGCTCACAGCTATTACCATCTGTTAGCTGCCTTGTGGCTTATGAACAATGAGTTAGCAGTCTCATTCCAAACCCAGATGGTAGAGAGTCCATCTCGCAAACAATGCCAATATGGCTGGCACAAAATGACACCCTCATTGGCATAAGCAATCTCCAGGATTGAATGTTCATATAACAACTTTTTGGTTTCCTTATGTAAGACTTTCCAAAAAATCCAGGCAAAATATCACAGGGAGACCAGATTCAGTGTCTTTCATGTGTAGGACTCACATTTAAAGACTCCATTGTGTCTTTTTAAAAATATTTATTTATTTATTTGAAAGTCAGTTACACAGAGAGAGGAGAGGCAGAGAGAGAGAGAGAGAGAGAGAGAGAGAGAGAGAGAGGTCTTCCACCGGCTGGTTCATTCTCCAGATGGCCACAACGGCTGGAGCTGTGCTGATCTGAAGCCAGGGCCAGGAGTTTCCTCCGGGTCTTCCCACAAGGGTGCAGGGGCCCAGGGACTTGGGCCATATTCTACTGCTTTCCCAGGCCATACCAGAGAGCTGGATCAGAAATGGAGCTGCTGGGACTTGAATTGGCGCCCATATGGGATGCTGACACAGCAGGCGGCAGCTTTACCTGCTGCGCCACAGTACCAGCCCTGCAACTCCATTGTGTTTTAAGACATGCTCACCACTTCACTGAATAAAACAATACTTTTAAAAAAATTATATACATTTGAAAGTCAGAGTCATAGTGATCAAGAGAGGGAGAAACAGAGAGAGATCTTCAGTCTGCTGGTTCACTCTCCAAATGGCTTCAATGGCTGGGGCTGCACCACCTTGAAGCCAGGAGCCAACAGTTTCATCCAGGTCTCCCATGTGGGTAGTAGGGGCCCAAGCACTTGGGCAATCAACCATTTCTTTTCCCAGGCTATTAGCAAGGATTTGGGTCAAAAGTGGAGCAGCCAGAACTTGAACCGGTGCCCATATGGGATGCCAGCATCACAGGCAGCAACTTTACCCACTATGCCACAGCACTGGCCCTTAAAACAATATTTCTAAATGATACTGGAAGTGAATGAAGTATAAATAAAGAGCTATGGCAATAACACCAAAGGATGTCTGCTGTAGAAGGATTTAAGCCAACTTATACCTGGCTGAGGTCATTTTGTTCTCATAAGCAAAAAAAAAAAAAAAAAAATTCTGAATTGTATAAAGACTAGATATTTTTCTAAATTATATTTTAAATGATCCAAAAACATTGATCATTACAGCAAATTGAAGTAAAGTAAAACTAGGTTGATTCCTTTTTTAAAGGTAATAACTTGGAAAGGTGAATAATCAACCCCCAGCTTTTCTATTTCATTAGTTCATATTTGTGTAGTTTTCATAAAATGAGGCATAAAGGCAACCAGATTGAAATATAAAAATGTGGGGCCCAGCATCGTGGCTCACTTGGTTAATCCTCCGCCTGTGGCACCGGCATCCCATACGGGCACTGGGTTCTAGTCCCGGTTGCCCCTCTTCCAGTCCATCTCTCTGCTGTGGCCCGGGAAGGCAGTGGAGGATGGCCCAAGTGCTTGGGCCCCTGCACCCGCATGGGAGACCAGGAGGAAGCACCTGGCTCCTGGCTTCAGATTGGCGCAGTTCCGGCCATGGTGGCCATTTGAGGGGTGAACCAACGGAAGGAAAACCTTTCTCTCTCTCTCACTGTCTGTAATTCTACCTGTCAAATAAATAAATAAATAAATAAATAAAAGAAATATAAATATGTGAATATGTTTCACAATACATTTTTTGTAAGTTGATTCTTAATTATAGTCACTGAGCCCAATTGTTCTCCAATCATGTTAGAGCTCCTATACCAACTTTTCAATATGGTATTTAGAGAGGCAGTGGCCAGAGTCAAGAGACAGTAGAGAAGAAAATAATGGAGAAACAATATTTTTTTGGTTAGAAATTTAAAAAGACTCTATATCAATCAAAAATCATCTCCTCATTTTCTGGATTGAAGGGATGACAAATAAAAAAATAAGGAAGTGGACAACTGGCTTACAGAATTCTCAATAAAAATCAGGGGAAGAGAAAAAAAGAATAATTTTTTTCCTTTTTCTTTTTTTTAATTTCTTTATTTTTATTTTTTTTTTATTTTTGACAGGCAGAGTGGACAGTGAGGGAGAGAGATAGAGAGAAAGGTCTTCCTTTGCCGTTGGTTCACCCTCCAATGGCCGCCGTGTTAGCGCGCTGCGGCCGGCGCACCGCGCTGATCCAATGGCAGGAGCCAGGTGCTTCTCCTGGTCTCCCATGGGGTGCAGGGCCCAAGGATTTGGGCCATCCTCCACTGCACTCCCTGGCCACAGCAGAGAGCTGGCCTGGAAGAGGGGCAACCGGGACAGGATCGGTGCCCCGACCGGGACTAGAACCTGGTGTGCTGGCGCCGCAAGGCGGAGGATTAGCCTATTGAGCCACGGCGCCTGCCATTTTTTTCCTTTTTCTAATCCATTTGATAAAGGTTCCTGAAACATCAAGAATATCAATCATATGATAAGGAAGATAATCCAAATACCATATATATTTAACAAAATTCACTTTTGTGTGGAAATTCTCAATATTGGCTTATATTCATTTGGGATGCTGGCACCACAGGCGGAGGATTAGCCAAGTGAGCCAAGGTGCCAGGCCCTATATATACATTTTTATACACATATTTTCAGTCATATACAGTTAACCATGTAACTTCTGTAGCTTCTGTGTTTCCTCTCAGTTAAAATTTTCTCCATCCCTAGATTATACAGGTAGGCCCATGGATTTGATTTTAAGAAATATTGTTTTACATTTAGGCCTTTAATAATTCTGGACTATTTTACATTTTCTAAAATCATAACAAAAATTATTTTCTTAAGATATTGCAAGCATACTATTTTAATTGTGTTTTTTCAAGAAATTTTAAGTAAAATTTGTCATATATTACATTTTTTGGCTATTGAGGTCTATTTCTGTGTTCCACTGATATTTTTGTCTATTTCTATATGAACATCACACATATTTCACTGCAGTAGCTTTTTTTAAACTTTTATTTAATAAATATAAATTTCCAAAGTACAGCTTGAATTACAGAGGCTTTTCCCCCCATAACCTCTCTCCCACCCACAACCATCGCATCCCACTCCCACTCCCATCCCATTCACATCAAGTTTCATTTTCAATTATCTTTATATACAGAAGATCAATTCAGTATATACTAAGTAAAGATTTCAACAGTTTGCACCCACACAGAAGCACAAAGTATAAAGTACTGTTTGAGTACTAATTATACCGTTAATTCACAAAGTACAACACATTAAGGACAGAGATCCTACATAGGGAGTAAGTGCACAGTGACTCCTGTCATCGATTTAACAACTGACACTCTTGTTTATGGCGTCAGTGATCACCTGAGGCTCTTGTCATGAGTTGCCATGGCTATGAAAGCCTTCTGAGTTTGCCGACTCTGATCTTATTTAGACAAGGTCCTAGTCAAAGTGAAAGTTCTCTCCTCCCTTCAGAGAAAGGTACCTACTTCTTTGATGGCTGGTTATTTCTGCTGGGATCTCACTCACAGAGATCTTTCATTTAGGTGTTTTTTTTTTTTTTTTTTTTTTTTTTTTTTTGCTTTCCATGCCTGAAATTCTCTCATGGGCTTTTTTTGCCGGATCTGAATGCCTTAAGGGCTGATTCTGAGGCCAGAGAGCTGTTTAGGACATCTGCCGTTCCATGAGTCACTGCAGTAGTTTTTTAAAGTCTTCTCTCAGGGAGGGTATTGGGGAGTAGTGGGATAAGCTGTTGCTTGGGAGGCTATATAACATAGGAGAGTCCTCACTACCCTGCTTCTGATCCAGCTTCTTGCCAATGTGCCTGGAATGCAACAGATGCTGGCTCAAATCCTGGAATCCCTGTCACCCATATGGGAGACAAATGTGGGCTTCCTGAATCCTGGCTTTGGCAGGGCTGGGCCAGCCCTGCCTGTGCTAGGCATTTAGGGAGTGAACTAGAAGATGGAGGATCATTCTTTCTCTCTGTCTCTTTCTGTCACTCTTCCTTCCAAATAAATAAGTGAATCTTTTTTTTTTTTATTTAAAAATGAAAGTCTTACCTCACTTTTCTTCCTTTTCATTATTTCTTTTTCTTGATTATTCTTGGGTATTTATTCTTATGAATAAAGGTTTTTTAAAATGATTTATTTATCTGAAAGGCAGAGTTACAGAGGCAGAGGCAGAGAGAGAGAGAGAGGGAAAGAGAGAGGTCTTCCATCTGCTGGTTCACTCTGCAGATGGCCACAATGGCCAGAGTTGTGCCGACCCGAAGCCAGGAGCTTCTTCTGGGCCTCCCACGTGGGTGCAGGGCCCCAAGGACTTGGGACATCTTCTACTGCTTTCCTAGGTCATAGCAGAGAGCTGCATTGGAAGTGGAGCAGCCAGGACTTGAACCCCTTCATCACAACACTGTCACTACAAATAAAGTTTAAGATGACTTATCTACTTATGGAAAACTACTAGGATTTTAATCAGGATTATATCAACTTACATGTTAAGTGTTTAGAGAATTAATATTTTGATACAATTAAATCTTTCTTTTCTTAAAAAAGATTTTATTAATTTGAAAGTCAAAGTGACAGGGAGAGAGAGAGAAAGGGGTCTTCCATCTTCTGGTTCATTCCCCAAATGGCTATAACTACTGGGAGTAGGCCAGGAGCCTGAGACTCCATCTGGGTCTCCCACGTGGGTGTCAGGGGCCCAAGCACTTGAATCATTCTCACGTTTTCCCATGTGCATTTTCAGGGAGCTGGATTGGAAGAAGAGCAGCCAGGACTCGAACTGGCACTCTGATACGAAATGCCAGCATCATAGGTGGCCAGCTTAACCCACTGCCCTTCAACATTAGCCCCAATATTAAATCTTTCAATCCAAAATGTGCATTTCTTTCAATGTAATGTATTTTATTTCTGTGAATACATTTTTTTTTTTTACAGGCAGAGTGGACAGTGAGAGAGAGAGAGAGACAGAGAGAAAGGTCTTCCTTTTCCGTTGGTTCACCCCCAATGGCCGCCGTGGCCGGCGCACCACGCTGATCCGAAGCCAGGAGCCAGGTGCTTCTGCTGGTCTCCCATGCGGGTGCAGGGCCCAAGCACTTGGGCCATCCTCCACTGCCCTCCCGGGCCACAGCAGAGGAGCAACCAGGAAAGAATCCGGCGCCCCGACCAGGACTAGAACCCAGTGTGCCGGCGCCGCAGGCGGAGGATTAGCCTATTGAGCAGCGGCGCTGGCCTGTGAATACATTTTTAATGGGATAAAATTCATAAACATAGCATTCACCATTCTAAAATACATAATTCAGGGATTTTTTTAAATATCACAATGTTGTGCAAACATTACCAAGTCTCTAATTCTATATTTCCATCACCTCAAGAAGAAATGAGGAAATGCAATACTCCTCAATTCCTTCCTCCCACCATCCCTGACCACAGCTAACCTGGTTTCTATATATGGATTTTCCTATTCTGGAAATTTTATATGAGCAGAATCATATATGAGGATATTTCTAATGATTCATGGAAAAAACAGAATTAAGAATTAATAGGATAAGTTTATTTTGGTGCAAAAGAATTTTGAAGTTCATGCATAATTGTTTCATGATACCCATGTTCCATGACCTTTTTGAAGACCCTGTATATTATGTGGTGTTTTCTGCCTATCTTTTTCTATCTCACACAAAATCATGCTTTCCAAGTTCATCTATGTTATAGCAATTCATTGGATGGGTATACCACATTTTGGTTTGATGGAGGATAGGATTGTTCCTACATTTTACCTATTTTGAATAATGATTCTGTGGAAATTTGTGTACAGGTTTCTTCATGAACAGATGTTTTCAATTCTCTTGTATGTATATCTAAGAGTGGGACTATTGGGTCACGTGCAACTACTATGTTTAACTTTGTGAAGAACTATCGAAAGTTTTTTTAAAAACTTTTATTTGTGTTTATTTAAAACACACTATAGAGAGACAGAAGATTTCTCATCTGCTGGTTCACATCCCAAATGCCTGTAACAGCAACGGCTGAGCCAATCCAAAGCCAGAAACCAGGAAGTCAATCCCGGTCTTCCATCTGGGTGACAGGAACCAATTACTTCAGCTATCATTCTCTGCTTCCCGGGATGCACATTAACAAGAAGTTGGAATAGAGAGGAGAGCTGGAACTTGAACCCAGGGGATTGCAGGCATCCCAAGCGGCATCTTAACCATTATGCCAGATGCCTGCCCCCTACAACAGGTTTTTCATTGCAACTGCCCCATTATACACAGCCATCATCGATTTATTAGGATCCCAATGCCTCTACATGCTTTCCAGCATTTCTGGTTTTCTTTTCTTCCCCCATTACAGCCATACTAATGGGTAGGGAGTAGGATCTCATTGCTTTTGATTTGCATTGGATTAGATTTTCATTTCCTTGACAACTAATGATATTGAGCATATATTCATGTGTTTATTGGCAACTTGCATATCTTATTTAGAGAAACATTTATTTAAATCCTTTGCTCTCTTTAAAAATTGAGTTATTTGTCTTTATATTGTTCAAAAACAAATTTATGCACAAGTTCAGTATGTAGCTAATATTTCAAATTAGTGAACAAAGAAACTATTATTTATTAGGAAAATTAACAAGCCATGTCAAAATTTGGAGCTCAATACATACCTATTCTTTAGAGTTTTAAAAAAATCTTATATGAATTAAATTCTAATATTAAAACTAATCCATACAAGTATATTAAGGAAGTATAGGAGGATATGTTTATAACTTTGGAGTAGGGAAGATTTTCTAATAAGCAGAAGTCATTATATGCATTAAAATTTATTTATTTATTTTTAAAGATTTATTTTATTATTTTTTACTTGAGGGTCAGACTTACACAGAGAGAGGAGAGGCAGAGAGAGAGAGAGAGAGAGGTCTTCCATCCAATGGTTCACTCCCTAATTGGCTGCAATGGCCAGAACTGCACCGATCCAAAGCCAGGAGCCAGGAGCCAGGAGCTTCCTCTGGGTCTCCCACATGGGTGCAGGGGCCCAAGGACTTGGGCCAGCCTCTACTGCTTTCCCAGGCCATAGCAGAGAGCTAGATCAGAAGTGGAGCAGCCGAGACTAGAACCGGCAACCATATGGGATGTCGGCGCTTCAGGCCAGGACGTTAACCAGCTGCACCACAGCGCTGGCCCCTGTTTGTAATTTAAATAGAAAATAAAATTGAAAATTTGTTAAAATGTAGTTGAAACCTTTAGGATAAAGCATTGATGCTATAAATATATAAGCAACATTTATAAATCAATAAGTAAAATAAAATTTCTTAATAATGTAATAAATGTGCCAAATAGAATATAATTTAAATCATACTGCTATATTACAAATATATCACAAATATTAAATAGTAAAATATCTAACCGTGATATTTATTTTAATATTGAAATATTTAATATTTGAATATAAGTTAAATTATACCATAAATACAATATTATATGATGAATATATTATAAGTTATTAAATATGAGTATAAGTTATATTATATTTTAATATAATGTATAAACATATTTCCAGACAATTCCCAAAACAGTAAATGCAAATGTTCCATGAACTTAAGTTTCAAAATATTTAACCTCGCTTGTACTCAAATACATAATAATAAAAAATATGAGATTATTTTTGATTAATCATCTTGGTAAAGACATAAAGGAATGAACTATAACAACATGTTTCTGCATGAAATGTAAATTGATGTAACCCTTTTTTTAGGGCTATTTGCCAAAAATGTGTACAATTTTAAAATACATAATTCTAGTACAATGTCATCCTATGTTGTAAATGAACATTTGAACCAAGCACTACCACAATCTCAGAAAGATAAGAGTTTTCAAAATTTTCTATGTTCTTATAATGCTAGGATGGAATTATAGTAGAGCATTAAAGGCTCAGAATCCAGTCAAATATAAGCTAAAATGATGGCTCTGCCAGTTATGAGCTCCATCTGACTTTGTTAAATCACTCTGAAGTTTAATTTCTTTAGCTGTAACACAAACCATAAATATCTATTTTTGCATAATTAATATAATTTGGTTAAGTAATAATTGTATTGTACAAATTCTGAGTTGAATAGTGCTTCTCCAAAATTAAAAATGCCCACCCAGAACCTGTGAATGTGACCTTATTAGGAAATATGGTATTTGTGGAAGTAATCAAGTTAAGATGAGGTCATATTGAATTAAGGTGGACACTAAATCCAGTATGTCTAGTGACTTTATAAAAAAGGAAATTTGGTCACAGGTATCCAGACACACAGGAAAGAAGGCCAGGCAAAGACAGAAGCTTAGATGAGAGTGATGCGTCTGAAAGAAAAGGAATGCCACATATTGTCAGTGATAACCCACAGGTAGAAGAGGCAAGGGATTCTTCTGTAGAGTCTTCAGATTTTGGCTTTGCCAAAACTTTGATTTCAGACTTCTGAAAGTTGTGAGAAAACAGATTTCTATAATCTTAAGCCACCACATTTCTGGTATATCTGAATAGCAGCTCTAGTAAAGTGCTACACATATCAGACCCAGTACTTTGCCAAGTAAGAGCTCATTAGAAGCAAGCTACTGCTATTTATTGGTGACAGGATTCTTTCTTATACACTGTTTTATTTTATAGTTTTTACTCCCTATAATATAATTGGCCTTATTATTTCCAGTTTTCAAAAAACAGGTTAGTGTCAAAGAGGTTAAGCATTTTTCCATGAGTCACCAAATGAAGAAGTGACAGACATTTATTTCATATTACTTGATTAAAAATACTCGGTCTATTTTTTAAGCATCACTTGACATTAAATTCTACCCCAAATACTGAGAGACAGTATGCAAGATTTCTGCACTAAGTTTTAGACTGCCTATCATTCACTCTCTTAATCACCATGCACTTTTCGATCTCAATGCAAATAAGTACAAAACACGAAATTTCAGACCACAATAGAGAATTCCAGACACAGAGCTTCTATTGATCAATATTAAAGATTCTGATAGACAAGGCCTATAAAAAGTACTACTTCAGGCAACTGGTACTAAAATCAAAGCTACCACAAGATCATATGACCAATCATTCTTGTACCTATGGGCTTTGTGTGAGCAAATCATTTTTTCATTAGAAGAAAATAAGTTAGGCAAAGAGGTCAGATTCATGTCACTTCTTTACATGGTGAAGAGAAAGTATGGATCAATAGCTTTTAAAGTTATGCTAAGTTACTTACTGTTTCAATCTCTTAAGAAACTACATCTTAAAAGACCAGGAAAGAGGAAATTTAAGTCCAACATTCAAAGTCCATAAAATTTCTCCTGAAAAGTCAACTATGTTTCTTCTAAGTTATCATTCATTTTATATAACAATAAATGCATTGCTTATCTTCATGACTCATTCTACAAATAACAACACATTTCTACTGAAGGAAGAAGGCAGCTACTAGAAGGTGACCCCAGAGTTCTTTGCTACCTATAACTTTGCCTGAGAGGCCTAGAAAGGGAATGGTGCTTTCCCATCACTTGAAGACCAACTTTAAGTCTCTTTACCTCCACGAATCCTTCGCCAATGACTCCAGTCCAGGTAATTTTTCTCTCTTGTCTGACATCTTTTTGAGCTTGCCCTTAATGCACTTTCTTTCGTAACATTATTGTGTGCTTACTATGTGCAGACATTGTGTAAAACACATAGCACACATTATCTTATTTATTATTTACCAAAGGTGATGAAGCAGGGATTTGAGTAGACGCTCTTGTCTGTATCATGCTGGACTTCACACTGTCTCATATCTCTAGGGACACTATGCACAATTATTGTAGTACAGAAACTCAGATAAGAAAGCCTCATTCATTCTAAGATTTCGCAGAAGCAAAGAAAGAATTGCACTCAGAACAATTTTCACACAGCTTGGCACTGCTATAGGTCCCAAGCAAGCAGTCTAGAAATACTTGTTGAATGATAGATGCTTAGTTGGGAAAGAAGCATTCTGTAGTCGAAGAAATATTCTCATGGAAATTAAAAGACTATTTTCTTAAATACATGATCATATTTGTTTGATCTTAAGAAAATACTATCTTGCATTTCATCTTCTTTTCTGTACTATGAAGGATCAGATGAAAAGATCTTTCACATTCTTTCTATGTCTAACACTGAAAGATCCAAGTAAATGCCTGTTGCAAAGGAAAAGTTTACCCACCACAATCAAAGTAGGCGAGAGAAATATTTCAAGGGCATTTGGGACAACTACTTCACAGAAAACTGCATCTGCCATAGCTCCAGAGAAGCCTCAGTAACAGACAGAAATGAAGTAATACCTTTTAGGTATAGATGATGCACAGATGTGATTATTTCAAAGATGATGCTGAAATAGCCACCTGGTACGGCCGCCTGTTTCCCTTCCAAACTTTTCTTCATAATGTATCCAAAGTGGCTTTTCTACAGTTCCAGCAAGTCACATCACTCACCTGATTAAAACTCTTCATCAACTTTTCCTGTGCTCTTTGGAAAAAGAGCAATTCTCTAACGCAGTCTCTAAGATCTCTTTGGATCGGATATGTTTCTAAGACTCTAACTTCAATGTTCACCTCTGATTCAAAAGTTTTATTCTAGGCTTTAGCCATGTGCAACTTTTTTTTTGTAGATACCTGAATGAGCGAGAAAAAAAAATTTCTTCTGCTTGCTGGGCATTTTTTGCCAGATAAGGGTGACCACTCAACAAATATAAACACTGGGGTATATTACAGGTCAAAGAGCAATTTAATGTTCATAGCAGCAATATTTGCAATAACCAAAAAGTATAAACAATATAAATATCCATCAATTACTGGATAAATACAATAGAATATTATTCAGCCATAAAAAAGAGTGAAGCAATGATAAATTCTACAACAGGGATGGACATTTGAAAACAATATGCTCAGTGAAAGAAGTCAAGCACAAAAGGTCACTTACTGTACAATCAAATTCATAGGAAATGTAATAGGCAAATCCATAGAGACAGAAAGCAGATTAGAGGTTGCCTGGGACTGGAGAGAAGGAGAGTGAAGAATGGCTACTAATAGGTATATAGATGTTTCTTTTGCGGGTAATGAAATGTCCTAACTTGGTTTTTAGTGTGTGAATACTAAAAAAGTCCTTGCACATTTACAGCTATGTATTATCTTACAAGATCTTACATTAAAAAGAAGTTTGCCATTTGCAAAATCTTTTTACCTGCACTATCTCATTTAATCCTCACACAAGATAGGTTTTATTATCGCGTTTTATATTTAAAGTTTGTTTTATTTTCAAAAATGTTTATTTGTATCTTTTCATCTATTTGAAAGGCAGGAGGTGGGGAGACACACACACACACACACACACAGAGAGAGAGAGAGAGAGAGAGAGAGAGAGAGAATTAATCTTCCATCTGTTGGTTTACTCCCCAAAGGCCTGAAACAGCCAGGGATGGACCAGGCCTAAGCCAGGAGCCAGAAACACCCTCCAGGTCTCCCACATGGTTCACAGGGACCCAAGTACTTGAACCTTCATGTGCTGCCTCCCAGGTCCACTAGCAGAAACCTGGATCCAAAAGGCAGAGCAGTTGGGAATAGAAGCAGGCACTCTGATAGGAGTTGTGGGCATCCCAGTAGGTGGCTAAACCTACTGAGCCCCAGCACTTGCCCCAGATTGTACACTTTAAATAGACAATTGTGTGTGTTTGGGTTATATTTAAATGAGACTTAAAATTAAATTGAGGATGTTTTGAAGGTAATTATAAAAGATGCAGAGAGACAGGTGATTTGGTACAAATAAAGAACTAAACTTGAGCCCAAATGTTGGCACCTGAGCTTAGTGGCTACATGGTTTCAGTAAACCACTCTCCAGCTTTTAACTATAAACCTGACATAATAAACTTATACTATCCTGTGTGAGAATGAAATGAGATAGTGTAGGTAAAAATGCTTTGTAGACTGCAAAATGCCATTTAATGTAAGATCTGGTAAGGCAATACATAACTGCAAATGTGTAACTATTGTTATAATATATAGTGAATCTATAAAATCCAGTATTTCACACTTGCATTTTTAGTCCTACTCCAACAGGTCCCCATGATAATGAGAAAAATTAACTTGAGATGAGGAAATCATTTTTAATTATTCTTAATAGTATAAAATTATTTTATTATATTAGGTTGCTATTTCAGCAAGTGGCTTTTGTTCATGAGTCTCTGAGCAACTGCCTTTTCCTCCAATGCTAATACTCAAAGGAAGCAACTTTGTTCAAAAATATCCCTAGAAGATCACTCTACGAAAAAGACTTAAAAGCCAAGCTTTTTGTTTGACATTAAGGAGGCAGGGAAGAAAGAGAGGAGAAAGGATGCATCTTCCTTTAAGAATCTTTGCTGAGAATCATGGCGTGGGAGAGAGAAGCAAACATCTGTAGTGGTGATTTTTTTTTTTTCTCTTTACATCTAAAGGACAGCCGAAAAGCAATCTGTTGTTTGTATAGGAAAAATACTAGTAAAAGAGGAAGAAAGTACACTTGGGGGAACATCTGCTCTGAGAAACCACTTGAAAAGTAAGCGTGGAGAAACATTTGCACAACACATAGCAGATACCGTGCTGCCGAAAAGAAGACCAAATAATGCAGGATCTACATGCATAAATGCACGCACAAAGGAAACTTAAGTAGAAAGTACATTGACTATTTTGCTCTTTCCAGGAAATTACCAATTGTATTTTAATATTAGGCTGTATGAGTCACTGTCAGTAAAACACAGTGACCACAAACGTACCTGTTGCCTGAGCATGAGTCAACTTCCCACCTCCTCTGTGATGTGCTCATTTAAGTAGAGCAGAGTTGAAATGAATGACGTAGTCCCTGTTTTGGAGGGACTACTGGCTGACTAAAGGAGACACAGTCCATGTCTAAACAGGACAAACTAACATTTATAACACCAAAGTCATGAATGCAAACATGAGACATCACAGACAATAATAATTTTAAAAGATTACAACAATAGAACAACCTGGGCTGAATGGGACTAATCAATAAAGGTCAGCAGTCCTACCATGAGCTGCCTTTCAGATAAATCGAATTAAAACTTTTTTTGGATTGTTTGCATACACATACACATATAACAATAAATATTTAAAAATTAAGAGATTTTCCATAAGAATTCAGGTACTTGATTCCTCCTGAAAGATCAGATAATCAAACAGAATTGGGTCTGCATTCCCACATGGCAATGATTGACTTGCCCTGCATTGTAGTTGCCTGCTCTCGGTACAACCTGTATACGTCTGAACACCACAGTTCCCTCCACTCCACATTAATTACTGCTGCACTGATTGGTTAAGAAGATTGTAGTAAAGACAAATCAGAGCAGAAGCTCTCAGAAATCCATGTACATGAGAATGTTTGAGATACTGATCAAAAATACCATTTTCTGGATTGTACCCCAGAACTACAATCTCTCAGGCTGTGCAACTGAAATATTCATTTTTTTCTTTTTTTAAATTTTATTTTATTTATTTTTTTTATTTAGTGAATATAAATTTCCAAAGTACAGCTCATGGATTACAAAGGCTTCCCCCCCACAACTTCCCCCCCACCCACAACCCTCCCCCCTCCCACTCGCCCTCCCCCTCCATTCCCATCAAGATTCATTTTCAATTCTCTCCATATATAGAAAATCAGTCATTTTTAAGCTAGCATCTTCAATATTTCTTAGGTACATACAAGATTGAGAACTGCTGTCCTGGTCCACCCCCACTCAAATTCACTTACTTACTGGTAGAAGATTAATCTTAATCTAACTCTGACATGTCATTTTCTGCTCAGAAATCTTCAATGATTTCCCTTTATCTGCTGAGTAAAGTTCAAACTAGTCAGTCTGGCATACAAAACCCACCAGGATCTATTCCAAATCACTTTTGCATTATTTTTCAGCTACATGAATCTTTTATTCTTTTCACATCAAACTACTCCTAGCTCATAAGTGCCTCACAGTTCTCTACCTCAAGGCCTTGGCAGAGCTTTTCTTTGTATATGGAAATTTCTTTTTTCTATCTGCCAGTTAATTGATAGATACAAAGGTAGATGACCTGACTTAAGTTGGGCCAATCAGAATTTTTCTACCTTTTTTCCCCTAGGAAGCTGAAAACCTCAAGAGCTATGAGGTTCACGGGCTTGAACATGTGAGAGAGAAAAGCAGAGAAAGAAAGAGCTGGAACGGACTCAATCACCTGCAGTTTTACAAGCAATTGGATATGTGAAGCTAACACAAAGGATTTTTCTCCCAGAAACACTGGTATAAGGCAATAAATATTAATCTGTCATCAGGGGACCCATTTTTAGACTTGGATCTGCCATTAACTTACTGAGTGATCTGGCATCAATCAATCAAAATTTCTGAATCTCAGATTTCTCCATCTGTTAAATTTAGGCATGATACAGTCAACATAATTATTTCACAATGAAAGGGCATTGGATAATATATATTTTCCTTCTTCTTGAATATTGGTTAGTAAATGTCTCTAATAAAATCTGTCCTAAACCTCTGCCTTGTGATGTGAATTTATCCCAAGCATTGTTGAGTGAGTAGTAACTACAAAGAAACCTACTTTGTATAACAAAAGTTGAACCAAATGATGTAGTTTTCGTTCCTTTCATTGACTTCAGAGAATGAGCCATGGAAAACAACAAAACAAAAACTAAGAAAACAATAGAAGCCAAAAAAATAAATAAATAAAACCAAGCACACACACAGATGCTCAGTTGAACTGGAAGTGAGGTAGCTGCAAACTGTCCATTGAAAATGAGCCTGAAATTCAGAGGTAGACTAATAGAATGTAGTGGGGTTTCAGTGTGTACGTTCAAAAGTTCATGTGCCAGAGCCTTGGTCCTCAGTGTGCTGAGGTTGAGTGATGGTAGAACCTTCAAGAGGAGAGGTCCAGTGAGAGGATTAGGTCACCAGTGGCACCGCTGTCAGAAGAATGAAGGGAGTTTGCAGAGGACCTTTATTAGTTCTCATGAGAGTATAAAGCAAGGCCATTTCCTGCATTTGGTCCCTTGCACCTGTGACCATTGCTCTTTCTACTTCTCCATGTTGTCACATAGCCCAGGGGAACCTCCCTGGAGCCTGGATAGATGGGACTACTCATTTTTGGACTTTCCAGCTCCCAAAACTGAGCTAAATAAACCTCTTTTCTGGGCCAACATTGTGGCGCAATGGGTTAAACTGCTGCTTGCAGTGCCAACATCCCATATTGGAGTGCAGGTTTGAGTTCCGGCTGGTATGCTTCCGATCCAGCTCTCTGCTAATGTGCTGGGAAAGCATCAAATGATTGCCTAAGTCCTTGGGCCCCTGCCACCCCTGTGGGAGACCCAGATGGAGCTGCTGGCTCCAGGCTTCGACCTGGCCCACCCTTGGCCACTGCAGTTATTTAGGCAGTTAACCAGCAAATGGAAGATTTCTCTCTTTTTCTCTCTTACTCTTGCTCTTGCTCTCGCTCTCTTGCTCTTTTGCTCTTTTGCTCTCTCTCTCTCTCTCTCTGTCACTTTGCCTTTCAAATAAATAAAAATATATCTTTAAAAAACTAAACCTCTTTTCTTTATAAAGTACCCAGGCTCAGGTGATTTGTTATGGCAACAAACTATTGTCCCTGGGTACAAATTTCTTAATTCCCAAAAATGGTCATCTTCACTCAGCTGTTTTTAGGGTACCCTGAAAACAAAAAGATCTATTTCTAAATGTGGGTGCATAATCAATTTACTGAATGATCTGGAATAAATTAGTCAATATTTTTGATCCTTTGATTTCTCCATCTATAAAATTTAGGAATGATTCAGTAAAAACAATCATCAAAAATGAAAGGATTGGGAAACGTAGGCCTCCTTATTGAGTCTTGTTTTATAATCTTCAGTAATGTTTGCTTTTAACCTGTACTGTGTGATTTTATAAACAAGATTATATACATAAGATTAAGTTTAATTTGAAAAAGTATTCTATTTAAGAATACAGTGAGTACTAAGGATGATACGATAGATACATTTTTAAATTTTTGCTTATTTTAGTTATTTGAAAGGCAGGGAGACAAAGACAGAGGTAGAGACAGAGAAGGGAAAATGAAAGAGATCCTATTTACTGATTTAGTCCTCAAATGTCCATAAGAACTGGAGCTGGGTTAGCTGAAACCAGGATCCAGGAACTCAGTCTGGGTCTCTCATTTTTGTAGCAGGAACCCAGTTACTTGAAGTGATGCCACACATTTGTTGAACTATCAAAAACCATCCAAGAATACAAAATGTTTATATGCACATATATGAAAACATAAAAACCTATTTATGAGCACACTCATGCTTACACACTCACATGTGAGGGAACTTCAAAAAGTTCATGGAAAGTGAAATCATAGAGGTTTAATTTGTTGCAAATTTTGAAATTCACAGTTTTTCCAAAGCATGCATTTTCCATGAACCTTATGAACTTTTTGAAGACCCCCATGTGTGTGTGTATGTGTGTGTGAGTACATGTATCTGAGTCAACAAAATGCCAAAACAATTAAAATTTTGAAAATGAGGAGAAACATCAATTATACCTATTTTTGATACAGTGTTGAAAATCATCAATTTGCTCATCAGCAATTTATTTGTGACTGCTTGTAGACATAGTTTCCCATTTTAAAAAGAATAGAATATGTCACGTGTCTGTATCATTGCATGATGGCCTGAAGAAGATTCTGTGTAAATTGTACACCAAGTGTGGGGTGGAGGAGACTAGGTGCCTTGTTTCTCAAGAGTATTAAATTCAAAGCGTAAAGAAAGTATTTTAAAAAAATTCTTCCTTTTCTTTCTCTTATGGTTTTATTGATAGGCAACTTATAAAATATGCTAGTTCAAATGTTGTAATAAACATAGAATACTTTCAAGTAGATAATGAGGTATTTGAATCATCAAAGAATGAGAAGAAACAAAGAAAAGTATTTCCTAGGTTTTACCATTCACATCACTTTCTTTTTCTTCCACTGGCTTTATAATGATTGTGAAAATACACAAAATGATCGAAAACAGGGACATTAGGACTGGAAATCTGAGCAGCCTAAGCTAATCATATACAGGATGCATAAATAGAGACTTTTCTATAGCAGATTTTAAGTGACAAGTGCTTAATTAAAGAAAGGCAGCAACCAAAAGGAAGTTACTTTCCGTCCCAAAGCAAGTTGTGTTCTGTTATTTGAAAAGTGACAAAAACATTGATTGACCTGAAACATTGATTAAGAGCTGATTGCTCCAAGCAAATACTTTCCAAAGTCTCTCCAGTGTAGCTGGGAAAACTTTGGGGAAAAAAAATTTGGCATAGCTGAAAGGCTGCAAATTCTTTAAATAAACAATTTTTTTTAGAATTGTTAATTTCAAAGATATGTTTTGATCCAAGCAATTGGATCTCTTCATTTTGAGCTTTTAAACATGTGTCTTATTATGTGAACACACATAAAGGTGTAAAATTGAATAGCTACATATCGAAAGTAAATATTTTACATCCAGTAATTAAACTAATTTATTAGTAATTTTCTTATCATTATAAGAAAATACTTGACAGAAACAACTTATGAAGGAAGGTTTCTTTGGTTCACTATTTTGGAGGTTCATTGTCCAAGATCAAGTGGGCCCCATTGATTTGGATGCCTCATAAAGCCAGAGGATGGAAATAGGGGACAAATGAAGAAGAAAGATCACGTGGTGAATCAGGAAGCAGACAGAGACAGGGAATACATATCTGTCTATATCTCTATGTAATGCCACCATGATCTGATCACAGGGATTTCACCCCCAAAATCTGATCCAATCTATTTCCTGAAAGCTCCATTTCTAAACATCATAATTGGATTAAATTGTACCCTCTTAGTACCATTAACATAAGACTTTCAGGTTTAATCATCTCCATGAGTTTGGGAGTCAAATTCCATTCAAGCAACAGAAATTATTAGTAAATTTATAATTATTTTCTCAGTGATTTCAACATGAAAAAAATGCCTTTGTTTTGAGGGGAGTAGTGTGGATCTAGATACATTACACTTTTCAATGCAGATTAGGAATTGCTTACCACCAAATAGCTTTTATAATTCAGCTTCTACTTACTGAGGTAATTATATACTATGATGTTAATGAATGCTAGTTAGAATTGAGCCCAGAATCCCTTGACTGAATATATTGAATATATTCAAATTATTACACTATAGTCTGCCTCAAGAATAGTTTTCACACAAGTAGATTTAATTCTTTTTTCAAGCATGAGGAAAATCACACTAGTACATACAAACAAAATACTTTATTTCATGAAAATACAAACACCAAACTAGTATTTTGATTGAAATTCCATAGTGAAGTCTTATAAAAAGCCAATCTTACAGAGCAGCCTGTATTAATATCATAATCAAAACTTATACTAGGGGCAGGTGTTTGGGCTAGTGGTTAAGGCACTAGTTAAGATGACTGCATCCTATATCAGAATGCCTGGCCTCCAGTCCTGGCTGCACAGTCAATTCCAGCTCCCTGCTTATAAATACTCTGGGAGGAAGCTCGAGTGCTTGGATTCCTGCCACCCACATGGGACGCCTGAATTGAGTTTCTGGATGCTGATTTCAGCCCCAGCCCAATCCCAACTCTTGCAAACATTTGAGGAGTGAATTAGAGGATGGGAGCTCTGTCTCTCTCAGTCTCTCCATTTCTCTAATCAAATTTTAAATAAAAATGTAAAGCTTATACTGTATTTTAACAGCTTTATTGAGATATGATTCATATACCACATAATTCATCCATTTAAAATGTATAATTGAATAATTTTTAGCACATCTTGAATTGTACAACTACAACCCAATAAATTACTAAACATTTTTTTAAGTTTATTTATTTATTTATTTGAAAGTCAGAATTACAGAGAGAGCAAGAGGCAGAGATATAGAAAGTTTTCATCACTCTCTGGAGAAAACTCTCTACAAATGTAGTCGCTGACCCTCAGTCTTCTATCCTTCCAATCATAGGTAATTACTAATCTAATTTTGTCTCCACACATACGCTTTTACTGGCATTTTATATAGTTGGAATCATACAGTGTAATCTCTTTTGATTGGCTTCTTTCAATTAATGTGATGTTTTGAAGATTCTTCCACCATACTGTAGCATGTATCAGGACCTAATTTCTTTTTTAGACAAATGACAATCTGATTGTAAGGATATACCACATTTGTATTATTCATTCATCAGTTCATGGATATTTGAGTTGATTTCACTTTTGGCTATTATAAATTATAGAGTTATGCACATCAATGTAAAAGTATTTTTGTGGACTTATGACTACATTTCTCTTGGTAGATATCTAAGACTGGGATAGGACCAGAATTATTGAATCTTATGGAAATTTGGTAACTTCTTAGGAACTAAAAATTCCTTTAATATCAGCTGCTCTATTTTACATTGCCCACCACCAGAGTTTGATGATTCCAAATTCTCTATATCCATGTAAGCATTTATTTTCTGTTATTTATAATAGACATCCTACTTTTTATGAAGTTGATGTCTCATTGTTTTTGATTTGCGTATCCTTAATGACTAATGATGTTGAACATTCTATTATGTGTTTGGTGATCATTTTTATATATTCTTTAGAGAAATGACTGTAATTTTAAACTATTTATTTATCTGAGAGAGAGAGAGAGAGAGAAAGAGAGAAAGAGAGAGAGAGAAACTCCCATCCACTGGTTCATTTCCAAAATGTCCACAATATCCAGGACTGGGCCAGGCTGAAACTGGGAGCTGAAAGATCAGTCGTGGTCTCCCATGTTGGTGGAGGAGACCTAAGAACTTGCGCCATTTTATTTTCTCTGTTCTAGGGTGCGCAACAGTAGGAAACTGAAATCAGAAACAGAGCTGGGACTTGAATCCAGGAACTGTGATATAGGATGCAGGTGTCTAAAGTGTCAGTTGAAAGCTAGTTTAAATGTCCACCCCATGACTTTTTTTTTTTTTTGCCCATTTTCTATTTGAGTTATTTGTCTTTATGTTGTTTAAATGTAAGAGTTATTTGAGGCTGGCGCCGTGGCTCAATAGGCTAATCCTCCTCCTGCGGCGCTGGCACACTGGGTTCTAGTCCCAGTCGGGGTGCCGGATTCTGTCCCAGTTGCCCCTCTTCCAGGCCAGCTCTCTGCTGTGGCCTGGGAGTGCAGTGGAGGATGGCCCAAGTCCTTGGGCCCTGCACCTCATGGGAGACCAGGAGAAGCACCTGGCTCCTGGCTTTGGATCAGTGCAGTGCGCCAGCCGCTGCGCGCTGCCCTTGGCAGCCACTGGAGGGTGAACCAACGGTAAACGAAGACCTTTCTCTCTGTCTCTCTCTCTCACTGTCCACTCTGCCTGTCAAAAAAAAAGAAAAAGAGTTATTTGAATATTTGGGGTGTAAATTCTTCACCAGGTACAATTTGCAAACATTTCCTTCATTATCTCTCTCTTTTTTTTTTTTTTGATGTTGGCCTTTGAAGCACAGAGATGTTTAAGTTTAATTAATTCTAACTATGTTTTCTTTTATGATTTGTGCTTCAGACATGATATCTAAAAAACTATTGTCTAATTCAAGGTCAAATACATATCTACTTTTCTCTTAGAGTTTTGTAGTTTTAGCTATTATAGTTAGGTACTCTGGAATGGTAGTGGTTTTATCCGTCCTTTAGGTAAATATTGTTAGCATGACAGATTAGAGGTCATCTTTTTGACTCCCTTTCCATGATCAAACTCAAGTGTTAGGCTTCACTAATAGTTGACTCATTGCTCTATATTTTCTTAATGGAGGAAGCTCTTGACATCTGGCTTTGGATCAGCCCAGCTCCAAGAGTGAACAAGCAGATGGAAGACCTTTCTCTTTCTCTCTCTCTCTCTCTCTCTCTCCCCGTCTCACTGTCTGTAACTCTATCTCTCAAATAAAAATAAATAAAATCTTTTTTAAAGATTTATTTTATTTTTATTTGAAAGACAGAGTTACAGAGAGAGGTAGAGACAGACAGAGAGGTCTTCCATACGCTGGTTCACTCCCAAGATGGCCGTAATGGCCGGAGCTGCGTCGATCTGAAGCCAGGAACTAGGAGATTCTTCTGGGTCTCCCACGAGGGTGCAGGGGCCCAAGGACTTGGGCCATCTTCTGCTGGTTTCCCAGGCCATAGGAGAGAGCTGAATTGGAAGAGGAGCAGCCGGGACTAGAACTGGCGCCCACATAGGATGCTGGCACCGCAGGTAGAGGATTAACTTACTGAGCCACGGCTTGGACCCCTAGAATAGTGGATATCTCTTGAGAGGTATCGAAAGGGTGTAGAGAGGGTATTAAGGAGGCTTGTGGGATTTTAGAGATACTTTTTTTTTTCTGTCTTCTGTCTCTAGCTATCATCTATCATTATCTATCTTGTATCATGTTTCATTATCTAGTTTCTTTTCATCTATCAATCCTTTCATTTATCTTTCATTACTTTGTTTCCTGGAAAGGACCAGAAACTATTATCAACTCAGCAGTTAGCAAATAACTCTAGACTCCTTTAATTGTAGTCTTGAAATTTAACTTTCCACATGAAGGTACAAGGATTTTTTTTTTTTTTTTTAGAAAATAAATGATTCCAGATCTGGGGAAGGAAATGTAAAATTGAATCTTCTATATTGACCTTTACATGAATGATCTTGGAATATCTTGAGATACCAGAGAGAAAGGAAGCTATCAGTGATTGTGAAGACCATGTGAAAAAGACTTTATGTGAAAAAGGCTTTATGGTCTAGCATTATGGTCTATTCTAGAGAAAGTTCCATGCACTGATGAGAAGAATGTGTATTCTGCAACTGTGGGAGTAAAAGTTTTGTAGATATCAGTTAGGTAATTTGGTCCATAGTGTTGATTAGCTCTGTTGTTTCTTTGTTTTTCTGTCTAGTTGATCTGTCCATTAATGAAGGTGGGGTGTTGAAGTCCCCTGGTTTTTTTTTTTTTTTTCATTGTAGTCTGTGTCTCCCTTTAGATCCATTACCAATTCTTTTAAATAGCCGGGTACCCTGTAATTGGATGTGTATATTTTATTATAGTCACATCTTCCTGTTTAATTAATCCTTTAATCATTACATAGTGCCCTTCTTCATCTCTTTTAACAGTTTTTATGTTAAACTCTATTTTGTCTGGTATTAGGATGGCAACGCCTGCCTTTTTTTGCTTTCTGATAGCATGAAATACCTTTTTCCATCTTTTCAGTCTGCAGGTATTTTTGTTGATGAGATCTATTTCTTATAGGAAGAAAATAAATGGGTCTTGTTTTTAAATCCATTCAGCCACTCTGTATCTTTTAACTGGAGAGTTGAGGCCATTTACATTCAAGGTGACTATTGATAAATAATAACTTGGCTCTTTCATTTTTCCTTAAGTATTCCTATTGTTACTTTGGATTTCTTTTGTACTTTTACAGTGGGATTTTCTGCCTTCACATTCTTTCATAATGATGGCTATCTTTCTGTGATTTATGTGTAGCACATCCTTAAGCATTTTTTGTAAGGCTGGATGAATTGTGAAAAATTCTTTCAACTTCTGTTTTTATAGAAGGTCTTTATTTCACCTTCATTCATAAATGAGAGCTTTGCAGGACACATTATTCTGGGTTGATAGTTTTTTTTTTTTTAATGACTTGGACTATATCTCATCATTCCTTTCTAGCCTGTAGGGATTCTGATGAGAAATCATCTGTGAGTCTCATTGGAGATCCTCTAAAAGTAAGCTGGCATTTCTCTCATGCCCATTTTAGAATCTTTTCTTAATGTTTTGTAGTGGAAAGTTTGACTACCGTGTATAATGGTGAAGATCTTTTCTGGTCATGTCTGTTAGGATTTCTATATGTTTCCTCTACTTGGACATCCCTTTCTTTCTCCAAATTGGGGAACTTTTTTTGTAATTATTTAACTAAATAGGCCTTCTAGTCCATTCTCTCTTTCAACACTTTCAAGAACTCCCAAGACTCATGTTGGGTGATTCAATAGTGTGCCATGAATCTTCAACACTTTTTTTGTGACAGGTAGAGTGGACAGTGAGAGAGACAGAGAGACAGAGAGAAAGGTCTTCCTTTGCCGTTGGTTCACCCTCCAATGGCTGCTGCGGCCGGTGCATTGCAGCCGGCGCACCGTGCTGATCCGATGGCAGGAGCCAGGTGCTTCTCCTGGTCTCCCATGGGGTGCAGGGCCCAAGCACTTGGGCCATCCTCCACTGCACTCCCGGGCCATAGCAGAGAGCTGGCCTGGAAGAGGGGGAACCGGGACAGAATCCGGCGCCCTGACCGGATGTTGTGTTTGTGTTTGTGCTGTGAATCCACACCTTTCATACAGGTCCACAGCATTCCTCTTCCTCTTATAGGATGTCCTGCATGATTTTCTGTCCAATTATCCCCCCCTGAGAGTGTGTTTCCTACACTTTTTTCTATACTGTTTATCGCAAGCCTAGCACAGTGTGTCATTCCCTCATCTACCATTGTGGAATCTTCCCTTCCTTTATCTTTTAAGAACAGCATAACCTCAATTCTATAATCTAACACGAGCATGACAGGAAAGAAAATTTATAGGTCACTTATTTATATAGATGTAGAATATGGTAAAATATTAGCCAATTGAAATCACTGACATACTAAAAGAACAATATCTTATATTCAATTGAAGTTTATTTTTGTTATCCAACAGTGGCTTAGTATCAAAGAAATCAGTTACACTAACATAAAAACAAACCAAAATTTGGGCAATTCAAATGATCATCCTGATTATTAAAGAAAAAAGCATCTGGAAAAATTCAGCATCTATTTATGATAAAACTCTAAGCAAATTAAGAATGGAAGAGAATAAACAGTATGTGTTATCTACTGTTGTCATAACAAATTATCACAAATTTAGCAGCTTAAAACAACACAAATTTATTACCTCACAGTTTCTGTGTTCAGAAGTCTGGGTGCACTTGGCTCAAACTAAGGTGTTGGCAGGGCTTCATTCCATACTGGAAGCTCTGGGAAAAGATGTGTTTCCAAGCTCATTGATATTTTTGGAAGAACTCAGGTTGTGGTGATTTCACGACTCAGAAAATTATTTTCTTACTGGACTGAGGACTCTTGTTAGCACCTAGAGGCCTCTGTCTAGCCCTTGCAAACGGCCCCAGTGCAATAGTGTGCCAAACTTTACTATTGCTTATATTTTCTCCACATTCCATTTCTGCCGCATTTCTCCTGTCTCATTTTCCACCTTAGGAAAGTCAAAGTGTTGTGCTATTAAGGGTTCCTGTGGTAAGACTGGTCTCACCCAAGATCATGCAGGATAATAGTAATATTCACAATGTTGCTGTTTCCATTTTTATTGTAATGCATTTATGAGTTCAAGTGATTAAAGTATGGACTTGTTTGGGAACCATTATGCCTATCAATAGATATAGTGAATTCTTAAAATTTTATGTTGTCTTAGCGTCCTTTTTAAAATAAATTGGAATTTCTCATCCATCTTTGAGACAGTTTCCAATTCTCCATCACCTCCTAGTTCCTCAATTGATCTACATATTTATAACCAATGTTACCAAATACCTAGAGACCATGTCCTCTTGGGACAACTATATGTACTTGCCCACTGTCCTACTTTATAGAGACTTCACTGATATGTCAGAGTAACCACCTCTCAGAAACAGCATAAATCCATGGAACTTGTGCCTGCTTTCTTTAATCCCACCAGTTAGAACTCCTTACAGAAAAATTGCTTGAGTAGCACACTGGGTTCTAATAAAGGCTTTGGTCCATGGGTCCATCTGCCCCTTTCTCTTGCTCCCACATGCTGGTTGATCATGCATTTTGCCAAAGGTTGTCTTTTCTTATTGGCCCTGGGAAAGATGCTACTCTCTTTTATTTGAGATCTATCAGTAATACACTGTTCCTATTATTTCACGTGCTTTGTTAAGTTGCCTCCTCTGTATCTTACCTGATCAACACACCTGAACTTAACATTTTCCTGTTAGGACTTCCCTAGAGAATGGCTATCTTAGTAGAAATAAAGTGGACACAGGCCAGACAAGAACCACAAAAACCACAGAGACATCTTCTAGAATATTTGTCTTGAGAGGAACGAGAGGGACACCTGATCATGAGCTAGACATTTAGGCCTTAAGCCACCTACCAGGATAAAGACATTTAGGCCTTAAGCCACCTACCAGGATTAAGATTTATTTATTTATTTGAAAGTCAGAGTTACACAGAGAGAGAAGGAGAGGCAGAGAGAGAGGTATTCCATCTGCTGGTTCACTCCCAATTGGCCACAACGGCTGAAACTGTGGAAATCTGAAGCCAGGAGTCAGGAGCTTCCTCCAGATATTCCCACCCGGTTGCAGGGGTCCAAGGACTTGGACCATCTTCTAGTGCTTTCCCTGGCCATAGCAGAGACCTGGATTGGAAGTGGAGCAGTCGGGTCTTGAACTGGCGCTCATATGGGAAGCTGGCACTGCAGGCAGCGGCTTTATCCACCACGCCCCTCACCGGCCCCAAGATATCCCTTGAAAGGCACACTGTAAACATCTTGAACCAAATATCCTATCATATGATAGTGATATGCAATCAGAAATTTTGTAAACTTTTTCACTGAACTCAGAACTAAGACAAGAATTCTTGATATCCCCAATTGTATTCAGTATTTTGTACGCAGATCCAGGATGTCTAAGAAGGAAAGAAAATAATAAAAATAATACAATTTGGAAAGGAAATAATAACTCTCACTAGTTGTACATGGCATAATTATGTACCAAAAATATGAATAAGTCTACGTACAAATACTATACAAATCAATACACATTTCTCAAAAGAATAGCATAGCATATCACTTGCAGTAATGTAATATGGTACAGCAACCATGAAAAGCAGTTTGGAAATTACCCAAAAGGAAAAGCATAGAGTTATCTTAGGATCTAGTAATTCTACTCCTGGACATAAATCTGAAATGATTGAAAACAGGGACTCAAACAGACACTTGTGTAGCAATATTCACAGCAATACTATTCAAAATACCTAAAAGGTTGAAGCAATCCAAGTGTCATTTAAAAGATGAATGGGTTTGGACATTTGGCACAACAGTTAAAATACCACTTGGAATGGCCACATCCCACATCAGAGTGCCTGAGTTCAAGTCCCACCTCTGTTAACAATTTTATTTCCTACTAATACACATTCTGGAGGTAGTAGGTGATGGATCAAGCGGTTGGATCCCTGCCACCATGTTCGAGATCAAGGTTGAGTTCCTGGCTCCTGACTTTGGCTGAGCCTAATCATGATTATAGAAGGCATTTGGGAGTGAACCAGTGGATGGGTGATCTCTGTGAATTTGTCTGTCCGTCTCTTTCCTTTCAAATAAATAAAATGAATAATGTTTAAAATATATGAATGGATAAAGAAAATATGGCCTACAAATATAATAGAAGATTATTCAACCACATGATGGAATATAATTCTGAAACATGGATCAACCTAGATCAAACATGGATCAACCTGGAAGACGTTTTTCTAAGGCCAAAAAGGCAGGCACAAATGAGAACTACTGTGCAAAACCACTTATATGTAGTGCTTAGAATAATGGAATTCAGAGGGGCAGAAAGTAGAATGGTATTTTTTAGGGGCTAAGGGGAGAGGCTAATGGGGAAGTATTATTTAATCAGTATGGAGTGGTTGCCCACCAATGGTGAATATATTTAACAATGCTGAACAACATCCTTAAAAATGGATGGATTGAGAGCGGCAAGATGGCGGAATAGGAAGGGAGCACACTGATAGTTCGGGAAGACACAGGTTAATAAAAATGGAGATACTGCAGGATCAATGAAGAGTAGGGGAAGAAACAGCAGAGGAAACTCTTCCAGAACTAGTGATTCACAGTGGACCTGTGTGGAGAGCGTGGGAGCCCAAGTTCGGGACACCAGCGGCAGACTCAACACACCAGCACTGGAACGCGAGGCAGAGTGGACAGTGAGAGAGAGAGAGACAGAGAGAAAAGTCTTCCTTTTTACCATTGGTTCACCCTTCAATGTACACGGTGGCTGGCGCACTGCAACCGGTGCACCGCGCTGATCCAATGGCAGGAGCCAGGTGCTTCTCCTGGTCTCCCATGGGGTGCAGAGCCCAGGCACTTGGGCCATCCTCCACTGCACTCCCTGGCCACGGCAGAGAGCTGGCCTGGAAGAGGAGCAACTGGGACAGAATCCGGTGCCCCGACCGGGACTAGAACCGGGTGTGCAGGCACTGCAAAGAGGAGGATTAGCCTATTGAGCCGCGGTGCCGGGCAATGAGTTTATAATTTTAAATATGGCGACTTAAAGTCTTTTGTCATCCACAGTTATATATGATTTGCTGCTCATAAAACTAAAGTGTTGTTGGTTCTGTGTTTAGCTGTCCTGTAGGTTCCTATGGACTTTTTCCAGCCACTTCTATTGTATTCAGTACTTTGGGATGGCTCTGTAAACAGATGAAGCCAATAATGTATTAACAGTACCAACTGAGAGAAAGTATGGTTAACTGAGGTTACTAAAAACAAAAAGCAATTCAAATCAATTGGCAATCTACAAAAAGAGTTAAAGATTTTAAAAGCTATTATTAAAATTGCTATATTGGTCTACTATGCTATGTTATATGTGTGCGTACATATTGTATGTCCACATGGGAAAATTTTATTAAGAGTTTTATTTTAATTGGCTTATAGATAAGATTGTCCATAAATTTAAGCTGCTAAAATTAAACAAAGATACAATTTAATTTGTATGACCTGAATCTGTGTATCATATGTTTTAAACTTGTTGGTAGAAAGAAACTAAAAACATTTTATATGGTTGTGCTTAAGTTTACTGGTTAAACAAACTACACAATGTTAGAAAGTTAAGAGGTGTTTCCAAATACATGATTCTTAAAATTTATAGAAGGCATTGGACCTTCTGGTAAATGTTTTCTTAAGTTGTTATCTAATGGTTGAAACTGTTTGCTAAGTATTCGTGTAATATTGCTATTGTCAGCAAGCAATCTAGGACTTGCCCCCTCATTTCTCTATTCTAAGCCCAACTTATTCTTTCATTTCTCTATTCTCCTCAAGGTAGGAAACTAATTCTATTATGAAGGAATCTGTAGGACGCACAATTTAATCTTTAGACCTTATAAAAGAGATGGCTAACATTTTTCTGTAATAGCATAGTCAAAATAAGAACTTAAATAATAATCTCATAGCTAGATTTACTTCACCATCAGCGAAGTATACAGTAAGTAGAAAACACCTCCCTTTCAGACCAAAGGGAAAGAAAGTTTTAAAGTGAGAATATAATTTTCCTCATGGGCATTGTCTACCTTAGAAAAACTACTACAGAACATGCCTGTGACTATAGACTTGTAGTTCAGGCCACCGAAGATTAGAGATGGGACTTGGGCACTCCCTTGACTTGCATCCTCTGGTCTGCTTTAACACAAACCAGGAGGAAAAGAAAGCTAGGCATCAGAAGCAATGGGTGGCAGGCCTATTAATGGCTGATCTGTACAGTGATCTGTCCTCAAGGAGACCCAACAGGCCAGTCCACTGCAGTGGCTTTCAATGTGGTAAGCCTGGGCTTCAGCAGAAGTCAGCTTGTGAAGAGCCCTGGCAGCTCTGCCAAGAGTTGGATCACTGGAAATGACCTGCTCTAGAGTCGAAGGATGCCCAGGTCAGAGCCACAGATCTTATTGGCTCTAAGCTGAAAAGCCCTTCACTCAGCCCAACTTCCAAAGTGACCACTGCAGCTGAGGGGACGGCCAAGTAGGGTCAGCAACATTGCAGGCAGAACTGTAAATTTCTTGTTAGAGATGCCCCCTGCCTTTACCTGGCCAGCTCTCCTCCCAGGCCAGCCAAGTAATGAAAGTCAACAGAGTTCCTTCCCCTAGGAGGTTCACACCTCCCTTAGGATATACCCCACGTGAAGAGATAGGTAGGTCTGGGCCTCTTAACTTACAAGGCCTAAAGCCCACCAGATTATTATCAAGCCCCTTCTGTCAGGTTCTATTTGCCTCTCAATCAGAAAACTTAATTGTAGCTTAGATAGCACCTTTCTTAGCTCCTCTAATAATGACTCTGTCCTTTGTTCTAGACCCTGTCTAGTGCACTTAGGCCTCATTCCTTCGTAATCATAACCTCTACTCTACCACCAATGGCTCTACTCCCAACCTGTGTGTACTGATGGTCCTCTTCCCCACTTAATGCTGTATAATTGTTCAAACCTGGTAAATGCCACTCCTAGGATCATTGGTTACTATCCTCCCTCTGTCTTTTATGACCTTGTCTAAATATGATCAGAGTCGGCAAACTTGGAAGGCTTCCATAGCCTTGGCAACTCATGACGAGAGCCTAGGGTGGTTACTGGCACCATAAACTAGAGTGTCAATTTGTTGGGTCAACAACAGGTGTCACTGTGCACTTGCTCCTCATGTGGGATCTCTGTCCTTAATGCGCTGTACATTTTGATTTAATACTATAACTAGTACTCAAACAGTATGTTTCACTTTGTGTTTCTATGTGGGTGCAAACTGTTGAAATCTTTATACTAAATTGATCTTTTGTATATAAAGAGAATTGAAAGTGAATCTTGATGTGAATGGAAGGGGAGAGGGAGCGGGAGAGGGGAGGGTTGCGGGTGGGAGGGAAGTTATGGGAGGGGGAAGCCATTGTAATCCATAAGCTGTACACTGGAAATTTATATTCATTAAATAAAAGTTAAAAAAAATGGTTGATGGTAAATTTTATGTTATGTATACTTTAACACAACAAAAACATTTAAAAATCTAAAACAATAATATCAAAGAACATAGAAAATAAACTGAAAAGGGTTGACACTGTGGTGTAGAAGGTTAAGCCTCCAACTTCAGAGCCAGCATGCCATAGTGGCGCCAGTTTAAGGCCCAGTTGCTCCAATTTCAATCCAGCTCCCTGCTAATACACCTGGGAAAACAGTAGAATATGGTTCAATTGGGCTGCTGCATCCACATGGAATGTCTGGAAGTAGCTCCTGGTTCCTGGCTCCTGCCTGGATCAGTGCCAGCCATTGTGGCTCTTTGGGAGGTGATCCAGTGGATGGAGGATTCCCTCTCTCTCTCTCTCTCTCTCTCTCTCTGCCTCTCATTCTCTTTCTGTGTAACTCTGACTTTGAAATAAATAAAATAAATCTTAAAAAAGAGAAAGATGTGATACTGGTACAATCATAAACACATAGACTAATGGATTTAATAAAAAATCCAAGAAACAAATCCACAAATGCATGGGCATATCATTTACGACAAAGGTGATACTGTAATATAAAGGAGAAAGAATGTCTTTACACTTAAGGTTAATTGGATATACAAATTGAAAAACACTTGTCTGATACTACATTAGTTATTATCAAAATATAGTCTATGAACTCCTTGGGTTTCCTAAGATCCTTTTAGGGGATCCTGGAGATGAAAACAGTTTTCATAACAATTTGAAGGCATTCTTCACCTTTTTCATTCTGTTGATATTTGCAATTATGGTAGACGAAGAAATAATAGGTAAATTTGATTACACCTTACCGCCAATCAAGTCAGTGGCAGGAAAGTATATTAGTGTTCATTGTATTATCACATGCATTTATAGTAAAGACAAAAATCAGTTTCAAGTCAGAATGACTTGATGAAGCAGCAGAAATTATTACTTTTGTTAAATCTCAAGGTGTATTTCAGTACATATCTTTTTAATATTTTGTGTGATGAAGTGGGAGGTATGTATGTATCAAGGACTTGTGCTGTATACTGAAACATGATGGCTACCTTAAAGGAAAACACTCGTGTGACTGAATTGCCTGATGAACTAGCCACTTTTTACATATTTACTTTAAGGAATTATCGTCAAATTGTGGTTATTAAGACTTAATTATTTGATAGACAGATTCTTGAAAGAAATGAATGCAGCCAGGCTATCACTTAAAGATAAACTGATAGTATTTGTTGCCAATAATAAAATGTAACTTTTCAAGTGAAAATTGAAAACTTGGAAAACTTGTATCTAACACTTTTAACCCTAAATCTTCCAAATACTTAAACATTCTTGTGATGAGCTTTATGGTTATATTAAATAATGTGAGTTTTTGATAGTATATGACAAGATGTATCAATATTTGAAAGATCTAAAGTGGGCATTTGGGGTAGTGTTAAGTTACTGCTGGAAAAACCTTAATTGTATTTTGGTGGTACCAAGTTCAAGTTCCCAGCTCTTCTACTTTAAATACAGTCTTGTGCTAGTGTACACCATGGGAAGAAGTAGATGATGCCTCTTCTTCTTGGATCCCTGTCATCCACCTGGGAGATCCAGATTGAGTTGTGGGTTCCTGGCTTTGGTCTGGTCCAGCCTTGGCTGTTGCAGGTATTTGTTGACTGAATCAGCAGATCAAAGATCTCTCTCTGTCTCTCTGCCTCACAAATAAAATGCAAATAAATAACTAAACATTTAAAAATATTAGAAAGATCTGCATTTGTCAATGAATACATATTTCCCAAATGATTAATGCATGATACAAAATCAAGCATGAGAAAAGATCCATGATGTTGAAGTTGATTTCTTCTGAGAGGATTCATTCTGAGAGGAGGAGCATGGTGGGGGCAAGAGGCGCGGAGTCACCACACAGACCCCGGGAGTCAGGTGAAAGTGGGCCTGAGGCAAGCAGCCCTCAGACTCGTTTATTTCAGTTGCTACAGCTGCTTATATAGCCAAGGCCAGCCAATCTGGTCAAGGGGCGGTCTATGCCCTAACCAATCACAGCCTGTTGCCAGGCAGTTTCCAAAGCCGTCCAATCATGGCCTGTTGTCAGTCAGGCTTTTGTTGCCAGGCAGTTTCTGAAACCATCCAATCATGGCCTGTTGTCAGTCAGGCTCTTGTTGCCAGGCAGTTTCTGAAACCATCCAATCACGGCCTGCCGCCAATCAGGCTCTGTTGTCACGTGGTTTCCTCTGTTGTCATGTGGTTTCCGAAGCTATCCAATCACGGCCTGTTGCCAGGCAGTTTCTGTTGTCAGCGGCCATCTTGGCATGACCTTTTCACCTCCTCATTCCACCACACCATTTGACATGCAAGATTTGTAAATTATTTTTCAAGTAACAGAATACGAAATGGTCATTGATATTTTTCCAGATTCCACATTACAACTAACCTTTGGGAAGCCACCAGTTATCAAGTATAAAACTAATGAATTTCCACAATTATTTTGAAATATCAATAAATCCTCCTCCCTTTTTCAATTTCCTCAAAAATGTCAACCAAAACAATATAGTATCGCATATTGAAAAAGAAAATATGAGAATCCAGCTGTTTTCTATTGAGCTAGATACTAAATTGTTTTGCAAAAATTTAAAAAGCAAGGTTTCATTTCTCACTAAGTAGGCTTCTTGTTTTGTAACATATAATTATTTTCATAAAACATGTCAACTCTGTTCACATGTAATTTTACTATTATTTTAATAGAATTAAAAATAAGTACTTTGAAATGCTCTCATTTTTATTTTTCCTTTGTGGTACATATTGATGGAAATAATCCACCTAAACAAATACTTTTTGCAGTCCTCATGTATTCTTAGGATTTTAAAAGATTTTTGAGACAAAAATATACAAGAATTACTGCGATACAGCAAAATCTACTTCAAATGCTTCATATATTAAATAATGATAAAATTAAAACTCGTTTACAGAAAAACATCTTCATGACATTGGAAGTGGCAAATGTTTCTTATCAAATTAAAAAAAGCACTAGTATTAAAGCCAGAAAATGGAGAATTGGATCATATTAATTTATTTCATTATTTTCTTGATTTGAATTATATTAAAATTAGCAACTTCTCTTCACCAAAAGAAAATATTAAGAAAGTAAATAGATAATACATTCACAGTGTCAGAAATGATATTTCTAACATAAGCATCTGATACAGAATTCTTATTTAGAATAGATGAAAATATGCTATAACTGAACAATAAAAAAAGACAGACATGAGTAGTTGAGTGTATAGCCTTGGACTTTTCAAAGCAAAATTTTATGACCAGTAGCAGATATATCATCTGGGAGCAAGTTCTCTGATCCCACCCCACATTAACTAACTCAGAAATTTTGTGGAAAGGCCCATGAATTTGTGTTTTAACAAGCTCTCCAGTTGACTCAGTTTTTTTTTTTTTTGACAGGTAGAGATATAGACAACGAGAGAGACAGAGAGAAAGGTCCAGTGGATTCTTATGTATAGTCATGTTTGAGAATGACATGAAGAGACAATTATTTTGAGAACTTCAGCTGTAAAGATGCCTAAGCATATTTAAATATTGATGAAAAGTAGTCTGTACTGAAGAAGTGATTGAAATTCCACTGGATAATGTTATTTAAAACAAAAAATTATTTGAGAGTTAGAAAGAATGAGGAAGAGTTCCCGTCCACTGGTTCACTTCTCAAATGCCTTCAATGTCTGGGATTGTGCCAGAGCCAAAGTTGGGCACTAGGAACACAATCCAGGTCTCCCTCCTGAGTGACAGGAACCTGATTACTTGAGCCATCACTGCTGTATCCCAGAGTCTGTATCAGTAGGAAGCTGGGAAAAGGAGCCAGGGCCAGGTATTGAACACAGGTACACCTATGAGGGTTGCAGGTATCTTAACTAGCACAGTAACCACTATGCCACGTGCTCACTCCTAAATAACAATTTTGAGCAATCATGAGATGATTATAATCGCAGTTTAAAGTAGAGAATTATTTACATACAGTAAAAAAAGCCTGAAAGACAAAAAAAGGGGTTAACATAACAGGTAAAATTTATTGGATCTTATTATTTACAAGGTACCGCTCTAATATATCCACAAAGCTAATTTTTTTTTTTTTGGATTGGTATAGCAATCATATTGTTGTGGGAGAGGTGAAGTTAAATTCCCATTCCAGTTCCTTGCCTTCTACTTAGACGAGTTCTCTAAATAAAGGCACGTATACGGTGCACAAAGTGGTAAAGTTTATTTGAGGTAAGAAAGCAAACACACACACACACACATACACACACACGTGGGCATAGTTCAGAAGTGGAGTGGGCCGGGAGGAGAAAGAGGTAGGGTCATTTGGATATTTATAACATAATTTCTGGGCCATGCAAAATTATCAACTTAAAAATGAGCCTGTTATACATTTACTGAATTATGCTTCCTGCCTGCAGTTTTCTTTGTAGGGTCCAACCAAATGATTTCACAGGTGATATATGCCTTAGGGTGGGCAAGAGGTATATGCAAATAATAGACAATGGCATGTAAGCAGGGTATATATTGAATAAAATGGGACACTTACATCATCAAGAAAGTTAGGAAAGGAAAGAACTGTACACTTTCATACAGCTATTTTTAATTCTTGGTTCTCTGGCAATCCTTTAGCCATATGTATGAATATTTTACATCATTTAAGCATGCTGTGCCTTCAATTTTGTGCTGTTTCTTCATTTCCTAGAAAATATTTTTTCATTTGCTACACTTATTTTTTATCATTTTATTGGATATTTTGCACATTTGGTATAGCATAATCTACTTAATCCTTCCTCTATATGGAACCACTAATGTCTCCAATTTTCTAGTACAAAGCATACACATCTTTGTTCTAAGGATTTTTTTCTCTTTTGAATAGGTTTCTTAAAGCAATTGCTTGAGTGAGATTATTGAAAGAAAGGATATGAGTAATTTTATGTCCCTTGGTATGTTGATAAAATTTCAAATTGCTAGCCCTAATTGTTTCAATTTCTCTCACCACAAGAAAAGTGCCACTATGCCAGTTTCTTTACAAGCTCCCTCATTATCAGGCTTTTAAAAATCTACATTTAAATATTTTTCTAATTTAATGGGTGTAGAATAATACTTGGCTCTTATTGTAATGGTTATTACTTGTATTATGAGTCAGATGAATAAGTTTCCATATGGTTGTTTGCCTTACATATTGTATTTCCTTTTTGAGTGAAATGCCTTTTCACAATTCTTGCTTATATTAGTATATCTATTAGGATTTTGGTATTTGAATAAACTTAATAAAAAGGATAATAAAATCCTTCTTCTCAGATATCATAAATATAATAGACTCCTGTAAAATAAAGTCTAAATTCTAGTGGTTCTGAGTGTCCATTTTATTGCTTCAGTTCATGTTTAAATTTCTGACTTTGGACATATTCATATATTACTAAGGCATTCACTTGTGGCAGCTGACAAATATGGTAGTACAACTATGACACCTACGATGTCTAACATTGATTCACATTGAATTATAAAATTGTGAATAGTCTTAATGATAAGGATATGTAATAAATTTTGCTTATATTTTGTGTGATAAAACTTTTATTTTATTTGTATGAATTTGATTTTAAACTTTGATGTTCATTACACATAATTTGTATTGCTGTTTGAATATAATAAACATTAGGATCTTCTAGATAAAAATAATATTTGCAGCCATATATAAAAGCTGAATTTAATTTTAAAATTAAATTAAAAGATGTAAAATTATGCTAAATAATTTTACTACATACTAATATATATGAAATTATATATAATCCAAAGATTGCTGATCTAACATCTGAATAATGATAAATACAGTCAAATTTTATATTTGGCCAAATTTCAATAATATAAAAGTCATAATTTTATACATTAAAAATTCTAATATTTTGTTTATTAGATTGATTTATACATTTTAATTATTTATACATATGGTGTGTTTGCCTTTATTTGTAGCCTTGCTGCAGGTCACATAATTGTTTAGGGGGTAAGCTTACATTTGATAGTCATTTAATAAAGTTATTGAACATACAAATGAAGAGTCTCACATTGAGCAAGGAAATGCACTTATCACAGCAGTAAAATGCTTACCCCCTTGAGTGCCTACTATTTTTTTTAACTTTTATTTAATAAATATAAATTTCCAAAGTACAGCTTATGGATTACAATGGCTTTCCCCTGCCCCATAACTTCCCTCCCACCCGCAACCCTCCCATCTCCCACTCCTTCTCCCATTCCATTCACATCAAGATTCATTTTCAATTATCTTTATATACAGAAGATCGACCTAGTATATTCTAAGTAAGATGTCAACAGTTTGCACCCACACAGAAACACAAAGTGAAAAATACTGTTTCAGTACTAGTTATAGCATTAATTCACATTGAACAACACATTAAGGACAGAGATCCTACATGAGGAGTAAGTGCACGGTGACTCTTGTTGTTGACTTAACAATTGACACTCTTGTTTATGGTGTCAGTAATCTCCCTAGGCTCTTGTCATGAGTTGCCAAGGCTATAGAAGCCTTTTTAGTTCGCCGACTCCAATCTTATTTAGACAAGGTCATAGTCAAAGTGTAAGTTCTCTCCTCCCTTCAGAGAAAGGTACCTGCTTCTTTGATGAAGTGCCTACTATTTGCATCAAAGCCATTGCTACTATTCTGTAAGGTGATGTTGTAATACATGTAAGTACCAATTCTCTTTTTCAGATTCAATAGTCACTTTTAGAAAAAGGAAGGGAATAGAATTTAAAGCAGTGGGTTAGACTGGCACTTAGGAAAGAAACCAAAGTGCATTAATGAGGGAAATCATATGTAACAAAGAGTGCATTTGCTTAAACTAAACCCCGATGTATGGTCTGACGTTACAAGGTCCAATGAAATTTAATGACCTGTCAAAAATTGTGTTTTCATTTAACATGTAGCACAATTTTCCATTCCTCAGTATGTGACATTTCTTAACATTCACGCTTTGAGTTTTATGTGTAATTAATTGCAAAGAAAAATCTCCAATTTTTAAAAAAGATTTATTTATTTGAAAGTCAGAGTTACATAGAGTGAGAAGGAGAGGCAGAGAGAGAGAGAGAGAGAGAGAGAGAGAGAGAGGTCTTCCATCTGCTGATTAACTCCCCAATTGGCTGCAACGACTAGAGCTGGGCCTATCCAAAGCCAGCAGCTTCTTCCGGGTCTCCCACATGGATATAGAGGCCCAAGTACGTGGACCATCTTCTACTGCTTTCCCAGGCCATAGCAGGGAGCTGGATTGGAAGTGGAGCAGCCAGGACTTGAACCAGTGCCCATATGTGATGCCAGCGCTGCAGGCAGTGATTTTACCCAGTATGACACAGCGCTGGCCCCTCATAAATCTCCAATTTTTTTTTTTAAATTTTTGACAGGCAGAGTGGACAGTGAGAGAGAGACAGAGAGAAAGGTCTTCCTTTTGCCGTTGGTTCACCTCCAATGGCCGCCGCGGTAGGTGCGCTGCGGCCGGCGCACCGCGCTGATCCGATGGCAGGAGCCAGGTGCTTCTTCTGGTCTCCCATGGGGTGCAGGGCCCAAGGACTTGGGCCATCCTCCACTGCACTCTCTGGCCACAGCAGAGAGGGGCCTGGAAGAGGAGCAACCGGGACAGGATCGGTGCCCCGACCGGGACTAGAACCCGGGGTGCCTGCGCCGCAAGGCAGAGGATTAGCCTAGTGAGCTGCGGCGCCGGCCCCAAAATCTCCAATTTTAAACTAGACATTCTAAGCAGCTTTGGCAATTGTAAAGGGAAACACAACCAATATAAAACTTGTTTTGTTGATTATTTTGTTTTTGGTATTTTAAGTAAGGAGTTGTATTAACAACTCCAACAATTTATCATTTACTACTCTTTCTTTATGCTTTGCCAACACTGAGTAGGGAAATCACCAATGCCATAGCTAATTCTAAAATTTTGCTTGTCTCTTTCTTGTTTTATCTGATCTAGTCAACAGTATGATTGTAGATTTTCCACCTTTCACTATTTCAACCAAAGTTCCTGAAATAAAATAGGATCATATAATTATGGGCAGATCCAGGTGTTGTGAGACCTGAAGTGTCAATAATTTTGAAGATCTTATTTGTGAAACAAGAATATCAATTACAATTAAGTACTTAAGCTCAAAAGCTAAAATTTCCTCAGAATGACAAAATAACTTTCTTTTTTTAAAAAATTAATTAGTTCCTTTTTAAAGAATACAAATTTCATAAGTACAATGTTAGGAATATAGTTATTCTTCCCACCATACCCATCCTCCCACTCAAAATAACTCTCAATAAATTATACATTTTAAAAATTATCAAATATCACAAATACAAGAAAATTCAGAAAAAAATGCTCTTATTAATTAGTTGTCCTACACACATGCAAGTATATTTTTCTTTATATTTTTTACTGCATAATCACTAATCTTCTATACATATGAAAATATGAAAGGCCAGCATTGTGTCATAGCATTTAAAGTCGCTGCCTAGAGTGCCGGCATCCCATATGGGCACTGGTTCAAGTCCCGGCTGCTCCTCTTCCAAAGCAGCTCTCTGCTATGGCCTGGGAAAGCAGCGGAAGTGCTTGTGCCCCTGCACCTGCGTGGGAGACCAGGAAGAAGCTACTGGCTCCTGGCTTTGGATAGGCCCAGCTCTGGTCATTGCAGCCATTTGGGGAGTGAACCAGCAGATGGAAGGTTTTCTCTCTCTCTCTCTCTCTCTCTCTCTTCCTGTCTGTCTGTCTGTCTCTCTCTGCCTATGCTTCTCTGTAACTCTGCCTTTCAATGTGGGTGTTACAAGTGGCAGTTTCACCTGCTACACCATGGTGTTCACCACATCAAATATCTTTCATATGTTAGAGGCAAGATTTCAAGGGCATTTCAAGTTTTCCTTTAGGGTGGCAACTCCTTAGCAATTTTAGGATTGATGGCACTCATAATCCTGTTCATCACCAATGCCCTTGCTTTACTGTTGGACTTTGAGTTTTGTTACTTTTATCAATGTCAGTAATTTACATGAAAGCACTAATAAATTTAAATAGTCTTCCATAGCGGTCATATAATTCTTGAAGCGTTCCATATTTTTATCAAGGTTGCATGTACCAATGCCATCTCATTAGTCCAAGTGATCAATTTCAGTTCACTATTGATCACACTGATAGGTCTAAGAGTCAAAGGGATCACACAAACAAGACTAGTGTCTGCTAATACTAAGTGATAGAATCAAAAAGGGAGAGAACGGTCCATCATGGGAAGTGGGATACACAGCAGACTCATAGAATGGCAGATGTCCTAAACAGCACTCTGGCCTCAGAATCAGCTCTTAAGGCATTCGGATCTGGCTGAAGAGCCCATGAGAGTATTTTAGGCATGGAAAGCCAAGATACCATGGAAAAAAAAAAGAAGACATAAATGAAAGATCTCTGTGAGTGAGATCCCAGTGGAAAGAACGGGGCCATCAAAGAAGGAGGTACCTTTCTCTGAAGGGAGGAGAGAACTTCCACTTTGACTATGACCCTGTCTGAATAAGATCGAAATCGGTGAACTCAAAAGGCTTCCATAGCCTCAGCAACTCATGACTGGAGCCTAGGGAGATTACTGATGCCATAAACAAGAGTGTCAAATTGTTAAGTCAGCAACAGGAGTCACTGTGTACTTACATCTCATGTGGGATCTGTCCTTAATGTGTTGTCCAATGTGAAGTAATGCTATAACTAGTACTGAAACAGTATTTTTCATTTTGTGTTTCTGTTTGGTGCAAACTGTTGAAATCTTTACTTAATATATACTAACTTGATCTTCTATATATAAAGATAATTGAAAATGAATCTTAATGTGAATGCAATGGGAGAGACAGCAGGAGATGGGAAGGGTGTGAGTGGGAGGGATGCTATGGGGGGGGAGCCATTGTAATCCATAAGCTGTACTTTGGAAATTTATATTTACTAAATAAAAGTTAAAAAAAAGAAATCCAAGAGCTTATTTGTTATTTCTATTCAAATTTATCCCTTCTTCTTAAGAAATCACTGCTTTGGTTTGGTCTGTGTGTTTGTGTATGTGTGTGTCTGTGAGATTTGATGGTATCAGAATAATATTGTTATTATCTCATTCTAATTTATTGGTTTTAGTGTACTAATTATTTGTATTTGAAATTCATTTAATAAATTTTAAAGTAGTAGCAAAATGTATCCTTCACATATGTCCAAGTTCAGCATCTATGTTTCTTTTTTTTTTTTCTTAATATTTATTTATTTGTTTGAAAGGCAGTTACAGAGAGGCAGAGGCAGAGAGAGAGGTCTTTCATCCACTGGTTCACTTCCCAAATGGCTGCAATGACTGGAGCCAAGCTGATCCCAAGCCAGGGCCAGGAGCTTCTTCCGGGTCTCCCACGTGGGTGCAGGGGCCCAAGGACTTGGGCCATCTTCTACTGCTTTCCTAGTCCACAGCAGAGAGCTGGATCAGAAGCAGAGCAGCTGGGACTCAAACTGCAGACAGCAACTTTACCCGCTACACCACAGTGTCAGCCCCTATAATTCCTTATTTTCCTTATTGAAACATTTTAAAATTGTTTTTCAAGTTATAGTTAGGAATTGCATATTCTCAATTTCACTTCTCCTCATTCATATTTCAAAAATGACATGTGAAGTAAGGAAGTACAGTGGGAGAAGATTAATGATCATAATAGCCTGTGTTTAAATTACGTTTTGTGGAAGCAGGCATTTGGCATAGCAGTGAGATTGACACTTGGGATGCCCACATTCCATATTGGAGTGCCTGATTCTTGTCTTGAGTACTCTGCTTCCAATCCAGCTTCCTATTGTTGCATACTCTAGGAGGTAGCGAATGATGGCTCAAGCATTGGGGTCCCTTCTACCCATAGGGGAGACTCATTTAGCTTCAGGCTCCTGGTTTCAGCTTGACCCAGCCCTAAATCTTGCAGGCGTTTGAGGAGTGAACCAGTCAATGGAAGATCTCTCTATCTGTATCCCTGTCTCTCTTCCTCTGTCTATAAATCTGCCTCTTGAGCTGACAAAAATATTTCTTTAAATGATGAAGGGGAACAGTTGAAACATCAATTACAATTTTTTCCTACATTCTTTGAATTGTTATTTTTTTCATGATTTTATCCAATCTAACATTTTACAATTAGAAGGGACCTGAAGATATCAACTGGGTTAGGCACTGGCATACAGTCATATAAATTATTGTTCATCTAATTTAACTGATGAAGCAATGAGGCTCATGGATTATTTAGGACTTGGCCAAGGTTGCAGACACACACACACACACACACATACCATTGTGAGTTAGTAATTAGAAATCAGAACCTAGAACTATTGCTATGGCTTGGATAGGGTTTGAGTGTGTCCACTCAAGGGTTCATGTGCAGAAAACATGGTTTTTAATTTGGCTGCAATGGGAGGAGGTAGAATCTTTAACAAGTTGGACCTACTTCAAGATAATTAGATTATGAGAACATAAACCTCTGAAGAGATTATGCTGGGGATGGGTGTTTGGTGGTGTGGTAAAGAAGTTGCGTAGTATGCAAGCATTCCATGTTGTAATGCCTCTGTCCAAGTCATGGCTCCCCTTCTGATTCTACCTTCCTGCTAATGTGAACCCTGGGAGTCACAAGAGAATGGCTCAATTACTTGAGTATTTGATACCCATGTGTCAGACTCAGAATGAGATCAGGCCTCCTGATTTCGGTCTGATGCAACCCAGACTACTGAAGGCATTTGGGACATGAAACTAGAAATTGAAGCCTCTCTCTGTCTCTGTGTTTTTCTTCTTTTCAAATAAAATGAAAATAAATAAAAACTTTTTAAAAACTTAAAAAGGATTAATTCTTATCTCATAGAGTGAGATAGTTGTCTCAAGAGTTAAGTTGTGAGAAAAAAAGAAAAAAGGGGCCAGCACTGTGGTGTGGCAGGTTAAGCCACCATCTGCAGTGCCAGCATCCCGTATGGGTGACAGTTTGAGTTCTGGCTCCTCTACTTCTGATTAAGCTCCCTGCTAATGAGCCTGGGAAGTCAGTGGAGGATGGCTCATGTGCTTGGGCCCCTGCACCCACGTGGGACACAGGATGAACCTCTTGGCTCTGTTGCAGCCATTTGGGGAGTGAACCAGTGAATGGAAGATTCTCTCTCTCTCTGTCTCTCCCTCTGTCTCTGTAATTCTGACTTTCAAACATAAATAAATCTTAAAAAAGTAAATTTTCATGAAGTGGGGTCACCTCATATGCTTGGCCTCTGATGCACATGATTAATTTCCTTTCCATTTCGCTGCAATGTTATCAAGCAGCCAGGGGGCTGGTACCACGCTGTTTGGGTCCCCCCGTCAACAAAATCATGATCTAAATAAACTTCTTTTCTTTTTTTTAAAGACTACACAATCTTAGGGGCCATCATTGTGGCACAAAGGGTTAAGCTGTCACTTACAACAAAAATATCCCATGTCAAAGTGCTGGTTTAGGTGCTGGCTGCTTTGCTCCCAAGCCAGTTTCAGGCAAATGTACCTAGGAAAGCAGAGTACTTGGGTCCCTGCTACCCATTTAGGATATCTGAATTCAGTTTCTGGTTCCTGGTTGCAGCCTGGCCCAAACCTGGCTTTTGTGACCATTTGGGGAGTGATCCAGAAAATAAAAGCTTCCTCTCTCTCTCTCTCTCTCTCTCTCTCTCTCTCTCTTTCGCTCTGTAACTCTGCCTTTCACATAAATAAATAAAATAAAACTTTTTTTAAAGTGCACTGTTTCACTGTTTCTGGTACTTTGTTATAGCAACAGAAAATTTTACTGATATTCTTATTAAGTAGTCTTATCTTGAGAATGTTGAAGTACCAAGGGTATTTCCATTGTGAAACAAGGGTAGAAAAAAACTACAACAGTATAAGTTCCATTTCTGTTTATAAAAGTAGTAATAAACATTTGCAGCAGAATATTAATTATATACAATAAGTAAAAGAAGAAACAAAAATTGACCACATTACCCAGTTATAAGATGTAATCTTTATTGGTATATTATTACATAGCCTTCCAGCATTTAAGCTGTTTCTAAGTTTTTATTTCTGTAACAATTTTGCAATGACATATGTCTATGAGGAGTCTTCAAAAAGTTCATGAAAAATGTATAGTATGAAAAATCTCTGCATGAATTGCAAACTGTTTTTCCAAAATAAACTTATCTTTAATTCCATTTTCCATGAACTTTCGGAAATCCTACTCATATAGAATTTGCAATACATCCATGATTATTTCTTATGAGTAAATGCCTACATAAATTACTGAGTCCTGATACATATGACTGAATTGTTTCAAGAAAGGCCTGTTTATATCTTCTCCAAAGCAGTAAATAAGTTTTGATTTCTCCAATGGATGGATGAAACATTTTACACCAAAAGATATGTCTGTATAGTCCTTCAGAAATATGGCCATAAATATGAAAATGAACTTTCAAGCAAACTTTATAGACACAGGTACATATTATTGAAATATTCTGTATGTTTTAGAAATTCATTTGAGTCACTTGCTTTTTATGCCTAGAGCTTATAGATCAAATCATTAAATTAAATTCCAAGGGAAAAATACACATAAATGATAGTGCATGTCTAGAATGTATTAGGAAAGTATGGCAGTGATATTTATTTAGGATAATATATCTTGGAATATTATTGTATATTTATGGTGTTTAAATGCCAGATGGTTGAAAAAAATACAGCCCTGAGCATCTGGAAAGAATAACTATATACAATTCTTGGTGAATAGGTTGGACTCCAACTAAACACTAATTAAGGTTATTGCTTGAATATGAAATACCTCACTGTTGCATGCCGTGTAAAAACAATTATTTTATAATTATGTAAAATTCTGGTGAGATTTATAATGACTGAGACAAATAATAGTATATAGTAACAAAAAATCATTAGTTTTAACAATGCAAGAAGTAAACCTCAAACAGAATTAAGTTGTATATTAACCAAAAACTTTCGGACAAAAATGTGAGAAATTTAACTGTTTTAGATTAATTATCAAATGCAGAAGTCCCTTATAACTGAGTTACAATTTCAACAGAAGAGCAGAAACAGACTTTTCTACTGCTTAAAGAATTTATCAATTTATCAAACAGATGAACAGAACAAGTCTTTAAAGTACTAACCACTTTTATCTGGGCAGCAGCACTTAATCAACACATTATTAAGCCACATCGGTAGTGATCTAATAATGAAATTCACCACAGATCTCTCAGAACCTTAGAAAAAGCTGTAAACTACTGTGAGGCCTGACACTAGGCCAATAAATGTTACCTTTTAAAAAATGGGATTTTCAAAGAAAGTATTTAGTTGGGATATCTGTGTAACTACAGATTACATCTTCTTGGGAAATCTGTATTTAAAGAACTGTGCATCCCATGGGATATATTTCGCTGTCACTCTGACCTGTCCTGCAGGGAATTTAACTTCTAGTGCTACAGTTTTAATTGCATACACTAAAATTCAGACCAGTTAAAAGAACATCAAAATGGTATCAAAAGCTGGACAATTTCTGAGGTGGTATTTACAAAATATAAGCATACTCCAATAAATAAATTAAATATCATTAGCCTTGATACCTTTATTTGTGATATAGATTCAAGATATTACAGAAACATGATTGGATTATATAATACCTAAAATAATTTTAATAAATAAGATTAGTGAACACTGAGAAAATACTTGTGGGTCAAGCATACAACATAGGGGTCAGCATTGCAGCACAGCAGGTTAAGCTGTAATGCAGGCACCCCGTACTAGAGCACAGGTTTGAGTCCTCGCTGCTCCACTTCTGGTCCAGTTCTCTGTTATGTACCTGGGAAAGCAGGAAAAGCTGGCCTGAGTACTTAGGCCCATCACAACATGGGAAACATACATGGAGTTCTGTGCTCCTGACTTTGACCCATCCCAGCGTTGGCTGTAGCAGACATTTGGGGGAAGAGATGCAGCAGGTGGGGAATCTATCTCTGTCTTCCAACCCCCAACCCCTACCCCTCACTCTGCCTTTCAAATAAATGAAATAAATGTTTAAAAAGAATGCAACACAGTTAACAACACTTGTGAGAAGAAGCAAATAACTCAGACAGTTCTTGTCCTTAAGGAATTAATGGTATAATTAAAAGAAACTATTTTACTGTAGGACTATTCGAAATATAAATCTAATTTACTAGGGAGTGTTAAACAATAGACTACCTCCATAAATATTGAAGGGATCTAAGTAATAGGAATAGTCAGAATGAGTATTAGTATCTATTGATTTCAGTTAATACTACCAACAAATGATGAGGTGAAATCTCACAACAATTTATGCAGTGGGTGCAAATGTTAAACCCATTTTACAGAAGAAGAGGCAGAGGCAAAATAGGTTATGTATTTTACCCATGCCCATGTGGCTAGCAGGTAACAGAGAGGGAGATCTAACCAGTTTGCCTTCTGTGAAGACAGGAGCAAAATCTCAAGGGAGATGAGAGCAGTTGTAATCTCTGAGCTATTCCTGTTTGGAAAAAGTAGTGTATCTGCTTTAGAAGTGTATGGGTTATTAGAGTGTTACAGAGATATGGGTACCACTTGGTGCAAGAATCTGCCTAGTCTGAGCTAAGTCGGCAATGAGCAGGATCGTTTTGGACACACATACAAGCAGTAGCAGATTTGGGTTACAGTCAAGCATAGTTCCAGTAGAGTTAAATAATAATTAATATACAGTTTGATAGGTATTTATGTAGCCTGATCTCTTTTAATCTTTACAACAATGCCATAAGTAGAAACATTCTTTTGGATTTTTTTTAGTTGCAAATAAGTGAAACAAACACGAACTAGATCAACAAAAGGAATGGAAGCACTGTGCTTTCCCTTCATCTTTTTTTTGTTTCTATTTTTTTTCCTCTGAGGATTTATACCTTTTGACCTGCAGAACAGTTCACTGCTACTCAATCTCCAGGGCAGAAGATGGCAGTCCACAGTCCCTAAATTAATTTGCAATTCCAAGGAGGTAGGTGGAATGGAGAGAGAAGCTTATTGGTTCCAGCTGAGTTGAATTTGGGCCAAATATGACTGAGGATGTGTTATATAGTGCAAGCTGGCACTATTGGTTCAGTGGTCCACTTCTGTTGAACAAGGTTTCTATTAAGGGGCCCATTATGAGCTTAAGATATCTGTTATCATTTATCTTGTAGGTGTGAGCAAAATGAGTCTCAGTATGCCATGTAGCTTATCTAAAGTCAAACAAAACAGAAGTGAGCTTTGAATCCAGATCCTTACACTTGCAAAGCAACCTGTCTTTTCACTATTCCATAACATCTTCCTAAAGCAAGATGCACTGTTACACAGATGATCTAAGAACTAGACACTTGCAGCAGCATAGTGGGTTACTGTGGTGACTTCGTTATGGACAGGGATCAACATGAGATGACATATTGCTAAAGGATCAAAACACATCACAGCATGATCAATGGATGAGACTTATTGAGGCTTTAACAAGCAAAGCCAGAAACAGAGATATGGCTGGACCTGTTATAGCTGCAAGTCACAATTAAGTAGAGCTACAAATAAGCTTTATGACTTTCTTGAAGCAGTGCCTGTGGGAACTCAATGGGCCTATTCTGTTAAAACCTTCATTCAACTTATTGAATGAATACTTATTGAGCATCCATTCTGTCCGATGGTGTTCTAGGTGTTGCAGACATAGCAGTTAACAAGGTGGACAACGTTCCTGGATTCAAGGAATTTACATTCCAGTAGAAAGAGAGATAATATGAAATGCCACTCTTAGGATCATTGGTTACTATCCTCACTCTGTCTTTTATGACCTTGTCTAAATATGATCAGAGTCAGTAAACTTGGAAGGCTTCCATAGCCTTGGCAACTCATGACGACAGCCTAGGATGGTTACTGGCACCATAAACTAGAGTGTCAATTTGTTGGCTCAACAACAGGAGCCACTGTGCACTTGCTCCTCATGTAGGATCTCTGTCCTTAATGTGCTGTACATTGTGATTTAATGCTATAACTAGTATTCAAACAGTATGTTTCACTTTGTGTTTCTATGTGGGTGCAAACTGTTGAAATCTTTATACTAAATTGATCTTCTGTATATAAAGAGAATTGAAAATGAATCTTGATGCAAATGGAAGGGGAGAGGGAGCGGGAGAGGGGAGGGTTGCGGGTGGGAGGGAAGTTATGGGAGGGGGAAGCCATTGTAATGCATAAGCTGTACACTGGAAATTTATATTCATTAAATAAGAATAAAAAAAAGAAAGAGAGATAATAAATTATTATGTCTGGTGGGAGGTGCTAGAAAGAAAAATTAAGCAGCATACAGAGATTGAAGAGGGTCTACAATATTAGAGTAGAAGGTAGTTAGGAAGACCTCTTAATAGGTGAAACTTAAGCATAAAGTAAATGATTTTTTTAAAGATTTATTTTATTTACTTGAAAGATAGAGTTACAGAGAGAGGGAGAGAGAGAGAGAGAGAGAGAGGTCTTCCGTCCACTGGTTCACTCTCCAGATGGCTGCAACAGCTGGAGCTGGGCCTATCCGAAGCCATGAGCCAGGCGCTTCTTCCAGATCTCCCACGCGGGTGCAGGGGCCCAAGGACATGGGCCATCTTCTACTGCATTCCAAGGCCATAGCAAAGAGCTAGATCAGAAGAGAAGCAGCTGGGACTAGAACCGGCGCCCATATGGGATTCCGGCACTTCAGGCCAGGGCATTAACCCACTGTGCCACAGTGCAGGCCCTATAAAGTAAATGATTTGAGACAGGAAATCACACAGATATTTGAAGGAAGATATACCTTGGTCCTCCAAGTGATAATCAACTTCTTGGTGTCCTGGCTGTGCAAATTGGGTATTCCAATTCTGTATGAAGCCAGAATCTTTGAGATTGTACTTCATTAGAATATTCTCACAGCAGCTTGATTGCAAAACTGATACAAATTTCTACTTCTCTAGACATCTACACCCTTAACAATGTGACTTTACAGGTCCTCCCATCTTTAGTGAACAGTCTATTTCCCACTCCTTCAATCTGGGCTAGTTCTGTGACTTGATTTGATCAAATGAATATAGAAGATGATGGTCCTGTTCTGAGCCTTTGAGGGCTCATAGACTTCTGCTCCTTTTTAGGACTGTTGCCTCTTCCTTAAGAAAAAACTAGCTGTTCCTACAGGAGCGTATGAGACCAGGTGGAGCAGAACCTTTTCAGTTCAGTGGCTCTAGATTAGATTCAAGTTAAGTGAGAAAGTCAAGATCTGCCAAGTTACCTCGCTGATCTGCAGATTCATGAATTAGCAATGTCAAGCTCAACTAATATGAGAATTCCCCAGCCAACACATTGATTTATGAACAATAGATTATTGGCTATTAATTTAGGATATTGAGTTTTAGGATAGTGATGTAGGATTATTGCGGAAACAGATAATTGATGATTTTTTTCCCATTGAACAGCAAATCTCATTAGTTAGAGGGTCATGATTGCTAAAATTGGAAATGTATACTTGCAACTCATCATGGGATACTAAACCCTGTTTTGATTGTGTGTACGTGTTTTCAAAGTACATATATCGGGGCTGGTGCTGTGGCATAGCAGGTAAAGCTATGGCCTATAGTGCCGGCATCCCATATGGGTGCCGATTCGAGGCCTGGCTGCTCCACTTCCAATCCACCTCTCTGCTATGGCCTGGGAAAGCAGTAGAAGGTGGCCCAAGCCCTTGGGACCTTGCAGCCAAGTGGGAGACCTGGAAGAAGCTCCTGGCTTCAGAATGGCCCAACTTTGGCTGTTGAAGCCATTTGGGGAGTGAACCAGAGAATGGAAGACATATCTTTCTCTCTTTCTCTGCCTCTCTGTAACTCTGACTTTCAAGTAAAATAAGTCTTAAAAAAACAGTGCATATACCATGGAATGAATGAGCAATAACAGAGTGAGAAGGGAGTGAAAGTTGAGAATTCAGAGCAAGTTTATTGTCTTCTGGATATGCAAACTTGAAAGATCTTGTTTAATAATATACGAACATATGATGAGGTGATGAAATCAGGGCATGTAATTCCATAACACTAGTTGGTAGAATGTTATAGGTGCCTCTTGTGATAGGGATTCTCTTGTGTTCTTTCATTTAAGCCTCACTCTTATTACTAACAGGGTCCCTTCCCCAACCCCAATCTAGATAAAGCCCCACACAGGCTCATTATGAATAACATTGCTAGAAACCAAATCTCTTATACTCACTGTTTAAAACATAAATGAAACAGGATAAGGCTGAATTATAGCTTTAACATTAACCCAATCAATCTTCTCCATGCCTTCTGTAATCTCACTTTTACAAAACAAATTCCAATTATAATTTATAAAAGCATTAAAAATGCTCTAAGCTTGCAAAATCCTTCTGTTTTATCATTTCATAATGTGTTTTTCTGTGGGCTTCCTCTCTGTTTATTGAAACAATAACATGATGCCTTGTGTAAAGCAATGCTTCTGAGCCATCTATAAGAAGTTACAGGAATGGATTTACACTGATCATCATCCTTCCTTTCATCCAGTGTCCAAGTTTACTGATAAAAGGAACGCTTTACATAGGGAAATAGATGGAACTAGTTATACTTGGCCATACTAAGGCTGTGTCCTTAGCAATTAAGTTAAGCATGTCCTGGTTTTAATTGCAATAGAATCATTTGGTATGGCTTCAAAATTTTTTTTCAACAGTTACTACATTCTGACTTATAATTGAAATGCTGGGCTTCTTAGTTTCATTCTTCAACTAAAATTACATAAAAGGTGTTTTAGCAAGCTCACTTAGATTGCTTTCTTCAGGAATAGTTGTTATTATCTTAGCCCACTTTTGTGTTGGTGAATGTTCACATTTGCATAAAAGAGATAAACAGCCTGCAATTTTTCTGAGGATACTATTTCAGAAATTTGCATGGTTCTACTCTGTTAGTTCATTTTCTGTTACCCTAATGAAATATCTTGAGCTGAGTACTTTCTAAGGAAGAGCAATTTATTTATCTCACATTTCTGGAGGCTCAAGGGCATTGTGCTGGCTCTGGCCATATCCCATCATGTACCTCCTGGCCATATCCCTTCATGGTAGATGACATCATGGTGGAAGTGCAGGTGTGAGTGTGAGAGCACATGGTAAGATAGGAGGTCAGAGAGAGGGGTGTTGCCGGTCTTGCTCTTTTTATAAAAACCTTCTCATGAGGACTAACCAGGTTCCTATAAGAAAAACATCAGTGCCTTCTGAGGGCAACACCTTCCATGATCTAATGAGCTGCCACTAGGCCTTACCTGTTAGCGATTCCGTTTCACCTCCTAACACCATCACAGTGGGGTCCAAGCTGCCAGCGCAAGAACCTTTGGGGAAATACACTGAAACCATATAAAATCACAGCATACACTATTTGTTATAAATATTACTTATATTCACACATTGGCCTTTAACATTGGTCTTAGATAATTTTTCACCAAATCACAGTATAGCAAAACAATTTTCATGTATACATTTTACACCCTATTTAAATGGATTTATTTATTTGTACACTGCCTCATTCCAAGAACAGGATTTGTAGTCAGATAATTCAAAGATAAATATGACAATATTTGAATAATAATTCTTCCATAAATGTTTGTTCCTTTAAAAAGATTTCCTCTTGAGATCTGAGAATTTTCAAAATTGACATTAAGAAAATATTACATGCTGTCACAAATTATCCTAATACCCACTGGGAAATACACAATGTTTACATAAAAATCTTGCTAAAAACTCTATGCAAATTTTCAAAAGTGTTTCTGTTGGCAATTTGAAAAAATAAATAGACATGGTCAATTTACTCTTCTTAATTGTAATTGCTTTGATAAAAATTTGTTAGTTTTCCATATAAATAGTAATTTACTATAAATTTATTTGCAGGATATTAAGGATTCAGCTCTATAATAAACATTATGCTCATCTACATACTACAGTCATTAAAACTTTCTGACTTAATTGCCATTGAAGGATATTCTGAAACTTTTCAACACTATTTTCCACAAAGTTGTTAGTGTTCTGTTGATACTACAAATTGTGTCTTGAACTTGAAAATGACTGAAGTCACAGTGCTTACATCCACATTTCTACTACACAGATTACATTTTCTATTTACCCAGAAACATTTTTCTTATAATTTCTGAAGAAATCATTTCAACTACAGTTGAAGTGACCAGGAGAGAAGCACTTTTGCTCCCTTACGGTAACACTAGAGCATTGATTGAGCAGGTGATTTCTTGCTGCATACAGTATTACTTAAATGGGTGGGCATTGGTTGTATCAGTCAAGATGTTGCTTGGGATGCCCACATTCCAAACTGGATTTCCTGAATTTGATTTTTGGCTCTGCTGCTGATTCCAGCTTCCTGCCACTGTACCCGAGAAGGCAGAAGATTATAGCTTACGTAGTTGTGTCCTTGCCACCCACATAGGAGGCCCAGACTGAGTTCCAGGTTCCTGGTTTCTGCCTGGTCCAGCCCAAGCTGTTGAAGGCATTTGAGGAGTGAACCAGTAGATGGAAGATCTGTATCTGTCTGCTCTCTGTCTCTGTCTGTCTTCATTCCAAATAAAATAAGCAAATAAATAAATACATTTAAAAGAAACATTAATTGTAGTTGGAGATCTCTGATTTTGGAAAAAAAAATTATACTTGAGAGTAAGAGAACTTATAGAAATTGTGTCCAGGTTGCCACTAGCAAGAAAGTTTTTAGCAAATTATATTATTTTTGGATAAATCTTAACCATTTCAGGATGTTCTCACAACTTTAGTAATTTCATTCATCAGACTCTTGAGGATGTGTAAATATGCCAGTGCCCATGGTTCACTCTGTGTATACTTGATGATTTTTTACTGTTGGCATCATTTTGGAAGAGAAAGAACCTGGTTCTTCAGGTTATAAAGTCTGATGCAGAATCAAGGTCCCATTGTGAACAAGTCAGATCCTTTTAGTCAAATAAGAATTTTGATGAGGTTCAATGTTCTACTTCTAAAAATGACATTATTACTACCTTTTCTTCCTGAATGGGATAATATATGAAGGGTATTAAAAAAGGTTGTAGCAAACGTGTATTGTAAAAATTGATGTTTACATTTCAAAATTTTTTGCACCAAAATAAAATATATTTTAATTCCATCTTCCATGAACCTTTTGAATTTCCTTCATGTTTAAAAGCTTTTTGTAAATATTAAAAAGATTTTGAAATAAAAGCTGGTATTTTCCTAAGACCAGTAATATGCTCACTATAATATATGATCCTAAGTTAACCTGTCTCCCCACCTCACTCCATCTATATTAGTTTATATTAATCAACAGAAACCAAATGCTTTTATACTTATCACTTACAATGTCTGAGTAATCCATGCCAAGAATATACAGTGATAAAAACCATACCATTTTAGTGTTAATTATTTCTTTTGAGATGAGACTTGTACTCAAAAGATTAAACAGTTTGGGAAGGGGTAGTTGTCACCTCACTTTTTTTTTATATTTATTTATTTGTTCATTTGAAAGGTAGAGTGACAGAGAGGGAGGGAGAAAGAGAGATGCAGATCTTCCATCTGCCGGTTCACCTTCCCAATGTCCATAATAGCGAGGGTTGGATCAGGCCGAAACGTCTGGGTCTCCCATGTGGATGGCAGAGACCCAAGCACTTGGGGCATCATTCAGTGTCTTCCAGGTGCATTTTCAGGAAGCTGCATGGGAAACAGAAACAGAACTTGATCCCAGATCCTCACATACACTTGCAGGTGTCTCAGGCAATGGCTTAACTCTCTGTGCCACAACACTAACCCCATTCTCACTTCTTTTTTAATATGAAGAAGTTTAGTCACATAGTAGAAATTTTTGAAGAAGGAAAATGGTTTTGGGATGATAGGGATTTCCTTGTAAAATGCATCATATTAAAAGTGAGAAAATAAAAACAGATGAAAGAAGCCATTAGATGGACACTTATTGAGCTCAGAGAATACGCCAAAAGAAAAACACAGAAAAAAACCACTTTGGCAAATTTGATGTATCCAAATGAAAAACTCTAATAGAACCTAAGTGTGGTTTCAATGGAATAAACAAGGGGGAGCCACTACAGAGTGAGGAGAGAGCGAATTAACCCTCAGAAGAATAGCAGTATATCAGAGTTCTCTGAACAAGAAATATCTAGGGCCAGCCTAGGGCTGCAACTACGACTTAGTAGGTAAAGCTGCTGCCTGTGGTGCCGTTATCCCATATATGCACAGGTTTTTGTCTAGGCTGCTCCACTTCTGATCCAGCTCCCTGCTAATGCGCCTGGGGTAGTGGTAGAAGATGGCCCAAGTGCTTGAGCCTCTGAACCCACATGGGAGACCTAGAAGAAGCTGCAGTTCTCCAGGCTTCAGATTGTCCCAGCTCACTGTTGAAGCCATTTCAAGAGTGAAGCAGCAGGTGGAATATTGACCTCTTTCTGCAATTCAGCCTTTCCAATACATACATACATACATACATACATAAATTGTTTAAAAGAATCTAGACCAAACACATAAATTTGCTAATTAACTTCTGTAACAATGGATTATTCTATTGAAAGAAACAGACCAAATAACAGCTGAACTCCACATTCTAAGCTTATTAGCTAATTTTCTAAAGAACTCCCACTATACCACACTGATTTTCTTCTCATAAGCCCATATTCTAGTATACTATAGAAGCTACATAAGTCATAAATGAGCAATAAAAAATGTCAAAATTTATATGAATTCCAAGTGTTAGTCAACAATAAAAGAAAAAGCAGTTCACTTTTAAATAGGGGGAAGATTCAGTTGGCTATTTTCAGTGATCTTATATGATGGAAAAGTGAAGAATCTTGAAAATAGAATGCTTCACAGTTTTGATCAAAGATGATTCCCTTTTTCTCTATGTACAATAGCCTCTTATACCCAGCAGTGATTACACAACCTTCATCACAGGTTGCTACTCTTAGAAGCTATATCAGCATCTTCAGTGTCAGCCAGATAAAAAGTTTCGATGTTTATCTTTAAAAAATATCTTTCATGTTACTGTCTTGTTATGCAGTCTGGAAATACATCCTGAATCAACTCTGAAAAGAAGACAGTTTAAATACTTGACGGCAGTTACATAGTCAAGGCAGGCCATAATTTCTGTTTCAAAAACCATGTGTGCAAGCTGATTTTTTTTCTCTGCAGCTAGAGTTTTAGGGCCAGATTTCCAAACAAGCATTTGTGTGCATAAAATGGGTAATTGCACACACAAATGGGTAATTTTGTATGCAATTATCCATTTTGCATACACAATTATATGCTTCTGAGGATATAATGCATGTACATGAAATTTGGTAAGCATACCCATTACACCTTCTTCTGAAAATCTGGTCCACATTGTAGAAAATGAGGAACTTCCTGTGTGATAACTTAATTTCACTCAATACTTTTCCTTAAATCAGACTCTTTAATCAAGGATATCGAAGCCCATTAAATTATTAACCCAATCATGCCAATAGCCTCATTATCTATGGATGCTAAATGTTATGACAATCTCATTTCAGAAATTAAGAAATCAAGACACAGAAGTTGGCCTCCTCTAAATATTAACCACTATCCTTTTAGGCTTCCTGACAAATGATTCCCTAGAATTCCCTCTCCTTCTGTCTGTTCAGATGCAAATCTAAAGGAACAAGTAATGCAAATGGCAAAGGAATTGACCATGAACACAAAGTTTCTTTCCTCTTGGGCCAACCAAGCCAAATTTATTCAAATTTCTTCACTGACAGAAAGCTTGCATCATTCCCTTCTTGAAGCATACATCTGGAAAGATAGCAAATTTTAATAGGAGAGCTTGTTCACCTGGGAAATTCCTATGTCATTGTCAAAACAAGAGAATGAAACATTCATTCACTTCACTGAAGTAAATTGTATCTTTACGTTTGCAGCATGTTTCTCAGAAAGTGATGAAAGAGGTTTATTTGACTGATAACAGCCTGAATTTTATGGTTACACAGGTGGCTTTCTCATAATGCTGAATGCAGTATTCTTTGTGGTTTTGATATCATGGAGAAAAGACAGACACTTTTGAGTATTTGCTGTTGTTGTAGTTGCTGTTGTAGTTAACTTATGTGCCCTTTCCTATTCCTGCTTGACTTGCTACCTGTCTAGCATATCATTGTGCAGCCTGTGTTGACAGCATTGCAGAAGCAGAAAGCTTGAGTTGTTCCAAGAAGCAAATAACACAAACACGCCACTCTCATACAGGAAGGATAAAAGGCAGCTTAGTATCTACTGCATAGAGATCACAGCTTGCAAGAAACTGTACCTGAAACTTATGGATTGCTTATATTAAAACAAATTAGTATACTTTGGAATGACCTTTTATTGAGGTATTACTAGGTAGTTTTCTAGAAGTTGTAGAGGAGAGAGAGTACTTCTAGTAGTAGTAGGAACTCCAACAGCAGTAAGAATTGTGCAGAAGTGCAGTAGTAATAATAGGAGTAGCTGCAGCAGAGTAGTAGCAATAGTAGTAGTAATGCTTTTTGTAAAACAGGCAGCGGAATTAATAAAAACAGAAGAAACATCTAATATTTTGCTGTTTACTATGTGCCAAGTACTATGACAGATGTTTTAAATAAACTATATTTTAATTTTCATAATAACTCTGAGATAGTAATTAAACATATCTTTATTTCCTTTAACATATGAGGAAATGAAAGGTCAAAAATTTATCTGTTCTCATATATGAATAAGCAGCAGGATTGGAATTTACCCCAGTTCATTCAGATTTCAAATGCTGCTGATGTGAAAATTGGTACAATTTCATTTTGGCCATTTTATTTTCATTTCTCTTAAAGGAAAAACCAACATTATTTTATTAAAGTTTACAAAATTATTTGAGTAAGAAAAAGGTTCTAGAACAAGGCATCATTTCAGACCAAAGTTAGTCCAGAATACCTCTCCCCCCTTATAATAGGGTAAGTGGCTTTTGTAGCCAACGAGACAGAAAATGTCATACAATGTAATACTTTATCCTTTTTAGTATTTGTTGTTGTTGTTGTTCTAGTACTAGTGGTTGAACTCTGTAATTAACACATAATTATTCTTAGGTGTTTAAAATTTAACTGAAAAGTGATCCCTGTTAAATTGAAGAGTGGAAAAAGAGAGGGAGGAGATATACAATATGGGACATGCTCAATCGGACTTGCACCAAATGGTGGAGTTAGAAATGTGCCAGGGGATTCCAACACAATCCCATCAAGGTGGCATGTACCAATGCCATCTCACTAGTCCAAGTGATCAATTTCAGCTCACAATTGATGGCTCTGATAGGTCTAAGAGTCCAAGGGATCACACAAACAAGACTAGTGTCTGCTAATACTAACTGATAGAATCAAAAAGGGAGAGAATGATCCAACATGGGAAGTGGGATACACAGCAGACTCATAGAATGGCAGATGTCCAAAATAGCATTCTGGCCTCAGAATCAGCCCTTAAGGCGTTCGGATCTGGCTGAAGAGCCCATGAGAGAATTGTAGGCATGGAAAGCCAAGATACCATGGAAAAAAAAAATACCTAAATGAAAGATCTCTGTGAGTGAGATCCCAGTGGAGAGAACGGGGCCATCAAAGAAGGAGGTACCTTTCTCTGAAGGGAGGAGAGAACTTCCACTTTGACTATGACCCTGTCGGAATAAGATCAAAGTCAGCGAACTCTAAAGGCTTCCATAGCCCTGACAACTCATGACTAGAGCCTAGGGAAATTACTGACACCATGAACAGGAGTGTCAAATTGTTAAGTCAGCAACAGGAGTCACTGTGTACTTACATCCCATGTGAGATCTGTCCTTAATGTATTGTCTAATCTGAAGTGATGCTATAACCAGTACTGAAACAGTATTTTTATACTTTGTGTTTCTGTGTGGGTACAAACTGATGAGGTCTTTACTAATTATATACTGAATTGATCTTCTGTATATAAAGATAATTGGAAATGAAAAAAAAAAAAAACCCTGGTGTTAAATTGGAAATGGCATAGAAAATTAATTAATTTTTTAAAAATATTATGTAGGATCTCTGTCTTTAATGTGCTGTACACTGTTATTTAATGCTATAACTAGTACTCCAATGGTAGTTTTTTCACTTTGTGTTGCTATATGGGGCAAACTGTTGAAATCTTTACCTAATATATACTAAACTGATTTTCTGTATATAAAGAGAATTGAAAATGAATCTTGATGTGAATGGAAGGGGAGAGGGAGCAGGAAAGGGGAGGGTTGCGGGTGGGAGGGAAGTTATGGGAGGGGGGAAGCCATTGTAACACATAAGCTGTACTTTGGAAATTTATATTCATTAAATAAAAGTTAAAAAAATGTCATACAAAGATTACTTGACTGTTGCAGATTACTATTTAGCCTATGTGAACATATTTTGGTATCCTTCAGTCTAGAATTATCTGAGGATTCAAGAGTATACTCTTAGAAAAGTTACTACTTGCATTCACTTCAAGCTAGGCTATAGTTTACTAGGTACAAGTGATCCATTGAGCCATCTAAGTCTGGTTCATCAGACTTATGAACATATAATTATGGTTCAAAATTCCTATGTAGTTGTAAAAGCTACTATGAAAATTTTTTTAAAGATTTATTTATTTATTTGAAAAGCAGAGTCACAAAGGATGGGTGGGGGAGACAGAGAAAGAGATCTTCCATTTGCTGGTTCACCCCCAAAATGTCCACAATGGTTGGAGATGGGCTGAACCGAAGCCAGGAGCCAGGGGCTTCTTCTGGGTCTCCCACATGGGTGTCAGCAGCTCAAGCACTGGGGCCACCTTCCACGCCTTTCCCAGCCACATTAGCAGAGAGCTGGATTGGAAATGAAGCAGCCGGGACCCAAACCAGTGCTCATATGGGATGCTGGTGTCATAGGAGGCAGCTTTACCCACTGCGCCACAGCGCTGACCTTCAACTAGGAATATTTTGACAGTCATCTATTCTCAAAATTTCATTCAGAAGATGCAGTTTTTATAACTCATGCACTTTAAAAGTAAATCTTGCTAAGCAAATTAAATCTAAAACACCTCATACAACAAGTCATGAGTTAGAGATAGTATTAGACAGAATGAGGGGCCTAATTGAGATATGCTGTCAGATTCTGATGAAAAGAAGCAAATTAGTTGCCTTAAATGTGTGTGTGTGTGTGTGTGTAAACTGCAACTGTACCTGGGTGAGTTAGCTTTCTGACCTGACTCTGCCAATAACATTTGTTTCTTCCTTTAATAATAAACAAAAACTGAGAAAGACCTCAAGGAATAAACTGCAAGCTGCTCATTAGTCTTAAACCTTTCATGATGAGCTTGTTTATTGGGATGTTTAATAATTCGTGTTTCTTTAAAACCTTTCATCTTATAATCCCAGTGTGCTTTATAAACATTAATTCTCTTAGCACTGCAACCAGGAAGATATATATGAGTATATGCAGCTTAAATATGCCCCTAAATAATTAGATGGTTTACTTTAGGTCACGAAGTGTGAGAAAATCAGTCATGGAAGCCATTCTTTAATTGAATGATTTGTTAATAAAACATGTGTGTAGAACCATAATTTCAGGAGTGTGTCTTCCTCAAAAGTGAATTCCTATACATGATTGACAAAGTATACAATTGACAGCCACCTTCCAAATACTCGACATGAGTTGATTTATAAAACCCAAATCGGTACTTTTCACCTCACTGAGAGTCTTCTTGAGTCAGTCACATAGTTAGAATGATCTAGAAAAGCCAAATGAATATGCTTATACATGCATGCACACAGAGGTGTAGGGCTTTTTCGTCCAATTGCTTGGCCAAGTAGTTCCGCATTGGCCTGTATTTATCCAGCAGTGTTATGTCATAGCTCATTTTCACAAGCACTCTGTCTTCTTCATGTTCATGCTAGGGAAGAATCTTCATTATATAGCAATCATTTTACTTAGGATGCCTAATGGGCCCAAAGGAAATTACAACTGGGATGCCTCTAAGACATTTACTGAACTGCAATGTGGCTACCATGTCTATGGAGTGAAAACACTTTACATGTGTATAAATAGTGAAGATACGGGGATGTAATCTTGGCTTATGTGTTAGGAAATTGCATTTCCTTCAATCCTTATAATGTGAAGTAAAGAGTTAGGAGGGTTTTTTTTTTTAAGATTTATTTTATTTATTTGAAAGGCAGATTTACAGAAAGAGATATCTTCCATCCATTGCAAAAGCTAGAGCTGAGCAAAGCTGAAGCCAGGAGCCAGGAGCAGGGAGCTGGATCGGAAGTGAAGCAGCCAGGACTAGATGTGGTGCCCATACAGGTTGCTGGCACTACAGGAAGCAGCTTAACCTATTAAGTGGGTTAAGTGGCCCGAGTTAAGAGTTTTCACATGGATGTTTTGTTCCCTATCCAAGATGTAATTTTCCATGCCAATAGGTACGACAGTTATCTGCTTAGCACATAATTTTGTAGTTTTAAATCTATATTAACTGCTGCAATTTTTACATAAAATTGGGTCCTGGAAATATGTAGCTTTTATCTTTCATGATCTATTATAAAAGAATATGTAAGATCACAGACATATATGAAAAGTACAGTCTTATTTATCTGATTTTTCCCCTACCTTCACCAACATCCTTTTAGGAGGGATACTACTCAGTTTAGAGTGGGTAAGTTTGTGCTTTTAGTATTTTTAGATTTTTTCCTCTGCCCTATTCTTTTGAGAACCATCCGTTTCCCAAGAAACAATTTCCACTAGGCAGGTTTCTCATTCTCATAATGCCTTCTATGTTTCTTTTTCCAGGCAGTGTGTCTAGCAGGCAGTTTTCTTCTCAAAGCAGCTTCTTTAAGCTTAAGGAAGTTTTAGCTGTTCACATAAAGTGCTTTCCTTTATTCAAGAAAGCATCAAGGAAAGGCAGCATTCTAATGAAGTACAAACTATCAGGTAATCTTAGAAAAGGACTAATTAATTTAACTTCAGAAAAGGCAACATAGAGTGGTTTCTAGGTCTGGTGACATTTTAACAGTTACATGCACTTGAAGCATTTGATTCATTTCAGAAGAGAACAGTGGTTTTTAGACTTCCGCAATGTCTGTATTAATCATGGCTATCACACATAGTTTTCGGATATTGTTTTATTTGTTTGAAAATGGTCCCATTAAAAATTGATTGCAATATTGTTTAGGAAACTTCGGGAGAATTTAATACATAATCAGAATCCAACAGATAATATTCTCATCAGCGAACGAGAGTAAGACCTTAACCCAAGGCCAAAAACAAATTACCCAATCACCCATCAGACAGCAGAATGAGAAGATTTAGTGTGTATTTAACTGGAACGCATGTATTTTGCAGGCTCACTAGATGCAAAATCATGTAGAACAAGACATAACTAAGCTATCTGAAAATGAAATGGTAGTTCACTCAGCACTGGGGATTGGGCAGTGTTTCTGAACTGGGTGAAATAGTTCAGGATCAACCCCCTTTTCTCGGACTCTGATATCCTGAACAGACTTCAGGATTCCTGAAAATGGAGAACACGGGTCACTTTTCATTGAAGGATCTATTTTCCAAGGTTAGAATTTTGTTGTGAACATTTGTTGTAGTGGTAGTCTGTTTATGAGGAAGACCAAGGTCAGGTTGTCGTGCATCATTAAGACACAAACGCTGAAAGGAAGAACAAAATACATTCACCAGCAAACCAACATAAAACTGAAAGAAAATTAACAGAGGAGAGCATGAAGCAAAATGGCTGGAAAAATGTCTATGGCCTCTCCATCAAAGGCAGATAACATGCCCTGTGATTCCCTCAATTAGTTGCCCCCTTGTGCCATTCAGAAGCATTCATTTCTCCCCCACCATTTATTTCAATTAAGCTGAACTAAAGCTCACGTCTGTTAATAGCCATTCATATTTTCTTGGCTTTTCTGACCTGAAGATAAAAACCTCCTTAATATCACCAGCAGTCTCTTTGTTACTTTGCTTTTAATGTGCTCATTTTATTCATGATATGTCTGTAGTATTAGGTAGAGCAACAGCTTCTGTTCCCCTTCATTGAAATTAAGTATCTGGTATTTTTTTTCCTGTACATTGCACTCGTCATTTGACCTTAATTGTCTGTAAAGTCAAATATTATTCAGTGTATCTATTGATTTTACTCTTACTGACAATTCAGGAAACACTCTGCTGTTGTTTTATTCTGATGCCCTGCCCATGCCCCATTGACATCCCGTGTACCATTTGCTTTCATTTAAGATGCTTTGTCACACGCCATTGTGAAATAGCTATTCTATATGAGCAGGCACAGAGAAAAATGATTATTAAGAAAGACTTATCAAATTACTTTCCTCTTTTCCACTATCATACTTTTATCACATTCTCCATCTCTTAGACAAAAGTGTTTTTAAGATACCTATGGCTAATAATTCTTTCACAGGTTTTATTTTTTTTTCCCTCAGGTTTATAGAATCATGTGTACATCAAAAGAACTATCAAGTTCAAACCAAAGTGGACAATTTCACATTGAGAAAAAAAAAAAAAAACCTCAACAGAAGTTAGTTTCAGCACCATGGATTTTTCCCATTAAGGCCAAAGTAGTATGTGTGTGTGTATGTATGTATGTATGTGTGTGTATGTGTGTGTGTATATATGATATTCAGTAATTTAGTGAAAAATGTACAAAAATATAAGGTAAAATCTTCCCATCTGTGACTAATTCTTTAGCAAGTGTTCACAATGCAAATGCTACAGGCTTTTCTAGGTCATTTGGCATTATGCGAGAAATCACCGCTCTGACCCCATATGGTGAAGCGTCAGTGGCTAAACAGATTGGCAAGGCAGGGTCATAATACGCTAGAATCCTTGAGGACATCAGTTATTGTTTAGTCAATTCAAAAGCCGCTTGACATTCCTTTCATCAATGACATTGTTTATTTTCCTATAATAGTTCTGTCACAAAAAAAAACTGCTATGGGAAGATTTAGCTTAAATTTCCTGAAGTTGTTTTAACAGACGTAAAATTGAAATTCTACATTTAGATAAATAATATGTGCTTATGTCATAAGTATATAATAAATTTTGAATATTATAATGGATGACATAAAGAATGTATATTATGTATTTATAATAGAAAGCAGAACTAATCACTTAAGATTTTAATGATACGATCAGAATTTCTTGCTATAAGATAATTTTTTTTTTTTTAGAATTCCACTCAATCTTTAATCAAGTAGGGACAAATCCCCACTTAAAAAAAATCTGCAGTTTGAAGGGCAAAGGGAACAGATAAAAAAGAGGAAACGTTATATCCACCCCTCCCCCACAGAGGTTTTCCAAACCTGTTGTAGCTTGACTAAAATGTTCAGAATGTGTGATTTTAAAGGCAGGTCTCTTTATACAAAGAAACTGCTGGCATTCTTAACTCGTGAAGAATCATGGCAGAAAAGCCCATTCTCTGAGTCTTAAACATGGTCCAAGAAAGCATATTCTGATTGAGGCAACTGACCAGTCAATCCAGAGTTCCACTTACAAAACCCCTGCTCTGTTGGCTTTTTGTTTCCATTTCCTTCCCTGAGAAAAGGGCAATGTGCGGTCCAAGCTGGAGAGCTCAAAGGCTTCAAGTCTTTCTCCTACGTGTGTTGATGTCCCCTCCTCCTGCTGCTCCATTGTATTGGCACTTGATGAGCAGAAGTCAAGTGTTTGAGTCAGTCATTTACAAGAGACCGCTGCACTTTGTCATGGATTTCGTAGGGGGGAGGGCTGGAGAACCAGTTTTTTCAACAGGTGCCGATCAAAGGCAGTTGCTGATTATGACTCAAATTTTGCTTTCTTTGACAATGGTAGCGTGTCTTCCTTGTCTTCATCCTCATCATCATCTTCATCGTCGTCAGGATAATCTACCAAACCCACAAGTCCTTCCTTTGTAGTAATAGCTGCCGTCTGAGATGTATTTTTAGGGACGGATCCAGGAGAGCCTGGAGATCCTGGGGACCCAGGTGACCCCGGAGACCCAGGCAGACTTGCCGCAGATGACTGGCTGGTGAGGTTAGTCTTTGTTCCACTGGACAACGAAAGCTTGAAACTTGGGCTCTGCCGTCCAGAAAGATTGGTTTTCAGGAGCACCTCCTTTCCTCACTTTCTTTTATTTTTTTTCTTTCCATGAATTTACTTATTGGATCCATAATATCATCATCACTTTTTGTCTTGTCAGATGGAGACACTACAGCTTCTCCATCCTCCATGTCATCTTCATCGGTGTTATTCAACTGAAGATACACGGCCATCAACAGAGCACATGTTATATAGAAGGTACAAGCTTGCAAAGACTCAGTTCTACTGGTGCAGCAGCTGTGTGTCAGTGTAAATTGCTCCTATGTTCCTTGTGTATCTCTAAACTCTGGACAGGATAATGTCACAGACCATTTTACCCCGTTGGCTGCTGGCATTATCTGACTTCATTCTCCCCCCAACCCTTCCCAACCCCTGCAATATAGCACAGTTTTTAAGATTTTGTTTCTTCTGTTTTGATGGCCTGAGGTTTGATTGGTCCAGTTCTAACAGGTTTGGTGGCTATGGTAGGTGCAGGGGGTGGTTTCTCTTCTACTTTTCCAGACAGACACCAGGAGGGATAAATTTTTTAGAAAATTAGTGGAGAGGATAAATATAGGAGACAATATAAATTAAAAAGTTTACATTAGTTTCAGGACAATTATTGAATAGATTTTGCTCTATACTCACTTCTCTGTAATTCAAGTAGAACAAGATAGAAAAGGTCAAATTTTATACTTGACATTCATGCAAGAAAATTAAATCTTTGCAAGAAAGTAAATATGCTAAGGTTGGGGACGAATCTTTGTTACTTGATTCCTGGGCTACTCATTCATTCTTTATTTTCTTTTTTTTATTTAGTAAATATAAATTTCCAAAGTACAGTTTATGGATTACAATGGCTTCCCCCGCCCATAATTTCCCTCCCACTCACACCCCTACCATCTCCTGCTCCCTCTCCCATTCCATTCACATCAAGATTCATTTTCAATTATCTTTATATACAGAAGATCAATTTAGTATATTAAGTAAAGATTGCATCAGTTTGCACCCACACAGAAACACAAAGTGAAAAATACTGTTTCAGTACTAGTTATAGCATTACTTCACATTGGACAACACATTAAGGACAGAGATCCCACATGAGAAGTAAGTATACAGTGACTCCTGTTGTTGACTTAACAATTTGACACTCTTGTTTATGGCATCAGTAATCTCCCTAGGCTCTAGTCATGAGTTGCCACAGCTATGGAAGCCTTTTGAGTTTGCCGATTTCGATCTTATTCCAACAGGGTCATAGTCAAAGTGGAAGTTCTCTCCTTCCTTCAGAGAAAGGTACCTCCTTCTTTGATGACCTCGTTCTTTCCACTGGGATCTCACTTGCAGAGACCTTTCATTTAGGTTTTCTTTTCTTTTTTCTTTTTCTTTTTTTCTTCTTTTTTTTTCTTTGCCAGAGTGTCTTGGCTTTCCATGCCTAAAATACTCTCATGGGCTCTTCAGCCAGATCCGAATGCCTTAAGGGCTGATTCTGAGGCCAGAGTGCTATTTACGACATCTGCCATTCTATGAGTCTGCTGTGTATCCCGCTTCCCATGATGGATCGTTCTCTCCCTTTTTGATTCTATCAGTTAGTATTAGCAGACACTTGTCTTGTTTGTGTGATCCCTTTGACTCTTAGACCTATCAGTGTGATCAATTGTGAACTGAAATTGATCACTTGGACTAGTGAGATGGCATTGGCACCTTGATGCGATTGAATTGGAATCCCCTGGCATGTTTCTAACTCCACCATTTGGTGCAAGTCAGATTGAGCATGTCCCAAATTGTACATCTCCTCCCTCTCTTATTCCCACTCTTATATTTAACAGGGATCACTTTTCAGTTAAAATTTGAACACCTAAGAATAATTGTGTGTTAATTACAGAGTTCAACCAATAGTACTAGAACAAAAAAATACTAAAATGGATAAAGTGTTACATTCTCATTCTTTATTTTTATCAGCCTTTTTATTTAATTTGTACTCACTTTTAACTTTTTGCCTTTTGGCTATTCAGTGGCACGCTCCTCAACTGCAAAATAATTCATATTAACCTTCTCATTTTCTAATATTTCATCATAATTAAAGGTAATGGGGGGCTTGGGAGGGGAGATCGACACTGCTAGAATCTCTTCCCATTGAACAAATTCATTTCAGAACTGTCACCAAACATAAATCCATGATATATTAGGTTCTATGAAATTTATATCACTTTATAACTCTGCAATTAGGTTCATTAGTTCAGTGTATGGTTAATGGCCCAAATCTAAGCAGGACTTATGTTATAACTACTCACTATGTATTCTTCCAGTGATACTTGATATACATACATAACTGATGACAACAGCTGGGAGAAATAGTCCATTTCCTTTCTAAAAACTATACTTAAAATTTTCTTTTGATATGAATGAAGTGATTAAAACTGAGAAAGCTAGAAAATTGTAACGTATTTGTCCTTACAAAATATTTGAAACATATTGCTAATAAATGTTAGTGTCATGCACATATTAAAATAGTTTGGCATAAAAGTTCTTAAGAAAGAATGATGTACAAATTTCAGGAAATGATAATAACCATTGACCTCTTTAAAACTATATAAAAATGAAACAAGTTATAAGCTTGAGGTTGACCAGTCTTCCCACTAAAAGCAATCAGAATACAACACTTAAAAATATATTTGGAAGCATCAAACAATTGTGGAGCAAAAAGTACTTGAGATACAACAGAGAAAATGCTGCCCAGAGTACTGACTGAGAATGTTATGGCATTTGCTTATTTTTAGTCTGCTATTCTGACAAAGCCACAACATAGGGCTGTTGCCAAGAGACAGAGAAATGTGTAAACCTTTTGGCAATCTAATGGGTCAAGAGAGACCAAAATAGAATCTCAGGGCTTCTTTGAACAGCCAGTAAGAACTCAGTGAAAGGAGTTACACTGAACTGAGGTTGACATCATGCCAGTTCTGCCTTTTAAGCATTTACCAAGTTTATGACCTGTACAAAGCAGGAGGGCAAGAAACAAAAAGGTCTGAAACACTAAAAGGATTAATCCATCATAAAATGGAGCAATTCTAAATGTGAATGCACGAAACAACAGAACTTCAAAATACAATAAGCAAAACTGATAAAGCTGAAAGAAGAAATTTTTTAAAATAATAATTTATGATTTGAAAACTTTTTTTACAAATTTGATAGAACAAATAGATGAAAAGTACCAGCAAAGATACAGAAGAACTGAATAACACCATCAAGTGACATGGTCTAATTGATATTTACGGTACCCTCTGCCAAGTAACAGCAGGATCCAGATTATCCTCAAGCATTAAAAAGTTTTCTGCCACACTAGAACATGCTTGAGTCATAGACAGATCTCCACACATTTAAAAGAATTGGAATCATTCAGATCATATTCTATGATCATAACAGAATTGAATAGGTATCTGTTACAGAAAGACAATAGGGAAATCTTGAAATAAGTTAAAACTCAGTTCTAAATAATACAAGAATCAAAGAAGTCTTGTGGAAATTTAAAAGGATATTTTGAATTGAGTAAAATAAAAATATAGCATATCAAAACATTTAAAACTCAAGTAAGATAATGCTGAGTGCCTATATTTACAGCAATAATTCTTGCACTGGAAAAATGAAAAATCACAAATCAATAATTAAAGTAAGTTTCTACCTCAAGAAATTAGAAAAACAAGAGGGAATTAAGTATAAAACAAGCATAAATAAAAAGAGTAAAGTTAAAATCAGAAATAAATTAAATAGAAAAACAGTAAAACTAAAGAGAAAATCAACAAAAGAAGTGGCTGGTTTATTTAAAAAATAGCATTTATAAAACTCTAACATGATTGAAAAAGATAAATAAAAGGGAAGTTGGAAAACACCAATATCAAGAATGAACATGAGGTATCACTACAGAACAAGAAGTTGTAAAACACTCTAAGGAAACACTGTAAACAGCTATACACATATACCTTTGACAACTCAAAAGAAAATTATCAAACTTTTGAAAATCACAAACTACCAAAATTCAATCAAGATGATATAAAAAGCATAAATAGTAGAAAAACTCTTAAAGACAATAAATTTATGATTAAAGGCACATCAAAGGGAAAACTCTAGGCCCAGATGGATTCACTGGAAGAGGAATACAGATGTCAAGTAGGCGCATAGAGTGATATTCAACATTATCAGCTTTTTGGGGAGTTTAAATTAAAACCACCATGAGATCATTTTGCACCTCTCAGAATGGCTATAATAGTAATAATAATAATAAAGAAACAGTGACAACACAAAGTGTTTCTGAGGATGTAGCACTGTTGGGAATGTAAAGTGGTACAGTAATTCTGACAGTTTGACAGCTTATTAAAATATTAAATATGCAACTCATACAATCTAGCAACTGCATTCCTCAGTTTATCCCAGAGAAACAAAAACTTGTATATACACAAAAACGTATTAAAGAATGTTCATGACAGCTTTACTCATAATAGCCCTAAATTGGAAACAACCAAAATGTTCCCTATTAGGTGAATAGTTAAGCAAACTCTTGCATATACACACCATGGGTTACTACCAGCAATGAGAAGTAACACATTATTGGTACATGCAACAACTCAGATGGATCTCAAGGATTCCATTTGATACCATTCTTTTTCTCAGAAAAAAGTATTTACTTATTTAGTTTTATTTATTTGAAAGGAAGAGCCACAGTGAGACAGAGTTAGATATAGAGATAGATACAGAGACACAGCGAGAGAGAGGGAGAGAGAGATCTTTCATCCAGTGGTTCATGCCCCAAATGCTTATAACAGCCAAGGCTAAGCTAAGCAAAAGCCAGGATCTTGAAACTCAATCCAGATCTCACACATGGGTGACAGGGATTCAAGTGTTTGAGCCACCATCTGCTGCTTCCCAGGATGCACTGACAGGAAGCTCAATTGAAAACAGAGGAGGCTGGCACCGCGGCTCACTAGGCTAATCCTCCGCCTAGTGGTGCCGGCACACGGGGTTCTAGTCCCGGTCGGGGCACCGGATTCTGTCCCGGTTGCCCCTCTTCCAGTCCAGCTCTCTGCTATGGCCCGGGAGTGCAGTGGAGGATGGCCCAAGTGCTTGGGCCCTGCACCCGCATGAGAGACCAGGATAAGCACCTGGCTCCTGCCTTCGGATCAGCTTCGGATCAGTGCGGTGCGCAGGCCGCAGCGTGCCGGCAGCGGCCATTGGAGGGTGAACCAACGGCAAAGGAAGACCTTTCTCTCTGTCTCTCTCTCTCACTGTTCACTCTGCCTGTCAAAAAAAAAGAAAAAAGAAAAGAGAGGAGCTGGGACTCCAACCAACATTCCGATATGGGATGCAGGCATCCAAAGCACTGGCTTAACAGTACCTACCCCTCAAAGTTAAATTCTAAAGCAAATATTAAAGAAACACGTTTGTGGTGGCTACTAGCCTCAGCCTAAGGTTGAGAAGGCAGGTGTGGAACAAAATGCTCAAGGAATTTTTACATTTAAATGTGAGAGAGAAATAGAAAGATAGAAAATGATATTTTTATGCTCTTTCTCTGTACCTTAATCAGTTTCTTTAATTCTCATATTCACTTATACCTTCACACATGCTTCTTTATGAGTAACTCCAGTCTTACCCTGCTCTGCTGCATGCTTGCCTCTGATAACATTCTTGAATGTACAATGATAAAGCAATGAAGAAAACATTAGTGGTTTCCAGGGATGATGGATTGGGATTGATGTGTGGAAATGAGTGTAACAATCTAGGAGTAGCGCAAAGTTAGTGTGTGGTGATAGAACAGTCATGTATCTTGATAGTGATGATGGTTCTACAAAGCTATCGATGTGGTAAAACGACACAGAAGTACACACATCCACATACACACATGTAAATGAATGTGAAATCCGAATAAGCTCCGTGTATGGCACTCATGCCATTTTCTCAGTTTCAATACTGTACTACATGCAAGATATCAAATTGGTGGGGGTATACACAAAAGATATGTGTGACCCCTATACCTCTCTTTGCAAATTAATGTAAATCTATAATTATTTCTACAAAAAGAGGTGAAAATATGAATAGAGAATTAAAGTACAAAATAATAATGACAGAAAGAGAATGTTAAATGGATATAAATTGTTTTATGTTACCACTATTGTTTGAGAAAAGAGTGGTCTAACTCATTTTACACTTTAATAAGTCAAGTTTATTTATGGTATTTTCTAGGACAGGGATTGGCAAACTGCAACACTTGGGCCAATCACCAGGTTTTTAAATAAAGTTATATTGTCATACAGCCACATCCATTCATTTGCTCATTATCTATCTATATCCTTTCACAGTATTATGGCAGAGTTATGACATTATGGTACCTATAATCTAAAGTATTTACTCTCAGACCTTTTAAGAAAAGTTTTTTCCCCTCTATTCAAGGGCAAAACAACAAGAATATGAAAAGAATGTATAATTAACAAACAAATGAAGGGAACCATGGTATAATAAAAATATTCCTGGTTAATCCAATAAGGGAAAGGATTTAAAATGCAACATAACGAGGTTAAATGAGTAAGAGAATATAAACCCAGTCATGTTAATAGCTATATTAAATATAAATGAAAAATATGCCAGTTAAATAGAAAAACAGTCAAACCTGATTAAAAATTGTATACTGTTTGCCAGAGACAAGCCTGAAGAACACCAAGCATTTAATCTAAAACAATGGAATAAGACAGACTAGGCGAACATAACCCCAAAGAAAGCTGACATAGCTATATATTCATAGCAAACAGTGTAGACATTAAGTCAAGAAGACTTACTTGAAATAAACAAAAACATGTCGTAAAGAACAAAAGACTACATCTACCAGGAAAATAAAACGATTCTCTTTGTTTACTTAAGCATAACTTCAAAATACATTGACAAACATTCAAAGAACAAAAAAAAAAAAAAAAAGAAATCCGTTCAAATATTGGTGAGAAAGTTTATCATATCTGCATCAATAACTAAGAAAACAAATAGACAAAAAACAAGCAATGATACAGATCTTCTAAAAGTATGAATATAAGTAGAAAACCTGACATTGCTTATTTATATAGATAACTGAACACAATAATGACAGAGTAAACATATTTTTCAAGTGCAAATGAAATATATACCAAAATTTGTCATGCACTGGACATTAAAATAAACTTCAATATATTTGAAGGGATTGAAATCACTTGAAGTGTATTATCTAGCTACAGTGAAAATAAACTAGAAATCAATGACAAAAATAACATGAGATTATCCTGAAACATTTGGAAGGATTTTAGGGACCCTTGGGGCTACCAGGACTACACTTTGAAAAATTCTGGATTTAAGGAATTAATTTTATTACTCTAAAGCTTATCACATTGAAATCTTTTGATCCAGATGGCTTCACCAATGAATCAAACACTTAAGGAAAAAATAGCATCGCTCTTGCAAAAACTCTTTCGCAGAATAAAAATAGAGAATATTTCCTAACTTGTTTTATGAAGCCAGCAGAATTTTTGCTACCAAAACATTACGACAGAGGTCGGAAAACTTTTTCTGTGAAGGGCCAAATAGTTAAATATTTAAGTTTTTCAGCACAGATGGTTTATGTCCTTACTTTCAACTCTGCCATTGTAGCATTTTGAAAGCAGCCATAGACAATACAGAAGTGAAATGACGAGGCTGTGCTCTGAAAACTCTTTATCCAAAGTTAGTAACATTTGAATGGCATGCCTTTCTCACACCACCGAGGCTCTGGCTCTCTGACTTCCCGGTGCCAGGTCTCTCCCTTCTTTGGAACACGCTTTCCACCATGTGTTTACATCTCTGGCAGCTCCTTACTTTGGTCTGTCTTCTCTGCAGTACACCGTTTGCTCTGCTCAGAACCCATGCCAGCTTTTCCCTATTCCTCCATGGATGACTTTCTCAGGCTTTGCTCAGACTCTGATACTCCATGATGAAGGGCAGGCCATCCTATAATGCAATGCCTTCCTCACCTTGCCTTGAGTTGACACCAGTGGGGAGCCACGAGCCCTCGCATGGGGTTACCCTCCTTACTCACTCTCTAATTCAAGTGGATGTTTGCTCCTCCTGCTTGCTCTTGGGCTTTCCAAGCTAGGGCGCCTTTCTGTGCAGATGCTTTTCTCCCTAAGGTTGCATTCCTATACCCAGATCGTGGCCACAGCAGTTTCCCCACAATTCACTAAGTTGGATGGCTCTCTCATGCCACCCCAACTAATGCCTTCAAGGCTGTATTACTCAGGAATGGATGGGAAAGGAAAGGAAAGAAAAGGCAAAGGAAAGTAATAGGAAGAGAAGGGAAGAGAAGAGAAGCGGTAAAAGAGTCAATACATTAAAAAATGACTGAAGTATATTTTTCTTGGCACAAAATTGAGATACTTTAAAGAACAAGATTCACCTTAGGATGGGTTCTTACAACATTCCTGTTAGCACACAACAGTGGTTCACATGTGTCTGTTGATTTATGCAAATTATGAGGGTCTTTAAAAGTACCAAATTATCTGCATGTATTTCTTTTTCTGATATGGTGGTGAGAATTGGAGATTATCCTTATACAATCAGTACTTGATTCACTTCATACTGATAAACTGCCATGAATGGAGGAAGTGGTGCTATCCCGAGGTGTCAACATGTAGAAGTGCATCAAGGCATATTGTAGTTGGTAAGACAATAGAGAATCCCTGCATTAGAAATGTAGTTCTAATTTTTTCCTAGTCAAAATACCAGAGGCTTTTAAAATCAAGTAAAATAAAAATGAAATTTGCACATTTAGAATAAATGAATTTTAATAAAGAAATGATGTCGTAGTCCATTTTCTGTTGCTACGAGCACAAGATCACCAATTGAGGAAAGAAAAGAGATTTATTTTACTCACAGTTCTAGTCCAAGATCGAGGAGGTACATCTGCTGAGGATTTTCTTGCTTGCAGTTATGAAGTGGCACAAGGCATCATGAGGTGAGAGACAGAGAATGGGAGAACTATCCAACCAATCTATCTTTTAGGAGAGACTCACTTTCAAGATAGCCCACTTATCCCTTAATAGCATGAATGGATTAATTCATTCTTGAGAGCAGGGCCCTAATCACCTTAAAATCACCCAACTGGTCTCAGCTCTTACTATCTCATAATGGGGATTAAATTTCAACATGAGTTTTGGAGGGGACAAATGATATTCAAACCACAGCAAGTGCGCAGATTGTAGATTTTTGAACTTTCAACCAATGCTCACTTCCCACTGAATTTTACATGAATAAAAAGCAAATTCACTTCCAAAGGGAAATGTCACAAAATACTATGTATGTTTTAAACCTTCTACACATAGAAAGAGTGGTTCAGAGAAACACTATGAAAGAGGAACAAGAGCCACATATTCACTTTTAAGGATGAATGAATAGATGACCATTATACAGAATGTCAGTTTATGGGGATATGTGGTAAATTTTCATTGTCATCTATTTTGTATTTCAAATAAAATGCCATTCTAGATTATGGTGTAAAAGTAAGAATTTAATTCAAATGCACCAACTAGCTAAATATACACCACTTTGTAGCATATTAAAGTTTATTGAGAGAACCTGTCATACATGTTTAAAATGTGAGTCATATTTGGCTTTAAAATTAGATAACTATGCTTAGTTTCAAGGAGATTACCCTAAATTATTTTTAAAGTGAACTTTTTATTGAAGTATAGCACACCTAAGAAAGTGTTCAAAAAGCACATAGATATAACTTAAATACGTTTTCTCTATCTTTTAATAACTTTGTTGAGACATAATTGACATGCAATAAACCGTAAATGTTTGAAGTATATAATTTGATGTTTTCACATACTTATGTTCCATTAAACCACCACTACAATGAAGACAATGAACAAATCCATCGCTCCCAAGTTTTCTTTTGCCCCTTTGCAACTGTACTCTCCCCTACCTACTATTTCCATCCTCAAGAAAACCACTGATCTACTTCACTTAATCATGTTCTAATTTTTTGAAAGACAGAAAGCTAGCCAGACCGTGACAGAAAAAAAAAGATCTCCTATCTGATGCTTCACTCCCCAAATGCCCACAGCAGTGCGGGCTGGGCCAAACTGAAGCCAGGAGCCTGGAACTCAATCTGGATCTCCCATTTGAGTGTCAGTGTGCCATCACATGCTGTCTCTTAGGGTGCTCATTAGCAGGAAGCTGAAATCGGAAGTGGAACCAGGACTAGAACATAGGCACTTTGATATGGGATGTGGGCATTCTAAGCAACAGCTTAATAGCTGCCCCCAAAACCTGCCTCACTGACCTACTTTAGATCAGTAATGATGACTTCATAGTTCCCAAAATCTTTTGTATAGATGGCAACATACAATATATACTCTTATTTATGGTTTCTTTCACTTATCATACTGCCTTGAAATTCAACCAAGTTGCTTTGTGTTTTAGTAATTCCTTAGTAATAGTCCATGGTATTGGTGTACCAGAGTTATTTTAACCAGTCGCCTACTGAAGAACATTGGGTTGTTTCTAGTTTGGGGCTATCATGTATAAAGCTACCATGGATAACCATATTCAAGCTTTGTGTGAACACGAATTTTTGCTTCTTTCTGCAATAATTATCTAGGGTTGGAGTGGCTGATGATATTGTAGGTATGTTTTTCAATTTGCCAACAATACCATTTTTCCTGGACAAGCCCAGATTATTAGCATGTTGCCTGCATGCAGATTGGGCAAAAGCCCTGAGGAGAAAAGCAACTGAACTCTGCTCATCCTTCCAAGGCTCTCTCTTCTTCAGTATCTTAGCCATGGCACGCTTTCTGGCTTTAGCCGCTGTCAGATATGCTTTGTGTACTCACCAATTTTTCCTACTGATCTGTGTCAAGCTGCTTTGAACCACAAAGAAACATGCTAAATTTCACTTTTAAAAGTCTATTGTTATAGCTGGCGCCATGGCTCACTAGGCTAATCCTCTGCCTGCAGCGCTGGCACCCCGGGTTCTAGTCCTGGTTGGGCGCCAGATTCTGTTCCGGTTGTTCCTCTTCCAGTCCAGCTCTCTGCTGTGGTCTGGGAGGGCAGTGGAGGATGGCCCAAGTTCTTGGGTCCTGCACCCGCATGGGAGACCAGGAGGAAGCACCTGGCTCCTGGCTTTGGATCAGTGCAGCATCGGCCGTGGCAGCCATTTGGAGGGTGAACCAACAGAAAAAGGAAGACCTTTCTCTCTGTCTCTCTCTCTCACTTTCTGTAACTCTACCTGTCAAATAAATAAAAAAAAATTTTAAAAAACTTTAATTCTAATAATTTGTGAAATATTTTGAGGATTTGTATAGACAATAGGATTACTGTTTTTTCATTTTGTCATTCAATTCTTTCTCTTTTTTTCTCTTTTTAATGACTTCTTTTATTTATTTAAAAGTCACAGTTACAGAAAAAGACTCTCAGGCAGAGAGAGGTCTTCCATCTGCTGGTTCACTCCCCAAATGGCCGCAATGGCCAGAGCTGTGCTGAACTGAAGCCTGGAGCAGGAGCTTCTTCTGGGTCTCCCACATGGGTACAGGGGCCCAAACACTTGGGCCATCCTCCATTGCTTTCCCAAGTGCATTAGCAGAGAGCTGAATTTGAAGTGGAGCAGCTGAGACTCAACACGTGTCCATATGGGATGCTGGTTACAAAGGCGGCAGCTTTACCTAGTACACCTCAGCACTGGCTGCTGAGTCTTTTTCTTGATTGTGAGAGGAATGCTCTTAGAATTTCATGATTATTATGGAGGCTCTAAGTTTTTAGAAGATGTTCTTGATCATTTTTTTAAAAGTACTTTTGACACATAAGTTGCTAAGATTTTTCCTTTTATCACAAATGATTATTCATTTTATTAAATGATTTTTTTGCATGACTAAAAGATTTTAAAAACCTCTTTAAGTGCTAAACTATATTAGTAGATGTTGAATTGTCCTTGTACTCCTGGAAGAAATCTAATTGGCTCAAACTGAAGTATTTACTAACACATTGATGCACTTAATTTACTTATATATTGTTCAAAATTATTATCCCTCTATGTTTATAAGTGTATTTAGCTTGAAACTTTTCTTTCTTGTCCTATTCTTTTCTGGTTTTGGTGTCATGGTTACGCTATTTTCATAAAAGGACATAAGGATTATTCCACTTTTTTTCCCCTTTCTGACAGTTTTGTTTAAGTATGGAAATGTCTGTTCTTTGAATGTTTGTCGAAATTTATCTATCACACCATTTGGCCATTCATATTTGCATTCTGATTTACTTAGCTTTGGTAATTTAATATTTTTCTTGAATTTTCCTAATTTTATCAAAGTTTCAAATATATCTCTATAAAGTTTTTCATAATATTGTATCCTATCTTAATTCTCTGTTTTTATAAATCTGTAGTTATGCTTCTTTTTTCATTCACAATGACAGTTTTTGTATCCTCCCTCATTTCTCCCTCTCCTTTTTTTTTTTTTTTTTTTTTTTGACAGGCAGAGTGGACAGTGAGAGAGAGACAGAAAGAAAGGTCTACCTTTGCCATTGGTTCACCCTCCAATGGCCGCCGCTGTAGGCGCGCTGCGGCCGGCGCACCGCGCTGATCCGATGGCAGGAGCCAGGTGCTTCTCCTGGTCTCCCATGGGGTGCAGGGCCCAAGGACTTGGGCCATCCTCCACTGCACTCCCTGGCCACAGCAGAGAGCTGGCCTGGAAGAGGGGCAACCGGGACAGGATCGGTGCCCCGACCGGGACTAGAACCCGGTGTGCCGGCGCCGCAAGGCGGAGGATTAGCCTAGTGAGCCGCGGCGCAGGCCTTTTTTTTTTTTTTTTTTGACAGGCAGAGTTAGACAGTGAGAGAGAGAGAGAGACAGAGAGAAGGGTCTTACTTTTTCCATTGGTTCATGGCCACTACGGCCCACTGTGCCAATCCGAAGCCAGGAGCAAAGCTCTTCCTCCTGGTCTCCCATGCTGGTGCAGGGCTCAAGGACCTGGGCCATCCTCCACTGCACTCCCGGGCCACAGCAGAAAGCTGGACTGGAAGAGGAGCAACCGGGACAGAATCTGGCACCCCAACTGGGACTAGAACCCGGGGTGCCAGCGCCGCAGGTGGAGGATTAACCAAGTGAGCCGTGGCGCCAGCCTCTCCCTCTTCTTTAAAGAATTTAATATTATTAAGGTTTTCAGGGAAGCAACTTTTGTCTTGATTGATTTTCATCATTGTACCTCAGTTTTCTATTTCATCAACCTCTCTTCAATATATTTTTCTTATCATTGATTTTATTGTGCTGCTGTGTTTGTTTTCATCCCTATTTATTTCAATAATAAGATTATTGACTATCATTTTTATCAATACTTTGTAGACATCATTTTAGAATCTTGTGGCTTCTTAGCTGCTGTTCAGAAATCAATTGTCAGGCTAAGTATTTTTTAATTTAGACAATGTGATTTGATTTATGCTCCATCTTCTCATGTGGACCTCCATGATAGTGTTTTAATATGTTATCACACCATTAACTAAATTTTGGATGATTTCTATAGCTCTTTTTTTAATTTACAGTTTAAAATTTAATTTACAGTTTAAAATTTCAGCTTTATTAAATCTGTTGATTATATCCTTTGTTTAGCTTTTGATTTCACTGATTGTACTTCATTTATATCTATTCTACTTGATTGTTTTTTCCAATTTTGGTTATTATTTTTTGTTCATTTCCTTAAGTAATTTATATATGCTTATTTTATGTTGTGAATGTGAAAACTTCAAAATTTTTAATTGTTATAAATTCTTTAGTTTTTTATTCATGTTAAATGTCACTTACTTGGCTTATTTCCTTTTACTTGCTTAAAAATTTACTCCTATTGTGGCTTCAAGTTGTTTGTAATTTGATCTGGGGATTCCTTGAAACCTTTATTAAAACAATTTTTTCCAGAAAGTGCCTTTATTTTATTTTGCAATACTCCTGTGATACTTCATTTTTTTAAAAAGATGTTATTTATTTATTTGAGAGGTAGAGTTATAGATAGAGAAAGGGAGAGACAGAGAGAAAGCTCTTCCATCCTCTGGTTCACTCCCCAAATGGCTGCAAGGGCCAGAGCTGAGCCAATCTGAAACCTGGAGCAAGGAGCTCCTTCCGGCTCTTCCATGAGGGTGCAGGGACCCAAGCACTTGGGCCACCTTCTACTGCTTTCCCAGGCTGTAAGCAGAGAGCTGGATGGGAAGAGGAGCAGCAAGGACTAGAACCGGTGCCCATATGGGATGTCGGCACTGCAAGTGCAAACTTAGCCCACTACACCACGTCACCGGCCCAACTTCATTTTTTTAAAAAAACTGAAATTTTCCTTGAAGACATCAGCCTGTGGATATTGTAAATTAACTCCCCAAAGACATTCACAACAAAATTCATAATGACGAAATTTTAGGGGTTACATGTACATAGCTTACTGGAGGAAATGGCTTTAGGAGACTTCAATTGTATGGAGGAATCTCTGATCAGATCTTAACATCCTCCGTGAGTCCCAGGCTTTGGGGCCTACTCCCCATTTGTTTAATCTGATACATTATAAGCTCCAGACTACAAGGGATGATTTGGTACTGAACAGAAAAACTGGTTCCTTTTCTCTCTTATTTTGAATACTGTGACCACTTTGTTTCTAGGTTTTAGACAATTTTGCTTCTTTACTTTCAAGTCATCTATTCAGTCAGAAAACAGTAAAATAATAGTTTTCCTTTGTTTCATAGCACACTCAAAATTATTGGGAAGATATTTCAACTTATTTGTATTTTGTCACAGTGATATGCCATGTTGATGAGTTCTCATTCAATTACAAATGATAGAAAATCAACTCAAACTGCTTTAAAAATGGAAGACAAAAGTCTGTGTATAGTATTAACAGTATTGAACTGTAACTGGAGTCCTATGTGCCCTTCACCAAGCCTCCCTCAATGGTAACATCTTACAAAAGTGTTATAATATCAAAGCCAGGAAATTGACATTGGTACATGTCACTGAGTAAATCCTAGAATTGCATTTTATAGACTCAGAATCAACTTTAAACAAATTGTCTAATGTAATGTGCCAAAAATTCAGTTCACAAGAAAAATGCAGATTTAAATAGTTGCAAAATATTCTTTAGGTAATTTAAATTTGAAGTATAATACATTGACATTTCATGTTTTCATTATCTCTCCTTCTCACATGCTTTGACATTGTTCTCCAGGGTTCCCTGTTCCCTGCCCTCTCCTTTACTCTTTCCTGAGTGCTATCATGCATGCTTTTAAAAATACCTGTGTGCTCATGACTCCCAAATCCATACCTCTAGCCCAATTTCATCCTGGGTCCTTGCCTTGTACTTCTAACTGTCTATTTTAGATGTCCCTGAGGTAGTTCCAATCAAAATGTCACCAGTGTATTATAATTTATGCTTCCACTCCTTGACCTCTTTAAAAGTCTGTTACAATATTCATTTTAAAACCTTCTAGCCAGGTACCCGAAAAAGGAATTTTGGCTTAATCTTTACTTCTGCATTTCTCTTCCTTGCCACATCCAAGGTCCAAAGGGGGCTTCTGAATCATTCCAAATTTATCCATGTTTCTTTCTTTCTTTTTTTTTTTTTTAAGATTTATGAAAGACAGAAGCAGAGAGAGAGAGAGAGGTCTTCCATCTCTGCTGATTCACTCCCCAATTGGCTGCAATGGCCTGAGCTGAACTGATCTGAAGCCAGGAGCCAGGAGCTTCCCCAGGTCTCCCACGCGGGTGCAGGGGCTCAATGATCTGGGACATTTACTACTCTTCCAGGTCATAGCATAGAGCTGGATGGGAAGTGGAGCAACTGGGACTAGAACCAGAGCCCGTATGGGATGCAGGCACTACCGGCAGAGGCTTTACTCGCTATGCCACAGCGCCTGCCCCAAATCCATGTTTCTTAATACCCATTCCATGTCCATCATCATGGTCTTATTTAACCCCCTGGTTTTTTTTTTTCTTTTTCTATTAAACAAGTTCGTAAAGGATTTGCTGACTTTTGTCTGTTTAATAATGTCTCAAGACAACTCCCTACACTGGGAAGAGTTATTTTTTCTTTTTTGAAAATAAGAATTTGAATGACAGGGAGACAGAGACTGAGAGAGAGAGAGTTCTTGCGTCTGGTCATTGTCTCCTCTGATGTCTGCAATAGTCAGGCCTGGGTCAGGCTGAAACCAGGAGCTGAGAACTCAATCTGAGGGTCCCACGTGGGTGAGAGGGACTCAACTACTTGAGCCATCATCTGCTTTTCCCAGGGTGCACATTATCAAGAAGCTGGAATGGGGAGTGGAGCGGGGAGTCATACGCATGCACTTCAATGTGGAATGCATGCATCCCAGGCGGAATCTTAATCATTGTGCCAAACACTTGCCCCAGGGTTATTTTTCTAGAACAATGATGATGTCATCATTGTTCTGCACAATAACTTCTCATGGTAGTAACTCCCCAATCGCCTCAGTATCAAGTCCAAACTCTCTATTGTGATATATGTAGCCCTTCATAATTTCTTTTTTTAATTAAACTTTTATTAAATGAATATAAATTTCTAAAGTACAGCTTATGGGTTACAATGGCTTCCCCCTCCCAAAACTTCCCTCCCACCCACAACCCTCCCCTTTCCTGCTCCCTCTCCCCTTCCATTCACATCATGATTCATTTTCAATTCTCTTTATATACAGAAGATCAGTTTAGTATATATTAGGTAACGATTTCAACAGTTTGCCCCCATATAGCAACACATAGTGTAAAAAAAAAATACTGTTGGAGTACTAGTTATAGCATTAAATAAGAGTGTACAGCACATTAAAGACAGAGATCCTACATAATATTTTTTTTAAAATTAATTAATTTTCTATGCCATTTCCAATTTAACACCAGGGTTTTTTTTTTCATTTCCAATTATCTTTATATACAGAAGATCGATTCAGTATATAATTAGTAAAGACCTCATCAGTTTGTGCCCACACAGAAACACAAAGTGTAAAAATACTGTTTCAGTACTAGTTATAGCATCACTGCACATTAGATAACACATTAAGGACAGATCCCACATGGGGTGTAAGTACACAGTGACTTCTGTTGCTGACTTAACAATTTGACACTCCTGTTCATGGCGTCAGTAATCTCCCTAGGCTCTAGTCATGAGTTGCCAGGGCTATGGAAGCCTTTAGAGTTCGCTGACTTTGATCTTATTCCGACAGGGTCATAGTCAAAGTGGAAGTTCTCTCCTCCCTTCAGAGAAAGGTACTTCCTTCTTTGATGGCCCCGTTCTTTCCACTGGGATCTCACTCACAGAGATCTTTCATTTAGGTCTTCTTCTTTTTTTTTTTTTCTTTTCCATGGTGTCTTGGCTTTCCATGCCTACAATACTCTCATAATTTCAACCCAGGTAACCTCTCTGTGATGGTGTTTCTACCTCAAAAGCATCTCCGTTTTCCCCACTTGTGCCAGCTAAATTCCCTACGAACTGGACTTCCTTGAATACACTATCCCTGTTTATATTGTTATGCCTTTGCACTTGCGTAGAAGGCTTTTTCCTCCCTAGCTATCCTAGAAAAATCCTATCTGGCTCAAAACTCAGCTAATTATCACTTCTTCCATGATGCCTTCCAAGACTTTCCTACAAAATTATTTCCTCCCTTCATAGTTCTCCCACAGGGTTTTCCCACGCCTCTCAAAGTAGTGACTTATAGCATTTGTTTGTAGATTGTCTCCTTGTTCTTTCTCTCTCCATTTTTAAAGATTTATTTTAATCATTTAAAAACAGACTTACAGACAGAGAGAAGGAAAAAGAGAGAGAGAGAGGGAGAGAGATATTTTCCAACTGCTGGTTCACTCCCCATATGGCCACAATGGCTAATGATGGGCCAGGCCAAAACCAGGAGCCATGGAGCGTCTTCTAGGTCTCCCTCAAGGGTGCAGGGACCCAAGGACTTCGGATATTTTCTGCTGCTTTCCCCAGGCCATTAACAGGGAGCTGGATTAGAACTGGATCACCTAGGACTTGAACTGGGGCCCTTATGGGATGCTGGCACTCCAGGAGGCAGCATAACCCACTGGCCCCTGTTTACTTGTTCTATTGTGTATCCTTTCTGAAGCCGAACTTATACAGCTTTGTATCCACAGCACTTCAGTCTCATAAATATCAAATGAATACATTTTACTAATGGCATTGTGATTCACCAGGTTAAGCCACCACTTACAAAGTCAGCATTCCATTGGAGTGTCGGTTCAAGTCCTGGCTGCTCTGTTTCCTATCCAGCTTCCTGCTAACATGCCTGGGAAAGCAGCAGCAGAAGGCACAAATGCTTGGGCCCCTACTAGCCACATGGGAGACCCAGATAGAGTTCTAGGCTCTGGGCTTTGGCCCTATCCAACTTGGGCCATGGTGGTCATTTGAAGCGTGAACCAGAGGATAAAAGTTGTCTCTTTTTCTGTGTCTCCCTCTCTCTCTCTGTAACTTGGTCTTTCAAATAAATAACTTGTTAAGAAAAAGACTACATTTTAATTGAAATCCAGGAACTCAGTGGAAAATGATTAACCTTGTATTCACATTTAGCAATATGCACAGGTGTGAGTATTTTATACCATATTATCAATAACTAAACATATCGATGAAATGTACTTGTTTTTCTGGTTTATTCACATCCTGAACCAGCCACATGACAATATTTAGTTTAGTAATAAAACAAAAGAAATTTTAAAGAAACAGTTTATCATGTTTTATTTTCTTTTTAAATTATTTATCTATTTGAGAGTCAGAGTTTCAGAGAGGGAAAGACAGAAAGAGATCTTCCATATTGCAGCTTCACTCCCCTGATGGCTGCAATGACCAGAGCTGGGTCAGTCTGAAACCAGGAGCTTCTTCTGGGTCTCCCACATGGATGCAGGGACTTAAGGACTTGGGTCAACTTCTGCTTTTTCTACACCATTAGCAGGGAGCAGGATTGGAAGCAGGGCAGCCAGAACACAAACAGGTGCCCATATGGAATGTTAGTGTCTCAGTTGATGATCTTACCTGCTACACCACAATGCTGTACCCCAGAAAACAAAATTTTTATATAGTAACTATCAAGATCTATTTTTGTCAACTACTTGCCTTTGAATTAGAGTACTTATCAAGATACCTTTTAACTTCAGTTGTAATGAGTTGGTATAATAATATCAATGTAGTTGTGGAGATGTGTTGGCATTATTGATATGGTAATTATACAGTCTGTTAAAGATATACTAATTGAGTTCTGTCAAATATAGCTATTTACAGCTGATTGGTCAAAGCAGTATGAGTTGTAACTTTAATTACTTGATACTGGTTTTCATTTTATTGCTTCCCTGAAGTATTTTTTCTTTTTTCTGGAAAAAATTAACTAGTGTATCTTTCATGTTTATTTAATTTTCAAGAAAAATTCTGAGCAACAGTTTTATGTGTTGATTGTTCACATGATAGAATTAAGAGTGAATATCAGGAAGGGAGATGTTAACTGCATATGAGTTTACTGTTACAAAATATGACATGGTGCTATTGAACAAGTTAACCATTATGAGAACAGTTATGAACTAGTATGAAAATTGTGTTCAAGTTGTTTGAATTACCAGCTCACCAAGGAAATAGAACACACCATTTTTTAAACCAAAGCTTTCTTTTTCAACTACTCTGAGTCACAGAGCTCTTCTTTTTATTGCTTGTCACTGAGATTATATATGTACAAACATATCAACCATGACAAAGATTTCTGAGCTCTGAGTTTAGTTTACATAAATGCACATTTATACAACACATTCAAATAGTGCTTTCTGCTCTGTCCATGAGAGTTTTCAAATATAGCCTCTGCTAAGCTTTAGACTAATCTACCATAATCATAAAATTAAATTGATCGGGATGTAAAAGCACAGCTCTGTAAACACAGAAATAAATACTTAACTTTTCTGGTTCTAGTAGTGGCTTAAATAATGTCCTTTTACATACTGCTGACCAAGTAGCACAGCAGAACGACCCATATCTTACCAAGAAAATCAGCAATAAGTGAAATGTTACTAAAGGAAAAATTACCAAGAAATCTTGATAAAGCAACAATTCTGTTACCAAAGCACCATTCTAAGCACTTGGATAAAAACAGTGAATAATAAATGTCCTTCTCATGATTTAAAAAGAGCATAAAGATAAGGAGAGAACCGAACTTTTAGACAAAAGAACTGAAATGATGATTCAGGACTGGTTAATGTAAGCTTGCTTTGTGGACAGCTCAATTGCAGTGCCAAACTGAATACTGGTACAAAGGTATAGTGGTATTAGCTCTATGGAGCACTTTTACCTTTGTTCTCAGCTTTTGACATTGACTACCTATCTACTTTTGGCTGCAATCCAGGTTATTGATTTTAACCTACAAAAGCTCTTTTTGCTATGGGAGTTGGTTATCTCAGAGATTGGCGTTTTCCTATACATCATGGGTTGTTTCTTTAGCCAACAATAATATTCAATTTTAAATTGTTAGTGTGAGTTGGATTAGGTGTGGACATACCTGCTTTAGAATAAGATATGCTCCTTTTCATGTAAAGTCCATATACTTAATGAGGCCTTGATTTAAGGGATTTGCAAATGAAGCTCTCTTGTTTTATACTAACAGAGTGAATGATTACTTGAAAAGTCTATAAAGAAACCATAGAATGCACTGAGATAGATTATAAAAAAACAAAAAAACTCTTATCTTTTCATTATAATGATGATTTAGCAAATTCCTTCTCTATCGTTATCTTCTCAAGAAGAAAAAAGAGCAAGAAAAACTGCACCCAGCATATTATCATTAAACAAAACATTAGGTTTTCAACAGTTCCAATAATTTCTTAAGGTCATTCTTCTAAATGGATGTAAACTTGTTAGGATTTTACAGCTTAAATGACTTTGCCATCATCTTTTTAGCTGAGCATTTAGTTTTGCTCCAGGCAAATCAATGAAAAATCATCAACTGAAATATAAAATTTTGTTTATATACACTCACAAGAGACTAGTTTGAAACACACTTGATTTGGCAGACTATAAAATCAAATGGTTGTCATAAGGGTGATGCTCTTTTGTTCCTTCAAATGTGTGCTCTGCTTATTATATTTGAATACAGACTAATTTTTTTTCAAAACCAGTAATTTAGGAATGATTTTTTAAAGATTCAAATAAAAGGATCTTTTTTTAAAATGTGAAACTTACTTCAAAAATCAAGTTCTAATTATGAATGTAGGACTAATGCAGTTTTAAGCTTTACATATCTTTGCAATATCAAGGAAAAACTGTTTACCTAAATTTAGACTTAAGTGGAAAACAAAACAATTCAATTTATTTTTATACTAGCACTATCAAATATAGCATATTACCACTCAAATTCACAGTGATACTCAGTTGTGAAAGGAATGCTGAGAAAGAACATTTAAAAATGAGCAATAACAGAGGACATGATTCAATAGAAAGACTAGAGAAAAAGTATAGCCAAGTAAAGCTGATGACTGTTCCCTTTTACAGAGATCTAACTTCTTTCTTTCAATCATTTTTGTTTATCTCTCATCTACATAGCTCCCTTCCCAGAATTTCACTTCAGTAAATCTAAAGTAATGACAATAATAACTACATTTAAAAAAAAGATTTATTTCATTTATTTGAAAGGCAGAGTTAGAGAGAGAGGTAGAAAAAGAGAAAGGTCCTCCATCTGCTGGTTCACACCCCAGATGGCTACAATGGCTGGAGCTGAACCATTCTGAAGCTGGGAGCCTGGAGCTTCTCTCAGGACTCCTATGCAGGTGCAGGGGCCCAAGGATTTCCACAGCTTTCCCAGGTGCATTCAGAGGGAGCTGGATCAGAAGTGGAGCAGCTGGGACATGAACCAGCGCCCATATGGGATGCCAGAGCTGCAAGCCAGGGCTTTACCCCCCTGCAGCCCAGCACTGGCCCCAATAATAACTACATTTAAATGTATAAATATTATATACCAGACACTATTATAACCATTTCTAAGTATTCACTTATTTGATATGTATAACAATCTTATGAAATAGATGCTATTATTATCCTAATTTCAAAGATATGGAAACTGAGGTACAGAAAGGTAAAGTTGCATGATTAAGGGGCAGAGTTGGGATTTAAACCTATATAAGGATATGAACAAAGGCAGAATGGCTTAAGAGCAAGTAAAGGTAATCATTATATACTGCATCTCTGAACTCCTTATAGTCTATGTGCCTTTTGCTTTTATGGTAAATACTTTAAGCAATGAACAAATACATGCAAAGATAGTTATGTTGTCTACAATCTCACATTTGGTGAGGTTGTGCAATATGCACACATGGAACTTTCTGGTTTCCCTTGTTTTGTTTTAAAAACTTTAATCTAGCTGTTTTCTTCATAAGGGATGGAGAATGGGGAAAAGAGGCAAAAAGGCAGTACTAGTACTCATTAACTCAAATATTAACTCAATTACCAGGTGCTGAATAGTATGAGCTTGTAATTTGAAGATAATATTAATCTAATTGGAGATTTGGGCATGCCAACAAATTATTGCAGTGACATGTGATAAATGTTATAGGTATAAAAGGCAGTATGAAGACATAAGAAACAGGGATTGAACATGAGTATTGTACAGTAGAGAATAGAAACAGAAGATTGAAGCAGATATTATAGAACAGGTTCTCATACTTGCCCCTTTCCAGAGATTCTGCCACAGGTTGAGGTCCCAGGTATAATTGTACCTTCCAAGAAAATCTAGTCTGTAATACATGTATTTCTTTATTTTCGTACAATTTAGCACTCACTTGTGAATGACCATTGTCTTATACAACCATTCAGGCTCAAGTGACCAAAGCTCCCAAATCATTATTTTATTACATTTCATTTTCTGCATTGTGCTTATCATTATTTAGAATTACCTTGTTTGTATGTTTATTTCCTATTGTTTACCACTAGAACATGAGGGCTAAATCTGAATGTCCCAGGAAGCAATCAGTCACGGCCAGCATCAGAGCAGTCACATAGAGTGAGTATGAGAGGAATCCAAGGGTTCCTCGAAAGGAAACAAAAACATAGGAAGAGAAAAAACACATGGTGTAACTTTCCAGGAGCACTGAGGGAGGGGGACACATGTACAGTATAATCTTCAGCTGCTGTTCTGTCTGCCTAAAGGACCTGATTGAGTGCTCTGCATACTTTGTATAAAATAGGTTACTCCTTTATCAACTTCCTGATTGGTTCATGTAGCATGTCTCATTAGCATACACTTTCACTTCCCTGATTGGTTTTTATCCATGCCTTCCGATTGGCTGTTATTCTGACCTCCTGATTGGTTGTTATTCTGCTCTTTCCCGATCTGTACTCACTGCTCAGAAAGGGGCCAATCAGGGAGAGCCACTTTGGGTATAACAGGGCCAGCACTTGCAAGCTTCTTTGGTGACTCCTCCATTAAAAGCCCCCTCTTGACTGCCGCTTCAGGAAGTTTTTCACTTTCAATAAAGCTTGTTTTGTTCACTGTCCCTGTCCCTTTGGAAATTCTCCTTTAATGTGAGGCAAGAACCAAGATTACCCTCAATGTCCCACAACAAGTAGAGTTAGACTTATTGAATACACTGTAAGGGAGTGGTAGGCAGGAAAGCAAGAGTGCCTACCACAGAAGGACTACAATTTGAGAGGCTTATATATGACAGGCAAGCTTCTCATTTCTCCACTAACTATAGGTCTATTCCCTGTAGCATTCTTATAAGCACTGCTTTAAATTCCTCTGTGATAATAGCAGCATCTTGGTCATCTCAATGTTAGTCTTTATTGCTTGTCTTGAAATACAGAATTTGGGGGTTCCCCTATCTTTCGCCACTTTATGGTATCTCCTCCCCTCACTTTCCATCTGCCATGCTAGTTCCAAACTCTATATTCTAGTTCTTCAAGCTGGTAATACAATAATTTTCTTATCTGAATTTCAGACACTACTATGGCACAAAGTGGACACTACTCTTAAGCTAAAAGACATGAAAATAGGGGAAACTTACCCGATGAAATCTTGTTCTTCTAAGTTTCAACTCTCTTATTAAAATGTAATTCAAAGAACTATGTTTTCCAAAACATTTTTCTATGAACAAATACATTAACAAAGAGATACTTATGTTTCTATGCATTAAAATCTGTTCTGTAATAATATCACACAAATGTCAGTTTTTACATAATGGTTTTGTTTTCTTTACTTATGCAAAATTATAGAGTAGAAGTAGGAAACTTGTCAAAATTCCTGAGAAAGAGGCTTTAGTGAACTTACTTTCCAGTGTACTATAGTCCAGCTGAAACAAAGAAAATCTGGGTTGCCCCAAAACCAAAAAAATTAAAAAAAAAAAAAACAGAGTGGATAGAAACTGGATTACATTCTCAGAATTTCTTTGTTTTGATTAAGTGAAAAGATAAAGATACTATTTCTGTGAGGTGACATCCATTTAGGAGAGCATTTGAAGTACATTATTTCTGGTTGATTCTAGTTTAGACCTTATAAAATTTTGAGGCAGCTCCTAATATTTGAGGAAAGTGACATGTAGAATAATGCCTGCACCTAAATATAATCTCCTTATTATACTCTAATACATATAAAGAAAAGTTATGCAGTAGATTATTGGGAAAGTCCAACTGTTAGCCAAGCAATTATTTGAGATATGGAGCTTAGATGGAAAGGTATAAAGATATATCTTCCCTTCAACATCCAGTCAACTTGCATGGGCAACCAGTAATGACCTCTGTAGCATGGGAGGTAGGGTCTTAAAACTTTTGGAGCCATTCACAATTTTGCCTCTATCCTTATTTCTCTGAGAATCCTTATTTATATTTTTTCCTCAATCACTCTTTTAGGAAAACTTTAGTCTCTTGACTTCTTAATAAGGTCTCTAATCTTGACTATACATTTTATTCTGTTCCTGCATTTTCAATAATGGACTAGGTGAGAGTTCTATATAATAAGTTCTGTTATGGAGGCAAACATTTAGCCCAGGGTTTAAGATTCTAGTTATGACAATTAAGAGCACTTGGATTCAATACCTGGCTCTATCTGCTGACTCCAACTTCCTGCTAATGCATACCCTTGGAAGCAGCAGAGATCTCTCAAATGATTCAGATTTTTGCCACGCATGTGGGAGACCTAGATTGTATTCCTGGATCCTGACTCCCACAGGCATCTGTGGAGTGAACCAGAGGAGTGGAGTGTTCTTTCTTTCTCTCTCTCTCTCTCTCTCTCTCTCTCTCTCTCTCTTGCTTTCATTTTATCCGTCATTCAGATAAATAAATAAGAGTTTAAAAATGCTTGGTTATCTGCGGAAGAGTAAGAGTTTTGTTCATAAAAGGATAGTGGTATAATTGGTCTGGTAAAATGTCTCTCAAGAGGACATTATTGCTATGGTGTATACATTGCAAAAGTTTTAATATACCTGGCCCGAGGGCATTAAATGCCAGTAGTAGTTTCCGATGATTGCAGAAAAATACCCCCAAATATTTCCAAACATCACTAGAGGTTAATAGCTCCCTAGATTAAGAACCACTGGTAACATGCTGATGTTTCAACAATAGATCTTGAGAATCATTAGTGCAATATGTGATGAGGTTATGATTACATTAAAGATAGGAGGGACTATATTTCTTTTTAGCCATTTTCCACTTTTGCTCTCAGTAAATTGTTCCAGCATTCCCTAGAACCATCTTTTCTTTCAATCACTTCTCTAGATTCAGTGGGCCTAGTCTTTCACATGCTTAATTGGTTAAGCATTGGGTCACTTGCCTCTCTCTTCAAAATTGTTGTAACCAAATTTATAACCCCATAGAGAAATGCTTCTTCCTACTGGCAGACTAGAAGAGCAGCTTCTTTTGTCAACATGAAGGGAAGTTCAGCTACTCTGCTGTCAAGAAGGAAAACATCCAATGGGCTGTTGTCTTTGGTCAGAAGTACAACAAAACTGATGTGTCAGTCTCTGAACAGTCTTCACGACACTAATGCTACTACTTTTGGGTGAGCATAGATATTGGCTAAATTGTATGATTTGATGCTGTAAAGCATTATATTGCCAATTTCAATTCACTTAAAAACACGAAATTAAGCAAGCAAATGTTTGTCAAACTGGATGATGACTAAATAGCTTAAGAAACAAAGATTAATTCCTAGTGTCTGGTGATAGACCCATAAACAAGTAATACATTAATTTTAATACTGAAAGCTAATGAATATAATACTGGCAATTATTTTGAATCACTGCCTAAAATAAAATTAGCAGTGTATCAAACAGAAGATATATGAAACAGGCCCAAAAGTTAGTATAAGAATGAAGACTATGTTTTCCAGCATGCTGAACAAACATACTCTATCATAGCATCCATTGTTCTAAAATACTGCTAAATTATTCCAATTTAGAAGTTACAACAGATACAAGAGAAAGAATTCAGTTAGAAAAAGATTACAGCAGCTGCGTTAGTTTCCTACTGCCGCTGTAACAAGTTGTCACTAACTTAGAGGCTTAAAACAGAAGGAATTTATTTTCTTACAGTTCTATAGGTTAGTAGTCCAACCCAGGACTCACCTGGTTCAAAATCCAAGTATTGGCAGCGCTGCTTCCCTTTCTGGAGGCTCTAGAAGACAATTGATTCCCTTGCCTTTTCCAGCTTCTAGAAGCTTCCTAACATTCTTTGGCTCATAGACCCTTTACTCCATCTTCAAAGCCAGAAACATTGCATCTCTCTGTACCTTTCTTCTTTAGTCATATTTTCTTCTGGCCTGACCTTCTTTTCCACTTTAAACTCTCCTGATTACTTCTGGCTCATTCAAACCTCTCTGTTTTAAGGTCAACTGATCTACTATCTTGATTCCACCTGCAGCCTTAATTTTCCTTTGCTGTATAACTTAAAACAGTCACAGGCTGTTCTGGGACTTAGGTTGGCATGGAAAGTATTATTTTACCTACCTCATCAATTGAAGTGGAGGTTACGAACCTTAAATGGTGCTTTGAAGGAAAGGGAAATGGGATGATGATTGCCTGATTTGATCAATTTACACTGCATGTGTTAAAATACTGCACTATGCTGCACAAAGATGTACAAGTACTACATGTTAATCAAAGGATATTTTAAAATAAAACAAAGGAAAATCATGGATGGATTTTATATTAGCAACATTAGAGTGAGCACATTTTAATTGATTATGAGATGTTCTTTGCAAGCCAATAATGTTACTGTAGTAGAAAGTTACTGGGTTTATTTTTTTTCTCTTTTTTTTTGACAGGCAGAGTGGACAGTGAGAGAGAGAGAGACAGAGAGAAAGGTCTTCCTTTGCCGTTGGTTCATCCTCCAATGGCCACCGCTGTAGGCACGCTGCGGCCGGCACACCGTGCTGATCCAATGGCAGGAGCCAGGTGCTTCTCCTGGTCTCCCATGGGGTGCAGGGCCCAAGCACTTGGGCCATCCTCCACTGCACTCCCTGGCCACAGCAGAGAGCTGGCCTGGAAAGGGGGCAACCGGGACAGAATCCGGCGCCCCGACCGGGACTAGAACCCGGTGTGCCAGCGCCGCAAGGCGGAGGATTAGCCTAGTGAGCCACGGCGCCTGCTATTTTTTTTCTCTTTATTTGAAAGCCAGAGTGGCACAGAGAGGAGGAGAGACAGAAAGAGATCCTTCATCTGCTGGTTCACACCCCAAATGGCTGCGAAGTCTGGGGCTGTGCCAGGCCAAAGCCAGGATCCAGGAACTCCATCTGGGTCTCCCATATGGGTGGCAAGGGCCCAAGTATTTGGGCCATCTTTCAGTACTTTGCTGGCTGCACTAGCAGGGTGCTAGATCTGAAAAAGAGCAGCTGGGATTCAAAGTGATGCTTGAATATGGGATATTGACACATCACAAACAATGGATTAACCTGTTGAGCCACAATGCCAGCCCTTGATACTGGGTTATATGGAGCTAAAAATCAAGGTGCCAGCCAGGTTCCTAGCAACTCTAGGGAACATTCTTTCCTTTGCCTTTTCCAGCTTCTGGAGACCATTAGCACTCCTTGGTTCATGGTCTTTCCTTTGTCTTCAAATCCAGTAGCATAGCATCCTAAATCTCTGTCTCTGACCATACAGGATCATCTCTCCACCACAAATCCATAAATTAAACATATTAGCAAAGTTCCCTTTTTCTGTACATTTACAGGTTATTGGAACTGGATATGAATATATTTGAGATGGGGTATTGTTCTCCCTACCACAGAAGATAAACAAAAGCCAATTTGATCTGAAGTCTCCCTTTAGTCTATCTATCATTTTGCTTTCAAAAGCTTAGATCTAATTAACTTTTTTTTACCTTATTGTTATCATTATCTTGGCATTTTTCATTCTTGGGATTCTCGGAGCTTCTTGGATGTGTGGTTTGATATCTATTGTCAGTTCTAGAAAATTCCCAGTCATTATTCCTTGCAATATTTTTTCCATTCCATGCTTTCTTCCTTTTCCTATAGAGTTCCAATTTCCTCGAAAGTTAGATTATTTGATAATGTCCCCTTGCTCACTGATCCTTGCTTCCATTTTTCTCTTTTTTCTTTACACCTATCTTCACGTTGACTATTTTTCTCTGTCATTGTTGAGTCTATAGATGAGTTCATTGATTATGTTATCTCTATAACAGTGTTTTTCACTTCTAGTCTTTTCTTTTGATTCTTTTTTCTACTTTCTCTCTGCTGAAATGATCTACCTAGTCTTATATATTTTCTGCTAGAAAATTTAATATATTAATCATAGCTATTTTAAATACGTTGCCAGGTCCAACATTTGTGTCATGTGTATGTCTGGACATGATACTTTCTTGTCTCTTTGGAGTGTTTTTTTTTCCTTGCATATCCTTAGGCTTTTTGAATGTTTGTGAGTGCCAAGCATCTTTTGTAAGACAGGAGAAATTGAGGAGGCAAATGATTTTTATGCCTGGAAATCTACATGCCTTTCCTTTTAAGAAGCCTCTAATTCAGGGATTCTGGTTAAACTAATTAGGGGTTGGGCTGAGTTTGAGGTTTATCGTTGCTATGGTTACTCTCAGTGCACCATAGGATTTGAGTTCTTCCAGTGATACCTTGTGTTTAGGATGGAGGCTGATTTGCCAAAGGGATTTTATCACTATGTCTTCTATTCTCAGCCTTTGGACTTTCCTTTGTGAAGTCCACCAGAAAGAGTGTCCCTTAATTATTTGTTTTTTCTCCCCTGCTTAGCTTTACTCTGCCGGCTAGAAGATAATCTTCATTGTTTATATTCAACTTCACTTTTCGGCCAAAAACACATTCCTGGGTTTTGGGAGCATGACTTTCTCAGTGTTCCTGCCCCTCCTAAGGCTATACTGTCGGCCCTCCATATCCATGGGTTGTACATCTGTTAATTCAACCAATTGTGAATCAAAAATACTTGCAAAATAATTGTTTCTTTCCTGAACATGTGCAGATTTGTTTCTTGTCATTATTCCATAAAAAATACATCACAAGAGCTGCTTACATAGCATTTACAATGAGATGGGATATTGTAAGTAATCCAGAGATGATTTAAAGTATACAGGCCAATGTGTGTAAATTACATGCCAAGACCACAGCATTTTATATGAGGGACTTGAGCATCTGTTGGTGGTGGTCAACAGGATCCTGGAACCAGTCATGTGGAGGTACCAAGGGATGAGTTTCATTCCAAACCCAACACACATTTTGCACCCCTCTCTTGTGGTAGAGGGTTGTTTTATTCTTATTTCCTTCACTTAGCCAAGATGAATTTTCACCTATGCCCTAAAGGCAAATGTGTTTGTTGCACTTCCCCAGACCTATTTCAAGCAGATTAAGTTTTTTGCTCGTTAAGGCTGATGGGTAGAAAGATCCCCATGGACTTTGGTGCCTCAACTTTAGGGATTAGACTCTGCCTCTCCCATTTCTGTACAAGGGGTACTTTCTTAAGACTCTTAATTTTTTTTTCAGCAAATCTCCACCGGAAGAGTGGAGCAGAAATCTGCAAGATCATGTGCACCCTTATATTTGAAACCCCCAGAATTTCTACTAGGTGGGGCTCCACTTATTCTCCACCAATCACCTTAGCTGAACTCAATGATTTGAGGCTGCTTCTTGCACCAGTAAGTCGGTGCTCTATCTGTCACCCTGCAGGTGCCTGTCTCGCTTTTGAATTTAAGTCAGTTTGCTGCCCTGCAACTTTAGCACTCTGATGGGTTCCACAAGAGTTGTGAACTTGCTGTTTTTCTGGCTTTGCTTCCTTATAAGTTTGGGAGTGAAGCTCTTTTTAGCAATCTATACCCTTCTCCCCTGCCACCAGCAGAAACTTAAAGTTCAACATTGTCTCTCTGAAGAAAGAAAAATCTACAGTGAAAAGCACTCGGGATTTAATAGCCTTTTGCAGTAGTAGAGTCTATGTGGTAGTTTATTTTCCTAAATCATGTTCATAGGCAACTGCATTTGAATCGCTTTGAGTGCTTGTAAATATAGTGATTACTGCCCCACCTCAGACTTAATGAGTCAGAAGGGAATCTAAAGCATGTGAATTTTGAACAATTTATCTTATGATTCTTCTGTGTGTAGAAGTTTGAGAATCTTGTTAAAAAGACTAGATATTCAAACATTTTTTAGCCTATTATTTTTTTCAAATGTTTATAACTGTTAGTCCTGTCTGAATTCAGTGAATATAAATGCATTTCTAGCCATTGAATTTCTTCTGGATGGGGAGGGCCATAATAATTTGCTTACCATAGAATCCTCAGGAGTAAACACAGTGACTGACATATAGTAGGTACTTAGCAAGTGGCAATTGAAAGAAAAATGATGGAATACTTAATTAATTTTCTGTTGAGTCATATACAAAGTGGTCTAAAACATGAATATTTTTCTTTTATGTTGGCATGTGATACTGTTTAGGGATAAAGACAGAAATGGAAATTTATTCGCCAAAGGCTATGTAAGGAATAAATATCTTGAATTTTACTGGACCCTTTGAGGGTTGAATGTTGTGTTCAGCATATTAAGCCACTGTATTCCATATCAGTGTCAGTTCAAGTCCTAGTTGTTTCATTTCTGATCCAGCTACTTTCTAATGCTCCTAAGAAGCAGCAGATAATGGTTCAACTACTTGAATTCCTGCTGCCTGGCTTCAGCCTGGCCCAGCATCAGCTGTTGCCACCATTTGTGAACCAGAAGGTGAAAAATCTCTCTCTCTCTCTCTCTCTCTCTCTCTCTCTCTCCCAAATAAGGGTTTAAAAAAGAAAAAAGCATATGCTTATTACAAAACGCATGACATTCTCATGGGATTGTATCTCATTCCCTCACTTACTGAAAAGAGTCAGATGAAGAAGAGTCATACATAGGTATAAATAGTGAAGCTAGTATTCCTGACCATTTGTGAAAACATGGACTCATAAGAAAAGTTGACCTGTGTGTACTCTCTCCCCGTATATGCATACAACTCTATTTTGTAGATGATTTCAGATTTAAAACCCTAAGAGTGTGATAGTGGGTATTTGTATGCAAATAGAGAGGGATCTTTTAGTTTGCTCCCAGATTATTACCAATTACCCTCTTAAAAATGATTTATACAACAACAAATCACCAAAAAAAAGTGATATAGTTTTATAACTGGAAGAGATTTGTGTTATTTTCTTCTCCCTTTAACCTGAGCAGAAAAGAGTGAACTCTTATATTTATATTTTGGCAAAATTTAGCCAAACATCACATCAAATTTCTCTCCTTGTTGTAGTTCTGTGAAAGGGCAGCTATTGATCTTTCTCTCTCCTTGTAGACTTGTATAGGTCATTCTGTATGAGGTGCACCTATGGAAATTAATGTTGCGCCATCTGCAAATCTGTTTCTTAAATGGCATCATTAGGAGCTAGGACTTTTTGTGAACTTTTCCTAAGAAAGATTTGCAATCATTGTGAATGAATCAATAGCAATTGTGCAATGATGCAGTAAAAAATATTTGCTGCCTATGGAAAACAAGAATTACCCTAAGTTGAACAGAGCTGACTTTTGAGACACAACACTTTGGATTAAATTTAACATTTACCGAGAGCCTATTGTGAGCCAGCTATTCATGCCAGCATTATCTTATTTAATCTTGTTTAATCTCATTACAGCTTAAAAACTATGTGAAGTAGGTAATATTTATTCCCACGTTTAAAGATGAGGAAACAGAAATTCAGAAAGTTGAGACAACCTGTCCCAGAGATACTTGATTGCAGAACTCACATTTTTTTTTTCATTGCACTATGCTTCACCCCAATGCATAAAATCACAAAAGAGGTTCTTTCTCTAGGTATAATATACTCCTTAGTAAAAATAACTTCAAATATGTGAAGCCAGTGTGCCAAAATCTTTTCTGCTAGCTCTAAGGCTTTCTGACACATTCAACAACATATTGCTATATCAGAGAGCATACTCATATGTAGGGTTGGCTGATTATCATAGTGTCACTGCTAGAGGAGGGTTAAAGTTATTTCTGCCATGATGAGGGTGGGGTTTCACCCTACTGGAAGTTCATGTAAGAGCATAGCTACTATAATAACCTTTCTAAAAAAGAATCTTCAAGAATGACCTAGCTACTCAATCCCTGAATAAGATAAATAAGCAGATCCATTTAGATTACATAATAGTGTTGCATCCTGGGCTAATCAATGTCTCTAAGACAAGATCAGGGAAAATAGTACTGTAAATACAGATGGGATTATAATGACCACATAAATTCCCTGGCTTTGGCTTTTTCTAGTCCTTGTAGCTCAGTTAACAATTTCTATCATAGTTGAGACTTAGATTCTGACTTATGAGGAAACCTGTAAGAAACCTGTCATTTCTTTCTTTTTTTTTTTCTAAGATTTTATTTATTTATTTGAGAGGTAGAGTTACAGACAGTGAGAGGGAGAGACAGAGTGAAGGGTCCTCCCTCTGTTGGTCCACTCTCCAAATGGCTACAACGGCCGGAGCTGCGTTGATCCGAAGCCAGGAGCCAGGTGCTTCTCCCTGGTTTGTGCAGGTGCAGGGTGCAGGGGCCCAAGGTCTTGGGCCATCCTCTACTGCTTTCCCAGGCCATAGCAGAGAGCTAGATGGGAAGAGGAGCAACTGGGACTAGAACTGGCACCCATATGGGATGCTGGCACCACAGGTAGAGAATTAACCTAGTGCGCCACGATGCCGGCCCCTGTCATTTATTTCTGTAAGGAAATCTATTAATTTCTAACAAAATTAGTCCCAAACTGAGATTCTGTAAGGTTGCAGAATTTGTCTCCAACATTGGTCCTCCAACTCCACTCTTGACTGCAGATGTTTCTTTTCATTTTCTGTGCAGCCTCTCTCCAGAACATTTGTTCTTTGCATTTTAACTCTACTTGAACTACAGATGAGTATAATTGATTAGTATCTTTCTTCTCTTGAACCTCCTTGGGATGACAGTTCCAGTATGGCTCTATTTTTCCCATTTCAGTTATGGTACAATAATTTAAAAAAGACCTCTGGTGTACTCTAATTTTTACAATCCTTCAATCAGACCTGAAGACTCACCTGGATTCCAGTTCTAATGGCATCTCAGCCTCTGTTGTGACAAAAAAAATAATTTAGCTCATGATATTTTCCTCATTGCTTCTATCCATATGACATTTAAAACGATGGTGTTCAGCTTTCACAAAATCTAATCCATTCTTTTCTGGAGGAGGGTGATATTTTAAAGTTTCTCTCACCCAACACTAAATGGAAATAAATATTCACGATGATTCTCTATTTCTATAATCAGATTTTTATCTGGTCCTTTCACATCTTTCACTTTAAAATAGACTGCTTATTAGTGACAAATTTCAAAGTACCTAGCCTAATAAACACATGACCAAAAGAAGAAAATTATTTCATGTACATAAATTACTAGGAAGAGCTTACTGATTTCTTGTCTCCAACTACCCAATTAGTAATGTATCTTTACTTGTGTTGCAAAAAGTGTTCAAGCCCTCAAAGCTACCTTTATCAGTTGATACCATTGTTTCTCTGGTATTGACAGGAAAGAAAACAGCTTCAAGGTATGCTCTCAGCTGCTATCATTATTGCTAATTAGTTTGTTCCCCTTAGACCAGTATTACTTCTAGCATTTTTTTGCTGATTAAAAGGAGCTTAGAAAAGTCACTGCATAATAATATCAAATTGAGGATGAAGCATATCTGCTTTCCCATGTTTGGATATTCTATAACCTTCATTTATTAGTAATACAGATTATTAAACAAATATCTTGAAATTAAGTGATGGCATTGATAATGATCTAAGCAATGATCTAAGCATTCATAAGCAATAAAATGTATATATTAGAATATCATAAATAATTTAAATAATGGAAATAATTAGCAAAATAATTTTATAATAATAATTCTCTTTCTGTAAAATATTCATTAGACTGTCAAGTTCTGTTCATTTCTATTGATACTGCTCCACAGGAAAGCCACTTATGCTTAACTCAGTATCTATCCGTTTTCCCCATATAGTTCAAGAATATGTATAAAAATAATAGTTTGAGGGAATTGTGGTTATTCTGGTGTAAAATAAATGGCTTGGTGGTGACCTAATTACATTTCACAGAGTTATGAAAGAATTTGAACATTTTGACTAACAGATTAGTTATCTTGGTTTGTATTCAAATGCAGAGAAAAAGTCCTAAACACCTCCCAGTCATCAGCCATTGGGTTCTAACATCTGGTGAACTGCAGACCTCCCAACTTCCAGTCCCTCTGGATGTCTTTGTAGACTCTGGAGACCAAATCTGCCAGGGCAGGGGGTGGAGGAAGGACTTAATTTGAATATCAAATGTTAAGGGAATTTGTATAGTCTTTTGATTCTCTGCACATATCATTGTGGCGTACATTGTCACACTGAAGATAATTTATTGACACTCATTCGTAATGTTCTCAAAAGTCACAGATTTCAGAGTGTTCTATAGGAATCCTTATTCCCCATTCAGAGATGCTTTAATCATGGCTATATGCTTTTCAGTGTAGTGTTTTTGAGAGTATGTGTACAGGTGTCATATTATCTGCAACCCAGGTTTCATTCTGCCAACTACAAGCTTTGTGACCTTGGCCAAGTTACTTATCCACCTGACAGGGCTATTGTGGTGATCTAATATGATGATGTATGAAAAAAAGATGACATGTTGTCTGGCAGAAATTAGGTTTTGTTTGCATGTTTTGTTAGCTATTATTAATAGTGGAAGGTATGGAGGTACTCCTCTAAGCTTTAATGTGGCTGAAAAGTGCAAGGAGAGGATCTAGAAACTGGTTGAAATACTGTATGCCTATAAAACTGTCTCAATGTGTGCTGCTTAGGGTGCAAGTTGTATTTATAACAGCTTTAGTAAAAGGGAAGGGATTTTGTAACTGAATAAAATACACTCCAAGTCAATGAGTATGGCCAAAGAGTACTCTGCCTGTTTATCATCAGATACTGTCTAGCTATCCATCCATCCACCCATTTATCATCTATTTTTTTCTAAGAAAAATACTCACATGCCTAATATTGTTTTCACAGTAAAGGTTTGTTGAAGAGACAGTTATCAGTACCATTTCATCTAGTTTCAGATTGTGCTTCTTCTCTCTTTATTGAGGGGTTGAGTGGAGAAAAAAAGAGTTTCTAAATGAAAACCATAAATGTAATAATTATGGGAATATAACGGGACTTCCCAAGAAAGTCAAAAAGAAAAAAAAAACAAACTTTTTGAGATACTTACTCAATCAGATAATGTAAATTAGAATAGGTTTTAAAAGAACTGATTATTTATCCCAAAATGGAAAAGTAAAATAATAGATAAATAAATAAAAGAATGTTCCTGATCCTCATACAGAGATGAGGGAGAGAGAGAGAGGAAGAAAAGGGCTACCAAAGGAGGGCTGACGCCGTGGTGAAGCAGGTTAAGCTGCCACTTGGAATGCTTGCATCTCATTTCAGAGTGCCTGAGTTCCATTCCTGGCTCCGCCTTGCCTCTAATCTAGCTGCCTGGTAATGCACATCCAGGGAAAGCAGCAGCTGCTTGCTCAACTGCTTGGGTTCCAGATGGAGTTCTGGGCTCCTGGCTTTGGCGTGGCCCAGTCTTGAATGTTACGGGCATTTGAGGAGTGAATCAGTGGTGAAACAGTGGATGGAAGACCTCTCTCTCTCTCTCTCTCTCTCTCTCTCTCTCTCTCTGCCTTTCAAGTAAAAATAAATAAACTTTTTTGAAAAACAAAAAAAAGAGCTGGGGTACTATTCTGAAGCCTCCTCAAAGGATTTTTTTTCTGCCCAATCATAAAAAGGAGGGAGAGAAAAAGAAAAATTACAACTGTGTCATTAATAAATTAAATGCCAATATTCAACTTGGATCATTCTTTTGCAAAAAGTATCTGTGGATATCCCCGTGGGTATCATGTAATGTTCTGATTTCCAGAGTTACAGTGCTAACGAGAACACATTTGATTAGCATTGTGAAGTGAAATGCTAGAATAATGGTCCTGAAAATTAGAAATGCAAAAGACGAATTGCTATCTACATCAATCCTCGCGAATATGTGAAGGATTGCCCTCTTCTGTATATTCCCTCGTGCTTTGTCCAGGCCAATTTTAAATAGCTCCAGCAATAAATTTCTGCCATTTCTTCTGGGAAACTATTCCACTACCTAATTAAATCTCGGAGTTGACAACTTTTCCTGACATTCAGACTAAATTTTCCCGTGTTCAATTTCAACCTGCTGTTTCCATTTCTACAGCACATGCTTGTATCAGCCCAAGTAACTTCCCCTGCTTCCTCAGTACTTAAAATTCTCCATAATACCCCTAAATTTCAATAGTCTGTTGTAACAAATTTCTTTGTCAAAAATGATCATATCAACATCAGTGACTGTACAGGTTTTATTATGGACAAAAAAGCCAAGTTCATTCTAAAACCAAAGAGGTGAGTCAGTGAGTGGAGAAGTATGATGTTAACATGATCTAAAGCCATTAAGGAAAGTGAAATTCAAGGGAGAAACTAATTGTGGGCCTTTTTCTCTCTTTCAGGTCTGTAAGGTCACTAATAAAGTGCTCCACATGTTGCAGGGAGAAACAATCCTTCTCTTGCCCTCCTCTGATAATACCCAGAACACATGCATGTACTCTGGCTTTGCTACAGCTGGGAGGGACCAGGGCAGACAACATAGTCCCAAGACAGTGGAGTTGCTCAGCCTCCCTGTGTGCCGCCCACGTGAGCTCCTTACCTCCCAAGTTTGACAGGAATCTAGCAAGTGTAAGTAAAGAAAATGTTAGGCTTCAAATACAGTTCATTCTTAGGAAGAAACTGAATCTTGCAGTTGTCAATGCAAGAACGGAAAGATGGGGATCTAGAAATTCAAACATTGTTTATAAATGTGGAAAAGATGTATTGCTGTTGTTGTTTAGTTTTGATTTGTTAGTTTCAAAATAAACCAGTTGTGATATGATTCATCTATGAGTTAGATTTTAGGGATGAGTCAAAGATTATACAGTCTATAAGTGGAATATTTTGGTAATTTTTAAGCAAATAGGATAATTTCAGAGAAAATATATGCAAACTCTAGAGTGTTTGGCAGAATGTGGGCAGATAGATTTCTTACCATGTTGGAAAATTGTCTAGTAGGCAAGACTCATATTAAAGCTAGAATACATAAAATGTAGAAGTGGAAATGTTTGCCAAACCCTCAAAATATGAGAGATCATTCATGGAAGCGATTCTAAATATTAATTTGGCTTTAAAATATCTACCAGAATTTGGTTGATTTTTCTGACTTGCTTGTGTTATAGTTATGTCATTCTCTTGTTTGCATAAGTTGTTTGTTGAATATAATAACAATTGTTGCTAACATTTCAGAAAATTCTTTATACAGAAAAATACCTACTTCATGCAATATCATATTTTATTGATTACCTTATGGATATACAATGCATAAAAGAGTTAATCTGAATGTACTCCATGGGAAAGTCGCAGTTCTTACCCTCTAGAACTTTACATTCCACTAGGGACATAGCAAAACTAGAAACTAAAATGACTAATGAGCAAAATGATAATTAATCCTCTAAGCCCTATAACTCTTAAGACCCCCAAATCAATATTGCATGATCTTCACTAGGTATTGCAAAGATTCATGATAGCAAAAAACAGAAAATCTAAAACTCATTAAAAAATCTACTTTGAGACATGTAGAAAACCAGAGAAAGTAGAGACAGAGATGAAAACACTGAATTGCAAAGAGTAAAACAATGGCAATATTTTAGCTGATTCATAAAAGCAGTATTCTCCAGATTATTTATAGAGCTGCAAGGAAGTAAGGGAAAGCAGATGAGGAAACACTTTTACTGATAAGAGAAGTCTGAAGTAGGTTAGAAGTCAAATCGCAGGGGTTATAACCACTCAGGTATTGCCTGTGATAGTGACACAAAAGCACACTTTACTCATTGAGCAGGGTTTTCTTGTTTTCAATCATGTGAGAAGGAATATTCCAATTGTTTGGGCGGGGAGTGGTTAAAACAATGAAATTTGCATCATCTAATATTAAAAGTTATGTAAACATAAAAAAAGCAATGCAGTATCCTATGATTTTAGGGAAGGCAACTGAGGGAATATTGGGTTGCCCATAGGATTTTTAAATGGATTGCATAATGGCTTCTTATAATTTTATGGAAATATTTTGAAATATTTACGGAACATAAAGATTTAAATAAAACACAACTTAATTAAATCTAAAGATAGAAAGGGCAAAAGAAGCCAATACAATTAAGTAGGCATGCAAAGAGTTGTGTAAACATTACACATATGGCTTTTAAAAATATATCTGTTAGAAAGGAATGTTGGGAGGTCTATAAAAAGCAGAAGGAATTTAAGATAGAGAAATATATGTACATATACACATGGTTGAACATTAAACTTTTGAGATAAACAAAAATTTGTCAAATTTATTTACAGTGTGAATTTTTGTGCAAAAAATGTAAAAAAATGTCAAAATTTAAAGAGGTGTCAACAATTTTACACAGAGAAAATGATTCACTTCTTTGTGCAAACTTCAGTGCTTTTTTTTGAAATATGGGGAGCATAATTTTAAAATTACATTTCTTTTACATTTTGGTGCCTGTAAGACTATTACTATAATATACATACCTGCCATAAGAACTTGCAAAGATTCTCTTTAATAATGAACACTGTATTATACTTGCATGTTTTTTGGGAAATTTTTTCTGTACCCAGAGTTAGCTGAGGGTGCAAAGATAGTGTCCACAACTACAGTTGGTTAAGTACAATTGATTTTAAAGATATAATGCCTATTTTTAGGTAAAATTGGATGTTTGTGGATGAAATTAGTTGTGTACATAATTTTTGTATTTCTTGCATTGCTCTCATATCCATCATTCCTTTCATCAGGTTCTCCTCATGTCCTTCTTAGTAAATTGCTATTCAAATGAAAATCCTAGTGAAGTTAAAAGGAAGACAATGTGAAAAGATATATCATATAACTCATGTTCCAACAAACCTGGAAAACTTTATTAATATCAGATAAAATTACCACGAACACAAGAAACTTATTATTTACATAATGGCAAGTGGTAAATCCACCAAGAAGACAGAGTAATCCTAAATGTATTTGTATCAAGCAACAAAACTTCAAAAAAACATAATGGAAAACCTGATAAAACTACTAGGAAAAGTAGACAAATCCACATTTGTGATTGGAAACCTCAACACTCCTCTTTCAATGATAAGATCAACAGACAGAAAATTAGTGAGGATATTGAAAAGCTGAAAAACATCATCAACCAACAGGAACCAATTGACTTTTTTAAAGACCTCCACACTAAAATATCAAATAAATATTCTTTTGAAATACACATGGAACAACAAGATAGACCATATTCTGATTTATATACTAATTATTAATGAATTTAAATTAATTGAATTAATATGAAGTATGTCATGTGACAAAAATGAAACTAAATATAACATCAATAATGAAAAGATCACAGGAAAATCCCAATACACATGGAAATTAAACAACATATTGCTTATTAACAATTTGTAAGTCAGAAATGCTCAAGGGAAATTAGGAAATATTTTAAATTGAATATAAATGAAAACACAAAATGCCAAGATTTTTAGGACAGCTAAAGCAGTGCTTAGAGATAAATTTATAATACAAAATGTTTATATTGTTTTCTAAGATCTAAAAGTCGAACTCTAGTTGTCTTCTTGGAACTGTATGTATGGAGTGCATAAAATCTGTCCTCTTTATATTAATAAAAATTTTAAAATAAAAAATAAAAAAGAATGCAGAATAAAAGAAAAGCAGAAGAAATAAACTCAAAGTAAGCAACAAGAAGAATGGAATATAAGAACAGGAATCAATGAAATTCAAACCTAGAGATCAATTTTATGTCTATATACTAGTAATTTATGATTGTACACTAGAATTCCAAAAATAAAATTCATTTGCAATGGATTGTAAATGCATGGATAAATATCTCAAAAAAAGTGAAAACATTAGGTACAAATCTAACAAACATGCTCAGGTTCTTGTCTTTTTTTGTTTGCTATTATAACAAAACACTTCAGACTAGATAATTTCTGAAGAACCAAATTTATTTCCCATCATTCTGGAGGTTGGCAAGTCCAAGATCAAGGTGCCAGGGAATTTGTTGTCCAGCGAGGGCTTCTCACTGCTTTCAAAGTGGTGCCTTGAAGCCTTCATCTGCTTGAGAAGAATGATGTGTCCTCTCGAAGTAGAATACTGAAGGGCCTCAAGGGGACCGACCTTCTTCCTAAAGTCCTTTTATTAGGGCATTAATTCATTCATGAAGTCTGAGCCCTTATCATCTAAACACTTTCCAAAAGGCTCCAACTCTCAACACTGTTGCATTGGAGATTGAGTTTCCAATGTATGAATGGTGGTGAACACATTCAGACCTTAGAATTCTGTCCCTATATAAGAAACAATGACCTGATCAGCTCTTATCCTGACTCTAGATGTACAATGTAATACTTTATCCTTTTTAGTATTTGTTGTTGTTGTTGTTGTTCTAGTACTAGTGGTTGAACTCTGTAATTAACACACAATTATTCTTAGGTGTTTAAATTTTAACTGAAAAGTGATCCCTGTTAAATTTAAGAGTGGAAAAAGAGAGGGAGGAGATGTACAATTTGGGACATGCTCAATCGGACTTGCCGCAAATGGTGGAGTTAGAAATGTGCCAGGGGATTCCAACGCAATCCCATCAAGGTGGCATGTACCAATGCCATCTCACTAGTCCAAGTGATCAATTTTAGTTCACAATTGATGGCTCTGATAGGTCTAAGAGTCCAAGGGATCACACAAACAAGACTAGTGTCTGCTAATACTAACTGATAGAATCAAAAAGGGAGAGAAGGATCCAACATGGGAAGCGGGATACACAGCAGACTCATAGAATGGCAGATGTCCTAAACAACACTTGGCCTCAGAATCAGCCCTTAAGGCATTCGGATCTGGCTGAAGAGCCCATGAGAGTATTGTAGGCATGGAAAGCCAAGACACTCTGGAAAAAAAAAAAAAAAAGAAGGCCTAAATGAAAGATCTCTGTGAGTGAGATCCCAGTGGAAAGAACGGGGTCATCAAAAAAAGGAGGTACCTTTCTCTGAAGGGAGGAGAGAACTTCCACTTTGACTATGACCCTATCAGAATAAGATCAAAGTCAGCGAACTCTAAAGGCTTCCATAGCCCTGACAACTCATGACTAGAGCCTAGGGAGATTACTGACGCCATGAACAGGAGTGTCAAATTGTTAAGTCAGCAACAGGAGTCACTGTGTACTTACACCCCATGTGGGATCTGTCCTTAATGTGTTGTCTAATGTGAAGTGATGCTATAACTAGTACTGAAACAGTATTTTTACACTTTGTGTTTCTGTGTGGGTACAAACTGATGAGGTCTTTACTAATTATATACTGAATTGATCTTCTGTATATAAAGAGAATTGGAAATGAAAAAAAAAAAACCTGGTGTTAAATTGGAAATGGCATAGAAAATTAATTAATTTAAAAAAAATATTATGTAGGATCTCTGTCTTCAATGTGCTGTACACTGTTATTTAATGCTATAACTAGTACTCCAACGGTAGTTTTTTCACTTTGTGTTGCTATATGGGGCAAACTGTTGAAATCTTTACCTAATATATACTAAACTGATCTTCTGTATATAAAGAGAATTGAAAATGAATCTTGATGTGAATGGAAGGGGAGAGGGAGCGGGAAAGGGGAGGGTTGCTGGCGGGAGGGAAGTTATGGGAGGGGGGAAGCCATTGTAACCCATAAGCTGTACTTTGGAAATTTATACTCATTAAATAAAAGTTTAATAAATGAAAAAAAAAAAGAATTCTGTCCCTAACCCCCAAAATTCATGGCCTTCTCAGATGGAAAAAAAAATGACTACATCAAAATGGTCCTAAAAGTCTTAACTTGTTCCATCGCCAACTCAGAAATCTGAAGACCAGAGTCACAACTGATTGTCTTCTAAATCAGACATGGATGACACTCAAAGATATGTTTCATCCTATGGCCAAATGCTCTCCACTTGTGAACTTGCAAAATCAAAGAAGTCACATATTTGCAAAATACAATGATGAGACAGGCACAGGACAGATGTTTTTATTCCACAAGGGAGAAATAGGAAATAAAGGGGTAACAGATCCTACAGAACTCTAAACTGCAAAACGGCTTACAACATTATATTTTAAGGCTTGAGAATAACCATTTTTCCATCTGCTGAATTAGAACTACATGACCCAAGCAATAATGGGTCAAGACACACCTGAACGTACCTGAACCACAACTGTGGTGGCCAAGGAGGCTCATGCCAGAATGTGCGGAGAAGAGGCCTGAGGTGGCGTTAGGCAGAAAGCAAGCCCACTTGGCTTTCTGGCCGTCTCCTTTTAAACTACTCTATCCTCGAGGCCCTAGCATTCTGGGCCTGTGATGGGCATGACAGCCTTGAAGATCTCTGAAATGCCTTTGGGATCATTCTCCCATTGTCCTGATGTATCTGACTTCCTTCAACCCATGCCAATCTCCTTATCAAAGAGTCCCTTACCACACTCTGCTAAACAGACTTTATAATTCTTTAAATGATCAGGACTACAGTTTCCCAAATCTTCACATTCTGTTGTACGTTTAATGATACATTCCATCTTTAAATTCATTTTTCTCCTCACTCACTTCACTATAAGTAGTTGAGAGAAGACATGGAGTATCCTGAACACTTTGCTGCTTAGAAATTGCTCCTGCTGAATGTCCCAGTTCTTCACTCTTAAGTTCTGCTTTCAACAAACTTCTAGGTCATGAACAGAGCTCAGCCAAGTTCTTTGCCATTTTGTGACAGGATGGGCTTTCTCTCAGTTTTCAACAAGATATTCTTCCTTTCTAAGACTTCATCAGAATGGCTTTTATTGTCCATATTTTTACCAACATTCTATTTACAACTACTTAACTAATCTTTAAGAACAATCAATTTTTCTCCATAGTTTTCCTCTTTGGAGCCCTCACCAAAATTGCGCTTAATGCTCCATTCATGGTAGCACAGGCTTTTTCCTGTATTTGTTTAAAACATGTTTTAGCCTCTACCTGTTACTTTGCATTCCACTGCCAAAGCTACTTCCACATTTTTAGATATTTGTTATAGCAACAACCCTACTTCTTGTTGCTGATTTTGATTTTGAGTATGATGGAATACCACAAAGTGAACAACTCATAAAGAACATAACTTTATTTTCATGGTTCTAGAAGCTGAGACATCATAGAGCAAGTTGCTGGATATTTCGTTCTTTGGTGAGTATCTCATTCAAATTTTCAAGGTGGTGCCTTGAATACTGTATCTTCTGGAGGAGAGGAATACTGGGTCCTCAGAAGGCACAGATGAAAGAGCAAAACGAACCACATTCCCTCATCAAAACTTTTTTATAAAGGTCTTAATCCACTTATGAGGGCGGTGCCCTCAAGACCTAAATAAAAGGTCTCACTTCCCATTATTGTTGCATTGTGGATTACGTTTACATGAACTTTGAATGATTCATTCATACAACAGTAGATCTCTCGCTGAAAACTACAAATTGGTGATAATGGAAATCAAAGTAAGAAACAGAACAACATACTATGCTCATGGATTTGAAGATTCAATGCAGTAATGATATCAAAGCTTCCCAAACTGATCTATAAACTCAGTGAAATTCCATTCAAAATCCATGAAGGATTATTTGGAGATGAAACCAAACTGATTCTAAAATGTGCATCAGAAAGTAAAGGAAGTGAGATGTGTGTAAGACAATTATGAGAAAAAAAATTGGAAGCTTCACACTGCAGAATTTTATGAATTACTATAAAGCTACTTAGCCACAATTGCTTGATTTGGAGAAATGCACAAACATATAAACCGATGAAACAAAAGAAAATAGTGTTCATAAATACAACTATATGATCTTTTTAAATGTTTATTTTCAACTTTCTTGAAAGGCAGAGTGAGCAAAGGGAGTGGGACAGGAAGAGTGAGAGAATGAGGGAAAGGGAAAGAGAGAGACCTTCATCTGCTCGCTCATATACCAAATGCTTGCAAAAGCCAGGGCTGGGCCAAGTGAAAGCCATGGGCTTAGAGCTCCATCCTGGTCTCTAACATGGGTAGCAGGGCCCCAAGCACTTTAAGTCATCATCAGCTACCTCCCAGGACACATCAGCAGGAAGCTGGTTTGGAAGCAGAGTAACTGGGACTCAAACCTTGGAACTCCAATATGGGAAGTGGGCATTCCAATAGGTGGCTTAACCCACTGTGTCACAACACCAGTCCCACACCTTTATCATTTTTGACAAAGATATAAAGACAAACATAAAGCTATAAGATTTTTAGGAAAAATATATAGAAAAATATCTGTGACCTGGGGTTAGGCAAAGAGTTTTTAGCTAAGACAATAAAAATATTTCCATAAAATTGCATTTCATCAGTATTAAAAACTTGAACACTTTTGCCCTGCCAATGACACTGTTAAATAGAAAGGAAAAAAGAAATATTTCAATGATTAGGAGGAATTTTTTGGCAATCACATATGTGATAAAGTAATTGTATCCAAAAAATATAAAGACTCATAAACATCAACTGTAAAAAATTTTAGTTTTCAAATGGGAAAAAGATTTCAAATAAAACTCACCAAAGATGATATATGTTATATGCATGACAAATTGGTATATAAAAGAGATAATCAACATTGTTAAACTTTGAAGCTAGTATTGTGGCACAGCAGATGAAGCTGCTGCTTATGATGCCAGTACCCCATTATTCGAGTGCTGGTTCAAGTACCAGCTGCTCCACTTCCAGTCCAGTTTCCTGTCAATGCACCTGGGAAAGCAGCAAAAGATGTCCCAAGTACTTGGGCCCTTTCCATTCCTGTGGGAGACAAGGATGGAATTTCATGACTCCTGGGTTCGGCCTGGTCCAGATCTGGCTGTGGGGGCCATTTGGGAAGTGAATTAGTGGATGAAAGATCTCTCTCTCTCTCTCTCTCTCTTCCTCTCTCTCTCTCTCTCTCTCTCTCTTCCTCTCTCTCTGTTGATCTGACTTTCAAAGAAATACATGCTTTAAAAAACATTGAAACATTGTTGGGGCTGGCACTGTGTGTTATCGGGTAAAGCCACCTCCTGCAGTGCCAGAAACACATATGGGCGCTGGTTCAAGTCTAGGCTGCTTCACTTCTGATCCAGCTCTCTGCTATGGCCTTTGAAAGCAGTAGAAGATGGCCCAAGTCTGTGAGCTCTTGCACTCACATGGGAGACCAGGAAGGAGCTTCTGGCTCCTGGCTTCAGAATGGCTCATCTCCCCAGCTGTTGAGGCCACCTGGGGAGTGAACCAGCAGATGGAAGATCTGTCTCTGTCTCTGCCTCTCTATAACTCTGCCATTCAAATAAATAAATAAATAAATCTTTAAAAAACATTGTTAACTATTAAAATGTCTAAAACACTGCAATGTCACCTTCTGTTAGGGATGTGGAGCAATAGGAGCTTTCACGCACTGGTATTGAACCAAAATTATTCAGCTACTTTGGGGAAAAGGTTTGACACCTTTTTTTTAAAAGAAAGCTTTTATTTAATAAATATAACTTTCATAAGTACAACTTTTGGATTATATCAGTTCTTCCCCCCCATACCTGGCCTCTCACCTCCAAACCATTCCACTTCCTACTCCCTCTCCCATCCCATTCTTCATTAAGATTCATTTTTAATTATCTTTATATACAGAAGATCAACTCTATACTAAGTAAATATTTCAATAGTTTGCACCCACACAGACACACAAAGTATAAAGTACTGTTTGAAGACTAGTTTTACCATTAATTCTCATAGTACAACACATTAAGAACAGAGGTCCTACATGGGGAGCAAGTGCACAGTGACTCCTGTTGTTGATTTAACAATTGACTCTCTTATTTATGATGTCAGTGATCACCCAAGGCTCTTGTCATGAGCTGCCAAGGCTATGGAAGCCTCTTGAGTCCACAAACTCAGAAGTTATTTAGACAAGGTCCTAGTCAAAGTGGAAGTTCTCTCCTCCCTTCAGAAAAAGTTACCTCCTTCTTTGATGGCCCCTTCTTTACACCGGGATCTTTCATGAGGTCATTTTTTGCCACAGTGTCTTGGCTTTACATGCCTGAAATGTTCACATACACTTACCATATTATCCAGCAATCCTGCTCTTGGGTATTTACACTTAGAGAAGTAAACACATATGTTCATACAAAACAATGTGCAAAAACGATTATAGAACTTTATTCGTAATGGAATAAACCCAGATATCCTGCATTGGGTAAACAAATAAAACTAACATGGGTACAAATTTACAATGTAATCCTACTCAACAATAAAATAGAACTAATTAATGATACAGACAATAACTTGGCAAGTATCAACATTAGTGTACTGAGTGAAAAAGTCAGCTTCAACAGTTACATACATTAAGACTCCCTTTTTCTGACTCAGAAAAGGCAAGACTATTGTAATTTTTTTTGACAGGCAGAGTTAGACAGTGAGAGAGAGAGACAGATAGAAAGGTCCTCCTTTCCATTGGTTCACACCCCAAACGACCGCCACGGGCGGCACGCTGTGCTGATCCAAAGCCAGGAGCTAGGTGCTTCCTCCTGGTCTCCCGTGCGGGTGCAGGGCCCAAACACTTGGGCCATCCTCCACTGCACTCCCAGACCACAGCAGAGAGCCGGACTGGAAGAGGAGCAACCAGGACAGAATCCAGCACCCCAACCGGGACTAGAACCCAGAGTGCTGGTGCCGCAGGTGGAGGATTAGCCAAGTGAGCTGTGGCGCCAGCCAAGACTATTATAATTGAAAATAAATAAATGCTTGCTAGGGGTTAGGGATGGCAAATGGCAAAATAAAGTGACAGAGCAAGGGATCTGGGGAAATGATGGAACTTTTCTGTATCCTGATTATGACAATAGAGGTCATATGAATCTATGCATGCATTAAAGTTTATAGAACAGTCCATAAAATAAGTTTATAGTATGAAAACTTTAAAATAAATTAATAAGTTGGTAGGATGAAGTGAGGAGAGATGGAGGGACAGCTCTATGCCTGGCACAAAATTAGGTTCTTTAATGTTTGGAAGAAATAATCCAAATCAAATGGAATACTTGATCATTGTTTATTATTAACATTCTTGCTGATACTCTCCAGTTTATGATACACTGGGAATTAATCATAATAACAGCTTTCGATCTAAATCAATTTTTTATTCTTTTAACAAACTAGGGCAACTTTTTTCAAAGAGGCATCACTATATCTGAAGTCGTACTGCATTTTTATAAGGACATCTTAAGGTCTGATTTTTGTTTGGATTGATATTTAAAATAAAGAAGATATTTTCAAGAGTGAAAATTTGGTATAATTTTGTGATCCTATATCGTTGTTATTATTGTAATTACTGTATTCAAATAAAAGATGTTATTTCCAAAACCAAAGAAACATAAATTTCATGCTCATCTAAAGAAAACTTTTCTTATCACAAAATTAAATATATTACCTATTTTTTAAAAAAGATTTTATTTATTTGAGAGGCAGAGTTATAGACAGAGAGGGAGAGACAGAGAGAAAGGTCTTCCACATGATGGTTCACTCCTCAAATGGCCAAAACAGCTGGGGCTGGGCCGGATCTAAGACCAGGAGCCAGGAGCTTCTTCTGGGTATCCCATGTAGGAAGTTACACACCTGACTTCATGAGATGGATAGGTCACAGTCAAAACACAGATATACTAAACATATTGGATAAAATTACTTTCAGGCTGTGTGTTTAAACTATATATGAAACATACTTAGATACCATCCCAAACCCCAAGATATATCATTACATATATGTAAATATTCCAAATCAGAAAAAATCTCAGATCTTTCTGGTTCCTAGCATTTCAGGTAAGGGTTACTTATCCTGCATAATTTTTTAATTTATTTATTTGAAAGTCAGAGTTACACAGAGAGAGGAGAGGCAGAGAGAGAGAGAGGTCTTCTATCCGATGGTCCACTCCCCAATTAGCCGCAACAGCTGGAGCTGCGCTGCTCCGAAGCCAGGAGCCAGGAGCTTCTTCCGGGTCTCCCATGTGAGTGCAGGGGCCCAAGGACTTGGGTCACCTTCTACTGCTTTTCCAGGCCATAGCAGAGAGCTGGATAGGAAGAGGAGCAACCGGGACTAGAACTGGTGCCAATACGGGATGCCAGCGCTTCAAGCCAGGGTGTTAATCCATTGCGCCACAGTGCTGGCCCCATTCTATTTTTTTTTTTAAGATTTTTATTTATATTTGGCAAGTAGAGTTAAAGACAGTGAGGAAGAGACAGAGAATCATCTTCCATATTCTTGTTCACTCCCTAAAAGGCTGCAAAAGCTGGAGCTGTGCCGATCCGAAGCCAGGAGCCAGGAGATTCTTTCAGGTCTCCCATGTGAGTGCAGGGGTCCAAGGACTAGGGTCATCTTCCACTGCTTTCTCAGGCCATAGCAGAGTGCTGGATCAGAAATGGAGCAGCCAGGACTTGAACCAGCGCCCACATGGAATGCCGGCGCTGCAGCTGGAGGATTAACATACTGTGTCACGGCACCAGCCCTGCTGCATAATCTTAAGATTAAGAAAACCCAGAACTCTGAAAATATAGAATGAACACAGTAATTAATTCATAATTTAGTTAATATGGAAACATTTAAAATAATGAAGCTTGTTCAACAAGCATGCTGAGGAGCAAGGGTTATGTAATTCACCAGTAAAGAGATTCTAAAATGTTTACTGAGTTAGAAGCAAAAACAGTAAATGTCTGGAAGGCAATAAAGCATGACCTTTGGCATTTTCTTAACTACTGGACAGAGCTTTGTAAATTGACAAGTAACTTCATATAGTCTGGGCTCTAGGCAAGTAGTAAATCACAAACCACAGGTAGATTATCCTAAATAACAGCCAGACCTCGAGTTGATTTGTTAAATAATTTGACAGCATATGCTGCCTTTACCACTCCTACTTCAATTTCACATTTTGGGTAATTTTTCTTAATCTAACTCTGAAATTGTAGAGAAAATTCATAATGATAATTATCAGGTAATTATAAACTTTTTATAATTTCAGTATTTTATAAACTTCAATCAATTAGCTCTTGAATACAATGGAAATGAGTAACTTTAATACATTTTGGGAAATAGTCTAACTATGTGCTGGCAATGCAAATAGCTCAAATAGCTTCTTGTTTTCTCTTGCCCTAAAACAAAAATACTTCAACCTCAAAACTGAAACTTGGAAGAAAAATGAATGCTAAACAAAAGCACAGAATGTAAGATACCTTGCAAATTATTTCTTCCTTCTCTTCCATTCTCAGGAACAAAAGGAAATTGAATATCATTGGAATACGACATCTAAATTCAGATTACTCTAGGTGCTTGAATACATTTTAAATATTTTCTTTTACAAAATATGTATCTATTCAACTTTGACCTTTTCAGCCAGACTTTCTCCATTTTTTCTCTCTTTTTTTACAACTAGGTGTTCACTCACTATTAGTGTTATTACAACTATTTTAAACTATTGAACTGACCTTTGGTTTTATAAACATCAATAAATCAAGCATTAAAATGCAATGGAAATTTGTAACTACAATTCCTCATGAAACTTACAGAGACAATCTGCAGAGTAACACATGATCAATCACAATCACAGAGTTCTTCAATGGCCATGGAAGGGAGAGATTTAACAAAACTTTTGTAGCATAAAGGTGAGAAATTTCAGAGTTCTCTCATAAGGGGCTTCCACTAGAAATGGAAGGCTGTGAATTATTTCTTTATATGAAATATAAACACAATATCTCTTTGCTCAATGAGCCGTTGTAGCTGGTATATTCATCTCTGAACTAGAATTTTCTAGTTCAAAATAAGTATAGATAAATACTGAGAAGGGTTAGATAAAACAGGTTTAGAAAAATGGTGAGAAGTTGGTGTTTTGAAGCATAGCTCATTTGCATTTTGCATAAGGATAACAGGGTAAATTTCTCATAGAAATGCCAATTAGTGAGTCTGAATGACAGAAAAATAAGGAAAATGATAATAGATGATAGTTTGTTATTTGCCTGTTTCATCATAGAATTTATATATATATATATATATATATATAGATAGAGAGAGAGAGAGAGAGAGAGAGGGCAATAGGAGAGAAAGAGAGAGAGAGAGCATGCAATACAACTCCCTAGGTATTTCCATATGACAGTATAGGAATTATCAGTCTTATTCTACATATTTAGAAATGCTATGATAAAAAGTATAAATGGCTCAGCTCTTACTGATTGGAAAAATTAATTTATGCCCACTTTTCTGACGAACAAAGAAACAGAGATCTTTCATGATTATCCCATCACACTTTAAATTGTGTCATTGCAGATCAAGCCCTGTAAAGATGGTCAGAAAAATCCTTCTCAATGGAGACTGAGAGACTGGAGATTCTATAGTGCCATGCTGATTGTCTTTCTCTCAGCCATTACATGGACTTCTCTGGTTGGCTAAATGAAAGATCTTTGTATAGTTTTTTTTTCCCCATTTGTTCATACTATTCTTTATTTGCTAAATGATTTTATGATTTTTCTTATTCAAAATCATTTTTCAAAGATTTTTTTTGAGGGACAGCATTATGGTGTGAGAGTTTAAGCCTCCGCTGGCAAAGTCAGTATCACATATGATGTTCCTATTCAAGTCCCAGCTGCTACACTTCCAATCCAACTTCCTGCTAATGCCCTGGGGAAAAAAATAGAAGGTGGTCCAAGTACTTGGGGGCTATGCACACAGGCGGGAGACCAAGATGGAGTTCTAGGCTCCTGGCTTCATTCTGGCTCCGTCCCAGCTGTTGCAGCCATTTGGGAATTAAACCAGTGTATGCAAGATCTCTCGATCTCTCTCTCTCTCTCTCTCTCTCTCTCTCTCTCTCTCTCCTAACTCCATCTTTCAGATAAGTAAATAAAAATCTAACTCTTCCATCTGTTGGGTCACTCTACAGATGGCCACAACAGCCAGGGCTGAACCAGGCCAGAAGCCAGGAGCTACATTCCAGGTCTCCCACATAGGTGCAGGGGTCCAAGCACTTGGATTGGAAGTAGACCAGCTGGGACACAAACCATCCCATATCCCATATGGGATGCCAGGGTCACAGGCTGCAGCTATAGCACAATTCTCTTCAATACTCATATTAATGTGTATTAATAAAAAGAGAGCAGATTCCACTTAGTTTATAGATATAATTCTAAAAATATAAAATTAGCTTCCTCCCTCCATCCCTCCTCCCCCTCTCATTCTTATATTTTAGTTTTTAAGATATATAATTTTATTTTACATTATAATCAAAGGCTTAATTCTCCACTAAATAAAGAGTTCAACATGAAAAAAATTAAAAATATATAAAGGGATATAAACAATAACCAAAAAGATGCCCACATCACTCATATTCAATAAATTTAAAATAATTATAGCTCATTAAAACAATAGTATATCCTTTTAAATTATTGGTTTGATAAAGTTATAAAACAAAGTTTTACAAAACTATATGTACATCAGTACTGATACACACAGACATTTCTTTGTTTTTTTTTTATTTTTGTCTTAAACATTTTTTCTTTTTAGTTTTAGCTCCCACATCTAAGGGAGACCATACAGTGTTTGTATCTGGTTTATTTCATTCAACATGCTGTCCTCCAGTTTCAACTTTTTTGATGCAAATGGTAGAATTTCATTCTTTTTTATAGCTGAATAATATTCCATTGTTTTATATATATATATATATATATATATATATACATATATATATATAATTTTCCTTATCCATTCATCTGATGATGGACACCTTAGTTGATTCCATATTTTGCTATTGTGAACAGTACTGTTATAAACATGATGTTGCAGGTATATTGTTCATGTCTTTTGGGTATATACTCAGTAGTGAAATTGCTGGATCATATGGCAAGACTATCCCTACTTTGTAAAGAACTCTCCATAGTGTTTACCACAATGACTGCATAATTTACATTCCCACCAACAATGTATAAAAATTTTCCTTTTTCCATATCCTCCTCAGCATTTGTTACTTTCTATCTTTTGGATAATAGCCATTCTGATAAGGATGAGGTAAAATCGTATATGGTTTAATTTGCATTTCCCTGATGGCTAGTGATGCTGAGCATTTTTTTTTTTTTCGTATGTTTGCTGGCCAGCTGTGTTTCTTATTTTGAGAACTGACTACTGAGGTCTTTTGGCCATTTCTTAGCTGGATTGATTGTTTTCCCATTGTAGCGTTTTGAGGGACTGAAATATTCTGTATGTTAAGATATTAATCCTTTGTTGGATAGGTAGCTTACAATTATTTTTCCCATTCTGTTGGATGTCTCTTCACTCTATTGATTGTTTCCTTTGCTGTACAGAAGCTTCTGAGCTTGGTATAATCCCATCTGTCTAGTTTTGCTTTTGTTGCCTGTGCTTTGAGGATCTTAGCAAAAATAATCATCATCTACACTAATGTCTTGAAGCATTTCCCCTTTACTTTCTTCCAGCAATTTCATAGCCTCATGTCTTAAGTTGAGGTCTTGGATTCATTATGAGTTGATTTTTTTTATATGGTGAGAGGCATGGATCTAATTTTATTCTTCTACATATATACATCCAGTTTTGATAGTACCCTTTATTGATGACATTAGTCTTACTCCACTGTACGGTCTGAGCACTTTTGGCAAAAAAAAAAAATCAGTTGGCTCTATGTACATGGATTAATTTCTGGACTTTCCATTCTGTTCCAATGATTTATGTTTCAGTTTTTATGCTAGTACCACGAAGAGCTTTTTGATCTTGAAGAAAATTTAGTGAAAATATCATGCATCCCTCTTATCTGCCAGACAGAAGAATTCAAGAAGTGGGGAAATTACTTATGTGAAGAATTTATTTTCAGGTCCAGAATTGTGGTATAGTATCTGTGGTAATGCTTCTGCTGCAATGCCGGCATCCTTTATGGGCACTGGTTTGTGTCCTGGATGCTCTACTTCCAATTCAGCTAGCTGCTAATGGCCTGAGAGAAGCAGTGGAAGATGGCTCAAGTGTTTGGACCCTTGCCACCAATGTGGGAGACCCAGATAAAGCTCCTAACTTTTGGCTTCAGGAGTCCTGGCTCCTGTGGCCATCTGGGGAGTGAATCAGCAGATGGACGAATCTCTCTCTCTTTCTCCCTTCCTCCCTCCCTCCCTCTCTGTAACTTTTATTTTCAAAATATATAAATCTTTTAAAATTGATTTTCTTTTTCTTTTTTTTTAAGATTATATACTCCAAGGTATTGAAAGTACAGTTCCAACAGAAAAACACAAGCTCAAGATACTCAGATTTCAAAATCAGTGTGCTATAGCCCAAAGTTGATGAAGAACTGTTGACAGACAACTTGTAGAATCCAGAGAAACTAAGAGGGAACAAAAACATTTTGTAGGTTTGCATGTAACTCTATCAGTTAAATAATGAGAATGATTTTTGAAAAGTTAATATGGCCACAAACTTAAGGCAGTGATGGTTGTAATACATAGTTCATTTAGCAATGCCAATTTTTTTCTGAATATTCCTACTAAAGGTGTAAGTGCTAATGTATTCCAAATGATTTACTAAAACCCAAAATAAGAATTATATAGGACTAGAAATCTGTTGAAATTACAATGATTTGTACAACCTATCAGTAAAAAAAATTACTTGAAGTTACCTGAGAAAACACTAAGACAGAACTAAACTTCACCTGTGCCTGCTCCTATTTACTCAGTGCCTTTAAAAGTCTTTAAATTTAACCATGTAAATAGGAATTGATTTCAAATCACAGACTAGATCTCTGTGAGTGAGATCCCAGTAGAAAGAACGGGCCATCAAAGAAGGAGGTACCTTTCTCTGAAGGGAGGAGAGAACTTCCACTTTGACTATGACCCTGTTGGAATAAGATCGAAGTCGGTGAACTCAAAAGGCTTCCATAGCCTTGGCAACTCATAACAAGAGCCTAGGGAGATTACTGATGCCATAAACAATAGTGTCAAATTGTTAAGTCAACAACAGGAGTCACTGTGCACTTACTCCTCATGTAGGATCTCTGTCCTTAATGTGGTGTCCAATGTGAATTAATGCTATAACTAGTACTGAAACAGTATTTTACACTTTATGTTCTGTGTGAGTGCAAACTGTTGAAATCTTTGCTAAATATATACTAAATCGATCTTCTGTATATAAAGAGAGTTAAAAATGAATCTTGATGTGAATGGAATGGGAGAGGGAGCGGGAGATGGGAGGGTTTTGGGTGGGAGGGAAATTATGTGGGGGAAGCCATTGTAATCCATAAACTGTATTTTGGAAATTTATATTTACTAAATAAAAATTCAAAAAAATTGATTTTCTAAAAAGAGCACTGCACATGGCATTTAATAGAATTTCTTTGTTTAGAAATAAAATACAGATTATTTATTCCTACACATTCAAAAAATTTTCAATATAAATAAAGGATAACTTTGCAATACAGATCATTAGTATCTTGGATTGTAATCATTCATGAATGCATATAGAATTTTCTTATATAAATTTCTTATTTTATATATTTCCTATTTTATGCCTAGTTTCTAATTATAAAAACTCTACACTTTAAAATTTCATATTAAACATTACTTTGTTCATCTAATTTGGAAAGTTATTTTCTTTATTTTATTAATGCTATGGAAGTTTTTAGTCATTTGAAGTGTGGAACCCATTCTGACTTGAGTTCACATTTTTTTCCTTAAATCACATTGTAAGCTTCTTCACCACAAATTCTGATCCTTGAATGCCTGTGAGTTGTTTACAACACCTAATACAGCACATTACATTTAATAGCTACACAATAATTATCTGTAGAATGAATGAATACATAAATGGATTGATTATTAGGAATTATCATGGTTTTTTCTACTGTGTGTGATGCCAAAGCATCCACATACTTAAAACAGCTCGTGGATGGCATCAAATAAGAAAACATATGCATGATTTTTTAGTTTAATTTTATTTTTTATTTATTTATTTATTTTTGACAGGCAGAGTGGACAGTGAGAGAGAGACAGAGAGAAAGGTCTTCCTTTTTCTGTTGGTTCACCCCCCAATGGCTGCTGCAGCCAGCGCACCGTGCTGATCCGAAGCCAGGAGCCAGGTGTTTCTCCTGGTCTCCCATGGGGTGCAGGGCCCAAGCACTTGGGCCATCCTCCACTGCACTCCAGGGCCACAGCAGAGATCTGGACTGGAAGAGGAGCAACTGGGACAGAATCCGGCACCCCGACCGGGACTAGAACCTGGTGTGCCGATGCCACAGGTGGAGGATTAGCCTCGTGAGCCACGGCGCCAGCCCATATGCATGATTAACAGAATTTTCTTACATTTCATCTGAATGTTTTGGCATTGGCAAACCAGCTAAACTCTTTCAAAACCATACTCTCACTTTGGTATAGGTTAAGTATTTTTTCCTTTGGTTAAATAACGAGTCTAAATCAAGAAAAAGGAATAGAAGCTATTTTAAGGCACATCTGTTCAATAAAAAATAATGTGTCATTTTTTTGCACAAAGTATCAGTCAAATCTAAGTAAGGAATATAGTCATGTGTGTGTGTATGTGTGAATATTCTGTTCCTATCTATTGAAACTTTTGGCACTCATTGCTATGAAGCCCTATGTGCATTTTGTGATATTTTCTTTTTATTGCAATGCTCAGATGGATTATGCATCAGCCATCAACAATCTGTTTATGAAAGAGGGAACACTCTGGGAATTGTCAGTAAGATCGTCTTCATATCAGTGCATACTAATGAACATTTGCTGTTCAATAAAACTGCTGGGGTCTGCAAAAGTAGATACTTGATAATATATTTATTTTTGCTTTTAAAAAGGATTTGTATTTACAGGAAATGGTAGAGGGAATGGATAATCATATTTTATGTACTCTGGGTAAATATTTGGAGAGAAAAAAGCACATAAAAGGAAAGAAAGAATGCACATCAAAACATACCCTAATAACACATAAAATATTATGGTATATTTGAAAAGTAAAATGTTAACAACTTTTCATGTTGCAGAACATAAAATTCTTCAGTAACTCTATTCAAAACTGTATTTATCTTTATGACTACTTAAACTCACACATAGATACTTTTAAAAATATGTATATCTCTAGTCTTCCAGTTCTTCTGTGAGACAATTTACACGATGTGCTTACAAGGCTGAAATTACAACAGATACTTATCGTAGCTTTCAATTTAGACTTATGTTATTGAAAGACGCTTTACGCTAAAGCTACAGTTGCTTACAATCTACAATCTACACCATAAGGGAAAACAAGAGGTTTTTAATTTGAGTGTGTGTGTGTATGTGTGTGTGTGTTTCTGAGTGTAAAATTTGCTTGTTTATTCCTTCTCAAATTTCCTTTGTAAGTGTTGACCTTTGGTCCAAGTCAGAGATAATCCATAACAAGCTCTGTGGGAGCATATAATTTGTGTTTGTTTTGAGTGGCTAAATGACAAATTGCATACTAACAGATGATATAGAAATGGTGACCAGGCTCTGTACCCAGTCCTCATCTCTGGTCACTTTGAAGATACATAGATACAGATATCTCTCAGATTTTCTAAAGTCGCTATTATGCAGTATACAACATACAAATAAAATTATATAACTCCCCCGCCCCCCGCACCAAAGCACAACCTTCTTGTTGCTGTCTTTTGTTCAATATTTTCGCCAGTAACCAAACCAGTATTAATAGATTTCCCTTTTGTAGAATTTAATACACATTTTTAAAATTCAATTATAGGTTTAAAAGAATGACTATTTCAACGTGAGCATTTGGCATAAGGTTAAAAAGAGTGCCTGGATTCAAATTTCAGCTTCACTCCTGAGTCTAACTTCCTACTAATGTACACCCTAGAAGGCTCAGATAATTGGGTCATTGCCACCCACATGAGAGACAGTTGATTTCCTGGTTCCCAGATTCAGCCTGGTCCAGTTTTGGATGTTGTTGATATTTGGGAAGTAATCTCTATGTCTGTCTCTCAAATAAACAAATAAAAATAAATCAGTAAATAAAAAATTTAAAAAGAATGACTGTTATAAAGCTTGGCTGTTCTTGAGTCAATGTTTAGAGTTTGTGTCTGGTTTCTGTATCTTTGTAGTAATTTTCCAGTTACATCCAAGAGTAAGGCTAATTCTGGAAGCATGAAAACCTAATTTTGAAAGAAAATAGTATCTTGCTTGCCGTTTTTTTCAAACTTCAATTTTTATTTATTTTTTTTTACTTTTAAAAATACTTTAACCTCTAACTCAATGTTCATGTGGGCCCGAGTTTGAATATTGGTTTTTCTAGTCTTCTATTTCCTAATTTCTGATTCTGGATTGATTATTGAGTATTATTTTTCACCTTCCTGTATCTCATGCTTTAGTTCTACCTTCTCATTTTTTTTAATCCCAGGTTCTACCACTTATTTAATACCTACTTCTACTAGACCTCCAGATAATAGCTGAGAATATATTCTATTCCCATGTACATTTCCCAAAGAAGTCAGAGGGTGACACTGATTATTTATGTGACTATTTATTATCAACTTTAAGGTAAATACACTTGTTATAACACCATTTTTACTTTCACTTTTATTACCATTTACATGCTTAGTGTGATAATTTTTTTTTTTTACTTTACATGTGTTTTTTCTGTGACTAGATACAGAATTTCTGTTATTCAATCAGTCGTGGGATGTAACTTTTTTCACAAGTAAATTTTCTTTTGAAACATTGTGAAATAATCACCAAGATAAAATTAACATATCTGTTCTCTCATATAGTTAGTTACCTTTTGTGTGTCTGTGTGTGCTAGCACATGTGAGTGCTAAGAACACTTAGGATCTACTAGCAACTTTCAAGTATACAGTACTATAGTATAGTTACCTATAGAGAGCATGATATACACTAGCTCTCCACTGCTTGACTGAAACTTTGAAGTCTTTGACTAACATTTTCTTCCTTTATTTCTTCCCCTTTGCCACTACCTCCTTTCGCTTCCTCTCCTCTTTCTTGTCATCATCACCCTCTTCTTCATCCTCCTCCCCCTTCTCTACTAAGGAGGAAAATGCCTTATTTAACTTCTGGAAGAGGATATTCTTTAACATTTTTTCTATTTCTTCCAAGAAATAATTATTATATAAAAAGCAGATCTTAAGTGCTTACTTCAAAGAATCATCACAGTTTTATATATTTATGTACCAGAATAAGAATACTGCCAGAAAGTTCTCATATGTCTTCTTTCAGTCATTACCCCCACTCCCAACAAAGGCAATCAGTTTCTATCACCACAGTTCCACAGTTTTGCCTCTACGTGGTCTTCATATACAAACAGAATTACACACTATGATTTGTTTTTTGAGTTTGAATACTTAGTAAAGTGCTCAGTATGAGATCCACATTCCTAAAATTTTAAGGGTATGGTACTGAATTGTTAACTATATGCACATTGTTGTACAATAGATCACTAGGAATCTTTCATCTTACATGTACCCATAGCAACTCACCATTCCCCCACTCACATCCTCTAGCTTGGGATGGAGGAGACTTAACTCAACTATGGTGTTAAAGAGTAGGGTCTTGGGAAAGAAACTAGATTTAGAAAAGATCATTAGAGTGGCGCCCTCATGACTGAATACTGGTAATTTTATAAGAGAAGGGACAGATCTAAGAGAAGGAACAGAGATAAGACACACATACATTGTCAGGCACGCACACACCCTGTCTCTTGCCATGTGATGCTATGTGCTAGGTCAATACTCTGAAGTGACATTGTCAAGGAGGCATCTCATCAGAGCCTGCACCACCCTGTTAATTCAGGCTTTCAGCCTCCAAAAATGTGAGTTAAATGAACACAGGTATTTCATTATAGTGACAAAAGCTGACTAATATGGAAAATTGACAATGAAAGTGGGATCATTATTATAACTATACTTAAAATGTGTAGACAGATGTGAAATTGGTTACATCGCAGAAGTTGAATGGACTTGAAAGAGTACTCTGAGAAAAGCCTAGACTGCTGTAAATGGAGTGTTAAGAACAATTCTGATGAGGACACAGAAGATGATAAAACTAGAAAAGAGCTGAAATGTCTTAGAGATTGGTTACGTGGTCATGACCAGAATGTTGATAGAAATGTAGACAGTAAAAGCCATGCTGACAAGGTGTCACATGCAAATGAAGAGGATTCTATGGAAAACTGGACTGAATGCTATTCATGTTAACACTGTGGCAAAGGACTCATCTGCATTATGTCTATGCCACCAGATATTGTGTCACGCTGAACTTAAAAGTGATACATTAGGGGCCTGCATCCTGGCTTAGTGGGTAAAGCCGCCACCTGCAATACAGTCATCCCAAAGGGGTTCTGATTGCATCTTGGCTGCTCTACTTCCCATCCAGCTCCCTGCTAATGGCCTGGGAAAACAGAGAAAGATAGCCCGATGCTTGCACCCCTGCACCCACGTGGGGGACCCAGAAGAAGCTCCTAGCTCCTGGTTTAAGTCTGGCCCATTGCAGATGTTGTGGCCATCTGGGGAGTGAACTAGCAGATGGAAGATCTCACTTTTTGTCTCTCCCTTTCTCTGTAATTCTGTCTTTAAATTAAATAAACAATTTTTTAAAAAAATATGATACATAAATTTGTCTGGTGGGGAAATTACGTAAAACAACAGATCATTCAGGCTGCTTTTTGATTACTTTTAACTGCATACAGTAGCATTCAGGAACAATAGCATGACCTAAACATGAAATATGATTAAAAGTGAACCAGAAAGGAAAGATTTGGAAATGTTGTCTGACCAGGAAAAGGGAAGAAAAAGCATGTGGGGCATAAGAGGGTACAGTGGAGAAACTTCTTTTTAAAGAGATTATCACAGGTTAAAGAGAGACTTGGGCTCATTGGCAAAAAAATGGAGAAAAGGCCTCTAGATTGTCTCAGAAATCTTTGAGGCCACCCTTCCTATCATGGAGACAAAATTGTTTCATGGACTCCTGACCCATTCATTAACTGACTTGCTTCCAGGCCTGGGGCTACATTATGATTCTGGCTTTTTAGCAGAAGTACTCTGCAGCTGCTGAAGCCTAGATGGAAGTGAGCTCAGGTACAGCTCACATTGGTGACAGACCTTGGTATTCACATGCAGTTGCTTTTTCAGGCAATCAGAATGAGAGCGTCATAGGGTCATGGTGGTTTCCACTGAGATTTCACAGGAAAACTTGGGAGACAGAGTTTGCCACGTAGTCAGAGCCACTGCAGAGAGAGTTCAATGGGGCAATGCTTACTGGAGCTATGAGCTATGAGAGTGAAACTGTAATGGAAACTTCAGAAAGATAGTGGCCAAAATATACTGTACCATTTGGAAAAGTTGCTGATACCAACTTGCATCCCCAGATATCAACCATTTGGATTATCACGAGGAAGGCCGTAGTTTTAGGTCTGTCCCAGAGCCTTCTGTGTCTGTCACTTACTGCAATGTTCACAAGATGCCAGAAATGAAACTTTAGGATTTAATTCCTGCCATGCTAGGTTTTATTCTTGCTTTGGACTGATTTCTCTATACCTAATCCTCCATTTTTTAAAAGATTTATTTATTTATTTGAAAGTCAGAGTTACACACAGAGAGAAGGAGAGGCAGAGAGAGAGAGAGAGAGAGAGAGAGAGAGAGAGAGAGGTCTTCCATCTGCTGGTTCACTCCCCAAATGGCCGCAACACCTGGAGCTGCACCCATCCGAAGCCAGGAGCCAGAGGCCTCCTCCAGGTCTCCCATGCGGGTGCAGGGGCCCAAGGACTTGGGCCATCTTCTACTGCTTTCCCAGGCCATAGCACAGAGCTGGTTCAGAAGTGGAGCATCCAGGACTCGAACTGGTACCCATATGGGATGCTGGCTCTGCAGGTGGCGGCCTTACCCACTATGCCATAGCCCTATTCCTCCATTTTCAAATGGGAATATATATCCTATGCATGTTACATCATTCCTTCTGGAAGTATATAAATTGTTTTGAATTCACAGGTTCATACAAAGAGCTTGCCTAGAGCCTCACATAAGACTTTGAAATAATGGTGGGATGAATTAAGGTTCAGAACATTGAGGAAGGAATGAATGTAATTTCTATCTGAGAATGTTATGAGCTTTATGGGACAAATCATAGAATGCTCAGCTTTGAATATGGTTTAGCTCCCTGAAGTAAGGCAGGAGTTCGGTTTCCAAAATCATGTGCTGATGGTTTTGGGAGAGTGGAGACTTAATGCAACTATGGTGATTGATTAGAAGTAGGATTTTTGGAAACTAACTAGATTTAAATAAAGTCACTCTCTCTCACTGTCCACTCTGCCTGTCAAAAAAATAAGGTCATTAGGGTAGAGCTGCTATGATTGAATACTGGTGGTTTTATAAGAGGAGAAAAAGAAACCAGACACACAGACACAGGCAAATTCACATACGTTCCTATCTCTTGTGATGCCTTGTGACCCCTTAGACTCTGTTAGCAAGAGGGCTATCTGCCATGGAGTGGTACAGCCTGAACTATGCTGTTCATTCAGATTTCAGCCTTCAATATTATGGGGCAAATAAATCTGTTTTCTTTATAAAGTAGCCTTCTTCATGTATTTCATTATAGTGGTGAAAGGCTGGCCATTAAACATATACCATTATCAGGTATATCGTTCGCAAATACTGTCTTCCACTACATAGCTTGTCTTTTTAAACAAAATATTTATTTTATATATTTAAAGAGCAGAGTTAAAGAGAGAAAAAGAGAAAGACTCCATCTGCTGGTTTACTCCCCAGAGAGAGAGAGAGAGAGAGATACTCCATCTGTTGGTTTACTCTCCAAAGGCCCATAATGGCCAGGGCTCAACCAGGATGAAGCCAAGATTTCAGAACTCTATCCAGGTCTCCCACATTGGTGGCAGGAAACCAAGCACTTGGGCCATCTGCTGCTGCTTTCTCAGGTGCATTAGCAGGGAGCTGGATCACAAGTGGACTGCTAAGACTCCACAGGTATTCTGATGTGGGATGCTGGTGACATAAGTGGTAGCTTAATTTGCTGTACCAAAATGCCAGCTCTACATAGATTGTCTTTTAACTCAGCTAATTGTTTTCTTTACTGTGAAGAAAATGTTTAATTTTTAGGCAGTCTATTTTTTGCTTTCATTACTTGTGCTTTTTATGTCCCACCCAAGAAATAATTGGCAAGATCAATGTCATTAAAGTTTCCTCCTGTTTTCTTTGAGGAAATTTGTAGTTGAAAGTCTTACATTTGAGTCTTTAGTCAATTTTTAGATTTGTTTTAATATTCTGTAAGAAATGGGTCCAATTTTTTAAAACATAAATATATCTAGATTTCCCAGTGCCATTTGTTGAAAAGATAATCCTTCCCACATTGTATAATCTTTTTACCCTGATTGAAAGTCATTTGGTCATGTATGCCTAACTTTGTCTGCCTAGTGCATTTTTGTGCTCTGATGTCAGGTCCATACACTCATATATTGATAAATGCTACAGCTTCCTGACCAATTGATCCTTTTCTTATTATATAATGTCCTTCTTTGTCTTTTGTAGTAGTTTTTGACTTGAAGTCTCTTTTTTTTCTGGAATAAGTATGAGCAATGCTGATTTCTTTTGATTATTATATTGTGGGATACTTTTTTCTATACCTTCACTTTCAGCCTATGTGGATGACTTTTAGACAGCATAAAGTGGATCATGGTTTATCATCTATCCAGCGACTTAACATTTTTTTGGTAGAAGAGTTCAATTCAGTTACATTTATTTAAACTAATTACTTTTTTAAATACTATTGTCTTTTTATTAATTGTTTTCTGTCTGTCTCGGAGCTTTTCAATCCCTGTTTATTTCATGCTCTCTTCTTTTATGTTTTGTTGAATTTTTTGTTAATGATATACAATAATCCCTTTTTTATGTTCTCTTGAATATCATGTGTTCTTAGATTTTGTGGTTATCATGGGGCTTATATAAGACATACTTACCCAACAATTTTAAGCTTATGAAAATTTAACTTCTATCTCGTAAAACATAATTTACTTTTATTTCCTCACACACTTTTATTGTTGATGTCATGACTCATACCTTCTTGTATTTTCTATTGTTATCATATTTTAGACATAGAGTTTCTTTATGCATTTGTATTTTATCTTTTATATTAGAAGTAAAATTCATTTATGTATCACCATTACAATACTTTGTATTTGTCTATATGTTTATTTTTAGCAGTGAGCTTTATGTTTCCATTGGCTTTTGTGTTGCTATTTAGCATCTTTTCTTTCAACTTGCAGGATTGCCTTCAACATTTCTTGTAAGGCAGGTTTCTACTGGTAACTAACTGTCTCAGCTTTTGTTCATCTAAGAAAGCCATTTTCTCTCCATTTTTGATGGAGAGTTTTTCCAGATATAATATTCTTGGTCAGGTTTTTCTTTCTTTACTTTGAATGTGGAAATCCACTAATAGTCTCCTGGGGAATTCCTTACATATGACAAGTCACTTTCCTCCTTTTTCTTTTCAAAATTATCTCTTTGGTGTTTCACAATTTGGTTATAATATGCCCTGGTATAGACTGCTTTCTATTCATACTATCTAGAGTCCTATAGGCTTCTTGAATCTATACATCAAGTTTTTGACCATTATTTCTTAAAAAATACTTCTGCCCATTTTCCTGTCTTGTCTTCTATTTAGATTATGTAATGCATATATTGGTCTGCTTGATAGTCCTATAAATGTTTTTGGATTTTTGCAATTTTTTTGTTTTGTTTTTGTTCTTCTAAAGGATAATTTCAAGTTAATTGTTCCATTTTCATGGGTTTTTTAGCTTGATCAAGTCTACTGTTGAACTCTTGTGGTGAATTTTCCAATTCAGTTTCTGCATTCTTTGGCCCTGAAATTTCTTCCCTTTTTTGTATTTTCTACCGGTTTGTTAATATTTTAATTTTATGTATACATCATTTTTTTCTGAGCTTGTTGAACATGTTTACGTTCGTTATTTTGTGTGGTTTTTTTTTAACTTTTATTTAATGAATATAAATTTCCAAAGTACAGCTTATGGATTACAATGGCTTTCCCCCACATAACTTCCCTCCCACCCAAAACCCTCCCATTTCCCGCTCCCTCTCCCCTTCCATTCACATCAAGATTCATTTTCAATTATCTTTATATACAGAAGATCAATTTAGAATATATTAAGTAAAGATTTCAACAGTTTGCACCCACACAGAAACACAAAGTGAAAAATATTGTTTGAGTACTAGTTATAGCATTAATTTACATTGGACAACACATTAAGGACAGAGATCCTACATGAGGAGTAAGTGCACAGTGAATCCTGTTGTTGACTTAACAATTTGACACTATTGTTTATGGCATCAGTAATCTCCCTAGGCTCTTGTCATGAGTTGCCAAGGCTATGGAAGCCTTTTGAGTTTGCTGACTCTGATCATATTTAGACAAGGTCCTAGTCAAAGCGGAAGTTCTCTCCTCCCTTCAGAGAAAAGTGCCTCCTTCTTTGATGACCTGTTCTTTCCACTTGGATCTCACTCACAGAGATCTTTCATTTAGGTCATTTTTTTTTTGCCAGAGTGTCTTGGCTTTCCCTGCCTGAAATATTTTCATGGGCTTTTTAGCAAGATCCGAATGTCTTAAGGGCTGATTCTGAGGCCAGAGTGCTATTTAGGACATCTGCCATTCTATGAGTCTGCTGTGTATCCCGCTTCCCATGTTGAATCGTTCTCTCCCTTTTTTATTCTATCAGTTAGTATTTGCAGACACTAGTCTTGTTTATGTGATCCCTTTGACTCTTAGTCCTATCATTATGATAAATTGTGAACAGAAATTTATTACTTGGACTAGTGAGATGGCATTGGTACATGCCACCTTGATGGGATTGAATTGGAATCCCCTGGCACATTTCTAACTCTACCATTTGGGGCAAGTCCGATTGAGCATGTCCCAAATTGTACATCTCCTCCCTCTCTTATTCCCACTCTTATATTTAACAGGGATCACTTTTCAGTTAAGTTTCAACACTTAAGAATAATTGTGTATTAATTACAGAGTTCAACCAATAGTTTTAAGTAGAACAAAAAATACTAAAATGGATAAAGTATTAAATACTTTATGTTTGTTATTTTGAATTTTTATCATGTGTTTCATGTAATTTGCCTCATTAAAATTTGTTGGTTTCTAGATACCGTGTTCCTTTGATTGAGTCATGTTTCCCTGTTTCATAATATGTTTTGTTTTGTACTGGGGTCTACATGTAAACAATCATCTCTCCAAATTTGCGGATCATTTCATACATGGAGATCTCTTTACCAATCACTGGCTAGTTTTGGTGATATTTTCATATCTTTGTCTATACATCTTCCCTGGATGTGTGTGTGTGTGTGTGTAAATTCCCATTTAGAAGCATTTGCTGATTTCTTTTTTTCAGGAAGTTGTAATCTCTTGCCTTCTCTACTATCTATCTACAGTACTTCAGATTCTCTGGAGATACCACAAGTTATCCATCTTTCCTTTTTTTCTCAGTTGTTGTTCCCAAGCTTCTAAAATATGTTAGTTCTTCAAATGCTACAAGTCAGGGAAGACAGAAGCTAGGGCCTTTGGAAGTCCTATGAAAATGTAGGTTGCTGGTCCCATGCTCCCCTGTTCCCTTCCCCACATCCAGTTATGTTGACTTCTGTCTGCTGTAGCACATTTTCTCTGAAGCAGTAGTAAGGTGCCCATTTTTTTTTGGCTGATACAAGATATATGGAACATGCCAGAGTATATTATCATTCTGAGACATATGAGAGAGATACTAGTTCCACATGCAGTCCACCCAAAAGCTGAAATATTGGATTCATGCTCAAATTCTTTCCCTCCCTAGGGAAGATCTAGGAGTAGATGGTTTTCTCCCACTCATTTCACAGAGGGGCAGTAACTATGAAAAATAAACATGTACTTGTTAACCTAGCGTCTTTTTTCCCAACCTGATACCCTTTTCTGTTAGTGCTTAGATAGAGGCAGTAGAGAAACTATTTTCTCAGGTAGGTCCCCCAAAATCCTGAAGGTAGGAATCAGGTTTCAGTCTTCTCCTCACAGGGAGAATCTGAGAGCTGGTAGTTTTCTCCCTATTACTTTGCCCTGAGCCAGGTGGAGGGATAATGGTGAATGATTGCGACAGATTTTCCTACCGTATTTAATGTATCTAATTTTGTACTTACCTGGGGTGCAGAAGCATCTTAATGGTTTCTAGATTTCTCATGAGGGAAATTTGTCTGTGTATTGTAGTTGGATCAGTGTCTCCATGAAGAGAAAGAAGGTCTGGAGCTTACTATGCTGCCATCTGGCTGACATGACTCCAATAAAATGCTTTTAAGATTCATGATGGTACTGCATATTTCAGTATAGTATACTCATTTTTATTGTCCGGTAGTGTTCTATTATATGGATGTACCATATGTGTTTATTCTATTTGAATTTAAATTCCACATATTAAGCAATACATGTTATTCAGATTGTTTAATCCAAGAAATGCAGAATCACTTGACATAATTAAACATTCTTTATACAGTTCATGACTTAGAGGTGAGAATCAGGCTTTGGGATTTTAAGGTAAAACATTTATTTCTTTTTCTGCTATAATGTGCAAAAGCAAATATTTGGGGTCTCCAGGTAGCTTATTAAAATAGTATGAGTTATACTATCTCCCTTCCATACTCTAGATAAAAATGAGTATTACAGTAATTCAATCTATTACTTTCTAGAGTAACCAACAAAATCCTTCCCCATTGATTGATTTGATTTTTGAACACATCGTATATTTAATCTCATGGGTGGATCAATACAAATTAATGTAAAAGTTAAGAAAATACTGACAGTCTGTAGTGAAAACCAACACTAGATAAAACCCCAAAATAATCTACCACAGATACAATAATTTATAATAAAATTATTTCTTATTTTGTAACCTTGGACTTGAATGCATACAATATGCAAGTATTGGCATCTGAAAAATCCTATTTCTTTTATTTTACTATAAATATGAGCATACTGAATTTAATAATGAACTAAGAAATAAAATTTACTTGATTATTGTAAAGATAATACAAACAGTATTTAGTTTTTCTTAAGTAAAAGCAACCTTAAGAATATTTTTCCAGTTGTTTTCAGACAAAAGCCTGTATTATCCCAAACATACAAAAAATGTTGAAATCTATAAATCAAAAAGCAATAAATCCTGGCGCCATGGCTCAATAGGCTAATCCTCTGCCTGTGGCGCTGGCACACCGGGTTCTAGCCCCGGTCGGGGCACCGATCCTGTCCCGGTTTCCCCTCTTCCAGTCCAGCTCTCCGCTGTGGCCAGGGAGTGCAGTGGAGGATGGCCCAAGTGTTTGGGCCCTGCACCCGCATGGGAGACCAGGAGAAGCACCTGGCTCCTGGCTTCGGTCAGCGCAGTGCGCTGGCTGCACTGGCCATTAGAGAGTGAACCAATGGTAAAGGAAGATCTTTTTACCTGTCTCTCTCTCTCTCTCTCACTGTCCACACTGCCTGTCAAAAAAAAAAAAAAGCAATAAATGTACAGGAAAAAGAAAAGATGAATGGGCAAAAGCTTCTGCCTTCCTAGAAAGTGTTTTAAAGAACAAAATATACATCTTGATTTTATTTTTTGAAACACATTCAAATGCAAAAGTCTAGGATAAATCTTTATTGCAAAGTAAAATTTAAGTTGATTCTCTTAATATGCCTAACACAATTAATTGAACTGAACAATTAAATTTTGCTACGACAAAACATTTATTATATTTTATCTGTAATATTTTGTATTTATATTTATAATTGGCAATGCTAATTGACAGTTGTCATTTAATTAGGATTAATTATATCATTTAAATGCAAAATGAAAATCTATTATCAATATCCAGATCAGCCAAGCAGTACTTGTTTTTGTGGATCTCTGTAGTATACAGACAAAACTGGCCATCTGAGTTCAAGCTTGTAGCAAGATTACATGCTAGAAAATCAAACTTTGCTTTTAGCGGCTTTGGTTGACAGGAAGATGGACTCAAAGTCACTGGGTTACAATGGCAGTTTCTACATTCTATGTTTATATTAAAAAATAAAAAAAAAAACCTCTGGCAGAAAAAAGACATAACCAGAAAATGTCAACACTAAGCACTGCTGCTGTGGTTTTAGAGATGCAAGCTGGGGCTGAGCAGAGGGAAAGAGGTAAGTGAATAATAATACATGAAAGTCTGTGCAAGCTAGTGTGATATTAACACAAAAAGTCATACCATGTAATGGAGACTTCCCAAAATATAACGTTCCTTTTTTCCAATTTACATATTATTCCAAAGCCTATAGTCATCCCCACACTTCTATTAATAATTTCAGATAAAGAGCAACAATTTCCTAATAGCACAATATCCACAAATGTTGGCTCTTTATTGGTTTATTTAATCTCTAGATTTACTTTTGTATTACATATGTTTGCAAACATAAAATAATTTTAATTTAATATGATGCCTATTTTCCTCCAAGTAGTTAATTCCTGATGTCACATTTTTAAGCAGAAGAATAATTGAGAAATTTTACTTTTCCTAGTGAAATTCAAATTGAAGGGACATAGTTTTCAGCCTGGAAAAAGTAATCTTTTGTAAGAACAGGAAAATTATTTCAGCTTGGCATACTGCTTTTTTCAGATTAGCTCCATTGTGATAATATTCCATGTGCAATTTTAATGTACTTGGAAACAAATGAAAAACTGGGAAAATTCTTTTTTTTTCACAAAGTAGAGAAATATTTTAATTAATAATGATTATACACAATAGGCAACAAGTGGCATTAGGATCTCAAGTACTACATAAGGATCGCAGTTTAGAGCCATAATATTTATGTTAAAATGCCAAAATACAATGTTTTTTTAAAAAAGATTTTAATTTTATTTATTTAAAAGTCAGAATTACACACAGAGAGAGGAGAGGCAGAGAGAGAGAGGTCTTCCATCCGATGGTTCACTCCCCAATTGGCCGCAATGGCTGCAAATGTGCCGATCCGAAGCCAGGAGCCAGGAGCTTCCTCCAGGTCTCCGACGTGGGTGCAGGGACCCAAGGGACATCTTCTACTGCTATCCCAGGCCACAGCAGAGAGCTGGATCAGAAGAGGAGCAGCTGGACTAGAACTGGCACCCATATGGGATGCCAACTCTTCAGGCCAGGGTGTTAACCCGCTGCGCCACAGCGCTGGTCCCCCAAAATAAAATGTTAATTTTGATGTCAAACTTAAGAAAGTGTTGACAGAATTCATTTTCTTACCAATAAGAAATAAATAGGGCTGGCGCCGTGGCTTAACAGGCTAATCCTCCGCCTTGCGGCACCGGCACACCGGCTTCTAGTTCCTGTCGGGGCGCCGGATTCAGTCCCGGTTGCTCCTTTTCCAGACCAGCTCTCTGCTGTGGCCTGGGTGTGCAGTGGAGGAAGGCCCAAGTGCTTGGGCCCTGCACCCGCATGGGAGACCAGGAGAAGCACCTGGCTCCTGGCTTCAGATCAGCGCGGTGCACCGGCTGCAGCGGCCATTGGAGGGTGAACCAACGGCAAAAAGGAAGACCTTTCTCTCTTTCTCTCTCACTGTCCACTCTGCCTGTCAAAAAAAAAAAAAAAAAAGAAAGAAAGAAAGAAAGAAAGAAAGAAAGAAAGAAAGAACCCAGATAAATAGGAATAAACTCTATGGGACCATGTTATTGTTTTAATTATAATATTCAATTACTTGGTACACATGTATATAAAACCCTTGTGCATGAAGTAGATGTCAAGAAGGACAAGATATCTATATCCCAGCTATAGAAAGTACAAATGCTCCTTGACTTACCATATGGTTATATCCCAATAAACATCATAAATTGAAAATATTTCAGTCAAAATGCATTTTTAAGCTTTTATTTAATAAATATAAATTTCCAAAGTACAACTTTTGGATTATAGCAGCTTTTTCACTCCATAACCTTCCTCCCAACCACAGCCATCCCATCTTCCGCTCCCTCTCCCATCCCATTCACATCAAAATTCATTTCCAGGGCCGGTGCCATGGCTCACTTGGTTAATCCTCTGCCTGCGGTGCTGGCATCACATATAGGCACCGGTTCTGGTCCCAGTTGCTCTTCTTCCAGTCCAGCTCTCTGCTGTGGCCCGGGAGGGCAGTGGAGAATGGCCCAAGTGCTTGGGCCCCTGCACCCACATGGGAGACAAGGAGGAAGCACCTGGCTCCTGGCTTTGGACTGGTGCAGTGCGCCAGCCATAGCGGCCATTTGGGGGGTGGAGCAATGGAAGGATGACCTTTCTATCTGTCTCTCTCTCACACTGTCTAACTCTGTCAAAAAAAGAAGAAAATTCATTTTCAATTATCTTTATATACAAAAGATCAATTTAGTATATTCTAAGTAAAGATTTCAACTGTTTGCACCCACACAGAAACACAAAGTATAAAGTACTGTTTGAGTACTAGTTATGCCGTTAATTCACATAGTACAACACATTAAGGACAGAGATCCTGCATGGGGAGTAAGTGCACAGTGACTCCTGCTGTTGATTTAACAATTAACACTCTTATTTATGGCGTCAGTAATCTCCCTAGGCTCTTGTCATGAGTTGCTAAGGCTATGGAAGCCTCTTGAGTTTGCCAAATCCAATTTTATTTAGACAAGTTACTAGTCAAAGTGGAAGTTCTCTCCTCCCTTCAGAGAAAGGTTCCTCCTTCTTTAATGGTCCGTTTTTTCTGCTGGGATCTTACTCACAGAGATCTGTCATTTAGGTAATTTTTTTTTTTTTTTTTTGCCAGAGTGTCTTGGCTTTCCATGCCTGAAATACTCTCATGGGCTGTTCAGCCAGATTTGAATGCCTTAAGGGCTGATTCTGAGGCCAGAGTGCTGTTTAGGGCATCTGCCATTCTATGAGTCTGGTGTGTATCCTGCTTCCCATGTTGGATCATTCTCTCCTTTTTAATTCTATCAGTTAGTATTAGCAGACACTAGTCTTGTTTATGTGATCCCTTTGACTCTTAATCCTGTCATTATGATCAATTATGAACTGAAATTGATCACTTTGACTAGTGAGATGGCATTGGTACATGCCACCTTGATGGGATTGAATTTGAGTCCCCAGTCAAGTTAGCAACACTACCATTAGGGGCAAGTCCGATTGAGCATGTGCCAAACTGTACATCACTTCCCTCTCTTATTCCCACTCTTATATTTAACAGGGATCACTTTTCAATTAAATTTAAACACCTAAGAATAATTGTGTATTAATTACAGAATTCAACCAATAGTATTAAGTAGAACAAAAAAAAATACTAAAAGGAGTAAAGTAGTAAGTTGTTCCTCAACAATCAGGACAAGTGCTGATCAAGACATTGTTTCTCATAGTGTCCATTTCACTTCAACAGGTTTTCTTTTAGGTGCTTGGTTAGTTGTCACCAATCGGGGAGAACATATAATATTTGTCCCTTTGGGACTGGCTTATTTCACTTGCATGATGTTTTCCAGATTCCTCCATTTTGTTGCAAATGACCGGATTTCATTGTTTTTTACTGCTGTATAGTATTCTGTAGAGTACATGTCCCATAATTTCTTTATCCAGTCTACTGTTGATGGGCATTTGGGTTGGTTCCAGGTCTTAGCTATTGTGAATTGAGCTGCAATAAACATTAAGGTGCAGACTACTCTTTTATTTGCCAATTTAAATTCCTTTGGGTAAATTCCAAGGAGTATGATGGCTGGGTTGTATGGTAGGGTTATATTCAGGTTTCTGAGGAATCTCCAGACTGACTTCCATAGTGGCTTAACCAGTTTGCATTCCCACCAACAGTGGGTTAGTGTCCCTTTTTCCCCACATCCTCTCCAGCATCTGTTGTTGGTAGATTTCTGAATGTGAGCCATTCTAACTGGGGTGAGGTGAAACCTCATTTAATATACCTGTTCTACTGGCCATCACAACTTAGTTACACAGTACACTAATACTATACTATGTTGTCTATCCTTGAAATCACATGGCTGATTGAGAGTTGTGACTCATTGCTACTGCTCAGCATCACAAGAGAGTATCCTATGGCATATCACTGTCTCAAATGAAGATCAAAACTGAAAATTTGAAGTATGATTTCAACTGAATGTCTATTGCTTTCACATCATTATAAAGTAAAAAAAAATTATAAGTCAAAACAAAGTAATTTGGGGACCCTCTGTAATTCGTTCAATTGGAGTTACGTATACTTTTATATCAAACATATAGTATATTTTGCAAGTAATTCACTGGTAGCAATTAGCAAGTTCTTGGTGGGGGGCATGATTTCTGACACTAAATTTTTTCCAGGTTATTTCATGATAGGTGTCTCTAGTTGTATGTGGTAGTTTGGATAATCACTTGTTGGCTAGAGTGGGAATTACATTCAAGAAGTTAAGTCATGCTTAAAATATGGTGGAAGTAGCTACTTCAGTGCATATTTTCATAACCTAGAGAAGGAGACTTCTGATTTGTGACAAAGATGTGAGATGATATTCAGCACTCTAGGGAAACTTTGCTTTTCCTATTCTTTTGATCTGTGTATGAGTACATGTTGTATTTACTTAGAAAATGTGTTAGGATTATGGTAATTGAACAATTTTTTGACTGTTGTCTGAGATATGACTAAAGGTTTCCATAGTTCATTAGCCTATATTTCTTTTTTTAATTTTTTTAAATTTATTTATTTTACAGGTAGAGTTATAGACAATGAGACAGAGAAACAGAGAGAAAGGTCTTCCTTCCGTTGGTTCACTCCCCAAATGGCCGCCATGACTGGCATTGCACGGATCTGAAGCCAGAAGCCAGGTGTTTCTTTCTGGTCTCCCATGTGGGTGCAGGGGCCCAAAACTTGGGCCATTCTCCATTGCCTTCTCGGGCCACAGCAGAGAGCTGGACTGGAAGAGGAGCAACCGGGACCAGAACCCGGCGCCCATATGGGATGCCGGCACTGCAGGCAGAGGATTAACCAAGTGAGCCATGGTGCAGGCCCATTAGCCTATATTTCTATTTTAATTTTGAGACACTTTCAAACTACTTTGTTTCCCAGAGTAGATTTTTATAAACTATTTGAAAGGTTTTACTCTTTGGCTCAAGGTATATAAAAGTTTATTAAAGAAATCTATGTGACCAAACACAACTCATTTAACATGGTTATTGAATGATGATATTATTTTTTAGAATGATTAATTATTTAAAAAATATAGTGAGCCTCTGTAAATATGAAATACATGGTACTTGTAGAACTTAAATAAATTTAAAATATATAGTTAACTACATTTTATTTGTGTAGACACCCTGACTTTATAAATAAATATGTTGGCTCTAAGTAAATAAATGATTTTGTTAAACAAATTTTTTTAATCTCAAAAATTTACTTTCAAGGAAGGAGTGGGCGTTTAGCTTAGCAGTTAAGATGCTGTTTAAAATGCCTGCATCCCCCATCAGAATGCCTGAGTCTGACTTCCAGCTCCAGCTCCTGACTCCAGGTTTCTGCTAAACTTTGGGAGGCAGTACTGATGATTTATGTAATTGGGTTCCTGCCAGCCATATAGGGGACCTGAAATGAGTTCCTGGCTCCGGATTTCAGTTTGGTCCAGTTTGGGGAGTGAACAAGCACATGAGAGCTCTCTCTCTTCCCTTATCTGTCTCTGTCTCTCTACCTCTTAAAAATACATCAGGAAGTGAAACATTCTAAAACTTTGCTTTTAAGTTAAAAATAAAGAAAAAAATACAGTGTTCGCTTAGCAGATATTTGTTAAAAACCTAATAAAAGAAAGATGCATTTTCTGTTTTACTTATAAGCTGCAAGAAATGAAAGAAAAAAAGCCTTTTCTCACAAATGTTACTGTTTAGTAGGTAAAGGCATACATAGGTAGATAATGTAGGTAAAGGTATACATAGGTAGTTAAGAAACAGTATAGTATAGAATGCAACAAATGCTCTAAAATAGAAATATTTTTGCATAATAAAGAGAGAGAACTTCTGGAGGGTGAGGGATCAAGGCAAGGTCCACACTTCCAGTTGGCCTTAAAGGGTAGATACAGTTTAGGAAAAGGGCATTATTGCTAACTATCCACCTTTATTCTTTCAGAATTTTTGTTTTTTTAATGATATAAAATGAACAAAAGCTTTGGAATACAAAATAATGTTCTTATTACTATAAGGTCTATGATTATTATGCTAGTATCAGTCATTGCTGGAGCTCAGGGAAGCAAATTATTGCATTAGGTCATCTCAATCCATTGTCCCCGCTTTTCTTTATGTTAGCACCATTTTTTTTTTCTGGGAAGTGGGTCCCGAAGTTTTAGATCATAACAGTTTTCCACCTCCTGGAGAAAGGAAGGATAAAACTCTCAACAGTCCCAATATAAACAGCAGGATAAAATCTCATTGATCAGGATTAGATCATGTGTCCATATTGGACAAAATCACTGTGGCCAAAGGGGAATGCAATGCTCTGATTAGCCACACCTGGGTTACAAGCTAGATCCTGGGGATAAAAATAGAAGTGGAAACATTATCAATCAAACTAGGTAGAGAACCAGTTACCAGAAGGAGAAACTGAATACTTAGTTGGAAAATAAAAGTCCCTATGCAGGGAAATTTGCTTAACATAATTGAACTTTAGTTTTCTCTTCTGAAGAAAGAAACTGACATAAATAATTTCATAAAATTACTGTTCAGATAAAGCCCACCAGATTATTATCAAGCCCCTTCTATCAGGTTCTATTTGCCTCTCAATCAGAAAACTTAATTGTAGCTTAGACAGCACCTTTCTTAGCTCCTCTAATAATAACTCTGTCCTTTGTTCTAGGCCCTGTCTAGTGCACTTGGGCCTCATTCCTTTGTAATCATAACCTCTACTCTACCACCAATGGCTCTACTCCCAACCTGGGTGTACTGATGGTCCTCTTCCCCACTTAATGCTGTATAATTGTTCAGACCTGGTAAATGCCACTCTTAGGATCATTGGTTACTATCCTCACTCTGTCTTTTATGACCTTGTCTAAATATGATCAGAGTCGGGGAACTTGGAAGGCTTCCATAGCCTTGGCAACTCATGACGACAGCCTAGGATGGTTACTGGCGCCATAAACTAGAGTGTCAATTTGTTGGGTCAACAACAGGAGCCACTGTGCAGTTGCTCCTGATGTGGGATCTCTGTCCTTAATGTGCTGTACATTGTGATTTAATGCTATAACTAGTACTCAAACAGTATGTTTCACTTTGTGTTTCTATGTGGGTGCAAACTGTTGAAATCTTTATACTAAATTGATCTTCTGTATGTAAAGAGAATTGAAAGTGAATCTTGATGCAAATGGAAGGGGAGAGGGAGCGGGAGAGGGGAGGGTTGCGGGTGGGAGGGAAGTTATGGGAGGGGGAAGCCATTGTAATCCATAAGCTGTACAATGGAAATTTATATTCATTAAATAAAAGTTAAAAAAAAAATCTGATGTTTTGTAGAGAATTTCTGTTATTTACAGCGTTGTGGTAAATGTTGGTCTCCATCCCCTTCTGTAGTCCCTAGAGACTATAGCATTCTGGTTTTGCCTAACATTATTGCAGGCAAAAATACACACAGAAGCTCACAACCACACATACCTAAACAGAATCACACACACACACACAGAGAGACACACACACACACACATGCATCCCCCCAGACGACGTGGTGCTACATAGAGATAGCTCTATAATAATAGATGGTTCAGAACTTTTACCTGAAGCAATTTTTTCAGCCATTACCTTTACACTTAATCAAATTGAGGCAAAATTGATAGTCTGACTCTCAGAAAGCTCAGTTTTAGAAACTGCTATTGGTTTAATACCAAAAACCTTGCAAAACCGATAGCAATTCTCACATTACTCTTAAAATTGAAATTGATTCCATAAAAATAGTTTCATCTGGTATGATTAAGGACAATACTGTTTTAACCTATAATATGGGAGCTATGGAAAGGCGTATTAAACCTGTGAATCTCTGTATAGTAGCTGCAAAGAGGAGGAGAATGGGTACTGAATCATCATTTAGGAGGATGTAATAAAAATTGAATGGATACTAGACAGAGTAGAATTATCTGTTCTGTTTCCTACTGGGATCTGTTGAGGTTACACAAGTGCATTTCTACATTTAATGTATCAGGGCATGTAGTTAAGAGACTTATAAATGGGAAGTGACCTTACAAATTGCATTGGGACAACAGCAAATCATTCAGATTCTATTAGGATTTGAGTAGAAATCTTCTGCAAAATCTTATATATCAGGCACAGATGTTTTCTGAGGTGTGGTCATGAACAATACTAAAACCAATGATCTTTGGTGACCTACTTATCACACTCTATAGGTAGCTGTTGATTGTGCTTATGCTTAGAACTCATTCATTAATGAATTCCCAGGACTGCCAACTAAACAGCCAGCCAGGTATAGGGGAAAAAAGTATTGTAAGATAAAATTTGCTCAAACATAAAACACAAATAGGGAAAAAACAATACAAAATGGAAAGCATATAAAGAAGCAATAATAATTCAATTATGGCAAGAATAAGCCATCAATATATGTATATATCACTAATCATGATAAACACAAATGGATTAATGTCACATGCTAGAATATGGGTACATATTGATTGGTATAAAACAAATGAACCATAGCCAATAACATGCTGTTTACAAGCAGCAACACACTGCCTACAAGTTACATATTTAAAATGACATTGTTGAAGATAACAGAATTTAGAAAGGTAGGCAAATCTTAACAAAAGGAATGCAAGAATACTACTATTAATAGTAAACAAAATGGAATTCATGAAAAAATGATTAAAAGAAGTAATTCTACCATATAATTAGAAAACATTTGTAAGAATTCATGAATCCATACAAATAATAACTCTCACTAAACAAATAATAATCCAGATAAGGAGAAGAAAGGCTCCTTCTTATAGTGAGATTTAGAGCACTGGTACAGGTGGAGGAAGTGTGGCATAGTCAGCATTGTACAATCATTAGCAAAAAAGATTGAAGCAGGTAAAGTTTACCAAAGGTTGCTAAATTTAGAATAAAATGTTGATGAAGAGTGGGTGTATTTACATAGTCTTAAAGTATCTCTCCACATCTTTTTTGTTGTTGTTTCAAGAAAAAATATGGTCACTGTGCAATGGAGAAATTTTGCAATAATTGGAGTTATCCAAATTAGCATTAAAATTATATCACCAATGAGAGGCAGATGGACATTGTGGACATCCAGATGTGATCCTTGGGGAAAAAAAAGCATAAACTATATAGTGTTTTGATTGTGAATACATAAACAATCTAAGAATTGGGAAACATTGGATAAACCCAAAGTGAGTACAGTTCTATTAAAACAAATGATAAAAAAAGACCCAGAGAATCGGGGTGGGAGGCAGGGATTGACTTAATATCCTGGTTCCTACCTCTTAGTGCCTCACTGACTTAAATTGTAAAATGGGGTGAGGGGCGGCACTGTGGCAGAGCAGGTAAAGCCGCCTCCTCTAATGCCAGCATCCTATATGGCCGTCGGTTCAAGTCCCAGCTACTCCACTTCCAATCCAGCTCCCTGCTATGGCGTGGGAAAGCAGTAGAAGATGACCCAAGTCCTTGGGCCCCTGCATGTGGGAGACCTGGAAGAAGCTGCTGGCTTCAGATCGGCACTGCTCCAGCCGATGTGGCCATCTGGGGAATGAACCAGCAGATGGAAGACATCTCTCTCTCATTCTCTCTCTCTCTGCCTCTGCCTCTCTGTAACTCTGCCTTTCAAATAAATAACTAAATCTTTTAAAAAAATCTTATTAAAAGATTGTAAAATGGGAACAAAATTAGTATCTATCTTGCAGGATTGCTATAAGGATCATGTCTATTACTGTAATTTTACTAATTTGAGGAGTACCTTATACACACATATATATGATAATGAATTAGTTATTACTAATATTAGAAGGACAGAAATCTGAAATTAAGGACAAAAGCTAAAAATAATGAACTTAAAAACAGAAAATATTAGAACTTAATGAATAAACCCCAAAGCTTTTTCCACAAAAATATTGATAAAATAGATGAACCCCCAGTTAATCAAATAAAAAGAGAAAAGGAAAGTGTCACAAACACAACTGGAAATAGAAAATGGGACAATTACCATTGATACAGAGAAATGGAAAATAACTATAAGAGATGACATTGCTCAACCTTGTGAAAATAATTTTTAAAATCTATATAAAATAGATGGTTTTATAAGAAAGTAGAAATTACTACAAATTGATTCCAGATGAGATTTTCAAAAAATAAAATAAAATAATTGCCATCAAAAAAGTTTAGTCTTATTAAAGAGCTATGCCAGTCCCCTGAGATAAACTTCAGTTGCAAAGAGCTTTGCAAGGTAATTTTCCTCACTCAGGAAATAATTCATTCTGAAAGTACAAGGGGGCTTCAAAAAGTTCATGGAGGGGCCAGTGTTGTGGCATAGCGGGTTAAACCACTGCCTATTCGAGTCTCTGCTACTCAATTTCCAATCCAGCTTCCTGTTAATGGCCTGGGAAAGGAGCAGAAAATGGCCCAAGTGCTTGGGCTCCTGCCACCCACATGGAGACCCGGAAGAAGCTCCTGGTTCCTGGCTTTAGCCTCGCCTAGCCGTGGTCTTTGCTGCCATTTGGAGAGTAAACCAGCAAATGGAAGATCTCTCTCTCTCTTTCTCTGTATCTCCCTCTCTGCAACTTAGCCTTTCAAATAGAGAAATACTTAAAACATAAAAGATAAGTATATTTTAGTGCAAATATTGAAATCAATGCAGTCTTTTGATGACATGGGTTTTCCATGAATTTTTTAAATAAAATGCCTGCTACTCCAGGATTTCAAACTTCTTTGCACTCAGATAAACTTATCTCTTAATTCTGTTACTCCATGAACTTTTGAAATACCTTGCATTATAACTGTATATAAAGAAAAATCTAAAGTCTTGTTCTAAAGGCAATATAACATTAATACTAAAGCTTACAAAGGCATCTCTTCAAAGAAAACTAAAATTTCATATTACCTATGTAAATAAATACAAGAATCTCAAGTGAATGTCATTAATCAGAAAACAATACACCAAAATGATCTGGGCTGTTTCTAGGAATTCGATAAGGCTTAATATTAGAAAACGTTAATATAATTTACCACAGTAATAGCTACGGAAAACACTGTATTGTTTGTTTCTATGTTGTTGCTCTCTTTTGCATACAAATGCAAAATGTGTCAAAGGATACAAAATCAACAATTATGTTGAGAAATTGCTCATGGTGAAGGAAGAAGGATATGCACTATTTTAAAGCAAAAAGAACTACTCTAAAATATATTTCTGTCATTGTCAAAGTTTGCTCATCTTTCTGCCTTTGTTACTGATCTTCTGCATTTCATGCTTGCTAACCATTATTGGAAAACACAAGCTATGCAACCTGAGGAACAGATAGAAAGCTACTGTGAAAATATTACCCCAATTCCTCTTGGAGTTTGTGTCTGAAAGTCCATTATTAGCTACTGAGTTCTTCAGCTTATACGTTAACTATGTATTATAAAATGCAAATACTTTGGGGAAATGTAATATGCTAAATCAATTCACAACATGATGTCAGTAATGACAGAGTGTTAAATGAGCATTGGGAGTACAATTTAGTGGTTAAGGGATGGGAGTTCATAGCAAACAGATTTAAATCTTGTCTGCAGAACTCACTAGCTCTTTGGTCTCTTTAAGCCGAATGAAAATGAAAATTGCAAAGATGTTTACTTGATGAGATTGCTGATGTATTAATGAAACAATGCAAGTACTTAGAATAATGCTTTGCATGCAATAAGCTTTTGGTAGATATGCAATAGATGCAAAGTATTATTAGAAATGAAGCAATCAAAAAATGTTTGTTGAACACACACTGTGTGAAATAGGCATCATGCAGAATACTCAGAAATATGGTCTCTGTTTTCCAGGGCTTATAATAAACTTAAAGAGATAGCAGATCTGGTTTCCTCCTAATCATAAGTTCAAAGCATACAGAACATGCTAAATACTGGCAGAAGAGATACCGAAGGTGGGACACAGTGGACCGAAAAGAGGAACTGAGAGTTCAAAAGTACATTACAATCCTGCCTCATGCATGAAGTTAAAATGTCTCTCATAAAAATTAGCCAGGTGTTAGAGAGGAATGAAAACATGTAGTTTTTTTTCTCTATGTTTTAGAATGGAATATATTGAGGAGGGTCAGAAGCAGTAAGACAAAAGTCCAAATCATCACTTTGACAACACCAGTGTGATTGCAATATAGATCTATGATCTGTTTTTGAAAAGCTTACTTTTGGGTTTGGCACTGTGGAGTAGTGTGCTAAGCTTCCCCCTGCGGTGCTGGCATCCCATATGGGCGCTGGTTCGTGTCCCGGCTGCTCTACTTGTGACCCAGATCTCTGCTAATGGCCTTGGAAAGCAGTGGAAGATGGTCCAAGAGCTTAGGCCCTGCACCACGTGTGAGACCTAAAAGAAGGTCCTGGCTCCTGGCTTCTGATCGAGGAGTGAATCCAATGGATGGAAGACCTTTTTCCCCGTCTCCCCCTCTTTCTGTCTGTAACTCTGCCTCCCAAATAAATAAATACATCTTTAAAAAAAAAAACAACGAAAAATGAAAAGCTTACTTTTCCTCATAGTCTTACTCTAAAGCTATTAGCATTAGAAATAGATTATTTAGTTTCTCCTCTCTTGGTATTAAAAATCTTCCTTATGGCAATTCCATCGTTTTGGCTGTGAGAGAATGTAGTGTTCATAATAATTATCGTTTAAATTTATAGCATAAAATAAACTATAAAATTATAAATCACCACGTCCTTTCGTGTAGTTTCATCCTTTCAGTCATAATAAAAAACAAACCAGGTTCACTTTAACAATATAAGAAAGAACATGTTTTTCAGTTGTTTTCTCCCATTTCAGGCTTTTAGTGTTTCAACATTAAGGTATTTGGCACCATCAAGAGATGGGTTTTACAGAAAGATGGAAGAATTTCTATGATCCACTATTTTCTAATGAACCTTGCACATGTAGGCCCTGCTAAAATGTGCATATATGAAAGAAGAACAGTGGGGAAAGGATTAGCTATAACGAATTCTAGATGCAAGGCTGAGAAGTAGTTTTAGATGCAGAAATGGTAAGGTTGAAATCACCCATATACTTTCTGCCCCTGTTGGTTTTATGCTCAGAGCCTGGGATGGCCTGTGCCTAAACATAAAATCCACCAGAGACCAGTTTCAGAGGTCTGGCGCAGACAATGGCAGGGGAATCTAGGAAGGTTCATACTACTGTTTCTGCTCTTGTCATTTTTATTTATTTATTTTATTTATTTGAAAGGCAAAGAGATAGACAGACATGCAAACACCCCAAATGCCCACAACAACCAGGGCTAGACCTGGATGAAGCCAGGAGCCTGAATCACAATCCTGGTCTTCCATGTGGGTGGTAGGGAGCAGAGTGCTTGAATTATCATCCACTGTCTCCCAGAATGCCTGTTCATAGGAAGCTGGAATCAGGAATGGAGCTGGGACTCAAACCCAGCCCTCGATATAAGATGCCATGTCTGAACCAGCATCTTAATGGCTGTTCCAAATGTGCACACATTTCCATTTTTATAAAGGCTTCTCTCCTCCTTATAACCAGAAGGAAATTCTTCATCTTTGAATGACCATAAAATTGTTCTATTGTTAACAACTCTGAATGCAAATCATGTCACTCAGTAAACTATGCATTGTATATATTACCTAATTTAATCCTTTTGGTGGCCCTATAAGATAAGCAATACTTCTGTCTCCATTTTACAAATGGGGAAACTGAGGCTTAAAAGAGATAAATAATGACTCTACCGTTGTCCAGTTAAGAAGTGACAGAGTTGTACTCATAAAGATACCTGTCAATAAAGCCAGTGCTTTTTACCTTACCTTGTGCTGCCTCCCAAAGTTACTCTACTCGACCTTGCACTACAGTTATACTAGTTCCCTTCTTACAACCCCCTGGGGCAAGGATTTTGTTCAGACCTCTTTTATACTGTGAAGTTAGCAGGAAACTCTAAATGTATTCAGGCCTATATTAAAATATGGTTTTTCAAATAAATGTCCTATTCCTGCAACTAGAGTGAAGATCCCTGAAGAGTAAGAATTATATCTTTTTACAGATGAAGATGAATAAATAAGTATTCTTTGAATGATTAAATGAATGAGAACATTGGATAGTGAGCAAGCCTTAGCAAGAAAGGAGCAGCATGGTGTTATACTGCCCAGTTATCTTAGTACTCTGGAAAGCTGGAATCAGAAGAGCTTTCTCCTGTTACTTGGACTTTTTATTTCAGCCTAAAAACAAATGAATTGATTGTCTTGTGGCCTTCATTTTGTGCAAAAGTAGGTCAGTAAGAATGGACAATGAAAGAAAAAAATTATTGAAAAACCATTTATTTAGAGACCACATGGGCTAAAATTGAGAAGAATGTAGCTTATTTTTAATTTGCTCTCCATGTACCAACAAATATACATGTGTTGTCTCTTTTGAAAATAGACTCCATTTTTAGAATAATTCTAGGTTTATGGCACATGTGAGCAGAACATACAAAAATTACCTGTATACATCCTGTCACCACATACACACAGCTTTCCCCGCTATCAAAATATCAACATTCTCTACCAGAATGACACATTGTTAAAATCGATGATCCTACATGGACACACCATAATCATCCAAAGCCTCCATCCATTTCCTTTTACAGCTTCATAGCTAGTTTCTCTTAGCACTGGATAATATTTCATTGTCCGGCTATACCAAATTTATTTATCCATGTATCTGCTGAAGGGCGCACCACACTTTGGTGATCTTGTAAAAAGTTGTTGTACAAACTTATATGTAGATTTTTGTGTATGTGGAAGTTTTTGACTCATTTGGGTAAATATCCAAGAGCACAATCACTGGACTGTACAGTCTAAGTATGTTGACCTTTGCAAGAAACTGCCAAATTAACTTGCAAAGTGTCTATGCTACTTCACATTCCCACCAGAAAAGAATGCGAGTTGCTCTCTATCCCTAGCTGCAATTGCACTTGTCAGCATTCTGGATTTGGGCCATTCTAATAGATTTGTAGGGGTATCTCATGGTTTTTCTAATTTGCAATTCCCTAATGATACATGATGTCAAGGATCTTTTCATATGCTTAGCTGCCTTTCTTACGGCTCCTTTTTTTGAGATGTCTGTTCAGATCTTTTACTCATTTTTGAAATCAAGCTGTTCTTTTATTATTATTGAGTTTTAAGGGTTTTTGTATATCTTGGACAGAAGCTCTTTCATAGTTATTTTTTTTTCCAAATATTTTCTCCCAGTCTATATCTCGTCTTCTCACATTTGGCAGTCATTTTTGCAGAATAGAAGTTTTTAATTTTAATGAGGTCACATTCTCGGCTATTTCTCTCACAGATCTTGTCTTTGATATATGTAAAAAGTATTTGCCACACCAGAGGTCACCTAGATATGTTGTTCTCTTGGAGTTATATATTTTGGCATTTTATGTTTAAATCTTTGATCCCCTTTGAATTATTTCTTTTGAAAAGTGCAGGGACTGTGTCTACATTCATTTTCATTTTGCACGTGGATATACAGTTATTCCTGCATCAGTCACTGCAAAGACCATATTTTCCCTATTGTATTATCTTTGTTAATTTGTCGAAGATCAATTGACCAGACTTATGTAGGTCTATTTTACACACTCTGTGTTTTTCCACTGAATTGTTTGTCTATTCTTTTGTAAATTTCACTTTTCTTGATTACTACAGTTATTATCTTTCCATACTGTTTTGGCTCTTCTACATCTTTTACTGCTCTATATAAACTTCAGAATCATTTTTTTTTTTATTAAACTTTTATTTAATGAATATAAATTTCCAAAGTATAGCTTGTGGGTTACAATGGCTTCCCCCCTCCCATAACTTCCCTCCCGCCCGCAACCCTCCCCCCTCCCGCTCCCTTTCCCCTTCCATTCATGTAAAGATTCATTTTCAATTCTCTTTGTATACAGAAGATCAATTTAGTATATATTAGGTAAAGGTTTCAACATTTTGCCCATATAGCAACATCGAGTGAAAAAACTACCATTGGATTACTAATTATAGCATTAAATAGCAATGTACAGCACATTAAAGACAGAGATCCTACATAATTTTTTTTTCAAAATAATTAATTTTCTATGCCATTTCCATTTTGACACCAGGTTGTTTTTTTTTTTTTTCCAGTTCCAATTCTCTTTATATACAGAAGATCAATTCAGTATATAATTAGCAAAGACCTCATCAGTCTGCGCCCACACAGAAACGCAAAGTATAAAAATACTGTTTCAGTACCAGTCATAGCATCACTTGGCTTTAGACGACACATTAGGGACAGATCCCGCATGGGGTGTAAGTACACAGTGACTCCTGTTGCTGACTTAACAATTTGACACTCCTGTTCATGGCGTCAGTAATCTCCCTAGGCTCTAGTCATGAGTTGCCAGGGCTATGGAAGCCTTTAGAGTTCGCTGACTTTGGTCTTATTCCGATAGGGTCATAGTCAAAGTGGAGGTTCTCTCCTCCCTTCGGAGAAGGGTATCTCCTTCTTTGATGGCCCCGTTCTTTCCACTGGGATCTCACTCACAGAGATCATTCATTTAGGTCTTTTTTTTTTTTCCCATGATATCTTGGCTTTCCATGCCTGCTATACTCTCATGGGCTCTTCAGCCAGATCTGAATGCCTTGAGGGCTGATTCAGAATCATTTTGTAAAGGATTTTGACTGGGATTGAATTGAGTATATTGACCAAGTTGGAAAGAACTAAAATTTGTCAATATTGAGTTTTTTCATCCATGAACATGAAATATCTCTACACTTATTTAGTTTTTCTTTTATTTCATTCATCAAAGTATTTTAGCTTTCCTCATAAAGATCTTGTACATATTTTGTTGGATTTAAATATATATACATAATGGAGTTTTATTCAAGTATAAAAAGAATGTGGGGGCTGGCGCGTGGCTCACTTAGTTAATCTTCCACCTGCGGTGCCGGCATCCCATATGGGCTCTGGTTCTAGTCCCGGCTGCCCCTCTTCCAGTCCAGCTCTCTGCTATGGCCCGAGAAGGCAGTGGAGGATGGCCCAAGTGTCTGGGCCCCTGCACCTGCATGGGAGAACAGGAGGAGGCTCCTGGCTTCGGATCAGCTCAGTTGCGGCAGTAGTGGCCATTTAGGGGGTGAACCAATGGAAGGAAGACCTTTTTCTCTGTCTCTCTCTCTCACTGCCTGTAACTCTACCTGTAAAAAAAAAAAAAAAAAGAATGTGATCCTACCATTTGCAGCAAATGAATGCAACTGGAGGACATCATGTTGAGTGAAATAATCCGGAAAGACAAACACTGTATGTTCTTCCTTAATGTGGGAGCTAAAATTTAAAAAGAAAGAGAAAAAAAGAACAAAGAAAGAAATGCCTGTGTATATATGTATTGTTGCATAAATCATTTTAGAAAAGTTTGTTTTATAGCGTTGTCAAATTAATGGTTACAAATGCTACACTACTATATTTTTAATGATCTGTGATTACTTTAAAATACTGTATGTGGTTGAAATGGTCATTTTTTTCCGTTCAATTATTGTTTATAGCCATTGTCTATATTGTCACTAAACTATGGTCTTTTTGAATTTTACTTGTTAAACTTCTTATTTGGTGAACTATTAAGTCTTTTTCTGTAATGTTAATTTAAATTATGTTGTCTCAAAAACTAAAAAAGAAAGATAGAAAGGTAGAAGGAAGGAGAGTGGGAAGGAGGGAGGAAGGGAATATCATCATGTTCTTAGAATTGGATCTACAAAGCAGATTGAATCCATTAAAACTAATCAAAATCAAATTATTTTTTTAGATTAAAAAAGTTAATCTTAAAAAATAAATAAACTTAAGTATTTCATACTGAGGGGTGCGAAAATATTTGGTATTTTGTTTTCAGTTTCAAATTCCACTTGCTTATTTCTGGTCTTTTCCAAGAAGTCTTTCCCAGTGCCGATATCTTGCAGGGTTTCTCCAATGTTCTCTGATAATTTGATGGTGTCGGGTCATAGATTTAGGTCTTTAATCCATGTTGAGTGGATTTTTGTGTAAGGTGAAAAGTAGGGGTCTTGCTTCATGCTTCTGCACATAGAAATCCAGTTTCCCCAGCAACATTTATTGAATAGACTGTCCTTGCTCCAGGAATTGGTTTTAGAACCTTGATCAAATATAAGTTGGCTATAGATGTTTGGGTTGATTTCTGGTGTTTCTATTCTGTTCCATTGGTCTATCCATCTGTTTTTGTACCACTACCATGCCGTTTTGATTACAACTGCCCGGTAGTACGTCCTGAAATCTGGTCTTGTGATGCATCCGATTTGTTTTTCTTGTACAAGAATGCTTTAGCTATTCGAGGTCTCTTGTGTCTCCATATGAATTTCAGCATCACTCTTTCTAGATCTTCTGAAGAATGTCTTTGGTATCTTGATTGGTATCGCATTGAATCTATAAATTGCTTTTGGGAGAATGGACATTTTGATGATGTTGATTCTTCCAATCCATGAACATGGAAGATTTTTCCATTTTTTAGTATCCTCTTCTATGTCTTTCTTTAATATTTTGTAATCCGCATCGTAGAGATCTTTAGTTAAGTTTATTCCAAGGTATTTTTTTTTTAACTTTTATTTAATGAATATAAATTTCCAGTATACAGCTTATGGATTACAATGGCTTCCCCTTCCCATAATTTCCCTCCCACCCGCAACCCTCCCCTCTCCCGCTCCCTCTCCCTTTCAATTCACATCAAGATTCATTTTCAATTCTATTTATATACAGAAGATCAATTTAGTATAAATACTTCAACAGTTTGCACCCACATAGAAACACAAAGTGAAACATACTGTTTGAGTACTAGTTATAGCATTAAATCAAAATGTACAGTACATTAAGGACAGAGATCCCACATCAGGAGCAAGCGCACAGTGGCTCCTGTTGTTGACCCAACAAATTGACACTCTAGTTTATGGCGCCAGTAACCATCCTAGGCTGTCGTCATGAGTTGCCAAGGCTATGGAAGCCTTCCAAGTTCCCCGACTCTGATCATATTTAGACAAGGTCATAAAAGACAGGTTGAGGATAGTAACCAATGATCCTAAGAGTGGCCTTAACCAGGTCTGAACAATTATACAGCATTAAGTGGGGAAGAGGACCATCAGTACACACAGGTTGGGAGTAGAGCCATTGGTGGTAGAGTAGAGGTTATGATTACAAAGGAATGAGGCCCAAGTGGACTAGACAGGGTCTAGAACAAAGGATAGAGTCATTATTAGAGGAGCTAAGAAAGGTGCAATCTAAGCTACAAGTAATTTTTCTGATTGAGAGGCAAATAGAACCTGATAGAAGGGGCTTGATAATAATCTGTTGGGCTTTAGGCCTTGTAAGTTAAGAGGCCCAGACCTATCTATCTCTTCACATGGGGTATATCCTAAGGGAGGTGTGAACCTCCTAGGGGAAGGCACTCTGTTGACTTTCATTACTTGGCTGGCCTGGGAGGAGAGCTGGCCAGGTAAAGGCAGGGGGCATCTCTAACAAGAAATTTACAGTTCTGCCTGCAATGTTGCTGACCCTACTTGGCTGTCCCCTCAACTGCAGTGGTCACTTTGGAAGTTGGGCTGAGTGAAGGGCTTTTCAGCTTGGAGCCAATAAGATCTGTGGCTCTGACCTGGGCATCCTTCGATTCCAGGGCAGGTCCATTTCCAGTGATCCAACTCTTGGCAGAGCTGCCAGGGCTCTTCACAAGCTGACTTCTGCTGAAGCCCAGGCTTACCACATTGAAAGCCACTGCAGTGGACTGGCCTGTTGGGTCTCCTTGAGGGCAGATCACTGTACAGATCAGCCATTAATAGGCCTGCCACCCATTGCTTCTGATGCCTAGCTTTCTTTTCCTCCTGGTTTGTGTTAAAGCAGACCAGAGGATGCAAGTCAAGGGAGTGCCCGTGTCCCATCTCTAATCTTTGGTGGCCTGAACTACAAGTCTATAGTCACAGGCATGTTCTGTAGTAGTTTTTCTAAGGTAGACAATGCCCATGAGAAAAATTATATTCTCACTTTAAAACTTTCTTTCCCTTTGGTCTGAAAGGTAGGTTTTTTTTCTACTTACTGTATACTTCGCTGATGGCGATGTGAATCTAGCTATGAGATTATTAGTTAAGTTCTTATTTTGGCTATGCTATTACAGAAAAATGTTAGCCATCTCTTATAAGGTCTAAAGATTAAATTGTGCATCCTACAGATTCCTTCATAATAGAATTAGTTCCCTACCTTGAAGAGAATAGAGAAGTGAAAGAACAAGTTGGGCTTAGAATAGAGAAATGAGGGAGCAAGTCCTAGATCACTTGCTGACAATAGCAATATTACATGAATACTTAACAAACCGTTTCTAAAATCAATAAAAGATACATTTTAATTTATATGACCTGAATCTGTGTATCATATGTTTTAAACTTGTTGGTAGAAAGAAACTAAAAACATTTTATATGGTTGTGCTTAAGTTTACTGGTTAAACAAACTACACCATGTTAGATATCTAAGACGTGTTTTCAAATACATGATTCTTAAAATTTATAGAAGGCATTGGACCTTCCGGTAAATGTTTTGTTAAGTTGTTATCTAATGGTTGAAACGGTTTGCTAAGTATTCATGTAATATTCCAAGGTATTTGATTGTTTTTGTAGCTATTGTGAATGGGATTGATCTTAGCAGTTCTTTCTCAGCTGTGTCATTGCCTCTGTATTCAAAGGCTGTTGATTTTGTGCATTGATTTTATATCCTGCTATTTTGGCACACTCTTCGATGAGTTCCAGTAGTCTCTTAGTAGAGTTCTTTGGATCCCCTAAATAAAGAATCATATCATCTGCAAAGAGGGATAGTTTGAGTTCTTCCTTCCCAATTTGTATCCCTTTAATTTCTTTTTCTTGCCTAATAGCTCTGGCTAAAACTTCCAGAATTATATTGAATAGCAGTGGTGAGATTGGGCATCCCTGTCTGGTACCAGATCTCAATGGAAATGCTTCCAACTTTTCCCCATTCAATTGGATGCTGGCCATGGGTTTTTCATAAATTGCTTTGATTGTATTGAGGAATGTTCCTTCTATACCCAATTTGCTTAGAGTTTTCATCATGAAAGGGTGTTGTATTTTATCAAATGCTTTCTCTGCATCTATTGAGATAATCATATGGTTTTTCTTCTGCAGTCTGTTAATGTGGTGTATCACATTGATTCATTTGTTAACACTGAACCATCCCAGCATACCAGGGATAAATCCCACTTGGTCTGGGTGGATGATTTTTCTGATGTGTTGTTGTATTCTATTGGAGAGAATTTTATTGAGGATTTTTGCATCTATGTTCATCAGGGATATTGGTCTGTAATTTTCTTTCAGCTGCATCTTTCTCTGGCTTAGAGATTAAGGTGATACTGGCTTCATAGAAGGAATTTGGGAGGATTCCCTCTTTTTTGATTGCTCTGAATAGTTTGAGGAGAATTGGAGCTAGTTCTTCTTTAAATGTCTGGTATAATTCAGCAGTGAATCCATCTGGTCCTGGGCTTTTCTTTGTTGGGAGGGCCTTTATTACTCTTTCAATTTCTGTCTCAGTTATGGGTCTGTTTAGATTTTCTATGTCTTTATGGTTCAATTTAGGTAGATTGCATGTGTCCAGAAATCTATCCATTTCTGATAGATTTCCCTTGTTTGCTGGCGTACAACTCTTTGCAGTAATTTCTGATGATTCTTTTTACTTCTGTGGTGTCTGTTGTTACATTTCCTTTTTCATCTCAGATTTTATTGATTTGGGTCTTTTCCCTTCTTTTATTAGTTAGTTGAGCCAATGGTGTGTCAATTTTATTCATTTTTTCAAAAAACCAGCTCTTCATATGGCTGATTTTTTGTCATTTTTTTGGATTCAATTCTGTTGATTTCTTCTATGATTTTAACTATTTTTCTTCTCCACTAGATTTGGGTCTGGTTTGCTGTAGCTTTTCTAGATCCTTGAGATGCATTGAAAGCTCATTTATTTGGTGCCTTTCCAATTTCTTGATGTAGGCACCTATTGCTATAAACTTTCCTCTCAACACTGCTTTTCCCTTACCCCATTAGTTCTGATATGTTGTGTTGTTATCCTCATTTACTTCCAGAAAGTTTTTGATTTCTCTTTGGATTTCTTCTATGGCCCAGTGTTCATTCAGGATTATGTTGTTCAGTCTCCATGTGTTTGCATACTCTCTAGGGATTCCTGAGTTGCTAATTTCCACCTTCATTCCTCTATGGTCTGAGAAGCTGCATCGTATGATTCTAATTCTTTTGAATTGGCTGAGACTTGCTTTATGGCCTAGTATATGGTCAATCCTAGAGAAGGTTCCATGCACCACTGAGAAGAATGTAAAATCTTTAAATGTAGGATTGAAAGTACTGTAGATATCTGTTAGATCCATTTGGGCAACAGTGTTGATTAAATCTGCTGTTTCCTTGTTGATCTTCTGTCTAGTTGATCCGTCTATTTCTGAGAGTGGAGTATTGAAGTCCCCCAGTACTATTGTATTGGAATCTAAGTCTCACTTTAAGTCCCTTAACATATTTTTTAAATAAACCAGTACCCTGTAATTAGGTGCATATACATTTATCATAGTTACATCTTCCTGTTGAATTGATCCCTTAATCCTTATACAGTGCCCCTCTTTGTCTCTCTTAACAGTTTTTGTGTTAAAGTTTATTTTTTTCTGATATTAAGATGGGTACACCTGCTTTTTTTTTGGTTTCTGTTGGCATGGAATATCTTTTTCCAACCTTTCACTTTCAGTCTGCATGCATCTTTGTTGGAAACATGTGTTTCTTGTAGGCAACAAATAGACGGGTTTTGTGCCTTAATCCATTCAGCCAGTCTGTGCCTTTTAACTGGAGAGTTGAGTCCATTAACGTTCAATGTAACTATTGATAAGTTGTAACTTTGCCCTGCCATTTTCCCAAAGATATTTTCTAGTATATGATTTGAGCTTCCTATGATCTTTTACTGGTAGGTTTTCTTCCTTTACCGTCTTTCATATTGATGGCCATGTTTCTGTGTTTCTGTGTGTAGCACATCTTTAAGCATTTTTTGCAGGGCTGGACGAGTGTTGACGAATTATTTCAATTTCTGTTTGCTATGAAAGGTCTTTATTTCACCTTCATTCACAAATGAGAGCTTTGCAGGATATAATATTCTGGGCTGGCAGTTTTTCTCTCTTAGTACCTGGGCTGTATCTCGCCATTCCCTTCTAGCTTGTAGGGTTTCTGATGAGAAGTCAGCTGTGAGTCTAATTGGAGATCCTCTGAGAGTAATCTGACGTTTCTCTCTTGCACATTTTAGGATATTTTATTATGTTTCACTGTGGTGAGTTTGATTACCACATGTCGTGGTGAGGATATCTTTTGGTCATGTTTATCAGGGGTTCTATGAGCTTCCTGTACTAGGATGTATCTGTCCTTCTCCAAACCTGGGAAATTTTCTGCTAGTATCTCACTAAAAAGGCCTTCTAATCCTTTCTCCCTCTCCTTGCCTTCAGGAAATCCTAGAATCTGAATGTTGGGTTTTTAAATAGTATCCTGTAGATTCCCAACAATATTTTTAGATTTCTAATTTCCTCTTCTTTTCTTTGGTTTGACTGTATACTTTCCTGTTCTCTGTCTTCTAAGTCCGATAATCTCTCTTCTGCTTCACTCATTCTGTTTTTAAGGCTCTCAAATGTGTTTGTCATTTGATCTATTGAATTCTTCATTTCATTATGATTTCTCTTTACTATCACAGTTTCATGTTCTACTAGTTGCTCATTTCATTTTTTTTTCCTCCTTAATATTTCATTTTCACGAGAGAGATTTTCTATCCTGTCCAGTAAGGATTTCTGTAGTTCAAGAATTTGTTTTTGAGAATTTCTTAATATTCTTATCAATTTTTTGAGATCCGTTTCTTACATTTCTTCTATATCATCATCTTCATAATCTTGAATTGGGGTGTCTTGTTCATTTGGGGGCATTATAGTGTCTTCCTTGTTCTTGTTTCCTCGGTTTCTGCATTTGTTGCTTGGCATTGTGGCGATATTCTTTGGTTTCTTTGCTGCAGTGGTTTTTCTCGTTATACTATGACTCTAGATTAAGTGGAGTGTCTGCTTTTGATGGATCCTTAGACGCTGTGATGGGTGTTGCCAGAGAGCTTTGTTTGGTTCTTCAGGGTTAAGGGTGTGCCAACGGTGACTCACCCAGGTTATTCTCTCTCTCTCTCTCTCTCTCTCTCTCTCTCTCTCTCTCTTTGACTCAGAAGGGAAGTAATTCCACACAGCTGAGCTGATTTGAGGGTGGTTGATGTATGAAATCTGGCCCCTGTGTTTATTTGTCTGCTCTACCCCAATGACCACACAAAGAGTCTATCCAGCCCTCAGTTTGGTCTCAAATTTCTCTGCAATCTCCCACCGGGTTGACAAGGTTACTGAGTTTGTGTACTCTGTGAGTTCTCTCGCCCACCCTCAGATTTTCACAGTCTCAGTTCATTGGCTCCACACCTTCACTAGGTCCTAACCTCCTGTTATTTCTCCCCACCAGAGTCAGGTTTTTCTGCTTGACTGATGGTGGGCGCCACTTTACATAAGTTCAAAATGGCGCCTGCTCTTTGTCTTGCTCGGTTTGTAAGGTGAGTGGAGAGAGAGGCACGTGTCCGTGCTGGTTCCCCTTACTCATTTTTTTCTCTCCTCCAGTCAGCCTGGTGAACTTTCCCCAGCGGGACTTCAGGCCTTGTTCCCTCTAGGCTCTTTCTGCCGTTTCCCTGCCAATGTCTCAGGCTACTGAGGTTTTTGTCTCACCTCCCCTTCCAGCGCTGGTGTGCAGACTCCACCTGGACTTCCAAGCCATGGGCATCCTTGCTCTCCCCGTAGGTCCTCTGTGTCACATCCACTAGATCTGGAAGAGTTTCCTCTGCAATTTTTTTTTTCCCAAGCCTTTCCCTGAGACTACAGTAACTCCACTTTATTAAACTATCTTTTCCCAGACTATCCGTGTGTGACCTCACTATTCCACCATCTTTGCTCTGCCCCTTTTGATATTGAAAGAGAGAGGTGAGGGGCACATCCTTGCCTTGTTAACAATCGTACTTTTAGATTCTTGCCATTAAGTATGATTGTAGCTGTAAGTTTTCTATAGATGTACTTTTTCAAGTTGAAGAGGTTTTCTTTATCCTTAGTTTGCTAAGAGGCTTCATCACAAATTGGTGTTGGATTTTGTCAAATGCTTTTTCTACATCTACTGATATGATTTTGTGGTTTTTATTCCTTTGTTCATTGATCTGATGGGCTATATTTAATAATTAATTTTAAATGAATAATTAATTTTCAAATGTTGAAATTGCCTTGCATATCCATTAAAAATCCCACTTGGTCATTATATATATAACTCTTTTAATACATTTTTTTAGATTTGATTTGTTAATAGTTTAATAATTTTTGCATCTATGTTCATTAGTGATATTGCTCTGTAATTTACTTTTCTTGTAATGTCATTGTCTGGTTGTGGAATTTATGTTAGGCTGTCCTTATAAAAACAAGTTCAGAAATATTCCCTCTGCTTCTATCTTTGAAAGAGATTGTGAATAACTGGTATAACATATTCTTAAATGTTTGATAGGATTCATCAGTTGCCACATCTGGACCTGATGCTTTCTGTTTTTAGAATGTTATTGATCATTGATTCAATATAAGTATAGGCCTATTTAGATTGTCTATTGTCTATTTTTTTCTTCTTTGAGTCATGATTGATTGTGTCTTTCAAGGTGAAGGACCCTAATCCCCGCTGGGCCCTTTAGATTGCGACCCCAGACTCAAAAATCCTCAGACCAGACGATGCAAATGCAAGAGGCGGCTTTATTTCACGAGCGCTCGCGGACGCCGTCTCCAGACCCAACTCAACGGGAGGCAGGAGAGAGGCGTGCGTAGTAGTGTCTGGGGGGCGCTTATATACCTGGGAGATAGCAGAAGCGGGGGATACAGAAGCAGAAAAAAAGCGTGGTTACAGGGTTTCAATAAGACAATGGGGTGGGGGCATGCAGAAAATACCTTGCATACTTTTGCCATGTGCCGGGACCACAGATAAGGGGCGGTTGGGTGCTTCCCATGCCTTTATCTGGCGCCGTTATCTCAAACCGCAGCTGCCTGCCCTTGACTTATGGTTTCGGCCCAATTTCCAGGAAATGTTTTACTAGAGTTCCCTAAGATGGTGCTGGGGTAGTTAAAATGGCGTGACCATTGTCAGGGTTGTTCATCAGTACACATCAGGTTTACCTATCTTAACCATTGCACAAGGGGGGGTTTCCAAACTGCTATTCCCTGTTATCTGCTAAGTTGCAGTTTCCCAGAAACTGACCTTCCTTGAAACTTTCAGCAGGTTAAACTCTGGTAAATTTTTACAATTTTCCACAAGTCCTTCAAAGGAATTCATTCCTTTCAGTTGGTTATAAAATTTAAGGACACAGTGGCAAGCACTGTGATGAAGCAGGTTAAGCAACTGCTTGCTATGCTGGCACCTTAGATGGCCACCAGTTCATGATCTGGCTGTTCCATTTGTGATCCAACTCTCTGCTAATGTGCCTGGGAAAGCAGAGGAAGATAGCCCAAGTGCTTGGGCTCTTGCACCATGTGGGAGACCTTGATGGAGTTTCAGGCTCCTGGCTTTGGCCTGGCTCAGCCCTAGCCATTGTGGCCATTCAATGGTGAACTAGTGGTTGGAAGATATCTCTCTCTTTCTGTCTCCCTTTCTCTCTTTCTCTCTCTCTCTCTGTAACTCTGCCTTTCAAATATATAAATAAATCTTTAAAAAAAATTGGAGGTAGAATCACTCATAACATTCCTTTATTATCCTTTTAATGACCATTGGTTCTATAATTATGTCCTCTTTCTTCTTTCTGATATTAGTAATTTGTGTCTTTTCTTTTTTTCTTAGTTACCCTGACTAGAGAATCATATATTTTATCAACCTTTTCAAAGAGTCAGCTTTTAGTTTCATTGAATTTCTCTACTAATTCTCTTTTAAATTTTATTGATTTTTGTTCTAATCTTTATTATTATTTTATTCTGCTAATTTTAAATTTAATTTGCTTTTTTTCTGCTTTCCTAAGGCATACACATACATTATTGAATTTGGACTTTTCATTTTTTCTTATATTTGCATCAAATGTTATAAAGTTTCCCTATAAGCACTCTTTTCATCCTGCCCCAAGTATTTGGAGTTATATTTTCATATTCATTTAGTTTAAAATATTTTTAAATTTCTTTAGAGATTTTTTTCCTTGACTAGTATATTATTTAGAAGTGTGTTGTTTACCTCCAAATATTCAGGGATTTTTAGCTATCTTTATATTATTAATTATTAGTTTAATTAAATTTTTGTCCAAAAGCAGACAATATATGGTTTCTATTATTTTACATTAGTTGATAGGTACTTTACAGACCAGAACATGATATGTCTTGATACATACTTCAAGTGAGTTTCAGAAGAATGTGTATTTTGCTGTTGTTTCAAGAACTATTCAATGGATGTTCATTAAATCCAGTTCACTGATGGTGCTATTGACTTCAACTATGTCATTACTGGTTTTATCCTTACTGAATCTGCTCATTATGAAAGAGGAACATTGAAATCTCCAACCATAATATTGAATTCATGTCTTTGGAAGTTTTATCAGTTTTTATCTCATGTATTTTGATGTTATATATTAAAGATATCCTTCCCTTTTTGGCAATTGACTTCTTACTGTCTACCCTTTGTCTTTGATAAACTTTCTTGTTCTACTTTGTCTAAAATTAATATGATACATCTAGTTTCTTTAAATTAATATTCAATTAATGTTCATCATTCTTTTGCTTTTAATCCATACACAACTTTATATTTAAAATCAGGGTTTTTAAGACAACATATTATTAGGACTTATTTCTGCTCCATTCTGACAATCTTCTTTTAAATTGATGTGTTACCATTGACAGTGAAAGTCAATAATATAGTTGGATTAATATTTACAGTAATTTTTATATTTTTGTGTGTTACCCTTGTTCTGTGTTCCTATTTTCATTTTCAATTCTTTTCCAGACTTTTGTGGTTTTAACGAGCATTTATATGATTCTATTTTCTTTCCTTCCTCAGTGCATAAATTATACTTTCTTTTTTCAACTTTTATTAGTAATCACACCACAGTTTATAAAATAATTTACAATTACTTCAATCTACTTTAAAATAACACTATACCATGGAAATGGGAAGCAAGCTGGTGGCTGAGTAAGGCACTCTGGCAGTCATCTCCCTAGTGAGACACTAATTTGAACCAAGTTACCCTTCATGAGAGCTATAGAAGCCAGGTGGGGATCTCAGTGCATCAGAAAGCAAGAAGAAATGATTTGCCTGCATCACCCCATCCCTACGTCCAAGGAGCACAAGCAGGAGAGAAACACTTGCCACTCGGGAGGTGAAAGGAAACAAGTCTAGGGACAGGACCATTGTGGAAAATTTCGGTTACATTGAGCCCTCTGGCTCCTGCAGCCAGGCCTATATCTGTAGACCGAGTAGGTAGAGCTCCCACAGTCAGGTAGCTTCCACCAATTGACAGAAAGAAAAACTCCAGACAATCAGAGAAGCCAGGAGAGGATTCTGAGGATAATGCCTTGGAACTCAGAACCCAGGCTACTGCACTCAGATCCAGTATCTGAAAAGCACAAGAGCATCTACTGCCAGGATGGTGTTCACAGACTGAGCCTCTAGAATTTCCCAGCATCAGGCAACTGCTTGCACTCTAGTGAGTTAGACTCATTTTAGTGTGTCACTGCTGGTCTCAAGAATGGGCTGGTAAAGCCCAACACTGGGCAGATCTCAATGATTTCTTTCCCTAGGCCAGTTCCTGTGGACAGAGTATTTGGACTTGCTCTGATATCAGGGGAGAAACTGCACCTGGTGAAGTGAAATTTTGATGTGTAACACCTCCAGCTTCATGCAGACCAGGTATGCAACCCCAAAGATAACACAGGACATGGTGACTATAACAGCCAGCTGTGACTCACTTAGTGCCTCCCTGTATAGCTGGAAGGGCTGACTCTATCACCCCTCCTGAAACCTTGGGCATACAGGGAGTAATTGCACAGCTGCTTTGAGACTCAGGGCTATTCTGGTAAAACTCAGCATTGAGCAGATCTATATGGTCCATGTCCCCAGGCCTATACACACAGAGCCTCTGGACCTGGTTCTGGGCCAACTGGAATTCTGTGGTCTCAGTTGAGCAGCCTTCTACCTCAGTCATTGTCATTCATGGCTTTTAGTTTCATCATGGGCAGTGAGCTCACAGGAGCATCAGACAGACCATAGCAGAGTAAGCTTTGGTCCTACTGTTCTTGGTGGGCTGTAGGCTCCGGGTCTGATCTATCATTATGGCATTGGTGGACACAGGCCAGGGAACCTGAACCTACATGCACCCAGAAAGGTGCTTGTAGAGGCAGACTACCCCTTTTTAGACATTTCCCCATTTAATACTGGACAACACACCAACTGTGGATTTGGCGCAAATTTGAGTTTAGGAGTATTGTTGGACTGAATTGGTAAAAATATATCAACAGTGGACCAGGGCAAACTTCAACTTAGGGTGCTGTCTCCTGCTGAAATAGCAAAGTATATATAGACTCAGAGAGAGTAGACAGATTAGGATTTCTAAGATGATAGCCACAAAGCCAGAAAACTATAAGTAACCTTTCAATGTGCAGATGATATCATATAACAAGAAGCCTCAAGAATTTCCAGGGAACTCTGAACTCACCAAAAGATCAAAATGAGATTCCAGAAGTCAATCATCTATGAATTGAAATTTCCAAATGCTTGGATGAAGATTTCAAAATAACTATTTTAAGGAAAGGCAATGAAATTCAACAGAACATAGAAACATGATTTAATATTCTAACAGAGGTATTTGATAGATATGAAAGTAATGAAACAAAGTCAAGCAGAAATATTTCAACTGAAGAGTAACATAAGTATAATTAAAAATGTGATAGATGACATCAATAGCAGAATACATCAAACAGAAGAAAGAATCAATTAGCTTGAAGACAAACTATTTGAAAATACACAACTGAAGGAGAAAAAAGTAAGTAAAAATCTTTATATGAACATTAGGACAACAATAAAAGAGTAAATATCCAAGTTAGCAAAGTTCCAGAGCAACTCCAGAATGCCAAAGGAGTAGAAAGTATATTCAAAGAGGTAATAACAGAAAATTTCTTGAACCTAGAAAAAGATATAACTATCTCCTATAAGAAGTTCAAAGGTTATCAGCCATATTCAAGCTACCCCAAAACATACTTTATAGTCAAGTTCTCTAAGGTGGAAGAGGATTCTCAAAGCTGTAGGAATAAAGAAGCAAATGACAATAAATATGCCTTAATTTGCCTGACTGTGGACTTCTCTGCAGAAACCTTACAGGCCAAGAGGGAGTGGGATGAGATTTTTATAGTGCTGAAAGAAAAAAAAAATCACCAGCCACAAATACTGTATCCAGCAAAGCTATCATTATGATATGACAGAGAGGGGTAGGTGTTTTGGTACAGTGGGTTGAGCAGTTGCATGTGAAGCTGGCATCTTGTGTGGGTATTGGTTCATATCCGCAGTGCTCCACTTCTGATCCAGCTCTCTGGTGATGGACTTGGAAAAGAGGTGGAAGATGGCTCAAGTGCTTGGTACTCTGCCATTCAGGAAAGAGAGAAGTGGAAGAAGCTCCTGGCTCCTGGCTTCAGCCTGACTCAGCCCTGGCTGTTGCAGCTATTTGGGGAATGAGCCAGTGGAGGGAAGATCTTCCCTCGCTCTTTAACTCTGCTCATCAAATAAATAAGTCTTAAAAAGATATGAGGGAGAGATAAAGACATTCCTGGACAAAGAAAAGCTAAAAGAATTTATCAGTACTAGACCTGACATCCAAGAAATGCTAAAGGGAGTACTTGAAGTTGAAAGAAAGAGATGCTAACAAGTATGAAGAAAATATCAGAAACTTATTGGTAACATTAACTAGACCAACAAATCCAGAATACCTCAATTTTGTAAGCATGGCACATAAACTATTTATCATTAGTATGAAGAACAAAACAATTATAATTACTACATTGAAATGTTTAGAGACAGGCAATATAAAAGCAGGTAAAATGTAACACCAAAAATTCAAGCTGTGGGGAGGAATGGAGCATGAATGTAGAGTTCTTTCCTTCCTTCCTTCCTTCCTTCCTTCCTTCCTTCCTTCCTTCCTTCCTTCCTTCCTTTCTTCCTTTCTTCCTTTCTTCCTTTCTTCCTTTCTTCCTCTTTGTTTTTATAATGACTATTAAGTTGTTATTATTTCAAGATCACTTGTTATAGCCAAAAAATCTTTCTGTTACTCTCATGGTAACTAAAATAGATTACCAAATGTAATAAATGAGGACTGAAAGTATATCACTAGAAAAAAAAATCACTTAGCCACAAATGAAGATTGTAAGAGAAGGAGAAAGAAAGAAAGGAACTATAATAAAAGCACAAGTATCAAAATGACAATAGTAGGACCTTACCAATAATTACCTTAAATGACCACAAACTATATGCGAAAACCAAACAAGGAGACACCAAAAAAGAAACTCATAGTCCAATATTCTCCATGAACATAGATGAGAAATCCTCAACAAAATACTAACATATCAAATCCAACAACACATTAAAACAAAGTGATCAAATCAAATTTTTTTTCCAGGGAGGCAAGGATGGCTCAACATGTACAGATCAATAAATGTGATATACCACAATCAACAAAATGAAAGGTGCAACTCATATGAACATCTCAATAGATACAGAAATGACATTTGATAAAATTAAACATGATTAAAAACTCTGAACACATTAGGTATAGAAGGAGTATACCTTAGCAGAATAAAGGTCATATGTAACACAAAAACAACTAATATCATACTAAATGGGGAAAAGCTGAAGGCTTTCTCTCTAAGATTTGGAACAAGACAAGGATGCCTACTTTCACCCCTTTAACCAACAGAGTACTGGAAATCCCAGTCAGAGCAATTAGGCCAGAGAGAGAGTGAGTGAGAAAAAGAAAGAGAAAAGAGAGAGGGAGAGAAAGAGAGAGGGAGGGAAGGAGGGAGAGAGAGAGAGAGAAAGCAAAGAAATAAAGAAAGCAAGAAAGAAAGAAAAAAAGAAAAGGAAGAAGGAAGGAAGGAAAGAAGGAAGGACGGAAGACCAAATTGGAAAGCAGAAATTCAATTTTTCAGTTTTCAGATGACATGATTTAATATATAGAAATCCACCAAAACTCCATGGACAAGCTGTTAGACATAATAAACAAATTCAGCAAAGTTGTAGGCTACAAAGTCAACATACAAAAATCGGTAGCATTTTACTACACCAATAGAGAATCTTCTGAAAAAGAAATCTCATTTCCAAGAGCTACAAAAGGGGCCAGAACTGTGATGTAGTAAGTTAAGCCTTGGCCTGCAGTGTTAGCTTACCATATGGGCACCAGTCTGAGTCCTGGCTGCTACACTTCAGATCCAGCTCTCTGATAATGGCCTGGAACAGCAGTGGAAGATGGCCCAAGTAGTTGGGCCCCTACAGCCATGTGAGAGGTCTGGAAGAAGCTCCTGGCTCCTGGCTTTGAATCTGCCCAGCTCTGGCCTGTGGTCATTCATGGAATGAACCAGTGGATGGAAGACCTCTCTCCCTGTTTCTCCCTCTCTTTGTGTGTAACTCAGTCTCTTAAATAAATAAATAGGCCTTAAAAATAGCTACAAAAATATACTTGGGAATACATTTAATAAAAAAAGGTGCAAAATCTCCTAACAACTGTTAGTATTGATCAAAGAAGTTGAAGAGGACTTGAAGAAATGTAAAGAAGAAATGGAATTCTTTGGTCTTCTTAGATGTATGATTTGGTATCTGACATTCATTTTGGAAAATTATGAGTCATTATTGCTCCAAATATTTCTTCAATTTCTGTCTCTCTTTCTTCTCTTTCTAGTATGCCCAGTATTCATATATATACGTGTTGTACTTTTTGTAGTTGAATTCCACAGTTCATAGATATTCTATTCTATTGTTTTCAGTCTTTGCTTCCTCTGTGCATTTCTGTTTTGGAAGTTTCTATTAACATATCATTAAGTCAGAAATTATTTCCTAGGGACCGGCAATGTGGCACAGCAGGTTAACACCCTGGCCTGAAGCACCAGCATCCCACATGGGCACCGGTTCGAGACCTGGCTGCTCCACTTCCAATCCAGCTCTCTGCAATGGCCTGGGAAAGCAGTAGAAGATGGCTCAAGTCCTTGGGTCCCTGCACCCGCATGGGAGACCTGGAGGAATCTCCTGGCTCCTGGCTTCTGATCGCCGCAGCTCCGGTGGTTGCAGCCAATTGGGGAGTGACCCATTGGATGGAAGACCTCTGTCTCTCTCTCTGCCTCTCCTCTCTCTGTGTAACTCTGACTTTCAAATAAATAAATATTAAAAAAGAAATTATTTCCTCAGCATTGTTTCACTTACTAATGAGCCAATCAAAGGCATTTTTCATTCCTGATATCATGTTTTTTTTTAAATTTTTTAAATTTTTTTTTTAATTTTTAACAGGCAGAGTGGATAGTGAGAGAGAGAGAGAGAGAGAAAGAAAGGTCTTCCTTTGCAGTTGGTTCTCCCTCCAATGGCCGCTGCGGCAGATGCACTGTGGCCGGCGCACTGCGCTGATCCGAAGCCAGGAGCCAGGTACTTATCCTGGTCTCCCATGGGGTGCAGGGCCCAAGCACTTGGGCCATCCTCCACTGCACTCCCTGGCCATAGCAGAGAGCTGGCCTGGAAGAGGGGCAACCTGGACAGAATCCAGTGCCCCGACCGGGACTAGAACCCGGTGTGCCGGCGCCACTAGGCGGAGGATTAGCCTGCTGAGCCATGGCGCCAGCCCGATATCATGTTTTCAATCCCTGACATTTCTTCTTGATTCTTTCTTAATATTCTGTTTTTCTCCTTGCACTGTCTACTTCTTCTTGCATGTTTACTTTATCCATTACATCTTTAGCATATCAGTCATCATTGTTTTATGTTTCTGGCATGAGCATTCCAATACCATTGTTTGATCTGTCTCTTCAGATTGTGGTTTTTGTCTTTTGTAGCCTTTTGTTTCTGATAGCTGGACATGATGTATAAGGTTAAAAAGTTATAAATAGCCTGTTAGTAATCTGAGTGTAAGATCCAGGGAGAGGGAAAATATACTATGGTCCCATAATTAGGTCTCAGTCTTTTAGTGAGACTGCGCCCCTGAACCGTGAAATCCTCAAGTCCTTTCTAGTCTCCTCCTTAGGTAGAACATATTGAATAGAGTGGATTGGAATTAAGTATTTCCTTTCCCTCAGGTCATTTATGCTCTGATAAAATCCCAATAGTGAAGTCTTTGATAAAATGTTTTCACTTAATGATAGGCCTTATTAAGAACACATTTTACTAGTGTATTTATTTTTTTTTTATTTTTGACAGGCAGAGTGGACAGTGAGAGAGAGACAGAGAGATAGGTCTTCCTTTGCCGTTGGTTCACCCTCCAATGGCTGCCGCGGTAGGCGTGCTGCGGCCGGCGCACCGCGCTGATTCGATGGCAGGAGCCAGGTGCTTCTCCTGGTCTCCCATGGGGTGCAGGGCCCAAGGACTTGGGCCATCCTCCACTGCACTCCCTGGCCACAGCAGAGAGCTGGACTGGAAGAGGGGCAACCGGGACAGGATCGGTGCCCCGACCGGGACTAGAACCTGGTGTGCCGGCGCCGCAAGGCAGAGGATTAGCCTAGTGAGCCGCGGCGCCGGCCCTAGTGTATTTCTAAACTATTTCATTCTGCTTTCCTTCTGCCAGAAATAAGGGGTAAATGGGTAAATTTTCCCTTATATTTACTCTAAGAACCTGATCGAAGTCCTGGAGAAAAAACTCAGTAAAGTGTCAGGGGTTTCACTGTGTCTGGGTCCCATTGGAGTTTTTGTATAGGAGACTTATCTATACTGAACCATTGGTAATTCATTAACTACAGTTTGATTTTCTTATCTTGGTACTGGTTCCCACGGATGTTTGGGTCTTCTGTTCTGATATATCATGATTCTCTATATTTGCCTTTTGATTTTACCAATTTTGGGAGCAGTAGTTTGCTTTGTGACCTCACTTTTCTGAAGATCAGAAAATATTGTTGACTTTATAAATTTTTTTTCTTTGACAGGCAGAGTGGACAGTGAGAGAGAGAGACAGAGAGAAAGGTCTTCCTTTGCTGTTGGTTCACCCCCCAATGGCCACTGCGGCCGGCGTGCTGCAGCCAGCACACCATGCTGATCTGAAGCCAGGAGCCAGGTGCTTCCTCCTGGTCTCCCATGCAGGTGCAGGGCCCAAGGACTTGGGCCATCCTCCACTGCAATCCCAGGCCACAGCAGAGAGCTGGCCTGGAAGAGGGGCAACCGGGACAGGATCTGGCGCCCCGACTGGGACTAGAACCCGGGGTGCCGGCGCTGCAGGCGGATGATTAGCCTATTGAGTCACGGTGCTGGCTTTTTTAATTTGTTCACTTTATTTTTAACCTGTTGTTGGTGTAGAATGATGACCTCCAAGCTTCTAACATGTTGAACAAAAACTAGAAGTTGCCGTAAGTCATCATTTTTAAACCTCATGATGATGATATGTGTTAGTTACCAATTTTATCATCTTCATGTGGATTAGGAACTATAGAGGAGAAGAGTTACATGATTTCCCCAAGGTTATACAACTACTTCTCATAGAAATCGGACTTAAAACTAAGTCTGCTTAGCTTTGAAGTCTGTATCCCAGTCTCTCTCCTTTATTACGTTAATATCATTGGCTTGGGAATAGTGCCTCAAAATAAACTACAATTGGATGTTTGTTCTGACATCCTAGCCTCCCTTCAAAGCCCCTCTCAAGACTTGTCTCCTCCTAGAAGCCCCCTACAGCAGTCGCCAATATCTTAATATTTAGTTGATGTGTTAGACTCAATAATGCACCCCCCCCCCCCAATTCTAAGCCCTGGAAACTATGAATATATTAGGTTGAATAGTAAGGTGACATTATGATTGCAATGGAATAAAATAGAGAGAATAACCACGTGGTCCTAATGTAACTGCAAAGATCCTTAAATGTAAAGCAGAGGATCAAGTGGGTGGAAGAGGTGGCTGTAGAAGAAAGCATGTGATTATCACATTTCTGACTTTAAAGGAGGGAGGTAAGTGTCATGAACTAAGGATTGCAGGTGAGCTCTAGAAGCAGGAAAAAGCAAAGTAATGGATTCTCCAGACGGGGATGAATGAACTAACACCTTGATTCAGCCTAGTGGGACTGTGTTGAAATTCCAACCTACAAAACTGTGAGATAATAAATTGGAGTTTCTTTAAACCACTAAGTTTTTGGTAATTTGTTAGAGCAACAGTAAGAATCTAATACACTTAATCCTTTCAAATTCCTGTTACACAGCACTGATCATCTTTACTATACATTCAGCAAGTCTAATAGGGTGGACTTGCACTGATATCCACTTTTTAAAGTATTTTCTCCCCAAAACCAGAGGGTATATTCATAGAGATCAGGGACATACTTCAGGTTTTGGTATCCACTGAATTGAGTACATTATTCTTGCACAAAAATCATTCAATACTGATGGTGGTGACTTCTTTCAAAAGAAAAGGATGTTGTTATTTTCCTTCTAAGCAAATACTTTGCCCCTGTCAGTTGCTAGACTATGTGAAAGGTCATTAAACCACAGATTCTTTTCCATGTTTTCTATATCTAGAAAAGTTAAGACTGCTCTTCCTGAGTTTATGATTTTAGATAGATGTGTATTGTTTGCACCTTCCCTTTCTCTTAGTTCTATTAGAGATCAGTTATTTTAAAAATCAACATAATATGAAAAAAAGTCCACCTACTTTCCAGTTATTAAAGCAGAAGCTATGCTTTTAGATATTTTGCCAAACTTCAACTGAAAATTGGCTCACTTAAAAAATGCAATTTTTCTGGTTGCCAGGTGATTATTTTTTTAAATGTTGAATACTATCTTTGGGGGATATTTTGAATTAAGAGAGAGAGAAACTTGTTTAAATAACATAATCACTAAGCATAACCAGTAATTACTTATCAGGGTTTTATTTAAGATTCTTTTATAATGCTGATTTCCAATGCAATTTAATCTGGAGTTGCTATGATGTTAACTATCTCATAATAACTTCAATGAAAGTCTGCAGAGACCTAGTTATGATGCTGTTATAATGAGAAATTAGAAGAGAAAATGCATAAGGACACAAATTCAAAAGGGATCCATTATGCTGCCAATTTGATGTCACAGAAAATATGATGGCAGAACTGTTACAGTGCAATCTTTGCAGAACCCACATTGAGGGATGTGATTGTAAAGAGATGCCAATACATATTGTAGCACATATGTGGGAGTTATATCAAGTTCTGAAAAAAATCCAATAACGGCTCATATATCAATACATCAGCACAAAAATGCTGAGGGCAGGTGACATTCATAAGCATCAGTGAAGAGCAGTGTGTGAGCTCACCAACAGTGATACCAAGCTCAAATAGTCACTTGCATAGCAGCTGACAAATCTTTCATATAACATATCCGTTCAACACAGACAACATATGAAGGATTTGTGACCTTCCCCTCAAGTTCAAAAATCAAAAAATCAGTTCAGCATAAACTTCATGAGTTGCTGCCTCTGTCACAACTTGTCAATTCCTTCTACTTCCAAGGTATGGCTAATTTACAAGTTAATTAAAAAAAAACAAAGAAAAATGTTTTATTTCAATATTTTAAAAGTATGTTGGCATGGGAGGAAGGAGGTTCATAATCACAATACACTTCTTTAAAAAGGCCCATAAACTTCCTAAAATCGTGTATAAGATTTTGTTTGAAAATACACATACACACTTGGCAATGGTGGTGGTAAGCCTCCTTGTATCCTTTATGAGATTCTCAAAGAGTCTCTGATCCAGACAAGTTTAATGTAACAGTATGTAATATCTCATGCATATAATAACTCTTGGAGGTCTAGAGAAGTAAGTATCACTATTTATGTGCAGATATCTAAAAGGAGAGATAATTACAATAACTGGAGAATACTAAGGTAAGAGCAGACTAAAATAATAGCATTCCATGTTTTATTTATAAATGCTGTATCAGAATCTTCATAAAACTATGGAATATGAATTATCTTAAAATACCCTTTGGTTTGCTGTAGGGATTCAAGATACAAGCCAGGTCATGGTTGGTCAGAGGAATCAGGGAGAATAACAGGGAAACAAGGCCAGGTAGGCAACAAAGATCAAGAATTTATAAATAGCATAGGTTGGAGTACTATACATGAATGTAAACAGTTGGTAGTTAAAACATCCATAGGAGGTGAAATAGCAGAGTAAGATTAATGATCAAATAGTCATGCAAAAAGAAAGCAAGAGGCCTCAATGAATTGAGGGGGAAAGAATATGTCAGGCCAGCACAATACTAGTTGCAGCACTGACCAGAAAGAATAACTGCTGTTATGGAACTCTGGCTTTCTACATACATGATCTCTACTGAGTCCATCCTTCCACGCAGCTTTTACATTCATTTTAGAGATAAGGAAATGAAGCTCCCAAAGCAACATTCAATAGATTAGGATATTCCATAGAGCGGGTAGCTTAAACAGCAGAAATTTATTTCTCACAGTTCAGAAGGCTGGGAGCACCCATATTCCCCTTCCCAAATTCATATGTTCAAATCCTAATCCCCAAGGTGTTGGTATTATGAGATGGAGCCTTTGGGATGTAGTTAGAATGTGAGGATGGAATGCTCATGAGATTAGTGCCCTTATAAGAAGAAATGTCAGAATATTTTCTCCACTTCTTTCAGCCATGTGAGGACACAATGAGAAGTTGTTAGGCTGTACCCCAGAAGAGGCCTTTCTCCAGAACTTGTCCATGCTGGCACCCTGAACTTAATGCTTCTAGCATCCTGAACTGTGAGATGTAAATTTCTTTCCTTTATAAGTCATCCAATCAATGCGACTTGGTTATAGTAATCTAAACTCATTAAGACAGTATTCTTTGAACATGTGCCAAACTCTGGACTATATTTTTTAGAGTTACCATAATGACTAAGACACAATTTATAACCACAAATAGATTGTTGTTTAGAAGGAGAATAGGGGAAAACTGTAAGGGAATACAAATATTACAAGAAACAGGATCCAAAGTGCAATGGGAACATTTCTTGTGATCAAGGAACTCATTTTATGTCAAATTAAATGTAGCTGTGGGCTGATGTTCATATGATTTCTGGTGTGAATTGTGTTTGCCACTATCCTACCACAGTTTAGATGGTAGAACAATGGAATGACCCTTTGCAGATTCAATTATAATACCATCTATGTAACAATGCCCTGTGGAGTGAGGATGACATTATCTATGATGTAAATTCTGTTATACATCAGTGACCAATAGCTTGTCTTATTTCTCCCATAGCTGAAATCTACAGGCTCAGAAAACAAATTTCCTCTAATTATTTACTAGCAAAGGTACTGCTTACTTCCCTGAAAATTTTGGGCCTCATTGGTCTAGAGGTCTTATTCCCAAGGGAGTAATGCTTCCACCCAGGGACTCAGCAATGTTTCCATTAAACTAGAAATTGAGATTGCCTTCTGTTCCTTTTGTGCTTCCTGTTTCAGTGGTTCTATAGTGAAAAAGGGATTACTGTTCTAACCAGTGATAGGTCCTGATTATGAAGGGGGGGGGGGACTTTAGGTTGCTCTTTCAGAGTAGATGGCTGAGGAGGAATATGTCTGACATGCAGCATAGCCACTATTACACACTTAATTTAAATGTTAACAAAAATCTAAAAGAACCCAATGCATATTGGACTGCTAATGGCCCAGACCTTTCAAGAATAAAGATTTGGATCACACACTCCTCTAGGCAAGCAGCAGTCAAGGCGCTTGTTGAAGACAAAAGGAACATGCCATGTAGTGGGTGTAGGAAGTTATGAATACTTCCTATGATCATATGAGCAGTTGCAGAAAGGAGAGCTTTTATAATTATGAGTATTTCTAGTTTAGATATGAACATATTTGTGCATATATTCATTAATTTTTTATTATTCTCCTATTCCTCTAACATCTAACTGAGTGCATGATAATAATTAACCTTAGATCTCAATATTTAAGTACAGGACATCAAAGTCACAGGGGGTGTTATGGGTTGAATTGGTCCACTCCACAAATTCATATGTTGAAGTGCAAATCCCCAGCAGCTCAGAACATGATTGTATTTGAAGATAGGATCTTTAAAGAGGTTATTGAGTTAAAAGGAGGCCTTTAGAGTGGGTCTTAATCCAATCTGACTGATGTCATTATAAAAAACAGGAAATTGGGGCAAAAAAATGATATCATGACTGCACATGCACACAGGAAAGGCCATATGAGGACGCAGCAAGAAGGCAGATGTCTGCAAGCCAAGGAGAAAGACCTCAGAAGAAACTAAATCTGCCAACACCTTGATCTTGGATTTCTAGAATTCAGAACTGAGAAAATACATCTCTGTTGTTTAAACCATGCCATCTGGTACTTTGTTATGGCAATCCTAGCAAATGAATATAAGAAATATGATTGAGTTAAAAGAGGATTGAATCGAGCATTACCCAAAATTGCATAAGTATCCTCTTTTGGTTAATGTGTTTTAGTGGTACAAAGGATAGCTGAATAATGTTGAAATTGTCTTTATGAAAGACAAATATCGTTAACAGAGTTATGTATGGGTGCCAAATTGACAAAGCCCAGACTTTGTGATATTTTGTACTGTACCAAGGAGGAACTGCACTTTCTAGAATTCCTTCCTCGTTTTGGTTTCAAATTAATATTAACCTCTGTGAAAAATCTTGTGAGACACAGAAGGTGGAAATAAAGCCGCAGCCATTACGCTCTACAGGCTGATGTAGGTACTGGTGTCCAGAAACCGTTGCAATTCATGCCTATTGCTGATGTGCTGATTGTTCACTAAGAGCAGCAGTCAGGCATGCAGCTACTGCAGCTCCTGGCAGGCCTCCTTCAGCTTCTTTGAGTCTCGTGGTATGTGTGGATTCATGGTAAATGTTACCTGCTTTCTCTGTAGATCACCTGCATTGATCGAATCAAATGCAATGCTAGGCAAGCATGAGTTGGGTTTTTCTTCATGGATTGCAGTCTTCCATGACTCTGTTTTGTTTCTGGTTATGTGTTTCTATTTAAATACTGGCCCTGCTGACTCTTAATGACTTTACCTCCACTACCAGGTACAGAAGCAGCAACTTTCATTGTCTTCTTCATCAGCCAGCATGACTGAATAAGAACTGAAAGCTATCATAAATTCCTTATTTCATATAACTCGGGGAAGTTCTGATTCTCTGATCAAATCCTAAATTCTGTAGTCTACTTAGTTGCTCAGCCTCTTAACAGCTCCCTGCTGTGAGGCTTTTCCAGGTCCATGTCTCTGTCTGTGTCATTTACAATCTGGTGGGTATCTCAAGGGGAGAATCTGCTTGAACTGTCAGGCTTACTTCTCTCCTCTTCCATGTTCGTTGAGATTGTTTCTGGTCACCTCTTGGCTGCTTTAATAGTTGTGAACTCCTTTCTTTTCTCTCTGGATCATGCCATAATTTTCTGTCCAAACACTGTGACTGTTAGCAACCACTTTTACACAACTGTTTAACTTATCACCCTCTCTGTTCATGTTCATTGATGAGCCCTTGAGAGAAAGGCAAGGAAAAATGTTTAGCTTATATAGGTATATTAACATTTCTAGTTGCTCTCTTTCTCCTTTTCTTTCAAGATATTGCACACAGTATTTCTCCTGTCAAACTTTCTTTGACAGCTGCCCTTCTCAATATCCAGGCCGCTCTGTTATTGATTTGTCAGTAAAACTTTGCAAACGGCTCTTAGATCCTTATCTCCCTCTACTATTATTATCAGTTATAATTTCCATATTCTGTATTGGAATGTGAGTTGCTTAAAGGGAAAAAATGCATCTGATTCAACTTGCATCCTTGATCCCATGTGTAATGTCTGGCACACAGTGAGAGCTCTATGTTCACTGAAGGAGTGGGTGAGTCATATATAAATGGTCTACAAATGCTTGCTCACTGACTCTAGAAGTTCAGAATTTTCTGTCCTTTTATTGATATTTGATATACATTGTTTTAAAATATGTTAGTACTTGAGGGAGTCAGCAGCTAAAACTATTCACTTTCATCTGCCTATTTAGTACCTGTTGATTCCATGGTAGTTTATACAGTTTTATAATAAATCAATATAACATTTATTCTAAAAGAATAAATCATAGGAAAGCAAGAATAAAATAATAATTCTTATGTTGAATTATTCTTTTAATGAAAACACAAAAAGGAGTGCAATCAACTTTGAGAATTATTGAGAATAAAATAATCATAGGTATCATCTCATCATTCCTTCTTTTATGAGGTTTCTTGTTCCATATTCCATCTTCTGACTGTCTGCCTCCCCAGAGTGCCAGATGGAGTTATCTATTCATGTTAACTGTGGGAATGAACAATTCAGTCAATCATTTGGAATCTTTATCTAACCAACACAAAGCATCTGGATATTTAGAAACATCTAGATGATCGACTGTATTTTTCACTTTGCATCCAGATGTTTTGGTTGTCATATAGACACAGTCTATTGCTCACAAAAATGGAGTTTTGGTGTAAATATTAACAAAAGATCTTTTCTTAAAGAGTTATGAATTGCATTACACTCATTTTTTTATGATTAAATTTCAATTTATGTGTGAGTAGCATTGGCCAAACATTAGCAAACAAAAACCACACTGTGCACACTATGCACAAAAAAATAACAACTTATTGAACATATATAGTCAGGAAAGAAAATGTTGTTTCCTGCCGGCGCCATGGCTCATAGGCTAATCCTCCGCCTTGCAGCGCCAGCACACTGGGTTCTAGTCCAGGTTGGGGCGCCAGATTCTGTCCAGGTTGCCCCTCTTCCAGGCCAGCTCTCTGCTGTGGCCAGGGAGTGCAGTGGAGGATGGCCCAAGTACTTGGGCCCTGCACCCCATGGGAGACCAGGATAAGCACCTGGCTCCTGCCTTCGGATCAGCGCGGTGCGCCAGCCACAGTGTGCTGGCCGCGGCGGCCATTGGAGGGTGAACCAACGGCAAAGGAAGACCTTTCTCTGTCTCTCTCTCTCACTGTCCACTCTGCCTGTCAAGAAAAAAAAATGTTGTTTCCTGAGAAATTTTTCATAAATCAGACTATGTATTTGCAACTTTATGTCCCTGTCACATATACATGGCCACATACTGAGCTTGTTCCCCAAATAGATGATAACAGTAGGGATACAACATTTACTATAAAGAAGAGATCATCAAATGGGTGCAACACAGCTACCACTTAAAACAGAAAGGATCTGTAGAAATCATGGGTTCATGGCAAAAATGTTAGCACATTGTTGGAAAATTACACTCAGTTTTTAGTTTAGCAAGTGAAAAGAATGAAATATCATTCATGGAAAACCTTTGAGGTATTCATGAAGCCAGTGACTTGCACAAATCAGCATGATGTTTGTACTTAATACATGTAAATTTATAAGAGCAACAACCTTTCCAATTTATTTTTTAGTTCTTGGAACCAATCACATAACCTGTGATAAATCTGATTTCCAACTTTGTAACCTTTCCTGGGATTTACTTACTGTTAAAGTACTTACAGTAAGGCTGACCAAATCTGTCATACAGGCAGTAGTAATAGCTGTGTATAATGAAGTCCACTCATTCAAGTGTCTAGGTATATAAATTCAACCTTAATCATATGAAAAATGATCTCATAATTTACACTGTGTGTGCAGTATACCATTTTAGATTAATTTCATAATATTACAATGTTTAAAGGTCTTTTGTTCTCTGTGATTATGTATCTACCTAGTAAAATTCGATAACATATGACTTTGTTCTACAAACCATTAATTTATAATCATTTTACATATGTCAGTTCTGATAATTATGGTGCTGAACCAATCTGTATAAGTTGACAGTAGTTTGGCAGAACCAGCCACTTTTTATTATTATTATTTACATGGCAATTTCAGCTCTGTTTGTGTTTTCACTGCATTCACAATTATCCTTGGGTTGTTTTCATACTATGGAATAAAAATGGTTACTCTTACTTGATGTGTTTCAATACCAGTGATTCTAATGTGTTTTTTTTAAACAACTTAATTTTTTAAGTTAGAAAATATTTTTCTCACTGGATGGGAAGTATTAAATTTTCTTGGGGCTGAAGTCATATAAACCACTTTCAACTATATTGTATCATTTAATCACATTTGGTCATCCTCCTTTAAATTATGTTTTATAGGAGTCTCCCCACTAGAATTTTACTGGAAATCCTCAGTTAAGATGGATTTTGAGATACCAAACAAAATAAGAAAAACACAAGCACAAAAGCTGTTTGCCTTATTATTTTCCTACAAGTTCACATCCCACTGTTGAAATAATTCATGCATTTTAATGTTCATCATTACCTAAAGCACATTTTTATGTGTCAGGTTATTACTGATTATTATTTATATAACACAGTTTACTGAATTCAGGCGGAAGTGGAAAGCTTTATAGGCTGAATGCATAATTATATTTTGGTTAGACTAGATGATGAATTATTTTACATGTGTAGTTGTCATACACAGTAGTGAAAATTAGATGTGAGTTAGTCCTCCAGGGGTGAAAACTTCCTCTAAACCTTCTAAATTTAGATTATAAATTATAAGTGTAAGTAGGTTGGGTGTGGTTTCCTCATTTGTAGGGAAAGATGGATCTTGATGCCTCCAAATCCACAAGGACTAATAATATTTTAGAATTTTTCTCAGAATAATCAAAGCAAGAGACAAATCACAATAGTCAATTCAGCTACTTGATTTCAACTAAACAAAATAACTGCTCTCAATATATTTTAATTTTTATTTTCAAATGGTTCTGTTGGAATTGTGCAAATACTCTTGGGGTTACATTATTCAGAGGATTCTACTGTCTGGATGTATATCTTAAACACACACACACATACACAAATCCATCTGCTACTCAAAGGCACACTGGATCAGTTTACTCAAGACTGAATATGTCAAATAATGGCCGACTCTGTCCTACTTTCTACTGCTAGGTCTCAAGCTGATGTATTGTGCTGCCACGGTAGTATGTGCATCATGACCCAGCCCACAGACATCTTGGTTACACTAGTCGTTAGCAAAGTACTTCATGATCTTTATGTTTAAATGGTGCTGGACAGCTCAGGCTTCACTATCATCACAGGAAGCATCTTCTTCCTACTCTTTTCATGACCTTGGATGATAAAAGGACATAAAGGGGAGTCTAACAACCTTCTGCATCTAAAAGGAAATGACATCTTTAAAAAATGATCTCATTTCTTTCTGTAGAAAATAGAGTCATTATCCTCCCTTCTCCTCCCTTCAGCTGCAGCCATTTTCTGCCCTCCAATATGTGAGGCCACCCATGACATGTAAAATTTAGTGCAGGTAAATTCAGCTCATTCAAGGAATGACCACAGGAAAGCAAAGAAAAGCAAGGAAGCTTAACATGTGCACTGTCTGTTGGTGCATCAAAGCTAAAGCAAGCAGGAGAAAGGACATCAGCCATAGTGCATTTCCACACAAGTGACAGTGAGGAGTGAGAACTGCCAGGATTCAGAGGAAAGAGGAAAAAGTGAGGTGATTTGGACTTTTAAGCAACAATCCACACAGGGAAATGTGGCTATTAAAGTTAACTCTTGGATAAACAAAGAAGATGGAAATGACTCCTGAATTAATCGGATTTAATTTAATTTGAGAGCAAGCCTGGTTGTGGGGATAGAGCACTTGTCTAGCAATCAGGCACCTTGAATCTGCAACTCTGCTACCAACTCCAGTAAATTGCTTTGCCACTTAGTCCTTCAGAGATAACAGTAACTGTCCCTAGCATTGTTCTCAATGGTGTTTTCAAGATGTGTAATAATGTCCATAAAAGGTTTGAAGCTTTACAGAGGAAAGCTCTGAGTTTAAATATTTGATCAATTTGTAATTAAATACCCATTTTACAAATATTTATGAGCTATTACTAAACATATAGCACTGTTTCTAGGGGTTATGGATAGATAGAAATGAGTAAGTCAAAACTAATTTATTCCTGTAGCTAATAATTGAATAGCAAGGATGCTCACAAATAAAAAAATAGCTGTTACTTAGACAATCTGAGATACACAATTAGAACAAAATAGTCTTCTGGCAGCCCATGCAGGGAAATAATCACTTCTTGCCAAAGGGAAATGGGGAAGATTTTACAGAGAAAGGGAACTTTGTGTGAACACTGAAGGTTTTCTATGATATAAAAAATCAAAGATATGAGAAGGGTCTTTCAGGAGTAGAAGAAAGTATAGGCAGAAAAAGTACCTGATTTGAGGGGTGCCAAGTAGTCTCTTTTTGGTCATAGCATAAGATATATGCAGAGAAGTAGTTGAGGATAAAGTTAGAAAATGGAAGTTAAGTTCAGACATGAAGAGCTTACATACTATTCAAAGGAATTTGAGCTTCATTTGATATGGAGAAGCGTCATATGTCTTCTCATGTTCAGTAAATGGCTAGCTAGAGCTTTACTCCTGTAACTCTGAATAGATTGGAGTGAGGACACTTTGGACTAAGGTGTCTAAGGTATTCAAATAAGTTCAAGTGTGAAGCATTAGAAATTTGTTTAGGAGGGTGGCAGTGAGATATTTGAGAGAAAGAATCTTAAGAAATTCAGACTGACTAGTTGTCGGTGAGAGTGAGGATTTTAAGGATGGGAAAGTGAGGATTTTAAGGATAACTACAGATTTATGAATGTAGGAGATTTGGAAAATTTAAATAAGGAAGTGGAGACAGTCTGATGATAATAACACGCCAACTTTTGGATATGTTGAGTTTCATATCAGAACATTTGTCTAGGTGAAAATATTGAAATGTTCAGTCAGTATTTGGAACTATGGAGTAGGGAGATAAAGAGGGAAGTTGTTTCTAAAGATACAGATGAGGAAAATCATTTGAACACAGATGATATTTGAAGTCATACACATGAAAGAAATCATTATAGTGAATATTATTGAAAGAGAGTTGAAGAAAACCAAAGACAGACCCTTAAGTCATAGGTGCAAACTAGGAAACAGAAAAAAGAAATTAAGTCAACAAGAGAAAGACATATGGTCAAAACAGTAGGGGTACCCAGAATTCCTAGGAATCTTAGAAGCCAAGAGAGCAGACAATTTCAGTAAAGAGAGGTCTGTGAGGGGCAGGCGCCGTGGCTCACTTGGTTAATCCTCTGCCTGCGGCGCCAGCATCCCATATGGGCACTGGCTTCTAGTCCCGGTTACTCCTCTTCCAGTCCAGCTCTCTGCTGTGGCCCGGGAGGGCAGTGGAGGATGGCCCAAGTGCTTGGGTCCCTGCACCCACATGGGAGACCAGGAAGAGGCACCTGGCTCCTGGCTTCGGATCAGCGTAGCTCTGGCCATGGCAGCTATTTGAGGGGTGAACCAATGGAAGGAAGACCTTTCTCTCTGTCTCTCCCTCTCACTAACTCTGTCAAATAAAAAAAATTAAAAAATAAAAAAAGAGAGATCTGTGTGATGAATTGTACTAAATGTTAAGGAGAGGCCAAGCTGAGTGAAGGCTACGAAAAGACTGAATTTCAGCAGGTATGAGGCCATTAGTGACCTTCAGGAAGCAGTTTCCATGGAGGGGTGAGGAGAAGCTGCTTGACTGCACATGGTTTGAAAAGTGGGTGGTGACACGTAGAAGTGACTGCAGAAAAAAAAGTGGGTGGTGAAAAAAGGCTAGATATAGTACATCCATTTCAATGCATAGCAGTTTACAGGAAATATTTTTGTTAGTTAACATTTCTGTTTGTCTTCCTTTATTTGATCTCTCCTAGACCAGAATATAATTAGTTGGTATAGGAAAAACCTAACGAAGGCACTAAACAATGAAATAATGGTGCCAAAAGAGAACAGAGGAGAAGACAGAGGGATTGCTCATGGAAGGGAAGCAGAAGACATTTTCCTCACAGACAAAACAAAAGGGAAAGCTAAAGAAGGGTAAATACAGAGAAACATTGGAATGCAGAGGGAGATGTCCAGAGAATTAAAGCAGAATGATCTTTTCCTCAATAAAGTTAAGAAATTAAATTATTTACTAAATGAGGTAGTAGAATTGAGCCACAAGCTTAAGGAAAAGGGAAATGATTTAGACTAACTGTTGCAGAGATCACAGAATGGCATCAAGCAAACATAAATGGATGAATCTCTGAGCAATGGCCAGGGACAAAGTGACAAATGTATTCAATTTCTTGAATTTTTTTCAATAACTCTGAGTAGCTTGTTTAATAAGAGTGTGAAGAAAACAAACATTGGGGATTTATTCAGAGTTTAGGATAGGGTATGTGGCAAATATGCAAAAAGCCAATGTGGCTATGAATTCATATACATCATGAAACATATTCAAATGCTCGAACATTTTTCTAATGCTTCTAGAATAGATAAGAGAGTGAGTAAAATTTAAAGTGAAGTATTATCTGAGAAAATAGGAAAATTTTGAAGGATATTTAGTCATAGTCATAGTGAAGTGTTAGTAAATACAAGGAAGTGAAATATAATGAGGTTTTATTATAAAAAGTATTGCACAGGCCAGTACTTAGACGTCACAAAATTCAAAACTATGACTGGTTATAAACTGTTGCTGACTTCACGAATGACTGATTTGTCATGAATTTAATATGTATTAACATTATTATTGCCTGTTAAAAACCGGATTGTTGAGACAAAAGTCCAAGTTTTTAACTTATACACAATGACATTATAAATCCAAAAATGATACTAAGGAAAATAATGGTGTTGAGGCAGAAAGAAAGAATTCATGGAAGGCTTACAATGTGCCAAGCATTGCACTAGGTTTTATATATAATGTATATTATTCTATTTATTTCTCCCTACTGTCCTATGAGATTATCGTATTGTGATTTCCCCCATTCCTCTCCCTTCCTTTTTGTTAAAGAATTTAGGCAACTTGACCAAAGATCTATAGCTATTGGATAGATGGCGAATAACTGAAACAATTTTGAGCAAGAAGAACAAGCCTGGAGGCATCATATATCTGGATTTCAGAGTATATTCCCAATCTACAGTAATCAAAACAGTGTAATATTGGCATTAATACAGATAGACCAATGGAACAGAATAGAGAGCTAAGAAATAAACCCATGAATATACTACAACCAAGAATGTACAGTGGGGAAAGGATAGTCTCTTCAATAAATGGTATTAGAAAAACTGAATATTTACATCCAAAAGATTGAAACTGAGCCCTTATATTATACACAAAAATTAAAGCAAAATGGATTAGACTTGAATGTAAGATCTGAAACCATCAAACTCCTAGAGGAAAACATGTGAAAACTTTCTTGACATTTGTCTTAGCAAGGATTTTTGAACTATAACACTAAAATCCTAGGCAAAAATGTTAATAGCCAAAAATAAAAACACAATTAAAACTACGCAAGGATCCAAATAGACATTTCTCCAACAGAGACACACATATACCAATAGGTATATGAACAAATGTGCAACATCACCAACCATGAGGTAAATGCAACTCAAAACCACAATGAGTTATCACCTCACATCTGTTAGGATGATACACACACACACACATTCTTAACACATACACACACCAAAGAAACAAAAGCCCAAGGGACATAAGGAAACTTGAGAACTTTTGGAGATGATATTATGTTTATTCCTTATTTATATTATGTTTATTACTTATATATTATTTATTGATGACAGTAATAATGACTATATTTCCAAACTCATCAAATTATGTGCAGCTTTTTTGTATAATAAAAGATAGGCATAAAATAAAAAGAATAGTAATTGAAGTTAAGTAACTTGACCAAAGTCCAAAATGAGTGTACAATGAAATTTGAGGCCAGGTTAGAATTTATGTCATTCTGTAGTTACTGGATCATATTTTCTCAAATAATTCTCCTTGAAAGACCACGATAGTGTATGTCCAATCCATGGTCAGTATATCATTTCCTTTCCTTGGTAGGAGGTACTTGATAACTTAACACAACCTGAAAATATGAGCTTTCCTATGTTTGCAGATCATGGAGATGGATAATGGTAAATTGAACTTGGCAAATAAGTGATTTTCCTAACAGTCACCTTGAACATTGAAAGTAGATTTCAATTTAACCTTAAGTAGATGCTCATTTTCATTCTTCATCTCACTTTATTTGAATTTATCCCACATGAACATGGCCCCAGAGACAAGAGGTAACTGAAACAATATTTCATAAACTGAGCAGCTCAGTCCTTCAATGAGTTAGTAAGGCAGACAAAAAAACCATTTCTCTGTGTTCAGCTGATCTTGCACTGAGAAGACAGCTCACGTTGACTGATTATACAAAATAATTTTATCAAAATCCAGAACTTAGTTCCTTTTTTATGGGTGATATAAACAAAGCTTTAATTTCATAGAACAGCGTTCATGTTCATACAACCTCGATGTAACCTCAAATTCAAGTCATATTTTAATGTAATTGATATAAAAGTACATATATATATATATACACACACACACACACATTCACAAATAAGCAGTTCCATTTCAGTCTTGTTCTTTTCTTCAGAAAGAATAGAACTAATCTACTCTCTATTGTGCGATTTTTGCAGCAATATCTCTGACTCAATTAACTGGTCAATTCAGTCAGTCAAATACTCCGTCATTATGATCAAACTACTAGTTTAATGGTGTTTTCTTTTCCCAGTTTACTGATTTATTATTTGACCGAAATCACTAAATCAGTTGGTATTTCAGTATTGGGTGGACATATCTGTAATGACTAGTTAGGTGGAGCAAGTAAACTACACTGATGTTCATATAAAAAGATTATATATCAGAAGCCAGATAAATGGTAAAGTTAGCCCTCTTTAATGTATCGTTGTAGTAATATCTTTTCTTTTGGTTTATTCTACTTGAATTCATTACCACTTTTAACTTTTATAAGTTTATATTTTTCAACTATATGTTTCGCAGCCAGCAGAGATGAAATATTTTATGAGCATTTACACAGTCATAAATTACGGACATTAAACACATGTAATGATGCCAAATTACAGAACGTCAAAGAACATCACAATTTGCATATTCATCTTTAGTTTCTGTACCAATAGTAAAAAGTAAAGTTACTAGATAAGTTATTTGCACACATGAAAGATTTATCTTAAACTTCCAATGCATTTATTGATTCCAGTGAGTGTTCCATTCATTAAATGTCTCCTAAATGGTCTGTGTTTCTGGTTGCAAAGTCATCGTGTGCCATTAAGCATTATGGAAAATGTCAGCATGCTATGATTCAACAACAGTAAAAATGCTAAAAACAAGGACAAGTAGAAAGATGAATTAAATTCAAAAGAAAAAATGCACTAATAAATTTTAAGTTCTAATTTTAATTAACTTAAATCAAATGATGTGATGAAAATATAGGTTTGTATGCCCTATGGTGGGATTCTAGTTTATGAGAAAATGTTGTGATTCTTTACAGATTTGGTAAATCTTAAAGGCTTTTTAAATATAGAGATGTTGAAATAATAATATGATCCATTCGTTATGACAGATACATGTGTTGTATTTTATACAACTACTAGATCATTGATTCCTTTATAACTTTCTGGTTTTCATGTATTATCCAGCTCAAATTTTCCAGGAAACAAACTTGAACTTGTGATTATTCCAGGGAGGACTTTGAAGTTCTCCCTATTATTTTGTAGTGCTATTCTTCTTTTCCTCCTTTTGATGTTCCTTCTCCTCTAGAACTGCACTGTAGAATACAGTAGCCACAAGTCATATGTAGCTATTTAAATTAAAATTAATGAAATTTAAATAAAATTAAAAATTCAGTTTCTCAGTTGGACTAGGTAGTATTTTAACAAAAGTTCTTGACAAAATTGTCCTGGAATATTATCCTGTATGAGTATATGTTATTGCTCAGGATATATATTTTTGATTAAGGTGGAAACAGAGTATCATTACATTATTACTTTCATCAAGATATATTTGTATGATCATAAAAGAGATATCAGAATACCAAATAGTCTTTTAAAGTCAACAAAATTTAGATTGTAAATAGTGGATCTCAAGAAAAGTAGGTGAGGGAATTATTTGAGGGAAGAGATTTATTCTAGTACAATTCAAATCATACTGGGCACAAATGTAGCATTGTGGTCACTGATACATGGAAGTATTTGTTTATTAATTCTCTTATCCTTTTATGCATTTAATTTTTATTTACAGTGCAGCTATGATTTTCTGTTTGCTGGAGATACTGTGGTGATTGAAATATATATGCCTTTATCCACAATGAGCAATAATAAGAGATAGCAACAATCAAATAGGCACTTTTTTCCTATGGTAAGTGCTATGATAGAGACCATAAAAGGAGCTCAATAGGAAATACAGCCACCATGGACATGGAGCAACAAGAAGGCTTGGGGTAGCCAAAGAGTGATATTTTTTCTTTTTTTACAATTGCAATTGTCATCATCATTGTTGTATGAAAGTTAAACTTAACCTGAGTCTTGAGGGATGTACAAGGGTTAGTCAGTAATAGGAGTGAGGGGACAAACAGTATTTCAGGCAGGGGATGTCCAAAGGCTACAAGCAAAGCAGCTCTAAATCAGTTTGTGGTTAAGTTGTGCTGGGAAAGCACCCGGAGAACATAGGGGAAAAGGCACCAGCGCTTGCCTTATTCTATTCTATGTGATCATAAGATGAGATATCGTCTTCCATTAATTTTCACATCTAGGAATACTAGCTAGGTCTAGCAGACTTCAGAGGCATATATTTGTTATTTGTTTCTAATGTATATATTATGCGTATAATAAATGCTACTTTATCTATTATGGAAATTGCTTCTAAGTGCTAATTGATCAAATTTGGGACTTTTTAAAGTTTTGTAGAAACTTTAGGACAACTTGTCACCAGCTTCCCCTTCTTATGTACTGAAATGTTACCACTTCTTGTCTCCTGGCCTGACCAAATTTATGAAGGATTCTCTAATAACTTTTCTACCGTTATATATATATATATATATATATATATATATATATATATATATAATATATATATATAAAGGAATATATATATATATTCCTTTCTATATATTTTTGGTAAATGAAATGAGTCAGACATGTGGCTTTAACTTAAGCTACTCTAGACTCCCTCCTTTGTATCAAGGAATACAAAAAGAAAAAAATGAATTTCCTATCATCATGAAGTTGCCTGAAGAAAAGGTAAACGGTGGCAAATTATTCTGAGGGAATCAAATATTCTCTCCCACTTCTGTTTGCACTTTTTTCCTGCCTAGCACATCCGTTATACTCCTGGCTCTCCTGCTACCTCTATTAAGTCCAACCAGGATTGTTGTCCTTGACCTTGCCGAAGTTTTCAAACTTGTCCAATGACATTTCTGTTGCTATTCTTCTGTCTTCTTTGTTATGGACTATTGCAAGAAGGACTGTTAGGTAATGAAATTATAGATACAGGAATGGAAGATATTCTGTTTTCTAGTATTGTTTTTTTAAAAGATTTATTTATTTTTATTTGAAAGTCAGAGTTACACAGAGAGAGAAGGAGAGGCAGAGAGAGGGAGAGAGAGAGAGAGAGAGGTCTTCCATCTGCTGGCTCACTCCCCAATTGGTCGTAATGGCCAGAGCTGCACCAATCCTAAGCCAGGAGCCAGGAGATTCCTCCGGATCTCCCACGTGGGTGCAGGGGCCCAATGACTTGGGCCATTTTCCACTGCTATCCCAGGCTACAGCAGACAGCTGGATCGGAAGTGGAGCAGCCAGGACTCGAACCGGCGCCCATATGGGATGCCAGCACTGCAGGTGGCAGCTTTACCCACTACATCACAGCGCCAGCCCCTCTAGTTATGGTTTTAATGTAGAAACATTCTGCTTCTAATATACTGCATGCATCTAAAGGAGCTACGTGTGTTATAGTCTAAAGAACAAGCCCTTACATTGTGACTTTAGGCAAATCATCTTTGTAACAGACTAAATCAGTGGTTTTCAGTGTTTAATAAAACTTAGGGCCAGTGGAGGTGCCACTAGGCTCTCTGGGATGGGTGAGGAGAGAAGGACACTAGTTGTGTAAGTTTTCAGGTCCTGCCACTCTCTATTTGACTAGACAAACTCTTTCTTTTTTTATCGTGCTTTTGATCAAATTCTATGAAAGATTATATAAAAGGCACAAACCACTAGCCAATAGCTCTACTCAATGTGCAAACTTTCCTTTTATATTATGTTCTTTTTCCCCCGTGCTAGTGTAGTCCCTCGAATACTGCAAATGTTCCACAAGACATACATTGGAAGAGTGAATGAATGAATGAATAAAATAAATGTAAGAATTTTGCTCCCCTTCCTGCTTATGTCAAGAACTGGATTCTCACTATGGTTCCTATTATCTTTAGGCAGCATATATCTAATTTGAATGCCTTTCCTTGTTTTTTATTTTCTAATAACATTTTAGTGACTTAATAATTTCTTTTTCTGAAGCACTCCAGATCTTAGTAAATTTTTGGATAACTAATTATATTATAATAAATTAATTTCTCATTACTGTTTCTGCTAGTATTAATACCAAAGTTATTATTTAATGTGTACTTTGCATGTATGTGTGCTATTTATCAGAAATCTAAGGAATAGATACTATCTCCATTTAACATAGAAAAATAAAAGCAAATTACATGCTCCAAAGTACACACCTAGTAAGAGAAGGAACTGGCATTCAAATACAAATTGTGTGTTCTAAACCATTATAATAAAACAAACAGCCTTCCTTTGCACTATATTGCTTTCAAAATTTCTTTTTCTCATTTCTGTCTCTAAATACACTCGCATAATCAATAGCTATATTCACCAAGCTCTTTCTGTGAGAAGACGTCTACCCTTACTGACCTCCCGGTCTCTGCATTGCTGCATCAGGATGCCTAATATATAGTAAAAGAAAACATCACCAATTCTAATTGACTTCCTTTCTTAACAGTAAGCTTCCTTTCTGCAAGCTTAGCAGAGTATCACTTTCAATAAGGGAAGGTGGGAATGACAAAGGTTGAAGGTTAAGTTAGCCTGCACCATATGCAGCAGTCATGGATGCTAAAACTTGTGTGCTAACATATCTAAGCAGCGCCTCCACAGTTGCACTTTCTCTTAGGTAGTTATTGCAAAGACAAGTTAAGGGCCTTTATCGATGGATTATGCATTTATATAGTAGCAGATGATAAAAAACTGACAATAGAAACCATTTTTTTTCACCAAAAAACTGAATTGAGTACCAGCATGTATGCCCATAAATAGTAAGGACCAAGCCACTTTCATTTTTCAACGGAGCATTCAGGGTAGCTTCAGTCAAATAAGCGCTTTCTCTCTCTCTCTCTCTCTCTCTCTCTCTCTCTCTCTCTCTTTGAGAGGCAGAGTGGACAGTGAGAGAGAGAGAGAGAGAAAGGTCTTCCTTTTCCGTTGCTTCACCCCTCAACGGCCGCTGTGGCCAGCGTGCTGCGGCCAGCGTGCCGCGCTGATCTGAAGCCAGGAACCAGGTGCTTCTCCTGGTCTCCCATATGGGTGCAGGGCCCAAGGACTTGGGCCATCCTCCACTGCCCTCCCGGGCCACAGCAGAGAGCTGGACTGGAAGAGGAGCAACTGAGACTAGTATCCGGCGCCCCGACTGGGACTAGAACCCCGTGTGCCGGCGCTGCAAGCAGAGGATTAGCCTAGTCAGCCGTGGCGCCGGCCTCAAATAAGCTCTTAAAAGCAGACAAATCTGTAATCTTAGACACTAAGTTTGCATTTTATAAAGAATCTCCAGACAAATGGGGAGCTGGGTAAGGTCAGATAAAAGAATCGTTAATAAGGCAAAATACACTAAAACCATTAAAGGCAAGTATCTAAGAAAAGAAGGTAAATAGAAAGGTAAATATTAAGTTGATCCATGAGATACTGTCATTTTGTAAGTCAGAACTGGTTGAATATTGACAGTTTCATATGGCTCAACATAATAACAGTTTCTTCAGAGACGAGAAAAGGAAAATAAACACAGTGAAACCTGGTAAGTCTTCAAAATTTGAAACTGAAAACTACAGGAGGGAAGGAGAACAAAGAGTCCATAATTTCTTTTCTGACCCTTAGACCTATTCAGAACATTATATTCTTTTCCTGAGAATAAGATCCTGGTGGTTTTTGAAAAAGAATCTCTTCGTTTGGTCTCCGTGGTCAAAGCATTGGATATAGCAGAATGGAATGGAAAACGGATGAAGCAAACTGTTCCTAGTGAATCCAATCACTGTGGGAGTTTTCTGAAGGTCATTTTGGGTTTGCTTAGCTGTACTATGCACCATACACTGCATGTGTGGTGTCGGTGCAGTGTTTTAATCTGGCATTGACAAATGTTTTCTGTTAAGGGTCAGGTAGCAAATATTTTAGGATTTGTGTGCCACGTATGGTCTCTGTCACATATTCTTTTTTTTTTTTTTTGAAACAACTTTAAAAATTGAAAAGCCTTTCTTAACTCGAGGGCTGTAGAAAAAAAGGCAATAGGCCAGATTTGGCCTATGGGTACAGTTTGTTAACGGATGTTTTAGATGAAGATTTGTACATTTTGTTGTCTTCTTTCAGACCCACTGATCCTTTTCCATTGTTTCCCAACTTCCCATCTTAGCTCCTTCTCCTTCTCTCATTTTTCATAATTCATGCCCAGTTCTAACCCTATCTCTGCCAATGTAAACTGTAAAAATCTGGAGAAATCACTTCTGTAGGTAAGACTTTGTCATGTGGAAAATAAACAATTTAGATTCTGTGATTACAAAGGTTCTTCCCAGCTCTGACATCCCTTGATTATGTTTTTAAACAGTGGATGGAAAATAAACAGAAAAAGTTGCAGAGGCATATGTTGGGAAAGCTAGAATTTCTAAAGGGAAAATGGATTTTACCAAAAATTTAACCCCTGAATTACAGTTCTTTGCTCACACATGAGATTCATGAACATTTACTCTGCTAAAGAAAAAGGAACATGATATATTTACTTTATTGTTAAAAATGTTTATGTATTTTTATTTGACTGATTAGTAATATGTGTACATATTTATGGGATATCACGGATGTCCTGATACATATGTGCACTGTATAATGTTCAAATAAAGATAAGTATATCTATTCCTCAAATATTTGTAACTGCAGGAGTAGAACTGGTAGCCATTAGGTTAAATGAAATAAGGCTGCTGTAGAAAGACAAATACCACGTGATCTCAGTCATATGTGGAATTTTTTTTTAAAATGTTTTTAGTTTCTTTCTACCAACAAGTTTAAAACATATGATACACAGATTCAGGTCCCACAAATTAAAATGTATCTTTGATTGATTTTAGCAGCTTAAATTTATGGACAATCTTATCTATAAGCCATTTAAAATAAAACTCTTAATAAAATTGCCCCATGTGGACATACAATATGTACACACATATAACATAGCATAGTAGACCAATATAGCAATTTTAATAATAGCTTTTAAAATTTTTAACTCTTTTTGTAGATTGCCAATTGATTTGAATTGCTTTTTGTTTTTAGTAACCTCAGTTAACCATATTTTCTCTCAGTTGGTCCTGTTAATACATTATTGGCTTCATCTGTTTACAGAGCCATCCCAAAGTACTGAATACAATAGAAGTGGCTGGAAAAAGTCCATAGGAACCTAGAGGAGGACAGCTAAACACAGAACCAACAATGCTTTAGTTTTATGAGCAGCACATCATATATAACTGTGGATGACAAAAGACTTTAAGTCATCATGTTTAAAATTATAAACTCATCGACCAACAAGAGGCACTTGCTTACTTCACAGTATTTTTGAAAGCACCTGTAGGATTTTACAAGTATTTAACCCTTTAGGCCTCTGGGGCTTTCTCATTAATATAACTATCATGTCTAGTAACACAAGATCATTAGACTTAGACATATGTGGAATTTTTAAAGTTGATATCATGGAAGTTGAGAATAGAATAGTGGTTACCAGAGGCTGGGGAGATTAGGAGTTGGGAGGGATGGGTGAGGGGGACCAATGGGTACTAAGCTGCACAAGGGTCACAGAAATAATTTCTGATATCCTGTTGCACAATAAAGTGATTCTAGACATTGATAAATGTATATTTTAAAAGAGCTAAAAGAAAGGAGTTTGAATGTTTTCAACACAAAAAAAAATGATAAATGTTTGAGGGGATAGAAATATCCTCATTTGAATGTTATTTAACTTTAAAATAGACCACACCATAGTCCTTTACATTCAGGTTGCTGCTTTTCTGCAAGATTACTGCAAGTTTTCCGGCTGGGCTCTTCCCATTTTCCACTTACCATAACAACCAAGAGGATGGAGGCAATGAGGGCAGAAATCTCCTCCTCTTCCTCAGAACAAAGCAAAATACACGTTTAACAATGTTTTAGATACCCTAACCCACAAATGTTTGCATTTGAAATTGTTACTTTTCCAGAATGTGAAATTAGATCCAATCTAGTCAGTAATACAAGAATCCTTCAAAAAGTTTGTGGAAAATAGAATTAAAGATGAGTTTATTTGGTGAAAAGTAATTGAAACCCATGCCTGTCTTCGAAAAGCTTGTTGAAAATGAATATTATAAAAACCTATATATGGGCCGGCACCGCGGCTCACTTGGCTAATCCTCCGCCTGTGGCGCCGGCACCCGAGTTCTAGTCCTGATCGGGGTGCCGGATTCTGTCCCGATTGCTCCTCTTACAGTCTAGCTCTCTGCTGTGGCCTGGAAAGGCAGTGGAGGATGGCCCAAGTCCTTGAGCCCTGCACCCACATAAGAGATCAGGAGGAAGCGCCTGGCTCCTGGCTTTGGATCGGCTCAGCGTGCTGGCCATAGCAGCCATTTTGGGGGTGAACCAACGGAAGGAAGACCTTTCTCTCTCTCTCTCTCTCTCTCTCTCTCACTGTCTAACTCTGCCTGTCCAAAAAAAAAAAAAAAAACCCTATATATGGATTTCAAGATTTTTTTGCACAAAAATAAACTTAATTTTAATTGCATTTCCCTTAACTTTTTGAAGTACTCTTGTAGCTTCAATTACCATCCTTGAAAAAATGTTTTTTTAAAAAAGATTTATTTTTATTTATGTGAGAGACACAGTTATAGGAGAGAGGTAGAGACAGAGAGAGAGAGAGGTCTTCCATCCACTGGTACACTCCCCAAATGGCCGTGACAGCCAGAGCTGTGCTGATCTGAAGCAAGGAGCCAAGCGCTTCTTTCAGGTCTCCCATGAGGGTGCTGGTGTTCAAGCACTTGGGCCATCTTCTACTGCTTTCCCAGGTGTATTAGCAGGAAGCTGGATCAGAAGTGGAGCAGCCAGGACTCGAAGTGGTGCCCATATTGGGTGCTAGCACTGCAGGCTGGGTTTTAACTCTGTACCACAGTGTCGGCCTCAAAAAAAAAATTCTTTTTCCAGTTAGGCTTCTAGACAACTTTCTCTGTTATGATTAGATCACTGGTTGATCTTTCTTCCTCCCTCCCTCTCCCCCCTCTCTCTCTCTTTCTTTCTTTTGCAATGCTTGATCTAAAAAGTGGTTATATCCTATACTGTAGAGTTATGAAAAAATGGTGATATAATATAGAATAAAGAAATAGACATCTCCTTTCCTTTTATTGACTTTAGTTCATTGTGATAACTTCCAAATAGTGGTCAGTTCACATGTAGTTCCATGAAATATTGGAACTGGAAAGTAGGGAGCCAGTGCTCATAGCAAAGCAGGTTTAAGCTGCCACCTGTTGTGCCCGCATCCCATATGGGCACTGGATAGAGTTCTGGCTGCTCCACTTCCAATCCAGCTCCCTGCTAATATTCCTGGTATAACAGTAGGAGATGGCCCAACTGCTTGGGCTCATGCACCCATGTGGAAGACCTAGAATAAGATCCAGGCTCCTGGTTTTTGTGTGGCCCAGCTCCAGCCATTGCAGCCATTTGGGGGGTAAGCAAGCAGCTCTCTCTCTCTCTCTCTCTCTCTCTCTCTCTCTGACTCAGCCTTTCAAATAAAATAAATATTTTATGAAAAACTGGAAAGTAATTCAGTTTCTAAATTTTTAAATGGTATTAAAATCCAGATGTGATATGACTTGCCCTGTTTAACTTGCTACTTTAGTGTCTAACTGAACTAAAATCCAATCCTTCCATTTTTCAGCCTGATCTGTTCTGATCATACCATATCTCATGGTCATTTAAAGTAACAGTAATCTACCTATACAGGAAACATAAGTCTTAGTTGTGACTAGGAAAGAGCATACCTTTATCACTCAGATTTTAATGGAGGTGAAGAAATTTGCTTCAAAGGCTCTGGAATAACACACACAGTATGTCAGGGGAAGGGGTGCTTTTTTTAAGCAATCAGTTCTAAGCCTCCAGGAAGATGGACAATCTCTTTTCCAAGTTGCTGTTACTAACCAGTTACAACTTGTGAAATTTCTACCAAAATCTCAGATGCTTTGAAAATTTTGTGAATAATTAACAGAGGAAAAGCACAAAGAGTGCCCTTACCACATTTCATGCATTTCTCACCAGTCCAGTATACAAGGATAAACCTTAATAATCTATCCCTAAGGGAGCGAGATATAACCTTCATGATCTGATTTTGTCCTTTTAAGTACTCTGCTATTAGCATTTGAATCAAAGGAAGACATAAACTGGCAGATAGCAGGAACCACATCTATTTAATTTATATCTCATAGTGCTTAGCATGGCGCCATGTATATATGGGCACTTGATAAATATCACTTGAAGAGAAATGCATTCCAAATGCATTTGTTGGCAGTAGGCTTAGTTTTCATCCCTTTACTGATTGGGGATCTAAATGTCACACTCTTCCCACTTTATCTTTCTTAAATAAGGATTTCACTCTTCCCCTTGATACAAGAGAAATTTTTTAATGTGAGTAGACCAGTCTTGTGATACTGGTGAGAGAGTCTTACAGAGGGGCAGATTGGGAATTAGTGCTAAGAAATCAGTCTCAACTACAGATTACACAAAACAGGAATTTGCGGCCCTGCCTGAGATCTCTCAGGATAATTACCTATTCTGTTCACTTTTCTTAGTGGTGGGCAAGGAGTTTCTCCAGTTTCAACAACATATAGAATATGGCTTATTGAATTGGAATTTATTGTCAAGGAAAGATTTACTAGTTTCACTGTGCTCTGTACCTTTGCTTTGTTTTAGGAACCTACATCCATTAGCTTGAATGGGAACTCTGAACTGCAGGCAAGACAGAATTAGTTATAGAAATGAACAAAAACCTTTTCATGATATTTTATTCTTAAATCTCAGCAAGCCAGTGTGAGTCACTGTGGAGAAACCAAAACTTAATGGTATCATACTAAGTGGACCCTGAAATCAAAAAGGAAAACATCAAAGCGAAATAACCAATCTCATTTTATTATCCAACCTAAAAGGAGAGTAAAATAGTAAGAAGTTAGTTTGATTTAAAGTACACCTGCCTTAATAATATAGGCAGGGACACTTTTAAATACAGGCCTTTCATCTTACTTGTGTCTCTTTAAGCAGCTTTTGAAAAATATCAGTGAAATAACTGTCATCAATTTTGAACAAATAGTTCCCAATCTAAGCCAGTACCGAGACCTCACAGTAATAGTGCCTGCCATTGTATCCATGTGAGCAATCTAAATGCATAAAACAATATATTGGTCCTTGTAATGTTTGTTTATTTATTATTAATTAATTTACTTAATGTTCTTTTTTTTAAAAAAAAGATTTATTTTATTTATTTGAAAGAGAGGTAGAGAGAGAGAGAGAGAAGTCTTACATCCGCTGGTTCACTCCCCAGTTGGCCCCAACGGCCGAAGCTGCGCTGATCCGATGCCAGAAGCCAGGAGCCAGGAGCTTCCACCTGGTCAAGGACCTGGGCCATCTTCCACTGCTTTCCCAGGCCACAGCAGAGAGCTGGATCAGAAGAGGAGCAGCCGGACTAGAACCGGCGCCCATATGTGATGCCAGCGCTTCAGGCCAGGGTGATAACCCATTGCGCCACAGTGCCGGCCCCTACTTAATGTTCTTATGCAATCAGGTACTGGCACAGAAATCACTTATCATATATAGAATTGAAACCAATACCCCATGTAATGGTTAGAGATATAGTTCATCAAGTATTCTAGATAATGTGGGAAAGAAGTTTAGGGGTAAAGAAAACAGAGGTCAAGCTTACCGATCGGAAAATTTCTCTTGCTTCATAGTTGGTAAAATGAAGAAGCAGTTTTCAAAGCTTTTTCCCAGAGTAATTTCTTCCCCTGTGTATATTAGAAACAAAACACACTTCAACAACCTATTTTATAAATGAACTAACCTCACTCATCTGATGGCTAGACATAAAATCACATAGGTGATGCTCTTTATCAAAGCCTTTTTCCTTCTGGGAACAAATACTTAAGTCGCCTTTGCCACCAATGGGGGAAAATGAATCCAAAAAGGAAACATGGGCCAATTAACAGACTGAAGAAAACCATGAAATGTGGCAAAAATCCAAACAGAAAGGTGAAGAAGTTAAATCTACTTTGGCTGAGTGCATAGCTTTAATTGGCAATTTGAGCCTAATACTGCCCATTAAGAGTGTGCTGAAAGCATCCCAGTGGTGTGGTGTGGTGTACAATCATGCCACATTTACAGCTTTGTGAGAATGCCTGCATCTGCTCTGTGTGGTGCTCCTTCTGTCTCTGAGTTCGTCTCCAATGTCAGTGCAATAAAGGTGGGAAGGTTGCATTTCCAAAAAGCCAACTCGGGAGGCAAAGCATGAGAGGCAAACACAAAAGGAAAAGGGATGTGGCTCCATTTCACCGGCAGATTATTTACTAGAATAATTTAAAGAGTTTACTTAATTATGGCATCCCTGCCTTTGTCAGAAGTACAACTAACATCCTCTTAGTCACTAAGACTCAAAGCCATAGCTGTCTCTTTCTCTCTTATCTTCTGTACTGAGGTTGTATAACATTTTCTGTTGATTTTGCAGACATTAGTCTATTTCCATTAGTACTCGAACCCAGGGTCTTATTATCTCTTGCCTCGATTATGAAAGAAGCTTTAACCTGCTTTCTCTAACCAACCTTTCCTCACCATAATAATTTACCCCATTTGACAATGTCTCCTACTATACATCCCTGCAATCAATGACAGAATACTCTTTATAAAACATGGCTATCCGTCTTCTTATTCTCCTGCTCCAAAATTGTCAGTGATTCAAAATATCCAATGTAAACCTCTCTGCTTAACTTCTAGGGTCCTTGATAACATGTTCATATACAAAGTTATTTCTCACTGGCATACACCCCCCCACACACACACACACGGTCTATGTAGTCGGGCTTACATTCACATTGTTAGGGGACAGATGTATTCTCATTTCTGCAACACTATGCATTTGAACCAGCTGCTTAGAACTCTGTTCCTCATTTTCCCCAACAGTATAAGAATGGTAAATTTGTCATTAGGAATAAATGAGTTGTTTTACAACAGTACCTGGCATAAAAATGAATGAACATTTCCCTTTTCCCTCTGCTTATAAAAACATCTATCAGTTAACTCAGATAACACTTCTTGCTTAATCAAATCTTCACTTTCCACTCCTTTGCTCACCAAGTTAAGATGTATGTGAATCCTTACCTATTATCTGTACTACCAAATACAATGATCAATTATATGCTGCTTGTTATTAGTCACTGTTGTTTCACAGGTATATGAGGGTTCTTTGAAGTGTTTTTGGACAATGAATTAAAACATGAAGATATCTTGGAGCTGGCACTGTGGCATAGTGGGCTAAGCCTCCACCTGCGCTCCAGCAACCCCCACGGGCTCCAGTTCAAATCCCAGCTGCTCCTCTTCTGATCCAGCTCTCTGCTATGGCCTGGGAAAGCAGTAGAAGATGGCCCAAGTCCTTGGGCCCCTGCACCCATGTGGGAGACCCAGAAGAAGCTCCTGGCTCCTGGCTTCAGATTGGCCCAGCTCTGGCCGTTTTGGCCATTTGGGGAGTGAACCATCCAATGGAAGACCTTTTCTCTTTCTCTTTCCCTTTCTGTCTGTAACTCTCTCTCTCTCTCAAATGAATAAATAAAATCTAAAAAAAAAAAAACGCATGAAGATCTTTCATATATCCAATCATTTCAGTCAATTGTAAGTTCCTTGAGGTCAGGGACTTTATTTTTTCTAGTCATATTTAGCACACAGCAGGCACTAAAATATCTCATGATTATTAAAATAAAGGGGACATTTACAATATTATTGTTCATTTAATTCCAGATTGTAAGCAGCCAGCCCCAGTCTCTCTTCCTCTACCCTTTGAAATTATTCTGAAGTTCAGAATAATTTGTCCATTAGATTACTGTTTGTGGTCCCTGCCTATATTACCCCTAAACTAGGATCTTTTTACTATTTACTTATTGATATGTTTATTTAGTGGAGCATTAAGCTTTTGACTGTAATGTTAATTAAAACTGTTATCTTAAAAAGGAAGGAAGGAAGGAAGGAAGGAAGGAAGGAAGGAAGGAAGGAAGGAAGGAAGGAAGGAAGGAAGAAGGGTGGGAGGGAACACCATTATATTCTTAGAATTGTTTCTATGAACTACATTGAATCTGTTCTCTTTGTATTAATATTACAGTAACATGAAAAAAAATACAAGAGAAAAAAGATAACTTATAAGCTTCCCAATTTCATTCTTTTCCTTTTAGCAAATTCTAGAATATACAGGACAGAAACCACTAAAGCAAATAAACATTTAGGATCTTGGCAAGACTTTCAATTACTGTGTACTTCTGCCTTACTAAAGGCCAAGTAAACATCACTGGCTGCACTTCAAAAGTGGTTTTGCTTATTGTTTGCCTATAAACCGTCATCTGCCTAACAACAGATTTTTCATCTTAGAAACTCATTTTAATCTTATAGTTCAGTAAGTACCTAAATCTCTCCTCCTATTCTCATAAAATCATAGATACAGAAATGGTTAATCAGGTGGCACAGGAAACTGATAAAGAATGGAGTTTACTAACAACTGTCAGATACTGCACTATGCCATATATTGGTTAAGTCATTTTTTTTTAATTATACTAACTCACCCCATTGATGTATCAGAGTAAGCAGATATCATTGTGATATTAGAACTCAGTATTCAGATGCAGCAATAGAGTCACCCTTAATCACACAGCAACTGCAGCTGGAATTTTGTATTGTAATAATTATTACAAATAATACCCAGTAAGAAGTATACATTTAGCCTTTAGGCTAAGATATCAGCCTCCTACACCACAGTGTCTGGACTAGAGTAAAGGTTCTACTCCCAATTCTACCTTCTGCTAATGAGCCTCTTGGGAGGCTTCCAGTGACGGCTCAAGCAATCGTGTCCCTATCTCCTATGTGGGAAACCCAGAGTGAGTTCCCAGCTGCTGGCTTCAGCCTGGCCCAGACCTGGCTGTTGTGGGCATTTGAAGAGTGAATTACTGGATGACATCTCTCTCTTCTCTCTCTCTCTCTCTCTTTTAATCCGTCTCAAGTAAATAAAATTTAGAAATAATAACAGTAGCTTTTGGAAATTCACTATGTGATGGGCATCATGCTAATTTAATTTACATGTGCTCTCTGTTTAATTTCAACTCTGGTCTGACTTCTGCAATAAACTATCTTCCTACCACAGGACATTTTGAAGAAAGTCCTTGGAGGAAATGCATTTTATTAAATTTTAACATTTGTGCAGAAGTAAAATTGACTAGAATTATGCAAATAAAAAACTGATAGTGATTTGATAGTTTAATATTAAATCTTCATGCAATTTGCAAAGAGATTGACTTGTCTAACATGGACTGGTGTGGAAACCTGTAAGATATGAATCAGTATTTGAACACAGAATATAGTTAATAGATTACATAAAATGGAAAAAGAAGGAAGAAGAGCTTTGCCAAGGGTAGGACAGAAATAGTTCCCTAAGTTATACTAAAATATTGAATCCCCTAGTGAAAAGGAATTGACATTTATATTAAATTCATGTTGTAGTTATAACAGTATCTTAATGTCACCTAAGTTAATAATAAAATATACAAATGGTCAATAAAGCATATAGTTTATTCAATAGTATGTCTTTTGCTGTGATCACAAAAATATTGTTGCTATTTGTATGAAATTCTCAGTTAGGGAGGCTTTGATGCAAAAGAGTATTTCAATGAGGTAGACTCAAATGATAATTGTATCTAGCTTCTAATGCCCTGAGCAGTCTATCAGGTAAGCAGTATAACTTAAGAATAGTATCTGATGACAGCCTATTCCTCTTGGATAAGCCACAAGTGACTTTGACACAGGATTATTCCCTATCTTACATCTTTAAGGTAATAATTAAATTGGTTTTAATTTGCCTTACATTTTGATCTGTGACAAAAAGCAACACATGCTCATTTTTCATTAAACAATGTATACAGTATCCGGTTGGGAGGTCAACAGAGGAAAGCTGACTGATAAGCTCAGTCACAGGCTATCTGCTCATTTTTTCGAAGATTTATTTATAATATTGCAGGTCTCCTACGTGGGTAGCAGGGGCCCAAGCACTTGGGCCATCTTCCATTGCTTTTCCTAGGCCATTAGCAGAGACCTGGATGAGAAGTGGAGCAGCCAGGACACAAACCGGCACCCATATGGGATGCCGGCACAGCAAGCAGCGGCTTTACCCCCTACACCACAATGCTGGCCCCATCATTTTAATAAATATTTTCCCTAAATGAGCTCATTAATTTTCACCTTTTCAAATTTCACTTTGTCATTGGATTATTTTAAAAAGGAAAATCAAGTAGAATCAGAAAGAATGCCCCTCTTCCACACAAATTTCTTGTGCTTTTTCTGTACACTCTGGCTACTACCGAAGGGTTGTCAAAATTCACATTGGTGAGACAGTATTCTCGGGAAGATGATCTAATTATCAGTGATGAGCAAACAATATTTTCAGGTGTACATACTATTAAGAAAGCACGAACACTAACTTATAAAACATTAGATATCCTGCATCCATAACAGACTTGATTTCATGTGGAGATACATCAGGTGATTTGCAGAGGAAGGTTCAGTCCTTACTTAGTCTTCAACATGTTTATGCTTTGTATCTTTACACTGGTCAATTCAGGGAATCCTCTTTCCCTTTAGTGATCATGACAGACCTATTTCAGAAAGTTTAATAAGCAGTTCTACCATGTAAAGAAGCTTAAGAGAAAGTAGTCATTGCCCTCAGTGTTCAGGAATATTATTGACTAACAAATTACCTTAAGTTTCAGTTACATTGAAAACAATGAATGTTAGAAAACGGAGCCATTCAACTTTGTGCACAAGAACCACAACTAACTCACAGGAGTTAGCTTTCTCAGCTAACTTTCTCAGGAGATATATCAGATAAAAATATCCTAGTTAAGATTAATTTCTAGTCTACAAGTCTTTTCCTATGAAAATTGGCAGCATAGTCATCTTTGGCGCATTCTTGAGGATTCAAGAAGGCCCTAGAAATAAAAAGTGTTTCTCCACATTTGGTCTATTTTGATGCCTGGAAAGTATATGCTATGGTGGACTGGTATCAGCCTTTTTCTATACACCAAGAAATTTCAGAATCCTTAAAAAATAACCTTGCTCTTCTATGAGGTCATCTTTTGATTATTGTTATTTATTTTTATGCTACCTTTCACTGAATATATTTAAGGTAATATGCATAAATTTGAGTAGTGCAACAAGACATTTCTTAAGTAAATGGGGAAAACATGCCAAAGAAATTTTAAAAGGTTAATAAAGTAGGATTAATCCGCAGGTGAAATTAGTACCAAAAGATATATGCTGTGATGTACCAACAGAAAGATAACTTGTTACATGAGCTGTATCATATACATTTGTTTTTAAAAATCAAGACAAAAATTATCTTCAGCAATAAGGCTAGAGAAGATTTTTTTACACTTTTATTCATTTAATTCATGATAAAGATGCATGCACACATACACACACATACAGAGAGAAATAGTCCTATTTGCTGGTTCACTCCCCTATTGCTGGTTTCCTACATGGGTTTCAGGGACCCAAGTACTTGTGACCTCCTTGTTTGTATATTAGCAGGAAGCTAGAATCAGAAAAGCCAGGACTTGAGCTCAGACACTCTGATATGAAATGCAGCTATCTTAACCTCAGTCTTAAGCTATGTGTTAACCTCTGTGCCAAACACCTGCTCCAAGAGAAATTTCTTATTCCTCATGTATATTATAGTGTGTAATGTAGTGAATAATTTCCTCAGCAACTTAATAGAAAACATCCGACATCATCAGGCTTTTGTATAAATATCATCTTTCAATGTATAACAATGGTATTTTGTCATTATGCCTAAGCCAAATTCTGAAAAAGAAATTCTACATGTGTTTGGTACTAGATGAGGTGGATGATGGCACAAGATGGGTCTGCCTTAAGTGTGGTTTGTCGTTAGCTCTTTCACACAGTCTTCCAGGAATACTCTCTTCTGAGATAGAGACTTCTAGGTAGTACTCTATCAAGTCTTGGAGTAAAACTAACTTATATTGCTTCTTAGGTATCTATAGGTATCTATAATTTAACGATCAACTAAAAGAGAGTAGAGTCTAAGCCTACTTAGTAAAATTAAGGACACTGACATGAAGAGTAGCTCATTGAATTTCTTGATCATAATGAGTCAAGGGAATACCTTCAGGAAGGAACAAAAGTCCTCCCAAAATATTTTAGGTCTACATCATCCTATAAATGAGCAAGTAGTCAAGTTATCTAAGTTGTCTATCATTATACATTTCCACTTGGATTGTTTTTCTAACAGGTTATAACCAAATACCCTAGTTATCTGTAAAGGAACACTCATTAAAACAAGTCTTAAACCTCAAGCACTATTACTTTCTGGTAATTTCTCTGAGGTTGGCTATTTTATTTTTTAAAGGATATATTTATTTTAAGGCAGAGTTACAGAGAGGAGAGAGAGAGAGAGAGAGAGATCTTCCATCGGCTGATTCACACCCCAAATAGCTACGCTAGCCAGTACTGGGCCAGATCGAAGCCAGAAACTTCCTCTGGATCTCCCACTTGGGTGCAGGGGCCCAAGAACTTGGGCCATCTTTTGCTGCTTTCACAGGTACATTATCAGAGAGCTGGATTGGAAGTGAAGCAGCCAAGACTCCAACGGGGGCCCATATGTGATGCCAGCAATGCAGGCTTCACCTGCTAAACCAAAACATTGGTTCTAGGTTAGCTATTTTCAAAACAATCTTAATTAATTGCATATGTCTACCTATTGTATAGATTGGTTATCAATAAGCCAGTCAAATATTGAGAAATCATTACCAATAATGATGACTTTTGCAATAGTACATTTTAAAAAACATTTATCCATTTATTTATTTGACAAGCAGAGAGGGGGAAGGAGAAAGGGAGAGAGAGATCTTCTATCTGTTGTTGAACTCCCCAAATGGCTGCAAAGGTTGGTAATGGTCCAGGCTGAAGCCAGGATCCTGAGACTCCATATGAGTCTCCCACATGAGTGGCAGGGGCCCAAGTACTTGAGCCATCTTCTTCTACTTTCTCAAACCCATAACAGAAAGCTGCAATAATGAATCATAAGCGACATTTTCTGGAAGCAATTGGACTTTTAGAAGAGTCACTTAGCCAGCGCCGAGGCTCAACAGGCTAATCCTCTGCCTAGCGGCGGCGGCACACCAAGTTCTAGTCCCGGTCGGGGTGCCGGATTCTGTCCCGGTTGCCCCTCTTCCAGGCCACCTCTCTGCTATGGCCCGGGAGTGCAGTGGAGGATGGCCCAATTGCTTGGGCCCTGCACCCCATGGAGACCAGGATAAGCACCTGGCTCCTGCCTTCAGATAAGCGTGGTGCGCCGGCCACAGCGCGCTGGCCATGGCGGCCATTGGAGGGTGAACCAATGGCAAAGGAAGACCTTTCTCCCTGTCTCTCTCTCTCACTGTCCACTCTGCCTGTCAAAAAAGAAAAAAAAAAGAAGAGTCACTTACTATAGTCACGAGGAGGTCATTATATTAAAATTATTTCATCTGTATATTAGAGCAATTTTATCATTTTATTCTCTGTAGGGGCATTTGTGGATGATGAACAAGCATAATTTGTGTGCCTAACCCAGTCTATTGTTTACCAGAAACATGAAATAATTTTTAGTTTACTTGATTGTGAGATGTGGAAAGGATCACATTCTTCCCCAAAAGACTTTTTGTCCTAATTGGGTTATACCTGTAAATCTACCACTAGGGATTTATTTGTTATTGGAGGCAGTGGAGAATACAGTTGTCTGAAGTTCATAAACAGTATTTTACATCAGAATCATTTAAGAAGCCCATTAAAAAAGGCAAATTCTGTAGCACATTCTCACATCTGCTTCAGTAGTTAGGGGGTAAGATCCAGGAAGTTCCATTTTAACAACAGCCTTAAAGATAATTCTGATGCAAGCCATCAGTATACCTCATTGTGAGAACCATGCCTTAGAAAATCATCTCCTGGCACTGGGGGGGGGGTTGGTTGATGGCCAGAGTCTGGGAAAATTGGACACAGAACCCTTCTAGTGTATGAGAGTAGTGAACATACACAATGGATATGGAAAAGTGCAAATAATATCATCTGAATCAAAGGTAGGGAAAGGTCATCCTTGGCTGCCTGTCCACTCAAGCTTTTACAATTAATAAGAACTACATGAATTTGGAAGATAGTCTCTCTGGGTATTGTCATACATTTTGAAAATAGGGAGTGCAAACATGAGTATTATAACAGCATCAAACTTTCTATACTTCACTATAGCCAATGTTCTAAGAAAGAGGTGGTCGTAATGATTTCTAAAAATTATCATTTCTTCCTTACCTTTCAGAATACGAATAAGTTCATTTATCCCTTAATCACAACAGTAGTCTCATATTTTCACTTTCTCTACATGTAGTAAAAATATTTTAGTGACATTCTGTGTTTCTCATGCAATTCACACAACAGAAATCAACACAGCTAAATTATCGTTTCAGTAGGTCTTTTTACAACACATATTCACTTTTAAATCCCTGGACTATAATAGTGTATATATATATATATATATATATATATATATATATATGAAAAGTGGCGCTATCATTTGTCATAAGAAAAACACATTTATTAATAAAGTAGATGGTGTAATATACCTAGTGATTTTGAAAATGAGATGCTAAAGAAAATAGTAGACTATAACAGAAAAGAGAGAGAAGGAAGGCTTAGATGTTTTCAGATAAAATGATGAAGTGCCTTTTATGAGAAATAAAGGCCACACAAAAGCAGGTGCATATTTGACAAGATCTAAGTCCTTAGGCTGGAACATGTCTGGGAAAGAAAACTGAATAAAGAGAAAATACAAACCAAATCATATATAATAATAATAATAATAATGGATAATAATTACCTTCATCATTTACTTAGTTTCTACTTTTCAGGTACAGCACAAATCTTGAGGTTACAGAAAAAAACAGTGTTTTTACCCTCAAAGAGCACACAATCTAATGGGAGAGATAGGTGGGTGGCAAAAAATTGTAGTACAGTGTAGTTAATACAAAAATAAGGACTCAGAATTTGCAGGGGAGCTCAGAACAGGAAAAAAATGACCCAGTCTTTGAAGGAAAGTTAAGGAAGGCTTCATAGAGAACTTAGTTTTGAATGTTGAGAAGGAATTTGTAAATACTACAGGGCTTGGAGAAGGGCATAATCCCCTAGTCCTATAATGGAAGTTACCCATGTCCAGATGAGGGCCAGACATTATGAGAATAAGACATAGGGGATGTTCATTTGGCCTGACGGTAAGGACGTCTGCACCCTATGATGGAGTACCTGGGTTCCATGCCCCACTCTGTGTACTGATTCCAGCTTCCTGCTGGTATGGACACTGGGAGACAGTGCTGGTGGCTCGAGTGGTTGTATTCTTGCCCCTCCTCCTGTCCCTTATGGTACCAGGACTGAGTTCTAGATCCTGGCTTCAGCCCCACCTATTGCGGAGTTTGGGGAGTCAGCCAGTGAATGGGAATTCTCTCTGTTTCTCTCTCTTTCTCTTTCTATCAGATAAACAAGTAAAGTTTTTTAAAAAGAATAGGGCAAAGAACCCTCCTAGACTTTGAGAAAAGTGATTACTTACAGATTAAGTGAAAAGGTGAATATTGTATAACCTATTTCATAATGTGACTTGGGCCTAGAGTATCCAGAGAATTTGTCACATTACCAAGGGAAGCCACATTGTTAGTAATTTTGGAATAAATACGCACTACTTTTACTGTTACCATAATTGGAATTCTTTTTCTTTGTTCTGTGCTAACATGTGTGTATATATGTTGAAAGGAATCTTATTCTTCTAATCGTGGTATAGAACATTCCTTTCTTTTATTCTCTTGAAATTCCTTTCTGTACTCTGCAGTAGCCTTGTGTTGTTCTTCTCTATATTGCTAAAATCTTTCTAATATGCCCAGGCTATTTCTTGTTTTCTCTTTCAGCCTCCAGCCAAATTAAGTCTCCCTGAGGAAACTTTCAAAGGTTTCTGACTTCCCATGCATTGCAAGAACATCAGCAATGGAGTGTAATAAATAGGTTCTTCTGAGTGGGAAAGAGGGAAGGGGAAAAGATCCTGTTAGAATGGAATCTGTGAGGCTGCATGGGTGGAAAAGCTCCTCAGAGGAATTAGTGTAGCAAGAAGATCCAGAGCACATCAGATTATTTCACTAATCCAGTGCAGGAATACTCTCTTCACAGTGTCAATTATCCATCATGTTAATCCGTTACCTGCCTGTTATTTCCCTGCTCTACATGGAAGTATCTTTGATCTGAAATGTCCATACCTTTCTCCAAGTGCTTTCCTCCTCCTCCACACTGAACATTAGCCACTTTCCATCCGCTTTTCTGTGTTGACCTAATGTGTCTACAATCTTCTTACCTTCTTCATTTGCTGGCCCTCAAATAATCAAGAGACATTGTAAAAGCTTCAAATAATATTGAGAAGGACAGATGCTTTAATCCTTATCCTAGTATTGCATGTGCCGAGAGGAAACAGGAAAATGCTTAAAATGGTTCCAGCTAATTTCAAAGAGAAAGGCATAAACTGCTGCCTGAAGCAGAAGCCTGGAGAAGACTGCCTATGTCATCACAAGCAGCTGTTCTCATCCAAAACAGTAGAATGAGGAAGAGTTTGGATTCCAGCTGGGGAGCGGAAGTGGAAAGATTAAATACACAACTTTGATTAAAATCTCTCTTCTGTAACTTTCCCACACATTTCTCTGTAAACATTTTCCTTTTTTAGTCTCCAGTAAGAGTCAGTGTGGTTCAGTGAGGCAACACATGCATAGATACACAAATAATAACTAGCACATGGGGTTTAGCCTCATGCAAGTTTTTTTTATGACTTTGGGGAAGTATCTTATTGCCATTACATTGTGCTCATCTGAAAACTATTATAAAGCAAATTCTGGGTAGATATTGGAATTTCTTTATGAAGGAGAAATCATGTTTTCTGTTAACCTGATCACACACAATGTGTTACGTAACTTCATAAAGAATATTACTGTAATTATTTTATCTTTAAATATCCATGGACTATTAATTAAAAACAGAGAAGTAGCAAATGAAATTTAACAGATTAGAAGTTTGAATGTATAGTAATTGCAAAGTTAGATTCTCATATGGAAAACATTCACAGAAGACATGTGGCTGTGAGCTGCTGCAATAAATGTTGGGCTTTTTTTTTTTTTTCAAAAATAAGAAACAATGGAAATCAGTAGTAGAAATTAGAATGTAAAATAAGAGAATAAGCATAATGGCAAAAATATTTCTAAGCAAGACAGAAAACTATAAGCCATAAAAGAAAAGGTTAACTACTTTGACTATAAACTTTCCGAATTTCTTTTTGACTTAAATGCCATTATCACAGCTCAATGGCAAGTGGTACAACTGGAAACTATATTTACATAATATATAACAAAGAGAACAAATCTCTCTTGCGTACTCACAGATACTCTCTCTCTCTCTCTCTCTCTCTATATATATATATATATATATATAAAGCGATTTTATAATTCAATAAACAATAAACTCTCAGAAAGGAGATTTATTATGTGCATGTAAAGAAAGTTTACAGAAGAAATACAGTAAATATATATGGAAAAGTAATCAAGAAATAAAGCAAAATTGCATTTATCAACTATAGGCAAGGGAATGCTTGCATGAGTTATTGACAGATGTGTAAATAATTATAGCTTTTTGGCATATAAATTAGTGTCTCTAAAAAAGCATTTCTATTACAAGAAATTTCTTTTTCATACAGAAACATTCACACCTGTGTACAAAGATACATGGATATGTATATTTATTGCAGCATTTTTGTAGCAGCAAAACACTTAAAACACCCAATTTTCTAAAAACAAGAGACTGATTAAATAATTCGTATGTGTGAAAGCACACAACCATTAAAAAGAATGAGACATAACTACTGTCAAGAACTGTTGAGAGTGTGAGGTTTTACTCTATTTGCAAGTTACTGCATTATCTGCCACAGTTTCATGGGTGCTGGCAGAAGATATGACACTCCTGGGTTAGAGACAAAAAATATTCCATTGATGCCACCGCAAACATCATGAACTTCATGTTTGGATAGCTTCCCCTTGACCACGGAGGCAACGCAGAGAGGCCAACTTGAGTGCTGCACACACAGCAGACCCATATCACAGCTGAGGAGCCTGGAGGTTAGGGAACCAGAATCTTTTATACTGAGTTTGTAAGCAAACCTGTCTGCCTTGGAGGGAGACATTGCCTATATTATAACTGAATAGTGAGCAAATCTGCCCTTTGCTCGGAAGGGTGATATATCCCTTCCAAAGCTGTTTCCTTTAACACAACATTCTTGAAAAAGTAGTACTGAAGAAAAGGCCAGTGAGTGCCTGTGCTAAGATCGAATCCATTCACTTTGTTTCATGTGTCATTTAATTAAGTTTAGTATCAAAGCATTCTAAGCATCAATGATGAAGCCAGCCTGAAGTATCATCTTCCAACTAGGTGTTCCCAAGTCCAAAATTCCTGAATCTGATAAGCTTAATGATTATTATAAGCCATCAAGATCTACTTAGAAAGTGGTGTACTCTTTATGGGATACCATAACAAAATATCATAGATAGGATGATTTAAGCAACAGAAATTCACTTTGTCATAATTCTGCAGTCTAGAAGGCAGGTAAATTTAAGATTTTTTTTCTGTTTTGTTGTTGTTGTTGTTGTTACATTGACAGAATAATATTTATTGACTGCATATAGAATGATGTTTTGAAATATATGTGTACACATATATACACTGTGAAATGGCTAAGTCTAGCTGATTAACATATATATTACCTCACAAAGTTATCCTGTTGTGGTAAAGACATTTAAATTCTACTCTTTTAGCATTTTTCTGTCCTTAAGTTGTTGTTTTCTAATTTGCCTTTGTTATCTTCTAATTTACCTTTTCACTTGCCCCGAGGTATCAATACAGTTTCAAAATGATATATTAGCGATTGCACAGGGCTACCAGGTCCATGCTGAGGAAGCATAAGACAGTTCTATCTTCTATAATAACCTTGGTTTATGAGTTGAGACTGACATGAATATCTCCCAGGGCCAAGGCAATGTTTTCTTAAATTTGTGAAGATCTCTGATAGCCATTCCTAACTAAGGTGCAAATCACCCTGCTTGCTGTAGGGAGGCAAGTTAATATTACAGAGGACAGTGAAAAAACAGTGTCTTTGCTCTGGATAATGTCACTATCTTTCCAGGCTATTTCCTCTATAAACATCCTTGAAAAATTAACGCAGAACAAAATGGCAGTTTAGAGCCTTGTTCAAAGAAACATAAGAGACTTCCAGAACCACGTATCTCAAAAAGTGTTGCTATATGTATTGTGATACAACAATAAACAAGTCACAATGATATGTAATGAAGTCTCAAAGGAATATGTATATTATGGTCCCACTCATGTAAAGAAATAGGATGTTTGGGTCTTATTCCTCTAAATGTTTCTATTCTTTAAGTCATAAACAACAAGTATGTAATCAGGTATTATTTATATGATAATAAACTGTAAAAATAAATGGAATAAAGAACCTACAAAATATTAAGAATATTTTAGGTAAAGACATACTACTATAATATAATCATTAGTGTGTGGATGAAATAATTTGAAAGCCATGCTCAAAAAGTCCAGTAGTTCAAGTCTCTTTTATGCTACAAAAAACATGTATTTCATGGAGAAACTGAGGTTCTCTGCTTTTCTATAAAACCAGAGAATTTAAATTTCAAGGAATGCAGCAGATACAATGCAAATATCCATTGCTAAGTGTTTTCCTCCAATTCTTCAAAATGGAGGGAAACTCTTGTCCTCCTAATAAAAGTATGTATGTGGGCATTATAAGTATACATATATAAATATACATTTATATGTCTTTGTACATGAACATATACACAAATTTTATACCCACACACCATAATGTGGAGTGTCTTTTTTAACATTTTCAATCTTTTTATCTTTACATCTTTACTTTATGTGAAAAATAACACAGAACTTTGATAAAACTGACATTTGTAGAATGATTTCAAAGATTCATTCTTTTTTTATTTACTCATTTATTGATCAAGTACTCATAATATATGATAGGAACTTTTCTAGATGCTACTCATAAAGAGGTTACCATAAGTGTCCATCACTGTAGAGCTATATTCTAATGATGGAAACCAGCAATAAACAAATATGCATCCCACTGTATAACAAAGAATAAAACATAGAGTAAGGAAATAGAACTTTATAAATATGATCCTTCAGATAGAATGGTAAGGAAAGAGCTCTCTGTGGAACAAACACATGAAAGAAGTGAGAGAATGAGCCATGCAAAGGTAATAGAGTAAGCAGGCAGTCACACCAAAATGACATCTTAAGCTCAAATTTTCACTGCTGACAGATGTGAAAAACCACAAAGGTTTTGAATTCACAGCAATCTTAACTTGTATTAAAGAAGATCGGTGCAATAATTATCTCTCCAAAATAAGGTTAAGAAAGGAAATTTACAATAAACTTTAAAGATAAGAACAGGCTTTATCCTGAGCTACGATAATTTAAAAGGAAATGAATTCATAACATGTTACTTATCTTTTAAAATATGTTTGGAATTTTTGTGCTGAAATATGTGATACTAAATATAATAGAGAATAGTATTAAAATTAATAAACATTCATCTACTTAACCACCTAGCTTTCTCAATTTTAACATTTTATTTGCTACCTATGTTAAAGAAAATATTAAATATACGGTTGGAGAGTCCAGTATGCCTTCCTACTTTCTGAACTCATTTCCCTTAAATCCTTCTCCACTTAAAATCACTATTCTATCTTTTGTATTTAGGTACAAAGAGTAGAAAGTAACAGACATTTTTTATATAAGTCCCTGGCCTCACTTTTCTGTATCCTGCCACTGCTGTGGATACTATTATTGTGCCCAATCTGACCAATTTTATGCAGATCTATCAGATGTCACTTGACCTCAGACCCAAGCTCTAAAATTCTTGATCTCATCACAGCGTTTCTGCAATGGCCATGAAACACTGCAAGAATACATGCAGTGTATTTCATGCAGATACAATGTGAACAACAGAAATAGCAAACACCCCAAGAGACAAACTTTAACCATCAGTATGGAAGCTTGTAAATAAAGCCCATCACTTTACAATTCCTAATCAGAGAGTCCTGAGATGTGTTTCATAAAGCCAATAACAGTCCAGTGACCAGCAGAAGCAGTTGGTTCCCTGCTACATCTGTGGAAGACCCACATGCAGTTTTTGACTCCTGGAATCAGCCTGTCCCAGCCCCGCCCGGCCATAGCCAACATTTGGGGTGTGAACCAGCAGATGGAAGATCTCTCTCACTCTCTCTCTCTCTCTCTATCTCTATCTTTTTCTCTCTCTTGCTCTGCATTTCAAATAACTAAAATAAATCTTTTCTTAAAAAAAGAAATTCCCAGCTTGAAGACACATCCTTGTCTCTGCTCTCCCATTTTTTCTGGCTTGGTTTCCCGGACCTTCACTCTTCCCTGAGATCACATATTGTGTATCATGCTCTAGTATTCTAGGGAACTCAGAGTTAATGAGTTGCATTTTGATATATCAGAGCTTTTACTTTTAATATGATTGGTTTATACTTCTTTTTTCTCTGTGGCTTGCCTTTTGCAGGAAATTTAAGCAATTCTCCCTACCCTAAGGGCATAAATATATTCTTCTAAATGTTTGTTTTGAATCAAGAATCTGCTTTTTCCTGAATGTATATCAGTTATCTCAATAGTATTTACTGAATGAATAATCCATTCTTTTGCAAATTTTTATTATAAAAATTCTCAACACTCAGAGAAGTTGAATAAATAGTATTAGTGCTTGCTAAAGACTGAATGTTTACATCCTCCCAAAATTCGTATTTTGAAAACTGATTCTCAATTTCAGGGTATTTGGATGTGAGAGCTTTGGGAGGTGATTAGTTCTCTCACAGGAGACCCCAGAAATCTCAGAATATATTTCATTGTTCTTCTCTTATGTTGAGGACACAGTGACAAGATGGCTGTCTGTGAACCAGGAGGCAGGTCCTGACCAGGCACCAAAAACTGTGCATGGCTTGATCTTCGACTTCCCAGTCCCCAGAACCATGAGAAAAAAAATGTTGTTTATAAACCACCCAGTATGTGGTATCCTGTTATAGCAGCCAGAATATACTAAGACATTGTTCAACTGTGTAACTACTACCCATTGGTATACACTTGTATTGCTACATTGGTTTGATTTATCCCTCTAGATGTATGTCTTTTATAGGTCCAATCAAGGTTACCTCATTTTAAGCCTTTAGAGTTTTAAATCTAGATAAATTCTCTTACCTTTTCATTTTTTAGGGCAATGATATTTTGAAAATAGATCAGCTGTCATGTAGAATATCCCCATTCTGGGTTTTTCTGATTGTTTCTCTTAAGTGTGGTTTAGCATAGTCTCCTAGCTCATGTATTTTCTCTAAACTGGAAGTTAAGTATAAAGGCTATATTTGAATTGCATTAAATATGTTTTGTCAAAAAATTGCAAACAACAGTGTGTGCGTTCTCTTGTACCATGTTAGGATGTCTACAATGAAAAGTTTTGCCACCATTCACAATAATAAGCTTGGTTACTTGGTTGAAATGATGACTGCTATTTCTAGCAATTCTAATTGTAATGATTTTGTTGTAATTGCTAATGTACCCTTTGCTTAGTACATTACTTTCCTAACCCCTAGAGAACATTCATCTTCCTGTCTTTGATTTATACTACTTTCATGTGCTTCCTCAAATATATGCATGTTTATCTTGCTGAATGCTGTAAACAATTATACATGTTGCAATGTATAGTTTAAAAAAGTTTACATAAATTTCATCATCCTTTATGATTTCTCTTGCAACATTCTTTATATTTAAAATTTTTTCTCATCTTTTTTTGCTTTAAACAGCTTCATTGTAATAGCATTCATATATCCCAAAATTCACCCTTTTAATGTATACAATCCAATGGTTTTCATTTTATTCAGAGTTGTGTAACTACCACAATTAATTTTAGAATATTTTTGCCACATCAAAAAGAAACTCTATGACCATTAGTCCTGTATTCATCCCTTGTTTCTCTCCCCCAACCAGTTAAACTCTGCCAACTCCAACCTCTAGTCCTTGGAAATCATTTATCTATTTTCTGCCTCTGTATATTTTCCTATTCTGTATAGCTGTTGTATATTCCTCCTAACTGTAATTATATATTTTTTGACCAAAATCTCCCCTGCCTCTGTTGCCTGCCTTCCCTGTAAACGCTCAAGTCTCTGGTAACCATCATTCTCCTCTGTTTTTATGAGAGCAATAATTTTTATTTGTTTTGTTTTTCAATTTCCACTTAATGAGTGAAAGACACACATTTGTCTTTCTGTGTTTGGATTGTTTCACTTAACATAATGTTCACCAGATTAATCCATGTAAGAGTTCACTTATTTTATGACTTGACTAATATTCTAAGGTGTGTGTATACAACATTTTCTTTATTCATCCATCTGTTTATGGAAACTTACATTAATTCCATATTCACAATAGCCAAGATATGGAATTTATATTCCTTTGATTTCTTTTTCTTGTCTAATGGCTCTGGCTAAAACTTCGAGGACTGTATTGAATAGCAATGTTGAGAGTGGACATCATTGTCTGGTTCTGTATCTTAGAGGAAATGCTTTCAAATTTCTCCCATTCAATAAATGCTGGGTGTGGTTTGTCAAATTTTCCTTGATTGTCTTGAGGTATTCTATACCCAATTTACTTAAGGTTTTCATCACAAATGAACATTGTATTTTATCAAATGTTTTCTCTGTATCTGTTGAAATAATCATATGGTTTTTATTCTTCAGTTTGCTATTGTGATATATCACATTTATTGATTTGTGAATGTTGAAACATCCCTGCATACCCATGATAGATCCCATTTGGTCTGAGTCAATGATCTTTCCGATGTGTTCTTGGAATTGCTCAGTATTTTGTTGAGGATTTTTGCATCCATGTTCATCGTGGAAATTGGTCTATAGTTCTCAATATCTGTTGTGTTTTTTTCTGGTTTTGGAATTAAGGTGGTGTTGGCCTCATAGGAGGGGCTTGGGAGGATTCCCTCCCTTTCATTTGTCTTGACAGTTTGAAAAGAATTGGAATTAGTTCTTTAAATGTCTGACAGAATTCAGCAGTGAAGCCATCTCGTCTTGGGCTTTTCTTTGTTATGTCCTGGTTATTGGTCTGTTTAGGTTTTCTATGCCTTCATGACTTAATTTTGGTAGACTGTATGTGTCCAGGAATCTACTCTTTTCTTCCAGATTTCCCAGTATGTTACCATATAGCTCTTTGTGGTAATTCCTAATGATTTTAATTTATGGTATCTGTTGTTACATTTCATTTTTCATCTCTGATTTTATTAATTTGGGTCTTCTCTTTGTTTTGTTATTAGTTGGGCCAAAGGTATAAATTTTGCTTATTTTTTTTTCAAAAAAAAACCAGTTCTTTAATTCACTGATCATTTGTATTATTTATTTGGCTTCGATTTTTATTTATTTCTTCTTTAACTATTTCTTTATTCCTATTAATTTTGGGTTTGGTTTCTTGCTGCTTTTCTCAATCTTTGAGATGCATTGTTAGCTCATTTATATGATGGCTTTCCAATTTCCTGATATAGGAATCAATTGCTATAACGGCCCTCTTAACAATGCTTTTGCTATATCCCATAAGTTTTGATATATTTTTGTCTTTACTCACTTCCAGAAATTTTTTTGATTTCCCTTCCTTTCATTATTACAATAATATTTAATTAAATTATACAGCCATAACTGGGCTATAAAAATATAAGCAATCACTTTCTTTGTGCATGTATATACTCATCTGATAAAAACAGAAGTAACTGGAGATGGTGCTGTGGCACAGTGGAGTAAAACCAAGGTCTGCTGTGCCAGCATCCCATATGGGCACTGATTTGAGTCCTGACTGCTCCATTTCTGGTCCAGCTAACTACTGGTGCACCTGGGAAAGCAGCAGAGGATGACCCAAGTCCTTGGGCCCTTGTACCTGTATGGCAATTCCTTTGGCCCTCAGCTGTGGGGGTTGTGTGCTGTGTCTGTGTTCGTTGCTGCATGTCTGTACCTTCCATGTCTTTGCCAATATTTATTTATTTAGTGTTTTTAATAGTAGCCATTCTAATGCCCAGGTCAGAGCCACAGATCTTATTGGCTCTAAGCTGAAAAGCCCTTCACTCAGCCCAACTTCCAAAGTGACCACTGCAGCTGAGGGTGTGGTCAAGTAGGGTCAGCAACATTGCAGGCAGAACTGTAAATTTCTTGTTAGAGATGCCCCCTGCCTTTACCTGGCCAGCTCTCCTCCCAGCCCAGCCAAGTCATGAAAGTCAACAGAGTGCCTTCCCCTAGGAGGTTCACACCTCCCTTAGGATATACCCCATGTGAAGAGATAGATAGGTCTGGGCCTCTTAACTTACAAGGCCTAAAGCCCACCAGATTATTATCAAGCCCCTTCTATCAGGTTCTATTTGCCTCTCAATCAGAAAACTTAATTGTAGCTTAGACAGCACCTTTCTTAGCTCCTCTAATAATGACTCTGTCCTTTGTTCTAGACCCTGTCTAGTGCACTTGGGCCTCATTCCTTTGTAATCATAACCTCTACTCTACCACCAATGGCTCTACTCCCAACCTGTGTGTACTGATGGTCCTCTTCCCCACTTAATGCTGTATAATTGTTCAAACCTGGTAAATGCCACTCTTAGGATCATTGGTTACTATCCTCACTCTGTCTTTTATGACCTTGTCTAAATATGATCAGAGTCGGCAAACTTGGAAGGCTTCCATAGCCTTGGCAACTCATGACGACAGCCTAGGGTGGTTACTGGCACCATAAACTAGAGTGTCAATTTGTTGGGTCAACAACAGGAGCCACTGTGCACTTGCTCCTCATGTGGGATCTCTGTCCTTAATGTGCTGTACATTTTGATTTGATGCTATAACTAGTACTCAAACAGTATGTTTCACTTTGTGTGTCTATGTGAGTGCAAACTGTTGAAACCTTTATACTAAATTGATCTTCTGTATATAAAGAGAATTGAAAATGAATCTTGAGGTGATTGGAAGGGGAGAGGGAGCGGGAGAGGGGAGGGTTGCGGGTGGGAGGGAAGTTATGGGAGGGGGAAGCCACTGTAATCCATAAGCTGTACACTGGAAATTTATATTCATTAAATAAAAGTTTAAAAAAAAATAGTAGCCATTCTAACAGGTATGAGGTGACATCTCATTGTGTTTTTGATTTGCATTTATCTGATGATTAATGATGTTGAACACTTTTTCATGTGCCTGTGGGCCATTTGTATGCCTTCTTTTGAGAGAAGCCTACTCAGGTCCTTTGCCTGTTTTTAAACTGGTTGTTAATTTTCTAACTATTGAACTGTTTGAACTTTGTATATATTTTGAATATTATTGTCTTATCATATATACGGCTTTGAAATGAATTTTCCTAAGGTGTAGCTTACCTCTTTACTCTATTAATTACTTTCTTTTCTACGTAAGATCTTTTTCATTTTTTGTAATAAGTTTGCCAATATCTTCTTTTATTATTTACAAAATATTTATGTATGTGAAAGGCAGAGTTGCAGAGAGAGAGAGAAAGAGAGACAGATCTTCCATTTGCTTTTTACCCCTCAAAATGGTTGCAAAAGGTGAGGCTGGATCATGCCAGAGCCAGGAGCCTGGAATTCCATCCAGGTGGCAGGGACCCAAGCACTCAGACTATCTGCAGCGTCCCCATGCCCACTCACAGAGAACATGATCAGAAATGGAGCATCAGGGCCTGAAACGAGAGGCTAACATTGCAGCTGGCAGCTTAACTCACTGCACCAAAAGTCAATCTCAATATTTTCTTTCACTGACTTTTCTTTTGTGATCATGTTCCCAAAATGACTTTCCAGACCAATATGGAGATTTTCCTCTATGTTTTTTCTATAAATTTTATAGTTTCTGGTTTTACATTTTAATCTCTAATAAATTGTGAGCTGACTTTTGTATAGAGTGGTAAATAAGGGTCTAATTTCATTGTTCTGCATTTGGATTTCCAGTTCTCTCAACATCATTTATGGGAGAAATTTTCCTATTACCCTGATGCGGTTTTTTTTTTGCTTTTTTTGTCAAGAATTAGTTGGTTATAAATCTATGCATTTGGGGCCAGTGCTGTGGTGCAGTGGGTTGACGCCCTGGCCTGAAGCGTTGGCATCCCACATGGGTGGTCTTTGTAATGTGATGATGGATTTTGTTACTAGTAATTTGTTGAATATTGTTGCATCTTTTTAATCAGGAATATTAGTCTAAAGTTGTTTTTTTTCCCATGTGTGTCCTTGTCTTACTCAGGATTAGGATAATAGGTCTTATTGGATGCATTTGGGAGTATTCTCTTTCTCTCTCACTCTCTTTCTTTCTTTTCTAATAGAAGCCTCTGAGGCAAATCCAAAAGAGAAAGCTCTGGGGACCCATGTTTAATATTTGTTATTACTTATTGTCTATGAGTAAATTTTGTTATTCAGTATGCAAGAATAAGAGGACAGAGAGAGAAAAACAGAGATCTATCTCCAAGGTCTACACAACTGAGTCATGAATTTTCTATTTACTCTTCTGTGATATCTTTTCTCTGCCTCATCCATTGCAATTCTTATGTTCACAATAAGTTTCATAGTAGTCTTTGTTACAAGTACTTAAATTATATCCAAATGTTAAAGAAAATGAGCTGGCACTGAAGCACAGCAGGTTAAGCCATCTCTTGAAATACCAGCATCCCATATTGGAGTGCTTGTCCAAGTCACAGTTGCTCCACTTATGATCCAGCTTCCTGCTAATGTGCCAAGGAATGCAGCAGAAGATGGTGCAAGTTCTTTGGTACCCTATTATCCATGTAAGAGACCAGGATAAAGTTCCAGGACCCTGGCTTTTGTGAGCATTTGGGTAGTGAACCAGTGGATGAAAGACCTCTCTCTTTTTTCTCCTCTCCTCTCCTCACCTTCCATCGTCTCCACTCCTCTCCCTTCCCCTCCCTTCTGCTCCCCTCCCCTCCCCTCTCCTCCCCTCTCCTCTCTTTTTTCTTCTCTTGTATTCTCTTCAAATAAATAAAATAATTTTTTAAAGAATTTCTTTTAAAGTTCATTTGCTCTTTTTTTTTAAGATTTATTTATTTATTTGAAAGTCAGAGTTACACACAGAGAGGCAGAGAGGTCTTCCATCCAATGGTTCACTCTCCAGATGGCTGCAATAGCCAGAGCTGTGCTAATCTGAAGCTGGGAGCTTCTTCATGGTCTCCCATGTGGGTGCAGGGGCCCAAGGACTTGGGCCATCCTCCACTGCCTTCCCGGGCCATAGCAGAGAGCGGAACAGGAAGTAGAGCAGCTGGGTCTCGAACCAGCCCTCACATGGGATGCCAGTACTTCAGGCCAGGGTGTTAACCCACTGCGCCACAGTGCTGGCCCCAAACTAAATCTTTTTTTAAAAAATATTCAGCTGCCTCTATTGTGAAAAGCCAAGTGTTAAGAAGTTATCATTAAAAAAATTTAAAACTACTATTTCCCCTATAAACTAAAAACCATAAAACACTGATGAAATAAATTTAGTGAGAAACAGTTAAATAGAAATATACCCCATATTGGTGGATGGAAGTATTACTTAAATGTTTATACTATCTAAATGGATCTACAGATTCAATGTAATCTCTGTCAAAATTCCAATATAATTTAAACAGAAACAGAAAATACAACCCAATAATTCATTTGACATTGCAAAATATCTCAAATATCCAAAGCAACCTTGAGCAAAAAGAACTAAGCTGAGGAATCACACTTTCTGATTTCAATCTGTAACAAAAAACACCAATCAAAAGAGCATGACAGTGGCATAAATCAGACCTATGTACCAATGAAACAACGTAGAGTCCAGAAATAATCCATGATTTTGTGATTGATTGATTATCAAGAAATATACCAAGGACACGATGGGGGAAAAAGACAGTCTTATCTAAGTGACATTGGGAAAACTATATATCCACATGCAGAATTAAATTAGAACCTCATTTTTGCATAGTATCAAAATTCAATTCAAAAGGGAGTAGAAATTTAAATATAAGACCTTAATCTGTAAAACTACTAGAAAAAAAAATCTCCAGGGCATCAATCTGGACAAACATTTTTTTTGGACATGACCCCAAAACACAGGCAGAAGTTTGACAATAGACTAATGGAATTACATCAAACCAAAAAGATTCTGCATAGCAAAAGAAACAATTAATAGAGTGAATATAGAAACTACAGGTTAGCAAAGTATATTTGTAAACTACACATCTGATAAGAGGTTGATATCCAAAAATATAAGGAACACAATTCAATATTAAGAAAATGACTAAGTTTTAAAAAAATGGTCAAAGGACCTGATTAAATATCTTTAAAAAACAGGCATTAAAACAACCAAAAGACACATGGAAAAATGCTCAACATCACTAATCATCAGGGAAATGGAAATCAAAGCCACAGTGAGATATCACCTCACATCTTTTAAAATGGCTATTATTTAAAAAGCAAAAGATAACATGTGTTGATGAGGCTTTAGAGAAAAGGGAACTCATTTACAATGTTGATAAGAATGTAATTTAGTACAGTCATTGTGTAAAACAGTATGGAGGTGCTTCAAAAACTAAAAATAGAACTATCATATGATTCATCATAGTGTAAATATTTGAAAAAATATTATATGACTATGTAATAGAGATTTTTGTACTTCTCATGTTCATTGCAACTTTCTTTACAATTGCCAATACATGGAATCAATCCATGCGTTCATCGATGGATGAATGAAGTATGAAAATGTAATATATACACACAATTGAATACTGACATTTTTATTCTGACATAAAAAATGTTGTCATTTGCAACTATGCAACTACACAGATTAACCAAAAGGATATTATGTTAAGTGAAATAAACCAGGTAGAGAAAAATCAGTATTGCATGATGGCAAGTACATGTGGAACCCTAAAATATTAAATTCATATAAACAGAGGCTGCAGGTAAGGAGGATGGGGTGATGTGGGTAAAAGCACATAAAATTTTAGTTGAACGGGAGGGATAATTTCAAGAGCTCTTGGGGTGGGTGGTGTGGTGTAGCAGATTATGCTGTGGCCTGCAGTGTCAGCATCCCATAGAGGCACTGGTTTGAGTCTGTGTACCAAATATATGATGGTGGTGTGGAAGGTCTGGAGTATTCAGAAAAATAACTATTGCTTTTACTAAGTTTGCATCTTGGCAAAGTAAGGAGACAGACACACACAAAGTGGGAGGCGGAAGTGGGGGGAGGACGAAAGCTAGAGAAAGACTAAACTGTAAACACTTGAAAGGCCCATTTTCTTTTTTTTTTTTTTAAAGATTTATTTATTTATTTGAAAGTCAGAGAGAGAGAGAGAGAGAGAGAGAGAGAGAGAGGTCGGTCTTCCATACACTGGTTCACTCCTCTGATGGCTGCAATGGCTGGAGCTGAGCCGATCAGAAGCCAGGAGCCAGGAGCTTCTTCTGGTTCTCCCATGTGGGTGCAGGGGCCCAAGGACTTGGGCCATCTTCTACTGCTTTCCCAGGCCATAGCAGAGAGCTGGATCGGAAGAGGAGCAGCCGGGACTAGAACCTGCACCCATGTGGGATGCCAGTGCTTCAGGCCAGAGTGTCAACCCACTGCACCACAGCACCGGCCCCAGGCCTATTTTCAATATCAAAAATTATTAGTGTTTGTGTGAGGAGTGTGGGTACATTTTGGATCAGAAATAAGTTCCTTTGGAGACATTTCTTTGGCTTTCTAGACTACAAGAAATGATGAGGATGAAAAGATGCTGATGTAAGTAGTGGCTCTGGCTCTGAAGGGGCCTTCACAGCTGGTGGGTAAAGATGATCAATAAGGGTCTTGCCTTACATCTCAGTGTACCCGGATCGGAATGCACACTGGTATATGCAACAGAAACTAATCTCAGAAACCTTCTTTACTTGTCACTGGTGATGCCTCATATCTTTGCTCAGTTGTCACATCAGTGACACTGTCCCTAATCTTCCTGATTTGGTCAAATTATCCAATTATATGCTGTCATAACTTCCTATATCTCTTACTTGTAGCACTTATCACATTTGCTAATTTGCATTATTACTAACATTATTGTTGGCATTACATATCACTCGCACTTGTCTGCCAGCTCCATGAGAACCAGTGTTTTGCTTTTATGTCTCTTACTTACTCCCTTCTTTTGGTCCTCAATTCTTTTCTGTCCTTTCCTATCTTCCTTCCCTTTTTTTCCTATTTTTCCTTATTTCCAGCTAGCACCATTTTTGATACATAGTAGAAAGTTAATAATGCCTTTTGAAAGGAAAAATGCTTGTGAGATATATTTGATTCCCTTCTATCAAATCTCTAGAAATGTAACAGAGACTGTACCCACAAAGAATTATGAAGTCAAATAAAGAGCTGGAACATGTATAATAATAAGCTAGGTAAAATGAGCTTCTTTGTAGATGTAGATTGTATTGTGATTATAAATATCAGCGATTTGTCAGCCTGATGAGTTTTAATTACTAGTGTTTTTGATTTTTTTTTTTTTTTTGCAAACATCAGTTCCAGGTTCATGCTTTTCTGTAATGGAGATACAGGATAGAGCATACTAATTTCAACTGGAAAAGAAATCTGATTTGTATCTACCTCAGTCAGCACAACCTGTTGTCAAGCATAAAGTAACTGCATTTTGAAGTCCCATCCAGTTATCAATCTGTCTGATATTGAAATATACATAAGATGTTTCAGAAGATAGGGATGGATAAAGATTTGAGTTTATTTTTACACATGTCCAAGATACATGGTTGAGGCAATTTTGCCATAAATCATAAAATCTAGGAGTAAAATACAGGCCCATTGAGAATTTCTACATTCCTTCTCCTTTGGTTTAATCTAATTCTTTTCTGTACTACTTCTTGCTATTTTCTCTCCTACCCAGGACAAACTCATCTTTAAGTTGAGCTTCTCAATTATTTTGCAAATAGATTATTTTTCTCCCACAGAAAAAGGAAAAGCCATCCTCTGTCATCCTTTGTGATCAGAGGTTTTTTTTTCTTTGAACGAAGACTTTGCTGAGAAAACAAGACAGCTAAGGAAAAGAAAATCTGCTGTGGGACAAAAAGGATAGAGGAGAGGTTTTGAACTTCTGTGAGAGGAACTGAATCAATGTAAGGTCAAATAAAAACAGAAGCCTTATTCCTCCTGCAGACTAAGGGATAAAAATCAGTGTAATTGGGGCCGGCGCTGTGGTGTAGCGGGTAAGGGCACTGCCTGCATACCAGCATCCCATATGGGCGCTGGTTCGAGTCCCTACTGCTACACTTCTGATTCATCTCTGCTATAGCCTGGGAAAGCAGTAGAAGACAGCCCCTTCACCTGTGGGGAAGACCTGGAAGAAGCTCCTGACTCCTGGTTTTGGATCAGTACAGTTCCAGCCATTGTGGCCATCTGGGGAGTGAACCAGCAGATGGAAGACCTCTCTCTTTCTCTCTCTCTGCCTCTCTGTAACTCTGCCTTTCAAATAAATAAACAAAACTAAAAAAAAATGCAATCTTAATTTCTTTGCTCTCTAAACTTCCTTGAAATAAAAAATATGCATTCTGTTTCAGGTATTCATTTTATTGACTTACTTAATTTCCATTGCTATTTTGATAAGGAGTATGTTTACTTCAGAATTAAGCTGGAGTCTATCCCCTTTCCACATTGCTCTTTATGAAGTTGAATATCAATATCAGTCATAGGTTTCTGAGTTTTCATAACAATATAAAATTCTTGTCATCCAGACAAGTTACTTTATCTGTACTCCTAAGAACTTGATATGTATGGTCTCATCCTTGCCTAATTAGGTAATGTTTTAGATGTAAGTACAGATACTATGAAATGAAAGAAAATATATAAAAGTTTCCACTGTTTAAAATAGCTTTATTTTGCAGGTAATTATAATTCATTAAATTAAAAAATACTCCAATGATTGTCAGTTTTTCTTTTGTCTGATATATACATAGTTTCATGGATCTTTTTCTCAGCCATATTCTCATATAAATACAAACTGCTTCTCACTGGAGCTTCAGAGGGGCCAACTGATAATTTTGCCCAACTGCTGAATTTCTCCAATATGGTAGTCAAAATATGTAAAGAATTAAAAAGGGAGAAAGAATACAGAGGTAAGCAATAATTTACAATGTACAGCTCCGAATTTCTCTGATTTTCTTTAAATCGGTAATCTGGTTATCAAAAGATATAGCACAACTCAATACGATTGCCTTCAGGTGTAGAGCAATTAATCATACTTAATAAAATATCTTCATTAATCAAAAATGTTTTTGTGTCCTTGGCAACTCCACTGTTAAATGCTCATGAGGGAGGCTGCTTTATAGGCACGAACAAGTCAGAGAATGGGACTCTGGAAGTGTTCACAAAGTACATTGGTAGCTGACCTCTTCCTAGAGACTGACCTTCAGCCCACTATCTTTAATACCATTTTTTTTCTGGCTCCAGGACTGAAAGACTGCTGTGGCTGACAAGAAATTCCTTGGAAAATTATTCTGTCATCTTACATGATTTCTAGAAACTAAGGTGATCCCAATTTCCCATTGAAAATTGGGCTTACGAATCAAGTAAAAGATGTATTGATCTATTTTCAAGAAATAGAGTTACTGTAAGAATATATTGTAATTTAGGTGATTGTTTTGATGAGATAAGGGTGATATTCTTCATTTCAAATAGCTTGGAAAGTTCAGAATGATCTTAATATCAGTAATGCTTTTCTGTTCATCTGAATAAAATGCATTCAATGAACACATAACAAATGGGACACATGACACTTTGTCTGTGATACCTTGTCCAATTCTTACCAACCACAGAGGACATTTTACAACTTCCATTCTACTCTTGGTTTTATAAGGAATGTTTCATATAGAGAGATAAGAAATTAACTTTTCCCAATAATTAATCAGTTTTAAGGGCCGCTTTTACTGAGTACCTACCATGAGAAGTGGTATCCTTTAATACATGCTATTCTGAAGAAATTCTGAGTCCTGTTTTACACCTGAAAAAAAAATGAGGCTTTGATAGGTTGAGAGCCTCGTCTACTGTCACATTTCTACTTGTGAATTGAGGATGTGAAACCAGATTGGATTGTTTTAACAACCTGAGTAGTTCTTGCTATGCCTTAATGTCTTCATAAAAGGCTTAATTTTGTCCTGTTTGCAGAAAAATGAACTAACTTAGGTTATAAGTAATATTGTTGGATTTTATTGAACATCAGTGGCAATTAGGAAAGGCAGAAAGAACTTAAATAAGAATGGAGCTGAGTACAAAGGGATTGAGAGGTAGGGAGGGGGGAAAGAGAAGAAAAAGTACATGAGGGCAATTATCACTAAAAGTTATTTCAGGGGCACCTGAGATAGCTGATAAACTGATTTCCCAATATGCCTTCAAGTCCTAAAATTCTGTGGTGTCTTTTTGTTCCACGGAACACTAGCACAACAGATGGGCTAAATTTCTAATAGAGAACTCGCCTCATTGCCTATACTATAACATGTATCCATTTTGCATTTCAAAAAGAACGGCAGTGTACAGAATGAGGAAAACTTACCAAAAAGCTGCAAACGTGTTTTACCTAAGGCATTTGGTGACCCATCAGTAACCCTCTAATGGGGAAAGTTAACTTCTCACACCTGGACAAGTCTCCAGTGGAATGAAAATTTCCCTCCAACGATGATAGGGTTGCACTGATTATCTGAATCGCTGATAGAGATAAGAGTTAGTGGAACAAAATCTTTCAAAACAATTCCCTCTCCAGTTCTTCATGTTAAAATAAAATGACTCACACAGTGACAGCCAATCTCTGTTGGAAAGCAGGCCACACATTTTTGAAATCAGTAAGTGGCCCTGCAGCCAGCACACAATCCTCCCCTGCAACAAGTTCAGGTGGAACTATTCTTAAACCACAACTAGGAGACCAGGAGTCAGGATTCTTACGCAAAGGTGGAGCACATCCCCCTGAGCAAGCTCTCTGAGCCTCAATACCGAATGGTATTGTTTGGTCTCTAATAAGGAGGCTGAATCTGATCTGACCTAAATAGCAGAGATAAGAACTTTTTTTCTTTTCAAGTAGAAAAATAAACCCCCCCTTGGTAACAAAGCAAAGAATAGAAAGATGAGAGGGAAAAGCCTTCTTCCCCGCTTTACTCAACAAATCAGCTTTACTTTCTGAGATGCCCAAAATGCCTACAGCAGTGGGTTTCAAACTGTAGCTCATATTGGAATTAACTAGCAGTACCTGCTAATTCTGTGGTTAGTATCAGAATCATCTTGGCAATATCTCAGAAACTAGTAGAGGGATGGTGAGGCTACTGAATCTGCATTTTAATCATGTTTTCTAGGTAATTCTGAGCTAGGCACTCTGAATACCATACTCTGGAAACATTGTCCTACAAAAGAAAATAATTCACCATGGATTTTTTTAAGATGTCAAATCTCCCCAATCAATAAATCTAAAATATTAAAGAGAATCATTTTACTCAACAAATTCATTTTATTTCCATAAGTAATTTTCCTGAGAATGGAACTTGTGACAGTTTATTTTTTAGAAATGTAGACCTGACTACTTGCAGCTTATAAATAAGGATTAAAGAGCTCCATTGGACAGCATGATTATCATTGAACCTGTAGCATAAGGTCATTGCACAAGCTTAATTTTTCCTCAATATTATATGCAATTTATGCTTAGTTTATCACCAGCTTTTATGAGTGCCCACCATGATGGGCTGTAACCTATTGCTAGAATTCTGTAAAGCTTTGAGTGTGTCTAGTAAAACTGAACCAGGAGGACTTCTCATACGTCCTCAGGAAAGAATACCACATTGATGAAAGAGGGATAAATTCAACTCCACAAGAAAGAATTCCTGCTAGGCCTCTCTTAGGTGTCTTGTATTTTCTTGCCAATGTTAAGGGATAAACTGAGACATAAACAAAGTACAAAATGGAGGCTTTTGCCACTGTTCAAGGCATGATTTCTTTGGAATAACCCAGTTTTACTATATAGCATTGATGCTAAATATGGGAATGGATTATTTGGCTTATAAGGCATAAATAGAACATAACTATAATTATTCAGGGGAGATGCAATATTTAAGAACTACATACTGTCTCTCAGTGAGTCCACCACAGCCAGCTTCCCTCTCACATTGGAACAGATTGCTGCGTCTTCCGCTGAGCACCAGATGAAATAGTTGGATTACATTTATGGACCATACTGCATGAAAAAAACATATTGTAAAAAATAAGAAACACACTGAGCATGGTAATATGTTTGCACTGTGAGAGGTATGTTGAAACAGCCTAAATTACAGGATAGCAGAGTCACATGTATCATCTCACAATCACTCCAAGGCATATGATCATTGAGTAGAATGGGCAGCAGAACTGTTCATTCAACTTAAAGTATTCTCTAAGCCCCAGTCTGCAACAAGGAACTATATAATTGCATTTGTCCAAGTCAAGTGTATAAAAGATGCACCTGCAATGTAAATATAAGGTTGTAAATTGAAGGCCTCCTATACTAATAAAATATTATCTCATAATTATACACAATATACATTTTTATTTATCCTTGTAAAGTAGGTTTGAGGTAAGAAGTACAGGGATAATCATAATAGGAAAGTTCTTCACTAGGGGGTCTCTAGTAAGGTCCTGTATGCAAGATATTGCCAATTTGTTCCTTTCTAAGGTATATGAAAGAATTTAATTAATGATTGATAAAGACATTTATGATATGATTGGATGAGCTAACCTATGATTCAGTCAATGTATAAAAACACTTAAATAGCCTCAAATAATGAGATGAATCTAATAGACTGGAACAAAAACAAAATATAATGCTTTGTCTTAAAAATCCAGCAGAGAGGCATGACTTTCAGAATGATGGAGTGAGAACTTCTGGAAATCTACTGCTCCATAAAAACCATGAAGATATTGATAGCCTCATAAAAGTCAACATTTTCAGAAATTGAGGAATTAAACAAAGTCTTACAATAAACGAAAGTTTGTACAAAAAAAACTACTGAACATCAGTAAAAACAGAATGGTTTTTGGCATTGTTAACTTGACTTACTCACATGTACCTCCAAACAGCTCCACAGTAGCAATGAAAAATAGTCTTTCAGTCAACAGGGGCAAGGGAGACAGAGTTTAAGGTTCCTGAAAACTCCAATCCCCAGAGCATTTTCAAAATTTGACCTGTCTGGAAGCTCCCTGCAAAAGCTATTCACAGGGTGTTCTTGTTATTTGATGTGGCTCAGTGCTTATTCCCTGGAAATATCCTTATCCTAAGGGTGCTTTTTTTGAAAATAAGCAGCTGCAATTGTTTACTGTTTCAGCTGACTGAAGTCATGATATTAGCTGGGACAAATAAGAAGCCAGCCAATTATTCAAAAGAAGGACATGGCAACAAGGTGTTAATGGAGGTTTTGAAAAACTCTCATATTTTGCTGAGGACCTAGAAGGCTATGAACATTGGCAGATCTGTTTCCATGCCAAGGAAAGACACAAGAGGGCTTCAATATCTCACCCCTGACTGATCTTGAGGCCTCACATAGGCATGAAATGAAGGTTAAAACATTCTGGAAGTTGCTTGTTGGAGAGGTGAAGACAAACTAAAACAGGAACATAGAGTCCCTTAGCAAGGTATATTAGACCAATTGATTCAAGGTCTCTGAAAAAAATTCCAGACTAACCCTTTAGTGAATATTTACCTAACTGACCAGACTTCAATGGCCTCAGACTTTAGGGAATGTAGAGTTGCTACATCATATCACATAAAATATAAAGGCTTTTTACAAAAATAATTTTAAGACACAGAAAGAAATTTGTAATAAAGTCAATAGAAACTGTCACCAAAGGTATCCAGATGATGGATTTACTAGACAATTACTTTAAATTTTATGTCATAAATATCTTCAAAAAAGGAATAAAATCATGTCTAAAGAATTAAATGGGGGTCGGTGCTGTGGCGCAGCAGGTTAAAGCCCTGGCCTGAAGCACTGGCATCCCACATGGGCCATTTGGAGAGTGAACAAGCAGATGGAAGACCTCATTCTCTCTCTGTCTGTACCTCTCTCTGTAACTCTGTCTTTCAAATAAATAAAAATAAATCTTAAAAACAAGATTTAAATGGAGGTAAGAGAATAAGTTCTCATCAAATAGAGAATTTCAATAAAGAGATAATTTTTTTTTTAAAAATGTAAACTCTAAAATGTCAATGGAGTGCCAACTGGTAAAATAGGAAGTCACAACCCTCATTCCCCCACAGAAACAACTTAACAGTGACATATGGATAAAGAAGTATCTTTATGAGACATCCAGAATCCAGTTAAGATTGTAATACCCCACACAATGGAAGAGTAATTTCACTTTTCCTGTATCAGTCCCAGCTATAAGCTAGTAAAGCTCAGTACCAAAAGTCATCACTACAGCACATGACTTCCCCCTCAGGGTAAAGAGAATGAAAAATGTATTCCACATCCTCTGCCTTTAGGTTTCCCATGGAGCGGATTTTCCCCTGGCCTTACCTGGAACACAGACAGAGCTAGCATAGTTAGAATGACTTGGGAGTCTAAGAAGAAAGAAATGGAGCAGGTGGCTTTCTGTCACTGGCCTAACACTGAAATTGGGAGAAGACACACGACTTTAAGCTGAGAGTTGGAGACATTTCCCTGTGAGAGCCAGTCTATAAAGACTGAGAGAGGTGGTTGTGCCTTCAAATTGCCCAAACACAGATATAAATCTATAAGGAAGAGAAAACATGGCCAATGAAAGGTCCAAAATAAGTCTCCAAAACCAACGTTAAAAAACAATGATATATAAGGTACCAAAAATCAAAATAATCATTTTAAAGAACTTCACTGGGTAATAAGAGAACACAAAAGAAAATAATTCATAAATAATATGAGAATATCAACACAGAGTTAGAAACTAATATATTTAAACTTGTATAAATATATATAACAGAAATTTTGTAGCTGCAGAATACAATAAATTTTAAAATTCACTAGAGAAATTAAACAGCACATTTGATCATCAAGGAAAAGAAAGAATCAGTGAACTTAATGATAGGTTTTAAAACCACACAGAAAAACAAAAATCAGAAGGAATAGAAAAAAGAAAATCTAAAAGGACTTATGGGACACTGTGAAGTGAAGGTATATAAGCATTATTAAAGCCTCACAAGAAGAAGAGAGAAGGAAAGGGGAAAAAGTTTATATGAATAAATAACGTCTAAACATTTTGAGATTTGATTACTGTTTATAGCCCTTGTCTATACTCTTGAGAAACAGTGTTTTTTTTTTACTTACTACTTGTTGAATTATTTATTTAGTAGAGGGTTAAGCTTATGATTATAAAGTAAATGGAAAATAGAAAAAAAGTCAGAATTAGAGGGAAGTGGAAATCCAGATTCAAAAGTCCAAAGATCTCTGAATGGGAAGATCTAAAGTCTACATTGAGATACACTGTAATCAAATTGTTGAAACTCAATGACAAGAAGAGAAAGATGAAAGCAGCAAACAAAAGTGAGTTGGCAGGGCCAGTGTAGTGGGTAAAGCCGCCGCCTGCAGTGCCAGCATCCCACATGGGTGCCAGTTCAAGTCCCGGCTGCTCTACTTCCAATCCAGCTCTCTGCTATGGCCTGGGAGAGCAGCAGAAGATGGCCCAAGTCTTTGTTCTTCTGAACCCATGTAGGAGACCTGGAAGAAGCTCCTGGCTCTTGGCTTTGGATAGGCCCAGCTCCGGCCATTGGTTGTGACCATTTGGGGAGTGAATCAGTGGATGGAAGACCTCTCTCTCTCTCTCTCTCTCTCTCTGTAACTGCCTTTCAAATAAATGAATCTTAAAAAAAAAGTGAGCTGGCATGTACAAGGAAGCCTCCAGTAGATTATCAAGAGATTTCACAAGAGAAACTTGCAGTGTAGAACTAAAATGTAATTATATAGTCAAAGTGTTCTCAGAATAAAACTGCTAAATGAGAATAAATACCCAGAAAACTTGTTCTTCGAAAAGGAAGGAAAAACTTAAAAAAAAAAAACATTGCTAAATGGCAACACAAAATCTTGCAAAAATATAAATCTCACTGGTAAAGCTAAATACAAGAAAATATAATATATAATGTATAGTAATATAATGTAATTATATAAAATATTGTATATAATAAAATAAGAGTGATGTTTATATCACTTTTGCTTCTCATGTAAAAGGCAAAAGACAAAGTACTAAAAATAAATATCACTAAAATATTAGTATATGTGCAATACAAAATGTAAATATGACATTGATAATATATAGTATGTTCTTGTGTGGGAGTTAAAAATTATAAATTATTTGTGATTAATTCAAGTTGTTATAATGCAGACATATCCATTACAGACTTAAAAAGGATTTATTTTATCATCTTATGCTATATTTGATGCAAGTCTCATTGTAGCCAAAATGAAAATACACATATCACTCAATAAGTCAACAAAACACAAAATAAGAGAGCAAGAAAAAAGAGCCATAAAACAAACAAAACCATTTTAAAAAATGGTAATAGTAAGTCCTTCCTTATCAATAATTACACATAAATGAATCCGACTCCACAATTAAGACCTATGGTAGCTGAATGAATACGAAATCTTAAGCTCCATAGCAAGTCCTGTGGTGTAGCAGGTTAAGCCACAGCTTGGGACACCTGCATCTAATATTGGAGTGCCAGTTTGAGTCCTGGCTACTCCGCTTCCAGTCCAGCTCACTGCTAATGTGCCTGGTAAGCAGTAAGTACTTGAGTTTCTGTCATCCATGTGGGAGGTTCTGGCCTCTGTCTTCAGCCTGGCTCAGCCCTGGCTATTGTAGCTATTTGAGGAGTAAAATATCTGATGAAAGATCTGTGTGTATGTGTATGTGTATGTGTGTCACTCTGCATTTCAAATAAATAAATACTTTTTAAAAAAAAACACATAAAAGCTAACTGTAGGCTGTCTATAACTGATATGTTAGATTTAAGGGAGCACAAAAACTGAAAGTAAGGCATGGGAAAAGATAATTCATGTAAATGACAACAAAGAACTGTGGTTGCTATGCTTATTTAAGAACAAATCAGCTTTAAATAAAAACTATCACAATTGACAAGAAAGGATATTATATATAAAGTTAAAAGAATTACTTCATCAGAGATGTTAACAATTACAAATATATATATATATATACACTATGTATATATATATATACACACACACACTCAACATCAGGGCACCTAAATATATATACCAAACACTGACAGAACTTGTAAGAGAAATAGACAGCAATATAATAATCGTTGGAAACTCAATACCCTACTTACAATAATGGATAAAAAGAATATAGACAGAAAATCAATAAGGAATGTGTAGAGTAGAACAACCCTATATGAACCTAATAGGCAAATTAGAAAATTTCATTCAAAAACAGCAGAATGCATATCCTTCTCAAGTACACATAGACCATTCTATGAAGAGGTCACACATTGGTCACAAAGCAAATCTATAAAATTTAACAAGATTGAAATGATACTAAGTAAATTTTTACCACAATAAAATTAAACTGAAATGAACAACAGAAGGAAACTGGAAAATTCACATACATGTGGCAATGCAGCAACACACTCTTGAACAACCAATAGGTGAACACACAAAAAAATACAACTTAGAAAATATATTGAGACAGGTAAAAATGAGTCACAACATGCCAAAACTTAAGAGATGTGAAAAAGTAAAACAAACATGTTTATAGCAATAAGATTAAATTATAAAAGATCTCAGATAAACAAGCTAACTTTACTAACTTAGTGAACTAGAAAAAGAACAAACTAAGCAGAAGTTTAGAAGAAACAAGGAATGACAAAGAACAAATAAACAAACTAGAAAATGGAAAAATAATAGATAAAAATCAACCAAAGTAGGATTGGATTTTTTTGAAAATATCAACAAAATTGACAAAATTTCAGCTACATGAATTTTAAAAAGAGAGAAGATTCAGATAAATAAATCCAGAAACAAAGAGAAAACATTACAACTAATACCATAGAAATAAAAAGAATTCTAAGACACTAATATAAAGGGCCGGGGATGGGGGAGGTTTGGTGAAGCAGATAAGCCACCATATGTGCCTCATATCAAGTGCCTGGGTTTGAGTCTTGGCTGTACTTCTGTTTCCAGCTTCTTGCTAATGCATGCTGTGGTAGGCAGTAGGTGATTAGATTAGTCAGATTTTTATTATTTTTAAAAAGATTTATTTTATTTATTTGAAAGGCAAAATTAGAGAGAGAGAGAACAAGAGAGGGAAAGAGAGAGAATCTTTCATCACTGGTTCACTCCCCAAATGGCCACAACAGCTGGTACAAGACCAGGCCAAAGCCAACAGCCCAGAGTTTCATCCGGGTCTCTCATGTGGGTGCAGCAGCCCAACCACTTGGACCATCTTCTGCTGCTTCCCCAGGCACATTAGCAGGGAGCAGGATTGGAAGTGGGGCAGCTGGGACTCAAAGGATGCTGTCATTGCAGGCAGTGACTTACCCTGTTCTGACACAATGCCAACCCCGGCTTTTCATTAGTTTAAGTAAAATATGTGAGAGAAGTTTGTTATGAAGGAAGAGGTTTATTTCGCCTTGCAGTTTGGAGCTCATCATTCAGAACAGGCAATCTGGCATTTGATGGAGACTGGCGATGGTGGAACATATAGAGGAATGCCCATATGGCGAACCAGGAACCAGAGCCAGAAGCTAGGCAGAACTTGACTTAAATAGCCAATCCTCTCCTGAGAACTGCCTTCTGAGGCTAAGCCCCCAGTGACCTCAAGAACTCCCACTAGGCCCAATTCTCAGATGACATAGTTAAATCAAATTTCCATCCTTAATCCATCTACCTCTAACATAAGATTTTACAGTTTAAACATCTGCATGAGTTTGGCGGAGCCAATTCCTGCTCAATCCATAACGTGATAGATCAAATACCTAGATTCCTACCACCCATCCAGGAGATTCTGATTGAATTCCTGGCTTTGGACTTGCCTAGCTACAGCTAGTGCAAGTATTTGGAGAGTGAATTAGCTGATGAAGATCTTACTCTCTGTCTTTCAAATAAAAAAATTTTAAAAGGAGACTACCTTCAACAATTATATACCAACAAATTGAATGACCTAGAAGAAAAGGAAGAATTTTAAAGCATAGAAACTACTAATACTGAGTCATAAATAAATAGAAAATGTGAACAAAAAAATGTTAGGAAAGTGATTGAATCAGTAATCACAAACTTCTCAACAAAGAAAAGCCAACAATTAAATGGCCTTTCTGGAGAATTTTTCTATATACTTAAAGAAGAAATAATACTAATCCTTCTTTAGTGCTTCCTAAGAATTGAAGGGGGGCACTTTCAAACTCACTTTACAGTATTATAAGGCCAGAATTACACTGATACCAAAGTCAGACAAAAACTCTTTAAGAAAACTACCAGCTAATACCCCTGATATATATAGGTGCAAAACTTCTTGACAAAATAAACTAAAGTCAATGGCACATGAAAATAATCACACATCATTTTTCTTAATTTCCTTTTTATGGTGTTAATTATTAGTTTATAGAAGTGCTACTGATTTTTGTATGCTCATTTTCTTTTATATTATTTATTTATATAAAGGAAATAGATTTCATGTATTTCATATATACAGTTTTAAGAAAATAATGATACTTCACACTATCCCTCACTCCCAACCACCCTCCTCCTTCCTTATTTTTCTTTTAATTTTTGCAATGACATAATTTCAGTTTACTTTATAACCACAAGGTTAAAACTCCACTAAATAAAGAATTCAACAAGTAGTAAGTAGGAAAACCACTGTTCCTCAGGAGTTTAAACAGGGCTGTAAATAATAATTAAATTGCAATTTTACTCATATATCTCTTTTTAAATATCCATATGTTGATTACCACAAATCAGGGAAAATATACAATATTTGTCTCTGGGGGGCTGGTTTATTTTACTAAGCATAGCTATCTCCAATTTTATTCATTGTACCAGAGCCATGATTTCAATCTAGGTACTCTGATATGGGATGTGAGCCTTCTAACTAGTGGCTTAACTACTAGGTCAAATGCCCACCTTGGAACAGAATTTTAAGAATGAAGTTTTTGAATCAGTTGTGAGGTTTGTGAACTGGCTTTCTAATATGATGGATTTAAAGATGCGAATGTCTCTATTTCCAGTAGCAAAGGGAGCATGGGTAGTTCATGTGTGAGCTTTTTATGGAGATAGGTAAAACATCTGCATTGGACACTTCTAATCAGCCACGTAAAGAAGCAAGGAGCCAATTGATTCTGTATGTGATACTTTGGAAAACTTTTGGAAAGCTAATAAAAATAAAGACATGGTTTGCTCTTAATATCTCTGAATGAAGTAGTGAAAGAAAAGGATAAGCTCAGGCATTTTAATTCCCAGCTCAAGGACAACATAATTAAGAGTTTCTAGGTAAGCTCTATTCTGAAGGAGGGCCTTATCACTGGTTGCTGTAGGGTTAAAATAGCTGAAAATGAAATGCAGAAATTTATCTCTGGCTGAATTTTAACACAAATTGAACCTCTATCTTTGCATGTTTTATTCTATTAAATTGAGGGCATTACAATCATTCCTTGCTTATCAACATGATAGAAATGTGTCACCACTGTACAAATATAACACAGATATGGTGTCACTAGGAGATATTATCTTATTCAGTCCATGATAGACCAGAATGTTGCTAATGAGGCACATCATTGTAACAGAAAAGAATGGAATCCTGTAATTTGGGATGGGAATGTGTGGGAAGATTCAAATAGAGCAGGGGATTTTGAGACCCCGAATTCTAACTGGTTTTCTTTGTTAATGGAAGAGGTTTCCCACTCCAAGTGGATACAGCCTCTCCACTGCCAGTGGAATTGGCTTCCTCATCTTCAGCAAAACAGACCTATTCAACCTTAATAAAAGTGGTAGTACCACCTCCAGTGACAGCAGGCTCCTCAACCACAGTGGTGCTGGTCTTTCTAGCTTGATCTCAGGGGATTAACGCTGTATTGCCTGAGGAAATGTTAGGGCCCCCACCCGCCACCTCGAGGCAGTTTCTATGGGAGACAAAGCTCATTCTCCTCAGGATCCACCACCACCACTCTATTTACTTCTAGACCTATGACTAGACCAAAGTCCTACAAGGACCCTAATGCTGAGGTACAAGCTGTGACCCAGGAAGAAGTGTGCTGTACTTCAAAAGAGGTACTCCATTGTTTTTAATTTTTTTTTCTTTTTTTTTTAAACTTTTATTTAATGAATATAAATTTCCAGTGTACAGCTTATGGATTACAATGGCTCCCCCCCCCCATAACTTCCCTCCCACCCACAACCCTCCCCTCTCCCGCTCCCTCTCCCCTTCCATTTGCATCAAGATTCACTTTCAATTCTCTTTATATACAGAAGATCAATTTAGTATAAAGATTTCAACAGTTTGCACCCACATAGAAACACAAAGTGAAACATACTGTTTGAGTACTAGTTACAGCATTAAATCACAATGTACAGCACATTAAGGACAGAGATCCCACCTGAGGAGCAAGTGCACAGTGGCTCCTGTTGTTGACCCAACAAATTGACACTCTAGTTTATGGCGCCAGTAACCATCCTAGGCTGTCGTCATGAGTTGCCAAGGCTATGGAAGCCTTCCAAGTTTGCCGACTCTGATCATATTTAGACAAGGTCATAAAAGACAGAGTGAGGATAGTAACCAATGATCCTAAGAGTGGCATTTACCAGGTTTGAACAATTATACAGCATTAAGTGGGGAAGAGGACCATCAGTACACACATGTTGGGATTACATTGTTTTTAATTTAAACAAACAGAAATCCTATGAACACGTGGAAACGGATATTGTTGGTATAGGATAATGGCGGGCAGATCTGGCTAAATATGATTTTTCTATTTTTATTTATTTGAAAAGGGGGTTGGGGAGAGAGAGAGAGAGAGAGAGAGAGAGAGAGCTCTCTTCCACTGGTTCACTCTACAAATGCCCATAATGCCTGAGGGTGGGATGGGGCTAGTCAGGAGCCAGGAATGCAATACAGGTCTCCAACATTAGGTTGGCAAAAATTCAATCACTTGAGCCATCACGGCTGCCTCTCAGAGTCTGTATTAACAGTAAGCTGGATTCAGGGGCCAGAACTGGAAATCAAATCCAGGCACTCTGCTGTAGGATGCAAGTATGTTCGCTGCTAGGCATTGGATAGTTAATCGTGACTGTTCTTGGAAGTGAAAAAGATAGAAAACTTACTAAATTCTTATTTGATCTCTATAAGCAGAAAAGTTTCAGGTCAAGTGAACAAAAGTCTAACCTGAATCATAAAAACAGTCATGGATCCTCAATCAATTCCTATACTTGAGCCAGTTTCTAGCCTCAGAACCCCTTGAATGAAGGGCAGACTGGGGCCCCTTGAGGAATGACCCTAGTGCACTACTGAAAATTTATACTGTTAATCTTTCTTTCAGCCTTCCTCAAAAGTACCTACAATCTTTTACCAGGTTACCTGTACACTGGAGAAAAAGAAATAATCAGAACTTTCAGTAACTGCTAGACTTTGGCTCTGAACTGACACTAATTCCAGGAGACCCAAAACATCATTGTTGGTCTCCAATCAAAGTAGGAATTTGTGAAGGTTCAATGTTCAAGGGAGCTTAGGGCAAGTCTATCTCACAGTGGGTCCTGAATCTACTCTATAAATATTTTCCCAATCCTAGAATGCATAATAAAAATGGATATACTTCCCAGTTAGGAGAATCTCATTTTGGCTCCAATCAATGGAATTAAGGATATTACAATGGGAAAGACCAAATGTAAGTCAACAGAATTGCCTACCAAGGCCAACAATGATTTAAAAGCAATACTGCATCCTTCAAAGGATTGCAGAAATTAGTGCCATCATTAAGGACTTGAAAGATGCAAGGGTAGTGATTCCCATCACATCTCCATTCAACTTTTTTATTTGACCTGTGAAGAAGACCTTGCAGAATGACAGCAAATTATCATAAATGTAACCAAATGGTGACTTAAACTAATACACCCTCCTGGTACCTTATATATAGTACTGATCTAACAAAGGCCTTATTCTCCACCCTTGCCCACAAGGCTTACAACAACGAGTTTGCTTTCAGTTGACTTGGTTAACAATACCCTTCACTGTCTTACCTCAGAAATATACATTAGCCAATGTCACAATTCAGTTTTTAAGGATCTTAGTCACCTTTCTCTTCCACAAGATGTAACACTGGTCTATTATATTGGTGACATTATGCTGATTGGACCTAGGGAGTGAGAAAGTAACAACCACCCTAAGATATTCGTGTGTCAGAGGTTAAAAAATAAATCTGATGAAAATTAAGTGGCTTTCTACATTAGAGAAATTTCTAGGAGTCCAAATGTGTTTGACATGACCAGATAGTCCTTCTAAGGTCAAAGATAACCACTTCTACAACTCTTCTACAACCAAGAAAGAGGCATAGTGCCTATTGGGCCTATTTAGAATCTGGAGGCAAAATATTGTTTATTTGGGCATATTTCTCTTGTTCATTTACCAAATGACCTGAAAAGCTAATCGTGTTGAGATATGCCCAGGATAATAGAAGGCTCTGCACAGGTCCAGGCTGTTGTGAAAGCTGTTTTGCTATTTGGATCAGATGATCCCCTTGATCCAAAGGGAATTGAAGTGTGTATGGAAGGTATGGATACTGTTTGAAGACTTTGGCAAGCCCCTGAAGTTGAATCAAAGTACAGGCCTTTAGGATTTTAGAGCAAGGCCCTGCCATGATTCACACATGATTATATTCCTATTGAAAGGTAACTATTGATCTGCTACTGAGCCTTAGTAGAAACTGAACTACTGACCCTGGGCTCCATGTTACTATGTGACTTGAGATTCCCATCATGAACTATGTATTATCTGATTTATGAATTTATAAAGTTGGGTGTGCACCTCAACATTCAGCCATCAAATGGAAACTATATTTACATGATCAGACCTAAGCAGGTCCTGAAGGCTCAAGTACTTTACATAAAGAAGTTGCCCAATGCCCTTGGCCAACACTCTGCTATTCTGCTTTTATTCTCCTAGTCTGCACGTGTGGCCTCCTGAGGAGTTTCCTATGACCAATTACCAAAGGGGGAGAAGAGAAGCCTGATTTACAGATGGTTCTGTATATAATATGTGGGATTTGAGAGTGGGCAATTGTATCACTACAGTTCCTCTCTGGTACATCCCTGAAAGACAATGGTAAAGAAACACTCTCCTAGCATGTGGCATTTCAGTCACTGTACATGGTAGTGTACCGAGCTTTGAAGGATAAATGACAAGACATGTTATTATAACCAATTCATAGTTATTATAACCAATTGCTATAGTCAATGAATTGGCTGGATTGTGAAGGACATGGAAGGAACATTGGTGAAAATTTGTCACAAAGAAATTTAGGTTGAAATTATCTGGAAAAACCTCTCTGAATGGGCAGACACGTGAATGTATGCATGTATCATGTGAATGCTCATCAAAATATGAGGAGCAAGATTTGAATAATCAAGTGAACAAGCTAACCAGTTCTATGGATATGAGTCTCCCTCTTTCTTCCACCAGTCTATCACTGAATGAGCTTATGCACAAAGTAGCCATGGTGGTGATAATGGAGGTTATGTATGGTCTCAGCTGTGTGGGCGTCCATTCAATAAGGCCAACCTGGCTATGGCCACTGCTGAGTGCCCAATATTCCAGCAATGAAGACAAGACTGAACACTAAATAGGACACCATGCTGCAGGGGTAATCAGCAAGTTATCCAGTGGCAAGCTGGTTACATTGGACCACGTCCATCATGGAAGGAGCAACATTTTGTCCTTAGTAGAATGGATGCTTACTCCGTATGTGAATTTGCCTCCTCTGTATGTAATACTTGTGTCAAAATTCTTATCCATGGCCTTATACAATGCCTTATCCACTATTATGGCGTTCTACAAAATATTGTGTTTGATTAAGAGATTTTCTTTATAGTTAAAGAAGTGGGGCCTAGGCTGTACTAATGGAATTCACAGATGTTAACAATGTTCTCTACATTCTGAAGTAACTGGCTTAATAAAATACTAGAATGGCCTTTAGAAGACTCTGTTACTGTGCAGCCAGGTGCCAACACCTTACAGAACAGGGACAGAGTTCTACAGAAAGCTGTATATATGCTCTGAATCAGCATCAAAATGCTGTACTGTGTGTTATCATTTATACTTTTTAAAAACATTAAATTGTTAACTTAATTTGTTTTTACTTGAAAAGTAAAGAATCAGAGACAGAGATCTTCTATCTGCTGGTTCATTCCCTAAATATCTACAACAGTTGGGGATAGGCCGGGCTGAAGCCAGGAGCTGAGAAGCCAATCTGGGTCTTCTATGCAAGTGGCAGGTACCCAAGCATTTAAACTATCACCCACTGCCTCTTAGAGTGTGTGTTAGCAGGAAGCTGGATTCAGAAGGAGAGCTAGAACTCAAATCCAGCTCTGGGATGCAGGAGTCCCAATCAATGGCCTAACTGCTACACCAAATGTTCACCCATGGTACTGTTTCTCCGATAGCCAGGATTCATGGATCAAAGAATCAAGAGATGGAAGTAGGAATGGCACTACTCATGATTACCCTGATTGACCCATTAAAATTTTGCTTTCTGTTTATGTCTTATGCTCTACTAACCCAGAGATCTTAGTTCCAAAAGGAAGAATTCTTCTGCCAGGGGACATAACAATGATTCCATGACATATTAAGACTGCCATCTTGCCAGTTTGCTCTCCTCATGCCTCAGAGTCAATAGGCCACAAACAAAGTTAGTGTTGGCTGGGGTAATTAATCCAGACTACCAAGGGGAAATTTGACTACTCCTCCACAATGGAGGTAAGAAAGAGTATGTTTGGAATGCAGGAGAGCTGTTAAGATTTCTCTTAGTATTACTATGTCCTATCCTAGAAACTACACTAACCCAATCCAGGCAGGAGTATGCATTGCCCAGACCTTTCAGGAAGAAGGTTTGGGTTACCTGGACAAATAAAGAACCATGACCAGATAAGGTGCTTGCTGAAGGCAAAGGGTAGATGGAATGGGTAGTAGAAGAAGGTAGCTATACATACCAACTATGAACATGTGATCATTATAGAAACAAGGATAGTAAACATAATAGTGTTTTCTCTTTATTTTGTTCTGAATACATTTGTGTATATGTATAAATACTTTAAAAATATCTTTTTTTCTTATGCCCCTATCATATGGTCAAAGATGTATTGACTTTATATCAGTGTGTTTATATTGTTAATATTAAATTATACTATTTAATTTACTAGATATCAGAGAAGAGGAAATATTTCTCAAAGACTTTGCTTTCTTTTCTGAAGAGGGGACTAGCTTGTTATGAGTTGTATGCAGAAAGATTTTACATGTTAAATTGAGTTATAATGTTGTTATAATTTTTATCTAAACATTAGGTATGGTTTAAGACAATGCATATGGGTGCAAAATTAGTAAGGGGTGGACTTGTAATGGTTAATTTTAAGTGTAAACTTAAGATAAGGGATGTTCAGACAACTGGTAAAACATTACTTCTAGGTGTTTCTTTGAGTATGTGTGAATGAGTAAATAGAATATAGAAGATTACCCTCTCCAGTGTGGAAGAGCATCAAATAATCTGTTGGGGACTGGAATGGAAAAAGTCAAAGGAAAGGCAAATTTATTCTGGCTTTTTGAGCTGGGACATCCATCTTCTCCATATTGCAGGCATTGGTACTCTTGGTTCTCAGTCCTTCTGACTTGGATAAGGACTTTTGCCAACAACTTCTCTTGTTCTCAGGTCTATGGACTTGGAGAATTATAATACTGGCTTTCCTGATTCTCCAGTTTGCAAATGGCAGGTCGTGGGATTTGTCAGCCTCAATTCTCATAATAAATATCATACTTATAAATAATAGACACAGAAAGTTCTTATTGATTGTATTTCTTTTTAGGACTCTAATAGACAGATTAAAAATAACCATAGCATTTTATGTCTCTCTCTCTCTCTCTCTCTCTCTCACACACACACACACACACACACACACACACACAGGCATACACAAAGGTTTTATTAGAGCACTTCATTTTGTGGTCTTATACATCTATGCTCCAGAAAAGTATTTTTTTAAGTTGGAAGCATGAACATAATTGTTTAGGAGGGCATCACCCAAACATAGCCCTAATTGTTTGAATGAGAAGAAGCACTGGGAAGAGGGAGGTAAAGTAACCAGCAGAGAGGCATCATATTGTGAAATGATTCATGAGCTATAAACATTAAACATTTTGAGGTCTTTATTTAGCATTAGCATATGGTGTTGTGCCAAGCAACACAACAAACTGTTGTGATAAGCACACAGTTAAATATCTTCCTTCTGGGAGATGAATTTTCCTTACTTATAGTACCAAAATCACGTAAGTGATAAAATTGAGACCCATATGTATTACTGAATGGTTACTGAAGAAGTTGTCACCAAACCTTCTGAAACAATTGCTAATCTGCTGAAGAGTTCATGCTTTGCAGCTATTCTGTGAAAGTTTCACATTTTCACTTATGTGTAAATAAAAGGGAAATAACCACAAAAGTAAGAAGCCCTCCTAGATGTGATGTTAGCAAAACTGCTGATAAAACCAAATGCCTTACAGATTTTTGTCTACTTTAAAATCAAGTACAATGTAAAATAGTTGTTCTACGTTTTGGGAAGAGTTAGATAAGCAAGATGAAGTTTTTCACTGACCTTATGTGAAATAAGCAAATAGCAGAAATCCTAAACTTTGTCATTTTAATAAAAAACTACAACAATACTACTAAATGTTAAAACGGAAAAGAACATGAGAGATCATCTGAGACTACTCAATTGCTAGTTTCAGGATAGATTCAAAATTACTGCTCAGGTGTCTTGTTAAAACAAGCAAACCCCTAAAGTCCCATATTATGACACATTGATCCATTTGCTTTGTGGTAGAACTCAGGAATCTATTTTAAATAACATTCTCAAGATATTGCTGACATACAGGTTTGACAAATGCTGTCATGAACCAAGATGGAATAGTTTTTGGCAAAGGAATTCTGCAAGTAATAACTAGAAAATTCATTAAACACATAAAATAAAATATGTAAAAAAATTATATAGAGTGAGACCAACATTGTGGCACAGCAGGTTAAGCCACCACTTTCAAAGCTGGCATCCTGTGTTGGAGTGCCAGTTCAAGTCCTTGCTGCCCTGCTTCCTACCCAGCTTCTTGCTAATGTACCTGAGAAGGCAGCAAAAGATGGCCTGAGTACTTGCACCCCCACTATGCTGGGTGACTAGGATGGAGTTCCTCGCCTGACTTTGTCTTGACCCAGACTATAGTGGCCATTTGGGAAGTGGACCAGTGGATGGAAGATCTCTCTCTCTCTCTCTCTCTCTCTCTCTCTCTCTCTCTCTCTCTCTCTCCTCTGTGTGTATGTGTGTGTGCATGTCTCCCTCTCTCTGTAGCTCTGCCTTTCAAGTATATAATAAATGAATCTTTAAAGAGTTATGTGTATATACATAGAAATACATGTGTTTCAGAGAACTGTTGAAGCTATCAGAACTTGGAGAGATAAGATTCTGGAGAAGACGAAATCATATGGAGGTAAGGTAATATTCTGAAGGCAGATTTTTTTTTCCATTTAGACACTTAATAATACTGAGCACTAGGCAAAAGTGTTGAGATTCCACGCGCTTCCACTTCTCTGTCCCGGATTCTGGCAGAGAACTTTTATTATGAATCAAAAAGTGAAACAAAGAAGAAGAGTTGAGGTAGCTTTCCTGGGCTATGGAGAAAAACAAAACTAGGGACTAGAGAGTCTAGGATCCAAACAACAATGGAATGGGGCTGATATAGCACTACTAGCATTTGCCAAATTCTGAAGTTGTATAGGAAAAGGGGTTAAGTAATGAGGCAGAAAGGCTCTGGAAAAGGAGTCCAGAGTTTTCAGCAACCTTACAGTGTTGTGGAAACACATACTTGCCAGGTTGCGAGGGTTCCCAGGCAACTCCTGCCTGTGTTGGGAATAACAGGGAGCTGTATTGGAAGGTAAGTGGATCAGAGGCAGATGGAGTCTTACATACATGCTGCAGCATAGCCTGAATTAATGTTGTTAATCTTCCTTACTTGTCTTGCAAAGAAAAGAATATTCTCTTTCAGAAGCAAGAACATATCATTGAGATTATCTACAAATTTTCATACAAATCTGACATTCAACTAGAACATTAAAATTATGCCCAAGAACAGAAGCAACTCACCAAATTCCAGGATAAAAGAGAATGTAGAAATAGACCACAATGATCTAGACATCGATGATAGCAGAAAATGACTACAAAGTAACTATGATTAATATATTCAATAAAATAAGGGAAAGATGGTGAAAATATGGAGAATTTCTCCAGAGGTTCTGAATCTACTAAAAATGAAAATGAAATGGAAATTCTAGAATAAAAAAGTATAGTACAAGAAATTAAAAATATAATAGCTGGCTTTAACAGAACAGTAGAGAAGAAGTTTCACAAATTAGATCAATAGGAAAATAATCACAGAGAAGATGGATAATGCTGAGAAGTGTGTAGAAGACATGAGATGTGGTTTTTATGAATAAGTAATAAAGTAATACTAACACTGATTCAAGAGTACTAGCTGTGTTTTAATTGAGGCAGTATTAAGTACTATCATACAATATAGCAATCCTCAGTATTGGCAAAACTGTGCATATGCAATACACACAATAGAACAATGAAATGCAGGGAGTAAATATTAAGATGTCTACTCATTTAATTATTTATTTATGTATTTTTGACAGGTAGAGTTAGAAAGTGAGAGAGAGAGAGAGAGAGAGAGAGAGAGAGACAGAGAGAAAGGTCTTCCTTCTGTTGGTTCACCCCCCAAATGGCCGCTACAGCCGGTGCTGCGCCAATCTGAAGCCAGGAGCCAGGTGCCCCTGGTCTCCCATGCAGGTGCAGGGCCCAAGCACTTGGGCCATCCTCCACTGCCTTCCTGGGCCACAGCAGAGAGCTAGACTGGAAGAGGAGCAACCAGGACAGAATCTGGCGCCCCGACCGGGATTAGAACACGGGGTGCCGGGGCCGCAGGTGGAGGATTAGCCTAGTAAGCCACAGCGCCAGCCAAGATGTCTACTCATTTTAAAAGATATTATTTAAAATTTTTAATTTTCATGTTTATTAAAATTTACATAAGATCATACATGTTAGTACAAAAATGTTCATAAATGAGAAACAAACATATACTGTAGTGTGGATGTATTAAAAACTTTTTTAAATGAAAGAGCCATCAGGTAGAAATTTTGGAAATCCTTGACCAATATACAGTGTCAATATACTGTTGTATACTGGCTATTAAATACAGAATAATAACTTTTACTGCTATGTGTTTTTTTTTCTATAGCATTGTGTATCATTAGGCTGTTTTGAGGAAGCTTATTTATGAATACTTTCATTATACTAGGTGTTAAGTAACTAATAGGATTCATTTGACATTGGTACTTTCTACTGTGTAGAAAGTAGGTAAAGAAGTTTGTAGGCTAAGGTAAACTGGGCAAAGTTTGTTAGGAGCACATTTCTATTATTTTTTCCTGAAAACTAATCACATATCTAAAGCCATCTATACCATGTGGGACATTGTTTTTCTTTGTCTTTTTCAAGTTTCTAAGTTTTGCCCCTTCCCCCTGGTTTTTGTTCTAATCACTTTTACCTATCCCTCAAGGAACACACTTCATAGTTTTTTTCTTCCTACCAAATCAATCAAACCTCACAACTCTTAATTTTGAGTTTACAGATAACTTCAATTTTTTTTGTTGTTGTTGTTAATGGAAACACATTTTGAATTTTCTAAACAAACCTCAGTGTGGTTGACCCGTATTTCAATCTGTACTTGTATAAAAATTTCATAGACATTTGTTACCCCAGTGTGATTTAAGATATAAACCTTGAAGCCATAATGACTCATATAAAATGTCCATTCCTCTTGCTTCTAAGTAATGAGGACTTGGAAATGTCATTTAAATTCTTTGGGGTCCTATTTTGCTATCCATAAAGTGGGAGTTATGAGACCTGTGGGACTGTAATGAAAATATTTTTATGTTTTTTGAAGAGTTAGGGTTTTCTGGGATAATTTTATTGAGACCTGGGTTAAAGGACAGGTCTTGTAACCTAAAGGATGACTAAATAGAAGAAATAAGCCCCTACAGAGGTATGTGCACACACTTTAAACTTAGATGAAACTCTGAACCATTCTAGTGTTGTGAATTTCTGACACAATTGTCTTATCTTCCCTACCTGAGACATTTGCTTGCATTTCTAAGATTAAGAAGTGAGGATTCTTCTCTTCTCTTTCCACAGAGAATATGCTTATACTATACCTCTCTCAGAAGAAAAGGGAAAAAAAAATGTGTATTTTAGTTTCCAGATTCTTATTTTAGGATTCTTTTCCAGTATATGGAGGGAGACATCTGCCTCTCTTCATATTGCATTGGAAGAAATATTTGGGTCAAAGGAGAACCAATCTGGTTATTTCTATAAGAATGATTTGTATTGTTTCTGAAATTTTGTATTACTTTTCATGTTAATATGACTATAAAGTTTTGTTAATATCTGCTTATCAACTACATAGAGTCAAATAAGATAAGGGATATGGAAGAATTTCAGAAAGAACTTAGAAATCCCAAGAGATACCATGCTCCAGTTTTATTCTGCTGCTGTTCTTAGTGTGATGTAGAAGATGTTCATCATAATTAAAAGAAATCCAGAGCAATATAGTTCTACTTTTAAAGTTTGTGGATTACTTGTGCCATAATAGGAACATGATGAGAGGATATATGAAGCCTATGAAGATAATAATTATTTTTAATTTTAAAGTTTATTATTTATTTTCATTTTATTTTAATGAAAGAAAGACAGAGAATGACCTAACATCTGCTGGCTTACTCCCAAATGCCAGCAAAAACAGGAGCTGGGCCAGGCTGAAGCCGGGCGGTGGGAACTCAGTCCAGGTCTCCTACATGGTTGGCAGGGACCCAATTAGTTTAGCCATTACCTAATGCCTCCCAGGGTGAACATTAGCAGGAAGCTGGATTGTAAACAAGCCAAAACTCAATCCTAGACACTCATATATGGGATGCAGGCATCCCAAGTGGAATCTTAACCAGTGTGCCAATCACTCACCCCCTAAAATACTTGTTAGTAACTTTATTTTTTAAAGATTATTTATTTATTTGAAATGGAGAGTAACAGAGAGGCAGAGGCAGAGGTAGCGCTGGTTCACTCCCCAAATGCCCTCAACGGCCAGAGCTGAGCCAATACGAAGCCAGGAGCCTGGAGCTTCCTCCAGGTCTCCTACGTGGGTGCAGGAGCCCAAGCATATGAGCCATCTTCGACAGCTTTCCCAGGCCATGGCAGAGAGCTGTATTGGAAGTGGAGCAGCCGGGTCTCGGACTGGTGCCCATATGGGATGCCAGCACTGCAGGCGGTGGCTTTACCCACTATGCCAAACAGCCAGCCCCTTCTTAATAACTTTAACTTGAGAATTTAAATGGATGAGAGCAATTATAACAAACATTATAGTTGGAACTCTTAATATATTATTGTTAAAATTTTTGAAGTAATGATTATCACCTTAAAATCATACAAAAGTTTCCTTACAAATTATAACAATAAGAGTAAACATTAATATTGGCTGCCTGGTATGTTTCTTGATGAGATATTACCTGGAAGTAAGACTATAGCACTTACACATTATGAAATGTATTCTCTAAAAGGGCATATGATGTTACTTACAACTTTTTTTTATATCACCAAGCTTTTCAATTTTGTGTTATTTACTTAAAAATATTTACTTCCCCTTTAAATTTGGATACAAAAATCATTTACGCAGCTGCAAACATTCAAAAGTCCAAAAATAATTCATCTTATAAATGAGACAGTGGTCAAGAGAATTTCTTAGCATATCTGCCCTTCCAATAGAAACAATTCTAAAGTTAGAGGACACTCCAAAGATAGAGTCCTCCTTTCAAAATGATGACATATACATTTATTCTGCAAGGCAGCTCTCTCCAGATGTCAAAGTTACAGCCCCAAAACATTTCTCTGGACACGTTGCAGAAAACAGTTATTTAAATGAAACCTCCATTTCCTTTGGCATTCTTTTTGACAATCTGTCTCTAATGGGGCCAGGGCAGGGTTGGGGGTTTTCCCAATAATCTGATACTGCTGAGTCTATAGTTAAAGGAAGGCAAAGATTGTGCCGTTTTTTTTTTTTTTTTTTTGCATTTTTTTTCCATCTTGAATGCTTTTTGTCACTCTAAAGATGATCTGGTTCTCTGAAATACTAAAGCAAAAGATCATTAGTATACACTAATTGGCAGGTGTTACTTTAGCAAATATATGTATGTATATATATATGTGTGTGTGTGTGTGTGTGTGCGTACTTACATGTAATATACACTCACACACACACACAGACATATAAGTATATATACATGTTTATTGAATTCCAGGTGCCACACTCTATACTAAGCATTCTACGTGCACTAATTATCATTGTGTCTTTATTATGTATTTATATAATATTTATTACTGCTGTTTCCATTTTATAGATGAAGATGTTGAGATTCAAAGACGTCATTTTCTCAGAACTAGTCAGTGGAGAGCCAGGATTTGGATGAGGTCTATCTACCTAACACCCATGCTAAGAAAAATTATGTAAAATGTTTCTGAAGTGAGACCTTGCAGTGGGGCTAGCGGTCTGTAGGCCCCTCAGACATAGATAGAATGTCTTGCACAAGCAGGTTGCAAGTTTTGTGTAAGCAGGCTGCAAGCTGTGGCTGGAAAGCTTGTTTCCAGATAGGCTGGCATCTCCCTCACTATAGCATCCTGTTCAGTAAGTTTGAGTCTGTTTTTTTTTTTTTTTTTTTTTTTGACAGGCAGTGGAGCCTGTGGTTTTAATCACAGCTTCAAGTAAGTTGCAGTCTTCACCCAGAGCTAGCAGAGGAGGGGGGCTGAGCCCTTAAGGGGAAATGGGTTGCCTCCAAAAGACCTCCACTATCTCCATGGGCTGCCCCAAGCCAATCAACACTCAGTATATGAAACCCCCGTCCAATGGGTGCCCCCAAAGAATGACCCAATGAAAAGGCTGTAATGCCTTAAAAAACCCTGGGCACATCCTCAAAGCCAGTGTCCCATTCTGGGCACTCTGCCTGGTCTCCTTTCAGACTAGACACTTCACTGTCGCTTTGCAAACTGAAATAAAGTGATTGCTTCTTTCTGCGAATTGTCTCCTGGCTTCTTATATCTACACTAAGCTACAGAAAAGAACCCACAAAACGTGCTCCAGTAACTGCCCTCCCCTCCATGACCAGTAACAAGAAGTTACAGAGAAAAGTCATCTTATGTTTTAATCTATGGTAGTTAAAGGAGGGTGTTTACAATATGTTGAGCAGATTGGCTAAGTTATATATAGTTTCTTAGTCTTGAGAGAAGGTTGAAAAGTAGAATAAGCACTGTACTTACATTCAGAGGGATCTACGTAATTAACTTGTAGACAAGTTATTTGACTCTAAGCAAAGTTAATGGAAAAAACTCTTGAAAATCGCTTCATACAAAATGGGTGTTGAATAATTTTTAACTGCCTGTGGAAGGTTGTAAAATTTTTTCAGCTTTCCTTATAGAGATATGACTATCAGACACCTCTTATAATTTCCTTTGGTTTATAGAATATTGCAGAAACAACACTGAGCCAGTCTGATCCTATGCCAACAGAAGTCTTTCATAATTTTTTTCCTGCTCTCATTCTTGGAATCCTACCAGGCTTAACTGTGGAATAATGGAAAACACAGAGCCTTACTACCCCCTTGCTATGGATTTGTAGTGTCCACCAACATTTATGTATTAGAAACTTAATCCCTAATGCAACACATTCTAGAAGCAGGATTTACTAAAAGTTGATTGGTCATGAAACCTTTGTCTTCATGAATGGATTAACATCATCATCACAGAGTTGGGCTAGCTAACATGAGAGTGGGTTGCTACATAGGCAGGTTTGGGCCCTCTCTCTCTCTTGCTTTTGTGCTTTCTTGACCTTCTACATCCCACCATGGGATGATGCAATAAGAAGGAACTTACTAGATTCTGGCATTTGATATTGGACCTCATGACTTCTAAAATTGTAAGCCAAGAAAATGTATTTATTGTAAAAGATGAGGTCTGTGGTATTCTGCTATGGTAGCAGGAAATAGACTATCACACTCCTTTGTGCCCTCATTGCCTAAAATGACAGCCAACCAACCCTCAAAAACAGAACTGCCTAGTTGACTGATAAACTGATTATTTAGGCATGATTAAGCCTAGCAGAAATCAGAGAAGCTGCTTAGCTGAGCTCAATCCAAATTGTCAACAAATAAAATCATGAAATAAACTGATTTATACCATTAAATTTTGGAGTGGTTTTATACAAAATCCACCAATTGGTATAATATTTCTATCATTATCTTTCTTAATCAAGTCAAATCCTTACTGAAAATTCATTTACCTTGGCTGGTGCTGAGGTACAGTGGGTAAAAGCCATGGCCTACAGCACCATCATCCCATATGGACATTGGTTCAGGTTCTGGCTGCTCCCTGCTAATTTTCCTGGGAAAGCAACAGAGGATGGTCCAAGTCCTTGGGCCCATGCACCCATGTGGGAGACCCAGAAGAGGCTCATGGTTCCTGGCTTCAGTCTAGCCAAGCCCTATCATTGCAACCACTTGGGGAGTGAGCCAGCAGACAGAAGATCTCTCTCTGTGTCTCTCCTTCTCTCTCTCTGTAATTCTGTCAAATAAATAAATAAATCTTAAAAATCATTTACCTGGGCAATACTATTCCATTAATTAGGAAATAGAGGATAAAAAAGAATTAAAAGACATGTTTTTCACTTTCAGAGAATCCAGAGTTTTTGTGGGTAAGATGAGAATGACAAATAAGGAAGAATTATGTATAGGGCACAAGATAAAATAAAAACTGATACAATCACAAATCCTTTGTTGGAGCAGATTAGATCATTAAGGAGGCGAATTCATCCTCTTATGGTACTTGCTACCTACTTAATGAAATACCTTTAGAAAGTTATCATTTTTATCCCTGTGCTTCCATGACAATAAATTGAGAGACCTGGATTTGAGGCAGCTGATGAAAAAAAAAAAAAAAAAACAGTGAGAGTACATGAGATCCTTCTTGGCTTGTAGTAGAGAGTTCCCCATTGGCTTGAGCTTAGACTGGATTACTGAAAGTAGTATGTGAGCCACTCAGATGTATTGGCAGAAAGGAGAGAGGTGAAAGGGAGCCATTCCCTTCAGTGAACATGTGGTTGATGAATGAAATATTTTAATCACACACATGCTGGAAAATCTCTTGTCAGTGGTCACTTATGTGAAAACTCCAATGTCAGCAGCAACCCTACTGGAGAGGCATGTAAATTTTGGAGTCATGCAGATACAAGTTGAAATTAAAAGTCTCCCATTTTCTAAATGTCTGGCTTTTGGGAATGTTAAATTGCCTGTCTTCAATTCAGCACACTCAACTATAAAAAGGGGTTAATGATGGCACCTACTTCATAGGTCTATTGTCAGGATTATGATGGACACACACAGAGACATTCATCTAGCCCAGTAACTGGAATATGCTACATACTTACTAAGTATAATACACTTTTATGTGTTTACTATAATTGTGTAGTTTTGTTTTTGCAAATTTTGGAGAAAATTCCCTCTTGAGACAGAAGACAAGCACAGAGGATTTTGCTTGGTTTACCCCTGGAAAAATGAGTTCATAATAGTCTTTCCACTCACCCAAAAATCCCAGGTTGGTCTCAATTGTATTTAAGCATTTGGGATATCTAAAAATGTATAACTCCTTTCTGAGCTGCTTTGTCCTTTTATTTGGAGATGCGGCATCTTTCTCTTTGGAATTATTTCTGCCTTTCAAAATCCTCAGTTTGAGTATCTGAAATGCAAAGAATATAAGAATGGAAGAAAATACACTGTATTCAATTGCACATTTAGTATGTGGGCTGGGGAAGGACTTTCTAAGGCATACTGGGAATCTTTCAAATGACTCCCTATTATGTAAACAGTAAGTGGTGCTAACTAAGGGGCTACAGTTACTGTCTCTAAGTCTCTGACTTAGAATTCTCTAGGCAGCACTGCCCCATTCCCAGTTTCTGTTTTCTATGAATTACTGGCTAGGAGTGAGATAATGAGTCCCTTGCCTCATACACTCTATCTTTTTTACAAAGAAAGCCATGAGAGGCTGCTAAGTTTTGATTATATTCTCTTTAATGGATTTGTCCATTTCTTGCTTTCTGTTCTCTTTTGCTTTCTTGTTTTTTGGAAATGATTTTCCTTTTTAAACAAGCTTATCTCTGGATAATTTTTTTTTCCAAGCTTCAGTCACAGTTCTTCTCCTAGAGTTCTTTGTACCCTCAAGTGTGGAAGAGGCAGGATTTACAGCTCATCTACTCAGCTGAACTCACGAGTGTTTTTTTGGTTGTTGGTGGTTGTTAAACTGAAAAAAAAAATTCAGAAAATTTATTGACAGAACTCTCTTATTTATGCTTCATTTTTCAAATGCTGGCAGATTTCCCTCCACGGTTTGTGTTGAGTCCCTTAAACCTCCCTCTATTGCATAGGTTCATTAGCCAATTGCATGTGGAGGCACATTTGAGAATCAAAGCGATCCAAGGGTATTTCAAAAATTTTATGGAAAGGTGGAACTTAATGATAAATTTATTTTGATATAAAAATTTGAAATCCATGCATCATTTACTCATATTAAATTTCTAATGAACTTTCTGAAGATTCCTCACATGGTTTCAAATGTTTTTGGCACCAAGCTTATATTTTAATTCCATCTTGCAAGGCTGGTGCTGTGGTGCAGCAGGTTGAGCCACTGTCTGAAGCTCTGGCATTCCTTATTGGTGCTGGTTTGAGTCTGGGCTGCTCCACTTCCAATTCAGCTCCAAGCTAATGAGCCTAGGAAAGCAGCAGCATATGGCTCAAGTGCTTGGGCCCCTGGACCCACGTGGGAAACCCAGAAGAAGCTCCTGGTTCCTGGCCCAGCCCTGGCCATTGTGGCCATTTGGATGGAAAGTCTCTCTCTCTGTACCTCTGCCTCTGCCTCTCTATAACTCTGCCTTTCACATAAAGAAATAAATCTTTTTTTAAAAAATTTCATTTTACATGAACTTTTTGAAGTACTTTTCTAGAAGGACTTAATGCATGAACTTCATTCCATTTCACATTCTTTTGTATGCCTTTATACATCCTTGATCTGCATCCTGTGCTTGAAATGGAAATGATTCACCTTAAAGATTTTGGTAGGGTTGCTGTGAAATTATCTGTGTCGTTTTAAATGGTATATACTGATAAAGAGAGGAGGTATCTGAATTGTTCACATCCTACCTGTGTCCTCTTTACTCATCTCCCACTTCCTGCTCTCGCCTTGATTCTCTTGACCGCAAGCAATCACCTTTGAATCCTCTCCCTTCTCCATCTACATAATTGCTGCAGTGCTGGCAGCAGGGACATAAGGCAGACAAGGATAATAAGATAGAAAGCATGCATACTTGATCATATACTATATGCATTTGGTGATCATGCATTATTTTCTAAAATGCATGGTTCTTTTTCCCTGATAAACTTTATCAAGTGATGGCTATATATAAGATTACCACAAAAATTTCATGGAGAAATAGCATTAAAAGATACATTGATTTTGGTGCAAATAAACTCAAAGTCCATAAACTTTATTTGCCTAATATGTATTTTCCACAAGCTTTTTCATTTCTATTTGCAGAAAAACTTAAAACATGAGCCGGCGCCGTGGCTCAATAGGCTAATCCTCCGCCTTTCGGCGCCGGCACACCGGGTTCTAGCCCCGGTCGGGGTGCCAGATTCTGTCCCGGTTGCCCCTCTTCCAGGCCAGCTCTCTGCTATGGCCCGGGAGTGCAGTGGAGGATGGCCCAAGTGCTTGGGTCCTGCACCCCATGGGAGATCAGGATAAGTACCTGGTTCCTGCCTTCGGATCAGCGTGGTGTGCCGGCTGCAGCGCGCCAGCCGCGGCGGCCATTGGAGGGTGAACCAACGGCAAAGGAGGACCTTTCTCTCTGTCTCTCTCTCTCTCTCACTATCCACTCTGCCTGTCAAAAATAATGAAAAAAAAAAAGAAAAACTTAAAGCATGGATCTAAAAATTGCCAATTACATGCTCTTCTAGGATGTGCTGGTGTTGTATCCTTAATGACAATAGCAGTGAACATTTCTAGAGCACCTAGTATTGCTAAAAACAGTATATGCATTATCTCATTTATTCTTACAGTAATTTGATGAGAAAAACACTATCATTATTCCCAAGTTATGGATTAGGAAACTGAGGGGAAGGCTGTTTATATGAATTGCCTAAAATAAGACAAAGATCAAGTGACAGAACTGTTAAGTTAAGCCCATTTCCATTTTACTCTAATGAGAACTCACAAAGACTATGCATGGTACCTTGAATAAGTGCATTCAGATTCAATCGCTAATTTTTGGGTCCTGTAATACTGTAGGCAGTATGCTAGGCAACTTAAGTCAATTTAATGCACACAAATGCCACTAAAGTGATCAGTATTATCCATTTATCTATCCATCCATCTATCCATCCATCCAAAGTAATACAGGAAAGGTAATCAACAAAGTGAGTACTAAAACCAGATTTAAACCTCCTTTGTAGAAGGAGCAGGATATTTAATGGTATAAATACTACTACACTAAGTTAAGTGTTGCTCATACTGCCTGATAATAATGTCTATAGAGATAAGATATTTGTAGAAGCTCTGTAGTACTCAAGATTCTCCAGAGAAACAGAACACATATGAGAGAATATATATGATGGGTCTTCAAAAAGTTCATGGAAAATACACCATACCTTTATATTTGATTATCCATGAATACTTTAAGCCCCCCCCCCCCATTGTGTGTGTGTGTGTGTGTGTGCAGAGAGAGAAAGACATAGAAAAACACAGATTTATTATAAGGAATTGGATCACATGATTATGAAGGCTGATAAATTCTACTATATGCAATTGACAAGCTGGGGATCTAAGAGGGCCGACAGCATAGTTACAGTGTGAACACAAAGGTCTGAGGATCAGGAAAGCCAATGGTTTAAGTTCTAGTCTGAGTCTTAGCTTAAAGGCAAAAGACCAATGTTCCAGCTCAAAAATAGGCAGAGAGATCAAATTCTCCCTTTTTGTTCTATTAGGCCATACATGGATTGGCTGAGGCCCATTCACATTGGAGAAGATAATCTATTTTGCTCATTCTACCAATACAAGTGTTATTCTCATCAAGAAACACCCTCACAGACAGGCAGAATAATATTCAACCAAATAACAGGCAGCCTTGAGGTCCAGTCAAATTAACAAGTAAAATTAATCAAAACAATCTCTTTCTTAGGAACTTAAACAAAATGCTTTGAGACCATGGTAATGAGTGTAAAGAAGTTGATAATACACTGTAAAGCATATATGGTGGCAATGTTCTTTCAATTCAAAACTACTTCCAAATCTATTTTTCCTTTGCTTCCACATAAAAATATCTGAAGACAGACCAAGATTTTTTTTTTATTTTTTTGGACAGGCAGAGTGGATAGTGAGAGAAAGAGAGAGAGACAGAGAGAAAGGTCTTCCTTTTTGCTGCTGGTTCACCCTCCAATGGCCGCTGCGGCCGGCGCATCGTGCTGATCCGAAGCCAGGAGCCAGGTGCTTCTCCTGGTCTCCCATGCGGGTGCAGGGCCCAAGGACTTGGGCCATCCTCCACTGCCTTCTTGGGCCATAGCAGAGAGCTGGCCTGGAAGAGGGGCAACCAGGATAGAATCCAGCGCCCCAACCGGGACTAGAACCCGGTGTGCCGGCGCCACAAGGCGGAGGATTAGCCTGTTAAACCACGGCGCCGGACAGACCAAGATTTTTTAAAGTAATCCTGTTCAATCATTTATGTTTATATATACATCTGTGAATATCTTCCTCCATATCCTTTCCCTTAATACCCTCAGTGACACTAAACTCATTGTTTATTGAAGAAATAATTGAAGAAAATGGCAAAGTGGAATGGACATAATATAAAGTCTTACTTGAAATGGAATACATTTCAAAGGAAAGTTTTAAAAGACCTATAGCATATCAATTTGTATATTTCTTTGTAGAGGGAATATTACACTATCATAAAAATTTGAACTCCATAAGTGAGAGAATTGTCTTAGCAAGTGTGGCTCACTATTTCATTAAAATTATCACCTCAGAAGAAATAAGGGATAAATTAAATAGAAATTCCATTTATTTTAATGAAATTATCTTTTAACTCTATCTTCCCATGAACTTTTTTAAAAAAAAGATTTATTTATTTGAAAGGCAGAGCTACAGAGAGATAGAGGCAAAGAGAGAGAGAGAGAGAGGTCTTCTATCTGCTGGTTCACTCCCCAAATGGCCGCAACGGCTGGAGCTGTGCCAATCCAAAGCCAGGAACCAGGAGCCAGAAGCCAGGAGACTCTTCTGGTTTTCCCACACGGGTTCAGGGGCCAGAGGGCTTGAGCCATCTTCTACTGCTTTCCCAGGCCACAGCATAGAGCTGGATTGGAAATGGAGCTGCAGGGACTCAAACTGACACCCATATGGGATGCTGGCACTGCAGGTATTGGCTTTACCTGCTACTCTACAGTGCTGGGCCCAGTAGAAGTTTTAAAAGAGGATTTTCATCCATAGGTGCTTTCACCTATAAAACCCTTTCTAGGCTTCCAACATGATTTTTTAGTTCAGCCATCAGATAGCTTTTAAAATTTGTCTTGCCTTCATTACTATTAACTTTATTACCTTATTAACTATATGGAAGTAGATAATGAAGGATAGAATTATAGAATTTGTATTTATGTATTAGAAACAATGAAATAATTGCTAAACATTTCATGAGATCTTTTACAAGATTCATTGACTAGTAATTTAGCCTGAAATCCATTAATGAGATTGCTATACAACTAAAGGTAGATCATAGCATTTTAGATTTCATTTGGAATGCATCAAATAATGTGTTTTTATGGTTTTATGGAAAAAAACAGTTTATTTGAAATAGCTAGGGAAAGGAATTCCTTTGATTTATGGGAATATTAGTTGTCATTTTCATGTTAATATTTCCATACTCAAAAATTATATTTTTTAACTAAATTATCTTTAACTATATACTCTGAACAATTCCCTTGACTTAAGCAAATAACATGCTAGGAAAAGTAATTTTAATGATAACTTCAAAAATATTCCAGATTGCCATGAAAGGAAGGAAGCCACAGAGGTCAAACAAAGTGAAAGCAGGAATTGCATAACAAAGAGAGAATCAAAGGTGGATTTTGCTCTGCATTTTGATACTGCTTTTTTTTTTTCTTTGTTTTTGTCTGTTACTGAGGGATATTTGAGATTTGGTAACATCACTATACGAAGTGAAAGACATGAAATGAAGATTAGGGTCTACCAAAGATTGGATGTCTGAAAAGAGAACTCCCACGTATAACTGAGGCCCCTAATGTTTACGTTCATTAAAAGAGTAAAAGAAAAATGTGTCATACAGAATGGGATAGAATGGAAATTGTCTACCTCAAACTTGCTATTGGATAACTGGAAAAAAATTATCTCATGAAAGAATTCAAATCCACAAACCAACCCTCATAGGGACTGAAGTCCAAATTCAACTCTTGTAGGGTTAAAAATGTTAAAATAGACAATTTAATTTAATGGAGTGTGTATTGAAAGAGTCCATAAGCGAGCGAGTAAGGCTACAAAAATCCTCACAAGGGAGTGTAATTTCAACCCAATTCTCAAAGAAGTCTAATAGAAACGTTACAATAAAATAAACATTCATAAATCACATCATGTGCTTGAACTAATGGGGAAAATAAAATAGATTGTAGAGTCAAATCTATAATAGATGGATTCATCTGATACTAGAAAATAAAAAGAAAAAAAACTATGTTACATGTATATAAAGAAAAAAGAAGTATGAGAAAATGAGTGAGAAAACAGACTAATGCAGAAACATATTTGAAAAATTGTAAATGAAACTACCAGAAATGAAAAGTAAAATAGTTTAAAATAGTTTGAAGTTTTAACAGCATATTGAGTAGCATTATCAACTTAGAAAATAGATCTAAAGAAACTATCTAGAGGCTGGTGCTGTGGCTCACTTGGTTAATCCTTCGCCTGTGGCACCAGCATCCCATATACATACATATACATATACATATACATATACATATACATATATATATATATGCAGCAAAATTTATGAGATGTAGTTTAAATAGTACTTTGTGGAAAACACATACTTATTTTACAAGTGTATTTTACAGCAGAAGGTCTCAAATCAACATTGAATTTCCACCTTAAGAAACTACAAAAAGAAGAGCAAATGAAATCCAAAGCAAGCAGAATGAAGTAAATCATAAAGAAAAAGCAGAAACAAAGAGATAGAAAACAAACAGAAAAAGTCAACAAAATACTGGTTATTTAAAAAGATCAACAAAGATGATTAATGATTTAAGCCAGATTGACCAAATAAAGATACTCAAACTATCAGTTGCAAGAATGAAAGAGGAAATATAACTAACTATCCTAGAGACAGTAAAGAAATGGTATTAATAACTCTGTATCAATAAAATTGGCAGCTTAGGTGAAAGAGGACTGTTTTTTACAGACACAGAATACCAAAATATATCTAGAAGTAATAGATAACCTGAGTAATCCCATATGCACAAAGGAAATTGAAATTATAATTAAAACTTTCCATAAGGAAAACTCCAGGCCAAGTATTTCTCTCTGATGAAATTAGCAAACATTTGAGAAAGAGATAGTGCTAACTTTACAAAATCTTTTGCATAATATAGAAAAAGTAATAATTCCCACATACTTTCTTGAAGACAGCATTATTCAAACATCCAAACTAAAGATATTCCAAGGAAACACAATTACAGGAGAATATCTCTCATAAATATAGACAAAGATATACTCAATATAATACTGTAACTTGAATGTATGTCACAAACAGTTGGAACTCATCCCAAGAATGAAAGAATGGGTCACTTTTTTATAACTGATTAATGAATCCACCATATTAACTGTCTAAAGAAAACTACAAGAGCAGAAAGATATATTCAGCAAAATAATTTGAAAAAACTCAACACTTATTCATTATAATACACTCAGGAAAAGTAAGAACTTATGTATTCTGGTAAATGAAATTATGAAAAACTCAAATGACAGGGTATACACTGATTAAATGTGGAATGTATTTCAACCAAAATCATGAATCAGTCAAGAATGTCTGGTCTTTTTAAAATCATACTGGAGATGCTAGCCTATGAAACAAATTAAAAATTGGAAATGAAGGGTATATAAATTGGAAGAAAAATAGTATAAATTTATTAGAAAATGGTTAAATTGTATTATTAGAAAAGTCTACAAATATGTAAAATCAGAAAATAATAGGTGAGTTTAGGAAGATCAAATAATAGAAGCTCAATATAAAAGAATCCACTGTATTTCTATATACTTACACTGAACAATTAGAAATTGAAATTCAATAAACTGTACAATCTGAAATAACACTGAAATTTAAATACTTAGGTGTCAATCTTAGAAAATATGTGCTGGGATCAGCTACTGAAAACTACAAAAGCTTGATGAGGGAAATGTCTAAAAGCTCAAATAAATGGAGAAGTTTAATACCATGTTCATATGTAAGGACTCAATATTATTAAGACAGTAATTATCCAAAATTGGTCTCAAGAACGTTGAAAGAAATTAATATATATGAAAACATGATTTATGTACAAATGGATTTGTTGATAGTGAGAAAAAAATATATTATTCAATAGATGATTTTGGGTAAATGGATGTCTATACAGAAAAAATAAAATTCTACTCACTATATACAAAAATCAATAGGAAGGCTAAAAATATAAATGCTTCTCAATTTTTTGTATCCATGAGAATTACGTAGAGGGCTTCTTAAAACATAGATTTTTAGGCTTTTGTATGGCATTTCTGATTGATTAGCTCTGAGGTGGAACCACAAACTTGCATTTTTATCAAGTTCTGGGTGATGCTATTGCTGCTGATCTGTATACAACATTTAAAGAATCATTATTATAAAAATTTTAGGAATGAAAATAGAATATATTTGCAACTTTGAGATATGGAAAGACTTCTTAACCAAAATCCAAATGCCAAGCTATAAAGGGAAAAAAAAGTTGAACTATGTTAAAATATGAAACAAATCTGTTCATCAAAAATACATGAGTGAAAACATGAAGCATAACAAGTGGAGATATTTCTATTACATATAATTGACCAATGATTATTTTCATTGAAAGAACTCTTACTTATCAATAAGAAAAAGTCTACCAAGCCACTAGAAATATGTAGGTTTCTTAGAATGGTACAGGGAACTCGTGTGTTCATTATTATTCTCATTCTTTTTTATTTTATTAGCATAAAGAGAACAGAATTCATGTACTTCATAGATACAATTCTAAGAACATGATGATACTTCCCACCCTCCCCCTCCTCTTTTTTTCAATTTTTGTAATAACATGTTTTTTATTTACTTTGTAATCACAGGCTTAATCCTTCACTAAATAGAGTTCAATAAGTAAAACGTAGAAAGACCACTGTTCCGTAGAACTACAGACAAGGGCTATACACAGTAATTAAATCTTAAGATGTCAATTTCACTCATATACTTTAATTTTCTTGTACTCTATATATTAGCTACCACAAGTCAGAGAAAATGTGATATTTCTCTTTTTTTGTGTCTCTCTTATTTCTCTAAGCATAGTGGTCTCCAGTGCTTTATGTTATACAAAGTGCAGTATGCACTGTTTGCGTGTATGACATATTTAGCAGTGGAAAAAAAACCTACAGTTGCCTTATCTTGCCTTCCAATTCAAATCAAAACTTTCTGTTATGCTTTCTAGGCCCTGAATAATCTGGTCTTTCTCTATCAAATGATCTTCTACTGTTCCCTAGCATATATTTATGTTCTTTGTATATCTTATGCTATTTCCCTTATCTGGAATTTTCTCTCAACTCATTTACTCCTTTCTGAACAAAACCTACTATTTTTTGTGAAAAGGTCTTTTGTTTGAGTTTTAAAATCATATATTTAAAACTTACAACATGATTATTTTTCCTTTTTTTCTCTTTTTAAGTATTAATTTATGTATTTAAAGGGCAGAATGACAGAGAAAGCAGGGAGTGACAGAGAGAAAGAGAGAGCGAGAAAGCAATTCCATCTGCTGGTTTACTCCTCAGATGGCCTCAACAGCCCAAGGTAGGCCCAGTTGAAACCAGGAGCCAGAAATTGAGTCTTCCACGTGAATACAGGGGTCCAAGTATTTTTGCCATCATGTGCAGCTTTTCCATTATCAGGGACTTGGATCAGAAGCAGAGCAGCAGGGACTCTAACTGGCACTACTATGTGGGATGCTGGACATAACCTGTTGTGACACAATGCTGGCCCCACAACAAAAATTTTTGTTAGACATATAAAGTGCAACAATAATTCCATTGTTGATAGCTGCCATCATGGCCCATACTTCCATGAAAATTTTCTCAGATATCTAGTTCCATATTTACCTCACCTTTCTCTATATATAAATCTTCCTTTTTAAATTAGTAGTTTTGCATCACATAGTGTAGCACTTCATTTATCTTTGTTTCATGTGTGGAACATCAATTTCAACGGCAGTACTCTTCTTTTGAATCTTGTTAGGATCTAACACAGTCCTGAGATTGCCAACAATGTTCAATAAATACTTGGTGGTTACTGAACTGGTTAAAAATATGTACAACAGGGGCCAATGCCGTGGCTCACTTGGGTAATCCTCTGCTTGTGGCGCCAGCATCCCATATGGGCACTGGGTTCTAGTCCCAGTTGCTCCTCTTCTAGTCCAGCTCTCTGCTGTGGCCCAGGAGGGCAGTGGAGGATGGCTCAAGTGCTTGGGCCCCTGCACCCGTGTGGGAGACCAGGAGGAATCACCTGGCTCCTGGCTTTGGATCGGTGTAGCTCCAGCTGTAGCGGCCATTTGGGGGGTGAACCAACGGAAGGAAGACCTTCTCTCTTCTGTCTAACTCTGTCAAAAAAAATATGTACAACAGAATTTATTGAAAGCTATGCAGGTTTAATGCATTCCAAAAGATGTAGCAAAGTAAACATAAAAAACAGTCAACTAGAGGTTCTGGTGTAATGCTTAAGGATTTTTCACCTTTTAATACAGTCTTTGCAGGCAAATAAAGTTACAGAACCACCTCAAAACAATTTATTAATTGAATCAACTGAACATATTATTTGCTAGAATTAGAAACACTGAATGAGTGGGCTCACTCTTACTGATGTCTGAGTGACTACGTAGGTTAAAATTAAAATATAAAATGACATATTACCTCACAAAGTGTTCAAATTTTCTGGCAAACCCCCTTCTCCTAAAACATCCACTCCACTCAAACTACAAGACTATTGAAGAAACATGCACAAGAAGATTTATTGTAATAAATATGATAATATTTACATAGAGGCATTGCTGCACTATTTTCTTTAGATTTGTAAAACCACTGGATTGAAAATTATTTATAAAATAAAATATTTTGTAGACAAAACATGCATTTTGTCTTTCCTAGAACTCTTCATCCAGCCCCATTGTAAACTTTTGTAATGAGCTCTCACACAGTAGTGCCTATTCTCTTGAAGTCTTTCTGAAACCTGCGGAGCTCAATCCCTTTGAATTTGGCCATAAAAATTCTGGTTTGCTGGGCACTAGAACAATTCCATTGTTGTCCCCAGGCTTGCATTCTCTAGGAGATCTCTTGGTAGATGTAAAGAAAACTGATCAAATATTTGGCTTATAAATAATATTTGGAAACACCACATGACACAGTGTCAGTTGGTTTGTATTTGTGATGAAAAGAAATGAAAGAGAATTTCAGACAAACTTCCTTTCGTCAGGGTTCCAACATTTCTTTCTGGGTATGCAGCTTATCCAACTGTTTTATCTTCATTATATAAACATTGTTTTCACACTGAAGGACTCAAATACCATATAATATGCATTAATCAAAATGAAGCTTGAAAGTCAAAGTCCACCAACATAACCAGGATTCACATCTGGATGCCAAATCTGAGACTGCTAGTTTTGAACTGATTAATCAACAAGAGACTATCTAGAAGGCTTCATGTTTCTAAATCTTGAAAACATTGTCCAACAAAAATAGTGAGGCTGACTGGGGGTGGAAGATGTAAAATATGGTTGTGTTTTTTCTTCAGCTCTTTTGGAAAGGTCTCTTAGTATTCTAGCCATCCAAAAAAAGGGAAAGGCATTTTAGGGCATTAAAGTTCTGAAAACCTTTGTGTTTTCTAATTACCTTTTACATTACCTCCATGCAAAAATAATGCCCACAATTCCAAAACGTTTTCCTCTACTTTGCTACATTTTCTGTTATAAATGATGGTACTTGACATCATATCTTGTGATTACTGTATGTGCATTCTTAAGACATTTAAGAGAAGATATGAAAATAATAGTAAAAGAAAATAATATAGCACATTTTAAGTGGTGTCACAGTGATAGTAAACATTCAGTATGCTATTTTGCTGTCTAAAGTGTCCACAACATATTTTTTAAAGATTTATTTATTTATTTACTTGACAGTCAGAGTTACACAGAGAGAGAAGGAGAGGCAGACAGAGAGAGATGTCTTCCATCTGCTGGTTCACTCCCCAGTTGGCTGCAACAGCTGGAGCTGTGCTGATCTGAAGCCAGGAGCCAAGAGCTTCTTCCCGGTCTCCCAGGTGGGTGCAGGCACCCAAGGACTTGGACTATCCTCTACTGCTTCCCCAGGCCACAGCAGAGAGCTGGATCAGAGAAGGAGCAGCTGGGACTTGAACCGGTGCCCATATGGGATGCTGGCACCACAGGCGGCGGCTTTACCTGCTACTTGACAGTGCTGGCCCCGTCCACAACATATTTTGAAATAAGTTGCTTAGGTACGGAAATTTCTTAGAGGAAGGTTTAAACTCAAAAAGGAAGCCCTTTTCAGGATTCTTCTCCCATACAGTACGACATTTTACTGGGAGACGATATATTTGCTAATCAGAAAAGTGAGTCAGCTAAGGTATTTCAAGTACAATGATCTAAATCATATTTTGGTTTATCATCCAGCATCAACACAACTGTTGGGTAAATGTGGATTTTATGCAATTATGTTTTGCAAATTTGCTGTCACCAAACTTTTTCCACTTTCTCTTAAACACTGGAACAATGGTTCCTTCCCACCTCACAAAAATAAAGTGGAAGAGACAATGCAATTAAGGAATACGCTGCGTAACAACGGACCACTTAAAACATGCCTAGGGACATGTTTAGAATAAGATGAAAAGCTATTATACTTGGCACTTTGTTTCTTTCCTTCCGATCCTGAAACTCTTAAGGTGTGAGCTCAGACTGAGAGTGTATAATGCAAGTGAACAGAGGAGCGTGAGACAGGAGGGAGAGGGGCCTGGAAATAATACAAGAATAATAGTGATACTTCACCGCTGGTTTTATCAAAATATTTTCATAGTAAAATATGCCCTCTCAGGAAGCACTGACAGATGGAGTAAAGTAAAACAATCCACCATACCTGAGAATCCTGCACAGTGCCAGCTGGACCCATTTAGAGGCTGTGAAGAAATGTCAGTCATTATTAAGGGAACTCCTCTGAGACCAAGAAGCAGAAGATGGGCTTGCAAATGCCTCCCCTGCAGGGGCTCTGGTAATGTACTGCAAGCTGAACCTGTGACCATCACTCATTAACTCCAGTGCTAGTGGATCATTTTGTGTAATACAGCTCCAACTAATACTGATGATCCATTGATTGTATTTCATGAACCTGCACAATTCATTTGGAAATACAAGGGGTGGATGTTTTGCTCAGGGCATTATATAATACTTCTCTCCTGAGGATTAATGTGTTAGTATTTGTAATGCACACGGAAGATGAAAATTGCTATATAAATAATAGCCATTATTCTGTGGTACATACAGCTGCAGCTACTCCATTAGGAAAGGGGTGGGGGGAAAGATAGCAATATATGACCGTGATACAAAGTCAGCTGAAAGCTGCTACACCAGCCATGCCCCCAGTCTACCATCTTCTTACGTGATGCAGTTGCCTGAAAATGTGCCAGAGTATGGTAAACCATATCCAATTCCAAAAATATAATGGTTGGCAGAATACAAGTTGTTTCTTCAGCTCCATTAGGCTTTCAGGGTTGCAAGCAGTTTAGTGCTTCAATGTGAGCACTGTCCCCAGTCAGCAGGTCGGCATAACAATCTTTGGCTCAGTGGCTGCAGCCAACTCAGTGCTGTATTGAGAGTAGGAAAGGTCTTTGCCCATGGTCACTGCCTGCCGCAGGTCTCTGACATGACCTCTGCTGCCACTGAGTAAAGTTACAAATGATAAAACTGAACTCAAATTTAAGTGACAGTTCACTTGTAATTAAAGTGCAAATTGAATTGGAAGCCTATATGGAAATGTGTGTCATTGGAAAGGGCATGTTGACCCATCTCTCATTCCATAAGTGAACCACCAGAAGGTTCACAGAAGCAGTTTTGTGTTTAAAAAGCTTCTTAATGCTAAATAGCACTTAAGGCCAGAGCCTCAAATCCCTGGGAGGCTTTAGACTGGATATCATTTCTAAAGCAGTTGTGCCTAGATTTTTGGGTGTCACAGAACTTTAGGATATTAGCATGTATTTATAATCTATAACTACAATAATTTCAAAAACTAAGGTACATTTCAAAATCTAAAAAGTAGGAAAGATTTAAACACAGAGTAAATGATGTTAAGAAAGGACATATAGGGGTGGTGGCAAGATGGCAGAATAGGAAGGGAACATTATGATAGTTCAGGAAGAGACAGTTTAATATAAGTGGAGATACAAGTAGCTCTAAAGACAGATCATCATCCCTCTACCCCCTCCTGGACTTTTGGGACTAATGTAACCCCATACAAATCCTGCTTTATAAAAAACAAAAAGGGGAAATGTTAGGAAACTGGCACAGTTTTAGCCAGGAGGCCGCACAGCCCAGCTACCTGAGCCAGGCTCCACCCCCATCCTAATGGGATTCACTGTTCCTGCTTCCCTGCCCACCCTCAGGCAAAGTTTTTAAAAGGCCTGTTCCTGAACATGTGCTCTCTTGGCTCTGCTCCCTGCTCTCTTGGCCTCTCTTGGCTTCTCTCCTCCTCTCGTCTCTCTTCTCCCTCCTCTCTGTCTCTCTCTCTTACAGTCTCCTTCTCTTTTTCCTTCGCTGCCCCTTCACTCCAGTCTGTAAGGTGTTCCCCAATAAACCCTTTCCCTTAAAAAATAAATAAATAAATAAAAGTGGAGATACCGCAGGTTCAAGGAAGAGTAGGGGAAGAAAGAGCAGAGGAAACTCATCCAGAACTAGTGATTCACGGTGGACCTGCGTGGAGGGCGTGGGAGACCCCGGCTCAGTACACCAGCGGCAGAATCAACGCACCAGCACTGGAACACGAGGTGAGCCGGACCTCAATAGCCCGAGACACTGGCGGGAAAGCAGAAACAGGAGACTACAGAGAATGAGGCTTGAAACCCCGTGGGGAAAAGTTCACCTGGCTAACTAGAAGAAAGAGGGAAAAAAAAAGTGACCGGTATGGACATGCGTTTCTCTCTCTCCGCTCACTTCTCAATGGCAAGCAAGACGAAGAGCAGACGCCATTTAGGACATACGTCATAAGCGGCGCAACCTCAGTCAGGACTGCACCAGCCCTCAGCCAAGCAGAAAAACCTGATTCGGGGAGGGGGTGAAACAACAGATTAGGACCTAGTGAATGTGTGATGCTAATGAACTGAGACTGTGAAAAAAGAAACGGTGGGTGAAAGAACTCACAGAATTCATGTGAGTACTCTCCAGAGATGCTACAATTTGGTAACCTTGGAAACCCAGTGGGAGACTGCAGGAGAATTTGAGCCCACACTGAGGGCAGCACAGATTCCCTGTGTGGTCCTTGGGAAAGAGCTTCTGATCTCTGGCTCCTGTGGGTATAACATTCGCCTGCTAACTACCTCCAATTCCACTCAGCTGTGCAGAATTACATCCCTTCTGAATAAAAAAGAAAGAAAAAAAGAGAGAGAGATTTACCACGCCTAACCTGGGAGTGTCACCTTTGGCACACCCTTAACCCTGAGGAACCAAACAGAGCTCTCAGGCCACACCCATCTCAAGCCTCTAAGGCTCCATCAAAAGCAGACAGTCCACTTAATACAGTCATAGTATAACAAGAAAAAAACACCACAGTGAGGGAAGAAGAATCCAAAGAATATCTCCACAATGCCAAGCAACAAATGCAGAAACGGAGGAAACAAGAACAAGGAAGACATTATTGCACCCCCAAATGAACAAGACACCTCAAGCCAAGATTACGAAGATGATGAGATGGAAGAAATGCAAGATACAGATTTCAAAAAGTTTATGATAAGAACATTTAGAAGTTTTCAAAACAAATGCTTGAGTTACATAAATCCTTACTGGACAGGATAGAAAATCTCCTTTGAGAAAATGAAATCTTAAGGAGGAGTCAAAATGAAACGCAGAAACTAGTAGAACAGGAGAGTGTGATAGTGAAGAGAAATCAAAATGAAATGAAGAACTCAATAGATCAAATGACAAACACATTAGAGAGCCTTAAAAACAGAGTCAGTGAAACAGAAGAGAGAATATCAGACTTAGAAGACAGAGCACAGGAAAGTATACAGTCAAACCAAAGAAAAGAAGAGGAAATTAGAAATCTAAAAAATACAGGATACTATTAAAAAACCAAACATTCGAGTTTTAGGAGTTCCTGAAGGTATGGAGAGAGATAAAGGATTAGAAGGACTTTTTAGTGAGATACTTGCAGAGAACTTCCCAGGTTTGGAGAAGGACAGAGACATCCTAGTACAGGAAGCACATAGAACCCTTAGTAAACATGACCAAAAGAGATCCTCACCACGACATGTTGTAATCAAACTCAACACAGTGAAACACAAAGAAAATATTCTAAAATGTGCACGAGAGAAACGTCAGATTACTCTCAGAGGATCTCCAATTAGACTCACAGCAGACTTCTCATCAGAAACCCTACAAGCTAGAAGGGAATGGCGAGACATAGCCCAGGTACTAAGAGAGAAAAACTGCCAGCCCAGAATATTATATCCTGCAAAGCTCTCATTTGTGAATGAAGGTGAAATAAGGACCTTTCATAGCAAACAGAAATTGAAAGAATTTGTTACCACTTGTCCAGCCCTGCAAAAGATGCTTAAAGATGTGTTACACACAGAAACACAGAAACACGGTCATCAACATGAAAGAAGGTAAAGGAAGGAAAACTCACAGCAAAAGATCACAGGAAGTTCAAAGCATATACTAGAAAATATCTTTGGCAAATGGCAGGGCAAAGTTACTACTTATCAATAGTCACATTGAATGTTAATGGCCTGAACTGTCCAGTTAAAAGACACAGATTGGCTGAGTGGATTAAGGAACAAAACCCATCTATTTGCTGCTTACAAAAAACACACCTTTCCAACAAAGACACATACAGACTGAAAGTGAAAGGCTGGAAAAAGATATACCATGCCAATAGAAATGAAAAAAGAGCGGGTGGAGCCATCTAAATATCAGACAAAATAAACTTTAACACAGAAACTGTTAAGAGAGAGAAAGAGGGGCACTATATAATGATTAAGGGATTAATTCAACAGGAAGATATAACGATTATCAATGTATATGCACCTAATTACAGGGCACCAGTTTATTTAAAAGATATGTTAAGGACTTAAAGGGAGACTTAGACTAAAATACAATAGTACTGGGGGACTTCAATACTCTACTCTCAGAAATAGACAGATGAACAGGACAGAAGATCAACAAGGAAACAGTAGATTTAAATGACACTATAGCCCAAATGGATCTAACAGATATCTCCAGAACTTTTCATCCTACAAATATAGATTTCATATTCTTCTCAGCACTGCATGGAACCTTCTCTAGGATTGGAATGACCACATACTAGGCCATAAAGCAAGTCTCAGCATATTCAAAAGAATTAGAATCATACCATGCAGCTTCTCAGACCATAGAGGAACGAAGGTGGAAATTAGCAACTCAGGAATCCCTAGAGCATATGCAAACACATGGAGATTGAACAACATGATCCTGAATGAATAATGGGTCATAGAAGAAATCAAAAGAGAAATCAAAAACTTTCTGGAAGTAAATGAGGATAACAGCACAACATACCAAAACTCATGGGATACAGCAAAAGCAGTGTTAAGAGGAAAGTTTATAGCAATAGGTGCCTACATCAAGAAATTGGAAAGGCACCAAATAAATGTGCTTTCAATTCATCTCAAGGATCTAGAAAATCTGCAGCAAAGCAGACCAAAATCTAGTAGGAGAGAGAAATAATTAAAACCAGAGAAGAAATCAACAGGATTGAATCCAAAAAAAATTACAAAAAATCAGCCAAACGCTGTTTTTTTGAGAAAATAAACAAAATTAACACCCCATTGGCCCAACTAACTAAAAAAAGAAAAGACCCAAATCAATAAAATCAGAGATGAAAAGGGAAATGTAACAACAGACACCACAGAAGTAAAAAGGATCATCAGAAATTACTACAAAGAGTTGTACGCCAGCAAACAAGGGAATCTATCAGAAATGGATAGATTCCTGGACACATACAACCTACCTAAATTGAGCCAGGAAGACATAGAAAACCTAAACAGACCCATAACTGAGACAGAAATTGAAACAGTAATAAAGGCCCTCCCAACAAAGAAAAGCCCAGGACCAGATGGATTCACTGCTGAATTCTACCAGACATTTAAAGAAGAACTAACTCCAATTATCCTCAAACTATTCAGAACAATCGAAAAAGAGGGAATCCTCCTGAATTCTTTCTATGAAGCAAGCATCATCACATTCCAAAGCCAGAAAAAGATGCAGCATTGAAAGAGAATTATCCCTGATGAACATAGACACAAAAATCGTCAATAAAATTCTGGCCAATAGAATGTAACAAGACATCAGAAAGATCATCCACCCAGACCAAGTGGGATTTATCCCTGGTATGCAGGGATGGTTCAACGTGCGCAAAACAGTCAACGTGATATACCACATTAACAGCCTGCAGAAGAAAAACCATATGATTATCTCAATAGACGCAGAGAAAGCATCTGATAAAATACAACACCCTTTCATGATGAAAACTCTAAGCAAACTGGGTATGGAAGGAACATTCCTCAATACAATCAAAGCAATTTATGAAAAACCCATGACCAATATCCTATTTAATGGGGAAAAGTTGGAAGCATTTCCATTGAGATCTGGTACCAGACAGGGATGCCCACTCTCACCACTGCTATTCAATATAGTTCTGGAAGTTTTAGCCAAAGCTATTAGGCACGAAAAAGAAATTAAAGGATACAAATTGGGAAGGAAGAACTCAAACTATCCCTCTTTGCAGATGATATGATTCTGTATTTAGGGGACCCAAAGAACTCTACTAAGAGACTATTAGAACTCATGGAAGAGTTTGGCAAGATAGCAGGATATAAAATCAATGCACAAAAATCAACAGCCTTTGTATACACAGGCAATGCCACGGCTGAGGAAGAACTTCTAAAATCAATCCCATTCACAATAGCTACAAAAACAATCAAATACCTTGGAATAAACTTAACCAAAGACGTTAAAGATCTCTACGATGAAAATTACAAAACCTTAAAGAAAGACATAGAAGAGGATACCAAAAAATGGAGAAATCTTCCATGCTCATGGATTGGAAGAATCAATATCATCGAAATGTCCATTCTCCCAAAAGCAATTTACAGATTCAATGCAATACCAATCAAAATACTGAAGACCTTCTTCTCAGATCTGGAAAAAATGATGCTGAAATTCATATGGAGACATAGGAGACCTCGAATAGCTAAAGCAATCTTGTACAACAATAACAAAGCTGGAGGCATCACAATACTAGATTTCAGGACATACTACAGGGCAGTTGTTATCAAAACAGCATGGTACTGGTACAGAAACAGAAGGATAAACCAATGGAATAGAATAGAAACACCAGAAATCAATCCAAACATCTATAGCCAACTTATATTTGATCAAGGATCCAAAACCAACAAGAGATGCTGGAGAGGATGTGGGGAAAAAGGGACACTAACCCATTGTTGGTGGGAATGCAAACTGGTTAAGGCATTATGGAAGTCAGTCTGGAGATTCCTCAGAAACCTGAAAATAACCCTACCATACAACCCAGCCATCCCACTCCTTGGAATTTACCCAAAGGAAATTAAATTGGCAAACAAAAAAGCTGTTTGCACATTAATGTTTATTGCAGCTCAATTCACAATAGCTAAGACCTGGAACCAACCCAAATGCACATCACTAGTAGGCCGGATAAAGAAGTTATGGAACATGTACTCTATAGAATACTATACAGCAGTCAAAAACAATGAAACCCGGTCATTTGCAACAAGATGGAGGAATCTGGTAAACATTATGCTGAGTGAATTAAGCCAGTCCCAAAGGGACAAACATCATGTGTTCCCCCTGATCGTCAACAACTAACTGAGCACCAAAGGGGAAACCTGTTGAAGTGAAACGGACACTATGAGAAACAGTGACTTGATCAGCCCTTGTCCTGACTGTTGATGTACAATGTAATACTTTATTCATTTTAGTATTTTTTGTCCTATTACTATTGGTTGAACTCTGTAATTAACACACAATTATTCTTAGGTGTTTAAATTTTAACTGAAAAGTGATCCCTGTTAAATATAAGAGTGGGAATGAGAGAGGGAGGAGATGTACAATTTGAGACATGCTCAATCGGACTTGCCCCAAATAGTGGAGTTAGAAACGTGCCAGGGGATTCCAATACAATCCCATCAAGGTGGCATGTACCAATGCCATCTCACTAGTCCAAGTGATCAATTTCATTTCACAGTTGATCACACTGATAGGTCTAAGAGTCAAAGGGATCACACAAACAAGACTAGTGTCTGCTAATACTAACTGATAGAATCAAAAAGGGAGAGAACGATCCAACATGGGAAGCGGGATACACAGCAGACTCGTAAAATGGCAGATGTCCTAAGTAGCACTCTGGCCTCAGAATCAGCCCTTAAGGCATTTGGATCTGTCTGAAGAACCCATGGAAAGTGAAGACACTCTGGAAAAAAATACACCTAAATGAAAGATCTCTGTGAGTGAGATCCAAGTGGAAAGAACAGGGTCATTAAAGAAGGAGGTACCTTTCTCTGAAGGGAGGAGAGAACTTCCACTTTGACTATGACACTGTTGGAATAAGATCAAAGTCGGTGAACTCAAAAGCCTTCCGTAGCCTTGGCAACTCATGACTAGAGCCTAGGGAGATTGCTGATGCCATAAACAAGAGTGTCAAATTATTAAGTCAACAACAGGAGTCACTGTGTACTTACGTCTCATGTGGGATCTGTCCTTCATGTGTTGTCCAATGTGAAGTAATGCTATAACTAGTACTGAAACAGTATTTTTATACCTTGTGTTTCTGTGTGGGTGGAAACTGATGAAATCTTTACTTAGTATATACTGAATCGATATTCTGTATATAAAGATAATTGAAAATGAATCTTGATGTGAATGGAATGGGAGAGGGAGTGGGAGATGGGAGGAGTGCGAGTGGGAGGGAAATTATGGGGGCGGGTGAAGCCATTGTAATCCATAAACTGTACTTTGGAAATTTATATTTACCAAATAAAAGTTAAAAAAAAAGAAATGACATGTAGCAAAATCAAGTCATGAGTTTACAGTTTATGTATATCAGGCAACTCATCTGCCTTGCCAATTACTTCTGCTTCAAAATCTCTAAAAGGAGAAAGGAGAGTCACTATGTTAACGTTATAAGGACTAAAGGAGTTAATACATGAAGGTCTTAGAATAGAACCTGGTGCCCTATATTCAAGACATAACAGATCTCTCCCTCCCACCTTCTCTCCCCCATACTCTAATAGCTTTTTAAAACAGATTTATTTATTTATTTGAAAGTAAGTGTTACAGTGAGAGAAGGAGAGATAGAGAGCAAGAGGAGAGAGTTCCTCCATCTACCTTCTGACTCCCAAAATGACCACCCACAATGACCAGGGCCAGCACAGGCAAAAGCCCAGAGATAAGAGCCTCCTCTGGTCATCCCACATATATTCAGGGGATGAAGGAATTGTACCACCCTCCATTGCCCTCCCAGGCACACTAGCAGAAAGCTAGACCCAAATTGGAGCAGCTGCAACTCAAACCAGCTCCCACATGGGATACCACTGCTATAGACAGCAGCTCAACCCACTACGTCACAGTGCTGGCCACATCTTATTAACTTGTAAAAATATTTTTCTTACCATAAACTGGTGATAACCTTATCTTACACCAGCACTGATCCATAGACCTAAATTTGGAAACACTGCTCTAGGAGACCCACAGTGGCCTATGATACCAGACAGTTTTATTTGGGAACTGGGATAGCTTGTAATTAACTAAAGGTCTGCAAAAGAGGAGAAAATACTTCATCCTATTAATTGTTGATTAAAATGGTTATCAACTGAAGAAAAGGCCCCAGCATCATACACCAGTGTAGTTTTGTCTATTACTTGCATGAAGATATAGGTAACAATATAATCTAGCATTAATTGAACACTTGCAAGAGTCACTGTTTCCTCTTTCCTTCATATCTTACACCCAATTCATTTTCTTTTTTTTTCTTGACAGGCAGAGTGGATAGTGAGAGAGAGAGACAGAGAGAAAGGTCTTCCTTTTTGCCGCTGGTTCACCCTCCAATGGCCTCTGCAGCCGGTGCATTGCGCTGATCCGAAGCCAGGAGCCAGGTGCTTCTCCTTGTCTCCCATGCGGGTGCAGGGCCCAAGCACTTGGGCCATCCTCTACTGCCTTCCCGGGCCATAGCAGAGAGCTGGCCTGGAAGAGGGGCAACCGGGACAGAATCCGGCACCCCAACCGGGATTAGAACTCGGTGTGCCAGCGCCGCAAGGTGGAGGATTAGCCTGTTAAGCCACGGCGCTGTCCTCAATTCATTTTCAAAACTAATTTCAGAACATAATTTTAAATCTACCCACTCTCAGTTTACACTGCTATTATCCTAGGCTAAGCCATTGTCCACTGAGCTTTCATCCTAACTGACCTTTCTGCTTCCACTCTTGCTATCTACAATCCACTCTCCACAGAGCAATGAGTTATCTTTAAACAATAATGTACAGCTTCTAATGGCCTCTCATTGCACTTATAATACAATCCAAGATCTTACCATAACATGAGTGCCCTGAATGATCAAGCCTCTGCTTATTCCTCTAACTACATCCTGTACTACTCTCCTCCATGCTCATTATACTCTAGCAACTCTGACCTTCATTATATCTGTTGACTACTGCAATCCTGCTCCTCCATAAGGGCCTTTAATTTGCTTTTCTCTCTGTCTGGAGCACTATTCTCCCAGTTATTCATGTGGCTGATTCCATTCTCATAGATCGTAACACAAAGAGCGTCAAATATCTCCCCCTCACTCACCTCCCTTCATCTCATTATATATTTTTTCATATCATTTGACATTGTGAAATCATTTCATTTATTCATTTAAATGTTCATTGCCCTGCTCACAAACCTCAGAATGTAAGTTCTACGGAGGTTGTTTTCCATGCTCATTATTATATACGTATCATCTCTTATATTTAGAACAGTGATTGAAAAATACAAGTTGTTCAGTAAGTATTTGCTAAAAGAATGAATGGGTATTCCACTTATCATCTTAAGATTCTTATAAATATTATTACCTGGGATTCAGATGATAACTCCATGGAGTTAGTATGTTATTGTCCACGTTTTGTAGATAAAGCAGCTAAGAGTACAACCATTATGGAAACTAGTATGGAGATTCTTCAAGAATCTGACAATAGTTCTACCATATGATGCAGCCATTCCACTCCTGAGAATTTACCCAAAGGAAATGAAATCAGCATATGAAATAATTATTCGTACCCTCATGTTTATAGCAGTTCAATTCACAACCAAGATATGGAATCAAACTAGCTGCCCATCGACTGAGGAAGGGATAAAGAAATAAATTGTGGTATATATACATGGAGGTGTACACATTAAATAAAATTTGTAAAAAGGAAAAAATTAATTTTTATTTATATAAAGTAAAAAAAATCATGTATTTCATATATACAGATTTAGGAACATCTTCCCAGCTTACCCTCCCTCCAGCCTACACTCCAACTTTCCTTCTTGCTCCCGTATTAACCCCTCTCTCAATTTATACAATGATCTACTTTCAGTTAAATTTATACTCATAAGATTAACCCTACACTAAATAAACAGTTCAACAAATAGTAAGAAGAAAAACACTGTTCTTCAACAGTAGAGACAAGGGTTGTAAACAATCATCAAATCTCAAAATGTCATTATCACTCCTACATATTACAGTTTTGATACTCTATTAGTTACCACAGATCAGGGAAAACATATGGTATTTGTTTTTTTGAGACTGGCTTATCTCACTAAGTATAATGATTTCCAGTTGCATCCATTTTGTTGCAAAAGACAGAATTTCATTCTGTTTTATAGCTGAATAGTAGTCCATTGTGTATATATATATATATATATGTGTGTGTGTGTGTGTGTGTGTACACCATAATTTCTTTATCTAGTCATCAGTTGATGGACATCTGGGTTGATTCCATATCTTAGATATTGTGAATTGAGTTGCAATAAGCATGGGAATACATGTAACTCTTTCATATGCTGATTTCATTTCCTGTGGGTAAATTCCAGGAGTGGGATTGCTGGGTCATATGGTATATCTATTTTCAGGTTTCTAAGGTATCTCCATACTGTCTTCCACAATGGCTGTACTAGTTTACATTCTCACCAACAGTGGATTAGGGTACCTTTTTCCATATAGCCTCACTAGTATTTATTGATTGTTGACTTCTGTATGAGAGCCATTCTAACTGGGGTGAGATGAAACCTCAATGTGATTGTGATTTGTATTTCCCTGATGGCTAGTGAACCTGAGCATTTTTTCATATGTTTGTTGGGCATTTGAATCTCTTCTTCTGAAAAATGCCTGCTCAAGTCAGCTGAGGAAGACTGTATGAGATGAGCTTTTACATAAAATCAGTGTCTGTGAACAAAGAATTGGAGGTTTTGTTTGACTTTACATTCAAACTGTGCCAACAGAGTGACATGAATGCCACAAAATACAACAAAATAAAATGTAAGCTGATGCATACAAATTGTATTAATACAGGGGCCGGCACAGTGGCAAAGCGGGTTAATGCCCTGGCCTGAAGTGCTCACATCCCATGTGGGCACTGGTTCTAGTCCCGGCTGCTCCTCTTCTGATCCAGCTCTCTGCTATGGCCTGGGAAATCGGTAGAAGATGGCCTAAGACCTTGGGCCCCTGCACCCAAGCTCCTGGATCCTGGCTTCGGATCAGTGCCGCTCCAGCCATTGCAGCCATCTGGGGAGTGAACCATCAGATGGAAGACCTCTCTCTCTCTCTGCCTCTCCTCTCTCTGTGTAATTCTAACTTTCAAATAAATAAATGAATCTTTAAAAACTGTATTAATATAAATCTAGACTCCATGCATAGTCAATCTAGACTTTTCATTAGTCAGAGTATCATAATAAATTATGGGAATCATATTTTAAGAGGAAAATAAACAAACAACATGCAATGACCAGAGTTGAAGACAAAATAATTAACAGCTGGGGAATAACTAGGCTTGTGTAGAGCCTAGATTAGAAAAGGAAAAGTTTATAAGCATTAAGGGACCACCATTTGTGGGTTGATTTTTTACTTTTTTTTTTTTTGACAGGCAGAGTGGACAGTGAGAGAGAGACAGAGAGAAAGGTCTTCCTTTGCCGTTGGTTCACCCCCCAAGGGCCACTGTGGCCGGCGCGCTGCGGCCAGTGCAACGTGCTGATCTGAAGCCAGGAGCCAGGTGCCTCTCCCAGTCTCCTATGTGGGTGCAGGGCCCAAGGACCTGGGCCATCCTCCACTGCACTCCTAGGCCACAGCAGAAAGCTGACTGGAAGAAGAACAACTGGGACAGAATCCGGCACCCCGACCGGGACTAGAACCTGGTGTGCCAGCGCCGCAGGCAGAGGATTAGCCTAGTGAGCTGCAGCGCCGGCCTGGTTTTTCACTATTTTTCCACAATTCCAAACTGTGGTCAATGAACAGAATTTAAGAGGAGTTAGCTTATAGATGCATATATGGAATGAATTTCTAATATTTTGTGTTTACAGGGGGCCCAACTCTCTCACAAAGAATGAGATCCTGTTACTGTAAATATTGAAACAGAGGAAAGAAATCACTTGACAGAAACACTACGCTTACATTTCTTCATAGGGAGTACAGTGTGCCTAGCCTGGCAATTCCCAAAGGTCAGTCCAACAACAGGGATCAGGCCCTACAAATATAGATGCCTGCCTGAGAAGCACTAAGTAGGTCTGTTGAGGCGACCCAGTCATATCTGTTTTCTAAGAAGATCCATAGGATCCCATGAAACCCTGGACAGATTCTACAATAAAGAGTTCCCATCTCCTTAGCATCTTTGCTAGACTGTTAAAACTGCATTCACTTAAACTGCTAGATGGTGAACTTCTTCCTAACAAAGACATTATTCTGTGGAACAGCCAACACATAATAGTTGCCCAATAAAGGTTCATTAAAAACATTTAGCATTTGTGCATTCACGAATCATTTGTAAGGAGCCAAGGCACCTTCCAAAGTCCTCATCAGGGAGCAATAGAATCTAAACAAAAGTTTAGGCTTCAAAAATGCAAAGTGGTACTGAAAAGTTTGTCATTTCTTTCGGCTATTTAAAGGTAGTTTTCTCAAAAACAGAAGGCACTATTGCTTAGTTTTTTTGTAACAGTAGGAAATGGAAGTAATGGGAGGTCTATTAGCTTCCTGGGGTTGCTGCAACAAATTTACCACAAACATGGTGACTTGAAACAACAAAATTTATTCTCACACAGTTCTAGAAGCCAGGAGTGAGAAACCCTGGATTCCTCAGGTATGTGTTCCTTCTGAAGGCTGTGCGGAGAAAAGCTCCTCACCCCACCTCAGTCCAACTTCTGCTTACTCCTGGCATTCCTCGATTTATGGGGGGATTTCCTGAATCTCTGCCTTCTTCACATGACTTCATCTTTGTGTATCTGAGTCACAAATTTACTCCTTTCTCTCAAGAGGACACCTGTCATTGAATTGAAGGCACATCCTAAATCCAGGTTGATTACACCTCAATTTCCTTAATTACATCTGCAAAAACCCTGTTTCCAAATAAAGTAACATTCACAGGTACAAAGTGGTGGTTGGCTCAAACTTGAATATAACTTTGGGGGAACACTGGAACCCAGTATAAGGGGAAAATTCATACAATCTTTAAAAATAGCTAATATCTGGTGATGGCATACTGTGGGCAAGACTCTTGTTAAAGTAGTTTGAATAGGCCGGTGCCGTGGCTCAACAGGCTAATCCTCCGCCTAGCGGCGCCGGCACACCAGGTTCTAGTCCTGGTCGGGGCGCCGGATTCTGTCCCGGTTGCCCCTCTTCCAGGCCAGCTCTCTGCTGCGGCCCGGGAGTGCAGTGGAGGGTGGCCCAAGTGGTTGGATCCTGCACCCCATGGGAGACCAGGATAAGTACCTGGCTCCTGGCTTCGGATCAGCGTGGTGCGCCGGCCGCAGTGGCCATTGGAGGGTGAACCAACGGCAAAAGGAAGACCTTTCTCTCTGTCTCTCTCTCTCACTGTCCACTCTGCCTGTCAAAAAAGTAAAAAAAAAAGTAGTTTGAATACATTAATCTATTTAATTCTTACAATGACTAAATGAGATAGAAACTAAAGCATCAAGAGATTTTTTTACATTTGCAAGGTTATGGAATACGTAGTAATAGAGCTAGTATTCAAAGGCATCCTGATTACAAATTTAATTCTTAATTGCTCTGCTAAGATGATTTTTAATTACTGTTACTACTGTAGTAGTAATAAATTTACCTGCAGTTATTGAGAGCTACTAATCAGGCAATGAATTTAATGCTTTCCATGAATTTGAGACTGAATCCCTATAATATAAAATCTTCACACTTGATCTTAGCCAAAAGGCTGAGAAGTGACATATAATAAAAAATCTTTACCCAGCCTCTCGCCTGTATCCCTTAGCCCAAGGTGTCCTAGCTGTTCTTTATCAAAAGGAATTCCTGACTTGAGAGAATAATCCAGCTGACCTGACAAGGTTCTAATCACTGGATTCACAGAGTCCTTTGCTTCTCTAATAGATAAGAACCTTGATGGTCAGGGTTGTCCTCGGTGTTTGTATAGGGGATTTTCAGGGCCAGGCAGAATGTGACTGCCAAATATAATGTAAACCTTCTCCCCAGACTAACTGGAATCCACCTGGCAATCATAAATTCCCTAAAGAAGGTAGTATCACTGACCAATCAAAAGAACATTACGAGTACCACTGACCAAACAGGAACTTGGACACAAGCTAATCATGCATGTCTCAGCCTCAAATCCAGTCTATAAAAACCTCATCCCTAACTCCTTCGGCAGCCTGGGAATTAAGCAACAGCTGCCCGCTGCTTGCACTGTGCTTTGCAATAAATATCTACTTTCTTCCACCACTCCAATGTTAGCAATTGGCTTTCTGCACATTGGGTGAGTAGACCCAGTTTAAGGGTTCTATTGCAACACTTCCAACTTGTTTGGGCTATTGTTTGATGACAAATCACATCACCAACCCTCACAACCTTGTAAGACAATTACTTTTTAAAACATATTTATTTATTTATTTGAAATTCAGAGTTACAGAGAGAGATGGAGACACACACACACAAAAACATACATCTTCCATCTGCTGGTTAATTTTCCCTGATGGCCTTTAGGGCCAGGCCAGGCTGAAGCCAGGAGCCACGGGGCTTCATCCAGGTATCCCACATGGGTGCCATAGCCCCGAGCATTTGGGTCATCTTCCACTGTTTTTCCTAGGCCATTAGCAGGGAGCTGGATCAGAATTTGAGCAGCTGGGACACAAAGCGGCTCCCATATGGGATGCTGGCGTTGTATGTGGTAGTTTACCTACTACACCACAACACCAGCCCCAGGACAATTACTTTTGTGATTTACAATTATATAACTCAAAAATTTGAAGTTCAGAGAACCTTAGTAAAGTTTCCAAGATTATACATCGAGGAAGTGGTGGATTCAATACAGAGTGACCTGACTCTAGAGTTGGTGTGTTTAATAACTATGTGACACTGTCTCATTCCAGGATTGAAACTCACTTATTCATCATTCATCTTACTTCTCTGGCATCTTGTGCATATCATTTGTTCAGTGAAACTCTGCTGAATGAATGAATGAATTAGATCAATAATGCCACAATAGTCACATTTTATTCAGTTTCTGATGGAACAAGGACATAAGCCTCAACCATTCTTGCTCATTGCCCCAGAGATAAACGTTGGAATGTATTCCTTGTCCTTGAATCTCAATTGGGTTTCACACCCTATTGCCTTCATACCTCACCCCCCACAGCCACCTGAAAGACCAGTTGCTTGCAACACTTGGAAGACCAGTTCCTGGAATTCCCCTCCACCTGCTGCCCCCTACCCCCAGCCCCAGCCCTAGCCCTCCTTAAAAAGGCCCGGCCCCTGGGTTTGGGGCCTTCTGCTATATGCTCCATCATGTACACACAAGCAGTTGGTCACCCACCTCTACGGATTGATTTTCTCTGAATAAATTTGGTCTGGCTGTAAATTCATACACTGCCTCTCTATTCTGCCACTCTTTTTCTAACATTTTGGTGCCCCATGTGAGGCACCAATCTGCAACTCTTTTCCTAACAGTTTCGATCTGTTTTTCTGTTCTACCTTCTCACTGTGTCAATCTCTCTTACACGATCTGCTGCTTCATGCCTATATGCCGGTATTGACAAGCATGCCATTTTTTAAGGACTTCTGTATTGCAGCCACCTCTATCTTCAGAAAGGAGATTTTTAAGAGATGGAACTGCAGGGAGAGAGGATTCATACAAACACTGTCTCCAAAACAACCAAATCCTAGGCTTATCAAACTATCTCTGAGAACAAATTGGAAGCCACACCAAATATGCCGAAAATATTCCACTGGTATAGTCCATTTGCCAGATCAACTAGATGCCAACATCTTCCCTACTATGCTTTTATTTCAACTTGCAAGTCAATAATTTTTAAAAAATCTTCCATCAACGTCTGAGGAAAAAATTAAAGGAGTGTGCTGTCCAGCAGCCTTGCTTTACCTTTGAAAGAAATAATTAGTGTAAAGATAGATACAACTCTAAATACAAATATCCTTTTTTAAAAATACTAATAAAAATCATATGTAAAATTTAAATTTCCTTGTATCCTTGTTTCCAAAAGTCAACTCTGTAGATAACAGTAGCAATGTCTGGCATATTGCACATTTCTGCTGGGTCAATATTCTCATCACAGCCTATGTGAATGGCATCCCCTGGAGGTGCAAAGTGTGCAAACTGCAGGGCAATATCTGGAGATCCTGGTCAGCAGAACAGATTTAGGGTAACAAAGGACCAATGCAAAAGAAGCAATTGATTACGAAGAATGCTGATCTGTATCAGTGATATTTCAAGTTCTTGCAAAGTCAAAGAGCCTGCTAACACTTGCAGCTTGTAAGCTTGAGTACTAGCCTGACCTGGCTTTGATGAGCCAAGGGAATTATAATGAAGTGCAAAGCCCAAAACTGTGGAGTTTTATTTGAACCTTTTCTTAACTCTTCAAACCTCCAGGTGTTAGACACCTCAAGGGAACTAGTTTTCCTGTGAGATTTTGTTGTAATTTCCATTAAAAGTTCTTAAGAGGGAAAATATATTTAAAAATATTTATTCATTTATTTTTAAGGCAGAATGAGAAAGAGAGAGAGAGGTCTTCCATCCATTGGTTCACTCCCCAAATGGCTGCAATGGCCCAAGCTGGGCCAGACAGAAGTCAGAAGCCGGGAGCTTCATCAGTGTCTCCCACATGGGTACAGGGGCCCAAGGACTTGAGACATCTGTTGCCTTCCCAGACGCATTAGCAAGGAGGTGGATCAGAAGTGGAGCATCTGGGATTTGAACCAGTGTCGATATGGAATGCCAGTATCATAGGAAACAGCTTTATCCCCCTATGCTACAAGGTTGGGCCAGGGCAAAATATGTTAAGAGACAAAGGGAAGGAACTCCAGTATCTCTAAGAACAGCAGGGAATCTCGTCATACATAAAGACCTTGGAAATCAAAGCCAGCTCTGAAAACAAGGAAGTACCCTTGCTGCTCATGGGCTTTTCATGGCTGAGTAATTTCTGCATCCCTCTGCCACCATTTGGGGGCAACTAATGTCTAAAATCATCTGATTTAAGTTATTTCATCTACCCTACTCCCAGATTCCCTGTTATGCAAGGGTACATCAAAATATTCATTAAACATGGAACAAAAATTAAATTTATTTTGGTGTAGAAATAATTTTGAAATCCATGCATAGTATTTTTATCATACAAATTTCCCATCAGCTTCTTAAAAACCCTTCCTATGCATGGATTTCAAAATTAGCTTGAACCAAAATAAGCATATCATTTAATTCCATTTGCCATGAATTTCTTGAAGTACTTAGAATTTGGCAACTGCTTCTGCCCGTGAACTCTTTTCTAATGGCTGACTAGCATTTAGTTTGTATCTGAAAATACTTTTGCCTTGGTTATGGTTTGAATATCCAGTCTGCTATAAGTGGTAAAAGTGAAAAATGCACTTTAAAAACAGATTCATTTATTTATTTATTTATTTATTTCAAAGGCAGAGTTGAGAGCAAGAGCGAGAGAGAGCTTCCATCCACGGGTTCACTCCTCAAATGATGGCAATGGTTATAGCTGAGCCAGCCAGAAGCCAGAAGCCAGGAGCTCCATATGGATATCCGATGTGGGTGTCAGGCACCCAAGCATTTAGGCCATCTTCTGCTATTTCCCAAGTGCATTAATATGGAGATGAATTGGAAGTAGAACAGCCAGGATTCAAACTGGAGCTCATATGGGATGCAGCATCACAGGCAGCAGCTTAATTCACCGTGGTATAACACAGACACCAGAAACATACTTTTAAACAACACTACAATTTATCAAATACCTACTGTGCCCCAGACATAAATTTAAATAATTTTACTTATTGCCTCAGCGTTAGGAAGCAAATCCAAGAGTGTTTGACACCATGGTCCAAGGTGTTGCAGGTATAGTGTACTATCTTTTTTAATAGATTTAAAACATTTTATCAGCTCCATTAACATACTTTAAGCTAGGTGAATCAAAAGCTTATGCCTTCATTTTCCCTCCATTTTCCGTCTTCCTCATCTATCTCAACTCTGTCATTAAGTAATAATAACAGAACCATGACAAAGAGCTCAAGAGGATTTTTAGGTACACAACATATATCCATGAAATAAAATAGAAAGTAAATGCACAAAATGTGAAACTGCTCTGGAGCTTGTCATAATCTTTTGACTAGTTCTTACATCTAAAATAATAATTTCTGTGTACATTTTATTGCATGGGAAAATTGAACTATTTATTTTCATGACTTTATTATCATCTTCAATCCTCACTGTAAAAAGAAAATTTACAGAAGCTTTAATAATGAAGAGTCTGAGAGTCACTGATATTTATTTTTTAAAGAAGAAAAATGGAGATATATTAAGGCAAAATGTCCTTATCCATTTTGGAGCAAAATCATAGACTGAAAGAGCCATTTGGACTGAGAATGACCTTAAGAAGGTCTGCATTTCCTGAATAGATTCTTAAGCATTCCACAGTCTGGCACCCATCTTTATTGTATGGCAGGTTATGGAAATCACAGACAGCATTATAGTCGCCATGACTTTAAATTGGAAGTAACGTGCAGATGTAGCACCACCAAATATTAACATCACCAATATTACTTAAAAATTACATTAATATATTTGGAATAGGATGGGTAACTGCATTCTCTATTCTCCCAGAATCATGTACAGGAGATTATATCTTTTTTGACCTATTTTCATTTATCCATGTACCACCCATCCTTCTCCAAATTCATTTTTTCCCCTGGCATTAACAATGTCACAGGGATTCAATAGCGCTGTATTTTTTGGCTAAGAATAGATCAGGCCTTGGGAATTCTTGACTTATAGCCAGAGATTAGACACATTAACATTTTATGTATTCCTTGGGTTTCTATCCAGTGGAATAGGAAAGTGGATAATAAATGTCATTTAAAGTGGACAGTATCAATAGATACCATTTGATTGACAAAAGTCAGCTGTGTATCACTCTTTCATTATCATATTTGTTTCTCACAACAATCCTGCAAATTAGGTGGTGTGAGCTCCACTTATCAGATAAGAAAACTGAGCCTCAGAAATGTTGTAGGACTTAGAAATTGAATTAAGGTCATTTTGATTTCGTTCTGAGTTGCATGACCTTCTAATGCCTATCTTAAATTGCGTTTACTGCCTTTTAGGCCTGTTCCTTTTTGTCCTGTCCTTAGAGGTCAGAAGATCAGAGTTTCTGATTCTCATGCTATTTTTTCTTTGTTAATCCATATCCTTTCTTTTTTAAGTTAAAACAATTACAACAAAAAAGAAATATAAATGGAGCCTCAAAAAACAAAAAATAGAACTCCCCTATGATTCAGCAATTCTGGGTGTATATCTAAAGAAACTAAATCCATCTGTTGAAGAGACAACTGCACTCCCTTGTTTATTAGAGCACTATTCACAATACTCAGGAAATGGAAACAATCTAAGTGTCCATCAACTGATGAACAGATAAAGAAAATGTGCTACATATACACAGTGGAGTACTAATCAGCCATAAAAAAGGATGAAATATTGTTATTTGCAACAACCTGGATGGAACCGAGGATCAATATGCTAACTGAAATAAACCAAGCACAGAAGGACAAAAAAGGTGGTATCATGGAAGTTAAGAATAAAATGTTGTTATCAGAGGCTAAGCAGAGAGGAGGAAGCAATGTGGAAAGTGTGATTGATGGCTATTGGACATAGGTAGATATGAGTAAAAAGTTCTGAGGTTCTATTGCACAGTAAAATGACTATAGTAATGTTGATTTACAGCATTTCTCTCTAAGAAAACTAAAAGACAAGATTTTTGGATATTTTCACTGTAATAAATATTAAATACTTGTAAAGATAAATGTATCTGGGGGCCAGCCCTGTGGGTTAAGTAGTAGTCTGAAGCACTGGCGGACCCACATGAGTGCTGTTCTGCTTCTGACCCAGCTCCCTGCAAATGTGCCTGGGATGGCAGCTCAAGATGGCTCGAGTGTTTGGCCCCTGCACCCAAGTGGGGACCAGAAGAAGCTTCTGGCTCCTGGCTTCAGGTTGGACCAGCCCCAGGCATTGAGGGCATTTGGGGAGTGAACCTGTGGATGGAAGATATCTCTCTCTCTCTCTCTCTTTCTCTCTCTCTCTTTGTAATTCTGCCTTTCAAATAACTAAAAACCTTAAAAAAAGATAAGTGTATTTACACTTATTGGACATTGCACAACATAGACACAAAATGGCACATCATATAGTATCCTACAAACATGTACAATTTTTATATCCATTAATTTTTTAAATAAAAACTTATCAAAAAATTAAAAAATCCAACAAAGAAAAAGAAATTCAAACTGAATATCCCTCTACCACAGAAATTCTCCAATGTGCTTTGTTTCATTAAATTCAATACTGGAGCAATGATTCAAGTGAATTGATACTCTAGCCATTTTAAACTATTTTTTATTTTTTTAATATTTACCTATTTTATTTGAAAGGCAGAGTTACAGAGAGACTGAGGTAGAGAGAAAGAGAGAGAGAGAGAGAGAGAGAGAGAGAGAGAGAGAGGTCTTCCATCTGATGGTTCACTCTCCAATTGGCTGTAAAGGCCAAACCTGTTCTGATCCGAAGCCAGGAGCCAGGAGCTTCTTCTGGGTCTCCCACATGGGTGCAGGGGCCCAAGGACTTGGGCTATCTTCCACTGCTTTCCCAGGCCATAGCAGAGGGCTGGATTGGAAATGGAGCACCTGGGACTCGAACTAGTGCCCATATGGGATGCCAGCACTGCAGACAGCGGCTTTACCAGCTACGCCACAGTGCCGGACCCTAAATTAATCTTGTTTCCTTCCTCCTGCATGTTTTTAAATCTCCACTCTTTTAAGGAAGAATTTAGGGGAAAAAAGGACTGATGTAGCATTACAGAAAAAAACATATAAGTTCATTTTATTCTCTTTGGATCCCTTTCTTGTAATGATTAATCAAAAAGGCAAAATAGTTTATGGGCTTCTTGCTCTCCAATTGTCTACACTTATGTCAGATGGAAAATCTTTCCTCATTAGGAAAGACTTGCCAAAATATGTTGGGTTCTCAGTTGCAAGTATAACTACATATGCCAAAGTTGCTTAATGGTCATGTTTTTGCTACATACTGCTAGGTGGTCTCACCCAAAAGTTCAGCTATTTCAAATGTTCTGTCAGTTTCATTGTGGAAAGATTCACCCAGTCTTTTATCATATCAACTCCACTCTACTCCACTCCCCCCCCCCCCCTCAACTCAATTGCAAAGGCACTTAAATGTGCATTGAAAGGCAAAGAGATTCTGTTGCTTTATGATGTCTAACCTTCAATTGGAATTTTTGCTTGGAATACTATATTGCTAGGCCCTGTTGACATTCACCCTTGCTTTGCCCTTAGGAGATATGATAAATATTCATGGATTTTAAGGAGCTTTCCTTCTCTTGATCCTCCATCCACAAAATCATCATGCTATGTGACGCTGTAACTATTTCTTTGTCCAAATATATTAAATTGCCAAGGACTTACTGTATGTCTTGTAAAATATTAGGAAATGACAGCACAATCTCACAAAAGAAATAAAAATAAAAAATGCTAATATTGGCAGAAGTCTCAGAGGAAATTATTTGTCTTTAAAGTTATTTCAGTTATTCCCTTTTAAAATACAATACATAATTCTATGAATATATTACATTTTAATATTTTTTAAGTTTCCCATTCTAAAATTCCCATTTATGTTTACACATGGAGACAGGTTTATAGCTTATGGTTTGTGATTTATCCTCCCGTTTTTGGAGTGCAACTGGCTTTTGAAAGAAATTATTTTCTTTTTCAATACAATTTGGTTGCTTATTAGTGAGTATATTATGTTATTTCCCGGAGACTTCTCTCCCAAGATAACAGGAATGAAAGACATCATTTGATAGGAACAAGAGTGGCAAGATATTGGAGAAGTTGTTAAAGAATCAGCCCCCATCCTCCAAGTGGGCCCACTCACTCATGGCAAGCCAATCATTGCACCTGGGTGGTGGGAAAAAAGTAGGCGTTTATTGTAAAGCTAACAATTTCTGGACTCTCCAAATGATTAATGGCAGTGAGTCTTATAGGACAAAGTTGGAGCTGAGTGGTGCAAAATCAGTTCTAGTTTGTCTACAGTGCTTGTGGACTTTTTTGATTGGTCAGTGATAGAGGACAGTATGCTTATTTAAAATGGCAAAAGTGTGCTCCAGTCTGTCTGGGTCATAGGTAGATTGTATTATTTTGTGGGATCAGGGCCTGTGAGTTCAGGCAAGCTTCTCAGAATATAGCTAGCTTTGAGATATTGACTATGTTAACTACAGAGTCTTTTTTTTTTAAAAAAATTAGTTTATTTAATGGTAGAGTTACAGAGACAGAGGCACACACACATACACACACAGAGAGAGAGAGTCTTCCATCCACTGGTTCGCTCCCTAGTTGGCTGCAACAGCCATGACTGAGCTAGGCCAAAGCAAGGAGCCTGGAACTCCATTGGGTCTCCCAAATGGTTGGCAGGGGCCCAAGAATAATGAGCTACACTTTGCTGCCTTCCTAGGCACATTAGCAGGAAGCTGGATCTGGACCTGACACTCTGCTATGGGTTGCCAGTACTATAGGCGACCACTTAGCTCACTGTGCGTAAAGATGGAGTCTTCATGATTCAGGGTCTCTTTTTGTCTTTACCCATGTGTCACTTTCTTAACTTAATGAATGAATCTACAGAGATTCTGCAAGCTAAGGAAGAGATACTAGCGCCTGACACACTCCACAAAGCATTAGGATAGGAGCTCAGCTTCAGCACCAATGGCAAACATTTGAGAATGGAAATTTCAGGGACGGCACATGTGAAAAACAGTGATGGAGGCTTTAGGATTGGTAGCAGTTTGAGAAAGATGCTTCTAAACACTCAAATCCCTACAGGAGTGAGAATTGAGCCCCACATACAAGGTTATAGCAAGAATTTCATAAATTTCCCCTAAACCTCCAATTTGCATTTCTCACAATATCAGAAATTTATCAGCCAACTGTCAAATTCAAGAAGTTGTTTTAATTAAAAGAGAGAATTAAAGCAGATGTAAGAGTCAGGCTTTGGGTGTGTCTACCCAGGTAAATCCAGTCTTGAGAAAAGCTCATTGGCCCATTGATGCAAATTTTAAAAACAGGGTACAAGCAGCAGCTACCTCCTTGCTACAACTCTAAAACAAAAGTGAACATGCCTTAACTGTAGGAGAGTATGTTATTTTGTAACATTTTAACATTTTGCTGCAGTGGCAAAGCTGCAGCAGCAGCAGCAGCAGCAGCAGCAGCAAACTGAGCAGTTTTTCTGCATGCAATGCCAGACTGAAAAGCTTTGCAGCAATTCTGGGGCCTTTCTATTTACCCAGTGATAATGAATGAAGATGGGACCAGGTCAAGTGTGAGGTCATGGCTTACAATGGACCCATTGAAAGAAGATCAAAAAGGTTTTCTGATTGGAGTTCTCAAGATCTGTTTATTTAAAGAGAAATATTTGTGAACAGATTAAGCTGTGTAGAATGAGTATTTAATCAGGAAAACACATGCCACAAAACTGAATGTAGCACACAATGGAAGGATTTCAAAAATAAGCTCATTGGCTACAAAATATACAAACTCTCATAACTCTATCTGGAATAAAACTCTGTCATCTATCCAAACATTAGATGTTTCTCAGAAGCACTTCTGGACACTTGATAAAAGTAAATAAATTTTCTTATTGTTCATAGTTGTTCTAGCCAGATCTTTGAATTAAGTGGCTATAATTAACTTAACTCTTCAGGTGCTGGGGCAAATATACATGAAATAGAAGTATAATCTAACTACTAGCTTACCTCTTTATTGTTAGTCAATTATGATAACAGCATTGTCTACAGGATCACATTCAAGCTTTAAAATGATTGCATAAAGGGAATCCTATTGCTAAAATACAAAGTCTGGCAGAAACACACCACTATTTTAATTGTCTTCAAAATAGTTAAAGGCCAAGATTCCCCAAGGTTTTACTTGCTGAGTAGAGACCACACAGAAAATGAAGGAATGATGACATCTATTGTCACGTTCAGTTTTTAGTCTGCTTCTACTACATACTTCCATTTTTTGTCCTTAAAATATGCCCCTTCAAGAAGACAAAAAAATCTGCAAAACAAAGAGGGGGAATAGGCTGAGATGCAGGTGTTGTGGCAAGTGTGTGTTTATTGCAAGTTCTTGTCTTCCTGGTTGAGTTTATTCCAAGTTCTTTACTCAGCATGAAATGGAGACCTAAAACAATGCCTTGAATGCAGATTCTACATATCATCAGGCTCCAGGATCCTAGCCACTCTCCCTTAGTTTAACTACCTGAACTCAGGAAGTGGTACAGATAGACACACAAAATTCTAATCTCTAGACACCAAGGGTCTTTTGCTTCTCTGATAGGTGATACCTTGGTTGCCAATATTGTTTTGAGAAGCTTTGTTTAAAGAATTCCTGGTCTAGGCAGAGGAGTTCCAGGTCTGGGGCAGAAAGTAACTAACACTTGCATGTCGCCCCCAGGCTGACTGAAGCCCACTTGGCCACGATAAAAATTTATTGAAGAGTGTGGCACTGCTGACCAACCGGGAACTTAGACACAAGCTGAATATGTAACCAGACCAAATAACTGCTGTGACTCCAAGCAGCCTCTTATCAGCTACCTGGAGACCAACATGCAGCTGTCCCTGTCCTTCACTGCCCTTATTCCTGATACCCCTTTCCTTGTAGCCTCCTTGAAAACATCAAAGCACTCTCTTTCAGCAGGACAGTAGTTCTTGAGACTCAGAAAGTCTGCTATTGTTCTCATCTGTCAATAGATAGATCATAGTTACTTATTTTGATTCAGTATCAGGGGCAGAGACTAAGCTTTCAGTAACGGGCACGAGAAGACTTCTAGGCAAAGGCAAAGATAGAGATGCAGGAGGGGAAGATTTACTTAGAGATAGCACACATTCAGATGTGAGTGCAGACAACCTCTCTCCATGAGGAAAGAATGGCAATTGTCCCTACAAAAGTTGGGGTCACCCCTCTGTAGTTTAGGGGTGTTATCCTGAGTATTAAAATGGGGCAGAGTTTGGACAGAGCTTGAGTACTGCACTTTTTTTTTTAAAAAGATTTATTTGTTTATTTGAAAGAGTTACACAGAGAGAGGAGAGGCAGAGAGAGGGAGAGAGGTCTTCCATCCACTGGTTTACTCCCCACTTGGCCGCAACGGCTGGAGCTGTGCCAATCTGAAGCCAGAAGCCAGGAGCTTCTTCCCAGTCTCCCACATGGGTGCAGGGGCCCAAGACCTTGGGCCATCTTCTACTGCTTTCCCAGGCCACAGCAGAGAGCCGGATCAGGAGCGGAGCAGCCGGGACTAGAACTGGCACCCATATGGGATGCCAGCGCTTCAGGCCAGGGCATTAACCCTCTGCGCGACAGCCCCAGTCCCACACTTCTATGTCCCCTTTCTTTGGTGAAATCTTGGAAATTTCCCAGTGTCTCCACATGGGGCTGCAGTATACACGTGCTCATCATGGCATCTCTTTTATGATGGGAAGTGAGGCTCAGGTGTATAATGGGGAATGGGTATGCTGAGCCCACATCCTTGTTGGATCAGCACAGACAGGTGTGGGGTTTGTATGTGCAAGGCTGCAGCACAAAGGCTGCTGGCAGTCTCTCAGTTCCTCTTCACTCACTAGCTCCCTGACTGCTCACATCACAGGTATATTTAGAACATTTAAGTTTAACTATTATCCTACTGTAAAATAAGGTATCAATTTACATTTCCAAATGTGAGAATATGGAGTTTCAGTTTCTGACTTGTGATGGTCCATCAATCCTTGCTGAAGAAACTTAAAGCAGTCTTTATCCATATTGCTGTCCAGAAATGAAAGAGGTTTTCATACCTCATACTTCATAAATTTAAAAAGTATCTTTGTCATTTTGAAATTTGCCTTTTTAGCTAGATCTAAATTTAGCAAATGACATTTCACAGGATGCAGGAATGCCTTGTGTTAAGGGATGGCTCTCAAGGAGATATAAAGAGCTAATAATATATGTATAAGCCTGCTAAAGGTGGTATACAGAGATGTGCTACTAACTTAAAAGAATTTACAAAGGCCAGCATTGTAGGAAAGCAGATTAAGCTGCCATCTGCACTGCCAGTATACTATATGGGTGCCAGCTCAAGTCCTGGTTGTTCCACTTCTGACCGAGCTCCCTGCTAATGCACCTGGGAAAGCAACAGAAGATGGTCAAGCCCTTGGGCCCCTGCACCCATATGGGGGGCCCAGATGGAATTCCTGGCTCTTGGCTTTGGCCTGGCACAGCCCCAGCAGGTGCAGCCATTTCGGGAGTGAACCAGCAGATGGAAGATCTTTCTCTCTGTCTTTCCATCTCTCTGTAACTTCGCTTTTCAAATAAATAATTTTTTAAAGTAATAATTTAAAACATATTTGCAGGAAAAAAGTTAAAACACATCAACAGGTCTTGCAAATATACATCTTATAATTTTGTATTAATACATTTCATTAAAATGACTAAATTATGTTTAAAGTATATGATTTATAGTTAAATGGAGGCTCCAGGAATAGCAACTGATATGTAGTAATTGTGTATAAGACAAAGCTATGGTAAACAACTCAAGATCAAATTTTTGTATGTTAACATACCCAATTCAAATTGTACTTGATAAGCCCTTTAAAAAACCTAAATCCTTTAAAGAAAAAATAAGAGAGTATGAGAAGAAAGAAACCTTTCCCAGTAAAGGAGGGACTTCTAGAAAAGAGCAGGTTCAAAAAATACTTTCTTTATTGCCTACTCAAATAATTTATTTGCACATAACTAACCCTTCTCCAAATCTGTTTTTTCCCATTACGTGTAAAACTAAAAATACTTGTCTAACAAGCTGAGTGTGTCTAAAATATAAGATATTTTCTACAGGACTATTTGGTTTATGATCTAATTTCATCACTTTTTGTTTTCCTCAGTAGATATGCCCATGCCCCCAAAGTCTGTTGTTGCCTTTGGGAAGTCCTAAATGATCAACACCTTGGTGTATCTTAAAAACGATTTGATGGCAGCCATATTTGTATTGTTATACAATGAGGACCCAAAAGCAACCAAGACCTATACAGTTTACCACTTTGTCATATATAAATTCACCAGATCAGTGTAGAGCTTCCTTATCAGACTCAAATCCAATTTTCAAGATGTTCATCATGTAGTCCATAATATCTTCTTCTCGACTAATGCTTTATCTTTGTGCATTTTCTGTTGGTGTTTATGAGCCTTAAATTTTCCTATTAAAATTATTCGAGCATACTTTTATTATCTCTCCATTTTTATTTGAGGACTTTTGAAGGCCAAGTCTAAGTCTTTTACAATTTTTTAACTATCCAAGCACCTATCACAGTATTTTAAGTACCTAAGGTGCTTCACATTGGTATTTGTTTGAAGAAATCATACTTCAACTCATTCTGCAACCAATTCAGCATGAACTGCATACTATTATTCATGATGCTGGAAGGAAGCATTTGCATGACACATAGAGAGAAGTGCATTGACCTCATTAGTTTACATACATACTTATGGATCTGACCTGAAATTGATCACTTAATATGAAACAAATAACTATTTCTTCTATTCCAAGGTAGGAACTAAGCCAAAATGGAAGAGTTGGCATCAAAGACTGTATCAGAAAGTGGACTGAGGCATAAAACGAGGCTAATCCAAACCTTGTATAACACTCAGTCCACAGAAAAGTTCTTATCTCAGTCCTTTGAAACAAAACAACAAATGCAAAATTGATTCTGTTCTCAGCCAGGATTGACAAGGGCTTTGAGGTTTGTGCATGTTATAACCTACACAATGCTAGAAAAAGAAAGATAAAATAAGACTTTCCTGTTCATGGTTATCTATTCCTGAATAGCAAGCTGTAGATGCATCTACCTCCTACATGATTCATTTCTTGAAACAGACAAAAAGCTCCATGGGTTCCCTCTGATTTGTCTGAACTATACTGCCAGTCTCTGATCCTTCCCTTGCAAAGTTGGCTGACAGCATGAGGTCTTGTTTTCTGACTCAAAATATTCAAACTAAGGTTGTTGAATTGCAGAATGTAGGATACAATTGGAAAGCATAAATGAATCAAACTTTCTCACTTGAATTAACACATAAATCAGATTTATTAGGCTGATTTGTACAAATGAGGGGGGGAGGAGAAAAGTGTACAATTTATAAATCAGTAAATTCTACGTGGGAGGGCAATTACTTGGATTCCGCAACTTTCTACAGTCTGTAGATTGCTCCCAATGTTTCAGCTATCTCATCTTTTCAAAGATTAGTGAGCTTCAGCTAGACACTGGCACAGCTGCAGCTGTTAGAGCAGCCTAGCCAATGCAGCAGAGAAGCCAGGAGAGCACAGAACTAGAAATCTGCATGCTCTCTTTCCTCCAGCCTGACCATCTGTGTATGGATGTCGAGCATCATAGTTGTGCAGCTGTGCTGATAATGCCCTATTATGAAAGGAAATCATTTATCTTCAGATGTAATTCATTTCTCTGCTGTCCATAGCTATAGGACAATACTGAGGCAGTGGTAGGGGCTTTGGGGTGGGGTAGAGTGTGGAGAAGATCCACCACACGTTTATACATGAATACCATAGACCTATGATATAACAACGATGATTTGAGCCTGGGGGTGTCCTCTCTAAAATCCACCTACACTGATTCAATTATCAGTTTGCAGGTGGTAAGCACATGCTCTACTGTGAACACTCTGTTTTGACAATGAGAAGCAGCACTTTTAAAATGTCCTGGGAGCATTGTAATGATAACCTCACTGGCTTTCTAAAAGTAATTTTGTTCAAAGAGACAGCATCCACCCTGGTTCAAAAAATTTAAAATTTATATTTATCTGCATATTATATGTATAGAGAGTATAGTTTTAAAAACTAAAATAACAAGCATTTATATCTCCTGGGCTATAGACAGACATATCTGTAAAAATGGCATCTGCTGTGACATGACTGCATATAATTTTGCATCCAAGTCTCAAATACCAAGTGAAATAATTGAAAAACCTAAGCTGGGGATGTATGTTTTAGTTTCTAGTAGGATAATATTTCACTGAACAAGAATCACGTCAACTATCTTTGAAATTCCTACGAAAGTTCTAGTAGATGTGGTTTTGTTTGTTTGTTGATTTATCCTAACTCTCTGAGCAGAAAGGTTGAAAACTATTCCAGGACCAAGATTCAGTCAGAAAGATATTCTATCTTAAAAATAAAGGCCTTAAAATATATGGACTCATGATCCCCCTTAATCTCAATTATTATTCTGTGTAAATTGTATATTTAAAACGTAAAACCAGATAGAATATGGATTACATATTTTTAAAAATACATAAAAACTAAACAAAAACATAAGATAACAGTCATGCATGGGGAGGAAAATTCTTTAAAAAAATACATGAATTAGAACATTCTGTTAGAAAATACATGAGATTTCATTTAATGGTCTACTCTCAGGTCTATATTTTCATGCTACATACCTGTAGCTGCCATTTTATGCATAGCAGGGATCTGATGATATGGTGCATTAAATTCTATAGATCAAGAGGAAGGCTTGGGAAACTTAATCAGGCCCCTAGGCAAGAAAATTATATGTACCGTAAATACCCACATTTTGCTAGGCTGTAGTTAATGAGTAATATCATACTACTACTGATATCTGTCCCTTATGGTTCAGCAATGTAGAATTTATTCTTTTCTCACCCTATTTGGTGTATGTCTCTTTATGCCATAATATTGCCAATATGAAAAATTAAGTTTGATTGTTTCAGTCTGTCAAGCCTCGTGAGTCCTGTGTTCAATATACTTTGAACTGTTAATACCATTCCAATGGGGAAAAAAAAATCCATGTTAATTGCTTCCCATGCTTAACGCTTCTCTAACAGTGCTTATTCACAGTATGATTTGTAATCTGAAAGGTACTATAAACAGAAGATCAAAACCAGCAAAAAATGCAAAAAATTTACTATTTTTCTTATCTTACTGTGATAAGATGAACCATAATATCTACCCTCTAACAACTGTCAAAGTATATAGCAGAGTATTTCTAACTATAAGCATAATGCTGCAGAGCAGATTTCTACAATCTTTTCATTCTGAGTAAAACACTATACCCATTGAACAGTAGCACCCCATTTACCTAACCTCTCAGGCCTCAATAACTATCATACAAACGTTCTGTTTCTGTGAGTGTGACTACTGTAGATACTTCACATAAGTGGAATCATGCAGCATTTGTCTTTCTGTAACTAGCTTATATAAGAATAGTGCCGGCAAGATTCATCATGTAACATGATACAGGATTTCCTTCTTTTTTTATGGATGGATAATGATACATTTTATGTATATGCTACATTTTCATCATCCATTCATCACACAATGAACACTGGATTTGTTGCCATATATTGTCTATTGTAAATAGTGCTGCAATGAAAATGGGAGTGCAAGTATTTTTTTTTTTTTTAGATTCTGGTTTCAATTATTTCAGATAAATATACAGAAGTGGGCTTGATAGATCATATGCTAATTCTATTTTTAGTTTAGTTTTTTTATGAATCTCCATACTGTTTTCCATAATTGTTGCACAATTCTACATTCACAAAAATAGTTCATAACGCTTCTGGTTCCTCTGCAGTCTGCAAAATAAACATTTTCTGTTTCCCATCTGGAAGGAGGGATGTTTTATATTACAATGACCTTGCTAGTATGAGTGAGGTGATGCCTTTTTGTAGTTTTATTTGCATACTCCTAATGATTAGTGATGTCCAAAATGTTTTCATGTCTCTTTTCTATTTTTGTCTTTGTTGGAGAAATATCTATTGAAGTCATTTGCTTACTTTTCAACCAAGCTGTTTGCTTTTCTGTTACTGAGTTATAAGTGTTCTTTATATATTTTGAATATTAATCCCTTATCAGATGTGTGGTTTTAAAATTTTTTCTCCCATTCCATGGGTTGACTTTCATTCTATTATTCTCTTTGCTGTGCAGACTATGTTTAGTTTGACTTACTCCTCCTTGTTTACTTTTTTTCTTTTGTTTCCTGTGTTTGTTGTTGTTATATATAAGAAATTATTGCCTGGACCAATGTCATGAAGCTTTCTCTCTACATTTTCTTCTTGATTTTTATATTTTCATATCCTACATTAAAATAAACAATTTTTAGTTGAGTTTTGTTTATAGTGTGAGGTAAGCATCCAATCTAATTTTTCTTCACACTCATAGCCATATTTCCTGACATTATTTGTTAAAGAGACTATGTGTTTCCATTGTGTCGTCTTGCAACTCTTGTTTAAGATCCTCAGGCTATGTATGAGTGGATTTATTTCTGGGCTTTCTATTTTGTTCTATTTTTTTAAAGATGTATTTATTTATTTGAAAGACAGAATTACAGAGGGACAGGAGGAGAAACAAAGAGAGAGAGATCCTCCATCCACCAGTTCACTCCTGAAATGGCTGCAATGGCCGGGGCTGGACCAGGCAGAAGCTGGGAGCCAGGAACTTCCTCCAGATTTCCCACCTGGGTGCTGGAACCCAAGTACTCAGGTCATTTTCCTCTGCCCTCCCCAGTGAACCAGCAGAGAGCTGAACTGGATGTGGGGGAGCCGGGACTCAAACCAGTGCCCACATGGATGCTGGCATCACAGAAGGTGGGCTTTATCCAGTATACCACAACACTGGCCCCAATATATATCTATCTTTATATCAGTACCATGTCTTTCTATTGCTATAGTATTGTAATACATTTTGAGGTAAGAATGTGTGAATATTCGTTGTTCTTCTTTCTCAAGATTACTTTGGCTATTCAGTGTCCTTTGGGATGCTACATAAATATTTGGTTGTATATGATCCTTTAATGTGTTCTTGAATCCAGTTTGTAAGCATTTTGCTGAATATGTTTGCATCTATACATATTCACTCAGTATACTGTGCTGCAGTTTTATTTTCTCATAGTGTATTTTTTGGCTTAGGTATAAAGGTATGCTTGCTTCAGAAAATGAGTTTGGAAGTGTTTCTTCCTTTTCAATTTGTAAGAAGAATGTGAGAAAATTTGCTCTTAACACTTTAAGTATTTGATAGAATTTTCCAGTGCAGCCAAAATGGACCAAATATTTATTTGTTGGAAGGTTTTATACTGCTCATTAAATCTCCTAATTATAGTCTGTTCAGATTTTCTATTTCTTCGTGACTCAGTATTAGTAGATTACATCGTTCTAGCATGTATTTAGTTGTGTAATCTCCATGTAGAACTGTTTGAGGTTAACATTGATGAAGATGGAGGGAGTCCTCAGCAGCCAATATTGTGCAAGTCCATAGTGGTAGCAAAGATTATTGAAATTTTCATTGGTAATGCTGCTAAGGTCCTTAGGATCTCTTTTCTTTCACAAAAGAAGTTTTTAGTGATGTGATCCTTCTTTTTTTTTCATTTTAGCTTTATTTTATTCTAAATGTTTGATGGTTTTATCTTTCATAGTTAACATTTTCCCCCAGAAACCTTTTTATTTAAAAAATACAAACTTCATGCATTTCAAAAATATGTCTTTAGGAACATGGTGATTCTTCCCACTGTACCCACCATCCCACTCACACTCCCACCGCTCTTCCACCTCCCTCTCCTGTACCCATTCTTATTTTTACTAAGATGTATTTTCAATCAACTTTATACAAATATGATTAACTCTATACTAAGAGATCAACAAATAGTATGAAAAAAACCTTGTTCCTCAACAGTCAAGACAAGGGCTATTCAAAGTTATAACATCTCAAAGTGTCAATTTCGCTTCTACAGAGTAGCTTTTAGGCACTCTATTAGTTGCCACAGATCAGGGAGAACACACAGTATTTGCTTTTGGGACTGGATTATGAGACAAGATGCACCTTTCAGGCATGATGTTGGCGATGGTGGCACTGTTCGATAAAGAGCCCCATGGAATGGCCATGGAGCTGAGGCCTAAAGCACAGGCCTGGGCAGGGAGGACTATGAATTTGATGTCGGAGATGGTAATAGAAATTGTGCCTGGGATGCAGGCATCACTGTTACTGTGACTGTAACAGTATATGAGGTACAGATGCTTGTGAAGCAGCCATTAAGCTGAGAAGATGTGCACGAATATGTGCAAACTTACAGTGGTTCTGAAGCAGTGCAAGGTATAGTTCTTTATGGCAGATGAGTTGGTGGCTGGAGGATGAGAATTCTCAAAAGAGACCTGTGATCTAGAGACAAAATGAATAATTCACTAACGCAATGACTCTGGTATATGACGTGGGTATGCACAGTGCAGCCTCAGTGGTGAAGTCAGTTGGGTTATCTGCAGCCTGGGGATAAAGTTACATGCAGGAATGGGAACTGTGGCAGCTTTGGTTTGGAAGAGCACACGAGTAGCTGCTTCCTGAGAGGCATTGGGAAGTATGGAAGTGTTTCAGTGTTTCTGGTGTTCTTCAGAGAGAAAGACTATTGCTTACCTCAGTAGGCAAAAGATACTGGTGTCCTCTGTGGAGCAGGATGCTGTAGAGTGTAGTGGATTTTGTTGCATGACTGATTCTGATAATCTCTTCTTTGTTTCTAGTCATATTCTGGCATCCTGAGACAGCTGATCTCATCATATTCATCTCTGTTCTGTCTTCTTTGATCCACTGTGTTGCTACAGAATATTTAATGGAAACTTGATCCCCTCTAGAGCTATTTTGGTTTGTAGATAGCTGTATATATTTGATTTTGAGGGTAGTGATGGAAGCTGTTATCTTCTAATCTGCCAATTTGATGATACGCAAGCCATGTATCTTTTTCTTTTGTTTGTTTAGTATTTGATGACAACTATTTTGGCTTCTGTGTGTTTAATTCATATATCTCCAATTTTTAGAGTGAGTTTTTACAGACTTATTTTGTTCAAGTGTTTGGATCATGTTTCTCTGTTTCTTCTTGTGTCTCACAAATTTATACTAGGATCCATGCATTTGGAAAAAAGTCCACCTCTCACAGTCTTTAAGAACTTTGTACAGAGGAAAGACCTTACCAATACCCCTTTACAGAGATTCTAGAGGTCTTTGAGATCTTTTTTTTGGGGGGTGTACATTCTTTGAGAATATGTATGCAGTTTCTCAAAGAGGCTTACTGGTTTCTTTTTCAAGAGCTCATAATCTCTTTCTCCCTCTTCTGTCTATTTGCAGTACTGCTGATTATTTTTCTCCCATCATCCTCATGTAGATACCAAATTGTGAAGAAGTTAAAGCAATACTCAAATATCCATATAACTATGGCTATGTAAATACTTTTCACATTTATCTGAGTAACAGCGAATAATTATATTTAATTTCTTATAAAACATATCCCTATATATACATTAAAAGGTAAAAATTGCCCATTTTTGAATTAGTCTTCTATGAAAATGTTTTCAAATTTGTAGAGAATATACATAATAGAAGATTAATACATGACCAAGTTCTAGTCTAAGCATTTTAGTTATATTAAATCTTTACAGTAGCCCATCATGGTGAATACAAATATACATGCAAACACACACATACACTCAGTCCCACATCATATATTATATAGTAAGAAATTATTGTTGAATTGTCATTGTTTTTAAATTAATGTTCAGTCTTCATTGTTTTTAACTTTAAAATATGGTACTGTTATATAATCCTTGTAGGCTTGTTTACTTTCTGTTTTTGATATTATACTGCTAACATTCATCCATATTGATGCATGTAACTTCATCTCTTTTCTTGACTCATACATAACATTATATTGTTTGAATAAACTATAATTTATTTCTCTATATTCTGGTTGATAGACATTTGTATTATTTATGGAGTTTTGAAATTATAAACAATCTTTTGCTATGAATAATTTTGTGTATGTTCTCTGGGGAACATATGAAAATACTTCTCTTAAATCTCCAACAAAGAGTGAAAATATGAGCTCATATAGTATATGAGTATTCATCTATAAGATAATATCAACCATCATTTTGCAATTCCTCGAGCAATTTATTTAACATAATTATTGATCCACATCTTCTGCAACACTAAATATTAAGTTCTGTTAGTTATTCATAGAATTTATCATCTTTTAAAATGTTTATTATTTTATTTAGCTGATGGCTTTTATAAATTCTTTCAATTCTATAAAAATATAGCCTTGCACCTTTTAATGGGTGAGAGTGCTGAATTTTCTCTGTCTCGTCTAATATTCTTCTTTTTACTTTGGTCAGTTTCTTTTTAAAACATTCTTTCATAATTAAACATTGCTTCAAATATATTGTGAACTTTGGGTGTCCATTTATGGTTAAAACTGGTATATGCTTGGGCTGGATCTGTTTGTATTGTTGGTATTCATCACAATGACAATTTAGTACAACTCTTTCTATTTTTTACCCAGAATCTCCAAACATGAGTTTTTGGGGTTCAGTTCTTTCAGTTGGAATCTCTAGTTACTTACCTATGAAACCACAAGCCTGGTTGTCAGTATTCTGAGAGTTAAAGATGGTAAGGGGATTTGACATTTCACTGTTCAATGTGTTGACTTTCACTGAATTACACTGTTTCACAACAGCACTTCTCACAACTTTTCCCTGTGTGTGGCCTGGTGTCTCTAACTTCAGAACCTCTCTGACTCTTGCTGCTGCTGTGAGGAGGGAGCACTGAAAGTCTACTTGCTCTGTAGGCTGATTTTCATGCACTTCTACTGTTTGAACTTTTGTCTCATCCTGAGCTTCTAGAATGACTAATGCCTTCAATTTTGAGGCTTTCTGAAATTCTATTGCTCAAATTGATTGAGTTCTATTTGGTATTTCCCTCTTCAAGACTTTAGATCTTAGATTTCTCTAGTCTCCAAGTCATTACCATTGATCTATCCTCTTGAAAAGTGTTAATATCTTTCATCTCTTACTATCATCTCCTTTTTCAATATTTCTATTTGTAGATGCATTATCTTAAAAGTCCCAAATTTTGTCATTTTAGTGGAGTTTCTGGAGGCAGGATTAACAAAATCTGCCATATTTAATTAGAAGATCCAGATGACACAGCAAAGACCATGGCTGAAAAAGAGGCTCCAGCAACCAGCTGTCCGGAGAGTCAGTGATTTGAACAATACATAGACCAAGTCACCTTGACAAGAGCTATGGAAGCCAGGTGAGAGGCCACTGTGCCTCAGCTTTTGATAATCATAAGATCAGGCATATTGAAGAAAGCAAGAGGTAGACTTGTATGTATCCTTCCCCCAGGTCCAAAGAGCATGGTGTGGAGAGACACTTCTTCTTTGGGAGAGGAAGAGGGAACTATGTCTTAGGGCCAGGCCCACTGCAAAAAAAAAATATTCAGTCAAGTTGCTACCTTCAGACCTTTATCTGTGGAATGATTACTTGGATCTTCCTCAACTGGTTGCCTCCATCATCCCTCTACCAACCACCAGAAGACAGCAGAAACACCAGCTGTGTGGAAAGGCTGGGACAAAGAGCTTACAGCCACAGCCCAAGACCAGCACCCAATAAAGGTGCTATACCAAAGGCCTCTATCACCCAGGTGGTTCTCACATATTTAACCTCTAGACTTGCCCAGCAACAGGCAGAAATCTGCATTCCAGTGAATCAGATTCATTTTGGATGGGTCACTGCCAGCCTCCAATAAGCCTAGAGGGCATCCCCAGAATTTTATGGGTTCCAGGAAGTGTGGACCCCAGGAGTGATAAGCCTAGGCCAGTCTGGAGAGTTAAGGGCCTAGACTTATCAATCTGCTCCAAACTTGTTACATCAACAAAAGATAGGACACTCTGTCTTGTAAATCAGCAATAGGCTGGTGAAGCCCAATGCAGTGCAGATCCTAATGGTTTCCATCCCTAAACTGGTGCCTAAGAATGGAGTCTCTAGATTTGTTCTAAAATCAGGCAAGACCTGAACCTTTGTTGGCAGATATGTTTCTGTGTGTAGTGGCGCCAGTCTCTCATGGGCCTAGCATGCACCCTCAAGTCTGAAAACAGGCCAGGCCACTGTAAGAATCACAGTGATCCTCTTGGGCCTACCTGAGTAATTGAGGGGCTACCTATGTCATCTCTCCTTTTACCTGGAGCAGACACAAAGGAATCTCAGGACTAATCTGACTCAGTGCTAGGCTAATAAAACCAGCATTGAACAGATTGTAATGGTCCCTGTCACCATGCAAGTATTTGCAGACTGAGTCTCTGGACCTGCACGTAGCCAGTAGAGTCCCATGGTCCTGGTTGAGCAGTTTTATACCCAAGCCAGCATCACCAGTGACTAATAGATACAGCATCAGACAATGGGTCTGCCTCAGAAGAACAGACTGCTTAGAATTTCTAGAAAGACAGCCACAAAAGGAAGACAGATTACTAAAACTAATTCTTCAATGCATAGATAACTTTCTACTCTAACAAGCATTAAGAGCATTCAGGGAACCATGACCTTACCTCAAGAACAAAATATGGTGCCAGAACAGAGCAATATAGGAATTGAAATTTCAGGTTGCTTGGATGCAGATATCAAAGTAGCCATTTTAAGGAAACTCAGTGAAATTAAAGAGAACACAGAAAAACAATTCAATATTCTAATGAAGAGGCTTGGTAGAGAAATGGAAATAAGTAAACAATGTCAAGCAGAAATCCTTCGTCTAAAACACATACTAAGTGAAATTAAAAATGCAATAGAAGGCACCCAGAGCAAAATAGCTCAAACAGGTGAAAAAATAAGAGAGCTCAAAGAGTGAATAGTTGATATCACATTTTGGAGAAGAAAACAAAAGAATCAAGAGGAATGAAGAAAACTTACAGTAAATATGAGGTAGCATGAAAAGAGTAAATATTCGGGTTATTGGGATTGAAGAGTGACATAAAAATGGCCAACTGTTACATAAAAAAATACTCATCACTAATCATCAGGGAAATGCAAATCAAAACCACAATGAGATATAATTTCTTTCTAATAAAATAGGTTATTATCAAAAAAGATAACAAGTGTTAGTGTGGATGTGGAAAAAGGCAATGTTTGCACACTGTTGGTGGTGATGTAAATCAGTACGGTCATTTTGGAAAACAGTATGGTGGTTCCCCTAAAATACAAAACTACAATATGATTGAGTAATCTCAATTCTGGATATATAACCAAGGAAAATGAAAATCATCTATGGGAGAGGCACATATACTCCTGTGTTTCTTGTAGCACTATTCACTATATCCAGAAAATGTAAATAACCTAAGTGCACATCATCTGATAAATGGATAAAGACAATGTAATACACACACAATGAAATATTACTGAGCCATGATAAAGAATGAAATCTTGTCATTTGCAGCAATATGAATCAAACTGGGGGTCATTATGTTAAGTGAAATAAGTCAAGAACAGAAAGACAAATAAATGATCTTACTCATGTGTTGGGTCTAAACAAATAGGTGGTATTATAGAAGTTACAAGTACAATGATGGTTATCAGAGGCTGAGGAGGGAAGTGGATGGGGAGGGATGGAGCAAGGTTGACTGAAAGGTACTAGGTTATAGCTATATAGGTTTAAAAAGCGCTGGGATATTATTGTACAATAGAGTGAAGATAGATAATGTTAATTTACTGTATATTTCTCTATAAAATTATAGAAGATAGGATTTTTGGATGTTTTCACTGTAATGAAATGTTAAACATGTAAAAGGATAAATATATTTACCCTGATTAGATATTACACAATGCATACATATAACAAAACATCACATAGTACCTCATAAATATGTGTAATTTTTATGTTTCTTAAATTTTCTTTTTTTAAAAACTTTTATTTAATGAATATAAATTTCTAAAGTATAGATTATGGATTACAATGGCTTTCCCTCCCCCCCATAACTTCCCTCCCACCCGCAACCCTCCCCTTTCCTGCTCTTTCTCCCCTTCCATTCACATCAAGATTCATTTTCAATTCTCTTTATATACAGAAGATCAGTTTAGTATATATTAAGTAAAGATTTCAACAGTTTGCCCTCACATAGCAACATAAAGTGAAAAATACTGTTGGAGTATTAGTTATAGCATTAAATCACAATGTATAGCACATTAAGGACAGAGATCCTATATGATATTTTTAAAAAATTGATTAATTTTCTATGCAATTTCCAATTTAACACCAAGTTTCTTTTTCATTTTCAATTATCTTTATATACAGAAGATCGATTCAGTATATACTAAATAAAGATTTCATCAGTTTGCAACCACACAGAAACACAAGGTATAAAAATACTGTTTCAGTACTAGTTATAGCATTACTTCACATTGGACAACACATTAAGGACAGATCCCACATGAGACGTAAGTACACAGTGACTCCTGTTGTTGACTTAACAATTTGACACTCTTGTTTATGGCATCAGCAATCTCCCTAGGCTCTAGTCATGAGTTGCCAAGGCTACGGAAGGCTTTTGAGTTCACCGACTTTGATCTTATTCCAACAGTGTCATAGTCAAAGTGGAAGTTCTCTCCTCCCTTCAGAGAAAGGTACCTCCTACTTTGATGGCCCCGTTCTTTCCACTGGGATCTCACTCGCAGAGATCTTTCATTTAGGTCTTCTTCTTTTTTTTTTTTCCCAGAGTGTCTTGGCTTTCCATGCCTAAAATATTCTCATGGGCTCTTCAGCCAGATCTGAATGCCTTAAGGGCTGATTCTGAGGCCAGAGTGTTGTTTCAGACATCTGCCATTCTATGAGTCTGCTGTGTATCCTGCTTCCCATGTTGGATCGTTCTCTCCCTTTTTGATTCTATCAGTTAGTATTAGCAGACACTAGCCTTGTTTGTGTGATCCCTTTGACTCTTAGACCTATCAGTGTGATCAACTGTGAACTGAAGATGATCACTTGGACTAGTGAGATGGCATTGGTACATGCCACCTTGATGGGATTGTATTGGAATCCCCTGGTACATTTCTAACTCCACCACTTGGGGCACATCCGATTGAGCATGTTCCAAATTGTACATCTCCTCCCTCTCTTTTTCCCACTCTTATATTTAACAGGGATCATTTTTCAGTTAAAATTTAAACACCTAAGGATAATTGTGTGTTAATTACAGAGTTCAATCAATAGTACTAGAACAAAAAAAATACTATAATGGATAAAGTATTGCATTGTACATCAACAGTCAGGACAAGAGCTGATCAAGTCACTGTTTCTCATAGTGTCCAATTCACTTCCACAGGTTTCCCCTTTGGTGCTCAGTTAGTTGTCACCAATCACGGAAAACATATATTTGTCCCTTTGGGACTGGCTTATTTCAATCAGCATAATGTTTTCCAGATTCCTTCATCTTGTTGCAAATGACCAGGTTTCATTGTTTTTGACTGCTGTATAGTATTCTATAGAGTACATGTCCCATAATTTCTTTATCCAGTCTACTGTTGATGGGCATTTGGGTTGGTTCCAGGTCTTAGCTATTGTGAAGTGAGCTGCAATAATAAAAATTTTAAAAAGAAGATTCAAGTTAGTTACTTCTGCATTTTACATTATATGAATAACTTTATACCATGACTAACATGGAATTCTGCATATGATTGCCTTGGTAGCTGATGCTAAGTACACAATTGGTCAGATTATGAAATAATTGGTTGGGTTAATTATAAGCTATCTATATAAGAGCATGATACTGTAGTACAGATCATATCTATTGTTACTATAAAGACTAAAAACAAATCATACTTAGCTAATCAGCCCTGCTCCATAGATGGGATTTGATTTGTTTTTAGATCATATTTAGTCTGGCACTGTGGTATGATGGGTAAATCTACCACCTGCAGTGCCAGTATCCCATGTGGGCACTGGTTTGAGTCCTGGCTGCTCTACTTCTGATCCAGCTACCTGCTAATGTATCTGGGAAAGCAGTAGAAGATAGCCCAAATTCTTGGGCCCTTGCACTTGCATGGGAGACCTGGAAGAGCTTCCTGGCTCTTGGCTTCAAATAGGTCTAGCTCTTGCTGTTGCAACCATTTGGAGTGTGAACCAGTTGATGGAAGATCACTCTTTCTCTCTCTCTGCCTCTGTCTCTCTGTAACTCTGTCTTTCAAATAATTAAATAAATCTTTAAGAAAAACATATTTACTAAAACACATACACATACACTTCATTCTATACTGAATACTATTCACATATATATGTATATACCCATCAAGTTCTAATGTTATCAAATATGGTACACTGCAATCTTTTTCTCAGTGTGATATAAGAAAATAGTACTTATAAATAATATTTGAGTTACACAAATGATTAATAATTACCTTTTTCTTTTTATGTTAAAAAGAAAAAATCTCATACAAAAGTTTTTCAAGCTTCTATATCTTACATACTATTGATCAAACTTTCAAGAAAACACTGGCACTGAAATGGAAGTTAACATTACTTGTATTCTTAAAATTGTTTTAAAATGAGACATATTAACCAATTTGCTTTTAAATTCAGTTGATAAATAGAGTGTATATGGGCCTCTAAACAAAACATAAAATTAGAAACAAAAGAAAAAATAATCTTTTTCTTTATCTTGCTATGTTTTTAGCACTGAAAGTAACTAATTAGCCAAATTTTTTATTTTTCTCAATAAACTCTCTCTAGTCTGTGGTTGATTGTCTATATGTAAGAAATAAAAAATAGCTATCAATAGAAGTGCTATTCAATTATAATCTGTGCCCATTATGAAATTTAACAAGCAATAATATTAAAAGAAAAAATGACTAGATTATTTGAAAAAAAATCCAAAAAAAGAGAAAAGAATTATAATTGTGGTTCTGTGATGGTTAATTTTAAGTGTCAACTCAGCCTGGCCTCTGTGCCCAATTATTTGTTCAAGCATTAATCTGACTATTTCTGTGAAAGTGATTTTTGGAAAGGATTGATATTTAAACCAAGAATTCTTTTAAAGCAGATTATTTTCCATAATGTTGGTAGACTTCATTCAAATTGTGTAAGGCTTAACTAGAACAAAGAGGGGCTTTTTGGGAACAAGAAGGAATTCTGACAGATAACTGATTTTGCTTTAAACTGCAGCTCTTTAGTCTTGAGCATGCAAGCCTACTCCATCGGATTTTGGAATTTCAAAACAACAAGCTAAGACTCTCTGGCACTACGTAATACATGGCACATAGTAGGTAATCAGTGATAATTTCTTGAAGTTATAAATAGGGTACTGAAATTTTATTACTGAAAGTAATATATTCGGGCTCCAATAAGTCAAAAGTCATAGAGAAAATATTTTCCCATTATCCCTTTTAAGATAAACATTGTTAATAATAGGCCCTCAGTGTTTTTTCCTCTGTGCTCACACAAAGGTGTGACAAGTATGTTCACATATAATGCTTTTATTTCAGTTTTGACAAAATAAGATATTGCATGCAATATTTTTTTTTGACAGGCAGAGTGGACAGTGAGAGAGAGAGACAGAGAGAAAGGTCTTCCTTTTGCCGTTGGTTCACCCTCCAATGGCCGCCGCGGCTGGCGCGCTGCGGCCAGCGCACTGCGCTGATCCGATGGCAGGAGCCAGGTGCTTATCCTAGTCTCCCATGGGGTGCAGGACCCAAGCACTTGGGCCATCCTCCACTGCACTCCCGGGCCATAGCAGAGAGCTGGCCTGGAAGAGGGGCAACCGGGACAGAATCCGGCACCCTGACCAGGACTAGAACCCGGTGTGCCGGCATCACAAGGCGGAGGATTAGCCTGTTTAGCCACGGCGCTGGCTGCATGCAATATTTTTCCATGTGATGTTGGAATCTACGCCAGTACATGTAGAATTAATCTTTCTTTGTAATATCTGAATCCTTTGGGTGGACTACATTATATCCATTCACACAATCTATTTTTTGATGGCTGTGGCATTGCTTTTGAACCCTGGGAAGAGTGGCTTCTCCTGAGGGTCCTGGGCTTCAGAGGGCCTAATTTTAGCACTCCTTCAGCTGTTCCACTACTGATGAGGGAAGACTTGTGACGCCAAGAGGAGATTCCAGCTAAAATCCTGGGAGTTCTATTAAGATGACACTTTGTTATTCAGAATTCCAGAATTCCCTTCATAACTTCACTGAGCCCTTCTCCAGGCCAGTTCAAACCTGTTCTCTGTGATCTGTTCTTCCCTTGTGTTCACCAGTAGGCTAAAGGGAATATAAAGAGCTGCTTCTTACACAGATTGTGAATGGACTCTAAGTGAAGTCTTGGGATTTCCTATAGGAGCACACTAACACTAAATTCCTTTTGAGTGACAAAGCTGAATGTGGAAAAAGAAAAAAGACAAGTGGGCCACAGGCCAGGGCTCTGAATAAGCTCTACTTGAATTTCCATATTATGGTACAAGATTCTGAGAAGTACAAAAGTTTTAAATTCACACCTGGCCTTTCATGGCATGTTTAACATATACTTGTCAAAGGAAGTGGAAAAAAGTCATTTAAAAAATTATACATGTGGTATATAGAGGTATCCATTTGTACTCTTTCCTAGAGCTTCTAAAATATTGGTGGAATATCTGCATAATTAAAATATAGGCTAGTGTTTTACATATCATCTTACTATATTTTACATTATTTAAGGGGAATTTGTGATAGACCACTTTGTATTTATTATAGAGAGTAGTGTAAAATCTTTTACATAGTAGACACATAATATATATTCTGTTGAATGTATTAGTGAATGAATTATCTGCCCTAGTACTTACTATATTAGTATTAATCTGATAGCCATTTAATATATATTGTTGAATTGACTAATGAATATGTTTTCCACTGTATGAAGTTCTTTCTGTTTGCTTACATATGAAGATTTTAAGCCATAAATTACATTCCAGCATTTCCTTTGAATGGTAAGGAAAATTGATTTTAATGATAGAGATGCATTAGCATATTATTCATTTAAAATTTATCTATTTTTGCACAGTGCTGTGATGCAGTAGGTTAATCCTCTGCCTGTGGTGCTGTCCCATATGGGCAGTGGTTTTAGTCCCTGGTGCTCCCCTTCTGATCCAGCTCTCTGCTAAGGCCTGGGAAAGCAGAAGAAGATGGCCTGGCCATCAAAGAAGGATTTACTTTTCTCTGAAGGGAGGCAAGAACTTGCACTTTGCTTTTGGCCTTGCCTAAATAATGACGGTTTGTGGATTCAAAAGCCTTCCATAGCCTAGGCAGTTCATGTCAAAAGACTTGGGTGATCACTGACATCATAAATAAGAGTGTCAATTATTAAATCATCAACAGGAGTCACTGTGCACTTACTCCCCATGTAGGATCTCTGTCCTTAATGAGTTATACTATGAGAATTAACTGTAAAACTTGTTCTCAAACATTACATTAGGCTTTGTGTGTCTGTGGATGCAAATTATATAAATATTTACTTAGTATAGAGTTGGTCTCCTGTACATAAAGCTAATTAAAAATGAATCTTAATGAAGAATGGAATGGGAGAGGGAGTAGGAGGTGGACTGGGAGTTGGGGTGGGAGGGCAGGTGTGGAGAGGAAGAACCACTATATTCCTAAAGCTATACCTATGAAATTTGTATTCATTAAATAAAAGCTTTCTAGGAAAAAAAGAAGATGGCCCCAAGTGCTTGGCCCCCTGCACTCATGTGGGGGACTGGGAGGAAGCTCTTGACATCTGGCTTCGGATCAGCCCAACTCAGCCCATTGCGTCCATTTGGAGAGTGAACCAGCAGATGGAAGACCTTTCTCTCTCTCTCTCTCTCTCTCTCTCTCTCACTGTCTGTAACTCTACTTCTCAAATAAATAAATAAAATATTTTTTAAAGATTTATTTTATTTTTATTTGAAAGACAGAATTACAGAGAGAGGTAGAGACATCTGAGGTTCACTTCTCAGATGGCCGCAATGGCCAGAGTTGCGTCGATCTGAAGCCAGGATCCAGGAGCTTCCTCTGGGTCTCTCAGGTGGGTGCAGGGGCCCAAGGACTCAGGAAATCTTCTACTGCTTTCCCAGGCCATAGCAGAGAGCTGGATCGGAAGATGAGCAGCCAGGACTAGAATCAGCACCCATATAGGATGCCGGCGCTTTAGGCCAGGGCTTTAACCCGCTGAGCCACAGCGCTGGCCCCAATAAAATCTTTTTAAAAACATATTTATCTATTTTTATTTGAAATTTAGAGAGAGAGATTTCTTGTTCTCTGATCCAATCCCCAAATACCTGCAACAACTGGACTTGAGCCAAGCTGAAGACAAGAAGCAGTAACTCAATCTGGGTCCTCCATGTGGGAGGTCAGAGCCCAACCACTGTTACCATCCAGGATGTGTATTTGCAGGAACCTGGAATTGGGAGCAGAACCAGGACTCCAATTCAGAGACTCCAAAATAGGATGCAGGCATCCTAAACAGTGTCTTAAGAGTTATAGCACATATTTAATTTTAAATGCTAATTTAATCTTTTTCATGTAGAACTTCACCAATGTGTTTACTACCCTTGAAATTATGTTTTCCAACTTGACTGAGAGAACAATAAATCAAAGTAACTTCCCAGACACAAAATGAGCTCCCACTATATTAAATGAACATGCCATCTCCATCTTATAATTTGATTAAAAATAGCCTATTCCAATAAGTTTGATGGAACAGTCAAGAATAGAATCATACTTTCTATCATTGGATATTTTGCATAAACAAACAAATATGTGGAATCATTGCTTTTTTCCTTAAGCATAAGCTAATGTCACAAAAACTCTAAAATAATGTATTTTTATATACTTAATTGTAATTTCCATGAATACAGAGAACATTGACCCAAGTCATGTAAATATGTATATACCAAATCACCATATTTTGTTAGATTGGCCTTAACTGTTGCCCATGAGGAATAGATAAGTGACTATATCACATAAAATAAACACAGTCACACAAACATGAAAAAAGGAAGCTTCATGTAATTTCTCCCATCTGTTGCTATTATCCATCTCCCTCCATGAGACCCATTCACCTTTTATCATGTTACCTCTTCTATCAAATTGTTTTCCAACAGAAGAGATAAACTAGGCTTCAAGAGTTAAGCAGAGTCTACCGCTGCTATTTTGGGAGTGGAAAAGTGAAAAGGCTTGTATACAAGTGTTCTTCTAGGAATCATAGACCTCTATGTCAGCAATTTCAAGAATGTCTTCATTGAGCTCTTTTTTTTTTTCTATTTTTGCTACTTTTTATGTCTAACTCATTGTCACTTAGCAGCAAATTCCATAAGGAAATGACAATGCCTAGATGAATCAGATGTTGGAATTATCTGACAAAGATTTTCAAGCAGCCATCATAAAAATGCTTCAATAAACAATTAGGCACTTTTGATAAAAGCAGAAAATCATAGAAGGAAATAGAAGTTATAAAAATGAACAAAAGGGAATTTATACAACCAAAAATAAATAACTAAAATAATAACAACAAAAACTCAAAGGAAGGTCATAACAGAATGGAAACGATAGAAGTTAGAATCAATGAACTTGAAAACAAATCAATTAAATTTACCCAATCTGATGAGTAGAGAGAAAATAATAAAACAAACTTCATTTTTTAAAACTTTTATTTAATGAATATAAATTTCCAAAGTACAGCTTATGGATTACCATGGCTTCCCTCCCCCATAACTTCCCTCCCACCCGCAACCCTCCCCTTTCCTGCTCCTTCTCCCCTTCCATTCACATCAAGATTCATTTTCAATTCTCTTTATATACAGAAGATCAGTTTAGTATATACTAAGTAAAGATTTCTACAGTTTGCCCTCACATAGCAACACAAAGTGAAAAATACTGTTGGAGTATTAGTTATAGCATTAAATCACAATGTACAGCACGTTAAGGACAGAGATCCTATATGATATTTTTTTAAGAATTGATTAATTTTCTATGCAATGTCCAATTTAACACCAAGTTTCTTTTTCATTTTCAATTATCTTTATATACAGAAGATCGATTCAGTATATACTAAGTAAAGATTTCATCAGTTTGCACCCACACAGAAATACAAAATGTAAAAATACTGTTTCAGTACTAGTTATAGCATTACTTCACATTGGACAACACATTAAGGACAGATCCCACATGAGACGTAAGTACACAGTGACTCCTGTTGTTGACTTAACAATTTGACACTCTTGTTTATGGCATCAGCAATCTCCCTAGGCTCTAGTCATTATGCTGAGTGAATTAAGCCAGTCCCAAAGGGACAAATATCATATGTTCTCCCTGATCGGCGACAACTAACTGAGCACCAAAGGGGAAACCTGTGGAAGTGAATTGGACACTATGAGAAACAGTGACTTGATCAGCTCTTGTCCTGACTGTTGATGTACAATGCAATACTTTATCCCTTTTAGTATTTAGTACTATTTTAGTATTTAGTACTATTTAGTATTTAGTACTACTGTTTTAACTCTGTAATTAACACACAATTATTCTTAGGTGTTTAAATTTTAACTGAAAAGTGATCCCTGTTAAATATAAGAGTGGGAAAAAGAGAGGGAGGAGATGTACAATTTGGGACATGCTCAATCGGACGTGCCCAAAATGGTGGAGTTAGAAACGTGCCAGGGGATTCCAATACAATCCCATCAAGGTGGCATGTACCAATGCCATCTCACTAGTCCAAGTGATCATCTTCAGTTCACAGTTGATCACACTGATAGGTCTAAGAGTCCAAGGGATCACACAAACAAGACTAGTGTCTGCTAATACTAACTGGTAGAATCAAAAAGGGAGAGAACGATCCAACATGGGAAGTGGGATACACAGCAGACTCATTGAATGGCAGATGTCCTAAATAGCACTCTGGCCTCAGAATCAGCCCTTAAGGCATTCGGATCTGGCTGAAGAGCCCATGAGAGTATTTTAGGCATGGAAGGCCAAGACACTCTGGAAAAAAAAAAGAAGACCTAAATGAAAGATCTCTGCGAGTGAGATCCCAGTGGAAAGAACGGGGCCATCAAAGTAGGAGGTACCTTTCTCTGAAGGGAGGAGAGAACTTCCACTTTGACTATGACCCTGTCAGAATAAGATCAAAGTCAGTGAACCCTAAAGGCTTCCATAGCCTTGGCAAAACTAAGGGCTTTTAAGAGATGTGGTGTGTGTGTGTGTGTGTGTGTGTGTAGGGAGAAAGAGAGAAAAAGAGAAAGAGAGAGAGAGGTTTTAAGAAATGGTTTATGATTATGAAAGCTATATGGCAAGTCCAAAATTAACAGAATGGGTTTTCAGTCGTAGACACAAGGGAGAAACAATGTTGAAGTTAATATTTTTTTTTTAAAAAAGGCCAGCACTGTGGCACAGTGGGTAAAGCCACAGGCTGCAGTGCTGGCATCCCATATGGGTGCTTCCTTCCTTTCCGATCCAGCTCCCTGCTAATGTGCCTGGGAAAGCAGTGGAAGATGGCCCAAGTCTTTGGGTCCCTGCACCCATGGGAGACCCAAAAGAAGCTCCAGGCTCCTGGCTTCAGATCAGCTCAGTTCCAGCCCTTGCAGCCATCTGGGAAATGAACCAGCAGAGGGAAAACCTTCTCTCTCTCTCTCTCCCTCTCTCTCTCTCTCTCTTTCTCTCTCTCTGCCTCTGATTCTCTGTAACTCTGCCTTTCAAATAAATAAATCTTTCAAAAAAATTTTTTAAAATCTTCTTGCAGAATTCCTTTTATTCAGGACAGGTCCTTTTTTCGTCTATTAAAACCTTCAACTGATTGAACAAGGCCCACTTATATTATGTCAAGAAATACACAGTATTCATATTCCATGGGTTAAAATGTTAATTTCACCCACTCAATACCCTCACAGGAACATTCAGAATGTTTTGCCAAATATTTGGCTACCATGGAACAGTCAAGTTGACACATATGTTAACCAACACACTGAAATGCAGGCTAGGAGCAAAACGAGTTATTGGTACATACCTATCAGAATGAATACAATAAAAAAGTAAAAGCCAAGTAAATGGCATCCAGAATGTAGAAAAACTGTTTAACTCCTATATTGCCAATGGGAATGTAAAATAGTACTGTCACTCTAAATCCCAATTCAATATTTTATTCTAATACTAAACATTCAATTTTCATATGTCCCAGCAAGTGCTCTCCTGAGTACTTATTCAAGAAAAATGAAAAGTCAGTTAGCACAAAAATATGTACAAATTACAGTGTAGTTTTATCCACAATAAGAAAAAACAAGTAGAAACTCCAATATCCTGGATGTATCATTGTACCATAATTTTACAAGATGCTACCATTGGATGAAACTTGGTAAAAGATACATAAGTTCTCTCTATTATTTCCTATAACATAGAAATCAAGGATCATTTTAAAATTTTTAGTTAAAAAATATAACAGTCCGGCGCTGCAGTTCAATAGGCTAATTCTCCACCTGCGGCGCTGGCACACCGGGTTCTAGTCCCAGTCGGGGCGCTGGATTCTGTCCCGGTTGCCCCTCTTCCAGGCCAGCTCTCTGCTGTGGCCCGGGAGGACATTGGAGGATGGCCCAGGTCCTTGGGCCCTGCACCCGCATGGGAGACTAGGAGAGGCACCTGGCTCCTGGCTTTGGATCAGCACGATGTGCCAGCTGCAGCGCACCGGCAGTAGTCGCCATTACGTGGTGAACCAACGGCAAAAAAGTAGACCTTTTTCTCTGTCTCCCTCTCTCCTCTCACTATCCACTCTGCCTGTCAAAAAAAAAAAAAGAATTATAAAAAAATATCTACACTTGATCTTAGCCAAAAGGCCGAGAAGCGATAAATATCAAAGACATTTTCAGATAACTAAAGACTTAGAAAATGCCATAAATGGGTATCTTGCATGGTGTATGAATTATATCTCAATAAAACTGATTTTTAAGGTATAGAAATTTAGAAAAAAAGTAAAAACACTTTAAAACATATTACAATTTTCCTATGTATAAATTTTTTAAAGGAAAGATTATTTTAGTAGTGAGCACTGAAACACACTAAATACATGTAATTTAATTGTATCTTAAGTTATATTGAGAGTTGTGACAAGGCAAATTGCAAAAAAAATAGTTCTTGATTAAAAACACAAAGAATGTATACTTAGCAATCTGTGTTGTTGCACAGAAGGTTAAACCACCATTTGCAACAACTGCACACAATTTAAGAGTGCCAGTTTGAGACCTGGCTGCTCTGCTACCCATACAGCTTCTTCCTAATGTCCCTAGGAAGGAAGCTGAAGTTGGCCCAAGACTTAGGCCCCTGACACCCATATGGATACCCAGATGCAGTTCTTGGCTCCTACTTTTGGTCTGGCCCAATCCTGGCTGATGGAGCCATTTGGAGAGTGAACCAGTAGACAGAAGATATTACTCTGTCTCTGTCTCTTTGTCACTCTGCCTTTAAAAGAAATTAATTTAAAAAATTATAAAGTTAATAGTCTAATGATAATACTTCACAAATTATATAAAACAAAACAGAAATTGTAGGAAAAGAAGCAGATTGAGTTACTGTGTGAAAACATCTTCAGTTTTCATATACAGACATTAAATATTAATTAATCCTAGGTCATTTTAAAATGTGTTCATGTTTCAAAAAATGTAAAAATATTCAAACCAAAAAATGAGGAAATCACAGTATAAATATTAAAAAATAGATAACAAAGAAAAAATCAAAATGTATAAAACAAGTTTACAAAAATAAAAGCTTCAACACACAGAAATTTTGAAAATAAATATTAATGGAATGAACCAGCTCAAAGACAGAGCTCTCAAATTTATAGAATCACTAAATCAAATTATACAACTTCTTAAGATATGCAACTACAAAATATGTCTTAAGCAAAAAAATTTAAAAAATGACTCAAGTTTTTCCACAAAAATGAAAATTATAATGTTCAGGTCATAATGATAATGTTTTATTTTATTTTAATTGATATAATATTTTTGCTTATTTTTGGGATATAGTATTATATACATGTATGTAATGTGTAATGATCAAATCTGGTTAATTAGTATTCCTTTCTCAGATGTTATCATTTTTATGTAATAGGAACCTCTTTTCCTTTAGTTACTTTGAAATGTATAGTTAATTATTAGAGTCTACAGCCATCCTAATATTAAGCCATAAAAACTGAAGAAATATTGTCATTTGTGGCAACACAGATGAAATTGAGGACATTTTACTAAGTGAAGTAGGCCAGATGCAGAAAGATAAATGCCACATGTTGTCACTCCATTGTGTGAGTTAAAAAAGTTGATCACATAGAAATAGAGAGTAGAGTTTATTATAGGCTAGGAAGTGAAAGGGGTGGGGAGATGGTAACAGGGTGGATAATGGGTATCATAAAATTTTGAAACATGATGGTGTTTAAGGCCAAATATAATAAACATGGGAGAGAAGTACATGTGTTCATAATTAATGAGTAATAGCCTTGAAATTTCATGCAGTGATGTGCAACATGGCATTTGACATGGTAATTTTAGGGAAAACAAACATAAAAGTTGAAAAAAAACTCCATAAATTATAAATTGTAGGAGATTACAAGATGACAGAATAGCAATAGGATGGTTTGACTTACTCAGGGCAAAATTATTGTTTAAAAAGAGGAATAAATACATTCATAGAATAGAGCCCTGGTGAAACTTCAGCAGTAGACCCAGTGCGAGCAATAGAAATGTTCCAGATCTGCAGCAAAGGAGCAAATAAACAATAGAAAACAATAGAAGCTTGGATCCTGGGAGGAAGATGCCCACCTTCGCAAACCCTGGTTAGAGGGGAATCCACAGCGCTGCTGATACAGCTGGAGGGAGTGCTTGGTGATTTGCTTTTAAAGTTCCATGTGAATTCTCCAAGACAGCAGAGGTGGAAGAAAGAAAAAAGAGAGACAGTGCATCCTTCTCCCTCCCCGCCTTCCCTGCTACAGCAGAGATCTGCAATCAGCAAGGGGAAGGGCTCACAGAGTCACGCCACTTCTTTTTTTCTTTTTGGACATAAGCAAGTAGCTGTCACCCCACCTCCCATGCGTGCACCCAACCCAAACAAGAGGGCTCCAACAATTCAGAATTTCTTCCCACTCTGCACCACTTGCATTGAGCCAGTTGCCGGGCAATGGGAAGGGAGGGAAAGTCACCCCTATGGAGGGGAAGCGCCGACTGTGGGACTCTCCTACCCACACAGCATCATTGAGAAGTGAGAAGGGCTGCAGTAGATGGGCCCCTTACATGCCCAAAAACCACAGACCTAACCGGAGAACTCCCAACCCTCCGACACACACACACACAGACACCAGAGCTGATTGGTAAAACCACACACAGACAGTGGCTCTGGGAACACCTCAGTTTCCACATAGACAGGACTGGCTAGCAAGGCAGATTGGCCCCACTGACAGTCTACAACTCAAAGAGCCCTGGGAGCTGAGTCTGAGAAAACAGTGACTGCATAAGATGAGACAGAGTGTGGCTAGGCCCTGGGAAATGACAGAGTGCCACTCCACACTCTCTGAGCTCCTCAGTTACCTATAACAGCTCGTAGGAGAGGGAACCTTGCCCACAGGAAAGACTCCACAGATCAAATGTGCAGTTTATTAAGCAGAGTGGATGAGTGTTGAGCACACTGGGGACTAACACCGGGGTCTCCATCAGCTCAGAGGAGAGCTACCATGCCCAATGGGGGTCTTACCCTGGATACTTGCCCCACCCTGGAATACTGAACAGAGCACCCTCGACACACCTAGCACATACCTCTTGGTATTCACTGAAAGTGTAGTTGTCCCCCTAAGCCACAGAGATGAAGGCCAAAGACAAAAGACACCAGAGCAAATGCTAAAGAATAAAGGAAAATAATCAAGAAATAAGAATAAGCAAGTCACTATGAGCCCCCTAAAGGAACACTACAACACTTCAATATTAAAAGCTGAAGATGAAGAGATTGAGGAAATGCCAAAAATGGAATTTTCAAAGTGAATCATCAGATTACTCAGAAACAATCAGAAGCAAATTCACAAACTAAAGAAAACTATACATAATATGAATGAAAATTTTCCCGTGAAATTGAGACCTTAAAGAGAAATCAAAATGAAATGATAGAAACAAAGAATTTAATAGGTCAAATAAAAATGCAGTGGAAAGTTTTAACAACATGGTTGGTGAGGCAGAAGAGAGAATATCCGAACTAGAAGACAAATCTCTGGAAATTTTACTGAAAACAAGAAGAAAACTAAAAAACACTGTTGGAGATCTACAGGATACCATCAAAAAGTCCCAACATATGGGTCTTACGAGTCCCTGAAGGCCTGGAAAGAGAGAAAGGATTAGAAGGTCTTTTCAGTGAAGTAACAACAGAAAACTTCCCTAATTTGAAGAAAGGGACATCCAAGTACAGGAAGCACACTATTCACAATAACATCTGGATAAAGAAAATGTGGTATATACCCACAATGCAATATTGCTCAGCCATAAAGAATAAAGTCCTTATATTTGCAATAAAATAAGTGGAACTGGAGAGCACTATGCTAAAAAATGAGCCATAAACAGAAAGACAAGTATGTTTTATCTCATATGTGGAAGTAAATAAATAACTATATGCTTGTGTATTAAAAATTAAATACTGTGAATTCCTTATTATTTAGTATATGGGTATTTATAAACTTTGCCTCCAAATTGTACTCCTTACATAATATGACCTTCTTCCCTCATTTTATGAACTTTGCCATGAATCCCACATAATGTGATATTAATACACCCACTACTGTTTTCAAGAAAAATAGTGGGGTCGGCACTGTGGCGCAGTAGGTTAATCTTCCACCTGTGGTGCCGGCATCTCATATTGGCACTGGTTCTAGTCCTGGCTGCTACTCTTCCAATCTAGCTTTCTGCTGTGGCCTGGGAAAGCAATTGAAGATGGCCCAAGTGCTTGGGTCCCTGCACCTACGTGGGAGACCCGGAAGAAGCTCCTGGCTCCTGGCTTCGGATCAGTGCAGCTCTGGCCATTGCAGCCATCTGGGGAGTGAACCAGCAAATGGAAGACTTTTCTCTCTGTCTCTCCCCCTCACTGTCTATAACTCTACCTCTCAAATAAATAAATAAAAATCTTTAAAAAAAAGAAAAACAGTATGAATCTCTGTATCTATATACATAAATGAAGTTTACACATGAAATGAATAGAGTAAAATGTCAAAAATCAAGTTTATGTGTTCTCACAGGACTCATACTTTTCTGTATTGTTTGAAATATTTTAAATAAAAATGAACAGGAGAAAAATAAAGTATGTCTCATAGACAAAATATAGTTGGAACATATTTTAATTGATTCTTTCAATCACTATTAAGTTCGTCATTTAATACATTTATATTTCATGTAGTTACTGATAACCTAGGATTCAAAACTGTTTTGCTATTTGTTTTTAATGTCTTCCATCATCTTTGTTCCACTATTTCTGCATTACTGCCTCAGTTTTTTTAACAAATATGTTTGAGTGCATTATTTTAACTGCTTTGTCATTTATTTTACTAACATTTTTGAGGAGTTTTAGTAGTGACTGCCCTTGTGATTACATATAACATCATGATTTATAATAGTTATTGCTGTGTTAATAATAATGTGATTTCAATAATACACAAAACATCTAGTTCATTCCATTCTCCTTCCTTATTTTTATTATTTTCATAATATTTATAGCTATCTACACTAAATGACCATCCTTACAGATTTACAATTTTTGCTTATGCAGTTATCTTTAAATAAAACAGTAGAAAATGGAATTATAACAAAACTAAATTTGTTATCTTTTGTATTACTTATGTGTTTATAATCACCTTACTCTTTATTCATTCATGTGGATTTGAGTTACCATGTGTCCTTTCATTTAGGCCTCCAGAACTCTATTTTGTTTTACTTGCAAGGCTAGTGACAGATTTTCTCTGTTTTTGTTTATTTGGGAATATCTTAATTTCTCTATCATTTTTCATTGATACTTCCCCTGAAAATAAAATTCTTGTTTCATAGTCTTTTTTGGGTACTTGAATATGTCATTTCATTGCCTACCATTTCCATGATTATTGAGGATCTAATGTATGCAATTATTTTTTAAAGATTCTTAGCCTTTGTCTGTGTATAGGTAAAAACCTCTGAGTTTATTTGATGTAGAATTCATTGAGCTCCTTGGATGTATAGATTTAGGTTTTTCATCAAGTGATCATTATTTACACATTCTTCACCTTTCTCTATCTTCTGTCCTTAGACTCCTATTATCTGTCCTTTGGTTGTTTGATAGTTTTTTTTTTGTATATTTTTTCCTACTCCCTCTCCTCCCCCCACCCCCGAACCCATCCAAAGTTGCTGTTACTGTGTTTGTTTTTCTTATGTCTATTATTTTCTGTTTCTCTAATAGATTGATTTCAATTTTTTTCCTTCGGCCAGCTCAAATCAACTGTTGATGATCTCTTACAGGTTTTCATTTCAGATATTATACTTTTTAAGCCCATAATTTGTACTTGGTCCTTTGTTACAAATTCTATCTCTTTATTAATATTCTCTGTAATGAAATACTTTTTTGTAATTTCCTTTATGTATTTAGATATGGATTAAAACAGCTAAATTTTAGTGTTTTTATAGTGTATCCAAAGCATTTAAAGCACTGATTTCTGGATATGGGCTAGCCAATGTAATTTCGTTGCCTGTGTCCACATTTTTTGATGATAGCTTGACTATTTTAATAACACAATGTGGCAATTCTGGGAACCCTTCTCCTTCCCAGGCCCAGGTTCTTTTGTCATTGCTCCTTGTTTGCTTTTGCTATGTATTTATTGACTTTGCTGAACTAATTTCATACTGTATTCCTGTGATATATGAACACTGAAGTATATTTGATTAGTGGTCCACTAGTGGCTGATAGGGACCTCCTTTTTTAAATTTGATTTAAGATATGCAAGTTTAATGTATTTTGTATATACAGATTTAGGAACATACCGATATTTCCCATCCTACCTTCTCTCCCATCCATACTTCATCCCTTCTTCCTCCTCCCTCTCCCATTCCCATGCATAATTTTTACAAAGATCTACTTTCAGTTTAATGAATGATCAGAAGGTTAAACCTACACTAAGTAAGAGAGTTCAACAAATAATATGATGAAAACAAAACAAAACAAAACAAAACAAAAAAACTACACTGTTCCTTAACAGAAGAGACCAGGAATGTAAACAATCATCAAATCTCAAAATGCCTATTTCACTGGAATATTTTACATTTTAGGTACTCTATTAGTTACATTGGACCATGGAAAACATATGGTATCTGTCTTTTTGGGATTGGCTTATTTCACTTAAGTGTAATCATTTCCACTTGCATCCATTTTGATGCAAAAGACAGGATTTCATTTTTTTTTAACTTTTATTTAATGAATATAAATTTCCAGTGTACAGCTTATGGATTACAATGGCTTCCCCCTCCCATAACTTCCCTCCCACCCGCAACCCTCCCCTCTCCCGCTCCCTCTCCCTTTCCATTTGCATCAAGATTCATTTTCAATTCTCTTTAGATACAGAAGATCAATTTAGTATAAAGATTTCAACAGTTTGCGCCCACATAGAAACACAAAGTGAAACATACTGTTTGAGTACCAGTTATAGCATTAAATCACAATGTACAGCACATTAAGGACAGAGATCCCACATGAGGAGCAAGTGCACAGTAACTCCTGTTGTTGACCCAACAAATTGACACTCTAGTTTATGGTGCCAGTAACCATCCTAGGCTGTCGTCATGAGTTGCCAAGGCTATGGAAGCCTTCCAAGTTTACCGACTCTGATCATATTTAGACAAGGTCATAAAAGACAGAGTGAGGATAGTAACCAATGATCCTAAGAGTGGCATTTACCAGGTTTGAACAATTATACAGCATTAAGTGGGGAAGAGGACCATCAGTACACACAGGTTGGGAGTAGAGCCATTGGTGGTAGAGTAGAGGTTATGATTACAAAGGAATGAGGCCCAAGTGCACTAGACAGGGTCTAGAACAAAGGACAGAGTCATTATTAGAGGAGCTAAGAAAGGTGCTGTGTAAGCTACAATTAATTTTTCTGATTTAGAGGCAAATAGAACCTGATAGAAGGGGCTTGATAATAATCTGTTGGGGTTTAGGCCTCTGAATTTACAAGGCCTAAAGCCCAACAGGATTTCATTTTTTTAACAGCTGAGTAAGTACTCCATAGTATATATATACTATAATTTCTTTATCCAGTCTTCAGTTGATGGACATCTGGGTTGATTCCATATCTTATCTATTGTGAATTGAGCTGCAATTAACAGATGACTCTTTCATATGCTGATTTCTTTTGGTTTGGCTAAATTCCCAGGAGTGGGATGGCTGGATCTTATGGTAGGTCTGTATTCAGATTTCTGAGGTATCTCCATACTGTCTTCCACAGTGGCTGCACCAGTTTAAATTGCCACCAACAATGGATTAAGGTACCTTTTTCCCCACATCCTCACCAGCATTTGTTGTTTGTTGATTTCTGTATGAGAGCCATTCTGACAGGGGTGAAGTGAAACCTCATTGTAGTTTTGATTTGCATTTCCCTGATGACTAGTGACACTGAGCATTTTATTCAAGTGTCTGTTGGCCATTTGAATTTCCTCTCGAAAAATGTCTGTTCAAGTCCTTTGCCCATTTCTTAACTGGGTTGTTTTGTTGTTGAATTTCTTGAGTTCTTTATAGATTCTGGATATTAACCCTTTAATAGTTGTGCAGTTTGCAGATCTTTTCTCCCATTCTGTTGGTTGCCTCTTCACTTTGCTGAGTGTTTCTTTTTCAGTGCAGAAGCTACTCAGCTTGAAGTAATTCCATTTGTCAATTTTCATTTTGATTGCCTGTACTCCTGGAGTCTTTTCCAAGAAATCTTTCCCTATGCCAATGTCTTACAGAGTTTTCCCCACGTACTCTAATAATTTGATGGTATCAGGTTGTAAATACAGGTTTTTGATCCATTTTGAGTGGATTTTTGTGTAAGGTGTAAGGTAGGTGTTTAGTTTCATACTTCTGCATGCGGAAATCCAGTTCTCCCAGCACCATTTGTTTTTTGATTTCTGTGTGAGAGCCATTCTAATTGAGGTGAGGTGAAACCTTGTTGTGGCTTTGATTTGCATTTCCCTGATGGACTTTCTTAAACTTTTCTTAGGGATATAACTCTCCCAGACTTTGTAGAGAAGTTCTGAGAGTGTATGTGTTGTGGCAGGCCTTCAATGATCAGACACACAGTTAACAGTCTTTTATTCACTTCCTGATTGTTCAGAGATAAAAAGTGAGCCAGAGCTGAGAGTTTAGGGCTTTCTCAAGCTTTTCTTTGGCCCAGTCCAAAGCCCTTGGCATATTCATAGCTCTGTTTATGTGCCTGGTCATCTACATTCACAATAATCTATCAGAGATCTTCTAAAGCCCCTATGAACATCTCATTCTCCACTTTAACCTTTTAAGTTTTTTTGTTGTTCTTCTTGCCTTCCACAGTTCTTATTGCCTAAGGCTTTAGCAATATAATCAAATATTATCAATTGCTTAGAATTATTTTCTTTTGTTTAGAAAATTAATTTATTTGAAAACAGAGAAATGGATTTTGGAGGGGGCAGAGAGAGAGAGAGAGAGAGAGAGGGAGAGAGATTTCCTCCTTCTTCTGGTTCATTCCCCAAGTTCCCATAACAGCCAGGGCTGTGACAGGCCAAAACCAGGTGCTCAGAATTCATTCTGTGTTTTCCATGTGGATGACAGGAACCCAACTACTTGAGATTATCACCTGCTACTTGCCACGGTGTGTGTTAGTAGGATTCTGAAATTGGAAGAGGTACTGGTTGGGACCCAAACCCAGGCACTCTGATATGGGGTATGAGTGTTCCAAGTGGTGTCTTCACGACTCTATAAAACTCCCTCCCTGATGATAATTACTTTCAATAGATTCACCTAAGAAAATGCTGTTTGTGCTGACAGAACCCTGGTCAGATTAAGTTAAGGAGCAAGTTGAGAGTGGGAGTTTACAGGAAACTGCCGGTCATCACAAATAATAATTCTCTCTCAGAACAGGAATTTGGGAGAGCTCCTTATAAGCCATTTTGTTTCCATTCAGCAGTGCTATGCTCCTGCTTTTAACCATATTATGGGGCTGTTGGTTTTCAAGGAGCTGGGCACAGGGTTGTGTGAATAGGGCAATTAAATCTGCACTGAGCTCACCATTCTTAAGCTTCAACTAGTTTTATTGATTAAATGCCTTTTGGATTTTGCAAGTCTTTTGTAAACTTTCAGGGTTTTGAAAACAATTTTGACAAGATTTTGTTGTTGTTGTTGGTTTTACCGTTTCCAGGGGATTAGATTCTCAGACATACTTGCATTATTATCCTTGATATTAATCTCATAAAATATCTATTATTACTATAAATAAATTTCTCACACAATATCTAAAAAGTATAAATCAAAAGAAAAAAGTCTGAAACAAAATTTTTTTGGATACGATTTAGTTTAATTATTAAAAATCCCCTCACCCCAAAGTGATAATCATGGAAATTCACACTAAAAAAAGAATTAGATTTCATCTACTGTATTGGCAAAAGTTAAAAGGCCTGATTATATCAATTGTTAGTTGAGATGTAAAGGGAAAAGAGAACTCTCATGCATATTCAGCTGGGAGCACAAATTGCTGCAAAATCATTTTGGATAGTGACTTAGGGTCATCAAATGCATTTGAAAATATAAACATTCTACAAACCAGATATCCTCCCTATAGGTATGTGTCCTAAATAAACTCTTGTATATATGTATTCAGATACTTGTACAGGGATACGAATTGTAAAATTGAAAAATTGTGGAAGAGAAAAACAAGTTATCATTTATTTAATTTTTTTAATTATGTGACTCATTTTAAATGGATAAATTTCAAAAAAACATGTCAATAGGATAGTAGTCAAAATATAATTTGGAGTGAAAAGCAAGCTGCATAACAATATGTAGAATGTGATAACACTTGTATAATTTAAATTATACAAAGCATCATTGTATTGCTTATGGATACATGTATTAAATAAATTTTTTATAAAATGTTACTTTGATGGTGAATTTTACGTGCCAACTTCATTTGGTCAATTTTTATTCTGGGTGTTTCTGTGAAAGTGATTTTGGATACAATTAACATTTCACTTAGTAAGAGGAATAAAGAATATAATCTTCCTTAAGGTGGATGGGTAGATTGTCCAATCAGGAGAAAGGCCTCAATAACACAGAATGAACATCCCCCAAGTAGGAGATAATTCTCTATGCCTGATGCCTTCAAATTTAAATGTCACCTTTTTGTTCCTGTCTTCAGATTCGAAATATGTCTCAAGCCTGTGGGTCTTTGGACTAGAACTGCATCATCAGTTCTCCTGGCTCTTCAGCTTGTCAGCTCACCCTGCAGACTTTGAGCCTTGAAAGCCAGCATAATTGTGTAAGTCAATCCCTTATAATACAACTCTCTGTTACCTCTACATTCATTTCTCTATCACTAACTATAATCTCTCCTATTGATCCTTTTCTCTGTAGAATCCCAATACCGTAGGATATGAGGGTGCTTCAAAAAGTTCATGGAAAAATGAAATTGAAGATAAGAGCTTTTTGGGTCTGAAACGTTTTAAGCTCCATGCATAGTTTTTTCATAATATGCAGTTTTTATGACTTTTTAAAATATCCCCTCATATTCATGAATCTCAAAATTTTTGCACCAGCATAAACTTATAATTTCATTTTCCATAAGATTTTTGTGGTACCCTCATTTATGCCACAATTATGAGACAATGCTTCTGAAGAGTCAATGAAGAGCAAGTGATTGGTGAAGAGAACAGGAAAAGTCCAGCTGTTCTTCTATTATCTTTGCTTCTACACACACACATACAAAGTTGAAATACAAGTGCAAAAGTGTTAACATTTCTAATTATGCAAGAATTTGTTATACTATTTTCTCTGCATTTCTTTATTTTTAAAAATATTTATTTAAATATTTGGAAGTCAGAGTTAGAGAGAGAGAGAGAGAGAGAGAGAGATCTTCTATCCGCTAGTTTACTTCCTAGATGGCTGCAACATCCAGGGCTGGGCCATGCCAAAGTCAGGAGGCAGGAGCTTCATCTGAGTTACCCACGTGGGTGGCAGATCCCCAAACACTTGGCCATCTTCCATTGCTTTTTCTAGGCCATTAGCAGAGAGCTAGATCAGAAATGCAGCAGCTGGGACAAGAACCAGTGCCCATACTGGATGTCAGTGTCACAGGTATGACTTTACCCACTCTCCCTTCATGCTGGCTCCAGAATTTCTGTACTTAAAGCCTGTCTAAAAAAAGAGTTATCTACATAGTATTTTCACTGGTATTTGATTATAAATTTTCTATCATTTCCATTGTAATTTTTCTTTTAATCTATGAATTACTTAATAATGCAATTAAGGTTTAAAAAATTTAAATATTAACTTCAAATTTATTTATAGCACTGTTAGTGACTATAATGTGCATATTACCTATAATGACCTGATATGCAGTCAAATGCGTAAATTGTCCTTGTGTATATGAAGATATTTTATGATCTGCACTTGTGATGTGTTTGATAAAGTGTATTACTGTTGTTCTAATGTTCTGTTTGCTTGCTTTTTGTCTGTGTGAACCATCAGTTTCTAGTGCAAATGTGATAACATGACTTTCTATTTTCTATGACCTCTGTGAGGCAGGCCACGAATCCAGATCATTTTATCCTGTTTGTCTACCAACAGTAGGATGTTTCCAATATTCCTGGTCCAAGAAAGCTCATAGTTTTCACAATATTCCAAGTTGTAGAATAAAGGAAAAGAAGAAGGGCGATGTTCACTGACTTGAAGGTCACCTCTTATCATATATCCTTGGCCCAAACTTGGTCATGTGGGCACACATGCATGTAAGGAAGACTGAGAAATGTCAACTTTCTTTTTTGTGCTCATGTATGGAACTCCTATCAGTGTTGCTCCCTTAATAATGTTAAGGGAGGCAGGAATCTAGGAGTTAGGGGCAAATAGCAGTCTCTATTGGGCGTTTTCATCAGAAGGCCACTTCTGGAGTTAGTGACTGCCAGCTGTTTTCAGTATAGTTGTCCTTCACCTCAAGTCAACTTCCAGGGAGAGAGCATCAGATTGCATAGCATGCGCTCATCCTTCGGTTAGGGGTTGGGGTGTCAGTGGATGATGATTACTTTGCCACCAGATTGTCTCAAATGGAAAACAGGTAATTGATCAAAATGAAATTGAAGTGCTCTTACAAAGAATGAACGGATCCTAAACAATCAAAAAACAGCAAATGTCAGATACAAGAACAAATACAATTTGTTCAGCCATAAAGAACCATTTGTAAAGTTGCTACTATTCACCAGGGATTATGCTCTGTACTACAAATACAAAAACGACTAAGATGCCATTTTTGTCTCCATAAAACTCACAGCTGAATGCAAAAATCTCAGTGTTATATAATAAAAGTAATCTTTTAAAAAAAGTAGCAAATAACTTGAATGAATTTGCTTTCCAGAACCCCAAATTCAAAATAACCTCTATATTGTAAAATCTATAGGGGAAGAGCCGCTCTGAATCACCCAGTTGATTCATTCTCTGACCTTTTGTCCCTTTGTTCCCTCTCTGAATCTCACATTATACTAGATATTTTAAAAACTCCATTTATTTATTTATTTGAAAGGCAGAGGAAAAAGAAGAGAAAGAATAGGTAAAATTGTGAAGATCAAAAAGGGTAAGCGCATTATGAACTTCTGTTACTCAGTGAAACATCTGAGGTGACTGAATCTTACAGGGTCAAAGCCCATCTTTGACTGTTCTGATGAGGAGTTCACTCTCCTCACCCCAACATTTCATCCACTTTATCCTTAGCTATAACGTTTTTCTTCATAACTCAGATTTCAGAAAACGCCTGCCTCATTTTACTAGAATTTTACTTGATTGTACTGGTGAGAGGCAAAAGATGGAAGCTGAAGAAACCCAATCCTGTAGTTAAAAAGTGGCATTTTCCAATGGTTTAGGAGTTAGTTGAAAATTTTCTTAGGACGAAGTAGAAAGCAGCAAGGAACCTTGAAGCAAAGGAACAAGGCTAGGGACAGTTGGGGTTTACAAGCAAAAAAAAAAAATAGTAAAAGGTTAAAATATTTTTCCCTTTAACTTTTGGCACAGTCATATTTATCAAATCCTTTTACATTTTTCTTTCCAATACTGGAGTTTCCTTTTATTTTTGGTAATATTTTATTAAAATCTACTGTTGTAGATCTTAAATACTCAGCACTATTATACAGTGTAAGGGTGGATGTTTCCACATTATTCCATGAAAATAGGCACATGTATCAGTAGCAGAATGCCATGAAGGAGTACGTAGTGTTAGAGTTCCAGATAGTGTCTTTTACTGATGTTAAAAGAGATTCTCAGTGAAGGTAGAAAAAAATAAAACAAAAAACACCAGCTTGAGAGGCAGCTATCAGGTGGATAATCCAAGAAAAAGTGTGAGATAAAATTAGTTCTTGCCCAGTATACTAGGTAAAGGTGATTGTGCAGGTTGGGAAGAAGGCTGAATCTGGATGACCAATATAGCTCCTTATATTTATGTACTTTCTGAAATAAAATTTCTTTCACTTACACAGTGGCATTCACACTTAAGCACTCATTTTGCTCTTTGACTATTCCCAAAGTCAGGAATAAAAAGTTATCTCTCCTGAGAGATAGCAAAACTGTACATGAGACTATCATTCATGTATTGGTGGATTGTTACTAAACCAAGAACTGAGGACAATATATAAGGCAGTATCCAAGATTGCCTACTTTGCTCAGGACTGCATTTTTTTCTGAGCCCACAGCTATGAGCTCAGAGAATGGAATACACATTTCCATAACGTTATCTCTGAACACATGCCAAGTGGTATTCAGATGGCTAGCTGTTTATCACTGAAGGGTACCTTTTTCTTTGATAGATGGGTCCCTTCATTAGTTATTGATGTTGACACACCACGGTTTCCACTCACTCTTTTTGGTAGTCTGTGGCTATTATTAATATATTCTGCAATGCCATTTAGTGTAAACCCAAGATTAATAACAACTCAATGAATTAGTGCCTGCATTTAATTACAGTTTCTCTATAATCTGTATTTTTTAAAAATAAGCTAATTATAAGAAAATAAATCAGTATCAGGGTTTTACAAATTTTCTTTATTTGTTTCTTTCATAGCCCTCTAGTCAGACAAACACAATTTGAGTTGCTGCAACTTTTGTATTTAAAAAGGAAAGCCCTGTAAACAGAGTATGTAATTGCCTCCATAATACAATCTACCACCAGTCATTTCACTATTATATTTCACTCCTTTAGGGCTTTTCTTCTCTTTCATGAGTTGCCTTTAAGAAAATACCAATAACAATGAGATGAGAAGTGCTTTAAACTGGTTATTTCCTAACACTCTAATTATTAAATACCAACTGAGTTGACATCCGGGGAACAACAGAAGTTGGTTAGGAAATAGGCAACTTGGCACAGAGAAGAGAATGCCAAAATGGAAAAGATGGTAATGGGGGTGAAGTGGGCTGGAAAATAGCCAAACACAAACTTGGCTTCCTTCAAGTTCTTTTGGCAGCCAGGCCCTGTTTATATCAGCAAGAACTTAATGTTAACAAGGATTAGCCTAAGGCAACTAAACAATCCCAACCCATTAACAAAAGCCCCAAATTCTATTGACTAGGCTGTGATTACAAAAGTAAAAGAATGGACACATAAGGTTTAGAAAGTTATTCCTAACCCAAATCATAAGAGACAGGGTAGTTCAAAATGAAGTTAAACTAATATTGCCTTTGGTTTGAGGGATGAGTAAAGACCACAAAGGTTTTTGCTTTCCCTTCTATCTTCAACTCTTGCATAAAATAGGCTTTCAAATGTTAATTGCCTGATATGTTTACACAGATGATACTTTCATAAGTCCCACAAAAAGTAAACTTAATACCAATTTATCATGCTGACTTTGAAACACCAACATAAATGATCCCTTGGAAAAATTCTGTAATACAGAGAAATGACCTATCATCCTATAATTTATGTCATTCCCCCATCCATTATTTTGGAATAGAACAAATATGTCATCATCTTCCACTTTTCAGATGTTGACAATAAGATGCAGAAAGTTTTAGTAACTTATTCAAGTTTCCTCAACTGGTAAGTAATGGAATCAGAGTTCAATTCCCACATCTTTGTCTTATAAACTCATCTTGTTTTCATCACATTTTGTTTTTTCTGTTAACAATAAAAGCTTATCCACAGAAGTTTTTCATTTTTTACCACTATAATTTTTTCTAGGTTTGATCTGAGAAATAACATACTTATCAATATGAAATCACATCCTGTGGAACCTGCTTGAATGGCCTTGGTTAACACGTTCTATTTTGAAAAAGAAAGAGCTAAGGAATGACCTTTGGGACTAAAGACCAAGTGTGGAGTATTGATAGAAAGCAGCATCCACTTTAATTAATGCCCTGTATTTAACTTCTTCACAAAGGCTAAGTTTAACAAGGACCACGTTGGTGATTCCCATTGTCATCTTGTGAAAATATTGTCTGTCTTATTAGGAATCAAGCCTCCTAAATTTATACATAATTATGAAAGTCAAGCACACTTTCATTTACTGACAGCTACTGATGCTTCTAATGAAGTCAGGTGACTTTAGTTCAAATAAACAAATGATTATGGTTGACAGCCAAAGTGTAAACAAGGCCCTAATTAAATTAATGAATATGCTAACTGTTGTGATTATCCCCTAGGACACAATAACTTGTATGTAGTTATCAAAATTTCCATACAAAGGGGAAAAAAATGAATGCTCATGCCCAGAAAGTCAAAGTCCATAGAATGTTACATAGGTAAAAGTATAAGAATCACTGGAATTTTGCCAGTTTATAGACTCCTTCTACATGTGGATTGATAGTTACATTCTTTTTTAACCTTTCAAGCAAAGTGCTCAAACAATGAGGATGGAAGGCATCCTTTCAGGCTTGCATTATACTTGCCCTTTGGTGCTGGAAAAAGAGCACATTACACAACCCTGTTCTTAAATTCTAGTGAAATTACTGGGCCTCAAGCAAAGGAAAAAATCCCCTGAGCATATAGATTAAAAAAGTATATGTGACTTAAAATGGAATGAAAATTAAATTTTCATCAGGCTTTTTTTTTGGTAACAATACTTTATGCTACAAGTAAACAGGATCACATATTTTAGATACTCAAGCAAAGAACACATGAGCCAAGATTATGCATCCTAATTGATTTTAGTAGTAAAGTGCAAAAACTGAAAAGTTACAGAAGTGCAAGAACCTAAGGAATATCTTTCCAAAGTTCACTTTCTGAGAAATCTGGAGTATAAGCTTCAAACAATCAAAATGACTAAATAGACTGCAACCTAAGGACCAGTGGTGAGTATTAAATATGTAATATTTTGTGGAAATGAGATCACATGAAGATTAAGACAGAAAAACTATGTATGTAAACAGATATATGTTATATGAATGTAGCTATAACACAACTGTAAGAAAATGAAGAGAATATGGATAGAGAACATATACAAAAAATTCAATTATTTTCAGTAACCAAATTGGAGTAATAAGTTTTGTATTGTTATTCTGGGACTGTTTTGTGTGCTATTGTAGCAAAGAAATGAACAATTGTGTTACAGTTGAATTCTATCAACCTCTGTATTTCTGAGAAGCAGGATTCTTCATGTGGATAAAAGGAGTTATAGAAGTAATACAGCAAAGAATAAATAGAAGCCGCAAACAACTGCATTAGAATTGGAAGTATTGACATGAATGTACAAGCACTTACATACAGAGATAAGAAATTATATCAATGCAATTTATGTGTAAAATTATAATTATGCACATATATTATAGATTCTATATATAATATGCTATGCTATATAATTTATACATTATATCTCATATATTATAATATACAGTTTATATGCAAATATAAATCATATTAAGTATATATTATATCATAGACATGATTTCATATCTCTAATAAAAAATTTGAAAGCAATGGCCAATACTGTAGTAATGGTTTTTAAATATAATTTCCTACTAAAATGAAACATGGCTTTTTGAAGAATTATATGACACCATTTCTCTACAAAGAAAAGACATTGGTAGGAAAGGTATATGATAAACTTCTAGCATGTGATTATATCAGATAACAAGAAAACTATAAAAATCTACTTTGGCCCCATCAAATTGGACTCAGGAACAAAATTAAAGAGCAACTCACTGGGCAGAGATGGAACAATTTGAGTTTAAATAAGAACAATAAATACAGTGGAATGAGGCACATAGAGTATATTTAAATTCATGATATCCTAATATAATATTAGTATATAATAATTAGTAACCTAAATAAGATGTTAGCTTACCAATTCATTTTCTGGTAAATAAAGGGGAAAAAGGATTTATCTTTTCTTTCCTATATAAACTTTATAACTGGGTAACCAAACTGGTTTATAGGGAGAAATATCACTTTATGATAGCATTCCAATTAATAATTTAAAAACAAATGATAGAATTAGAATATTACCATATTACAGTTGCTATTAATTAATAAATGCATGCACAAAGTATTACGAATTTCTAACAACAAAAATAGAGATCATTATTCCTTATGTCACCTTTTTTTAAAACTTTTTTTTATTTATATGAAGGGAACAAATTTCATGTATTTCATATATACAGTTTTAAGAGCATAATGATACTTTCTACCTTCCCTCCCCCATTCTTTTCTTAGTTTTCTTTTAATTTTTATAATGATATACTTTCAATTTACTTTATAATCACAAGCTTAGCTCTCTGCTAAATAAATAATTCCACAAGTGGTAAGTAGAAAAACTACTGTTTCTCAAAGAGTATAGACAAGTTCTATGAACAATAATCAAATCTCAAGATGTCAGTTTCACTTACATACATTACACTTTCTTTGTATTTTGTATATTACCTAGCACAAATCAGGGGAAACATGATATTTGTCTTTCAATACAATGCATATCTTGCCTAACTGATCAAACTTGAGTTTAATCAAGCTTTTGGACCCTGTTAGTAATTTTCAGGAAGTACTAAGAACAGAGGAATATATTAAACAACCCCATGAAAATGCAATCAGCAAAATCCAGACTGTAGGAAACCATTAGTCAAGTGACCTGAGCTGTACAATAGATCAATTTTAAGAGGGAAATTTAAACAAAATGAAGGAGAAACTTGTCAAATTAGAAATATAAAGGACATATTAAGTGAAAAAAATGGAATGACTATGTTTAAGCATGCACGTTTGAGTGATTAAAAAAACAAAAAAAATTGAGTGATTTTCACTTTTGTTGTTACTTTCTAAAGAAGGAGGTTATAGTTAGGGTGAGGAACATGGAAAGGCCTTTGCATGAATGACAAAATTTTGGTTTTCAGTTGAGTGATGGTTACAAGGATATTTGTCTCATAATATTTCATTAAGTCTGTGTGCCTGTGTTTCTATACATTTTTCAATGGAAAAAGTAACTTCAAAAAATGACTACACTCTAGGACCAAGTAGAGATTTTTGAGAAATACTTTTGACATAACATTCAATGTGAAATGAAAAGTGAAGGAGCAACTGTAGAGCTAAATGAAGAGGTTTTGAGGGCATAGGGCAAATTATTTGGTTTTCCTGGAAAATCACTGCAAACAGATACCAGAGGATTATGGGAGTTATGCTCTTGGAAATTTCCAGTGGAGAAAGCAAGGAGAAGAACGGAACATTGAGAAGAAGCTGGGCTGTTATGTAGTCTCAGAAATTCCTCAACTGACTTCATTAGGAATGGTGAGAGGGCCTTTAAAGGTTGTGTCACAATGGAAAAAGGGTCCAGAATTTTATATTCCTCCTTACTGGACAATAAACTGCTGTGAAAGGGAGAGTATTGTTTGAACACAGCCAAGACAATCCTGAAATGGGCTGAAAGATGAGAGATGATTGCTCACAGAACTCCTGAGAGCCAGAGGAATGAGTTTTTCAATTGTTAAAGTCATCTGGATAATTCAGCACTGCGTTCACGACATTGGTTAGTTCCTGCCTCTCTTTCCTTTCTTAATTTGTATGTCTACCCCTAAACTATGCTAGTCACTTTACAATCACATGTAAATCATCTCGGCATATTTGTGATTTGGGGAACTCTTGGTGCTATTTTAAAGATAGAAAAATAAAATATTCAGAAAGGTTAATATTTATAGTAACTCCATTGTGGATAACTTTGGAACAAGCATGCCACCTATATTATTTATTTGATCATCTCAATAGCCTTATGAGTTAACCTAATTTTTTTTTGACAGGCGGAGTGGATAGTGAGAGAGAGAGACAGAGAGAAAGGTCTTCCTTTTTGCTGTTGGTTCACCCTCCAATGGCCGCTGCGGCCGGCACATCTCGCTGATCCGAAGCCAGGAGCCAGGTGCTTCTCCTGGTCTCCCATGCAGGTGCAGGGCCCAAGGACTTGGGCCATCCTCCACTGCCTTCCTGGGCCATAGCAGAGAGCTGGCCTGGAAGAGGGGCAACCGGGATAGAATCCGGCGCCCCAACCGGGACTAGAACCTGGTGTGCCAGCGCCACAAGGCGGAGGATTAGCCTGTTAAGCCACGACGCCGGCCCATGAGTTAATCTTGATTGAGTCCTTCACTTTACAATGAGGTAAATGAAGTTAAATGATTTGCCCAGCTAGTCATCAGTTGGGCCAGGCTTATCATCAAGTTTGTATAAACCCAGCACTCTACTCTCAACCAGTTTGTTACATATCTTTGTAGAAATCATCTTTATTCACAGAATAGATAAAAAGGCTGATGCAAGAATTTAATTTTCATTTCTTATCTTCCAGTGTTCAATGTTTCTCCTCTAACTTCTCGAGGATCTCATTTCCTGAGAGAGGTCTTTATTTAAAGAATCACTGATTTACTATATTGCCATTTTTAACTAGCAAAAAATAGTCTTCAGTGACTTAATCCAAAGAAGTTTCAAAGGTAAATGTTGTATTCAAAATATTGGACTAAGGGGTAAAATTGTTTTGGGGGCATGGAGGCCTATTTGGACCCCTGTGATGCCACCAAACGTGCTATATCAATTCTTCCTATATGGTAGCCAACCCTACAGGCCATAGAATAATTACGTGGGTAGAGGGCATAATCAATAAGAACAAACTGCAAAAAGATCAAAAGTCTTCACTCTAGATGAAATGAAGATCAAAGGTGAATTTTTCTAAAGTAAGTAGAAGTCTATATTGTGTGGAAAAGATGAGAGCAGACATATATCTTATGTCTCAGAGTTATCAGAAATATAGGGAGACTTTTGTAGATTCAAAGAGGTCAAACTGCGACAAACAGAAAGGAAACATTACTGTAAACTGCAGGTTGCTAATCACCAAATTTCATCACACTTCATAAAGCAGTATAGACTGTCATAAATTGGTTCAAGATGATTCAAAACAATTTATGGATGAGAAACTTAGAATAAAATGAGTGCAAACTTGTGGAAATTACCTTATCTGTTTTTCCTTGTGATGTCTTCTGGTACATCTCTCTAGTATGGAGTTTAAGATTATGTAGACCATAGTCCTGATTAGTGCTCAGGTATGGGCTCCCTTTATTTTCACTGAAAACACATAGCAAATTCCTTGTGCCTCAGGGCAGTCGCCTCTGCTTGGCATCCTGTATTCTGATTTCTTTATGTGTAGCTGATTCCTTTTCTTTTTATGCATCTCACCACATAAACCATCTCCTGCTCTACCCCAGGTTCTGTTGCTCTTTAACTTATATTCTTTTATTCCTTCAGAATATAATCTGTAATTAATTTGTGTTCTTATTTTTTTACATGTTTATTATCTGTTGCCACAACTGGAATATAAGTTTTATGGGGACAGGGAGTGTGTAGGAGGTTCGTTCACAGCCATAGCTCTGGCATTTATCTGAGTGCCTATCACAGGCATATGCATTTACTGAGTAAGTGAATGATTGGATAAATAAATTGAAACTTCTAGAATTCCATTTGGAATAAAGTGAAAATCCTTCTCTCTAAAATAAGGTTTCATAACCTGGGATTTTGTCTTTTACTTTTATCAGTTATATTCTTTGGTTATATTCCTGGTTTATATTATATTTGGTTTACATTATATTCATGATTTTTTGGAGTATTTGTAATAACCTTCTAAGAAATAATTTTACATAATAGCACATACACATACTCACAAGAAAAAGAACCCTTGCTCTTTCTGTTACTATGAAGTGTTTTGATGGATGTGGGCAAATATGCATGTATTATTTATGCATATCTTACCTGGAATTATTTGTCCATTATGTTTCCTATACCAATTATTTGTATCACCCACACACTAACAGTAGCTAAGGACTGTATAGGCGGTATGTTTCTGTAGAACGCACTGTGCTTCTTTGGCAGTGTCTTTAAAGTACAGTACTTGGAATGCCTAGGGAATCTGCTTCCCCTGAAGAATCCTCCCTAAATTGGAATAGACACCTGATTACTGTGGTTGCCAGAATGCATGCATCATCCTGTAGTAGAAGAGAGCTTTGTAAAAAGACAGTCCCTTCAATTTACAGCAAGTAAGTAAATAAAAAAACTAACTAAGTAAAAAAAGCAAACTAAACAAATAGAGTAAAATAAAAACAGTTCTAGTACTTTGGAATAAAGTGCAGAGATCTAAATGTATGTGACTAGTGGAATGTGAGATTTTGATTGTTCAAAGTGAATTCCAACTTGCTGTTTTCCTTAGATGGAGTGGTTCTGATTCTTTATAGAGAGCAATGTTGCAGTTCCTCCAGGATACAGCTAACCATAAACAATGAGTTTTTCAACTCACCAGCAATGTCATCTCAGGACTGATGTTGATTTTGACATGAATATTAAGGGAAAAAAAGGCCTCATAGGGAATCTCCTTTTATAATTTCTTCAGTAACAAGAAGTTAGAATGCCCCTGTGGGTTCTTTTGTTCTGTAGATTCCGCAGTCTTACAAAGCATTTGCAGGTATCTCAGCTTCAAGTGCAGCCAGTGTGCAGCAGTGAGCACAGAGCCAATCAGGATATTTTAGGTCTTGCTGTTGGGGTGCTAGCAACTGGTTATGTAAAAATGAATCATTAAGAATCAACAGGAAAAAATACAACTCATAAGCAACCTTTTTGGTAAAGAAATGATAGTGCCAATTTGCTAAAGTCTAACCACTAAAGAAGGATATGGAAGTTTGATTGTAAGAATGAGATACAGAAGGTACAAGGAGGTATGACATAGGAAAAAGGAACTGGTTCCTATAAAACTGTTTTATTTCCTCCAGCTTTGGCATTTTGTACCATAAGCAGTTATTGGATTTTTATCTGAAATATTTTATGTACTTAAACAAAAAATCTGAAGTCTACGAAGAACTAGGATGAAATTCTTCATGAATTAAAGAGACAATACATGGTTAATGAGTCATCATATAGTCAAAGTGATGACTTATGACTTCATACTCTAAATATGGGAATTACAGGATACCTGCTAACAGTGGACTGAATAGGAGAGTCAGTGAATCTGCACATTAATGTTTATTGCAGCTCAATTCACAATAGCTAAGACCTGGAACCAACCCAAATGCCCATCAACAGTAGACTGGATAAAGAAATTATGGGACATGTACTCCATAGAATACTATACAGCAGTAAGAAACAACGAAACCCAGTCATTTGCAACAAGATGGAGCAATCTGGAAAACATCATGCTGAGTGAATTAAGCCAGTCCCAAAGAGAAAAATATCATTTGTTTTCCCTGATCGGTGACAACTGAGCGCCAAAGGGGAAACCTGTTAAGTGAAATGGACACTATAAGCAACAATGAACTGATCAGCTCCTGTCCTGACTTTAGATGTACAATGTAATACTTTATCCTTTTTAGTATTTGTTGTTGTTGTTGTTGTTCTAGTACTATTGGTTGAACTCAGTAATTAACACACAATTATTCTTAGGTGTTTAAATTTTAACTGAAAAGTGATCCCTGTTAAATCTAAGAGTGGAAAAAGAGAGGGAGGAGATGAACAATTTGGAACATGCTCAATCGGACTGGCCACAAATGGTTGAGTTAGAAATGTGCCAGGGGATTCCAACACAATCCCATCAAGATGGCATGTACCAATGCCATCGCACTAGTCCAAGTGATCAATTTCAGCTCACAATTGATAGCTCTGATAGGTCTAAGAGTCAAATAGATCACACAAACAAGACAAGTATCTGCTAATACTAACTGATAGAATCAAAAAGGGAGAGAAAGATCCAACATGGGAAGTGGGATACACAGCAGACTCATAGGATGGCAGATGTCCTAAACAACACTCTGGCCTCAGAATCAGCCCTCAAGGCATTCAGATCTGGCTGAAGAGCCCATGAGAGTATAGCAGGCATGGAAAGCCAAGATATCATGGAAAAAAAAAAAGACCTAAATGAATGATCTCTGTGAGTGAGATCCCAGTGGAAAGAACGGGGCCATCAAAGAAGGAGGTACCCTTCTCCGAAGGGAGGAGAGAACTTCCACTTTGACTATGACCCTATCGGAATAAGATCAAAGTCAGCGAACTCTAAAGGCTTCCATAGCCCTGGCAACTCATGACTAGAGCCTAGGGAGATTACTGACGCCATGAACAGGAGTGTCAAATTGTTAAATCAGCAACAGGAGTCACTGTGTACTTACACCCCATGTGGGATCTGTCCCTAATGTGTCGTCTAAAGCCAAGTGATGCTATAACTAGTACTGAAACAGTATTTTTATACTTTGCGTTTCTGTGTGGGCACAAACTGATGAGGTCTTTACTAATTATATACTGAAGTGATCTTCTGTATATAAAGAGAATTGGAAATGAAAAAAAAAAAACAACCTGGTGTTAAAATGGAAATGGCATAGAAAATTAATTAATTTGAAAAAAAAATTATGTAGGATCTCTGTCTTTAATGTGCTGTACATTGCTATTTAATGCTATAATTAGTAATCCAATGGTAGTTTTTTCACTTTATGTTGCTATATGGGCAAAATGTTGAAATCTTTACCTAATATATACTAAACTGGTCTTCTGTATACAAAGAGAATTGAAAATGAATCTTTACATGAATGGAAGGGGAAATGGAGCGGGAAAGGGGAGGGTTGCGGGCGGGAGGGAAGTTATGGGAGGGGGGAAGCCATTGTAACCCATAAGCTATACTTTGGAAATTTATATTCATTAAATAAAAGTTTAATAAAAAAAATAAAATGTTTATCAGGTAATTTTAACAAGAAGCATATGGTCAAATCATAAAAAGACTATTTTGAAGAATATTGAAAGCATATTATGTGTAGTTTGTAAAATATTTTTCAATAAAAGATAGGCATTTTTCAAAAAAAAAAAAGTTTAGAAAAGAGGGGCCAGCACTGTGGCGTAGCAGGTAAAGCCGCCACCTGTGATACTGGCATCCGATATGGACACTGGTTCCTGTCCTGGATGTGCCACTTCAGATCCAGCTCCCTGATAATGGCCAGGGAAAAGCAGTGAAAGATGTCCCAAATATTTGGCCCCTGTCACCCATGTAGGAATCCCAGGTGAAGCTCCTGTCTCCTGGCTTTAACCTACCCGAGCCACAGCCATGATTGTCATCTGGGGAGTAAATCAGCAGATGGAAAATCTTCATCTCTCTCCTTCTCTCTATAGTTCTGAATTTCAATAAATAAATCAATCTTTAAAATATTTAAAAAAAAAAGGAGAGTCAGTGAATCAAAAATTTCTGCCAATGCTATTTTTTGTTATTACTCAGCTATGCTATTCTTTTCAGAGAATCACTTAAAGTTTTCATAGGTCTTGGGAAAGTGTGAAATAAACCCTATAAACATCAGGGCTTCAATAAGAGTCCACTGTTAAAAAAGAATTTCTTATTAGACCCCAGTTCATCGCTCTTCCAGTTGCAGTTTAAAAATTGGAAAATATTTTGTTTACTCTTTCCCTCAAACAAGCTATATCCTATGAAGCATGAAGAAAAGTAATCAAGTTGGCATGAAATAAATGCATATGCCAACAACAAGACTCATCAGAATGTTTTGTTCTGTCTAGTGAGAAGTCTAGGTATAAGGAGTTTGCTCTTGTGTAGTGCAGAGTTGAGTTTGAGCCTTTTCCATAGTGTTACTAAGATGTCAAATGCCACTAAGAGGCGACCCTCTGACAAAGGACACATGAGTTTTCTAAATCATTCTCAAATGACTCCTTGGTGAGTGCAAATCAAGTAATACAATGAAAGCAGGAGCAGCATAAACTGCCTCAGTACCCCAGGAGTATCAACCTCAATCCTGTTAAAAATGTTTCACACATAAAATGTAAAACTGAATTTAAGAATTTGGTGAAATCATTTCATAGTTATCACTAGCCTAAGACAAAGCTCTAAGCCTAAAGACAGGTTTCACTTCTAAGTGTTCACAGACTTCTCAATGTATAAGGCGTCAGTAGGTAAGAAAGAGCAAAGAATTCATACATATAAAATGATCAAAGCACCTTCACAAACCCTTCCCTATTCTTTCAGGGGTGCAATAGGACAATTATTATATAAAAAGAATTGATCCACAACTGCCAAATTAGAGATTATCTCTCTGAGGTACAGAGTAAACTAGAAAAGAATGAGAGTTTTGAGTAAGGGAATATTGTTGTACCTTCCAGAGAAGTGGAATGCCAACTAAGTGATCAGCAGGAGGACTGTTCTCCTTTTGTTCTATCATCATACAGAAGGAGTTGAATTTTTGTGCTTAGTCACAGAAATGTGTACCCTATTCCTATATCATTGGGAGGAGAATCATAGAAATTCTGCATTATTCTAATAATGATGAATATAATGATGGTTGTGGTGATGATGGTGATGACGTTAAAGACATCAGAGACCAAAACTGTGTAAGTCACCATAAATGCAGTATTATTTGAACCATAGATAAGGGAGGTAGGAAAGCATTTTGTCTAACTCATGAGAGTGTATCCTCAGTCTTTTATATAGCTTCCATTGCTTCTTAAATTGGCTTCCCTGCTGCACTTCACACCAATGACATGACATCAAAAGCTTCTAGACTCTTCCTCTGGCCTTTGTGCTCATCAGAATGAGAGTGTGAGAGTGCTAGATATTACTGCTTGTATTCATGTCAGTTTCTGCTTGGGAAAGTGTTTTCAAGATGCAGTAATGTCAACCTCATGCATATGGTCAAAGGTTCTCCTTGTATAATGTTGTTGATACAGAACAGTATTGCGTTCTCCCCCTGTAGTCGCATGCATGCCATTTCAGTGGCATTTCAGGTTCACAGGACACTTCCTGGGGAATTGTTATGTCGACATCCTTGGAGCCCAGAGCTCTACAATCAATTGCCATTGTGAAAAAAGATATATTGTAACATTCTGTGCCAGTCAGCGAACTGTGTTGTGACTTTTCTGTTACCCCATCTATAAACCATGGGGTTTATACATGTCACCTCAGGAAGGTATTATGAGAGTTAATGAACCAGAGGTTGTAAGGGGGATTTTAGCTTGTCGGATGAAAGGTGCTGCTTAACTACAGAGCATTCCTGTTTTATGTGGCCTGATTCTTCAGGGCCAAAGCAACATATCAGGAAGTCACAGTACTGCTATTAAAGGGCAGAGGGCACCATCAGTACATTCTCAATGTAAGGTGTAAACACAGTCTCCACAAGGAGCCGTTTGGGATTTTATAACTTACTGTTCAGTGGTGGCTTCTTTCTTTGCTGCAGCTGCCACATCCCCTGCATGATAAAATTAGTCTCATTTTGCCCAATTTGTCCTGGGATCCCTTGACACATCATGCATTCCCTGAAAATCCCTTCTGGATGAAATGAGCTATGGTACAGAAATATAAGGTGTACAAATACATCAGCTAAAATGGATGATAAGAGAACAAACCTGCAGGGCAAGCAGTGCCTCTGGCAGGTTTTTTAGCTGTTCCTTTTGAGATACAAAAGCAGGAGGACATCTGCAGCTGAGATGCATTAAAGAGCTTTTGTTATCACAACAGTGAGAGAAAGTACAGTGAACCAAAGGGGGCAAAAGTGATGTGCTACCTCCAAGTAACATTGGTGAGTCTTGTAGCAAAGGATGCACACACTTAGATTATGAAATATTTCTAACAGGCCACTAATTCTGGTTGCAAGATTTAGCACTATGACAATTCTGCAGAGCACATTCTATTTGATTTGGGGTTCATTTTCTGCTGCACTGACTCCCCTATGAACCACATCATCTCCCATATGCTCTGAACTCAACCTCTTCTGTTCTGCATCGGCCCCTCCTAATAATCCCTCCCAAATGGCTCCTGCTGAGGTACCTTGAGTCCACTGTTTCTTGGGACAATCATTTATTAACATTCTAAATGATTGTATTTGAAATATATTCCAAGAGCTCACATTTATAATGAGATTAGCTGTAAGGGATTTAGAATGCTATTTATTTGTAATTTCTACAGACACTTCTCCGTTTCTATAATATAACTGGTTTTCCTAACCAGGGGAAAAGACCATAAATATTCACAAGTTTGGAGAAAAATCTTTTTTCTTCTGAATATTCAAAGAGAAAGACACAGAAAACAGAGAAGTTGGGGAACTATGCTTCATGTTTGTTTGTTTGTTTTCCCCTATGTGGGGCCTCCTTGCATCTTTTTCTTTGTCCTGCTCTCCTTACCCAAGTAAAGCAAAAATAAAAGACTCCCTCTTGGTTTCCCCCCACTCTGAGATACCCTAAGGCTTACAAGATGATACTTTCTCCATTATAGCCAGTTGCTGTAAATCAGCTGTGTGAATAAGAACACCTGAATCCTTCTAGACCTGTATGTTTACTAAGTTTTACAAGCTGAAAAGCATGGGCTCTTGGGGTATTAGGGGGTGTTTCAACATTGAAACAATTCTGCGGGTTGCTGTGAATACAGCTACAGAAACAGAAAAATCAGTTGTCTCCTTCCTTTGCCACGGAGCTGCAATTTTTCCCCAGGAGCCTTTGACATTTTCTACTTTATGCAACACTTCTTCTTATAGTGTGTAATCTCTTCCCTATTCTTTGAAGAGATGTTTTAATGTTTAGTATTCATTCACTTTTTTTTTAAATGGGGAGACTACAACGTTTTGCATGTTTTTGAGAATTAAGTGTGTTTACTCCCCAGTATATGTAGTTAAACCACTTTGGTCACTGCCTACATTTTGTCTCTGCTGCAGAGCTTAGAGAGATCCCTTGTGCTACATCTTGATTCTTTAAGTCCCAGTTCTGCTTAGAGGAAAGATTTCCAGCCGCTGTGATGTATACAGAATCGCAGAGTAAAACTTGTTTCTTTTGCAGAGCATGGGGCTTAGGGAACCTGATTAATAGCTGAATTGTCAGTGAGTCAAACATAAGGAAAGAAGATGTTTCTTTCATTTTCCTTTGCACTAGTTAATTTGTAGAGCCACTGATTTTCCTTTTCACATTTATAAAGGCGAGAGGCACATTTTTTGGAATGGCACAAAAGAATCAGATGGGAGAAAACTGCCTAACTAGAAAGGAAAACACACACACACACACATATATACATATATATATATATATATATATATAATATATCCTCATGAGTAAATTCTAGAGGATTTTCAGTTTAGTTTGGTTTTGCTTCTATGGCTATTAAAATTTGGGTCTATAAAAGTACCCTATGCTTTTAAAGTGCAGATCAAAGGCTTGATGGAGTTGTACGTTTGCTGCCTAGTACCACACATGAAATGCCAGCAAAGCAATGTTACATTGTGGGTACGATTTCTTTGCTGCATTTAACTCCAATTCGCACATTGTGCCATTGACCTATAGGCTTTTTCATTTAGCAGTAAAACAGAAAAAGGTGATCTTTCTGGAAAATAATGCATATGAAAGAAATGAGAGGTCTCATACTATGGATATGAATACTACCCAAGTATCCACTCATGAAATTATCAGGTTACCAATTTCCATCAGGGTTTCTTGCCATTGAACAAAGAGTGAGTAAAGTTCCGGGGTGCTTTACATTTCAGAATTTAACCTCTACAAGGATCTCAGAGGTATAGAATGTCCTTCCTGCTCTGGAAGCTAGAGTCTGGTGAAGAAAAAAGTAATTGTACAGTGCAAGAAAAATTAAAACAATATTTGGAACACAAGCAGAACCATGCAGTCATTTTCAAGTGAATCTGTGCCTGTGAAATTCCTATGATTTTACAGACATGTTCTGGCATCCACTGACTATATTCAAGAAAGAGGATATAAAGCAATTCTTCAATTCCATACAAGCAGGCAAATTAGGAACCTGCACAACATATTCCTTATTCAGCTGACACTCATATTTGCCTCCCTCACTCCCTGGCCTTTTGCCACACTCTGTCTCACTTTCTTCATGCTGTCCATTTATTGTTATATGCACAAACATTTTCCACCTGCTAGCCTCTCAACTCTATTGAGAGCATGAGGTACGTCAGGTGCTTCAACAAGTTCATGGAAAAAATATCAATCCATGCATTTTGTCTTAATATTTATTTCCTATGAACTGCCCTGGTATTTTATCTAAGTTAACAAATACAGGTAAGTACAACTATTAAGTGGATAGACAAATACATATAATGAATTGCTCAAAGTCACCATTCTAACAAAATTCTCTTTTTTTTTTCTGGTTCCTTTTTATATTACAAAGTCTCTGTCACTATAATGCCTGAGGTACTTTAACTGTCTATGTGTGAGGGCTGATGACAAGAACAAATTTAGGGAATGCAATTTGTTTTAGATTTATCAGCATGCAGGCTAGTGATGCCAGTATCACTCATGGGAACCTCTTAGCACAGCCCCTGGCACATGATAAACCTGGAATACATAGTAGCATTCTTTCTGTTAGTTGTTGCTGTTTCTATGGTAGTTGTTTTTGTTCACTAGCATATAGTTTTTTCCACTAGAGCTGCTTAGATAAAGAAAAGGCCTACTGCTTTATAGGTGTACAGGTTTGCTATGTAAAGCTGCTCCTTCTCTAACCATTGAACATGACTTCTCACAGTTTTTCATTAGTGAAATTCCTGAAAACCTATATGCACAGCCAACTTTATTCTCCCCCTCCACACACTCTCTCTTGCCTTCCTGTTTACTCACCATATTGCTCATCATGTTGGAGGCGAGATGACAAGTCTAGAGAAATTATCCTAAGTCTTCAGACTTAAAGTATGTGGTCTACTTCTCAAACTTTCATTTAGATGAGTGGAACCTTTTCTGAACTCCTTAATGTGCACTTTACTTTAAATTGCTTATTAAACTTAACATCTAGCAATCTTGATACTAGAAAAAACAGTTAAAGCATGATGGGTTATAACATTCTATAGCATTATAGAATAACCATTGTTGACAACGCTTAATTACATATTTCAAAATAGCTAGTAGAGATGCTCATGAATGTTCCCAATAAGAAGAAATGATAAATATTTGACATGCTAGATAAGAAAATTATGACAATCTTATTTTAACTATCACACTGTACTGTACAAATAGGTACAATTTTTTTATGTTACCCAAATAAAAATTTTTAAATTAAGAGCAGACTCAACGCACCAGCGCTGGAACGCGAGGTGAGCCGAACCACAATAGCCCGAGACACCAGCGGGCAAGCGGAAAGAGGAGGCTAGAGGGAACGAGGCTTGAAACTCCGTGGGGAAAAGTTCACCAGGCTAACTAGAAGAGAGAGAGGAAAAAAATAAAAAAAGCGACCGATACGGACACAAGTTTCTCTCTCTCCGCTCACCTCTCAAAGGCGAGCAAGACAGAGCAGGCGCCATTTTGGACATACGTCATAAGCAGGGCGACCTCAGGTCTGCACCAGCCCTGAGCCTAGCAGAAAAACCTGACTCTGGGGGGAGGGGTGAAATAACAGGAGATTAGCATCTAACTTGGCAACCCAGTGGGAGATTTCAGGAGAATTGGAGCCCACACTGAGGGCAGCAGAGATTGCCTGTGTGGTCCCTGGGAAAGAGCTTCCGATCTCTGGCTCCTGTGGGTATATCATTTGCCTGCTAACTACCTCCAATTACGTTCAGCTGTGCGGAATTACTTCCCTTTTGAATCAAAAAAGAGAGAGATTTACCACACCTTTGACACACCCTCAGCCCTGAGAAACCAAACACAGCTCTCAGTCCACGCTCATCTCAAGCCTCTAAGGCACCACTGAAAGCAGACAGTACACTTAATATAGAGCCATAGTGTAACAAGAAAAAACACCACAGTGAAGAAATCAAATATCTCCAACATGCCAAACAACAAACGCAAAAACCAAGCTAACAAGAACAAGGAAGACACTATGACACCCCCAAATGAAAAAGACACCCCAATTCAAGATTATGAAGATGAGGAGATTGAAGAAATACAAGAAGCAGATCTCAAAAAATTGATAAGAACATTAAGAAGTTCTCAAAAACAAATTCTTGAACTACAGAAATCCCTAATGGACAAGGTAGAAAATCTCTCTCGTGAAAATGAAATATTAAGGAGGAATCAAAATGAAATGAAACAACTAGTGGAACAAGAAATGGTGATAGTGACGAGAAATCTTAATGAAATGAAGAATTCAATAGATCAAATGACAAACACATTAGAGAGTCTTAAAAACAGAATGGGCGAAGCAGAAGAGAGAATATCAGACTTAGAAGACAGAGAACAGGAAAGGAAACAATCAAATCAAAGAAAAGAAGAAGAAATCAGAAATCTAAAAAATACTGTCAGGAATCTATAGGATACTCTTAAAAAACCCAACATTCGAGTTCTAGGAGTACCTGAAGGCATGGAGAGAGAGAAAGGATTAGAAGGCCTTTTCAGTGAGATACTAGCAGAAAATTTCCCAGGTTTGGAGAAAGACAGAGACATCCTAATACAGGAAGCTCATAGAACCCCTAATAAACATGACCAAAAGAGATCCTCACCACGACACGTCGTAATCAAACTCACCACAGTGAAACACAAAGAAAAGATCCTAAAATGTGCAAGAGAGAAACGCCAGATTACTTTCAGAGGATCTCCAATTAGACTCACAGCTGACTTCTCTTCAGAAACCCTACAAGCTAGAAGGGAATGGCGAGACATAGCCCAGGTGCTAAGAGAGAAAAACTGCCAGCCCAGAATATTATATCCTGCAAAGCTCTCATTTGTGAATGAAGGTGAAATAAAGACCTTTCACAGCAAACAGAAATTGAAAGAATTTGTCGCCACTCGTCCAGCCCTGCAAAACATGCTTAAAGATGTGTTACATACAGAAACACAGAAACACGGTCACCAATATGAAAGAAGGTAAAGGTAGGAAACCTCACACCAAAAGATCACAGGAATCTCAAACCATATATTAGAAAGTATCTTTGGCTAATGGCAGGGCAAAGTTACTCCTTCTCAATAGTCACATTGAATGTTAATGGCTTGAACTGTCCAGTTAAAAGACACCAATTGGCTGATTGGGTTAAGGAACAAAACCCATCCTTTTGCTGCTTACAAGAAACCCATCTATCCAACAATGATCCATACAGGCTGAGAGTGAAAGGCTGGAAAAAGATATACCACGCCAACAGAAATGAAAAGAGAGCGGGCGTAGCCATCTTAATATCGGACAACATAAACTTTACCACAAAAACTGTTAGGAGAGACAAAGAGGGGCACTATTTAATGATTAAGGGATCCATTCAGCAGGAAGATATAACGATTATCAACGTATATGCACCTAATTACAGGGCACCAGCTTATTTAAAAGACTTGTTAAGGGACTTAAAGGGAGACATAGACCCCAATACAATAGTACTGGGGGACTTCAATACTCCACTCTCAGAGATAGACAGATCAACAGGACAGAAGATCAACAAGGAGACAGTAGATTTAAACGACACTATAGCCCAAATGGATCTAACAGATATCTACAGAACATTTCATCCTACATCTAAGGACTTTACATTCTTCTCAGCAGTACATGGAACCCTCTCTAGGATTGACCACATACTAGGCCATAAAGCAAGTCTCAGCAAATTCAAAAGAATTAGAATCATACCATGCAGCTTCTCAGACCACAAAGGAATGAAATTGGAAATTGGCAACTCAGGAATCCCTAGAGCACGTGCAAACACATGGAGATTGGACAACATGCTCCTGAATGAACAATGGGTCATAGAAGAAATTAAAAGAGAAATCAAAAATTTTCTGGAAGTAAATGAGGATAACAGCACAACATACCAAAACCTATGGGATACAACAAAAGCAGTGTTAAGAGGAAAGTTTATATCAATAGGTGCCTACATCAAGAAATTGGAGAGGCACCAAAAAGATGAGCTTTCAAGTCATCTCAAGGATCTAGAAAATCTGCAGCAAACCAAACCCAAACCCAGTAGGAGAAGAGAAATAATTAAAATCAGAGAAGAAATCAACAGGATTGAATCCAAAAAAAATTACAAAAAATCAGCCAAACGAGGAGCTGGTTTTTTGAAAAAATAAACAAAATTGACACCCCATTGGCCCAACTAACTAAAAAAAGAAGAGAAAAGACCCGAATCAATAGGATCAGAGATGAAATGGGAAACGTAACAACAGACGCCACAGAAATAAAAAGAATCATCAGAAATTACTACAAGGACTTGTATGCCAGCAAACAGGGAAATCTATCAGAAATGGACAGATTCTTAGACACATACAACCTCCCTAAATTGAGCCAGGAAGACATAGAAAACCTAAACAGACCAATAACTGACACAGAAATTGAAACAGTAATAAAGGCCCTCCCAACAAAGAAAAGCCCAGGGCCAGATGGATTCACTGCTGAGTTCTACCAGATATTTAGAGAAGAACTAACTCCAATTCTTCTCAAACTATTCAGAGCAATCGAAAAAGAGGGAATCCTCCCAAATTCTTTCTATGAAGCCACCATCACCTTAATTCCTAAGCCAGAAAGAGACGCAACATTGAAAGAGAATTACAGACCAATATCCCTGATGAACATAGATGCAAAAATACTCAATAAAATTCTGGCCAATAGAATGCAACAACACATCAGAAAGATCATCCACCCAGACCAAGTGGGATTCATCCCCGGTATGCAGGGATGGTTCAACATTCGCAAAACAATCAACGTAATACACTACATTAACAGACTGCAGAAGAAAAACCATATGATTCTCTCAATAGACGCAGAGAAAGCATTTGATAAAATACAACACCCTTTCATGATGAAAACTCTAAGCAAACTGGGTATGGAAGGAACATTCCTTAATACAATCAAAGCAATATATGAAAAACCCACGGCCAACATCCTATTGAATGGGGAAAAGTTGGAAGCATTTCCACTGAAATCTGGTACCAGACAGGGATGCCCTCTCTCACCACTGCTATTCAATATAGTTCTGGAAGTTTTGGCCAGAGCTATTAGGCAAGAAAAAGAAATTAAAGGGATACAAATTGGGAAGGACGAACTCAAACTATCCCTCTTTGCAGATGATATGATTCTTTATTTAGGGGACCCAAAGAACTCTACTAAGAGACTGCTGGAACTCATCGAAGAGTTTGGCAAAGTAGCAGGATATAAAATCAATGCACAAAAATCAACAGCCTTTGTATACACAGGCAATGCCACGGCTGAGGAAGAACTTCTAAAATCAATCCCATTCACAATAGCTACAAAAACAATCAAATATCTTGGAATAAACTTAACCAAAGACGTTAAAGATCTCTACGATGAAAACTACAAAACCTTACAGAAAGAAATAGAAGAGGATACCAAAAAATGGAGAAATCTTCCATGCTCATGGATTGGAAGAATCAATATCATCAAAATGTCTATTCTCCCAAAAGCAATTTATACATTCAATGCAATACCCATCAAGATCCCGAAGACCTTCTTCTCAGATCTGGAAAAAATGATGCTGAAATTCATATGGAGACACAGAAGACCTCGAATAGCCAAAGCAATCCTGTACAACAAAAATAAAGCCGGAGGCATCACAATACCTGATTTCAGGACATACTACAGGGCAGTTGTTATCAAAACAGCATGGTACTGGTACAGAAACAGATGGATAGACCAATGGAACAGAATAGAAACACCAGAAATCAATCCAAACATCTACAGCCAACTTATATTTGACCAAAGATCCAAATCTAATCCCTGGAATAAGGACAGTCTATTCAATAAATGGTGCTGGGAAAATTGGATTTCCACGTGCAGAAGCTTGAAGCAAGACCCATACCTATCACCTTACACAAAAATTCACTCAACATGGATTAAAGACTTAAATCTACGACCCGAAACCATCAAATTATTAGAGAGCACTGGAGAAACCCTGCAAGATACAGGCACAGGCAAAGACTTCCTGGAAAATACTCCAACAGCACAGGCAGTCAAAACCAAAATTAACAATTGGGATTGTATCAAATTGAGAAGTTTCTGTACTTCAAAAGAAACAGTCAGGAAAGTGAAGAGGCAACCAACAGAATGGGAAAAAATATTCGCAAACTATACTACAGATAAAGGATTGATAACCAGAATCTACAAAGAAATCAAGAAAATCCACAACAACAAAACAAACAACCCACTTAAGAGATGGGCCAAGGACCTCAATAGACATTTTTCGAAAGAGGAAATCCAAATGGCCAACAGACACATGAAAAATTGTTCAAGATCACTAGCAATCAGAGAAATGCAAATCAAAACCACAATGAGGTTCCTTCTCACCCCGGTTAGAATGGCTCACATTCAGAAATCTACCAACAATAGATGCTGGAGAGGATGTGGGGAAAAAGGGACACTAACTCACTGTTGGTGGGAATGCAAACTGGTTAAGCCACTATGGAAGTCTGTCTGGAGATTCCTCAGAAACCTGAACATAACCCTACCATACAACCCAGCCATCCCACTCCTTGGAATTTACCCAAAGGAAATTAATTTGGCAAATAAAAAAGCCATCTGCACCTTAATGTTTATTGCAGCTCAATTCACAATAGCTAAGACCTGGAACCAACCTAAATGCCCATCAACAGTAGACTGGATAAAGAAATTATGGGACATGTACTCCATAGAATACTATACAGCAGTAAGAAACAACGAAACCCAGTCATTTGCAACAAGATGGAGCAATCTGGAAAACATCATGCTGAGTGAATTAAGCCAGTCCCAAAGAGAAAAATATCATTTGTTTTCCCTGATCGGTGACAACTGAGTGCCAAAGGGGAAACCTGTTAAGTGAAATGGACTATAAGCAACAATGAACTGATCAGCTCCTGTCCTGACTTTAGATGTACAATGTAATACTTTATCCTTTTTAGTATTTGTTGTTGTTGTTGTTGTTCTAATACTATTGGTTGAACTCAGTAATTAACACACAATTATTCTTAGGTGTTTAAATTTTAACTGAAAAGTGATCCCTGTTAAATCTAAGAGTGGAAAAAGAGAGGGAGGAGATGAAGAGCTATGGGTTATTTAACTATGTGCTTATTTTCAAAGACTTGAATAATCACCTTGTAACAATGATCAGATTTGGTCTATGTTATGTCATGATTTTAAGGAATCTTATTTCAACCAGATATTTTGGATTTTGATATTGGTCTATTATGCTATGTTATATGTGCGTACATATTGTATGTCCACATGGGGAAATTTTATGAAGAGTTTTATTTTAAATGGCTTTTAGATAAGATTGTCCATAAATTTAAGCTGCTAAAATCAATCAAAGATACATTTTAATTTGTATGACCTGAATCTGTGTATCATATGTTTTAAACTTGTTGGTAGAAAGAAACTAAAAACATTTTATATGGTTGTGCTTAAGTTTACTGGTTAAACAAACTACACCATGTTAGATATTTAAGAGGTGTTTTCAAATACATGATTCTTAAAATTTATAGAAGGCATTGGACCTTCCGGTAAATGTTTTATTAAGTTCTTATCTAAGGGTTGAAACGGTTTGCTAAGTATTCATGTAATATTGCTATTGTCAGCAAGTGATCTAGGACTTGCTCCCTCATTTCTCTATTCTAAGCCCAACTTGTTCTTTCACTTCTCTATTCTCTTCAAGGTAGGGAACTAATTCTATTATGAAGGAATCTGTGGGACGCACAATTTAATCTTTAGACCTTATAAGCGATGGCTGACATTTTTCTGTAATAGCATAGCTAAAATAAGAACTTAACTAATAATCTCATAGCGAGATTCACTTCGCCATCAGCGAAGTATACAGTAAGTAGAAAAAAAAAACCTCCCTTTCAGACCAAAGGGAAAGAAAGTTTTAAAGTGAGAATATAATTTTCCTCATGGGCATTGTCTACCTTAGAAAAACTACTACAGAACATGCCTGTGACTATAGACTTGTAGTTCAGGCCACCGAAGATTAAAGATGGGACACGGGCACTCCCTTGACTTGCATCCTCTGGTCAGCTTGAACACAAACCAGGAGGAAAAGAAAGCTAGGCATCAGAAGCAATGGGTGGCAGGCCTATTAATGGCTGATCTGTGCAGTGATCTGCCCCCTCAAGGAGACCCAACAGGCCAGTCCACTGCAGTGGCTTTCAATGTGGTAAGCCTGGGCTTCAGCAGAAGTCAGCTTGTGAAGAGCCCTGGCAGCTCTGCCAAGAGTTGGATCACTGGAAATGGACCTGCCCTGGAATCGAAGGATGCCCAGGTCAGAGCCACAGATCTTATTGGCTCCAAGCTGAAAAGCCCTTCACTCAGCCCAACTTCCAAAGTGACCACTGCAGCTGAGGGTATGGTCAAGTAGGGTCAGCAACATTGAAGGCAGAACTGTAAATTTCTTGTTAGAGATGCCACCTGCCTTTACCTGGCCAGCTCTCCTCCCAGGCCAGCCAAGTAATGAAAGTCAACAGAGTGCCTTCCCCTAGGAGGTTCACACCTCCCTTAGGATATACCCCATGTGAAGAGATAGATAGGTCTGAGCCTCTTAACTTACAAGGCCTAAAACCCAACAGATTATTATCAAGCCCCTTCTATCAGGTTCTATTTGCCTCTCAATCAGAAAAATTACTTGTAGTTTAGACAGCACCTTTCTTAGCTCCTCTAATAATGACTCTGTCCTTTGTTCTAGACCCTGTCTAGTGCACTTGAGCCTCATTCCTTTGTAATCATAACCTCTACTCTACCACCAATGGCTCTACTCCCAACCTGTGTGTACTGATGGTCCTCTTCCCCACTTAATGCTGTATAATTGTTCAGACCTGGTTAAGGCCACTCTTAGGATCATTGGTTACTATCCTCACCCTGTCTTTTATGACCTTGTCTAAATATGATCAGAGTCAGCAAACTTGGAAGGCTTCCATAGCCTTGGCAACTCATGACGACAGCCTAGGGTGGTTACTGGCGCCATAAACTAGAGTGTCAATTTGTTGGGTCAACAACAGGAGCCACTGTGCGCTTGCTCCTGATGTGGGATCTCTGTCCTTGATGTACTGTACATTTTGATTTAATGCTATAACTAGTACTCAAACAGTATGTTTCACTTTGTGTTTCTATGTGGGTGCAAACTGTTGAAGTATTTTATACTAAATTGATCTTCTGTATATAAATAGAATTGAAAATGAATCTTGATGTGAATGGAAGGGGAGAGGGAGCGGGAGAGGGGAGGGTTGCGGGTGGGAGGGAAGTTATGGGAAGGGGAAGCCATTGTAATCCATAAGCTGTATACTGGAAATTTATATTCATTAAATAAAAGTTAAAAAAAAAAAACTACTATAAACATTCACCTGAAAAAAAAAAAAAAGAAAATAAATACCACATCTTCACCTCTGAAAAAAAAAATAAAAATTTTTAAATTAAAACATATGATGGGATTTTGTTTCATTTTCAGTGGAAAAAATACACTAAACTACTAGAACATCCTGGCATATGTGACCACAAGTTTATTCAACTGAGTCAGAAAATTAGAGTCCCACCATTGGGATTCAAATAAATTCATGGGACCTGTCACGGCATAGCAGGTTAAGCTGTCACCTACAGTGCCAGCATCTCATATGGGCACCTATTGGAGTCCAAGCTTATCCACTTCCAATCGAGCTTCTTGTTAATGTGACTGGGAGAGCACTGGAAGGTAGTCCAAGTCCCTGAATCCCTGTACTCACGTGGCAGACCCAGAGAAAGATCCTGGCTCCTGTCTTTGGATTGGCCCAGCTCTGGCCATTGTGATCATTTGGGAAGTGAACCAGATGGAAGATTCTCTCTCTCTCTCTCTCTCTCTCTCTCTCTCTCTCTCTCTCTCTCCTTCCCTCCCTCCCCCCCCTCTGCCTTTGCCTCTGTATCTTTTTCAAATAAATAAATAAATCTTTAAAAACAAATAAATTCACACTAAGAAGTTCACATATCATTTTTACTTTCTTTCAAATCACTTTTGAATGTGTGGTAAGAAACTCATGGGGGCTTCTAGAGAATCATTATTTCTATGTATGAATCCGGTATGTTTTTAGTAGAAAGATTCATCCTGCATTTTTTTTTTGACAGGCAGAGTTAGACAGTGAGAGAGAGAGAGAGACAGAGAGAAAGGTCTTCCTTTCTGTTGGTTCACCCCCTAAATGGCTGCTATGGCTGGTGTGCTGCGCTGATCTGAAGCCAGGAGCCAGGTGCTTCCTCCTAGTCTCCCACGCAGGTGCAGGGCCCCAAGGACTTGGGCCATCCTTCACTGCCTTCCTGGGCCACACCAGAGAGCTGGACTGGAAGAGGAGCAACCAGGACAGAATCCGGAGCCTCAACTGGGACTAGAACCGGGTGTGCTGGCGCCACAGGTGGAGGATTAGCCAAGTGAGCCGCAGCCCCGGCCTCATCCTGCATTTTGACATGGTATTTCTAGGTTAGAAAACATATTTTTTTAATTATAAAAATGCTATTCTTGTGTCGAATGATCAGAGAGGACTTCAAGGAGGACAATTTGGTTGCATTTCTATTGGTGTTTATGAATATTATTGTTATTTTCCTAAGTACTCCTCTCAGGAAACATGCACTTAAATTTTCCATTGTTTATATTTGGGGGCATGTTTTACACATCATGAAAAGGAAAGCATTAGATACTGAATTTCTTTAGTCACTCTCTTCATTTCCTCCCATGAGATGCTATTTTAATATGAGCACATCAGAGAAATGCCTTCTTAACCTCCCACCACTATCCTTACAGTAGAGTAAGTAAGATTCGAAAAGACTAAGTAAAAAGCAGGATGGAAAGCCACTGGGATATCCTTGCTCACTGATTTCAACCAATATTCAGTGTGTATCATGTATGTACCATAAACTATTTTCCTAGAGCATTATGTACCTGGGAGATAGTAGTGAACAAAATCAGCAAGCTCTCTGCCTTTATGGGATTTAAAGTATACTTAATTTAAAGTATACTTTAAAATATATTTAAATGTTCCTAGTCTAACACTAAAGCTAAAATAGTGTGTATCGATGCTCACAGTTAGTCTTTTTATTTTAATTTTTTTTTGAAAGGCAGAGAGACAGGGAGATAGAAGGAAAGAGATCTCTTGTCCACTGGCTTACTCTCAAAACCTTTCACAATAAGCTGAAGTCAGAAACCATGAATTCAAACTGGGTCATCCATGTGGGTAGGAAGGCTCCAACCACTTGTGCAATCACCCTCTGTCTCCCAGGGTATGTATCAGCAGGAAGTTGTAATGCAAAGTGGAACCCAGGCACTCTGACATGCAGTGTGGGTGTTGCAAGTGGTGTTTTAACTGCTGCACCAAATGCCTGGTCCAATAATTTGTATAAATATACATTTTACTTGCATTCTCCTCTTAGTATTATATTGTAAGGGAAAAGCTGGCTATATCCAGTAACACTAGGCCAGTGGTCAAAGTACTGGTACTTTTGGATGTTAGCTATTATTTCTGAATATTGTGACTATCCTGAAGGTCCTGTTCCTGCTGAGACTGAAAACAAAAAATGGGCACTTCTTTTCCTTCTAATGAGGATGTACAAAAGAGCAGTGTCTGATAGAGAAAGCTCATTTTTATGCTAACAGGTGCTTTACCTTTCCCTGCCTATATCCCATTTAATGTTTGCAATCAGGGTAATATAAAGAACAAATGTTTAAAAACTTTGAACACTTCAAGACATCTTATTTTTCATACAATGAGAAATAAGGAAATTTTCTGGATGTATTCTGTGCAAAACTATTCTTTCTATTCCTTTTAATTTTTTCCCTTTAATTAATGAAAAACATATCTTGGGCACTAAACAAGAGTCAGACAAACCTTTAGTTTTCCTAGAGCATCAATCTCATGTTCTATTGCCCTATGTTTTTAGTTTCTTTCATCCCTTTTGCTTGTATTTTTGGCTATTACTAGTTATGTGAACTTAGCTATCAGAGGTACACAACTAAAGGTTTTCTTTTCTAGTGTATTCCTATAGAACATATCCACATGAAACAGTTGTAACACTCATTAAGCAGCCCATTGTTTCTTTATCATAACAAATATGAGGACTTTGATGGCATTCTCTTTATTTCCACATCTACTATTTTTACATTTTAAGGAAGAATCATATTTCTTTAAAGTATGTAATATTTATTCCTTTAAGTTTTCTAATCTTTTTATTTATTTATTTATTTGACAGGTAGAGTTATAGAGAGAGAGAGAGACAGAGAGAGACAGAGAGAAAGGTCTTCCATTTGTTGGTTCACTCTCCAAGTGGCCTCAATGGCCGGAGCTACGCGTATCCAAAGCCAGGAGCCAGGTGCCTCTTCCTGGTCTCCCATGCAGGTGCAGGGGCCCAAGCACTTGGGCCATCCTCCACTGCCCTCCCGGGCCACAGCAGAGAGCTGGACTGGAAGAGGAGCAACTGGGACTAGAACAGGAGCCCATATGGGATGCCAGCTCTGCAGGCGGAGGATTAACCAAGTGAGCCATGGTGCCGGCCCCTAAATTTTCTAATCTTATACAGATTATTTTTCTCATCAGACTAACAATATGACAATATTTTCTGTGAGTTTCTAGTATTAAAATTTCCATGAAAAATCATCACTTTGTTCAGCTTAATAATTAGATAATTTATTGTATGGCTTACTTTGGCTTTGTTTCTATTTGACATGCTTTGAAACAGCTTGTAATTTTGATTTTTTAAAATTATTTATTTATTTATTTATTTGAGAAGTAGAGTGAGAGAGAGAGAGAGAGAGAGAGAGAGATCTTCCATCTGCTGGTTCAATTTCCAAATGGCTGGGCTGGGTCAAGCTGAAGCCAGAAGCCAGTAACTCCAACTGGTCTCTTACATGGGTATAGGGGCCCAAGCACTTGAGTCATCTTCTGATGCTTTCCTATATGCATTAACAGGAAACTGGATCAAAAGTTGAGCAGCCAGGACTTGAACTGGCACATCTGGGATGCTGGCCTTGCAGGCGCAGCTTTACCCTCTGCACCATGATACCGGCCCCTGATTTTCGTTTCATAAGAATCAATTTCATGTTTACAAACAGTTGTCAACAAATGAAGTAAACAATCAAAATGATGAAATAGTCTTCTAAATATTATAGCTTGAGACATGTTACTAGGTGCCCAAAACCAGCAATACCAATAATATCCACAAGTTTCTGAAATTTCTTCTTTTCATTGATTTATTCACTCATTCAATGATATGTTATTGAATTATGGGCCCACTCTGCAGCTGTACTTGTTCAAAGTTTGAAGGAAATGAACCAATATATATATGTATACACACACACACACACACGCATCCAAGAGCTCAGAGAGGCTAGTGTTATGTGGCTGGTTAAGATGCTCTTCTGGCATCCCACATCTGATTGCGGGTTCCAGTCCCTAATGCACCACTTCTGACCCAGCTTCTTGCTAACGCTGTTTGGAAAGCAATGGATGGTGGCCAGGGTGTTTGGATCCCAGTACCCACATGTGAAGCTGGATGGAGCTCTGGACTTCTGGCTTTTGTCCGTCCCAGGCCCCGCTTTCGTGGCAATTTGGGAAGTGCACCAGCAGACAGAAGATCTCTCTGTCTCCCTGTGCCTCTATCACTCTGCTTTTCATAATCTAATAAAGCAGAGGCAGATAAGTAATAGGACTCAACAGTGTAAGTACTATAATATAGGAGTAGTGAGCATTTTCCAGGTCATGAAGATATAGGAGAAAAGGAGGTTAGGGGGTTTTCCATAGGAAAATATTGGGTAACTTTATCTATATATTTAGTTAATTCAACTGATATGCAAGTAGTCCTTCTCTGAATCCCTCTATAACCCACTCCAACCTTCACTGAATTAGTGATAAATACATTAAAATTATTACCCAAATATTTTTCATATTAGAAATTCTAAGTTACCCTGTACTTAAAGAAGCCTACAGATTCATGACTACTCAAGAGGTAGAAATCAACTATATTATATTAAAAGAAACTTTTAAAATTAAAAGGTAATTTAATGTGGAACCCTCAGCTATTGAAGAGTGATTTTACAGTTTCTTCAACTTATGACCCCATTAATGCTCCATTCTCACCTATTGGGAAACTTATGTTAAGGTCTGGTGGGGTTACAAGATGGAGGGAAATGTAAGATGATCATTTACTTCTGAAACCCAATAGCCTTCCTCATGTAAAGGATGCAGTTCGCATCTGTGCTGTTTTTCCACGTATACAGGTCGTATCTGGCTATGAAGCCAGAGACCATGTAGTACGCTTCTTCTAACCTCTCACAGTTTCAATTACAATATGCTGTGTATAGTAGGCTTGCAAAAATACCTACTGTTTTTTGATAAACAAGAGAAAGAAAAAGCAAGCTATGAAGTACACTATAAGAATAGGTTGATTTAAAGATGTAGCCTAAGACCACAAGGATGAAAAGTAGCTGTCACATTTGTCTCCTATAGGCAGCATTTTGGCTATTCCAAGATTACAACTTAGGTTTACCACGTTGTAACAAGAGATCTTTACACTCCATCCACTAGAGGGCAATCAATACATTAGACACAGATACTTTCCCCCACCCTGACCTGGAACCTGGTAACTTTAAGAGGATCAAGTAGACATAAAGAAGAGGGAGATGGCATGGGTTTCATCTACTGAAAACAGCACCATAGTCTCTTTCAGACTCCTTTCATGGATACTGGGCCTAGAAGAGGCAACTGAAAGTAAGCTAGAACCTTCCGTTTGGCAGCAAAACTAAGCCTCTTCTAGACACTTAAAATAGCTCAGAAGTAAATAAACATACCACCTGAGGTAAATGAGATTTCACTCTATATGAAGAAGCCTTTGAGTTTCTCACACAGTCCACTGTATCTGCTACTCTGCCAAGAGGCAATGGTATTGCACATGCAGAGAAAATGTTTGGTGATTAGACCGCTTTTCTCTGATGACTTTTTCTACTAGAGAAAACTCACTAGATTTTGCTAAGGCTGCCATCATGCATGCAACAATAGTTTAAAGAACAGAATTTTAATGCTTTTATGATTGATAAAATCCTGAAAGGACTTAGAATCAGAAAAGAGTATGTGAGCTGCTATAGTACAGGGAGCAGTCACATCAAATATGGCTGACCTCATGGACAATTATATTAAGGCTTCAGTAAATTTGGGAATTTTCTACTGATTCCTTGTTGGGATATGTCCAAAATAAGTTGTAGGTCACTCATTCCTCTTCTGTGAATAGGTACAATGTCTTCCCATGTCATGCAAAGGCTTTATGAAATTTTTACAAGCAATAAAATAGTTCAGGATGCTTAGGAATGGCAAGGAGAGATATCTTCCTTCAATGAGATTGGCTGTGAAACTTCAGGTGCACATGGCATTTTTATCTCTTGACATTTTGTGAAATTGTAGCTGTGTTCATTTATGCTGTGCACCACTATATAGTAAAATCTTAGGAATTTAGCAAACATTTAAAATACATGTATTCAAAATATATTAGATATTTGTAAAGAATAAAAACTGCAAATCTCAAAATATTTTTGAGACAAAGCTACTCTTTGGCAATTGCTCTTTGAAACTAGTTCTTAATGATTTCATGATTTAATGATAATGTTCATTTAGCCTAAGGCTACTCATACTTCCTTAGGTAGCTTAGGAATCCTTTCTTGGGAAAACAGCTGCTGAATTTAATGTAAAGACCTAGTTTCCAAGTTTTCATTAAGACAATGTGAATTTCTAAGCTCTTGCCTTTCTCTAGACTTAGTTTATCTAACATCTATAACTACAGGCATGTGCTAACACATCTAGTTCACACTTACTCCCAACTTCCTCCATGTTTCTAATTTTAAATCTAAAGTAATGCTTCTCATTTTATTACTAAGGTAAATGAATGTAATTATTTCAGCACTTCTGTTATCACTTGTACATAGTGACCTCTTTCTAGTTTTAGGCTCCTGACTCAACATAAAGGTTGCAAAGAGGAGGAATAGGCATTTGTATTATACTGAAACAAAATTGGCTTTGCAATCAGACCCATGAGTTTGACTTTTGGCACCACAGTATACTGAGTAACCTTGGGCCAAACCTTTCTGAGCCTTTTGTTTCTCATTGAGTTATTATGAGGATTAAAAGCATATAATAGCTAATAAACAGTGGATTCTTTCTCTTTGCTGAACCCAAATGCACAAATATTTCAACAAAGGGTTCATTTGTCTCTCTGTCCTTTCCTATCCCTACCTTTACTGTCCCATAAAATCTTAGGAAACATTTAAATTTGCTTTGTGTGTTTTTCTCTCCCCAAATGAGAAAAAAAAAAACATTTTATTGGCTGTTCAAAGAAAGACAAATGATTACAACATGGCAAATTCATCCTTTTTTCTCATAATCACTTTAATTCTACAGAATTTATCAAGTGTCTATGATGTATAAAAGTACTGTACTAGATTCAGGAGAAAAAGTTTTTAAAAAGTTATTTCCTTTTCCTTGCAGGAGCACCTAATTTAGTTAGGGAGGCTGACTTGTTCATCATGCCTGGTTGAAATCAGACTGGAGTCAGCATTCTCACAAGGGTGTAAAGGAGCTGTTTTAGGAGTCTGTGTCTTTATCCATTTTGAATTGTGATTGGTAGAAGTGTGAGGAGAGCCAGGATTCAGGACCCAGGCTTTTTTCTGAACCAGAGACATAGAATTTACTGTGAGGAGTTAGGCAAATATGAGGTTGCTTCAGCCCGTTTCTGTAATCACTGCTTTATAATGTAGTATCAAAAATCGAGAATGTGAATATTCTGAGTGCTAGCATTGTCCCTTTGTTTGTAATAGATTGTAGTTTCACTATCCTGTTTCCCTGAGTGTCTGCCACCACACTGTCTCCTCTCAGCTGGCATCTTGTTGGGTGTCTACTTTCCAGTGTACAGAGAACTTTGTGCAATGAGGAGCTAATGTTGCACCTTCCTACCTGTCCCCCTAGTCACCATTTCTGAAAGGCACAGCTCCTAATGCAGAAAGCTAGTGATAGCTGTAGGGACACCTGGGGGACAAAGTCATCAAATCTGAGCAGTAATCCATGGTGCAGCAGTCGGTGGCATTAAGGCTGTTAAGGCTGTCAGCTACTTCTGCTGCATTGGCAGCCTCCAAAATTCGCCTGAATTCTAAGAGTTCCAGAGTCAAGCTTCTTTTTAGCATTCACAACTTTTTTCATGCTACACTAAAGAAAAAATTTAAGTTCAGGTATTTAGTATACTTCCCCATTACTTTCATGTATTAGTGTTCCACTGCTCTGAGTTTTCTCAAAAAGAAGGGTGCTTAGAAATTTTGTTTCACTTTGACTTGCATTTCCCCCTAGGAATTTCTTTTTATAATGAGAGTGTTGTACATATAACACTTCACATAAGTATAAAGCTCTTGGACCATTACCCAAGGATCTCAAATGCTATGATTTTTTTAAACCTTAAGGAATTGTTGATGAAATCACATAACTAAGGAGTATACATAGACATTCATCTGTAAGTATATATGCATTTCCATATGTATTTGAAAATAATTATTTTCAGGAGAGAGAGATTCCTCTTTTCAACCTTGACAAAATGCTGATAATATGTACCAGCCTTGGGGGAGGCCACACGTATTTTTGCTAAAGGTTTCCTGGTGACTAGAGATATGAACCTTAGTTTTCTAATTGGTCAAGAGTAACTTTTGAGGGCCTGCGCTGTGGCGTAGCTGGTAGAGCTGCCACCTGTAGTGCTGGCATCCCATATGCGCACCAGTTCAAAACCCGGCTGCTCTGCTTCTGATCCAGCTCTCTGCTATGGCCTGGGAAAGCAGTAGAAGATGGCACAGGTCCTTGGGCCCCTGCACCTGCGTGGGAGACCTGGAAGAAGTTCCTGGTTCCTGGCTTCAGATTGGTGCAGCTCTGGCCATTGCAGCCAATTGGGGAGTGAACCAGTGGATGGAAGACCTCTCTCTCTGCCTCTCCTTCTCTCTCTGTGTAACTCTGATTTTCAAATAAATAAATAAAAAGTCTAAAAAATGAGTAACTTTTGGCTTAGCTAACTCATTGGGTGGTTGTGAAGATCAGCCAAGTAAAGCTAAGCAAAAAAAAAAAAAAATCAGGAAGCAAGGGAACGTCTACTTTGTGCCAGACTATTACACATTCCCACCCTGCACAATTTTGTAAATTGAGTCAAGTGAATGAAAGTTTAACTAGTTCAGATTCAAATATCTAGTAAGTGAAGGAGCTGTTTTCAACTTCAGATAGAGCTGATTTCAAAGCTAGCTAATGCTGCCTCTAAGCGACTAAAAGAATTAATTGTTTCTGAGGGGAAAAATCAGGCTTTTTTTGTTTTTTAGGACCATTTATTTATTTATTTATTTATTGACAGGCAGAGTGGATAGTGTGAGAGAGACAGAGAGAAAGGTCTTCCTTTTTGCCGCTGGTTCACCCTCCAATGGCCGCTGTGGCCAGAGCATCGTGCTGATCCGAAGCCAGGAGCCAGGTGCTTCTCCTGGTCTCCCATGCGGGTGCAGGGCCCAAGGACTTGGGCCATCCTCCACTGCCTTCCCGGGCCATAGCAGAGAGCTGGCCTGGAAGAGGGGCAACCGAGATAGAATCCAGCACCCCAACCGGGACTAGAACCCCGTGTGCCAGCGCCGCAAGCAGAGGATTAGCCTGTTAAGCCATGGCGCCGGCCAGGACCATTTATTAAACACTGACCTCTCATTGTTTTTGAATGCAGTATGGGAGGGAATCGGGGGTGGTTGGGTTTTTTAAATGATTTGAATGGAAATTTAACTTTAGAGAATATATGGTTATGAAATATCTACAAAATGAAGATCAAAATCGGTAAATTAGAACATGATAGAGTGGTGGCAATGGCACAATGCCCAACATACCTTCATTTACAGAGGAATGATGAAGTATAAATTATCAGTCTATCAATATACCTACCATAAAAGCCAAATTTCCCTTTAAAAGAAATGCTACACACACATACACACACACACCCCAGAGAGAGAGAGAGAGAGAGAGAGAGAAAGAATATAAATGCATGAATACAGTTGTCCTGCAAAAAATGACCAGTGCAATGAAGAATAAAAACAGGCTTTTTTGCATAGATATTGTCATCCTTGATATTAATTTAAGTGCAATAATTATGAGTTTTTTTGTGAAGTGTGTCACATCTACAATATCATAGCAATACTAAAACACAGTGGCTGTGTGTTCTCAACATTAGCAAGCTACATTCAAAAATACATTCTAAATATATGCATGTTGCCAAAGTGTAGGATAGCAGGAAAGCAGAAGATGGAAGATTCAAAACAGCTACAGAAAAAAAAAATCATTATTCTAAGCTCCAAACACAAGTAGAAATCTAAAACTCCTATTTTTTTTGCATACTGACTCAATATATAGGGATAAGACTATTGATTCACAGAGGGTCTCCAGATTCTTGTTGGAAATTTTGGCTCTTTCTGCTGATTTTTTTCCTTTCTTAAGTGAGGAATAAGCACGTACAAAGAACATCGTTCTTAAGCATTTCACTTCATCAGAATTCATTAGAGCTGATCTGAAGGTTTCATTAGTCTTTAAGAGTACATTAATAAAATCAGCACACACTTATTTTTAATACTATGTATATGAATTATTCTGACAGTCAGTTGCAAAGCCAACATATCAATCCTGAAATTAAAAATGTAGTAGGACAAATTAGTATGTTCCAGCCACAACAAGCCAAGCTGAACAATAAGCTCTCTACTTGGAAATCAGGACAGAGCCATCCTACAAATGAAGAATAATAGTGACCACTAAAGTGGCAAGAAGCTAGGGCCTCATTGGCATTTGAATAAAAAATGCACATCTGCGTATTAAATGTCCTTTCTTTCTAGCCCTATAGTTTATTATTCCCTTTACAAGGAACCTCCCCAAAGCAAGCTTTCAGCCATGTCACCTGTGTTTAGTGCGTCCATTTGTGAAAATCCTAACACAATGCTTACAGTTCACACAATTACAGAATTGACAATGGCCATCTTTTTGTCTGTGGTTTCCCTCTCTCTCTCTCTCTCTCTCTCTGTGTGTGTGTGTGTGTGTGCGTGACAAGCCATATTAAAAAATATTTGGAATCAAAGTGTGTTGCTAACTTATTGCTCCATGAAGTAATGCACCGCCCTAGGTTGCATCAGTTCTCTAGGTCTAATCTGGCTTTCCCCAGTGGCTCCTGGTGCCCCGGGGAGAGACACTGTATCTGTTCCATTTATGAGTAGAAAGATAAATGGTTTTGCCCTTAATAAATGTAGAGGACTAGATGAAGAGCTCAGGACAACCTGCTTTTTACTCCCTTAAGCAGCAAGACCTTTTTAATCCTCCTCATTCCCTCCTCCACTAATTTTGCATGAACTATGCTGTTAGCCACAGAAGATGATGAATGTTTGAAATAGTCCAGTAAGGCTGAGCTAATGAGAGCGTTGTCATTAAAACTGTGCACTATAGCTAAGAGGCAGAATCCAAACTTCTAAGGACACTGATGTTTTATACTTTTCCCCCACTTCTGCTGATGTAGCATTACATATTTAGTCCTTTTCAGCATTGGGACTTCCTTATTCAATGAAGAGACAATTTCTCATCCAGTGTTGATGATGTTTTTGACTGCCTTTAACTAGGATTTTACTGGTGTCCTCTGTGCTGTGTGTTCCCTGTGCAGCAGCTGTGTGCCAAACCTGTCCCTACAGTGTCACACTGTGAACTGTGACTGTTAATAAACTATTTACTGTGTCTCCTTTTACAAGTTGGTACACTTCCTCAGGTGGAGAAGAAGATTTGCAGGGGTCAGGCATGATGCTAAAATGTTTTCTATCTTATTAGGGAAAATTATGTGACTTCCAGAGAGGCACTTTCTCTCTGCTTTAATCAGCTAGAACAGATAAAAACATAATAGACTAAAATAAGTTGATCAGCAGTAATTATAATCATCAATTACATTGGTGTATATATTTCCTTTTTTGAATTTATAAAAGGTACTCATCATTGCACACCCTTTGGGCACAATTAAAGAAGTTAATTAAAAGTTTAGTGTAGTAGAAGTGTTGGCTTTCTCTACTTCAATACAATCTTTCTTTTTTAAATCTTATCAGTGACACAGTTTAGCCTTAAATCTAAATTATTAATATATGATTTTCTCACTTTTTTTGAAACTGGAAAGTGAGAAAGCAATATATGTCTGAATACCTGTTTACTCATATTTCTGTTTAATCTGGTCTCCCCCCTCAACAAACTCATTAAAGGGTCACATAAATAAATAATGGATTCTGGCATTTAAAATTATTCTTATTTTACATATCCTAACACATCAACCTTAAAGTGGTTTGTCAGCAGCTTTATATAGTCATTTAATTGAAAAATGATGTGAACCTTTTTAAGTAGTACAACAAAATGTAGTGTTTATTTTACAGTAAAAATTGCGGGGGGGGGGGAGAGAAAGAGAGAAAGAGAGAGAGAGAGAGAGGAAATGAAAAGCCAAAAGCAATCTTTTTGCCATACAGAATTAATTTCAGAAGATTTTCAGATTATCACATCAAAGTAAGTTGATGTACCTAAATTAATGATACTAAGGTTATTATATAAATCCTTTGATGCCTTAAACCTTTAAAAAAAAGAATTTCCCAACTTTCTGTCTGTCTGCTCCCTCCTCTTCTCTCTTTTCCTCTCTTTTTTACAAACTAATAAAAGATATCTCTAGATCAAACACATGAAAGTCTTCTTTGTTTTGTGGTGAGTTCAGTGGTGGGTGTGGGAGTAGACAAGACTATGGTACATGAGATAAAGGGAAAAGCAAAATATGACCAGTTGCTGAAGTATTATTTTGGTTGATCATGCAGCAATATGAAATACACATGTAGTGAGCTAATGAAACTGACAGAAGTGCTGAAATAACCATATCAACTGGTTACAGACAATTGTGTTTAACCACAAATGCATTGATATTTAGGCTATACATATGTAACTTAAGGTTACAAAATAGCAAATGAAAGAATAGTTGAATATTAGTCATTGAAGAAAGGCAGGTGAGGTATAATTTGACTTGATAAAACGGACTTTCCCTACCATTATTATCATGTGTGTATGTATTTATGTATATACCAAATTAACAAGATCCATAAAACTATATTTTCCCTCCAGACACAGTTTCAGTTAAGATCCAATTTCCTTGGTTTAGCTCTCAGATTTTCTTTACAAATTGTCTGTTCACCTCAATGATCAAATTAACTGGATACATTTTTTAAAAACAACATATTTTGCTCTAATAGCCATAGTTTCAGTGAAGATCCAATTTTCTTAGTCCAGCTATCTGATTGTCTTTTCATCTTGCCAATTTCTTTTGAGTCATGAGCAGCTGGACATGTGGTAATTTGTGCTGAATGTCTAACACAGTGGTTAGTAACATATGTAGATTTCTTTGATAATAGTCCATCAAACTATCAGTAGAATCAAAGAGGATATTGTTTCAACTTTATATGGGATGCCAGATGCCATCGGCTCCATCAGTTTAAATATTTGACGTTTTATAAATTATAATTTGTCACAAATATCCCAGTCTCAGTGTTAGCATGAAGATCTCTAAAACTGTTTTATCTATTCACAGTTTCTGAAAAGAACCATGAGAAATTCAATTTAGTCACATTTTTTATTCTTTTCATGACAGAGCATAATCATCAACAAAATAAAAACAACATAATCTTGGATTATAAGGTTACATAGCCACTCCAGGATCTATTTATGTCACCTGTTTTGGTGATGTTGATCTGACAGCTAATTACTGACTAGCTCATCAGTTCTGTCAACAACCATTCATCTCAGTGAAATAATTTGTCATGATTGTTGAAAGACTGAATTGACCATTAAATTCTAGTCAATATTTAATCAATTCAGTATATATGCATACATACACATGCACACATACAAATGTATTTTAGAAGTCATTTTTAAACTATGTCCACAAGGAAGATAAGCGAAATAAGACAAAACATTCTAGTATTTTTAGCCAACTTCAGTATTTAAAAAAATACTTTTTATTTATTTGAAAGGCAATGAGAGAGAGTGAGAGAGAGAGAGAGAGAGAGAAGGATCTTCCATCCACTGGTTCACTCCCCAAATGGTCACAATGCCCTGAGCTGGGCCAGGCCAAAGCCAGGAGCCAGGAGCTTCATTCGGGTCTCCCATGTGTGTGCAGGTGCCCAATTACTTGGGCCATCTCCACTGCTATCCCAGGAGCATTATCAGGGAGCTGGATTGGACATGGAGCAGCCAGATCTTGAATTGGCACCCATACAGTATGCTGATACTGCAGATAGAGGCTTACCCTTCTACTCCACACTGCCAGCTCCCACTTTAAGCATTAAATGAGATCAAATCCAGTTTCATTAATATGACTGGATGTATGTCCAGAAACTGGATACATAATCAAATGTAAGGCTCAATAGTGTGCCAGTGCCCAAAAAGAAAAAAAATGAAATGAAAACTTGTCTGTAAGATAGCAGCAATTTTTCTAAATTATAATATAATGAAATAATATCCAATTTTCTTTGTATTCAATTTATTAATTTCATGTAAAATCCCACAAAGAAACTAATATTCAAAATATAGATGGTTAGTTCATCTAAATGATACTTCTACTGCTTATGACTTTAAAGTTTTGCATCTCAGTAAAATATAAAAATTTTCTAGCATTAATAGATTTTTACCATATTTTGGACAGTAATAAAATAACAACATGGCTTTAGAACTCTAGACTTATTGAAGAATTGCATGATAAGCCAGGTCAAGCAAAACTGGAAGTTACAGATTATGAAGTTATCTATTGCATAGAGATCATAAAAGCAGTGACTCAAATAGAGTTATATATTTCCCAAACAGCCCCATTCCATGACTTGGTTGTTCTGGACCAAGTTACTATGATTGCCTATATGACATTTCATACCATTTACATGTATGCCAAAATAGGGGTGCTGATGCTTCTGCTATTGATGATGATGGTGGTAGTGGTGGACTTGGTGATAGTGGTGCTCATGGCAGTAAATGTGGCAATTTAATAACAGTACGCTTCAAATTCAAATGAACAGAAATGTATTTTTTCTTAATCAGTGTCCCTGCATTGGTTAGAATATATACCAACAAGAAATGCATTTGGAATGAAGTAAAAATAGATTGTAGACAGGAGCATACATTGATTTTCTTTTTGCAATAAACAGAAACTGCCACCAACAAACACATTGATGGCTAAGCCTACATTCAAATAGCTAAACCTAGCTTTTTCCACTGTACCTTCTGTCTTAGTCTCAGAATTGATACATTATACTTAAAAAAGACACATTAATGTTTTAAAGGAAACTTATTTTAGATCTAATCCCTTTTTAAAAGATACTTCCTGTCCATGATCTATAAGTCTAACATTTCATTGACAACCACTACACAATGAAGGACAGCAGAATATTAGCCAATTAGTACCTTCTTATGAGCTCAAATACATAGATCTTTCCATGACAACTTTTTAAGCTTAAGATATTGCTTCCTTTTTTTTTACAGGAAAAGTTTTTCCTATCCACCAACATCTGCAGTTATGTTTGTATAAATTATTTTTAAAAAAGAGAAAATGGAAATATATTAATAAATTAATCTTCCTTTTTAAAACAATTAACAATGATTGTACACATTTATGGATTACAATGTGGCATTTAATTTGTATATAATGAGTAATGATCAAAACAAGGGAATAATATTTCAACTTCTTTGACATTATTTTACAATAAGGTTGGAGTTTGTGAACTCAAGAGGCTTCCATAGCCTTGGCAGCTCATGACAAGAGCCTCAGGTGATTACTGATGTCATAAATAAGAGTGTCAATTCTTAAATTAACAACAAGAAAAAGTAATAAAAAAAACTTACTTCACTCAAGATAATATCCTCCAGTTCCATCTAGTTTGATGCAAATGGCAGAATTTTTCTTTTTTATAGCTGAATAGTATTCCATTTTGTACATACACCACATTTTCTTTATCCATTTATCTTATGATGGATGCATTCATTGATTCCATATTTAAGCTGTTGTGAACAGTGCTGCTATAAACTTGGTGGTGTTAAGTACCTCTTTAATATAATATGTTCATGCCTTTTGTGTCTATACCCAGTAGTGGGATTGCTGGACCATATGGCGAGTATATTTCTAGTTTGCTAAAAAGTCTCCATACTTGCCAGTGCTGTGGTGCAGCAGGTTAACGCCCTGGCCTGAAGTGCCAGCATCCCATATGGGTGCCAGTTTGAGACCTGGCAGCTCCACTTCCGATCCAGCTCTCTGCTATGGCCTGGGAAGGCAATGGAAGATGGCCCAAGTTCTTGGGCCCCTGCACTCGTGTGGGAGACCCAATGAACTAGCAGATGGAAGACCTCTCTCTCGCTCTCTCTCTCTCTCTCTCTCTCTGCCTCTCCTTCTCTCTCTGTGTAACTCTTTCAAGTAAATAAATAAATCTTAAAAAAAAAGTCTCCATACTGTTTTCTACAGTGGCCGCACTAATTTACAATCCCACCAATAGCATATAAGGGTTCCTCTTTCTCTACATTCTTGCCAGCATTTGTCACTCTCTGTCTTTTGGATAATAACCATCCTGTCAAGGGCAAAGGGATATCTCATTAGGGTTTTGAGTTGTGTTTCTGTGATGGCAAGTGATATTGAGCTTTTTTTTTTTCATATATTTGCTGGCCATTTGTATTTCTTCTTTTGAGAACTGATTCTTCTTAACAGTTGATGAGTTTCCAAGTGGATCTGATGTACTACTTTTCCTTAACATAGCCATTACAGTTAAAAATTCTTCCATTAAACAACAACAAACGTAAAAACAATTTTCTGGAAAATCTAGGCTTTTTATTCTGGTGCTCATTTTGGCTTTCATCCTGTTCTTGCACAAATCAAATTTCTCTTTTTAATGGTAATATTCAGACAGCCCTAACTAACATTTTTCCAAATATTTTTGTTTGTTTCTTTGTTTGAAGGTTGGGTTGACAGAGAATGAGAAAGGGAGAGGGAGAGAGAGACAGAGAGAGAGAAAGAGAGAGATTCTGTCCGTTAGCTACTCTCCAAATGGCCACAATGACTAGGGCTGGGCCAGGCCAAAGCCAAGAGCCAGGAGCATCATTTGGGTCACCCTTGTGGATGTAAGGGCCCAAGCACTTGGGCCATCTTCTGCTGATTTCCCAGATGCATTAGAATGGAACTGAATTGGAAGTAGAGCAGTCAGGACTTGAATAAGCACCCATATGGGATGTCAGCACTGCAGATAGTGGCCTAACCTGCTGTGCCATAGTGCCACCCCCACCTAATTGTTAATTCATTAAGACAAAATAGGTAGAAAAATGTTCTGATGTTCCTTCCAAATGGATAATTGCATTCTGGTGAACCTGAGTTCTCTGAGGTATCCCCAATAAGGAGAAGTTATAAGTCCATGGGAAGAGTCAAACATATAAATTCAATGAAATGGAAGAGTTGACAGTGGTATGAACTGCAAATTAGTTACATCCTTCATGTTTGGTACCAACATCTTTGTATCTAATCAAGAAAACTAAAGATATTTCATCCTTCTAATTTTGACTTCATGCTTTTCTCTGCAGAATCAGGAATCAACAACATTATGTATCTCTGTTTATATCTACTATAAAGACTAGTAAAAGCCTTCCTCAAAGAAAAAGGCATTTCATTGTTTACCAGAAGAAATTTTTGTGTGACGACAAGATTGAATGCTACAGAAGCTATGTGAGTTTCAATTCCGGCCATGTTGGAATAACAGACCAGGCTTACCTTAACTCCCTAAAAACAAAACATAACAAAATTACAAATATTAAACAATGATTTTCAAGACACTGAATAATAAGCAACGGAAGTCAACGATCCTTAAGAGACAGGACAAGGTGTGCTCTATGATTTCCCAAGTTTACTACATTGCTAAGTTTTCAGTATGCAGAGCAGGAAGGGGGGTACAGGTGGAGCACTGTGAACCCACTGAAATGAGAAGACAAAGCTAAGTATACAGAGAAGTCAAGGTAGCTGGATATCACAGAAAAGACTGCAGCAGAAGAGTGAGCTGCACAGAAAGCTCGTGAGAACCATGGAGGGCACCCTTAAAATATTCAGCAGATTACTGACCAGTGCATATGTGTAAAGAAACTACCTACACACTCATGAAAGGCCAAGGATAAATGGAAAGCCACGACCTTGTGGCAAAAAATATCCTACATGGAGGATCTCTATGAGACCTCAGTGGAAAGGAAGGGCCATCAAAGAAGGATGTACTTTTCTCTGAAGGGAGGAGAGAACATCCACTTTGCTTATGGCCATGTCCAAATACCAATGGAGTCTATGGTAACAAAAGGCTTCCATAGCCTTGGCAGCCCATGGCAAGAGCCTCGGGTGATCATTGATGACATAAATAAGAGTGCTGTTAAAGGAACAACAGAAGTCGCCAAGCACTTACTCCTCATGTGGGACCTCCGTCCTTAATGAGTTGTACTATGAGAAGCGACTGTAAATCTTGTTGTCAAACTGTACTCTCTCTGTTATGTGTTTGTACAAACTGTTGATATCTGTGCTTAACATGGAGTTGGTCCTCTGTATGTAAAATCAAACTAAAAATGAGCCATAACGAAGAAGGGGATGGGAGAGGCAGAGGGAGGTGGGATGAGAGTCGGGGTGGGAGGGTGAGTATGGTATCTCCTAAAGTCGTACCTATAAAAAATGCATTCGTTGGGGCCAGCTCTGTGGCTCAGTAGGTTAATCCTCTGCCTGCGGCGCCAGCATCCCATACAGGCGCCTGTTTTAGTCCTGGCTGCCCTCTTCAAATCCAGCTCTCTGCTATGGCCTGGGAAAGCAGTAAAAGATGGCTCACGTGCTTGGGCCCCTGCACCCACAAGGGACACTAGGAAGAAGCACCTGGCTCCTGGCTTTGGAAGGGCACAGCTCCGGCCATTGCAGCAATCTGGGGAGTGAACCAACAGAAGGAGAACATTTCTCTCTGTCTCTCCCTCTCACTGTCTGTAACTCTACCTCTCAAATAAATAAATAAATAAAAATTTTTAAAATGCATTCATTAAATAAAAACAAACAAACAAAAAAGGCCAAGGATAAGGCTTGTTCCAAAAGCCATGGAGAACATCATGCTCTACAAGGAACTGAGGCAAGTATATGAAAGAGTTTGCTTCAATAATGGGGATAATTAACTTTAAACCAAACATTGCTACATTCCCACCCAAAAAATCTTAAAAGCAACACCAGAAGGGATCAAACTGTTTCCAAGTAATTTTAACTGCACTCTAGAACAAAGCTAAAGAATATTTTTGGAATACAAAATTATGTAGCATGCAAGGCCAGCTACATAATTGGAAGAGTTCAGTGGAAAGTGAAATATGGGGCTTTTTGTGTAAGAAGCAGGAAAAGGTGTCATTAACCATATGAAAGTAGAAAGCTTGTATCCCATCCTTCCAAACTCTTATCATGGTGTTTTCTATTTGCTATTTAATGCCTTTCTATGTAGAGAAAAATTAAAATTTTAAATTATTAGCTGAGATTTTACCATTTACCCATATTTTGTACAAAGGTGATTTTGAAATGCAAATGCAGTAACATTTAACTGATATTCAGAAACAACAAAATTATACAATTCTTCCTGGAGCCTGTCAGATCAGATGGACATAAACCAAATAGGAAAATTTGCGAGGGTCTTCCCAAGCATAGAATTAGCTAGGGAGCTCTCCCTTGGATACAATATACTACTTGGCACAGGGGTTTTTTCCTTAGGCAGAATGTAGACCCTAACAGGAACTTTGTGGCTTTGCTCCATGAACTTGTGGTGTGCACATTCACTGGAACTCAATAGCTGCTGGTTCCACTTCCTCCTACTGCCAAACTTATGTGCTTCATTCATTAGGCCCTGGGCAAGGCCATTCAAGAATCTCCTGTCCCCACAGGTTGCCTCTGCAATCCACCATGAATGGATGACCCCAAGAATATTGAAATGTGTTGTTTTGGGACACGCTAAGTTCTTGAATAGAAGGTGGGTGACAGGTTCACCCCACTGTAACACAGCTTTCTGGAGAATGCTTATTAGGCAGGAGACATTGTCAGTCCAAGGTAGGGAGAGCTCCTGCCTTGCCTTCCCCAGAGAATTCCCACGAATAGCTGACCTCTGTTGTGAGACCATTTCTTCAAATAAAAATGTAAAGAGAAATCAAGTATCTAAATTCTTCGATGGGAAATACATGTCTTGTGCTCTCATATTTCTTTGGAGAAACCTCAAGGATTCTTAGGAAACAGTTTTAAAAACATTATTCTAACCAGTGGCAAAGAACTAGGTTAGCTAGAAAAAAGATCTATACATTATTCTAGGGGTAAAGTTCCCCAAGGAATGGATTCTTCCTCTGTTCTGCATTGGCAAGCAAAGCATTTGGGTTTTGGCATACTTTCCCACACCTATTTGTTTTCTAAACTGTTGTACATATGCTATAGTACTGCATTGGATTCTTCCCCACTGATAAGAGCTGGTTGGGTCAAGGTGGACTCTGATAAAAAGGAAGCACCAAAATGATTGCTGGATGAACATGAATGAGGAAGTTTGCCCGACCACAGATACACTAACTCAACCTTATTCTTATTTTCATGAATTAGAATTGAGGGATGGGTATTTGGCTTCATGGTTAAGATGCTTGCTTCCCACCTGGGTTTGATACCCAACTGCAGTCTTGACTCCATGTTCTTGCTAATGCAGACCCTGGGAAGCAGTGGGGATGGCTTAAGTAATTGGGTCCCTACCACTAATATGGGAGACCTGGATTGAGTTACCGGCTTGTGGCTTTGACCTTGAACCCATCCTAGCTTTTATAGACACTTGGAGAGTGAACCAGGGGATGCTTGTGCGCGCTCTCTCTCTCTCTCTCTCTCTCTCTCTCTCTCTTTGTGTGTGTGAATAAGTAAATCTTAAAAAAAGACTTGTAGTGATCTTTATAATTTCCCTGCAATGTGATTCCCTTCTATCATCTCATTAAATTCTAACTATTCTTCAAATCATAACTTAAAAATGATTTCCCCTTTCCATTGTGGGAGAGTGAAACCTTTCATTACAGCCTCTGCCACATTTTTCTAGGTCAAAAACTTTGTTCCATTCATCTAGAACATTTACCTCCAATTGTAATTATATGTTCATTAGTATAATTAAAAATAAATGTCATTGTTTCTCATTAGATTCTAAGCTAAATGAGATGAGAGATGTGTTCTATGTGTTTGCTTACCATTGAACACATATCATTCCAAACATATTTGCTGAAGGAATGTGGAAAGGAGAAAAGGAATTGGGGGATGAGGAATATGAAAAAGGAACATAAATGCACAAATATATATCATAGACTGTAGCAGCTACAACTATGTCATTCTTACATGTTTATGTAGAGGCAGTGAGACAAAGACAGACAGACAGACAGACAGATATAGAGAGCTCTCATCTACTGCTTCATTGCCCCCAAATAACTGCAGTGGTTGAAGTTGGTCTTGGGGCCAAGGAGCTGAAAATTCAATCCAGGTCTCCCAAGTGGGTGGCAAGAACCCAATTACTTGAGCCATCATTGCTGTCTTCAGAGTCTACATTAGCAGGAACCTAGAATCAGCAACTGGAACTGGGAATCAAACCCAGGCATTCCACTATGGGATGCAGGTGTCTTAACCAGCGTATTACCATTAAGCAAAATGCCTGCCCCCTATATTGTTCTTGATAAAGAATTAGGAGTTACTCAGCAAAAGGGTGTTCCTCTTCATGTACTTGGGTTATTGTAGCATACTCTATGATACCAGAAGGCAATAATTAAAGAACATCTTGCTTTTGTCACACCTCAGAAAACTACTCTTTTACTCAAACTTTCCCTTTATCAGTTAATTTATAACCTTTAATATTATTTTTGTGGAAATCACCAGTCATTGAATTATGTTTTAGTCTTTTGATAGAAATACATTTTATCTTGACAACTGAGCCATTAATATGTCAAGTTGTCACATTTAGACTGCATTCTTCTTAATTCTATAGTACTTACCATTATAAGGTACATGTATACAACATCTGGTGTAACACTAGTTTTGGGAAAGCACAATATGTTTCTGTTAGAGCCATCTTTTTTCTTTCATACAATCCTATTAGGCACATTTTATAAAATAATTTTTGATAAAATAGGCTCTAATGGCTTGCTTAGTATCATCAGGGCCATCAGGTATTAGTGCTTACTACATAATAAAGTGATCCTTTTTTCAAATGCCTGATCTCTTACTGCCCAAGACTGCAAAGCAATGGAGTTGTTTCTTTGTTTTGTTGTGTTGTGTGTTATTTAGCTAACTCAGATTATAGAGTAGTATTTTCAGTGTCACAAAGCTAATAGCACTTCTACTTCTTGCTCCATAGAGTGAGAAAATAGGCAGAAAAGGATGAGTGGCTCTTTTGAATCCCACATTGTCTTAGCCCAAATTTTGGTTTTATCATGTATTAGTGTGGCAACCGTGGGGAAGTTGCTTAACCACTTTGTATTTTAATTTGCTCACCTGTAAAATAAGTATTGTAATAGTGTTAACCTTCCAGGATTATCTAGTGAATATTCCATTACATAATAAATTTAAAATGCTTAGGATAGTAACTGATAACAGGAAAAGTTCTCAATAAATATTAGCTATCATCTTTATTATTACAGTACATAAGGTGGTAACTAAACATAAGAGAAACACAAATGGACTAAAATTATGATTCTTGGGCAAAACATGAAATTTAGTAAAGTATTTGATGAGCTTCTTTACTGTCTGGTGCCAGGTGCAAGAGTACTGAGCTTACATTCAAGAGAACACATGTCTGAATGGTAACTAATTTGGTGTAATTCACATATCCTCTCTGAGTTTCAGTTCCTTGTCTCAAACTAAAAATGTGACCTGTCTTTTCTTCCTTAAAGACTGATTGGGAGAACCAAACATTATCTGTGAAAGCCCTCTATCTACTGTAAACCTCTATTCAAATTTGAAGTAGTATCATTAAAAAAAAAAGGCGGTAAGATCAATTGCTCAATGAGAAATTGCATGAACTACATTATGTGCATGCCTGTGATTGTACCTCCAGTGTATAATGCCTTGATCCTCCTTAAGAGAGTATAAAAATCACAAAACTGGTAGCCAATTAATTAAGGTTCTCTTTTGTAGATGGTCACCAATTAGCTGCATGACCCGAGAAAATCGTTTTCCCTCTCTGTGCCTCAATGTTCTCATGTAAAACGAATATGTGTAGTCTGCTAATCACTAAGGTGCCTTCCAGTCTACCACTAAAATATCTGTTAGTCCGTGGAACTAACTCTAGGGGAGGGGAGAATGTTACCTGAGGTACTTCTAAAGTCAGTAGTGAAAGTGCATTTTAACCTGAGCTCTATCAATAATGATAACCAGTAGGGCACACACAGAATCAATTCTTTTGGTAGCTATTTCTGGCTCTGATTATAGCTCAAAATCTGATCAATGCTTAAGTAACAGAGTTGGTCTAATAAGTCTCCAACAAGTTGCACATATTGGAGGAGGCTTATAAAGCCATTCGTAGACTTTAATCCACAGACTGCTAAAGATGTGTGGTCCCCTTGATGCTTCCCTCATGGAATTAAAAGCGAGTCTTATTTAGAACTACTCAAGCTGTATTCATGGGAGCTCATTATGTGCTGGTCCCCTCAGAACAGTATTTCTGTCTGAGCCTTCAGGTGGAAGGCAACTGGAATGAGGAAGTTAAATATGTTGGCTGCCCTGCTGATGCTTTGCTGGGCCTTCCACACTGTGTAGAGTAAGTCATTTGGGGACTTTAGGCTCTCAGCCGTCCTCTTAGAATAGTTGGAGCAATTACTTTAGTGGCAAACATGGAGTAATCATTTTGAAATTCCAGTTTAAGTCCACAGCTTTTTTGAGTTACACAAGCACTAAAATGACCACAAGAGATTCACGTCTCAGGGCCTGGTGACAGCCCACAGCCCAGCATGGCTGGCAAATCTTTCAGTACCACAAATGTGCAAAAATGCTTTCCCTTCCTTTGCCACTCTAAAAGCACATGGCCAGAGCTCCCAGTAGATTCTATGGTGGGGAACTGAGACTAAAGAGTGACTCTACACTTCAAAAGAATATTCTCACTCATGAATTGTTATTATTAGCAAAGGAACACTCAGACATATTATGTAGCTCTGATAAAGTCATCACTCATGTATCTGAATTTATAAGATGCATCATTTCATTCGTGGTCTTACTAGGGAGTCCTATATCTAGAAAAGTTGATTCAGTATCTGCTGTTACAGTAGCCAATATTGCAGAGTGATGTTAACGTTAATGATAATCTGCAATTCAGTAACAGAGTCTCCCTCTCACTTAACAAATATCAGGGTATGTGCCAATCCCGGGAATAAAGGTGTTGTTGGAAGAAGTGTGCATTTCTATTGGTTATCTGGAATTGAATAATTCCTGTCTTAGGCACTGGAATGGGAACTAGGGAGTTGTCATAGGTGCCTCAGTCCTTAAAATAGGCATTCCAAAATGAAGCTGATCAAGTGAAAAAGGTGAAGTCTTCAAGAGGGGAGCTGCTAAAACTTCATTTTACGTCACCAGAGTACTTCTTCCATAAACACTACAGATAAAATAGAAACCATGCTTTCTTTAATTGTGACTGAGACTTGTCTTTACTAATCAAGGGTTATTTAATGACACCCCATTTTATTCTCTACTTCACTCTTATCTCCCTAGAGCACAAGCACCATTTGACCAAAGGACATACTGTAGTTCCCTTATCCACTTATTTCAGTGGTTTCTAGCATACTCTTTGGCAAATTGTAGGTGCTCAATAAATCTTTTCTGGGTGACTGCTTTTCTTCATACATACAAACTAGGTGCTATATCTAATTGCGGAACCTAGGGGGTTTATCTAATTTTGAAATGTTAATTTCAGTGTTAATTCTATCACAGCTTTGGCTGCGGTGATAGAGCCTATTCAGAAGAGAAAAAAGAGAAACTGCTCCTTCCTGGGTCATTTGATTTCGCAATCTGCTTCTTCCTGAAACAATGAAGTGGAAGCTTTTTTTGCTGCTGGACGTTTGTAATACTGAAAACTTGAACACTATTGTACTTAATATGAAACACCCTCTCTTCTGGAGAAGAGGCCGTTATTCTAACTCTGCGCTAAAGAATACCAGATCAAGTTACCAGATCAGTGAGTGCACTGTATAGCATTCTGTTACAAGCTAGATCTCAGAGCCTGAGATTGGATGGCAAACTGAATATCATCCAGTTCACAAGCTTCTAATCATGACCGGCTGGTGTTTATAAGTCTTATGCCAATAAAGGAGTCCAAAAATGACAAATGTAACTGGATCAGAGAGCATTTGGCTCCAATTCACCGTCAATTAGAAATAAAATGATGGATTCCAGATTTTTTTTTCTGAATCGGTGTGTATGTTAAATTCAGCCTCCACCCCTAAACAATCTCTGCAATGCAGAAAGAATGGATATTACGTGAAAAGGCATTCAGGATGAAGAGAAGCAACTTAATTTTTTCACTCTGTAAATTTACAAATGATTCCAGTCTTTGTAGTCATCTTTTCTAAACCTTAATATTGCCCTCTTAATGGGAAAGAAACTTGAATGGAGAAGAGGAATTGTCAAATTGTAATGTGATTTCCAAGGACACCAAAAAAGAATGAAGAAAAATGAGTAAGGTGGTAAACTCTCTGTGAACAAGTATGATGAGGCTAAATCTTCTAAAATCTCAAATACATTCCTTTATAACACTGACTAGTTAAAATTTACTTCTATATTTTGACTGTGTATTTATTGACAAACATAGTCATAGAGGCACTTAAAGAGAAAATATATATGTGCTCTCACAACAACGATGAGTTTTGAGAAAGCCTAGGGAAATATTTAAGGTCTATCTAATCAATAAGTGCAAATAAGTACAAATTCATATTTGGCATGGGAAATTGATGCTAATGGAGTTTTTAGTAAACAGAAGGGGATCAACTACAGAAGGCTTCTGGAGTATCTGTTGAATTCAATACATTCTATCCAAACCTAGCACAGGACCCTAGTCCAGTTAATAGTTGTCTTATACGGATTACTGAAATAGATATCCAGGTGATTTCAATTTCTCCTGTTCTGCACCCTTCAACCTTCAAATAAACCCATCAAATTGACTTTTTTAAAATGCCAGTTTTATACATTTTCACTTCTTTCACAAAACCTTTTTTTAATAAGCATCTCGTTTCTCCCAGAATAAAGTTTAAGCTCTTTGTGCTCTCTCTCAAGAAATACTTTTTTGATATAGTACTAAAAAGCCTACTTCTTCATCTTGTATTAGTACCATCTCTCATATCTATGAATAATTCATTCATTCAACAAATACTTATTGACCATCTACTATGTATCAAGTACTGTTCTAGGTGCTGAATATAAAACACATCTTAAAAACTAGCAAAAAATAAAACAACAACAACAAAAATAAAAACAAACCTCTGTCCTTACTAGATGATATTCAAGTGGGCAAAGAAAGAAAATTAACATTTTAGTTTCAACAAGGTGATACATTTTGTGTAAAAAAAAAAAAAAAGCATAGAAAGCATGAGCAGAAAAGGGTCCCAATTAGAAATATAAGATCGCAGACGAGGTACCTTTTCAGGAAAGACTTACAGGAAATATAGTAGCACGACTTGCAGCTCTCTAGTTGAAATACGTTCAAGGAAAAGGGAACTGCAAGTTCAAAACCTCCAAAGCACAAGCATTTTTAATGTGTTTAAGAAACAGCAGGGGGTCAGTGTGGCTTGGAAAAGCATGAGTGAGGGAAACAATACTAGGTGAGACAGAGAGGGGACAGTTTGTATAGGTCCTTACGGATCACTATGGGGACTCAGCATCTATTCCTAGTTAACTGCAGAGCCATTGCATGTTTTGAGCAGAGAAACAATATAATCTGGATTGCTTTTTAAAATCTTGGTTTCCTGTGACAATTTTCCTTTTTCAAATTGAGATATGATTTGAATGTATTAAAATTCACATATTTTAGCATATAATCCTGAGTCTGACAACTGTATATAGTCGTACAACCAGAACAGTTCCACTTTCTCTCCTCCAAATCAGTAGTCTGGCTTAGTATCTGGTAACCACTGATCAGTTTGTGATCCTGTAATTTTGCCTTTTCCATGTGCTATGTAAGTGGAATGAGAACATATATACCCTTCTGGGTGCACCTTATTTTCCTCTGCAAAATGTATTTGAGATTAATTATGTTGTTGCATGTGCATCGGTCACACATTCCTGTTTATTGCTAAGTAGCATTTCATTATATGATTATATTACTTGTTTTATCCATTCACCCTCTGAAAGCCTTTTAAATTGTTCCCACTTTCTGGCTATTATGATAATTAATAATGCTATGAACATTCAAATAAAAGTGTTTCTTTGGGTATATGAGGGTACTGAAAAACATTCATAGGAATCTATGATTTACGAAAAAAAATGCATGGATTTCAAAGATTTTTGCACCAAAGTAGCACTTATCTTCTAATTACTTTTTTCCCCAGGAACATCTTGAAATACTCTCAAATGTTTCATTATCTTGAATAAACACTTAGATAAAGGATTTATGGGTCTTATGGCAAGTCTATGGCAAATTGTTTTCCTAAGTGGTTGTAACATTTTACATCCTTAATGCATGAGAGTTGTTGCTTATCATGCTTGATGTAATGTTGACTTTTGTTATTGTGGTTTCCACTTTACTATGCATGTAGTGGCTTCTCTTTGTGAATCTACTTTGTTATTCCCTAATGAATAATGTTATGAGTATATTTTCATACTCTTATGTGAAATTTATATTCCATTTTTGGTAAAGTTTTTATCAAATCAGCAGCTCAATTTGTTTTATTGAGCTGTCTTCTTAGTATTATATTTTGAGATTTCTTTAGAAATTCTACATACAAATCCTTGTTAGATATGAGCTTTGAAGCTATTTTCTCCTGTTTTACTGTTGTATTTTCATTTTTTTTTTGACAGACAGAGTGGATAGTGACAGAGAGAGAGACAGAGAGAAAGGTCTCCCTTTTGCCGTTGGTTCACCCTCCAATGGCCGCTGCGGCTGGCGCATCTCGCTGATCCGAAGCCAGGAGCCAGGTGCTTCTCCTGGTCTCCCATGCGGGTGCAGGGCCCAAGGACTTGGGCCATCCTCCACTGCCTTCCTGGGCCATAGCAGAGAGCTGGCCTGGAAGAGGGGCAACTGAGATAGAATCCAGTGCCCCAACCGGGACTAAAACCCGGTGTGCCAGCGCCGCAAGGCGGAGGATTAGCCTGTTAAGCCATGGCACCAGCCGTATTTTCATTTCTTAACAATGTATTTTTTACATAATACTATGTACACTATACATTAAATAAACTGCATACATTGAAAATATATATCTTTCCTAAGTTTGGCATATGTATACATGTGTGAAAACATTACCATATGTAATATGGTGAACGCATTCATCATTTCAAAGGTTTTCTCACACCTCTTTTCATTAAATCAGTAGATTGCTTTGGATATTATGAACATTTTAACAATATTAATTCTTCCAGTCAATGAACATGGGATATTATTACAATAATTTGTATTCTCTCTGATTTCTTCCACTCATATTTGGTAGTTTTCATTGTAGATATTTCACCTCTTTGGTTTATTCCTAGATTTATTCCTAGATTCTTTTTATTTTCCATAACTACTGTAAATAGGGTTGTTGTCTTGATATATTTTTAGATGGCTCAAAATTAGGGTATAGAAACAATTTTGATTTTCATGTATTAACTTTGTATCCATCACATTTACTGAATTAATTTATTAGTTCCAATATGTTTTTGCTAAGATTGCATCATTTGCTAAGAGAAACAGTTCGACTTTCTCCTTTCCAATTTGGGTATACTTCATTCTCTTGCCTAAATTGCTCTGGAACTTCCAGTACTATGTTGATTGAAAGTGGTGAAAGTTAGCCACCTTGTTTGTTCCAGATCTTAAGAGAAAAGTTTACCATTTTTCCTCATTTCATGTGATTTTTACCTTTGGGGTTGTCATATATGGCCTTTATTGTGTTGAGGTATGTTCCTTTTATATATACAATTTGTTCAGTATCTTTATCATGACATTATATTAAATCTCATCAAATGTTTTTCTGAATCTGTTGAAATAATCATATGGGATTTATGCTTGATTTGTTCATGTGATGCATCACCTTTACTCATATGTCTTTTTAAAATTACTTATTTATTGGAAAACAAGGTGCATGTGTGTGTGTGTATGAGAGAGAGAGAGAGAGAGAGAGAGAGAGAGAGAGAGAGAGGGAGAAAGAGAGAGAGATCTCTTCTATCCACTGATTCACTCCCCAAATGGTCTCAATGGCCAGGGCAGGGCTAGGCCAAAGCCAGGAGCCAGGAACTTCAGTTGGGTCTCCTACATAGGTGACAGGGGCAATCCACTTGAGCTAACTTCTACTACCTTCCCAGGCACATTAGCAGGTAGCTGGATCAGAAGTGGAACAGTCAGTATATAAGCCTGTGCTTATATGGGATGTCTGTTTTATAGGCAGGCAGTTTAAATCGCTCTGTGACATTTTCAGCCCCCTAATTTACATATGTTAAATAATCCTTGCATCCCAGGTTTGAAACCCATTGGAACTTAGTGAATGATCTTTTTAATGTGCTGTTTAATTCGATTTGATAGTTTTTTAAGAGAAATTTTTTTTCTATGTTCATTGGGGTATTCATTTGCACATTAATTTTTCTTGTGTTCTTGTCTGGTTTTGGTATCAGGGTAATGCTGGCTTCGGAGGATGAGTTTGGAAGTAATTCATCCTCTTCAATTCTTAGAATAGTTTGAGGAGACTTATCCTTATTTCTTTAAGTGTTTGTTAGAATTCATAAATAAACATCATGTTCTGGCCTCTGATGAAAAAATATTTTTATTACTGTGTTAATTTCGTTGCTCATTATTGGTCTTTTCAATTCCTCTATTTCTAGGCTGGCGCCGCGGCTCAATAGGCTAATCCTCTGCCTGCGGCGCAGGCACACCGGGTTCTAGTCCCAGTCGGGACGCCAGATTCTGTCCCGGTTGCCCCTCTTCCAGGCCAGCTCTCTGCTGTGGCCAGGGAGTGCAGTGGAGGATGGCCCAAGTGCTTGGGTCCTGCACCCCATAGGAGACCAGGAGAAGCACCTGGCTCCTGCCTTCAGATCAGCACAGTGCGCCGGCCGCGGCAGCCATTGGAGGGTGAACAACGGCAAAGGAAGACCTTTCTCTCTGTCTCTCTCTCTCACTGTCCACTCTGCCTGTCAAAAAAAAAATTCCTCTATTTCTTCATGATTCAATTTTCCTAGTTTGTATATGCCCAGGAATTTACCTTCCTTTGATGTTCTTCAACTTGATGCCATGTAGTTTTTCATGATAATCTCTTAACATCCTAGAGAGATTGAGAGAGAAAGAGAGAGAGAGAGAAACTGAGAGATCTCCAAATGACTTCAACATTTTGGGCTGAACCAGGCAGAAGCCAGGGCCAGGAACTCAATCCGAGTCTCCCACATAGGTCTAAAGAGCAACAAATTCCTGAAGCAACACCAGCTGAATCTCAGCACACACATTTTGAGGAAGGTGGAATAGGAAGCAAAACAAGGGCTCAAACGCAGGGACTCTAATATGGGATGCAAACATCCTGAGTGCCATCGTAAACAATATAGAGATTTTATGGCTACACCAATTTTTCTTTGTTTTTCTTTTTTTTTTTTTAATTTTTGACAGGCAGTGTGGACAGTGAGAGAGAGAGACAGAGAGAAAGGTCTTCCTTTTGCCATTGGTTCACCTTCCAATGGCCACTGCGGCCGGCGCACCACGCTGATCCGATGGCAGGAGCCAGGTGCTTCTCCTGGTCTCCCATGGTGTGCAGGGCCCAAGGACTTGGGCCATCCTCCACTGCACTCCCTGGCCACAGCAGAGAGCTGGCCTGGAAGAGGGGCAACCGGGACAGGATCGGTGCCCCGACCAGGACTAGAACCCAGTGTGCCAGCGCCACAAGGTGGAGGATTAGCCTATTGAGCCATGGCGCCGGCCATTCTTTGTTTTTCTAAACTTCCATATTATTTGTTTTTGCTCTTACATATATTATTTCTTTCCTTCTACTAATTCTGAGTTCAAGTCGTTCTTGTTTTTCTAATTCATGAGATGTGTTTTGAGGCTGTTCACTTGAGATCTTTCTACATTTGTGATATATTTATTATGAACTGCCCACTTAGTATCCCCTGTGCTGTATTTAATAGTTTGGAATGTTGCATTTCCATTTTCTTTTTTTAAAGAATTATTTTATTTATTTGAAAGAGTTACAGAGAGTGGTAGAGCCGGACACAGAGTTCTTCCATTCTGCTGGTTCACTCCCCAAATGATTGCCAATGACCAGGGCTGTACTGATCCGAAGCCAAGAGTCAGGAGCTTCTTCCAGGTCTCCCACGAGGGTGCAGGGGCCCAAGGACTTGGGCCATATTCTACTGCTTTCCCAGGCCATCGCAGAGAGCTGGATTGGAAGAGGAGCAGCCGGGACTCGAACCAGCACCTATATGGGATGCTGGTGCTGCAAGCTGGGGTTTTAATCCACTGTGCCACAGCACCGACCCCACATTTCCATTTTCATTTCTTCATGAAACATTTTTTAAGTTATCTTTTAATTTGTTCAGTGATTCTTTGTGCAGGAGCATGCTGTTTAAATTCTATGTATTTATACAATTTTCAGAGTTCTTCCTGTTGTTGATTTTCAGTTTCATTCCATTCTGGTCATGATAGATACTTAATATAATTTCCATATGTTTGAATTTCAAATAAATGTTTTGTGCACTAACATATGGTAAATCTTGAATGTTTAAGTGTCATTGAGAGCAATGTGTGTTTTGCAAACGTTGCACGGAGTGTTCTGTAGATGTTTGTTAAGTCCTTTTGGTCTAGTATCAATGCAATATATTTTGTTGATTTTTTCTGTCAGGATGAATTGTCCATTGTTGAAAGTGGAGGGTTGAAGTGCTCTACTAATATTGTATTGTTCAGTATCTCTCCTTTAAGATCTATTAGCGTCTGTTGCATATATTCAGGTACTCCAAAGTTAGGTGCTTATATATTTACAATTGCTGTATCTTCTTGCAACCTTGACTCTTTTATCATTATATAATAGTCTTATTGATTTCTTTTAATATTTGTTTTTATAATTTTGACTTTAAATTTATTTCATTTGATAAACATATAGGTATTTCTGCTCTCTTTTGGTTTTCCACTTTGCATGGAATATCTTTGTACATCCATTCACTTTCATTCGGTGCCTAGTGAAGTGTTTCCATTGTATGATGCATATAGTTGAATCTTCTTTTTTCATCCATTCTGGTACTTTGTACTTTCTATTTAGATAATTTAGTCGATTTACATTCAAGGTAATTATTCATAGGTAGGAACTTACTATTGCAAATGTATTGCTTGATTTTCAGTTGTTCTGTAGACTCTGTGCCTTTTCTTATTTTGTAGTTAGGTGATTTCTTATAGCACTGTGTTTTGATTTCTTGATTTTTAGTTTTAGTATGCATATAACAGACTTTGTTATCATGGGGCCCATTTAAAAAATCTCATAACATGTTATTTTATTTATTTATTTATTTATTTGACAGGCAGAGTTAGACAGTCAGAGAGAGACAGAGAGAAAGGTCTTCCTTCTATTGGTTCACCCCACAAATGGCTGCTATGGCCAGAGCTATGGTTATCCGAAGCCAGGAGCCAGGTGCTTTCTCCTGGTCTCCCACACGGGTGCAAGGCCCGAGCACTTGGGCCATCCTCCACTGCCATCCTGGACCACAGCAGAGAGCTGGACTGGAAGAGGAGCAACCAGGACAGAATCCGGCACCCCAGCTGGGACTAGAACCCAGGGTGCCAGCGTCGCACGTGGAGGATTAGCCAAGTGAGCCATGGCGCCGGCCATAGCAGGTTATTTTAAACAAATAACAATCGGACAAAAGAAAAGATCAATCTCTACACTTTAACTCTATACCCTCCACATTTTGAATTCTTGGTGTTTCAATTTACATTTTTATATTGCTTATCCATTAATGTTATTATAATTATTTTTATGTATTATGTCCCTTAATCTTTTTATTTAGCATATAAATTATTTATTTCCAATATTATATTATAGTTTTTTGGTTTTGTATGAATGTATACTTTTACCTGTGGATTTTATATCTTTTTTTTTTTTTTTTTTTTTTTTTTACAGGCAGAGTGGACAGTGAGAGAGAGAAACAGAGAGAAAGGTCTTCCTTTGCCCATGGTTCAACCCTCAATGGTCGCTCCAGCCAGTGCACTGTGCTGATCCAAAGCCAGGAGCCAGGTGCCTCTCCTGGTCTCCCATGCGAGTGCAGGGCCCCAGCACTTGGGCCATCCTCCACTGCACTCCCTGGCCACAGCAGAGAGCTGGACTGGAAGAGGGGCAACCGGGACAGAATCCGGCACCCAGATCTCGGGACTAGAACCCAAGGTGCTGGCGCTGCAGGCGGAGGATTAGCCTATTGAGCCGCGGCACCGGCCCAGATTTTATATCTTAAGGTGTTTTTGTATTTCACACTAGTATTTCCTTTCAATCAGTAGAACTCAATCAGTAGAACTCCCTTTAGCATTTCTTGTAAGACAGGTGTGGTGTTAATTATTCTCTCAGCTTTGGTTTGTCAGGGAAGTCTTTATCTCTCCTTCATGTCTAAAGAGTAGCTTTGTCAGCTACAGTAATTTTGGCTGGCAGCACTATTTTTTCCTTCAGCATTTTGCCTATATGAGTATCATATCATCCTATTCTGCCAGCATGGTTTTTGCTGCAAAGTCTGTGTTTAGTTGTATTGGTTCTTCTTTATTTGTGACACATTGCTTATATCTTATTTATCTTAGAATTATTTATCTTTGATTTTTGATAATTATTTCTTGTGGTTAACTCCCCTTTGGGTTTATTAAATTTGAGATATCTGTGCTTCCTGTTCCTGGATGTTGACTTCTTTCCTCAGATTAAGAAAATTTTTTACAATATTTCTTTTTTTAAAAGTTTTTATTTATTTGAACGGAAGTTAGAGAGAGGCAGAAGCAGAGGCAAACAGAGAGAAACATCTTCCTTCCGATGGTTCACTCCCCAAATGGCTGCAACATCCAGAGTATTATTTTTCCTTCCCCAATTTGAATGCTTTTATTTTATTTTATTTTATTTGTAATTTGTCGGTACCTCCACTATGATGCTGAATAAGAATGGTGAGAGTCAGCATCCTTGCTTTGTTTGTGATATTAGGGAGAACCATTCCATTTTTCACAATTAAGTATGATACTAGATGTAGAATTTTTTCCCATACATGTCCATTATCAGATTGAAGAAGCTTCCTTCTACTTCTTAAGGAGAATTATTATTATAAATGTTACATTTTGATAAATATTTCCTTTGCTTCTACTAAGATGATAATATAGCTTCTTCTTTATTCTCATAATATAGTGAAACACTTTTATTATTGTATTATGTAAATTTCTTTATTTATTTGAAATGGGGGCAGGGAGAGAGAGACAGAGACAGAGCGAGAAATTTTCCATCAATTGGTTCATTGATTCACTCTTCAAATGCCTGCAATATATTGGACTGGGCCAGGTCAATGTCAGGAGCCAGGAACTTCATTTAAGTCTCCCATGTACATGATAATGACCTACCTACTTGACCCATCACCTGCTACTTCTTGTGGTATGCATTACCAAGAAGTTGGAACCAGAAGTGGAGCTGGAACTCAAACCCAGGCACTCCAAAATGGGACGTGAGCATCCTAAGCAGTAGCTTAACAACTGAGCCAAATGGTGTACGCTTCCCCATTGACTTTTTTGACATTGAATAGGATTGCATTTCTGTGATAACCCTCTGTTGTTTGTAAGATATTGTCCAACATATATTTCTGTATTTAATGTGCTAGCATTATTTTGAAGATTTTAAGTCTATGTTCATGAGGGATACTGTCATCTATTTTGTAAGGTTTTATATTTTGTAAGGTATTAGTATCAATTTTTGTCTGACTTTGGTATCAGGGTAAGACTGACCAAAAAAATATGCTAAGTGGAATTGGCTCTAATTTACTGGAGATTTGTTCAGATTAGTGAATCTATTGTAGTCCATTCCTTTCTGTTGCTGAGTAGTAGTGTATGATATGGATGTATAATAGTTTTTTTGATTGTTCACTTGTTGAATAGTGTCTAAGTTGTTCCCAAAATTTAGCTATTATGAGTAAGTCTAGTGTAAACAAGCCAGAGTTTACTCATACTTCATTTTCTAGAATGAATTTGGTATGATTTATTTCTGAAATGGTTGATGAAATTTGTGAAGAAATATGAACTCAGAGGCATTTGGGGTTGAGGATTTTTGTATAAAATTTATTTACTTAATAGAAAATTATTTGTATCATCTAATTTTTCTGCAGTGAATTTTGGAATATTGTTTCAGTAAATTAGTCCATTTATTTTGAATTATAAAATTAATTGGCATAATGTTGTTAATGTTCCATTTGTACTCTTTAAAGTCTCTTTAGTTTCTATAGTAATATCCCCTCTTATATTTTTGATATAGAGAATTTATATATTTTCCCTTTTTTAGTGTGGACAGAAACTCAAGAATTTTATTAATCACATCAGAGTCATTGAATTGTTTTATTTTTTTAATTTCCTGAATTTATGCTGTTACATATATTGTCTCCTTCTGGTTGCTTTGGGCTTATATTCTTCTTTTTCTACTTTATGCTTTAACGTTTATTTGAGAGACAGATACACACACATACACAGATAGAGAGAGAGAGAGAGAGAGAGAGAGAGTTCCTGTCTACTGGTTCACTCCCAAATGTCTATAACAGCTGAGTCTGGGCCAGGGCCAATGTTCAGGGCCTGGAATACAATCCAGGTCTACCATGTGGGTAGCAGGAACCCAATTGCTTGAGTCATACCCCTTCCCCAGAATCTACATTGGCTGGAAGCTGGAATAAGGAACCAGAGTTGGGAAGTAAAACCAGGTACTATTAAGTGGGACAGAGACATCTTAACTACTACATTAAATGGGCACTCATCTTTTTTTTTTTTTCTAGTTTCTTAATGTGTAACCTTAAGTCATTGATTTGAGACTTTTTATATAAGTATTTAGTGCTGTAAATTGCTCTGTAAATGCTCATTTACTTTGCACATCAAAGATTTTTGATTTCTTTATCCAATATTCAGTTGATTCTAAGATTTTTTTTAAAATTTGATTCAAAATTCTAAGTTGAACATCTCATCTGAGACTCAAAGTAAACTATTCCAGCTGTGAGCCCCTGTAAAATAACAAATAATTGTAGCCATTTTGCTGCAAAAGACAGGATTTCATTTTTTATGGCTGAGAAATATTCCATGGTGTAAATATACCACATTTTCTTTATGCAGTCATCAGTTGATGGACCTCTGGGTTGATTGCATATCTTGGCTATTGTGAACTGAGCTGCAATGCACACAGGAGTAGAGATAACTCTTTCATATGCTGATTTCATTTTCCTTGGGTAAATTTCCAGGAATGGGATTGCTGGGTCATATAATCTATTTTCATCTTTCTGAGGTATCTCCATACTATATGGCAAATATACACTATGGAATACTACTCAGCATTTAAAAAAATGTCTTTTGCAACACAACCGACACAACTGGAAATCAATACACTTAGTGAAATTAGGCAGTCTCAAAAAGACAAACACCATTTGTTTTCTCTGATCTGTGGTAACTAATATAATAGAGTATCTAAAATGTAATGTCTCTACTGTTGAAGAACAGTGTTTTTCCTCATCATACTATATGTTGAATTCTTTACTTACTGTAGGGTTAATCTTAATGAGTATAATGAAAACAGAAAATAGATTTTTGTAAAAATTAAGAGTGGGAATAGGAGATGGAAGAAGGAGTATGGGCAGGAAGGAGAGTAGGGTGCAAAGAATCATTATGCTCCTCAATTTGTATATATGAAATGCCCTAAGTTTATATACCTTAAATAAAATATTTTTATTATTGTATTTTAATTTGCATTGAATTCAAAATACTTTTAAGTTCCCTGGTGACTCCTTTTATACCCAGGGTTTTTCTAGAGGTACTTTTAAAAATTCTAAATATTTAGGTATTTCACAGAGATTTGTTGTTACTAATTTCTACTTTAATCCTCTCATGGTCAGAGAACACATGAATGACTTTATTTTAAATTTACTAAGTTTTAGTTTACGATCCAGAATATACCATGTACTATCATTTATGTTTTATGATTACATGTAGAGAATTTATAATCTGCTGTTGGATGAAATGTTCCATAAATATCAATTTAGCTAAAGTCAGTTGATATTGTTGCTCATGTGTTATATATCATCATTGATTTTATGTCTACTTATTCTTTTGATTACTTAGAAGTGAGTTTTAAAGTCTCTAAAAATAAATTTTGATCTTTCTGTTTCACCTTTCAGTTTCTTCAATTTTTTGCTTCATGTACTTTTAAGCTGTTTTTCTGTGAATAAATAATTCATGTTCTTGTTTCTTCTTAATGAATTGGACATCCTTATCATTATTTATGCCTTTTTATCCTTTTTCATATTCCTTCTGAAATCTATAATTTCTAATATCAGCATAGCCAATCCCATTTTCATTGGATTAGAGTTCATATGGCATATTTTTCCATCCTTTCACATTCACAATAATGATGCCTTTATTCTAAAGTCAGTTTCTTGGTTAACTCTTGTTTGTCTTCAATCTGACAATCTCTGATGTTAATGAGTGTACATAGGCCATTAATATTTAATATAACTGAATATGTTTCATCTAAAATATATCATGTTCTCAATAATTCGTTGTTCTTTGGATCAATTGGTACTGTAATTCTATTTTATCTCTACTTTTAAACTATCATTTTTAATATTGTTTAAATTAAAAACATTAAATTATAGTCAGTAACTCTAAAATTTATGGCATAGATCTTTATTTAATCACAGTCAATCTTCAGATAATAGAGCACTTTATACAATTATGGATGAGATTTACAACAGTATAATCTCAATTCTTCCTTCCCATCTTTTTTATGTTTCTCATGTTTTTCCTTCGACATATGCTATAAATACTCATCACATGGTCATTATTTTTAAATAATCTATAAACTTTAGTGTGATTAAAATAAAAATGAATTTTATGCATTTTCAAATTTGTTTTGATTTTTTGATGTGTGCAATTTTTAAAATAAATATTACATTAAGGGGGGCAGTGTAGTTGCAATAGCAGTTAAAAGCCACTGCCAGTGACACCTGCATCACGTATGGACACTGCTTCGAGTACCGGCTACTCCACTTCTTATTCAGCTCCCTGCTCATGGCCTGCAAAAAGCAGCAGAAGATATTCCAAGTGTTTGCACCCCTGCCACCCACGTGGAAGACCTGGATGAAACTCCTGACTCCTGGTCTCTGGCTCCTGACTTCGGCCTGGTACTGGCCCAGCCCCAGCCGTTGCAGCCATCTGGGGAGATCTTTTTCTATCTCTCCCTTCACTCCATTTCTTCTTTTAATATTTCATATTAACATCCTTATCACACACAATTTATGAACTACATCCAATTTCCCCTTTTCTTTTTTAAATCCAACATACTTTTTTTTTATTTATTTTAAATTTTCAACATTTCTAGCAGTCTTTATTTCTTCTTCGGGATCCAGGTTTCTTCCTGCTATCATATTCTTTTAGTCTAAAGAATTTATTGAACATTTCTTAACTTATACTTCTGTTACAATCAGTGATCCTGATTTAGATTTCTTAAAAAGTCTATTTTTGAAACCTAATTTCTTGGTTCATAGTCACTTTTGTCTGTTTCAGGACTGTAATGATGCCACACTGTTGAGTTTTGCCTAGTGTAGTTTATGACAAGAAGCTTGCTGCTATTCTTATTCTGTGTATAATGTGTCCCTTTTACCTCCAAATAATTTCAGGATTTTTTCTTTATTTTTCATTTTCAGCAGCTTAAATATGATCTCTCTGTGTATGTACATGTGTGTATTAATGTGTGTATATATGTGTGTATGTGAAAGGGGAAAGAAAGAGTTTGTGTGGTGGGGGTGTTTTTATTCTTGGTATTCTTAGACGTTCTTAGACTAATCAAAAACTTTGACTACTTTTGGAAAGTACTTAGTTGCCATTTTAAATATTTCTTCTGTATGGTTTTCTCTCTCTCTTTGTTGGAATCCAATTACTCATACATTGATGTCCAAATGTTTGATATTTTTTATAGCTCTGGCAGTTTGGTGTTTCAGTCTAGAAAATTTCTATCAATCTTTCTTAAAATTTCATCTTTCTTCTGTTCTGTCCAGTATAGTGATGAGCTCATCAAAAGTGTTTTTTAACTTCGTGGCCATACTTTTTTCCAGAATTTCTATGTAATTATTTTTTATATTTCCCATATCTTTACTGAAATGACCTGTCTCAATGAATTTTTTTTAAGATTTATTTATTTATTTGAAAGTCAGAGTTACACAGAGAGAGAGAGGAGAGGCAGAGAGAGAGAGAGAGAGAAAGAGGTCTTCCATCCAAAGGTTCACTCCCCAATTGGCAGCAACGGCAGGAGCTGCGCCAATCTGAAGCCAGGAGCCAGGAGCTTCCTCCCGGTCTCCCATGTGCATAGAGGGGTCCGAGGATTTGAGCATCTTCCACTGCTTTCCCAGGCCATAGCAGAGAGATGGATAGGAAGAGAAGCAGCCGGGTCTCGAACAGGCGCCCAAAAGGGATGCTGGCACTACAAGGCCAGGACTTTAACATGCTGCGCCACAGCACTGGCCCCTCTCCATGAATGTTATAATGGTTTCCCATGTACATTATTCAACCTGTTAATCATTTATTTTAAAATGCTACTCTGTTATACCAAACTCTGTGCTATAGGTGAGTCTGATTTTGCTGATCTTTTTTTGTTTGTTTCTCAACACTGTCTTTTTTATTTCACCTTGTGATCATTTGTAAAGCTAGAAGTTATGTATAGGACAGTGAAGTCTCAGGTAAATGGTGTTTATGTTTGAAAATCAGCAAATTTCTAACGTGATTATTGTTGTTAATTCTTTATTACAGGTGACAGAAAGAGTATAGCCACAAATTGAGCTGAGTTTTGTTGTGTTCCACAGTCTTTAAAACCCACTGGTTTTACTTTGTGCTTAGAGTGCAAAAATTGGTTGCATTAAGTTTTATTCTTACAGTTCCATTTCCACCATCAGCTTGAGCCTTCTTCTGTGAGCCAGACTCTCAGAAAAGGGAACTTCATGCTCTTTTCTCAGCTCCCAGAGTAGTCTGCTATAGCTTATCACTCTGTACTTGCTGGCTTGTTAGACCAATTTTGTTTAGGCATTCTCTATTTTCCTGGTTCAGTGTCAGATGTAGGTGGGCACTACGTGACTGGTGTTCTTAAAAATGTACTGTCTTGCATCTTCAGTGCATCTTGTATATGAGATAAGCTTTTGTCCCTCCTTTAGTAGAAATGTATTTCTAAGATTTGAGCTCCAGGTGGTTTTCTGCATTTTTTTGCAGGGGTAAAGGATTTTTGTGACTTTTGTTGGTTTTCACTTCATCCAGCAGTGGAATTTCAAATATGTCCTAACCCTTCCACCAGTGACTAAATGCTATGTGGAAACATAGAGGAGAAGCATCTATGCTGTTTTTGTTTTGTTTTTTTGCCTTTCCTGCAGCTGTCACTGATTTTTTTTCTCCAGGCTTGTAGTAGTGAGGTAAGGTCTCTCTAGATTCCTACCCTGGTTCTCATATTTCTCATGATGACACAGTAACCTTCATAGAGAAGAGATAACAAATGTGTGCAAATCACTCTGTATTTCCAGTTCTCAGAGTTATATACCATCATAATAGCCAACCAAGCACTTAGCAATTCTTTGTTTTTTTAAAAAAAATCTTTGAAAATTCATTTTAAACATTCTTTTCTGTGTCTGTGGCATTGCCATCTTCCTCCTATGCTCTGCGCCTGGCATACAAATGTGTGATTGTCACATCTCCTTGAAGACACATTTATTTCCTTAAGTTTACTTCAGTACTCTGAAAATTCAACAATATTTATGATTTTGTAGATTTTATGTTGTATTTTGTGTCAGTAGTTTGGGAATGACCCATACTTCCACATTTCTATAAACTGCCAAAGTCAGAAGCCCCAACTTGCACTTTTAAGGGGTCATTGTAGCTGCTGTATTAAGAATAGACTGTAGGGCAGCAAGGGCAGAAGCCTAGAGCATAGTTAGAAATTTATTGCAGCTATATAGGCAAGAAATTATGGATATTTGGACAGAAATTATAGTGATAGAAAAGATGAAAATTGGACCAATTCTGTATATATTCTGAAGATAGAATCAATGGAATTTTCTTATTGATTAGATGAGAAATGTGAGAAAAAAAGCAGAGTCATGGATTACTCTAAGAACTTGCATTGAGGAAATGGAAGGGTATAATAGGCATTATTGAAATAAATAGGAAAATCTGAAAACTACAAGATATGGTGAAAGATTAGGGAGGTTTTTGGAGTGAATCATGTTTTATTAAGATATCTACTGAATAAGTAGAATACATGAGTCTGTGGATGTAAGCATTTTATAATCAAATAAATATATATTAGAGTATAAGTTTCATGAATATTAGAGTAGGAGTAATAATTAAACCCAAAGAATGATTAAGATCACTAAAGGAGTATGTGGACAACAAGGAAATAAAGTTCAAGGTCTGGTATCAGGGTTTTTCAACATTAGGTTATTTTTATACATGAACTTTTTGAATACAACTCATAGGACTAAAATAGGTAACTTATTAAAAGGTAGAATGTCAGACTTTAGGATATTCATTGAGCAGGTCTTGAGTGGGCCTTGAATTTTAGGGAAGTAGCCAGGATCATGAAGCATACTTTGGCAACAAAGAACAAGAAAATAAAAATATCTAATCATAATCCCTGTAGCATTGGTCTAGACTGTAGTCTTCAGACTATTATTCTTCTAGTAGTAGTAAACTCCTTATCTCACAAGGCAAAGCATTGATATTTTAAACATTTTTATTTTAGCATAATGATATTTGTAATGTCCTGCTGACTATAAGTGCCTAGGACTGAGTCACGGGAACATGTGATTTTCAGTGTTAAAACTACAGGCACGCCAATATAACTTAATCACTAACTGCTAAATTCTAAAATCTTTCTCTGAAGCCATCCCAAAAACATTCAAATATATGTTTATGAAATATCTGAAAATAACCAATATTTTTGGCACATCCCCTCAAGAACAGAATCTACCTTCTACCCTTTGAGTCTGTGTTAGCCTTTTGACTTGCTTTTACCAACTGAATATAGTCAAAATATGTTTAGCAAACTATACCAGGTCACAGAATATGTGGATTCATACAGAAAAACTGTACTTCCAGGTAAAAGAAATAAATGACAATGGAAGAAGTTAAAAATCATAACATCAAATAAGTCTTTCTAACATTTGAAGTAGACAGTACACCTTACTTGTATCTCCTCTTCTCTAGGTAAAACATTCACAATTGTTTTGATTGCCATTCATCTGACTTGATTTACAGACCTTGATGTCCCTTAACAATAGCATGCCTTTTCACATCTTATAAAACTAACTATAAATGAATCTTTTTGGCACCTACCCCCATTTACAGATTTAGGAAAGTAATGCTGCCATAGTACTTGGTTGATAATATTGCTGCTTATATATTTATTATAAAAACATTTTCCCTCTGATGTTTGACAGTATTACTCCATATCCTTCTCGCATCTATCATTACTGCTGAGAAATCTCCAGGCAGTTTGATTTATATTCTCCAGAAAGAAAATATTTATTAATCTATTTATTTATTTTACTGTAAATTGTAGAAATTAAAAAAGTATATTTAAGGTATACAAATTTCTCCTATTTCCTATATACAGATTCAGGAACATAGTGATACTTACCACCCTACTCTCCCTGCCACCCACGTTCCCATGTTCCCATCCTACTTCCTCCTCCCTCTCCTATTATACTGTGGAAACTTTTAAGATCTTTTTATTCTTAGAGTTGTCGAATTTTGTTAAGACGTTCCTAAATGGGTCTTTTTTACTCATTCTGAATGGCATGCTGCAGCCTTTCAATTTGACAATTTAAAGTCCTATATCAGGTCCAGAATAATCTTCCATTATTTTTTACATTATAACTCAGATCTCTTGGATTGACATTCAATGATGCTTGTCTTTTTCTTCGAGAATAAATGTCTAACTTGTATAATTTATTTCCTGATATATTTCCTCAACTGTTTTTTTAGCCCATAAGAGACTGGCACAATAATGCCCAGAAGAGTAAACAGAACTTAGAGTGGTGACCATAAAAATAAAATAGGATGGACACATCTGAGGTGAATTTGCACTTAATTCACAGTATAAACTAATATTTTAAAATTTTCAGATAAAAAAGACTTCAATGTAAAACTTAGAAAAAATGGAAATTGATGTGTATGTACATCAACAAATCATACCCTAACATGGACTATGAAATCTGATTATATTGTGGGCTAACAGAGGAGTTCAAATATTCTCAACATACACACACACACACACACACAAGAAGACTAATTACCCTGGTTTGATCATTATACATTGTGTATGTGCATTACATTATTACCTTGTACTCTATAAATGTGTGCAATTGTTATGTCAATTTTTAAAATCCATAAAAGCAAGACAATAAATATTATTAAATATTTGTTAAAATAATTTCCAGACAATAAAAAAAAGTCTGCCATAACAAAAAGCAAACTACATTGTAGGAGAAGTACTTGCAAATTTTAAGGTATATAATGGATTGATATCCTTTATATAAGTAGAATTCTTAGAAATAAGCAGGAAAAATACAGATAAAAACCTTAAGAATGGGAATTAGTGATTTTTAAGAAAAAAAATATGAGGTCAATAAGCTTGGAGCAGGGATATTGTCATGTTCATTTCTGTATCTGTAGCACCAACAGCAATATTACTATGTAAAAGAAACTCAATAAACACTTGAACAAATAGATGGAAAACAGAACTTATGTTTCAATCTTATAAATGCAAATGAAAATAAGGAAATGCTGTTTTACCTGTCAAATCATTAAATTATTTTAAGATTATATCTAGTGTTGGTTAGCTTAAATAAAAATAACTACTCAAAATCTCTATTAATGGTAACGTAGAAATTGCCAGAAATGTTCTGGTAAGGAGAAAAAAAGTGTCCTTAATGATTTTTAAATCTGAAATAAATTAACAAATAATTAGAAATATTAGATTTATCTAAGCATGTCCAGCACAACAGATTTCATAATAGATCAATTTATAAAAAAATGGTGTGCTATAATAATTTTTGTGAATGACTTCTTTTAAAACCAAAGGCCAGAAAAAATGTAGAAATTAGGGATAGTATGCTCAAAATTCCATAAGAATCTGTGGAAATGCTAAAGTTCTAATTAGAAGGCAGCATGAGAAAAAAAGATTATTTCTCAATGCGTTTGTCTTTCAGAAAATGATTCCTGTTCACTGCAGGGCTTTTGCTTTGCTGAGCATCCCGATTGGGATAACACTGTGCATGTGTCCCCCAAAGGTTCATGTGTCAGAAACTTAGTCCCAAGTGTAGGAATATTAATAGGTGATAGAACCTTTAAGATGTGGGACACAGTAGCATGCAATTTGGTCATTGGGAATGCTGCCCTCAGAAGGGATTAATGTTCTTGTGGTACCTTAGTTAGTTATCTCAAGTGGGTGTTGTAATAACAGAGTAAGCCTATCCCCGGATCGTTTCTGGCTTCCTATCTCACCATGTGATTTCTCTCTCTCTCTCACATACACTCACTCTTATCATGTTGCCTACCATAATGTGAATACAGCCAAGAAGTTAATCCCAGGAGGCCACCCAATCTTGGGCTTTAAGTCTCCCAACTGTGGGTTTAGTAAACCTACTTTCTTCATATATTACCCAGCCTCAAATATTTTGGTATAGCAATAGAAAATGGACTAATGACTATCTTAATGGAAATTATCATGAGCACAGAGAGATAGCAGGAAAAGACAGAAATGAATTATCCTGCCAAGTGTATAATGTAACATGAAACATAAGTTGGGAAAATTCAGGAGGAGAAACAGCTAAAAAAGAAGTAAAGGAAGAAAAATCACATATACCTGTTCTGAAAGTGAGCAAGAATTGAATTTAAAGAATAAAAATGTCTGAACTAAATTTTAAATTATCTATTCCTGTGTGTGTGTGTTTATCAGGGGTAGGAGTTGGGGAGGGAGGAAGATTTGAGAATGTGGTATAAATTTCTTCTTCTGGCTATTCTAAAATATCTTCAATGAAGTTGGCATTTTTTGATAAGGTATTATACAATAGATATCACATGGTGAAAACAGACTATATACAGGGCGAATGAGTATAGGATGGCTGCCTATTGAAAATCAGAAATTATTAAAAATATGAACTCCATATTTTAAAAAAGTATAAATTTACATATCTATTCATGTAGTATTGTATGTGAGTGAGTGTGTGTGTATATGTGTCTCAGGTGAAGAGACAGGTTGAGACTAGAAGTACACACAAAAAATATTTAGAGATATTTTCATTGTGTGGTACGTTCACATGACATTAATTTTTTCTTCAGTTAATTTGCATAATCCAATGTTCTACAGTGAAATATTTTGCTTTTTAAATCAGAAAAATATTCATAAGACTGCTGGAGGCATTGTGTTAATATTATCATAAAAATGCCTTTTTGGCCTCCTTTTATTTCATATAATAGTTCCAACATACATTTCACAACATTTGAAGAACCACAGAATTAAAGGTGCATGGACTTATATCTTGAACATTCTCATCCTTTTCATGTGGTGGAATGCTTAAATAATCTAAGTTCAAAAAATATATTCTTTTGAGAGTTATTGACAAGGAATGGAATTTTTGCTTAATTTTTATTCTACCATTATGGTTAGATTCCAAAAGGACTAGGGCCTTAAGACAGATGTTTGCCTTTGCTGTGGTTAGAAAGTGCACTCTCCAAAGTTTGTGTTGAAACTTATTACCTTTGTAGTGGTATTAAGAGGTGACGCCTTTTGGGAAATTATTAACTCATGAGGAAATACCCTCACGGAGATTTGTGACATTTAAAAGGGCTAGAAGAAACTACCTTAATCTGTTTTTAATCCTCCCATCCCCTGTAGCCATGAGAGGGCACCACGCTTGTCTCCTCTAGAGGATGCAGGAACAGGTGCCATCTTGAATGCAGAGAGCAAGACTTAACAGAAATCAAACTGCCAACAACTTAATCTTGGAGGACTATGAGAAACAACTTCTGTTCTTTATAAATTACTCAGTTTCAGGTATTCTGTAATAATAGCATAAGCAGATTAAAACAGCCTACATCTGGGCCAAATTAACCATTTGAGGACACTCAGGCCTGATGAAACAAAAATAAATATTGAGTAAATAGAATCTCAAAAGTAGCAATTGTCAATTATTAAAACAGTTTTCTGCTGTTGTTGTTGGCAACCTAAGTACATTTGTAAAATAAAAATGGATTATTAGAAAAATATTGACTTCTGGATCTTTTTGACATAACCATGGCAAAATAAAGTGATACATTCAAACTGTAAGCCCAAATAACTTATTGTTGAAATTAACAGATAAAGTAATTCTATCTGATGGCTACAATTTCCAAATATTTACTCTCTACTTGCGTATTCACCTTTGTGGACTGTTAATAGTTTGTGGGTAAGCATGTACTGCAGACCAACTCTAAAGATTATAGTGGAAAGAGTATTTGAAAATGGTTGGGAATTTCTTCTCTTGTTGAATTCATATAAGTGGACTACAAACATACACTACTGTGATTTCTATTTTAAATTGGATGTGGAAGACTCTAGAAGTTGTAGGAAGAACAAGAAAATATAATGGATGGAGAAAGTTTACATCAATATATGTTATAGCAATTAAGGAGTAAAAACAGAATTCTTAAAAAAATAGATTTGTTTATGTTTGCGTTAGCTTAGTTTTATCCTTTCCTTTAAAAAAAAATTGAACACAGATATTTGGGCCAGCATTGTGGCACAATGGGTTAAGTTACAACTTTTGATGCCAGCTGCTATGCTTCCTGTCCAGCTCTCATCTAACGTGCCTGTGAAAGCAGCAGATTATGGCCCAATTTCTTGGCTCCCTTGCCACCAACATGGAAGAACTGGAAGGAATTTCTGCCTCCAGGCTTTAGCCTGGCCAAGCTCTGGCCATTGTGACTAGCTGGGGAGTAAAATAGCCAATGCAGGATCTCTCTGCCTCTCCCTCTCTCTCTACTGCACTAAGTTTAAAATACATAATAAATAAATAAATAAATCTTACCAAAACAATTGTACAATTTACGTTATTATGAGACAAATGTCTTTGTAACTACCAGCCATGTCAAGAAAGAGTTTGCCAACCACACAAATAGTCTCTCCATGTGATCCACCCAAATCACAAACTTTTCATTCTTCTTGTCCAGCACCACTGTTGTCCCAGGATTTGATCGTTTGTTTCTATAAAGAGTGTTTACCACTTTTTTATTGTCCATAGAGGACTAAGTAAAAATGGCCTCGAATTAAGGACTAAGGTATTTCAAGCTGACTCTCTCTCTCTCTTTTTTTAGAAAGCTTTTATTTAATAAATATAAATTTCAAAGGTATGGCTTTTGGAATATAGCAGTTCTTCCTTCGATACCTGCCTTCCCTCCCCAATTTCCGGCCCACTCCCTACTCCCTCTCCCATCCATTCTTCATTAAGATTCATTTTTAATTATCTTTATATACAGAAGATCAACTCTATACTAAGTAAAATTTTCAACAGTTTGCATCCACAGAGACACACAAAGTATAGCTGAAGAGATAGTAGAGGGAATTCTGTACCCTATTAAAGTTAGCACATAATCTGTATGAAAGCAGGGGGAATGGGCTAGAGCTTTCTAGATTTCTTCTAAGTCTAGAATTCCAAGATGTATAATTAAGTTCTCTGTAAAAGAGTAGTTCCAATTTATACATTTGTTCCTTTTGGGTTGTTTGTCATGTTGAGTAGAATAGAGAAAGAAGTCATAATTTTTCCTGTGACTCTCAGGAGTTACCAATTCACCCTGTCGAATATATACATCTTGCAAAGGCTTCTAGTGTTTCTTTTAAAACATGTCAACCAAACAAAATTTTCTCAGTGCTACAGCATGGACTCAGGAGAGCTGATAGAAATAAATAAATAAGCTGAGTAGCTCTAGAGGTATATGTAATATTATAACAAGAGAAGTGAGAAAGTGAAAATAAACTTGGTTTTGCAGAAAGAAAATGTAGTTACTTTGCATTTCACAAAAAGGAGAACCAATTCAATACTGATACTACAATAAAAATCTAAGTATGAAAGTAATACCTCCAGAAAAATTCAGTTGCTTGTTTTGTAAAGAGAAATATCTTTGATTATAATTATTTCTATGCTACCAAGAAATTTGTTCCTGTGATGATGCAGTCTGAAAATTAAAAGTTTATTTATTTATATTTCTGTTGACTTTTTATGACACATCAAGATTTTATGATGCCACATTATATGCGTTAATTGACATTTTCTGCAGAAGTTATGCAATGCCTAGAAAATGGTGCTTTATTTTGTCTGCCACTGTTGAAAAGGTTCATTAACAAACTGGCACATTTCCATAGAAAGCCAAAAATAAAGGCTAACGATCTGATAGTCAGTTGACATGTATATAGTTGTTAAGGGGATTTTTTAGCTTAAAGAAGAGAAGTCTTAAAGCTTAGTGAAATAAGCCAGTACTCAAAAAAAATATATATATACGCTTTCTCTGATATGCAGTAGTTAATGTGGAATACAAAAAATGTATAAGAATGAAACTGACATCTTATGATTTGATTATTGTTTGTAGCTCTTGTATATATTTCTGTGGAACAGTGCTCTTTCTAATTTTTACTTGTTGAACATGATGGTTAGTGGTGTATTTAAGCCTGTGATTATAAAATAAATTGAAAGTATGTTATTGCAAAAATTAAAAGAAAAAAGAAAGCAAAGAGGGGGGACTGAAAGAGGGAAGGAGAGAAGGAGGGAAGTAGGGTTACCTTCTTAGAATTGTACCTATGAAGTTTGTTCTCTTTATGTTAATAAAATTTTGAAAAATATTTGAGATAAGTAAAAGTACTACTCATTTTGAATCCAGAAGGAAGAACTAAATCCAAAGAGTGAAAGTACTTGGGAAACAGATTTTTAGATCAATACAGGGAAGAACAGCAAACGCAATTTACTAAATTAAATGGGCTTTCTCAAGAAGTGGTATTTCCTGATACAAAATAATTTATTGGAGGCTGGCTGAGAATGTTTGCATTTATGAAAGGTTTTATGGAACACTTGGAAAGGGAGAAAAAGAAGATATATCCCTGTTTTAAAAGGGACATTGAGTATGGTGTGGGGGTTCATATACACATTCTAAATTCAAAATATAATATGTTCAACTGGACCACAGATAACTTTTTATGGTGGATTTCAGTTTAGCATTTACTTTTTCCTATTATTTGAGAATGATCAATGTATGATATTTCCAACTTATAATTAATTCTAAAACTTTGACCTACAGAATACATGAGGCTTAATATCAATGCAGTGTCATTTTACTAAAAACTACGGGCACTTTTATTGTTAAACAGAACTCAGAATTCCTCAACTATTAAGATATTAGAAATTAATAATGAGTTTTATTTTACTTGTTTCTGTAATTAGATAATATTTAGTCAAATTTTTTTCAAAAATAATGTATAAAGTAGTAGCAAAATGATTTTAGCAATTAGAAGTTATTTAGAGTAGCAGTAATGAGATATGGCATCAGAGTGACTTTTATCGGGATAAAATAACCTGCATATTGATTGGAATGGTAGTAATGAGAATTTACTCATGCTTATTTCTTGGTTTTGTAAGATGTAACCATTAGTAGAAACTGAGTGAAGAGTACATGGTAATTATCTGCATTATTTTTGGTACATCTGGTGAATCTGTATTTCTAAATAACAATCTTAAAAAGAAAAATGGTAATGAAATACGTCTCCAGGTGCTCACCACCTAACTATATTTCCCTCCAATTCATTGCTTAATCTAGCAGTTCTTGATGGTTTCAGGATCCTCTTACACTCATAAAATTATTGAAGATCCCAAAGAGCTTTTTTCCTGAGTTATATCTATTCATATTTACTATACTGGAATTTAAACTTGAGAAAACTTAAAATATCTGTTCAATCATGGTCTTTGATTTAATTAATAAATTGAAAAAAGGTTATCATTTTTGGAAATCTGGAGTTCTCCAGTAAGCCTGAGAGGAGGTAAAGTTGGAAACTACAATGTTTCATGTTTATGATCTCCTTGTTTGTCCTACAAGCCATTGTTGCAGCAAATATTACCCTCTGTGATACGTATTTTCACTCTGCCCTTTAGCCTTAAAATCTAACATTCCCCAATTCCGAGCCACAAAACAAACACCATCCTTATGGGCAACAGATAGAGGGATTTTTAAAAAGTTTTTTTTTTGTTAAATAATAAGGATAACTTGGATATGACAATAAGGTTAGAGAACAAAACAAAAATAAAATGTCTGTTTTTAAAGATGAGGAATTTCAGAGCTGGTGTTGTGGTGCAGCTGGTTGTTGTCAGCATCCCATATCAGAGCCCCAATACCAGTCCCAGCTGATCTGATTCCAATCCATCTCCCTGCTTATGCACCTGGGAGAACAGCAGATGACCCCCCGCCACCCATGTGTGAGACCTGGATGGGGTTCCTGGCTGTGAACTTTATCTTGGCTCTAGTCCTGGCTCTTGCAGCCATGTGAGGAGTGAACCAGCAGATGTAGGGCTTCTTCCTCAGGCACCCTCCCTTTCAAATAAATAAATCATTTTTAAAAAGTGAACAATTTTGAGAGATCTGATGTACAGTATGGGTTCATTTCCCAAATGTTCCCAACAGCTAGGTCTGGGCAAGGCTTAAGCCAGGAGCTTGGAGATTCTTCCAGGTCTCTCTCTCATGTGGGTAGCAGGTGTCTAAGCACTTGGGCCATCTTCCACAGATTTCCCAGGCACATTAGCAAAGACCTGTATTGGAAGCAGAGCAGCCAGGATTCAAATTAGGGCTCAGATATGGGATGCCAGCATCACTGGCAGTGGTTTAACATTCTGTGCCACTACGTCAGCCTGTAGATGGATTATTTTAGGATAAGAAAAGACATAAAGAAGTTTTTATTATTTGTAATCTGTTAGTAACAAAGACTCAGGCATGCTATGTCTACATAATCTTATAAACTCTGTGCTATTAACAGATAACAAAAAAACTATGCATTTTCATTTCCATTTTTATTTTTAGATATATTTTAATTTTAATTGACAGTTATTTTTAATGTATTTTTTTTTCACAGCACAATTGATCAAAATATTCTTAGACCCCAGATATGCCTAACTTCCCTTTATTAACAACTACAAGAATGGTAAATCTGTTACAGTTGATGAACCTACACTGATACATTCTTATCACAAAGAGTCCATAGTTTAAACTTGGATTCACTCTTGGTACTGTACATTCTAAGGATTTGGAAAAATGTATAACCTGTATCTGTATCCACCAATATGGTATTACACAGAGTAGTTAGACTGCCTTAAAAATCCTTTGTGCCCTTCCTATTTCACCCTTGACCCCCACTAACCTGTGACAATCAGTGATTTTTTACCGTCTCCATGGTTTTGTCTTTTTGGAATGCTGTATATTTGCAATCAGTATGTAACCTTTCTAGATTGATTTATTTCACTTAGTAATATGCATTTAAATTCCCTCCATGGCATTCCATGGCTTGATATATCATTTATTTTTAGCAAGGAATAATATTCAATTGTCATACTGTATCAAAGTTTACTTAATACTTTATCTGCAGAAGTATATCTTGGCTGCTTCCACCCTTTGGAAATTATAAAGCTCCTACAGTCTCTATATATAGGCTTTTGCATTGACATAAATTTTCTGCTCCTTTGAGTCAATACCAAGGTGTGATTTCTGAATCTTATAGTATGAGCATGTTTAGCCTTGTAAGAAGAAGCAAAATAATCTTTTAACATGACTGTACCATTTTACATTACCATCAGCAATGGATGAGAGTTCCTGTTGCTCCATATCCTCTCCAATAAATGTTGCTAGTGTTCTGGACTTAATGCCTTCTAGAAGATGTGAGGGGATATCTGATAATTGTTTTAATTTATATCTTTCTGATTACATATGATGTGGGGCATATCTTCAGATGCTTATTGTGATCTGTATATCTTCTTTACTGATGTATTTGACCACTTTTTAAAAATAATTGTTTTCTTATTGTTGAGATTTAAAAAAAAATGAGGTGGGGAGAGAGTGAGAAATGATCTGCCATTATCTGATTTATTATCCAAATGTCACTGGACATATCCAAATCTGAGAGCCAGAAATTCTAGGCTCGCTTGTGTTGACAGAGGCCCAAAACCACTTGAGCTATTACCTGATATCTACTGGGGTGCATATTATCAGGAGCAGAGCTAGGACATGAGTCTGGGCACTCTGATATGACTTGTAGGTATCCCAACCAGTAGGCCAATCACCTGACCATTATTGTTGAATTTTTTTAAAGATTTATTTATTTATTTGAAAGTCAGAGTTGCACAGAGAGACAGAAGGAGAGGCAAAGAGAGAGAGAGGTCTTACATCTGCTGGTTCACTTCCCAATTGGCCACAATGGCCAGAGCTGGGCTGATCAGAACCCAGGAGCCAGAAGCTTCCTCTGGGTTGCCCATGCAGGTGCAGGGGTCCAAGGACCTGGGCCATTTTCTACTGCTTTCACAGGCAGAGAGATGGATCAGAAGTGGAGCAGCTGGGACTTGAACTAGTGCCTATATAGGATGCTGGTACTGCAGGTGGCGGCTTTACCCGCTATGCCACCGCACTGGCCCCATATTGTTAAGTTTTAATAATTCTTTCACTAAGGTACTTCATAAAGTCCACACAAACTTGAATTAAAAGGTAAATTTATTTTACATAAAACATGTTTGAAATGCACAGTTTTTTTTTTTACAATATACAATATGCATTTTCCATAAACTTTTTGAAGATCCTCTGTGTACACAGATTTTAAATTTTTCACATCATTTTCATGAACTTTTGGAAGTATTCTCACATATTTTGCCTAGCAGTCCTTTATCAAATCTGCATTTTGCTAATATTTTCTCCTAGTCTGTGGTTTTCCCATTTGACTATGTCTTTTGCAGAGCATAAAGTTCTAATTTTAATGAAGTCTAGTTTATTAATTCTCCTTTCAGAGATCATGCCTTTTTTATAATATCTAGAAAGTCATTGCCAAACTCAAAGTCATCTACATTTTCTCTCATGTTATCTTCTCAGTTTTATAGTTTTCTTTTCATATTTATGTCTGTGACCCATTCTGAATTAGTTATTGTGAAGGCTGTAAGATCTGTGTCCAAATTTATTTTTTACATATGAATGTCAAGTTGTTCAACACCATTTGTTCAAAAGATGGTCTTTTCTCCACCGTATTAACTTCCTTCTTTTCAAAGCTAAGTTGTCTATAGTGATGTTTGAAATTTAAAACTTTATCACACAATGCCATTTACATTATCATACCCCAAGTGGAAATATTTGGTCTAAATCTAACAAAGTAGGTACAAGAACTATATGAGGAAACTATACAACACTAATGAAAGAAATAAAAGAGTCAAATAATGGAAAAATATTTCATGTTTACAGATTGGAAGACTTAGTATTGTTAAGATGTCAGTTCTTCCAATTTGATCTATAAATTCAATGTAATTTTGGAAAAAATAGTTATTTTGTGGATATGAACCAAGTGATTTTAAGGTTTATATATAGAATCAAAAGATACAGAACAGATCAAACAATACTGAAGGAGAATAAAGTTTGACAACGTAAACAGCCTGAGTTAAAGATTTATTATAATCTACAGTAATCAATGCAGTGTGATATTGCTGAATGAACAGACTAATAGACCAGAGAAAACAGAGGATAAAGTCAAGAAATAGGCTTGCACATATCGAGGTAATAGCTCTATGGTTAACTTTTAAATGAATTGCTAAACTCTTTTCTAAATTAACTTGAGCATTTTACATTTCCACCAGAAGTGTGCTAGAGTTTCAGTTTGTCCATACAGTAGGTGTTGTCAGTATTTTTAAACTCAGGTACACTAGTGAATACTTAGTGTAATATAGTATTATACCCAACAGTGCATTGGCATTTGTAGTCCTAAGCTATTATTAGTGTTTAATACATGAAGGTGAGGGAAAGAAAGGAAGATCTTGAGTAGATCAGAGCATTCTTCAGTTAATGAATTTACTTCTTTCTATTTTTTTCCATAGAAGAAAATATCACAAAACTTTGCAATAATCTTGAGGGATATTACTCTGACAAGTCATATTAGTTCAATATGTCTTTACTATTAATTGTATAATTCAATGTAATCTTGACTAAATCTCAGATTGAAAAATACTGGACCCTTGAGATTATTTTGTGTTTTTAGATTCAAAATTTAGATTAGAAAATGTATGTAACTTTTTTTTTACTAGAAGTTTCATATCAAATATTTGGAACACTAACCTGCACAACATGAAAAGCAGTAGGGAGAGAACAAAACCACTTAAAATATTGGCTAAGGAAATACATTTTGGTAAATTAGAATTTTCTGCAAAATGCATTACAGGTAGTGATTTCTTGTTATTGGAATTCATTAAAACACACATATTTAAAATTCTCTTAATGAGAAATGTGGAAAGCCTTTATTTTAGAGTATTTTCAACAGATTATTTAAAATATATATTTATATTTATGTATCTATTCATCAAGATTAGACTGAAAGATCTCCAATATCTACACTTCTTTGCCAAAAAAAAAAAAAGAAAGAAAGAAAGAAAGAAAAAGTAATGTGTCTGAGAGCGGCAAGATGGTAGAATAGGAAGGTAGCACACTACTACAGAACGTGCCTGTGACTATAGACTTGTAGTTCAGGCCACCGAAGATTAGAGATGGGACACGGGCACTCCCTTCACTTGCATCCTCTGGTCTGCTTTAACACAAACCAGGAAGAAAAGAAAGCTAGGCATCAGAAGCAATGGGTGGCAGGCCTATTAATGGCTGATCTGTACAGTGATCTGCCCTCAAGGAGACCCAACAGGCCAGTCCACTGCAGTGGCTTTCAATGTGGTAAGCCTGGGCTTCAGCAGAAGTCAGCTTGTGAGGAGCCCTGGCAGCTCTGCCAAGAGTTGGATCACTGGAAATGGACCTGCCCTGGAGTCGAAGGATGCCCAGGTCAGAGCCACAGATCTTATTGGCTCTAAGCTGAAAAGCCCTTCACTCAGCCCAACTTCCAAAGTGACCACTGCAGCTGAGGGTATGGTCAAGTAGGGTCAGCAACATTGCAGGCAGAACTGTAAATTTCTTCTTAGAGATGCCACCTGCCTTTACCTGGCCAGCTCTCCTCCCAGGCCAGCCAAGTAATGAAAGTCAACAGAGTGCCTTCCCCTAGGAGGTTCACACCTCCCTTAGGATATACCCCATGGGAAGAGATAGATAGGTCTGGGCCTCTTAACTTACAAGGCCTAAAGCCCACCAGATTATTATCAAGCCCCTTCTATCAGGTTCTATTTGCCTCTCAATCAGAAAACTTAATTGTAGCTTAGACTGCACCTTTCTTAGCTCCTCTAATAATGACTCTGTCCTTTGTTCTAGACCCTGTCTAGCACACTTGGGCCTCATTCCTTTGTAATCATAACCTCTACTCTACCACCAATGGCTCTACTCCCAACCTGTGTGTACTGATGGTCCTCTTCCCCACTTAATGCTGTATAATTGTTCAGACCTGGTTAACGCCACTCTTAGGAACATTGGTTACTATCCTCACCCTGTCTTTTATGACCTTGTCTAAATATGATCAGAGTCGGCAAACTTGGAAGGCTTCCATAGCCTTGGCAACTCATGACGACAGCCTAGGGTGGTTACTGGCGCCATAAACTAGAGTGTCAATTTGTTGGGTCAACAACAGAAGCCACTGTGCACTTGCTCCTCATGTGGGATCTCTGTCCTTAATGTGCTGTACATTTTGATTTAATGCTATAACTAGTACTCAAACAGTATGTTTCACTTTGTGTTTCTATGTGGGTGCAAACTGTTGAAAGCTTTATACTAAATTGATCTTCTGTATATAAAGATAATTGAAAATGAATCTTGATGCAAATGGAAGGGGAGAGGGAGCGGGAGAGGGGAGGGTTGCGGGTGGGAGGGAAGTTATGGGAGGGGGAAGCCATTGTAATCCATAAGGTGTACACTGGAAATTTATATTCATTAAATAAAAGCTAAAAAAAAAAGAAAAAGTAATGTGTCTAACCTTCTATAATGTGAGTTCTTAAAGAAATGGGAATTCTAGTCATAAGGAGCATAATCTAGGTTTAGAGATATTAGGATACCTGAGGGCCATGCCTCTCATTAGTTTCTAATGTAACAGCAATCTAACACTAAATGGTCTGGAAGCTCAAAGAGTGACACATACATTCATTTTTTATATAACAAATAAATATATCACTCTATCCAATTAAAAGGAATATATGATGCCTTGTAGTGCCAGATTCTTCCCTTAAGTGTCCCTTGTAATTTTTTGAGGTCTAATTTTGGCTCATTTTATACAAATGGCAATATTTAAGTCAATGAATGTTCCAGAAGTAAAAATATTAAAAGTGCACTGTAAAATTCTGTTGATCTAATTTTTTCCCATCTTTTCAGAATAGAATGATGTGTTCCAAGGGGCATGAAAGAAAGTATCCCCACATCCTAAACAGATATATCCCAGCTCTTTAAGCCTTGGCATTTTTGTAAAGCAGGAACACAAATAGAGGATCACTCTTCTTCCAATAAGCGTGTTCAATGCTAATCTGAGTAGTTCTCATATAAGCATCTTGGAAATTATCATATCACCACTGGAATAGGTTTAGAAAATACATATGGCTTTCAAAGGCCGTGTAATTAGCAGGATTCCATTCCTTTTCATATATCCTCCAAATAATATTTCTTTCAAATCTGTGCTGGTCAAGAAATGATGTATGGGAATCACTCACTAAGCATACACCACAAAATTTTAGTTAGAATCTTCTAGATGAGAACATCAACCCAAGAGCATTCATAGACATAGACTCTGGACAATAGGAAAACATTGAGAACAGTGTAGAAATGGGCAAATTAAAAAGGTGATATAGAACATATGCCAATGGTTAGCATCTAACTCCCAAATTTTTGATGCTTATATATTTGTGAAGAAGTGCATAGAAAGAGGTGTTTCCCTACTTTGTGAGCTGAAATGCAGATTGCAGAGACAACAGAAAATTGCATCCCTATGACTAGTGAAAGATGCAAGGGTAGAATCCTTGCCATTTATTTGTCAATTTGTGCCTTCACAGTTAGTCTGATTATTTTTGGAACTAAGGAGACTGTAGGCATGTGGGTCACTTGAGTGATAATATTCACATTAGAAGCATTTTGGCTTTAGTTTATAGCCTCTACATGTGCATCAGTAAATAAAAAAGTGTAAGTGAAAAGCATCATAACCTGAATACTGCTGATCAAAATTACACTGGTTTACATGGTTTACATTTCGTTTTCTTTTCCACGATGGGCATACCTGGGTGACCTCCAGGAAGAGCTCCAGGTAGTATACAATAGAGCAATCTACTTAAAGAGCAATATGAGCCATAGAGATCAGAGCACACCTGTATCTCATTTACTCCATTGACTTTAACACAATGCGCAGCCTATTATGGAAGACTTGCTATATGTACAGCATAATTCTAGACATGGAGATGCAGACAATAATCACTGAAATATATTCTTTGTTCCTACAGAAATTTTTTTTTATTAAATTGAAGGCTTCGGATTCCCTTAAAATGTCTTTTTCCTGAGATTGTCCCCGCTTTGGGTCTTGTATTCAAACAGAACTATTCACCGAACTGTTTCAGTTATCCCTTCACTCATTCTAAACCATTTTACTCATTCTAAGTCATTTTGCAGCACTCACCTTGTTCCAGGGGCTATTTGTTGGAGATAACGAGATGAATGCATTGTAGTCACTGTCCTAATGGAGCTCCAAATCTATAAGGGGCAGAAAGATAATATTAAATGTAACCTTATTGCAATGCGTTAATTTAACACATTATATGTGTAAATATTTGCCTGCACCTTTGAGCATAGAATATGCTATCTATGATATCTTGAGGGCCTCATAAGTAAATTAGTTAGATCATTTCAAAGTGAACATCATTTAATTCTTATAGGACTAAATCCTGAATGAAAAAGAAAACTATCATAGAGTGATTAAAAAAATACCTATCATCTATGAAGTTGCAGCTGCTGGGCTAGGCCAGGGTCCAGTGAGGCTATGACTTCCGGCTGAAATTGGAGCTTGCAGCTCCAGTAAGCATCACTTTGAAAACCACTGGTTTACGCCAGCCACCTCCAAGGTTCTGTTAGCTGCCTGGCCTCACCGGAACTCTGCGCCAGGGGCCCTAGCCTGGACCCAACCTCCTAGCGGGTTGGCCGGGGCCTGGTGGTTTATACCTGTCAGCTGGCCTTCAGACATTGGGGTCTTTCACATAAAAGTCCAGCTTCCCGGCTTCTCCTGAAAAACAACCGCCCGACCACACCGGCTCTCCAGTGGCCCTGTCCCCTGAGGAAGCAAGCCTTTCTGGTCACCGAGGGCCCACTCGGCCTTTCTCCTCACCTAAATTGGCCCCCTCACCTCTGTAGGATATGCCCGCAATTCCCGCGAGGCTGTGAGCCCCAAGCCCGGAGCCCAGGGAGGCTGTACCCCGCCAGGAAGAAGGTACGGCCTGAATACTGAGGTGGGTACCAAGTGAGCGGCCAAGGGCTGGGATTGGAGTCAGGAAGATTTTTGCAAAGGACGGGGCCATAAGCCCGTGGCGTAGCCTCTGTGGGGTGGGAGGGAACCTGTTGTGCCGGCTGTGACTGGTTGACTCCCCAGAAAACCGAATTGGAAGTCGTCCCTGGGGCCTGCAGAGCTACCTCCAGGCCAGCAGAGGGCGCCGAGCAGGTTGCTTCCTGCTGCTTGCCCCTGTGAAGCCGCCTACTCTTGTTCCAAACGCGCTTGCTAGCGCTTCAAGTTCAGGGAATCTGAAAACCTCCAAAGGAGAAAAAAGCCTCAGACGTGCGAAGTGTGGTTGCTGTCCCCAGCTCTGCCTCTTAGCAGCTGCATGAAGAGGTATGGGGAATGATTTTGCCCCGCCCCACCCTGGGCTGTGAGTGAAAGGAGGCTCCTGCAGACTGGGCTACTGGGCCAGGTAGGTCATGTGAATGAGCGAAGGAGGCCCACGCATGGAGCGACCCGCTTCCCTTTGACGTTCCTGCTGTTAGTTGCGCTGATGAGAGAAGTGTTTGCACAATCTAAGGGATGCTGGCAACTCGCCTGAGTGCAACAGAGTGTGGAGGGGACTGTGGCAAGGCCCAGCTCCCATCTGCAGGTGGTAGCTGCCATTCAGTCGCAGCTGATAATTATAATAAGGGAATTTCCGGAGAAGCCAGCTATGTGGATTTTTAGGGGAGATATCCTGATTTTTCAGTTCTTGGCAATGAGTTAAAAAATCAAGCCAAACAAAAGGCATTTTTGCCCAGCGATGGCTCTGTGCCACTGTGGTTTTCTAGGAGGACAATCGCCTACAAGGGCCCTGGTTGTGCTGCCGTTCAGGGACACTGGGAGCTGCCATGGGGGGTGGGGTGGGAGGGTGTGGGGCCTGTACCTAATAGTGTGCCTCCTTGGTGCAGGAGAGATGGTGTCTGTCAGGCTTTGGCTATGGGTGGCTTGTGTACCTACACCAGACGCAGCTCAGTCTGGTGAAAAAAATCTACTTTATTTAGAATTAGTCCAGATAAAGTCATGCTAAGTGAAATGATTCAGACACAGAAAAACAAATACTACTTGTTTTCTCTTATATTTAGAGATCTTTCTTGAATTAGAGCTCTTAGATAATGATATGCCCCTTTCTTCATTTTTAAGTCTTTTTCATGAATCCTAATTTTCTGTTATATTAGTATATCCACTTACATATTCAAAATGGTATACATGTGTATGATTATGACATATGAAACAAATAAGAAAATGTTAAAATTCTTTAATCTATGTGTGCTCATTGAACTCTTTATACTTTTATTATTTGAAAATTTTTTTTTTGGGACAGGCGGAGTGGACGGTGAGAGAGAGAGAGAAAGGTCTTCCTTTTTGCCGTTGGTTCACCCTCCAATGGCCGCCGTGGCTGGTGCGCTGCGGCCGGTGCCGCGCTGATCCGAAGGCAGGAGCCAGGTGCTTCTCCTGGTCTCCCATGGGGGTGCAGGGCCCAAGGACTTGGGCCATCCTCCACTGCCCTTCTGGGCCATAGCAGAGAGCTGGCCTGGAAGAGGGGCAATTGGGACAGAATCCGGTGCCCCGACCGGGACTAGAACCCGGTGTGCCGGCGCCACAAAGCGGAGGATTAGCCTGTTGAGCCATGGCGCCAGCCTATTATTTGAAATATTTTAAAAGAAAAAGAAAAAAAATTCTTGCAGTCACTCTCTATAACCACATCTAATGTTGGTTGCAAGACGTCTTATGTTTAATAACCCCAAAACACAGTTTTTATGTATCTAGAATATCAATAACATAACCATTCAGTAAAATTGTTTTACTGTTTATAATTCCCACTGAAGAGCATGAGTTTTGCCATAGATGTGTCTTTTCCTCAAACAACTGAAAGGCAGACATAGCCTTAGTATATCATGGTCCCTGTTAGAATAATATATTTGTAATTTTGAAATATTTAAAACATATACAGCATACAATATCTTACTGAACAATATTAACAAGGGGGAAATCATCACAGTTTTGTTTTCTCTCATACTGTTTCCCTCAGAGTCAACTAATCTCTATTTCTTCAGATGATCTCCTAGCTTACCTGATGAATTTCAGGTTTTAACAAAATGTTACCAATATATAGTAGGAAGTAGTTTCTAATATGAATAAAAAGTCTAAATCTCACATGTGAACTGAACTCTATTCATCCACAGATTTTTGTCCTGAATCAGGTTCAGAAACTTTATGTGAAAAGAGAGAACAACTTGTGTTTCATCTTTCTGCTCCATTTCTTTACTTGATCTATTACTTCTGTTTTCCTCCAGGTTCAGGGTGGGGTGAAAGGAGAGATGGTAGGGTTTAGAAAAGTAATACCTGAGTTAATGTATGTTACTTCTCCCTAACCCACAGTTTCATTTTCTATGATTTCAGTACTCTGCAGTCTACTGTGATCTGAAAACATTACATAATGGATAATTCCAGAAATGACCATTTTACAAGTTTTAAATTCTGCACTGCACTGTGTGGTAGGATGAAAATTTGTAGCATTCTGGTCCATCTCAACCATGGTGTGAATCATACCTTTGCTCAGTGTATCCTAACTGTATACCCTACTCACTCATTAGTCTCCGTCACTTAATACCCATCTAGGTTACGTCATCATATCATAGTGCTTGTGTTCAAGGAACCTTTATTTTACTTAATAATGGCCCTAAAGTGCAAGAGTAGCATTGCTGGTAATTTGAATGTGCCAAATAGAAGATATAAGCTTATTTTAAGTGAAAGGATGAAAGTTCTCAATTTAATAAAGAAAAAAAAATTGTATGTTAAATATGCTGAGATTTACATTACAACATGTGGAGTCTTAAAGAAATTCATGGAAAATGTGTATTATAATAATATCAATATTCAAGTTTTTCCACTAAAATTTATCTTTTAAATTTCATTTTCCACCAACATTGAATTATCCTCATAAAACATTGTGAGAGACAGAGAGAGAGAGAGAGCGAGCATTCACATAACATTAAAGTATATCCTCATAGGGGCCAGCGTTGTGGTGCAGCAAGTTAAGCTGCTGCCCGTGACGCCACCATCTGTATGAGCACTGGTTCAAGTCCCAGCAGTTTCACTCTGATCCAGCTCCCTGGTAATGAGCCTGTGAAAACAGTAGATAATGACCCAAGTGTCTTGAGTTTGATTCTAGATCTGTCTACTGACTCCACCTTCCCACTAATACACACCTTGGGAGGCATTGGTGATAGCTCAAGTCATTGGGTTCCTGTCATCTATGTGGGAGACTTAGATTGCGTTCCTGGCTCCTGGCTTTGGCCCCTGCCCAGTGCCAGCCATGACAGGAATTTGAGGAGTAAACTAGCAGATGGGAGTGTTCTCTCCCCCCTCCTTCCCTTTGATCTCTTTCTCTCCCTCTCTCTGTAACTCTGATTTTCAAATGCATAATAAAACACTGAAGAAATCAGAAGTCGGTTGGTTGGTTGGTTGGTTGTATAGAAGATCCAATTTTTAAAACTCAAGGAAAATAACAGAATTTAGGGAGATGGATAGAAATGTAGGAAATCATTTCAGTGAAATGGAATAATTTGGTCACAGGGAGTATATCAGTTTATGCCAGATTTTACTAATATAAAGGTATGTCAAAATATGTACATTTGAGGGGAGATTACACATTACTTTTATTTATTTTATTTCCAGTAAAATTTCTTCACAGCAAACATTTTAAAATTATTGTTATTTATAAAAAGGGAACACATCTCATGCATTTCATATATACAATTTTAAGAACATAATGATACTTTCCAATCCTCCCTCCCTCCTTCTCTCCCTCCCTTTTTTCTTTTAATTTGTACAATGACATATTTTCAATTTACTTTATAATTACAAGGTTAACTCTCCAATGAATTAATAATTCAACAAGTAGTAAGTAGAAAAACCACTGTTCCTGAAGAGTATAGACAAGGGCTATAAGCAATAATTAATCTCAAAATGTCAATTTTGCTCATATACATTATATTTTTGTACTCTGCATATTAGTTACCACAAGTCAGGGAAAATATATGATATTTGTCTTTTTGGAACTGACTTATTTCACTAAGAATAATGATCTCTAGTTGCATCTATTTTTTTGGAAAAGTCAGGATTTCATTCTTTTTTTATGGATGAGAAGTATTGCATCGTGTGTGTGTGTGTGTGTGTGTCCTATGATTTCTTTATACAGTCATTAATTGATGGACATCTGGTTGATTCCATATGTTGCTATCATGAGATGAGCTGCTATAAACATAGGGGTACAGATGATTCTTTCATGTGATGATTTTGTTTCATATGGGTAAATTCCCAGGAGTGGGATGGCTGAATCATATGGTAGATCATATGGTATTTTCAGGTTTATGAGATATCTCCATACTGTCTTCCACACTGGCTGTACTAGTTTACATTCCCACCAACAGTGGATTAGGGTACCTTTTTTATTTAAATATTTATTTATTTATTTGAAAGGCAAAGTTGCAGAGAGAGAGAGAGAGAGAGAGAGAGAGATCTTCAATCTGCTTGTTCACCCCCCAAATGACCTTAATGGCCAGAGCAGGGCTGATCCGAAGCCAGGAATGAGGAGCTTCTTCTGGGTCTCCCCTGTGGATGCAAGGACCCAATGACTTGGACCATCTTCTACTGCTTTCCAAAGCCATAGCAGAAAGCTGGATCAGAAGTGAAACAGCTGGGATTTGAACTGGCACCCACATGGGATACCAGCACTGAAGACAGTGGTTTTACCCACTATGCCACTGCACCAGTCAGTAGGGTACATTTTCACCCACATCCTTGATGGTGTTCATTGTTTGTTGATATCTGTATGACAGCCATTCTTACTGGGGTGAGGTGAAACCTCATTGAGTCTTGATTTGCATTTCCCTGATGGCTGGTGATCCTGAGCATCTTTTCTTGTGTCTGTTGGCCATTTATATTTCATCCTTTGAAAAACGCCTGTTCAAGTCCTTATTTCTTAGCCTGTTTCTTAACTGGATTTCTTGTTTTGCTGTTCTTTAGTTTCTTGAGCTCCTTATACACTATGGATATTAATCCTTTAACATATTCATAGTTTGCAAATATTCTCTCCCATTCGGTCAGTTGCCTCTTTGTCGAGGATTTCCTTTGCTATGTAGAAGCTTCTTAGATTGATGTAATCCCATTTGACTATTTTTGCCTTTATTGCCTGTGCTCTTGGGTCTTATTCAAGAAGTCTTTGCCTATTCCAATATATTGCTGTGTATCCTTAATGTTCTCCTGTAGTAATTTGATGGTATCAGATCTTAGATTTAGATCCTTGATCTATTGTGCATTGTTTTTTTGTATACAGTGTTAGCTAGGGGTCTTGTTTCATACTTTGGATGTAGAGATCCCATTTTCTGAACACTTGTTGTTTAAGAAACTATCCTTTCTCTAGGGTGTGATTGTAGTTCATTTGTCAAAGATTAATTATAGATTCATAAATTAATTTGTGAGGTCTCTAGCCTGTTCCATTCGTTGACATGTCTATTCTTGTGCCAATACCAGGCTGTTTTGATTATAACTGCTCTGTGATCTGTCTTGAAATCAAGTATTGTGATACCTCCAACTTTATTTTTATTGTTTAGGATTATCTTAGCTATTTGAGTTCTCTTGTGATTCCTTATGAATTTTAGGGCCATTTTTTTCCAGATTTGAGAAGATGTGTTCGGTATTTTGATTGGGATCTCTTTGTATATGTGAATTGCTTTGAGTAGTATGGACATTTTGATGATACTAATTCTTCTAATCCATGGACATGGATGATTTTTCCATTTTCTGTGTGTCTTTTTCTATTTCTTTCTTTAATGTTTTGTAATTTTCATTGTTTATATCTTTCACATCATTGAGAATTTCTTATCTGAAATTCTAGAACTTTTAATTTTCACACTGCAAATGTAGTTCTCCACTAAATGATACTATGTTGGAAATGACATGAAAAGGATTGGTTTAGGAATAATCATCAAAGGCGATGTAAAGGTAAGATGGGAGGAAGGAATTTTATAGACTATAAGTAGGAAGACCGGATAAAGAACATTAGAAAACTCAGTCCTATGAAGGACTCAAATCAGGGGTTTTTAACAGAAGCAATGCAAAACAAGGAGTAGATATAAGAGGAAAATTTAAGCATCAATATTTGGAAACTGATTTTCTATGAAAGGAATTAGGATAATAGACTTTAAATCCAGGTTTATCATTGGCTTCTGTGTAGAAGGAAAGGAAACAAGTTTTTGGAAAGAAACTATCTCCTCATTTGGTTGTGAGCACAGGGAGACAATGAATAGAAAGCACAAGAGATGAGATAATTGTACCATCTTCCATCTTTTTGAAATCATTGAGTATGAAAATTCTTAGAAATTAATAAAGTAGGCCACAAAAATGAGGCTGAGGAACCCACTGACTGCCACTGAAGCCTTTCTGCTCCAGAAAAGCAAGATTTTCTACCTAATTACATTCTTCTTCATGGGCCTTTAGTCCCATTTCTGATTAGGTTTCCTTTATAACTGGAGGTAAAAGAATATATTAAATCTTAATTTAACCTCTAGTTTCAGACTGAATGAATTTGAATCCAGGCTCTGATAGTAGTATGAGCTTAGAAAAAGTTACTTTTCTATTCCTGAAGTTTTTCATCTTTAAAATTGATATAATAATTGGTTCTTCATAGAGTCACTATGAAAATGAAATGTGCTAATGCATGCAGTGTGCTTATCACAGGTCCTGGCATAATTTATGTTCTCAATTAGTGTTCATGTTTGACTGTTTTGACTTCTTATCATGCCTAGCGTAGTGTAAAATCCACCAATAAATGCTTTCTAAAGTGCTTTTGAACTGATTTACTAAATATAAATTAAATTTCTTTAGAGTTACTTTTTTATTTTTCATTTTAATTTTTAACAGAATCAATATGATTTGTAGATACATCTAAAAATATAATAATATTCCTTACCCCCTCCCACCTTTCTTGCTTCTGACTTTCTTTTTGTATTTTATTTTTGGCTTTTGAGATAACATATTTACTTTTTAAAATTAATAATATGTAACCCTTTTTTCTCATTTGTCTATTGTATTGATGCTTCATCCACCCAACAATCAACATGTGGATATTATAATATAGCCACAACTGATGACATTGTTCCATTTTATTCAGGCACTCGCAGCATGTAAGCACAGTCATAATCTCTTAAGACTAAAGTCATGTTTTATTCCTTTTGTGACATCATATAAAATAGAAAAAAGGAAAGCTTTTTACTGTAAACTAGAGTTGTTTTTGTGAGCAGTTTAGTTTAGATGCAGGAGAAACAAGAAAAATAGATATTTGAGAGATTATAAAAAGTAGATCTTTATCACAATATTTCTTAAGAGTTCTTTGTTAAAAATTAAATAATAAATGCCATGCTGTACAAATCTCCATTACAGGGCCAGAATCGTGGCTTAATGGGTTAGGCTGCCACCTGTGATGCTAGCATCCCATATGGGTGTCGGGTTTGGGTCCTGGCTGCTCCATTTCTAATCCAGCTCCCTGCTAATGTACCTGAGAAAAGCAGTGGAAGATGGCCCATGCCCTTGGGTCCCTATACCCACATGGGAGACCTGGAGGAGTCTTCTGGCTTCCAGCTTTGGCCTGTACCAGTGCTGGCCATTGTGACCATTTGGAGAGTGAGCCAACAGATGAAACATCTCTCTCTCCCCTTCTCTCTCTATAACTCTGCCTTTCAAATAAATAAATCTTTAAAAAATCCATTACATCAGATGAATTAATCAGAAAATTTCATGAGGAATAACAACATCAATAAAATTTATAGAATGGAGCAAGGTTGACTTTGCTATTTGGAAACTAATGCCATCATTGAAAATAAAACACTGTAAAAAAATGACAAATAGTTGCCTCATATTCTCATTTCCAATGATAGTGTTTAATCAAACACCATACAGTAGTCTTTAATACATTTTTGAAATTCACGATATGCTCCTCTTTCAACCCAGGGGGGAAAAGTCTTTTGTCTCCTTAGCTCACCTTTGCTAAAAAAATCCTTGAAAATTGTGTTGACCCTATTGGGGAACTTGGCTTTTTAAAGAAATCTCTAAGTTCCGGTTTTCACTGAGCTCACACTTTTAGTTCAGAGTACATTTTTCTTGATGATGCACATATTGAGTTAGACTTACATGAAATCAATTAAAGAATCAAGGAAAGCTTCTCCCATATGCTTACACAAAAGTTGACTAATGAGTCACTCTGCTAGTAATCAAAGGACTTTTGGTAGTTTACTACATTCTTTAAGCACCTTCCAATATTCTTGATCCTAAAAAATGCTTTCTTTCACCCCTGATTGCCTTCTTCTATTACTGCTTTGTCTCTCTTCTCTACTTTTCAAACTTTTTGCTGTTATACTTCCTTTTTGTGTTTTATCTTTATGCATCCAACTTTTTCCTCACAGTTCTCTACTCATTCTTGTAGTTTAATTAATCTTTGTAACATTTTATTTTACATTTTTCTGTACAATTAAAATAGAATTTTCATTCTTTCCTAACCTCAGAAGTCATCCCTCTCTCTCTCTCTCTCTCTCTCTCTCTCTCTCTCTCTCTCTCTCTCCCCTGTCCTCTCTTTCCCTCCCTTTGCCCTCCCCCATCTCTGTATCCATATGATTGTGTGGTATTTATACCTTCTATGTAATTTTATAGATTAACTCAATATCTTTTTGCTTATTCATAAAATCTCAAGTTTAAGAATGCCACATAACATTTAACACCTATATAACTATTAGAACAAGATGCTCTCAACAATGGCAACAAAATGATGGACATTCCAACTACTATAGAATGCCCATTTAGCAAGATTTATTCTATAAAAGTAAACTATGCATGCCACAATCAAATTTTTAACATGATTTTTTTTAAAAAAGAAGTTCATCTGGGGCCAATATTGTGGCACTCTAGGTTAAACTACCACTTATGACTCCAGCATCCAATATTGGAGAAGCTATTCAAGTCCTGGCTGTACTGCTTCCAATCCAGCTGCATGCTAATGTGCCTGGGAAAGCAATGGAAGATGAACCAAATACTTGGGCCCCTACCACCCACATGGAAGATCAGGATGGAGTTCTTAGCTGCTGCCTTGGGCCTAACCCAGTCCCAGCTATTACAGCAATTTGGAGAGTGAACTGGTAGATGGAAGTCTCTCTACCTCTTCATCTCTCTTTGTTGATTTACCTTATAAATAAATATATGTTAAATAATAAATAAATCTTTAAATAATTAAATCTTAATTAAATAAGTAAAATCACTATGACTTAAAAGAAGTAAATTCATCTGAAATCATCTAATGAAAAGAGAGACAAATTTCCAATAGAATCTGAAAAGTTAATTTCTGGATTTTCCTAAACTGTCATCATTTACTTTATGAGTAGATATTGAAGATAATCTCTACCTTCAAATATATAGCAGCCTTGTTTTGTACTTACTGCCATTTGAAAGACTCACAGCACTCTCAAACTTAAAACATCTGAAATTAAGCAACCTAAATGTCCACCAATGGATAAATGGATAAATAAAATGTAGTATATCATATAATGGTGTATTAGTCAATCATAAAAAGAAGAAGACTCCTGTCATGTGGTACAGCATGAATTAAGTTTGAACACATTATGCTAAGTGAAATAAGCAGTTACGAAAAGACAAACACTGTATGATTCCACTTATATGAGGGATCTAAAGGAGTCAAATACATAGAAACAAGTAGAATGCTAGTTACCAAGTGCTGGAGAAATTGAGAAATGGATAGTTGTTAAATGGGTATATTTCTAATTTTGCAGTAGAAATAATTTAAGAAGCTATGTTGAATAACAGGAGTATATTTAACAGTACTGAATTTTACACTTTGAAATAGCTACAATGCTGAATTATATAGATATTGATATATGGATGAAATTAAATTTGTATTCTTCACCTAAAACTACTTTTTTCAGTCTTTCCTGCTCCATATTCCACATCGACTTTTTCTTTTGTTTTCCCTATTTTGCTAGCATGATCCAGGTGAGCACACCATGAAAGCGTGAGCCACACTTGATAAATATTTCCCCTTTCATACTAGTAAGCAGTTCTTCACAGTCCCTGTCCAATCTACCCCTCAAATATTTCTTGACCATGTTAATTTATTTTGAATTCTATTGCTCCAAAATTTATGCAAGTCATGACCATTTCCTGTCTAGGCGCCTACTCTGTCTCCTATCACTGGATTTGGTTCCCCTCCAACACATGTTTCTCAAAACATTCAGTATCTTGAAAAGATAAATAAGTTGGAATATGCCATTAAAATTAAAATTATTGTATTGTATTGTAAAATTATTGTAAAATAATTAAAATTCTTGTATGGTTTCCCATTATTCTTTGGATAAAGTTTGTAATCTTTCATATGGCCTTCAGGCAGGACTTCACACAAGACTCATCACTTTTCATTTTTACCCTCCATCTCGACATGGCTGCAGGACTGGTCTCCTTTCATTTCCACCCAAATGTTAATTTTCTTAACCTCAAGTATTTCATTAATATTGTTTCCTCTGTACCAGTATCCTCTTAAAAATAATATGTATCTTTCTGATCTTACCTTGAATATAACTTCTCCAAATTGGCATCATTTAACCACTATGTAATTGTGGTTCAATGGAGCACACTTGTATGTAGGGATATATATATATATATATATATATATATATATATATATATATATAGACAGAGAGAGTAAATGGATGGAACAGTGAAATTCAAAAGACAAAAAAAAAATATCAACAACACTCAGGTGCAGAAGTAGAAGATGCTTTGTATTTTTTTCTAGATAGCAACTCTGTCCTTAATAGTATAAGTTAGCTTTGCTGCATTCAAGTCACATACAAATAGAATAACGCTATATATACTTTTTTGCCTAGACTATGCTTAATATTATGTTTGTGAGATTCAAATATGATGTTATCCTGGTTATTTATTTTAATTGACATAGATTTTTCACTATATGAATAAACCAAAATGAAATAATTCATTCTGCACATAGTGGACATTTGTATTATTTCTAGATTTGTTAATCATGTATAATGCTAATATGAGCATTCTGAACATTGCTGCGTGCTTTATTCTGATTGTTTTTGTTTTCTAAAAACTGTTTATTAATATAAAGAGAATAGATTTTAATGGATTTTATGTATTCTATAGGTGCAATTACAAGAAGACAACTACACTTCCTTCACTCCCCTATTCCTCCAACCCTCTCCCTCCCTCCCACTGCTCTCTCCATCAGTTTTTTCAGACATAATTTTAATCCACTCTATAATCATAGGCTTAATTTGCCAGTAACAATAATATTTTACAAGCAAAATGTAGGAAGACCACATTTCCACAGGAGTATAAATACAGGCTTAATATGACAATCATATCCCAAAGTGACCATTTCATTCCTATACATCTTTTTGTATTCTATATTATCTGCCACATATCAGAGAAAACATATGCTATTTATCTTTTTGAGACTGGCTCATTTCATCAAGCATAATGGTTTCCAGTTGCACGTGCTGTCTGCTTTTTTTGACCAATTGTACAAATTTCTGTTGAGTATTTGCCAAGGAGTGAAATTCTAAGTCCAAGGAATATGTCCTTGTTGTTCTTTAAAAGTGTATGTTTAAATAGCTTTAAGTGTTTTGCTGAACATATAAATATTATATGAGAGCTACAGCTGCTTATCAGATTTACAAAATTTGATATTTATGGCATCTTTTCCTTTACATTTCTGCTGCATATGTAGTTAAATTTTCATTTTCCTTCTGACCAGGGAAATTCTTCACATTTTTGATGTACACACACATCATTAAGATGGGCTTTCTCTGAAGGGAGTCTAAAAATATTTGGCTAATATTTCTATTGAATTTTCTGGATTTCATTTTTTCCTTTCAAAATTGTTCTTTGGTTTTTGTTCCTTGATTTCTTGATTGTTTATATAACCTGGATATAAATAATTTCCTGGGTATATGTATTAAAATATCTCATGACACTATATTATTTGGATTTTCACTCTCTGAATAGTGTATGTTAATAAACAAAACTTCTACATGTACTTTAATTTATATTTTCCATTTTTAGTTAGCACATTTTGTGTGCTAACAATCTTTTGCTTAACTCCTCTGTATGTAGATTCTCTTAAAATTTTATGACAGCTTAGGTGTTTTACCTTTAGATTTAGATTTATAATCCATCTGCAATTTGGATTTGAACAGTAGCCCCCTTATTTGTGGAGAAAATATTCCAAGACCCTCAGTCTATGACTGAAACCACAGATAGTCCAGAACTCTATATACTATGCTTTTTACTATATCCAAATGCCTTTCATAAAGTTTAACTTATAAACTAGAATTGGTAAAAATTAATCACAGTAACCAATAATAAAATAGAATAATTATAATATGTTGTTGTAAAAGTTATGTAAATGTTCTCTCTCAATCCATATATTTTAATGTATTATACTCGTTTTTCTTCTTGTGATGATAAGAGGAAGTGAGGTGAATTATGTAGGAATTGGGACATAGCATTAGACCTCCATTTACCTTCTGATAATATGTCAGAAGTAGGATCACCTGCCTTGAATGATATATAATTGTCAAGCATTCACAATGTCAGTGGTTGGATGTCAGGAGTAGATGATGTTAATGGTTGAGGACCATTGATAGCTGAACATTTTTCTTTTTGGAAAAAGCATTGCAAATAACTCTATATTTGGAAGTTATTGTCTATCTCTTTTGAGTGAAACTGCAGAGGCTGTGGTTCTTTGATGACCACACAGGTGATTCTCATGCTACATTCCACCTGAGCATCATATTCCTGATTTTCTTCTGTGCAGTTCAAAACTTCTGCACAGTTAAAAATTTAAGCAAGTTTTAGTATTGTCCACATCGCTTGTTTTACTTTAGTCCCCCTACTTCAGTAGATGACTCAACAAGTTTAGCCAATACGTCATTTGTTAGTACTTCTTGATATCTTTCAATATTTTATTCTACTTCTTTATAAAGCATGTTGGAAAATTTTTCTTCCACTTTTCTTTCTACACCAGTGACATTCCTAACGTCAATAGTGATGCCCAGGAAGTCTTTAATATCATTTAAAACTTCACTCCATCAGTTTTTCCAATACATACTTGTGATTTATGATTTTCATTCATCCAGTGCAGGTTTGTGGAATGTTACTGTGTCAGCTATAGTGAATGGTTTCCAGTATTGCATTATGTCCAAATTAGGATCTGTATCAGTTGTTGATCAACTATAATACAATTCCAGGTGAGCATAGGTAGCCTGCAAAAGCTGAAAGTTGCCCTGATCGAGGATTTGAAGCATTGAGGTCATATTCAGAAGTGAAAATATGACCTCAACATTTTCATTTTTGTAGTAAACATTCAGAATGAACAGGTGCATTGTCTATTATTAGCAAGACTTTAAATTCCAACTCTTTATCTTCCAAATATGTTTTTGCTTCTGGGATGAAGCATTGGTGAAAGCATTTCATAAACAAGATGTCTGTCACCCACACATGCTGATTATGTTGCCAGAACATGGGCAGATAATTATTGTTTTTGCTTTTGAGAGTGCGTGGGTTCTTCACTCTCTATGCTACACCTGGCTTTATCATATTCCCTTCAGCACTGCCACATAATATCAGAATTAATCTATCCTTCCATACTTTATGCCCTGGTGCTTCCAATGCACTTTTGTGAAGATATGTTATACTGGGCACCATCTTCCAGAACAGCCCAGTTTCACTGTAATTGAAGACTTGCATTGAAAGATATCCTTTCTTCTTAATCAACTTCAATTCTGTAAGAAAATGGCAGCAGGTACGTCATCAGCAAACATAGCCTCTCCAGTAGATTTTCAATTTTTCAGTCCAAACCTATCCCTGAATTTGTGGAACCATTCATTACTTGCAGCAAATGGCTTGGTGTGTTTCCTTTCAGGTAATTCCTTGCTAATGTCTTTGTATACGCTTAGTGATTTCTGGTGTGATGCATTGCCATCAGTCAGAACACATTTCCTATTTATGTCTTCCACCCACAACTTTAATGCCTTTTCCATCTAACGAGGCACTTAATCACAAACTGTGGTTGTAATTTTTCCAGTTTTAGGTAGGACAGCCAAAGTGCCATGAAATTCTTTTTCCTTCTTTACAATTTCATATGTAGAAGATTTATTCTTATCATAGACCTTAGCAACCTCAGCATATGATTTTTTTCCTTATTAAGCCTATAATTTTCACATTTTTACTTTAAGGAAGAACTCCACAATTTTTCTTTGAAGTATTCAAGTGGCCAGTATCACTACTCTTACATTAAGGGGTTACATGTGCTGCAATACCACAGCTATCCATCTGATAACCAAGAGAGCTACTAAGTGACTATTCGGCAGGAATTGTATAACTCATGGATATATTGGCCAAAAGGATGATCCATGTTAAAGACGGAAGTAGTGGGCAGCATAATATTACATCTGCTACTCCAAAAATTCTATAATTTAAAACATAAGAAAATGTTTATTTCTGAAATTTTCTAATATTTTTAGACCAGACCAGAGATGACTGTAGGTAATTTAAATTGTGGAAAGTAAAATCCCAGATAAACTACTGTAAATGGAATATGTTAGCATCAAGATTCCTTTTTCTCCCAAAATATATCCAATTAACTCAGCACAGTTTATTGGGAAGAATATTTTCCCTATACCAGAACAATGTTAATTTCATAAATGAATTGACCGATAAATGTGAAGGTATATTCTTGTATTCTGTATCTCGGCCTTTTACTCTACTTGTAACTCTTAATTCTACAGTTTTTGAAATAAAGCATTATATATATATATATATATATATATATATTCCAAATATGTCCTTCTTAACTAAGATTGCCTTGACTACTCTTGAGGGCTTTTAACACTTTTCTTTTTTTTAACACTTCTTTTCTAAAAATACTGTAATGCTCTATAATAAAAATGGTGGTTCACCTTTTAAAATTCCAATATAGAGTTTATTATAGATTATATTCCAATATAATCCTCATCAGATTAAAGAATTTTATATTCATTCTAACTACATTTTGTCTTATTCTGAGTACTTATTTTTAAAATATTTTTCCATATTTATCAAGATAAAATATAATTTTCTACTTTGAAAAAGTGATCAGGCCAGCATTGTGGTATAGTGGGTAATGCTGCTACCTGTGACACCCACATCCCATATGGGTGCCAGTTTGAGTTCTGGCTGCTCCACTTCCAAACCAGCTCCCTTATAATTCACCTGGGCAAACAATGGAAGATGGCCCAAGTCACTGGGTCCCTTCACTCACATGGGAGACCTGGAGGAGGCTCCTGGATTCTGGCTTCAGACTAGTTCAGCCCTGGCCATTGAAGCCGTTTGAAGAATGAACCAGTAGATGGAGGATCTCTCTCTTGCGCTCTCTCTCTCTCTCTCTACCCCCTCTGTCTTTCAAGTAAATAAAAAAAAAATTAAAAAGTGATCAATTATATTGATTGGAATTGAATCTTCTTTGCACTATTTTTATAAAATTCAATTGGTCATGTTGTATTATCCATTCTATATATCATAAGATTTGATTTGACATTACGCTGTTTAAAAATTTGGCATCTATATTGAAAAATATGTTACCTAGAATATACTTTTCCTCCCAAGTCATACTGCCCAATTAATAAAAATGGGAAATATTCTTTTTTTTTCTTTTTTTTGGGACAAGTTTGTAGGAGATTGGTATAATTTTTTGATAAAAAATGTGCACAATTTGAGGTTGGTATTTTTGTGTGTTTTCTGAAAGTATCTAAATAGCAAGGCCAATTCATTTAATAGACATGAAGTACTCAGGTTTTATCTTTATTATGGGCCAGTAAATTGATTTTTTTCTAGTTGCTTACTCATGCTTTCTAATTGTCAAATTATTAATATAAAATGTTCCAAATATCATCTTATTATCCTTTTCATATTTGTATATTGTACCCCTTCTCATTTCTGGCATTGGTAATTTTTGTTTTCTATATTTTTTTACTTACCTTGCCAGAGTTTCATCAGTTTTATAAATAATATAATGGTCCATTGTTTTATTCATGGTGCATAAGAAAATCTCAGTGGGTTAGTTACAAAAGCAAACTATTTTTTCCCCTCTCCTAGTTTTGTGGTTTTGCTTTATTTCAGTCTGTGTGTCAGCTAGGCTTAGTTCAGTCTGCAAATTGGACTTGGTTCTGCTCCATGTTTCTCCTCATTTTCCCTAAAGTAACAAACATTCTGGGCGTGTTCTACCTGGGTCAGATTACAGAAGTGTTAGTTGGGAGAGGAAGAAAACACATTTTTTTAAGACTTAGTTTTGGAACAGATACAATATTATTTCTACAAACATTCTTTTGGCTGTATCAAGTCATAAGGCCAAGCACAAATTCATGTTTTGGTAAAGCAATCTTTGCCCATAGTGGAAGGCATTATAAAGTTACAAAGCAATAGATACTGCATGTACACTTCTATCAACAGACAAGGAGAACAGCTGGCAATGATAATGCAATTCTTCACATTATTCTAGTCAAATAATTAAATTTTAACTATCATTATTTTTTTCATTGAACATTGTTTTTATTTTATGCATTTGTGTTCTTACATTTCTTAATCTCTTCTACTTTTTAGATGCTAGTGGTTTCTTGTTGTGCTTTTTTTGGAATATAAGGATGCAAGCTTAAATTATTTGATTTATTTATTTAAATTATTTATTAAATTTATTTAAATTATTTGATTTAGCCTGTTGGATCACATATGCACATGAAAGTGATTATTTAATTTTTTCCCATAAATTTTGATGTTTTGCCTATATTAATTAAAAACATTTACTAGTTTTGTGTCCTTTTTAAAGTTTATTTTATTGTTAATTGACACATAATGCACAAATTTGTGATGTACAATGTGATGTTTTCATAAACATATATATTGTGAAACTATAAAATCAAGATAATTACATATTCTTCAGCATATTTGCTTACTGTTTCTTTGTAGTAAGACATTCAAAATCCTTTATTTTAGCTGTTTTGGAATGTATAATATATGATTATTGACTATAATCATTTTATTATGCAAAGTAACACAAGAATTTATTGATCTTATTGTAACTTTGTACATGTTCATCAACATCTGACCTTCTCCCCCTCCCAACCTCTCTAGCCTCTGTTTAAGCATGAGTCTTAACTTCATCTTGAAGAATATCTCTTGATTGACTTTTGAAGATTCCTCAAATAAGTGAAATAATACATTATTTGTTTTTCTGTGCCTGGCTTATCTCATTAAAACCTTTCAGATCTGTCCATTTTATAGTAAAAGGTAAGGTTTCATCCTTTTTATGGGTAAATAATATTCTGTTGTGCACTGATATCACATTTTCTTCATCCATTTATTTGCTGATGGATAATTAGGTTGATTCCAATTCTTAGCTCTTATTGTGAACATTGCTACAACAAATATTTGAATAAACATACCTCAGCATACTGATTTCATTTCCTTTGAGTATATACATAGTAGTGGGATTGTTAGATCACTTGATAGTAAATTTTTAAATTTTTTTAGGAACTTTCATACTATTTTTGTTAATGACTGAATTGATTTACATTACACCATGATCTCTTATATGGAAATCCCTTAAGAGTCTATCAAACATCTGGTAGAGAAAGAAACTGGCATTTGACACAACAGGTTATGTCACTCCTTGCAATGCCTTCATTCCATATCAGAGTGAGATCAAGTGATATTTGTCTTTCTGTGCTCAGATTACTTCATTTAACTAACTACCTCCAGTTCCATCCATGTTGATTCAAATGATAAGAGTTCATCATTTTTATGGCTGAGAAGTATTCCATTGTATACATGCACTATATATGGCAGTACAGATGTCTCTTTAATAGACTTTTTTTAAAGATTTATTTATTTATTTGAAAGAGTTACGCAGAGAGAGGAGAGGCAGAGAGAGAGAGAGAGAGAGAGAGAGAGAGAGAGAGAGATCTTCATCTGATGGTTCACACCCCAGATGGCCTCAACTGCCGGAGCTGTATCGATCTGAAACCAGGAGCCAAGAAGTTCCTCCAGGTCTCCCACGCAGGTGCAGGGGCCCAAGGACCTGGGCCATCTTCTACTGCTATCCCAGGCCACAGCAGAGAGCTGGATCCGAAGTGCAGCAGCAGGGTCTCCAACCAACGCCCATATGGGATGCCGGCACCTCAGACCAGGGCATTAACCCACTGCGCCACAGTGCCAGTCCCTCTTTAATGGACTTATTTCATTTCCTTTGGATATATATCCAGTAGTGAGATTTCTGGATTATATGGTAGTTTTATTATTAGTCTTTTGTAGAACTGTTTCAACAATGGCTGTCCTCATTTTCATTTTCACCAGGTGTGTACAAACATTCCATTTTCTCCATAACCTTGCGACACTTGTAATCTTTTATCTTTTTAATAATAATCTAAAAGGAGTGAGGTGGTTTCACATTGTAGTTTCCTGCATTTTCCTTATGATTAGTGTGGTTGAGCAACTTTTCATGTGCCTGTTGGCCATTTTTTAAAATTTTTTGACTTCTTCTTTATATATTTTTGGTATTAACTCTTTGTCAGATGTGTAGCTGGCAAATGTTTTCTCCAATTCTGCATGTTGTTGCTTCACTCTCATTGCTTCCTAAGATGTGCAGAATCTCTTTATTTTGATGAAATCCCATTTTTATCTATATTTGCTTTGGTTCCTATATGGGTTGGAAAATCCATGCCCAAGGGCTGGAGTTGTGGTACAGCAGCTAAAACCACCACCAATATGGGTGCCAGGTTGAGTCACAAATGCTCTTCTGACCAACCTGCATGCTAATGTATCGGGAAGGCAGCAGAATAAAGCCCAAATATTTGGATACCTGGATGGAGTTCTTGGCTCCTGGGTATTTTTTTTTAATTTAGTAATTATAAATTTCCAAAGTACAGTTTATGGATTGCAATGGCTTCCCCCCCCATAATTTCCCTCCCACTCGCACCCCTCCCATCTCTTGCTCCCTCTCCCATTCCATTCACATCAAGATTCTTTTTCAATTATCTTTATATACAGAAGATTGATTTGCTATATATTAAGTAAAGATTTCATCAATTTGCACCCACACAGAAGCACAAAGTGTAAAATACTGTTTCAGTACTAGTTATAGCATTACTTCACATTGGATAACACATTAAGGACAGATCCCACATGAGAAGTAAGTACACAGTGACTCCTGTTGTTGACTTAACAATTTGATACTCTTGTTTATGGCGTCAGTAATCTCCCTAGGCTCTAGTCATGAGTTGCCAGGGCTATGGAAACCTTTTGAGTTTGCTGACTTCGATATTATTCTGACAGGTCATAGTCAAAGTGGAAGTTATCCTCTCCCTTCAGAGAAAGGTACCTACTTCTTTGGTGGCCCCATTCTTTCCACTGGGATCTCACTCACAGAGATCTTTCATTTAGGTGGTCTTCCTTTTTTTTCCAGAGTGCCTTGGCTTTCCATGCCTAAAATACTCTCATGGACTCTTCAGCCGGATCCGAATGCCTTAAGGGCTGATTCTGAGGCCAGAGTGCTATTTAGGACATCTGCCATTCTATGAGTCTGCTGTGTATCCCACTTCCCATGATGGATAGTTCTCTCCCTTTTTGATTCTATCAGTTAGTATTAGCAGACACTAGTCTTGTTTGTGTGATCCCTTTGAGTCTTAGACCTATCAGTGTGATCAATAGTGAACTGAAATTGATCACTTGGACTAGTGAGATGGCATTGGTACATGCCACCTTGATGGGATTGTATTGGAATTCCCTGGCACATTTCTAACTCCACCATTTGGGGCAAGTCCGATTGAGCATGTCCCAAATTGTACATTTCCTCCCTCTCTGTTTCTCACTCTTATATTTAACAGGGATCACTTTTCAGTTAAAATTTAAACACCTAGGAATACTTGTGTGTTAATTACAGAGTTCAACCAATAGTACTAGAACAAAACAGAGAAAAAATACTAAAAAGGATAAAGTATTACATTGTACATCAACAGTCAGGACAAGAGCTGATCAAGTCACGGTTTCTCATAAAGTCCATTTCAATTCAACAGGTTTCCCCTTTGGTGCTCAGTTAGTTGTCGCTGATCAGGGAGAACATATGATATTTGTCCCTTTGGGACTGGCTTAATTCACTCAGCATAATGTTTTCCAGATTCCTCCATCTTGTTTTGCAAATGACCGGATTTCATTGTTTTTGACTGCTGTATAGTTTTCTATGGAATACATGTCCCATAATTTCTTTATCCAATCTACTGTTGATGGGCATTTGGGTTGGTTCCAGGTCTTAGCTATTGTGAATTGAGCTGCAATAAATATTAATGTACAGACAGCTTTTGTGTTTGCCAATTTAATTTCCTTTGGGTAAATCCCAAGGAGTGGGATGGCTGGGTTATATGGTCGGTTTATATTCAGGTTTCTGAGGAATCTCCAGACTGACTTCCATAGTGGCTTAACCAGTTTGCATTCCCACCAACAGTGGGTTAGTGTCCATTTTCCCCCACATCCTCTCCAGCATCTATTGTTAGTAGATTTCTGAATGTGAGCCATTCTCACCGGGGTGAGGTGAAACCTCATTGTGGTTTTGATTTGCATTTCCCTGATTGCTAGTGATCTTGAATATTTTTTCCTGTGTCTGTTGGCCATTTGGATTTCCTCTATTGAAAAATGTCTGTTTATGTCCTTGACCCGTCTCTTAAGTGGGTTGTTTGTGTTGATGTTGTGGAGTTCCTTCATTTCTTTGTAGATTCTGGTTACCAACCCTTCATCTGTTGCATAGTTTGCAAATATTTTTTCCCATTCTGTCGGTTGCCTCTTCACTTTCCTGACTGTTTCTTTTGAAGTATAGAAACTTCTCAATTTGATGCAATCCCAAATGTTAATTTTTGCTTTGAGAGCCTGTGCTTCTGCGGTCTTTTCCAAGAAGTTTTTGCCTGTACCTATATCTTGCAGGGTTTCTCCAATGCTCTCTAATAATTTGATGGTGTCGGGTCATAGATTTAGGTCTTTAATCCATGTTGAGTGGATTTTTGTGTAAGGTGAAAGGTAGGGGTCTTGCTTCATGATTCTGCATGTGGAAATCCAATTTTCCCAGCACCGTTTATTGAATAGACTGTCCTTACTCCCGGGATTGGTTTTGGATCCTTGATCAAATATAAGTTTGCTGTAGATGTTTGGATTGATTTCTGGTGTTTTCATTCTGTTCCATTGGCCTATCCATCTGTTTCTGTACCAGTACCATGCTGTTTTGTTAACGACTGCCCTGTAGTATGTCCTGCTTTTGCTGTATCCCATAAGGTTTGGTATGTTGTGCTGTTTACCTCGTTTAATTCCAGAAAATTTTTGATTTCTATTTTCATTTCTTCTATGACCCATTGTTCATTCAGGATCCTGTTGTTCAATCTCCATGTGTTTGCATATGCTCTAGGGATTCCTGAGTTGCTATTTTCCAACTTCATTCATTTATGGTAGTGCCCCTCTTTGTCTCTCCTAATAGTTTTTTTTTGTAAAATTTATGTTATCTGATATCAAGATGGCTATGCCTGCTCTTTTTTTCATTTCTGTTGGCATGGTATATCTTTTTCCAGCCTTTCACTTTCAGTCTGTATGCATCTTTGTTAGAAAGATGTGTTTCTTGTAAGAAGCAAATAGATGGGTTTTGTTCCTTAACCCAATCACCCAATCTGTGTCTTTTAACTGGTAAGTTCAGGCCATTAACGTTCAATGTGACTATTGATAAGTAGTAACTTTGCCAAGCCATTTGACAAAGATATTTTCTAATATATGCTTTGAACTTCTTGTGATCTTTTGCTGTGAGGTTTCCTTCCTTTACCTTCTTTCATGCTGATGACTGTGTTTCTGTGTGTAACACATCTTTAAGCATCTCTTGCAGGGCTGGACGAGTGGCGACAAATTCTTTCAGTTTTTGTTTGCTCTGAAAGATCTTTATTTCACCTTCATTCACATATGAGAGCTTTGCAGGATATAATATTCTGGGCTGGCAGTTTTTCTCTCTTAGTACCTGGGCTATGTCTTGCCATTCCCTGCTAGCTTGTAGGGTTTCTGAAGAGAAGTCTGCTGTGAGTCTAATTGGAGATCCTCTGAGAGTAATCTGATGTTTCTCTCTTGCACATTTTAGAATCTTTTCTTTATGTTTCACTGTGGTGAGTTTGATTACAACATGTTGTGGTGAGGATCTCTTTTGGTCATGTTTACTAGGGGTTTTGTGAGCTTCCTGTACTAGGATGTCTCTGTCCTTCTCCAGACCTGGGAAGTTCTCTGCAAGTGTCTCACCAAAAAGTCCTTCTAATCCTTTCTCTCTCTCTGTGCCTTCAGGATCTCCTAGAAACGGAATGTTTTTTTTTTAATAGTATCCTGTAGATTCCCAAGAATATTTTTTAGATTTCTAATTTCCTCTTCTTTTCTTTGGTTTGACTATATACTTTCCTGTGCTCTGTCATCTAAGTCCAATATTCTCTTCTGCTTCACTCATTCTGTTTTTAAGGCTCTCTAATGTGTTTGTCATTTGATCTATTGAATTCTTCATTTCATTATGATTTCTCATCACTAGCAAAGTTTCATGTTCTACTAGTTGTTTCATTTCCTTTTGATTCCTCCTTAAGATTTTATTTTCACGAGAGTGATTTTCTGTCCTGTCCTGTATGGATTTCTGTAGATCATGCATTTGTTTTTGATAACATCTAAATGTTGTTATCATAAATTTTTTGAATTCAATATCTTGCATTTTTTCTGTCTCATCATCTTCATAATCTTGTATTGGAGTGTCATGTTCCTTTGAGAGTGTCAGGATGTCTTCCTTGTTTTTGTTTCCTCAGTTTTTGTGTTTGCTGTTTGACATTGTGGAGATATTCTTTGGTTTTTTCTTCATTTTTTTCACTGTGGTGGCTTTTCTCATTATACTATGACTCTAGTTTAAGACTGTTTGCCTTTTGTGAATCTCTAGAGGCTTTTGATGTGTGTGGCTTGAGATTTCTGTTCAGTTCTTCAGGGTTAAGGGTGTGCCAAATGTGACACACCCAGGTTTGGTGTGGTAAATCTTCTCTAGGAGATCTCTCTCTCTCTCTCTCTCTCTCTCTCTCTCTCTCTTTATTCAGAAGGGAAGTAATTCCACTTAGCTGAGCTCTTCTCCTCAATGGCCATTAGTGCCTGAGCGCTAGGCCCCGTGGGTATAATATTCGTCTGCTTTGTCCCAAGGACCACACAAAGGATCTGTGCAGTCCTCAGTGTAAGCTCAAATTCCCCTGCAATGTCTTTCACTGTTAGCCAGGGCTGCCTGAGCTTGTGGTGTCTCCCACCTAGACTACTCACGTTTCAACCACACCATGAGTTCTCCCACACAGCCTCTGTTTTTTTTTTATCTTTTCACAGTCCTGGTTCATAAGCTCTGCACATTCACTAGGTCTCAGTCTCCTATTATTACTCCCCACCAGAGTCAGGTGTTTCTATTTGGCTGAGTGTGGGCACAGCCCCAAGCTGGCTCAGCTGTTAACGTATGTCCAAAATGTCACCTGCTCTATTGGCTCATATGCCTTTGTAAGGTGATTGGAGAGAGAGAATCGTGTCTGTACCATCCCTTTTATTTTTTCTCTCCTCTAGTTAGGCTGGTGTACATTCCCCCACGGGGCTTCAAGCCTCAATCCCTCTAGGCTCTTCCTGCTGCTTTTCTGCCAGTGTCTCAGGCTACCGCAGTTTTGTCTCACCTCACTTTCCAGTGCTGGTGCAGAGGCTGTCAGCAGCTGGGGTCCTGGCTCCTGGGTATTGCTTGGTCTGTCACCGACTATCAGAGCCATTTGAGTAGCGAGTCAGCAAATGGAAGATCTCTTTCTCTCGTCCTCTTCCTCTCTCTCTGTCATGCTGCCATTCAAAAATATGAAATCAATGTTAAAAAAAGAAAATCCTTGCCAATTGCAATGTCGTGAAGTGATAAATATTCTTGAAATAAATGAATATTAAAACTTAACATATCAAAACCTGTAGGATACAGCAAAAGCAGTGTTAGAGGGAAGTTTATAGCATTAAGAGCTTATATCAAAGAAAGAGACATGTCTCACATTAAAGATCTAATGATACATCTTAAAGACTTAGAAAAACAAGAACAAACCATGTCCCAGATTATCAAGGGGTGAGAAATGATTAGGATCAGAGCAGAAACAAAATTGAAACTAAAAAAAAAATTAACAAAGCAAAAGGTTGGTTTTTTGAGAAGATAAACAAAATAGATAAATTCTAGTGAGACTAACAAAGAAAAAAAGAAGAACTCAAATAAAATTAAAGGTGAAAAAGGAGATATTACAACTGACAGCACTGAAATACAAAGGATCATAAGAAGCCACTAGGAAGAACTATAAGCTACTAAACTGGAAAACCTTGAAGAAATGGATAAATTCCTGCATTCATATAACCTACCAAGATGAAATCAAGAAGATATAGACAACTTAAAGAGTTCCCTAACAAATAATGATATTGAAGCAGTAACCAAAAGTCTTCCATCATGGAAAAGTCCTGGATTTTAACTCTTTACTACTGAACTCTACAAAATATTCAAAGAGAAAGTAATTCTAATAATCTTCAAACTATTCCAAAATTCTGAACAGGATGGAACTCTGACAAAACTCTGACAATCTCTTTTTTTTTTTTTGACAGAGTGGACAGTGAGAGAGAGAGAAAGGTCTTCCTTTTTGCCGTTGGTTCACCCTCCGATGGCCGCCGCTGTAGGCGCGCTGCGGCAGGTGCACTGCGCTGATCCGAAGGCAGGAGCCAGGTGCTTATCCTGGTCTCCCATGGGGTGCAGGGCCCAAGGACTTTGGGCCATCCTCCACTGCACTCCCTGGCCACAGCAGAGAGCTGGCCTGGAAGAGGGGCAACCGGGACAGGATCGGTGCCCCGACCGGGACTAGAACCCGGTGTGCTGGCGCCTCAAGGCGGAGGATTAGCCTAGTGAGCCGTGGCGCCGGCCGACAATCTCTTTTTATGAGGTCAGAATTACTCTGATACTAAAACCAGACAAAGACATCACATGAAAATTCCTGACCTATATTCTTATTGAATATAAATGCAAACTTTCTCAACAAAATACTAGAAAATTGAATCCAAAATCACATTAAGAAGATCATACATGACAGGCAAGTAGAATTTAGCCCAGAAATACAAGGGTTGTTCAACATTTGCAAATCAATAAATGTCATAAATTACAGAAACAGAATGAAGAACAAAACCATAGGGTCAGTTCAATAGATGCAGAGAAAGCATTTGATAAGATTCTACACCCATTCATGATAAAAACTCTTCACAAATTAGGTATCAAAATAACATTACTCAAAATTATAAACATATATCACAAACAGCCAATTTCATACTGCATAGGGAAAAACCTGAAAACATTTCCCTTCAGATCTGGAATAAATTAAGAATGTCGACTTTCGCCATACTTATTCTGGAAGTTTTAGCGAGAGCAATTAGGCAAAAGAAATAAAAGGCATTAAAATAGGAAAAGAAGAAGTCAAATTATCCTTGTTTGTAGATGACATCCTCTTTTACATGAAAAACAAACTTAAAAACCACATCAAAAAGCTGTTAGAATTGATAATCCAATTCAGTAAATTTGCATGTTATAAAATAAACACAAAAAACTGCAGTTTTCTGTATGCTAATGATGAACTCACAGAGAAATCAAGGAATAAATCCTATTCACAATAGCCACTCCCAAAATCAAAGAGTTAGGAATAAATTTGACCAATGAATTGGAAGATCTCTACCATGAAAATTAGAAAACATTGATGAAAGAAATCTTCAATGACACACAAAAAAGAATGACATTCCTTGTTCATTTATCAGATAATCAGTATCATTAAAATGTCTATACTACCTAAAGCAGCCTACACATTCAATGCAATCCCTATCAAAATACCAATGAAATACTTTACAGAATTAGAAAAAGCAATCCTAAAATTTATATGGAATCACAGAAGACCTCGAATAGCTCATGTGATCCTGAACAAGAAAAATCAAGTTGGGGACATCACAATACCTGATTTCAAAGCATACTACAAAGCTATAGTAATTAAAACAGCTTGGTACTGGCATTAAAACTGATATATGAATCAATGGAACAGAATAGAGAGCCCAGAAATTAATCCACATACATATAGCCAACTGATTTTTGACAAAAGTGCTCAGACCATACAATGGAGAAGTGGATAGTCTTCAACAAATGGTGCTGGCAAAATGGATGCATAAATATAGAAGAATGAAATTAGATCCATATGTATCACCATATACAAAATCAACTCAAGATGGATCAAAGACCTAAATTTAAGACCTGAGACTGCTGGAAGAAAACATAAGGGAAACACTTCAAGACATTGGTGTAGGGGACGATGTCTTATTTAGATATGACCCCCAAAGCACAAGCAATAAAAGTTAAACTAAACAAATGTGACTATAGCAAACTCAGAAGCTTTTGCACAGCAAAGAAAGCGATCAATAGAATGAGGAGGCAGCCTACAGTATTGGGAAAAATATTTGCAAACCACCTGTCTGACAAAGGATTACTAACCCAAATATGTCAACAATGTAAAAAAAAATCAACCAGAAAACCAACCAATCCAGTTGAGAAATGGACAAAGTACTTCAAAAGACAGTTCTCAAAAGAAGTACAAATGCTCAACAAATATATGATAAAAATGTTCGACATCCCTAGCTAACAGGGAAATAAAAATAAAAATCACCATAGGATATCATCTCACGTTTATCAGAATGGCTAAAATCCAAAAACACAAGAGAGTAACCAACACTGGCAAGGATGTGGAGAAAGAGGAACACCTATATATTGTTGGTGGGAATGTAAATTAGTGTAGCCACTGTTGAAAACTGTGTGGCAAGTTCTTAAAAAAATAGAAATAAAATTGCTATATGATCCAGCAATCTTACTACTGGGTATAGACTCAAAAGACTTGACCACAGTGTATCAAAGAGATGTCTGCACCACCATGTTCACGATAGAAAATTTGAAATCAACCAAGGTGCCCATCATCAGATGAATGGCTAAAGAAAATTTAGTATAAATACACAGTAGAATATTATTCAGCTATAAAAAGAATGAAATTTTATCATTTGAAGCAAAATGAACACAACTGTAGGACATCATGTTGAGTGAAATAAGCCAGACAAATACTAAATGTTCTCTATGTGAGAGCAAAAATTAAAAAAATAAAAACAATAAAAAAGAAGAAAGAAATGTCTGAGTGTATCAGTATTGCTGCAAAACTAGTTTTTTAAAACTTTGTTTTATACCTTTGTCAAACCAATGGTAAACAGTGTTAAACTACTATAGTTTTAATGATCTGTGATTACTTTAAAATTTACTGTATATGGGTTAAATGGTCATTTTTCCATCCAATTATTGTTTATAGCCATTGTCTGTATGCTCCCTAAACTAAGGTATTTTGCTTTTTACTTGTTAAACTTGTTAGGTTAAGTATTAAGCCTTTTTACTATAATGTAAGTTTAAAATTTTATCTCAAAAGCCAAAATAAGAAAGAAAGTGAGCAGGAAGGAGCAGGGGAGTGAGAGAGGGTAGTGAGGAAGGGAACGAGAAAGGGAATATCATTATGTTCTTAAAATCGTATCTACAAATCAACTCAATCTGTAAAAAATATTTAAAAATTAAAATAAAACATAAAGCAAATAAAAATTTTTAAAAAAACTTAAAAATTAAAAAGGTGGAAGGAAGGATGTTGAATATCTTCATCACAAAGGAATAATAAAGGAGGATATAAAAAATGTTTAACCTCTTTTATATTTAGGTCTTTATTCCATTTTGAGTTGACTTTTCTACATGTACAGGGTTCTAGTTTCATATTTCTGTATGTGGATATCTAATTTTCCCAGCATCATTTACTGAAAGACTACCCTTTTTCTATGGACATTTTTAGCATCATTATATAAGATCAATTAGTTAATGTATGTGTGGGTTTGCTTCTAGGGTCTTTATTCTATTCCTTTCACCTAATGATTTGTTTTTATGCCAACATCATTCATTTCTAATTACTGTAGCTTTGTAATATATTTTAAGGTGAGGTAGTGTGATGTTCCCTGCTTGTTCATTTTCTTCAAGATCACTTTAACTATTTGGGATTTTGTGGTTGCATACAAATTTTAGCAGTGTTTTTGCAGTTCTGTGAAAGCTGTCATTGGAATTTTGATAGAGATCGTGTTGAATCCTTTAAATTCTTTGAATAGTATGTACATTTTAATAATATTGATACTTCCAATCCATAAATACGATCTGTTTTTCCATGTGTTTGTGTCCTCATCAGCTTCTTTTATCAGTGACTTAGTTTTCATTACAGATATTTTTTACCTCTAGTTAAATTTATTATTAGGTACTTTCTACATCTATTGTCAATGGGACTGCTTTCTTGATTTCTTTCTCAGATTACTCACTATTGATGTCTAACAATGCCACTGATTTTTGTACATTAACTTTGCATCTTGCAACTTTGCTAAACTTGTTTATTTGTTCTAACAGTATTTTCCTGCAATCTTTGGGGTTTTCCACATATAATAAACAAACAGTGAATGTTTTACTTTCTCCTTTCTCATATGTATGTCCTTTATTTCTTTCCCTTGGTTAATTACTTCATCCAGGAATTCCAGTATTATGCTAAATAAAAATACTAAAATACACGTTTTTGTCTTGTTCCTATTTTTAAAAAGATGTCCTTCCATTTCCCCCCATTTAATATGATGCTATCTGTTAGCCTGATAGGAGTTTTATTATATTGATGTTTATTCCTTTTATACTTAGTTTGTTAAGAGTTTTTATCATAAAAGGTTGTTGTGAAGAAATAAATTAAATGAGACATAAATAAATCAAAAAATACTCCATGTTTATATATTGGAAGAGTTAATATTCCTAAAATGTTCATATAACACTAAATGATCTACAGATTCAATGCAAACCTATAAGCATTAAATGCCATTTTCAGCAGAAGTAGAAAATAAGTTCTAAAATGTTTAGGGGAACACAAAAGACCCTGAATAGTTAAAACAATTCTGTGCAAAAATAACAAAGTTAAAAGCATCACAATTCCATGATTTTAAAATATAATACAAAGATGTATTAATACAGTAGTCTAAAAACAGAAACATAGACTAATAGAATGGAATAAACATGTCAGGAATAAATCAAGGCATTTTCAATCAATTCATTTTGACAAAGGTGTGAAGAAAACAAAATAACGAAGGACATTTTCTTCAATCAATGGTTCTGAAAAAAAACTGATAGCCACATGTAGGAAAAACAACCTTCTTCACACCATATAAAAATTAAGTCAAAATTGGTCAAATACTTAAATGTAGTATTTGAAACTGTAAAATTACTATAAGAAAAGTTAGGGTAAAATCATGATACTGGTCTGTAAACTGATTTTATTTTTTGTATTTGCACAAGCAAAAAAGCAAAATAGATACATGGTACTGTGTTAAACTAGAAATCTGCATGGCAAATAAAACAATCAATGAATTGAAGAGATGACTTATGAAATGAGAGATAGTATGTACAAAGTCATGTATAGGATAAACTGTCAAAATCCAAAGAAAAAATATTTAAACAACTCAGGAAACCAAACAATCTGATTCTTAAAAGTGACAAAAGACTTGAATATCTACGTGTTCAAATAAGACACAGAAATGGCTAACAGGCATAGGAAAAAAATACTCAATGTTACTAATTTTCAGGCAGTATGTAAATTAAAATCACAATGATGTATCACCTCAAACTAGTGATAAAATAGATATAACCCAGGTTATCATCAATTGGCAAATCATCTATTAATTAGCTTTTTGATACTATTATAAAATATCTAACATAGGCTACTTAGGAAGGAAAGTATTTTACTTGAATTCATGATTCTGTAAGTTCAAGTTCAAGATTGAGTGGCCATATTAATTTGGATTTTAACAATGGTTGTAAGAATGGATGGCAGTGGTGGAGCATGGGCACAGGAATGATCATAAGGTAAGGGAGCGGAATGAATAATTAGGCCCTACTTAGGATTTTATAAACGCATCATCTCCTGAGAACTACTTTCTGAGGGCGTGCCCGTCATGATCTAACAACCTCTCATTAGATCCACTTGTCAAACACCATAACTGATTTATTGAAGTCTGGCATAAGTTCAATATTTAAAGTATTCTAAATGGATAAGTAAAATGTGTTATATATAAATAATAGAATATTATTCAGCCTGAGAAAGAATGGAATACTGTCATTTGTGACAACATGCATGAACCTGTAGGGCACAATTATGTTAAGCTAAATAAGCCAAGCACAGAAAAACAAATGCTTCATGATCTCACTCGTGTGACATCTACAATTGTTGAACTCACAGAAATGGAGAGAATAGTGGTTACCAGAGGCTGTGGAGGTGTGGTTGGAGAGATGTTGGTCAAAGGATATAAAATTTCTTAGATAGAACAAATAAATTCTTGAGATCTATTTTACAACATGGTGGCTGTAGTTAATAAAAATACATTGTATTTTTAAAAATACTAAGCAATTCGATTTTTGGTGTTTTGTTAAAATAATAAATTTTTGGGGCCAGCGCTGTGGTGTAGCAGGTAAAGCCACCACCTTCAGTGCCAGCATCCCATATGAGTGCCGGTTCAAGTCCTGGCTGCTCCACTTCTGATCCAACTCTGCTATGGTCTGGGAAAGCAGTAGAAGATGGCCCTAGTACTTGGGTCCCTGTACCTGCTTGGGAGACCTGGAAGAAGCTCGTGACTCCTGGCTTTGGATCCACTCAGCTCCAGCCGTTGCAGCCATTTGGAGTGAACCAGCGGCTGGAAGACCTCTCTCTCTCTCTCTCTCTCTCTCTCTCTCTCTCTCTCTGTGACTCTGCTTTTCAAATAAAGAAATCGTTGAAAAAATGATAAGCTTTTGAGGTAATGCACATTCTATGCAGCTCAATTTAGCACTTCTCAATGTATACTTTTATTTTAAAATATTATGTTTCTATGATAGATTTTTACAATTTTTGTTTTTCAAAACAATTATTTAAAATAAAGCCAGATTAACAAATGAAATATAAAAATGCGATCTTTACATTTACAGTTAGATTTTTAATTTTATTCATTGTACATATTTATGGGGTATATGTGTATTTATGGGGTGTACATATCATTTGATATGTGTACCTAATATATAATGTTCAAATCAGTAATAAGCATTTTCATCTCATATGTTTAACATTTTTGTGAGAAGCTTCAAATGTCTCTCTTCTAGATTTTTATGAAATGTATAAAACGTTATTTTGTCCACTCTGCCTGTCAAAAAAAAAGTTATTTTAAAACTAATAGTCACCCAGCAGTTCTGTAGAACACTAGAACTCATTCCTCCAATATAAATGTATTAGATTCTTTCAAAAAATTCATGGAAAATGGAATTAAAAGATGAATTTATGGTGCCTTTTGCCACAGCAGTTAAGAATGTCACTTGAGATGCATATATCTATATTTAAGTGTCTGCTTTGACTCCTGGCTGCTATGCTTCTGATCCAAATTCCTGATGCACACCCAATGAAGTAACAGGTGATGGCTCAAGTACTTAGGTCTCTGCTACCAACATGGGAGACCTGGTTTTAATTCTGAGCTCCTGACTTTAGCCTGTACAAGGCCCAGCTCTTGAAGGGAGTTAACAAACTAATGGCACATCTCTATCACTCTCACTTTGTGTTGCGCGTGCGTGTGTGTGTGTACCTTTCAAACAAAATGAAAATGAATATATAAAAATTTAAAAAGCATATAAGTTTATTTTCATTCAAAAATTTTGAAATTCATGAACGGTTTTTCCATAACACATTTCCATTTATTTTTGAAGAATTTTCTTGGAGTCAGTGTTGTGACACAGTGAGCTACTTGCCTCTCTAACATTCCATATTAGAGTGCCAGTTCAAGCTCTGATTGCTTCACTTCCTATCCAGCTCCCTGTTAATGTGCCTGATAAGGCAACAGAAGATGACCAGAGTGCTTTGGCCACTGCAATCCACATGGGAGACCCAGATGGAGTCCCTGGCTCCTGGCTTTGACCTGGCCTCCTGACCGTAGACATTGTGGCCATTTGGGAAGTGGATGGAAGTTACCCCCCCTTCCCTCCCTCTTCTCTCTCTTCACCCTCTCCCCTATTCTCTCTCCCTCCCTCTGTTATTCTCACTCCAGGTTTCAAATAAATAAAAATAAATCTTTAAAAAAAGAATACTCAAATATGGGTATGCATTATCCAACTTCTTTTTCCTCCCCATCCACCTACCCTTCTCACTCTAGTGACCACTGTTTTACTGTCTACTTCTATGAAACCAACATTCTTAAGCTTTGGAAAATGAGTGGGAACATGTAGTATTTGCCTTTCTGTGTCTGCCTTATTTTACTTTATATATTTATCTCCATCTCATTAATGTAGCTGCAGAGTACAGGAGTTAATTCACTTTTATGGCTGAATAATAGTTGATTCTTTACTGATTGTTTTGATACCTCGGTTGATTCCATGTCTTGGTTATTGTGATTGATGCTGCAGTAAACATAAAAGCGTGGCTATCTCTTTGATACAGGGAGCTCTTTTCCCTTGGTACCAAATAGTAGGATAGCCGAGTCATATGACAGATCTCTTTCAGTTTTTGAGGAACCCTCATACTATTCTCCATAATGGTAATAATTAACGTTATCATCAAAAGTATAACCTGCACCTCTCCAGCATTTGTTATATTTTTGTTTTCTTGATACTCATTCTAACTAGAAAGAAATGATATCTCATGATTTTGATTTACATTTACTCGATGGCTAATGACATTGACCATTTCTGTATGTTTTTTTTTTTTCCATTTCAATGTCCTCTTTTGGGAAATGTCTATTTACATCTTTAGCCAGTTTCTTACCTGGATTGTATTTTGTTGTTAGAGTTTATTTTTAAGTTCATTATATATTCTGGATATTAACCCTTTATCAGATGAATAGTTTGAAATTATTTTCTTCTTTTTGTGAGTTGTCTCTTCAGTTTGTTGATCATTTCCTTTGAGTGCAAGTTTTTTGATTTGATATAATCGCATTTTTCTATTTTTGCTTTTTATCTGTACATTTGAGGTCTTTTCCCAAAATTAATTTTCTATGCTGATACTTTGCAGTGCTTCCCCTGTGCTTTATTCTAGAAGTTTCATAATTTTAGTTTGTACATTTAGGTCTTTGGTCAACTTTGAAATTATTTTTTGTATAGGGTTGGAGGCAGTTGTTTAGTCTCTTTCTTCTGTGCAAATGGATATTCAATTTTTGCAGCACCATTAGTTAAAGAGACATTCTTTTTTCCAATGTAAGTTTTTAACACTTTTCTCAAAAATAAACTGTAAATGAGTGGATTTATTTCTGCATTATTTTTTCTGTTGCATTGGGCTATGTGTCTATTTAAATGCTAGTATCATGATATTTTGATTACTATCACTTTGCAAAGTGTTTTGAAATCAGGTAGTCTGATGCCTACAGCTATGTTCTTCTTCCTCAAGATTAATGTGATTATTCTGAATATACCAAAGTTCCATACAAATTTTAGTAGCATTTTTCTATTCTATGAGTAAGGCAATTTGTATTTTGCCTTGCATTTCATTAAACCAATAAATAACTTTGGGCCTTTTAAGAGCATTAATTCGTCAATCCCTGTGAATGGGATGTCTTTCCATCGTGTGTATGTGTGTGTGTACATCCTGTCAATTTGATCAGTGTTTGGTGGATTTCACTGAACAGAACATTCACTTATTTGGTTAAATTTATTCTTTTGTATGGTTTTTGCAGCTATTGTGAGTGGAATTGTTTTCTTGATTTTTTTTTTTTTTTGGGGACAGGCAGAGTGGACAGTGATAGAGAGAGACAGAGAGAAAGGTCTTCCTTTACCGTTGGTTCACTCTCCAATGGCCGCTGCGGCTGGCACATCATGCTGATCCGAAGCCAGTAGCCAGGTGCTTCTCCTGGTCTCCCATGCGGGTGCAGGGCCCAAGCACTTGGACCATCCTCCACTGCACTTCTGGGCCACAGCAGAGAGCTGGACTGGAAGAGGGGCGACCGGGACAGAATCCAGTGCCCCGACCGGGACTAGAACCCAGTGTGCCGGCGCCGCAGGCGGAAGATTACCCTATTGAGCCATGGCGCTGGCCTTCTTGATTTCTTTAAAAAAAGTTAATTACTGGTACCTAAAAATGTTACTGATTTTGCATGTTCATTTTGTATTTTTCAACTTTCCCTGAATTATTAGTTGTAACTAACGGATTTTTTGTGACATTTTAGATGTATTTATATATTACAACATCATCTGCAAAGAGACACAGTTTGACTTCCTTTTTACTATGGATGCCCTTTTATTCTTTCTGTGGCCTAATATCTCTTTTTAGACATTCTGTTATTATGTTGAACAAAAGTTTTGAAAATGGGCATCCTTGTTATGTTTCATAACTTGCAGAAGACACTTTGAGCTTTCCTCTATGTACTTCTATGTTCTTACAGTTCAATTTTGGTAATTATATATGTCTAGGAATTTTCGTTTCTTCTAGGTTTTCCTTGTCTTTGTTTTTGTTATGTAGAGTTGGTCATAAAAGTCTTTAATGATCCGGTATTTCCCTGGTATCAGCTTCAATGACTCCTTTATTATTTCTGATTTTATTTATTTGAATCTTCTCTTTTTTATAGGTCGATTTAGATAAAGCCTCATTGAGTTGTTGTCTTTTTAAAAAATCAACTCTTGGCTTCATTGATCTTTTGTGTATTTTTTTATTTTTTGGCCTCTACTTCATTTGTTTCTGTCTTGATTTTTGTTATTTCTTTCTACTACTTTTGGACCTAATTTGCTCTTGTTTTTCTAGTTCTAGGTTGAAGTCATCCTTTTGTTGATGTAAGTGCTTATTGCTATAAATTTATCTTTATTTTTCCTTTCTTTTTTTGATGTAGAGAACTGTTTTGTAATTTCCTGTTTTGTTGATACTTTCACTAATATAAAATGTCTTTGTTGTTTCTAGTAAATTTTTTGTCCTACATCAATTTATTTTATATTGATATAGTCACTTCATTTTTTTTCATGTTGTTACAATGATATGTATTCATCCATCCTTTTGCTTTCGATTCTTATGTATCTTTGAATCTAAATTCCACCACCTGTGGACTGCATGTTGTTGACCTTTTTAAAAAAATCTATTCCAAAAAACTGCATTTTGATGAGATGCTTTAAAATATTTATACTTAGTTATATCAGTAATATAGTTACATTTACATTTGTGGTTTGCTCTCTCTTTACTATATGTTTTATCTATTTTTATTCATCATTTACATTATTTTACAACAAGAATGTGTCCTATTGTGATATTTGAATTTATTAACTCATTTTAAAACTCTTATATTTGTAGTTTTTAAGTGGGTGCTGTAGCACTTACAATATATGTCTTATCATAATGCATTTTAATGTAATAAATTAATTCCAGTGAGATATAAAATTTTAATTCTATTTGATCTATTCTCTCATCCACCCATTCTATTCTATTATTGCTCTACATACTATGTCAATATAAGCCATAAATTTAAAAATACATGTTTATAATTATTAGTTTATATAACTTTATGCTTTTTTTAATATTTTTCTTTTTTTCTTTTTTTTATTTTTTTGACAGGCAGAGTGGACAGTGAGAGAGAGACAGAGAGAAAGGTCTTCCTTTTGCCGTTGGTTCACCCTCCAATGGCCGCCGCGGTAGGTGCGCTGCGGCCGGCGCACTGCGCTGATCCGCTGGCAGGAGCCAGGTGCTTCTCCTGGTCTCCCATGGGGTGCAGGGCCCAAGCACTTGGGCCATCCTCCACTGCACTCCCAGGCCACAGCAGAGAGCTGGCCTGGAAGAGGGGCAACCGGGACAGGATCGGTGCCCCAACCGGGACTAGAACCCGGTGTGCCGGCGCCGCAGGTGGAGGATTAGCCTGTTAAGCCACGGCGCCGGCCTAACTTTATGCTTTTTAAAGAATTTCAGACAAGAAAGTAGGGCAATTTTGTATTTATCAAGTTTTCTATATTAACCTTTTTATTTACCATTTTTCTTCATGTCTTCCTGTGGTCTTGATTAATCTCCTGATATTACATTAATACAGTATAGCTTCCCATAGATTTTATTTATCTGGTGGTATTACATTGTTCTGATATAACATTCTTCTCAACTGCCATTATTGTACTTTTTTTTTTTTCAAATATATAGCATTTTTTGTGTGAAAAAGTCTGAGCATACATTTACATATGTATAGTAGTTTGAATAATCTTCTAAATTAAGTTTAAAAAAGATAGAAAAAGATGCATTGTTGTAGGGATCCTGCTAGCTACTAGTTATGTTTTTCAATTTTACATTCTGTAACTGAGGAAGTACCTAAAGGGTGAGTTCATGTACCCAGTGGACCCATTTTTAGATGTATCAGAGCTAAATTCCCATTGATTACCTTACTGCCTTAAGCTCCTATTCTGACTACCACACAACAGTGACATTTTGGATCCTCAGGTATTAGTTCTGAGGCAGTGTCTTGTAGACTTCAGAAGTTATGATTATTTCTTTTTCTCAATGCTCAGTCACCCAGGTGAAAGGCCATATATTCCTTTGAGGAATAGAGGGAGAATGATTAACTATACAGTTTTGGTTGTGCACCAGAGTATTTTCATAAAAGGACATTACCTCCCCTTCATTCATGGAGTCTGAGTCTATAAACATGTTCCAGTCTGGGAAATTATTGAGGGATCTTGTCTCTGTTTTTACATCTTACACTAGACTTATTCCTTTGACCTCAACCTTTTTGGTTTATATAGATAAAGTAAGAATGTATTAGGTTTCCTAATTTTATGTCTAGGAAGACCATGATCATTTTAGGAGCATTATAGTTCTACATGGGTCATCCTTTTTGATTTCTGCCATGACTTTGCTTTTGTTATACTAAGCCTGCATACCTTGTCTTTGGCAGTTGAGTACTGCTGGTTGGTCAGTGCCATTTTGGGTTACAAGTACTCTCATTGAATATAAGTTTCCCAATCAGTGGCTACAGAAAAATCATGAAGCTCTTTAAGGAAGCTAAGCCTCTTCTGAAAAAGCAGTTCTCCCGTGGTAGGATGTACATCTTTTAGACATAGCTTACCACCTACGTAGATAACATTACTGGTTCTATTCATTTTTCCATTTGGATTTAAAATACTCCTTGGTGTCTTTTGCTTTCAGTATTTTTGTGTAATGTGGGTCTACTTGTAATGCATTTTTAGTTTTTAACTTTTAATAGCTTTATTTCATTTTTATTTTTGAATGATTATTTTGGGGGATGTAAGATTATTGCTTTACCTTTTAAAAACTTTCACCTACTTGAGTACAGTATTCCATTGCCTTCTGAATTCCATTATTTCTGTCGAACACTCAGTTGTAATTTTATTAGAGTTCATTTGATATTATATGTTATTTTTTCTGTAACTGCTTCCAAGATTTTCTTTCTTTGTCTTTCAACATTTGTCTTTTTATGGGTCTTGTGTTTATAATGCTTATACTTTATGGGAAATCTTGGAAACATAGGTCAATGTTTTTCATTAAATTTGTAATCTATTCAAATATACTTTCTCATTTTTTGACTCTCTTCTCTTTCACGGATTCTCATTATGTATATGCTGGTTTACTTAATCATGTCCCTCATTTTTCTGTGGTGCCTTTCATACTTATTCATTTTTTCTCTCTCTTTTTCACATACCCTTTTTTCTATTGATGTGTATTTAAGTTAGTTAATTCTTGCCTATACCAGCTCAAAACTACTGTAGTATTCCTCTATTGAATTTTTGTATTGATTTTTATGCTTTTGAACTCTGGCATTCTCTTTGGATTTCATTTTATAATTTGTGTAACTTGATTTCTATTTCCTATTTGATGAGCAACTGTCATAATACCCTCCTTTATCCTTTCTATATGTACGTTGACACTTTTTTTTTTCCCTAATTGAACATCCGGATCTCACAGAGACAATTTGTATTACTTTCTTCTTTGTCTGTATATTGGTCACATATTCCTATTTCTTTGTTTCATAATATTTTGTTCAAAAATGAGATTTTAGATAATGTATGGTAACCACTCTGGATACTGATTCCCTTTTCTTTCCCCCCTCCAGGATTCTGGTTCATTATTGCATATGTGTGTGTGTGTGTGTGCGCACGCGCGCACGTGTATTTAATTATTGGAATGAACTATATTAGGGAAGTCTCTTTCTTCCACAGCTGAAATCTCCTTGTGCATTCATATACTCTTCGAAAATTAGTCGTGATTCTGGTTTTAGATGGACTCTTTTCAACTGCCATTTCTTTTTTTTTTTTTTTTTTGACAGGCAGAGTGGACAGTGAGAGAGAGAGACAGAGAGAAAGGTCTTCCTTTTTGCCGTTGGTTCACCCTTCAATGGCCGCCGTGGCTGGCATGCTGCGGCCGGTGCACTGCACTGATCCGCTGGCAGGAGCCAGGTGCTTCTCCTGGTTTCCCATGGGGTGCAGGGCCCAAGAACTTGGGCCATCCTCCACTGCACTCCCAGGCCATAGCAGAGAGCTGGCCTGGAAGAGGGGCAACCAGGACAGAATCCGGCGCCCTGACCGGGACTAGAACCCAGTGTGCCTACGCCGCAACGCGGAGGATTAGCCTGTTGAGCCACGGCGCCGGCCCTCAACTGCCATTTCTTTGACTTCCTTGTTTCTAACCTATCTGCTCTATTAGTGTCACATTTACCTGTTAGTGTTATTGATAGCTAATTACTCTATGTTACTGAGCTCCTTAAATTTATGCTCTATGTCATAAATTTCTCCATAGTCTGATCCCATTGAATTTGGTTCCCATGATAATGGCAAGGTGCTGTCAGTTTTTAAAGCTTGCCCTGACACTATCATGAACAGAAATTCTGTACTATTTCACTGGAACTGGAGAAATTAGTAAAGGGAACTCACTCCTTATGGCTGCTTCGTTTAGATTGTTTGTAGTAGGACCTTTGTGTTTGTGTAAATGTGTATGGAAACACATGCCAACTAATTGTTACTACTGCCTTGTGTAAACCTTCAGAATTCTAAAGCCTGGAAATGTGGTGACTCTTCCTCAACACTGCTGGAGAATTAGGCAGGCTGCCCTCAGCTTGCCTTGGCTGAGGAGGGGAAGTGTGCCACCCCCTACTCAGCCTTCCCCTAACCCTGGGGGACAATCAGACACTGTGGGGAGCCCAGTCTAAGCAGGATCTCACTGTATTGTAAAAGGGAGATGTTTATATAGCTAAGGTACAGAGTGGATGTGGGCAAGGGGTGGGGTGATGTGATGCAAAAGGGTTTTAGCCACTCCTATTATACCACCTTAATGATCTTTAGGCAAAAGCGCCCTGGGGCTGAGTCCTTTGCTGCCAGGGATTTGAAACTTAAAGACAGGTTTTCAAATTCGAGGCAGGTTCAGGAAGTTTCCTCTAGGCCTCTCTGGATTCAACCTCCCCCACATGGAAGGATGGGATCTGCCTAAGGTGACTAGCTTCTCAGGCTATTTGGAACAGATCTTCTACCTCAGTAAGCTGGAGATATATTAGTTGCTACTCAGCTGCTAAGAGCAGTTTTCCCACACACAGAGTTGTGGAGGACAGAAGAATTGTTGTTGCTATCAACTTGCTCACATGAATTGTCATTACATAATGGGAATTGAGAGTGGTGGAAGCAGGTGTCACCTAGCAGATCCTTCCTGCTCCATGTAGGCCACTCATGGCACAGAGCTATGGAAAACGAGTTCACTGTTGAGTTTCATTCACTGAAAAAAAAAGCATGAGATACCTCTTAAACATACCTTAGGGAATTATGAAATATGGGAACTACCTCTTCACTATTTATTTCACTATGATAGTTCTTTTACAAGACATAGCTGTATGTTAATATGGGTAGTTTCTTGTTTGAATTTATTGACCTCCTACTGTTGGAATTTTCCATGTGTCTTGTTGAGTAAATGGTTCTCACCATGTTCTGAACCCTTTGATAAATATCTAGAGATCTCAAACACTTACCATTGCCATTTAAAAATATCTCTCTCTAGGAGAAACTCTCAAAGTTCCCCACACTTCCATCCTGGAAATTCCTGCCCTCTAAATATATTTTAAACTGTGTTCTCTATGTAGTCAATATTAAGTACATACATTTATATATTAATCAACATACTTGCCATTTCATTGTTTTTTCATTCTGTACCTCAATTCTACTTTTGTTTTTTTTATCACTTTATTTTTCCCCGAAAAAAAGTGTATGTATTTAGTTCTGCCTGGCTGATAAAAAATGCTTTGGTTGGTATTCATCTGAAAATATTTATTTCCTTCCACTTAAAAATAATATTTTAGCTGAGCATAAAATTCTGAACTGGGGGCCTGGCACTGTGGTATAGTGAGGTAAGCATCTGCCTGCAGCGCTGGAATCCCATATGGATGTGAGTTTGTGCCTCAGCTGTTCCTCTTGTGATCAAACTGTCCGCAATGACGTGAGAAAGGAGTGAAAGATGGCCCAAGTGCTTGGCACCCGCATGGGAGACGTGGAAGAAGCTCCTGGCTCCTGCCTTTGGATCAGCCCAACTATGGCCATTGCAGCCATCTGGAGAGTGAACCAGCAGATGGAAGACTTTTCTATCTGTCTCCCCCTCCCTGTCTATAACAGTACCTCTAAAATAAATACATAAAAGTTTTAAAAAGAAATAATTCTGAATTGGTAGTTACTGCATTTCACTATTTAAAAATATCCATGTTGTTTTCTACATTAAATTTGTTGAAAATTCATTTGTCAAATTTCACCGACTTCTTATTTCTTTCTTTCTTTCTTTTTTTTTGGTAGGCAGAAGGAAACACACCTACCATCACATATGTGTTTAGAGATTTTATATTTATTTTGTTTGTATTTCATAAAGCTTATTAAATCTATGGTTTGATATTTTTCATCAATTTAAGAAACTTTTCAGTCATTTATTCATCTGAAGCTGCTCCTAACTTATTGTTTGCCCCTTCTCCTTCTTTGACTGCAATTGAATGAAATAGAGACCTATATCTTATATTATTTTCTGCATTTTCCAGTTAATTTTTTTCTTTGTTTGAATGTTTTCTGAAGGATATCTCTTAGTTTGTTAGCACTATCTTCTGCAGTATCTAATTTGTTGCTAACCCATCTAAATAATTAGTTTGGGTATCTTACTTTTCAGCTTTAAAATCTTTCCAGTGACTCTTCTTTGATAGATTCCAACCTTATGATAGTCTTTATTTTTAAAATATATTTTATTTAATTCTCTTTTCGATTCTGCAACATTTCATTTATAATTAAAGTTCTTTATATACAAATTTTACCTCTACCTCACTTGTAGGATTGTTTTTATTACCAGATTCTTCTTGCTTTTGGCATATGATTTTTGTGTTTTGATATAGTTAGCAATTTTAATTGAATGCTAGACATCTCTGTCTTCCTTTGGTGAATGTTCAACTCTTTCTTCCAAAACAGTAGTGGCTATTCAACATCATAAAATCTTGGATTTACAGGTTCAGGCTATGGTGAAGCCTGGCTAGACTTAGTCTACCCCCTGTTCCTGTCTAGTCCTTGAGGGTCTTTAATTAAGTTGTTGATGTATTTTTTCCTGACTTATTCCCCTGAACTCTAATCTTGTTCTTACAAAACAACCATGAAAACAGCACTCTTTTTTTCTGAATCTTTCCCCTTAGGTTTTTAGCATCCAACCCGATGTAGATCCTGAATTGAGCAAATGTTCTATAGGTAAAACTAGCTGTTAAATTGAGGCTACCCTGCTCTCTGCAAAAATTCTTCCCCAATTTTTTGTCACCTTGTAGTAGCACTCCATCGGACTCATCACTAGATTCATAGCCTTCGGCCTCCTGTCTCTGCCCAAATTCATTAAAAGTTGCTGAAACTCTGCTAACTTTTCTGACATCATTCTCTCTTTGAAGTCCTAGCCCCTCTAGTTCTCCTTGTCTCAGCAGTTCAATGCTACCTTCAAATATATTATTTCTATATTTTATCCAAGGCAGTAACACTGATCTGTTTTCAGATACTCCATATGACCTTGATACCTAATTTATCTTAGGTCTTCTCTGTTATTCTTTTTCCTAGTATACTGTTTTAATCTTTAGAACACACAACACAATGCACAAATGTGTATTTTTGTTGCCACTGGTTTTGGTTCTGCCTGCTCTACTTGACTGTAACATCCCTCCCCTATTATATCATCTATCACAGTGCCTGCAATGTAGAAGAATCTCAAGAAAAATTATTTAACAGAATAATTGAACATTTCTTTGATTATTGTGAACTCTGAAACTTCAGGCTTTCTAACTACTAGAAATGTGAAGTGACTTTATATTTCATGTACAGGATTCTTATACAACCACAGGTATTGTGAATCCCTGGACCACAAAATTAACCCTGTACTCACTATGATGAAAGGGTCATGTTCAAAGACTTACCCTCCCTAAGGCCAGTACAAGTCATACACAGTGCTCAGTAACTTCCTCTTGGAGAAGGATACTGTGAATGGGTGAAATAAATTAAGCTTTTGTCATAGAGTACATAATGAAAAAGGCAGCACCATATACCTTTAGCAGATGAGTGACTCCACAGCCTCTTTTAAGGGTTTATATAATATGTTTTCATTATAAATTTTAAAGGTTTAGATCATAAGAACTATGGAAACTGCTTTAAGTATGATGAGATATCCTTATAAACATACTCATAATGAAAATTAATTACACAAGGAATACTTTGGAAACTTCGTAGAAATGTTCTGTAATTTGCCTAAATGAGTGTGCATATATGTGTACTTTATGTTAACTAAGATAAAATGAAGGTTTTAGATAACCATATTTTCATTTATCACTGCTAGTCAACAATCTTCATTATCACAAATAACTCAGTGTTGACAATATTGTCATATTTATTTTTCAAGGTTAAACATAGCTATATGAATATGTAAAAGATATTTTATTTTTTAGAGAACTGGAGTCATTTAGTCAATAATTACCTCAGTACACTCAATAGTGCTTTAGTGTACTGAAAGCATCAATCTGTACATGCAGTGTATTTTTTGTATATTCAAAGAATAACATATTCACAGAAAACCCAGGATGACACTTAAATAAAGTTCCACTAGAAATGTTAATATTTTGTTTCAAGAATTATTTCAAAATTTTATCCATGTTTCAAACAATTGCTTGATTATTTCAAAATCTACTTCATATATAAAATAACACATACAACTTGAACTGGCATTGTACATTTTCCATTAGAGATGTTTATAAATCTTACTTTTTGTTAGAAAGCAAATTTAGTTTATAGGTTGATATACATTTGTGTTTCTCTGCCTTTAAACAATATTATGTAACTAAGGGGTCCTTTTTATTAATAATATTAATACTCTTCTCCAATTTATGTGATTGTAGATAATACACATGATCTTACAGAGAAAATATACATTTCCTTTTGTAGGTGATGCCATGAGGCTGCCTGCCTAGCCCATGCAGTTAGCTTGACTGCTGGCAGGCGGTGGGAGCCCCAGGCACATTTCCCCCCACCCCACCTTCTGCAAATCAGGTAATCTGTTCCCAGGTGTGGCCCAGGCCCACCTAGAAAGCTACCTAGCTATGTGACCTTCAAGCGGATTGGAGAAGCATAGTAACACCAGTGTCGGTTCTGTCCAATAGAGTTAATGTTGCCCTGAATTAGTTACGCCCCTTCTGCCTGCCCTTTAAAACCTTTTCCTTGTAATATAAAGAAAAAGTTTGCTTCTTCCTCTCTCTGCTTACTTATGTAGCCAGATCAGCAGGTGCTATAGTTTGAATACAGTTTGTCACCATCAAAACTCCTGTTGACTCTCAGTTTCCATTGTAACTGTGTTGTGAATTATTGGCAATTTTTTATTTTATTTTATTTATTTATTTTTATTTATTTTTTTTATTTTTGACAGGCAGAGTGGACAGTGAGAGAGAGAGAGACAGAGAGAAAGGTCTTCCTTTTGCCGTTGGTTCACCCTCCAATGGCCGCCGCGGTAGCGCGCTGCGGCCGGCGCACCGCGCTGATCCGATGGCAGGAGCCAGGTGCTTATCCTGGTCTCCCATGGGGTGCAGAGCCCAAACACTTGGGCCATCCTCCACTGCACTCCCTGGCCACAGCAGAGAGCTGGCCTGGAAGAGGGGCAACCGGGACAGGATCGGTGCCCCGACCGGGACTAGAACCCGGTGTGCCGGCGCCGCAAGGCAGAGGGTTAGCCTAGTGAGCCGCGGCGCCGGCCGAATTATTGGCAATTTTAAGAAGGATTAGTGTCTTTACTGAAATACTGGATTAGATTTTGTGGGAATGGATTATTTTTCTTGAGAAAGCATTGCTATAAATTTGGTTAGCTACTTTGTCCCCTCCCTCTTCCACATGTGCCTGGTTGGTATTCTGCTTTCCATTGAGAGTTGGGGTAACCTGAGGCCCTCATCAGAATCTCTGTCCTTAATGTGTTGTACATTGTGATTTAATGCTTTAACTAGTACTCAAACTGTACTTTACACTTTGTGTTTCTGTGCCGGTACAAACTGTTGAAATCTTTACTTAATATATACTAAATTGATCATCTGTATATAAAGATAATTGAAAATGAATCTTGATGTGAATGGAATGGGAGAGGGAGTGGAAGATGGGAGGGTTGCGGGTGGGAGGGAAGTTATGGGGGGGGGGGAGCCATTGCAATCCATAAGCTGTACTTTGGAAATTTATATTTATTAAATAAAAGTTAAAAAAAACAAAAAACAAAATATATGAAACAAAAAATGAAAAAAACTGATGGGAAAATACATAAATTTCCAATTATAGTTTGAGACTTCAACTCCACATTATCAATAATTCATAGAACTGCTAGACGCAAAACTAGCAAAGATAGTCAACTCAAAAATAAGCTAATTAACAATATGTAATTAACTTCTATAGAAATTCTAGGCAATAACTATAGCATATAGCAACTGAATGTTATCAAGTTGTATTGTTCTTTGATTACTGAAACCAACTTCAGTATATTTTTAAACATTGAAATAATATATTCTCTGACCTTGATGAATAAAAAGTAGAAATGACAGAGAATAGTAACATCTTCAAATACAAAGGAATTTCAAAAATTTCATGGAAAATTAATGTTATGAAAAAATTATCTACAGACTCCAATGGTTTCTTTCAAAATAAAGTCATGATAATTTTCCAGAATACGTATGAACAGAATCTAGTTTGAAACATTAAGAAGGATAAGACATCAGTTGGAAGAAAGGGCCCCACCAGAACAACAGGAACACTGCTAAAACTGAAGAAAGAATAAATACAAAATTTTCAGTGAAGCTTGGGTGGAAGAATGGTGAAATCATGATGCTTTACCAAAAGATTTGGACACAATGCCCTTAAAGAATTCAGGAGTTTTTAAATGTATAACTCATTTTAAGAAGAAACAAGATGGTGTTAAATATGAAGTGCACAGAAACAAACCATTCATTATTTTTTCCTAATTCAAGAGAATCAGCCATTAACAGAAGAAACAATTGCCAATACCACAGACATCTCATTTAGCTCAGCATATACAATTGTGACTAAAAAAATGAAGTTGAACAGTTTTAAACAATGGAACTTTCAATCCAAATTTCAAATGACTGAGGTCAAGATCCTGAAGCATTTCCTTGAATAATTGAAACAGGAGAAGAAACCTGGCTTTATCACTTGACTCTGGAGACCAAAGCACAGTCAAAGCATTGCATACCAAGAAGTTGAAGAGGTTCATTTGACAGCAGAGCAGGGGCCAGTGCTGTGGCATAGTGGGTAAAGCTGCCGCCTGCAGTGCCAGCATCCCATATGTCGCCAGTTCAAGTCCCGGCTGCTCAACTTCCCATTCAACTCTCTGCTATAGCCTGGTTAAGCGGTAGAAGATGGCCCAAGTTCTTGGGCCCCTGCAACCACGTGGGAAACCTGGAGGAAGCTCCTGGCTTCGGATCCACGCAGCTCTGACCGTTGCAGCCAATGGGGGAGTAAACCAGCGGATGGAAGACTCTCTCTCTCTGCCTTTCCTTCTCTCTCTGTGTAACTCTAACTTTCAAGTAAATAAATAAATCTTTAAAAAAAAAAAAACAGAGCAGACATGTCAAGAACAAAGGGGCTGGCGCCACGGCTCACTTGGCTGATCCTCCACCTGCGGTGCCGGCAATCCAGGTTCTGGTCCCAGTCGGGGTGCCAGATTCTGTCCCGGTAGCTCCTCTTCTAGTCCAGCTCTCTGCTGTGGCCCGGGAGGGCAGTGGAGGATGGCCCAGGTGCTTGGGCCCTGCACCCATATGGGAGACCAGGGGGAGGTGCCTGGCTCCTTGCTTTGGATCGATGCAGTGAGCCGGCCGTAGCGGCCATTTGGGGGGTTAACCAACAGAAAATGAAAGACCTTTTTCTCTGTCTCTGTCTAACTCTGCCTGTCAAAAAATAAAAATTAAAAAATTTAAAAAATTAAGAGTGTAGACACAGTACACCAAGCTATGGAAACTCAGTGTAGGAGACTGAGAGGGGTCGATGTTGTAGAAGCCAAAGAATTCCATCCTCACAAGAATCCTCAAAAAAAAAAAAAAGGTAAGGGCAACAGTTTTTTTGGAAGTTCAATGCATTTTGCTAGTTGATATTCTTGTTGACTCTTAAGTATTCAAAGCATGATCATATTTACATAGAAAAAGAGAGTTTTTAAAAACTTAGCCAAAGTTTTAGCAAAAAAAAAATGCATAGGAAAACTTGACCAGAGTTATTCTCTACACAATAATGGTCTTCCTCCTTCCTTTTCATAAAGAAGGGCAATTTGGCAAGAATTTTGATGGGAATACATTAGGCCTCCAATGTACATTCCCGATTTGGCTTCTTCTGATTTGTTTTTGTTTCTTTCTCTCTTTTTTTCTCTCTCTTTTTTTTTCTCTCCCAGGCCACAGCAGAGAGCTGGACTGGAAGAGGAGCAACCGAGACCAGAACCCAGTGCCCATATGGGATACCAGTGCTTCAGGCAGAGGATAAACCAAGTGAGCCATGGCACTGGCCCCTGTTTCTTTCTCTTAGAAAAGCTTTAAAGGGCACCCATTTTGCTCAGTTAATAATGTAAAGATGATTGTATTGACAGGATTAAATTCCCAGGACTCTCAATTTGTCAGCAATGGAATCAATGGCTGGTGTCATTACTTACAGAATTGTATTGAACTTGATGGAATTAACCTTGAGAGATAAAGTTTATATTTTTATTTTGACCTTTTAATTCCATATCCATAAACTTTTTGAAGATTCTTCTTACATGAAAATTAAAAACAAAACACATTTAAACAATTAAGTATCAAAGAGAAAGATGAAAGGAAGTAAAAACTACAAAGAGCTAAATTAAAATGCACTACAGCAAAATCTGTGAGAAGTTTCTAAAGCAGGGAAATTGAAAGGAAGTTTTATAGTATAAAATGCTTACATTAAAATTTTCAAGAATGGAGTAATAGAAAAGAAAAAAAAACAAATCAATCATAAGAAAAGAATGTAAGATAATATCAGAGCTCAATGAACTTTCAAACAGGAAAGTGATGAAAATATCCGTGAACTCAGTAGCTAATTCCTTCTAAAAATTGATTCAGAAAGATCTAGCAAGACTGAAAAAGATAAAAAGAGCAAAGACATTGATAATCAAAATTAGGAATAAAACAAGTGAGATCCAGGTAATTAAACCATGATAATGAAATTTTATTTTGGACAATTCATTTAACATCATAACAATGAGAAAGGAAATTGACCAATTCATTGAAAATTACACAGTCCCCAAATTTAACCAACATGCAATAGCATGAAAAGTCACATCAGCATGAAATGAATTTTTAATTAAGAAGTTTCAAAAAAGACGCTTTCAGGATTAGACTGTTTTTCTGGAGAATTTTACGAAATATTTGAGGATTAATTAGCATCAATTGTACACTGGTATTGTAATCACTTCCTGTTTACCCTATTGGTTAGAGCAGGGTATCTGTCCCTCAATTAGTAAGTGATGGCCAAACACTCAACATTTGACAATGATAAACTTAATACCAGATTAAACTTAATATAAACTTAAACCAGATTACTAGTGGCATATACTTAGAGATTTGGGGAGCTGGACACTGTGCACAATATAGAACCACAAGAGCCAGAAGGAGAGGTGTCCCATTTGTTCCTGTGGTGGGATTTGTTTTGTGTGTTTGAACACAATTGGTTCCTGAATTAAGATGGTTCAACTCACAATTTTTCAACTTTAAATAGTTGCAAAAGCAATAAACATTAAAAGGAAACTTTAATTTGAATCTTGAATTTTAAACGTTTCCTCAAACTAATGTTATGTTGTAAATACTCCCTTGCAAGTGGCAGTGAGCCACAGCTCCTGTTTCCATCCAATTTTCCAACAGTGTAGAGGCTGGGTGGTGGCAGGAGATGATTCAAGCAATTGCAGCCTTGCTGTCCACATGGGAGACTTGGAATGAATTCCACGATCCTGGTTCTGAACTTGGCCCAGCCCTGGCTATTGAGGACAGTGGGTAAGATATTATATTCTCTCTCTCCCTCTCTCCCTCTCTCCCTCCCTCCCTCTCCCTCCCTCCCTCCCTATCTGTCTTCTGCCTGCCTTTCAAATACAATATAGTAAAATATATCCCTGATAATCTAATTAGAAATGGACAACAGACATGACATCTCACCAAAGAGGATACACAGAAAAGTATATGGAAAGATACTCAGATACATTAGTCATTGGGAAAATAAAAAATTATAATTAGTTATCAGTATAGATATATCAAGAAGAAGAAAACAATATATACTGATAACACCAAATTCTGGCAAAAGTATAATGAAATAACATGACTCAGACACTACTGTTAGAAATTTAAAATAATACAGACACTCTGGAAAACAGTTTGGCAGTTTCTTATAAAAGTAAATTGCAACTACTATAAGACTCAGCAATTTCACTCTGGGAGAATTTACCCATAGAAATAAAAACTTATACAAAAATGTGTATGTGAATGATCATAGGAGCTTTATTCATAATATTCCAAAACTGAGAACAACTTAATGTTCTTCAATAGGAAAATCGTGAAACAAATCATTGTACCATGAACTCAACAACAGAAAGCAATGAATTATTGATATACAAGGTAACTTGCATGAATCTCCAAGGAAAGGTGCTGAGTTTTAACAAAAGCTAATCACAAAGGGTCACCAGTTGCATAACATCATTTATATAACATGCTTGAAATGGCAAAATTATAGAAATGGAGAACAGTTAAGTGATGGCCAGTGGTTACAGACAGAGAAACAGAGGTGGGGATCTCAACAAGATTAATAAAAATATAAGATATTCCTTCAATAGTGGAACTTTTCTACACTAATATTAGTATCATGGTTTTGCAAGATGCTACCATGACACCAATTAAAGGAAACTTTGTAAAGAGCACAAGGGACCTCTGTTATTTGTTAAAACTCCATGTGAATTTAAAATTATCTCAAAATAACATGTTTAAGTGCTCCACCCACTAGGTATGTGATTTTATTAACTGAAAGTAGAAGGTACACAGCATTTATTCATTGAGGTAATTACTTTTGGTGTTCAAGTTTGGATTGGAAGATTTTACCCTTTGTTAAAATGTTCCCTTCTGTATACTGCTTTGCTTAACTAGCATGCAGCTAATTAAGTTTGTAAGCACAAATACATCTCAATTGTCTGAGATCTTTATAATACTTCTGGCTACATGCTCAGAATTTTATGTTTTGTTAGGATTATTGTTAATGCATATATTGCTCTGCAGTTGCTACATGGTGCACTTTTTATTTATTTAGCTGAAACCTTGTGCTTGGCAAATAGCAATTTGAGTAACATGAACCATGATAAAGAAACCATCAGGAACTTATGGGCTAGCAATTATTTTGCATAAAATAAGGAAAAGAGGCCAAAACACTCATGTATTATTTCTTTTGTACTTCTGCAAGTAAACCTAGTTTGTACAACTTCCACCTGCTGCAATATTCTTATTCTATAGCAATACTGTTCTCTGCTTTTTTGTCCTTTTGCATAATTATTACCAAGTATCCAGTATCCTATCTCTTTGCTCTTTCTTGCATGCAGAACATGCTTCCTGCAATCTGTTCTCTTTTCCCCGAGTGTCTTCCTTAAAGAAATCAGTTTACATTGACATTGAGTAGACAGTAGAAGAGTCCTGCTGGGTGCCCTCACCATAACCTGATTTCCTTCCTATTTGTTCCATGGGAAATGGTTACCTGCAGTGTTTAAACACACTTTTAGACTGCTGATTCAGAACTAAACAACTTAAAAAGCATATAGAAATGGGATTTGCAGGATCATTTGGAACGTTAGATCTTTTGCTCAAAGCATTTTTGCACAGCACTAGTAGTTATTTTTATGTAGTGACAGTAAAGTTTGGGATGCAGAAATTCAATTCCATTGTCCTACTCATGGTATGCCATGCATGACTCCTAGATGACATGCCCTATCATGATGGCATGTGTAATTATTTTTAATGTTCCTAGTCACATAAAATTCTTCCCACAGTTTCCTAAAGACAATATATTTTATTTCCAAAGGCATTTCTGACCATTTCTATAGACATATACTCGAATAGGCTTTGAGAGCTCTTCAGATTGTTATTAAGCTTGGAGTCATTTGGAGATATGATCTGTTTCAAGCCCACAGTTCTCATTTTCAGATAGCTCTTTGGTGAACTTTGAGAAAATAGATACAAGAATCTCAGCCATGTTCCTGAAGTAGTGGCAATCATTGCAGGAATATCACACAAAAAAAGATAACTTGTCCTTTCACTTCTAAACCCAAATGAAAACCCAGACTGAGTGAATCATAAACAGAACAAAATCTAGAAGTAAGTCAGGGTTCATATGGCTATTTCCCATTGAAGATCTACTCATTAAAACCAGGGTTCATTTTCATGCAACATTGCTAATGTAGCAATTTTAAGCACTACTAAAACTGTTTTTTGATAGTTTGAAAGTTCTTTCAATATTTTGGATAACAGTCCTTTATCAGAGATGTCTTCTGTAAATATCTTCTAGTTTGTGGCTTCTCTTCAGTACTTTCTTAACACGGAACTCTTAAAACTTAATGATAAGAAAATGTAAAATGTTATTAAAAATGGGTGAAAAACCTGAACAGACACTTCATCAGTGAATATATACAGACAACAATTAAGCTGGCTTTAATACAACAAAAATACCTTTGAGTGGGTAATATATAAACAACAGAATTTTACTGCTCACAATTCTATAAACTAGGTATATGCAATTAAAGGCTCCAACATATTAGGTGCTTGATAAGTGCCCATACATCATAGATGGTGCTTTCCTTGTGTCATCACATGCTGGAAGCATAATTTCTGTATCCTAACACTTAAGAAGAGGAAAGGATTCTCCTTTTATAAGGGTACTAAAGCCATTTATGTTTTTTCAAAAGACACCAACACTTAAAACTGTAACACTGGGGAGGAGAACCAGTATATTCATTTTGAGGTGACACCAACATCCAAGCTATAGCATAAGTATATAAATTCTCACCATCACATGTGAATCGGGAGTTGGAAATTAGAATAAAAATATAACTATAGAATGACAAAATTCCACAACACTGACAACTTCAAATACTGCAAAGGATGTGGAGTAGCAGACTTTAGGCTTGCTGGTGGAAATGAAAAATGGTACAGTCACTTAGGAAGTTTGTCAGTTTCTTACAAAATTAATGTACTCTTATCACAAGGTCCAACAACTATGCTCCTTTGATTTACTCAAAATATTGAAGAATTATGCTCAGAAAAACTTACACATGGATATTTATAGCAACTTTAACTCACAAATGATAAAACTTGGAAGCAACCAAGAAGCCATTCAATAGGTAAGTGGATAAAATAGTATTCATCCCTAAAATGAAATGTGCTATCAAGAAATGAAGACATTGAGGAAATATAAATACATATTATTATTAAGTGGAAGAAGTCAGTTTGAAAATCATGGATATTGTATGATTCCAACAATATGACATTCAGGTTAAAAACCAAAACTATGGAGACTAAAAAGGGCAGTGGATGTTAAAAGCTCTAGTTTGAAGTGAGAAATAAGTAAAGCAAAGAGGGTTTTTAGGATAGTCACACTACTCTCATTAACACTGTAATAGTGGATAGGATTCACTATAAATTTGTCATAACCAAAAGAATGTGCAATACCAAGAGTGAGCCCTAATGTAAACTATGGACTTTGAGAGATAATGATGTGTCAAGGGAGCTTCATTGACATTAATGTAACATGTGGGGTAGGATGCCAATAGTAGAGGAGATTGTGTGTTTGTGGACAGGGGATTAATAGGAACTTTGTAATTTCTTCTTAGTTTTGCTATAAGCCCAAAACATTTTTATAAAGTTTATGACTGATTTTTAAAAAATAATAAAAGATAAATAAATATATGTCTTTGATTAAGGAAAATGTCATGGATTTTTAAGTCATCTAGCAAGCCCAAAATTTCTGGAGTTCAGCTACTGCAAGATTAAACTTGCAACTGATTAGAAAAGATGGCAAGTGATCTGTGCATATCACAAGCAATAGTAATTTTTGTGCCTGGGATTGTGATGCTGGACTGAGTATCTTTTCTTATAGAGATTTCTATAATCAAGTCTAATAGAGACAGAAATTAATTAGCATATTTATTTTCTCTAACCTAGTCTTAATTCCTTTAGTTGCATAGTAAATTTTGGTAACTGGTAGAGTAGGAAAACATTTTCTTTATAAGATTTTTTGTTATTTTGGTACTCTGTATTTCTATATACATTAGAAACATTTTGCCAAATTCTGTACTTTATACCCTTGGGATTTGATTTTAAGTGCATTAAATTTATAGATCAATTTAGGGAGAATAAATAATTTGTAATATTAACTCTTTCTATTAATGAACAAGGTGTATCTGTAAATTTATTTGTGATATTTTAAAAATTTTATATTTTCTACAAAGTGGTCTTACATTTATTAAATTTGTCCCATAAATGCCCACATATGTTTTGTTGTTTTTGCATGACATAACTTTAAAATTAATTTTCTAACTGTTGCTGGTGTTAAGAAGTAAAATAACCATTGGTATATTAATCATTTATGCAGAAAACTTGCTACATTTTTGTGCAAATAATAATAAATTCTCTATGTTATACTGAATCTCTATGATTATGTAGTCATATCATCTTTGAAAAGTAAAAGTATTTATTTACTGATAGAAATACGTTCTGTCAGCCAGTGCTGCGGCTCACTAGGCTAATCCTCCACCTGCAGCGGTGGCACCCCGGGTTCTAGTCCCAGTTGGGGTGCCGGATTCTGTCCTGGTTGCTCATCTTCCAGTTCAGCTCTCTGCTGTGGTCCAGGAAGGTGGTGGAGGATGGCCCAAGTGCTTGGGCCCTGCACCCACATGTAAGACCAGGAGGAAGCACCTGGCTCCTTGCTTCAGATCGGCACAGTGCCACCGGCCGTAGCAGCCATTTGAGGGGTGAACCAATGGAAGGAAGACCTTTCTGTCTGTCTCTCTCTCTCTCACTAACTCTGCCTGTCAAAAAAAAGGTAAAAATATTTAATCACTATTCTTAATATCTTTGTTTCCTGTTCCTTTTGTACTGTCCAAGGCACAAATATTAATGTAGAATAAAATACATGAAAGAATGTATTCTTTTCTTTTGCCTGATTTTAAAGACTTTTAATATACAACATTAAGTGTAACATTTGTTTATATTTTAGTAGATACACTTAATCAGTTTTAAGAAAGTTATGTTTCTATTCCTAGTTTGCTTGCTTGCATTTGAATTTAATTATTTTTGTGTATCTGTTAAAATGTCAATATTTCTTTTCCCATAATCTGTTAATGTGGTACATTTGTTTAATGTTGAACAATATCTTTTCATTTTATATTTTCTTTTGTCAAAAATACTTATTTATTTGAAATGTAGAGTGTGGGGGGGGGTGTATGAGAGAGAGATGTGTGCAAAAGAGGGAGGGAGGGAGAGAGAGAGAGAGAGAGAGAGAGAGAGAGAGAAATATTCCATCCACTGGTTCATTCTCCCAAATGGCTAGTTCTGGTTCTGGGACAGGCCAAAGCCAGGGGCCAGGAACTCCATCCTACTCTCCTACATAGATGGCAGGGTCCCAAGTACATGGGCAATTTTCTGCTGCAATCCCAGGCATGTTAATAGGAAATTGAATCAGAAGCAGAGCAGCTGGGACTCAAACAAGAGCTGTGATATGAAATACTGGCATTGCAAGTAGCAGTTTAACCTGCTATGCCACAGCATCTATCCTTATATTATCCCTTTAACATAATATATTAGATTTAATTTGTCAATATTTTATATATTGTTATAATTCTGTGATTGAATTTTTGTTTATTTTTGGTATCCAGGTTACACATGGCTTCACAGAAAGTTTTGTGTGCACTCCTTTTTACCTTAACTTCTTGTGTATAAGAATTGATTTTGATATTCCTTAATATTTGCTATAAAACTTTTCAATATTATTATCTGGAAATAATGCCTTATTATTTGTTGGAGAATTCTTAATTATATGTTAATTTATTAATGGATAAAGAAATATTTAAATTTATAATCCATATTTTCCAGAAACATGTATATTTTGACTGTTTTTAAATATATTGATGTAAATTTGTTCCAAATATTATTCATTTTTTTCTGATGATTTGACACTATTATTCCTTTTAAAACACTGTTTCTAGTGATGTTAACCATCAGCATTATAAAAATTATGATTTTCATTTGATGAAGTTTTAAGTATTCTATTATTATTTACAGTCTATTCCTCTACATATAATGCAGAGATAATTTTATTTAAAAATAAAATTATTTATCATTTTTACTGACTTTTTAATTTTGGATTTTTTTTCAAAGAATGTGTTCTTCATGATACTAACTCCTTGCAGTTTGTTGAGACTTATATTGCTGGCTATGATATAATTAATTTGAAAATAAAATAAAATGAATTATCACTACTTATAAAACTATTCACATTTTAAGTTTTACCTTCTGTCATTTTTGGTGCAATGTTTCATGGAATAAATCCATTTTACCTGCGTTCTCAGATTTGTTTATAAAGTTTTAGTAATCATTTTTAATGACTATAGAATCTATAATAATAACTCAAATTTAACTCTAAAGACTGATAATTTGTATACTTTTTCTTCGTTCTTGATTAAGCTAAATAGAGGTTTATTAGTTTTGTCAACAATTTCAAAAAACTATATTATGTTAATGCTTTCAATTTAATTCTACTTATGTCTTTGATACTTTCCTTTTACTTACTTTGGATTTGTTTTTCTATTCCCACCTGCTTAAGAAAGAAATTTAAATGTTTATACTGTTTTTCTTTATGGATATATGATTTTCAAACTATAACTTTTCTTTTAAATATTGTTTTAATTGTAACCCACAAAATTTCATGTATTTCATTACCATTAAGTTGGAAATATTTATTATTTCACTTAAGATTTCTTATCTAACCCATTGTGTTTAGAATTTATAGAGACTTTTCTAAATATCCTACTTTTTCTAATTTCTAATTTAATTTCATTGTTTAATTCCATTAAACTCTGGATTTAACCTGTTCAGCTTAGTTGAGATTTGTTTTATAGCCCTGACATGTGGCCCATTTTAATGAAATTGCTTTGTATCCTTCAAAGGAAATTTTATTGCACAATACCTAGGTGCTAATATTTGCTCATATATTAACCTTTAATATTTATATTTTGCATGGCTTTGAGTTGCTGTTTAGTTTCTTTTTATTTCATCTTGTTGGGTTCTCTTTAACATTTCTTATGGGGCAAGTCTTGTGTTAAAGTGCTTTAGTTTTTCTTTAACTATGAGTGTAATAGTTTATCCCTCATTTTTCTTTTTTTCTTTTTTTTTTTTTTTGACAGGCAGAGTGGACAGAGAGAGAGAGACAGAGAGAAAGGTCTTCCTTTTGCCGTTGGTTCACCCTCCAATGGCCGCCGCGGTAGCGCGCTGCGGCCGGCGCACCGCGCTGTTCCGATGGCAGGAGCCAGGTGCTTCTCCTGGTCTCCCATGGGGTGCAGGACCCAAGGACTTGGGCCATCCTCCACTGCACTCCCGGGCCACAGCAGAGAGCTGGCCTGGAAGAGGGGCAACCGGGACAGGATCGGTGCCCCGACCGGGACTAGAACCCGGTGTGCCGGCGCCGCAAGGCGGAGGATTAGCCTAGTGAGCTGCGGCGCCGGCAGTTTATCCCTCATTTTTCAAAGATAGTTTTGCCATATATAAAATAATTATTGGTTGATAGATCTGTTTCATTTCAGCACTTTAAATATGTTATCCAGTTGCCTTATTGTTAACAAAATTTCTGCTAGAAAATTCAGTTACTCCTAATCAGGAGTTTTCATTTGTGGGAAGTTCCTTTTCTCTTGCCTCTTTCTAGATTTTTCTGTTGTCTTTGGCTTTGAACACATTGATTTTTATTTTTCTGAGTGTAGATCTCTTAATTATTCTACTTGGATATTTTTGAGCTTCTGATGTTTATATGCATACATTTTTCATCAAATTAATGAAGTTTTCAAGTGTTACTTCTTCAAATAATCTTTCTGCCCCTTTCTTATTCTCTTTTTCTCCTTCTGGAACTCCTTTGATGCAAACATTATTCAATTTGTTGGTGTTCCATATAAGTCCCTTAAAGTCTGCTCACTTTTCTTCCTTCTTTCCTTTGTTTCTTCCTCAGATTTGATAATTGCAAATGATTTATCTTCAAGTTTGCTCATTTTTTCTTCTGCCCATTTGAGCCTGCTGTTAAACCCCTTCAATAACAATTTTAATTTCATTATGTTATTTTTCAGCCTTAGATTTTCCATTCAGTTTATTTTTCATCTCTTTATTGATATTACATTTTGTTCATTTATCATTTTACCCATTTACTCTAATTCTTTGTCCACATCTGTGGTTTTAAACAGCTCCTTCAGCATAATTAAGGCAGCTGCTTTAATTTCTAAGAAATGTAATGACTGTACTTATTCAGAGAAGATCTCTGGCTATTTTCTTCTTTTTTTTTTATTTGACAGATAGAGTTAGTGAGAGAGAGAGAGAGAGAGAGAGAGAGAGAAAGGTCTTCCTTCCAATGGTTCACTCCCCAAATGGCTACTATGGCTGGAGCTATGCCGATCCGAAGCCAGGAGCCAGGTGCTTCTTCCTGGTCTCCCATGCGGGTGCAGGCACCCAAGTACTTGGGCCATCCTGCACTGCCTTACCGGGCCACAGCAGAGAGCTGGATTGGAAGAGGAGCAACTGGGACTAGAACCCTGTGCCCATATGGGATGCCGGTGCTACAGATGGAGGATTAACCAAGTGAGCCATGGCGGCAGCCCCAATTTTCTTCTTTTTAATAGGCTGAGTTTTCCTATTTCTTTGTATACTTTTTGATTTTGTTGTGGCTCATAATTGGGCATTGGAAAAACCAATTCCCCCCTCAATCTTTGCAGACAGTTCCTATGCTTCATTCATCAGCTAGATGTAGTCTGATCTTTGGTATCAGAAAGTGGTAAAAGCTTTATCTTCTCGGGAGTTTTCTGAGCATGGATTTGACTGTGTCTATTTCTTTTTTGATTTACCTGTTGATGTAGTTGCATTTGAATGTTTTATTTTTCCAAAGAGTCTTTATCTACTTTCTTGATCATTTTGATAGTCTTTTGTAATATCTTACTGTAGGCATCTGAGGGTCCTATTCTTTCTGCAGCTTTCATGAGTTGTGCCTCCTGTTTCTCCCTATTTGTGATCTGAGTTAGAAAAAATAGAGAACGGTCTCTCACATGCCCCGCTAACCAATTAGAATGTTGTAAGTAAAGTCTGTTCCACCCCCTCCAGTTTGAGAGTTAATTGTGAACTAAGCAATCCTTCCTCCTTCTAAACAATACTGTCTCATGCAGAGTGGGATGTGGGACATGGATAAGAACAACTGTTTAGGAATTTCATACTATTTTGAATGTAGTTTTTCCTTAATTGGCACTTTCTTATTTGCTGTAGATGTTTTAAATGTTTTTCATATCTCCCATAGATTATTTTATATACTCTCTGGGTTTTTATGTTTCTTTGGCGATAACAATATCCTGGCACTTCCTTGTCCACTCGGTTCTGAAATAATTCTTCCCTTTCAGCTTTGATTTTTGCAGAACATACATAATTTGATTCAATCCTAAAATTCACATGAAGGCTGGCTTATGTTTGAGAATCCTCAGGAGACTTTTTTTCCCTTTCCATAAAGATCCAAGTTCAGAATAAGCAGGTATTTGAAACTCCCTCGGTTGGGAATGATCTTTTTTCTTATTCAATCACGCTCTGAGCATGTGTTTTTTTTTTTTTTTTTTTAATGTGAGTGCTTCATGTGGAGCACTCAATTCAACTTCCCACCTTGCTTGGGCACTAGGTTCTATTTCTTCTCCTCTACTTCTGACCCATTAAAACCAGGGATTGGTAGAGGACACCAGAACTGCTGTGGGCTTCAGTGTACCTTTGTGATTCATTCTTTCTTGTTATTTTTACCCCATAATGATGGTCCTTACTTTCCTGACATTTCTACTGTACATTTAACTTTTTATACTATAGCTTATCCTGTATTTTAGTGTTTTTAATAAAAGGAAATATTTTCAAAACATGTATTTCACTATTTTGTCACCCACATAAATCATTTATCACTCACTTATATCAGTTGCTCTTTACAGGCTGTAGACCACATGATTTTCATCCTATCTTCTATAGCTCTTCTCCATTCAAAATATTAATTAAAGAAACAAACTCTCAGTCTTTGGTAATGAATATTTCTACCTTTTGTTTTGGAAATTGCTTCCACAAGTCTTAATTTGTGAACATTTTGAAATTACAAGTGGCATACAGAATATGATTAACAAGAAAATATTAAATTTATGGTTAGCAACACTTGCTCTAGATTCACACCCACTGTTCAATTGGGCTTTCCAAATTTCTCTCTATTTGGATATTTTATTTTAAGTTCAAGATAACAGACCTCAACTTTTGAACTCAGTAGTTACCCTTTTATTGTTTTGACCCCTTGTCATTTTGTTTTCACTCATTTTGCTTCTTAATTCTAAAAAAAATATTTCTGACTGTTTACCACCTGTATCAATTAGACAATGTAAATAAGAAAGTTCACATTATACAGTTTATCTACCTTTTCTAATGTTTAATAATATTTGGACAAAGAGGTGATTAATAATGAGTATATTTTATTTATCTGACATTGACTTTAAACTCATGAGATGTCTGTAACATGCAGATAAGTCATCAAGCCTCTTTCAAAAATGGATGTTAGGCACAACTCCAACATTCATAATGCCCCCAAAATTGAGAAAGACAAAAACGTGTTATATCTTGTAGCAGCTGATAACATCATGTTGACCGCATGAAAGCAAACCATTGATCAGTTTGCTGCGGTATAACAGAGAAAGTTGTCTTGCTGTAGGATCATCAAATGTTAGAATCATCTTTGTCCATATTTTTAAATATGTCAACTTTAAAAATATACTACCATATGAATTAACAATCTAATGTTCTATACCCAATATCTGTTTTCTGTTAAAAGGAATATCCGCGTCTCCACTCTCAATACTTGTGGTCTGTGTAGGACTGAGACCTATATAAAATAAAAGCTACTATATATCAAGTACTTATGTGTCATGCAATATGCTAATTAATACACACATAATTTTCTATTGAGACTATATTTCTGTGAAATGAACATTGTAATGTCCATTTACAGATGTACAAACTGAAGCTCAAGAAGTTTAAATAATTTGCTTCAGATAACATATATGATAAGTAGCAAATCAGATCTGAACTGTCTGACCCCATGCTTATGCCTTTAACCATTATGCCATCTGATACTCAAGTTTATACTCCTTTTTATTTTTTATAATTTTTAAAAATGTATATAAAGTGAAAAAATTTTATGTATTTCATATATTCAGATTTAGGACCATAGTGATACTTCCAACCCTAGTCCCCCATCACCCACACTCTAACCATCCCTCCTTCCTTTCTTATTCTTTCTTTCAATTTTTACAATAACATGCTTTCAGCTTATTTTATAACCATGAGTCTAACCCTCTAGTAAGTAAAGAATTCAATAAATAGAAGAAAAAAAACACTGTTCCTCAACAGTGGCGACATAGTCTGATAACAATAATGAAATCATGAAATGTCAATTTTGCTCATATGCATTACATTTTTTTTTACATTCTTGGTTACCAGATATCAGGGAAAACATATGATATTTATCTTTTGTGGTATAACTTGTTTTACTAATTATATTGGCTCCCAGTTTCATCTATTTTGTTTTGAAAGACAGGATTTCATTTTTTATGGCCGAGTAGTATTAAATAATATATATATACCACATTTTATTTATCCAATCATCAATTGAAGGACATCTGGGTTGATTCCATACCTTAGCTATTGTCAATTGAATTGAAATAAACATGGAGGTACAGATCACTCTTTCATATAAAGAATACATTTTTTGGGGTTAATTCCCAGTGGTGGGATGGCTGGGCCATATTGTAGATCTATTTTCAGCTTTCTGAATATTCTCCATAATGTCTTCCACAATGGCTGCACTAGTTTACATTCCCACCAATAATGAATTAGGGTACCTTTTCCCCCACATCCTCACCAGCATTTGTTGTTTATTTTTGTATGACAGCCATTCTAACTGGGTGATATGAAACCTCATTGTGGTTTTGATTTTCATTTCCCTGATTTCTAGTGTTCCTTAGCATGTTTCATATGGGTATTGAATATTTGAATTTCCTCTTTTGAAAAATGCCTGTTCAAGTTCTTTGTCCATTTCTTAACTGAATTACTTGTTTTGTTGTTGTTGAGTTTCTTGAGCTCCTTATAGATTCTGGATATTAATTCTTTATCAGTTACATAGTTTGCAAATATTTTCATCCATTCTGTCAATTACCTCTTCAGTTTGTCGAGTGTTTTCTTTGCAGTGAAGAAGCTTCTTAGCTCGATGTAATCTCATTTGCCCTACTTGTGCTTTGATTACCTGTGCTTTCAGGGTCTCATAGAAATCCCAGAAACAAATCTACACATCTACAACCAACTAATATTTGACAAAGGAGTTAAAACCAATCCTTGGAGAAAGGACAGTATCTTCAACAAATGATGCTGGTAAAATTAGATCTCTGCATGCAGAAGTATGAAAGAAGACTCATCCCTTACACCTTATACAAAAACCAATTGTAAACGGATCAAGGATCTAAGTATATGACCTGATACCATCAAATTAGTAGAGGAGAACATTAGGGAAACTCTAATACATATCTTGGAAATGTCTATACTCTCAAACATTGCAAAAATTATCTGTAAACTAAATGACAAAATAAAACAAGGAAATAAATGACTTAGGCATTCAGGAAGAGGAGAGGAAGGATAGATAATAAAGATGGACTAGAATATTAGGGAGAAATAGTAAATGATACATTCGATTAAAAATCTATAAATATATAATCAGAGACATAAAATACAATTCAAAACCAATTAGTCATGTCCTCCCATTTGGAATACAAAATGTCACATAGAAAATACGTAGAATTACATACAAGGACATAAACCATCCAAAATCAGAACTAGATGTTAAAGTGAAATTTAAAGGAAAATAGTTATGCCTCTCATAAAACATGACAGATTTTACTCAAGAGTTACCTAGGGAGATAACACATTTTCGCAACATATGTTAGACTGTGTACAATGAACCAACATTTACAATAAAATACAACTCTCTTAGAAATAGGCTGTGCCCAAATTCCCCCATGAGGCTTCTAAAGATTCTATTATTGCATTTGCACACTGCTTAACAATATTTTTAAATTAAAAAAAATCAAGACTTTTGAAATGTGATTTTCAATTGGGCCATTACAAATTTGCATGACAGCAAAGACAGGATTTATAGTCTCAATAATTTTCATATGCTGATTAAAGTCATAGTAATGTCAGTTACTAGAACATGTTGACTTCAATAATTAATTTCTCCAACATATTTTTCTCTTTGGAAATAAAGGTAGACTCATTTATATGCAGCTAGTTTGATGCTTCACAATGTTGGTCTGTATCCTCTTGTGAGTTTTCTTTTCTATGCTATACCAATTTCTCTTACTCTGACTTCTGTGTTACTTCAAGGAGTGATACATGTCTAAAAATATACTTAGAGTGGACTGATAAAGTTAAAAATGATTCAGGCCACACAACAGTCTTCAAAAAGAGGAAATCTATGTAAAATAATTTTCCTCATAATTCATATTTCACCTTTATCACAGTATTTGGTGAACTTGATGGTTTTGCCCGAGTTTGATCTGTTGGCCAAGAAGTAGTACACAAAATCAGGATTGATTAATAGTATTTCAGGATACAGGGAGCGACTAGGTCTCCAGTTTATATTTCATGTGAAAATAAATATCTAATAGGTAATTAGAATAATGGCCAATTTCCTATATGCTTTGATACTTGTGTTAGGACACCGTATCGGGCCTCTTGAATGGTTTTAACAAAGTCAATTATGAGCTAACTTCAACTGCAAAATCAAGGCCTATTCAAATCAATCTCACCATGATAATCATTCTGGGAAACACTGAGATCATTGTGTGACCACAATGTAGAGAAAATTAAATGATGATCTATGAGCAAAGAGGTAATGATTATACTTCAAAAACAGGCTGGAACACAACTTGAAATGCTACAACATTTATCAGTAACTCCTTAGGAGAGGGAACCTCTAAATGATATTGATAAAGACAGACAGAGAAGCTGGCTATATTTGGGAAAGTGTGTAGTCATGGGAGCCAAAACAAGATAGTGTTTCAAGAAGGTCAGGCAAGTTAAGGATTGATCATTGTTCATTGAAGGATATGGAGGTTATTTATAATTTTAGCAAGAGCAGTTTTGTGAAGTGATGAGGGGATTTGGAAATCAGGTTAGTAAGTGATGATGAGAAAGTGCAGAAATGTAAATGACTTTGAAATTCACCACTTATACCAGAACAAGACATTTGAATATATTAGCTTCCATTTATGTATCTCTCCCATGAGGATAAGTATTCATTTTTACTACCCCTATTGGAAACATTAAAGAGCACACTTAGAACACTGGATTCACATGCTAACAAATCAAATGTGAGAGTTAAAAGGCATACTTTCCACTTAGTATGTGCCTATTTTATTTAGCAAGTGTGATTTTTCCCAGTTTTGCCCTTTACTCTCAAGAACAGCAGTTTGCATGCACTCTTACCCCACCAGTCCCCTAGTAAATCTTATTCACAAAGATATTGTTAGAATACTTGTCAAATGAATCGATGAACTCTTGATATAGTAATGCTTGAATCTAGGAATGTCTCTGAGAGAAGAAGAGTTTGGTGTTTTTTGTTTTGTTTTGCTATTGTAATACTATATCTTTTAAAAGTTATTTAAATGTCAGGGTGAGCTATGAGATCAACATGAGTTGTTAATGCAATCAATATGTCAGAATGGAAATAAATATTTTCTCTAAATTCCAAATTAGTGAAGCAGCAGACTCCTACAAAAACTGTAATTTGCTCTTTAAAGCTATGGAAGGCTGCCATATGAAATACTACTCTAAATCTCATCCAGGATACACTACAGGGTCAATCAGTGTCTCAAAAGCAGTGAAGCTTTAAGCAGGTCTCAGTATAGCTCTGAAGACAGGTAAGGTCAGGTGCATGATACAAAGGCGTTTTGACAATATGATAAAGGCCCTAAAGGAGGGAAAAGGTGCAGATCAAGCAAGCCCTGAAGTTCACATTTTTTGACTACAATAGAGGTGCAATATCATCAAAACCAAGAGGTGATGATGGTGTCCTAAGAAATTCTGCTAAATCCTGAAACTGTGGACTATGATACTATTTCGCAAGGCCATGACCAAGGACAATGAGGTATAGTGCTTAGTAAACTGCTCCTGTGAAATAAGTGGATGGTCATAACATCTGGAAACAACCTATAGAAAGTCCATTTGGGGGGTGGCCGGTGCTGTGGCGTAGTGGGTAAAGCCGCCGCCTGCAGTGCCCACATCCCATATGGGTGCTGGTTCGAGTCCCAGCTGCTCCACTTCCCATCCAGCTTTCTGCTGTAATGCTATGGCCTGGGAATGCAGTAGAAGATGGTCCAAGTCCTTGGGCTCCTGCACCCATATGGGGAGACCCAGAGAAAGCTCCTGGCTCCTGGCTACAGATCGTGCAGCTCCAGCCATTGCAGCCAATTATGGAGTGAACCAGCAGATGGAACACCTCTCTCTCTCTCTGCCTCTCCTTCTCTATCTGTGTAACTCTTTCAAATAACTAAATAAATCTTTGAAAAAAGAAAAAATGTACATTTGTTACAAAAAAAGGTTATATATAGATGTGTTGTTTTTATTGGTTTGCTTTTTATGTATGTGTTTCCCCTCAGAAATACCAAGATCCATGAAAATAGAAGTTATAATTTAATTTTGAAAACAAAACCAAAATAATAGAAAATAAAAAGTAAGCAAGTGTCCAGATATACTGCATATGTGACAATTATGTCAAAGAAAATACAAGATCTTTAGTGACTTTTTTGATCCTGAGGAACATGTTGTTTTTGCAGGGTATAAGAATATTGCTGGCAGTGGGAGTTACAAAAAATATGATTGACATCTTTAAATTTACAAAGGATGATAATAAAATCTTGTCAGGCTCTCCTTTTAGTTCTGTGCAGTAACATGAAAATCAAAGTGTCATTTGAAATTAATGGATGGCAAATTTGGATATAATAAAAAAATTACTGTTGCTGTGGTCAATGCGAAGCAGGCTGCAGGACTGGTGAAGGTCACAGAGGCCGATTCTCTAGTTGGCTCTGAAAGGGTTTGGTAATTTTATGACCACTAATAATGTTTGTGGATTTCATGCAAGCTAAGCTAATGAAAAGGGTAGTCAAAGCCATGCTGCAGTGTTTAAAATGGTCATCCCCCATATGTCAAAGAAATCATTTCATTTTTACCTTGCATCATTAACTTAGACCAAAAAAAAAAAAAGAGAGAGAGAGATTTTCTCCATCTGGGGGAATGTAGCCTAGGCACTGTGCTGCAGAGTCACCTTATGATTTCATTAATAGCATTGATAAAGATACTTCACATTTGTATATGTTAACAGTTTTCACAATACTTTATATTTGGTTCTTCATTCACTCCTCATACTACCCTCAAAGTTATATAATCCTAGGGGATATTATTCTAATTTTTTGCTTCTTGTTGTTGAAAGTGAGTAAAATTCAGGCCAGACATTTCTTAGAACTCAGCTAGTTTCCTTTACTATGGATGGATCCATATATTCAGAGCACAGGAATAATGAAGCCAAATAATTTCTGGTTGCTCTGGATTTCATTTTTATCATCAGTAAAGTGGAGAAGAGAATCCTGAAGGTACCTCCCAGCTCTAACTTTACATATAGTTATGAGTCCTAGGCTACTGTCAAGGTCAATCTCACTTTACCATTAAAACCTTAGTCTGAAAATTGAATCGATAATCCTTATAATATGCATAAGGCTGTGCAAACTTTACATAAACTGTTAGGAGATGATATGTTTATTTCCACATGGATGTGTTTTATCCCCCAAACTCTCAGGTGCAGATGGTCAACATTTCAGAGATTCCAATCCTATTTTCTTGTTCTTTTTATTTTTTTTATAATATTTATAATATTCTCTGTAAAATAAAACATTATATTTACAGCTAGTATATCGATGATATGTTCAAATTTTACAGGGCCATGAACTTAGGTGCATCAATGTGTGATATATTTTTCTAAAATTGAAATTAATTTCTATTGGAACCTCCATTTTGTCTGATACAGAAAATGTAGTCTAATTACATCCAAACAAAGCCACTTTGATTTTTTTTAGTCATTTCAATTTACATGTGATCAAATTAGAATATTTTTTGTCTCTTCTTCCTAAGATATAGTCTAAAACTAGAAGGGTATTTATACAAATCCCACAATGTCACTAGTAGGGATGAGCATTACACTCCTGATTTTGATATCGTGATATGCTAAGATGCAATTAATTCTATCTATTACTAGGTTACATTCCCTTGCTAGCTGACATCATTTAGACATAAAATAGCCCTTACTTGAATCCCTGCAGGATTATCCACACTTGACCTCTGCTATTACCTTCTCTCATAGCATTCACAAAAAGCTCCCGTAGGCCAGCAGGCTTTCTGGTATCCTCAGTTAATTTCTGCACCTGATTACTGAGGACCACAGGAAAAGTTTGTAGTTACTTTGCCCCTTTAGGAAATCTGAGGCACTATCTGGTACTCATTCGATGTGTTATACTATTAATTCTTATAACATGATGTCAACAGCAATTTCCATGAGGCTTGCAGATTTTCTCTGTTTCAACAGAGAAAGAATTTCATTTTTTTTTCCTTCTGGATAGTTTCCAGCTTAAAAGGGGCTGTATTACCTAATTTCTCAGTATTGTGACTTAGTTTTATGTTGTTTCTAAGTTGGTATTTTCTCTCCAACTTTTTATTGCCTCTTCTCTAGCTCAGAAACCACATTTTTCTTCTTCCTGTGACAGGAGAAACTGCAACTAAGTGTTCTTTCCAAATATAAGGTTTATGCTAGGACTTGGGACCTTGGAAGCTCACATCAGTAATATTTTTGTATTGTTTTTGTTTACATTTCATGTGTGGCCTCACATCCATGATAATAGAGGCCAAATTGAGTTTAAGTACGAATGAGGGTGAGGTAGAGGCCAACAAAAATGGATAGAAGCCCACCAAGTGAAATAAATAGGGAGAGTAACAACAGAAAGAGCTAATCAGGGATGCTTATAATTTGCATTTCATTGAAGTAACTTGAATCACACTCAGCAGTTTATTGAAATATTACTTCTTAATAAAGAGCCAACCAATCTCTTTGCCACATTTTTTTTATAAATAATACAGAGACAAGGTATAATTATACCTTCCATACTTACCTCATAGGCTGATGAAAGGGAAACAGGAATAATAGATATAAAGCACTATTATAATCAAGAAAAGCATATCCATCCAAACATTCTGGATGGGTATTTCCCCTAGTGGTTAAGACAGCCGGAGACACCTGCTGCCCACATTGGAGTGTCTGAATTTGAGTTCTGCTGCTGATTCCAACTTACTGCTAAAGCACACCCTTGGCGACTCAAGCGATTGGGTTCCTGCAGCCCATATGTGACACTCTGATAGAGTTCTGGGCTCCTGGCTTCAGTCTGGCCTGGCCCCAACTATTGCAGTCATTTGGGGAGTAAATTAGCACAATAGAGATCTCCATCTATCTGTCTCTGTCTTCCTCTGTCTCTTTGCCTTCCAAATAAATAAATAAAATAAATAAAAATATGAACAAAAATTTTACCATCTGCTGCTCCATTCAAAGACTACCTATTATTTTGGGGCTGGCACTGCAGTGTTGTAGGCTAAGCCTCCTTCTGTGGTGCCGGCATCCCATATGGGTGCCGGTTCATGTCTTGGCTGTCCCTCTTCTGATCTAGCTCTCTGTTATAGCCTGTAAAAGCAGTACAAGATGGCCCAAGGGCTTGGGCTCCTGCCACCCATGTGGGAGACCCGGAAGAAGCTCCTGGCTCCTGGCTTCAGATACACCCAGCTGCAGCCGTTGTGGCCATTTGGAGAGTGAACCAGCGGATGGAAAACATTTCTCTCTATCTCTCACTCTCTCTGTTTGTAAATCTACTCTCAAAGAAATAAATACAGTCTGTAAAAAGAATACCAATTCTTTTAGCAATTATCATCTGGAGGCAATGATGTAATTTATATTAGTAATTGTGAAATCTTCACTTGCATCTTTGCTATTTTCTATGACAGAAAATTATTTGAAATAATTGGTGATAACATTAGTAGAATCAGGATAGATAGGCAGGGAAAAGACATTTTACTTGATCATAAAACATAAAATTTCACTCAGTTGCACTTAGTCTTTACATATTGAAAAACATTTTGAGCTAGAATACAGATCTTTTCAGAAATCTTTAATCTGGGGCTGGTAATGTAGGTAGTTAAGCCTCTGCCTGTGACTCCAGCATCCCACATGAGAATTGGTTCAAGTCCCAGCTGCTTCAATTCTGATCCAGCTCCTTGTTTATGTGCCACAGAAGGCAGCAAAGATGGTCAAAGTATTTGGGCTGCTGCCACCTATGTGAGAGACACTGATGGAATCTTGGCTCCTGGCGTTAGCCTGTCCCAGCCTTGTCTACTGTGGCAATTTGGAAAGTGAACCCATATACAGAAAATCTCTATCTCTGTCTCCCCCCTTGTTTCTCTCTCTCTCTCTCTCTCTCTCTCTCTCTCTCTCTCTCTCTCATATTATATATATACATATATATATATGTATATATATATATATAAAACCTTGCCTTTCAAATAAACGTTTTTTTAAAAAAATATTGAATAGTCATCAAAGGGTTAATATGGGGTAATAAAATGGGTGCATGTGCTTCTGTGTGTGCAAGATTGTGCACACACTGTGGCAATTGAGGAAAGAGAAATATGAGTTTTCTCCTTTCCATCAAAATTTAATCTTTCTCAATTCATTCCAAATTCTACAAGCCTCTAACAGAACAGGGAAAATGAGCTACAGGACTTGCAAAGAATAAAATAAAGGACACTATTACTGAGCTATAAAGTGCAAAGCATTTTGGAACATATCACTGTTTTGTTGTTTCAGTCATTTCTTGCCTCTGTTGTTGTTTCAAGTCCCATGCACAGATTAGGAAAGTCCCCAGCCTACAATTTCCTATTGCTTTATGCTTTAGACATACTGAAGCATTACTCAATGGAGACATAGGCCTTTGACCACATTTCTTGGCTGGCTCCACACTCAGTCAGTTTTGCCATCCTTTTCAGGAGCAGGCTTGCTAGAGTTGAGACTGATATAAAATATTTTATGTGGGTGAGAGTTTAAAAAAAAATCTAGTCAAAATCTTGTCAAGTTCCTCCTCCTCAAAGAAAGAAAAAAAACAAAAAAACAAAACAAAACAAAACAAAAAAACCTCATTCCCTACACAGAAACCAGCATGTTATGGCCCAAAGAGGAAAATCAGTAAAAATGATCCCAAATGGAAAAAAAAAATTCTCATCTGCAGCAGCAGCTGGAGACGGGCATTAGAACTGAATGTGGTTTAGCTGCTATAAAGATGATGAAAATGGATGAAACTGTGCTACTTAATGGGGTGAAGGGATTGGTTGAACTCTGTTCAGAAGAAGCATTTCAATAAATTGCTGAATGTATGTATTTCAGGGATGCTCTCAAAATTTGTTTTTTACCAAATGTCAGTTAATTTAGGATGGATGTTAGAAGTAGCAAGCACCAAACAGATCCTTTACGAAAAGACTTAGTACAGAGTAATAAAGACCTCAGTCCATCCACATGAAACTTAACACAGTAATTCAAAACAAGGATCACATTTTCTGAAGTTGTAGTTATGGGCACTAAAACTCACAGCTATAATTGATTGGTGAAGCAGTGGTCTTTGCGATATTCTTGACTTCATTGTTAGAAACTGATCCTGTCATTACAAGAAAAAAAAAAACAGAAATACAAATAATCCTGATTCCCCTTCTTTCTTACATTTGGATGTGTATTATGGGAAAATGGAGAAGAAATATTGTCCTTGTCTAACAAAATTGTCATTTGCTACAATTTGGCATACTGTTTTCATATTCAAAGGAGTGATAGAACTCAATTTACCTAAAGCAATATGACTCAATTTGATTCATTAACATAAGACAGACTTCAATTCTGCTGCATAATGTGAAGTGACTGAGGGATTAATGTCTCACACTTGATTTAAAAAAACATAGTTATATAAAAACTACATCCACATTCCTTCTAGGTTAGCTGTGTGAGCATATTCTTAGCATACTTGAATTAGGCATGATGCAAGTCACTGAGAAAGCTGAGTGGGGATTACTAAATGGAAATGAAGGCTTTTGCTATTTCAAGGTCACTAAATCAAATCTCAGCTAGGGAAGCTAGGAAAGTAGGGAATGTGGGTCATTACCATTCTGAGACTACTTAGAAGCCAAAATGAAATGAATCAGTGGTCTGTTTCTACTCTTAGCAAACTGTGTCAAATTGCCCCAACAGCACCAACACAATTAACATGAAATAGAGGCCTTCCTGGCAGTCTTAAGAAAATGCTCAATGCCAGTGTTACATGGGGGACCAATACAATAAGTCGAATTCTACCTCTTACCTATGAAAGTCATTACTTCAGGAAGGAGTTATTATACTTTCATATTAATAAAAAAGTCTCGGCTGGTGCCGTGGCTCAATAGGCTAATCCTCCGCCTAGCGGTGCCGGCACACCGGGTTCTAGTCCTGGTCAGGGCGCAGGATTCTGTCCTGGTTGCCCCTCTTCCAGGCCAGCTCTCTGCTATGGCCCGGGAGTGCAGTGGAGGATGGCCCAAGTGCTTGGGCCCTGCACTCCATGGGAGACCAGGATAAGCCCCTGGTTCCTGCCTTAGGATCAGCACAGTGCGCTGGCCGCAGCACACTGGCTGCGGCGGCCATTGGAGGGTGAACCAACGGCAAACGGAAGACCTTTATCTCTGTCTCTCTCTCTCTCTCACTGTCCACTCTGCCTGTCAATAAATAAATAAATAAATAAATAAAAAGTCTCATATGGTAGATATATCTTTAATTCCTTGAGAGAACTCCATATAGTTTTCTATAGTGTCTATACCAATTTGTATGCCCATCAACATGGTGATGAGATACTTTTTCTCCATAGCCTCAGCAACACTTGCAATATTTTGTCTTTTTGGTCCTAATGGGTATGAGGTGATATCTCATTATGGTTTTTTTTCTTTGCATTTCTCTGATGCTTACTGATGATGAACATTTTCCCACGTACCTGTGTATACCTTCTTTAGAAAAATGTCTATTCAGGAATTTTGCCCATTTTTAACTGAGCTATTTTACTTATTTATTACCATTGAGTTCTATGAATTTCTTGTGCTTTTAAAAATATTTAGTTATTAGTTTATTTTAAAAACAAAGTGACAGAGGTCAGGAGAGACAGAAAAAGAATCTACCATCCACTGTCTCACTCCCCAAATGGCCACAGCAGCCAGGGATGGTCCAACCTGGAGCCAAGAGCCTGGACTCCATCCAGGTCTCCCACATGTGAGGCAAAATCCCACACACTCAGACCATCACTCGATTTTCCTAAGCATGTTAGTGGAGAGCTGGATTGAAAGCAGAGCAGTGGGGACTGGAATCAGCACTTTGATATGGGATGCCAGCATCACACACTGAGCCACAATACCAGGCCCAAGTCCAAATATATTTTGGATGTTAACCCCTTATTAGGTATAGAGTTTGCAATTATTTCATCCCAATCCATAGTTCGTCTTTAAGCTTATTGATTGTTTCTTTTGCTGTGGAGATTTAAAAAAAAAATTACAGACCTCCACTTGTGTATTTTTGCTTTTGGAAGCATATCCAAAAGTCATTTCCAAGATCAATGTCAAATAGTTTTCTTCTAGAAGATTCATGATTTCAGGACATACATTTAAGATTTTAATTCGTTTTGAGTTGATTTTTATGTGTGATATAAGTTAAAATCTACCTTCCTTAGCATGTGGATATCCAGCTTTCTCAACATTTATTAAAAAGACTGTCCTTTATTTGATATTTGTTCTTGAAACTTTTGTCAAAAATGGATTGACAGAAATGCCTGTATTTTTTTTCTAAGATTTCTATTCTGTTCCTTTAGTTTATCTATATGTTCATAGGTCAGTCACATGCCATTTTGGATTGTGTATCTGTGTGCCAGATATTGAAATCAAGTAATATAAAACTTCAGTCTTTGTTCATTTTGTTCAAAATTTCGGGTTTTGTGGTTCCCTGAAAATTTTAGTTGGTGTTACTAATTTTGTGAGAAAGTCATTGGAATTTTGATAGGGATTGCATTGAATCTGTGTTTCTTTAGCAATCACAGACATTTTATCAATATTATCTCTTCCATTCTGTCAACATAGACCATCTTTCCATTTGTTTATGTTTTCTTTCATTTCTTTCATCAATGTTTTATGTAATTTTCAATATACAGATCTTTTACTTCCTTGAATAAGTTTATTCCTACGTGTTTTTCTTTGTGCCTATGATAAATAGAATTCTCTTTCAGATTTCCTTTTCAGATGGCTCAATATGACCTAGCAACCACTCTAAATATTTCTAAAAAAAAAAAAAAAGACTGATTGCAACATGGCTGAATAGGGAAATGACATGCTGATTTTGACCAGGGGAGGATAACAGAAGCAAATCAGAGAAACAGCATTCCCAGGGGAGAGTTGGAGAGAAGTTTGCAGTGGAAATTCTATAGAAAGAAGAGAGGTATTTTGTGGGGAACCACATGCCAGCTGCTCGTGACAACCATTCCCTGTGGCTAGAGGGCAAGTAGCCTGGCTCACTTAAAAACAATGGACTGAAGTACATCCTGTTTTTCATGCAGGACTCAAACTGAAACAATAGTTTGAGGAAGCACATCCTGTTTTTCATGCCCATTTTTAGTAATCGGGCTGTGGACTATATAAGAGGGACGCTTGGGGAGAACAGGGAGAGGAAGGAGAGAAGCAATAAAGAAAAGCTGAAAAGCGCATAAACGTCATGGATTCTTGCTTGATATACGGATCTCGGTCTTGTCAGGGACCCACTGATTTCCGACAGTATTTTGTACCAGAATGGAGAGTACAAACACACAGCCTTGAGTGGGGACACAGCCCAAGACACACAGCCAGGGGCTAGAGGAGGCACCATCTTCTGAAAGCAAGGTGAGAACAGACTGTGGCAGCCTGTGTCACAGGTGATATTGCCTGAGGGAGAACCCTGCAGACCACACATACTTTGAGTCTGTCATACAGTACTAGTGGGGAGCAGGTTACCCAACTAACCCCGTGAATGAAGAGCACATTTCTTTCTCCCCATCCTTCCACAATGGTGCACTGTGAGCAGCAGGGAAGAAGTGCCATATTAATGCCAGCAGAGGCTGCAGCAACACAAGCATATTTGTGACTAGGAGATTTTATTAGATGGATAAATCTACATTCCCCTCTAACTTTGATCTGTCCTAGAGGGATGCCAGGGGTTTGGGCACCCACTTAGGATTGTGAGGCGTGCCCATTCCCCCACTCTTTCATAGCTCTGGGGTTCAAACTTGCAAAGAGGAGCACCCACAAGCATCAGACTCTGGGAATGCTTCTGCTCTCTCTGTGTATGGAGCAGGCTCACGGGACTGAGATTGGATTGCCTGTACCCTGTGACTGTGGAAGCCTTGCACACTATGACCATGTGAATTCTATGAATTCATGATAGGTTAAGAGATATTAGTTGGATCTCCATGCAATCACCATGTTTGGCTCATAGATCCTGAATCCCTGGGTCATTGCAGAGGGTTCTGTGCTCACACAAAGATCCTTTGTGCAGTTCATGCACCTGTGTGTGTTGGGGTTGTAGCCATTGTGGGCTAATCCTGAGCATTGATCACCTCTTAGAAGAGAGAAGCTGAGGCTGTGATTATGCCAGAAGATGTGATCATGCCCTCCCCCTTGTTGCCAACAGACATGTATAAAACCCAACATGGATGTCACCCTGGACCCCTGCCCCATGCTTGAGCACTAACCAGAGCTCCTTTGCCCCACCCAACACACGTCTCTGGATAGCTACTGAAGGAGCAGATCCTCTACTAAGTGACATAAACATATTTCAAAGATAAAAGCCATCAGAGGAGAAAACCAACAAGTGTATCCACAAATGCCAAAAAATAAATGTAGAAATACAAGAAACAAGTACAAGGAAGACAATATGATTCCCCAAAAGGAACACAAAATTTCAATATTAGAATGTAAAGAAAAAGAGCCTGATGAAATGCCTGAAAATGAATTCAAAAGAATGATCATAAGTATACTCAAAAACACAGAGAAACAAATTCATGGGGTAAAGAGATCCATTCATGATATGGATTAAAAATTTTGACAAGAGGGATATAGAAAATAAATCAAATACTAGAAATTAAGATTTCTATATGTCAAATAGAAAATACAGTGGAAAGCCTCAACAACAGAATTGGTGAGGCAGAAGAAAGAATATCTGAGCTAGAAGATAAATCCTTGGAAATATTTCAGTCAGACAAAAAAGAGGAAGGAATAATTTTAAAAAAACAAAATGATATTCAAGATTTAGGGGATGCTATCAAACAAACACACGTGTCTTAGGAGTTCCTAAAGTTGTGGAAAGACAGATTGGATTAGAAGGAATATTCAGTGAAATAACAGCAGAAATTTTGCTAATTTAGAGAAATAAAGGACCCCCAGGTACAGGAAGAACACAAAACTCCTACTAGACATTATCAGAAAAGATCTTCACCAAGAAACATTGTAGTCAAACTTTCAAAGTAAAACATACAGATTCTAAAATGTGCACAAGAGAAATCCTAGATTGCCTTCAAAGGAACCCCAATTAGACTAACAGCTGATTTCTCATCAGAAACCCTAGAAGCTAAGAGAGAATGGAGAGACATAGTCCAAGTCATAACCGAAAGAAACTCTCAATCCAGAATACTGTACCCAACAAAGCTCTCATTTATAAATGAAGGTTAAATAAAGACCTTCCAAAACAAATAGAAATTGAAAGAATTTTTCACCACTTGTCCAACCTTACAAAAGATCCTTAAGATTGTGCTATACCCAGAAAAAGAGATTGATAGTCATCATTATGAAAGAATATGTAGTCAGAAAATCAAATAAAAGTACAAAGGAAATACAAAGCAAAAATAGGAATACTTATGGATAAATGTCAGTATCACGTCATTACTTACCAATAATAACACTGAATATAAATGGCCTGAATTCTCCAATTAAAAGTCAGAACAACTGAATGGATTACAAAGCAAGACCCATCTGTTTGCTATCTAAAAGAAACACTCCTCACCAACACAGATCCTCACAGACTGAAAGTGAAAGAATGTAAAATATTCCATGCTAACAGAAAACAAAAAAATAGCAGATGTAGCCATCCTAATATCAGACAAAATAGACATTAACACAGAAAAATGTTAAAAGTGACAAAGAATGGCATTATGTAATGATTAATGGGTCAATTGAACAGGAAGGTGGAACTAGAGTAAATGTATATGAACCCAATGCCAGTATACCTGGCTATTTTAATCAAATGTTAATGGATCTAAAGGGAGAAATAAATTCTAATAAAATAGTAATGGAGAACTTCAACACCATTTCATAAATGGACAGATCAACTAAACAGAAAATCAACAAAAGAATTACAGAGATTATCAATATATTGATTGAATAGACCTAACTTACATCTACAGAACATTTTATCCCACAGTAGCAGAAAGGACAATTTTTTCATCAATTCATCTAACTTTGTCTAAGATAGACCATATGCTAATCCATAAAGAAAGTCTTAGTAAATTAAAAAAATACCCTGAAATATAATACCATGTATCTTTTCTGATGAATCTGGAAATTAACAACTTAAGAAACTCTATAAAATATGTGAAACACGTGGAGACTAAGCAGCACACTGCTGAATGAAGAGTGGGTTATAGAAGAAATCAAAAGAGAAATCGAAAAATTCCTGGAAATGAATGAAGATGACAACACAACATTTTAAACTTAGGATATACAGCAAAAGTAGGGTTAAGAGGGAAGTTTATGCCAGTTTGTGTCTACATCAAGAAATTGGAAGGACATCAAATAAATGATTACCAATGCATCCCAGCGACCTAGTAAAACAAGAACAAACCAAAAGCAAACTTAGCTGGAAAAATAAAATTAAAGTTAGAGATGAAATAAGCAAAATTGAGACAAGAAATATAAAACATCAGTGAAATGAAGAGTTTTTTTGAAAAAATAAATAAAATTGAAACACCATTGGACCAGTGACCCCAAAAAAGAGGGAGAAGACTCAGATCAATAAAATCAGAGATGAAAATAGAGATGTTACAACAGATACCACAGAAACAAAAGGAATAATCAGGAACTACTACAAACTGTTATATGCTAAAAAATTGAAAACCTAAATGAAATGGATAGATTTCTGGACAGATACACTCTACCAAAATTGAGTCATGGACATATAGGAAACCTAAATAGATAATAACAAAGACAGAGATTTAATCAGTAATTACCCTCCCAACAAATAAAAGCCCTGGACCAAATGGCTTCAATGTTAAATTCTATAAAACTTTTAAAAAGAACTATTTCTAATTCTTCTCAAAATATTCAAAAAAAAAATGGAAGGGAGGGAATCTGCCCAAACTCCTCTCTGAGGCCAGCATCACCTTAGTTACAAAACCAGAAAAAGGTTTTTAAAAAGTAAGAGAATTAAATATTAATATCACTGATGGACAAAGGTACAAAAATCCTTAACAAAATACTGGCTAATACAATCCAACAACATCTGAAAGATCATTCACCTGGACCAATTGGGATTTATCCCTGGTATACAAGGATGCTTCTGCATATACAAATCACTAAATGTGATAATCACATTAAAAATTGAAGAATAGGAACTATATGATTATCTCAATAAATGAATGAAAAACGTTTGTTAAAATACAACATTATTTCATGATAATAAAATAAAACCCTAGCAAACTGGATATAGAAGGAACATTCCTCAACACAATCAAGTCAATATATGACAAACCCACAGACATCATAAGATTGAATGGGGAAAATTTGTATTTCCACTAAGATCCAGAACCAGAAAAGGATACCCACTTTCTCCATTTCTATTCAATATATTTCTGGAAGATTTTAGCCAGAGCCATTAGGCAAGAAAAAGGAATAGAAGAATTACAAATCGGAAAGGAGGAAGTCAAAGTATCCCTGTTTGAAGACGACATGTTCCCATATATAGGGAAACCAAAAGACTTCACTAAGAGACTCTTGGAACTCATAAATAGTTTGGTAAAATGATAGGATATGGAATCAATACACAAAAATCAATAGCCTTGTATACACAGGCAATGTCATGGCTGAGAAAGAACTTGTGAATCACTCCCATTCAAAATAGCTACAAAAATAAATACCTTGGAATAAATTTAACCAAGGGCATCAAAGATCTCTATGATGAAAATTACAAAACATTAAATTAAGAAATGGGAGACAAAAAGGTGGAAAAATCTTCCATGTTCGTGGTATGTAAGCAATTAACAGATTCAATGCCATACCAATAAAAATACTAATAATATTCTTCTTAAAAATAGAAAATATGAGGCTAAAATTAATATGTAAGTACAAGAAACCCTGAATAGCTAAGGAAATCCTAAAAACAATAACACCACCAGAGGCATCACAATAGCAGGCTTCAAGACATATAATTTTCTAATCAAAACCGTTTGGTACTGGCACAAAAATAGACATGTAGACCAATGGAATAGAATAGAAAACTCATAATAAACCCATGCATCTATAATCAACTAATCTTTGACAAATGAGCTAAAATCATCCTTGGATAAAGGACAGTTTCTCCAACAGATGGTACTAGAATAATTGGACCTACACATGCAGAAGTATGAAACAAGACCCCTACCTTACACCTTCTACAAAAATCAACTGACAGTGGATCAAGGATCTAAATCTAAATCTATGACCTAATATAATCAAACTACTAAAGAATAACACTGAGGAAAATCTGCAAGATAGTAACAAAGGCAAAGACATCTTGGAAAGGACCCAAAAGCACAGGCGAGCAAAACAACAATAGACAAATTGGATACATGAAGTAAGAAGACTCTGCACTGAAAGCAATCACTTAGCAAAGTGAAGAGACAACTGACAGAATGGGAGAAATTATTTGCAAACTATTCAACAGATAAAGGATTAATATCCAGGATCCATATAGAGCTCAAGAAATTCAACAACAAAAGTAACCATATAGTTAAGAAATGGGCAAATAAAGGAAATGCAGTCAACATATGAAAGAATTATCTGTACCGCTTTTTATTGCTAAGCTATGAATCAACCCAGATGTCCATCAACTGATGACTGAATAAAGTAATTATGGTATATATATATATATATATATATATATATATAAAATACTACATTCTATAATACATATTAATATATAGTAACCAATATGTATCAATATAATCAATAATTACTGTATAATTATATAATTGTCATATAAAATATAATTATATGATAATAATCGTGATTATATATTTATTTGTATTATATAATTATAATTATATAATTATAATATTTAATAAAATACATTATATTTTATGTTTTATATGATATATAATAATTAATATATAATATGTATTATACACATAATGAAATACTACTTAGCTATAAAAAAAGAATGAAATTTTGTCTTTTGAAGCAAAATAGATGTAACTGGAAATCATTATACTTAGTGAAGTAAACCAGTTCCAAAAAGACAAATACCATATATTTCCCCTGATCTATGTTAACTAATAGGATACCAAAAATGTAATGTAGAGGAGTGACGTTGACATTTTGAGCACTTGCATTGATTGTTCAGGAACAGTGTTTTATTTTTCTTACTATTTATTGAACTCTACTTAGTCTATCATTAATATTATGATTAGAGAGTAAACTGAAAGTAAATCATTGTACAAATTAAGACAGGATTACATAGGAAGGAGGAGGATAGTTGGGAGTGTGGGTTAGAGGAAGGGTAGGGCAAGAAATCACTGTGTTCTTAATAAGTAAATATGAATTACAAGAAATCTGTTTAACTTAAATAAAAAAATAAAATTGTTTAAAAGAAATGGGCAAAGAACTTGAACAGACATTTTTCAAAGGATAAAATACAAATCACCAGCATACACATAAAAAGTACCCAGGATCACTAGCTACCAGGGAAATGCGAATCAAAACCACAGTGAGGTTTCACCTAACCCCAATTAGAATGGCTCTCACACAGAAATAAAAACAAAACAAAGACTGCTGGGGAGTATGTAGGGAAAAACAAACCCTGGGGATTGGTGCTGTGGCACAATAGGTTAAGCCACTGTCTGCAGTGCTGGCCTCCAATGTGGGCACAGGTTCAGATCTTGGCAGCTCTACTTCAGATCCAGCTCCTTGCTACCAAACCTGGGAAAGCACCAGTGGGTGGTCAGATTCCTCACGCCCCTGCACCCACATAAGTGACCTGGAAGAAGTTCCTGCCTTCTGACTTTTGCTTGGCCTAGCCCTGGTCTTTGTGGCCATTTGAGGAGTGAACCAGCAGATGAAGATCTCTCTCTCTCTCTCTCTCTCTCTCTCTCTGTAACTCTGCCTTTCAAATAAATTTATATATATATATATATATATATATATATATATATATACTTTTTTTTTTAAAAACCTAATCCACTGTGGGTGGGAATGCAAACTAGTACATTATGGAAGACAGTATGGAGATTCTTCAGAGATCTGAAAATAGATCTACCATGTGACCTAGCCATCCCACTCCTCTGAATTTACCCAAATGGAATGAAATCAGGATATGAAATAGTTATTTGTACCCCCCTGCTTATTGCAGCTCAATTCACAATAGCTAAGATATGGAATCAACCCATGTGTCCTTCAACTAATGTCTGGATAAAGAAAATGTTGAATATATACACTGTGGAATACTATTCAGCCTTAAAAAAGAATGGAATCTTGCCTTTTGCAACAAAATGGTTGCAACTGAAAAATATTATGCTTAGTGAAATAAGTCAGACTCAGAAAGACAAATATCATGTTTCTCCAATATGTGGCAGTTAAAATAAAATACAAAAAATATAGAATTGAAAATGATATTTTCTGATATGGTTGTCATTTTTAGCACTTGTTTATACTTCTGTGGAGTTTTGATCTTCATACATTTTACTTTTGGAATATTATGATTAGTGTTGAATTAAGCCTGTGAATATAGAGTGGATTAAAATTATTTCTTTGAAAAAACTGAAAAAGAGATGGGAGGGAGGGAGGGGGTTGGAGGAACAGGGGAATGAAGGATATGTGGTTGTCTTTTTGGAACTATACCAATGGAACACATTAAATCTTTATATTAACACAAGATTCAAAAAAGAAAATAAATTTAGAAATATAATAACAGGTTCTTCATTTTACATAAAAATACATATAACTTTTATTAAACATTTGATAATTATGTTATAAGAGACTTATATGTATTGTTATGAAAAAGGCTGAATAATTAGCCTTAGCTAAAACACCCTAGAAGAACTATACATCCATTATTTCAAATTTAGAATAATAATTTAATAATAAGCAGTTACCACAAAATGGACTCTTCCTCACTCTTATTCAGAATTTCAATGTCTTTCTCTTCTTTATACCTCCTAAATATTTGATTGTCAACTAATGGAGTATGAAGTATTCAATCAAATTACTGTTAAGTATAAAATAACAATGTATATTGAGCAAAGAATAAAATAAATTAAATAGGTATCTTAAAGATATACATGCACTTCTATTTACAATGCAGTATTATTCTCAAGAGCCCAGTGCCCAGTGAGAGGTGAAAACATTCAGGAAGTATGTGTGTATGTGTGTGTGTGTGTGTGCTATTAATATATAAGTTGTGCATACATACATTGGGGCAGTTCTAAAGTTCATGATAAATGAAATTAAAAGATAAGTTTATTTTGGTATAAAAATATCTTGAAATCTGTGTACTCTTTTTCATAACACACATTCTTCATGATATTTTTGAAGATTCCCTATAGGCATGAATTTTTTTTAAAAAGTTGCAGCAAAATAAACTTAGCTTTTAATTTCATTTTCACTGAATATTTTCAAGTATCCTTGTGTGTGTGTGTGTAATAGAATATTATTGAGCCCTAAAAAGGAAATCCATGAAGCAACATGGATGAATCTGGAGGACATAATGCTAAACAATATACACGTGACATAAAAGAACACTCTTGTATGTGGAATCTTAAAAATTAAGGTTCATATAATCAGTAAATAGAAATATTGGTTACAGAGACACAAGAGGTGGAGAAAATGGGGTGATGTTGTTGAAAGGGTACAGAATTTCAGCTATATGGGAAAAACTCTAGAGATATGATTTTGAGCATGATTACTATAACTGATAACACTGTGTTGCATACAGGAACTACACTAGAATTAATTTTAAGTGTTCTCACCACACATAAAAAATGTGAACAGGTTAAGAAGCTGGCATGTTAATCCATTTGACTGTAGCACTCAATGCAGTATGCGCTTGTATAACAAAACATCATATTGTCCAATCTCAAGTACAAAAATTTTTTAGTAAAAATAAATAATCAAGTAGTGAATCCTCAATACCTTCTAATTATTACTTAAAACAAAATCAAATTTCTATAACTCATCATCTTAAACATATTTACTAAAATTGATTTCTACTTTCTTTCTTTGAAATTCTAGTAAATATCCAATTACATATGATAGTTCAAAGAAAGTCAATCTGTTGAAAAAGGATCAGACCAGAGCGGCAAGATGGCGGAATAGGAAGGGAGCACATTGATAGCTCGTCAAGACACACGTTAATATAAGTGGAGATACTGCAGGGTCAAGCAAGAGTAGGGGAATAAACAGCAGAGGAAACTCTTCCGGAACTAGTGATTCACAGTGGACCTGCGTGGAGAGCGTGGGAGCCCAAGTTCGGGACACCAGCGGCAGACTCAACGCACCAGCGCTGGAACGCGAGGTGAGCCGAACCTCCATAGCCCGAGACACCAGCGGGCAAGCGGAAAGAGGAGACTAGAGGGAACGAGGCTTGAAACTCCGTGGGGAAAAGTTCACCAGGCTAACTAGAAGAGAGAGAGGAAAAAAAAAAAAAAGTGACCGATACAGACACAAGTTTCTCTCTCTCCGCTCACCTCTCAAAGGCGAGCAAGACAAAGAGCAGGCGCCATTTTGGAGATACGTCATAAGCAGGGCGACCTCAGGTCTGCACCGGCCCTGAGCCTAGCAGAAAAACCTGACTCTGGGGGGAGGGGTGAAATAACAGGAGATTAGGATCTAACTTGGCAACCCAGTGGGAGACTGCAGGAGAATTGGAGCCCACACTGAGGACAGACAGATTCCCTGTGTGGTCCTTGGGAAAGAGCTTCTACTCTCTGGCTCCTGTGGGTATATCATTTGCCTGCTAACTACCTCCAAGTACGTTCAGCTGTGTGGAATTACTTCCCTTTTGAATCAAAAAAAAAAAAAAAGAGAGAGAGAGATTTACCACGCCTAACCTGGGAGTGTCATCTTTGACACACCCTCAGCCCTGAGGAACCAAACACAGCTCTCAGTCCACACTCATCTCAAGCCTCTAAGGCTCCACCGAAAGCAGACAGTCCACTTAATATAGAGCCATAGTGTAACAAAAAAAAAACACCACAGTGAAGAAACCAAATATCTCCAACATGCCAAACAACAAATGCAAAAATCGAGGTAACAAGAACAAGGAAGACACTATGATGCCCCCAAATGAAAAAGACACCCCAATGCAAGATTATGAAGATGATGAGATAGAAGAAATGCAAGAAGCAGATCTCAAACAATTGATAAGAACATTAAGAAGTTCTCAAAAACAAATTCTTGAACTACAGAAATTCTTCATGGACAAGATAGAAAATCTCTCTCGTGAAAGTGAAATATTAAGGAGGAATCAAAATGAAATGAAACAATTAGTGGAACAAGAAACTCTGATAGTGACGAGAAATCATAATGAAATGAAGAATTCAATAGATCAAATGACAAACACATTAGAGAGCCTTAAAAACAGAATGGGCGAAGCAGAAGAGAGAATATCGGACTTAGAAGACAGAGAACAGGAAAGGAAACAGGCAAACCAAAGAAAAGAAGAAGAAATCAGAAATCTAAAAAATATTGTCGGGAATCTACAGGATACTATTAAAAAACCCAACGTTCGGGTTCTAGGAGTTCCTGAAGGCATGGAGAGGGAGAAAGGATTAGAAGGCATTTTCAGTGACATACTAGCAGAAAATTTCCCAGCTTTGGAGAAGGACAGAGGCATCTTAGTACAGGAAGTTTATAGAACCCCTAATAAACATGACCAAAAGAGATCCTCACCACGACATGTTGTAATCAAACTCACCACAGTGAAACACAAAGAAAAGATCCTAAAAGGTGCAAGAGAGAAACGTCAGATCACTCTTAGAGGATCTCCAATTAGACTCACAGCAGACTTCTCATCAGAAACCCTACAAGCTAGAAGGGAATGGCGAGACATAGCCCAGGTACTAAGAGAGAAAAACTGCCAGCCCAGAATATTATATCCTGCAAAGCTCTCATTTGTCAATGAAGGTGAAATTAAGACTTTTCATAGCAAACAGAAACTGAAAGAATTTGTTGCCACTCATCCTGCCATGCAAAAGATGCTTAAAGATGTGTTACACACAGAAACACAGAAACATGGTCACCAACATCAAAGAAGGTAAAGGAAGGAAACCTCACAGCAAAAGATCACAGGAAGCTCAATTTCTCTTTGACATAGAATTAAACTCTGATGCTCTGTTAAAGCAATGTGTTAAAGTAATCTATTATGTTCTCTTGATGTCTGTTAAATTCTAATTGTTTAAAAACAGCTGAATTTTTATTAAGAGCTATGGGTTATGTAAATATGTGCTTATTTTCAAAGATTTGAATAATCACCTTGTAACAAGATCAAATTTGGTCTATGAGTTTATAATTTTAAACATGGCGACTTAAAGTCTTTTGTCATCCACAGTTATATATGATGTGCTGCTCATAAAACTAACGCGTTGTTGGTTCTGTGTGTAGCTGTCCTCCTATAGGTTCCTGTGGACTTTTTCCAGCCACTTCCATTGTATTCAGTACTTTGGGATGGCTCTGTAAACAGATGAAGCCAATAATGTATTAACAGTACCAACTGAGAGAAAGTATGGTTAACTGAGGTTACTAAAAAAGCAATTCAAATCAATTGGCAATCTACAAAAAGAGTTAAAGATTTTAAAAGCTATTATTAAAAATGCTATATTGGTCTATTATGCTATGTTATATGTGTGTACATATTGTATGTCCACATGGGGAAATTTTATTAAGAGTTTTATTTTAAATGGCTTATAGATAAGATTGTCCATAAATTTAAGCTGCTAAAATCAATCAAAGATACATTTTAATTTGTGTGACCTGAATCTGTGTATCATATGTTTTAAACTTGTTGGTAGAAAGAAACTAAAAACATTTTATATGGTTGTGCTTAAGTTTGCTGGTTAAACAAACTCCACCATGTTAGATATTTAAGAGATGTTTTCAAATACATGATTCTTAAAATTTATAGAAGGCATTGGACCTTCTGGTAAATGTTTTCTTAAGTTGTTATCTAATGGTTGAAACTGTTTGCTAAGTATTCATGTGATATTGCTATTGTCAGCAAGCGATCTAGGACTTGCTCCCTCATTTCTCTATTCTAAGCCCAACTTCTTCTTTCATTTCTCTATTCTCTTCAAGGTAGGAAACTAATTGTATTATGAAGGAATCTGTAGGATGCACAATTTATTCTTTAGACCTTATAAAAGAGATGGCTAACATTTTTCTGTAATAGCATAGCCAAAATAAGAACTTAAATAATAATCTCATAGCTAGATTCACTTCGCCATCAGCGAAGTATACAGTAAGTAGAAAAAACCTCCCTTTCAGACCAAAGGGAAAGAAAGTTTTAAAGTGAGAATATAATTTTCCTCATGGGCATTGTCTACCTTAGAAAAACTACTACAGAACATGCCTGTGACTATAGACTTGTAGTTCAGGCCACCGAAGATTAGAGATGGGACACGGGCACTCCCTTGACTTGCATCCTCTGGTCTGCTTTAACACAAACCAGGAGGAAAAGAAAGCTAGGCATCAGAAGCAATGGGTGGCAGGCCTATTAATGGCTGATCTGTACAGTGATCTGCCCTCAAGGAGACCCAACAGGCCAGTCCACTGCAGTGGCTTTCAATGTGGTAAGCCTGGGCTTCAGCAGAAGTCAGCTTGTGAAGAGCCCTGGCAGCTCTGCCAAGAGTTGGATCACTGGAAATGGACCTGCCCTGGAGTCGAAGGATGCCCAGGTCAGAGCCACAGATCTTATTGGCTCGAAGCTGAAAAGCCCTTCACTCAGCCCAACTTCCAAAGTGACCACTGCAGCTGAGGGTGTGGTCAAGTAGGGTCAGCAACATTGCAGGCAGAACTGTAAATTTCTTGTTAGAGATGCCCCCTGCCTTTACCTGTCCAGCTCTCCTCCCAGCCCAGCCAAGTCATGAAAGTCAACAAAGTGCCTTCCCCTAGGAGGTTCACACCTCCCTTAGGATATACCCCATGTGAAGAGATAGATAGGTCTGGGCCTCTTAACTTACAAGGCCTAAAGCCCAACAGATTATTATCAAGCCCCTTCTATCAGGTTCTATTTGCCTCTCAATCAGAAAACTTAATTGTAGCTTAGACAGCACCTTTCTTAGCTCCTCTAATAATGACTCTGTCCTTTGTTCTAGACCCTGTCTAGCGTACTTGGGCCTCATTCCTTCGTAATCATAACCTCTACTCTACCACCAATGGCTCTACTCCCAACCTGTGTGTACTGATGGTCCTCTTCCCCACTTAATGCTGTATAATTGTTCAAACCTGGTTAATGCCACTGTTAGGATCATTGGTTACTATCCTCACTCTGTCTTTTATGACCTTGTCTAAATATGATCAGAGTCGGGGAACTTGGAAGGCTTCCATAGCCTTGGCAACTCATGACGACAGCCTAGGGTGGTTACTGGAGCCATAAACTAGAGTGTCAATTTGTTGGGTCAACAACAGGAGCCACTGTGCACTTGCTCCTCATGTGGGATCTCTGTCCTTAATGTGCTGTACATTGTGATTTGATGCTATAACTAGTATTCAAACAGTATGTTTCACTTTGTGTGTCTATGTAAGTGCAAACTGTTGAAACCTTTATACTAAATTGATCTTCTGTATATAAAGAGAATTGAAAATGAATCTTGATGCAAATGGAAGGGGAGAGGGAGCGGGAGAGGGGAGGGTTGCTGGTGGGAGGGAAGTTATGGGAGGGGGAAGCCATTGTAATCCATAAGCTGTACACTGGAAATTTATATTCATTAAATAAAAGTTAAAAAAAAAAAAGAAAGTCAATCTGTTAAAGGGAAAAGTTATGAGATACTATCCAATTTAGCAATTAATACTATATTTCATTTTCTAAGTCTTATATCCAAATTTTTACTGCAGTAATAATACTTTTGCAAATTTTCATAATTTAAAGAGTGATGTAGAGTATTTGACCAAAATTTGGAAACATAATTTCTTCTCTGAGGTACCTTGATAGGAAAATTTACCAAGTACAGTTTTACACCAAAGGAACAAGTTCAAAAGCTTAAAAAATGTACTTAGGCTGTCAATTGTGTTTTGGTTAAACAAAGCAAGCAGATGGTTTGACATTTCCATGAAATTTATGAGTTGCAATATTATGTCAGGGATTACAAACTGGCATATTAGATAGCAGAAGTGATGTGTGTAGTAAAGGAAAGGAAAGAGATAAAGGAGGATGTTGGACAACATGGTATTTTTAAAAAAATATTTTTAAAATAAATGTTTTATTTTGAAAAAAAATAGATTTACGGAAACATTGCAAAGATACTACAGGCACTCTGTGTACTTTTACCAGTTTCCTCATTTTTTAAATATCTTAGTCACGATTTGTCAAAGTTAATAAATTAACATTGGTAAATTACAATAATCCAAAATCCAGATTCTAGTCAGTTTCCTTTGTTTTTATCTACTGTCTTTTTCTGTTATAATAATCATATGACATCCAGAATACCACATTTTATTTGATTTGATATTTCCTCCAATCCGTGAAAGCCTTCCTCAGTCTTTTGTTTGTCACAACCCTGATAGACTAATACTGACATTTTGTAGTAGGCTCCTTAATTTAGGTTAGTCTAATGTTTTCCTTTCTCTTTTTTTAACAATGACATACTTTCAGTCTATTTTGTAATCATAAGCGTAACGCTCCACTAAGTAAAGGATTCAACAAATAGAAGAAAAAAAAATCACTACTCCTCAATAGTAGAGAAAAGGACCATAAATAATCAAATATCAAATGGGATTATGGGTTTTGATGAAGATTAGCACAGAGGTGAAACACCCCACTCTGGTGGGTATGGCAGTTTGGGAGAGAATCCAAATCCAAATCCTTGAAGGGCTATATGCAAACATTATTTGGAATTATTAAGTAAGGATGATATGTTTCTTTAAATCCACTTATTTATTTATTTGTTAATTTATTATATCAACATTAAATCTTATGTATTTATTTAAGGCTTTGAGTTGTAATCCAATATTATTATATTAACTTATCTTTCTAAAAATTTTTGCTACCCTTGATCATTGAGATCTCTTTCAGGTAGATTCCTTTAGAATTTTGAGTATTTCCTGTTTCCAAGCGCTGTAAGATTCTCCAGGCTTATCAATCTCTTCTCGATGAGGCTAGTGCTGTGGAGCAGCAGGTTAAGCCACTGCCTGCAGCACTGGCATCCCATATGAGATCTGGTTGGAGTCCCAGATTCTCCACTTCTTTAGCTCCCTGCTAATGTGCCTGGGAAAGCAGTGGAGGATGACTTGAGTCCCTGAGGCCAATGTGGGAGACCCAGAAGAAGCTCCTGGCTCCTGGCTTCAGCCTGGCCCAGCTCCAGCAGTTGTGGCCTTTTGGGAAGTGAATCAGTGGTTAGAAGATTCTCTCTCTCTCTCTCTCTCTCTCTCTCTCTCTCTGTGTGTCTATACTTCTCTCTCTGTAAGTCTGTTTTTAAATAAATAAATAAATCCTATATAAATAAATCATAAATATGATTACACACACACACACACACATATATATATATATATATGTATTTCATGCTCCAGCTCTAGAATCAGCAATTTATGCAAGGATCCCAATTGCTCTGTAGTGAGAATGTTATTTAGAAATGTATATCTGGACACTGGGTGTACATACTGTTGCTGTGGTCATAACATTTTGCAAATATTTATATTTGAAAGCCATTGATATATTATGGCCTATAAATATCACACGAACTATTAGTATTTATTGGATTTTGACCTGAACACTTCATATATGTTTTTATATATGTTAATTAGTTTTTTATTCCTACAAATATGTTTTTCAGTGATTCATAACATATGTGTTGAGGAGATACTTGATCTCAGTGTATAAATACAGTAATTTGGATTCACCAGTAATTTCTTTAGGATACGTGAAATTAACTGGTATACTCTGTGAGCCTATCACAAATGTGAATAAATGATTTGGTAAGAATATATAGCTCTATTTTCCTTTGTGGACAGAATGGATTGGATGTATACACTGAGTCTTTATAAAATTAAAGGAGATGCTTTGTACAACCAGATTAATATGGGTAAAGCAACTTGCAAATTTAAAAAACTTTGTTCACTTGCTGTTGGCTATATTATCTAAATATGATCTAGATTCATAATACTAATTATCTTCTTTAAGAAAATAATATGCTGATTTCTAAAGCCTCACATATAGAAGTATATAAAACAAAAATGACAGTTTCTGATAACTAAAACTTCTAATCCAACAATCTGACCCAAATGTAAGTATCATTAACATTTCACATTTTTCTCTGTACTTGTATTCACATGCCTATCTTTTCGCATGAGCACTTCATTGTTTCAAAAGAATGAAGTAATAATACAAATTCTGTTCTGTGACTTATTGATTATATATCAATATACACTGGTACTTGAAAAGTTCATGGCCGGCGCCGTGGCTCAATAGGCTAATCCTCCACCTGTGGTGCCAGCACACCAGGTTCTAGTCCCGGCTGGGGCGCCAGATTCTGTCCCGGTTGCCCCTCTTCCAGGCCAGCTCTCTGCTGTGGCCTGGGAGTGCAGTGGAGGATGTTCCAAGTCCTTGGGCCCTGTGCCTGCATAGGAGGCCAGGAGAAGCTCCTGGCTCCTGGCTTCGGATCAGTGTGGTGTGCCGGCCGCAGAGGCCATTGAGGGGGCGAGCCAATGGAAAAGGAAGACCTTTCTCTCTGTCTCTCTCTCACACTGTTCACTCTGCCTGTCCAAAAAAAAAAAAAGTTCATGGAAAATGTAATTAAAATATAAGATTATTTTTGTGCCAAATTTTTTTGAAATCTGGGGCCAGCATTGTGGTGTAGCATGTTAAGCAGCTGTTTGCAACACTCGTATCCATACTGGAGTGCAGATTTGAATCCTAGCTGCTTTGCTTCTGATCCAGCTTCCTGCTAGTACCCCTCGAAGGCAGCAGAAGATGGCCCAAGAGTTTGGGCCCCTGCCACTCATGTGGGAAACTAGAAAGGAGTCTCTGGCTCCTGGCTGCATATTTGCCCAGCCCTGGCTGTTGCAGCCATTTGGGAAGTAAACCAGAAGATGGAAGATTTCTCTATTTTTTTAAAAATTGATTTATTTTATTTGAAATTCAGAGTCACACAGAGAGAAGGAGAGGCAGAGAGAGAGAGAGAGAGGTCTTTCATCTGCTAGTTCACTCCCCAGTTGGCCCCGATGGCTGGAGCTGTACCGTTCCTAAGCCAGGAGCCAGGAGCTTCGTCCAGGTCTCCCATGTGGGTGCAGGGGCCCAAGGATGTGGGCCATTTTTTACTGCTTTCCCAGGCCATAGCAGAGAGCCGGATCACAAGTGGAGCAGCCAGGACTAGAACCAGCACCCCCATATCTCTCTCTCTCGATCTTGCTTCTATAGTCATTCTGCCTTTCAAAAAAAATGAAAAGAAAGAAATATAAAGAGAAAGAAGAAATCCTTTTTAAAAAATGAAATTCATATATATGTAGTATCTTCATTAATTTCATAGAATTGAATATTATTAAAAAACTACACATGGTTTTCAACAATTTTGCACCAAAATAGATTGTTTAATTCAATATTTCCATGAAAAATTTCAAGTACCCTTGTATATTAGAAATTTTTCAGGCCGGCGCCGTGGCTTAACAGGCTAATCCTCCACCTTGCGGCGCCGGCACACCGGGTTCTAGTCCCGGTCGGGGCGCCAGATTCTATCCCGGTTGCCCCTCTTCCAGGCCAGCTCTCTGCTATGGCCCGGGAGTGCAGTGGAGGATGGCCCAAGTGCTTGGGCCCTGCACCCCATGGGAGACCAGGAGAAGCACCTGGCTCCTGGCTTCGGATCAGCGAGATGCGCCGGCCGCAGCGGCCACTGGAGGGTGAACCAAAGGCAAAAAGGAAGACCTTTCCCTCTGTCTCTCTCTCTCACTATCCACTCTGCCTGTCAAAAAAAAAAAAAAAAAAAAAAAAGAAATTTTTCTATGTGTGTACCCATAGATCTAGAAAAATTTTTTAAATAAGTTTATAAATCTTTATTGTATGGATATGCCTATTAAACAGTTCACTGCTCATGGACATTTGAGCTATTTTGTTTTTTTTTTGCAAGGTATTCATAATAAAACATATTTGCTTATGCAAAAATGCTTATAGCACACATTCCTAAGAGTGGAACAACTGAGTCAAAGATTATATGCTGGGGCCAGAATTGTGTCATAGCAGGTAAAGAAGCTGCCTGCAACATGCCAGCATCCCATATGGGCACTGGTTTGTGTCCTGGCTGCTCCACTTCTGAATCAGCTCCATACTAATGGCCTGGGATAGTAGCGGAAAGTGGTCAAGTATTTGGGCCACTGTAACCCAGTTGGGAGACCTGGGTGAAGCTCTGGCTCCTGTCTTCAGCTTGGTCCATCCCTGGCCATTTTGGCCATCTGGGGAATGGACTGGTGGATGGAAGAGCTCTTTGTGTGTGTGTGTGTGTGTGTGTCTTTCTGTCTCTCTCTCTCTCTCTGGAACTCTGACTCTCAAATAAATAAATAAATCTTAGACACAGACTATATGTTTTATAATTATTATAAATACACTTAAAACTGACTTCAAAAAAATCAACAATTCATAGTACATAGAAAGCATATGTGTTGGTATCCCTACACTCTCATGCATGTGAAATGATATTACTCCTTCTGAATTTAAAATCCAAAAACAGATATTTAAGAGTTGGCTTAATTTGCACCTCTCATTTTTAATATACTCTTCGCATGTTCATATGATATATATATAAAATTATTCTCCTTTGAATTCCTTTTTCACATACTTTGCCTATTTCACTTTTTATTTGTAGTTAATATTTCATATATTATTGATATTAATACTTTACCTTAAATATTTCTCCTGCAGTGTATTTACCTTTAAATTCATGTTGTTATCTTCCCTAACACAAAACTTTTAGATTAATTAGGTGCTTAAAAATATTCATATTTTCGTTCATGATTTCTGGATTTTCAATGCTTTTCAGGAATAATTTACCTTTATATAGATTATAAAAGTAATTCCCTATATGATGCTCTCAACATTTTAAAAATTATATGTTTTTATCTTTAATCTCTGTAGCATTTTTAATGTTAAATCAATATATACATTATGATATTATATATGTATAGTTCAATGGATAGAAAGTTCATATGTTTATATTTCATTTATTTACATACTCTTTGATTATCCTGGCAATAATTTTACTATTAAAATTAAATATTGATAACAGTATTTTTATAATTTCAGTTAAATTTAATAATTTGTCCACTACCTTCTAGTTTTACTATCAAGAAATCTTATATCAATATAACCAAGTTCCATTTTTAATGACTTTGGTTTTCTTTCTGAAAATTCTTAGCATCTTCTCTTTATTTCTCATAGAAAATGGAATTAAAAGCTCTTTATTTTGGGGGTGGGAATTTGGCAGAACTGTTAAAATGCTCCTTGAAAAATGCACTATATCAGAGTGCCTGGATTTAACACCCTGATCTGATCAGATTTTAGCTTCCTGCTAGTGTGCACCCTGGGTGGAAGCAGGTGATGACTTAAGTAGTTGGGTCCTGTCACTGCCACCCATGTGTGACACACAGATTTCTGGGCTTTTTGCTACAACCTGTTCTACCCCAGCTGTTGCAAGCATTTTTTGAGGAATGAATACATAGATGGAAGATCTTTCTCTCTCTCTCTCTCTCTCTCTCTCACACACACACACACACAAATAAAACTTTTATAAAACTGTTTACTTTAGTGCATTTTAAAATCCATGTATCTAGGAGCCGGCGCCGTGGCTCACTTGGTTAATCCTCCGCCTTACAGCGCCAGCATCCCATATGGTTCTAGTCCCGGTTGCTCCTCTTCCAAAACAGCTCTCTGCTGTGGCCCAGGAAGGCAGTGGAGGATGGCCCAAGTACTTGGGCCCCTGCACCTGCATGGGACACTAGGAGGAAGCACCTGGCACCTGGCTTCGGATCGGCACTGCTCGCTGGCCATCTGGGGCGTGAACCAATGGAAGGAAGACCTTTGTCTCTCTCACTATCTAACTCTATCTGTAAATAAATCAATTAAAAAATTAAAAAAATTAAAATCCATGTATCTAAATGGTCCTCAAAGCATTCATGAAAAATGTATTGTGAAAAAATTATGCATGGATTACAAAATTTTTGCACCAAAATAAATTTATCTTTTAATTTTATCTTTCATGAACTTTTAAAATTCTCTCATGTGTGTGTGCATGTAAGCTTTATTTTGAACACTTCCTGGCTTTCTGCTATGACAAGATACTGCAAGTTTATGTTGTGCATTTCTATTCTCAGTCCTAGAATCAGCAATTTTTCCAAGGGACCCTGATCCTTTCTGTTGAAGAATGATAATCAGAAAACAATATCTGTATGCTAGGTATACTCATTTACTACTGGAATGCATTTTTTAGGCTATGTCAGTGGACAGAGGTAAGAAATACATGCAGATATGTGAATACAATACATACTCACACAAGTTACATATATGTAACCATCCCTATTAATATTAAGCAAACCTGAGTTCTTACTAATGTCTCCAGTCACAATTCATTACCACACTTACTCCAACTGTGAAAAACCTGGCTTATAATAACTGCCATCCATTCGTTTAACAATTCAGCTGCTATACCTGTAATGATAACATCAAAATTGTTAACACATACCTTCCTGGAAAAAACAATTTTATCAATGAATTTACAGTGGTTATTACAGTTGCTCTTGTCTTTAGTCTAATAGATTACTTTATTCCTGAAGTTATTTAGCTTTCAATATTTCCTCTTAAATAAACTTAATTCATACATTTGTAATACAATTGTTTTGTCACATTCTGCAGTACATCCTGGCATGCACTGATCTAAATGATTTTAAATTTGCATTTATTAAGGCTCACTTTTTTTTTACCATGAAGCTTTACAGGTGCTTTGTTTCTTTTTTAATTTGATGTTTCAATTGTTCATTGCTTGCATATAGTAAAATAAGTGATTTACACACTTTATGATTTTACATCCTCCAAACTCCAACTTTGATAAATTCCTTTTTGGTTTTTCTTGCTTATTTGCTTGCTTGCTTGCTTCCTTTCCATCCTTCTCCTTCACCTGCCTCTCTGTCTTGCTCTCTCTCTTTCTCCCTACCTTCCTCCCTCCCTCCATCCATCCATCCCTTTTTCTCTCTTTCTATCCTTCTTTCTTCCTTTTTTTCTCTTTTTGTAGATAGGTAACCATGTCATATGCATTTAAAACATTTTTCTTTATTTATTTCCTATATATATATATATGTAACTATTATTATCTTATTGTACTCTAGGAGTTCCAGTTTGATGTTGAAATAGTGGTGAGAATACAGCATCCTTGCTTTTGCCTCAGCCTTGAGGGAAAATATTATGGTCTTGCACCATTAAGTTTAAGTTTTATGTTCTTTGGAGATCATCTTTTTCAAGTTAAGGAGCTACCTCATTATTCCTAGTTTGCTAGGAGCTTCCATCATGAATGAATGTTGGATTCTGTCAAACATTCTGTCAGCATCTATTTTTATGATCATATGATTTTTCTTCTTGTTGATGTGACAGATTATGGTAATTGATTTTTGAATGCTGAGTCAGTCTTGCTTACCTAGAATAAATCCCATGTTATTGTTGAATCTAATTATTTTTATGCATTATTGTATTTGGTTTACTAATATCTCATTGAAAATGCTTGTATTTATGTTAATGAGATACTGAAATGTAGTTTTATATCAGCTTTGTCTGGTTTTTGTAATGTTGGTTAGAGCATCACTGACTTCATAATGGAAGTTATGCTGTGTACTGTACAATCTGCATCTATTCTCTAGAAGTGATTGTGGATAATTAGAAATTTTATCCCTTAAATATTTGATAAACACAACAGTGAAATCATCTCAGCGTTTCTTTTTTGGAAGTTTACTAGTCATTGAGTGAATTTCTTTAATTGATCAAGAGCTTCTCAGGCTGTATATTTCTCCTGTGAATTTGTGTTGTTTGTTTTTGCAGGAGTTGGTGCATTTCAAGTACATTATCAAACTGAGGCATAGAGTTGTTTATTCCCTTATTATATTAATGTATTCAGGATGAGTAGTAATGATTCCACTTTCATGTAAGATATTGGCAATTTGTGTTGCCTATGTGTATTTCTTTTTGAGTATCGCTAGAAGTTTATTAATTTTATTGATTTTTATCAAAGAACCAACTACTTTTCATTGATTTTCTGTGTGGTTTTCTGTTTCTAAATTTTACTGATTTCTGAAGTAATTTGCATTCTTTCTTTTTTCCCACCAATTAGGCTTAAATTACTTTTCTTTCTCTAATTTATTTTATTTATCAAAGAAGGTGAAAGACAACACACACACACACAGCTTTCATCCACTGGTTTATGCCCAAAATGCCCACAATAGCTGGAGTTGGGCCATGATGGAAGCCTAAAATTGGGAATGCAATTCAGGTCTCAACTGTGGGAGACAAGAACTCAGTTACTTGAGCCACTACTGCTGCCTACCAGGCAGGATGCTGATAAGAAGATGGGCTCAGGATATAGAGCTGGGAATCCAACCTAGGTACTCAAATATGGGATGTGGACAACTTAACCACTAGAGCTAAATGTGTACTCCCTCTTTCCCTAGTTTCTTAAACTAAAAGTTTAATTATTGATTGTATATATCTGCTTTATTTTATAACATACATAGGTAATGCTCTAGAATTCTTTCAAAGCAATGCTTTCAGTGCAACTCAAGAATTTTGTTAGATTCTATTTTCATTTCTATTTAGATCAAAATTTTTAAAAAATTCTCTTGAATCGTGTTCTTTATTTTATGGATTATTTAGGGGATATGTTATTTATTTTTTATTTTTTATTTTTTAATTTTATTTAATGAACATAAATTTCCAAAGTACAGCTTATGGATTACAATAGCTTTCTCCCCCCATAACTTCCCTCCCACCCACAACACTCCCCTCTCCCACCCCCTCTCCTCTTCCATTCACATCAAGATTAATTTTCAATTATCTTTATATACAGAAGATCAATTTAGCATATATTAAGTAAAGATTTCAACAGTTTGCACCCACACAGAAACACAAAGTGTAAAATACTATTTAAGTGCTAGTTCTAGCCTTAATTAAACATCTAAGAATAATTGTATATTAATTACAGAGTTCAACCAATAGCTTTAAGTAGAACATAAAAAATACTAAATACTAAAAGGGTAAAGTATTAATTTTTTTTCTTCTTTTGGTTTGTTATATATTTATTATTATTTTTTATTTAATAAATGTGAATTTACAAAGTGCAACTTTTGTATTGTTGTGGCTTCACCCCCAACCTCCCTCCCTCCCATGGCCCTCCCCTCTCCCACTCCCTCTCCCATTCCGCCCTTCATCGAGTTTCATTTTCTATTACCTTCATATACTGAAGATCAACTTAGTATATACTAAGCAAGGATTTCAACAGGCTGCACTCACACAACCGCACAAGGTATAGGGTACTGTTCGACTAGTAGTATTTTTAAGTTTCATAGTAAAACACATTAAGGACAGAGATCCTACGTGGGGAGCATGTACCCAGTGACTCCCGTTGTTGTTTTAACAATTGGCACTCTTACTTATGACGTCAGCAATCACCCGAGGCTCTTGCCATGAGCTGTCTAGGCTATGGCAGTCCCTTGAGTTCACCGACTCTGAACTTGTTTAGTCAAGGCCGTATCGCAGTGGAGGTTCCTTCCTCCCTTCAGAGAAAGGCACCTCTCTCCTTGATGGCCTGTTCCTTCTGCTGGGGTCTTGTTCACCAGGGTCTTTCATTTAGATTGTTTTTTTTTTTTTGCCACCGTGTCATGGCTTTCCATGCCTGCGAGACTCTCATGGACCTTTTAGCCAGATCCGAATGTCCCGAGGTTGATTCTGAAGCAGGAGTGCTGTTTTGGGCATTTGCCATTCTATGAGTCTGCTGTGTGTCCTGCTTCCCCCGCAGGATCATTCTCTCCCTTTTAATTCTATCCTTCATTATTTGCTTATACTGGTCTTATTTGTGAAAGCTCTTCGACACATACACAATCTTTTTGATTGGTTGTGTATTTATACTTATCACTTTACCAAGTGCGCTGGCATTGGTACCTGTCTCCTTGGTAAGATTGATTTGAAATCCCCTGGCACATTTCTAGTTCCACCATTGGAGGTAAGTCCGAGTGAGCATGTGCCAACCTATATATCTCCTCCCTCTCTTATTCCCACTCCTATGTTTAACAGAGCTCACTTTTCTGTTAATTTTAAACACCTAAGAATGACTGTGCATTGATTACAGAGTTCAACCAGTGGTCTTATGTAGAACAAACAGAGCAACAACAACGACAACAAAAATACTAAAAGGAATAAAATAGTAAGTTGTTCCTCAACAGTCTAGACAAGGGCTGATCATGTCATTGTCTCTCATAGTGTCCATTTCACTTCAATGCGTATCATTTTAGATGCTTGTTTGGTTGCCATCGATCAGGGAGAACATATGATATTTGTCCCTTTTGGACTGGCTTATTTCACTCAGCGTGATGTTTTCCAGCTTCCTCCATTTTGTTGTAAATGCCCGGATTTCATTGTTTTTTTACTGCTGTATAGTGTTCCATAGAGTACATATCCCATAGTTTCTTTATCCAGTCATCCATTGATGGACATTTAGGTTGATTCCATGTCTTAGCTATTGTGAATTGAGCTGCAACAAATATTGAGGTGCAAATGGCTCTTTTTTTCCCCTTTAATTCCATTTGGGTAAATTCCAAGGAGTGGGATGGTTGGGTCCTGTGGTAGAGCTATATTCAGGTTTCTGAGGACTCTCCAAACTGTCTTCCATATTGGCTTTACCAGTTTGCATTCCCACCAACAGTGGATTAGTGTCCCTTTTCCCCCACAACCGCACTAGCATCTGTTGTTGGTTGATTTCTGTATGTAAGCCAATCTAACCGGAGTGAGGTGAAACCTCATTGTGGTTTTGATCTGCATTTCCCTGATGGCTAGGGATCCTGAGCATTTTCTAATGTGTCTGTTGGCCATTTGGATTTCCTCTTTTGAAAAATGTCTTTTAAGGTCCTTGGCCCATTTTTTTATTGGGTTATTTGTTTTGATTTTGTGGTGTTTATTGATCATTTTATAGATTCTAGTTGTTAATCCTTTATCTGTTGTGTAGTTTGCAAATAATGTCTCCCATTCTGTCGGTTGCCTCTTCACTTTCCTGACTGTTTCCTTCGCTGTAAAGAAACTCTTCAATTTGAGGTAATCCCATTTGTTTATTTTATCTTTGATTACCCGTGCCTCTGGGGTCTTCTCCAGGAATTCTTCGCCTGTTCCAATATCTTGAAGGGTTTCCCCTATGCTCTCAATTAGTTTTCATGGTGTCGTGGCACATCTCTAGTTCTTTGATCCATGTTGAGTGGATTTTTGTATAAGGTGTAAGGCAGGGGTCTTGCTTCATACTTCGACATGTGGACATCCAGTTTTCCCAGCACCATTTGTTGAAGAGGCTGACCTTGTTCCAGGGGTTGGTTTTAGGTCCCTTGTCGAATATGAGTTGGTTATAGATGTTTGGATGGATCTCCGGTGTTTCTATTCTGTTCCATTGGTCTATCCATCTGTTTTTGTACCAGTACCAGGCTGTTTTGATTATAACTGCCCTGTAGTATGTCTTGAAGTCTGGAATTGAGATGCCTCCAGCCTTGTTTTTATTGTAAAGGATTGCTTTAGCTATTCTGGGTCTCCTGTTTCTCCATATGAATTTCAGCATCGTTTTTTCTAGGTCTTTGAAGAATGACTTTGGTATTTTGATTGGTATTGCATTGAACTTGTAAATTGCTTTTGGGAGAATGGACATTTTGATAATATTGATTCTTCCAATCCATGAGCATGACAGGTTTTTCCATTTTTTGTGTGTGTGTGTGTCGTCTTCTATTTCTTTCTTTAGTGTTTTGTAATTTTCATCATAGAGGTCTTTGACATCCTTGGTTAAATTTATTCCAAGGTACTACTTTATTATTTTTTGTGGCTATTGTGAATGTGATTGATCTTAGAAGTTCTTCCTTGGCCCTGGCATTATCTGTGTATACAAAGGCTGTTGATTTCTGAGCGTTGACTTTGTATCCTGCCACTTTACCAAACTCTTCTATGAGTTCCAATAGTCTCTTATAGGAGTTTATTGGGTCCCCTATATATAGTATCATGTCATCTGCAAATAGGGATAGTTTAACTTCCTCCTTTCCCATTTGTATTCCTTTAATTTCTTTTTCTTGCCTGATGGCCCTGGCTAACACTTCTAGGACTATATTGAATAGCAATGGTGAGAGTGGGCATCCCTGTCTGGTGCCAGTTTTCAATGGAAATGCCTCCAACTTTTCCCCATTCAATATGATGCTGGCCATTGGTTTATCATAGACTGCCTTAATTGTGTTGAGGAATGTTCCTTCTAACCCCAATTTGCTTAGGGTTTTCGTCATGAAAGGGTGTTGTATTTTGTCAAATGCTTTCTCTGCATCTATTGAGATAATCATATGATTTTTGTTTCTCAATTTATTAATGTGATGTATTACATTGATTGACTTTCAAATATTGAACCATCCCTGCATACCAGGGATAAATCCCACTTGGTCTGGGTGAATGATCTTTCTGATGTGCAGTTGGATTCGGTTTGTCAGAATTTTGTTGAGTATTTTTGCATCTATGTTCATCAGGGAGATAGGTCTGTAGTTTTTTTTCTCTGTTGTGTCTTTTCCTGGCTTAGGAATTAAGGTGATATTGGCTTCATAGAAAGAATTTGGGAGGATTCCCTCCCTTCCAATTGTTTTGAATAACTTGAGAAGAACTGGGGTTAGTTGTTCTCTAAATGTCTGGTAAAATTCGGCAGTGAAGCCATTCAGTCCTGGGCTCTTCTTTTTCGGTAGTGCGATTATTACTGATTCAATTTCTTCCATGGTTATAGGTCTGTTTAGATTTTCTATATCTTCACGGCTCAGTTTAGGAAGGTTGTATGTGTCCAGGAATCTATCCATTTCTTCCAGGTTCCCCAATTTGTTAGCATACATCTCTTTGTAGTGGTTTCTGATGATTCTTTTTATTTCTGTTGTGTCTGTTGTTACATTTCCATTACTATCTTTGATTTTACAGATCTGGATCTTATCTCTCCTTTTTTTGGCTAGTTGGGCCAATGGTGTGTCGATTTTGTTTATTTTTTCAAAGAACCAGCTCCTCGTTTTGTTGATCTTTTGTATTTTTTTTTTGTTTCAATTCTGTTTGTTTATTTCTTCTCTGATCTTTAGTATTTCTTTCCTCCTTCTGGATTTTGGCTCAATTTGCTGCTGTTTTTCTAAATCCTTAAGGTGCATGGAGAGTTCATTTGTTTGGTTCCTTTCCAGCTTCTTGATGTAGGCACCAATTGCTATAAACTTTCCTCTTAGCACTGCTTTTGCTGTGTCCCACAGGTTTTGATAGGTTGTGTTATCATTTTCATTTGTTTTTAGAAATCTTTTGATTTCTCTTTTAATTTCTTCAATGACCCACTGTTCGTTTAGGATCATCTTGTCCATTCTCTATATATTTGCATATGATGTAGAGATTCTTGGGTTGTTGATTTTGAGTTTCACTGTGCTATGATCTGAGAAGCTGCATGGTATAGTTTCAATTTTTTTGAATTTGTTGAGGCTCCCTTTATGGCCTAGCATATGGTCAATCCTAGAGAACATTCCATGTACTGGGGAAAAATATGTGAACTCTGTGGCTGTGGGGTGGAAGGTTCTGAAAATATCTATTAGGTGTATTTGGTCTATAGCGTCAATTAACACTGTTGTTTCCTTGTTGAATTTCTGTCTGGTTGATCTGTCCATTGGTGAGAGTAGGGTGTTGAAGTCCCCTGTTACTATTGTATTTGAATCTATATCTCCCTTTAAATCCTTTAGTAATTTTTTCAGGTAGCCAGGCGCCCTGTAATTAGGTGTGTATACATTTATAATAGTAATGTCTTCTTGTTGGATAGGTCCTTTAATCATTATATAGTGCCCTTCTCTGTCTCTTGTAATAGTTTTTATGTTAAAGTCTATTTTGTCTGATATCAGGATGGCCACACCAGCTCTTTTTTCATTTTTGTTAGCTTGGAGTATCTTTTTCCATCCTTTCACTTTCAGTCTGCATGCATCTTTGCTGATAAGGTGTGTCTCCTGAAGGCAGCATATAGATGGATTCTCTTTCTTGATCCAATCAGCTAGTCTATGTCTTTTGGTAGTAGAATTAAAACCATTCACATTCAGTGTGATTATTGTTAAGTACTGTCTTTTCCCATTCATGTTTCCTAAACGAACTGTTTATGTATTTTGAACTTTGTTTGTAGGTTACTCTACATTCGCTTTTTTTTGTAGTGAAGTTCTTGTTTTTGTATTTCTGTGTGCAGCACGTCTTGGAGCAAGTGTTGTAGGGTTGGACATGTGGATACAAATTCTTTCAGTTTCTGTTTGTTTTGGAAGATCTTTATTTCCCCTTCATTCATAAATGATAGCTTTGCAGGGTATAGTATTCTAGGTTGGCAGTGTTTGTCTTTTAAAACTTGAAATATATCATGCCATTGTCTTCTTGCCTGTAGTGTTTTCGATGAGAAGTCTGGGGTGAGTCTGATTAACTTATCCCTGAGTGTGATTTGTCGTTTTTCTCTGGCACATTTTAGGATTTGTTCTTTGTGTGTCACTGAGCTGAGTGTTGCCACAATGTGTTGCGGTGAATTTCTCTTTTGTTCTACCCTGTTCTGAGTCCTGGCTATCTGTTGAATTTGCCTGTTGTTATCCAGCTGCCTTTGTTTGAAGTTTTCTGATATTATTTCATTGAAAACACCTTCCAATCCATTCTCTCTTTCCACCCCCTCAGGGACTCCTATTATCCGAACATTACACCGTTTGAATCCTGTAGGTCTCTGACCATATTTTTTAATTTTTAAATTTTTTAATTTCTTCTTCCTGCATTTGAACTGACTGTATTATTTCTGGAAGTTTGTCTTCGAATTCTGATATTCAGTCTTCTATTTCATCTGTTCGATTTCCGAGGGATTCCACGGTGTTTTTTATATGGTCAATTGAGTTTTTCATTTCCAGTATTTCATTCTTGCTTCTCTTTAGGATCTCTAATCCTTGGGCTTGTTTTTCGTTCAGCTCTCGACACTGTTTCTCATTATTTCTAAGTAATCTGATTATTAATTTTCTGAATTCTTTTTCTGGCATGGTTTCAAATTCTTATTCTTCTTCAGCCTCTCTTATGGTTGGTTTAGTCTGCTCCATTGGCGAGTTTATATGTTCTTCTATATTCTTATTGTGGGTTTTTGTTTTGTTTTTTGGCATTCTGTCTGGGTGGTTTCTCAGGTTGATTTCCCTCTGCTATGGGCTGCTGTGAATCTGTACCAATATCCAGTGTAAGCAGCCTGCTCTGCCTTCTAGAGTTTGTTTATTTTTTACTTATTTATTTACTTATTTTTTGTAACTTGAGTGGGCTGGTGTCAGGGCTTTGAGGTGCCAATCTCCGCCCCTTGGGGGCCGGTTTCCTTGTTCCTATGTTCGCCCTTACGTGTCTGTGCCTGGGGTTCGTTGGTCAGCCACTCTCTCTCACTGCACCTCCTGCGTGAGGAGTGTCAAGTAGCTCCAGACCCTGCTGCTTCCTCCTTCGGAGCAGAGGCCAGCCTCCTTTAAGCCCGAATGTAAACAAACAAGATGGCTGCACTCTGCCCACTGCAGATCTGATTGTGGGATGGGCGGCTCCTAAGTATCCTGGTGTTTTTGATCCCTCAGTTCATCCTCCTGGATCCTGTCCTCTTCCCGCGGGCGCTATTCAATTTTTTTTTTCTGGTAACTTAAGTAGACTGGTGTCAGGGCTTTGAGCTGCCCTCCCTCACTGCCCGCCCCTGCACAAGGAGTGTCACTCCACTCCACCTTTGGGATCCGCCCCAAAGGTTAGTGCAGAGGCAGAGGCAGTTCTCCTTTATGCCCAAATGTAAACAAACAAGATGGCTGCTTCCCACCCGCTGCAGCTCCGATTTGGGGAGGGATCCTGGATTGTTTAGTCCCTCAATTAGACCCCCTGAATCGCGCACTCTTTCTGAAGGTGCTACTCACTCTGTTCCGTTTTCTATTTCCTCCCCCACTCAGTCGTGCGTGTCTCAGTGTCCATCCCAGGGTGGGTTGGGGGAGGGGCAGCGGCGGCTGTTACAGCAGTGCTGGCAAGTGCCCTGTCTCACCTTGGCTTCTAGTGCTGGTGCATACACACTCCTGCTGGTGTCCTGCTTTTCAGGCGTCTGCGTCCTCCTTGCAGGTCCACCCTGTCTCCCCAGTTACAGAAGAGCTTCCCTTTCCACAAAACTATGAATTCTTACCCCTCTTTGAACCTTCCCTTCCCGGACCATTGGTGTGCTCCCTCCCTATTCCACCATATTGGAACCTAATCCAAAAGCGGACTCCTCTATTTAGGGGATATGTTGTTTAATCTCTAATATTAGGTTTTTTTAAGCTATCATTATGTAATTGATTTCTAATTTACAATATAGTATGAGAACATACTTTTTACAATTTCAGTATTTTTAAGGAAATTGTTAAAGTATGTTTTATGAAGAAGAATATGATATTTCCTGGGTGAATACTCTGGGTACGACTAAAAATAACTATTTATTTACTTATTTATTTGAAGAGCTTGTTTGCTTCCAAGATGGCCCCAACTGCCAGGGCTGGGCCAGGCTGTAGCCAGGAACAAGGAATTTCATCCAGGTCTTTCACGTGGATGCAACGGCCCAAGTACTTGAACCATCCTCCACTGCTTTCCAAGGTGCATTAGCAGGGAGCTATATCAAAACTTGAGTTGTCAGCAGTTGAACTGATGCCCACATGGGATGCCAGGATCACAGGCAGCGACTTAACCCTTTATGCCACAAGCCGGTCCCCCATTTTAGTTTTTCTTTTGAAAAATATCTACTTGGATCTTGTGTTCATTTCTTAACTGGATTGTTTATTTTGTTGTTTAATTTCTGGGATGCCTTATACATTCTGTATCTTAATCCTTTATAACATATATAATGCAAATATTTTCTCCCATTCTGTTGGTTGCCTCTATGTATTCTGTGATATTAAACAAGTGTATAATAAAAGGTATCCATGATTATAGTGTGATACAAAGTAGTTTTATCACCTTTAAAATTATCTGTGCCTCATCTAGTCATTCTTCCTCCAACTTTAATTCTGGCAACTCCTGATACTTTTACTGGTTCTATAGCTTTTCCTTGTCTATATTTTCATGTACTTGGAATCACATACAATGTGTGGCCTTTTTCTTTCAGGTAATAATGTACATTTAAATTTTTCTCATGACTTGATACCTTATTTCTTTTTAGCACTGCAAAATAGTCCATTGTTTGGATGTGTTGTTAATACCCTATTCTCCATGTACCTACTAAAAGAAATATTGTTTGCTTACAAGCAATGGCAATTCTGAACAACACTGCTATAAATATCTATGGAGAGTTCTTTTGTTGTTGTTGTTGTTGACAAATGTCTAAAGTCCCCCAGGTAGATAAGAATATGATAGCTGGGTCATATATTAAGAATATGTGGTGTTTTATAAGAAACTACCAGTCTTCCAATGTAGCTGTATCTTTTTGCATTCCAATTAGTAGTGAATGAGAGTTCTTACTGCTCTTACAATATTACCAGGATTTAGTTTTGTCAAGGTTCTGGATTTTGGTCTTCCTAATAGATGTATACTGGCATCTCATTATGTTCATATGTATTTCACTAATGACATAATACAAAATATCTTTCTATGTATTTATTTCCATCTATATATCTTCTTTGGTGAGGTATCTATGTAGGTCTTTAGACCATTTTAAGGTCATGTTTTTGGAGGCTGGTGCTGTGGTGCAGCGGGTTAACGTCCTGGCCTGAAGCACCAGCATCCCACATGGGCACCAGTTCTAGTCTCGGCTGCTCCTCTTCTGATCCAGTTCTCTGCTGTGTCCTGGGAAAGTAGTAGAAAATGGCCCAAGTCCTTGGGCTCCTGCACCCATGTGGGAGATGCGGAAGAAGCTCCTGGCTCCTGGCTTTGAATCGGTGCAGGTCCAGCCATTGCAGCCATCTGGGGAGTGAACCAGTGGATGTAAGACCTCTATCTCTATATCTAGCTCACTATGTAACTATGTCTTTCAAATAAAGAAAGTAAATCTTAAAAAAGTCATATTTTTCTAATTAATGAATTTTTAATATTTTAGTGCATTTCTGAAAAGAGGCTTTTTATCAGATGTGTTTTAAAAATATCTTTCCAATTCTGTTTGCCTTTTGCCATTGACATTATCTTTTGCAGAGTATAAGTTTGTTTGTTTGTTTATTTATTTATTTGAAAGTCAGAGTTACACAGAGAGAAGGAGAGGCAGAGAAAGAGAGAGAGAGAGAGAGAGAGAGAGAGAGAGAGAGAGGGAGAGGTCTTCCTTCCAATGGTTCACTCCCCAGATGGCTACAATGGCTGGAGCTGCCCCATCCGAAGCCAGGAGCCAGGAGCTTCCTCCAGGTCTCTCACGTGAGTGCAGGGGCTCAAGGACTTGAGCCATCCTGTACTGCCTTCCCGGGCCATAGCAGAAATCTGGATTGGAACTGGAGAAGCCTGGACTAGAACCAGCACCCATATGGAATGCCGGCACTTCAGGCCAAGGCTTTAACCCACTGGGCCACAGCGCCGGCCACTGCAGAGTATAAGTTTTTAATTTTAATGTCCATCCCATCAATTTAAACAAATTTTACTTTTTATTTATTTGTTTGAAAAACAGAGACACACATAGAGAAAGAAAACTAGAGAGACAGAGACACACAGAGATGGAGGAAAGAAAGGGTGGGGGAGAGAGAGAGAATCTTCTATCCACTGGTTCACTACCTAAATGCCCACGCTAGCTGCAACTGGTCCAGGCAAAAACTCAGTAAAGGTCTTTCATATTAGTGTCAGGGACTCCTACTACTTGATTCATCACCTAAACCTTCCCAGCAGGAAACTGGAATTGGTATTGGAGCTGGGACTTGAACCCAGACACTCCAATATGGAATGCCAATATCCCAAGTAGCATCTTAACTCCTGTGACAAATACTCACTGCCAACCTAACAGTTTTTAATGTCATGAATTTTGTTTTCGCATTAAAATCATCACCAACCCAAGTTATCCGCACTTCTTCAGTTATCTTCTAGGAGTTTTATATGTTTGTGTTTTACATTTAAATCTATGATCCATTTTGAGTTAATATTAGGTTTGTGCCTAGGTTATCATTTTCGCATATTGATGTCTAATTGTTCCATCACTATTTGTTCAAAATGCTGTGTTTTCTCCATTTCATTTCCTTTGTTTCTGTGTCAGAGATGTGTTTCCTATATTTATATAGGTTATATTTCTGAGCTCTCTGTTCTGGTACATTGACTCATTCACGCATTCTTTTGACAATACCAAACTCTTGATTACTACAGCTTTGATTTTTAAACCTGTGGTGTCAATCATCTTAACTTTGTTCTTTCAATCACTACTACACTGTCTATTCTGGATTTGTTATCATTCTATATGAATTTTAGAATCAGCTTGTCAATGGCCACAAAATAACTTGGTGGAATATTTACTGAGATTTAATTGAACATATAAATCATGTTTGGGAAAAACAATAATTTGAAACTTTTGAATTTTCTTATTCATGAAAATTGAGTATCTATTTATTTAGATCTTTTATTTATTTCAACAGAGTCTTATAATTTTCCTCATGTAGATCTTAAAACATATTCTGGTTGATTTATACTTCAGTATTTTATATTTTGAGATGCTAATGAACAAGGTATTATGTATTTTAATTTGAAATTACACTTCTTCTTTGCTGTCATCAGAGAACTGATTGCTTTGTATAATAACTTTATATTCTAAAATCTTACTAAATCCTTTTTAGTTCTAAGAGCTTATGTATTTATACATTTATTTGTTGGTGAGTCTTTCCAAATTTTACATACATTACTATGTCATCTTTGAACAAAGTTTCATTTCTTCCTTTCCAATCTGTGTAGCATTTATTGCCTAACATAACCTTAATTCCATTAACCAGTATGGTGAGAAAGGGGACATCCTTAATTTGTCCCTGATATTAATGGGAAATTTTCATGTTTCTAGCCATGAAGTTTGATGTGAGCTCCATTTTCTGTCCTGATGAAATTTATCAAGTTCAGGCAGCTTCTGTCTATTACTATTTTACTGAGAGTGTTGATCATGGTTTTGTTTAATGCCTTTTCTAAATCCTTTGATATGATGATATGATTATTCTTCTTTAGTCTATTGATATACTGGCTTGCATTAATTAGGTTTTGACATTGAAACAACTTTGCATACTTGTATTATGGTCTGAATGTTTGTAACCCCCAATTTCACATGTTGAAACTTAATACCCAGTACAATGATATTAAGTGGTGGGGCTTTTAGAAACTTATCAGGTCATTGGGTTCCATCCTCACAAATGGGATCAGTGCTCTTATAAAAGAGGCTTAACAAGGCTTATTTGCTCCTTCTGACATGTACAGCTACAACAATAAAGCACTACTACTGAAAAGGAAAGTGAACTATCACCAGACACTGAAATTGCTGATGCCTCAATCTTGAACTTCTGAGCCTCAACAATGGTGACCAACACATTTCTAATGTTCATAAATTGCACAGTTTAAGCTATTTGTTGTAGCGACATAAATGGACTAAGACAGAAATTGGTACCAATAGTGCAGAGCTACTGCAACAAATACCTAAATATGTGGAAGCAGCCTTGGAGCTAAGTAATAATAAACTCAAGAAATTTGAAAAACACTAGAAAAAGATTATATGGCCATTAAAAGAGAGTAAAGGGTGACCTTGGTGAGGGCACAGAAGAGAGATATAGAGAAAATCTTTTTAAAGATTTTTTTATTATTTATTTATTTGAAGGGCTGAGTTACAGAGAGAGAAGGAGACAGAGACACACACACACACACGCGCACACGTGCACACACACACAGATTTTCTCCACTGGCTCGGTCCCCAAATGGCCACAGTGGCCAGCAATGGGACAGGCCAAAGCCAGGAGCTAGGAGCTTCATCTGGTCTCCCTTGTGGGTGACAGAGGCCCAGACACTTAGGCTATCTTCTATTGCTTTCCCAGGCCATTAGCAGAGAGCAGGATCAGATGTGGAGCAGCCAGAACATGAATCAGTGCCAATTGGGATGTTGGCATTGCAGGCAGTGGCTTTACCTGCTACACCACAATATTAACCATTATGCTCTACTTTTTATTATTTCATTTATTCTGATTATTTTGTTTAAGTTGCTCTTCTGTTTCTAGTTTCCTAGAATTGAAACCTATGGGACTAATTTTACATTTTTCTTCTTTTTCATTTTTCATTTTATTTTTATTTGAAAGACAGAGAGACATAGAGACAAAGTAATTGCCCTTTTCCTAATTTACTCTTCAAATGTCCACAAGAGGTGGAACTAGGCTAGGGCAAACCAAGAGCCATGTACTCAATCTGGGTCTCCCATATGGGTGGCATGGAAGTCACCTACTTGATCAATTAATTGCTGTCTCCCAGGGTTTGCATTAATAGGAAGCTTGAATTGTGAGTGGAGTTGTGACACAAACCAAGCTTCCCTGCATGTCTCTCAAGCACTGTCTTAACTGATGTGACAAAAACCCACCCCTTTTCTTCTTTTTAAACATATGCATACAGTGCTATAAATTTTCTTCTAAGCATGTTCTTTCACCACATACCACAAATTTTTATAAGTTGTATTTTCAGTTTAATTTAACCCTAGAAATTAAAAAATTAAGATTTCTTCTTTGACTCACATGTTATTTAGATGTGTATGGTTTAATCTCTAAGTACTTCAACATTTTCCTGGCTCTATTTTGGTGGATTTCTTCTTTAATTGTATTTTTGTCTGACATCATAAGATTTGTGCTATTTTAAATATGCTAATATATGTTTTATTTCATAGAATGTGGTCTATCTTGGTGACTTTTCCATGCAAGTTACAGAAAAATAGGTATTATACTGTTGGATGAGGTAGTCTCAATATTCCCATTATATCCAGTTGATTGATGGTGTTACTGAGTTTAAATATATACTTGTTTAAAGACAGAGTTACAGAGAGAGAGAGAGAGGGAGACATCTCCGATCTGCTTGTTTAATCCCCAGATAGCTACAATGGCCAGCACTGGGACAGGCCAAATCCAGGAGCCAGGAGCTTAATCTAGCTCTCCAATGTGGGTGGCAAAGGCACAAATACTTGGGCCATCTTCCTTTGCATTTCTCAGGTTAGCAGGGAGCTGGATCAGAAGTGGAGTAGCCGGAATTTAGCTGCTACACCACAACTCTGAACCCCATGCTCTAATTTTCATTATTTCTTTTACTATGATTATTCTGTGTGGAATGGGCCCAAGTACTTGGAAAATCTTCTGGCCCCTCCCCAAGCACATTTGCAGGAAGCTGAATCCGAAGTAGAATAGTCAGGTCTCAAACTGGCACTGAAATGCAGAATGCTAGCATCACAAATGCTGTTTCAAAACACTGTGCCTCAACACTAGCAACAGCAATATATATTTTTAACTTATCTAAGTCTGTATTCAAATAAGACTCCACTGCTTCAGGGATGATGTAGGTGAACTATAAAAAACTATTTCGAATTGTTCCCTTCTGACATTTGTAATGCTGCCGTCATGTATTTCATTTTCTCAAATAGTGTGATAACCCAATTATTATCTTTATTGCTTTATTATTTGCTTGTTACTTTTAAAATTAAAGAAAATGACAGAATAGGGGAAGATGTACTAAGCTAGGCTAGGGCTAAATAGTAAAAAAGTGTAGGAAATGCATTCTTACAGTAGAATTAGAGTGTAAATCATAGTGGAAATTCTAAGAAAGGAAGAGGAAAGCTTTGGACCTGTATGCAAGGTGCGGATGCACACCATCAACGTGGACACAAAACATGACCCCAGCAGCTGGGAGCTGAAGAAAGTCACAGCTTGAAGATAGAGGTGAGATCAGACTGCAGCAACCCATGGTGATATAGTCAGAGGGAGAGCATGGCATGAGTCTGCCCTGGAACCCTATGGGCTAGAAGGTACCTGTAGACCCAGTGTAAACAGAGCACATTTCTCTCACCTCATCCTCTCCACAGTGGTGCCCAGTACCCAGCTGGGAGAGGGTGAGCGGCATTTGGGCATAAGTAGAAGCTATGGAAGCCCTTGCATGTGGACAAACTAGCTGAGACAGGACACTACTTTCTCAGTAGTGCTGGTGGCAGCAGCAGGGAGAGGGCAATATTCAGCCAGTGGCTGTTGTGTATATGTGTGATCCAGAGATTTTAGAAGAGGGAAAATCCATGGTCCCAACTGTATTTGAGAATGGCTGGGAGGATTAACAAAGGGCAGGGCACCCACATAAAACTGTGAGGCACCCCCAGCCTCCCAGCATACCACAGGCTCCAGGGCTCAAGCTGTCTAGGTGGAGTACCCACAGATAACTAGCTCAAAGAACATCTGCCTCTCTGTGATTCAGACTGGCTGATGGGGCGTAGCAGACCCTCTGTACCTGGTGGCTATGGGAACCTTGTGTGCTGAAACTGCAGGGATTCTTTGGATGCATTAGGGGGTGAAGAAAGTAGCTTCATCTCTGGGCAATCACTGTGTGTGGTTCCACACTCTTGGAGCTCCCTAGTTGCCTAGGGCAGGTCACAGCAGCAGGACCCATGCTTTGAGTGAGGATTGTGCAGTTCATAAGTCAGCATGAATGAGTATTGCACCCACTGGGAGCTAACACATGGGCAATGATCACCTTTGAATAGAGAAGCTGAGGGTGTGATCACACTAGCAGAGGTAAACATCCCCACATTCTGTTAACAAGAGATCTACCATGCTCAACTTGAATGTTACCCTGGAGACTCACCCCACCCTGAAGAACTGATCAGAGCTTCCTGGCCACACCCAGCACACAACACTGGATATTCACTGAAAGTGCAGGCATTCCACTAAGCCACAGAGGGATAGTGCAAAGACAAAGGCCATCAAAGGAAAAAAAAAACAAATATCATCACATATGTAAAAATAAACACAGAAATTCAAGAAATATGGAAAAGGAAGACAACATATACCCCCAAAGGAACAAAACAACATTTCAATATTAGAATATGAAATGAAGAGATTGATGAAATGCCAGAAATTGAATTAAAAAGATAAACATAGGATTAATCAAAAGCGATCAAAAAAAAAATCCATGAATTAAAGAATTCCATACATGACATGAATGAAAAATGTTCCCATGAAATTCAGATTTTAGAAAGAAATAAAAATGAAATATTAGAAACAAATAATTCAATAGATCAAATAAAAATGTGATGGAAGGCCTTAACAAAAGGCTTGGTGAGGCAGAAGAAAGAAAATCCAAGATGGAAGACAAATCTTAGGAAATTTTTCAGTCAAGCCTACAAAAAAGAAGAAATTATAAAACACAAAAAAAACCATGTTAGAGACTTATGGGAAACTATCAAATGATCCAATGTGTGCATCTTAGGAGTTCCTGAAGGTGTGGAAAGAGAGAATGGACTAGAAATAATTACAAAAAATTCTGAAATTTGGAGAAAGAAAGGGCCACCCAAGTACAGGAAGCACATAGACCTCTTACTAGACATGACCGGAAAAGATTTTCACCACAACACATTGTAGTCAAACTTTACAGAGTAAAGCATAAAGAAAAGATTGTAAAATGTACACAAGAGAAACACCAGATTACTTTCAGAGGACCTTCAATTAGACTCACAGCTGACTTCTCATCAGAAACTCTACAGCCCAGGAAAGAATAGAGAGACAGAGTCGAAGTCAACCCAGAATACTGTACCCTGCACAGCTCTCATTTATGAATGAAGGTGATATAAAGACCTTTCATCACAAACAGAAATTGATATAATTTGTCACCACATATGCAGCCATGCAAAAGATGCTTAAGGATATGTTACACACAGAAACACAGAAAGATAGTCATCATTATGAAAGAATGTGAAGGCAGAAACTTTCCCAATAAAAGTACAAAGGAAATCCAAAGTAGATAATAAGAATGCTTACAGAAAAATGGCAGAGACAAGTTGTTACTTACCAATCTTAACCTTGGATGTAGATGGCCTCAGTTCTCTAGTTAAAAGGTACAGACTGGCTGAATGGATTAAAAAACAAGACCCATCTTTTTGCTGTCTACAAGAAATGTATCTCAGCAACAGAGATACATGCAGATTGAAAGGGAAAGAATGGGAAAAAAGATATTCTATGCTAATTGAAAACAAAAAGGGTAGGTGTAGCCATCCTCATATGAGACACAATAGATTTTACACAGAAACTTTTAAAATACACAAAGAAGGACACTATGTAATGATTAAGGGATGAATTCAATGAGAAAATGTGACTTTAATAAATGTATGTGCACCCAATCACAGGGAGCCTGGCTATTTAAAAGAAATATTAATGGATCTAAATTGAGATATAGACTCCAATGCAATATAAATGGGGACTTCAACACCCCACTTTCATCAATGGACAGATCAATGAGACAGAAAATCAACAGAGAAACAACAGGACTAATCAACACTGTAGATCAAATTGACCTAAGTGATATCTACAGAACTTCTCACCTCACAGTTGTAGAATATACATTTTTCTCTTTGGTGCATGGATCTTTCTCTAGGATAGACCATGTGCTAGGCCATAAAGTAAGTCTCAGCAAATTCAAAAAAATCAAAATCATACCATGCATGTTCTCTGACCACAACGGAATGATGTTGGAAATCAACAACTCAAGAATCTCTAGATCATATGCAAACACATGGAGACTGAACAACATGGTCCTGAATGAACAGTGGGTAATAGAAGAAATCAAAAGACAAACAAAATATTTCTAGAACAATTGAGTATGACAATACATCACATAAAACTTATGAGATACATCAAAAGCAGTATTAAGAGGGAAGTGCCTCCATCAAGAAATTGGAGCCGGTGCTGCAGCTCAATAGGCTAATCCTCCACCTTGTGGTGCCGGCACACTGGGTTCTAGTCCCGGTCGGGGTGCCGGATTCTGTCCCAGTTGCCCCTCTTCCAGACCAGCTCTCTGCTGTTGCCCGGGAGTGCAGTGGAGGATGGCCCAAGTGCTTGGGCCCTGCACCCCATGGGAGACCAGGAGAAGCACCTGGCTCCTGCCTTCGGATCAGCACAGTGCGCTGGCCGCAGTGCGCCAGCCGTGGCGGCCATTGGAGAGTGAACCAATGGCAAAGGAAGCCCTTTCTCTCTGTCTCTCTCTCTCACTGTCCACTCTGCCTGTCAAAAAAAATTTTTTTTAATTTAAAAAAAAAGAAATTGGAAAGGTACCAAATAAATGAGCTATCAATGCATCTTGAGAACCTAGAAAAACAAAAAGAAACTAAGGTCAAAATTAGTAGGAGGAAATAAATAATTAAAAATAGAGAAGAAATAAACAAAATTGAAACCAAAATAAGAATACAAAAGATAAGTGAAATAAAGAGCTGTTTTTTTTTTTTTTTGAAAAAATAAACAGAATGGATGCACCATTGGACCAACTAACCAAAAAAAAAAAAATGAGGTAGAAGACGCAAACCAATAAAATCAGAGATGAAAAAGGAAATGTAAAAATGGATGCCACAGAAATAAAAAAAGAATTATCAGGAATTACTGCAAAGAACTGTATGCCAACAAATTGGGAAACCTAGAAGAAATGGATAGTTTCCTGGACACATACAATCTACGAAAATCTAGTAATGAAGACATACAAAAATTAAGCTAACAAATAACCAAGACAGAGAATCTTTAGTAAGACTATCTCGCTGAAGGAAAGCCCAGGACTAGGTTCTTTCACTGCTGAACAGACTTTTGAACAAGAACTGATTCAATTCTTCTCAAGCTATTCAAAACAATTAAACCTTTCAATGAGACCAGCATCACCTTAATTCCTAAACCAGAAAATGATTCAACAGAGCTAGAGAACTATAGTCCAATATCTCTGATGAACATAGATGCAAGAATCTTCAACAAAATATTAGCTAATTGAATCCAACAACACATCAGAAAATCATTTTCCTGGACCCAGTGGGATTTATCCCTGATATGCAGGGATGGTTAAACATTCACAAATCAATAAATGTGATACATCACATTATCAAACTAAAGAACAAAAAGCATTTAGATATCTCAATAGATGCAGAGAAAACATTTGATAAAATACAAGATCCTTTAATGATGAAAACGTTAAGTCAGTTGGGTATAGAAGGAATGTTCCTCAACACAATCAAGGCAATTTATGACTATGGGTCATAGTCATAGTCAGCATCCTATTGAATGGGGAAAAGTTGGAAGCATTCCCCCTAACATCTGGGAATCAGACAAGGATGGCTACTAGACCACTGTTATTCATATATTCCTGAAAGCTTTAGCCAGAGTTATTAGGCAAGAGAAAGGAATCAAAGGGATCAAATTGGAAAGGAGGAAGTCAAACGATCTCTATTTGCAGGTAACATGATTCTATACATAGGGGATCCAAAAGACTCCACCTAAAATGTAATGGAGTGAAATAGACATTTTCAGATTCAGTGGCTTTTTATAGCCCTTGTCTCTTCTGTTGAGGAACAATGTTTTTTTGTTTCTTCATTGTATTTGCTGAATTCTTTATTTAGTATAGGGATAACCTTATGACTATTAAGTACACTAAATATATCTTTGTAAAAATTAAAAGTGGGACTAGGAGAGGGAGGAGGATGAAGTGTTCCAGCATGAATGGGAGAGAGGGTAGACTGGGAAGTATCACTGTGTTCCTAAATCTGTACATATGAATTACTTGAAACTTGTATAACAGAAATATAATTTAAAACAATAAAAATTAATTTTCTAATTGAAATTGTTTTGGGGAAGTGAATTCCAAGTCATCAATACATGCCTTGGCTACATTGGTTCTACTAATTAATGAGCTCATATGAGTATAAAGCATTGTTGATTTATGTTAGTTTTTTTTCTTTTAATTTCTAGCATTTACTCTTGTTTCTTTCTTACAGTTTTCCTATTTCTGCTTATTATCCATCAATTCTTGCCTGTTACCAAGTTTTTTCATTTGAGCCTTTGGCATATTGATCATAGTTATTTAAATTCCTTGTGATAATTCCATTACTTTTGTCATGTTTAAATCTTGTTAAAATGATTTCTTTTTCACTTCAGACAGTACAATTCTTGCTTCTTTAGATTACGTGAAGTTGTTGGCTGAAAAATGGACATGAACTACCAAGTAAGACTAAATTATCAAGAATGGTCTTTAGTTTAAGAATCCATTAATTCAGATAGGAATTAGATTTTTTAATTTTTTGTACATATAATATGCCAGGTACCTATAATTCCCCCAGGTCGCTTTGTTTTGTCTCTTTCCCTGGGGCTTCATTGTGTATTCCTTCTCAAAGAAAGTCTCTTTTACAATTCTTTCAGTTTAATCCTTTATTATTGTATTGGAATTCTGTTGATGTCATAATAAGGTATAGGGGAAAGAAAGCATTCTACAATTTTCTGTTCAAATCTCAGCCTTTTAATGACCTTATGAATTGGAGCTGTGATCTTCACATGTATTTCTCAGTAGGTACAGTTATTTTTTTCCCTTGCCCTATATTTTCTTCCCTTTCTATAACATTGGGAATCTTACTTTAGACCTCTGGCTCTGGTTGACTACATATTTTGTTCTTAGTTGAGATGAAAAGACTACCGGGGACTTGAGATGGTGGAAACTCTTTCCTTGTGCTTTGATATGGCTGTTATTCCCCTCACCCACCCCCACCCTGGAGAGTAGGACTCTGTTTTGGAGAAAGCTACTATAGGTATATTTAACAAGTGTCATTCTTTCCCTTTCTCTGCTAGAGCCATAAAATAATCTTCCTTGCACCTTCAACATGAGAAACTAGAAGTTATATACACAAAAATGTTGATATCTCCATAATCCATGTTCCCTTGGAGTTTCTCACTTCAATGCTAATCTACAATCAGCCTCCATCAATTCAACAGAATTACCATATAAATATACCTATAAATTTTTATCTCCAATCACCTCTGTTCTTAGCAAGCAAATTTTAAGGTTCACTCTCTGAATCTGCTTCTCAGTTCAGAATTTGGGGTGTCATTTTGCTCTGCGAACTTGGTTTTCTTATGGGTTAAGAAAAGCAATAATTTTCAATTTATTCATCTTTTCCATACTAAAGGCTAGCAGTGATGACTTAAAGTCTTTCCATGTTATAACTGGATCTGCAGGGCTCACTGTAAAATATTTTCATGCAGCACAAACTGGAACCAATATGTATACTTTTTCTCAAGGGATATTTAGGAATTGTGGACTATATTATTCTATCTCTACTGCTTTAAATGTGATATTAATAATAGAATGAACATGAATATTTTATATGCTTGTTTCTGATTTTTTAAAAATTTTCTTCTGAACATTCCTGTAATAATAAAATTTTCTTTTAAATGCAGTAATCTTGTAATATGATTTGACATTTAATATTTTTGTTATACACAAAAGTAGTATTTGGTATTTTAATTGGGGAGACATTAAATTAAAATAAATGTAATTTTGTAGTTTGATCATCTTTCAACTCTATTAATAGCCTGGCTAAAAGTGTGTCTATTTTGTTTCTCTTCTCATAAAACCATCTTTTGCCTTGTTGATTTTTTGTATTTTTTTATTTTCAATCTCATTTATTTCCTACATGGTACTTCTTACTATTTTTCATCTTCTGGTTTTGGGTTTGGTTTATTCTTGTTTTTCTAAGTCTTTGAATGCATCATTAGATCATTTATTTATTCATTCTAGTAATTTTGAATATATCCACTTTGCTTTTCTGTATAGGTCATAACTTTTCTGTAAATATTCTGTTTTCATGTTTCTTTTGAGTGTTTACCCCTATTTAAGGGAAAGGGGATGTTGGTTTTATTGTTGCCTACACTAGATTTTTGCACTGTGCTGTTAAATGACAGCATGGTTAAAAAGCATTTTTGTGTATTCTTAAATGGGAATATCTGTAAAGCTTTACTCTCACAAATGTTTTCTTAACATTTATGGTAGTTTCTGTGGTAATATGCTCACTTAACATCCATTAGAAACATTTTCTAATGTGCCCTCCTTTATGGCAGTGTCTAAAATGCTTAAAACCTTCTTTACAGTTCCAATGTTCCTTTGCAGCAAAGTTGTGAATATAATGATGTCTTCCAACCTGATTCATTATCAAAGATTTTTAACACTAATATGAGGTAGTTACTAATGTAATCACACTGCAATGCTTTGATAATGTCTTTGTGAATATCCAGAGAAAGGTTCAAGTTGTTCTACTGTGCAATGTTTAGAATGGTAGGTATTTGTACGCAATTTCAGAGGTGAAAACAAACCCAATTACTATTTCAATTGGTTGTAACTGATTACTAGTGAGGTTGAGCAGCATTCATCTGAATGTTTTATCTGCCTGTTAGTGTTTATTTATGTTGTTCATTTCCTTTGTATTGATTGTATGGTTTTTACTTATACCTAAAAGTCTTTTTTTTATATTTTGGCATTTATCTTTTGTCAGTGATATATGTTGCACACATTATCTCCAATACCATAAATTGTTTTACAATTCTATATTGTGTTATAAAGAAATTTTCACATAGTAAAATCTGTAAGATTTTCTTGTGGATTCTAGATTGTAGATCTTCTCTATAAATCTTTCTGAACCACCAATTTTATTTAAAATATTTAGTAATTGTTTCTTAATGATGCTTCAATGCATTGTTATTTGGTATATAAATAATTAGACATGTTTTAATGAACAGTGGCATATAGAAGAAATCAAAAGGGAAATTTAAAAATTCCTTGAAATGAATGAATATGAAAATAAAACGTATAAAAACTTATGGGATTCAACAAAAGTAGTGTTAAGAGAAAAGTTTATAGATATTAGTGCTTACATCAAAAAATTGGAAAGGCATCAAACTAATGATCTATCAGTGTATCCCAAGGACCTAATAAAAGAGCTGCAAATGGCTCAATTCACAATAGCTAAGACCTGGAATCAACCTAAATGCCCATCAACAGTAGACTGGATAAAGAAATTATGGGATATGTACTCCATAGAATACTATACAGCAGTCAAAAACAATGAAATCCGGTCACTTGCAACAAAATGGAGGAATCTGGAAAACATCATGCTGAGTGAAATAAGGTAGTCCCAAAGGGACAAATATCATATGTTCTCCTGATTGGTGACAACTAACCAACACCTAAAAGGAAACCTGTTGAAGTGAAATGGACACTATGAGAAATGATGACTTGATCAGCCCTTGCCCTGACTGTTGATGAACAACTTAATACTTTATCCCTTTTAGTATTTTTTTGTTCTACTTAATACTATTGGCTGAACTCTGTAATTAATGCACAATTATTCTTAAGTGTTTAAACTTAACTGAAAAGTGATCCCTGTTAAATGTAAGAGTGGGAATAAGAGAGGGAAGACATGTACAATTTGGGACATGCTCAAGCTGACTTGCCCCAAATGGTGGAGTTAGAAACGTGCCAGGGGATTCCAATACAATCCCATCAAGGTGGCATGTACCAATGCCATCTCACTAGTCCAAGGGATCAATTTCTGTTCACAACTGATCATAATGATAGGACTAAGAGTCAAAGAGAGATCACACAAACAAGACTAGTGTCTGCAAATACTAACTGATAAAATAAAAAAAGGGAGAGAACGATCCAACATGGGAAACGGGATACACAGCAGACTCATAGAATGGCAAATGTCCTAAACAACACTCTGGCCTCAGAATCAGCCCTTAAGTCATTCAGATCCAGCTGAAAAGCCCATGAGAGTATTTCAGGCATGGAAAGCCAAAACACTGTGGCAAAAAAATGACCTAAATGAAAGATCTCCATGAGTGAGATCCCAGTGGAAAGGACAGGCCATCAAAGAAGGAGGTACCTTTCTCTGAAGGGAGGAGAGAACTTCCACTTTGACTATGACCTTGTCTAAATATGATCATAGTCGGCAAACTCAAAAGGCCTCCATAGACTTACCAACTCATGACAAGAGCCTAGGGTGATTACTGATGCCATAAACAAGAGTGTCAATTTATTAAGTTAACAACAGGAGTCACTGTGCACTTACTCCTCATGTAGGATCTCTGTCCTTAATATGCTGTACATTGTGATTTAATGCTATACCTTGTACTCCAACAGTATTTTTCACTTTGTGTTTCTGTGTGGGTGCAAACTGTTGAAAGCTTTACTTAATATATGCTAAATTGATCTTCTGTATATAAAGATAATTGAAAATGAATCTTGATGTGAATGGAATGGGAGAGGCAGCGAGAGAAGGGAGGGTTGCAGGTGGGAGGGAAGTTATCGGGGGGAAAACAGCCTGATACTGGTAAAAAATGTATACATTATACAATGGAACAGAATATAAACCTTCATCTATAGCCAGTTAACTTTTGACAATCAATCTCTGGAGAAAGGACGGTCTCATTAACAAATGATCCTGGAAAAACTGAATCTCTGCATGCAGAAGTATGAAACAAGACACACACTTTACAACTCACACAGAAATCAATTATAAATGGATCAAGGATTTAAATCTATGACCTGATACCATCAAATTACTATTGGAAAACATTGGCGAAACTGCAAGACATTGACATAGGCAAAGAGTTCTTGGAAAAGATTCTAGAATTACAGGCAGTTAAAGCAAAAATAGACAAATGGGATTACATCAAGCTAAGAAACTTCTGCACTGAAAAGGAAACACTCAATTAAGTGAGGAGGCAAACAAGGAAATGTATTCACAAACTATGCAACTGATAAAGAAGTAATATCCCTAATCTATAAACAGCACAAGAAAATCAACAACAAATCAAAAAATCCAGTAAAGAAATGGGAAAATGACTTGACTAGACTAAGTATTCCTCAAAAGATGAAATTCAAATGGCCAATAGACACATGAAAAAATGCTAAGGATTTACTAGCAATCAGGGAAATGCGAATAAAATAAAAATGTTGTTACACCTCATCCTAATTACAATGGATATCATCCAAAAATGAAAAAAAAAATTCTGTTCAGTTGTTGGGGAGAGGCAGCTTGATGGGAATGTAAACTAGTTCAACTGTTATGGAAAACAGTATGGAGATTCTTCAGAAATCTGAAAATAGGTCTGCCATATGACCCAACCCACCCAATCCTGGGAATTTATCTGAATGATATGAAATCAACATACAAAAATGTTATTTGTACCCCCATGCTTATTGCAGCTCAATTCACAGTAGCTAAGGTATGGAATCAACCCAGATGTCCACCAACTGATTACTTGATAAAGAAAATGTAGTATATATACACTATGGAATACTACTCAGCCATAAAAACTAAATCCTGTCTTTAGCAACAAAATGGATGCAATTTGAAACCCTTATGCTCAGTGAAATAAGACAGTCTCAAAAAGACAAATATAGGTTTTTTCTGATATGTGGCAATTAACATAGAGTACACAAATTTTATAGGAATGAAAAGGTCACTTTAGGATATGATTGTCATTTTTAACTCATTTTTATACTCTTGTAGAACTGTGATCTTCGTAACTTTCTACTTGTTAGGTATTATGATTAGTGGTGAATTAGGCCTGTGAATATAGAGTGGATTAAAATTATGTCCTTCCAACAACTGATGAGGAGAGGGCAAGGGGCAGGGGAGTGAGGGAAGTGTGTTTGTCTTCTTGGAATTGTACCTATTGAATGCATAAAATATGTTCTATTTACATTAATAAAATTTTTAAATTTTATTTATGTATGTATTTATGGATTCAAAAAATCCATAGCAGATTATTTTTTCAGAGATTATCAATCTATATTTTAATTAAGGTAACAACTGAGAGTGTGATATGAAGTTTACATTTTAAACAAATTTTTCACAGAGACCTAACACATGTCTAAAGGGATTTACAATGTAGCTATAGATGCAGGTCTAGTCCATGTTAAGAACTGAGTGAGCTGATGATGGATCATCTTGGACATCAGTTAGTTCTTAGGATTTAAAAAAAAGTTTGGTGTTTTAAAAGTAACCCACCATCCCAGTATGAATGCTTAGACTTCTGAGACCATGGCTTCCAAAATCATTCAATACTTGAAAGCTTCATTGAAGCTTCTACTGTCAGTGACTGAACTATGCCACTCATTATTTCAGAGCTCAAAATTTAAAAAAAAGAAATACCACACACACACACAAACACACACACACACACGGAGGCTTCAAGAATTTGCTATTTAAGAGGATGGGTCTTTGTCTTTCTCTACTCTCCCATCACTTGTACCACTCTCTTCCCCTCCCCCAATTTCTCAGCCAGTGGCTTGGCTAGATAAGCTGATTTAACTTCATAGTTGGAAAGGGGGTCCGTCTCCTTGTCTAATTTCAAGAATTAGCACCTCCAAGACAGAATGATCCAATCAATTCCCACCTCCAAAATGGCAGCTTTGGTAACTTACACACTGACTTAGTCCTTTGTGGCTAACCACATTAAGATCAGGCAGGGAATGCCTTGGCCTACAGGTTTCAGGCATTCACAACTTTTCAATAGTCTCTGGCAGTCCTCACTTATGGTGTCAGTGACTTTTTTTTTGAAAAGGTAAAATGTCCTGAACATAGAACCGAGTCGTCAGTTAGTTGCTGTTTCTGCTGTTTCACCTTTCCCCAATCAGACCCCAAATGTTAATCAAAATGATCTAACCCATCTCCTTCCATCCCTATTCCATACTTCCCACCCCCAAATAATACACCAATAATAGCCAAAACTACACACTTGCTAAGCCATAATAATGCAGAGTTAACACTATTGGGAAGAATGCTGTGGGTCTTCTTTGAAAGAAGTTCTCCCACATGGCAAATTCTGCAAGTTTTGTCCATTATAGCAGGTCTTTCACTTCTCTCAGAAAAGCACACATAGGGGTGCATTGAAACACTTATCCCCATTCCCCTCCACTGGGATGGGTGTGCAAACTACACAGCTTGGAACAGCTTGAAGCACTTAGACTGCTGCAAGGCACAGAAACTGTACTGGCTCTTTAAAGGACATCTTCTCAAGCCACCTCTGTGGTATCAAGACAGGGAGGACTTCTTCCCTCCCCACTTGAAACCTGCAGTAAGATGTGACAGGGGCTGCTACTCAGGAGAGTTTATTCTTCTCTTCTTCTTCATCATCCTCTGAGGGGTAGCGATGCCATGTCAGCCTTTCCTCATAGAAGGAAATGGCAATCTGTGGGCACCTAACATTGGCTTCATTGTCAGGGACCAGGTCAGCCTCAACAGAGCTTCTCCATTTCATGAGGAACATGAGCTTTCCACTGGAATCTGTAGCTGCAATAACCTGGTCTGGCTCCAAACCTCAGGCAAAGCCTCATGACTTTTCTGATCTTGTTTGCTCTCTTCTCCCTTATCTGCAGAATCAGAATCAGCTTTGCCCTTGCCTCTCTCTGACTTACCCATCTTATGTACTGTTTTCTGTGACTGCAGAAACTCAGCAATGAGTTTTGAGCCATGGAAGTCAACTAGCAGAAGCAGAAGAGCCGGGACATGAACCAGTGCCCATATGGGATGCCAGTTTCAAAGGTAGTGTCTTTACCCAGTACGCTGCAATGCCAGCCCCCACATTTCCCATTTCTTCACTGGATTATTCGTTTTACTGATGTTGCATCTTTTGAACTTCATATATATTTTTAGTATTAGTTTTATACCAGATGCATATTTGGGAAATATTTTTCTCATTCTATACATGTCTCTTCACTCTGTTGTTTTATGTTGCTGAGCAGGGCTTCCTTGTCTGGTATAATCCCATTTATCTAGTGTATTTTTTAGTTGATGTGCATTTAGATCCTCTGGAAAAAAAAAGCAAAACTACTACATATGCAAATGTTTTGGAGTGTTCCTTTTGTACCTTCATAGTTTCAGGTCTTATATTTAGATACTTGATTTATTTTAGTTGATTTTTGTATTAAGTTTAAGGTAGGGGTCTTACTCAAACTTTGGCATGTGGAAATCCAATTGTTCTGATACCATGTTTTTAAAAGATTGTCCCTTCTGCAGGGAATATTTTTAGCACCTTTGTCAAAACTAAGTTGGTTTTAGAGAGTTGGGTTTGTCTCTGGAATTTCAATTCTGTTACAGTGGTCTCTCCTTCTATTTTATGCCAGTATTATGATTTTTTAGTTATAATATTCTATAGCATGTCTTGAAATCTAGTGTGGTGATGACTCCATATTTGTTTTTATTGTTGAAGATTTTTTTGGCTATTTAAGTTCTTTTGTGTTTCCATATGATTTTTTTTCTTTTTCTTCACTCAATAGTTTATTATTTTTGAGATAACATATTTTTAATTTACGTTGTAGTAAAAGGCTTAATGATCCACTAAATAAAGAGCTCAGCAAATAAAAAGCGACAATAATTCACCATGAATATATAGGCAAAGGCTACAAACAGTAAAAAACTAAAAGATGTTCAATTTTACTCATTTAAAATAAATTTTAAAATAACCACAGATCATTAAAGCTATAGTATATCATTCTTAACAATTTGTTTGGCAAAGGTTTAAAACAAAGTGTAACAAACCATTATGTTTTCAGCAAAACTGATACACACGTGCATCTTCCTTCCTTCCTTCCTTCCTTCCTTCCTTCCTTTCGTTCTCTCTTGTTTTTTGGATGGGATTCTCTCTCTCTCTCTCTCTCTCTCTCTCTCTCTCTCTCTCTCTCTCTCTCTCTCTCTCCCCCCCTCTCCCTCCCTCTTTCTCTCTTTTGGCTCCAACATATAAGAGAAAACATACAGTATTTATCTTTCTGTGTTTGTCTTCTTTCATGCAACAAGATATCTTCCAGTTATACCTGTTGCCGTTGATTTCTCAACAATGTTGCAGTGGGTTCGTTTCTGAGAGGAGCAGCATGGTGGGGGCAAGAGGCGCGGAGTCAACACACAGACCCCAGGAGTCGGGTGAAAGCAGGCTTGAGGCGAGCAGCCCGCAGACTCGTTTATTGCAGTTGGTACAACAGCTTATATAGCCAAGACCAGCCAATCTGGTCAAGGGGCGGTCTATGCCCCAACCAATCACAGCCTGTTGCCAGGCAGTTTCCAAAGCCATCCAATCACAGCCTGTCGCCAGGCAGTTTCAAATCCATCCAATGACAGCCTGTTGCCAGGCAGTTTCAAATCCATCCGATCACAGCCTGTTGCCAGGCAGGCTCCGTTGCCAGGTGGGTTTCAAAGCCATTCCTGAGTAACTGATGCTCACTTGCCAGTGGCCACCTTGGCGTGGCCTTCTCATTCCACTACATATACCCATTTTTGATGCAAAAGGTAAAGCTCCACCTTGGTGGCACCATTTACTGAAGATAAATTCTTTCTCTGGGCACTTTTATAAAAAATTTAGTTGCCTATATATATGTGGATTAATTTCTGGGCTATGTCTTTTTTTCCATTCGTCTATGTGTTTGTTTTAATTCTAGTATCATGCTGTTATAATTAATACAGCTTTGTAGTAATCCTTGAAATCAAGTGTTGTGATGCCTCCAGGTTGATTTTTTTTTTAGTTGCTCAGGATCTCTTTGGCTATTCTGAGCTTTTTTTGATCCATACAGATTTTATTTTTATTTTTATTTTTGACAGGCAGAGTTAGACAGTGAGAGAGAGAGACAGAGAGAAAGGTCCTCCTTTTTCCGTTGGTTCACCCCCCAAGTGGCCGCTACGGCAGGCTCGTTGCAGCTGGTGCGCTGTGCTGATCCGAAGCCAGGAGCCAGGTGCCTCCTCCTGGTCTCCCATGCGGGTGCAGGGCCCAAGGACCTGGGCCATCCTCCACTGCACTCCTAGGCCACAGCAGAGAGCTGGACTGGAAAAGGAGCAACCGGGACAGAATCCGGTGCCCCGACCGGGACTAGAACCCGGGGTGCTGGCACCACAGGCGGAGGATTAGCCTAGCGAGCTGTGGCGCTGGCCCAATCCATACAGATTTTTATATTGAGTTTTCTAATTCTGTGAATAATATCATTGGTATTTTGTTAGGTATTGCATGAATATTTAGATTGGTTTATAAGTTCTAGTAGCTTTTTGGTGGAGTGTTGAGGTTTTTCCATGTAAAACATCTTCTTATCTGCTAACATGTGTATTTTGACTTTCTCCTTTACAATTTTGATCTTTTTATTTTTTTCTCCTATCTAATTGCTCCTGCTAATATTTTCAATCACATATTGAATAAGAGTGGTGAAAGTGGACATCACTGTATGCTTCCAGATCTGAGGGAAATGCTTTCAGCTTTTCCTCATTGAATATGATATTGGCTGCTGGTTTGTAATATACAGTCTTCAAATTTTTGAGGTGTTTTCTTTTTTTTTTTTTTTTTGGACAGGCAGAGTGGACAGTGAGAGAGACAGAGAGAAAGGTCTTCCTTTTTTTTTCCTGTTGGTTCACCCCCTAATGGCTGCTGCGGCTGGCATGCTGTGGCCGGTGCACCATGCTGATCCAAAGCCAGGAGCCAGGTGCTTCTCTTGGTCTCCCATGCGGGTGCAGGGCCCAAGGACTTGGGCCATCCTCCTCTGCACTCTCGGGCCACAGCAGAGTGCTGGACTGGAAGAGGAGCAACCGGGACAGAATCCAGTGCCCCAACAGGGACTAGAACCCGGTGTGCTGGCACTGCAGGTGGAGGATTAGCCTATTGAGCCATGTAGACGGCCGAGGTGTTTTCTATACCTAATTCTATACCTAATTTTCTATACATGATCCTCTGGATGATTATCATCATGAGAGAATGTTTAATCTTATCAAAGGCTTTCTCTGCATTAATTGAGATTGCCATATGTTTCTTGCTTTTCATCTGTTTATGTGATTTATGACACTTAACTGATTTCTGAAAGTTGAACTACACTTGCATCTCTAGGATAAATCACACTTGGCTGTGATGTATGATCTTTTTTATGTGCTGTTGATTCTGGTTTGCTCGCATTTTTTGAGAGTTTCTGCAATTATGTTCATCAAGGATGTAGGTCATTATTTTTCTTTTTGTGGTGTGTCTTTGCTGTGGTATCAGGGTGATGCTATCCTCATAAAAAGAGACTGGCAGCGTTTTAAACTTTCCAATGTTGTGTAATAGTTTGTAAATTAGTGACAGTTTATGACACATTGACTATATATGCCTCGGACAAAACTTTTTTGGTTGAGTCTCTTTCAGGTCCTCTGAGCTTGCATCTGGATATCAATGTCGACATTAAGACTTGGTAAGTTTTCAACTATTATTTCATTTAGTAGATACTCAATGTATTTTTCCTTCTCTTCTCATTCAGGATCCCCTATAAAGCAAACATTTGGTCACTTAATGGTATCCTATATTACATATGGACTTTTTCATTCTTTTCCATTCTTGTTATTTTTTATTTAATAAGTGTAAATTTACAAAGTGCAACTTTTGCATTGTTGTGACTTTTTTCCCCATAACCTCCATCCCACCCGCAGCCATCCCATCCCTCTGAGTGATTTCTTTTGGTTTATTCAATGTCATTTGTGTCTATAAATTACACAGTCATGTCATCTGCAGCAGTTCATAGGTGATGAAGTATGACTTTGAGGTGAACATGGGCTTTTTTCCCATTGGGAATTCTCAAAAACTTGAATATTGGTTCTTTTTATGGCATCTCAGAGACCCCCAAAACTTTTCATTTTTTTTCCATCTGAGATATTTCAAAAGACTTGTCTTGAAGATCAGATAATCTTCCTTTTGCTTGATCTAGTCTGTTGTTAAGGCTTTCCTTTGTATTTTAAATTTGATTGGTTGAATTCTTCATTTCTAATGTTTCTGTTTGGTTCTTTTTCAATATTTCTCTCTTTGCCAACTTTGTCATTCATATAATGCTTTCACTTCTTACTACTCCAGAACTGGGATGGTTTCAGACTCCGAGTTAATACCTGACTCCAGAGCACCAATAGTAGTGCTAATGCTGATCTCATCATTTCATCTCCTGACTTGGGTATTGGTTGAGAGTTTCTGTGTCAGATCTACCAATAGTACCAGCAGGTCCTTCTTCCAACATTTGAGAAAATCCTGACTCAAGTCCCTCCATCAGAATATGGCTGAGGACCTGTGCATCAGGATCCCAGGGTAAGAGCACAAAACTCTGGGCCAGAGATTCCTGCAAGTAAGCCTGTACTGGGTTGTATTTAGCATAGAAATATCAGGCCAAAACCCTAAGCAAAGGCACTGGGTGCTGTTTCTAGACAAGGCATGCAAAATCCAGGACAAAGCCTCAGGACAGAATCCCCAGTAAACATCATAGATATGGTTAGAAATCCCTGGCAGCTATTCATTAGAGAGGCAAGAGTCCTGATAGTGCCCAAGGTGGGTGTGGCTCAGAAACTCTAACTACTGTCAATGGAAGGGGCCAAGTGGTACAGAATTTAGTCTGCAGGCTCTTCTATGTGCTAGTGTTGGAACCATGCTGGTTCATTTTTCAGAATAAGCCAATGTCCCAAAATTATTCACCCTCCTAGATGTGTGTAGTTTACAGAACATGGACAAACTCCCTAGTGCATGCTCAGACCATATTGCAAAAACAATTGCAAGTGTTTCGGGAGCTCTGAGCCCCAGTAGGCAGACTAGCTAGTGGTATGAGAATGCTGAATGAGCCCCAGTGTGCACGGGTTCCAATAACAACCAGAAATATTTCAAGTAGTAGAGGATGGGAGGTAGTTTGGAGTAGGACAATCCCCAATTCTGAGGAGGCAGGCATTCCCACTTCTGAGGTCCTAGGGTTCTACATATCCAAACTGCCCTGCTCCCACTGTCCCCTGAAATTCAGAGTGCAGTGTGGGCTGTAGAGTTGGGATCACCCTTACTCTGTTGGACCCAGTTGGACCGGTGGGGGTCAGTCTTCCCTTTAAGAATTCAAGAATATTCACAGGGACCCTCAGAGGAGGCATGTCATGGCTTCTATCTCTGAGTATGGTTTCCAGCAGCAGTGACTTTTTTCAACATGGCATCACCACTGCTACAGCCTGTGCTCTGAGCATTGAGGGAACAGAAAACACAAATTCCTTCTCTTGAGCAAAGTGAGCAATGAATTTTCCAGGAAGCAGTCCTTACTGAGTTGTGTTCTTTAGTATTCATGCAGACGGGCTCCACTGAGGCTCTCCTACACATCTTTTCTCCTGCAACAGAGAATCTTCCTGGACATGGGGCCCAGTTGACTTTGTTCCTCTATCTATGTTGCGATGCCTTGTCTTGTGTTGTGTTCCCAAAGTTCCCTTACTGCATTCAGCTGCTCTTCCTCAGGCACCCATCTCATGACGTAGCTCCTCTGTGGAAGAGGTGAATGCTGGACTTCTCTGGTCTGCCATCTTGAAAATAACTTATTCTCTCTTAATCCAGGTGTCTACATATCATAGAAATATGTTATTAAAAAACAGTGAATTTCATAAATACAAGAATTGTGTTTGGTTTGTTTCAGTCATTATTTTACCCCTAGCATTTAGCACAAACCCTGCAGATAGTAGGCAGTCTATCTATCTATCTATCTATCTATATATATATATACACATATATATACACATATATATTTGTTAAATATATATAAATGAATATATGAATTAAGCACTAAAGTATATTTAATTGTTGCATTAAATTGCCTTTGTTTTGTTTCTTTGTTTGTTTTTCAGCTTAGTAATGCCAAATTCCTTTGGCTTTTTTTCTAATTCTTTCTCTGTCCTAATCTTTGCATTATCTTAGAGTTTGTCAAATCTGGATGATTGATTCTTCCATTTTAGCATCCCACTTTTAAACTGTTTTATTTTTTTCTTCCCCTTACCCAAACAGGCTTACAGGATAGAAAGCGTCCTCTATTTGTAGAATTATGAAGGACAATAATTTATACTATTGTGAGTCATAATAATTTAATTATTTACAGACAAGGACCCAGCTTAATTCTCACAAGCTGAAGATTACCAGTTTCAAATGATAGCCATTAGGAAGAGTAAATATGCAATTTTTGAGCATGGATTACAATAGGCATATGTACTTGTCAGTGGGGCACTATTGTTAGGGAATTAATGATGCCACATGCCAACACAGGACCAGTGGAAAACATAGCAAAAAAGGAAAGAGAGAAACTCTGGAATGCTTAATATACAAGAATTCCAAAGCCAGAATCTACATATTTATCCAAGGGCTATATAATGAATAATGATAATATATTAACTTATACTTGAAGTGTAGTGACTCAAAAATTATATTATACAATCACTCCTAACTTTAGCACTATAGTACTAAAGAATTGAAAATCATGTTTCTATTAATAATGGCAAGCGTGATCAAATTGTATAATCAAGAAATCTATTAGGTTATCAAAAGTGCATCATGTTTAGTTTCTGATATTAAAATCCATGGAAATAGCCACAAGACAAGTGACTCAAATCTCTCTAGATAATCAGAGTTAGGAAATACTATTTAATGTCCCTACTTGCCACACTCACCTTGAACCTTTTATTTTACATTTTACACATTGTAATAAATGATACATATTTTTAAACTCTTGCTGCCCACAAAAGTTTTAACAGCTCAACTACTGAAGTTATTTTGTGGCCTAAGGGTCCTTCATTTCAACATGTTCATTCTCCTTCTAAGGATTATTTTTACAAGTTTAATGAAACACATTTTTAATTAGCAATGCACTAATGAATAAATATAAACAGATATATGCCCCAATGCACAACCTGGTAAGGAAATCTATAAGCTTGAACATAAAAAAACTTAAGCCCTCAGATGGAAGAAAAAGATTCAAAACACACAGCAAACACTCACTAAAATAACTTTATCAAAATTAAATAAAAACAAAGTGATTTTTTAAAATGATTGCAGGAGCTCATTATTTAGGAATTGATTTTTATAAATTTTGTTCCTCCAGTAGAGGTCAAGATATTTTTTAAAATTTTTGAATATATAACAAAAGCACAGTATGTTGGTTACAATACAAAGAGATATTAGACAAGAATTATAACTTTTCAATACAAAAAGTATAATGGTATTGGACCAATACTCTAGCATAAATTCATATTAGATTGTTATTTAGTTAGTAAAACATGCAGAAATATCAAGATAGGATTTTTTTTTTGTTAAAACGAGTCTGTGACAGATTAGCTGTGTAATTTGGAGAAATGGAAATTTATCTCTTTTTTAAGTGGTTTTCAATACTATTTTCTTAAAATTCTTCAACATTGTTGAGGTTTTAATTGACAAATTTGTTCACATTTAAGGTAACAATGTAATGATTTCATACAATCCTATTTACTGAAAACAAAATAATATAAAACATTTAACTTATAGAAACACCAGAATAAAATGGTGGTTGCTATGGTCTGGGGGTTAGAGGAAGTGGGAGATGTTGGGAAGGAGTGCAAATTTGCAGTATGGGATAAATGAATTCTGGGGACCTGAATAACTTTTGCTATTTCAACCTTACTTTTCATTTATATATAAATCGTATATAAATGTGTGTATATATACACATATGTACATATATATAAATACCACTCTGAACAAAATTTTGGAATGTAATGATTTAATTAATAATTATCACAAAAATCTATATAGATAAGTTGTTCATAAATTTTATGCCCCACATTTTTTTCTGGAGATATTTCAATTTTCTTAAGATTTATTTATTTATTTGCACTTGATCTTAGCCAAAAGGCTGAGAAGTGATATTTATTTATTTGAAAGGCAGAGTTACAGAGAGGCAGAGGGGGAGAGAGAGAGAGAAGAGAGAGAGAGAGAGAGAAAGAGAGAGAGAGAGAGATTGAGGTCTTCTATCTTCTGTCTCACTCCCCAAATGGCTGTGACAGCCAGAGCTAAGCCAATTCAAAGCCAGCAGCCTGGAGCTCGTCCAGGTCTCCCACATGGGTGTAGGGGCCCAGGGACTTGGACCATCTTCCACTGCTTTCCCAGGCACATCATCAGGGAGCTGAATCAGAAGTGGAACAGCTGGGACTTGAACCTGAAACCCATATGGGATTCTTGCCACTGCAGGCGGTGGTTTTAACTGCTATGCCACAGCACCAGCCCCGATATTTCCATATTTAAGATTTATTTATCAATTGATTTCAGAGGCAGAATGAGAGAGAGAAAGGGAGAGAAGGAGAGAGGAAGAGAGGAAGGGAAGGGGGTGGGAGAGAGGGAGGGAGGGAGGGAGAATCTCTTCCATTCACTGGTTCACTACCCAAGTGGCCACAATGGCCAGGGTTGAGCCAGGCCAAATCCAAGAGCCAGGGGCTCCATCCTGGTCTTTCACATGAGTTGTAGCAATCATCTGCTGCTTTTCCCAGGCTATTAGCAGAGACCTGGATTGGAAATGGAGCAGCTGGGACTTGAACCAGTGCCTATGTGTGATCCTGAAGTCACAGGTGCCAGTTTTATCTGCTATACCACAATGTCCCCAACCCCCGATATGTATTAAATAGGAACAATGATATAGAGAATCCTTGCCTATTTTCTGACAGAATGGTACAGCATTTTCATCTTTCAATATTGACAAACTATTTGTAGGATTTGAAAATTTTTATATAGCCTTCATCAGGTAAAAAACTCTTTTCTATTCTAGAGTTTGAGAGTTTTTTTTAAAAAATATGGATGGATATTGAATTTTGCCCAATGTTTCTGTATATCCAATGAGATGATCACCTTTATTCTTTCCTCTGCTAATTTGGTAAATGACATTGTTTAATTTTCCAATGTTGAACCTACTTTCTACTCTTTGGATGAATTTCATTGTGACATTTTATCTTGTTTACATACTGCTGGATTCAATGTACCACATGTTGAGGATGGGATTTTCTTTGTTTTTTTTTTTTTTTAATGAGGGATATAAGTCTGTGGTTCTCTATTCTTTTGATGTCTTTATGCAGTAGTCAACAATATCAGGGTAATACTGAGTTAGGAAACAATCCTGCCTCTCTTATTTTCTGAAAAAAGATTACTCTGGGAGAAGTTAAGAGTGAAACTGCTTGGGTCTGGAGCTTTTTGCTTTGTTTTGTGTATATGGAATGTTTTTAGCCAATGACCCAATTTCTTTAATAGATATGGTTCTATTTATATTATTTCTAGTTGAATGAGATTTTGGCAGGTTGTGGGGTTTTTTCTTTAATTCTTCCATTCCTGATGTTGGTAATATGTGTCCACATTTTTTCTTGTTCAGTCAATTTTATTAGAGGTTTACCAGATTTATTAATCTTTCCAAAAATTGTATTTGTCGTCATTGATTTTTTATTTTATTTTTCTGTTTTTGATTTCATTTGTTCTGCTTATCATTATTATTTTCTTCCTTTTTTCTTGATTTGGATATAACAGGCTATTTTTGTTCTCCAGTTTCTCTAGGTAGCAGTTTAGAAATCTAATTTTATATCTCTCTGATTTTCTAAGGTGGTTAATCTTGTCAGTTTCCATTTAAACATTGCTTTATCTCCAACTCCCAAATGTGATATTTTGTATTGTCATTTTAATTCAGTTCAAATTCTTGTTTAATTTTTCCTTGAAAGTTCCATTTTGATACCTATACATTAAATAATTCTTTCTTTAAATTTCAAGTTGTATGGCTGGCGCCGCGGCTCAATAGGCTAATTCTCCGCCTGTGGCGCTGGCACACTAGGTTCTAGTCCCGATCGAGGCACCGGATTCTGTCCCGGTTGTCCCTCTTCCAGGCCAGCTCTCTGCTATGGCCCAGAAGGGCAGTGGAGGATAGCCCAAGTCCTTGGGCCCTGCACCCGCATGGGAGACCAGGAGAAGCACCTGGCTCCTGGGTTTGGATTAGCGTGATGCACTGGCTGCAGCACGCCGGCCTCGATGGCCATTGGAGGGTGAACCAATGGCAAAAAGGAAGACCTTTCTCTCTGTCTCTCTCTCTCTCTCTCTCACTATCCACTCTGCCTGTCAAAAAAAAAAAATTCAAGTTGTAGATTTTCCAGATATCATTGTACTATTGTTTTTTGTTTTACTCTGTTATAATCCAAGAGCAAACATTTTGTGACATAAAAATTTTTAAGAAATTTATCACTCCAGGGCTGGTGCCGTAGCTCACTTGGTTAATCCTCCGCCTGCAGCACCGGCATCACATATGGGCGCCAGGTTCTAGTCCTGGTTGCTCCTCTTCCACTCCAGCTCTCTGCTGTGGCCCAGAAGGGCAGTGGAGGATGGCCCGAGTGCTTGGGCCCTGTACCCACATGGGAGACCAAGAGGAAGCACCTGGCTCCTGGCTTTAGATCGGCATAACTCAGGCCGTGGTGGCCATTAGGGGAGTGAGCCAACAGAAAGAAGACCTTTCTCTCTGTCTGTCACTCTTACTGTCTGCAACTCTACCTGACAAATAAATTAAAAAAAATAAAGAAAAAGAAATTTATCAGTCCGATATATATATATATATATATATATATATATATATATATATGTAATATCTTGGTACATGTTCCATATCACCTGAAAAGAATGTTTAGTATGTCTTTGTTTTGTGTATTGCTCTCTAAATATCAAATAGGTAAAGGTGATTGAGAATTTTCTCCAAGTTATACACATTCTGATTGATTTCTTGCCCATTTGTTTGTTAATCTCCAAAGAAAGAGCACTAAACTCTCCCCTTTATTTTCCAATTTTTCTTTTTGCATTTATATTGAACTAACTCTTGACTTGTATTTTGAAGTCCTGTTGTTACACGCATACAAATTTAGCATTTTGCTTACCAGGTGAATTATTAATTTATTATAGTATTCCGTCCCTATTTTATCCTTGACAGTGTTTCTTTTTACTTTTAATGTGTACCTGATCTGATATTAAAATATTTATTTTAGCTTTCTGTTGGTTAATGCTTACAAGTTATATCATTATCCACCACTTTACTGTTAATCTATTTATGTCTGTTTCTTAATATACATTTATTGTAGAGAACATATTATTCAGTAGTGTTTTTAAATTCAATGTGACAACTTGTCATTTTAAAAAAAAACACACTAATTTTATTTATTTGAAAGGCAGAGTTACTGAGAGAGAAGAAGAGAACAGAGCAATTGTCCATCTGCTTTTTCACTTCCGAAAAGGCCAACAATAGTCAGAGCTGGGCCAGACTGAAGCCATGAGCCAGGAGATTCTTCTGGGTCTTTCATTTGGGTGCAGGAGCCCAAGTACTTGGGACATCTCTGCTGCCTTCCCAGGTGCATTAACAGGCAGCTGGATCAGAAGTGGAGTAGCGGGGGGCCGACACTGTGGCTTAGTCGGTAAAGCTGCTTACTGTAATGCCGGTATCCCATATGCGCACCAGTTTGAGTCCCAGCTACTCTACTTCTGATCTAGCTCCCTGGTGTGGGAAAGCAGCAGCAGATGATCCAAGTCCCTGAGCCACTGCACCCATATGGGAGACCTACAATAAGTTCCTGGCTCCTGGCTTCAGCCTGGCCCAGCCCCAGCCCTAGCCCTTGCAGACATCTGAAGAGTGAACCAGTGGATGGAAGGGATGGAAGATTCTCTCTCTCTCTCTCTCTGTAGCTGTGCCTTCAAATAAATAAAAACAACTCTTAAAAAAAAGAAGCCAGGATTCAGACCTGTGCCCATATGGAATGCTGGCATCACAGGTGGAAGCTTTACCACAGCACCAGCCCACAATTTTATGTCTTTTAAATAATGTGCTAAGACTTCTCATGTTTGTTGTTACAGTTATTGTTGAATTAAATTTAATCATTTAGGTTTTTCTATGTATTCTATGTATTTTTTATTCCTTTTTCTCCCTCTTGTCTTCTTTTCGGTTAATTGAGCATTTTTATTATTCAATTTCTTCTCTGTATTAACTATTTATATATCTTTTTAAAATTTCATTCATGATTGCAGTGCAGTTTACCTTTAATTATTCAGAGCATATTCTGAAAATAATATTAACATTTCCTGTGTAATAAAGTATCTGAAAATATTTCCCAATTTTCCTTCCCACCATTAATACCATTATTGTCATGCATTCTACTTTTACATATGTATAAACATAATATCTTGTTACTGTTTTTTTGCTTTAGACAGTTATATTCTGAAGTAATTAAAATAGGAATATAATTTTATTTTATTTTAATAACTTTAGTTCATAATTATTTCCTCTTATAGAATAAAGTTTCTGTAGTGTGTTCCTTCTGCCTGAAGAGATTCTGTTAATATTTCTTGTGGAGTAGATCTGACATCAGTATATTCCCACAATTTTTCTTGTTGCTCCTGTATATTTCTTTTTGTCTAGGTGCCTTTTTATGATTTCTATTTATATAAAAGGAACAAATTTAATGTATTTCATATGTACAGTTTTCAGAGCATAATGATACTTCCCAGCCTACCTTCCCTCACTAATATCTTCCCTCTTTCATCCTGTTTTAATTTTCTTTTAATTTTTACAATGGCATACTTTCAATTTTCTTTATAATCACAAGATTAAACCTGTGTATACAAAGGCTGTTGTAAACCTCCACTAAATGAAGATTTCAACAGGTATTAAAAAGATCCACTGTCCTTCAGGAGTATAGACAAGGGCTATAAAAATAATCGAGTCTCAAAATATCAATTTCATTTATAAACATTACATTTTTGTACATTGTATATAAATTACCACACACTAGGCAAAATATATATCTGCCTTTTGTGGACTGGCTTATTTAGCTAAGCATAATGGTTAAGATTTTTTTTATTTTTCTTCAGCAGTTTGAATTGGATATGCCTATGGATTTGTGTGTGTGTGTGTGTGTGAACCTGCTTTTTATCTTGGTTGGTATTCTTTGAGCTTCTTGGATTATGGTTTAGTGTTTATCATTAATTGACAAAATTTTCATCAGTTTTTTTTCAAATATTTCTTATACTCTTGTCTCTCTCTCTCTGTCCTCTCTCTCCCTCTTCCCTCTCCTTCTACCTCTTCCTCTCCCTGTCTCTGTCTTCTTCTGATATTCCATATGGATTAAAGATATAACAGTGATTCAATGAGATTATAATGGAGTTGAAAAATTCCTGTTGCCTAGTGATATTGTATTCATCAAAACATCATGTGCATCTCACCACATGTTCGTGGTGATGCTGGTGTAAACCAACCTGTGCTGCCAGTGAATACTTAATAATGATAATAAACAACTATATTATTGTTTTTAAAATGTTATTCATTTGTTTGAAAGGCAGAGATACACACATGCACATGCACACACACATGCACACACACGGGGGGGGGGAGGGCAGAGAAACCACTTATCTAATAGTTCATTTTCCAAATGTCCACAATGGCTAGAGCTGGAGATCAGGCAGGAGTCAGTAGCCAGAAACTCACTTCAGGTGCAACAAATAGAGGGCAATGATCCAAATACTTGAACCATCACTTGCTGCCACCCAGGGTTCACATTAACAAAAATCTGGAATCTGAAATGGAGCTGGGATTCAAATGCAGGCATTCTGATATGGGATGAAAGCATCCAAAGTAATGTCATAACCAATAGGTCAAACGCGCACCCCATATATTATTGTTTTATGTATTTTTTACATTATACCTTTATCTTCATTTTCAAATAAACTCCTTCTACTTACTAAAAAAATCATCTCTTTGCAGATGATATGATTCTTTCTTTAGGGGACCCAAAGAACTCTACTAAGAGACTATTGGAACTCATAGAAGAGTTTGGCAAAGTAGCAGGATATAAAATCAATGCACAAAAATCAACAAATAAGGAAGTTGGGCTGAGTGAAGGGCTTTTCAGCTTAGAGCCAATAAGTTCTGTGGCTCTGACCTGGGCATCCTTCGACTCACCCCTGTGAGAATGGCTCACATCCAGAAATCTACCAACAATAGATGCTGGAGAGGATGTGGGGAAAAAGGCACACTAACCCACTGTTGGTGGGAATGCAAACTGGTTAAGCCACTATGGAAGTCAGTCTGGAGATTCCTCAGAAAACTGAACATAACTCTACCATACAACCCAGCCATCCCATTCCTTGGAATTTACCCAAAGGAAATTAAATTGGCAAACAAAAAAGCCATCTGCACATTAATGTTTATTGCAGCTCAATTCACAATAGCTAAGACCTGGAACCAACCCAAATGCCCATCAACAGTAGACTGGATAAAGAAATTATGGGAAATGTACTCCATAGAATACTATACAGCAGTAAGAAACAATGAAACCCAGTCATTTGCAACAAGATGGAGGAATCTGGAAAGCTTTGTGTTGAGTGAATTAAGCCAGTCCCAAAGAGACAAATATCATTTGTTCTCCCTGATCGGCGATAACTAACTGAGCACCAAAGGGGAAACCTGTTGAAGTGAAATGGACACTACAAGAAACAATGACCTGATCAGCTCTTGTCCTGACTCTTGATGTACAATGTAATAGTTTATACTTTATAGTATTTTGTTATTGTTGTTGTTGTTGTTCTAGTACTATTGGTTGAACTCTGTAATTAACACACAATTATTCTTAGCTGTTTAAATTTTAACTGAAAAGTGATCCCTGTTAAATATAAGAGTGGGAAAAAGAGAGGGAGGAGATGTACAATTTAGGACATGCTCAATTGGATTTTCCCCAAATGGTGGAGTTAGAAACGTGCCACGGGATTCCAATACAATCCCATCAAGGTGGCATGTACCAATGCCATCTCACTAGTCCAAGTGATCAATTTTAGTTCACAATTGATGGCTCTGATAGGTCTAAGAGTCAAAGGGATCACACAAACAAGACTAGTATCTGCTATTACTAACTGATAGAATCAAAAGCGAGAGAAGGATCCAACATGGGAAGCGGGATACACAGCAGACTCATAGAATGGCAGATGTCCTAAATAGCACTCTGGCCTCAGAATCAGCCCTTTAGGCATTCGGATCTGGCTCAAGAGCCCATGAGAGTATTGTAGGCATGGAAAGCCAAGACACCATGGAAAAGAAAAAAAAAGAAGACCTAAATGAAAGATCTCTGTTAGTGAGATCCCAGTGGGAAGAACGGGGCCATCAAAGATGGCGGTACCTTTCTCCGAAGGGAGGAGAGAACTTCCACTTTGACTATGACCCTATCGGAATAAGATCAAAGTCGGCGAACTCTAAAGGCTTCCATAGCCTTGGCAACTCATGACTAGAGCCTAGGGAGATTACTGACGCCATAAACAAGAGTGTCAAATTGTTAAGTCAGCAACAGGAGTCACTGTGTACTTACACCCCATGTGGGATCTGTCCTTAATGTGTTGTCTAATGTGCAGTGATGCTATAACTAGTACTGAAGCAGTATTTTTATACTTTGTGTCTCTGTGTGGGTACAAACTGATGAGGTCTTTACTAATTATATACTGAATTGATCTTCTGTATATAAAGAGAATTGGAAATGAAAAAAAAAACAACAACAACCTGGTGTTAAATTGGAAATGGAATAGAAAATTAATTAATTTTAAAAAAATATTATATAGGATCTCTGTCTTTAATGTGCTGTACACTGTTATTTAATGCTATAACTAGTACTCCAACGGTAGTTTTTTCACTTTGTGTTGCTATATGGGGCAAACTGTTGAAATGTTTACCTAATATATACTAAACTGATCTTCTGTATATAAAGAGAATTGAAAATGAATCTTGATGTGAATGGAAGGGGAGAGGGAGGGGGAAGGGGAGGGTTGTGGGCGGGAGGGAAGTTATGGGAGGGGGGAAGCCATTGTAACCCATAAGCTGTACTTTGGAAATTTATACTCATTAAATAAATGTTTAATAAATGAAAAAAAATATCATGTAGGATCTCTGTCTTTAATGTGCTGTACACTGTTATTTAATGCTATAACTAGTATTCCAACAGTATTTTTTCACTTTGTGTTGCTATGTGGGGGCAAACTGTTGAAATCTTTACTTAATATATACTGAACTGATCTTCTGTATATAAAGAGAATTGAAAATGAATCTTGATGTGAATGGAAGGGAAGAGGGAGCGGGAAAGGGGAGGGTTGCGGGTGGGAGGGAAATTATAGGAGGGGGGAAGCCAATGTAATTCATAAGCTGTTTTGAAAATTTATATTCATTAAATAAAAGTTTTTAATAAAAAAAAAAGTCATCTGGAAGACAGATGTCGAGTCACACCAGCCATAGCTGCATGAATCTCATATCACTTTGTTTCAAGGGGCTGTGTTAAGTGATTAAGCTACATCACTTAGGGCTGTGTGAGTAACTCTATGATGTACACAGGGTGACAAAATAAGCTAATGATGCAGTTCTCATTCCCCATTACTAGTGAAGGCATCACTGTGCCTTTTCTTTTTAATACTGTTTTGCTATTTACATTGTATATGGTTGTGATCATATGACATATTTCATATATACATTTATATAATATGTTTGCATTTATATGCATATTATTTGAATTCAATTCAAAGTATAAAAATAGTAAGCTCAGTGCAAAAAACACAGAAAAGTACTTGAAAGATAAGTAATTTGCCGGCACCGTGGCTCAACAGGCTAACCCTCTGCCTTGCAGCGCTGGCACACCGGGTTCTAGTCCCGGTCAGGGCGCCGGATTCTATCCCGGTTGCCCCTCTTCCAGGCCAGCTCTCTGCTATGGCTGGGGAAGGCAGCAGAGGATGGCCCAAGTCCTTGGGCCCTGCACCCGCATGGGAGACCAGGAGAAGCACCTGGCTCCTGGCTTCGAATCAGCACGATGCGCCGGCCAGCCATTGGAGGGTGAAACAATGGCAAAAAGGAAGACCTTCCTCTCTGTCTCTCTCTCTCACTATCCACTCTGCCTGTCAAAAAAAAAAAAAGAAAGATAAGTAATTTAAAATGAAGAAAAATACAACATAATTATGTTCATTACACTAAAAAAGATTTTAGGAGTATACACCAAAAAGTTAACAGTATTTCTTCTTGGTTGGTGGTTATTTTTAGTCTTTTAAAAATGCATAACATAGAAATGCATTAACATAATTGAGATTAAATTGTATATACAAATATTTAAACATAGTAAACATGAACATTCACAGGTATTTGATTAAAAATATTAAGCAGAAGCTTCTTGCAGATAGTAAATTGCTTTACCTCAATAAAGAAAGTTATTTAATATATATTTATATAACACAAAAATCACTTAATTATTGACTATAAAATTGTTATTATGTAGTTATGCAGTTATACTTTTATATAGTATTGAAAAACAAATGTCTTACTTATAAATTTTCCTGACAGAGTGTCTCTAAAGTGTTGCAATCTTTGCCAACAAATATTAGAGCAGATGGGCCAGTGTTGTGGCACAGCATGTTAAACAACCACCTCCAAAACCAGCATTAGCTATGAAAGCCTGTTCTAGTCCTGGCTGCTCCACTTCCAGTCCAGCTTCCTGCTAATGAGCCTGACAAAGCAGCAGAAGATGGAACAAGTGCTTGGGGCCCTGCACCCATGTGGGATTCCTAGATGGAGTTCCAGGCTCCTCACTTCAGCCTGGCCTAACCCTGGCTGTTGTGGCCATTTGGAGAGTGAACCAGCAGACAGAAGATCTCTCTCTTCCTCTCTCTCTCTCTCTCTCTCTCTCTCTCTCTGCCTCCTCCTCCCCCATGTGTGCAACTCTGCCTCTCAAACAAATGAATCTTTACAAAAAGCAAACATTAAGCCAAAATACTAATTGTTTTTGAGGACCAAAAACATATTAAGAAATTCTAAATAATTCTTGGGTGAATATAGTAGACTTTTCAAACCCACAGTTTCTGCATCCACAACTTCCAGAAACCAAGGTACAAAATGATTTTTTTTAATTCCAGAAAGTTCCAAAAAGCAAAATTTGAATTTGCCATACCTGAGCACTACCCTGAATCCATGTGAACTTATCTAGCATCTACATTATTTTAGGCATTATAAATAATCTAAAGAAAATTTAAAGTATATGAGGGGATGCTTGTAAGTTATATGCAAATACTATGCCAGTCTATATAAAGAACTTGAATATTTGAATATACCATAGACATTGGTATCCTGAGAGGGTTCCAGGAACCAATTTCCTGTAGATAATAAAAGGTGACTATTTTCTTTAAGTAATTCATATTCCAAGAAGATATAAAACCAATCCAGGTCACACGAATCCTGAAAACCCTGAATTTCCATGCCCAATTTAAGTCAAATGTTACTCCACTTTCTTGGAAAACTTGTGGCCATCTAAACACATTATGCTGCACATTCTGTGTTTCTCAGTCCATTTCTGTGTCAGGCAGAATTCGAACACAGCTCTAGAAAATCCTGTATCTCTGGTATACATACACTTTCTCCTTGTTACCTAATGAAATGCTAACTTACCTGCTATTTTGAAGCAAAGTTGTACATGTAATTAAGGGCACAGATCAGTTGACCTTGACATGGTACTAAATTTTAAGTTTCTATAATGGAAAATGCTATTAATACAAATGTTTGAGAATTAAAAAGTCTAATGATCTTGTGTTACTAGACATGATAGTTATCTTAATGAGAAAGCCCCAGAGGCCGAAAGGGTTAAATACTTGCAAAATCCTACAGGTGCTTTCAAAAATACTGTGAAGTAAGCAAGTGTCTCTTGTTGGTTGATGAGTTTATAATTTTAAACATGGCAACTTAAAGTCTTTTGTCATCCACAGTTATATATGATTTGCTGCTCATAAAACTAAAGCGTTGTTGGTTCTGTGTTTAGCTGTCCTCCTATAGGTTCCTATGGACTTTTTCCAGCCACTTCTTTTGTATTCAGTACTTTGGGATGGCTCTGTAAACAGATGAAGCCAATAATGTATTAACAGTACCAACTGAGAGAAAGTATGGTTAACTGAGGTTACTAAAAACAAAAAGCAATTCAAATCAATTGGCAATCTACAAAAAAGAGTTAAAGATTTTAAAAGCTATTATTAAAATTGCTATATTGGTCTACTATGCTATGTTATATGTGTGTACATATTGTATGTCCACATAGGAAAATTTTATTAAGAGTTTTATTTTAAATGGCTTATAGATAAGATTGTCCATAAATTTAAGCTGCTAAAATTAATCAAAGATACATTTTAATTCGTGTGACCTGAATCTCTGCATCATATGTTTTATACTTGTTGGTAGAAAGAAACTAAAAACATTTTAGATGGTTGTGCTTACGTTTACTGGTTAAACAAAGTACACCATGTTAGATATTTAAGAGGTGTTTCCAAATACATGATTCTTAAAATTTATAGAAGGCATTGAACCTTCTAGTAAATGTTTTCTTAAGTTGAAACTATTTGCTAAGTATTCATGTGATATTGCTATTGTCAGCAAGCGATCTAGGACTTGCTCCCTCATTTCTCTAATCTAAGCCCAACTAGTTCTTTCATTTCTCTATTCTCTTCAAGGTAGGAAACTAATTCTATTATGAAGGAATCTGTAGGATGCACAATTTAATGTTTAGACCTTATAAAAGAGATGGCTAACATTTTTCTGTAATAGCATAGCCAAAATAAGAACTTAAATAATAATCTCATAGCTAGATTTACTTCGCCATCAGCGAAGTAAACAGTAAGTAGAAAAAACCTCCCTTTCAGACCAAAGGGAAAGAAAGTTTTAAAGTGAGAATATAATTTTCCTCATGGGCATTGTCTACCTTAGAAAAACTACTACAGAACATGCCTGTGACTATAGACTTGTAGTTCAGGCCACCGAAGATTAGAGATGGGAAATGGGCACTCCCTTGACTTGCATCCTCTGGTCTGCTTTAACACAAACCAGGAGGAAAAGAAAGCTAGGCATCAGAAGCAATGGGTGGCAGGCCTATTAATGGCTGATCTGTACAGTGATCTGCCCTCAAGCAGACCCAACAGGCCAGTCCACTGCAGTGGCTTTCAATGTGGTAAGCCTGGGCTTCAGTAGAAGTCAGCTTGTGAAGAGCCCTGGCAGCTCTGCCAAGAGTTGGATCACTGGAAATGGACCTGCCCTGGAGTCGAAGGATGCCCAGGTCAGAGCCACAGATCTTATTGGCTCTAAGCTGAAAAGCCCTTCACTCAGCCCAACTTCCAAAGTGACCACTGCAGCTGAGGGGATGGCCAAGTAGGGTCAGCAACATTGCAGGCAGAACTGTAAATTTCTTGTTAGAGATGCCACCTGCCTTTACCTGGCCAGCTCTCCTCCCAGGCCAACCAAGTAATGAAAGTCAACAGAGTGCCTTCCCCTAGCAGGTTCACACCTCCCTTAGGATGTACCCCATGTGAAGAGATAGATAGGTCTGAGCCTCTTAACTCACAAGGCCTAAAGCCCACCAGATTATTATCAAGCCCCTTCTGTCAGGTTCTATTTGCCTCTCAATCAGAAAACTTAATTGTAGCTTAGACAGCACCCTTCTTAGCTCCTCTAATAATGACTCTGTCCTTTGTTCTAGACCCTGTCTAGCACACTTGGGCCTCATTCCTTTGTAATCATAACCTCTACTCTACCACCAATGGCTCTACTCCCAACCTGTGTGTACTGATGGTCCTCTTCCCCACTTAATGCTGTATAATTGTTCAGACCTGGTTAATGCCACTCTTAGGATCATTGGTTACTATCCTCACCCTGTCTTTTATGACCTTGTCTAAATATGATCAGAGTCGGCGAACTTGGAAGGCTTCCATATCCTTGGCAACTCATGACGACAGCCTAGGGTGGTTACTGGCGCCATAAACTAGAGTGTCAATTTGTTGGGTCAACAACAGGAGTCACTGTGCACTTGCTCCTCATGTGGGATCTCTGTCCTTAATGTGCTGTACATTTTGATTTAATGCTATAACTTGTACTCAAACAGTATGTTTCACTTTGTGTTTCTATGTGGGTGCAAACTGTTGAAATCTTTACTTAATATATACTAAATTGATCTTCTGTATATAAAAAAACAGAGCTTTCATCCAATGAGGCTAATTTCATCATATATCCTGTTGCAGTGTCTTAAGCTACCACTTAGGATGCATGCATTCATATGAACCAAGGCTACTGTGTTTCCACAACAGCTCCCTGCTAATACACCTGGGAAGGTGGTGGATAATGGCTTGAGTGCTAGGATCCCTATCACCCACATTGGAAACTCAGATGGTGTTCCTGGATCCTGGCTTCAGCTTGGCACAGTCCTAGCTGTTGTGGCATTTGGCAAGTGAACAGGTAGATAGAAGAGATATCTCTCTATTTATCTCTCTCCTTCTCTGCCTGGCACGTTGTCTCTAAAATAATAAATAATAAATGTTTTAAAAATATGTATAGTTTTTAAGTTAATAAGTTGGTGGTATTTTGTTGCCAGCAATAGTAAAAGAATGCATAGCCTAAGATGTAATGCATTCAAGTTTTTTTTTCTGCCCTGTATTCTTCTGCCTCTAATGTTCTGTGCTTTTATTCCCTGTTAAAATTGTGTAATACCCCCTTCCCTTACTGAACTTAACACTGCTTTCTCTTGAAAACCAAACATATGCTTGACAGACATCTTCATGTATTAAATATCTTGGCGGAAACAATTTTTCCAACTCTGCCTTGACTGAAACAGACTCTTCTTCATGAAACAATGTTATCTATAGCATTTTCAAAGAAAGGATGCTCATTGTTTGTTACACTGTGAACCTCAGGACCAGGATTTGAGCAAAAAAAGACTAATTTTGTTGAATGATCATTGTGTTTCAGGTACTGTTCTAAGGAGTTGTGGTAACAAATGTTACCTGCTTGATAATATTTTTCTATCCTCCTTATGAATGGAACCACGATATTATGAGGAGAATAAAATTTTGAAAAATGAACTACATTTTCCAGCCTACCATGCAGCTACAGATCTATGTGGAGTATTTCTGGCCAATGAAATATGAAAGAATGTTGATTTGGACTTCCTGGAAAACTCTTCAGAAAATGAGGAGGATTCAATTGTCATAAATGTTTTGCTATTTGCTCTTTTGTCATATTTCCGGCTTAAACTTTGTTGCATTGTCTTTATGGTAGAGGATTTAGAGGAAGGATCCATTTGAAAATAGGAAGCCTAGATTCACTTCCAAAGACTGATAGAGTGAAAGAAAGACTGAGAACACTAATAGAAGCATTGAATCGTCACCCCAACCCTGAATTGCCTACCTACAGCTTTCTTTTCCTGGAATCAAGAAAAACAGAAAATCAAAATGTTTCCCTATGTTTCTTTAAACTGGATTTTATTTTACTTTTAACTAAAACTGTTCTTAATTTGATAGAGCATTCATTATGCTAATTTATTAATTAAATACAATTGTGCTATGTGAGTAAATTTAGTATCCTCATTGTAGAAATGAAGAAACAGGCAGAGAGAGTAAATATAAATTTTCCAAGGTTATTCAGCTACATAAGAGCCATCTTTTGAACCTAGACAATTTTACTTCAGGTTATACATTCTGAATTCAAATACTCTACCATGTTTGTTTCATGCTAATACTTCCAAATCATCACTTTCCCATCATTAAGTAAAATTCCTGCTCTTTTGAGGTCTGTAACTTATGGGCGTATTAATCCATAAATAATCACATTACAGTCATATACTCAGCTCCTAAGAATTCGCCGAGATTGGGTGAAGCCTTTGACACAGTTTATAATCTGTCTATCCAAACCAGGTCTTTCCATTTAACTGTATACTTCTTTAAACAATTCATATTCAGAGAAGTTCTCTACATTATTTTAGACAGTCACCAAATCCAATGACTATACTGTGCACTTTAATAATGGAATTGCCTCTGAAATTCTAAACTCAGAATTTCCGATATGGAATCACTATCCTCTGCTCATATATTCTTTCACTCAATAATTCGCAGTGTACCTGTTCCTATTATTCAGGTCACTGAAGGCCTCTATATTCCTCTCACCTATCAGCCATCCATTCTTTTAAAGTTTATTTTTATATTTCCTATAGTTTCCTTTATTTTCAGTCATTTTTGTGCTAATATGTTAATCTCCATTACTTCTAGTCCATCTTTCTGGCAGAAATCTAATCCTGAAATCTTGTTGCTTACATCCAAGTTGCTTATTAAGAATAGAGTAGATTGTGTAGCTGTAAAGGTAAGAACTATCATAATGTGAATGGAAGGGGAGAGGGAGCGGGAAAGGGAAGGGTTGCGGGTGGGAGGGAAGTTATGGGTGGGGGGAAGCCATTGTAATCCATAAGCGGTACTTTGGAAATTTATATTCATTAAATAAAAGTTTTTTAAAAAAGAACTATCATAAATCCATAAACACAGACTTGTATATTTGTTTCCTTCTCTATAATGATTATTACAAATCCTCTAAATTTTTGTCCCAAATCCTACATTCTTATTACCTTACCAATTTCATTAGATTACTTTTCTTCTACTTCAGAAAGATCATTGAAGGGGCAGGAATTTGGTACAGCAGTTTTATCTAATGTGGGATGCCCTCATCCAATTTTAGAGCGCCTGGATTCTAGTCCTGGATCTGCTCCTGATCCTACCTTCCTGTTAATGCATACTCTGGGAGACTGGTGGTAATGGCTCAAGTACTCAGGTCCCAATCACTAATGACTGAGTTCCAGGCTCCTGGTTTCAGCCTGGCCCAGCCCTTACCACCATGGACATTTTGGGAGTGAACCAAAGGAAGGAAGATCTCTTTGTGTCTGTATCTTCTCTCTCTCTCTCTCTCTCTCTCTCTCTCTCTCTCTCTCTGCCTTTCAAATAAAATAAAAATTAAACAGTGGAGATTTTAAAAACAAAGAAAATTGAATACACCATTTCATCTATTTGCCAAACTGGAGGATTTTAATTGGATCCTTAAAACTCTTCCACCCACATTCTCCCCTCAAAATTTTCCATCCTCTAAAATACAATAATTGTAGTTCAACTCCAAGAGCTCACTTTGGATTTTATCAAAATTTTGTTAGCTTAAGGGAATCAGCTTTCATGAATGTAGTGTACGTTTGGAGTTGTCACCTTATTCTAGTGTAATTAATTTTTTCTTGTTAATGTCATTTGTTTATTTTGTGGAATTCAAAGTTTAATTGTTGAAGGCATGTTTCTATATTTCTTTTTTTTTATAAATTGCCAAGTCTTTTTTTATCAAGAAAGATTTTTTTCATATTATAATGTGATCAAATATTTCCATTTACTCATCTTGTATTAGATCCCCTTATTTTTCTTCCTTATTAGTACATCATTAATATCACTATATCACTTTGTCACTGAAGACTGTATTCTTGTGCATCTCAAACTAGGTTTCAATATAATTGACTTGGCCGGCGCCACAGATCACTAGGCTAACCCTCCGCCTGCGGCGCAAGTACTCCGGGTTCTAGTCCCGGTTGGGGCGCCGGATTCTGTCCCGGTCGCTCCTCTTCCTGTCCAGCTCTCTGGTATGGCTCAGGAAAGCAGTGGAGGATGTCCCAAGTACTTGGGCCCTGCACCCGCATGGGAGACCAGGAGGAAGCACCTGGCTCTTGGCTTCAGATCGGTGCAGGGTGCCAGCTGTGGCGGCCATTTGGGAGGTGTACCAACAGAAGGAAGACCTTTCTCTCTCTCTCTCTCTCTCTCTCTCTCTCTCTCTCTCTCTCTCTCTCACTGTCTAACTCTGCCTGTCAATATATATATATATATATATATATATATATAATTGACTTAATTTTCTGAAGATTTACAGACTATACTCCAATACAAATCTCACTAGTCATTTAGTTTCCTTAGTTTTTCAGTAATCCTTTTCATCTGAATCTATTGTGTATTCATCTTTAATTTTTCTCTGCCTTTAGATTTAGAGAACTTGAATGTATTTTACGTTGATGGGCATTGTAATAATGTTATAACTGTGTGTGGGTTTGAAAGAGAGGGAGGAGAGAGAGAGAGAGAGAGAGAGAGCTTCCATCCCACTGGTACACACCCCAAATGGCCACAATGGCCATAACTGGGCCAGGCTGAAGCCAGGAGCTTCATCCAGGTCTCCATCATGTGTGGCAGGAGCCCAGGTACTTGGCCATTTCTGCTACTTTTCCCAGGTTATTAGCAGGGAGCAGAATCAGAAATGGAGCAGCCAGGGCATGAACAGCTGCCTATTTAGGATAATGGCATTACAGTCAGTAGCTTAACACACTGTGTCACAATACTGGCCCTGAATCTTTTAAGAAGTTACATACTGAACTCATTTTTATCCTCCAAATCTTTGAGAAACTGAAAAATTTCTTCACAGGCTCATGTTGTTTTGGTATTGTTGTAATTAAGCTGATTTTTTCTTGACTTATTTTCAAATAAAGCTACTATTGTCTGGTCCCAATGTTGACAATAGGTGGTTGCTATATATAACTCTTATTATGGTTAACACAGAGAAAACATCTTTCTTAGATTCATAGCTAGAAATAAATTAGATACGCTCAATTTCTGATGCCATTTTCATTCTTTCAAGTAAGATTCATGTAGTGTACTGAGAAAAATATCTTTTCCTATTCCTATTGACATATCTCTGATAGTCTAAAAATGTGACTATAATAAATGTTACTATCCCCACCACACAGCTTTCTCCATACTTTTCTGGTTATTTTTTTTTTTGCCAGGCAGAGTTAGTGAGAGAGAGAGAGAGACAGAGAGAAAGGTCTTCCTTCCGTTAGTTCACCACCCCCCCCAATGGCTGCTGTGCTGATCTGAAGCCAGGAACTGGGTGCTTCCTCCCGGTCTCCCATGTGGGTGCAGGGCCCAATCACTTGGGCCATCCTCCACTACACTCCTGGGCCACAGCAGAGAGCTGGACTGGAAGAGGAGCAACCAGGACTGGTACCCGACAGCCCAACTGGTACTAGAACCCGGGGTGCCGGCACCACAAGCGGAGGATTAGCCAAGTGAGCCACAGTGCCGGCCTACTTTTCTGGTTATTGTGTCCTTCTTACCACTACTTCCAAACCACATTTGGTTGGAATATAACACTTGAGATTCTAAGATGCAAATTTATTCCGAATTTATTCTCTCTGAATTTGTTTTCCCTTCACTAACAGCTCAACTGTTTTCTTGGTTTTAGTCAATGAATTTTGATGGCAGGTGCAGAGGAAACAAATAGTGACTTCTTCAAAGAGTATTTGTCAGAGGGGTGGTATGCTACTGATACAGACCTTGTGTAGCTAAGAGAATGATCTTTCTAAAACATTGCTTTCATTATGGTGTGCCCTGTTCCAATACTTACAAGATAAAATTGAATTCTCTTAGCTTGACATTCAAAGGTCGCCTAAATAAGAACAGTTCATAACCATCACAGCACTTTGACTCCCACTACTCTTCTCTTTCCTTTGTCTCTGTCTTCCCCTGATTTTCAGGTCAATTTACAGAGACTATCATCCTTACAATATCTTTATCTTGGGAACTGCATAACACTTATTTTACATGCTATATGCCCTGTAGGCTCTAAACTCAATGATAGCAGGTATTGTACTTAATTCTTTCTCATTGCCATTTGATTCTCTTTTATTTTCCAGGCCCTACAAAATGTCTGTGCTTTATGCTTATATTCATCTCATATATATATGACAATTTAATTTTCATGTACAGGTATCAAAAATACTTGTTAATCTTATTAATATTACTGATCAACTGAATGCCTGTCATAGACTCTGAGATCTTCTCATATTACCTATTTATGAAAACCAATCTATAATTCCTATCCATTCTTTCACCTCCTCTAAAGATAAAATGATAATTCCAAATGGAAATTATTTTTTCTATAATTAAAGTGTTTCGAAAAAGATAATTTAGAATTCTATGTTCCAGGATTGGGTGTTTAGCCTAGCAGTTAATATGCGAACATCCCACATAAGAGTGCTTGGTTCAATTCCCAGCTAGAGTTCCTAATTCCAACTTCCTGCTAATGCAGACTCAGGGTTGGAGAAGAGGGGTCATGATAAATAGCTCAAGTAATTTGGTTTATGCCACCGACATGGGAGACCTGGTTGAATTCCCAGCTTCCAGTTTTGACCCATTTGGTTATTGTAGGCATTTGGGGTATGAACTAGCTGATGTTTTTTGTTTTTGTTTGTTTGTTTGTTTTGTTTTTCCTTTCTCTGTTTCTCTGCCTCTTTCTCTGTTTCTGTCTCTCTCGACATCTCAAGTGAATAAAAAAAAAAAAATTAAAGTTCAGGGCCGGTGTTTTCGTGTTGTGTGTTAAGCTGCCACCTGGGACACCGGAATTTCATAATGGCACCGATTTGTGTCCTGGCTGCTCCATTTCCAATCCAGCTCCCTGCTAATATACCTGGGAAAAGCAGTGGAAGATGGCCAAAGTGCTTGGGTCCCTGCCACCCACATAAGAGACCCCAAAGAAGCTCCTGGTGTCTGGTTTCAGATTGCCCTGGCTATTGCAGCCATTTAGGGAGTAAACCAATGGAAGAACTTTCTCTGTATCTCTGTGTCTGAAAGTCTGCCTTTCACATAATGTATAGCAAGTTAAACTGACATCTTCTGATTTGATTGTTGTCTATAACCCTGTCTATATCACTGTGGAACAGTGATTTATCTACTTTTTACGCACAGATCTCTTTGCTTAGAGGAGCCTTGAGCCTCTGATTATAAAGCATATTGGAACTAGGTTATGTCAAAAAATTAAAAGAAAAAAATGAAGGAGAGAAGGAGGAAAGTAACATATTCTTGGAATAATATTTATGAAATTCATGAAATCTGTTCTCTCTATATTAATAAATAAAAAATAAAGATAAATAAAATTCTATGCTCCTATTGGAGTTGACAAGCAGCACTGCTGTACTAGAAAAACCAGGATAAAGGAGGGGGAAAGAATTACAATTTGTATGAGGAAAAGTTGTAAGGTATATTATATGCTTCAGAAATATATTTGAAAAAATTAAAATAAAACCAAAAAGATTCGGTTCTCTAAAATGTTTATGCTTTCAGTTTTAAAGAGTTGGGGGAGCATGGTAACATATTCTTCAAAACATGCTGTGGATTTAATTAACTGCTGCTAACAGACCTATGACCTCAGGCAGGTCACAGAATTTCTACAGGCTCAGTTTCATCACTTATAAAATGTATATTCCCACCTACCTTACAGGGTTTTGTGAGGATTAAGTGAAATAATAATTGCAGAATGATTTTGTTAAACATTATTAAATGTAGGAGAATTATTATCATTATTAACACATATTCAAAGAAATATCCTCAGTAAAACAAAATAAGAAATTCTGTAGAAGTATATGATATTAAGAGCCATGTAACACCTTTCAAAAATTCTGAATGTTAAGAAGCAGTAAGACTATTAGCTTAGAGTTGCCAGATAAAATACAGGCTGCCCAGTTAAATTTGAATTTCAGATTAACAACACATATGTGTTTTAGTGTAAGTAAATTACATACATGGGCTCGTGCCTCTAAAGCACATCGAAGAAACTGACAAATAGCTAAAAATTAGGAATGAGTTATCTATCTCCACAACTTCTTGTCATTGATATTTAAGAAGGAAAATGGATGGAGATTTAACATATAGATGGGGAAATAATACATTTTTCATATTACAGTGTAGCAGATGTTGGTGATTCATGATTCAATTTTTTTATTAAACTTTTATTTAATGAATATAAATTTCCAAAGTACAGCTTATGGGTTACAATGGCTTCCCCCTCCCAAAACTTCCCTCCTACCCACAACCCTCCCCTTTCCCGCTCCCTCTCCCCTTCCAATCACATCATGATTCATGATGCAATTTTAATTTGTGTGAATTCTTAGAACAAACATACCTAGGGTCACATATAAAAACATAAGCATTTCTTAAAGTTTAATAAAATTGATTTCTGGATCATTCACTCTGTTATATTTTTCCAATATGGCATATCACTGTGAATAACAGGTGTAGATCTTCAGTGGTTTTATAATATCTTAGAACTAATAGTGGTGCTGAGAATAGATGGCTTATCTTCACGGACTGGGTATGACTCTAACAAACAGTGAAAGAGAACAAATGATTGATTACAAATGACCATAAGAACATGGGGGTTAAAAACAAAAGCACACCAATTGATTTAGTTTACCAAATATAAGTGTTGTTTTAGAAAAAAGCACATGAAAAACATTAGGGCAATGCCATGGGAAGTCTGTGCATTTGCAGATATTTAAGTGCTTGTTCATCTCTCATAATCACTTTGTCCTTAACTAATAAATTTCATTCTGAATTTCCTGCTGCAAAGTTAGCTAGTTTCTTGTCTAGTGTGAAATACTTTTTTTTAAAGATTTATTTATTTATCTGAAAGACAGGTTACAGAGAGGCAGAGGCAGAGAGAGAGAGAGAGAGAGAGATCTTCCATCCACTGGTTCACTCCTCAAATGGCTGCAAAGACAGGAGCAGGGCTGATCCGAAGCCAGGAGCCAAGAGCTTCTTCTTGGTCTCCCAAGCAGGTGCAGGGCCCAAGCACTTGGGCCATCTTCTACTGCTTTCCCAGGCCAAAGCAGAGAGCTGGATTGGAAGTGGAGTGGCTACCTACCTTCCATATTATTAAAATCAAATATGTACATATTCAGATGCATAAAAAGAGGTAGGTAACAGATGACTTTCTTTACTATTAAAATTACTAACATGTCATGTAAACTATCAATTTCAGGCACCATTATTATTGCTTCAGCCTGTCCAGTTCTCTCTTAAATGTATTGAATTGGAAGAACTGCCTTATCCTTTGTCTCTTCTAAAGTAGTGAGCCCTTGTTTATGAGCCAACAGACATGCTTTTATTAATTCATAAATCCAGGTGTCAACTATGCCAGGCTATATATTCCTTGCTATACTCAGAAAGTTTACCTACTCAAGTCTCATTTGTTTGGTTATATTTTTATTTCTTTAAAAATTTTTATTTTAGAAAAAATACAAAAAGCTGGATGTACTTCATTAATTATGACAAAGATATTAATGTTAAATATTAATAGGGAGAATGTGGTGAGGAGTTTATGGAAACTGTATTACAAACTTACAAATTTTCTTTTGTAAATTTAAAAGTATTCTGAAATAACATGCTAAGAAATAAAAAAAATAATTACACGTATTTTGGGGCCACAGTGTGACATTTCAGTGCATGTATAAAGTGTACTGATAAAATCAGGGTAATAAACATTTTCCCTGTCCTAACATTAATAACATAATCATGAACTATATTCACATTTCTATTCAATGTGACATTAGGAACTTAATCTTTTGATCTAACTCCTACTTGGTACCTATTTCCAAACTCCAACATTCTCTACCCTTTCAGCTTCTAGTAATCACTATCATGTTTTCAGAATGAGTCTTTTGTTTACCATGCATATATGAAGGAGAACATGCAGTATTTGTCTTTCTGTGTGTATCTGGCTTGTTTCACTTAACATGATGTCTTTCAGTTCCATTCATTTTGCTATAAGTGGCAGTTTCTTTCATTTTTGTGACTGAATAATCTTTCATTGTGCATATATACCATATTTTCTTCATCTCTTCATCTGATGATGCATACCTTGGTTGATTCCATAAATTGGATAACGTGAGCAGCACTGCAGTAAACATGGTGAGCAAGTATCTCTGATATAATAATTTCCTATCTTTTGAATATAAACCAATTACAGAAGTAGTTGGATTGTATGGCAATTCAATTTCTAGTTTTAAAGGAACTTGCATATTGTTTTGCATAGTGGCTCCACTAACATTCCCATCAACAGTGTATTAGTTCCCCTTTCTTTCCATCCACACCAGCGTTGATTACTTGCTGTCTTTTTTATAACAATCACTCTAATAGGAATCAGTTGATCTCCTGTTATGGCTTTGATTTGCATTTATCTGATGGCTAGTGATGTTGAACATTTTTTCATATACTTGTTGGCTATTGTGTTTCTTCTTTTGAGAAATGTCTATTCAGGTCCTTTGCTCATGAGATTGACTGCTTTTTGTTGTTGATTTTTTTGGCTGCTGATATGTTCTGGATATTAATCTGTTGTAAGATAAGTAGCTTTCAAATATTTTTTTCTGATTTTGCTGGACGTGTCTTCACTCTTTTGATTCCTTTTTTGTTAAACAGCTCTGAGCTTAATATAATCCCATTTGTCTACTTTGCTGTTGTAGCTTGTGCTCTTGGGGCCTTATCCAAAAAACCCGCTGCCTACACCAATGTCTTGAACTATTTCCCCTATGTTTTCTTCTGGTAATTTATAGTTTCAAGTCTTACATTTCTGTATTTGAACCATTGTGAGTTGATTTTCATATGTGATAAGAGACAGGAATTATTTTCTGTTTTCTGAATATGTATATCCAGTGTTTGCCAGTACCAGTTATTGAAAAACAATCCTATATCCAATGTGTGTTCTTGACATCATTGTCTAAAATCATTTGGATCTGTGCATGTGGACTAACTTCTGGGTTATCTATTACGTTTCCTTTATCTATGTGTTGAGATTTATACCAAAACCATACTGTTTTAATTAGTATCAATTTGTAGTGAGCTTTGAAGTAAGGTAATGTGATGCCTCCGCAATTATTTATATGTTTAATTTTACTCCAGATCACATTGGTTATATTGGGGCTCTGGTGGTTCCATATGAATTTTAGGATTTTTTTTCCTAATTCTGCAAAGAATGTAATTGAAATTTTGATGAGAATTGTTTTGAATCTGTAGATTGTATTAGATAGTATTAACATTTTAAAATATTAATTCTTACAATCCAGGAATATGGAATACATTTTCAATTTTTGTGTCCTTTAGGATTTCTGCCTTTTGCGTTTTATAATTGGTCAATGTGGAGATATTTCACTTATTTGGTTAAATTTACTACTAAACATGTTATTTTTATAGCTATGTGAAGGAGATGCTTTCTTGATTTCACTTTGATAAAGATAATTATTTGTGTATTGAAGTGGTACCTTTTTGTATGCTGATTTGGTATTCTGCAATGTAATTGAATTGGTTTGTCAGATGGTGCAGCTTTTGGTGAAGTGTTTAGGTTTTGAAATCTTAATATATACTAAATCAATCTTCTGTATATAAAGATAATTGAAAATGGATCTTGATGTGAATGGAATGGGAGAGGGAGCGGGAGGTGAGAGGGGTGTGAGGGGGATGGAAATTGTGGTGGGGGGAAGCCATTGTAATCCATAAACTGTACGTTGGAAATTTATTTTTACTAAATAAAAAATTAAAAAAATATATCATCTGCAAACATGGATATTTTGATTTCTTCCTTTCTAATTTGGATATGATTTATTTCTTTATCTTTTCTCATTTCTTTTGCTAATACTTACAATACTATATGGAATAAGAATGGTGAAAGTGGACATCTCATGTTGTTTCAGTTTGAGGGAAAATGCTCTAAACTTTTCCCCATTCAGTATATCGGCTGCGGCTTTGCCCTATATATCTTTTATAGTGCTTTAACTAAAGCTGAATGCAACACTTATAAATATACAGTTAATATCTTTACATAAAACAGTCACATTAAGTTATTCTATTCTGTATATGTAAATTAACCATAATATTCCATGAGAAAAGTCATCAGCGGCTGTTAAAGTTAAAATATTTATTCTGCACTAGACACTACACTAGGAATTTGAGCAACTACAAAGATGAAAAAAATATTACCTACATACAGTAAGCATACAGTATAGTAAAATAGATGGGCACGATGGAAGTTCCTGGCTCCTGGCTTTGGGCTGGCCCAGCCCAAGCTGCTGAGGCCATCTGGGGAGTGAATCAGCAGATGGATGACTTGTCTCTCTGTCTATCCCTCTCACTGTATAACTCTGACTTTCAAATAAATAAATACATCATTAAAAATAATACTTATACAAATATATTTTTTCAATTAATAATTTTGGTTCTTCATACATATCAATTATTTTCTATAATATATCTATGTATCAGTTATTTTCTCTAATATTATGTAAAATATTATATCCCTTGATACCAAATAAGTTTGTGTATGGATAGGGTACTTTATTTGAATTTCCAATCAACGCCTTTCCCAACAGCTCAAAGAATTTAATTCAAACATTTGGTTTAAATTGGTGATAATATAAGTTAAGGAATTATGCACAATGGCAGTTAAGCCTTTCTGCTTTTCAAAGGAAATTTATTTTAACATATCTAATTTCCTTTACAAAATTGGGAGGGGGTGTCATCCAACTTAGCCATTTAAACACTGAAAATATTGAATCAACATTTTAACACTTGGAGCTGCTCAACTTGTAATATAGCTTATTAGCTATAAAAACTGATGCTGAAATAATGGAAGAATAATAAGTTAACAGTGAACCCACCATAGTCAAGAAAACACACGCACACACTAACAAAATGGGATGGGTTAAATCTTCTACTTTTAATTTCCATTGTTATTTCTATGTGTAATAGGTTTTAAGTGAATGATTATCTTCTATCTGTTTTACTCAATGAAAACAATTGTGACTAATGTAACAATTCTACATGTTTATGTATTACCACCTGAATTTCACCATATATATATATATATATATGAATGATATACCACCATATATATATATATATATATATATATATATATATGAATGGATTTCCATGTGCAGAAGTTGAAAACAATAGCCTCTCTTTTACCCTACACAAAAACCAACTCAAAATGGTTCAAAGATTTAAATATAAAAACCTGAAACTATTTAACTAGTAGGGAAAAATATACATGAAACTCTCTAACACATTGTCATAGGTAGTGATTTTTTTATAAGATAGCAACAGCACAGGCAATAAAAGCAAAAATAGACAAATGAGGTTATATCAAATTAAGAAGTTTCTGCACAGCAAAGGGAGCATTCAACAGAGTGAAGCTACGACCAATAGAATGGCAGAAAACTTTACAAACTATGCATATTTATATATTATAATTAATCTATTTCCAATTTTCATTAATATATCTTAGAATTTTATGTAAACGAAAGCTTTGAGATAATTATGTGCTACAAACAGTGCAGCAATTATGAAACAACAAAATAGAACTTCATTGTTAATCTTAGAAACAAAACATTATTTTTGTGGATCAGAAACAAAACAGAGATATCAAGTGTTAAATGTGGCTTCATTGACTTCATATCTGAATGTTACAATGGCAGCTGGGTGTTTAGCTCCTGTGAGTGATGTGGACTAAAATTTACCCCACTGAAGACTGGGAACCAGAGCCATGGCTTGAATCAGGAAATTACTTTAGGAAAGTGAACTAAAAACATGCTAACAACTGCTGTCTGAAGGAATACATTAGTAAACACATACATCATGAGCAAGTAGGGTTTTCTCCAGGATTCAGAGAATGTATAACAATACAAACCACAATAATATAATAAACAAATTAACATGGCAGGCATTATTGCTCAGTTGGTTAAGCCACCACTTGGGACTCCCACATCTGATATTGGAGTGCTAGGTCAAGACCTGGCCCCTCTGAGTCCCATCTGGTTGCCTGCTAATGCACCTGGAAAGGCAACAAATTATGGTCAAAGTACTTGGGCCCTTGATACCCACATGAGAAACATGGGTGAATTTCCAGGATCCTAGCTTCAATCTCGCCTAATCCTGGCTGTTATCAGCATTTGAAGAGTGAACTCATGGATAGAAAATCTATCTCTCTCTCTCTCTCTCTCTCTCTCTCTCTTCCCTTCTCTCTTTTTGTCTTCTACCTCTCAAATAAATAAATAAATAAATACATCTTCAAAAATATTAGCAAATGAATGGAAAAAGTATTTATTTATATAAATAGTTATATACAAAATCATTTGATAAAATTCAATACATATTCCTGCTAAAAATTTTTAGCATACTGTACTAGAGAGTAAGTAACCTAGTAAATGGGGTATTATGCTAGTGAAATAAGTCAGACATAAAAAGACAAATATCCTATGTTTTCTAAGACTTGTGTTAGCTAATATAGACAGTACAAAATATTTACTATATCAATAAAATTGGCATCTTGAAATTTGATTATTATGTATAATCATGTCAATATTACTTCTCAACAGAGGTCTTTCTATTTTGTTTCTAGTTGAACTCTTTATTTAGTGGAGCATTAAGCCTGTGACAATAAAGTGAATTAAAATAATATGGTTATCCTAATAGAGTACAAAAATGTAATGTATATGAGTAGAATTGGCCTTTTGAGAATTGATTATTGTTTATAGCCCTTGTCTCTGCTGTTGTGGAATAGTCTATTTTTTTCTTCTTAAAAATGGTTAGCACAAAAATTTTAGAAAGAAAGAAAGAAAGAGAGAGAGAGAAAGAAGGAAGGAAGGAAGGAGGGAAGGAAGGAAGGAAGGAAGGAAGGAAGGAAGGAAGGAAGAAAAAAAGCAGGCGGGAAGGAATTATTATATTCTTAGAGTTGTTTCTATGAACTATGTGAAATCTGTTCTATTTATATCAATAAAAATAAATTAGTTTTAAATGTCTAACCAAATCTCATACCAAGGGGTGATGGTCTTTTTTAAATATTTTTTTTATTTATTTGAAAATCACAGTTACAGAGAGAAAGATATACAGGGAGAGAGACGGGGAAGGGGGGAGAGAGAGCGAGAGAGAGAAAGAGAGGAGAGAGAGAAATCTTCCATCCACTGGTTCACTCCCCAAAGCTGGGCCAGGCCAGACCAAAGCCAGGAGTCAGGAGCCTCTTCTGGATTTTCCACCTATGTGCAGGGGCTCATGCACTTAGGCCATCCTCCACTGCTTTCCCAGGCACATTAACAGGGAGCTGACTTGGAAGTGGAGCAGCTGAGATTTGAACTGGTGCCCATATGGTATGCCAGCAGCACAGACAACGGCTTTACCTGCTACAACACAATGTTGGCCTGGAGATTTTAGTCTTATCTACTTTGATTAATGTTTGCATGAATTTATTGAATATTAATAAGAGGTTATCTAGCTGGTACAGAGAGAAATAAAACAAAAATAAGATTAAGATTTTGAAAGGAAGAGGAAAAAAATTGTCTTTTTCACCATAGTATAGTTTACACGTAAAATCTAACATGAATTAAAGACTTAATAGCATCATTTTAAAATTTGGAAGGAAATATAGAAAATTTTCTTAAATAATCATTACATAGCAAAACATATACTGATAAATTTCATGACAGTAAAATTTAAAACTTGTTTTAAAAAATACACTAATAAAAACAGCTAAAATCAATCCAGTGACTTAAAGGATTACTTCTAAATATATATGTTTGACAAAGTAATAGTATAAAATCTGTATAGAATTCCCATACATAGACAATGAACCCTATTTTAAAATGGGAAAAATACAAATAGGAAATTAATTTAAAAGATTACTGAATGTCTTAGAAATATATTGAAAGATGCCCTTTTCCAATTTTCACAAGGAATTGCATGTAAAAACAATAAAATCTTATCTCAAACAATTAAACTGGCAAATATTGAAGTATTACAATTCCAAGTGTTGACAAAAATGTGGAGAAATAGATACACTCATACACTGCTTGTGTGTATATAAATTATATCACATTAAAAAGCAGATTGGTTGGGGCCGGCGCTGTGGCTCACTTGGCTAATCCTCCACCTGCAGTGCAGGCATCCCATACGGGCACCAGGTTCTAGTCCTGGTTGCTCCTCTTCCAGTCCAGTTCTCTGCTATGGCCCAGGAGGGCAGTGGAGGATGGCCCAAGTGCTTGGGCTCCTGCACCCGCATGGGAGACTGGAAAGAAGCACCTGGCTCCTGGTTTCAGGCCAGCGCAGTGCAGGCAGTAGCGGCCATTAGGGGAGTGAACCAATGGGAGGAAGATCTTTCTCTCTGTCTCTCTCTCTCTCACTGTCTATAACTCTCCCTGTCAAAATAAAAAAAAATTAAAAAATCAGATTGGCAAGGAAATTCACTGAAAAAATATATACATATATTCAACAATTTCAATTCCAGCAGGATACTTTAGACCAGGGTTTATTGGTTAAAGTATTATTGATACTGTGAGCTAGATCATTCTTTAGCAGAATTTCCTAACTCTAACTACTAGTTGCGAGTATCAGCTACCATCACCTATTTTGATACCCAATATATCTCCAGATGTTACCAAATGTCTCCATGAAGGGAGAGGGGCAAAATCATCCCTATTTGAGAATCCTAGGAGACACAGTGTTGTGGATTGAATTGTACCTTTTTCCTCAAATCTGTATGTTGAATTGTAACACCTAGTAGCTCAGAATATGACATTATGTAGAAAAAGGTCATCATGGATGTAATTACATAAGATCACTAGAGTATACCCTAATCCAATGTAACTGGCGTCCTTATGAAAAGAGGAAACTTAGGAAATGAGACAAACACAAGGTGTCAAGAGACAAAGAGAAAATCTGACCATCTGCAGAACATGAAGAGATCCTTCCCTCACCCCCTCAGGAGCCCAACCTGCCAAGACCTTTATGCTATATTTATACCAGCCTCCAAAACTGTGAGATAATAAATTTTTATTGCTTATGTTAATCCAGTTTCTGCTGTTCCCATCATGAACGACTAGAGAATTATTACGTATGTTTCAGAATGTTCATTGCAAGATTCCAAGATGGCGAAATCGTGTAAAGACATGCTGATTTTGACCAGGAGAAGGTAGCAGAAGAAAAGCAGAAGTGCATTCTCAGGGGAAGTTAGAGAGAAGTTTACAGTGGAAATTCTGCAGAAATAATAGAGATGCCATGGAGCACCGTGGAAAGTGTGAATGCATAGCAGTGAGTGAGGACACCACCCATGACTCCTGTAGCCAGATACTGGAGAAGACACCAGCTTCTGGAGCAAGTTGAGAGCACACTGTAGCAGCCCATTCCACTGATGATATTGCCTGAGGGAAAACCTTGCAAACCAAGCTGACTTTGAGTCCAGCCTGGAGCCCTAGTTGGGGGCGGGGGTGAAGGATAACCACCTCATCAGTGAAAGAAAAGCACATTTCTTTCTTTCAAACCCCTACAAGAATGCCTGGTGACCTGTGGGGAAAAGGGGCCATCTTGACACCAGTAGAGGCTTCAGTGGCTCTCATGTGAACATGAACAGATTTTAACAAAAGGAAAAATCCACATTTCCCACTGACTTTGAGTCTGGCTGCAAGGTTTGGCAGGGGGCTGGGCACCCACTTAGGACTATGAGGTACTTCTATACCCTCAACATATCACAGGCTCCGGGGCTCAAACTGTCAAAGTGGAGCACCCATAGACAGCTAACTCTGAATGTCTCTGCTCTCTTTGTGGACAAGTCAGACACAAAGGGCTGTGAATGGATATTCTGCACTCTGGGACTGTGGGAGCCTTGTGCACTGTGACTGTGGAAATTCTATGACTGTATGGGGTATAGCTGGGTCATTAGATAATCATTATGTCTGGCTTCAGAGGCTCAGAGCTCGCTGACTGCATGTGCTGGGTCATTGCAAAGGGTTCATGCTCACACCAAGGACAGCACAGATCCTTTGTTCAGTTCATGCACCAGTATGGGTGGGCCTTATACTTACTGTGGGCTAACCCCTTCATTGATCACCTTGGAATAGAGAAGGCAAGGTTGTCATTACAAAAACAGGTGTGATCATACCCTTCCCCTTCTGATAAAAGAGATAGAAGAGATCTACCATGCCTAACTTGGATGTCACCCTGGATTCTTGACCCATAATTGAGCACTGACCAGAGCTCCCAGGCTCAATCCAGCTCATGCCTCTGGATAGTCAATGAAGGAGTAGGCATTCCACTAAGCCATAGAAGAATTAGTTTAAATATAAAACCCATCGAAGGAAAAAAAAACAAATAAGTGCTTCCACTAATTCCTAAAAATAAATGCAGAAATACAAGAAACAAGAATAAGAAAGATGATTCCGCAAAAGGAACACAACAACACTTCAATATAAGAATGTGGAGACAAAGGGATTGATGAAATGCCTGAAACAGAGTGCAAAAGAATGATCATGAAATTACTCAGAAATGCAGAGAAACAAACTCAAAAGAAAAAAATCCTTATATGATAAGGGTGCTGAGAGATTGAGATTTTGAAGAGAAATCAAACTGAAATACTAGAAATAAAGACTTCAACATGTCAAATAGAAAATAAAGTGGAAATCCTGAACAACAGACTTGTTGAGGCAGAAAAAAGAATGTCTGAGCTAGAAGAAAAATCCTTGAAGCTTTCAGTCAGACAAAAACAAAGAAGAAAAAATTAGAAAAACTGAAAGTAGTGTCTGTGATTTATGGAATAATATCAAAGGAACAAACATACATGTCTTTGGAGTTCTGGAAGGCATGGAAAGAAAGAATTGGTTAGAAGGTCTATTCGGTGAAATAATAGCAGAATGCAATCCTAATTTGGAGAAATAAAGGGACCTCCAAGTACAGGAAGCACATAGAACTCCTAATAGACACAATAAGAAAAGAACTTCACTATATCACATTATAGCCAAAAATTCAACAGCAAAACATAAAATATTCTAAAATGAGCATGAGAGAAATGCCAGATTGCTTTCAAAGTATCTCCAATTGGCCTAAAACAAATTTCTCATAAAAACACCTACAGATTTGGAGACTATGGAGAGACATAGTTCAAGTCTTAAATGAAAAACTGTCAAATCAGAATACTTTACCCAGAAAACCTCTCATTTATAAATGATGGTGAAATAAAGACCTCTCAAAACAAACAGAAATTGGCCGGCGCCGTGGCTCAACAGGCTAATCCTCCGCCTTGCGGCGCCGGCACACCGGGTTCTAGTCCCGGTCGGGGCACCGATCCTGTCCCGGTTGCCCCTCTTCCAGGCCAGCTCTCTGCTGTGGCCAGGGAGTGCAGTGGAGGATGGCCCAAGTGCTTGGGCCCTGCACCCCATGGGAGACCAGGAGAAGCACCTGGCTCCTGCCATCGGAACAGCGCGGTGCGCCGGCCGCAGCGCGCTACCGCGGCGGCCATTAGAGGGTGAACCAACGGCAAAGGAAGACCTTTCTCTCTGTCTCTCTCTATCACTGTCCACTCTGCCTGTCAAAAAAAAAAAAAAAAAAAAAAAAAAAAAAAAAAAAAACAGAAATTGAATATTTAGTCAGTGAAATTAAAGCAGAAATTTTCTCTAATTTGGAGAAAGATATGGCTATCCAAGAACACAAAGTACATATAATCCCAAATAGATATGATTAGAAAAGATCTTCCCCATGACACATTATACTCAAACCTTCAAAAGTAAAATATAAAGAAAAGTTACTAAAATGAGCAAGAGAGAAATACCAGATTACCTTTAAAGGAACACCAACTAGCTTGACATATTTCTCATCAGAAGCCCTACAGTCTAGGAGAAAATTGAGAGATATAGTACAAGACATAAAAAATGCTGTCTAACCAGAATACTGTACCAGAAAAGCCCTACATTATAAATGGATGTGAAATAAAGACCTTCCTAAACAGAAATTGAAAGAATTTGTCACCATCTGATCAGCCTTAAAAAGGATAATGTAAGGAAATGGCAGGGCTAAGTTATTACTTGTCATCAATAACCTTGAATGTAAGTGGATTAAATTCTCCAATTAATATAGACATGCTGAATGGATTTAAAAAGCCCAATCTATATGCTGCCTATAAGAAAATACTTAACCAACAAAGATACACACAGACTTAAAGCAAAAGGATGGGAAAAGATATTCCATGCAAATAGAAACTTAAAAAATGCAGAAAAAAATGCAGAAAGGCTCCCATAGCCCTGGCAACTCATGACTAGAGTCTAGGGAGATTACTGATGCCATAAACAAGAGTGTCAAATTGTTAAGTCAGCAACAGGAGTCACTGTGTACTTACATCTCATGTGGGATCTGTCCTTAATGTGTTGTCTAATGTGAAGTGATGCTATAACTAGTACTGAAACAGTATTTTTACACTTTGTGTTTCTGTGTGGGTGCAAACTGAAGAAATCTTTACTAATTATATACTGAATCGATCTTCTGTATATAAAGATAATTGGAAATGAAAAATAAAAACCTGGTGTTAAATTGGAAATGGCATAGAAAATTAATTATTTTTTAAAAAATATCATGTAGGATCTCTGTCTTTAATGTTCTGTACACTGTTATTTAATGCTATAACTAGTACTCCAACAGTATTTTTTCACTTTGTGTTGCTATATGGGGGCAAACTGTTGAAATCTTTACTTAATATATACTAAATTTATCTTCTGTATATAAAGAGAATTGAAAAATGAATCTTGATGTGAATGGAAGGAGAGAGGGAGCGGGAAAGGGGAGGGTTGCGGGTGGGAGGGAAGTTATGGGAGGGGGAAGCCATTGTAATCCATAAGCTGTACTTTGGAAATTTATATTCATTAAATAAGAGTTTAATAAAAAAATGCAGAAATAGCCATCTTAATATCAGAAAAATATACTTTAAGACAAAAACTGGTAAACAAGACAATGAAGGGCATTATGTAATAAACCCAACAGGAACATGTAACTATAACAGATGTATATGCACCCAATGCGAAGCACCCAGCTACTTAAAACAAATGCTAAGGATCTAAAGGGAGACATATTCTACAATACAGTAATAACACAGGACTTCAATACCCTACTTTTACCAATGGACAGATCACCTAGACAAAACATCAACAACAACAACAAAAAATAACTAATCTACACTTTGGACCAAATGGATCTAATTGATATCTACAAAATATTTCATCTCACAGCTGTGGAATACAGATTCTTTTTATTAGTGCATGGAACTTTTTCTAGGATAGGCCATATGCTAGGCTATAAAACAAGTCTCAAGAAATTCAAATAATTAAAGGAGATGTAAAAACAGATATCACAGAGATAAAAAGAATCATCAAGAATTAGTACATATAGCTATATGCCAACAAATTGGAAAATCTAAAAGAAATGGATAGATTTCTGGACACATATAATCTACCAAAACTGAGCCATGAAGACATGAAAAACCAAAATAGACCAACAACCAAGATGGAAATTAAATCAGTAATAAAGATTTTCCAAACAAAGGAAAGCACAGGACCAGATGGCTTCACTGCTGAGTTTCAGCAAACTTTTTTTTTTTTTACAGTGACATATTTTTAGCTGCAATAGACATGGAGGTACAGATAACTCTTGCATATGCTGATTTCATTTTGTTTGTTTAAATTCTCAGTAGTGGGTTCACTGGATCATATGATAGATCTATTTTCAGATTTCTAAAGAATCACCATAACGTCTTCCACAATGGCTATACTAGTTTGCATTCTCACCAACAGAGGATTAGGATACCTTTCTCTACCAAACTTTTAAAGGAGAACTAATTACAATTCTTCTCAAACTATTCAAAACAATTGAAATGGAGGGAATCCTCAAACTCGTTCTATGAGGCCAGCATCACCTTAATTCCAAAACCAGTAAAATACACAGAAAGAAAACAATTGAAAGAACAATTTCCCTGATGAACATAAATGCAGAAATCATTAGCAAAATACTAGCTAATTGAATGTAACAACACATCAGAAAGATAATTCATCTGGACAAAGTGGAGTTTATCCTTGGTATGCAGGGATGATTCAACATATGCAAATCAATAAATGTGATACATCACATTAAAATTTAACAATAGAAAACATATGATTATCTCAATAGATGCAGAGAAAGCATTTGAAAAAATACAACATCCTTTCATGATAAAAACCTTAAGCAATTTGGGTATGGAAGAAACATTCTCAAACATAATCAAGGTAATATATAACAAGCCCAGCAGGCATCATGTAAAATGAGGAAAAGCTGGTAGCATTTCCACTAAAATCTGGAAAAAGACAAGGATATCCACTCTCGCCAATTAATGTTCTTTGTAGTTCTAAGAAGTTCTAGCCAGTGCCACTGGGCAAGAAAAATAAATCAAAGGAAGTACAGATTAAAAAGGAGGAAGTCAAATTATCCTTATTTGCAGATGACATGATCCTATATATTGGGGAACCAAAAGACTCAACTAAAAGACTGTTGGAACTCCAACAATGGGAAGAAGTTTACACAGGAGACTCACAGAATGACAATCACTCTAAATAGTACTCTGACCTCAGAATCAGCCTTGCAGACATCCTTGTCTGGCTGAAAAGCCCATAAGAGCATTTCAGGCATGGAAAGCTAAGATGCTGTGGCAAAAAAAGTGTCCTACTTGAAGGATCTCTGTGAGTGAGACCCCACTAGAAAGAATTGGCCACCAATGAAGGAGGTACCCTTTCTCTGAAGGGAGGAGAGAACTTGCACTTTGAGTATGGCCTAGCCAAAATACTGACAGAGACTGTGGACTCAAAAGGTTTCCATAGCCTTGGCAGCTCATGTCAAGAGCCTCAGATAATCACTGACATCATACATAAGAGTGTTGTTAAATTAACAGAGGAGTCACTGTGCACTTACTCCCCATGAAGGACCTTTGTCCTCAATGAGTTGCTTTGAGAGTTAACTGTAAAACCAGTTCTCAAACAGTTGTGCTATGAGAATTAACCATAAACTTGTTCTCAGTTTTCTATATTGTGTGTGTGTATGTGTAAGTCATTGAAATTTTTACTTCATATAGAGTTGGTCTTCTGTGTATAAAGTTAATTTAAAACCAATCTTGGCCAGCACCGCGGTTCACTAGGCTAATCCTCCGCCTGTGATGCAGCACCCCGGGTTCTAGGCCCAGTTGGGGCACTAGATTCTGTCCCGGTTGCTCCTCTTCCAGTCCAGCTCTCTGCTGTTGCCCGGGAAGGCAGTGGAGGATGACCCAAGTCCTTGGGCCCTGCACCCACATGGGAGAACAGGAGGAAGCACCTGGCTCCTGGCTTCAGATTGGCACAGTGTGCCGGCTATAGCAGCCATTTGGGGGGTGAACCAACGGAAGGAAGACCTTTCTCTTTGTCTCTCTCTCTCACTGTCTAACTCTGCCTGTCAAAAATAAATAAATAAATAAAACCAATCTTAATGGAGAATGGGACTGGGAATGCGTGAGGAAGGAGGAAGTAAGGAGTGAATGGGAATGGGAGGATGGTTATGGTGGGAAGAATCACTATATTCCTAAAGTTGTGCTTATGAAATTTGTACTCATTAAATAAAAGGTTTCTAAAAAATAGAGACTATTGAATTCATAAGAGTTTGGCAAAGTGGAAAGACATAAAATTAACACAAAAAAATCAATAGTAATTGCATGCACAAACAAGGAAATGGCTGAGATAGAACTTGTAATTTGATTCATATCTATAATAGGTATAAAAATTTAAATATCTTGGGATAAACTTAACCAAGGGTGTGAAAATTCTCTACCGTGAAAATACAAAACATTAAAGAAAGAAATAGAAGAATACACGCAAAATCGGAAAATCTTCTCTGTTCATGGATTGGAAGACAAGTATATATTTTCCCTGATTTGTGGTTAACTTTTATACAGAGTACAAAAAACAATGTAATGCACATGATTGAAATTGACATTTTGAGATTTGGTTATTATTTATAGCCCTGTCTATGTTCCTCATCAGTGATTTTTCTACTTATTTGCTGAATTTTTTATTTACTGAAGGAGTATGCCTGTGGTTACAAAGTAAATTGGGGGACAGACATTGTGGCATAGCAGGTTAGGCTGCTGCCTGCAGCGTGGACATCCCATCGGGCTCTGGTTCAAGTCCTGGCTGCTCCACTCTGATCCAGTTCCTGCTAATGTTCTTGGGAAAGCAGCAGAAGATAGCCTGAGTCCTTGGGTCCCTGTACCTATATGGGAGACCTGGAAGTAGCTCCTGGCTCCTGGCTTTGGCCTGGCCCAGTCCCAGTCATTGCAACCATGTTGGGAGTGAACCAGCAGATGGAAGATCTCTCTCTCCCTCTATGTCTACCCCACTATCTCTCTCTGCAACTCTGCCTTTCAAATAAATAAAATAAATCTTTAAAAAAGTAAATTGATAGTTTGCCATCACAAAAATCAAAAGAAAAGAAAGGGTGAGGAAAGGTGAGAAATATCATATGTGCTTAAAATTGTATATATTTATGAAATATGTTCCTTTTATTTAAACACATCGTTAAAAATAATCTGTAGCAAATATGGAAACATGTTAAGATTTGTTAAGATTTCTTAAAGTTAAGTGTTGATTCCATAAGTGTTCATATACTTTTCTCAATATTTTAAACTATGAACAGTATTTCATGCAAATTTTTTTCTCATAGTAACCCTTAATAAAAATTTCTAGAATTAAAATAAGGGAGCTAAAGCCTATTAACATACTTACAGCTTAGATAATCACTTTAAAATTGCCCTCCTGAAGTTTTACCAATATATCTTTCCAATATGAGTCTATGAGGGGGAAGATTTCATATACTTTTAACCACATTGATATTATCATTATTTTCAGATTTCATAATTTACATGATAAAAATGGCAACTCAATGTTCTTTCTTTAAGAGAAAAGATTATTTATTTCATTGAAAGCCAGAGTTACAGATAGAGAGACAGAAACAGAGAAAGCAATAGTGAGAGAGAGAAAGAAGGAGAGAGAGAGAGAGAGAGAGAGAGATTTTTGATCCGCTGGTTCACTCCCCAAATCACTGCAATGGGCAGGGCTGAGTCAGTACCAAGCCAAGTGTCAGGAGCTTCATCCAGGTCTCCCACATGGGTGACAGGGGTCCAATCACTTCAGCCCATCATCCACTGCTTTCCTACATGCATTATCAAGGACTTGTATCGGAAATGAGGCAGCTGGGACTTGAACCATTGCATGTATGGCATATTGGTCTCATAGGTAGTGGTTTTTCCCAGTAAGCCACAGCATTGGCCACTAAATGTTCTTTCAATTTGTATTTTTATATTACTTGATTCCTAGTCATATTTGATGTGTGTGTTTTAAGAAAGGATATTTGTATATTTTATTTTCTATTTTGCCAGAACATATCACTTGTGTATTGTTTAATCAATTTTATTGAGATTTGATTTATAAAAATGGTCACATTTTCAGTTTACAGTTCTTGGTTTTGACAAATGGATTCACCCATGTAATGTCCAGAACAGTCAAAATATAGGCTATATGTGTCATCACAGAAAATTCTCTCATGCCTTTCGGTTTTTATTTTCCTCATGTCACTTCAAGCATCTATATACGCTATTCCTTCATAATCAACTATTTTTGTACTTAAAGTTTATATAATGGTATCATGTATAAATTTTGGCTTTTTTTCCTCTGTGTGATACTTCAAATTGTAAAATCTGAGCATTTATTTTGTTTTGATTTATAAATGCTCTTTATAGCCAACATATTGAATTATTTTTTATTTTTAGTTGAAAATTTTTTCATGTTATATGTGTTACAAAATGTATCCAAACTATTTCCTGCCTTTTGAAATGTAAGATTCAAATGCGCAGATATCCATACAATTTACCGTATAAGGTGTGCTGATATTTCCCTTTAGTGATTTTGTCTTTTCATAGAATGTGCTTAGATATCTTTGAAAAACTGAAATCAGAGTTCCTCAGTGTGCAACGGGTAAATGTGGAAGAATGGCTCTGGCATCGTGTCTCACTGTGTGTGCAAGGTGTTTCCTATAGTTTCTTTAAGAGTTGGCCTAGGGTAGAGAATGCTTCTTTCTAACTTTAATTGAAACTCTTTTCAATTACACCATTCAAAATGTATAATAAGAATTCTATGTCACAAAGAAACAGAAGGGACTGATGCTGGATCCATGCTTCCAAAATCTAAAAGGTAAGAAGGTGACTAAAAGGCCTTTTGCAGCAGACTAGAGAATCAATCATGTCTGTATCTTAGTCAGAGTAAGCAAACTTGCATTAAGCAGCTTCCCAATCTCGGTGGCTTCACAAAAAGAGTGTGTGGGTATTTTTCACTCGCACAGCCTGTCGCAGATGTTGCCAGTATGTGGTCTCCCATACGTCTCTTAGGTGAGGGACTGAAGGAATGGGCTTCTTCTAGCCTGTTGAGCTGTCATGTCCAACCCCTTTACTTGAATCCTTTGAAATGCAATTTATCACTGTCAACTGCATTCCAGCAGCCAGCACTTAGTCAGGTGCTTCCACCTAGATAAAGTATGTGTGTGTGTGAGTCTGTGTGTGTGTGTGCCCATTCACCTGGGAAGTGCAAAGGAGCAAATGAAATGGTTGGTGTGAATACGTGATACTATCACCACAGAAACCTCTTTTCCATTGCACCTATATTGGATCAGGGGAGAGGAAAAGTTTATTTCCAACTGAAGTTATGCATTTAGATAATTTCACTAAACTAGACATATACAATGACTGAGGACTTATCCTTGGAGAGTGACCACAATTTTTAGCCCAGCCTGAGATTTTCAGTAGCTGGCAGGAGAAAAATTAAGTTCTGCAAAAATATATAAATGTATACAGGGACAGAAATAAAGAAATGATACATTTGATTTATTTTATGCCAATTAAATCTTGTCCTTCCAAACACTATAGTTGTGTTTATGTGTATGTATGTATGTACGTACATGATTTTGGCATATGCACACACAATTGTGCTTATCCAATAATAGTCAGATGCTACCTTAATTACAATATCTTTTTACTGCGTTTTCATAGGGTAGTGAAGGTCCTTCATCACAATTACATCTTATAAACATGCTTCTAACTACTGTCTCCTCTTAGCTCTTCTAGAAGATATTTAGAATAATTTTTCCAGTCTAAAAAGAAACCCTATGAAATTCTAACTAAAATCACATTTCTTGATTTTTAAACTTGGAAATAACCCATACTTTACAATAATTATCTCTATTTAATATATAGGTATTTTCATTTATTGAAGCTTTTTGTTTCTCAGTTATTATTTTCTTTATTCAGTATTGAACAGTTTCAATTAACTAGGTCTTGTAATTTTGTTGCTATTGTAATTAGAATTAGGATATTTAGTTTTCAAGCATTTCAGTTGATTCTCCTGAGTTTATTTTTTGTTTTCCAAATAATCAATTTTTTCTTGTTATTTTCCTCATAACTGTTCAAAAAAGTAATAATTCAACTTATAGTTTGGGGATTTGTTTATTAATGTTAATTTCTGGTTTATTGAATTCTGGTCAAATAATATGACATCAAAATATCTGCTTTCTAGATTTACAGATTCTTTGTTTGCAATTCAGTCCATAATGCATTTAATTTTTAATTTTCATATATTTATTTGGAAGGGTATAGGAAGAAGGAAAGAAACAGACAGAGACGAAGAGACAACACTCCCATCTACTGGTTCACTCCTCAAAAGGCTCACAGTCACTGAGGCTGGGCCAGGCCAAAGCCTAGTATTCAATGTGAGTTACTCATGTGGGTGATCAAGACTCAACACTTGAGTCATCAATTTTGCCTCCCAAGGTATGTATTACCAGGTAGCTAGAGGCAAGAGCCAGAGCCAGGAGTCAAACACAGGCACTTTAATGTGGGACATGGGCATCTTGCTCATTAGTATAAATGCCCACTCAGAGGACATAATAAATTTTTGTAAATATTTCATGACAGCTTTTTCTTTTCTTCTTTTTTTATTTGAGAGGCAGAGTTATAGAGAGGCAGAGGCAGAGAAGGAGAGACAGAGGGAGAGATTTTTCATCTGCTGGTTCACTCCCCAAATGGTCACAATGGCCAGGCCAGAACAAGGAGTCAGGAGCTTCCTCTGGGTCTTCCACATGGGTGCAGGGGCCCAAGCCCTTGAGCCATCCTCTGCTGTCTTCCAAAACATGTTAGCAGGGAGCTGGATTGGAAGTGGAGCAGCCATGACCTGAACGGGCACCCATATGGGATGCCAGCACTGCAGGCAGTTGCTTTACCCATTACACTACAGTGCTGTACCCTCATGAAAACTTTAAGATGGGAAAATTCTTATAAGATGGTTCAAGTAAAAATACCACCTTGGGTTCATCCTGAATCCAAACATAAACATATGGGAACAAATACTAGACAACACCAAATATTCATCAACAATGTTAAAACTAGTCTGTATAAAAAATTGTCTTCTCAAGTTTCAACATAAAAGTAAATTGAATCCCCCCCCCCCAAAAAAAAAAGTAAAACAAAACAGGGGCCAGTGCTGTGATGTAGTGGGCTAAGCCTCCACCTGCAGCACCGGCATCCCATATAGGCGCCAGATTCTATCTGTCTGCTCCTCTTCTGATCCAGCTCTCTGATGTGGCCTGGGAAAGCAGCAGAAGATGGCTCAAGTCCTTGAGCCCCTGTACACACTTGGGAGACCCAGAAGAAGCTCCATGCTCTTGGCTTCAGATCAGCCCAGTTCCAGTCATTACAGCCATTTGGGGAATGAACCAATGGATGGAAGACCTTTCTCTCTCTCTCTCTCTCGCTCTCGCTCTCTCTGTAACTCAACCTCTCAAATAAATGCATCTTTAAAAAATCATCATATTAACATATCAGCATTTGTATGGGAAGCAGCAGAAGGAAACAACAGGGTTCCTAACAAACTAAGAACAGGAATATTAAAAAAATGGCCAACAAAAAATGAAGCTATTCTTTTTTTTAAAGAACAGAAAAAAATATACCTTACGATTGTCCAATGTTCTATGTTGATATAGACACTGAGTTTCAGTATCACAAAGCAAACACAGGAGTAAGGATCTTTTCATATTCCTTCCAGCAAGTTATATTTTCATGAGGTGAAACTTTGATATTTATACCCATTTAATATTATAAGTCTATGGTAAGCAGAGATTCTGTCTAGATTCTGCCAAAAGGTTATCGATTTGACTTATAATGATAAGACATTTTGGTTTTCAATGTCCTCGTATGTAATATATGCACAAATTGTCAATTCTTCCTCAAGCATTATGATAAATAGTCTATTTTAATGGATTAAACACTTCATAGTTTTTTTCCTAGTTCACAATTGTTTTTCATTATGAATTTTAAAACAAATGCTTATTTCAGATATAAGAAAAGTGAAGTCCTTATGAGTCTTACCTAAACTGTCACAATTAAACTGATTTGAATAAATATGTATATTTTAAAGTATCAGCCCTGGCCGGCGCCGTGGCTCAATACACTAATCCTCTGCCTGCGGCGCCAACACCCGGGTTCTAGTCCCGGTCGGGGCACCGGATTCTGTCCCGGTTGCTCCTCTTCCAGGCCAGCTCTCTGCTGTGGCCCGGGAGGGCAGTGGAGGATGGCCCAAGTCCTTGGGCCCTGCACCCGCCTGGGAGACCAGGAGAAGCACCTGGCTCCTGGCTTTGGATCAGCGCGGTGTGCTGGCCGCAGCGCACTGGCTGCAGCACGCTAGCTGCAGCGGCCATTGGGGGTGAACCAATGGAAAAGGAAGACCTTTCTCTCTGTCTCTCCCACTGTCCACTCTGCCTGTTAAAAAAAAAAGTATCAGCCCCTGAATAGAAAAGACCAAAACAGAATATTTGCTTACAAATGATCAATGATGTATATATGAATTTAGGTCAAGATAAACTGCATGATATTGCTGCCTCAACCATCAATTTCATATTGTTGAACTCAATATAATCCTCAAATAGAATAAAATGTGATTAATCTCAATGAAGTAGAAAGGACAACATTTCCAAGTCATTCAGAAATTAGAAATGGTAGATAGGAAGTTTGTGAAATACGATGAAATCACCCATATTACACTCCACATGTAATCAAATATGCCCTTTTAAAACAAATTAACATTTTAAGTCTAAGCAAACAGTCTTCTTGGGAGAATTAGGTAATAGGGAGAGCTACTTTCTTGAATTAATGACTGTGATGTAATTAGTTGTATGAGGGATTTTTATTTTATAAAGTTTATGCTGAAATTTAAAGGGCTAGGCAGAAGTTAACTTCAGTGTAAAAAATGGTTTGGTAAAATACCTAGAATTTTCTTAAACAAGAAATTTCTTAAATATTTATATTTATATTTATTTATTTATTTGAAAGACAAAGCTAAAGGGTGAGAGGGAGATGGAGAACAAGGTAATGGAGAGGGAGAGGGAAAAGAGGGAAACATATATGAGAAAGAGAGATTTTCATCCACCAGTGCACTCCCCAAATGGCCACAACAAGCCATGTCAGGGACAGGCCTGGTCTCCCACCGCCAACAGGATGCCAGGGGTCCAAGCACTTGGGCCATTGTCCCAGGTGCATTAGCAAGAATCTGGATTGGAAACAGTAGCAGGACTCAAAATAACACTCTAATATGGGATGCCACTGTCGTGGTGGTGGCTGAAATTGCTGCTCCACAACAGTGGCTGCTCAACGCAACAAACCTGGAAAATCTCAAAAATTCAACACCAGACAATTAAACAATAATGTTGTTAGCATCCTAATAGTTAGGCAATTACAAATATTAGGAACAATCATTCATGACTAATTCTAATGGAATATTTTCATAAAACAAAGTGTGGGATATATTTTACTTTACTACTTAAATCTTTTTTTAAGGATGTATTTATTTATCTGAAAGAGTTATATAGAGAGAGGAAGAGACAGAGAGACACAGACACACACACACACACACACACAGAGAGAGAGAGAGAGAGAGAGAGAGAAAGAAAGAGAGAGAGAGAGAAAGAGATCTTCCATCCACTGATTCACTTCCCGGATGGCAGCAACAGCCAGGGCTATACTAGGCCGAAGCCAGGAACCAGGAGCTTCTTCCCAGTCTCCCACATGAATGGCAGGGGCCCAGACACTTCGGTCTTCTTTGGCTGCTTTTCCCAGGCCATTATAGGAGACCTGGATTGGAAGTGGAGCAGCCCAGGACACAAACTGGCACCCATATGGGATGCTGGCATCACAGGTGGTGGATTAACATGTTATGCCACAATGCCATCCCCAATTTTTAAATTTTAAAAGGGTAAATTTTCAACCCTAGAAACTGTTTGTAGCTTACAAGAATGAACAGCAATAATGTAAATACACAAGGATTCTGAACATTTTTTACAATTCCTAATTTTTAGTTGTGTTTTTGATTTTTGTTAAATAACACATAATTTAAAAACTATGGGTATATCATGATGATGTGAAATACACACACATATGAAAACATGCACACACCTCATATAATGATCAAATTGGTGTAATTAACACTTCTGTCTCCTCAAACATTTATCATTTTTCAGTCTCTTGTAGCTATTTTGAAACATAAGTTGTAGATTATAGCTATTTGACTGTACTATAGAACACTGGAACTAATAATTTTTACTGAACCTCATTTTGGTAACCATAATCCAATCTCTGGCTTTCATCCCCTACATTGACTACTCTCTGGAGACCATTATTCTACTTTGTTCTTCTACAAAATCATCTTTTTTAGTTTCCACAAATGAGTGAAAACATGTGGTATTTGTTTTTCTGTGCCTGGCTTATAAGCTACCATGTTTTCAATCAACTTTTTGTCTTACTTATTTTCTCAACAATCAGAAAGACAAAGAGAAACAGATAGCTCTTGTCTACTGGTTCAGTCCACAAATGCCCATAGTGGCTGGAGCTGGCTCCAGACTGGAGCCAGCAGCTGGGAATTCAATCCATGCCACTCATGGCTGTGGCAGGAACATAGCATCTTGAACTGTTACCACTGCCTATCAGAGTTTGCATTGGTAGGGAACTGGAATCATGATCTAAAGCCAGGAATCAAACTCCGGTACTTTTATCTGGGGGTGCTGGTAATATAAGTGGAGTCCTAACCAGTAATTCAAATGTCTGTCCTATCATTTCTTTTAAGAGAATGAACTCGTTTCAGATTTACTCTAAGCTATGAACTAAATGGAGGAAAATTGTCCATCTCTTACTCCATGCAATATTAGCATACAATTTGAAAAGATTCTAAGGTCTACCATTCGTTATTGCTGTTATTAAATTTTTTAAATGTCAAGAAATAATTTCAGAATGGGAACAAGTACTCTCAAATACTTAAGGCCCTTCAACTGACACATTCTCATGTATATCCTTCTAGTAAATTATAAAACGGGTCTTCATTTCCCAAGAAAGAACCAAATAATTGATAGGTGTAGTACTTAATGATAATTCTAGCTGTTTACTCCATGATCATCCTGAAGTTAAAGGAAAAATACACTTTTATATAAATATCAAATTCTGTTCCACAAGATATCTTTTTTTTTTTTTTTTTTTTTTTTGGACAGGCGGAGTGGATAGTGAGAGAGAGAGACAGAGAGAAAGGTCTTCCTTTGCCATTGGTTCACCCTCCAATGGCCGCTGCGGCCAGCGCATCTCGTTGATCCGAAGCCAGGAGCCAGGTGCTTCTCCTGGTCTCCCATGCAGGTGCAGGGCCCAAGCACTTGGGCCATCCTCCACTGCCTTCCCGGGCCATAGCGGAGAGCTGGCCTGGAAGAGGGGAAACCGGGATAGAATCCGGCGCCCCAACCGGGACTAGAACCCGGTGTGCAGCGCCGCAAGGCGGAGGATTAGCCTGTTAAGCCACGGCGCCGGCCAAGATATCTTAAAGACAATCAGCCTAGCAGCCTGTCATCAGACTGACAAACTGTAAAGATCAGGAATATCATTTTTTTATTGAAAATATTCAGAGATAAGGAAGTTCTCAATGAGAATCAACGATTGTGGGCAACTTTTTGTTACTATTCACAAAAATGCAAAATTTAAAAACAACCTTTATTTCCATGGTCATTTTGTTATAAGGGAAAAAAAAACTCAATGAATATCAACTAAATTGTTTCACTTGTAGCAATTTCACTTGGATTATACATTGACTCAAGTAAAATAAATCAGTGAAGTAGTTACAATCACCATGTATAGTTTATGCATTAACTGCATATCCATATATTATATAAATGTATTCCAAACATTTTCAAGCATCTAAGGTTCAAGAATTCTAACAGCAGAGCTAAAGTCAACATGTCTCCCATATCTATGGATATGTACAAGTCACTTGCATTTACTCAGGACTTCTTTCTACTGTAACTGATATATTTACTTTTATTTACTTAACTTAATATTTTATTTTTAAGATAGCATATTTATAATTTACCTTATAGTCAGAGGCTTAATGGCGCTACTAAATAAAGTGCTCAACAAATAAAAATACCATAATCCAGCAGGAAAATAAGCAACAGATACAAACAATAATCAAATGAAACTTAACTCATTTAAGCAAATTTTAAAATAGTCTCAAAATCATTAAAACTTCAATAGCATATCATTCCTATCAATTTGTTTGACAAACAATTTTTTTAAAATATGAAAAACACTGTACCTGCAGCAAAACTGATACATATGGGCATTTAAAAGATTTTAGCTCCCACATAAAAGGGAGAATACATGGTATTTTTCTTTCTGTGTCTGGCTTATTTCACTCAACATGATTTCTTCCTGTTCCAAATATTTTGCTGCAAATGACACAATTTAATTCTTTTTTATATCTCAATAACATTCCACTGTGTGTGTGTGTGTGTGTTTCTGTATTCATTCATCTGATGATAGCTACCTTGATTGATTCCATATTTTTGCTATTGTGAACAGCACTGCTGTAAACATATTGGAACAAGTATCTCTCTCTCTGATAAAATGAGTTAATGTCTTTTGGGTATACACCCAGTAGTGGGATTACTGGATCATTTTAGACATGTCTCACATCCATTTCATCAATTAATTATCCATCTTATTTTCCACCTAGCAACCAGAGTGGATTTTTGAAATATAAATGAGAACATTTACTTCTTGATTAAGCTATTCATTGCTTTCCATTGTTTGGAGGAAAAAAGAGAACATAATGTAACTCCAAAACTCCTATCATTCAGTTTTCCTTTTACAATAGCCTAGTTGTGGAACAAAACTGAATATCCTCCAACAATTAAATGGACAAAGAAAATATATATACACAGAATAGAATAATAGTAAATCTTAGAGAGAAACCCTGTCATTTGTGACAACATGGATCAACCTAGAAAACACACCAAGTGAAATAAACTGGTCACTGAAGGATGTCTTGAATGATTATACTTAAATGAGGTGTCTAAAATAGTCAAACACATGGAAATAGAGAATAGAATAGTGATTGCTAGCGGCTTGGAGAAGGGGAAATGGAGTATTAAATTTCATTTATGCATGATGAAAAAGTTCTAGACATCTGCTCTACAACATTTTGCCTATATGTTATGGTACTCTATTGTCCACCTAAAATTGTTTAAGAAGGTAGATCATATGTTAACTGTTCTTACCACAATAAAAAGATGTAATTATGATATTGAGAGATAGGATGATGAAAGATCTGTAAGACATAAAAACTGCTTCAAATTTTATCTAAATTTCCAGGTTTTTGAGTATTTGCATCTGTACAACATATACAGAGATATAGAAATGTGTGTATATCTATATATCAAAGTTGCTATATTTTAGATACTATCAAAGATACAAAGGGGAATAACATGCCAGTATACATAATTAAAATAGTGAAGAATCTCCTGGATTTCAATTCAGAAATTCACGGACAAATCTGACTTTGCCTATACTCTTATCATAGGTCTTTTGACTCTCTAGCCAGTGGTATTTCCTTTATACCCTTTCAATAACACTTGAAGAACAGTCAGAAAATAATACGAGTAACAATAAAATTTATAAATAGTTTCTATAAGTACAGAGTAAAACACTAGCTTCCTTTGGCTTTATTCAAAATGAGTTAGTCAAATATTTAAACATTGAAGTTGAGATATTGTTGAGAATTTATCTCCCTGCCATTGAAGAATTCGTATTGCTATTGTTTTATAATGATGATTGCTTACAGCAAATAATAGCAATGGGTTTCCAATATTAGTGTCCAATACAATCATCTGAGGCATCAGGGCCTTACCCTTGGAGATTCTGTATTGTAATTCTGGTATGGGGAGGGGGAGGGCTACAGTGTTTAAAAGCAAAAGGTGCAAGGGTATCTTATATGCCACCTACAGTGATTATTTTACATGTCAACTTGACTGGATGAAATGATACTTAGCTTATAAAGAATTATTTCTAGGTGTGTCTGTGAGGTGTGTGTGTGTTTTTGTTGTTGTTGTTGTTCTGGTAGCAATTGGCTGATGCATCAGTGGACTGAATGGGGGAGATCTGTCCTCCATATAAGTGGGCACCATCCTATTGACTGGTAGCCAGGATTTACAAAAAAAAAAAGCAGAGGAAAGTCCAGCTTCCTTTCTTCTACAGCAGGGACTCCCTTTTTCTCCTACTCTAAGAAGGAGAACTACAGGTGCTCTGGACGTTAGACTCCAGAACTTACACCAGTAGCTCCCTCCCCCACTCCAAGTTCTCAGACCTTTGGTCCCAGACTGAGAGTTACGTCACTGGTTTCCTTGGTTCTGAGGACTTTGGACTATGACTGATCCACATAACTGGCATCCTTGTGTCTCCAGATTGCAGATGGTATGTTGTGGAACTTAGCCTCCATTATCAGATGAGCCATATCTACTAATAAATCCCCTTTCACCTATGGAGCTACCTCATAACATTTGTGGAAAAATGAAATTCAAACATAAGTTTATTTTGATGCACAAATATTTTAAAATCTATGCATATTTTAATAATATACATTTTCAACTACACTTTTGAAAATTCTATTTTCTCTCTCTCTCTCCCTGCCCCCCCCCAGATGATTATGTCTCTCTGGAAAGGACAAGATAATATATCACCTATAGAAAATCTTTCAAATTCAATTTCATATTGTTTTTAAATCTTTTAAATATTTATCTAATGAACATTTAATTTTTTTTGACAGGCAGAGTGGATAGTGAGAGAGAGACAGAGAGAAAGGTCTTCCTTTGCCATTGGTTCACCCTCCAATGGCCGCCACGGCCTGCACACTGCACTGATCCGAAGGCGGGAGCCAGGTGCTTTTTCCTGGTCTCTCATGGGGTGCAGGGCCCAAGCACTTGGGCCATCCTCCACTGCACTCCCTGGCCACAGCAGAGAGCTGGCCTGGAAGAGGGGCAACTGGGACAGAATCTGGCGGCCCGACCGGGACTAAAACCCAGTGTGCCAGCACCACAGGCGGAGGATTAGCCTATTAAGCTGTGGTGCTGGCTAATTTCTTTTTTTTAAACATTTATTTAATGAATATAAATTTCCAAAGTACAGCTTATGGATTACAATGGCTTCCCCCCCCCCATAACTTCCCTCCAACCCGCAACCCTCCCCTTTCCCACTCCCTCTCCCCTTCCATTCACATCAAGATTCATTTTCAATTCTCTATATATACAGAAGATCAGTTTAGTATATATTAAGTAAAGATTTCAACAGTTTGCACCCACATAGAAACACAAAGTGAAAAATACTGTTTGAGTACTAGTTATAGCATTAAATCACAATGTACAGCACATTAAGGACAGAGATCCTACATGAGGATTAAGTGCACAGTGACTCCTGTTGTTAACTTAACAAATTGACACTCTTGTTTATGGTGTCAGTAATCACCCTAGGCTCTTGTCATGAGTTGCCAAGGCTATGGAAGCTTTTTAGTTCACCGACTCTGATCATATTTAGACAAGGTTATAGTCAAAGTGGAAGTTCTCTCCTCCCTTCAGAGAAAGGTACCTCCTTCTTTGATGACCTGTTCTTTCCACTGGGATCTCACTCATGGAGATCTTTCATTCAGGTCTTTTTTTTTTTTTTTGACAGAGTGTCTTGGCTTTCCATGCCTGAAATACTCTCATGGGCTTTTCAGCCGGATCTGAATGCCTTAAGGGCTGATTCTGAGGCCAGAGTGTTGTTTAGGACATCTGCCATTCTATGAGTCTGCTGTGTATCCCGCTTCCCATGTTGGATTGTTCTCTCCCTTTTTGATTCTATAGGTTAGTAGTTTCAGACACTAGTCTTGTTTATGTGATCTCTTTGACTCTTAGTCCTATCATTATGATCAGTTGTGAACAGAAATTGATCACTTGGACTAGTGAGATGGCATTGGTACATGCCACCTTGATGGGATTGAATTGGAATCCCCTGGCACGTTTCTAACTCTACGATTTGGGGCAAGTCAGCTTGAGCATGTCCCAAATTGTACATCTCTTCCCTCTCTTATTCCCACTCTTATATTTAACAGGGATAATTTTTTCAGTTAAGCATCAACATTTAAGAATAACTGTGTATAAATTACATAATTCCACCAATAGTATTAAGTAGAACAAACAAACAAAAAATATTAGGAGGGATAAAGTATTAAGTTGTTCATCAACAGTCAGAGCAAGGGCTGATCAAGTCACCATTTCACATAGTGTCCATGTCACTTCAACAGGTTTTCCCTTTGGTGCACAGTTAGTTGTCACCGATCAGGGAGAACGTATTTGTCCCTTTGGGACTGGATTATTTCACTCAGCATGATGTTTTCCAGATTCTTCCATTTTGTTGCAAATGACCGGATTTCATTGTTTTGACTGCTGTATAGTATTCTGTAGAGTACATATCCCATAGTTTCTTTATCCAGTCTACTGTTGATGGGCATTTAGGTTGATTCAAGGTCTTAGCTATTGTGAATTGAGCTGCAATAAACATTAATGTGCAGACCGCTTTTTTGTTTGCCAATTTAATTTCCTTTGGGTAAATTCCAAGGAGTGGGATGGCTGGGTTGAATGATAGGGTTCTATTCAGGTTTCTGAGGAATCTCCAGACTGACTTCCATAGTGGCTTAACCAGTTTACATTCCCACCAACAGTGGATTAGTGTCCCTTTTTCCCCACATCCTCACCAGCATCTGTTGTTCGTAGATTTCTGAATGTGAGCCTTTCTCACTGTGGTGAGGTGAAACCTCATTGTGGTTTTGATTTGCATTTCCCTGATTGCTAGTGATCTTGAACATTTTTTCATGTGCCTGTTGGCCATTTGGATTTCTTCTTTTGAAAAATGTCTATTGAGGTCCTTGGCCCATCTCTTAAGTGGGTTGTTAGTTTTGTTGTTGTGGAGTTTCTTGATCTCTTTATTTATTCTGGTTATTAATCCTTTATCTGTTGCATAGTTTGCAAATATTTCTTCCCATTCTGTCAGTTGCCTCTTCACTCATCTGACTGTTTCTTTTGCAGTACAGAAACTTCTCAAGTTGATGCAATCCCAAATGTTAATTTTCGCTTTGACTGCCTGTGCCTCTAGGGTCTTTTCCAGGAAGTCTTTGCCGGTGCCAATATCTTGCAGGGTTTTGATAATTTTAAAGTGTATGCAAAAATTTTTTTGAACAACTTTTTATAAAGTCCTAGATGGGAAATGAAAGACAAAAAGATTAACGATTCATGAATAGAAGAGAGGTTTATGAAGTCAAAGACTGTCCTTCAAATAGACTAGGTGCCAATCTCAATAAAAAATATCTCCTAATAACTGATGACCAGAAGCTGCCATACTACATCTATAAGAAAATATGCAAAGTGGTAATTGCATTTATAATTTATAATTTATAATCTAGTTGCATTTATATCTAGTTCAAAATTCTACTTGTAAAATTGGGTAGATCTAGTATATATCTCTTCAGAGAGTTCCAAAGTAAGAAATTTCTTTTCAAGAGAGTCTGGCTATCACGCTGAATAGTAGTGGTACCATAGAACATGTCAGCCATTCACAAGATAGTCCACATATTAAAACTGAACAGATATCATGACAAGTTAATTCTTGAAATGAGAATTAACTTGAAATAAACATAATTGAGAATAGGAACCTTAATTAATGCTATTTTTTACTTATTACTTAAATAAGCAAATCTGAAATATATACATTTTAAAGTAAATCTGACAACCTAAGCACATCTTATAATATGACCAGAGAGTAAATAGGAAAAAATTTCTACAGCAAAACACAGACCAAAAAATGTTGTTTTTGAAAATAGCATACAAATGAAGACAGAAGTGCCTTCATTTCAGTCCAAGATATAATAACAGGGACCATATTTACTTTCTACCAGGAATGACCAAAAATGGACAAAATATATGAAACAGTGATTTTGAAGACAATGCATCTCTGTCTTGAAGGAAATTGATCCCTGAAAATGAAAAATTGGGTAAGTTCTTTGATTTTCCCAACTTCCAGCTTTGAAAATTATGCTAGGTTGTGACTCACAGGTGAGGAACCCAAGAATAGCTCAGTGAATCCCAGCATTGAGAAGACAGAACGGAGACTCTGGGGAGACCAAAGCAACAGCTTTTGAGGCAGAGTGCCTGAGAATAGGAGACATTTAGGAAGAACTCCAAAGAACTGCAGAAGGCTATCCTTAAGTCTTCAGCTCAGTACTCACCACGGTATGCATATAAGAAAAGTATCCAAGGTCAAAGCAAAAGTAATAAGAGGTAATAGTGTTTGTCACCACGGCAGGGAGAGGAATAGTATCTGCTCCTTTCACAGTCTAATCTCATGGTTTATGAAACATTTGGTACAATATTAGAAGTATTTTGCTTCAGAAATGCATAATAGCCATAGGCTGTGTAAGGCTCACCAATCCAAAAAGCAAGGACAGTGTTGTGGTTGATTTCACAACAATGTTGCAGTGGGTTCGTTTCTGAGAGGAGCAGCGTGGTGGGGGCAAGAGGCGCGGAGTCAACACACAGACCCCGGGAGTCGGGTGAAAGCAGGCTTGAGGCGAGCAGCCCGCAGACTCGTTTATTACAGTTGGTACAACAGCTTATATAGCCAAGACCAGCCAATCTGGTCAAGGGGTGGTCTATACCCCAACTAATCACAGCCTGTTGCCAGGCAGTTTCCAGAGCCATCTAATCACAGCCTGTCGCCAGGCAGTTTCCAGAGCCATCCAATCACAGCCTGTCGCCAGGCAGGCTCCATTGCCAGGTGGGTTTCAAAGCCATTCCTGACTGACGCTCGCTTGCCAGTGGCCACCTTCGCATGGCCTTCTCATTCCACTACAGGACAGGAAAACACAGTTTCTAAGAAACATAACTCCATCCCAGAACAAAGCTGAATGGTATATATAGGCATAAAATATATCCAGCATCCAACAAAATAAAACCAAAAATGTCTGGAATCCAATAAAAATTTCCAGGCAAGTACATCAAGGAAATTATACAATAGTCCAATAAGCACATAAAAAGATGTACAACACCTCTTGTCTTTAGAAATATGCAAATCGGGGTCAGCGCCTTAGCTCACTTGGTTAATCCTCCGCCTGCAGCACCAGCATCCCATATGGGCACTGGATTCTAGTCCCAGTTGTTCCTCTTCCAGTACAGCTCTCTGCTGTGGCCTGGGAGGGCAGTGGAGGATGGCTCAAGTGCTTGGGCCCCTGCACCCGCATGGGAGACCAGGAGGAAGCACCTGGCTCCTGGCTTCAGATCAGCGCAGCGCCAGCAATAGCAGCCAGTTGGGGGGGTGAACCAATGGAAGGAAGACCTTTCTCTCTGTCTCTCTCACTGTCTATAACTCTACCTGTCAAATAAATAAAAAAGAAAGAAATATGCAAATTGAAATTTCAGTGAGATACCACGTTTCACATATCAGAAACAGCTAAAGTAAAATAGCTTGGTGATTATAAGTGTTAGTAGGACTACAGAAAATCTAGAATTCTTATTTATCTCTTAGAGAGATGAAAAATGGTACGGAATTTTTAAAAAGTAATTGACAGCTTCTTAAAAAGTAAAAGATGGAAAAAGGGACATTAAGTTAATTTGCCACCAGTGATGCTGGAATCCCATACCAGAGTACCAAATGGAGTCCTGGCTGCTCTGCTTCCAATCCAGCTCCCTGCTAATGCACCTGGGCAATCAGGCGACGATTGCTCAAGTGCTTGGACTCTTGCCAGCCATTTGGGAGATCGGATGCAGTTTTTGACTCCTGTCCTTCAGCATTCTCAGGCCTTATTATTGCTATGGAAGCCATTTGGGGATTGAACCAGAGGATGAAAGATCTCTCTTACCCTCCTTTCTCCCCTCCTCTTTCTCTCTCTCTAATAGAAGAATAAATAAATCTTAAAAAAATTAAAGATGAATTTACCATATAATCTAATCATTAAACACTAAAGTACTTAGGTATTTACCCAAGATAAATGAAAGTGCATGTTTGCACAAAAACTTGAACATAAATGTTCTATAGGACTTATTTATAATAGCATAAGGCATGAAAAACTCAAATGTCCAATGGCAGGTGGATGATGGAGAAAATTGTTGTGTATCTATACCATAGAACATTACTCAGCACTGAAAAATAATGTACTATCAATATAAACTACAATATCAATGAATCTCAAAATACTCACAGTGAATCAAAAAAACCAAGCAAAACAAAGTGCATGTTGAATTTCTCCATGTATGTCAAATTATAGAAAATGCAAACCAATCAATGGTGACAAAAAGCAAATCGATGTTTTCCTGGGGGCAAGGGTGGTGGTAGAAAGGGTAGGTATTCAGTTGTCGCCGATCAGGGAAAACAAATGATATTTGTCTCTTTGGGACTGGCTTAATTCACTCAGCATGATGTTTTCCAGATTCCTCCATCTTGTTGCAAATGACTGGGTTTCATTGTTTCTTACTGCTGTATAGTATTCTATGGAGTACATGTCCCATAATTTCTTTATCCAGTCTACTGTTGATGGGCAACTGAACACCAAAGGGGAAACCTGTTAAGTGAAATGGACACTATAAGAATCTATGACATGATCAGCTCTTGTCCTGGCTCTAGATGTACAATGTAATACTTTATCCTTTTTAGTATTTGTTGTTGTTGTTGTTCTAGTACTAGTGGTTGAACTCTGTAATTAACACACAATTATTCTTAGGTGTTTAAATTTTAACTGAAAAGTGATCCCTGTTAAATTTAAGAGTGGAAAAAGAGAGGGAGGAGATGTACAATTTGGGACATGCACAATCTGACTTGCCGCAAATGATGGAGTTAGAATTGTGCCAGGGGATTCCAACACAATCCCATCAAGGTGTACCAATGCCATCTCACTAGTCCAAGTGATTAATTTCAGTTCACAACTGATGGCTCTGATAGGTCTAAGAATCAAAGGGACCACACAAACAAGACAAGTGTCTGCTAATACTAACTGATAGAATCAAAAAGGGAGAGAAAGATCCAACATGGGAAATGGGATACACAGCAGACTCATAGAATGGCAGGCATCCTAAACAACACTCTGGCCTCAGAATCAGCCCTTAAGGCAGTCGGATCTGGCGGAAGAGCCCATGAGAGTATTGTAGGCATGGAAAGCCAAGACACCATGGAAAAGAAAAAAAAAGAAGACCTAAATGAAAGATCTCTGTGAGTGAGATCCCAGTGGAAAGAACAGGGCCATCAAAGAAGGAAGTACCTTTCTCTGAAGGGAGGAGAGAACTTCCACTTTGACTATGACCCCATCAGAATAAGATCAAAGTCAGTGAACTCTAAAGGCTTCCATAGCCCTGGCAACTCATGACTAGAGCCTAGGGAGATTACTGACGCCATGAACAGGAGTGTCAAATTGTTAAGTCAGCAACAGGAGTCACTGTGTACTTACATCCCATGTGGGATCTGTCCTTAATGTGTTATCTAATGTGCAGTGATGCTATAACTAGTACTGAAACAGTGTTTTTACACTTTGTGTTTCTGCGTGGGTACAAACTGATGTGATCTTTACTAATTATATACTGAATCGATCTTCTGTATATAAAGATAATTGGAAATGAAAAAAAAAAACCTGGTATTAAATTGGAAATGGCATAGAAAATTAACTAATTTTTTTAAAAAAATATTATGTAGGATCTCTGTCCTTAATGTGCTGTACACTCTTATTTAATGCTACAACTAGTACTCCAACAGTATTTTTTTTTTCACTATGTGTTGCTATATGGTGGCAAACCGTTGAAATCGTTACCTAATATATACTAAACTGATCTTCTGTATATAAAGAGAATTGAAAATGAATCATGATGTGATTGGAAGGGGAGAGGGAGTGGGAAAGGGGAGGGTTGTGGGTAGGAGGGAAGTTTTGGGAGGGGGAAGCCATTGTAACCCATAAGCTGTACTTTGGAAATTTATATTCATTAAATAAAAGTTTAATTTAAAAAAAAAGAAAGAAAGGATAGGTATTGTAGAAGGATTTTTAAAAAGTACAGAAGGGAAATTTTGGAGGCAGAAGGGCTGTTTGGTAGCTTGACCCTGGTGATTCTATTGATTTTTAAAGATTTACTTATTTATTTATTTATTTATTATTTTATTTGAAATCCATAGTGAAGGGAAGAGAGAGAAACAAAGTGTCTTCGATCCATTCCCCAAATGGCCACAACAGTCCAGTCTAGGCCGTATTGAAGCCAGGAGCCCAGAACTCCATCCTGGTCTCCCACATGGGTGGTAATGGAACATGCACATGAGTCATCTTATGCTGCTTTCCCATGCACATCAGCAGGAAGTTAGATCTAAAGTAGTGCAGCCAGAACTTGAACTAGCACTAAAATATGGAATGCCAATGTAGCAACAAGTGACTTAATCCACTGTGCCACACGCAGGCCCCTGGTGACATTTTTTATGTTGCAAACACTTATCTAATAGTATCAGTTAAGTTAGCTGTTTATTATAATCAATTAGACCTCAATAAAGCTGTCAAAATTTAAAGGGAAGGCTGGCACTGTGGTGTAGCAGGTAAAGCCGTTTCCTGCAATGTCGGCATCTAATATAGGCACTGGTTCGAGTACTGGCTGTTCCACCTCAGATCCAGCTCCTGGCTAATGCCCATGGGAAAGCAGCAGACGATGTCTCAAATGCATGGGCCTCTGCACTCACTTGGGAGACCTGAAAGAAGCTCCTAGCTCCTGACTTCAGACCGGCACAACCCCAGCTGTTATGGCTATTTGGGGAGTGTACCAGAGATGGAAGATCTCTCTGCATCTCTTCCTCTATCTCTCTAACTCAGACTTTCAAATAAATAAGAAATCTTTAAAAAATTTAAATGGAAAGATAACTGGAATTTCTAAATATTTCAATGCAATTGTTTAATTTTAGGAGAAAACAGAGTATGAAGTAACTTCAATGACGTACAAGAATAGGTAGACACGTGATATGAAAACAGAAAAAAAAATAACAAAAATTATAGAGAAATATCAACCTGTTTACTGTTATATAGGAATTCAACGGAAACATATAAATATGAAACTTTAAAAATGTGTTTTAGCTAAATAGTAATTTTCATGGTTTTATATTTGCAAGCAAGAAAAAAAATATTTCCCCAAACTAAGAAGTGATCAAAAGAAAGAGCCAAGCCTAAGTGGTTCCTGCAAATGATGTTAAATAATCACCATCTAGAGGAATAGAATAAAAGAAAAAGTATACTTTTTGAAATTTCTGCATACATTAATTCTACTAACAATATCTGTTGATATCCTCTAAATTTTCAGAATAGGGTGTGTGGTTGCTACTTTCAAAGTGAATTAAAAGTCCAGTGTAACTTATAGCTTTATGGAGATGTAGTACAACGGTAGTGCAACTAAACATGTACTTGCTAGTAGGTATTTACTACAAAGAATCAGTTTTCTAACTCCTTTAGTTATGTTCTTCTTTATCTACAAATATACTTCAAAATGCCTGTCAAAAATAAAATTAAAGTAAAAGATTATTTTTGAGCAATAAACTTTTGCAATTCATGCATAGTTTTCTTCATAATAAGCATTTTCCATAAACTTTTTGAAGATTACTAACATTTATTGCCTGTATTGACCCATGAATCTTATTTTGTTCATTGGGTTATAATATCACATTTACTTGTTTTGCTCTTGGTTACTAATGATACAGATTACTTTTTTCCTGTATTCACTGGTAATCAGGATATCACCTTTTATAAAGTGCCTTTTCAATTTTGTGCCATTTCTGCATTTGTGATTTGCTTTCCTGCATTTTTATATGTAAGAGTTACTTTTGCATATTCTGTAAGTGAATCCTTTGTCATATACAGGGATTGTTTAAAAGAAAATATTGCTGTGGTGATTTAGAAAAAGAGAGAGTTTAATCCTAGTCAGGAGAGCATCTGGAGCACTACAACAGAAACCAGAGGCAGCCAAGAGGATTAGTCGGCCCCACTCTTCTTCCAGACAAGAAAGTGGGTCATCTTGAGACCTTTTCATTTTGGCTCTCTTAAACTTTCTCTTCCTAGTTTCAATTTCCTCATTCCCAGTTGTTAATCCCAGGTCTCATCAACTTTCCTCCCTCCAGGACTTCAAAATTTATGGTAGAGAAATTGAATTTGTTTAATGAGTAATCTAAATTAAATTTAGATATTATAAACCAAATATATTAGTTATAATATAGGTAGCCTTCCAAGAAAATTGTAGAATAATGAATGCAATATAATATACATACATTTGTATACTCATATTGTTTGTAAAGGTCTGTAACAAACATAATTAAACCAATGTCCACTTCAGGAGAAAGGCAGTAGGATGGTTAGAGTCCAAGATTAGTGTTGGTGGACAAGGTATTTTGATTTTATTTATGGTGTCATAATATTTTAGTACAGATAACAGATTCAAATACAACTTATTTTTAATGATTGATACACATGCAAAAGATATAGAGAAGTGGTACCAAAAAAAAAATGACCAAGTAGGATACATCAATAATTGGTGCATCACACCATCAAAGTAGTCATTAAGGTGGCAAAAATGAACAGAAGCGCCTTTTCATAACTAGAATCTAAACAAATACAGCAACCAGGAAACTGCTCAAGGAAGAAAGAGGCAGTCTAATTTCAGTGAGGAAGTGAGGCATTTTTGCTCATTTGTCTACCATCCCTTATTTGTCAATTCAGCAGACCCCATTTCTGGTGTGACTTGTTAGTGCCAGATGTGTGATATAGACCTTGCTCACAAAATATTGTGGTTGCACTTTCTGATTTGCCTGGAGACCCTCTGAAGGTTGGTAGAAAAACTGATCTTTGTATGATATCCTTTATCCTCAGGCTGGAGTGCTTAATGATAAAGGCCAATTTGGAAAGACTAAGGAAGATTTTCTTTTTTCTCCAGGTACTTAAGGAAATCCCTGTGAGGTCATTGCTTTATCAGTAGATAAAGAAGCAGAGACTTTAGTAAGCACACGTAACACATAGTTTTTGTAAAAGTAGCTCATACAAGTCACTAAATAAACGGAGGGCCATGGCTCTCAAAAATCAATGACACTAAATTCTGGGAACGGAGTGAAGTCTGATATCCAGGGATATACTGATATTTGATATATGCAGTTTACGAACAAAAACTGCAAGACATACAAAGAAACAGGAAATTATGATTCATTCACAGGAGAAAAGAATCTATCAAAAACCACCTCTGAAGAAGCCTAGACATTGTGTTTATTAGATAAAAACTTTAAATTAACTGTCTTAAATATACCCCAAACATAAAGGAATTATAGACATGGAAATAAAGGAAATAAGAGAAAGTGCTGCATGAACAAAAAGAAAATACAAATTTAGAGCTATAAATTATAAAAAGGAATCAAATAGAAATTTTAGAGAAGAAAAGTATAATAGCTGAAGTAAAAAAAATCACTTATAGGAATTCAATAGCAAATTTGAGCATGCAGAGAATGTAATAAGTGAATTTGAAAGCAGGAAAATTCCTATTATCTAATTAGAGGAACCAAAAGGAAAAAGAATAAAGAAAAGTACACAGTCCCTACTCTTGGGACATCATCAAGTATATTAACAAATGTATTACAGGAGATCCAAAGGATGACAGAAGGTAGAGAAGCTGAGAAAGAATATTTTAAGAAATGATGGTCAAAATCTTTGTAAGATTGAAGAAAGATATGAATATATACATGTAAGAATTTCAATAAAATCAAAGTAGGATAAAATCAAAAAATAAAAACTTATACCAAGCCACATGATTATCAAACAAAGAGAAAAGATGAGTAGAATCGTAAAAGTAGCAAGTGAGAGGTAACTCGTCACACAGAAGGAATTTTCACCAAGATTAAGAGCTAGTTTCTGAACAGAAACCATGAAGATCAGAAAGCAGAGGAATGAATGACATATTTAAAAGGCTTAAGGGAAAAAAAGTGTAACAATCTAAACTTATATATTTAGCAATTCTGTTCTTCAATAATGAAAGAGAAATTAAGAAATAGATGAACAAAAGCTGTGGAAAATTGACACTGGTAGACCTTTACAAGGAATGGTAAAGAGAAATCTTGAGGATAAAATATAAAGATACCTGACAATAACTTGAAGAAATGTTAATAAATAAAATAATTCTTGTACAAGTGATGATATGTGAGAGTATATCAAAAAGTTCATTTGAAAAGCAGTTTAAAGGATGTGTTTACTTTTTAGATTTATGCATATTTTTCATAATACACATTTTCTACATACTCTGAAAAACATTTATACCAAAATATATTTTTCACCAAAATTAACTCATCCTTTAATTCTATTTTTGACAAATTTGTTCAAATGTATTTTCATTGGTAATTGTAAAAGCCACTATTATTACATGTTTTTAAATTCTCTGTCTCCTAGATGATTTCAAGATAAATGTATAAAATAATTATGAATCTATTTTAATGATGCAAACTGTAAAAAGATGTAATCTGTGATAATAATAGATTAATGTGACTTTGAACCTCATAAGAGTTAAATTTTTATATGCTATGAAAGCTAAGTTGGTAATGATTCAAACAAGAAGAGTATAAATTTATCATGTGAATTGTAATATCCTCGGTAGCCATTAAGAAAATAACTAAAATGCTAAATAAATGGAAAATGAAGAGGGATTCAAAATAATACAGCAGAAAAAATAAACAGAAATGAAAAATTGAACAATATGATATAGAAAATGTATAGCAATATGGCAGAAATTTTCCCTTGTCAGACATCATTCCTAAATCTGTATATATGAAATGCATGTAATTTGTATACCTTAAATAAAATTTTAAACATGTAATTGATTAAATTCAACAATTATAAGACAGACACTAGTTATATATAAATATATATCTATATATTTGTTAAGTATGATCTAATTATGTGTGACTTATATCCAAGACACAGATGGATTGAAAGTGAAAGGATAGAAAGCAAAAGAGAATTTTAGTTCCTATATCAAACAAAATAGACTTAAAGTAAAATAAAAATTGTTTAAAGCAGCAAACAATATTATATAGGCATGCTAATGGACAAATACTCTATCTAGAAAGTGTAACAACTATAAACATATAAGAAACACACAGCCCCACAACATATGAAACAAACATCAAAATAATCAGAAATATAGTTAGTCATGTAATAGCAGTTGGATGCTTCAGTAGCACATTTTGAAATCGGTAAAACATTTAGACATAAGATAGATACACAAAAAGAATTTAATAACACTATGAACAAACTATAACATACATATATAAGCATTTTAATAACAACATCAGATAACATATTCTTCTCAAGTGTGCATGGAACATTCTTCAGAACAGTCCACATGTTAAGAAACTAACCATGTCTCAACAAATTTAAATTATTTGTTATCTTATGAAGTGCATTTTCCAACCACAATGGAATAAACTGAAATCAACAACAGAGTAAGAACTGGAAATTTCACAAATACGTGGAAATTAGGCAACTTTTTAACAACCCATAGGTGAAAGATAAAATCACACTGAAAATTAGAAATTAGAGAGGAATTAAAATGAAATGACAACCTCTGAACACTGATATAGTATAGTGAAATAGTGTTCAGAGAGAAATTTATAGTAATAAACACCTACATTTAAAAAGAAGCAAAATATACAATTAAGGACCTCAATTGGCCAATGGAAGAAGAAAAGGAGGGTAACAGCAAATTTGAGGCTGGACATAGGAAACAAGTAAATATTAGAGTGAAGATAGATGAAATAGAGACTAGAAAAACATTAGAAACTATCAACAAAAAACAGAAAATTGTCTTTGAAAACATCAATAAGTAAGAAATTCTTAGTCATACTGACTAAAACAGGGAGAAGATGAAGATACAGATAAGTAAAACCATTTAAAAATGAAGATGAGGTTACTTACCAAACTTCAAAAAATAAAAAGAATTATGAAAGAATACCATGAATAATATGTACCGACAAGTTAGATAACCTAGATGAAATGGACAAATTCCAAGAAATATGGAAATTACCAAAACTATCTCAAGAATAAAGAGAATGTCTGAACAGTGCTGCATCCCGCACAGCAAATTTCCTGAGTGAAGAGGGGAGGGCATTTGATGAAAGAAAAAAAAAGACAACAGATCATAAAAAAGCAGGGTTGGGAGCGGTGAGAGAAGCAGAGGGATCCTCTCCAAGTTTGGAGGAAGAACCCTTCTCTGGCTTGCCCTGAAGCTTTGATTTCTGCACTTATATTCTGGATATTCTTGCTGATGCCACGTCAGGTTATGGTTTTACTAGAAAGAATATTCTCTCTCTGTAGACCTAAAACCAGATTATCATGTGATCACTGCCAGAACCCAACCCCCAAAAGGGGGAAGGGAATAGAACATCTGAGTAAAGGAATTCCTTGAACTTGTTATCTTGAGACCAACATCCTGGAAGCTTTCCAAGCTGAAAAGCCTCAGGTCAGACTGTCCCCATATCTCCCAGCCTTGTTCCACTACAGTCTTCACAGGGCTGTGGTGACCTTGTCCACCTGCTCTCCAGCTAACAGGACTATAAAAAGTAAGGGAATTGAATCAGTAACAAGCCAAAAAATCCCAACAAAGGAAAGTACAGGACCAGAAGATTTCACTGTTGAAATCTACAAAATAGTTAAGAAAGAAGTATTGTGAAATTTTCACAAACTCTTTCAAATAATAGAAGAGAAAGTAATTCCTATCTCATTCTGTGAGACCAGTAATACATAAAAGTAAGAACAAAAAATGTAAGCAACAGATCAATTCCCCTTAAGAACATAAAAGTAAAAATATTCAACAAAAAATACTAGCAAAATCCAATACATTTTCATGTTACTGACACTCATTAAACTCATAAGAGAAGGTAATTTTCACAATATGCTAAATTTAATTTATGATAAACACATTCATACCATCATACTCAATGAACACTTTTCCCCTAAAACCAGGAGAAAGACAAGAATGCCCATGTTCACCATAACTATTCAACACAGTATTGGAATTTTCAATAAGAGCAATTAGGCAAGAAAAGGAAATAAAAGGCATCCAAAATGGAAAAGATGAAGTGTATCCAACTCTGTTCACAGAAGGCAGGTTGCTCTATAAAGAAAAATACCAAAGAATCCACAAGAAAATTACTCTACCTACTAAATAAATTCAGTAAACATAAAGGATATAAGATCAACACACAAAAATCAAGTGTGTTTTAACAGACTAGAAATGAATGTACTGAAAGGAAACTAGTAAAACAATTTTATTTATAATGGAAAGCAACAGAATAAAATATTTAGGAATGAATTTAACAAAGGAGGTAAAAAGTAATGTAAAATAGCAAAACATTGCTAAGAGAAAAAACTGAAAACATAAATAAATGGATAATATTATGTACCATTAAGTGGAAGACAATATTGTGAAGATGTCAGTACTACTCAAAACCATCAAAAGATGCAATGCATGGGAGGAGCCAAGATGCCAGGATAGCAACAGGATGTTCTGAGTAGTGCAGGGCAAAATAGATAGTTAATAAGAAAAAAGGATACAAGCTGGTGACAGAATTTCAAGAAGTTTATGCAGAGAAGCCCAGGAGTCCAGCAGAGACTGGGCAGATTCACGTGGTGGGATCAAAGAGGAAGGGGTAGTGACAGAGCTGCAGTGGAGGTGTTGAGAAGGCGCAATGGAGATTCTTAACAAGGAGATTGATGCTACCCCCCGCAGTGAACCAGGAGAGAGGTCACAAGTCCATGAAGCTGTGGATGGCAGCAGGCGGGGGAGCTTGGCAAACTGCATTTGAAGCTCAAAGCAGGAAGGAGGAGAAATTATAGGGGAACAAGCTGAGAGGTCCAAGAACACCCTGGTCCACCTATCCCTCCCCTCCCCTCTAAAAAAATACAAAAGATCAGCAAGATGAAGAGCAGGTTTTTTGAAAAAACAAAAATAGACACACCATTGGTCCAACTAACCAAAAAAAGGTGAAGACCCAAATCAATAAAAGTAGAGATGAAACAGGAAATGTAACAACAGACACCACAGAAATGCTAAGAATCATCAAAATTACTACAAAGAGTTTTGTGCTAGCAAACTGAGAAACCTAGCAGATATGGATACATTCCTGGATGCAACAAACTGGGAAACCTAGCAGATACGGATAGATTGCTGGACGCACACAACCTACCTAAATTGAGCCATGAGGACATAGAAAACCTAAACAGATCCATAACTAAGAAGAAATTGAATCGGTAATAAAGAACCTCCCAAGGAAGAAAAGCCCAGTACCAGATGGATTCACTGCTGAATTCTACCACACATTTAAAGAAGAACTAACTCCAATTCTTCTCATATTATTTAAAACAATTGAAAGGGAGGGAATCATCCAAATTCCTTCTATGAAGCCAGCATCACCTTAGTTCCTAAACCTGGAAAACACACAACAGAGAAAGAGAACTACAGAGCAATTTCCCTGATGAACACAGACACAAAAATCCTCAATAAAATTCTGGACAATTAAATCCAATAACACATCAGAAAGATCATTCACTCGGACCAAGTGGGATTTATCCCTAGTATGCAGGAAGGTTTCAACATTCACAAAACAATCAATGTGATACATAACATTAACAAATTGAAGAAGAAAAAACATATGATTATCTCAATAGATGCAGAGAAAGCATTTGATAAAATACAACACCCTTTGTGATGAAAACTCCAAGCAAATTGGGTATAGAAGGAACATTCCTCAACATAATCAAGGCAATTTTTGACAAACCCATGTTAGCATCCTATTGAATGGGAAAAGTTGAGCGCATTCCCATTGAGATCCAGAACCTGACAAGGATTCTCACACTCACCATTGCTATTCGATATAGTCCTGGAAGTTTTAGCCAAAGCCATTAGGCAATAAAAAGAAATCAAAGGGATACAAATTGGAAAGCAGTAGTCAAACTATCCCTATTTGCAGATGACATGATTCTTTTTGCAGATGACATGATTCTATATACAGGAGATCCTAAAGACTCCAATAAGAGACTACTGGAATTCATAGAAGAGTTTGGTAAAGTAGCAGGATATAAAGTCAATACACAAAAATCAACAGCCTTTTTATACACAACAATGGCACGGCAGAGAAAGAATGTCCAAGATCAATCCCATTCACAATAACTATAAAAAAAGCAAATACCTTAGAATAAATTTAACCAAGGATGTCAAAGATCTCTGTGAAGAGAATTATAAACATTAAAGAAAGAAATAGAAGATACAAAAAATGGAAAAATCTTCCATGTTCATGGATGGAAGAATCAATATCATCAAAGTGTCCATTCTTCCAAAAACAATTTACAGATTCAGCAATACCAATCAAAATACCAAGCATTCTTCTCAGATCTGGAAAAAATGATGCTGAAATTCATACGGAGGCACAGGAGACTTCAAATCACTAAAGTAATCTCATACAGAAAAACAAAGTCGAAGGCATCACAATACCAGATTTCAACACAGGCTACAAGGCAGTTATAATCAAAACAGCCTGGTTCTGGTAGAAAAAAAAAGATGGATAGACCAATGAAACAGAATAGAAACACCAGAAATGAATCCAAACATCTACAACCAACTTATATTTGAGCAAGGAGCTAAAACCAATCCCTGGAGCAAAGACAGCCTCTTCAACCAATGCTGCTGGGAAAACTGGATTTCCACATGCAGAAATATGTAGCAAGACCCCTACCTCACACCTTACACAAAAATCCTCTTGACATGGATTAAAGGTCTAAATCTACGACCTGACACCATCATATTGAGAACATTGGGGAAACCCTCCAAGACATTGGCACAGAAAAAGAGTTCTTGGAAAAGACCCCAGAGGAACAGGCAATCAAAGCCAAAATTAACAAATGGGATTACTTCAAAATGAGAAGCTTCTGTATGGCAAAAGAAACAGTCAGGAAAGTGAAGAGGCAACTGACAGAATGGGAGAAATTATTTGCAAACTTCACAACTGATAAAGGATTAATAACCAGAATCTACAAAGAGATCAAAAACGCCAAAACAACAAAACAAACAACCCAGTTAAGAGATGGGCAAGAACATGAATAGACATTTTTCAAAAGAGGAAATCCAAATGGCCAACAGACACATGAAAAAATGTTCAGGATCACTAGCCATCAGGGAAATGCAAATCAAAACCACAATGAGGTTTCACTTCATCTGAGTTAGAAAGGCTTTCATACAGAAATCAACAAAAAGAAATTCTGGAGAGGATGTGGGGAAAAAGGTCCTTAAGACCACTGTTGTTGGGAATGTTACTGGTAAAGACACTATGGAATACAGTATGGAGATACCTCAAAAATCTGAATATAGACCTACCATATGACCTAGCCATACCCCTCCCACGAATGTACGCAAGGGAAATGAAATCAGTAAACAAAAGAGCTACCTGTACCTCCATGTTTATTGCAGCTCAATTCAAAATAGCTAAGGGCATGGATTCAACATAAATACCCATCAACAGAAGACTGGATAAAGAAATGATGGGATATATGTACACTACGCAGTGGTAAAAAAAATAAATGAAATTTGGATCAACATGGAAAACATCATACTTAGTGAAATAAGCTAAAGGCACAAATACCATATGTTTTTCCTGATCTGTAAGAACTAATAGAATACCTAAAATGAAATCGTTAGAAATGAAAATGACACTTTGAGAAGCAATGAACTCAACAGCCTTTGCCTTGACTGTCGTGGAACAATTTCTTCTCCTTCTTCATACTATTTGTTCATCTCTTTACTTAATATAGAGTTAATCATATGTACATGAAATCAATTGAAAATAGATCTCAGTACAAACTAAAAGGGGGGAATAAGAGAGGAAGGAGGAAGTTCGTAATTGCAAAGCAGCATAATTCTGCATACTTTGCTATGGACTTACTTCCAAGGGTACAGTTAAAAAATTTGTCTTGGGACTACAAATCCCATTAAAATTGGTGGTAAAAATGCCATCTTAATTGTTAAAGTGAGCATATTAAGTGTTAAAATGAGCATATAGACAGAACTAAGTGTTAAAGAGATCATATACATAGCATCAAGTGCCTGCTAATAGTAATAGACTGAATTAAAAAGGAGGGGATGTCCAACATGGGAAGCAGGCCACACAGCAGACTCATATAATGACAATCATTTTAAGTAAGACTTTGACCTCAGATTCAGCCCTTAAGGCATTTAGATGTGACTGAAAAGCCCATGAGAGAATTTCAGGCACAGAAAGCCAAGACACTATGGCAAAAAATATCCTACATGAAGGATCTCTGTGATACCCCAGTGGAAAGAAGGGGCCATCATAGAAGGATGTACTTTTCTCTGAAGGGAGGAGAGAACTTCCACTTTGCTTATGGCCTTGTCTAAATACTGATGGAATTTGTGGTCACAAAAGGCTTCCATAGCCTTGGCAGCTCATGTCAAGAGCCTCGGGCGATCACTGAAATCATAAATAAGAGTGTTAATTGTTAAATTAACAACAGAACTGACTGTGCATTTATTCCCCATGTAGAACTTCTGTTTAATGAGTTATACTAAGAATTAACTGCAAAACTTGTTCTCAAATAGTACTATATATGTTGTGTGTGTGTGTGTGCAAACTGTTGAAATATTTACTTAAAATAGAGTTGGTCTTCTGTATATAAAGCTAATTAAAAATTAATCTTAATAAAGAATAGGATGGGAGAGAGAGTAGGAGGTGACACAGGAGTGTGGGTGGGAGGGTGAGGTATGAAAGGAATAACCACTATATTCCTAAATATACCTACGAAATTTGTACCTATGAAATTTGTATTCATTAAATAAAAGCTTTAAAAAAAGATGCAATGCAATATCTATGAAAATTTCAATGGTCATTTAGCACAAGTAGAAAAACTGATTCTTGAATTCATATGGAATCAGAAGGATCTTCAATAGTCAAATCAGTTTTGCAAAAGAAGAATAAAGTTGGAGGGCATCTGCTTCATTATTTCATTATTTCAAACTTAATCTAGAACCATAATAAATAAGTGTGTAATGCAGTTATACTGATAAACTTATAGATTGATGGAATAGAATTAAAAATCTACAAATAAACCCATACATTTTCAGATGAGATCTGGTGCATTCAGGGTGATATGTCCACAGAGAACCCACACCTTTTCAGTTAATTGATTTTCTCAAATGCATCAAGGCCATTCAATGAGGATAAAAATGGTCTTTTCAACAAATGAAGCCATGAAAACTTGATATCTATATATAAAAGAATAGAATTAGACAACTGCCTCATATAATATACCAAAAACCTCAAAATGGATCAATGACATAAATATTAGAGCAAAAGCCATAACACAGAAGAAACCATAGGTATAAAATTTCTTCACCTTGAATTTTGCACATGATTCTTAGATATGACATCAAAACTATGACAAAGAAAAATAAATTTAAAATCATAAAAATTAAATATATTTATGTAGCAAAGGATATTATCAAGGAAGTGAAAAGAATTTATAGAAGAAAATATTTACAAATTATATATATGTTTGTATATATATATACACATATATACATACTAAGGTTCTAGCATTCAGAATATATAAAAATATTACAACTAAAATCAAAAAGACAAACAAACTGGAATATAAGAAAAGTTGGGGGCTAGTGTTGTGGGGTAATGGGTTAAGCTGCCACTTGTTACTGACGCTAGCATCTCATACGGGTGATGGCTTGAGACTCAGATTTTCCAGTTCCAATCCAGCTTACTCCTAATACACATGGGAAAACAGTGAAAAATACACAAAATCACAAATATTGGTAAAAATTAAGGAAATTAGAAGGAGTCCTTTAATATTGCTGCTTGGGCCCCTGTACCAACATAGTGGACCCTGAAGAAGCTCCAGGCTTTTGAATTTGGCCTGGCCCAGGCCAGGCCATTTTGGACATTTGGGGAGTGAACCAGTAGATGGAAGATTCCCTCTCTTTCTCTCTCCCTCCCTCCCTCCCTCCCTCTGTCCCTCCCTCTCTTTCTGTAACTCTGCCTTTCAAATAAATAAAAAATAAAATTTTAAAAATAGAAAAGCATTTTAGTAGATATTATTCTAAAAAAGAAAAAATATATGAAAATTGACAATAAGGGCATGAAAAGATGCTTAACATTATTAGTCATTAGAGAATTGTGAATCCAAACTGCAATGAGGTACTACATTTAAAATTAAAAAAAAATGTAAATGCACAAAATTTTTTAAAAAATACACAAAATCACAAATATTGGTAAAAATTGAGGAAATTAGAAGGAATCCTTTTATATTGCTGACAGGAATGTAAAATCGTTCAGCTGCTGTGAGAAAATTTTATGTGGTTTTTATGGAAGTTCCTTAAAAAGTTAAATGTAGAATTACATTGTGACCTGATAATTCCACTTCCAAGTATACAGTCATGTACCGCATAATGACGTTCAGCCAGTGTCAGACCACATGTGATGGTGCTCCCATAAGACTATAATGGAGCTGACTGTGGCCAGTGCTGTGAAGCAACTGTTTAAGCCACTCCTTGCAATGTCAGAATCCCATATTAGAATGCCAGTTTGAGTCCTGGCTGTTCTGTGCTTCCCATGCATCTCCCTTCTAATCCACCAGGGAAGGCAGTAGAAGACAGCCCAAGTGCTCAGGCCCCTGCCACCCAGAATGGAGACCCAAATGGAGTGCTAGAATCCTGGCTTCAGCCTGGCCCAGATCTGGCTGTTGTGGGCATTTGGAGAGTGAACCAGCCGATGGAAAATCTCTCTGTCTCTTATGTTTACAGTGAATCTTGACTGCATCAAGAGACCTCATCTAGTTATTGATCTATATAATTTAGGTTTATATAAGCACACCCTGTGTTGCCTATATAATGGCAAAATTGCCTAACAATGCAATTCCCAGATTGTTTCCCCATTGTAAAGCACCAAGTGACTGTATATCAAAAAGACCCTAAAACGGGGCACTCAAACAGATGCTGGTATGTAAATGTTCATAGCAGCAATATCCACAAAAGCAAAGTGGTGGACACAAGCTAACCATCAATGAATGAACAGATAAAGAAATTTGAGTATGTGAATATAATGGAATAATATTTTATATAAAAAGATTAATTTCTGATACATGTTATAATACAGATGAAGCTTTAAAACTGTATGGTAATGGAAAGAAGCCAGACACAAAAAATATACTTTGTGATTTGATCTATACAACGTACCCATATTAGGTAAATCCTCACACTGAAGCAGATTAGTGGTTTCCGGGGGTTTGTGGAGAGAGAGAGTGGGTAGTAACTTCCCAACAGGTATGGGGTTTTCTTTTGAGATGATTAAAACGTTTTACAATTAGATAAAATAGGTATTGATAGCATTCTAACTATACAAAATTCTGCTGAATTATTTACTTTAAATGATTAATTTCAAATATTATTTTCATATCAATAAAGATGCTGTATGTTCATTTATGATAGATTATCTCTGGGATAGTTTGTAAAGGACTGGAGTCAGTCTTTGCCTTTAAAGATAAAAAAAGGATGTCACAGGTATAAGGGATCCATAAGGATATTGTATGTTCTTTATGCTGCTTGAATTCTTTCCCATGTGTATATATTATCTTTATAATTACTACTGAATCAATATTTAAATATAAGTGAAGATGAGAGGCACTCTAAAATTTATAGTAGCAAGCTTTTCCAGTAAACTTACTCTTGGATAATAGAATGGGGTATAAAGGGAAGCAAAAGGCAATTTCTAGTAGGAGTAAAAGGTACAGGAAGGTGGTATAATTGAGCAGACTATAGTGAACATTTAAGGAATGAGAGTAGAATAGAAAAACATAGATTGCCCACCGTTAAGTGTAGGAGCAGCAAAAAAGGAAAGTCACTTTACTCTCCATTCTTTGCAGCAACTAAAGAGAGCCACAGTCCAACTACACAAAATTTATAAACAATAACAATGCATCCTTCATGGAGCAGAGTATAAAAGATCAGCTTTTCCAGTTTTGAGTAACTTCTAGAAACAAGGTAATAAGGAACATTAAATAAAGCAACCAGAGACATCAGGCTGAGTTAATAATTAATATCACAGATGTCCACTAAAATATAGATTAGCAGTTATGTACCCAAATTCAATATTTTTGCATTCATTTTATAATGTAATCTTGCAGAGTTTCCCAAGCATACAGGGGCATCTAAAATTGTAGGGTGATCTAGTACTAAAAAAGAGTGTGTATGCTAAATTTTTGCCATCAAAATAGTATTCACAGTTTGCCATGGAAATGTGTCTCTTTAAGGGAACTTCAGTGTGATTGGCTCCTTTTATAAGGGAAATAAACTTATATAATGGGTCCCTTACCTCATGGACATAATCAGAGTGCAGAGTTTCTCTTCAAAGATAGTTCACTAATTCTCCAAGATTAAAAACTTTAAAAACAAAAACAACTATGTACATGCTTCTACTGTGCAATATCAGCATGAGCTTCACTTATTTCTAAAAGTAAGCACCTTATATCTGTGTATTTCAAAACCTGTGCTGTGCACAACCAGAGTAATGATAAATTGTTCAGCCTCACTGACTGGTGAGCAAAGGCAGTGTTACACTGGAACAAAAATTAAGCAATCTTAAATTAAAAGGGGGAAAACCCAATAACAACGGAGATTGTGAAAAGGGCAAGAGACTTTAGAACCAGATGAAGAAAAACAAAATCCAATTGGGTTCATTCAAAAGAGTTCATTTTCAGCTTGGATAACAACCATCTAGAGATTTTTTTCTCTATAAATTAATAGTATAAAAGTCTCAGGCTGTAATAACTCTAATTCAGAGCTATTTTGTGTTTGCTAAATGGAATGTGACAGGGATCTGAAACAGTGCTATACTACAGAAAATAATTAGTTGAGAACTAACTTGATAATTTTAGCACTGAGAAGAATGAACTGAAATCAACCTTCACTTTAATTATGTGTAAAGAAGTATAATTACCTGCATAGATAGTAATCAAGAAAAATGAAAATATACTTTTCTGTTATCTAGTAGATACAAAACTAACTTGTTTAATCTATTCACCTCTTGTATAGTAAAGATAACTAATTAGTTACTATAATGTCATCAAAAATTTCACCCCACAGTAAAACACTAGGGGAAAAATGAACTCTTTTCTAATGCAATAATATACTTCTTTTCTCATTGGTATTCAGCCTAACAAGAGAAATGTGAGGAATTTTCTTATGATAATTCTCCCCAGGATATTAAGATAACATTATCAGGGCAAAGTAGTAAATTATAGGAGGCTTTAATCCAGGCACAAAAAGAATAACACCATGTTTTCTCATCTTGATACTGAAGTCATAGGGCTTCTGTGGATTCTAGTTATCAATACATACTATGAACATTTGGAATATTCATACACCCTCAACAGCAATACTGCATTCACAGGATCTGGACATATAACATCAGTGGCAGTGTGCACACACAGTGGCAGTATTGGCAGGTACCCAGGATTCTCAGCTACCCCAACACAGGCTAGTCAGTTGAGATGCAATTCAAGTCCAAGTTGTTGATCCACAGATAATTCAGGTTGAAAAATCCTGCACTTCTTTGTGAAGCAACTGGAAATTTTGATATCCAAATGTGGTGGTGGAGGGGCATGGGTGTGTGCAAGTAAAACTGCAAGAGGCCTTCCTAGAATTTCATATTCCAATTGCCCGGCACCACTGAAACTGACTTCTTTGCTTCCTGCCACAACAACTCCTTTAGAGTATGTTAAAATCATGTTGTTTTCATTTGATGCCTTTAATCCGTGTCCCAAATCACTCCAGATTATGAGAGTTGACAAGTCTACAGTTGGAGAAATGTAGCCTGACAAAATGATCCACCTTGTCTTATGCCATTCTTCTTAGTTACTCGTGGTCTACCTTGTAGGAAATGTAATATATAACATGAAACAGTGTCACAAAATGAACATAGCTGAGAGTTAAAGTCACTGACAAAAAGGGACTGGCACTTAAGGCTCTATCAGGTTTTCATGGCAATTAGGTGAACTGACCCTTGGCATAATACACTGCCCAATTAGGACCAAAACATTGTCAAGGGGAAAAATATAAATTCTCTAAGCCTTTTGGGGGTAAGGAAAGAGCATTCTGTTCTTGTTACCATCTAATATCTAGGACATTTAAAAGAAAGCATGCAAAGAAAAAAAATAGAAAGAGGTTATTAGAACAATGAATGGTATGAGAGAACAAAAGGAAGCAGAAAGGTAATGCAGGTGGCTAGAATCAGTAAAAACTACAGCAGATGATATACTCTAACTGAATGTGTTATAACCACCTACAATCTTAAAAGAGATGGTAGGAGAGATTATTGCTTTAATCATGAAAACGTGGAGTTCCTTAATGACTCCTTGGAGAAAGGGGAAGCATTTACTGCCACACGAAACAAGTTTAACCAAAAAAGGAAGGTAAAAAGGAAAACCCATGGCTCTTAAAATTATACACCATTTTTTCCCTCCAGGTGGTAGAAAAAAGTCCCAGAGATATTAATGAAGAATGAAATCACAGAGGTTTCAGGAAACTAGGAACATGCCAAAGTAGCCAATGAATATTCAGAGAGGCCATTCTTAGACACATAGAATCTTTGAGAATCAGACTGGAAGCAATGAAGTTTTAGGATCACACATCCAGAATTGATACCAAGTCCATGTACATGCTCAAAGATTACATATTCCACAAAAATCCCAGGCAGAATGCATGTTTGGAGATATAAAAAACTGGGTAGAGAAGATTGCCAGTGCAAGGAAAGTGGAGGGGGTTCAGCTCTTCCTACTCTATCATTTTTATTATAATTCAGAGAAATGTGTTAGAGGAGCTTCTGGTGGTATCAGGAAAAGCAGGAGGATGCAAGACTCCTCCTTTGGCAAATAATATTGTAATGTAGCATGTATACAGGCCATAGAACAAATCAGTGTGTCAAGTTCAAGGTTATGTGATGCCTTCGTATGTACTCATTCACTTGTAGCTCATTCTCTGCTGCTTACACTTTTCCCTTCTTAAGTCTGGTTCCACAAAGTATAATATTGATCACTATCTCATATTAAATTGATACTCTACCAGCAGAGACAGATGAATTGTTCAATGAAGTATTTGGAGTAAAGCCAAAGATATGTGATGAAAAAGCAGATTTAGAAGTTCATATAAAAACGACACAGAGAATGAAGCCAAAAATGTCTGCTGGATTCTATAGAATTCATATTTTCAAATGAAATATTAACAGTTTACATATAGGATGCTATCACAAATGCCTCCAAACTGAAATACAATAAAAAATAAAATAACTGCATTCACTCCTGCTAAAAGAGGGTGTCAAAACATAATTAATTATGAGAAAATGTGAAATTAATAGGACCATTAATTTTACATATGAACATCCAAGACAAGCTTGTTTTTACACCTGAATCTGTGTCAAACCAAAATGGAGAAAAATATATATTTCAATCACAGGGTGTTATGAGGAGTAACAAAAATGATTGTGGAAAATGTATTTAAAAACTTTAGTGTTATACACAAAGATATCATTGGTGCTGAAAGTTTATTCATTAATAATACTCATAGGGTACTTATATACCAGAGATTTACTTTAACAAATATAATTGTGGGAGGGAAGAGAAATGGTTGTTTCTGCATCCTATAAAATTTGTTTTTAATAATTTTTAAAAATTGAAATAATTTCAAACTTAGAGAAAAATAGCAAGAATCATATGGGGAATTCCCACATGTATCATACCCATATTTCCCAAATTTAAAAATTTTGCTTCATTTGCATTTATTCTCTCTCCATATACATACATATTTATAAGCATTATATACTAAATATTATTAGCTGCAATTGTATATGGTAGGGCTTCAAAAACTTCATGGGAAATGTGCATTATCATTTAATTCAGTTTTTCCACATAGTTTTGAAGCCCTTTGTATTAATTAGTTGTAATTATATGATTAGTTCAAAAGTTTCTCCATTATATAGTTCTAGTTTTTCTTTTGCTATTAATAATTCCTCCATGTGAAAGATACTTTGTGATAACGCCATTACCCTGCTTATCAATATTCCCCCTTCAATTTTGAATCCATCAATGATTCATGCCTAAACCAATCTTTATGATGATTACACAATGGGTATTCCCAACCCCAACTCCAATACCATCTTTGTATTTATAACTCAGCATTCTACCTTAGGAAAATATCTTCCCACCCTTCTTAAGTAATGTATGAATATGTATTATCATTTATCTCTTTATGAAGAGCATACACTCCTGGATTCCTCATCATGGGTTCCTTTTTTTAAAAAATAAATCACTGGGTTAAGTTACACTGATATTCTTGCTTCTTTTGATGTTCCAGTTGTCCTAGATTTGACCACTAGGAACCCCTTCAAGCTGTACTGTGGGTATGCTCCCATCACTTTTAATTTCCTTACTTTTGGGTATAACATGTTCCAGGTTCATCTTGTGTTTTACCTGTGCCAATTCTGGCATCAGGCCTTTCTCCAAGGAGATATGTTCCTGTTAGTTGGGACTAATATTTAGAAACCAAGATCTGAGTGATATAAGGGATGACATCATTAATTCTGTGCCCTTTAGGCTGACAGACCTAGACAATTGTTATAGCTCTAACTTCCTCATATCTTCCTTTCTACATAATAACTCAAACTCCCTCTCCAAAAGAAAGCACATACTTATGTATTTACTTGACCCTTCAATAAACTCAAACTCATTTGACAATATTTATCATATCATTCCTATATCTATCATCTATCAATGTAGTAATCGAACATGTAGCATCTATTAAAAACTTTCATTTACAGTTCTTTCTCCCCCTAGATTGAAAGTATATAGTCAAAGGACTATTTTTACATGTTGCATGGATTAGTTCTTTTTTATACCTTGGCTCGATTATGTCATTCATTGGAAATACAGATAAGTACACTTGCTTCCATCTGTGTTCAGTTTGAGGTTTTTCCCCATCCTAGCTGATTTAATTTAATTCTTTACATATGTGGAGCATCACAAAGATTTTGACTTTCTTCCCATCATTTCACACTGCCCACCCCTCCCCCACAAATCATTCATGGGAATGTAACCAATTTAATAGCTTCTGATTCATCCATCTATTTTATATTTTGAAGATATATTCATGTTTTCAATATATATATTTTATAGATAAGACTCATATAGACAGAAAATTTTAACCTAACCTGTTAAGAGTTTTTATAAGTTAAGTTTGGGGTTAGCATCATGGCATAGTAAGTTAAGCTTCCACCTGCAGTGCTGGCATCTCATATGGGCACCAGTTTGAGTCCCAGCTGCTCCACTTCCAATCCTGCTCCCTAATCATGGCGTGGGAAAACAGTAGAAGAGGGCCCAGGTTCTTGGGCCCCTGTATCCACATGGGAGACCTGTATGAAGTTCCTGGCTCCTGGCTTCAGTCTGGCCCAGTAGTGGCCATTGTGGCCATTTAGGGAGTGAACCAGTGGATAGTAGACCTCTCTCTCTCTCTCTCTTTCTCTCTCTCTCTCTCTCTCTCTTTCTCTGTTTATAACGTCTCCTCTCAAATAAATAAACCTTTTTTAAAATGAGTTTTTAGAAGTTAAAGTAATGATAGCAATAAATGTAACATAAATATTAGATTTGTATACAAAATGTGTTATTAGATGAGGTCAAAATATTATTTACAATAAATGCTTGTATACATGACAATGTCATAATACAAAGGAAGGAGTGAAATAGTTTAGATCTAGATAGCAGTTGACCTTCCAAGAAAGCCTTATTTTTATTCTAATCAGAAGATAAACTAATGGTATTAGTATGAGTGATCAGATATCCCCATGATTATGGTACATTCATTAAATACTCCATTGCTATAATAAAGTTATATACTATATTTCATTGCAGGTATATAAATAACTTATGACTCAATTGTGAACTAATTATACAAAGACATAAGCCCTCCCTGGAAACTATAATAGAGTACTAAAATTGGAGCTATGGAATTTTAATATCATAAGAATTTCAAGTTATATTTTCAGTGTTTATTGGTACTCTTAAAATTACAGACAACTGGTAAAATTTCTTTAAAGTTATGGAATCTCACCAAGAAAAAATGTATATGTACTATATAAAAATTTGCTTTAGGGATTACACAAACATTCCAGAATAAGAACCACAGTTGGCTTTGATCATTGCCCTTAACTTCTGTAAGTTCCTCCAAAACTTACAGTAAGTCTGGCTTGTGCTTCCCTAAATGGCAGTGAGCAGGCAAGAGCTGTTACTAGGTTGCCTAGAAGGGAATGAGCAAGAAGAATATCTTCTTTCCATTAAACGATCTGTTTCTCAAGTCTCCTTATGAGTTTCTCTCATCAAAACTTCTGTTAGAAAGTGTATAAAACTAAAGACTCAGGAGAAAATTCCAATTTGAAGCTACATATATCAAGATTTGATAAAGAACTTTAAAAGGAATCCAATGTTTTGTTTGAATACTTACTTCAAAGTGTGTTAATTTTCTCACAACCCACAAGTCTTCTTTCCAGAATGGACTCCTAAAATGCTCAATGTCCTTTTGGGGAAAGTTTACATTTTTTGGAATGAGATACAACTCCCTGGTTAATCTGAACACAGTCCGCTAAAGCAGCCTGTCTCCTGCCACTAACGTATAAACCTTCTATAGTTGAACTCATAGTAAACTTCTGAAGTTCTTTAATATAGTGTGGTCTCAATGCTCCCATGTCTTTGCACATGTTTTCTCTGGAAAATAACATCTTTAAACATGTACCCAATTCTAATTCTTCCTTTAAGATTCAACCCAGATTTTAAATCCACCAGGAAGATTTTCCTCAGCTTTACTTTTGAAATCTGTAAAACTGAAGTTAAAAGTGTGTGTCCAAAATTTATGCTCTTAGTAATTGCGCAAATGAAATTATTTTCTTTCTTTTATTCTTTACTTAACCTTCAAGACTGTAAATTTTTTAAAGGCAAGGATTATCTTTTATTTGTATTTCTGTCTACAAGGTCTTGTATATGTGAAGTGCACAATAAACATTTGCCAAATGAAATAATTCAAAGGTATACTTTATACTCAAAATGTACTCCTTTTTATAATAAATTTGTACTTATACATCTATACTCTTTAAATATCAACTGGTCCAGCTTAAATAAATTCAATGAAATTACAACAAAATGTTAGATATTATGATTTCTCTTCTGAAGGATATTATAAAATACTTAGGTCTGATAAACAAAAAGAATTCATAGGCCAGCACTGTGGCGCAGTGAGCTAAAGCCCTGGCCTGCAGTGCCAGCAGCCCACAGAGGCACCTGTTTGAGTCCTGCTCCAGTCCTGATCCAGCTCCCTGCTAATGCACCTGAGAAAGCAGCAGAAGATGGTCCAAGTGCTTGGGCCCCTGCACCCATGTAGGAGACCTGGAACAACCCCCTTGCTCCTTGCTTTAGCCTGGTCCAACCCAGGTAATTGCGGCCATTTGGGGAGTGAACCAGAGGATGGAAGAGCTCTCTCTCTGTCTCTTCCTTTCTAATAAATAAAATTAAATCTTTTAAAAAAAGAATTATAAGATGAATTGAACAAAGAATACATACTATGTGTTTCTGAGAAACATAACCAGAACCAGGTGTCCAAAGTCACCAACATAAACTCTTCTACAATATATCTTTCAAGTATCATTTTAAAAATATGTATTTTATTAATTTTTATAATATCATAATTGCAAAATTTGCAAAATAGTGAAAAGATCTCTGTAATCCCTCTACCCAGCTTCCTCAAGCTTTGCCAACTTACCATAACCATAGTATACTTATCAAAATCAGTAAATTGATAGTGATACGATACTGTTAACTAATCTACAGACCTTAATCAAATGTCACAAATTGTGCCACCAATGTCCTTTTTATGTTCTAGGATCCAATCTAGGATACCACATTCCATTTAGCCATCAAGTCTCTTCAGCTTCCTCCAATATATGACAATTTCTTGATCTCATCTTTTATTTCATAACTTCATTAATTTTACTATGGCTATCATAACAAATTAACACAGACTGGGTGGCTTAAGTATCAGAATTTATAATCTCACACAGTCTGAGATAAAGGTGTCAGTAGGGTTGATTTCTTCTAAGGTATCTCTCCTTGACTTAAAAATGGCTGTCTCCACCCTGTGTATTCACATGCTATTTTTCCGTGCTTGCATGTATCCTAATCTCTTCCTATAAGCATATAAATCGTATTGGATTAGAATCCACTCATATGACTTAATTTTACTTTAATTACCTCCTTAAAGGGTCTATCTCCAAATACGATCATATTTTGAGGTACTAAGATAACTTTATCATAGGAATATTGGGAGAAAGCAATTCAGCCCATAACAATGACCTTCACATTTTTAAGAAGATTGTCTACTTTGTAAAATCTTCCTAAATTTGGGTTTGTCTAGTGTTTGTCACGATGATATTCAGGTCCTGTATTTATAGTTTTTTAAGTTTATTTATTTACATTTTTTATGAGAGAGAGAGAGAGAGTTCGATCCTCGCTCTGGTTCACTCCTTGAATGCTTGCAACAATCAGAGCTGGGTTAGGCCCCAAGACAAGATCCAGGAACTCTGTCTAAATCTCCTACACTTGTGACAAGGATCCAAGTTCTTGAGCCATCAACTGCTGCCTCCTAGAATGCACATTAACAGGAAGTTGGATCAGAAGTGGTCACAACTCAAACCAGGATATGGCACTCTGGCATAGCAGGTAAACCCTCCATCTAAAGGGCTGGAATCCTAATATTGGTGCTATTTGAGTCCTGGATATTCCACTTCTGATCCAGCTCCTTGATAATGTGCTTGGGAAAGCAGCAGAGGATGGCCCAAGTGCTTGGGCCCATGCATCCACATGGGAGATCCCAAAGAAGCTCCTGGCTCCTGGCTTTGGACTGTCCCAGCTTCAGCCATTGCGACCATTTGGGGAGTAAACCAGCAAATGGAAGACCTCTCTCTCTGTCCCTCTGTAACCCTTCCTTTCAAATATATCTTTTACATTTTTGACAGTAATATTGCAGAAGTTAAGATCATGATTTTCGCAGTACATCGTAGAAGTTTCTTTGAACATCAAAGATGTTTCTTTGGTGAAAATAATTTTGAAATCATGAATAGTTTTTTCATAATATACATTCTCTATGGACTTTTTGAAAACCCTTCTTAGTTGTTATTATGGTGATTTGAACTGATTAATTGGTTAAGGTGGTATCTGTCAGGTTTTTCCACTGTAAACTTATTAATTTTGTCTTTGTATTTAACTTGTTGGAAGATATCCTGGAAGAATTTTCCTTCTTATATTTTTTCTAAAAAAATTAGATTCCATGATTATTCTCATCTGTGGTAATTATTGCATACCAAATGACAATTTTCTATTTATATTAATCTTTTTCCATGTAGCAAATAAAATGCATGTAATAAAGAACTTTCTCTTTCTCATTTATTTAACTAAAATATTTACATTTATATATATGGACTCCATTGCATGATATTTGTTTTACCCTACAGGTTATAATTCATTACAAATATTATTCATTTTGTTGCTTAAATTGTTCCTGTATTCACCATTGGAAGAACCTTCAAATTGGCTATTATTTCATTTAAATAAGTTCCCATCATTTTTGAGTGTTTCCTTCCTTAACTACACAGTAAAATGACCCAGTGTCATTTTGTACATTCCTTGACCTATCCCTGAAATAAGTCATTTCTTCAGGGAACATTGTTTTCTTGAAGTGAAAAAAAATTGATTTAAAATTTAAGCCATCCATTACTACTATCTGCAAAGAGGATCCCTGTTGCTCCCTAAACAACTGCTATCAGAGTAGAAAGGGTCTTTAACAAAGTGACAAATTTACTCCACAATTCATACTACTCTTGAAGTTTCTAAATGTTTCCTGTTCATTATACCAAAAAATGAAATAATATGGTAGGATCCAGTCATTCTGGACTAATTTTGCTAAACATATTTTCTCTTCATAAGCTCTATATGTAAGTCTCTAATAAATATATAAATATATATATATACCTTTCTAAAGTTATTTTTCCCATAAAAAGATTGTCTCATCTAAAATCGACTTACTCTTGTGTTGCACAATGTATAATTTAAGGCTTTTGAAGAAGGCAAAATAATAAACCTATCATATCTTATTACTTACTTTGACACATGTAGGATTCTCTACATTTTTTCTGTGTAAGAACTAATCCTCAATCACTTTATGGTTCTTTTTACAACACATGTTGAGTTCTGCATTACTTCAACAAAAGAAAGCCATATGGGGGAAAAAAAAAGAACAGAAAACAAAATGTTTGCAGAGGGAACAAATTCCCTTTTCTTCATTGCGGTTTTCTGAGTATAATCTTAGTTTGGCAATAACAATATCACCCATTAATTTCTTGACGAATAAAATGTGTCACTCATAAACACTTCCAGAAGTGTCTTGATAATTGTCAGGAAAGTATTTTCCAGCTATTCAAATAAAGACAGATTACTTGGATAGCAAAGACAATCTGGCTTTCACTATCACATCTGGCCACTTACTAATATCTTTATCTCCCTGAAATCTCAAGAAGATTAAAGTTTTCCTGAAGTGGAGTCTCAAGAGTTCCTTTTTGTAGCTTTGCTCAGATTTCAGTCCTTCATTCTCCCAGCCCAGGGTAATATGGAGAAGTGTGTGTTCAGTGTTCATCGGATCTCATTGAAGATTCTCACAACTAGGTGCAATCCAACTGAGCATAAACTTCTTATTTTATGATAAATTTAGCCATCATCCTTTTTAGTTATAGAATAAAAGGCATTCTTCCTTTTTATAACACTATAATATGCTATTTCACACAGGCTAAGAAAAAAAATTCTAATACTTTAAGTAATGCATTGATTTTTCATGCAGGATGTGCATAAGGCAACTGTTAGGTTTCTCCTTCATTCAACTGCATAGCATACTGCTGTGTTGAGGATCCAGTCTGACTGTATCTGAAATGGACACTTCACTTTTAAAAATGTATTAGGGTTCTTATAAAGTTCTCAATTTCATTTCCTCTCTCTTCAAAGTATCACAGAGGATGATTTCCTGGACAATACATTTAAGAGTGATAGAGAAAGATAGAGAGGAATGAGTCATGGCTTTGGCTACTTTGAAATGTAATTTTTAACGTTTTATTCCTCTTATCTTTCTCTTTATGACACTAGTTCTCTGTTTCTATCCATGTTCTTTGTCTCACAAAGATGTGATTGCCTTAACATACACACAACTCTCTCTAGTGTCTGACCAAATCTTTGATAACTATTCATATATATTTCAACTGGTATTCAAGAAAATTATAAAAGTCCATGTACACAAAGAGAATGAAAACATAGACTAAATTGTCTTTTTATAGCGGGCCACTATACTTCCCATAGCATTATATCATTTAGACTTTGCCAAATTCTACTATACCCCTGGGCTTGCAACCAGTGTCATTTATATTGTCAATATGTGCATGTATCCATTTATTAAAATGGTTTGGTTGGTGTGAATACTGATTGAAACTGCATTGGTTGACCAGTTAGATTTTTGGAGGCACTATATGGCAACTTTGCACTAGATTTGGAAGAATGAAAGACTCCCGAATTTAACTTTCCCTTTTTCTCTCAGGCTATAAGGGTCAGATCATAGGAGTAACTGGAAATCCTCAATAGTGTGGTTCTAATGCTTGAGGCAATTATACCAAACACTGGAAGTCTCTTGCTCAGAAATGTTCAGAGGGTAGGAAAGTGTGAGATCATGAAGCCCAGCTGTGGGAGAAGTTTTATTGTCAGTTTCCCTGTTTTACAAAATAAAGGCATAAGTGCCAACATCTCATGAAGACAGCGAACTGCTCAATATTGCCGAAAAGTACCAGCTTCTTAGTCAAGATCTTCCCCATTTTGAGCTGCTTGTAGTTTGCATGACAGTCTTTGAAATACTTCATAATTTTATACACGTACCTCACCAACAAAGGACACTCCACTATGGTATCCCTATCTTTTTTCCTAATATCTAAAAGTATCAAAAACACTTGGAACTAAAGCAAAATATTAATCTGCAGTTGCCTGTATAATTCGAGCTAGAATATCAAACAAGAATGACCTTTACAGTTGTTGCTGCTTCGAGTGGGAAAGGGGAATGGTAGAAATTAATGCCCTTATACAACCCAAATCTTTTCCTTAAAGTCTTATATCTTAAGGTATAAATATCTTCATAATTTCCCAGTTAGAAAACAGTTTACAGATAATGTTCTTTTGAATAATAGTAAAAAAAATCAACTACAAAGAATAAAGAAAATGTTCATGGATCAGCATTGTCAATGCTGACTTCCCATATCAGAGTACCAGTTAGAATCATGGCTATGCCACTTCTGAACTAACTCCTTGCCAATATGCCTGGGTGAAATATAAGTGCCCCTGTCACCCATCTGGGGTTCTGGATGGAGTTCCAGGCTATTTCCTTAGGCCTGGGCCATCCCTGATCATTGTGGCCATTTGGGTTGTGAACCAGCAGATGGGAAATTCTCCCCCACCCACCCACGCCCATCCCGCTGTGTAACACTGCATTTCAAATAAAGAAATGAATCTTTTTTATAAAACAAAATGCTCAGACCTTGTTAATAGCAAGAATCAACATATTTGTTATCCTTCAGAAAGTGTTTGAGTCTTGAGCTATTTCACATACATCAGAAGCAACTTTTTAGCATTATACCACATACCTCTACCAGTTCTAGTGAATTTGAAAAGTTTTTCAGGGCAGGAACTGCTGAACTCCTCTGTTCTATAATAACACTCCTCACTGGGTTCCTATTTTGGTTTATTCCTTCTTCATTCCTTTCCTTCCTTCCTTTTATTTCTTCCCTTCTTCTCTCCCCATTTTTGTATCTTTTTTCCCCAAAGTTGAATACCTGTTTACAAAGCCATGAACAAATAATGAAGAAAAATAAAAATAATAGCAGATACTTAAGTGGGTGCTTACATGAATAAATTGCATGAGTCCCGAAGACCTTGGACAACAAGAAACGTTACAGATTAGGACTCTGGAAGAAGGTAGTTGTTTCATCCCTCGAAGGGCTGAAAGCTTGAAAGAGAATACTTGTGTTATTACTGCAGGATTTTCACTAAGAATATGATTCCCTGCCCTTTGCTTCTACAGCATCTGATGGGAGCTTCTCATGTTGTTTCCTAGCTCAATATCTCTCTTTCCTCAATGGCATGTTGATGGTGGAGTTCTTTTTTAAGCGTTCATTGTTATTTAGCTATTTTAATCCTATCCATTTCATAACAATCACTCAAAGAAAAATCTTTGAAAGCCCAGTGGCATGGAGGTTCATACAAATCCAAGAGGCCAATTCCCTACAAGCAAAGTAAAATTCACTGAGAAAATTTACTTTATTCCAAAAGACTCTTTCTCACATTGCTGATCTCTGTATATCATTCTGGGTACATTCTCCATTGTGTGCTTGTGTGTGTGTTTGTGTATATGTCAGTGATAGAGAGAGGGAGAGGGGGAGAGAGAGGGAGGGGGGAAAGAGGGAGGGAGGGAGGGAGGGAAGAAAGGAGGGAGAGAGGAAAGGCAATCATTATACACAGATTTATATTAATATGCAAATAATATGTGAGAGAGGAATCTATTCTTTGGTACATTAAAACAAGGGGTTAGGTAGTTCCCCATAGTTCCAAAGTGCCACCAGTTTTTACAAAGTGTGCAAGCAGATGGGAACAATGCTGACTCTAGAAACTATAATGCTATTGTTACAGATTGCAGAAGGGAAAAAGTGCACAGAGACACAGAATCTGACTGTGGTAGACTTCACGATATTCATCTATTATTGTAGAGGTGAAGGAAAATATCCTCTCTATCCTCTGAAGATTCAGTGGATAAATTAAAAATGACAGATTAAATAGGATAAAAGGCAAACAAATTTATTAATGTGCAAAAGGAGAAAAATCACAGCACTGGGGAAAATCACAGGAGAGTGATGACCCACTAGTTCAAAATTATTCAGGAACTTATACACTTTTTATCTATAGGGCTGGAAGAGAATAAGGAATGTCAGGGGAACAGTAAATGACTTTTAGGGGAACTCAGTGGGTCTGGAGAATAGACAAAGACCTGGGACAAAGGCATTGTTTGGCCTGCATAATGGTGGATTATAAATGATTTTCTATGTATGGGACTGAAACAGAAGACAATGATGTGTGACAAAAGTCTTTCCAGGTAAATACAGACTTCAGTCTTTTTTCCCCGTGATATGAGTTTAGTTAATGAAAGCTAATGGAAGAAAGCAGAGGTAATTGTTTTCTTCCTTGGGTGACCAGACCTCAGGTAGACAGGAAGCCTCTTCCAGCATTTGCTGCTCTCTCAGTTCCTTTAATTTAAAATAATCCATATATCAGGGTGCCATATTTTGGGTTAAGAGTGGCTGGACTCCTCCTTTTTCTTACCTACTTTTCCAGAACTCAGTATACTCATTTTTTACCAAATCTTTGGCATGGACCAAAATACCAATGTGAATATTAATCTTTAGAGGGGAATTAAATGAAAAAGGCTTCAATGTCTTCCATTGACAGATCTTAAAACCTGAAACAATGTGAAAGGATCACTAGTTTTCACATCATATAAATGTCTAAATAAAATTATACAAGAATATTTATATCTTTCAATTTTGTGAATAGCATTCTTCCCTGTATCTTTACTGCTAAGGACTTTTTCCCAAGGGCTGTTTTGTAAGGTGCTATCCAATTTTAAATGTTCTCAGAACTGAGACATCAACTTTTTCAATATCAACCAAAAGTAGCGAATCTTTACCTAAAATTACACCCACCCTAAATCACCTTTCCCTTTTTCCTTTGATCATTAGTTATATTATTGAAGCTTCCCTAACCCCTTTTATCCTCCCCTTCCTTATGGTTCTATATCTCCCACGGATGTGATGAAAATACCACATCTCTATAGTTTTCAAATCTTGTTGTAGTAATTCTGCAACATTGTGTGTTATCAGCAGATGGAGTATATCATATAAAGGTGAAAAGTCTTCATTCCACAACCAGACTACCTGGGTTTGAGTCTTGGCTCTGCCCCTTGCATATATGCATCTCAATTTGCTCATCTGTAAAGTGAGGATCAGCATAGCACATGTAAAGTCCTTATCTGAGTACTTATCACACATGCCTTCACTACACATTAGCTTTTTAGTATGATGTTAAGAATGTTTAAGAATCAGCATGGAACTTCTCAAAGGAAAGTAGTCACTATATGAGGAGACTTTCCAAAATTTTGTGGAAAATAGAATTAAAAGATGTTTGCTTTGGTGCAAAAAAACCTTTTTAAATCCAAGCTTATTTGTTTCATAATATTTCCCAAAAATTTGACATATCCTGGTATATATGTGTATACATTATACATCTTGGCATAAATATGCTCATTGAATTTCATAAAATTTTAATAAAGTCACCTATCAATTATTTATTAAGTGTATACCTCACACTTTGCCAACAACACTTCTTTTAAAAAAATTACCCCAAGTACTTCAAACTACCTTTAAAAAACAGAAGAGCATGTTTTGGATTTAGAAAACCTGTATTCAAATTTTAGCTCTAACATTTACTCCCTTTGTGACTATAAACACATTTCTTACCTCTCTGAGTTTCATTCTCTTTACTTGTAAAGTAATAACAATAACAACCTCATAAAGTTATTGTAAGGATTTATACAATGGAAGTGTTCAATAATAGACATGTACATATTAAAGAGCAAAATATTGCAATCCCTCAAATATGATTTCTGGGGTTATTATACATATGATAGTTAATATTATGTTCCAATTTATAGGGTGTATTTGGAAGAACTTCTTCAACTTTAAAAATCACATTGTTGGCCGGCGCCACGGCTCACTAGGCTAATCCTCCACCTGCGGCGCTGGCACCCCGGGTTCTAGTCCCGGTCGGAACACTGGATTCTGTCCTGGTTGCTCCTCTTCCAGTCCAGCTCTCTGCTCTGGCCTGGGAAGGCAGTGGAGGATGGCCCAAGTCCTTGGGCCCTGCACCCCATGGGAGACCAGGACAAGCACCTGGCTCCTGGCTTCGGATCAGCGCGGTGCGCCGGCTGCAGCGCACCGCCGGAGCAGCCACTGGGAGGTGAACAAACGGAAAAGGAAGACCTTTCTCTCTGTCTCTTTCTCTCCCTCTCATTGTCCACTCTGTCAAAAAATAAAAAATCACATTGTCCTCAATCATATTAATGTTTCTTATCCAAACAAAGAAGGCTCATATAGAACAAAAGGACCATCCTCCCCTAGCAATAGATTTTTCTTCAGGAGACTGTCTTTGGACTTTATCTGTATCATCAGCTCCCCTGGCACTCCAGGCAGGCACCCTTAATCTGGAACAGCACCATTGGCTCTCTTATGCCTTCATCCTATTGGCATGTACTACAAGTTTGGACTTGCCAACCTCATAATTGTGAATATGAACCAATTCCTTAAACCAAAATAGTTCTGTAAATATACACATTTGCATTCATTCTGTGTTTCTAGAGACGCCTAATATAATATCACCAGTCTGCAACTTATTATCTCTTGATGTTCTACCAGTTACTTAACCTCTCTGAGCCTCATTTCTTCATCTATCAAATGGAAATAACAATGTCTACCACCATTGATTGCTGGGAGAACAAAATGAGTTAATGTCTATAAAGTGTCTGCAGACTATTGGGTACCTAGGAAGCTCTCAGGAAATGAGATTCATGGAGTACCTGAAAATAAGAGTCACTATGTCCCCGGATGAGGATATGGTTGTTTGTAGTACTGTGTTTTCTTGAAAATCCAAGAAAGTGTAAGGTCTATAAACAATCCTTTAAAAGTAAAATATATAGTCAGTGTAAATTTTTTCAGAAAGATGGGGTAGTTCCCAAAGATAAAATATGTGGAGTATAGGAAAATTTTTTTTCATTATTTTACCATATCTAGTTATTTTCTCATGTCTATCAGGGCTCCTGGGTAGGAAATGTAAGCCATAACCACACAGTCCCTTTGGGAACTGGAACCAGGAGAAAGCTGTGCCAAGATATACTGCATGTTGTTCTACCCTGTGGAGTCCCTGTTTCCAACAAATTTCTGTACCCTAATAATGAACTGTGCGAATGGTCCATTGGTATCATCCCACTGGCTTTAATTGTTCTAAAGTGTTGCACAGATTAATAACAAGTACTAACTGACTGCACTATTACTTCATGACATAACCTAGGATATGTGCTCTCCATTCATTATTTTATTCTTTGAATGCTCCTATGAACTAGGAACAGTTTTTAGTCCAGTTTTGCAAATGTAGAAACTGGGGCTTTTTAAGATTGTATGCTTTGCTCACATGTACAAATCACAAACCTCTTGCTCTAGCCCAATAGTTTTCAAAGTTTGCTGGACTCACAACCACCTAAGGGGCTTTTCAAAAATACACATGATGAGGTTCAATCTTCAGAAATTGTAATTAAATAATGAAAAAAGGAAAAAAATTCCTAATAAACTTCTCCCAACTATTCTAATGCACAGTCAAGTGGGAGATGCTCTGTTTTAAGCCATTACACTGTATTAGTGTTTTCAAAAAGTGTTTGATTTGAAATCCCCAGTAAGAGGCCTATTTTATATCATACCCCAGTATACCTATACATAGAGATATAAAACTGAAACAGAAGTTTCACAAAAATTTAAATAATTTTACTTAATACATGAAATATTTAATTATTTTCTATTCTAGTCAATTACATCTTATATTGCTAATTGCAACCTTCTCATTGTACTTTACAACCCATCAGTTGGTCATCAAATAGAGTGTGAAAGTCACTGCTCTGTACGATACTTAATAAATTTTTTGCTCTGTATTTCCCTATCCAGCCTGGCTGTGTAATCTATGTGAGCCTCTGTCTCCACGTTGGAGTTCATTTAATCCTTTGAGTGCTGAGAGACTATTCCTCTTCATTTCCTTCTTGGCACACTCTGCTCCTTCTACATCCTTTTCCTACAGCCTGTTGCGAATGCATGGCAACTGGTGCTGAAACACTATCTTAAAGCATATGATTCCTAAAAAAATATATTGGTACTATGACTCAAGAAAAGTGACCCTTTTTAGGTCAAAGAAATAGTTACAATTCCATAAATTTTATTCCATTCTGGAGTAGAGTAAGAAATAGTCGTAATTTTCTATGTTGCTGTATAACAAATGACCAAAGATCCAGAAGTTAAAAAAAAAGAGTTCCCATGAGTCAGGCATCCAGAAACAGATGAGCTTATACCTCTGCTCAGAGTCTCACTATGCTCTATCAAGGTGTTGAACGGGGTCATGATCTCATCTGAGTCTTAGGGTCCTTTTCCTAGTTCACTGGTTGTTGGGAGAACTCAGTTTTTTATTGTAGAACTCATACTGGCTGGTTTGAAGGACAATAGGAAAATCTCTCATTTTAAGGAATGGCTCAGTCCCTTTACTAAGAGCTCATGTGATTAGATCACATTCATCCATGATAATTGCCACTGGTATTGCCTCTAAGCTGCTAGATTAGTAACCTAATCAGGAGAGTGATATCCCATTCACAATACCTGCTCATATTTAAGAGGTAGAACCCACATGGAGTGTGTCCATTAAAGTCTTAAGGACCATTTTACAAGTCAGCCTATCACACCAACCATTTCAATTTTTCCAGGTCTGCCCTGGTTTTATCACAGAAAGTCTGACATTCCCCAGGGAAAACTTTCAGTCCTTGGCAAAGTAATACATTTGGTCACCTTCCCAATGGAAAATGAGGTATCTCAGCTACCCACCTTTATGTCCAATATGTAGTGAAACTCTAATTTCAGGGAGTCTAGCAATAGAATTTGCTGCTGTTCTCTTCTGATACAAGGTGTTTAAAAGGAGTTGATGAGAAAGTGCCTTTAATAAGATGTCTCAGAGTGAGTACCATAGAAACATATCTCTTGTGACCTATCTCACACACTGTATACACACAAACACACACACACACAATGTTCACAAGTGAAACACTATGGAAGGGAAGAAATATCACAATTTCAGAAGTCCTTTGTATCGAACACTATGTATGTGAAATAATAAATATAGTATAATTTCATTGGTGTGATCTACAACTCGAAGTCTAGACAATAACAGGTAAAGTCAGCAGTGCTTTCATGAAAAGACAAATTTTAATATCAAACATTACCAATTAGCATAAATTTTCATTTTTCCACCCTAAAATTATATTTATACACTCCTACCTAAATTCAACAAACATAGCAGCTTGATCATCACAGAAGAATTATAGAATAATAAATGTGGTACAAAGCATACCCTTGAATTGACATTTGTTAGCACTATTACTATCTTCTTGGTCCTTCCTGCCAAATATTATGTGAAAAACAAACTCAAAAGGAAATGGGATTTTCTGATGAGAAGAAAACCTGAATTACATATTTGTTAGGCACTTTGCTTTATTCCTCTGCTTAAAAATTATTCTCTTAAACCAAAAACTGAAACCAAAACAATTGTTTATTTTCTATCTGCTTACTTTTATTTTGATTATTTTACAACATTTAAAAATTGAAGGCAGACATTGTCACACAACAGGTTAAGCCACCACTTGGAATGCCTTCATCTCATGTCAAAGTGCCTGAGTTGAGACTCAGGTATTGCGTGTGACTGGTCCTGCTTGCTGCTATTGCACCCAGGATGCAGCAGATGAAGGCCTAAGTACCTGAACCCTTGACACCCATGTGGGGACCTAGATGGATTTCTGTGCTCCTGGTTTCAGCTTACCTGACTCTTGGCTGTGTTGATCATTTGGAGTGTGAAGCAGTACATGGAAGACCAACATATCTCTATGGCTTTGCTAAATTTAACAAAAAAATTATTAATGTAAAGAGAACAGATTTCATGTATTTCATAGTTACAATTCTAAGAAGGTAATCATACTTGCCTCCCTCCATCCTTCCCTCAAACCCCTTCTTCCTTCCTTTCTTTCCCTTTAATTTTTGCAATAACATCTCTTAATTGATTTTATAATCAAAGGCTTAAGGCACCACTAAACATAATGCACAACAAGTACAACACAGAAAGACCACTCTTTCACAGAAATATAGACCAGGGTTATATTCAGTAGTCAAATCATAAGATATAAGTTTCATTCTTATACAAGTTTTGTATTCTTTATTAATGAACATAGCAGAGAAAACATATTTGTCTTTTGGAGACTGGCTTATTTCACTAAGCATAATAGTCTCCAATTGCATCCATTTTGTTGCAAAAGACAGGTTTTCAATCTTTTGTATGGGTGAGTAGTATTCCATCATGTTTGTATACTAAATTGTCTTTATTTTTTTAACTTTTATTTAATGAATATAATTTCCAAAGTATAGCTTATGGCTTAAAATGGCTTCCCCCCCATAACTTCCCTCCCACCCCCCGCTCTCTCTCCCCTTCCATTCACATCAAGATTCATTTTCAAATCTCTTTATATACAGAATATCAATTTAGTATATATTAAGTAAAGATTTCAACAGTTTGCACCCACATAGAAACACAAGTGAAAAATACTGTTTGAGTACTAGTTATAGCATTAAATCACAATGTGCAGCACATTAAGGACAAAGATCCTACATGAGAGTAAGTGTACAGTAACTCCTGTAGTTGACTTAACAAATTGACACTCTTGTTTATGGTGTCAGTAATCACCCTAGGCTCTTGTCATGAGTTGCCAAGGCTATGGAAGGCTTTTGAGTTCGCCGACTATGATCATATTTGGACGAGGTCATGGTCAAAGTAGAAGTTCTCTCCTCCCTTCAGAAAAAGGTACCTCCATCTTTGATGGCCCCGTTCTTTCCACTGGAATCTCACTCGCGGAGATCTTTCATTTAGGTCATTTTTTTTTTTTGACAGAGTGTCTTGGGTTTCCATGCCTGAAATACTCTCATGGGCTCTTCAGCCATATCCGAATGCCTTAAGGGCTGATTCTGAGGCCAGAGTGCTGTTTAGGACATCCGCTATTCTATGAGTCTGCTGTGTATCCCACTTCCCATGCTGGATCTTTCACTCCCTTTTTTATTCTATCAGTTGTATTTGCAGACACTAGTCTTGTTTATGTGATCCCTTTGACTCTTAGTCCTATCATTATAATCAATTGTGAACAGAAATTGATCACTTGGACTAGTGAGATGGCATTGGTACATGCCACCTTGATGGGATTAAATTGGAATCCCCTGGCACGTTCCTAACTCCACCATTTGGGGCAAGTCCAATTGAGCATGTCCCAGATTGTACATCTCCTCTCTCTCTTTTTCCCACTCTTATATTTATCAGGGATCACTTTTCAGTTAAGTTTCGACACTTAAGAATAATTGTGTATTAATTATAGAATTCCACCAATAGTATTAAGTAGAACAAACAGAAAAAAAATACTAAGAGGGATAGCGTATCAAGTTGTTCATCAATAGTCAGGGCAAGGGCTGATCAAGTCACCGTTTCTCACAGTGTCCATTTCACTTTAACAGGTTTCCTTTTTGGTGCTCGGTTAGTTGTCACCGATCAGGGAGAACATATGATATTTGTCCCTCTGGGACTGGCTTATTTCACTCACCATAATGTTTTCCAGATTCCTCCATTTTGTTGCAAATGACTGGGTTTCATTGTTTTGACTCCTGTATAGTATTCTGTAGAGTACATATCCCATAGTTTCTTTATCCAGTCTACTGTTCATGGGCATTTAGGTTGATTCCAGGTCTCAGCTATTGTGAATTGAGCTGCAATAAACATTAAGGTGCAGACCGCTTTTTTGTTTGCCAATTTAATTTCCTTTGGGTAAATTCCAAGGAGTGGGATGGCTGGGTTGAATGATAGGGTTATGTTCAGGTTTCTGAGGAATCTCCAGACTGACTTCCATAGTGGCTTAACCAGTTTGCATTCCCACCAACAGGGGGTTAGTGTCCCTTTTTCCCCACATCCTTCCCAGCATCTATTGATTTCTGAATGTGAGCCATTCTAACTGGGTTGAGGTGAAACCTCATTGTGGTTTTGATTTGCATTTCCCTGATTGCTAGTGATCTTGAACAGTTTTTCATGTGCCTATTGGCCATTTGGATTTTCTCTTTTGTAAAATGTCTATTGATGTCCTTGGCCCATCTCTCAAGTTGGTTGTTTGGTTTGTTGTTGTGGAGTTTCTTGATCTCATTGTAGATTCTGGTATTAATCCTTTATCTGTTGCATAGTTTGCAAATATTTTTTCCCATTCTGTTGGTTGCCTCTTCACTTTCCTGTTTCTTTTGAAGTACAGAAACTTCTCAAGTTGATGCAATCCCAAATGTTAATTTTTGCTTTGAGTGCCTGTGCTTCTGCGGTCTTTTCCAAGAAGTCTTTGCCTGTACCTATATCTTGCAGGGTTTCTCCAATGCTCTCTAATAATTTGATGGTGTCGGGTCGTAGATTTAGGTCTTTAATCCATGTTGAGTGGATTTTTGTGTAAGGTGAAAGGTAGGGGTCTTGCTTCATGCTTCTGCACGTGGAAATCCAGTTTTCCCAACACCATTTATTGAATAGACTGTCCTTGCTCCAGGGATTGGTTTTGGATCCTTGATCAAATATAAGTTGGCTGTAGACGTTTGGATTGATTTCTGGTGTTTCTATTCTTTTCCATTGGTCTATCCATCTGTTTCTGTACCAGTACCATGCTGTCTTGATAACAACTGCCCTGCAATATGCCCTGAAATCTGGTATTGTGATGCCTCTGGCTTTGTTTTTGTTGTATAAAATTGCTTGAGTTATTTGAGGTCTCCTGTATCTCCAGAAGTATTTCAGCATCATTTTTTCTAGATCTGTGAAGAATGTCTTTGGTATCTTGATTGGTATCGCATTGAATCTATGAATTGCTTTTGGGAGAATGGACATTTTGATGATGTTGATTCTTCCAATCCATGAGCATGGAAGATTTCTCCATTTTTTGGTATCCTCTTCTATTTCTTTCCTTAAGATTTTGTAAATTCTCATCGTAGAGATCTTTAACGTCCTTAGTTAAGTTTATTCCAAGGTATTTGATTTTTTTGGTAGCTATTGTGAATGGGATTGAACTTACAAATTCTTTCTCAGCCATGGCATTGCCTGTACTACATTGTCTTTATCCAGTCATCAGTTGATGCACATTTGGGTTGATTCTATATCTTACCTATTGTGAATTGAGCTGCTATAAATATGGGGGTACAAATGACTACTTTATGCTCATCTCATTTCTTTTGGGTAAATTCCCAGGAATGGAATGGCTGGGTAATATGGTAGATCTATTGGCAGATTTTTGTAAATCTTTAAAAAAAAAAAAAAAAACCCTGGAAATTCCAAGGGAAACTACCAATGATATTTCCTCTCACAGTAAAATATGTTTTTAGCTTTAATAACTATTTGTTCCCTCCAGTTCTTAACACTGAAACGTGATACTTGCATTGCTTTTGTCTACTCAGAAGGATATATCAATGGCCATTGTTCTTTTGTAATTATTTGATTCTAGCTTGAATGTCTTTCTCCCTTTTCTCTTCTTGGAACAAATTCAGTTATATATAAATAGAATCCTTAGGCTCCTTTTTATTACAAATGACTGCTAATTTTACTTTACATAGGTTTTACCATCAGTTCATGACTTTTTTTCATAATATGAACAGACATAAAAACAATTTCTCTCAAAATGGCATTTGACTTTTCATTTAAATATCAATGTTTTCCTTTTTCATATGAATATTCATTTTCTACAGCCCTTCCAATTTCTTTTCCCAAGGTCTACTTCAGTATATAAATGATAATCTTTTGTTATTCCATTTAAATCTTTTCTAATGTAATAGGTTTATGTATACTGATACATATGTACCAAGAATCCCTTGAGCTTCCTAGTTTGAGCAACAAAACAACAACCACTTCCCTGTTGATCCCTGAGCATCATAAGGAAAGAGGGCATTTTAGAATCCCAGGAAGTGCCTTTTTCTTTCCATTTTTTAGAAGTTTAAGGTGATTTATTTCAAGAAGCACTTAGGAGGAAAGAGGGCAAGAATTTAATACACATCATGGGATTCTGCACTATATGCCTCACTATATCTTAGTAAAACATATTTTGACATAATTGGTGGTGCTGGAATCCTTCCCAGAAGCATAGAAGTGCCTACAATGGGGGTAAAACTGAACTGTCAATGCTAAACCTCGACAGCCATTTCAGACTGTTAATTCCATCACATGCAAATGTCTTTCCAGACCTTAAAAGTAAAGAAAAAAGCTTCGTTCAGAGTGTTTAAGTATATCAAAAAGCACTGTTTCATGGCTACTGCCAACGTTCATACTGTTAAACACAGGGGGCCTCAAAAGAAACACAGGCTGCTTAGAAATAGAATATTCATCAAGTTATAATGGTTGATAATTATATTGCTACATTCCCCAGTTGTTTCCTAAAGAAAATGCAAGCAACATTTACATGTTGGCATCATATCACCACCAACTGGCCAAGAATGTTTACTAGGATTGCTTACTAGGAAGAAAATCATCAATTTTTAAAAAGAAAACAAACAGGAATAGACAAAAACATCCAGGATTTGATTACAGAAGCCAAACACTCCTCAAATTGCCTTTTTTATTGGCAATTGAAAGTAAATTTCAATAACCACAAGTCTGAGAAATACTGGCAGCAGAGAGTCTGTTACTTTCATTAAGTGTGTCCACTACTTGTCAATCTGTATGTTATCCTTGACAGATTTTGAAGAATTCGGTCACTAAATCTGTTCACTTCTTTATGAATCTTGCCCATATATACTATTCTACGTACTCATTTGGTGACAGCATTAACTGAAAATCTCAGTGGTTTTAATTAATTAATTAATTTATTTATTTATTATTTTATTTGAAAGCCAGAGATACAGAAAGACAGGAAAACAGAGCTCACCCATCTGCTAGTCACTCCCCAGATGCCCACAATAGCTAATGAAAACATTAGTTTAATATCCTAATATTCTTTTTAAAAATTAGTAATTTTATATTTTTGGAAAAACAGAGAAAGAGACGAAGACAGACAGATACAGATTTGCCATCTACTGGTTCACTCCCCACACATGTCTGCCATGGCTGGGGCTAGGCCAGGCCAAAACCAGGAGCTAGGAATTCAATCCTGGGCTGTGATATGCAGTGACAAGGACCCAAGTACCTGAGTCAGCACCTACTGCTTCCCAGGATGTGCATTAGCAGGAAACTGGAATCACAAACAGGGGTGAGACTCAACTCCAGGCACTGTGATATGAGATGTTGCTTCCTATGTGGTATCTTAAATGCTGTGCCAAACTCTCACTACAACCCTTTCCAGTATTTTTCAAAACACTTCTGCTTTGTGACACAGATTAAAGTCCACACACACACACACACACACACACAATGGTTAACTGTATTTCTTCTCTATTGTGTATGATTGGGGCATTCATCTCTTCTGTCTCATCTAGATAACACATGCATAGGCTATTTTGTTTGGTGATGAAAAATTCCAGCACCTACTTTCCCAGAGAAACTTCAGAAATTGGAAATCTGGCTGTAATTATTAATCAAAAGCACTTAGAGTTTACAAATAGCATAAAATATTCATAAAGATTAATTCTAATGATGTGAGGAGACTCTAATAATTATTCAGAAATTATATAACTTCAGTTGTGTTCAAAACCTCAAATTCACCTTCTGACTCATCATAGAACAACACATCATTAAACCATAGAACACATTATGTGTCTTACAGACATGTATATATGATCAAAGATGATTGCATCCTATCTTGTGGATTGGTATATGGAAACTATAGTACCTTCCACAGAGTTGATCTTTGTAGCTTTGTTTAGATGATTATGTCAGCTTTTTCACTGCAGTCTTTGCCTCATCAACAATACAATTAGTTGTCTATGGGCAAGAGAAATAAAGCTTTTGAGTGGTTACTTATTCAGCATAGATACATGACTGAAAATCATATCTGTTATTTGCATGCTTATTTGCATTTTACCTTCTATTCTCAACCTCATTCTATACTAAGGAAGCATGGCTTCTAAAAGAAATTCATACTTAGCTTTTTGTCTCAATGGTGGAACCCACTTCACTACCCTAAGGCCCTTTATTTGTAACACGACATCAATCTCCAAATTCATTTCTGACTTTCAAGTCTCCTTGCTCTCAAATTCACTCTCCACAGCCCTGCCAAATTTACCTTTTTCAAGTAGCAGTCACAACTTGTATTCCTTTATGTCCAAGTTTTTTAAAAGTTATGCTGTTTTGCTGGCACCATGGCTCACTTGGCTAATCCTCTGCCTGCGGCACCAGTACTCCTGGTCTAGTCCCGGTTGGGGCGCCAGTCCTGCCCCGGTTACTCCTCTTTCAGCCCAGCTCTCTGGTGTGGCCCAGGAAGGCAGTGGAAAATGGCCCAGGTGTTGAGGCCCTGCACCCGGGTGGGAGACCAGGAGGAAGCACCTGGCTCCTGGCTTCGGATCATCGCAGTTCCGGCTGTACCGGCCATTTGGCGGGGTGAACCAACGGAAGGAAGACCTTTCTCTCTGTCTCTCTCTCTCACTGTCTAACTCTGCCTGTCAAAAAAAAGTTATGCTGTTTTCTACTGTCAAATCTTATCTCATCAGCTAACAATTCAAGCCCCCATAATATAATACAAAACGGCTGTTCACTAGCCACCAGTATTGACCCTCAGTTCTGGCCACATAGCTCCTTTTGTCATTCTACTTCCATTCCCACAAAAGTCATGACATGCCATTATGTTTCAGTCATTTATATATTACAGCTATTTATGCTACAAAATTAGTATTATATTAAAATAAGAAGAAAAAAAAGATTTCCCACAAACCCTAACAAAGAAATATTTTGATTCATCTTGTACTGATTGAATAGTTGTTTCCCCTCAAAGTTCATATGTTGAAATCTTAATGACCAATGTGCTGATATGAAGAGTAGGGGCCTTTGGGAAGTATTTGGTCCTGATAGAACCTTGTGAATGGGATTAATGCCTTTATAAGACAAGAGTTCTCTCTAAATGAATGAATGAATGAGTAAATAAATATTTCTATCTCTGTCTCCTCTCCACCATAAAAAGATGGCCATTTGGAAAACAGGAAGAAGATTTTCAGCAGATACCCACTTCTACCAGAGCCTTGATATTGGACTACCCAGTCTCTAGAACTGTTAGAAACAGACTTCTGTTGTTTAAGCCACCCAGTCTATGGTATGCTATCATAGTAGGCCAAACAGATTACAATAGCTCGTAACAAGTATCAGGCCTTATTGAAACTGCTTTAAAAATCTCTCTGTTGCAAGCATCTATTTTGATTGGTTGGTGCTTGTGCCATACTGCTTGTTATGTACAGTGCATATCTTCCTTGGAACAGGGGTAATCAGACAAGGCTTACATATGTGCTGATTTGAGAGAAGGAGCATTGAAAAGCATTTTGGGAAGATAAAGGGATATGCCAAGAATCAAGGAGCAAGGCCCAAGAAAACATAGCCAACTGAGGAAACTGCAAGTAAGCCAGCATGCCTGGATGAAGGAGGGGCAGGGGATTAAGGCATGCTGGGTCCAGGTTATCAGACGCTTTGAATGTCATGAAAGCAAAAGAGGGACCAATTATGGAAATGGCATGTTCAGATACATATTTTAAAAACTTGACTCAAACAGCAGTGTGAGGAATAGATTTAAGAAGTTTAGGCTGCAGGCAAAAATATTTGTATGGGGGAACTCTCTTCTGACTGTCACATTCATCTATCCCAAACACTATTTGTTAACAGTATTAAGCTTTAAACCTCCGCCCTATGTGCAAGTGGGTCACATTATTTTCCCTCTTCTCCAAATAACTGCCTCTTGTCAGTCCAAGAGGAACACTATCTCTGTTCTGTGCCTTGTCACTTTACAGCCTAACACCTTTTAGGGACTTGCTACCAAAGGCAAAAATCCAAAGCCTTTTCTTTGGCTTACAAGGTTCAATAGGATCTTTTCCATGCTATGTCCATGAATTCATCTCGTATCGCTATCACCCGCACACACTGTGGTGTGGGTAAACTGACCTTATTTCCATTTTTTGAATACATGAAGAAGCTGGGACTAATTGTTTTCTTTTGCCTAGAATGTGTCAACACACTACCTTCTCTATCTGCAGCATTATTTACAGCTGGATCCTTCTTGTTCTTCAGATCTCAGCTTGAATGTCTCCTCCTGAAAAAGATTTTTCCTAATCACTAAATCTGAATTGGCCAAGACACTTGAACCACCCATATAACATTTTATACATTATACAAATTATTCTCTGCTACTTTTCTTATAATTTGTATGCTTCTTAGTTTATTCTCTATATTCTGTTAACATTAGAATATACACTATAAGAAGGTAAGAATTTTAATCACAGCTTTCAATGTTGAAAATCCAGATATAGCAACATAGTAGATGTTCAATAAATATATGTTGAAGGAACAGATAAATCAAATGGACACTATCCTGATTCATTTAGAAAGAAAATGAGATCTCTGTTTTGAGAATACATTAAATAAATCTTAAAAATTATACTTATGAGACAAATTATGGTGGATTTTTCGTATCATTACACAACTGGTAGTCGGATATGATATACACACCAAGGAAGAGACTGGTATTCTGTATATTGCAAACAACGACTGGATCCTTTGGCATTTCTCAGCTTGAGAGAAATGTAGAACATCAATCTAATAAGATAATGGTATTTCATGGGCATAAATACAGCAAACACATCTACTTACAGTTTCATGGACTTTGATCCATACTTATAAAAATTTCTTGAATGTGTGCATAATATTACTTATACAATTTTTATCACACAAACATACTATCTATAATATTTTCTGATGGATGTGTCTAAATGAGACTGTATTAAGTTTTTTCTATAAAATTAATCCCTTTACTCACTGCCCTTGGTGTTTCCTTGAGATCTTATATTTATATATAAATACCATACATCTAAACCTTGTATGCATTAATTAATTGAAGTAGTCACTTATTATTTCAGACTGAGAAAATTAACCGAAATAACAGAAGGGAAAATATAACAATAGATCTATACATTTACTGAAATGTGACTTATGACAGTCAAATATAAACTTAGAAAGTTTTAAACAATCCACAAAGGGCAATATCCAAATGATTAAGAACGTATGAAAAGGTGATAAACTGTATTATACTACTATTTTTTAAAAGATTTGATTTATTTATTTGAGAGGTAGAGTTACAGACAGTGAGAGGGAGAGGCAGAGAGAAAGGTCTTCCTTCCGTTGGTTCACTCCCCAAATAGCTGCAATGGTCAGAGCTATGCTGATCTGAAGCCAGGAGCCAGGAGCTTCCTCCCGGTCTCCCATGTGAGTGCAGGGGCCCAAGGACTTGGGCCATCTTCTACTGCTTTCCCAGGCGATAGCAGAGAGCTGGATCAGAAGTGGAGCAGCCGGGACTCGAACCGGCCCCCACATGGGATGCCAGTGCCGCAGGTGGAAGATTAACCTTCTGTGCATGGTGCAGGCCCCTATATCATACTACTATTATAAAATAAACTGATTATATGTTATTGTCAAAGTTAAAAAAAAGAATAAGAAAAGAAGAAGAAAGGAGGATGGAGGCATGGGAGGGAGGGTAGGGTGGGAAGTATCACTATGTTCCTAAATCACTATGTTCCTAAATATATGAAATACATGAAATTTGTTCACCTTATATAAATCAAAAAATTTTGAAGAAAAAAATAGATATCAAGAAAACACTAATTAAAACCAGAATGAAATACTATGATGACTGAAATTAAAATAAAAGGAAATATCATGTGTTCACCAGACTATAAAGCAACTATAATTCTCTTATATTTTTGTTGGGAATGTAATTGGTGCAACAATTTTGGAAGAATGCTTGGTAGTGTCTACTAAATATGAATATATGCCTACCCCAGGACCAAAAAATTCCACTTCAGTACTTTGTTGTATATTCTAAATAAATGTCTGCCATTTGTTTGCCAAAAGACGTGTATTAGAATGTACATAGCAGCACTATTTGTAAAAACCTCAGTTTGGAAGTTGTTCATAATAGTGAATGGATAAGTATTCTTGTATTTACAGAATGAAATACTACATAGTCTTCATAAAGAATTACAATTGTACCAGCTGTAAAATTTGTTATTGACACTGCCCATTTCTTAGAGCCATTACAGCTACAACCTAACTGTAACCACACATGTGAGGCCAGATGAGAACAGCAGAAGAACTGTCATAACACAGATTCATAAGTAATATTAATTCAGTGTGACTTAAATCTCTAAACTTTGAAGTAATTTGCTACAGAGTAATAGTGAAATGGAACACTCACAAAGGGTAGATCTAATGAAAAATAAAGCAGTTAGATAAAGGAACTGGAGAAAAAAAGTGGAGATATGTTGAATGATATAACACATCAGATAATGATGGAATACGTGTGGGTGCTATATAGGAGAAAACCCCAAGGGACCCCATATTTCATAACTTGATAGAGGAAGAGCTACTGGCAGCAGAGATTTAGAAGTAGTCCAATTGGGATAAAAGAAAAAGAAGGAAAATGAAGTATCATGGGGGAATACACTATCTTATACAAAGAGAAGAAAATAGCATCAAAAACCTCTGAGAGAGAGAGAGGAAGGCAGGGAGGGGGGAGAGAGAGGGAGGAGGCAAGGGAGGGAGGGAATCATCATTATATAGAATTGTATCTATGAAATGCATTGAATCTGCTCTCTTTGTATTAATATCATATTAACATGATAATTGATGAGAATTGTATTGTAGTAATGATCACGCATTTGCTGTGACCCTTTAAATCTAACATATTATTAATTATTCAAAAATAAATATTTTAAAAATTCTGATATATGAAAATAAACTAGACGAACATTTTAAAATCTATTGTGTTTAGTCAGACAATATAAAATAAGCATAATTTTAATGTAATATACTACTAAGTGGAGAAATATCACTCAAAATTTTTTCTTTCTATACTATATATGTATCATTGATAATTGATTTAATATATTTGTGATCATTTTCTTGGTTTTTAAAGAAGCATTTTTTAATTTGAAAAGCATTGGGAGAAAGAGAAAGAGGGAGAAAGGAGAGGGAGGAAGAGAGGAAGACAGAGAAAGAGAGAGAGAGAAAGAGATCTTCCACTTGCTGGTTCACTTTAGAAATGGCTGAAATAGCCAGGTTGGACCAGGTCAAATCCAGGAGCCAGGAGCTTCATCCTGGTCTTCCACATGGGAGTCAGGGACACAAGTACTTGGAGCATTTTCCACTGCCTTCCTAGGCACGTTATCAGGAAGCAGGATGAGAAGTGAGGTAGACAGGACAAAAATTGACACTCTGATATAGTATGTTGGAGTCACAAGTGGCATCTTAACCCACGGTGCCATAATACCAGCATAGATCATTGTGTATTTTAATAGTGTGGTCATTGTACCTTTACCAGGAATGTAATCTCTTAGTGTGTAATTGTTCCTAAAGGAAAATATATACTTAGTTCCATTGTGAATCTCTTTGAAAGAAAAATAATTTACAACTTTCCAGATTTTATTTGGTGAGAAAAAAAAAGTCCAATAATCAAGAAGGGTCATATGATACTTGCCATTGTTGTGAAGATCTTAATCTTCCAAACACACCTCTCAGAACTTTATCATGAAAATCTACATGCTATAGAAGGAACATTCCTCAACACAATAAAGGCAATATATTACACACCTACAGCCAGCATCATGTCGAATTGGGAAAACCTGAAAGAATTTTTGCAAATATCTGGAACCAGATGAGGATGCCCACTTTAACCATTGCTATTCAATATAGTCCTGGAAGTTTTAGCCAGAGCCATTAGGCAAGAAAAGGAAATCAGGGATACAAATTGGAGAGGCGAATATAAAATTATTCTTGTTTGCAAATGGCATGATCCTACATATGGGGGACTAAAAGACTCCACTAAGGACTATTGAAACTCATAAGAGAGTTTGGTAAAGCTGCAGGATATAAAACCAACACTCACATTTCTAACTCCACCATTTGGGTCAAGTCCAATTGAGCATGTTCCAAATTGTACATCTCCTCCGTCTCTTATTCCCACTCTTCTATTTAATAGGGATCACTTTTCAGTTAAGCTTTAAACACCTAAGAATGATTGTGTGTTAATTACAGAGTTCAGCCAATAGTACTAGAACAAAACAGAGAAAAAAATACTAAAGTGGATGAAGTATTACATTGTACATCAGCAGTCAGCAATGCCAGGGGATTCCAATACAATCCCATCAGGATGGCATGTACAGATGCCATCTCACTAGTCCAAGTGATCAATTTTAGTTCACAAATGATCACACTGATAGGTCTAAGAGTCAAAGGGATCACACAAACAAGACTAGTTTCTGCTAACACTAACTGATAGAATCAAAAAGGGAGAGAAGGATCCAACATGGGAAGCGGGATACACAGCAGACTCATAGAATGGCAGATGTCCTAAACAGCACACTGGCCTCAGAATCAGCCCCTAAGGCATTCGGATATGGCTGAAGAGCCCATGAGAGCATGGTAGGCATGGAAAGCCAAGACACTGCGGCAAAAAAAAAAAAAAGAAGAAGAAGAAGAAGACGACGACGACCTAAATGAAAGATCTCTGCGAGTAAGATCCCAGTGGAAAGAACCGGGCCATCAAAGAAGGAGGTACTTTTCTCTGAAGGGAGGAGAGAACTTCCACTTTGACTATGACCCTGTCGGAATAAGATCGGAGTCGGCAAACTCAAAAGGCCTCCATAGCCTTGGAAACTCATGACTAGAGCCTAGGGAGATTACTGACGCCATAAACAAGAGTGTCAAATTGTTAAGTCAACAACGGGAGTCACTGTGTACTTACTTCTCATGTGGGATCTGTCCTTAAATTAGGGTCCAATGTGAAGTAATGCTATAACTAGTACTGAAGCAGTATTCTACACTTTGTGTTTCTGTGTGGGTCCAAACTGATGAAATCTTTACTTAATATATACTAAATCAATCTTCTGTATATAAAGATAAGTGAAAATGGATCTTGATGTGAATGGAATGGGAGAGTGTCAAATTGTTAAGTCAACAACAGGAGTCACTGTGTACTTACTTCTCATGTGGGATCTGTCCTTAAATCAGGGTCCAATGAGAAGTAATGCTATAACTAGTACTGAAACAGTATTCTACACTTTGTGTTTCTGTGTGGGTCCAAACTGATGAAATCTTTACTTAATATATACTAAATCAATCTTCTGTATATAAAGATAATTGAAAATGGATCTTGATGTGAATGGAATGGGAGAGGGAATGGGAGATGGGAGGGGTGTGAGGGGGAGGGAAATTGTGGTGGGGGGAAGCCATTGTAATCCATAAACTGTACGTTGGAAATTTATTTTTTACTAAACAAAAAAATAAAAAAAAACAACACTCAAAATCAATAGCCTTTGAACATAAAAATATTTCCATGGCTGAAAAAAAAAACTTATAACATTAGCACCATTCACAAAGCTGCAAAAAAAGTTAAATACACTGGAATAAATTTAAGCAAGGGAATTTGAAAACATTAAAGAAAGTATTAGAAGAACAAAAAATAGAAAATCTTCCATGTTTGTGCATTGGAGGAATTAATAGCATCAAAATGTCCATACTACCAAAGCAATTCACAGATTTAATGTGATCTCCATCAAAATAACAAGGACGGTCTTCTCAGTTGAGGAAAAAACATTGCTAAAATTCACATGGAAGCACAGAAGATCCTGAATAGATAAATCAATCTTAAACAACAAAAATAAAGCTGGAGGCATCACAATACCAGATTTGAGGTCATACTACAGGGCAGTTATAATCAAAACAAAAATAGACATGTAGACAATGGAACAGAATAGAAACCCCAGAAATTAATGCACATATCTACAACCAACTGATCTTTGACAAACAGTCTAAATTCAATCTCTTCAAAAAATGTTGCTGGAAAATTTGGACGTACACATTTAGAACTATGAAACAAGACTCCTGCCTTACATCTTATACAAAAATCAACTCACAGTGGATCAAGGATCTACATCTACGGCCTGGTATACCATCAAATTACCAGAGGAAAACACTAGGCAAACTCCACAAGGCATGGGCATAGGCAAAAACTTCTTGGAGAAGACCCCAGAAGTACAGGAAATAAAAGCAACAATGGACAAATGGGATTACAACAAGTTAAAAAGCTTCTGCACTACAAAGGAAATAACAAAGAGGCAACTGATAGAGTGGTAGAAAATATTTGCAAACTATGCAACTGATAAAGGATTAATATCCTGGATCTGCAAATAATTCAAGAAACTCAACAGCAACAAACAAGTAATCCAGTTAAGAAATGGGAAAATTAGGGTCTGTCACTGTGGTGCAGTAGGTTAATCCTCTGCCTGCAGCACTGGCATCCCATATGGGGGCCGGTTCTAGTCCCAGCTGCTTATCTTCCAGTACAGCTCTCTGCTGTGGCCAGGAAAAGCAGCAGAAGATAGTCCAAGTCCTTGGGACCCTGCACTCATATGGGAGAACTGGAAGAAGCTCCTGGCTCCTGATTTTGGATCAGCACACCTCCAGCCATTGTGGCCATTTGGGGAGTGAACCAGCAGGTGTAAGACCTTTCTCTCTGTCTTTCCCTCTCACTGTCTGTAACTCTACCTCTCAAATAAATAAAATTTATAAAAAATAAATGGGCAAATGGCATGAATATGCATTTTTCAAGAGGTGAAATACAAATTGCCAGCAGACACATGAAAAATGATAAAGATCATTAGCCATTAGGAAAATATAAGTTAAAACAACAATGAGTTTACACCTCATCCCAGTTAGAATGAGTATCATCCAAAAATATAAAAAACTAAATGCTGGCAAGGATGTGGGGAGAAAGGTACACTAATAACTGTTGGTAGTAATGTAAATTAGTACAACTCTTTTGGAAGACAATATGGAGATTCCTCAGAGATATGAAAATAGACCTACCATATGACCTAGCCATCTCACTACAGGGAATTTACCCCCCCAAAAAAATGAAATTTGCATCCAAAAGAGTTATTTATACTCCCATGAAGCTCAATTCATTATAGCTAAGATATGGAATCAAACCAGATGTCCATCAACTGATGATTGGATAAAAGATATGGTATATATACATTATGAAATACCACTTAGCCATAAGAAGAATGAAACCTGTCTTTTGCAACAAAATGGGTATGGCTGGAAATGATTATGCTTAGTGAAATAAGCCACTCCAAAAACACATTTATAATACATTTTTCTAATATGTGATAGTTAATATAGAATATAAAAAATGTATGGGACTGAAACAGTCATCCTGTGATTTAATGTTTTTAGCCCTCATTTAAGCTCCTATATAACTGTGGTCTTTCTACTTTTTACTTGTTGAATATCATGGTTAGTGGTGCATTGAACCTGTGAGCATAGAGTAGTTTGATATTATGTTTTTGCACAAATTAAAGAAAAAAAAAGGAAGGGAGGAGGGGGATTGATAGAGGAAGAGAGGGATGGAAGAAACTGTGGTTACAGTTTTAGAATTATGTCTATGAAATACATGAAATCTGTTCTTTTTATATTAATAAAAATTAATAAAGTAACAATAGAATTTACTTTAAATGAAAAAATTTATTCTTTAAAGCTAGAATCTATTATACTTTCTTCACAAGAGGACAACAAAAACTCAATTACTTGCTTTTCAAAATGTACATTTAAATATATTGTGTACATCTCAGCAATATTTTAGGAAATGAAATTAAGTGCCACCAAGGCTGGCTGGTGGCATAGTGGGTAAAAGCCACCACCTGTGATGCCGACATCCCATATGGGTAGTGTTTTGTGCCCAGGCTGATTCACTTCAGATCCAGCTCCCTGTTAATGGCCTGTGAAAGCAGTGGAAGATGACCTAAGTTCTTGGGTCCCTGCACCCACGTGGGAGACCCAGGAGAAACTCCTGGTTTCTGGCTTAAGTCTGGCCTAGCCCCAGATGGGGCAGCCTTCTATAGAGTGAAGCAGCAGGTGGAAAATGTTTTTCTCTCTGTCTCTCCCTCTGTCGCTGTAACTCTGGCTCTCAAATAAATAAATCTTTTTTTTTAAAGAAAGTAAATGCTACCTTATAATAAAATGCCTGTTAAAAGAAATCTTAAGCATCATGGATGTGCGCCTTTGACTATTTTATAGTACTCAATCTTCTGAACATCAATTTAAGGTTATAACTGAGACTAACCTACAAATACTCTACTTCCCATAACTTTATATTTGGGCTTACTCGATGGTACATCCCTACTTACCTCCTCTTACTTCTTTGATGTTTTAATTGTCAGAAGTATTCATGAAGCCAGAAATGTATAGAACTTTCAAGTTACCTAATGACTGTATTTAGTTAGTCCCACTACTTAAGTGAGGCTATTGATGTAAAGAAACTAATTGATGTAACAGAAATATTTTTTCTCTGTATGTGCTGAGCCTTTTCAATAACACCAATTGCAGCTTGAATAGAAACACACACACACACACATTTTCACTACCTCCTCATCAACTCTATACTTGTAACCCAAATTCCCATTAGGTTCTCAGGGACAGTGAAAAGTGTATGGAAAGATTTATGGTTGAAAATGGTAAAGTTAACTTGGCATTTTATCTTTTTCTCCTCATAAATCACTGAAAAGCAAGACGAGTGAAAAAGGAAAAAAATACAAACTTCGTGTGCAATGGAAATAATAGCTTAAATTCCAAACGACAAACTAAGAGGATGTGTAGCCAAAGTATTCATTGTCAAGCTCAGTTGAGGGACTACAAAGGGACAAAATGCAGGTCTCAGTAAAACCTGTTAAACATGTGGCAAAACCCAAATTAAAGAAACAATGATCAATTGTTTGCTACAGTAAGAAAACTGGAAAATGCCTTTCTGGACACCATTATACATTAAATCTTGAGAATCTGGAGATGAGGCTGCAAATAATATGAACATGGAACTTTTAAAAGAAATTGACAACCAAAAAGTCAAGGAAAAAACCACTCTTCCTGCTCCAATTCTAGATTATTACATCTAAAAATCAAATTTATATATAATCATAAAAAACTGAGAGTGTAGCTTTTCATCTTGCTCCATCCCTCACTCAAAAAAAAAAAAAAAGTTATCCTAGGGCTAATGCAACTTCCAGAGTTTAGTAAAGATATAAGATTCCATTTTTAGCTCTGACATGTGATTTGCTTAGAAGCTGTTACTCCAGTCCTTATAAGAAAACACACTAGCCGGCGCCGCGGCTCACTAGGCTAATCCTCTGCCTTGCGGCGCCAGCACACCGGGTTCTAGTCCCGGTCAGGGCACCGATCCTGTCCCGGTTGCCCCTCTTCCAGGCCAGCTCTCTGCTGTGGCCAGGGAGTGCAGTGGAGGATGGCCCAAGTGCTTGGGCCCTGCACCCCATGGGAGACCAGGAGAAGCACCTGGCTCCTGCCATCGGATCAGCGCCTTGCGCCGGCCGCAGCGCGCCTACCGCGGCGGCCATTGGAGGGTGAACCAACGGCAAAAGGAAGACCTTTCTCTCTGTCTCTCACTGTCCACTCTACCTGTCAAAAAATAAAAAAAATAAGAAAACACACTGAGAAAAAAGTAATTTTGATAAATACTTAGAGGGTGAGTGTGGACTAGCATGGAGAATGATGAACTCCTATGGGCTACACTCTTCATAGTACATCCATACTATGATAGATTATTTTACTCTAAACACCCCATGAGGTTTTCATAGTGAAAAAAAATCAAGAAAGATTCCCTCTTGGGTATGCTAGGGAATGAGGAAAACTGTTTTGAAATACTCTCAAAGAAATATCCAGAACACAGTGCTACCAACTAGCAGAACATTATCCCACTTGGGGGTGGGTATTTTCCTAAGTCAGGACTATCTAAAATTGTTGTCACATTTTGGGGTAGAGGGGTGGAAAAGACAATAAATAATTTTGTAAGTCACAGCCAAAGGACACAAGTACCTGCAATACATATAAAATTAACTCTGTTATGTGCTGTTGGACTTGGTTAAAAGAATATATTACACTCTAGGACAAACATGGAAAAGAATTTTAAAAGAAGCTTAGCTTGTATGCTAAGAGAAAATTAAAATGAATTTTTTTTAACTTTTATTTAATGAATATAAATTTCCAGTGTACAGCTTATGGATTACAATGACTTCCCCCTCCCATAACTTCCCTCCCACCCGCAACCCTCCCCTCTCCCGCTCCCTCTCCCCTTCCATTTGCATCAAGATTCATTTTCAATTCTCTTTATATACAGAAGATCAATTTAGTATAAAGATTTCAACAGTTTGCACCCACATAGAAACACAAAGTGAAACATACTGTTTGAGTACTAGTTATAGCATTAAATCACAATGTACAGCACATTAAGGACAGAGATCCCACATGAGGAGCAAGTGCACAGTGGCTCCTGTTGTTGACCCAACAAATTGACACTCTAGTTTATGGTGCCAGTAACCATCCTAGGCTGTCGTCATGAGTTGCCAAGGCTATGGAAGCCTTCCAAGTTTGCCGACTCTGATCATATTTAGACAAGGTCATAAAAGACAGAGTGAGGATAGTAACCAATGATCCTAAGAGTGGCATTTACCAGGTTTGAACAATTATACAGCATTAAGTGGGGAAGAGGACCATCAGTACACACAGGTTGGGAGTAGAGCCATTGGTGGTAGAGTAGAGGTTATGATTACAAAGGAATGAGGCCCAAGTGCACTAGACAGGGCCTAGAACAAAGGACAGAGTCATTATTAGAGGAGCTAAGAAAGGTGCTGTCTAAGCTACAAGTAATTTTTCTGATTGAGAGGCAAATAGAACCTGATAGAAGGGGCTTGATAATAATCTGGTGGGCTTTAGGCCTTGTAAATTCAGAGGCCCAGACCTATCTATCTCTTCACATGGGGTATATCCTAAGGGAGGTGTGAACCTCCTAGGGGAAGGCACTCTGTTGACTTTCATTACTTGGCTGGCCTGGGAGGAGAGCTGGCCAGGTAAAGGCAGGTGGCATCTCTAACAAGAAATTGACAGTTCTGCCTGCAATGTTGCTGACCCTACTTGACCATCCCCTCAGCTGCAGTGGTCACTTTGGAAGTTGGGCTGAGTGAAGGGCTTTTCAGCTTAGAGCCAATAAGATCTGTGGCTCTGACCTGGGCATCCTTCGACTCCAGGGCAGGTCCACTTCCAGTGATCCAACTCTTGGCAGAGCAAAAGATGTCTTACACACAGAAACACAGAAACATGGTCACCAATATGAAAGAAGGTAAAGGAAGGAAACCTCACAGCAAAAGATCACAGGAAGCTCAATTTCTCTTTGACATAGAATTAAACTCTGATGCTCTGTTAAAGCAATGTGTTAAAGTAATCTATTATGTTCTCTTGATGTCTGTTAAATTCTAATTGTTCAAAAACAGCTGAACTTTTATTAAGAGCTATGGGTTATTTAAATATGTGCTTTTTTCAAAAATTTGAATAATCACCTTGTAACAATGATCAAATTTGGTCTATGTTATGTCATGATTTTAAGAAATCTTATTTCAACCAGATATTTTGGATTTTGAGCCTTCTTGGCATTCTTGACAGGCATTCAAAAAATCAAAGTTTCAAACAATCTGGTCTCTAAAATTTCCAGTAAATCCTGGACTTTGGTTTTTCCAGTTTGGGCCCAACTGAAAAAATCGAAGGACCTATGTCTCTCATCTTATAGAGACACCAACTAATCAGGCTATTTGGAGTATATTAGAAGGACTGTCAAGATGTGATGTGGTACCAGACTTTAAGTTTCTATAATGGAAAATGCTATTAATACAAACGTTTGAGAATTAAAAAGTCTAATGATCTTGTGTTACTAGACATGATAGTTATCTTAATGAGAAAGCCCCAGAGGCCTAAAGGGTTAAATACTTGTAAAATCCTACAGGTGCTTTCAAAAATACTGTGAAGTAAGCAAGTGCCTCTTGTTGGTTGATGAGTTTATAATTTTAAACATGGCGACTTAAAGTCTTTTGTCATCCACAGTTATATATGATGTGCTGCTCATAAAACTAAAGCGTTGTTGGTTCTGTGTTTAGCTGTCCTCCTATAGGTTCCTATGGACTTTTTCCAGCCACTTTTATTGTATTCAGTACTTTGGGATGGCTCTGTAAAGAGATGAAGCCAATAATGTATTAACAGTACCAACTGAGAGAAAGTATGGTTAACTGAGGTTACTAAAAACAAAAAGCAATTCAAATCAATTGGCAATCTACAAAAAGAGTTAAAGATTTTAAAAGCTATTATTAAAATTGCTATATTGGTCTATTATGCTATATTATATGTGTGTACATATTGTATGTCCACATGGGGAAATTTTATTAAGAGTTTTATTTTAAATGGCTTATAGATAAGATTGTTCATAAATTTAAGCTGCTAAAATCAATCAAAAATACATTTTAATTTGTGGGACCTGAATCTGTGTATCATATGTTTTAGACTTGTTGGTAGAAAGAAACTAAAAACATTTTATATGGTTGTGCTTAAGTTTACTGGCTAAACAAACTACACCATGTTAGATAAAATGAATTTTTTTACAAAATGCTTCATTGTGTTTCTGTGTGGGTGCAAACTGATGAAATCTTTATTTAGTATATACTAAATTGATCTTCTGTACACAAAGATAATTGAAAATGAATCTTCATGTGAATGGGAGGGAAAGGGAGTAGGAGATGGGAGGGTTGCGGTGGAAGGGAAGCTATAGGGGGAAAAAGCCACTGTAATCCAAAATCTGTGCCTTGGAAATTTATATTTATTAAATAAAAGTTAAAAAAAACTATACAAGGACAAAAATTGGGAAAAAAAATAAATTAAGTGGAAGGCATAGAAACTTGTTACAAATATCATAGATATTAATTTAATTATGTTAATGTTTACCTTAAATGTGAGTCACATAAAAACACCAATTAAAAGACAGACGTTATCAGAACAAATATAAAACATGAGGCACCTACATGTTGTCTGTAAGAACCCAACTTTAAATATGAAGACACAGATGGGTTGAAATAAATGAATAAATATAAGCCATGTTAATACTAATTAGGAGAAATCCTAAATAGTTACATTAATTTTATTCAAAGCACACAGGGGAATAAGGAAAATCATCAATGATGAAAATGAGCCACTTCATAATGAGAAAAAGGTAAATTATCTAAAAGTTAGAAGAAATCCTAAAAGTACACAAACCTAAAAAAAGTATCATGTAGTTGAGGCAAAAAATACTGACATAAATGCAAGAAGAAATAAATGAATTCAACTATTACAACTGGGTGCAAATTTCAACAACCTCTGTCAGTAAATGACAGATCAAACAGAAAGAAAATCAGTAGTTGACCTCAACAGTAATATTAATACATTTGATGTAATACATGTGGATATACTCCAGGCAACAACAGCAAAATGCAAATTCTTCTCAAGTTACATGGAATATTCACAAAGGTAGACTACATTATTGGCTGTAAAGTATACCTTAACAAATTTCTAAAAATAGAAAACATAGAATTATGTTATCTGGCTACAAAGGAACTAGACTAGAAATCAGTACTATAAAGACAGCTGAACAATCCTCAAGTATCTGGATAAAATAATACATTTCTAAACACAGAGGTCAAGAAAGAAGATTTAATAACAAATTTAAAATACTTAAAGAAAAAAATAAATATATAAAAATCTGAGAGATTATATAAAAGTGGTTCTTAGAGTGAAATCTATAACACTAAATTGATATGTTAGAGAACTCAACAAGAATAACTTATGACTAAAGCAAGCAGGACAAAATAAGAAAAATATGAACAGAAGTCAGCGAAACTGAAACAAGAAAGTAAAATCAAAACCTGGTTCTTTGAAAAGAATAAAATTAGTGAACATATATTAAAACATTTTTTAAAAAAGAGAGAAAAGACACAAAATAATAATTTCATAAATGAAATAGAAGTCAACAGTACTGATCACACAGGCATTAAAAGAATAATAAAGAAATTTTATGAATAATAAATGCTCATACATTTGATAACTTAAATGAAATAGATGAAGTTTTTGAAAAATAGAAGCAACTCTGCCCCCTGCCATACACTCAGCACTACCTGAGAACCAACATTCTTCCAAACACAGGTTTGAATCCATGGCCAGTGTGTTTGGAGGTATAAATACCCCCAGGGTTTACACCAAGATGTGTGCTTTAACCTACTTCTAAAGCTTCCCAGTGAGAATAAATTTTAGTTGCCCACTGTGGTAAATGGTTTGAAAAGGCACTTTTTCTTAACCGCCATCCTTCCCCTGTATCACTCAGCACACTCAGCCTGTGTTCCTGAACTTCCCTCATAGACTATGTGCATTCAAAAGAGCTGATAACAAAGTTGGAAGATGCAATCTACCCAAATTATTCACTATAAGTCTAGAGTAAAAACAATAACATTATCACTGACAAAGAATCAAATAGACTTCAGTGAAGAAAGACAGTCTTTTCAACAATGTTGTAAAACCTGGATGTCCACATGCAAAAATATCAATTTAGACCTACATCTTATAACTTTTACAAATATTAACTCAAAAATATTGCATTTATAAATACAAAAATCAAAAATTTTAGAAGAAAACAGAAAATACATGTAATATTGGATTTACCGATTATCTTTTTTTGTTGTTTTTTTTTTTAACTTTTATTTAATGAATATAAATTTCCAGTGTACAGCTTATGGATTACAATGGCTTCCCCCTCCCATAACTTCCCTCCCATCCGCAACCCTCCCCTCTCCCGCTCCCTCTCCCCTTCCATTTGCATCAAGATTCATTTTCAATTCTCTTTATATACAGAAAATCAATTTAGTATAAAGATTTCAACAGTTTGCACCCACATAGAAACACAAAGTGAAACATACTGTTTGAGTACTAGTTATAGCATTAAATCACAATGTACAGCACATTAAGGACAGAGATCCCACATGAGGAGCAAGTGCACAGTGGCTCCTGTTGTTGACCCAACAAATTGACACTCTAGTTTATGGCGCCAGTAACCATCCTAGGCTGTCGACGTGAGTTGCCAAGGCTATGGAAGCCTTCCAAGTTTGCCGACTCTGATCATATTTAGACAAGGTCATAAAAGACAGAGTGAGGATAGTAACCAATGATCCTAAGAGTGGCATTTACCAGGTTTGAACAATTATACAGCATTAAGTGGGGAAGAGGACCATCAGTACACACAGGTTGGGAGTAGAGCCATTGGAGGTAGAGCAGAGGTTATGATTACAAAGGAATGAGGCCCAAGTGCACTAGACAGGGCCTAGAACAAAGGACAGAGTCATTATTAGAGGAGCTAAGAAAGGTGCTGTCTAAGCTACAATTAAGTTTTCTGATTGAGAGGCAAATAGAACCTGATAGAAGGGGCTTGATAATAATCTGGTGGGCTTTAGGCCTTGTAAATTCAGAGGCCCAGACCTATCTATCTCTTCCCATGGGGTATATCCTAAGAGAGGTGTGAACCTCCTAGGGGAAGGCACTCTGTTGACTTTCATTACTTGGCTGGCCTGGGAGGAGAGCTGGCCAGGTAAAGGCAGTGGGCATCTCTAACAAGAAATTTACAGTTCTGCCTGCAATGTTGCTGACCCTACTTGACCATCCCCTCAGCTGCAGTGGTCACTTTGGAAGTTGGGCTGAGTGAAGGGCTTTTCAGCTTAGAGCCAATAAGGTCTGTGGCTCTGACCTGGGCATCCTTCGACTCCAGGGCAGGTCCATTTCCAGTGATCCAACTCTTGGCAGAGCTGCCAGGGCTCTTCACAAGCTGACTTCTGCTGAAGCCCAGGCTTACCACATTGAAAGCCACTGCAGTGGACTGGCCTGTTGGGTCTCTCTGAGGGCAGATCACTGTACAGATCAGCCATTAATAGGCCTGCCACCCATTGCTTCTGATGCCTAGCTTTCTTTTCCTCCTGGTTTGTGTTCAAGCAGACCAGAGGATGCAAGTCAAGGGAGTGCCCGTGTCCCATCTCTAATCTTCGGTGGCCTGAACTACAAGTCTATAGTCACAGGCATGTTCTGTAGTAGTTTTTCTAAGGTAGACAATGCCCATGAGGAAAATTATATTCTCACTTTAAAACTTTCTTTCCCTTTGGTCTGAAAGGGAGGTTTTTTCTACTTACTGTTTACTTCGCTGATGGCAAAGTGAATCTAGCTATGAGATTATTATTTAAGTTCTTATTTTGGCTATGCTATTGCAGAAAAATGTTAGCCATCTCTTTTATAAGGTCTAAAGATTAAATTGTGCATCCTACAGATTCCTTCATAATAGAATTAGTTTCCTACCTTGAAGAGAATAGAGAAATGAAAGAACAAGTTGGGCTTAGAATAGAGAAATGAGGGAGCAAGTCCTAGATCGCTTGCTGACAATAGCAATATCACATGAATACTTAGCAAACCATTTCAACCATTAGATAACAACTTATGAAAACATTTATCAGAAGGTCCAATGCCTTCTATAAATTTTAAGAATCATGTATTTGAAAACACCTCTTAAATATCTAACATGGTGTAGTTTGTTTAGCCAGTAAACTTAAGCACAACCATCTAAAACGTTTTTAGTTTCTTTCTACCAACAAGTCTAAAACATATGATACACAGATTCAGGTCCCACAAATTAAAATGTATCTTTGATTGATTTTAGCAGCTTAAATTTATGGACAATCTTATCTATAAGCCATTTAAAATAAAACTCTTAATAAAATTTCCCCATGTGGACATACAATATGTACACACATATAATATAGCATAATAGACCAATATAGCAATTTTAATAATAGCTTTTAAAATCTTTAACTCTTTTTGTAGATTGCCAATTGATTTGAATTGCTTTTTCTTTTTAGTAACCTCAGTTAACCATACTTTCTCTCAGTTGGTACTGTTAATACATTATTGGCTTCATCTGTTTACAGAGCCATCCCAAAGTACTGAATACAATAAAAGTGGCTGGAAAAAGTCTATAGGAACCTATAGGAGGACAGCTAAACACAGAACCAACAACGCTTTAGTTTTATGAGCAGCACATCATATATAACTGTGGATGACAAAAGACTTTAAGTCGCCATGTTTAAAATTATAAACTCATCAACCAACAAGAGGCACTTGCTTACTTCACAGTATTTTTGAAAGCACCTGTAGGATTTTACAAGTATTTAACCCTTTAGGCCTCTGGGGCTTTCTCATTAAGATAACTATCATGTCTAGTAACACAAGATCATTAGACTTTTTAATTCTCAAACGTTTGTATTAATAGCATTTTCCATTATAGAAACTTAAAGTCTGGTACCACATCACATCTTGACAGTCCTTCTAATATACTCCAAATAGCCTGATTAGTTGGTGTCTCTATAAGATGAGAGACATAGGTCCTTCGATTTTTTCAGTTGGGCCCAAACTGGAAAAACCAAAGTCCAGGATTTACTGGAAATTTTAGAGACCAGATTGTTTGAAACTTTGATTTTTTGAATGCCTGTCAAGAATGCCAAGAAGGCTCAAAATCCAAAATATCTGGTTGAAATAAGATTTCTTAAAATCATGACATAACATAGACCAAATTTGATCATTGTTACAAGGTGATTATTCAAATTTTTGAAAGAAGCACATATTTAAATAACCCATAGCTCTTAATAAAAATTCAGCTGTTTTTGAACAATTAGAATTTAACAGACATCAAGAGAACATAATAGATTACTTTAACACATTGCTTTAACAGAGCATCAGAGTTTAATTCTATGTCAAAGAGAAATTGAGCTTCCAGTGATCTTTTGCTGTGAGGTTTCCTTCCTTTACCTTCTTTCATATTGGTGACCATGTTTCGGTGTTTCTGTGTGTAACACATCTTTAAGCATCTTTTGCAGGGCAGGATGAGTGGCAACAAATTCTTTCAGTTTCTGCTTGCTATGAAAAGTCTTAATTTCACCTTCATTCACAAATGAGAGCTTTGCAGGATATAGTATTCTGGGCTGGCAGTTTTTCTCTCTTAGTACCTGGGCTATGTCTCGCCATTCCCTTCTTGCTTGTATGGTTTCTGATGAGAAGTCTGCTGTGAGTCTCATTGGAGATCCTCTAAGAGTATTCTGGTGTTTCTCTCTTGCACATTTTAGGATCTTTTCTTTATGTTTCACTGTGGTGAGTTTGATTACAATGTGTCGTGGTGAGGATCTCTTTTGTTCATGTTTATTAGGGGTTCTATAAGCTTCCTGTATTAAGATGCCTCTGTCCTTCTCCAAACCTGGGAAATTTTCTGCTAGTATCTCACTGAAAATGCCTTCTAATCCTTTCTCCCTCTCCATGCCTTCAGGAACTCCTAGAATCCGAATGTTGTGTTTTTTAATAGTATCCTGTAGATTCCCGACAATATTTTTTAGATTTCTAATTTCTTCTTCTTTTCTTTGGTTTGCCTGTTTCCTTTCCTGTTCTCTGTCTTCTAAGTCTGATATTCTCTCTTCTGCTTCACCCATTCTGTTTTTAAGGCTCTCTAATGTGTTTGTCATTTGATCTATTGTATTCTTCATTTCATTATGATTTCTCATCACTATCACAGTTTCTTGTTCCACTAGTTGTTTCATTTCATTTTGATTCCTCCTTAATATTTCATTTTCATGAGAGAGATTTTCTATCTTGTCCATTAAGGATTTCTGTAGTTCAAGAATTTGTTTTTGAGAACTTCTTAATGTTCTTATCAATTTTTTGAGATCCGCTTCTTGCATTTCTTCTATCTCATCATCTTCATAAATTGCATTGGGGTGTCTTTTTCATTTGGGGGCGTCATAGTGTCTTCCTTGTTCTTGTTACCTCAGTTTTTGCGTTTGTTGTTTGGCATGTTGGAGATATTTGGTTTCTTCACTGTGGTGTTTTTTCTTGTTACACTATGGCTCTATATTAAGTGGACTGTCTGCTTTCGGTGGAGCCTTAGAGGCTTGAGATGAGTGTGAACTGAGAGCTGTGTTTGGTTCCTCAGGGTTGAGGGTGTGTCAAAGATGACACTCCCAGGTTAGGTGTGGTAAATCTCTCTTTCTTTCTTTCTTTTTTTGATTCAAAAGGGAAGTAATTCCGCACAGCTGAACGTAATTGGAGGTAGTTAGCAGGCAAATGATATACCCACAGGAGCCAGAGATCGGAAGCTCTTTCCCAAGGACCACACAAGGAATCTGTGCTGCCCTCAGTGTGGGCTCCAATTCTCCTGCAGTCTCTCACTGGGTTGCCAAGTTAGATGCTAATCTCCTGTTATTTCACCCCTCCCCCCAGAATCAGGTTTTTCTGCTAGGCTCAGGGCCAGTACAGACCTGAGGTCGCCCTGCTTATGACGTATGTCCAAAATGGCGCCTGCTCTTTGTCTTGCTCGCCTTTGAGGGGTGAGCGGAAAGAGAGAAACTCGTGTCCGTATCGGTCACTTTTTTTTTTCCTCTCTCTCTTCTAGTTAGCCTGGTGAACTTTTCCCTATGGAGTTTCAAGCCTCGTTCCCTCTAGTCTCCTCTTTCAGCTTGCCCGCTGGTGTCTTGGGCTATTGATGTTTGGCTCACCTCGCGTTCCAGCGCTGGTGCGTTGAGTCTGCCGCTGGTGTCCCGAACTTGGGCTCCCACGCTCTCCACGCAGGTCCACTGTGAATCACTAGTTCCGGAAGAGTTTCCTCTGCTGTTTCTTCCCCTACTCTTCCTTGACCCTGCAGTATCTCCACTTTTATTAAAGTGTCTCTCCCCCGGACTAATAGTGTGCTACCTTCCTATTCCGCCATCTTGCTGCTCTCCTGTATTTACCGATTATCTTTTATATACAACATACAAAATGGTATTCTCTCCAAGAAAAAAACATGCTTGATTTTATTAAACATTAATTTTTTTGTTCTGCAAATGATACTGTCACAAGAAAGAAAATGCAAGTCACAGACTTGGAGCAAATATTTAAAAAACACATATCTGATAAAGAACTTGTTTCCAAAGACACAGTGCATTGTTAAAAATTGTAATTAAGCAAACAGTCCAATTTTAAAAATAGAAAAGCTTTAAACATATATCTTACTAGAAGCGAATTGCAGATGTAAAATAAGTGGTGAAAAGTTGCTCAGCAAAATTCATCATTAGGGATTCTGAATGAAAACAATTAGATACCATAGCACATCTACTAGAATTGCTAAAATTTGACAAATCCCATTTCTGACAAGGACATGGACCTCTCATTTGTTGCTGCTGGGAATACAAAATGGTACATCCACTTTAGGAAATAGTTGGACAGTTTCTTAAAAATCTAAACATAGTATATCCATCTAATCTATCCATCACACTTCTAGGTATTAAATCACCTGATCTCCAAAAATTAAGTCCACTTAAAACCTAAATGGAAGTATTTCTAATAGATTTATTCATAATCTTCAAAACAAAAGCAACCAAGTTGCTTTTCAATCACTAAATGCATAAATAAATTATAGTACATCCAAACAATGGATTGTCATTCAGGATTAAAAAGGAATGAGCTACCAAGTTACAAGAAAAGGATCGAATCTTAAATAGATATTGCTAAATAAAAGAAGCCAGTTGGAAAAAGCTAATGGTATAAGACTGAAAGATTGTATAGCTGACATATGAAAAGTCTACATATGCAATCAAATGACATTTGGGAACAGGCAAATCTAGAGACAGTAAACAAATCTGTGTTTGTCAGAGGTTTGCGGAGGAGAAAGATGTATTGAGAACCGTGGCTATACTGGGGTTCAAGTTTAGAGTACCTAGCAACCCTGCTGTAATGGGAAATAAAGGGGAGCTGGGTGTGAGTATTTACAGTGTGCCTTTCAGTAGATATTGCTTATAATTGTTGAGCAACCTAATGCCTACTGGTCCTACCTATTATCAAGGGGTCTCACATGAATCTTGTTTATTGTGGCAGTAACACTTGTGGCTCTTCTATCACCCATATCCAGAATACATCATTGTGGCACTGAGGACCGTGTGTTCCCCCAGGTGTTCCAGAGGGAAATCCAGCCTACGGCATCCCATAGTTCTTCAGATGAAAGGCAAAAAATCAAACAGTGCAAAGCTGTTTACTTTCAGAATATGGGCACGGAGAGTATGAGTGAAGAGGACCATCCTCCATTCCTTAGTCTCTATATCTTGTAAGGTAAGAATGAAAAATCAGATCAAGAGGGACAGAGAATTAGCACTATGCTCATATATAAGGGAATAGGATTTGGGTCATTGTAGGTATATGGGCAAATGTCTGAATATCCTTTTTAAAGGAGGTGGAAAAAAGTAAGGAGCCCAGTCTATTATGCTAGACAGATCCCTCAAAATCTTAACTCTGGCCACCAGTTTGAGCAATTTGTTTGTAGTGTAGAAATGGAAACTGTGTCAAGGGTGACTGCATCCTGCTTCTGGTATGAGAAAGTTAAACTTGTATTTAAAATTGTAAGAATTCACTAGAGGGGGAGGTCAAATAGGTGAAGCATCAGGGGATTTTTCAGGGTGGTGAAACTATTCTATATGGTATTAATACATGACAGCATGCCATTTGTCAAATCCATAGAACTTGACACCACAAAGAACAAACTTTAATAGATGTGAATTAAAGGAAATAAAACATATATAAAATCCACTCTGAAGATAAATATGATAGAGGAGATGGAAAATGGGATCAAATATCTTGCCATGAATTGTGAAAAGAAACATTAAATAAAGAAACCACCTCCCTAAGTTAAGAGCACATACAGATATAAAAGAGCATAGGAAACATAAGGATGTAAAATGTGAGCTCATGAAAGAAGTGAGGAAAATGATAAAACCATATATATCAGACACATTTCACATCCTTTCACCTTACTTATTTCTTGTTCCAGCCCTTACTATAATAACCATCTCTGCTTAGACTCTGACCACAGCAACTGCAAAAATGACATGACCAGCACCTTGCTGCATTACTTTATCTTCTGCTACAACACATGCAATACTAAGAAGTGTAAAGGAGTTGACAGTCTTTAGGGTTATACTTTGAATAATATGAGACAGGAATGAATGGATAAATTCTGCCTCCACCTTTCTTTTCTAGAAAGACTGCATTGCTATACATCTTACATGGATTTTTAGAAGAAGATCTTGGAATATAGAGAAATCTCCCACCGTCTGTGATAGGCAGCTTGACAAATGATTTCTGTATTGTCTCTTCTCCTCTCCCGCCTTTATTATTTCATCTCTCATTCCTTCTGTCTGGAATTGAACTGCTAAATAGTGGAGTAACACATAAGTCTTTGGCAATACCCTCTAATTTCTGGATAAGCCCGTCTAAGATCATGGATATTTTAGATGCCTCTAGGAAGTAGGTCTGAGCAGAGGATTTAAAGTTTCATTATTCTCCAGTCAGACAGCAATATAAAATCCACTGCTGAGGGGCTGGTGCTGTGGTGCAGTAGGCTAAGGCTCCAACTGCGGCACTTGCATCCTACATCAGAGCCTGCTTGAGTCCCGGCTGCTCCTCTTCCGATCCAGCCCTCAGCTCTGGCTGAGAATGTAGTAGAAGATGGCCCAAGTGCTTGGGCCCCTGCACTCCCGTTGGAAACCTGGAAGAAGCTCCTGGCTCCTGGGTTTGGATAGGCCCATCTCCAGCTGTTTCAGCCATTTGGGGACTGAACCCTGGATGGAAGACCTTTCTTTCTGTCTCTTACCCTCTCTGACTGTAACTCTACCTCTAAAATAAATAAAAAAAAAAACAACTTTTTAAAAATTGCTTGATGATATTACATGGACAGGAGATGATACATGTCATGCTGTATCCTAACAATTTTTCACCTTTTCACCTGTGGCTAATTAAGATGTGGTACTATTGGACGATAAGTTGTTTAGAATGACAGTACCAGTGGGAAGAGAAATGACTTCAAAGGGAAATGAGTGGTTAAAAGAATTGTGAAGTGAACTTGCTTGTAACAACAGCATTAGAAGCATTCCAAAACAAAATTATAATCTCAAGATAGTCAACTGCCAATTGAAGTCATGCTGTGAAATTCAGATGGCATTTATGGAAGATGTAAAAGAAACTTTCATCCTCTACAGCTATAGAAGAGACTGTGTTAAATATTTTGTTCATGATTTACTTATAAGAGTGTGAGCATTGCAAGGAAGAGCATAAGTACAACATCTCCAGGTCTTCCACAGCAAAATCATGATCCTTACTGTAAAAGTGTTAAGCTAAGATGTAAAACTTCAAATATGACCATGAAAATTGGTCAGCTCTTATGGACTACCTGGATGCAATTACCCAGAATCTATCACCAGGATACACGTTTTTCATATGTTAGGTTTTCTTTTGAGCTTTGCTATTTCCCTTTGTTTTTAAAAATTTTTCTACTAATTTAATTGTCAGCAAGGTTTTTTTACAATTTGATATGATATATATTTCATCTTTGCATCACTTACAACATAGGTGGTATAAAATATGTAAAGACATTTAGAGAGGTTTAATTTGCTTTGTGCATCTTTTCTGCAAATATGACTCCATGACAGACATTATCACAATATTAGCTGTGCATAGTCATTGAGCATGCATGTAATAATGCAGAAATTTTCTCAGTAAATGAAGAGATTTTCTATCTGCACATTTCCATTAGTGAGAGATAACATTTCTCAAGATCTTGGTTCTTTTGGTGACTGCAAATTGAGTGCTGACCCGCCACCACTTTTGGTACATCTTATCAAAAGACTTAGATTGTCCATCATGATGTTTCAGTTCACAACTGAAACTTATAAAGCTGGGTATACACAATGGCAACTACAGTTATGTGGTTATGTTTTAACGTCAGATTTATTTGCTTACAAATACTGTTTTTCTCATAACTGTTAAGCACATGAGACTGTCATTAGTATACCTGAGGGTTTATGCTTGTAAAAATATATATGTTATGACTGCTATCTTGTAGTGTGAAATGACCTGATGAAGTATTCTGTCATGTTTTATGTGTCTCAAATAAATCCCCCTTTAAAATATAAGTAAATGCTTTTAAAAGAAATTTTTATTTTTTCCAGAATTATATTTATGGGATTTTGATCTTATGCAATTTCCAACATTCAGGATTATGGACTTTGGGATCATGTCTTTCAGAAGTATGGTCCCAGCTCCTATGAAGCACTCTGGGCACTCAATAATTATTACTTGGCAATAAGTATTTTGTTAGTCATACTTGAAAACAGTCAAAATAGTCTTTGGGGTAGCTTCTTGAATCTTGGGCATGATGATGATCAGCAATAAATGACTGAAGGGGCCAAAAATTCCTTAGCATAGTATGAGTGAAGTGATCCCAAATCCTAATAACATAGAAGGGTTAGAAGAGATGTACTATGTGAAAATTGAGACCCCCCTCTACCAGATTAAGTCCTTAAGAAGTCGAAGAGCACATGTATGTATTAAGACAATGAGAAAAGCACTGAGTCAAGGGATGTTGACATCTTTGAAACTAGCAGTATTGAACAGTCTTCTAAGGCCATAACTGACAGTAGGAGATGCAGCCCTGGAACTGAACTTTGTAGCTTCAATGGAAATTATAGGATCCTACAATGGTAGAGGCCAAGTGTTTCTAGAATTGTGGTGGACATAATAAGCATAAAATGGGCAGTAAGACTTCCGTGGCAATCATGGTGACTTGAGCCCCACTGATTTTTTACAATGGCTAAGGTATATTGTGTTTTGAAGGGCAAGGGAGAAGGGTAACTGATTAGTGTGAATCAATTTTAAGGGAGGGAGGAAGAGAGGGAAAGAGGGATGAAGGGAGGGAGGGAGAGAAGGAGGAGAGAAATGGAGGGTAGGATAGGGAAGGGAAGGGAAGGGCAGGACATGTCTGAAATTCACTATCATTGAAAGTCACAATCTCTTACTCAGTTTCCAGAAACCAGTCAGGTCACAAATTCAGAGTGCATTTTTTGAGAAGGAAGTCGATCCTGCAACATCACAACAAGTACATATAGCAAACATGATCTTGTTCTTTCTCCAAAATACCTTCATCTATTTTAAGAGAATCTCTACACTGGTGAAAGGAACATATCCAGACTTTTCCAAGCACTATAAGCTATAGGATCTTAAGTAGCAGATACCAGAAAACTTGGAAAACAATCATGAAGGGGGGCTTAAGGAAGAAGGAGATAAATTATTTTTGCCCAAATTCATCCCACAGAGTGTCCAAAGAATTAATAAACCTACTCTGGGTATATGTATATGCAAATGTATAATAGAAATATGTGTGTACCTAGATATGTATGTATGTATGTACTTATCTATGCATTTGATACAATGGACATTATGTTATTAAGGGTCAGGTGGACAACATGGGTAGTCTTCCCATTCTACCCCAGCAAAGATTATAAATAAGAAGCAGTTCTGGCTCCTGGAAGGAACTTCAGAGTTTACTGACACTATTAAAGACTTGAGGGATGCAGCAGAAATGGTAGTTACTATCATGTCTCCATTGAATTTGCTTGTCTGATTCTGACAAAAAACAGATGGATCATGAAAGATGACAGTGGAAAATCATAAACATAAGCAGAGAATAGCTCCAACTGAAGGATAGTAACTTTTACTGGAGCGGATCCACACAGCCTCTGGCACTTGTTATCAACTGGTCAATGATAGATATCTTCCTCTTGATCCCTGTAAGTAAGAAGGATAAAAACATTTTGCTTTCCCATGTCAGGAACAGAATTATACATTAATTGTTTGTCCCAAGGCTATATTAAATTTTCTGCTTTCTGTCATGTATACTACATAGGAACCCCTATTACCTTGACATTCTGCAGAACCATCTTACTTGTCCACTATACTGATGATATACTGATTGCCTGTAGTGAGCATTAAGTGGAAAATAATCTAGATGCCCTGGTACAATAAATGCTTGCCATAAAGTGGGAGATAAAACTGATAAAATTCAGGAAGTACCAGAGACCTTCAAACTAAATGAAGTCTTTATGGATTATATGGTTTAGGGGCTACTAAAATAACCCTTCCAAAAAAAGACATGTTTTACCCTGAACTTCTATAACTAAGGAAGTGGCACAGATGTTGCTAAACATATTTAGAATTTGGGAGGGTATATACTACATTTAGTAATAGTGTTCTAATCATTTATATGGTGACTTTAGAGTATATAAGTTTTAAATTTTAAGAGAATGAGAGTGCACTACAATAAACCAAACATGACCAGATCCACTAGTGCTGACCTTGGTAAGTTTCTGCCAAGCCAGAGGAATTGCAGAGCAGAACCACAGAGTTCTGGATTATATATTGTACACCAGAAAACCATTCTCAATGAAAAAAGGTAATTTTTGGTATGCTACTGAGCTCTGGAAGGGATATTGAAAGTCTGACAGTCCATATATCTATATTGTACCAACGTTTTCTTCTCAATACACACCTGTGTCTTAAGGAGATTACCAAATAACAAAAGAGGAAGAACATTCAGCTTGTTTTGAAGATAGAATGACGCTAGCTGAAAACAAACTATTGTGTTTACAGCCCAACTCAGAGTGATTCTAAAAGACAGTGAAGAGATAAAGACATTCCAGCAGTGAGCAGAGCTATGTGCAGCTTATTTCATCATCCACTTGCTATGAGAGTGAAAGCAATGCTATATATATAGAGAGAGAATACATGAACTCCTTTGGCAGATGATAATTGGCTATTTTTTTTGCTAGAGGTTTGGGAGAATACATGTGGACAATAGCAATGGTCCCCCTCTCACCAAGGCTTAGCTACTCAACTGTCTTTGCTGAATGTCCAGTCTGTTAGCAAGATAGACTGATGTTTAATGCCTGATGTGGAAGTGTTCATTGCTGATACTGGTCAGACATTTTGAGGCACATCAACTAGGTTAACTACATTGAACCTCTTCTAAGTAAGAAGGGGGAACAACTAGTCCTTCTTAGAGTCAATGAGTATTTGGGGTATTGGTTTGTCTTCCCACTCTGTAGCACCTTTTCTAGCATTTCCATCTGAGGGCATTCAGAATTTCTAGAATTTAGATATGTTATTTCACACTATATTATTTCAGACCATTTGTATTAGTTTTCTTTTGCTGCCACAAAATTACTATACATTTAGTGACTTAATCAATTAAAATTTATTAACACAGAGCTTGGTAACCTACAAGGGAAACATGGGTGTGACTGGGCTAAAATCAAAGTGTTGGTAGGGCTTCATTCCTTTCTGTAATGTCTTGGGGAAAATCTGCTTCATGACCTTTTTAAGCTTCCAGAAGCTATCCACATACCTTGGCTTGTGGCCCCCTTCTTCTACATTCAATGTCATCAATCCTGTATCTCTATTATTCTATGGTCACCTTTATTTCTCTGACAGCAACAAGAAAGAGTCTTCATTTTTAAGGATTCATATGACTAGATTGCATCTATCCAGATAATCACTGTATCTCAAGATCCTTAAGTTAACCATATTTCCAAAAATATACTTAATTCACATAATTTAACATATTCATAGGTTTTAGGAAATTGTAGATGGTTTCTTTGGGGAATCGTTATACTCTATATCACACCAAAATTCTTTTTTATGATAAAAATAAATAAAATAGATGCATGGCTATGTGATCTATTCTGTATCCTATTAGCCAAAAAAAAAGTAACTGGCTTAACAAAATAGCACAATCACTTATTAAAGACTCATTTAAGAGACAGGTGTTTCAATAGTGGTAAGGATACTGGCTGGCGCCGTGGCTCACTTGGCTAATCCTCTGCCTGTGGCGCCGGCACCCAGGGTTCTAGTCCCAGTTGGGGTGCCAAATTCTGTCTCGGTTGCTCCTCTTCCAGTCCAGCTCTCTGTTGTGGCCCGGGAAAGCAGTGGAGGATGGCCCAAGTGATTGGGCCCTGCACCCACATAGGAGACCAGGAGGAAGCACCTGGCTCCTGGCTTCAGATCGGTGCAGCGCACTGGCCGTAGCAGCCATTTTTTTTGGGGGGGGGGGGTGAACCAACGGAAAAGGAAGACCTTTCTTTTTATCTAACTCTGCCTGTCAAAAAAAAAAGATAAATAGTGGTGAGGATGCTACTTCTGGCAACTGCATCCCAAATCATAATACCTGGGTTCATGTCCTGGGTCTACTTCTGACTCAAAATTCCTGCTAAAGTACATTCTAGAAGGCAGCAGGTAATGGTTTGAGTAGCTGGGTCCTTGCCTTCCACAAGGGAAATCTTGATTTTCTGCCAGGTTCAAATATTGCAGGCATTTGGTGAGTGAACTAGCAAATGAAAAATATATCTGTATCCTAGGAGACATACTAAAGCATCTATAGCAGCCACAGAAAGCTAGGCATCAGAAGCAATGGGTGGCAGGCCTATTAATGGCTAATCTGTACAGTGATCTGCCCTCAAGGAGACCCAACAGGCCAGTCCACTGCAGTGGCTTTCAAAGTGGTAAGCCTGGGCTTCAGCAGAAGTCAGCTTGTGAAGAGCCCTGGCGGCTCTGCCAAGAGTTGGATCACTGGAAATGGACCTGCCCTGGAGTCGAAGGATGCCCAGGTCAGAGCCACAGATCTTATTGGCTCTAAGCTGAAAAGCCCCTCACTCAGCCCAACTTCCAAAGTGACCACTGCAGCTGAGGGGACGGCCAAGTAGTGTCAGCAACATTGCAGGCAGAACTGTAAATTTCTTGTTAGAGATGCCCCCTGCCTTTACCTGGCCAGCTCTCCTCCCAGGCCAGCCAAGTAATGAAAGTCAACAGAGTGCCTTCCCCCAGGAGGTTCACACCTCCCTTAGGATATACCCCATGTGAAATGATAGGTAGGTCTGGGCCTCTTAACTTACAAGGCCTAAAGCCCACCAGTTTATTATCAAGCCCCTTCTGTCAGGTTCTATTTGCCTCTCAATCAGAAAACTTAATTGTAGCTTAGACAGCACCTTTCTTAGCTCCTCTAATAATGACTCTGTCCTTTGTTCTAGACCCTGTCTAGCACACTTGGGCCTCATTCCTTTGTAATCATAACCTCTACTCTACCACCAATGGCTCTACTCCCAACCTGTGTGTACTGATGGTCCTCTTCCCCACTTAATGCTGTATAATTGTTCAAACCTGGTAAACGCCACTCTTAGGATCATTGGTTACTATCCTCACTCTGTCTTTTATGACCTTGTCTAAATATGATCAGAGTCGGCGAACTTGGAAGGCTTCCATAGCCTTGGCAACTCATGACGACAGCCTAGGGTGGTTACTGGCGCCATAAACTAGAGTGTCAATTTGTTGGGTCAACAACAGGAGTCACTGTGCACTTGCTCCTCATGTGGGATCTCTGTCCTTAATGTGCTGTACATTGTGATTTAATGCTATAACTAGTACTCAAACAGTATGTTTCACTTTGTGTTTCTATGTGGGTGCAAACTGTTGAAATCTTTATACTAAATTGATCTTCTGTATATATAAAAAAAAAAAAGAAACCAAATCCCATTAAAGGACCAATAGAGTTACCAAACAGGCAATTGAAGCAACTATTGCCTAAAAGGTAAAGGAAAGTCAGGGATCCAACTCCCTGAGGGTGAATGTCTGATCACATTAATAAGTAAGAAACTCCGAACACTAAAGTGATGTCCAAGTGGGAGAGGAGACTAGAATGGGAACTGAAGGAGGTAGATAACAATATAAATATAGCATCACAAGTAGCTATAGTAGCAGAGATCATATTTTGTTTTATTAATCCTCTTGCATGAACTACTTTTAAGGGTCACAACTGACCAACCTTAATGGTGACCTTATGACTGATAATTCTTATGCCATCCCTCTCAGGAAGAAAGCGAAACATCTTGTTCACACACACATTTACCAATGGTCTTTTTTATTTGACAGATAGAGTTAGACAGTGAGGGAGAGAGACAAAAAGAAAGGTATTCCTTCCATTGGTTCACCCCCCAAATGGCAGCTATGGCCGGAGCTACGCTGATCCGCAGCCAGGAGCCAGGTGTTCTTCCCTGGTCTCCCATGCTGGTGCAGGGCCCAAGCACTTGGGCCATCCTCCACTGCCTTCCCGGGCCACAGCAGAGAGCTGGACTGGAAGAGGAGCAACCAGAACTAGAACCTGGCACCCATATGGGATGCCGGCGCCGCAGGTAGAGGATTAACCAAGTGAGCCACGGCGCTGGACCCCAATGGGGATTTAATATTATACTATGAATGTAGGATATTACAATGTAAGGTATAAATGAATTGCCTTGTAAATGAAGTAGACTGCATCTCATAGCTTGTACGCTTCACTTCAGACCCCCTGTGTCAGGCTCCAGTCACTATTGTAGTGACCACATATAGATGACCTTTAACTAACCAAATTCAAGTGTGCGCTGACAGTTACCTCTCAGCTTGTGCCTGCATTCCATGCTTCTCACCTCCTACAATGGAGTGTCCCTATTGGCATAGATTTGTGTAATGCCATGGTCTCACTCTAAGTGTCCGTAAATGCACAACATGGATTTGTGAGGAAATTTATACCTTATATAAACTTTTTTTGACAGAGTGGACAGTGAGAGAGAGAGACAGAGAGAAAGGTCTTCCTTTGCTGTTGGTTCACCCTCCAATGGCCGCCGCAGCCAGCACATTACGGCTGGCGCACTGCGCTGATCCGAAGGCAGGAGCCAGGTGCTTATCCTGGTCTCCCATGGGTTGCAGGGCCCAAGCACTTGGGCCATCCTCCACTGCACTCCCGGACCACAGCAGAGAGCTGGCCTGGAAGAGGGGCAACCAGGACAGAATCTGGCGCCCCGACCAGGACTAGAACCCAGTGTGCCGGTGCCACAGGGCAGAGGATTAGCCTAGTGAGCCGCGGCGCCGGCCCTTATATAAACTTTTGACTCACAGAAGACAGATGCCAATGGACCAATAGATGAATCCAATTCCCATTCTCTCCTAGATGCACACACAGTATATGCCCTTCTTGGAATACACTCCTATATCGAGCAATCCATTCCACTTAGTAATGATCAGATTGATTACATATTCATATTGGCTATCACTGCTACTCTGACTCACTTATTTTGCTCTTCAGAATTATATTTACCAGTAAGTGCCCACCTTTAAACCCTTTCCTTAAGCATTGCTTTCTGAGAAATCCAGGCTAAGACGTAGTTATGTAAGTTATTAATTTAGAAGCAGAAAAATATGGATGGGCAATCAAAAAACACTTTAAGTCCTTAGAAGAGCATAGAAACAAATGAGAAAATTATTATGCAAATACAAGGAATTAGAAAGTATTAGAGAGAAAATCATAGATGTGGAAGGCAAGGAAAATGAATCAATTTTTTTATAATTGGAGTTTCTAAAGAAAAGTAAAATAATAGATATTAAAATTCATACAGAAAAAAGCTTTTTCCATTTTTTGGTATCCTCTTCTATTTCTTTCTTTAAGATTTTGTATTTCTCATCGGAGATATCTTTGAAAGCCTTTGTTAAGTTTATTCCAAGGTATTTGATTGTTTTTGTAGTTATTGTGAGTGGGATTGATCTTAGCTGTTCTTTCTAAGCCATGATATTGCCTGTGTATACAAAGGTTGTTGATTTTTGTACATTCATTTTAAATCCTGCTACCTTGCCAAACTCTTCTATGATTTCCAATAGTCTCTTAGTAGAGTTCTTTGGATCCCCTAAATAATGAATCATATCATCTGGAAAGAGGGATAATTTGACTTCTTCCTTCCCAATTTGTATCCCTTTAATTTCTTTTTCTTGCCTAATGGCTCTGGCTAAAACTTCCAGTACTGTAATTGAATATCAATGGTGAGAGTGGGCATCCCTGTCTGGTACCAGATCTCAGTGGAAATGCTTCCAACTTTTCCCCATTCAATAGGATGTTGGCCGTGGATTTTTCATAAATTGCTTTGATTGTACTGAGGAATGTTCCTTCTATACCAAATTCTAACAAAAATTTTTATACTTCAGAAATAAAGAATGGAGGCAGCACTGTAGCTCACTGGGTAAAGCTACTGCCTGTGATTTTGGCAACTCCTATGGATGCCAAATCAAGACCAGACTGCTCCACTTCCAATCCAGCTCCCTGCTAATGCCCCTGGGAAAGCAGTGGAAGATGGTTCAAGTGCTTGGATCCCTGACTCCACATAGGAAACCAGAAAGCAACTCCAGAATCCTGACTCATCACTCCTGGCTTTTGGCTTCTGGCTCCTTGCTTTGGACCAGCCAAGTTCCTACTGTGGCATCCATTTAAGGAGTCAACCAGTGGATGGAAGCTTGGAAGATTTCTTTCTTTATCTCTCTCTCTCTGTATGTGTGTGTGTGTATGTATCTATCTGTCTCTCCCGTGCAACCTGTAACTCTTTCATATAAATAAATACATCTTAAAAAATAAAGAATAAAAGTCCCCTATATATACATCTTAAAAAATAAAGAATAAAAGTCCCCTATAGAGGAAGAAAACCTTAATTCACAGTTGAGGAAAATAAAAAACCACCAGAATTCTGACTGAAAAGTATAAAACAATGATGATGAAAATTAAAGATCAACATCAAACATCTGTAATGATTAGAAGATAAAATAATACATTAAAAATGGAAAAATCTTCCATGTTAATGAATTAGAAGAATCAACATCATCAAAATTCCCATACTACTATAAGTAATTTACATATTCAATGTAATCCCAATCAAAATACCAACAAAACCCTTAGCAGATCTAGAAAAATTGATGTGAAAATTCATACAGAAGCACAAGAGAATCCGAATATATAAAGCAATCTTATACAACAAAAACAAAGCCAGGACATCACAATACCTGATTTCAAGGAATACTGCAGGGTAGTTATAATCAAAGCAGCCTAGTACTGGCATAAAAACAAGACTTCTAGACCAATGGAACAGAATAGAAACTCCAGAAATCAATCCATGTATTTACAATTAACATCTTTGACAAAGAAGCTAAAATCAATCTCTGGAGCAAAAACAGTCTTTTTGACAAATGGCTTGGAAAACTGGATTTCCAAGTGCAGAAGTATGAAATTAGGCTTTACACCTTACACCTTACACAAAAATCCACTCAAAGTGTATGAAAGAACTAAATCTATGACATGATACCATCAAGTTACTAGAGAACATTTTGATTTATGGTTTTTAGATATTGTATGAAACTTATTCATAGTAATAACATATTTTATGGGATTAATATCATCAAGAGGGGCTGGTGCCGCGGTGCAGTAGGTTAATCCTCTGCCTGAGGTGCCGGCATCCCACATGGGCGCCGGTTCTAGTCCCAGCTGCTCCACTTAGTGTCCAGCTCTCTGCTATGGCCTGGGAAAGCAGTAGAAGATGGCTTGAGCTCTTGGGCCCCTGTACCCACATGGGGGACTGCGAGGCTCCTGGCTTCGGATCAGCGCAGCTCCCAGCTCCAGCCTTTGCAGCCATTTGGGGAGTGAACCAACAGAAGGAAGACCTTTCTCTCTGTCTCTCCCTCTCACTGTCTCTAACTCTAACTCTCAAATAAAATAAATAAAATCTTTTAAAAAATCATCAAGAATAGTAATGCAAGTATGTCTGAAATTCTAATCCCCTAAAAACAGTAACACCAGCAAAAAATAAAAACACAAAAACTTGTCAACATTGTTTACAAAATCATGGAAGTTTACAAAAGACTTGTAACAATCCAAAAAGCATTTAATCAAGAAAACTAGTTGAATCTTAGAATGGTGAGCTCAGTACAGATTTTTTTTTTTTAGAATTTCCATTAGAGCAGCTGTTTTATTTCCTTTCACACTGGGCCTTTAAGCTTGCCAGCCAGTAGATAATAAAAACATTCTCTAAGTGAAATTTACTTGAAATTTTCATTCCACTTAGGCAAGTACTTGACTTTGAGCTTCCTGTATATATTTTTGAAGGTTTTTATTTAATGAATACAAATTTCATATGTACAGCTTTTAGGGATATAGTGTTTCTTCCCCCGTTTCCCACCCTCCCACCCCCACTCCCATCCAATCTCCTACTCCCTCTCCCATGTGGGGCATGAGCGTGGCCAGGCCAGGCCAGGCCAGGGTGCCCCCGCCCGAGCTGCGCGGAACGAAGCCATGCGGAGCCAAGTAAGATGGCGCCCAGAGGAAGTAAGATGGGCAGAATCCAAAGTTGTTTACCACTAAAACTAACTGGCTGCGCAACATCAGGGGAGGTAACAAAACTAGTAACAAGTGTATAGACATAGGGCTAGTCCTATAGAAATCCCCCCCATAAGGTGATTTTTTAAGTGATTGGTTGGCCCTTAGCCCTGCCCCAATGACTCTGCAGTTTTGTGTTATAAAAGGTACTATTATGCAAAAGGTGACACTCACATCCCATATCAGAGTGCCTGGGTTTGGGTCCCAACCAGTGCCTCTTCCAATTTCAGAATCTTACTAATACACACCCTGGCAAGTAGCAGGTGATAATCTCAAGTAGTTGGGTTCCTGTCTTCCACACGGAAAACACAGAATGAATTCTGAGCACCTGGTTTTGGCCTGTCACAGCCAAACTTGGGGAATGAACCAGAAGAAGGAGGAAATCTCTCTCCCTCTCTCTCTCTCTCTGCCCCCTCCAAAATCCATTTCTCTGTTTTCAAATAAATTAATTTTCTAAACAAAAGAAAATAATTCTAGGCAATTGATAATATTTGATAATATTGCTATAGCCTTAGGCAATAAGAACTGTGGAAGGCAAGAAGAACAACAAAAAAACTTAAAAGGTTAAAGTGGAGAATGAGATGTTCATAGGGGCTTTAGAAGATCTCTGATAGATTATTGTGAATCTAGATGACCAGGCACATAAACAGAGCTATGAATATGCCAAGGACTTTGGACTGGGCCCAAGAAAAGCTTGAGAAAGCCCTAAACTCTCAGCTCTGGCTCACTTTTTATCTCTGAACAATCAGGAAGTGAATAAAAGACTGTTAACTGTGTGTCTGAGCATTGAAGGCCTGCCACAACACATATACTCTCAGAACTTCTCTACAAAGTCTGGGAGAGTTATATTCCTAAGAAAAGTTTAAGAAAGTCCATCAGGGAAATGCAAATAAAAGCCACAACAAGGTTTCACCTCACCTCAGTTAGAATGGCTCTCACACAGAAATCAAAAAACAAATGGTGCTGGGAAAACTGGATCTCTGCATTCAAAAGCATGAAATTAGACCCATACCTTACACATTACACAAAAACCCACTCAAAGACCTAAATCTATGATCCAATATAACCAAATGACTAGAGAACATTGGGAAAGTCTGCAAGACATTGGCATAGGCAACGACTTCTTAGAAAGGACTCCAGAAGCACAGGCAATCAAATCCAAAATTGACAAATGAGATTACATCAAGCTGAGAAGTTTCTACACTGTAGAAGAAAAACTCAATGAAGTGAAGAGGCAACCAACAGAATGGGAGAAAATATTTGCAAACTATGCAACTGGCAAAGGGCTATCATGCAGAATCTATACAGATCTCAAGAAATTCAATAACAACAAAACAAACAATGCAGTTAAGAAATGGGCAAAGGACTTCAGCAGACATTTTTCAAGAGAGGAAATTCAAATGGCCAACAGACACTTGAAAAAATGCTCAGGATCTCTAGTACTCAGGGAAATGAAAATCAAAATCATGGTGGGGTTTCACCTCATTCCAGGTAGAGTTGCTCTCATACACAAATCAACAAACAACAAATGCTGGTGAGTATGTGGGGGAAAGGTATCCTGTTCCCACCAACGTTGGTGGGAATGTAAACTGTTACAGCCATTGTGAAAGAGTATGGAGATACCTAAGAAATCTGAATATAGACCTACCACATGATCCAGCCATCCCATTCCTGGGAATTTACCCAAACCAAAAGAAATCAGCATCTGAAAGAGTTATCTGTACCTCCATGTTCATTGCAGTATAATTCACAGTAGCTAAGATATGGAATTAACCTAGATGTCCATCAACTGTTGACTGGATAAAGAAAGTATGATTATATATACACTATGGATTACTACTCAACTGTAAAAAAAATGAAGTCGTGTCTTTTGCAAAAAGAAAGATGTATGTAACTGTAAACAATTATACTTAGGGAAATAAGCCAGTCCCCAAAAGCAGGGGGATTCCAGATCTAAATGTGAAAGACAAAGTAATAGTTTATAGATATAACATAGAAATTCATTCATGTTTTGCCTTAGTAAGCCAAATGTAAAAAGCATTGACCATAAGAGGAAATAATGATAAGTTGTGCCAATTTAAGACTTTCAGTTTTAAAAAGCTTCCACTAAAATATTTTAAAAATAAGACTTGGTAAGGATTATTTTCAATACTAACAACTAACAATATTCTCAATTCCTAAATATATAAAGAATTTCTATAAATTAATATGATAAAGGAAGGAATTTCACTTGAGGAATAAGTAAGGGAGTTGATGTAACTACCTTCAAAAGAAAATATATGATGATGCTCAAAAAATATATAAAAATGTATTCAATGTCATTAGTCACCAGGGAAATGCAAATGAACCTCAGAGAGATGTCAGAACACCTCACCTGTATGACTATAATAATAACAACATAAAAAGACTCCCAACACCTAGTGATGGTAAAGATATAGAACACATCCTCTTATACTGCTAGTTGCTATTTAAATTGTCATAATATTCTGAAAAGCTGTCAGTAAATACTAAACCTAAACATGCATTTACCTTATGCTGAAGCAATACCATTTTCATTTCCACATCTAAAATATGTAGATACCACATATGCTCACCAAGAGATATGTACAAGAACATTAAGAGCAGTATTTTCCATGATATCAAAAATGTGAAAAAAATCCACAACTCCATATTTGGTAAATGTATGAATTTAGTATATGCATAAAATTTACTGCAAAATCATATTCATATAGAAAAATAAAAATGTAAAAAGTTTAGCTATGCAGAATAAGAAGGTAAATCTGATATAACATTCAGTGAAAAAATCCAGCCTCAAAGTAATATTTGTTATATGATTCCATTTAATCTCCCATTTATTGACTCATACTGTATTTATATGGGTCTATTTGTTTTGTTATAATTCATTGAACCACATACTTTATGATTTGTATGTTTTTCTATATGTATATTTCAATAAATAAAATTTTAAAGGAGAAAACATATTAATGCTAAGCACTTGAAAAACGGTAAGTGTGATGAATTGTCATTAAAATCTTTCACTTGTGGAAAATAATGAGTACAAATATTCACTAAAGCAAAATATTATAAATACTTGATTATCCATGGTATATCTATAAATGGAACACCAGGCCATCGAAGTATAATGGTGTTCATCAAATGCTGATATGAATGATTTCCTAGATACAGTAATGTACAATGAGAGCAAGATGGAGACCATTAATCTGATAAGTTTTCATTTGTGTTGAAAGGGAGAAATGCATATTCATACTTATTTATTTATTTAGGCTTACAAAATAGTACATAACACAAAGGATCTTTAAAATGTTCATGTAAATGAGCATTGTAACACAGTTTCAAAAAAAGAATAGAAAAGGTCTATTAATATTCTTTTTGGAAAATTATGTGTGGATTTCAAAAATATCTTGCACCAAAACAAACTTATCTCTTAATTACATTTTCCACATACTTTTGGAGTATTCTTACATGTTACTTCTCACCTAAGAAAAGTTAGGGGTTAAAAATATATGATCACCATTGTTTATGTGTAAAGAATTATAAACACACATAAAAATAATTGAATAATTAATAAGGGAAATGCATAAAACATATAGAAATATGTAAGCATAATTTGCCTTTAGAAACATACATAGGAAAGTGATAACAGTAATTACCTCTGGAGAGTAGAATTGTATGGTTGTAGAACAGGAGAAGAGGAAGAATAGTTTATAATATATACTTTTCAAAAAGAAATAGTAGTGTTACCTTGCAGGACTGGGATAAAGAGATATAAGAAAATATGTGAGGTACTTAATACATAGTAGGTGATTCTCCTTTTTGTTAGTCTCATACATAACATCTATGTGCCATCCAAGCTTTACGAAGTTGAAGTCACTTTTCTCAAAAAACAAAAATCCCTGAGTTTTAACAAGTTTAAACAAAATCATCTGAAGTCTGAGGTATTTCATACTCTTCAATGAGAACAAATGGAAAAGCCCTGCAGGATAAGTTAGATAGAGATTTAGAATCTCTAGTTGAAATGTTCCTATTCTACTTATGCCTTCCTGAAAGGCTATATATCCTTCAAGGTTCACCTTAAACAGCATTAGTTTCGTAGAAAATTTTCTAAAACTCCCTTTAATCTGGGTATTACCATCTTTTTCTCCCAACTGCAAAACAATGGTATGGTTCTACACTCCGAGATGCACTGGTTCTTACAATAGTTTCCAAATCATGGATTTGCATTTTGCTTAATCTTGCCATAACTTCCAATTAATAGACCAGTTTATATAAGCATATTTTGTTTTAGGCACTATATATTGCCTTTAGTACTAGAAAATGAAAGCTTTTTTTTTTTATTTTTCACCCTTCAGGGATGCTGGTAAGAATCTTCATTTCTATGTTAATGAATATTGCAAGCTTATTATATATTTCCAGTCTAACTTACCAAGGCTAACATAATCAAACCAGACTTACTGGAGCTAACACTGTGGAAAAATCATCAGCGATTATGCAATTTGAAGTGGAGATAAGACTGAGGTAGAATATAATGATTAAAACTCATCTCAAACATCACAAATTATAGGGTTAATAGATTTTTCCACCTTAAAATTAATAAAGTGAGTTTAAATGGTCAAATATAAGTCATATATTTTAAATTATTAATAAAAATAGCAAACAAAATATTAGTTTCAATTCAGAAATACCTTACAACATCTTTTTTAAAAAAAAAACATTTATTTATTTGAAAATCAGAGTTACACGGAGAGAGGAGAGGCAGAGAGAGAGAGCGAGAGAGAGGTCTTCCATTTCTCTGGTTCACTCCCCAGTTGGCTGCAACAGTCAGAACTGCCCGATCCAAAGCCAGGTGCCAGGAGCTTCCTCCAGGTTCCCCACGTAGGCCTTGATGCATCCTCTGCTGCTTTCCCACTCCATAGCAGAGAGCTGGATTGGAAGTGGAGATGCCAGGACTCAAATCAGTGCCTGTATGGGATGCTGGCACCGCAGGTGGCGGCTTTACCCACTACACCACGGTGCTAGCCCTGTCTTATAATATCTTTTAAGAATATCAGTACTTAGTAATCCCTTTGGTTTCTCTACCTTCCTTTTTCTATATAGTACTCAGATGTTTTTTACAATAATTAAAACCTCCAAACCTTTTTATTTCTGTGATTTGTTCAGGAACACACAATTTCATTATTTCTTTATCATAACCTTTAAATATTCTTTGTAATATGTTGAGAAGCCCCTGTATTCAACAGTTGTTGGACAAAATGGTTAATAATCAATGATCTAAAGAAAATGAATGCAGTGAGAATGAATGGTTATGTGAGGTAGGCAATTGGCCTTGCACAGTGGGTTAACCTACCACTTAAGACTCTGGCATCCTATATCCAAGTACTGGTTTGAAAGCCAGCTTCTCCAATCCTGATCTAGCTCACTGCTAATGCACCTGAGAAGGCAGCAGCAGGAGGTCCGAGTCCTTGGACCCCTGCCACCCATGGAGTAGAACTCGATGGAGTTCTTGAGCTTTGGTTTCTGTCTGGCCCAGAGAGTTCGGAATGAGCCAGAAGATTGAAGGTCTGCACTCTCTCTCTCACTCTCACTCTTGCTCTAGCTCTCCTTCCCACCCTCCTTCTCTCTCTTTAGCTTTGCCTTTCAAATAATAAATATTTAAAAAACCCAGAGCTTATATTGGCAATTTATAGGTTTTCATCTGACCTTTGAATTTAACAGGAAAGTAATGATTGCAAGAAGGTGCATGATTTCTGTCTTGAGAAAGGGCCACGTGCACACACATATCTGGAGCACAAAGATAATAGAATTGTTCATTTTCACAGAATGCTGTTGGAAACATGGAATATAAAAATTCCAAATAAGAAGGAAGGCTGTGAAAATTAATGAAATATACTAACAGAATTATATTCCTTTTTTGAGCATGTTTTCCATATTTTAGACTTGCATTGAAATGTTATAAATATCATCAAAACAGTTTAAATGTTTTTCTCCTGGTGTGATGCTGAACAATATTCATTTTACACACTTTACATCTTTCATTTTATATGCCATAATCAGAGATCACTCAATTCATTTTCCTCATGGTTGCCCAAATGAATTAGCAACTTCCTTACTTGAAAAATGAAGTAGCTCTGGAAAAGTGCTCCATTGACACTGGGAAAATTAATTCTGAAGAATGGGTATACATTCATAAGTAAAAAATGGGTATTCAATTTATTCACCAATGAATTTCAAACATGCTTAAGAAACACTCCACATAACTCAATATCCCTCTGCTAATGATAGATGAATAGAATTTCCTCTGCATTCTGGTTCATTTGATATTGTTGTTGTTTTAAAATCTGCTTGGTCCATGGACACCTGGGTGCCTCCAGCCTTAATGGGTTTTAATTTCATTTTCTTCTCCTACATTATTATGCAGCTGCACTTCCACCCACACCCCATTATCTCCCACAGCTCTTTAAAAATATCCAACCCAAATTCACTGATAAAAAGTCCCTAGCCAAGCCTCATTTCATTTGTTCTTAATACAAACTACAGACATTAACCTCCAATTCCTGTATTTTTAGAAACAAGACAATTGAGTGAAAACATTCAATATTGTAATTATGTTACCGCTTGCTGAAATTGCACATAGATTTATGGCATTTTGATTTTTTTTAACCAACAAAGTAAAATATTTGATCATTAATAAAATGATCAAAATTATTCTAAACTTCATCTGTAAAAACAAATGCACAAGAATAACCAGGGAAATGGATAAAGCTGAGAATATTGAAATGAGATTCTCAATATCTTGGAAAGCTACAACATTCGAGAAATACAGAACAGGCATCAGGGGAAAAAAGATATGAAGTAAGATGCTACAAAAGGAACTCTACAATCCAATAAAAGACATATAAGCATATTACCAAAAATGATCTGTGGATAGGAATTAAATATGTCCAAAATAAAATAACAAATAGGCTGAAAGAAATCTTACTAATATAATTCAATCAAAGACCAAAGGAAAATATCATATTAGATGTATGATGATAATACCTGAATTGACTGGTAAGGTAGTTATCTATGATCATAACATCACAAAAAGAGAAAGAACTAAATTTATATATTTCCTCAGTTGATATAAGTATATAATCAATTCATATAGTATTCTTTTCATGAAAGTAAGTCCTTTTATGAACAAGCTTCTAACTTTCAAAAATATGTCAATACAGAATGTGAGAAATTATACATGAAAAATGATCTGGTTCTTTTATGAAAAAAATAATGATGAAAAAAGGGATAGGAGATAAACAAATTAATATGTTAATATATGAGATAAGAGGGAATACTGAAAATATTCAAATGAGCCTGAATATATTGTGAAAAGATGAGGGTGAACGGAAGGAAAAATAGATAAGTGTTGCAAGACAATTAATTTTAAACATAATACATTTAGAGATACATTAACTCTAAATGGTGTAAACACTGTAATTAAAAATCACTGATCTGGGCCGGTATAGCAGGTAAAGTCGCCTCCTGTGAAGCCAGCATCCCATATGGGCACTGGTTTGAGTTCTTGCTGCTCCACTTCTGATCCAATTCCCTGTTAATGCACCTGAGAAAGCAGCAGAAGATAGCTCAAGTAATTGGGCCCCTGCCACCCACGTTGGAGACCTTTAAGATGCTCCTGGATACTGGTTTTAGACTGGTCCAATCCCAGCCGTTGTAATCATCTGGGGAGTGGATTAGTGGATGGAAGACCTCTCTCTTTTTCTATCTCTCCTCCTCTCTGCATAACTCTGAATTACAAATAAATAAATGAATAAATCTTTTTCAAAAAAGGCATTTATCATCAGATAGAATACAACTATACTCTGTCTTTAAGAGACACACTTTAAATATTAAGGTTCAAATAAGTTAGATATAACTGGATATGAAATATATCATTAACTACAGATCATCATAATGCTGGAGTGGCTATATTAATATTAATATTAGAGAATATTTCTGTATAAATAATATCAGAGATATAGTCATTTTCTAATTAGTAAAAATAATTTTAACAAGAAGACATAGTATCTAAATATATACCATAAAACAACTTGAAAATATATAGCCCAGGGGCCAGTGCTGTGGCACAGCAGGTTAAAAGCCCTGGCCTGTAGCGCCAGCATCCCGTATGGGTGCCGGTTCTAGTCCCAGCTGCTCTTCTTCTCTTCTTCCAATCCAGCTCTCCGCTATGGCCTGGGAAAGCAGTAGAAGATGGTCCAAGTTCTTGGGCCCCTGCACCTGCGTGGCAGACCCGGAAGAAGCTCCTGGCTCCTGTCTTCAGATTGGCGCAGCTCCAGCCATTGCAGCCATCTGGGGAGTAAACCAGCAGATGGAAGACCTCTCTCTCTCTCTCTCTCTCTGACTCTTTTTCTGTAACTCTGTCTTTCAAATAAATAAAGGAATTCTTGAAAAGAAAAGAAAGAAAAGAAAATATATAGTCAAATATTGAAAAATTAAAATGAGAAATAGAAACTTGGACAATAAGTGATTTGAAGTTCAATGTATATCTCAATAATTGATACAATAAGTAGGCATAACATCTAGAAGAATAAAGATGATTTAACACTATAAGAAAACTTAATTTTTGATACTGATTAAAAATATACCCAACAATAGGAGAATGTATATTTCTCTAAGGCTCATGGAACACTCACCACAATAAACCAAACACTGGGTCATAAAAGTCTTTATAATTTAATGTTATTGAAATCATAAAAATGTGCTCAATAAAGATAAGAGTAGAATGACTAATGGGAAACTATAGAAAATATCAATAAAATAAAGAGCTGGTTAATCATTAAAAAGAATTAACATCTTACTAGATTAATAAAGAAAAAAGAGAGGACACAATTATCAAAATTAGGAAGTTCAAAAAGTGATACCCTACAGCTATTAAATGGATAAAAAGAAATGGTTGGAATAACTGTAAGTCAACACCTTTGAACATATAGGTATAGATAAAATGGACAAATTATTTGAAAGACACATTTACTTAAGGTGACAAAAATAAATAGAATATTTGAATGCATACTAAGTAATTAGTTTATACATATATACACCTATATATTCAATTTTTTATTTGAAAACCTTTACACTAAGAAAATGCCAGGACCATATGACTTCACTGGTGAATTACATCAAACATTTAAGGAAGCAGTAACACCTTCCTCATAGCATATATTTCAAAAATGAAGGGAAGAAAGTGGGCAGTTGGTATACCAGCTGGATATCTGCAGCACATATTGGAGTACCTGGGTTGCATTTCCAGCTTTCTGGTATGCACACCTCTGAGAGGCAGTGATGATGACTCAGGTTATTGGGTTCCTACCACCCACTGGAAAGCCTAGATTCTGTTCCCAGTTCCTGGCCTTTATGAGCATCTAGGCAATGAACCAGTAGATGAGTGTGCACGCTCTCTCTTTTTTCTCAGTCTACTTGTCTCTCTTCATGTCTCTATCATGCAAAAAATAATTATTTTAAACAAAATAAAATAAAGCAAATAATTTGCAAATTATACTGAGTCTAGTGCAAAACCAGTTTTACACTGATAGCAAAAGAGACCATTATTCTTCCTGAACACAAAGGCAAGTATTATGAGCAAAATATTAGCAAATCAAATCCAAGAACATATTAAAATGACATATCAAGATCAAATGGTTATTAATCCCATGGATGTTGGGCCAAAATCCCCATATCAATTCATGTAACTTATTAATAGGATATTAGCAGAGTAAAGGACAAATATGAATACAGAGAAAAGGCATTTGAAAAAATTCAACACCAGTTTATCATAGATTTTCAGCACACTAAGAATATAGAATGCACTTCCTCAATCTGACACGACAATTTCCAATCCAGTGGTAAACAAGCACCTTTCTTAGCTCCTCTAATAATGACTCTGTCCTTTGTTCTAGACCCTGTCAAGCGTACTTGGGCCTCATTCCTTTGTAAGCATAACCTCTACTCTACCACCAATGACTCTACTCCCAACCTGTGTGTACTGATGGTCCTCTTCCCCACTTAATGCTGTATAATTGTTCAGACCTGGTTAATGCCACTCTTAGGAACATTGGTTACTATCCTCACTCTGTCTTTTATGACCTTGTCTAAATATGATCAGAGTCTGCGAACTTGGAAGGCTTCCATAGCCTTGGCAACTCATGACGAGAGCCTAGGGTGGTTACTGGCGTCATAAACTAGAGTGTCAATTTATTGGGTCAACAACAGGATTCACTGTGCACTTGCTCCTCATGTGGGATCTCTGTCCTTAATGTGCTGTTCATTGTGACTTAATGCTATAACTAGTACTCAAACAGTATGTTTCACTTTCTGTTTCTATGTGGGTGCAAACTGTTGAAATCTTTACTTAATATATACTAAATTGATCTTCTGTATATAAAGAGAATTGAAAATGAATCTTGAGGTGATTGGAAGGGGAGAGGGAGCGGGAGAGGGGAGGGTTGCAGGTGGGAAGGAAGTTATGGGAGGGGGAAGCCATTGTAATCCATAAGCTGTACATTGGAAATTTATATTCATTAAATAAATGTTAAAAAAGAAAAAAAAGAAAAATTTTCCCCAGGATTAGAAATAATTTAAGGAAATTACTGTGTTCAATTGTGTTAAACAGGATACTGGAGGTCTCAGAAAGTATAACAAGATTGAAAAAGAAGATAATAAACAGATTATGAAGGAAGAACCCAAACTTTATTTATTATAACATAATATGATTTTGTGCATTGAGAATTCTAAGAATCTACCAAAATAGGTAATGGAAGTAACAAATGAATGTGCCAAAGTCACAGGATATGAAGTCATATGCATATGCAAAAGCTAAAACAATTTCTACATATTAGCAAATATTCATAAAATAAAATTTTAAAATATATTTTTCAATATCTTCTAAAAATGTGTGTGTGTGTCTGTGTATGTCTGTGTGTGTCTGTGTGTGTGTGTAAGTCTGGGCAAGATCTGTATAATGGAAATTATAAAACATTACTGAGAGAAAAAACAAGTCTAAATAAAGGAGTCATACTATGTTCATGTTTTGGAAGACTCAATGTTAACATATATATTCTCCAAATATTGCACTTAGATAGAAAATCTCACTGAAGTGCTCCAAATCTCACTGAAGATACAAGTAAGGTTGTGGTTTTTCCATTTTAGAAAAGATACATTGGGCTACAGGATGTGTGTCTTACATTGAATTGCTGGTTCAAGTCTCAACTGCACTGCTTCCAATCCAGTTCCTTCCTAATACACCTAGGAAAGCAGCAAATGATGGCTCAAGTGTGTAGGCCCCTGCAATTCACATGAGAGACACGCACGGAGTTTCAGGCTCCTGCCTTCAGCCTGACCCAACCCAGACTGTCTTGACCATTTGGGAGTAAACCAGCAGGTGGAAAATATTCTTTCCCTCTCACTCTTGTTCTTGCTCACTCTCATAAAAAAATCAATCTTTAAATAAAAAAAAAGAAAAGCTGCTTATACAATTTGTATGGATGAAAGACCTAGGGGAGCCAAATTAGATTTGGAAAAAAAGAACAAAATGAGGGAACTTACACTACTGATTTAGTTATTGGCTGTAAAGTTGCTATTATCAAGACAGCACAAAAATCTCACATACACCTATGACAATTTAGTAGAATAGGCAATTTCAAAATAGACTATCATACAAAGGATCAATTCATGTTTTACATAAGTGTCAGGACAATTCAATGAATAAAACTTAGAATGATTGGAAATGGCTATGGAAATAAATCTTGACCTTTACCTCATATCACATGCAAATTTTAACTCAAGATGAGCAACAGGATTAAGTTTGAAATCTAAACTTAGATTTAGAACTTTCAAAAAATAATGCTGGAGAAAAATTACAGTGATTAAGTAGGCAATAAAAGAGTTGTAATCAACAGAAACAAAAATAGACAAATGAGACTACATTAAACCAGAGCTTCTGTATACCAAATGAAACAATCCACAGTGCAAAGACACAACCTACATAATGGGAGAAGTATGCAAGGTACCCATGTGATAAGAGCTTAATAATCAAACTCTATAAGGAACTCAAAAAACTCAACTACAAATACAGTCTGATTTTAAAATGGGCAATAAACCTAAATAGACATTTCTCAAGGGAAGGAATACACATGGCCAACAGGTACATGGAAAACTATTCAACATCACTAATCATCAGAGAAATGCAAACCAAAACCAACAACAATGAGATGTCACTTCACTCCATTAAAATTAGTTATTATTAATAGAAAAGAAGATAAACAAGTGTTAGCAAGGATGTAGACAAAGGAGAACATTTGTATACTCTTGATGAGAATGTAAATTATCACAACCGTAATGGAAAACAGTATTGAACTTCCTTAAAACACTAAAAATAGAACTATCATGAGATGCAGCAATCCCACTACTAAGTATAAATCCAACAGCAATGAAATCAGTTTCTCAAGCACCCCCATGCTTATACCACCACAACTCATAAGCCAAGAAATTAAAAAAAAATCTAAGTGTCCATCCACTGATAAATGGATAAAGAAAATATGGCACATACATACAATGGAATATTACCTAGCCATAAAAGGATTTAATTTTGTCATTTTCAACAACACGGATGGAAATAGATGGCATTACGTTATACAAAATAAGCATAGAAAGACAAGTATTGGGCTGTGGCTTAACATGTAAAGCCGCTGACTTCTGTGCCGGCATCCCATATGGGCCGCCGGTTCAAGTTCTGGCTGCTCCACTTCAGATCCAGCTCTCTGCTATGGCCTGGGAAAGCAGTGGAGGATGGCACAAGTCCTTGGGCCCCTGCACCCACATGGGAGACCAGGAGGAAGCTCCTGATTCCTGGCTTTGGATTGGCACAACTCCAGCCTTTGTGGCCAATTGGGGGGTGAACCAGCAGATGGAAGACTTCAATTTTTTTTTCTCTCTCTCTCTGCTCTCTGTGTAACTTTGACTTTAAAGTAAATAAATAAATCTTAAACAAGGACAAGTATCACATCATCTAATTCATCTGTAGAGTCTATAAAATGATTATCTCAGAGAAGTTAAAAACATAATGATGGTTATCAGAGGCTGGGGAGAGAAGAGATGGTGAAAAGTATACTAAACTATAAGATTAAGTGGCACTAAGTTATAAGACAATGTACTTTTACAGAAATGGGGAAATATTTTAAAGATATTTTACTAATGAAAATACACAAACAGACCATACACTTAAAAATAATACACCGTTAGTCATCATGTGGTGTGTGTGCGTATATATATATATATATATATATATATATGCCAGAGATAAAAGAGTAAATACTATGTGATTCCATTTATATGTAATTATAGGGTAAAAAAAATCACACAGTGACAGAAAGATGATCTCTGTTTCCAGTAGAATAGTGGGATGAGGGTTATCTGAAAGGTAGGTGAGGTTACTTTTTTGAATTATGGAAGCATTCTGATTTTTTTGCGTGTGCAAGGCTAATTACACAGGTGTTTGCATTTCTCAAAATTAACAAGTCTCTACACCTTGAGTTCATTTTATTTCATTTAGATTATACCTCAGTAAACTTGTATTTAAAGATACTAATGGTATACTATAAAAACATAATAATCCAATGCATTGCTTGGACTTCAGATCCTAATTCAAATAAATTTATTTTTAGAATATCAGGGAAAGTCAAATAGCTCATGATTCTTTTATGATATTAAGAAACTAATTAATTGTGTTAGATGTGATCAGTTTATTGAGGTTCTATTTAAAAAATATACACCTAATTGATTATAATTATATTTTGTAGAATTTTTGAATAAACTAATATAAATATTAGGTTTTAATCTTTGCTATGTTTGTAGTGGGTAGCAGCAAAGTAATGGTGCATATTAATGCCAAGGCAGTAGTCATAATGAAATGAAAGGTCCTTTGTTCTTCAGAAATCTTTATATTACTTCACAATCTCTGTTTTGTAAATTTAAAACTATCCTGAGATTAAAAGATTTTAAAAATCCTAGAATGGAGGAAGATGATGTAGAAACAAAGACTGCCCATAGGTTGATAAATAGTGAAATAGGGTAACAGATACTGGGTAGTTCATGATACTATAATCCTTACTTTTATATGCATTTAAATTTTTCAACACAAAAAACTTATAAATTACAAAATAGCATTGTAGTATAGTTCCACAATGTACATATATATATGGAAGATACTCTTACACTTCATAAACATATTTGTGTCATAAGTCCAAAATAATATAAAGTTTTGAGGAATTGTGATTATTCCCACATATTGGAAATTCAGACAATTGTAACTATTTTTCACTTTGGTTTCTATATATTTAATATTTTTCTATTATTACTCATCTAATTAAAATGCATATGAATAATCAAAAATTATATACCAATTGATATGATTACTTTGTTATTGAATTTAAATTGTATTACTTTTGTTTTTCAGAAAATAAGTTACCAAGATTTTCAAAATCACATTTATCTATATTTTATTGGAGGGAACATTCTGAAAATTTTCCTTGGACTATTACTCTTCTTGGTTTCTTTCTTTACAAGGTTAAGTCAACTATGATAACTTTCAGTTTTTTGCACCTTTACCAGCGTTATCCTGTACTTGCTTTTTCAACACTTTTCATTGACTAGATTGAAATGCCAATCTGCTGAATCCTCAGATCACTCCATTTAAACTTCTATTATGGATTTGACTTCTAAAAGATTGACATTTAACTTCCTATGTGATGTAACTGAAACCAATTTTTCAAGACTTATGTACCATAGTACAGGAAGGAGACAGTATTATGCAGTCAAGGGGTATGTGCTTAGCAAAAAGCAGATTGATTAAAATTACAACCCTGAAATCAGGAGAGTATCTTTGAACAAATTACTGAATTCCACTAGGTCTTAATTCCCCTTCTATTTTAAAAACAGAAATAATAGTGTTACCTTGCAGGACTGGGATAGAGATATAAGAAAATACTTAAAATATAGTAAGTGACCAGTACAGATTGGTTCTTGTTTTTGTTAGTCTCAAGCGTAACATCTCTGTGCCATCCAAGCTTTGCTGAAGTTGAAGTCACTCTTCTCAAAAAACAAAAATCCCTGAGTTTCAACAAGTTTAAACAAAATCATCTGAACTCTGAGGCTTTTCAGTGAAAACAGATGGAAAAGCCCCTGCAGGATAAGCTTGATAAAGATTTAAAATCTCTATTTGAAATGTTCCCATTCTACTTATGTCTTCCTGAAAGGCTGTATATCCCACAAGGTTCACCTTAAGCAGCATTACTTTCATAGAGAATTTTCTTATTCTCAAATTGAATATGCTCTCTTCCTCATTTCATTTATACTTGAAACCACATCCCATTCTTCTTGAAACATGCTTTGCTTCATTTATCATTGTACTTTTATTTGGTTTTCATATACCTACTAATTTATAATCTTGATATCAAGGCTGTGTTTTAGACATCTTTGTATAAATTAGAGTATCCATCAGTGCGTTAATCATGGTTGGCACACATCAGTTGATTTGGGAGGAATAGTGATGACTGGAATGGTAAGGGTCTTATATACAAAAATTAAGAAATGAGAAGTTGCCATCCTATACTTTGAAAACAGAGGCAACAAATGTCGGAAACATTTGGTAAAAACAAATGAGTGTACTATGCATATCTGTAGCTTATAATAAATGTGTATGTGGTATAGAATGAAAGAGTTGGCTAAGTATGGATGTATCAATAAATTACTAGTTAAAGTCAAGTAAACTGTATTTAAATTTAAAAAATCAGGTCTGAAATGGACTCATCTCCTAGTTTGAAGAGGTAACACCCAATATTACAATAACATTAAGGATACGGATATTGATAGTAACCATATACACATTCTCAAATACATATATTGATATAATCTATACACAATGTCCAACTTTGAACTAGATAGAGATGGCTGTAAGCATCCATGTAAATCAGCTGAATTATAAGAGGACAGAAACCATCTCCCAAGATTATGTGAAAGAGATTAATGAGTGTCTGCTTTCTAAATTACCCCAGGATCCTCAAAAGACAAAAACACTACAGGAGGTACTGATATAAATATCAAAAAGAAATGAATGAGTTGCTTCTTTCAGGTAAGATGGAATAGTTTGTAGCAAGCTAACAATATCACTAGAAACAACCAGAAAAATAAATTTTTAAAAGCATCACAGAGCTGCAGAAGCAATGCAGTCTAAACTGAATAACACTATATAAAAAAGATTTTTTTTAGAATTGAGCAAAGGAACTTCAGGGTATTTTCTTTGTGAAAATTAGAAAATTCTTGGCATGGGCCAGAGAACTGAATATCTACATGTGACTCAAACACAAGGCAACTACTTGAAGAGCAAAAACGGCAGACCATTTGATGGTCCCAAGGGCCTAGAGTGATAATCTAGAAACTCAGGTTCTCAAACATATGACAAAAAAAATTTGTTCTATTTTGAAACTAAACATAATATGGGACAAAATAATTAATTCAGAAATCTATGAAAAGTAGAGTGGGATTTTTTTTTCTAGCTTTCTACTGTCTGGGATGGAAAGGATTACCTAGATAAAAGCTCTAAACCATAGTAGAGAAAACCCAAAATCCTGTAACTGCTTTTTCCTATATATACTTGCCTCTTACAATATGGCAGGAGATTGAGAATAAAGAGTTTAAAGAGTTTGCCCCCACAGAGGGTGATTACTGGCTGATAAAAAAGGAGATACTTTGGTCACTATTAGATAATTTAGTGTCAAAATTGGAGATATGAGGAGGTTTAAACATGACCATTATCACCCTAGACACATCAGCTAAATTCTAACACAGTTCTGAGATAGGATACAAAAATAAGGACAAATAGCTATTAAAACAAGAGTGAAAATTCCCACAAATCATATATGCCAAGGAAGCAAAACCCAGTGGATTCTCAGGACACGGACAAACCATAAGTGGACAAAGCCTTACCAAAGGTACTATCTAGCCTTAATTCAGTTTTGTTATTGATTTTAGTAAATTAATAAGCTACTCCTGTCATATATGCCTAGCATGTAAAATGTTAAACTGTCTCTGATCAGGAGAATATATGGCTCATTTATATACAATGAAAAGACTACAATCAAAACATAATAGACACAATATTATGTGGCTACTGACCAAGAAGGAAAAAGTAGGCAACTGAAACCATGGATATGCCTGTCATTTGAGTCAGCGGATAACTATAAACAGGACTGGTTATCTGTTTACACTCCAACTATAAAGCATAGAAATGCACACACAAGCACACACAATCACTCACATACATATATACATATTTAAATAAATTGGATTGAAGTATGTTCAAGTATTAAGACCCTGTACCTGTGATTGTGACCTTATTTGACAACAGGACATTTGCAGATACAACCAAGTCAAGATGACGTCACATTGGATTTTATTGAGCCCTAAATTTAAAGACTGGTATTCTTATAAGAAGAGACATAGACACACAGATGCACATAGAGGAGAATGGCCATGTAAGACAGAAGCACAAATTGGAGTAATGGAGCTATAAGCCAAAGGATTGAATTGCCAGAGACCATCAGAAGCCAGGAAGAGACTATGAAAGATCATTTACTAGAACTTTTAGAGGGAGCATGACCCAGACAACACCTTCATTTTATACTTTCAACCTTACCTACTCTACAAAAATAAATTTCTGTAGTTTCAGGCTACCCAGTTTTGATAAATTTGTTATATCAACACTAAAAATTAAACACACATATAAGTATACATTATATGCTTATATATTGTAAGTCGCTGAATTTTGATCAACTGGAGTTTATAATCTTTGAGAAATGAAGGCACTTAAATTGAGATTAACATCCCATTATGCCCTGCTGCAGTATTTTTCTTGAGGGAATTTTCCAAAACCAGGCTTAGGTAAATAGAGCCCAAGGAGAAAACAACAGTTTTGATAAGCAGATAAAATGGAGATATTGAAGTTTTGGCCCAAAAAGGGGCTGAGGTTTAGGTGGCAGAATATAAAACAAGAGAATATTACAGAAGGACCCACAAATCTCTTTGTACATGTTTACCCAGCTACTTGGGGAACTTGTGGGCAAAACGCTTGGAGGCTTAGGAGAAGAGATACTGAGAGGCTGGGAAGATGAGCAGAGATTAAAGAGGTCAAACACAGCAGAGCAGGTACTGAGATTGAAGACTAGAGTGCAGACATTATGTTAATTATTATGATTATTTTGACATCCTAACAGTTACACCCTAGAAGAAAGAAACACACCCCAGAATAAGTTCTATATCCATGAAATAAGAATGTAAGTGAATCATAGGCTAACAAAACTGAGAAATAACTCTCAGTATGATTAAAGTGATCCTTCAGTAATTGCACTGCCTGTTGGGGCAAAATATAATACTCCAGAGAGCAATATTACATAATAATGTCCATTCTAAATATATCAGTAGAAAAGGACAACATGCAGAAAAGAAAAAGGGTCCAGCATGTAAAAAGATAGAAAACAATGATCCACAATGAATAAATAAAATAGTCCTTAAAAGCAGGTCCAGATATGATTCAAATATTAGAATTATCACATGAGAAGCTCAAAATAAGTATGATTGATATTATAAAAGTTTTTAGAATCAAAATGGAAAGATGCATTCACTCAACAAAACAGTAAAAATGTATGGTTTTGAAGAAAGGGATCTCACTTGTGATTACCTCCTAGTAATCATCACAAAAGACTCTGAGTACTATAATGTTGCACAAATGCCACCTCAACATTATACAAAAATACCGAGACAAAAACATCTGCCTAGCAACTTTCTGTTCTACTTCAGACTGGAATCAACCTTATAATTAATTCCTATGGCTAAGATGATTGTTTCAAAATATCTTATGCAATCCTCCTCATTTTTGCCTTTAAAAATTTCCCCCTTGCCTCAACCTTTTTGAGTACACTCATAATTTATTGTGATGTGTGTATTCCCATTACAATTCTCTATCAGAATTCTCTGTCAGATAATCATAATTAATCTTTGAAGAATCTCTCTCTGGTCATTACCAGAAGCAGGACCTAAGGCAAGACCTTTGCAGGGACGAACTCCTGGATTTGGAGAGGCGCCAATATTGAGCCCTTTGCACTGTTCTCATGGCTTGCCATTTTCTGCCCTGATGAGTCTTATCTCAGTTGGGACACCTTCTTTTTAGTAGAAGTTCCCCCACTTACTTTTAGGATCTACTTTGAAGAAGGTCACCTTAAGTAAAGGATTTTGCATCCCTTTTAGGGATTATAAAAGACTTATTTTTTTTTCTGGAAAATTCTAGTATGTGCACAATGTTCTTCCAATTTGAGTACTCTGATTTCTAGAGATCTTATATTCTATGAGAAATTCATGTCTCTTATGATGAATTTTCTTTTTGTTTTTGAATGCCTACTTTAATATTTTGTTTGACCTGCATGCCTCATTAAAATTTTTTGGTGAGCATCTATGACATGGCTGCTAGAATTTCAACAAAAAGCCTGGGGTTGTTTAATAAGGTCTCTGCACTCTAAGTAGTCTTCAATTTCAATTCTTTCTCTGCCCTGTGTGATCTCTTTTTTTTAACTTTTATTTAATGAATATAAATTTCCAGTGTACACCTTATGGATTACAATGGCTTCCCCCTCCTATAACTTCCCTCCCACCCGCAACCCTCCCCTCTCCCGCTCCCTCTCCCCTTCCAATCACCTCAAGATTCATTTTCAATTCTCTTTATATACAGAAGATCAATTTAGTATAAAGATTTCAACAGTTTGCACCCACATAGAAACACAAAGTGAAACATACTGTTTGAGTACTAGTTATAGCATTAAATCAAAATGTACAGCACATTAAGGACAGAGATCCCACATGAGGAGCAAGTGCACAGTGGCTCCTGTTGTTGACCCAACAAATTGACACTCTAGTTTATGGCGCCAGTAACCACCCTAGGCTGTCATCATGAGTTGCCAAGGCTATGGAAGCCTTCCAAGTTTGCCGACTCTGATCATATTTAGACAAAGTCCTAAAAGACAGGGTGAGGATAGTAACCAATGATCCTAAGAGTGGCGTTTACCAGGTTTGAACAATTATACAGCATTAAGTGGGGAAGAGGACCATCAGTACACACAGGTTGGGAGTAGAGCCATTGGTGGTAGAGGTTATGATTACAAAGGAATGAGGCCCAAGTACACTAGACAGGGTCTAGAACAAAGGACAGAGTCATTATTAGAGGAGTTAAGAAAGGTGCTGTCTAAGCTACAATTAAATTTTCTGATTGAGAGGCAAATAGAACCTGACAGAAGGGGCTTGATAATAATCTGTTGGGCTTTAGGCCTTGTAAGTTAAGAGGCCCAGACCTATCTATCTCTTCACATGGGGTACATCCTAAGGGAGGTGTGAACCTCCTAGGGGAAGGCACTCTGTTGACTTTCATTACTTGGCTGGCCTGGGAGGAGAGCTGGCCAGGTAAAGGCAGGTGGCATCTCTAACAAGAAATTGACAGTTCTGCTTGCAATGTTGCTGACCCTACTTGACCATCCCCTCAGCTGCAGTGGTCACTTTGGAAGTTGGGCTGAGTGAAGGGCTTTTCAGCTTAGAGCCAATAAGATCTGTGGCTCTGACCTGGGCATCCTTCGACTCCAGGGCAGGTCCTGTGTGATCTCTTTAATCTTTGCTCAACTTTCCAGCCTCCTAGTATCTATTCTCTACGAGGCCTTCAAGAGTCTTACTCACAAGTAGGAAGGTTAAGAGTTTCCCAAGACCTGAGGTAAATGTTTACAAGTTTAATTTTGGCTTGGGTTTATGCATCTATAAATGATTTGTCTCTATTACTTCTTTTTGTCCTGCTTGTTTCTGAAAATCATGTGATAACAAACATAAACATTCTAAATGGTTGATGCAGGATGGCTAACATCATCTATCTGAGAGCCTCATTTCCAAAAATAAAGTATCCCATGTGAAGATTATCTGGTGACAAACAAGCAGGCTTACCAGTAGGGTAAGTATCCGGCACACTGCAATTTCTGTGCATCAGGGAAACTTTGCTCAAAGGTCAAACAATTTAGGGCAAAAGTCATCCACCAAAATCCTATGCCAGGTACACTTGTCAAAGCAAAACACTTACCCAAACCCTTAAATTCCCTGACATGATTGACAGGATTATTTTGCCCCTGACAGGTTGATAAAAAACTAAATGAGATCTCCAAATTACACAGCATGCAAAAAAGGGGTCTGTTCAGAGACCTTAGCTAGCTACAATATGTCCACTCTTAAGTATGCTATTGTTTCTAAATCAATAAGAAAAGATAGTTCTTAAACTGTAACTATAGGGTTAGCATATGGGGCTTTTTAACTTTCTTTCTCTTTGGGTTTCTTTTCGCTGCCTACTTTGAATCTGCTGATTTTTTTTTTTTGGCTTATATTAAGAAAAGGACAATTTGAAATGGATGAAAAAGACAATTTAAAGTAGGTGTAGCCCACTTTAAATTTTTTTTCTTAAGGCTTTTCAGCCCCAACATAAAAAGGAAAACAACTTCCAAATTACTGCTTTTGCAATTTACAGGAACTCCATGGCAACCTAGACTCTTAAGAGTCATCCCTTTTAAAAATGCAAATTTAAGTTTGCTTGGCTAACAATGGCTGAGAGTAATGAAATAGCTCTGCATTTCTTTAACCACCTGTGTGCCTGGGTCAAAATCTTGGAGCTCAGAGCAATAAGTAAAGATCTCTAGGTCCAACTGAAACTTGTTTGTCTACCACATGGTCCTTGAAAAAGATAAACTGCAAATAATCTTCTAAAAACCACTTCTAAGAATGTTTCCCACTTGCCTTGATTAGTCAAGCAAACCAAACTAGCAAACAAAATAATTTTGTCATTACTTTCAAAGTTATTTGGAGGTTTACTATTCCAGACAATCCTAACTAAAATGTAAACATCTAAGAGATAATGCCCACACTCTTCATAAGACTATGTATAAGGGTAAATATAAATCTAAAAGTTCAGCCATATGAACAGGTCACCTAAATTTGCTAGATTTGACAGAAATATAATTTGGATTCAATAACTTTTTAAAACTATTGCGTTTATATTACTATATTATCTTCTCTCTTGAATAAAATTATAAAGTGAAAGCTATAAAAACTTAGCTTCTAAATATTTGGGCTTATATGTATTACTCATGTTTATATGTTGAGGGGGGAATGTTAGGTAGGAAGTCAGTTATGAGCTTATGTGTGTGTGACAGGCCTAAAGAGAAGACCTCTATATGCATCTGCATCTCAAAGTCATCCTAACAATGTTTCAGGGGAAGCCCAGATTTCACATCCTGCCTGCCCTGCCCCCTTTTACCTGATAACCTGCCAGGTGGAGGCCCTCACCCCTCCTGCTTCCTGCCTGATAAATCTTCCACAATCTCCCAGGTGCAGCCCAGTATCTGCATCTCAAACACCCTGCCCCCTTCCTCAGGTCTGATAACATTTGCATCCATAAAGTCCTTTGTTTCAGACCTTCAAGAGAAGTTTTTCTATTTACATCCAAAAAGCCCTTTGTTCCAAGAGGAGCAGAGGTGGGGAAGCAAGACCCATCTCCTTAAAACCCCCAGCCTCAACTGGACTGCGCGCTCAGCTCTCTGCATCTTTGCTGAGTTGCCCACCTGGCCTGGCCTGGCCTGGCCAGGTGTACTCTCCACTCACCCATGCAGCCCCCCCCCCCCTGTCTGAGGGACTGGGCACTCTCTCTCAGGTCCTGTCTGGAGAGGTGCCCATCCGTCCTTACAGATGTTCCTTCTTAATAAACCTTGCTATTTTCCTTCTTAATAAACCTTGCTATTTTACCTCCCTCTAAAAAAAAAAAAAAAGTGGTGCTTAATGGTAAAATCCCTTAAGGAATTTTAATCAAATTGGCTTATAGACAAATAAGTGTGCACTCTAATGAACTAGAACTTTTAAGATTCTAGAGGGGCTAACGTTGTGGCATAGAATGTGAAGCTGCCACCTGCAATGCCAGCATCCGAAATAGGCACTGATTCATGACCTGGTTGTTCCACTTCTGATCCAGGTCTCTCCTAATGCACCTGGGAAGGCAGAGGAAGATGGCCTAAGTGCTTGGGCTCTGCACCCACCTGGGAGACCCAGAAGAAGCTCCTGGCTCCTAGCTTAAGCCTGGTCCAGCCCCAGCTGTTGCAGCAATTTTGGGAGTGAATCAGCAGATGGAAGATCTCTCTCTCATATATATATATATATATGACATATATATATATATATATATATATATATATATATATATGACTCTGCCTTTAAAGGGTAAAAATAAATAAATCTTTCAAAGAAAGATTCCAGATATAACAAAAATGTCTTTTGGTTCACATGATTTAAAGTAAGTCTTTGATAAATAAACTGGTTTTAAATTTGTTGAAAAAAAAAATGAAGATGTCTTCAGAATAGTTAGCATGTCTTTTTTCCTGTTTTGCTGACCAGGCAGAGTTATATTTATTTCTTTTAGATGTTTAAGATCATAAATTTATAACTTTAAGCTAAGAACAAATATTCAGATAAGAGAGCAATGTGATATCCATTGTGTTCTATCATTTCAAGTACTAGTTAACGTCTAGGGCTTTCCATTGACAAAGAAGTAATTTGAAATGATGACCATCCTTGTCCAATATCTGGATTTTCATTAGTAATCTTGGTTTCATTATTAAAAATACTTTATGTAGGGGCTGGCACTGTGGTGTAGTGGGTAAATCCACCACTTGCCATGAAAGCAGGTGAAGATGGACCAAGTCCTTGGGCCCCAGCATCCACCTGGGAGACCTGGAAGAATCTCCTGGCTCCTGGCTTTGGATTGGCCTACTTCCAGCCATTTCGGCCATTTGGGGAGTGAACCAGTGGATGGAAGACCTTTCTCTCTGTCTCTCCCTTTCACTGTCTGTAACTTTACCTGTCAAATAAATAAATAAAATCTTTAAAAAAATATTACATGAGTGCAAACAGGATGCATGCTTATTAGTGAACTTTTCACATAATTTAAATTCTTAAATTTAAATAAATATTTATAAAATGTCCAAGTCATTTCTAAATCAAGTTTAATGGTGAAAACATCAACTGCTAAATAAAAATTCAAGGACTCTTTGCTTCTTAATTTCTATTAGTAGATGCATATGTTTGTATCTTCTAGTAAACCTTTCCTATTCCACAAATATATTTTTTCTATGAGAAGGCATCTGCTTTCATAAATTATAAAATATAAACTCATAAATTATTGGTTTATAGCAAATAATTCAAGATTGTTTTCATCCTTGGACTTCAGTAGAAACTAAATATACTTACTGAGTTAACAATTCTGATCAGTGTACATATTTTTATATGTAAATAATATAAAAAGAAAATTAAGACATGTTTTATGAGAAAAACAGTAAGAAAAACAAAATATTTCTTTTACTGAGCAAAAATTAATTTTGTCTAAATTTGGAGTATTTTAAGGGTTGTTTCAGTAAGAACAAGGCATGAAAGAACAAGTAAGTAAGGTAGAGAGATACAAAAGAAGTTATAAGTGTGATGATGCATTTCTTGGTGAGTAAAATTAAAGAGAACTAGGAATTATTTTTATATGACAGAATTTTGTATGGCTGATAAAAATTTTAATCCTTAAGTGGAGTGACTGGCTTACTCCAGAATGAGAAGAAATAAAAAGCAAAACTAAAGGCTTACAGAGATCTCAAAAAGGTCTGAACAAAACTGAGGTTTGTTAAGAATTAATCCTATGATAAAAAATGTGTGTGTGATCAAGCTGTTATAATAGGAAAAAAAACTGTTGTATGATCAAATATAAATTGCGCATTAAGCACTGTTCTAAAACTAGTTTAATTCTCTATATTTAAAGGAACAAGATTTTCTTGAAATATTATTCACTCAGTAATTTTTTTCTTAAAAATTGATTTTTAAGATTGAAATTTGCCTTATAAAACTTTGTCAACTGTTGGCCGGCGCCGCGGCTCACTAGGCTAATCCTCCGCCTTGCGGCGCCGGCACACCGGGTTCTAGTCCTGGTCGGGGCACCAATCCTGTCCCGGTTGCCCCTCTTCCAGGCCAGCTCTCTGCTGTGGCCAGGGAGGGCAGTGGAGGATGGCCCAAGTCCTTGGGCCCTGCACCCCATGGGAGGCCAGGAGAAGCACCTGGCTCCTGCCATCGCATCAGCGCGGTGCGCCGGCCGCAGCACGCCTACCGTGGCGGCCATTGGAGGGTGAACCAACGGCAAAAGGAAGACCTTTCTCTCTGTCTCTCTCTCACTGTCCACTCTGCCTGTCAAAAAATAAAAATTGAAAAAAAAAAAACTTTGTCAACTGTGGAAAACAGTTCTTGAAAAAAATTAAACATAAAATTAACATAAGAATCAGCCATCCAAAATCTGGAAATATATACTCAAAAGAAATGAATGGACTTGTGTATACCCATGTTCACGGCAGCATTATTCATATTAGCCAACAAATTTAATCACTGAAATGTCCATCAATATATATTGGAAAATCAATTCATGATATTGAATTGAATATTACTGACCTTGAAAAAGGAAGGGAATTTGGACATTTGCTACAATATGCATAACCTTAAATGACACTATGCAAAGTTTAATATGACAGAAACAAAAGGATAAATATGTATAATGTATGATGTCACTTAAGTACCTAAAATAGTCAAATTTATAGAATTTGGGTACAGAGTTTCAGATAGGGAAAATCTTTTTTAGAGATGGATGGTGGTGATGGTTGCACAACAGCGTGAATGTAACATGTCTTTGAACTGCACACTTAAAATGGTTAACATTGTGAATTTTATGTCATGAATAAAATTTTTAATGCAACAAAAAATAACTGCAAGTATTTGATATATCAACTATGACAGAGTAAGATTAAATAATTCAATAACAAAACATAACTTAAAAGCCCAAAAGATTAGACTCTAAGCAATATAATCCTAAACAAGTCATAGATAAATGAATAAATCTGTGTCATTTAAAAATATTTTAAACTGATGATTATGAAAACACAGCATCTCAATGTATGAGATGCAGCAGAAGCTAAGAGATTATTTATAGCTTTAAATGCAAATATTAGGAGTCAAAAAACTTAAAAATCAGTAATTTGTTTCCAACTCACAAAAATAGAAATAGCACAGCAAAATTTTTTAAAAAAGGAGAAGGGAAGGGAGGAGGAGAATTGAGGGAGGGAAGTATGTTTATCTTCTTAGAAATGTACCTTTGAAATATATGAAATCTGTTTTTTTCCATATTAATAAAAATTTTAAAATATATATATATAATCTAAGCATATCACTTTTCAGCCTTTTGGCTAAGATCAAGTGTAGTATCTGTTCTTATCAGTTTAAAAACTAAGCATAGACATTTGTAATATATGTATGTATCAATGTATGTATTGATAGTATTTGTGATGTGTCTAAGGATATAAACTTTTATGTTGTGTGTGTGTTTCTGTGTTTGTGTACACTTGCTTGTCCCTGAGAATCCCTGGGAGATTCATTCCAATATCTTTTTCCTTGAATACTCAAATCTGTGATGCTCATGTCCTTTAAACAGAATAATGTACTATTTGCTCATAACCAATGTACATCCTCCTTTTAGTTCAAATCATAATGTATAAAATGTTAATAATAAATGCTAATTATTGGTTTAAAAATAGGTGAATGTAAAATTTAAATATAATATCAAAACTAGAAAATACACCTTAAAAAATTAAAGTCAAATATTCATTTTAAAATTTCTTTCAATTTTATCTTTCACACAGTATTTGTACATATTTTGAAATACAACATGATATTTTGAGTCACATATACATTAGGTAATGATTAAATTAGGGTAGTTAGACTGCTCACAGCCTTAAACTTTTATCAGTTGTTTATGGTGAATGCATTCAAAATCTTCTTTTCTAAATATTTTGAGGTAGATAAAGCATTTTGTTAACCATATACACTATACTGTGCCAGAGAACATGAGAATTTATTCCTCTTATCTAAGATATAACATTGTATGCATTGACTAACATCTTCCCATTCTCCCACCCCCTTACTCTCCCCAGCTCCTGGTAACCAGTCTTCTACTCTCAACTCCCATTAAGTCAACTTTTTTAGATTCCACATATGAGTGAGATCATGTGGTGTTTGTGTTTCTATGCTTCATAGTTCACTTAACATAATGCCATCCAGGTCCATTCATGTTGTCATCGATGACAGGATTCCATAATTTTTATGACTGAGTAATACACCATTGCATATATATATATATACCACTTTTTCTATCCCCATTCATTCCATTGATGGACATTTAGATTGATTCCATATTCCAACTATTGTGAATAGTGCAGCAATAAACATAGACGTAAGATGACTCTCTGACATACTAATTTTATTTCCTCTGTGCATCTATACCCAGCAAAAAGACTGATGGGTAATTATGTTATTTCAATTTTTCAATTTTATGAAGAGTCTCCACATTTGTTTTCCATAGTAACTGTACTAATTTACATTCCCACCAAGAGTGTATAAAAGTTCCTCTTTCTCCATACCTCATTTCCTCACCACCAGCATTTGTTTTGTTGGTTTGTTGTTGTTATCTTTTTGATAATGGCCAATCTAACAGGGATTGAGTGGTATCTCACAGCGATTTTCATTTTCCTATTGATTAGTAATGTTAACCATTTCTTCTTAAATCTGTGGCTGTTTGTATACCTTGTTTTCAGAAGTTTTTTTTTTTTTGCTTTTTTTTATTTTTAAAAAACTGTGTTTTATTTTATTAAGATAAACAAATTTCATGTATTTCACATACATAGTTTAAGGAACACAGTGATACTCCCTACCCTCTCCTCCCTCCCACCCATGCTTTCACACTTCCTCCTCCTTCCTCTCTTATTCTGTCTCTTGATTTTTCTTTTATTTTTATTTCATAAATGTGAATTTACAAAGTGCAACTTTTGTATTGTTGTGGCTTCCCCGCCCCCAACCTCCCTCCCTCCCGTGGCCCTCCCCTCTCCCTCTCCCATCGCGCCCTTTATCGAGTTTCATTTTCAATTACCTTCATATACTGAAGATCAACTTAGTATATACTAAGCAAGGATTTCAACAGGCTGCATTCACACAACCGCACAAGGTATAGGGTATTGTTCGACTAGTAGTGTTTTTAAGTTTCATAGTAAAACACATTAAGGACAGAGATCCTATGTGGGGAGCAGGTACCCAGTGACTCCCGTTGTTGATTTAACAATTGGCACTCTTATTTGTGACGTCAGCAATCACCTGAGACTCTTGCTATGAGCTGTCTAGGCTGTGGAAGTCCCTTGAGTTCACCGACTCTGAACTTGTTTAGTCAAGGCCGTATCGCAGTGGAGGTTCCTTCCTCCCTTCAGAGAAAGGCGCCTCTCTCCTTGATGGCCTGCTCCTTCTGCTGGAGTCTTGTTCACCAGGGTCTTTCATTTCGATTGTTTTTTGCCACCGTGTCATGGCTTTCCATGCCTGTGAGACTCTTATTCAAAGTTTTAATTGCATTATTTGTGTTTTCTTTGGTTAATGTGCTTAATTCCTTATAAATTCTGGTTATTAATCCCTTGTCAGATGTTAGTTCATAAATATTTTCTCCAATTATGTTGTTTGTCTCTTAGCTCTATAGATTATTTGCTTTCCATTTCAGGAGTTTTTAGTATGATGAAAACCCATTTCCTAATTTTAGCTTTTGTTGACTGTGTTCTGGGGTTATATTTTAAAAATTGCCCACACCAATATCCTGAAGCATTTTTGCTATATTTTCTTCAAGTAATTCCATAATTTCAGGCCTTAAATTCAAGTATTCCATCCACTTTGAATTGATTTTTTTGTATAGGTTGAGAGGTAGGCATCTTGTTCAGTTATAGTGCATGTGGATACTCATTTTTTAAAAATTTATCTTTATTTTTTGACTGAAACCTTCTTGAGTATATTGAAGAATCATAATGTTCACATACAGATAACTTAATGTATTTATATTGAATTAATGTAGAAACCCTTTATCAGGTTCACCAGAGTAACACAGACAGTAAAAAACAAGAAGAAACAAACTGAAAGCAGCAACAGAAAAACAATGCGTAACTTAGAATGTAAGCCCAGTAAGATTGAGATCTAGAAATTGATCCATTTCTTCGAGGTTTTCCAGATTGCTGACTTAATAACTATTCATAGCAGTTTCTTATGATCCTTTGTATTTCAGTGGTGTCAGTGTAATGTCTCATTTTTCATCTCCACTTTTATTTGAGTATTTTTTTTCCCTTTTTGCTTGTTAATATGACTAAAGGTTTGTCTATTTCATTTATCTTCTCAAAAAACAGCCTTTTACTTTGTTGATATTTTGAATTTAGTTTCAGCTTCATTTATTTCTGCTCTGATACTTGTTATTTCTTGCCTCCTGCTAATTTGGGGTTTGAGTTGTTCTTGTTTTTCTAAGTCTTCTAGATGCATCATCAGATCATTTATTTGAGACTTTTTTTTATAATGTAAGTACTTAATGCTATTAACTTCCCTCTTCATATTGCTTTTGCTATATCCCACAGGTTTTGATATGGCTTTTTTTATTTCAAGAAAGCTATTGATTTCAATTTCTTCAATGACCCATTGGCTGTCCAGTAGCATGTTTAATTTTCATATAGTTGTGAATGTTCTTTTGTTCTTGTTGATTTCTAGTTTTATTCCTTTGTGGTCTGAGAAGAAAATGGCATGACTTCAATCTTTTTAAATTTACTGAGACTTGATTTGTAGCCTAATAATTGGTCTAGCATAGAAAATGTTGCATGTGGTGACAAGAAGAATGTGTATTCTGTAGCTGTTGGGTGAAATGTCCTGTAAATGTCTGTTAGGTCCACTTGTTCAATAGTATGGTTCAATCCAATGTATTTTTGCTGACTTTTCAATGTCTTGGAAAATATTTCTTTATTTTCATCTACTTGAAGAGAGAGAGAGAGAGAGAGACTGAGACTTCTATCCTTGGTTCACTTTCACTCCCCAAACGGCAGTAACAGAAAGGGCAAGGGCCAGACTAAAGCCAGGATCCTGGAACTCCATCCAGGTCTCCCAGGTGGGTGGAAGGCACACAAGTACTTGGGCCATCATCCTCTGCCTCTCAGTATGCATTAACAGGAAGTGGGATTGGAAGCAGAACAGCCAGGACTCCAACTTGCACTCAAATATGGGATGTGTGTGTCCCAAGTGGTGGCTTAACCTTCTGTGCCACAACATCTGCCCCACCCAACACCATTTCTGGAAGACTGTTCCCTCCCCACTGTGTGTTCTTGGCTCCTTTCTCAAAAATCAGTTAGCAGTAAATATGGGGCACGGTGTGTGGGCTCTGTATTCTGTTCCATTGGTCTTTGTGTCTGTTTTGTGTCCATAGCATGCTCTTTTCATTATAGTTCTGTAGCAAATTTTGAAGTCAGTTATGCTGCAACCTGTGCAGCAATTTTTCCAGGGTGAAGAGGGATAGTGCTCAATGAATAAAGTCAAAGACAAAATGATTATGGAAAAGCAGAGGGAGCTTTAACCAGCAGCTTTCTATATCTTCCTGATAAGAGTTTCAATATATCAAGTTAATATCTGTCCACATGAGCTCAAACAATTTTTGCCTACATGGGGGCATGCATCAGGCAATATCTCACGAGGAAGAAAGATGAACATGCTGTATGATAAACAGATCCTTGTCTTTCCTGGAATACAACATCCAAGGCTTCCGTGGCATGAGCCTTCCCACAACCTCAGGCACTATCGGACTGTTCCCAGCTTCCATGGCCTTCCAAGGAATGCAGACGTGCTGTTCTCATCATTCTCTTCCTCAAGGGATTGCCAAGATGGCACCTGGGGCAGTCCCCGGCATCTCCCCATTTCTGTTTTCTTAACAGGTCAGAAGACAACAGGTGTAGCTGCAGTTTTTGTGTCTTCCATGCAGTCAATCCTCTGTGTCGGCAGATGCACATCGGGGCAAGGATAGCATGGCAATGAAGATCATCTCTGGGCTTTTGGGAACTTAAACATTGTCACACATCACTTCTGCCTTCTGAACCATCTTCTTGACCATCCCCTAGGTTTTCATCAGACATGATTCCAGGGACTTCTCCGCTGCTGTTGTTTATCTTTCTTCCTCCTGCTCTTCTTTCCTGTTATGGAGCTGGTGGAGTTGCAGGGGGCAAAGGTCACTCATTGGCTGGAGTGATCAGGTAATCTGTTTTGGAGTCTGTTTGTAAGGGCTCCCACAGGGCAAAAAGAATCCTGAGGTAATTAATTGCACTCCTTCACAGTGAGCCTTCTTTAACATTTCTCCAACTTTGTCCAATTCAAAGATCCAAGGTTCCGTGCTTTGGAGACCACAAATTGTACCCTTAACTATGGACAGAAGATCCAGCAAATCTTTCTCCAGCACTCCAATCCCTTTATCTTTTCATAGCTGCATCAAAACTTTGCTATATTGTTTGGCTTCTACACTAATATTCTGCCCCATTATTACTCTGGCTAAAGAAAAACATTGTTCACAAAACTCATGATTGCAACTCCGGACATTTTGTGCTCACACAGTTATCTTCTTCACTATAATTTCATTTTTGTTTGCTCTAAATGATCCTTCCTCTTCAAGTCCCTATTCAGGTTGTGCTGTGACCTGCACAACTTTTCCAGGGTGAAGAGGGGACAGTGTGCGATGAATAAAGACAAAGATAAAAGATTATGGGAAAGCAGAGGACCAGAGGGAGTCTCTCCCTGAGCAGAGAAGCAATCCCTCTCTGCCTTGCCCAGTGTTTTTTTTTCTTCCTTCCCAATAACAGTTTCAATATGTTTAATATCTGTCCACATCAGCACAATTTCTGCCTACATGGGGGCAAGCATCAGTTGATATCTCACGAGGAAGAAGGATGAACATGCTGTATGATAAACAGATCCTTGTCTTTCCTGGAACACAACATCCAAGGCTTCCGTGGCATGAGCCTTCCCACAACCTCAGGCACTATTGGACTGTTCCCAGCTTCCATGGCCTTCCAAGGAATGAAGACGTGCTGTTCCCATCCTCTTCCTCAAGAGATAGCTGAGGTGGCACCCAGGCAGTGCCCAGCAAGTTAGGAATATCTCCAGCTTTGTTCTTTTTGCTCAAGTTCACTTTGGTTATTTGGTAGTTTGGTGGTTCATATGAGTTTCAGGATTTTTTTTTTCCCTATTTGGTTGAAGTATGACTTTGGTATTTTAAAATTAATTTTATTAATTTCAAAGTCAGAGAGACAGAGACAAAGAGAGACTGACAGAGCTCTCCTATTTGTTGCTGTACTTCCCAAATGCCTGCCACAGCCAGGGCCCAGCCAGGCCAAAGCCAGGAGCTCAGAACTCCATCTGAGTCTCCCACATGGGTGGTAGGGACCTAAGCACTTGGACCCATCACCTACTGCTTCCTAAGGCACACATTAGCGGGAGTCTGGAAAGGAAAGCAGAACTGAAACTCAAATCCAGGCACATTCATACAGGGTGTGGGTGTCTCAAGTGGCTACTTAATCACTATGCCAGACCCCTGCCCTGACATTAGTATTTTTATAGGGAGTCCATTCAATCTGGAGCTCACATTGGGTAATGCGTACATTTTAATTATATTAACATTTATGGTCCAAGAACACATGATACCTTTATTTGTAAGCTCTTCCCTTTCTTCAATATTTTGTAGTTTTCATTGTAGAGTTCTCTCACTTATTTTGTTAACATTAACCCTAAGCATTTTATGTAAAACTATTAGAAATGCAATTATTATCTTTGTTACTTTTCCAGAGAGTTCTCTGTTAGCATATAGAAATGCTTCTGATTTTTATGTGTTGATTTTGTAACGTGGAACTTTACTGAATTCATTTATTAGTTCCAGCAGTCTTTTGTGGAGGTTTTAGGTTTTCCATATCCAGGAAAACAAGAACAGTTAGACTTCTTTTCAATGGATGCCCTTAATTACTTTCTTTTGTCTATTTGATTTGGCTAGGACATCCAATATTTTGTTGAACATTAGTAGTGAAAGTAGGCATCCTTATCTTGTCCTGTACTGTACCATAGAGGGAAAGCTTGTAGCTTTTATTCATTCTGTATGATATCAGCTGTTGGTTTCTCAATTATGATCATCATTATGTTGATGTATGTTCTTCCTAAGTTGTACAGAATTTGTATCATAAAAGGATGTTGAGTTTCATAAAATGTTTTTTCTATGTTTATTGAAACGATTACATTTTTTATCCTGGATTCTATTTTCGTGGTTAATAACACATTTATATACGTTGAACTGCCCTTATATTTCTGAAATGAATGCTATTTGATCAAGACTCAGTTTGATAGCATTTTGTTGAAGATTTTTACATCTGTTTGTCACGTATATTGTTTTTTTTTTTCGTTTTTGCTATGTCTTTAACTAGTTGTGGTATAGGGTAATGTTGGTCTCAAAATGATTTAGAAAAAGATTCCTTTCTCTTCCATTCTTTGGAATAGTTATAGAAGTTTTGGCATTGATTCCTTTCTAAATGTTGGGTAGAATTCAGCAATGAAGCCATCAAGGTCTGGGCTTTTATCTAATGGAGGTTTTCCCTAATTACAGTTCAATCTCACTCTATCATTAGTCTGTTTGGGCTAATGGTCTGTTTGGGTTTTTCTAGTTCTTCGTGATTCAGTTTTGGTAGGGTGTATTCTAGGGTTTTCAATTTGTTGAGATGTGGTCATTTAGAATAGTTATTATAATCCTTTGTATTTCTCTGGTATCAGCTGCAATGTCTCCTTTTTCATATCTGATTTTATTTGATTCCTCACTGTTTTTCTGTTATTCAAGGTACATCTTTGTCAATTTTGTTTATCTCTTTAAAAACAAACCCTTAATTTTGTTTTTTTTTTATATTTAAAACTGACAAATTCATGGAAATATTGACTAGTGAATATAAGGTGAACATAAAATATTATCTTTCCATATACAGGTAATAAAACTACATTTAAAATATATCATTAAAACATTAAAATATTAAGTATCTTGTCAATACTTGTAATCAAAATATACAAGAATTCTACACAGAAAACTAAAATCTCACTGAGAAAAATTGAACATCCTGAATAAATGCAAGGTCATATATAAGAGGACTTCCTATTGTTATGATTTCTGTTCATTAAAAAATTAATCTATAAATTCAAAACAAATAAGTCAAACTTTGGGGCCTGGCATTATGGTACAATGGCTTAAAACACTTTTTATGATGCTGACATCTTATATTAGCACCAGTTCAAGTCCCAGGTGACAGCTGTGGTCATTTTGGGAGTGAGTCAGCAAATGGTATCAATCAATCAATCAATCTCTCTCTCGCTCGTGCTCTCTTGCTCTCTCTCGCTCTCTCTCCCTTGTCCCTCTTCATCTCCCTCTCCCTCTCTATTTAACTCTGCCTTTCAAATGAATAATTTTTTAACCTAGAAAACTTTTATTTAAGATAGTCAAATTTCGTGCATTTCATATATATATATAAATTTAGGAACACAGTGATTCTTCCTACCCTACCCTACCCTCCCATCCACCCACACTCTCACCCTTCTTCCTCCCTCCTCTATTCCCATTTTTATTTCTCACAAAGATCTATTTTCAATTAAATTTATACACATGAGATTAACTCTACACTAAGAGTTCAACAAATAGTATGAAAAAAACCTGTTCCAAATAAATCTTTAAAAAAAAATCAAGGTATAGGGGCCGACACTGTGGTGCAGTGGGTTAAGCTATGGCCTGCAGCTCCAGCATCCCCTGTGGGCACCAATTCAATTTCTGGCTGTTTCACTTCCAATGAAGCACCCTGCTAATGTGCCTAGGAAAGTGGCGTAAGACGTCCCAAGTGCTTGGGCCCCTGCACCCATGTGGGAGACGCGGATGAAGCTCCTGGCTACCAGTTTCACCTGGCACAGCCCCTATCATTCTTATCATTTGGGGAATGAACCAGTGGATGGAAGACCTCTCTGTCTCTTCCTCTCTATTCCTGTAACTCTGCCTTTAGAATAAATAAATCTTAAAAAATCAAAATAGTAACAATCTTTTTGATGTATCTGATGAGCTCAAATTTATATAGAAATGCAAATAGCACAGTATAGCCAGGGTGATTTGGAAGAATAAAGCTGGAGACATTAGATTACCTATGTAATGATTTCTTATAGAAATTAAGAGAGTATGATAATGACATCAGAATAGAGAAATAGGCCAATCAGACATGTAGAATGGTCCAGAAACAGACATATACCTATAGCAATCATCTAGTATATGGTAAAATTTAAAACATGTAGCACCATGGAAAGCATGAATACTTAGTACAAGACAGTGGGTCTATTTGATATCCAATATCGGGATCAATTTTTGCTCTTACATATAAAAATAAACAAAAATTGCCAGCTAGATTATCCAAATGTCAGATACAATAATAGAGCATTTACAGGAAAGTATATAAGAACATCTTCCTGACTTTTGAGTTGAATTTTTTTCATACTGGACATTAAAACTACCAGTTATAAAGAGAAAACTTGTAAGTTATACTATTTTATGATTTAAAATTTCCATTCCTCAAAAATACCAACAACGAGCCAGTGATGTGGCGTAGGGGGTAAAGCTGCCACCTGCAATGCTGGCACCCCATATGGGCGCCGGTTTGAGTCCCACCAGCTCCACTTCCATTCCAGCTCTCTGCTATGGCCTGGGAAAGCAGTAGAAGACGGCCCAAGTCCTTGGGCCCCTAAACCCATATGGGAGACCCAGCTGAAGCTCCTGACTCCTGGCTGTGGATTGGCGCAGCTCCGGCCATTGCGGCTATCTGGGGAGTGAAGCAGCAGATAGAATACCTCTTTCTCTGCCTCTGCCTCTCTAACTCTGCCTTTCAAATAAATAAATAGATATTTTTAAAATTCCAACAAAAGAATGAAAAGGTAACCTATCACAAGAGATAAAGTATTCATGAAATATACCTATAGCTCAAAAAGATTTATGTCTAGGATACATTAAGAACTATTTCAAATAATTAGGAAAAGAGAGACAATCGCAGTTTTCAAATGAGCGGTAGATTGAATAAATACCTCACAGAAATGACACCTAAATTGGCATTAGGTGCTGACATCTTTTGTCATCAAGAGAATTTTAAATTAAAACTAAAAGGTAATGCTACATATCCTGTTCAATGTCTACACTGAAAAAGACAAATGATGCAGCTGTAAATATTCGTGTTGCTTACATTTGGTATAAATATACAATTTATCTGTTGGGTATAAACTCAACTTGTGGAATCGCTCTGAAAAAGTATGCATATGTTCACACTAATATTATCCATAAAGCTGCTTTGGATAGTGCTGGTGCCAATTTATCTTCCTATCAGACATTTATGAGCATTCTAGTAGCTCTTTCACTTGGTCTTTATCAACATTATTTCTAATAAACAAATTATAGATCAATAAATTATTGTATGATCACAAAATATCATACTATAAGGGAAAGAGTCAGTAAATTACAAGTATATGCATTAATATGGTTGAATCCTACAAAAACAATATTGTGTAAATTAATAAAAGCAAAAAGAATACATATTATTTATTTATATGAAATTATGTTTTGAAAAACTAATTGGTGGTATTAGAAGTCAGATTAGTGGTTTCCCTTGATGGGAGAAGGTAAGAAGAAAGTGGTGAGTATAAGTACAACTTTCATCAGGTATAAAGAAGGTTGGGAAAAGTTAGAATATTATTGACAGCATGTGAGCATGTAAGCTCAGGCCTTAATGTCACATAGCTGAATGAACATAGGCTTGGAATTGATACAAGAATTGATATAAATTTTCACTGTGTTAATAGCTGGTTAACCCTGCTATATGACTCTCCAATATTCTAGTTTTCAGTTATAAACACAGAGATTTACATTAATTTTGTGAATATAAAATGGACATTTGTTCAAAAAGAACATAATCTTATATTGGAAGGTGGGTGGTAACTCCTGTAGTTCGAGATAGAAAAAAAAATATCTATCATAGAAATAAAGATAAGGAGTCCAAAGAGCAGGATTATGACAATTATGGAAAAGGAAATACATTGTCAGGAAAAGGATATATTCAGAGGAAGAATTGCAAAAATTCCTTGAAAAATTAGAGCTAAAGGTTAACAGAGATGAAAACTTTCAAGGTGGCTCTGTGGTTCCTAGCTTGGTCCAATGGTTATATCATTTTTAAAAAACATAGTAAATTGTAAGTAATTTTGGAAAATATGAGAATTTCTTTCACAGGCATAGAGAATTTTAATTGATTATCAAAGATAAGTTTTTCCATAAGCAGTAAACAGAATAATTTTTCACACATTCTCTGTATGTATGTGTCTGATTTTTCCCCTATTTTGCCTTCTAGAAAGCTCTTGGTATTATATTCCATGGATTTTACTAGAGGGTTTCCTGATGAAGATTACTTGAAATTACAGGAAATACATTGAGTTTTCTTAGGTTTTGAAATTATACCTGAATTAACATGAGTAACGACTTACAGAAATAGCCCCAAAGGCTACTTATTTGGGTCGATCCACTCAACTCCTGAAGAGCAAATCTTTATCTCAACTTCACCAGAATTGTGTCAGGACTTGAAGACTACCCTGCCATGTATCTCACATAAAACGTGAGTAAAGGCAGCTGCTTCCAGTACTAAGCTTCAAACTCTGATAGCACAATCATGAATATTTGCCCCATCAATCACTATCCAGGATCCCATTTTAGATTTGTTTACAGAGACTGAGTCCAATAAATGTAATGTAATAATAATGCATGATAAGCTAAAAACATGGTTTATGTCAGATATTCTCTTTTTTTAAAAAATATTAATTTATTTGAAAGTCAGGTTTGCACAGGAGAGGCAGAGAGAAAGAAAGAGAGAGAGAGAGAGAGAGAGAAAGAGAGAGAGGTCCTTCATCGGCTGGTTCACTCCTCAACTGGCCACAACAGCTGGAGCTGGGCCGATCCAAAGCCAGAAGCCAGGAGCTTCTTCTGGATCTTCCCATGCGGGTGCAGGGGCCCAAGGACTTGGGCCATCTTCTACTGCTTTCCCAGGCCAAAGCAGAGAGCCAGATTGGAAGCAGAGCAGCTGGGACTCACTGGCACTGAAGGCAGCAACTTTACCTGCTACACTACAGCACCAGATATTCTCTTGACATAAGCACAAATCTTTTTTTTTAAGATTTATTTATTTATTTGAAAGTCAGAGTTACACAGAGAAAAGGAGAGGCAGAGAAAGAGAGAGAGAGAGAGAGAGAGAGAGAGAGAGAGGTCTTCCATCTGCTGATTCACTCCCCAATTGGCTGCAATGGCCGGAGCTGCACCGATCTGAAGCCAGGAACCAGGAGCTTCTTCCCGGTATCCCACACAGGTGCAGGGGCCCATGGACTTGGGCCATCTTCCACTGCTTTCCCAGGCCATAGCAGAGAGCTGGATCAGAAGTGGAGCAGCCAGGTCATGAACCGGCGCCCATATGGGATGCTGGCGCTTCGGGCCAGGGCATTAACCTGCTGCATCACAGCACCAGCCCCACCACAAATCTTAATGAAAATACTGAGTTTCAGGTAACAATGAGAATATTTGGTTTCCTCCCTAGCCCCTCCTAGTAAAGAGTGGAAAAGCTAAATTTCTCATAAGAGTACCAGTAAAACAACAGGGCTGATTGATATTTGGAATTATACACAGTTTCTCTTGCAATATTGTTGTTCTATGTAATGTTCTAGAAGGTTAAAGTACAAAGATAGTTACTTTCAGTTGAAAATGTCCATCAAACACCATATAGAATGAAATTCCCTATAGACAAAACATATGAAACCACTATTCACACACATAGAGCCTTATCTTACAACATATAGACAGCACAGTATCTATATATACTCATATACCACTTGGGATTTTGATTAGTCAGGCATGCTTATATCTGAGCAAGAATTGGCAGAGACAATTAAATAAGCTTGGGAAGAACTTTATTTTTTCCTTGACTTTAGTGATATTTTCCACTTTGTTGGTGCACTGGAAACAATTACTTTGCTCTCTCATCTATTCTTTTACCTAGTCCATCACTACCACTAGAGACTGTTCATTTTCTGTGACTTAAAACTATATGTTTCTCTTCTATGTCTAGAGCACTCTCTCAATTTATTTAAATTGTCCATTTTTTTCCTCCTACTATAAAGATCAGCTTTACACATTAGTTAGTATAATGTAGAAATAATAAAAAATAAGGATTCTACCTCATTACTTTTCAGAAGTCACGAATCTGTTTTGTTCTATCTAAATATCATCCTTGGATAAGTCCGTGCCTGTGGCAAAACCATCTTTCTCTCCAATGAAATTGCTAACCCCAAATTTATAATTTGTCTTGCTTTAGCATGGTTTCTTGCCTATAAGAGGAGTATGAAGAAAGCTTGGAAGACTTGGATTTGAAACTAAAACTATACACCTGGATTAGACACACTCATTTGGGCCAACTCAGTCAATAGTGCTGAGAGTCCCATCCATCATCTAATGCACAGCATTCAAATTGAATGATAGCTATACTTTGAAACTCAGGCAAGCATACAGGTGGCCATATGCCTTAACTAATGGATGAATAACAGCTGCGTAGTAGTGGTACTCAGAGTCTAGGTTAGCAACAGGCAGAATGGAATTTACATAGGGTTGAGAGAATGTGTATCTCGAAGGCAAGATAAAAGAGTACCAGGAAGAATACTAAGCCAAATGATGGAAGTACAAGTACAAAAACTAAATCATACACCTAAGAAATTTGTCATATAGAAGGAATTTACCTGCAGTGGGGACAACTTGATACTACATCTCAGAATACTGAACAGCAACTATTTAGATACACTATATTCTACAGAGAATTCCTCTTACAGAAGCTTATGATGTAAAAATAGAAGAAAAATAACATTTAAGATAGGGATAAGCAAATTTTGTCTTTTTTTCAATTTTTTTTCTGAAAAGATCCAAAAAGCAAATATTTTAAACTTGAGAATAACTCTGCTATTTCAATGGAAAAGCAGCCACTGCTATAAACAAACAGTTATGTCTGTGTTCCAAAGAAAACTTGCTTAAACAAAAAAGACATGTAGTGGGCCAAATTTGTTTATCCTAATTTAGGGTCATATTTAATGATCTCAGGTGAAGGAAGAGATAAGCTTCACAAGAATAGGACAATGTGCCAAATATGCCTCTCATTTTAAGCAATGAGTTCTATTTAAGAACACAGACAGCCTTTTCTTCTTTCAAACATCTCCCTTCCTAAATTTATTAAATTTTCAAATATCTCTGTTGAGCCTTTCTAGTTGAATTAGTCTGTTTATTTATATAATACTTAGAATAATATGTTTAACTTCAGATGACAATTATGTAAGTAAATAACTGAGCTATTTTCAAAAACCATGAAAGTCCACCAATATCTTGTCTCTTCTCTGCATACTTCTGTCTTTCCTTCCTTTACTTTCATGACTGCAGCTCAGGGAAATCCTTCCTCAAAGATACTGCATAACCTTTGCCTGTAAATTCTTTACAATATAGCTATGACCTGGTCTTTTCAGATGACTGTGTAAGTAGGAAAATGTTCCCACAGAAAATTAAGGCTACTTCTTATTTTGAAGCTTTGAGTAATTCAGGTCGGAAGATATAGGGCAGTAAAGAAGAAGTAGGAGCTGAGAATTCTCAGAGAGCCCTAAACTATTTTCTGAATAATTTATTTGGCTGAAATCATGTGGTGACCTTTAGGCTGCAAAAGATAGATTATATGACCCAACTGTACTATTTTTTGGTTCAGCTTCAATGTAGGAAATCCTGACTAATACAGCACACAATGATTTTTTAAAATACTGAAATTCTCAGGGAAAAAGATAATAATATGTTCCCTGGCTAGGACTAAAGAATACTGACAGCATACATTTTCATATTTTCATAACATTATCCAGATTGTGTGATAAGTCAGCCCATTTTATTTTGTTTTTTTTTTCAATCGTATTTATTTCCTATTTGAAGCTAGGATCTTTGAATGATGTAGTCCTACAATAACAAGTACCCATCCTAGACTTTCAGTGATATTGGTGTTTGTGGGACAAAGCCACTTGCAATTGACAAGTTTGTCAGTAGCCTTTCAACCAAACTGTAGGTGTGGTATTTAATAAAGCTGCCAGCTTTTTCACTTCTCTCAAAGTGCATTTATGAGCCAAAAAATAACTATAAAAATGGCATCCCAGGGCTCCATATTTATTCTCTTTCAATGATTTCCAGATCAAATTTGCTCACTTTACAAGTTAAAAGAAGATTTTTTCCCCCAGCTCTCGGCCCAGGAAATTCCCATTAGGGCAAAAACAAAGCTGTATTCTCTCAACCCCTGACACTATCATTTGGAGCAGCATTTTAGTAATCCAAGCTTCAGACTAAGTCACATTGAATCATAAACCAAATTCCATGTCAGTTTTACCAACTTCCCCACCATTGCTGAGATACGTGTTGTCTTATTTCAGAATTGAAACCCCCACCCTGCTCACAGGTAATGTTTTAAATTGCAGTAAAGATTCAACCAAATTCTTCAATTTGATATCATAGCTGATTTGTCTCATAATTCTTAACCATGGTAGAACTGGCATTCAGATTGGGTTCTTAGATATAGTTATATTTTCAGGCGATTCTTAAGCTGTATATCACACATTGCAGTAATAGCCACCAAAGATTCAGTTAATAATGCTATAACTGGATATGTGATTGCAACTTTTCAAAAGTGCTATCTAAAATATGTTAGAATAGAATGATCAATGGCATTGAATAACAGTATAGTATGTTGGCTATAAAAGAGGGAATAGAGAGAATATACTGTTTAGTGAAATGTAGTGAGTTAAAGGGGAAATAGCACATGTGATTTCTTTCCATTTTTTGTTGATCTTAGAAATATTGGACTATTCTCACAAATGCATAAATATTAGCGATAAAAACACTCCGTCTCCATAGACTGGGATACTCTGAATTAAATTTTAAAACACTGGTTCAGCTATAACATAGAAAAATCGAACTGGTAGTCCTGAAACCTCCAAATTCAGGAAAAAAAAGAAGGCTCATATGCAGTATATTCCTTACGTAATATAACTAGTGCATTAATTTTCTACTGCTTTGTAAGAAATACCACAAATTTAACAGCTTAAGCCACCATCCATTTATTAGCTTATAATTTTTCAGGACGGAAATATGACATCACATAACAGGGTCCTCTGCTCAAGATCTCACAAGGCTGAAACAAAGGTGGCAGTTGGCCTGAGTTTTCTAGACTTTCTGGAGGAAAACTCTCTTCCAAGCTCATTTTTATTGTTCAAATAAATTCTTACTTTGAAGTTTAGGTCCTCATTACCTGAGCAACTGCAAGCTACTAAACGTTACCTATGGTCCTTACAGTGTGTTCCCTTCCAAATCCAAGCTATCAATGATAAATCATATTCTTCTAACGTCACAAGTATCTCAAGTACTCTCTTCTACAACCAGCAGGAGAAAATTCTGCTTTTAAAGGGCTTGCATGATTAGATCACACCAGACAATTTCCCTATCTCAAGTTCAACTGTGCCATATAACATAGTCTAATTGTGGTAGTAAGATCAATAGTATTCACACTCTCAGGCACGTGCAGGACATGTATAGCGGAATGGAGTAGTAGCCAATCATGGATGCTATCTTAGAATTTTACTTACTACGCAGGATAATTGTACTCATAGTTTTTATTCACTAGCAATGTGTCAGGCACTGTTCTATTTGAGGGATTCTTACTTCCGATCAGAGATTAGGATTTACTTTATATTGTAAATCTGTAAAAACATATTGGAGTGGCTTAGAGCATAACTCTGGTATGAGGTAGACCACAGCTGAATCCCACTTACATCATTTACTAATTATTGAATCTTGGTGGATTCATTTCTGTAAGCTTCAGTTTCTTTGTCAAAAAATTGAAAATAATACTGGTATCTATCCTATAAGTTATTATGAGAATTAAGTGAGATAATGTCTGCAAATTGTTTAGCACAATCATAACATATATAAATCACTGAAAAATGGGAGTAAAAAGTGTTCCTATATAATTTTTTGAAACATGTATGGTAATTGGGTGATAGGTTATTTTTGTTTGTTTTTCTGATATATGCTTTATACTTTTGCAATTGCACTTTCACTATGTAACTCCTCTGGAAGATATGTTGATATCTGTGTCTATGGCAACACCTTCAGGCAGCAGTTACTGTAATGCACATCAAGCTTGCCATTAACTGAGGCCAATACTGCTGACCCTTTATCCGGAGAGGATGGCAGCTCTGTGGTGCTTGGATGATCTCAGTTCAGCTTTTCTTCGGCTAAATGGTCTCTGAAGGATCATTCTTCCTTTTAATATAATAGAAATTAGAAAACATACCCACATGCACAGGCTCACTCTGCTCATCATACCAGCGTCTCAAGATCAAAGAAGCAGTGATGGGAATCTAACCACAGCACTGAAAAAGCCCAGTCTCTTGTTTTAGCTGACAGATTAGAGAAAGTTTTAATAAGTTTTACCAATAGCTGCTTTCTACTACTAAGAAGAAATTCCATAGGAAAAACAAATTTACAAAAATAAATCCAACAACACTCACATTTGACAAAATACAGGGAGATGTACAGAAGATATGGATATCTTTATCCATTTGCAAAGTTTTTACTAATGGAGAACTAGTCTAACTTCAAATTCATACTTGTTTACAATCTTTACGTAGATAGGCCAACAACCAACTGCCACAAGTTAAACTCTTGAAATAAATCTATTCCATGTGCCATAGAGAAATGCAATTGCTAGAGAAGGTGGGAAGGATAATTCTTCATCTATGTCCAGAACGTTAATAATGTAGGATATTGATAATCTCATTTAAAAAACGGACATTAAGGGGCCGGCACTGTGGCACAGCGGGTTAACGCCCTGACATCCCCTATGGGCACCAGTTCTAGTCCTGGCTGCTTCTCTTCCGATCCAGCTCTCTGCTATGGCCTGGGATAGCAGTAGAGGATGGCTCAAGTCCTTGGGCCCCTGCACCCACGTGGGAGACCCGGAAGAAGCTCCTGGCTCCTGGCTTCGAATTGGCACAGCTCCGGCTGTTGCAGCCATCTGGGGAGTGAACCAGCAGATGGAAGACCTCTCTCTGTCTCTACCTCTCTCTGTAACTCTGTCTTTCAAATAAATAAAATAAATCTTTTTAAAAAAGGACATTAAAAATATGGACCACATTATCCTCATTTTCATGTCAATTTTCCTTAGGGCTGGGGTTATAATGAGGTGGTGTCTGCATCTTATGTTTGGTTGCCCTAGGGCCTATCATAATCTTACATTGCTCATTGACTATATTTACATCAGAGTTATTCCAATAAACACTTTCCAGTTTTTGGAAGATGGTTTCTGCCCAGAGAGATTCAAATCTGGCAAAAGTATATCGAAGAGGATGTTTCCATAAAATGTCATTAAATACATATATACATACACATACACAAGTGTGAGATATTTTTAGTTTTTTGCATTTTATTTATGATGGCCAGTCTCTAGTTCAACATTCTCCAGATACTAACAGCTCAATTTGGAGCCCTCAAATAAGCACGGAGGTACATAGACAGTGAACTCCGTATCTGGGTCATCAAATTAAGGATTTGGTGAATAGCAACAGCACTGCAAGCTATTTCTTGAGGTACTCTATAGAATTTGAAGCAGTTTGAAGCAGTCCCTACCCAGTGGGTTAGCAATCTAATTAAGCACCTAATTTTGAAAATTGAGCCCTTGATGTTATCACTTACTAAGCAGATGGCTGATTACAAGATAGGGGTGGGAGGAGGTGGGAACCAGAACTAAAAAACTTAATAGAAGTTACTTGATAAGTCACCCTGATAGTAGAAACCAGCAGCATTCAGATTACCATCTAAACTACAATTTGATGCTGACCTTTGAGAGCGGTCATCACACTAAAATTATATCATTTTAATTAACAGAGATAATTTGAGAAACAGCATAGGTTTCCAACCTAGCACAGAGGAGTTAGGACAAGGGGATTTTGCTACTCATTAATGCTTTTCATCAAAAATTTCCAGTCCTCCTCTGGACAAATGTAGAATAATACTGCCCTATCTACTTGGAATTACATGTGGCCATGCACCTTGTTTTGATCATTAAGTATGAGGAAAAGTGACTCGTGTCATTTGCAGATGGAAGCTTTAAGACCTAGTGTGCAATTTATTGACTGCTTTCCTTTCCTCTGCTGCAGGGCCTCACAATGCCCTGGATTGCAGGGTCTTCAGTAGTTGGGAGAGTGAAAAGTAAACTTGGATATTTTAAACCACTGAACAGTAGTATTTTTTCTTCCTACAACAAAACCTCCTAGCCTATCCTGATTGTTACAGAAACCATAGTACCCATTCATCAGCAGCAGAAGAAATGATAAGCTAATTAGGATGAAGCCCTATTTTTCTATGACAAGGAAATGGGTGCGTTATCTAGCTCTTTCCTTAACCTACAAAGTCAAAAATATAACACATCTTGTTCCTCAGGAAAAAAAATCTTATATATAGATCCAAAAATTGTTGTACAAATCTGCATAAGTTCATTAGTGCTTATACTTTATACTTTTATGCAAGATGTGCATTGGAGAAAGTTTCATATGAAATGAAGAATAAAATATACAGCAAATTAAGAATTATGCTGGAGCATTATGTCATATTACAGAAGAAATTATGCATATAACTATTTTGATTGTGTCCTACAGCTATTGATTTTTTGGTTGGTATTATCAAGAGGACAGAAGGATCTCTGTCTTAAATAGTCAACAATTTTCTTGCATGGTGATGTGACTAGTGTATTACATTGTCTTGCAGTTTGACCTCATCTTTTGCATTAAATATAGTTGGGAAAACAGAGTCTTAGAACACAAATGTGTTTATTAAATCACATCTGTTTATTGACTTCCATTATAATTTTAGAATTATTTTCCTATTAGAAAGAATGCACACTTGCTTGAAAATAGGATGCCAACTATATTTCCAAAGCCAAACATTCACTTTGATAAAATTATCTTGATATATATATATATATATATATATATATATCAAATGAGAGAATAGGTTGAGGCCAGGGAAGTCGGCTGGCATAAGAATTCAATAACAGCTATAGGTGTGCAAATTCCATAGTATAGGGAGACAGCTGAGTTAAGAAAAATGGCACTAGCAAGTAAAAAACTATGGAGGTAAACTATGATCCTGGTTGGCTGGTTGTTTGTCATCTAGTTATTTTTAAATTCCTATTCCTTTCTTCTCAGTTACCTGTATTTATAGTCTAGGGGAAAGTGGAGCCCTGGTTTGGCATTCTTTGGGGCTCTTGTTATTAAGGAGTGCCTGAAAAATGCAGAGGTAGAGACCTGCTTCTACATTCTCAGGATCAGTCTTATATTCCAGTTTTCCAAGTGGATAGGATATTGGAAGGTCACTCAGATGAACAGAACTGTCCCAAGATCTCCTAAGTAGGAAGGTTTTTCTAAACACAGTATGGATTATCCATGCCTCTGAACAATTACTGGCTAGATGTGGGAGAGTCATACATAAACTTCCAGGAAGAGGAGGAAAACCATATGAACATCAAAGGGGGGCTCACCTCCTGCCTCTGTTTGAATTGAAATCTATTGTGTGCCTGATTTTGTTGGGTTTTGTAAACCACACCATGAAACTCTGTGATATTGTAAGGCATGAATCAGCTTCTTTGGTGCAGGGGTACCTCTGTCATGTGAATGGCATTGGAAATCCATGAAAACTAGGGATTACAAGCAGGAAAGTCAATTATAGCATCGTAAATTAAGTCAGTTTCCAGAGATATGGCAAGAACAGGAGGACCTGAGACAAACTCTGAAACTAGAACTGCGGCTACTTGCTTTCAGTCCCATTTTATATTCCCTGTTGTGTGGAGTTAGGTAGAGATTTTCAGGCAACTGTTTATAACCAACAGGAAGGGCAGGGCCCTGCAGGTGCAGCCAGCTACTATTTAAGCTCAGGCCAAAGGCACCAGGCCTTTTTGGAGGTACATACATTAGTCTTTAAAAGATCTTTGCCACTTTGGCCGCTCCTTTGAAGGCTGTAGAAATGCTGCAGGCAAGGTGGAACCTAGAGGAAGAGCCTGAACTTCAGCACATGTGAGTCATACAGTAAGTAATTTTGTTCACTGCCTTACTTTGTTAACTGAATAAACACAAAGGAAAATTGCATCTGTGCAAAAAGCATGACAGACTTGTATCGAAATATGTTGATGGTCTTGCTGATATTTACATCATTAACTCATGATTAGGACTTCATATGTATATGTGTTAGGAAAAGAGTTACAGACTGGTGCCTCCTCACATGGGGCACCATAAATATTAGGAAAAGAGGTGCCAAATAGAGAGGAGGCAGTGTAAGAATTTATTCATAGAAAATAAATTTGCAGAGGTGGGCGACCAACTGCTTGGATGCACATTGATGGAACTCGTGCAGAAGGCCTTGAACCCCAGGGGCCGGGCCTTTTGATATTTTAGGAGGGCTCGGGATGGGGATGGGGGTAGAGGGCAGCAGGCAGAAGTGAATTCCTGGAACTGGGAAGGGCCTTGGGGACCTGGAAAAGAATGCTGATGGGGTATGAAAGCAATAGGCTGTGAGACCCAGTTGAGAATCAAGGGCAAGGAATACATTCCAATGTTTATCTTTTGGGCGATGAGCAAGAATGGCTGAGGCTTATGTCTTTGTTCCATCACTATGTATATGTACATGTTTAAAATACACTGAAATGGTAAGGAGCATGTTCTCTTTAAATTCCTGAGAGACTACTATTAGGTCCTCTCTGATTTTACTCAACTGATGTTAAGCTGCCTATATTTTCAGCATGAAAGTGAATGAGCTAAAGGCATTAAAGAATTTTGTTCTGAGTCTCCCTGGACCACTACTGCAAAGCATACTTTCCTGTGTCCCTACCTAGTCACAGTAGAGCTTTGAGCTCCTGCATTGAGGAGGATGGGTGTGGTGTTTGCTGAAGAGCACATGAGGGAAGCAACAGGTGAGCTATTGCCCCAGCGTAACTATTATTTTAAGTCTTCTACATAATGACGGGATTTCCATTTCTTCAGATTAATGCCTGAAGCCAGCCTCTATACAGCCATATTTGATACTGGTTTCTAGATTTTCTGGAAAATGGTATAGCCAATGATATTACCAGTTATAACTATAAATATGGTGCTATTTATCAATATTGGCTATAAGCACGTCAAGCACAATGCCCAGTTTTTTCCCAGTTCATTTGTAACTAAACTGCAATATAAGAATATATCATAAAATGGAACTAGTGGTTACTCACTGGCTATCTAAGTGGGAAAGAAATCACAGAGAGGGAGTAAATGACACTAAGCAGAGAAAAGCAATGGCACTCTGTTTTCTTTGTTAAAGAATGTGTGAAACTGAGAAGTATACAGGAAACAAAGTATATTAAGTTTACAACAAAAGCAACAATAACTGTGTACTTATTACGTAGCAGGTCTCCTCTTAAGCTGCCTCACATGAATTATACAATGAACTTCCCAGTGTAAAGCTGTGGAAACTGAGATTTAAGGAAGTTGACTGAGATCATTCAACTAAATGACAGATAGTATTCAAATCCAGATGCACCAGATTCCAAAGACCAGGAAGTTTGTAAACTTTACTAAGGACTTTTTGAACAACTACATTACACTGATGAGCTTCCTGTTGAGAGTAAGGAGGATGCCTCCTGAGCCAGACAACTCAAGAAGTTGCCTAACTTTTTGCCATGGAGGTAGGTTAAGCATGCCTCCAATTTCATTTTCCAAACCGAGGAATATTCATTTCAGTGTGAAAATACTAGCTTCATGGATTTTTTTATATGCACTAATTACTTTTTTTTTTAAAAAAAAACTTAACTCTATGGTAATAGAACTGCTTTCAAATTTTATATATTCCCTTGAGTACTAGGAATGGAGAAAAGGCCAGCAAAGGCCATATTCTCACGAACCAGACAGAAATTCCCATTGGCAACAAAGTACTGAAATTTGTCACAATGTTCTATTACAGAGGAAGCACACTAGCCTGAAATTTACTGATTGTCAAGGAAATCAAGCCCCAAATTTAAAATATAACTATTTTGTAGAGAAATGAAAAGACATACAGTTGCTATAATATAAAAGCACCAAATCTCCAACCAAAATGATTTCTATAGCAGAAATCATGATTGCCTTCAACAGAACCATAGATGCCCAGTATGCTAAAGTAAACCTTGGCCTTCTATAGGGCTATTTCAATGGTTTGATTGGCATCCTTGTCATCATCAGCATAACTGAAATATATTGACTATTTACCATAACATTAAGCACCTTTAAACTCGTACATATAACTCATTTAATCTTCACAACTTACTATGTGGTGACTGCTATTATTACAACCATTTTTTTTACATTTAAGGAAACCATAGCAATTAGAGATTACATTACTTGCCTTTAGTCACAAAAGCAACAAATTCAGATCCAGAATTCTTCATCCAGGCAATCCAACTTCAGGGCCTACCTTTTATTTTTTATTTTTTATTTTTTTTATTTTATTTTTGACAGGCAGAGTGGACAGTAGAGGGAGACAGAGAGAAAGGTTTTCCTTTTTTGCCATTGGTTCACCCTCCAATGGCCGCCGTGGTAAGCGCGCTGTGGCTGGCGCACCACGCTGTTCCAATGGCAGGAGCCAGGTGCTTATCCTGGTCTTCCATGCAGGTGCAGGGCCCAAGGACTTGGGCCATCTTCCACTGCACTCCCTGGCCACAGCAGAGAGCTGGCCTGGAAGAGGGGCAACCGGGACAGGATCGGTGCCCCGACCGGGACTAGAATCCGGTGTGCCGGCACCGCAAGGCAGAGGATTAGCCTACTGAGCCGTGGCGCCAGCTAAGGGCCTACCTTTTAAACCACTATTGACATACCTTCCTCTCAACCTGAAATGGCAGAGAGATTATCACTATCACTAACCTATAATTTAGTCAATTTTAGTACTAATTAACACTCATGGTCACATATCTCCATTGGGCTGGACATATATATATATATATATATATATATATATATATATGTATATATATATATATATATATTCAAAAAGGTATTTAGGTCAAAAAGAATTATGGGCAAAAGTCCTAGCATGAACAGAAATGGGTCAACTGTAAACACACTGGACAAAGGAAAAATTTAAGAGTACTCCAATGCATGAATACAAAATTAATTGCTCCAAATAAGGACCACTCTATTCTAATTGTTCCATGCTCAAATGGCCTTTCTTCTTTTTCTGTTTTCTAGATAAGGGACCAAGATAAACATAAATGAAAAAGACAGAACTACAAAAACCATCACACTGAAAATGCCAGCTGGAATCTTAATCCAAAGATACCTTAGGCGTATATATTTTATGAAAGTGACTGTTAACTGTACATAAATCATTTGAAAAATCTCACACACTGTGTTCATAAGCTTTTGATATAAATCCAAAATAAGATGCAATTTTTCAAATGCTATTTTAATTAATTTGAAAAGATGACATTGATTCCAACCCAACATTCGGGTTCTAGGAGTTCCTGAAGGCATGGAGAGAGAGAAAGGATTAGAAGGACTTTTTAGTGAGATACTTGCAGAGAACTTCCCAGGTTTGGAGAAGGACAGAGACATCCTAGTACAGGAAGCTCACAGAACCCCTAGTAAACATGACCAAAAGAGATCCTCACCACAACATGTTGTAATCAAACTCAACACACTGAAACATAAAGAAAAGATTCTAAAATGTGCAAGAGAGAAACGTCAGATTACTCTTAGAGGATCTCCAACTAGACTCACAGCAGACTTCTCATCAGAAACCCTACAAGCTAGAAGGGAATGGCGAGACATAGACCAGGTACTAAGAGATAAAAACTGCCAGCCCAGAATATTATATCCTGCAAAGCTCTCATTTGTGAATGAAGGTGAAATAAAGACCTTTCATAGCAAACAGAAATTGAAAGAATTTGTCGCCATTCGTCCTGCCCTGCAAAAGATGCTTAAAGATGTGTTACACACAGAAACACCGAAACAAAGTCATCAATATGAAAGAAGGTAAAGGAAGGAAAACTAACAGCAAAAGAACACAGGAAGTTCAAAGCAGATATTAGAAAATATCTTTGGGAAATGGCAGGGCAAAGCTACTACTTATCAATAGTCACATTGAACGTTAATGGCCTGAGCTGTCCAGTTAAAAGACACCGATTGGCTGATTGGGTTAAGGAAAAAAACCCATCTATTTGCTGCTTACAAGAAACACATCTTTCCAACAAAGATGCATACAGACCGAAAGTGAAAGGCTGGAAAAAGATATAACATGCCAACAGAAATGAAAAAAGAGCAGGCATAGCCATCTTAATAGTGGACAACATAAACTTTAACACAAAAACTGTTAAGAGAGACAAAGAGGGGCACTATATAATGATTAAGGGATCAATTCAACAGGAAGATATAATGATTATCAATGTATATGCACCTAATTACAGGACACTGGTTTATTTAAAAGATTTGTTAAGGGACTTAAAGGGAGACTTAGACTCCAATACACTAGTACTGGGGGACTTCAATACTCTACTCTCAGAAATAGACAGATCAACAGGACAGAAGATCAACAAGGAGACAGTAGATTTAAACGACACTATAGCCCAATTGGATCTAACAGATATCTACAGAACTTTTCATCCTACACATAAAGATTTACATTCTTCTCAGCAGGACATGGAACCTACTCTAGGATTGACCACATACTAGGCCATAAAGCAAGTCTCAGCAAATTCAAAAGAACTAGAATCATACCATGCAGCTTCTCAGACCATAGAGGAATGAAATTGGAAATTAGCAACTCAGGAATCCCTACAGCATATGCAAACACATGGAGATTGAACAACATGCTCCTGAATGAGCAGTGGGTCATAGAAAAAATCAAAAGAGAAATAAAAAAAATTCTGGAAATAAATGAGGATAACAGCACAACATACCAAAACTTATGGGATACAGCAAAAGCAGTGTTAAGAGGAAAGTTTATAACAATAGGTGCCTACATCAAGAAATTGGAAAGGCACCAAATAAAGGAGCTTTCAAGTCATCTCAAGGATCTAGAAAATCTGCAGCAAACCAGACCCAAATCAAGGAGAAGAGAAATAATTAAAATCAAAGAAGAAATCAACAGGATTGAATCAAAAAACAATTACAAAAAATCAGCCAAAAGAGGAGCTAGTTCTTTGAAAAAATAAACAAAATTGATACCCCATTGGCTCAACTAACTAAAAAAAGAAGAGAAAAGACCCAAATCAATAGGATCAGAGATGAAAAAGGAAACATAACAACAGACACCACAGAAATAAAAAGAATCATCAGAAATTACTACAAGGACTTGTATGCCAGCAAACAGGGAAATCTATCAGAAATGGACAGATTCCTGGACACATGCAACCTACCTAAATTGAGCCAGGAAGACATAGAAAACCTAAACAGACCCATAACTGACACAGAAATTGAAACAGTAATAAAGGCCCTCCCAACAAAGAAAAGCCCAGGACCAGATGGATTCACTGCTGAATTCTACCAGACATTTAGAGAAGAACTAACTCCAATTCTTTGCAAACTATTCAGAACAATCAAAAAAGAGGGAATCCTCCCAAATTCTTTCTATGAAGCCAGCATCACCTTAATTCCTAAGCCGGAAAAAGATGCAGCATTGAAAGAGAATTACAGACCAATATCCCTGATGAACATAGATGCAAAAATACTCAATACAATTCTGGCCAATAGAATGCAACAACACATCAGAAAGATCATCCACCCAGACCAAGTGGGATTTATCCCTGGTATGCAGGGATGGTTCAATGTTCACAAAATAATCAATGTAATACACTACATTAACAGACTGCAGAAGAAAAACCATATGATTCTCTCAATAGACGCAGAGAAAGTATTTGATAAAATACAACACCCTTTCATGATGAAAACTGTAAGCAAACTGGGTATGGAAGGAACATTCCTCAATACAATCAAAGCAATATATGAAAAACCCACGACCAACATCCTATTGAATGGGGAAAAGTTGGAAGCATTTCCGCTGAGATCTGGTACCAGAAAGGGATGCCCACCTCACCAATGCTCTTCAATATAGTTCTGGAAGTCTTAGCCAGAGCTATTAGGCAAGAAAAAGAAATTAAAGGGATACAAATCAGGAAGGAAGAACTCAAATTATCCCTCCTTGCAGATGATATGATTCTTTAGGGTATCCAAAGAACTCTACTAAGAGACTATTGGAACTCATAGAAGAGTTTGGTAAAGTAGCAGAATATAAAATCAATGTACAAAAATCAACAGACTGTATACGCAGGCAATGCCACAGCTGAGGAAGAACTTCTAAGATCAATCCCATTCACAATAGCTACAAAAACAATCAAATACCTTGGAATAAACTTAACCAAGGACGTTAAAAATCTCTACGATGAAAATTACAAAATTTTAAAGAAAGAAATAGCAGAGGATACCAAAAAATGGAGAAATCTTCCATGCTCATGGATTGGAAGACTCAATATCATCAAAATGTCCATTCTCCCAAAAGCAATTTATACATTCAATGCAATACCAATCAAAATACCAAAGACATTCTTTTCAGACCTGAAAAAAAATGATTCTGAAATTCATATGGAGACACAGGAGACCTCGAATAGCTAAAGCAATCTAGTACAACAAAAACAAAGCTGGAGGCATCACAATACCAGATTTCAGGACATATTACAGGGCAGTTGTTATCAAAACAGCATGGTACTGGTACAGAAACAGATGGATAGACCAATGGAACAGAATAGAAACACCAGAAATCAATCCAAACATCTACAGCCAACTTATATTTGATCAAGGATCTAAAAACAATCCCTGGAGTAAGGACAGTCTATTCAATAAATGGTGCTGGGAAAATTGGATTTCCACGTGCAGAAGCATGAAGCAAGACCCATACCTTTCACCTTACACAAAAATTCACTCAACGTGGATTAAAGACTTAAATCTATGACCCGACACCATCAAATTATTAGAGAGCATTGGAGAAACCCTGCAAGATATAGGCACAGGCAAAGACTTCTTGGAAAAGACCCCAGGAGCACAGGCAGTCAAAACAAAAATTAACATTTGGGATTGCATCAACTTGAGAAGTTTCTGTACTTCAAAAGAAACAGTCAGGAAAGTGAAGAGGCAACCGACAGAATGGGAAAAAATATTTGCAAACTATGGAACAGATAAAAGGTTGATCACCAGAATCTACAAAGAAATCAAGAAACTCCACAACATCAAAACAAACAACCCACTTAAGAGATGGTCCAAGAACCTCAATAGACATTTTTCAAAAGAGGAAATCCAAATGGCCGACAGACACATGAAAAAATGTTCAAGAGCACTAGGAATCAGGGAAATGCAAATCAAAACCACAATGAGGTTTCACCCCACCCCGGTTAGAGGTTAGAATGGCTTACATTCATAAATCTACCAACAATAGATGCTGGGGAGGATGTGGGGAAGAAGGGACACTAACCCCCTGTTGGTGGGATTGCAAACTGGTTAAGCCACTATGGAAGTCAATCTGGAGATTTCACAGCAACCTGAATATAACCCTACCATACAACCCAGCCATCCCACTCCTTGGAATTTACCCAAAGGAAATTAAATTGGCAAACAAAAAAGCGGTCTGCACCTTAATGTTTATTGCAGCTCAATTCACAATAGCTAAGACCTGGAACCAACCTAAATGCCCATCAACAGTAGACTGGATAAAGAAATTATGGGACATGTACTCTATAGAATACTATACAGCAGTCGGCGAACTCATAAGGCTTCTGTAGCCTTGGCAACTCATGACTAGAGCCTAGGGATATTACTGACGCCATAAACAATAGTGTCAGATTGTTTAAGTCAACAACAGGAGTCACTGTGCACTTACTCCTCATGTGGGATCTGTCCTTAATGTGTTGTCCAATGTGAAGTAATATTATAACTAGTACTGAAACAGTATTTTATACTCTGTGTTTCTGTGTGGGTACAAACTAATGAAATGTTTACTTAATATATACTAAATTGATCTTCTGTGTATAAAGATAATTGAAAATGAATGTTGATGTGAATGGAATGGGAGAGGGAGTGGGAGATGGGAAGGGTGCTAGTGGAAGGGAAGTTATGGTGGGGGGGGAAGCCATTGTAATCCATAAACTGTACTTTGGAAATTTTATTTACTAAAGAAAAGTTAAAAAAAAAAAAAACTAACCGGTCAGTGAAATTAAAATAGATGTTTTTCTGCACATTGAGGTAATTAGCTATTCACGTGTTCTGATTATGATTGTTTGTTATTTTTTCTGTTAATAAATTTTCAGAAAATAATCCTGCAGAATTCTGACTATAGACAACTTTCTAATGCACAGCAATTTGAAACTGCTACTCAAGAATTTAGTAGCTTTTTTTGCATGTGCTTGGATTTTGAGATAAGACCAAAATATAACAAAGTCATAAAGGACTTCCCTTGTTTTCAATTCACATCTAGATGAATCCAAAAGAGTGCCGTTGGATTCATTTAATCTCTATCCCTTGTATCTTATCCACATAAAACCACCTTCTTCCCTCATCACCTGCTATTTCATGTGCCCACCCACTGGTGGATAATACCTCTGTCCTTTGCAACTTACAGTTTGGAGAGTGGACTAACATCATCCATCATCACTGGAGAGCTTGTTAGAAATTGTAGAATCCCTGGTCCCATGTCAGACCTACTGAATCAAAATTTGCATCTTAACAAGATTCACAGGTGATTCATGTGCACATGAAAGTTTGATAAGCACTATTCTATAATAGAGTTTCTCAACCCTGGAACACCATTAAAATATGTAGAAAAGCTTAAAAAAAATACTAATCCCTGGCCCTAACCCTTTCCCTCATCTCTCAACCTACTCTCAGATATTCAGATTTAAATGATTTGGTGTGGACTCTGGTTTAATTAATATGTAGCCCAGAAAAATACATATATATATATATATATATATATATATATATGTGTGTGTGTGTGTGTGTATATAATATATAATATACATATAGCAAAGAGGAATATTTGTACAAATATTTCAACTTTTTGCACTTGGCTATGTATTATCCAACTTTGTTCAGCTCCCATTCATTTGTAACTTCAAATACTAAAACCAACTTCCTATCTTTTATGTAATTCTTTTAAATATGCTCAATGTCTTTGAAAAATAAACACTGCCCCAAATAACTTTTGCTTCTTTCTCACTCGACATGTTTTTAATTGATGTTCTTCGGTAGAGTTAAGAACATACCAGGGGATTCCAATTCAATCCCATTAAGGTGGCATGTACCAATGCCATCTCACTAGTCCAAGTGATCAATTTCGGTTCACAATTGATCATAATAATAGGACTAAGAGTCAAAGGGATCACATAAACAAGACTAGTGTCTGAAAATACTAACCTATAGAATAAAAAAGGGAGAGAACAATCGAACATGGGAAGCGGGATACACAGCAGACTCATAGAATGGCATATGTCCTAAATAGCGCTCTGGCCTCAGAATCAGCCCTTAAGTCATTTGGATCTGGCTGAAAAGCCCATGAGAGTATTTCAGGCATGGAAACCCAAGAAACTCTGTCAAAAAAATGACCTAAATGAAAGATCTCCACGAGTCAGATCCCAGTGGAAAGAACAGGGCCATCAAAGAAGGAGGTACCTTTCTCTGAAGGGCAGAGAGAACTTCCACTTTGACCATGACCTTGTCCAAATATGATCAGAGTCAGTGAACTCAAAAGGCTTCCATACCCTTGGCAACTCATGACAAGAGCCTAGGGTAATTACTGACACCATAAACAAGAGTGTCAATTTGTTAAGTCAACAACAGGAGTCACTGTGCACTTACTCCTCATGTAGGATCTCTGTCCTTAATGTGCTGTACATTGTGATTTAATGCTATAACTAGTACTCAAACAGTATTTTTCACTTTGTGTTTCTATGTGGGTGCAAACTGTTGAAATCTTTACTTAATATATACTAAACTGATATTCTGCATATACAGGGAATTGAAAATGAATCTTGATGTGAATGGAAGGGGAGAGGGGGCAGGAAAGTGGAGGGTTGCAGGTGGGAGGGAAGTTATGGGGGGGGGAAGCCATTGTAATCCATAAGCTGTACTTTGGAAATTTATATTCATTAAATAAAAGTTAAAAAAATTTATGTTCTTAAATAGTGGTTGCTGACATTCTCATATCTATCATAAATACTTTGCATATGACTAGTTTGGACCTAAGTGGCCCATATCTTTAACACTGGCAATGAATAACTATCTAAAATCACACTGAGCTTCAACCTACTCAGTTAAGAGTAGAATTTCTGATTGTTCATCAACTTTCATTAACCGCTAGCAATTCTACTATTAAAATCTACGCACTGGTGGCCAAGATCATATTTACAAATGTATCTGTTAGAGCTGCCATTAGTATGAAAATCCCTTGCCTCTTCTTGGTTAATCATGATCAGTAAGTCCTCATTAAAAAATAATAAATATTCTTTGGTTAAGAACCACTAACCTCAAAGTTATATGTCATTCATATTGGTATAATCAGTAGTTCCAAAGATTTATGGAGTAAAGGTACTTAAAATCATAATACTTAGCTTTCTATGAGGTTACAATATTTGTTATGCAAAATTTAATGCAAACTATATTTCTCAGTCACACTAAATGAAAAGAAGCATAGAAAAGATCACATTCTCTTGAAAGTGATTAAAATATTTTTGCCTTGAATAAATCAGGAGTAAGATGCTGACAATTTTCATTATAACCACTGAATCACTTCTCAACAAACTGGAAATAGCCATCTCAAACCTATATGTTTGTCACTTTTGAAACTCTCTGCATGTATGTGTGTGTGTGTTTTTCATGGTTTGGTTGAAGACACACTTTAAGTCTAGTACTTAAAACTGCCAGTATAACTGAAAATTCAATCATTCTTTCTTTTTAAAATATTTACTACTCACAGAAACAGTTCTTACTGTATTTAAATGGATTTTTGAATATTTTTTAATTTAGTTCTGTTTTTATTTCATAATACAACTTCATCTCCATCCTCACCCCCCAGGAAAAAACAAAGTCCTAAATAATACCCACAGAACAACCAAATAGGGTTTTTTTTATACCAAGATGCAAATGTTAACAGTATATGGGATCACTGGTATAAAGTACTTCAAAAAAGCCTTTTATTTCATTTCTCTTTTCCAAGGCATGACACATATTGTGCTGTACAACTTTCCATGTGAACATCTTAAAGTGAAAATACAGAACACTGTGGAGCTATACACACACACAAAAAAAATACAAACTAATGGGAGCACTGTAGCATTTGTCTACAGGATTTTTTTGGAAGTTGGTAATGTGCTGTGAAAATACCACCTTAATCCTTTGAAATATTCTGTTTGTATTGGAGCAACATCTTCTAGTAATCAACTGAACACAGAAAAACAGAAGCTCAGAGAACACGGAGGCTTTCCAATATGACTTTGAGCTTGAATAGTTTTTTCAGTGTAGACAACCTTTCTGATCAGTTTTAGTTGGAACACAAAATCTAGCATAATAGATTCCAACTGGTGCCCATGACTGAGGGGAATCTCTCCACCAAGCACTTACCAAAGCACTAGGCATGCAGCAGGGAATCAATAACTGCAGTGTGAATCCAATGAGAAATGCTGTATCTAAAAACTCAGTGTGGGAGTTGAGGGGGTAGGAAAGGGATGAATTGCATGTGATGCTAACAGCAGTGCAAGACAATTATAGACTGGAAGGCTTCTGTTAGAACTGTATTGCCAAACTTACTGACATTACCTAGAGGTGAGTCAGCAAGCATCTGTAACATTGACTTATCTATGTCAGAAAGATCTCATTCAAATTAGGCCCCTATCTATGATTGTGGATTCTTTGTATGCCATTCACTAGCTTCTTGGAATCTAAGTGGTTATGAGTGATGGCACCACAAATATTTGCTAGCAGCTCTAATAATGAGTCTGTAAACATACACAGATATCATGACTTTGCCCTTAGGTGTTATCTTTTTGCAATGTCTTTGAGTCTATTAGGCTGGAGAGGTCATCCTCAGTTCCTTTTCGGTTCTAGTCTTTGCTATATATTTTGACTCTTTCTCCAATTTGAATGTTTAAGTCAAAAGTGTCTAGTGTATGTTCATCCTTGGAAGCTGTGCTGAGAAGCCTGTCACACATAAAAGCAGATATTGTGCCAAACTCTCAACACCTGCCCCTTTCCTCTCCCTCTTTTCCTCACTCCCTTCATCTCTCCATCTTTTGCTAGGCAGACAACTTGAGATGGTTAAAAGTGGTGTCCTGCGGCCGGCACCGTGGCTTAACAGGCTAATCCTCCACCTTGCGGTGCCGGCACACCGGGTTCTAGTCCCGGTTGGGGCGCCGGATTATATCTTGGTTGCCCCTCTTCCAGGCCAGCTCTCTGCTATGGCCCAGGAAGGCAGTGGAGGATGGCCCAAGTCCTTGGGCCCTGCACCCGCATGGGAGACCAGGAGGAAGCACCTGGCTCCTGGCTTCGGATCAGCAAGATGCGCCAGCCGCAGCGGCCATTGGTGGGTGAACCAATGGAAAAAAGGAAGACCTTTCTCTCTCTCTCTCTCTCTCACACACACACTATCCACTCTGCCTGTCAATAAATAAATAAATAAATAAATCAGATCCTGACACAGTGGGGCCTGAGATTTAAAAAAAAAAAAAAAGTGGTGTCCTGCACAGGCTAAAAATGCCTAGAGGACAGGACAACAGACTGAGGATCAAAATTGTGGTATGGGACCAATTTTAATGAAAATAAAGTCACTTACCTTATCCCTAAAATGTGGAAAAATTCAATCATATATCTCTTAACAATGGGGATATTTTCTGAAAAATGCATCATTATAGTACCTCTTCATCATGCAAATGTCACAGTATAAATACATTAACGTACATAGGTATTGCACCATTAGGTGACATAATTTTACGAGATCATCATCATACAAGTGGTCCATCATTGACCAAAATGTCATTATGCAGTGCGTGATTGTAAATGCATACATCTCAAAGAATTGTACACATTCAATGAGAAAACATGTACCATGCAATTAAAGTAGTATCTGATATTTTGTACAAATACATATATGTATTTGCTATTATTTCTATTATTTCCTACCAAAAAATAAGATAGAGCCATGATGTCAGAGCATAGAGATAGTCAGGGACATCTTAACTGCTTTATAACTGACCAAAATATCCATCAAGCCTTGGTTCCTTCCTTGGACACTATTGATATACCCAAGCTCCAATGTTCTAAGAAAAAGAGGTCTTCATGTCTGCCAACCAGCTAGTCCACCAGCTGGTCTATTCTTACAGCTAAATATGAGCAGAGTGATGCCAAGCAGATTCTTTGAAGAAAGTCAGAGGCAAAGGCCTTTTCTGGATTTGAGCTCCAGATATAGTCTGGTCCAAAATGAAATGTTTTAATGTGGACATTGTTGAGCTGGTACATGGCGAATACTCTGAAGATGAGAACATCATTCTCAAGAAAGAATTCACCTAGGGACATAGTGTTTGTGTACAAATGTGCTTCTGTGGAGAAAAAGAAATGCATTTTCCACCTTAGCCTAAAAACAAATGCTGAGCTGAGCACTCTTCTATACAAGGCTTCAAATTTAGTTTCTTAAACCCAAGGAATTGGCATGGTTAGAAACAACTGAACCCTGACCTCAACACAGTCATCTAAAGGAATCATCACTTTGCACACTTTTAACAGAATTTCAAAGTTCAACACAATAAGCTCCTTTCCTTTGCCTTTGTCAAACTTTAAAAGGCTCTCTGTGCTGCTACCCTGAACAAAAATAAAACAAGAAAATGAAACAGTATCTCAATTTTTTCCTTTCATTTTAGCAAAAATCTAAATTCAGTATTTAATTTCTCTTTCAACCCTCTACCAATGTCGCGTTGCCAGACCTATCTGCTCTTGGGTGTGTGTCACATGTTTGCTAAATCCTCTGGCATGCCACAGTTCTTTGATGAAGACTGGCTGGGAAAACCTACCTATCTCAAGATGCAAACATGGTTTTGATTAACATAGCTAAATTAATTTATAGAGATAATATCTTGGAAGAACTATAAAACATCTACCATAATGAACAAAATCTACATACCTGAAGCGTAATGTTATGCCAACAGCAGGTTAAGCCACTGCTTGTAACACTGCATCCCAATATCAGAGTGCCAGTTCAAGCCCTCTGGCTACTCTGCTTGCAATCTGCTTTTCTATTAATGCACCTGGGAAAGCAGCTGAAGATAGTCCAACTACTTGGGCCCCTGCTATCCATGTGGGAGACCTGAATGGAGTTCAAGGTCCTCAGATATGATTGTTGCAGTGAATGAGTAGATGGAAGCAAGAGCACTCATTCTCTTTCTCTCTCTCTCTCTCTCTGTGCCTTTCAAATAAATAAATCTTTTAAAAATCAGCACACCTGTAAATTTGCTCTCCACAAGGAAACATTGGTACACTCTATATTGGAGTCCTTGTGACTGTTTTCTAATAGGAGAGGTGCCTCCTTTCTGAAGAAAAATTCTTCAGTTATATCTGCAGGCACAAATCACTTTAATATATTAAGATTATATTTCATCACAAAACTGGTTATGATTCAGTGTTGACACTGTTTTCAATAGCACTGAGTTCAACTATCTTTGTTTCTATCCATATTATTTTGTGCTTACAAGCAGTGCTTCCTGTCTTAGCTTTCTAACTGTATTTAGGAGGCATTCAAGTTCTTATCCATTAAGGGGATGAAATAATATGATACATATAGAAACAGTATATATATATATATATATACACACATATATACACACACACACACACACACACACACACACATATATATATATATATATATATATATATATATTCCATACTAGGCAAGTGTGAAATAGTATTATTACCATGTAGCATTCTTCTGGGAAAATGCAATAGTGTGCAAATGAGCCTACCTCTGCATTAACTTAAACTGTGTTGCTATATCCCTATACCCCTATGATACCCTAGAAAGGATAAACATACCTAGGAACCTGACTGGCAAAGCTTCTTCAGTGTCCTAATACCATAGGAGTTTGAGTGGAGCACAAAGTGGAGATTGGAGATCTTTTTATCTTGTTCATTAGTCTTTTCAATATTATTAATGATCCTTTACTCTCTTCCAAATTATTCAAATACTCTACCGCCACACACATTCTCTTCGTCTCCCTCCCTCTGTAGAATGGGAATGCAAGCACTAACTCAATTACGGTTTCATGGTGGTAGGAAGATGGGTTAACATTGCCAAAATATTTTGTAGTTTGAAAGGCCTATTCCACCATTAATGAGCATTATTAGAGGATTACATTGCAGCTTAATGAAGTGATGACTCAGCCGACATTGCATTTTGGATCCTGATCAGCCAGTTTTAAGCCCACTGAGTTTGAGAACTCAGATGTCCATTTTTTTTCAGCCAGGAACTGATTTTGCTTGGGCTCATATGCTTTTATAGATTTTTCCTAGCAATATTTATAGTAGAAATAGTCAGTTATGAAGAGTTTAAAGCAGTACTATTCATGGTCTGACTTTCCCATTAAAAATAAACAAAATGTTAACAGAAACACAGAAGTTGAGAGTAGAATGGCGATTGCCAGATTGTTAGGAAGTGTGGTGAGGGGTAGATACAGAGAGGTTATTGAATGGGTACAATGTCACAGTTAGATAGGAGAAACAAATTTTAGTGTTCTATTGCACAAGACAGTGACTGTATTCAATAGTATTGCACTGTGTATGTCAAAATAACTAGAGGAGATTTTGAATGTTTCACCACAAAGAAACAAAAGTTTGAGGTGATGGATATGCTAATTACTCTAATTTCATCATGATATAATATATGCATGTATTAAAACATCACATTGTACCCCATAACTACTTGTATAATTATGTGTCAAAACCAAAACAAAACAAAACAAAATGTTACAGAAAATTCCAAACAAAAACAAAGGGTTATCAGATATTCAGGTACTATGCTTAACAAAATTAAAATTTGATTTTAAAATATGATAACTTTGGGGCCAGCATTGTGGGATAGTGGGTAAAGCTGCTGCCTGCAGTGCTGGCATCTCATATGGGCGCCGGTTTGAGTCCTGGCTACTCCACTTACAATCCAGCTCTCTGCTATGGCCTGGGAAAGCAGTAGAAGATGTCCCAAGTCCTACAGTCACTACACCCACATGGGAGACCTAGAAGAAACTCCAGGCTCCTGGCTTCAGATAGGTGCAATTCTGGCCTTTTCAGGCATTTGGGGAGTGAACCAGCAGATGGAGGCCCTCTCTCCCTCTTTCTGCTTCTCTGTATCTCTGCCTTTCAAATAAATAAATAAATCTAAAAAAAAAAAAGACTCATGTGCTCATTCATGAAAACTGGCAACAGGTCAATAAATTTGAAAAAATGTAATAACGTTAAAGAGGTGCCTGTGAAGTCAATTTATGTACAACAAATATATTTTTTTTCAATGTAAAAGTATAGACTTGTTTTATACTCCTCAACATGGCTCCCTCACAATAAAAATATTTGAAGATGCAGTGATACTTTTAAAAAGATACACCTAAAGGGAAATTGTATTATTTATGAATATAACATGTATGTATTATATACACTTAACCATACTAATCACAGTTATAGAAGAGAATGCAAAAGCATTACTCTTGAGATTCGAATATTTATATTTTAAAGTTATTTATTTATATGAATGGAAGAGTTACAGAGAGGCAGAGAGGGAGAGAGGGAGGGAGGGAGAGGGGGGAGAGGGAGAGAGAGAGAGAGAGAGAGAGAGAGTTACAGAGAGGTACAGACAGGAAGGAGGGAGAGGGAGAGGGAGAGAGAGAGAAAGAGAGAATCTTGCATCCACTGGTTCACTCCCCCAAAAGGCCACAACAGCCAAAGCTGGGCAAATCCTAAGCTAAGAGCCAGGAGTTACTTCCAGGTCTCCCACATGGGTGCAGAGGTCTAAGGACTTGGACCATCTTCCACTGCTTTCCCAGGCAGGGAGCTGAATCAGAAGTGGGCTTTACTCACTATGCCACAGCACTAGCCCCAGAATATTAATATTACAACTAACATCATTTGGGAGGAATAGCAATGGAATGTTCATTTTCTCATCACATATAATAGGTGCCCACTGTTGTGAATGTGTCTCCCTAAATCTTGGCACATTTGTTCACCTTGCATGATGTTTAACTATTCCTTTCTCTGCGCTTTAGAATTAAAATATCTTAAAATATCAGCCAAAGGAAGATGGGAGCAGATTTAGAACAAAATGTATGCTAATACTCAATCTCACTACCCAAATGCAAAGTAGACAAGGTGGCTTTTATGTTTAACCCAGCAGCTTAAAGATCCAAAAAGAGAGAATACTTAAAATGAAACAGACTCATGAGACCAGACTGAAAAGAACTTTAGCATCCATTGGAGCCTCCTCCTTCCCTAAAACATCCAGCAGAGCACATGCATCTGCTATTTCCCAGTACTTGGTGACAGATTCTTGTTTTTGGAAAATGAATATGTTGATCTAAGATGAAGGAATAAAGATAGAAATAACTTGATCCAAACAGTTACAATTCCAAGTGAAGCAGCAAAGAAGTAAACAGGAATGTGCTTAATGAAAAGGCAAACAGACTTTAAAAATCTCTCAAATATACCAACTGTTTCAGAAGTTGGATCATTATAAACATCTCATATCCAACTGCAGAACATTGAGAGCACAATATCTACATCAGACCCACTAATGATTCTAATGTGGACAAGCATAACATTTTCCTATCCTTGGAACTGTGGCATTATGGTAAATGCTTAGGCATACCCACAAAATAAAGGTATGATTTGGCATTGCCAGGCATTCAGCTTGATGACATAAGAACTTGGACATTGCTGAGATAAGATTCAGGCCACTCAGATATTCTCTGTGAGATTTCAGGACAAGGTTAGAGATGGCATCTACTGAAATAGTAATTCTTGCATGAAGCATGGAGTAAGACTTTAAAATCCAAACCTACTTTATCCATTGGACTCACACTCTTTTACCCTTAGAGCAATCAAAATACACGATTCAAAGATACATATTTTATGGTTATAAAGTAACCGGAAATCAGAATCATTTCTTGCAACTTGAAGTTGTTTCCTTTTCCATTCTAACAATTAAATCAGGTAGCTTCCAAAGCAGAGATCCCTTATATGGGAGTTATTAACACAATGGAAGCAAATTCCTTAATATATTTTTAATTCATGTGCAAAGTGTCAGACATGCTGCTATTATAAATGTAAATAAAAGGAGAAAATGCATTTGACCCTCTAGTATTTAGTCTGGTTTAGTGATCTAGCAATTCCTCGCACTTTAGTTTAAAAAAGCATCACAGATGAGTGACATCCAGGAGTGTGTTCCTGTCCTATGTGCCTGAACTACTGAAAAGATAAGGTTAGCCAAACATCATATTCTCTGAGTTTGGAACATGTAGAGTCCTTAAGTTGTCAGAGTCTATACATATTAAATTCATTTCTCAGAGTTTTCCATCTCATTGGTAAAGCATATTCCCAGGTCCCTCCTCCAGAGGTTCTCATTCAGTTGGAGAAAATCTGTAATTATAGTAGATTCAGTTGCAGGTGGCCACACAGTGAGACACAAGCTTAGGGATTTTTTGAGAATATGATAAAAGTTGGTTACCTTATCAGCATTTAAAACAATATTTTCTAAACATTTCTAGTCTCCTGGACCCCAGATGTCTTTCCAGGAAGAACAGATTAAAAGCCAGATCAACCAATTTGCATTCCAACCAATGGCATATTATGATACCTTTTTGTCCACTACCTCACTAGCATTTTTTTAAATTTTAGGGTAACAGACATTCTAACTGAGGGGTGGAGGGATTCCTCATTGTGTTTTTATTTGTGTTTCCCTGATGGCTAGCGATCCTGAGCATTTTTCATGTGTCTGTTGGAATTTACACTTCATTCTTTGAAAATATCTGTCCATATCTTTGCCCATTTCTTAACTGGGTTGTTTATTTTGGTGTTGTTGAGTTTTTTGAGATCCTTACATATTCTGGTTATCAATCCTTTATCTAATGCATAGCTTGCAAATACTTGCTCCCATTCTGTCAGTTGCCTGTTCACTTTGTTGTTTCTTTTATTGTGCAGATGCTTCGTAGCTTGATGTAATCTCATTTGTCAATTTTTGCCTTTATTGCCTTTACTACTGGGCTCTTACTCAAGCAGTCTTTGCTTAGGCCAATATCTTGAAGTGTTTCCCCCATGTTTTCCTCTAGTAATTTGATGGTTTCAGGTCTTAAGATTTTTGTGATCCATTTTGAAGTGATTTTAATATATAATGGAAGGTAGGAGTCATCTTTCAAACTTCTACATGTGGAGATTCAATTTTCCCAACACCATTGGTTGAAGAGATTGTCCTTTCTCCAGGTAACGGTTTTAGTTCATTTGTCAAAGATTAGTTGGTTGTAGATGTTTGGGTTGATTTGTTTCTTTTCTATTCAGTTGCATTGGTCTACACGTCTATTTTTTATGCAAATACCAGGCTGTTTTGATTATAGGATCCTGCCCCAAGGTATGTCTTGAAATCTAGTATTGTGATTCCTTCAGTTTTATTTTTATTGTTTAAGGTTTCTATGGCTATTCAGGGCTTTTTGTGCTTCTATTGGAACTTTAGGTTTATTTTTTTCTAGGTCTGTGAATAATATCCTTGGAATTTTGATTGAGATTTTAAAAATGTGTAAGTTGCTTTGGTTAGTATGGATATTTTGATTATATTAATTCTTCCAATCCATGAACATGGAAGATTTATGGAAAACATTATGGAGAATCCTCAGAAAGCCAAAAATAGATCTACCACATGATCCAGCTATCCCACTTCCAGGAATATATCCAAAGGGAATAAAGTCAGAATATGAAAGAGACACTTGCATTCCCATGTTTATATCAGCTCAATTCACAATAGCAGGGATATGGAACCAACCTAGATGTTCATCAACTGATGATGGATAAATAATATATGGAATATATACATGATTGAATATTACTCAAACATTAACAAGAATGAAATTCTAACATTTTCAACAAAATGGATGGAACTGGAAATTTCATACTAAGTGAAATAACCCAGACATAAAAAGATCAACATCGTGTTTTATCTTATTTATAGAAGCTAATAAATTGAGAGTATAAAAATTGTGTGGATGTCATACCATTTAGTATATAGCTATAAATATTTCTTACTGAATCATACAATTGCATGACAAAATATCTTTCTTTTCCTCACATTATGAACATTTTCATCAATCTCTTTGTAATATTAATATCTCTGTTTTCAAGAAAATAGTATAGGGGCCAGTGCCATGGCGCACTAGGTTAATCCTCCGCCTGTAGTGCTGGCATCCCATATGGGCCCTGGTTCTAGTCCCGGTTGCTCCTCTTCCAGTCCAGCTCTCTGCTGTGGCCCAGGAGGGCAGGGAGGATGGTCCAAGTGCTTGGGCCCTGCACCCGCATGGGAGACCAGGAGGAAGCACCTGGCTCCTGGCTTCGGATCGGCACAGCTCCAGCCATTTCAGCCATTTGGGGAGTGAACCAATGGAAGGAAGACCTTTCTCTCTGTCTCTCTCTCTCATTGTCTGTAACTCTACATGTCAAATAAATAAATAAATAAAACATTTTAAAAAAAGAAAGAAAATAGTATGTGTGTGTTTAAATAATGTCTATATTTGAAATGAATGTGGCAAAATGTTATAAACTCTTAAAATTTAAAGCTAAAAATAAACATAAAGAAAATATTCATATTCTTATCAAAGCAGACCAGTAAGATATCACATAAGTATTATTGTTTTCCTTAGAAAACTTTTACATATTTATAATTTAATATAATATTCCTTAACTTTTATATCACATTGACATAAAAATTGATTATATGAAGATTTGTGCACTTTCTCTGCAGAAAGGTGACTTTGTCTCTAAATTTGCCCTTCCAACTTCCAATCTCTGTTTTGGAGGCTTGGATTCACATTTCCCCTCCACTGCCAATATTTGTCTACAGTAAATTTCTTCATGGCAGTGCTACAACTATTCATTTTTATATGATGCATGTTTTTTTCTCCCATGACCTCAGTACCGAACATCAAAATATCTTGTCAATATATACCAATAGTTTGCTTAGCTCATGATTTTATTATTACAAAGATATCATGTGTGTGTTGTAGAAAACATACAAAACATAAAAATGGCAAAATAATCATCAACTACAATCTCATCATTTTGTTTTGAGCTTATGATCTGGAAATGTATTTTTAAAATGAATCTTTCAAACCTATTCCCAAGAGATAGTCATTATTGATGATTTAGTACCTTTATAGAATTTTGTCTACCCTTATGCATACAAATATGTAAACTGCTGATATGCATATCTATAACTTTTTAAAATAGGATTATGCTATTTTATGTTGCATGAATTATTTTTCATCAACCAAAATACTATGAACATATACTTATGTTAGTTCATGTAGACCCACCTTACTCATCTCAGTTTAACAGCTGCATGGTAGTCAATAAGTATTTTTGGTCATATGAATTAATTACTTAATTAGTAAACAAATAACTTTTGGCTAACACTGCATTATCTTAGAAATGAGTCAGAATATAAGTAAATGAATATGACTACTCTTTCTTAAAATAAATTCCAGAATTAGAATGATCTATGTATTTTTGTTCTAGTTTAGGATATAAACTTTTGCTTTTAGAAACTAGCCAAATCTGTACTGGTTTCCAAAGATCAGAAGATACGCATGACTTCATATCTTTTCCCGAAACTAAATATATGTACAATTCCTTCAAACCAGTGTCAATTCTCCCACTTCATTTTGTCAGGCAACCAGACTGGTTCAAATGTTTCTGATACTTCAGGGGGTCTGCTACCTGCTCTTTGTTTCAGACAGCAGGTTGCTGAATCCCACTGCCATCACAATAACAGTGAAAAGGATAAGCACAGTGGTCAGGTTTTAATGGCACCACTTAATGAATTCTCTGAGAGAAGAATAATGGTAAGAAATCTCAAGGTCAGCAGTGTTTACTTTGAGGAGGACCCAGCAATAGATCTGAGAAGCCCTTCAAGTGCATCGAGCATCTGTCTCTTCTCTGCCTACAGTTAACAGCGATTTCCTTTCCTTTTCCCTAGTATTCAGTATCGGATGTGAAGCAAAACAAGTCCAGTCTCAGAGAAGTGATCCTACTCGATGTTAACATATCAAGTTGGTTTCGCAGGAAAGATTGAAAGAAAATAGACAAGATCATATCCTGTTTTCCCATAGATTTAGGGTGAGAATTTGGACCAATAAATTTGTTTTCAAATGGAAAAAAAAAAGATTCCTCCAGAAATCTAAGAAGAGTGTCTGAAATTATGAAAAGGATAATAAACGTAGACTGGAGCTACACTATGTAGAGAGATGAGGGTATTCACCCTCCCTAGGGATTACATCTAAAATTAGAAATCTTGGAGTAAACAAAAAAAGTTAAGCTACATCATGCAAAGGGTAAAAGAGTTTGGAATAAATTCCTTAGGACAGTAATTAAGTCTGAATATAAGTAGGGCACTTTCATAAGAAAAATAAAAGTGACCAAGAAATACCATAAGAAACAATTATGAATTAAGATAAAAAATTATGTATAAGGGCCAGCGCCGTGGCTCAATAGGCTAATCCTCCGCCTGTGGTGCTGGCACACCGGGTTCTAGTCCCGGTTGGGGTGCCGGATTCTGTCCCAGTTGCCCCTCTTCCAGGTCGGCTCTCTGCAGTGGCCCGGGAGTGCAGTGGAGGATGGCCCAAGTGCTTGGGCCCTGCACCCCATGGGAGACCAGGAGAAGCACCTGGCTCCTGCCTTCGGATCAGTGTGGTGCACTGGCCACAGCGCGCCAGCCACGTCGGCCATTGCAGGGTGAACCAACAGCAAAGGAAGACCTTTCTTTCTCTCTCTCTCTCTCTCTCACTGTCCACTCTGCCTGTCCAAAAAAAAAAAAAAAAAAAAAAACCAACAACAACAAAAAAAAACTATGTATAAGGAAAAAAGATGAGATGCCATGCAAATTTTCTATATCACTGATTACTGATTATTTTCAGTTTTAAAAGTGCAATAAAATGTATCTGAATGCACTTCATGCATCTCTTAAAATTATTTCTCATATGTCCACCTCATATTGCTATGAAGCAGAGAAGAAAAAGAAAGCAATCTCTCTCTCTCCCTCTCTCTATGTGTATGTGTATGTGTGTGTGCATGTATGTTTGTGCCTATTTCCTTATCTATCTCTATCTCTGTCTCTTGATCCATAATGCAGATCCCCTTCCAACAAGTAACTGGAAGGTGTAGGTGTGGCTTGTGCAACACATAAAATGAACATATAAAAAATTCACCCAGGGAATATAGGGAGTGTTTTCCAGCTATTAAATCTAGACTGGTATACACTATAGTATTCCAAATTATTGGATATGAAAACTACCTTTGAGACTCATCCCTTCATTTTCTGGATGAAAATGAGACTCAGCAAGTTAAATACAAAACTCTAAAGTTACCTAACTAATGAATGGAAGAGCTGGCATACTTCTTCTACATGGTAAGATCTGAGAGTTGTTGTAAGGCCTCATGTTTCAAAATACTTCCTGCATAGATTTCCAGAGGACTTGAAATTCCAAAGTTCAGAATTTTTCATCTGAATATTAATATTCTTTTGTTCCAAATGTTACTATGGATGAACTATCCACAATTTTATCTAAGGTCAGTCCCTTCAGTTGTACATTAGATCTCATTCCCTCTCACCTACTCAGGAACTTTGCTCCAGCAATTACTCACCTCTATTCTGTATAGTCAAATGTCCCACTCTAATGAATAATTCCCATCAGCATGCTTTTGTGTTTCCTTTTTATGTTGTGGATATCCTTTCCTGAAAGCATATTTTTTTAAATCCTCCCTTGACCCAACATTCATTGCGTTATAGTCCTTACTCTCTGCTCCTCTTAGTACAGAAACTCCCTGAAAGAGTTGTCTACATTTGCTCTGAATTCTTCCTTTCCCGCTCTCTCTTAAATACTCTCTAACAAGACTTTACCTCTCAGTACTCCAATAAAACTGATACAGACATTTTCAAATTTTCAGCTCTCATTGGCTTCACATATCAGCACTAGTGAATCACACCTGTCTGCTTGATATATTTTCTTCTCCCCATATTCAAGATATCACATTATAATGATTTATAAGCTAGCTAGCAGCTAGGTAGTTTTCCTCATTTTTCCAACTTCTTAGTGTTGGAATTTCCATGGAATCTATTTGATTGATGATCCCATCAGTTCGTACAGCTTTACATAACATCTATATGTCAATAATTTCACATTTGTACATTTGTATAACTTTCCTAGGCATTTCTCCCAAATTCAAGATTCATATCTCCTACTATCCACTCAGCATCTTCACTTGACTACCTTAGATGGTTCAAATCCAAATCTGAAATCCTGATCTTCAGCCCTTCGTGTTCCCCGTACTCAACTTTTCCCCTACTCAGTAAATGGCAACGCCATCCTTCCTGTTTTTAAACCAAAAAATGTAAAGTTATTATTTGGTCCTCTATTTTATACCTCATGTTCAATCAGCTGGAAAGCCTAGTTGACATGATCTTCAAAGTTATATTGAGACTGTAACCACTTTTCATTATTTTCACCCATACAGCTATCATCTGTTTTCTGGACTACTACACTGACCTCCCAATTCCTCCACTGATGCTGTTCTTTGCCCCTAATAGAATATTTACAACCTGTTCATATTAGGTAACTCTTCTGCTCAGGGGCTTTTGGTAGTTCCTCTTTTCATTCAGAGTAAAATCAAGTCATCAAAATTGCCTACAGAGCCCTTCCTAATCAATTCCCCTTTATTTTTAATCCCTCACATTACCTCTTGGGTACTGTCTACCACTCTGCTCCTGCCCATTCTATGATAATCACATGCTAGTCTTTGTTCTCTCTCTCTCTCTCTCTCTCTCTCTCTCTCGAATTCATCATAAATGTTCTAGTCCTCAAATTTTTATTCTTGATTAATCCCTCTACCTAGAATACTTTTCCTTAAATATCCACATGGCTCATTCCTTACATGATTCAAATCTTTGTTTATATATCACTATCTCAAAGAGGCCTACCTAATTCTTACCAGTGTATTTAAAATGAAAACTTCTTTTAGAATATATCATCCTGTTCTCTTTTTACCCATAGTGTTTCCACTGACACATCTGATGTTAATCTAATTGGTTTCCTTTATATGTAACTTGACACCTTTCTCTTACTGTCTTTAAAACTTTTGCAACCAAGAATATTATATCCAGCAAAGATACCCTTTAAAAGTGAAGGAAAAATAAAGTATTTGTCAGATAAGCAAAACCAGAGAATTCACCAGCAGCAGACCACCCTTAAAAGAAATTATGAAGGGAGTCCTGCATTACAAAGAAACATCATTAACAAATATGACACTACCAAATTCACTAACAGAACAGGTAGAATCATTATGCAATCAACAAAATGACAGGTCTTATTTCTTATCTATCAATACTAGCCTTGAATGTAAATGGATTATATTCACCAACCAAAAGACTGAGGTTGGCTAAATGGATACAAAACCATGACTCTACTATATACCACCTACATGAAATTCACTTCACTTCACAAAGATATTCAAAGACTGAAACTGAATGGTAGGAAAAAGATACAGCAGGCAAATGGAAAGCAAAAATAGGAAGGTATAGCTATCTGATATCAATTAAAACAGATGTTAAATCAAAAGCTATAATAAGAGATAAAGATTGATATTATATTTTGATAAAAGGTTCAATTCAATAAAAAGACAAAAAATAATAAATACATACACAACCAAGACCACCCTCAGGGATACAGAAATCCTATCAGACATAAAAGGAGAGATAGACTCCAATACAATAATAGTGTATGACTTCAACACCCATTCTCATCAAAGAAAAGATCATCCAGACAAAACAATCAATAATGATACATCAGAGTTTAAACACTATCCAACAAATGGACCCAACAGGCATATACAAGACATTTCACCCAACAACTGCAGAGCACACATTCTTCCTCATGAGCACATGGAACATTTTCTAGGATAGACAACATGTTATGCCATAAATCAAGTAACAGCAAATTTTAAAATATTGAAATCATGCCATGTACCTTTCTCAGACCATAAGGAAATAAAACTAGAATGCAGCAAAAAGAAGAAAATAGAATTCTCATAAATACTTGGAAATTAAACAACATACTATTAAATTATCAATGGGTCATTGAAGACATTAAAGAGCAAATAAAAAATTTTCTTAAAATAAATGAAAGTGAGGGGCCAACGCTGTGGCGCAGTAGGTTAATCCTCCACCTGCAGTGCTGGCATCCCATATGGGTGCTAGTTTGAGTCCTCGCTGCTCCTCTTCCAATCCAGCTCTCTGCTATGGCCTGGGAAAGCAGTAGAAGATGGCTCAAGTCCTTGGGCCCCTGTACCCACGTGGGAGACCCAGAAGAAGCACCTGGCTCCTGGCTTCGGATCAGTGCAGCTCTGGCCGTCGTGGCCATTTGGGGAGTGAACCAATAGAAGGAAGACCTCTCTCTGTCTCTCCCTGTCACTGTCTGTAACTCTACCTCTCAAATAAATAAATAAAATCTTTAAAAAAAAGAAATAAATGAAAGTGAAAACACAATATATCAAAACCTGTGGGATTCAGCAAAAGCAGTATTAAGAGGGAAGTTGATACCATTTAGTGCTTACATTAAAAAAGAGAAATGTCTCAAAAAGATCTAATTTGATATGTCTTGAAGACATAGAAAACAAGAATAAAGCAAACTTAAAATCAGCAGGAAGCAAGAAATAATTAGGATCAGAGCAGAAATAAATGAAATTGAAACTAAAAGAAAATATCAACAAAACAAAAAGTTTACTTTTTGAGAAGTAAACCATATAGGTAAATCTCTAGCAAGTTTAACAAGGAAAAAGGAGAAAAAACTCAAATAAATAAAATTAGAGGTGAAAAAGGTGACATTACAACTGACAACACTGAAATACAAAGGATCTTAAGAAGCTGCTATGAAGAACTATATGCTAATAAACTGGAAAACCAGCTGGCACCACAGCTCACTAGGCTAATCCTCTGCCTGTGGCGCCGGCACTCCGGGTTCTATTCCCAGTTGGGGCACCGGTTCTGTCCTGGTTGCTACTTTTCCAGTCCAGCTCTCTGCTGTGGCCCAGGAAGGCAGTGTAGGATGGCCCAAGTGCTTGGGCCCTGCACCTGGGTGGGAGATGAGGAAGAAGCACCTGGCTCCTGGCTTTGGATCGGCGCAGCTTGCTGGCCGTAGTAGCCATTTGGGGGGTGAACCAATGGAAGGACCTTTCTCTCTGTCTCTCTCTCTCACTGTCTAACTCTGTCAAAAAAATAAATAAATAAACTGGAAAACCTCAAATAAATGGAAAATTCATGGATTCATATAACCTACCAAGATTAAATCAAGAAGATATAGACAACTTAAACAGACCTATAACAAGAAATCAGATTGAAACAGTACTCAAAATGTCTTCCATCAAGGAAAAGTCTGGTCTGGGACCTGATGGCTTTACTACTAAATTCTACAAAACATTCAAAGAAGAAGTAACTACAATACTCTTCAAACAATCACAAAATAGTGAATGGGGGTGGAACTCTACCAAGCTCTTTTTATGAGGCCAGCATTGCTTTGTTACCGAAAACAAAGAGAAAACATGCACAGAAAAGTACAAGGACCTATATCCTTATTGAACATAGATGCAAAGATTCTCAACAAAATATTCACAAATCAAATGCAAAACCACATAAAAATATCATACATCACAATCAAGTGGGATTTATCCCAAAAAAGCAAGTGTGGTTCAACACTCACAAATCAATAAATGTCATAAATCACATCAATAGTATGAAGATCAAAAATTGCATGGCCATCTTAATAGATGCAGAGAAACCATTTGATAAGATTCAACACTGCTTGATAAAAACCCTCCACAAATTAGGTATAGAAAGAACATTCCCCGAAATTATAAAGGATATATGTCACAAATCAACAACCAATATAATAGTGAATAGAGAACAGCTGCAAGCATTCCCCCTCAGATCTGGAACAAGACAAGGATGTCCACTTTCTATACTCTCATTCAATATCGTAATGGATTTCTTAGCAAGAGCAATTAGGGAGGAGAAAGAAAGGACATCAGAACTGGAAAAGAGGAAGTCAAATTATCCATGTTTGCTGATGACATGCTGGTTTACATGGAAAAACCTAAACACTCCACCAGAAAGCTGTTGGAATTGATAAACTATTTCACTAAAGTTGCAAGTTACAAAATAAACATACAAAAAACGGATTTTTGTATGCTAATGATGAACTCACAGAAAGAAAAATTAAGAAATATCATTCACAATAGCCACCAAAAAAAAAATGCTTGGGAATAAATTTAACCCAAGATGTGAAAGATCTCTACAATGGAAATTATCAAATGTTCATGAAAGCAATCATCAAGGACATAACATTTAGAAAGATATGCTTGCTCATTTATTGGAAAAATCAATATCATTAAAATGTTTATACTACCTAAAGCAATCCACAGATTCAGTGCAATATCTAATACCAATGACATTCTTTATATATAGAACTAGCAAAAACAATCCTAAAGTTCATATGGAATCAAAAAAGACCTAGAATAGCCAAAGTGACCCTGAACAAGAAAAATCAAGCTGGAGGCATCACAATACCTAATTTCAAAGCATATTTAAAAGCTATAGTAATTAAACTAGCATGCTACTGGCATAAAATTCATATATATATATATATATGTTTATACACACACACACACACACACATATATATATATATATATATATATATGAATGGAAAAGAAAAGAGAGCCTAGAAATTATTCCACATACATAGAGTCGATGGATTTTGACAAAAGTGCTCAGACCATACAGTTGAGTAAGGATAATCTCTTCAACAAATGGTGCTGACAAAACTGGATGTACATATGTAGAAGAGTGAAATCAGATTCATATCTCTCACCATACACAAAATCAACTCAAGATGGATAAAACTTAAATTTAAGACCTGAGACTATAAAGTATTTGGAATAAAACATATGGGAAACACTCCAAGACATGAGTGTAGGGGACGACTTCTTGGCTAACAGCCCCAAAGCACAGGCAAAACAAGCCAAACTAAACAAATGGGACTATATCAAACTCAGAAACTTGCACAGCAAAATAAATGATCATTAGAGTGAAGAGATACCCAACAGAAAGGAAAAATATTTATGATTCATCTATCTGAGCATAAAAGCAAGTTAAACTCAACAGCAAAGAAACAACCAATCCAGTTGGAAAATGGGAAAAAGGACTTCATTAGAAATTCCTCAAAAGAAATGGAAATGGCTAACAAATATGTGGAAAAATGCTCAACATCACTAGCCATTGGGGAAATGCAACCACCATGAGATATTACCTCACCTCTGTCAGAATGGCTGAAATCCAAAACAAAGAGAGTAACAAATGCCAGTGAGGATGTGGACAAAGGGGAACACTTTTACACTGCTGATGAAAATGTAAATCATTTCAGGCACTGTGAAAAATACTGTGGAGATTTCTTTAAAAAAATAGAATTAGGCTTGCCATATGATCCAGCAATCCCCCTATAGGGAATATACTCAGAAGACTGGAACACAATGTATCAAAGAGATACCAGGACCACTGAGGTTTTTTTTTTTTTATTTTAGATTTATTTATTTACCTGAAAGTCAGAGTTACACAGAGAGAAGGAGAGGCAGAGGCAGAGAAAGGTTTTCCACCCGCTGGTTCACTCCCCAGATGGCCGCAAAAGCCAGAGCTGTACCCACCTGAAGCCAGGAGCCAGGAGCTTCTTCCAGGTCTCCCACACAGGTGCAGGGGCCCAAAGACTTGGGTCATCTTCCACTGCTTTCCTAGGCCATAGCAGAGAGCTGGATCAGAAGTGGAGCAGCCAGGACTCGAACTGGCATCCATACGGTATGTCAGCATTGCAGATTGGGGCTATAACCTGCTGCACCACAGCACCAGCCCTGGACCACTGTGTTTATAGTAGTACTGTTCACAATGGCCTAAATTTGGAATCAACCAAGGTGCCCATCATCAGATTAATGGATAAAAAATGTGTGGTATATATACACACTGGAACATTATTTGGTTATATAAAAAAATAATGAAATTCTACCATTTGCAGCAAAATGGGAAGACATTGTGTTGACTGAAATAAGCCAGACCCAGAGAGACAAATATTGCATGTTCTCAATTATATATGTGAGCTGAAGTTAAAAAAAAAAGAAAGAAAAAGCAAGAAATGGCTGTGTGCATCAGTATTGCTGAAGATATAGTTTTATAAAACTTTGTTTTATACCTTTGTGAAACCAATAGTTAAGAATCATATACTATATACCATATATACTATATACTATTATAGTTTTAATGATCTGTGATTACTTTAAAACTTAATTTATATGCACGAAACAGTAATTTTTCCATTCAATTATTGTTTATAGCCATTGTCTATATTCCCACTAAATTAGGATCTTTTTTGTTTTTTTTAACTTGTTAAGCTTTTTTATGCAGTGAAGTATTAAGCTTTTTTACTATAATATAAATTTAAAATACATTATCTCAGAAACTAAAAAAAGAAAGAAGGAGCATTATGTTTAGAGAGCTGTAGCTACAAAGCATTTTGAATCTGCCAAAAACTAACTAAAAATTAAAAAATAAAATAAAATACAAATTCTCCAATATCCTGATCCCCTTAACTCAGTTTTATCTTTAAAAAAATCTGTAGTATTTATCCCTTAAAATTGACCAGAACCTACAATGGGGCAAGGATTTTTTTGTCCACTGATATATCCCAAGGCGCTAGAAAAGTACCTAACACATTTTATGCATGCAGCAAATACTTTTTAACTAACTGAGTCAGTGAATGGATGAATGAATGACCCTTGTGTTTGCAGAGAACTTTACATTTTTCAACATCTCACAAATACGTCTCTTAATCTTTATCACCCCCCTGATAAGAGAGGCCAGAATTTATTCCGATGCTTTTACAGATGTGGAAATTGTGGCTCATAGGGAACGAGTCTGTGTCTTTTAAGGCATCTAGGAAAATGAGATGTGTTGCCAGGAAAATATAACAAAGTAACAATTTGGCAGCCATTAACCAATTAACAAGACTTAATTTATCAGTAGTAATCAAGGCTTTGAGAGAATGAATCCAAGTCAATTTTGATGTGTCCAATTACAGGGTATAGTTCTGCAGTGATTGCCTTGAGCCATAGGAGAGAACTGGGAATCTGTGAGCAGACTACAAATATTTCATATATCTAGAAATGAAATTTATATGTTAGGAAAACATTATGAACATTTTTATACTAAACTCAATAGGTAAGTAACATAATCTAATACTATTTGAATCCAACATGATTTTTTAAAGATTTGTTTATTTATTTGAAAGGCAGAGTAACAGAGAAAGAGAAGGAGAAACAGAGAGGGAGATCTTCCATCCGCTGTTTCACTCCCCAAATAGCTGCAATGGCCGGAGCTGGGCCAGTCCAAAGCCAGGAGCCAGAAGCTTCCTCCAGGTCTCCCATGTGGGTGCAAAGGCCTAAGCACTTGGGCCATCCTCCACTGCTTTCCTAGTCACAATAGCAGGGAGCTGGATTGGGAGTGGAGCAGCCAGGACCTGAACTAGCACCCATATGGGATGCTGGCACTGTAATCAGTGGCTTAACACCCTTCACCACACTGCCAGCTCCCTAATATGATTTTTACTCCTCTTTCAGTACTATAGTGTGTGTGTGTGTGTATGTGTATGTTCTTTCTAGATACTTGTAGAATTTTTATTACCATCATTAAAATTCAAAACTATATAATATAGATAATTTTTCATCTAATAAAGAAGGGCTTTTCCATCTCTAGTCTGTGCAGTACATTTTGAGCTAAATATGAAGTAGGTAGGGAAACCCAGATATGGAAAACTTTAAACACCACTTTCCAGAACCTGAATTTTATGGGATCTGTCAGCAGAGAGAGGCTGGCTAGATGGTCTGTGGAGACAGAACACCCCCACAAAGTCAGAAAAATGTTTTATTAATGATAACTGTGATTACTGAGTGTCTACTTTTCACCACACACTAACTGACATGTTTAACTCTTATGAAAATTTGTGAGTTAAGTATTACTATAATGTCCAATTTACAGATCAGGAGATTGAGGAAAAAGAGGTTTTATAACTTCTTCAAGTGCATATTCAACCCATGACGGAACCAAGGGCTCAGATTTTAACCATTATAGTGCTAATGATTAAAATAGAAGAAACCCACAATTCTCTGTCTCCAAGTAGTTCTGATTAATTTTTCTATAAAATATTTACAAAGAACAAAGAATATTAATCAATTCTTAATAATTCAGGCAACTCCACATTTATTTATATAGTGTCACTTATAATGCTCCACTTGAATATCATGTGTCCATGAGGAATTCTGTATTCTAGAAAATTGAATTCATGGCTAATGTCCTTCATACTAGTATTCTGACTTCCTTGTAGTCCATTCAAAGGAAATGAAATATTGACTCAACAGAAATAGAATAACACACATTGGTCATTTATTTTTTTACTGAGTTGATTCCAAATTTCAATTCATAATTTTTTCTGAGACTTCTGTATATACATTCTTTTACATAGCTACTTTTAAAAACATTTACTTATTTTATTTGAAAGCAAAGCAACAGAGAGACAGAGAAAGATCTTCCACACACAAGTTCACTCTTCAAATGCCCACAACAATCATGGCTTTGACAGGCTGAAATAAGGAGCCAGATGTCATCCTGGTCTCCATGTGGGTGCCAGGGGCCCAAGTATTTTGGCAGTCTTCTGCTGCCTTCCCAGGTGCATTACGAAGAAGCTGGATTGGAAACAGAGCAGCAGGGACTCAAAACTGCACTTTAATATGAGATGCCAATGTCACAAGCGGCAGCTGTGCCACCATACCAGTCCCTACATACTAGCAATTTTAAGACTATAATTATTCGTTTTCAACAATGATAGTAAATCTGATGTAACTGTTGCACACTGAAACCTTACTATGTTGTTGACCACCAATACCACAATTAGAGAGATATCACAGTTTAAGAAGTACATAAATGATAAGGAAATTAATACAGTCAGATTAAATAAAACACATAGCTAAATTCATGAACTGTGGTGAATAAGCCTTCCTGTTAATAGTAAAACATTCACTTTCTGACCTTTCTTTTTTTTTTTATTAAACTTTTATTTAATGAATATAAATTTCCAAAGTATAGCTTATGGGTTACAATGGCTTCCCCCCTCCCATAACTTCCCTCCCGCCCGCAACCCTCCCCTTTCCCGCTCCCTTTCCCCTTCCATTCATGACCTTTCTATTTAAGCCCTTAGCTAGGTTTCCAGTTGGAATTTCAGCCCTCTTTTCCCTTTGTAGACTCAAAGTGGCAAAAAGGCAAAACTCCAGTTGAAATGCTGGGCTAATTGGAAAAACACAGACACATGCCTTCTGAGGTGTGTGCTGCGCTTTGCAGTGAGCTTTAGTCCCAACAATGCTACTGAAGCAAAATGAGATATTCAACAGTCAAATGGAATCCCCTAGTTTGCTAGGCATAAGCAAGGAACTTCAAACGAATCCTGACATTCTTTCTGTTGAATTGTACCAATTTAATGCCCTGAAGTCACTCAGGGCTCATTATTCATGTGCTCTTTTGGAACTGTATTTGTTATCTACTTTACCTACCTTAAGACCTTAACCTCATTAATTTCCTTGCCTGCTATCTTTCACTCCTATTCTTTTCTCTTTATAATAGCTACACCTTCAATATTGACATTTACCTAGGACTTATGCCTTTGTCAAAAACACTCGGCACTCGTGCAGTTATTTATATTGATATTGCATTCTGCTTAAATATTTGTTATTTCTTTCAATTAAGACTAAAGTTGGGGTCAAGAATAGCAGAGCACATTTGAAAATAAGTGTGTTCTAATTTTGTAGAAACTGAAAGATGAAAGTCATCTCAGAATTGACCCAAATAAATATCTGCTAACCCACTGTCAGAATCCTTTCTACATCATGTTAGTCAAAAGGTCATTCAACCTCAGCTAAATTATTTCCAGGGGTGAGAGAAGTTCCCATTCTATGAGAAGTAGAGCATTTCATCCCCAGATTCTAGAATGTTGTTTTTTTTTTTTTTTTACTCAACTGAAATTTGCTTTCTGCAATTTCCCAATTTTCATGTATTTTCTATGTCTACCACTCCCACCTTTGCAGTAATGCAAAATAAGCCTAAATCTACCACATAATAAAGTGATTTTTAATTCTGGGAAAAAAGATATCATACTGTCTTCTCAAAATTTCTTCTCTTAGACTGGACTTCATCCATTCCTAAGGTTCTCAGACAAGACTGCATTTTTAGCAGCAGATTGCTAATAAATCCTCTGAGCTCAAGCCTTTGCTAAAATATGGCAACCAAATGCCAAATTCTAATATTCACCATACCATCATTCTCTATATAAGTGTTAACTTATATGTTTGCAATAAGATATTCATTTACAAATTTTCAAACCTAAAAAGATCAAATACAAAGCTTTGGGGAAACATAAGTGTGTGGCCTTCATATTGGTAAAAATCTACTCATTATTTTTGATTAGAGAAGTCCAATAAGCATTATCCAGCCTATGTACTTCAATATTTTCTACTAGGTTATAATAAGAAATATTGTCCTATATGTTCCTAAAATCAAGGACAAATGTAAGTCTAGTAAATCCATCATAAAAGGAAATGCTATAACCTTGGCATGCAGTTTTGTTCATTAATTCATATTGGTTATAATAGTCTCTTTTCTCTGACTAATTAATTCGAAATTATGACATTGAAATTCCAGATTGCATAAAAATCTGATTTCCTCCTTTTGAAAGTTAGGACAAATTATATCCTCCACCACACTGCTGATACCTCTGGTGTGCCATGAGCTCTAAAAGATATTGCTCTTATACTGCAAGAAATCACATGGTACAGATACACCTCAGCTGAGTTAAGAATTTTGACTTACATGTACTAAAAGTAATTAAACTGTAAACAAGGCTAATGGGACCCAACTATGTTTTGCTAATAAGACTGTGCATAATACCTTAAATCTTTAACTTCTACGATGATTGAAAGGCAAGCAACATAGTGGTGATAGTAGGCTCTACTAATCTATGGAGAGAAGTGACAGCAACAGGAATAATGATTATGACTAATTATTAAGTTAACTTTCTATTGGATTGCCCAGTTCTGTGGACAGACTCCACCAACTGTAAACAAGACCTTTCCACAAGAACTGTGCTGTTTGATCTGTGCCACGCTAAAAGTCCTGGGAAGCTCTCCATTCTTCAGGCTTTCACCCTGAAGCAAGCAAAGCCTATTGCCTCCAGAGAGATTCCTACATGACCCTAATAAGGCAAAACTAGCCAATAAGTTTGTTTATTTATCTGTTTCCCCATTTATACAACAGATTTGATAAGCACATAAGATTCTGATGCTGACATTTTCAGATTCAGTTACAAGTGCAACCAAAAACTTTTACTATAATAATAATTGTATGGTTTAAAATATTTGGGACATGCTCAAGCTGACTGGCCCCAAATGGCAGAGTTAGAAATGTGCCAGGAGATTCCAATTCAATCCCATCAAGGTGGCATGTACCAATGCCATCTCACTAGTCCAAGTGATAAATTTCAGGTCACAATAGATCATACTGATAGGTCTAAGAGTCAAAGGGATCACATAAACAAGACTAGTGTCTGAAAATACTAACTGATAGAATTAAAAAGGAGAGAATGATCCAACATGGGAAGCGGGATACACAGCAGACTCATAGAACAGCAGATGTCCTAAACAGCACTCTGGCCTCAGAATCAGCCCTTAAGGCATTCCGATCTGGCTGAAGAGCCCTTGAGAGTATTTTAGGAATGGAAAGCCATGACACTCTGGCAAAAAAAAAAAGAGGACCTAAACGAAAGACCTCTGTGAGTGAGATCCCAGTAGAAAGAATGGGCCATCAAAGAAGGAGGTACCTTTCTCTGAAGGGAGGAGTGAACCTCCACTTTGACTATGACCTTTTCTAAATAAAATCGAAGTCAGCAAACTCAAAAGGCTTCCATAGCCTTGGCAGCTCATGACAAGAGCCTAGGGAGATTACTGATGCCATAAACAAGAGTGTCAATTTGTTAAGTCAACAACAGGAGTCACTGTGTACTTACTCCTCATGTAGGATCTCTGTCCTTAATGTGCTGTACATTGTGATTTAATGCTATAACTAGTACTCAAACAGTATTTTACACTGTATGTTCTGTGTGGTTGCAAACTGTTGAAATCTTTACTTAATATATACTAAATTGATCTTCTGTATATAAAGATAATTGAAAATGAATCTTGATGTGAATGGAATGGGAGAGGGAGCGGGAGTTGGGAGGGTTGCAGTCAGGAGGGAAATTATGGGGCGGGGGGAAGCCATTGTAATCCATAAGCTGTACTTTGGAAATTTAAGTTTAAAAAAAAAGAGAGAAGAAAAACAGGGCCGGTAACATGGCTCACTAGGCTATTCCTCCGCCTGCAGCACTGGCGCATTGGGTTCTAGTCCCAGTTGGGGCGCCAGATTAGAAGAAGCACCTGGCTCCTGGCTCCTGGCTTCAGATCAGTGTGGTGTGCCGGCTGCAGAGCACCAGCACAGCAGCCATTTGGGATGAACCAACGGAAAAGGAAGACCTTTCTCTCTCTCTCTCTCTCTCTCTCTCTCTCACTGTCCACTCTGCCTGTCAAAAAAAAAAGGAAAAAACTGCATGGATTTCAAAATTGTTTTTGCACTAAAATAAAATTATCTTTCAATTTCATTTCTAAAAAGAAATAAAATACAAAGTCATTGCTTTGTAATTAAAAAAAAAAAACCCTGATATTGCGTATTAAGGTACAAAAACTCTACTCACTGTTAGATGACTCTGGATTCTTTATAACATTTTGACATTTAAGAGATGTAATTAAATTTAAATGAGACAATTTAGTGACATTTATAATTCACTAAATATAGAAATCTTCTTTCATTTCCATTTTTAAAAAATATGTTTAATTGTTTGAAAAGCAGAGTGACAGAGAGAGGGAGAGACAGAGTCAGAAAGATCTTCTATCTGCTGGTTCACTCCCCAGCAGGGCCCAACAGCCAGGTCTGGTCCCGGTATTAGCCAGGAGTTAGGAACCCCATCTTGATCTCCCATGTGGGTGCAGGGGCGCAATCAATTGGGCCATCTTCTGCTGCCTTCCCAGGGCCATTAGCAGGGTCTGGATTGGAAGCAGAGAATCTGGAACTCAAACCAGTGCTCAGATATTGGATGCTGGCACATCCACAATGCAGGCTCCTCATTCCCATCTGTAGCTCTCACTTATTTTTTAAATAAGATTTATTTATTTATTTGAAAGTCAGAGCTAAAGAGAGAGCAACAGACAGTGAGGCAGATAGACTGGGAGACATCTTCCATCCATTGGTTCACTATCCAATTGGCTGCAAAGGCCAGGGCTGGGCCTGGCTGAAGCCACGAGCCAGGATCTTCATCTGGGTCTCCCATGTGGGTATAGGGGCCCAAGAACTTGGGCCATATTCTGCTGCCTTTCCCAGGCCATTATCAGGGAGCTGGATCAGAAGTTGAACAACAAGGACATGAACCAGCACCCATATGGGATGTTGGCATCACAGGCGGTGGCTTTATCCACTAATCCATAATGCCAAACCCTAGCTCTCAGTTGTTGTAGATAACTCCAGATATTATTTCTCTAAAGATCACAATGCGACTTAATGTTGCTGGTGAAAGTAAACTTTCCAAAAACCTCTGTTAAAATGAAAGCTAATGTCCAATCTCTAATCATTCGACTAGATTTTGCAAAAGGGAACTGTCATTTTTCAATTTACTTTAGCAAGCACTTAGTGCACACAGTGCAGAAGGCAAGTGTTACTCAAATGGAGGTATGTAATTAAGGAACTAATTGAAAGCTGAATTGTCAATAGGGTTATTTTAAAAAGTGATATAGGTATATTGAAAGCGGCAAGAACCAGTATAAACCAAAATTATATAAATTGTTAGAAGCTCCATAATGAAATATTTATGGTTCACTCTGCAGTGTTTGAAAAATTAAATTATTAAAAGCAAATATTGTAGCAAATAGGTTATCATCAATCTCAATAAAAGTTACATTTCACTATCACTGTCACATTATTACTTTTTTGCTTTCAGTCTTAAGATTGAAGAGAATGGTAACAAACTCTGGTAACAAATCAAAGCTTTTCAATGTAATTTACTTTGTGAGTAATTTCTAATTGATTCAGACTGATGAGACTGCACAGTTTGATGTATTACTGGAGCAGGAGATACTTCGGACCAAGTAAATTTATAAGCACCTCTTCTGGAGAGAAAAATGGCTGCTATATTTCATGTTGTCATTTTTTATCTGCAACAATGTAGTTGTACACCTATGTGGATTCTTTAAAAAGAATACCAAGCAATGTGTACACCTGTAACTGTCTCACCCACCTATCAATATCAGATTTCAGAAGTCCAACCTTTTACTTCCTCAAAATGAGGGATTTAAGCAAAACAGAGAATTAAGTCAAAAGGACCAATCTCATATATAAAAAAGCAAAGTTGCCTAGCAACATCACTGTACTACCTGCAGTTCGGAGTTCATATCTTGTTAACATCATTAAAATTAGAACAATGCAATGGCTTGGTTGTGTGTTTTGGTTAGTTCATTTCTGTAACTGATGTGATCTCTGTGCTTTGCTTTGAAAGTCTGAGTTTCATTTTTCCAAAACATTATTCTAGACATAGATCCCAGTATTTTGAAAATGAGAGTGAGGGGGAAAAAGATTGTGCTTGTGTGTCTCGTCTGCTCAAAAGGTCAGAAGCACTTCACCTCAATTCAGTGACAAATTGCCTTATTTTTACAGAAGATGAAACACTGGAATTTGAAAACAGCCATGTCTGACATACCTTTGGGTTTTAACTAAAGATCCCCATCCAATGTGTTTGTCTCTTGGCTGATAAAACTTTTTTGGTGTGGGAAAAAAGGATAAAAACAACAAACAATTTTTCATCTTTTCTCATCTCATCCGTTCCAGGATGGAATGTCCCCAGAGGCCTGAGTCTAAAGGGCTGTTTTCAAATTGCACAATATAATGGAGACCCCTCTATGGAGCTCTTGTCCCCCTTCAGCTAGGCATTATGCCATCTAGCTGAGGAGCCACCTGTCATCTCTGCTGTTTCTTGATGTACCTAGGAACAAGAGGTGTCCCTAGGCCTGGAAAAAGACTTGAGATGGAATGACTAAAGACACTTCGATAGACCTTTACAAATCTAAGGCAAGGCATATATGAGTAAATGTGGAACCATAGTAGGATTTCAAGATCCTCACATGACCTGCTACTGTGTAATTCCGAACATTGTCTTGTCATTAAATGTGGGATTCTTGCTGTGATTCTGGGGGTCGAAGAGACATAAAAGTAAATGACAATGACGATTCTTTTTAATTGTACATTTTCTTTAAATGAAAAATTCTAGGCATTCTTCATTTTAAATGAGTCAAACTCCCTTTCCACCATTCCCCTCCTGGTCCATTACAAAGTACCGTTTGCATTTGCATTTCTAAGATAAGCACCAGCTTTAAATGGCAAGTTTTGGGATCATCTGCAAGTCATTTCTCATCTTCATTTCTCTCTGTCCAAGTTATTTCATCTCTCTCCCCCTACACACATTATACTAGTTTAGACAGTCCCAAAACCTACCACTGAAGTATTGCCACTGCTACTTTATTACTTTTTCCAAAAATCAAGGCTCCTCTACCTGCAGTCTATCTTATTTAGTATTACCCAGATAAATTCCCTAATATGAGGGTACTTCAAAAAAATCATGGAAAATTGAATTAAAAGAAAAATTGATTCTGGTGCAAGAATTTTTGACAGCCATGCATGGTATTTTTATTATATACATTTTCCACACATTTTTCAAGACTCCTCATATACCTTCAGGCATGAATATGCCACATAGTGACTTCCTTTTAAAAATATATATATACATATATATGTATATATATATATGTGTGTGTGTGTGTGTGTGTGTTTTAGAGGCAGGGTGACAGAGAGACAAAGAGAGAGGGAGACAGACACATAGAGAAAGCAATCTTCCATCTGCTGGTTCACTCTCCAAATGGCCACAACATCCAGGGATGGACCAGGCTGAAGCCAGGATCTTGGAACTCCATCCAGCTCTCCCATGTGAGTGGCAGGGGCCCAAGTATTTGGACCATCTTCAACTGCTTTTCAAGGCACATTAGCAGGGAGATGGATTGAAGGAGAGTAGTCAATCTGGGATGCCAGAATTGCAGGCTGTGGCTTGATCATCTTTGCCACAACACCAACCCCTGCATTGAATTCTACATTAAGACCACATAACTGGGGCTGGGGCTTTGTTGTAGTGGACTAAGCCTCAACCTGTGGTGCCAGCATCCCATATGGGTGCAGGTTCATAACCTTGCTGCTCTTCTTCTGATCCAGTTCTCTGCTATGGCCTAGGAAAGCAGTGCAAGATGGTCCAAGTGCTTGGGCCCCTGCACCTGCATGGGAGACCCTGAAGAAGCTCCTGGTTCCTGGTTCCTGGCTTTGGATCAGCCCAACTCCAGCCATTATGGCCATTTGGGGAGTGAAACAGCAGATGGAAGACCTTTCTCTGTGTCTCTCCCTCTCTCTGTCTTTAACTCTACCTCTTAAATAAACAATAATCTTTAAAAAAAAAACCACATAACTTTGGCTAATGCCATTCAAAATATGACTCCAACTTACCTGTCCAATTCTATTATGCTTCTGCTTAGTTATGTTTTTCCTTCATATTCAAGATGCTTATTCCTGTGTTTTTAACATACTGTCACCCTCAGCTGAAATGTCATGTGTCTTACCCTCCACTTTGTTATGGTTGATAATCCTCCAAGGTCTGATTAAGTCTCACTTTCACAAAGATTTATATTTCAACTGTCAATCTCCCCACACATAAGCTTTGCTTTGATAGTGAGTGCTTAATGCTTCCTAATTACAAAATTCAGAGATGTACTTTGTTAAAAAGATTTATTTTTATTTATTTTAAATGGTTACAGAGAGAGGTAGAGACAGACAGAGAGGTATTCCATCTGCTGGTTCACTCGCCAAATGGCCGTGACAGCCAGAGCTGAGCCAAACTGAAGCCAGGAGCCAGGAGCTTCTTCCAGGTCTCCCATGTGGGTGCAGGGGCCCAAGAACTTGTGCCGTCTTCCACTGCTTTCACAGGCACATTAGCAGGGAGCTGCATCGGAAGTGGAGCAGCCAGGACTCGAACTGGTGCATATATGGGATGCCAGCGCTGCAGGCTGGGACTTTAAACGCAGCGCCGTAGCGCTGGCCCCCAAAGGTGTGATTTTAATACCTTTAAATTTTTGGTAGGTTTATATATTTGTGACATTTCTTAATGAAGATTAATAATTATAATGTTTTAGGCATATTTTCAAAGAGGACAAAGAAAGTCACAGAGAAATGCCATATCTGATGGGACTACAAAATGTTCATTGAAAAATGGAATTAAAAGATAGTGTGTGTTTTCCATGAAATTTTTGAAGCTCCCTTGTGTATATATTGCATATTTGCATAGGAATATTTATTTTTATATAAATATACTGGAAAAGGAAAGGGACAATTCATCAAATTATAAACAGTGGTCACCTTCCGAAAAGGGAGCAAGAATGACAAGAGTCATTAATGAAGATATTTCAGGCAAAATAAATCTATGCTTCCAGAAAATTCCCAAGAAATATTACTTAGGATTTACTTTATGAGTTTCTAAATTATTTGTGTAAAGGAGAAACATAATGTTCTTAAGCCATTCATCCTAGTCTGTCACACATAAATGTATTAAAAATTGTTGCCTATTTTCTTTCACATTTGTATTATTTGTTTTGAATATCATTTTAAAACTATTGACTTTCCATTAAATATATTACTACAAAGAAGTTTTTTTTTCTTTGACTTTGGTGTTGGGGTTAAAATCTGTTCTATTGATTCCTCTTCCTCTTTTTTGCAGGGTGCACAATTTCTTATGAAAAATAAAATTGTGTTTAGAAAATTTTGTTTTACATATCTTATTGTAGAAATGAAAGATATGTTAAAGAACAGTCAGAAGAACACAACACAGTCTCTAAAATATGTATGCCATATTTTCTGGAGGCATCCATTTTCCCTCAAAGATTAGAAGCTAGGTAATTCTAGTGTCTGAAATTCCAGTTTTTCTCCTTTAAATAGAATCATTCTCCATCTTATGAATGGGTTGTATTTCAAAGCATTAGCTGTTGTGGTTTAGGAATAAATTCTCACTAGAAACAGTGTTATCCATGGGGAACATATGGAATTTCCAGACAAGCTTAAAATAAAATAAAAAGCTACCCATCTCCTTCATACCTAAATACAAATGGTTCTCTCAAACACAACTGCCACATATGTCAATGTTTCTGTAGAAATCAACTTTTTTAGAATTTTAACCTAGTGTATTAGGAACTTGTCTACTTTTGCTTTGGAGATTAAAAGATACACACTTAACCACATATTACCAACAATAGCTGCAATGGTCTGAAATGGACCCTAGGAATCATTAAAGGTGTTTATTCAGGCATTCAGCAAACATCATGACTGCTATGTTTTCAGAGTTGGAGAAATAACTATGATCATACAAGATACATTTTATGCTATCATAAGTAAGCATTAACAGAGAGACCTTAAATCAGGTTAATATATGGTTAATATTGGAGGAAGACTATTTTAAGGCAGATGAAACAGCAACTGCAAAGGTCTTGAATGAAGGGAGTGTATGCCCAGTATACCTAAAGAATGAGCAAATCAACATTTCAGTCAATGTTTATGGGGTGCAGTAACAGAAAAAACACTGAGTAGAAAATGAAATAAGAAAGGGGAAGGACTTGTTGGCCATTGTTAGAATTAGGTTTAACTATGAATACTAATTGGACAGATAAAGCAGTGGCAGCATGTTAGCTTTTAACTTTGTCACTCTGGTTGTGGCACTGAGGATTTTCTCAACAGGGCAAAGGCAGAAGTAGGGAAACAAGTTAAGGGGTCGTTGTGATAAGCCTAATGAGAGAAGACAGTGGCATGAACCATGTAGGAATGATGGAGATGGTAAGAAATTATCAGTGTCTGTATATAAGTGAAAGTAGAGCCAATGTGTTTTATTAGTGAATTGATTATAATTCTAGGAGAAATAGAAAAGTCAAGGATTATTCCAATTTTTAGTCCCAAGATACTGGAAGAGATTGACATTCATTAAATGAGATTGGGAAGGATGAGAGAAAATCAGATTTGAGGAAATGGGAAAATTCTGAATTTGATTTTCAATATGTTAATTTTGAAATATTAACATCCCCCAACAGGAGATATTTAATAGACAATTTGATCTGACTCTGGAATTTGAGTGGGAGATCAGGACAGGTTGTACGAACTAGGGAGTTATTGGTGGCATATTGATAGTATTTAAAGCCATGAAACTGGAAGCTCATATGACTTAATATGATCGAGAAGAATACAATTGCAATAATAGAAGAACTCAGTGACATGAGAATGTAAACAAAGGGCACCCACCTCACAATGACAGCCAAGTCAGAAAAAAGAATTTGGGAAAAATGATTAGAGAACACTGATAATGCAAGGAACAGTAGGAATCAATTATATTAAAAGGTAGTGGAAAGAGGGTTTTGAATAGAAGAAAATTTGATCATGGTGCAGTGAATGGAAGAGGGGACAAAGTTCAGACTGGCAGCATTACAGACTTGGGGGACAAAGGAAAGAATGGTGGTGCTAAATGAAGCTGGATAGAAAGACGGGGACACATCATCTAACACCTTTTAAGCCATATGAAGGAGAGTGAATTATGAGAGAACAGATTATGTAAACTTTAGGCTCCTGCAAATTATTCAAAATTACATCACTCCCACCTAGAAAAATGCCACTCTACTTATGAGCAGAAAGATTTCTCAAACCCATGGAATTAGTTCACTGTCTACAATTCATTTCTGCTCATCTCAAGGAATAGTTTCTTACTTTCCTTTCCACTGCAAGTAACTACTGATTCAAAAACTTCTTGCTTTATTACCTTTAACCTAAAGAGGGAACAGAGCAACCATAGAAGCTTTTTTTCATATCCCCTTATCTCCCTCAGCCTTATCATCACCAAGCCAATGAGGCCCTTCCCTAGGTTTGTACTTTGGCAACATAGGGGTAAAGAGGAGGGTAGATTGAAGGAGATGCTCCAGGGAGCACTTGTCAAATTGGAGTGAGATATATAGCATTATTTAAAAATAAATAAAATTTTACACCATGTCAGATTACAATGCAAAAACTACATCCTGCCAGGATTGCCAAGAAATGTTTTTTTAAGAACTGAGGAAAATAATGAATTAATATATTAATTAATATATTTATTATAATAGAAAAGGATGCAAAATACAACGGTAATAGTGTCTCCTCATTGTATCACAGAATGTCAGAGGTTGAAGGAATGCAGTATCACTGTTATCCAGTCTTCTTATCTCCTCAACTTCCAGATGGACAAACTGAGGCTCAGAAATGTTGACATGGAAAATATGATAGCAATCCATCATTATTTTAATTGTTTTATCTTTTAGGATTACTCTCAATGATTAGTCCATTTTCCACTACTGTAATGAAATACTTGAGGTTCATTCATTATAAAGCAAAGAAGTTTATTTAGCCTAAATTAGTTTCTGCTAGCTTCTGATGATAACCTCTTAGTAGATGGCATCACAATGACAGGAGTGCATGCAAGAGGATGAGGTGGGCATGGTGATACCAGAACCAGTGAGTAGGGAGTGGCCAATCTTTCTCTTTTTATAACAACCTACTCTCACAGGAACTAACTGGGGTTCCACAAGAACAACATTAATCCCATCTGATGGCAGCACCTCCAATGACCTTGACTAAGCTCCATCCTCTTAAAGTTTCCACCATATCTCAACACTGCTATGCTGGGACCCAGCTTCTAGCACATGAATCTTTGAGAGACACACTCGTACAATATTCAGACCATTACAGGGATCAAGGGATCCAAAAGATCTCAGTGGAAAGTGACTAGCAATAAATAATTCAGAGTCTATATTAAACACAGTGGCTTGGATGTTAAGTGATTAAAATTAAAAAGACATACAGAAAGAACTCCTGTATGTGGGTTCTTAGACAGCCCCAGTGCAATTTAAGGAAAATATGTTTAGTGGTTTGAGGTTTCACTGTTCTATCGTATCTGTGCTGTCCTTGTTATGTCTTCATTTTGAGTCTGTTGGTACTAGACTTCCGAACTACTACTGATACAGTGCTTACTCCATCACAACAAGTCACAGCAAAAGCTTTTATGCTGAAAGACATAGTCTTTAATACTGTAAGCTTTTAGTGTCCCATGCACGGTGATTTTGAATTTACAGAACAGTGCCAGTTGGTCCTATCATCAGATTCATGTTATGCCAGTAACTCAATATTCTTTCCTTTGAGGCCAGCATTGTGGCTTAATGCATTGGGCCACCGCACTGGTATCCCATATGGGCACCAGTTCAAGTCCTGGATGCTCCACTTCCTATCCAGCTCCCTGTGAATGTGCCTAGGAAAGCAGCAGAGGATGACCCAAGTGTTTGGGGCCCTAGACCCATGTGAGAGATCTGGAAGAAGCTTTGGGTTCCTGGCTTCACCCTGGCCCAGCCTTGGATGTTGTGGCCATTTGAGGAGTGAACCAGTGGAATGGAAGACCTCTCTCTGTGTCTCCCTCTGTCTCTGTAGCTCTGCCTTTCAAATAAATAAAATAAACCTTTCCTTTGTCTGACATGTAGGTGATGGGATTAAGGATATCTCAAATAGGAATCCCTGGAAAACTTTTAGTACTCCTGGTGGGGATGAAGAATAGGCTTAGAAGTTTTTATAAGTAATGCTATTTTAACATGTTAGCAACTATTTTTTAAAGTTTATTTATCTCTATTTTAATCTGCTTGAAACGAAGAGAGAGAGAGAGAGAGAGAGAGAGAGAGAGAGAGAGAAATATGCTTTCATATACTAGTTCATTCCCCAGATGTCTATAGCAGCCAGAGCTGGTCAGGCTGAAGCCAGGAGCCTGGACCTCCATCTGGGTCTCCTGTGAGGATGGCAGGGACTCAAATACTTGAGGCATCATCTGCTGCCTTCCCAGATACATTACCAGGAAGCTGCATCAGAAGCCAAGTAGCTTCTGTATATAAAGATAATTGAAAATGAATCTTGATGTGAATGGAATGGGAGAGGGAGCGGGAGAGGGGGGGGGGTGCAACTGGGAGGGAAATTATGCAGGGGGAAAAAGCCATTGTAATGCATAAACTGTACTTTGGAAATTTATATTTACTAAATAAAAAAAAATTATAGGTAAAAAAAAGAAAAAAAGAAATAACTGGCACCATCATAATGTTAAATAATGATGAGAATGAGACAGATTAGAAAAGATTTTGTGGATAAAAATGAAAATCAGAGTACATCTGAATATTTTATTCAACTGTTATTTGGCCCCATGATAAACTCAGAAAGTGAATAAAGCATATTAAATTGATTCATCTGCAAAAAAAAATAAAATGCACAAAATGTGGAAAAAAAAAAAAAAAAGAAGCTAAGTAGCTGGAACCGAAACTGTCCCTTCAGTGTGGGATGTAGCTGTCCTCAAGGGTGGCTTAAACCACTGCATCACAGTGTCTTCCCCTAAAGTCACCCTTAATGAAGATATTCAATGAAGAATTTTATCTATAGCATGTTGATATGTATCTATGTATGTGTGTGTGTGTATATATATATATATATATACATGTATGTATATAAAGAGTGAGAGTTTAGTGAAGCATATGTGACTTTGCATTGTATTTTATATTTGAATATAAGTTGTAGAATTTATACCTGGGTGATGTATAAGACTAGGAGTTCTATATAATCATCTGTCTTATTTGTTTCATTCTACTGAATCAAAAGATATGAGAAAAAGTCTTCGGAAATGGTCACATTGTGGTTACAACCTGATAACATTAGGTAGAACACAACTGTATAGGCTGGAGGCGTACCTGGACCAGGAAGCATTCAAATATCCATAAAAAGAAGTAAATGATGAAAGCAATAACTTATAATCATGGAAGATGCACACACACACACACACACACACACACACACATATATATATATATATATATATATATATATATATATATACACAAAGATTAATAAGACTTTTGTCCCCATTCCAAAGGCACCATAGGGGAAAATAAGAGTGACTTCCTTTCTCTTACTCTTACATGTACATCTTCATTACATGGAAATCATATGGAGATGAAAAACAGTCCCTTTCTCCTGAAAGCATGTCATTGTTCCTTATAGTGCAGATAATATTTTCTATTTGTACATGGAGCAAAGAGCTCAATAAAGTGTGTCATGGATGTAAAATGGATACCTGACTCAGGAGCATATTAACTTAATTATTTATAGCCATCATGTGCTCATCCTAAAGAGCCCCTGGTAAAGAGGAACAACAGAATATATTTCCAGAAATTCATTGAATTTAATTTGTATTCCTTTGGCTGACAGTAAAACACTGGCTTGTGATTTTTCTACATAGATATTTTCAGCTACAAAAATTACCTCTAGAAACTCATATTTTAGCTGCTTTTTAATTACACTTTTTTTTAAAAAAATGACCAATTAAAGTTGAAATTAAAGGAGCTGATTTGTGTACTAGATGTATATTTTAGATAGGTTTATTTACAAGACCTCTCATTTAGAACCAAATATTGACTAGAATCCTGTGTACTAAATACAGCCTACAATAGAGGAAATATGAAATCAGGAAGTAAATGAAACATAAATAATATAATCAAGCAATGCATAGTTTTGTTGTTCAAGTACTGTACATTTGTTAAAAGCATTTGTACATATTTCCCAGAGAGATCTGACAAACTGAAGGGTTTGGAACAAGGCGTCATTTATAGATCATCCTTACCTAACTTGCAACCTGGTTTTCAGTGCAGAGTTTTAATCAGTCTCCTATCACATTGTGTGCCCTAATGAAATCTTAAAATCACTGGAAATGAAAAGCTGCATTTGATCCCTATCTGACAGCATTCCTTTAAAAATAATAAAAAAAAGTTTGTCAATCAGAACTGCTCACACCCTTTACAAAACGAGAAGCTTAAATGGAAAACAGCAGCAACAACAGGTGGCATGGATTCCGGAATGGGCTGGCACCCAAGAGGAGAAGCAACACTGATTCATGAGCATAGCTGCAGGGCCTGGTACAGAGCCAGCTCCAAATCCCTCTGCTTTTAGAACAGCTTTTAATTTTTTATCGTCTTATGAAATGAGAGTGAAGTAGATGCTGATGACTGGCAGTGCTGCTGGCCTGTCTTTGCCATAGAGATGTTTACCAGGTGTGTTAGCACTGCTTATGGCCACAAGCTTACAACCTAATCTGGAGAAATAACCCTAGGGATTCTGCATCCTACCCGAGTCTAACATGAGCCTGGAGATTATAGGTCCTCTCACAGGTGTTCACTCACAAACAAGATGACAGTACATCAATGCAGTCTCATTGAGATCATCACAATGCTGTTTGTCCAAAGGATTCCCTTTTTACTTTCTCTTAACCTGAGGGTAACATGTTTTCCAAGTGACATGCAAATGATTTAGAAAAAGATAATTCGAGTGTTCCAAAAATGAAAATTATATTTCAGATCCATAGGGCAATTTCCCCAATGAGAATTATATATGTCGATATCTTTGTTTATGTCTTTGAAAATGATACTGAGAGTTGGCTAACATGTCCCTGTCTCTACTGACACAGTACCTCAGAATTTTTTTATAAATGTTTAAGCCAATTACCCTGAAATTCACAAAGGATAAAGAAAACAAAAGAATTGAAACTAAAAGTACCAAATAAAAAGAATGAATGGGAAAGGAAAGAGACAAATTTGATTTTTTAAATTTTAATTAATTGATTTCATTTATTTGAAAGAGAGGGAGAGAGAGAGGTATGTCTCCCATCTGCTGGTTTGCTCCTCAATTGCCCACAATAGCCAGGGCTAGGCCAATTCAAAGCCAGGAACCCAATCTGGGTCTCCTCAATGTGTGGCAAGGACCAATCACTTGAGACATCGTCCACTACCTTCTAGAGTCTGCATCAGCAGGAATGTGGAATTGGTAGCAGAGCCAGGACTTGAACCCAGTCACTATGTTATAGAATATGGTCATGACAAGCAGTGTCTTAATAGTTGTGCAAAACATCACTACCAGACACAAATGTAAACAGAAAAATGGGAGGAATACAATTGTTGCTCTGTGACCTTGGGCAAGTTTGTAACCTCTCTGTGCTTCACTCTCCCTATGCTTTATCTGCAAAATGAGAATAAACAGAGTACTTCATAGAATTGTTTTGGAGATAGTTTGCACTTACAACACATAGAGAACACTACAGTTTCTGCCTCATGTTCAGCTGTCAATAAATGCTTAGCCATAATAATAAATATCAATTGATAATTATGTGCCTGGATCCATGCTTGTTGCAATTGAATGTTTAATATTATTCCATACAATCCTCACAACATTACTTATGTTCTTCTTTTTATAGATGAGAAAACTTAAGTACCTTACCTAGGCCATAGGTGTAAAAGAGCAGAGCCAAGATTAGCAACCCAGGACCATGTTTTGCTTCAACTCATGACCTTTGGATGAAGCACTTATAATATTATCAAGTACTTTTCTATGTTGCATCTGTTCTAGAAAAGAAAATGAACCATCACTCAAAATGTAAATGATAATATTGTGTTTGGCAAAGTTTACACAGCCCTATTGTTATGTCAAATGTACCAATGTCCTTTTAGATGTTAAATTAACCATGAGGGGTTCCTGCAAACTCTAGAAGACATGATCTGTAGCCTGTTAAACATCATTAGTGCAGCGGCATTGGGCAGCATTATATAGTATCTGTCATTATTCTTATCTGCTAGTAATAGTAATGAATCCAGCTATCCTAGAAAATAAAAAGGGATGCATTGCAAAGTTATATTTGGTATTACTATAATGGTTTCAAGACTAAATTTCTGAGACTGGAAGGAACCAAATGAATTTCAGAGGGGTAAGATACAAAATATATATATTATATATATATATATATATATATGTGTGTGTGTGTGTGTGTGTGTGTGTATAAATACACATACATACATACACATTTGGCCAGAAGACTCTGACCAGGACAAAGCCACCAATGTTTCTGAGCCTCCATCTTCTCTAAATACCACTACCACTACTGCTTGACATGGGAGCAGCTACCCCAAATTATATTTAACCATAATTTCATCTTTGTATTACTAGTTTGCGATTTATTCTCTAGGATAATAGCAACCAAATAGCTGAGCTTAGCTTATATACCTAGAATATTTTTGCCAGGAGGACAAGAAAGAAATCTCCAGCCTTTGATTCTGAATGATAGGTGGGATACTATGCCCAATGATTACCATTACATAGTGAAGAGCTGGGTGATGAACAGCCAAAATTGCAGCAAATTTCCACTAGATCCATTCAGGTGGCCTGAATCTTTTCCCTTAATGACCTGTGTATTAAAGTTTTGGTTACTCTATAAACTCCTAGGTACACTTAAAAAATTGAAGACATGCAACTTGCTAAACACTGCTTTCTGCAGTCTTTTCCTAAAACTGCTTATCAATCAAATAAAATTCCTCTGATATTAGCATATGGATCAATGAGATTTTTATGCCTCAACACACTCTTGGAGGACAAGCCAAAGATAACACTTTAAGCATGTGCATGTTCCAAACCTCCTTTTGATATGCTTTCAATTCTTTTTAATCAATAGAACACCAATAATAATCTACTAGCCTTCATTAGCCTCTATCTCAAAACATTCTTATTAGTTTTACATTCAAATGAGCTTTTAAAGCTTATTGCTAACAACACTCAATAACACAACCACCATTTAATCTTTACCAAAGTTGATACTAACCTTACTCTTATGCCTATCTGTTGCTATGTTAAATGTTCAGTTAAATCTACATATTTTTCTTGGGAGGAATTATTGTAATTTAGTTATACACATATATGAGACCTTAGAATATGGTCAAGTAATACAACACAGAGAATACTAATTTAGTATTTGGAAAAATTTAGTTATCTCCTATGAACGATCTAGAAACACAAAATATTATTTCCAATATACCCTTCCTCAGTGGAGATTTGAAAAGTAAGTATTATTCTGATTTTTATATGACACTGTTCCTTAAAATGCTTGGGTTATAAATGGTACATGTGAGATCAGCATGAACAACCAAGCTGAGTATTGCTTTAAATAATGAGTAGTGAAGACTGCAGAGTGACTGGCTCACGTTTACTAATCCACTTATTAAACTAATACCATACAATTTCCTAGGAATTGCAGTAAACACTACCATTATGCTAAGTAGGTTGGAATTGTACTGCCCATTCACCACCATGTCAATCCCTTGATGAATTTGATTAGCACAGATGAACTGCCAAACTGGAAGAAAATGGAATACTGAGGAAAGCGAAGATACCGAAAGGCTTGGCATTGGCCTCACTGTACTACCCTTTGCTCTTGCTGTGCCCAGAGTCACTGAAAAGTAAACCATCAAAGATGCTTCAGCTTAATGTTTGAATCCAGAATCATTTAACAGGCCCACCTTCTACTTGATTGCAAAGCTAGTTTATTAGCATCTCTATTTGTCTGCATCTTTATCTTAAGATGAAAGATATTAATAACAGAGGTATAATGAAACATAACAATGAACACTCTTGGAACATTGCAGCCTTACTTTGAAAGTATAATAGAAATCAATCATTTTTCATGCACTAATTAGTATTCAATTAGACTCATAGGCGGTAGCTTTAGGAAACTTGGGGCCTACAATATCCCTGATAGGAAACCAGAAACCTAGAGAATTTTTATGTCTATCATAGGCCCAGGAGCACCACCTCACTAAAGAAGTCTAAAGTAGAGACAAGACAATGAAGGTAAATCTAAGTTAGCGCTTTAATTTTGATAAGAAAAATAACATTTTGGGAAAAGTGATACTATTTTTAAATGCTGAGTTATGTATTATTCAAGAATATCATGGGAGTTGTATGACATTTCATTGAGTTTTATTTATCCTTGGCCCTTAAAATATAAAAGCTGACTTTTTCCAAACATCATAAGGATGTGTATATTCATTGATGCCTTAAAACCATGTATAGAAAGACAAAGGATGCTATTGCAACCCACATATAAGGGTGAATGAAACAGAAAATAATCAGGAAATCAGCAAGTTAAAAGCGTATATGATACGTTTGAGGAAAATATATGACTGTACAAGGTAGGATATATTCATAGAGCAAGAGGTTTTAAATAATGGAATTTTAGTTATTGCTCAACCAAAAATTTAAGTTTTTTTCCTGACTAAAATCATGGAGCTTTATAGATCTGACTCCCATCACAGATGCATAGGTATTTTTTTAAAGGGCATTGGCAGAGCAAACTCACATTGGAAGGAAGCTGTGCACCTGGCTTTCCTTATTATATGGATTTGTGCAGTGTCCAACAGAAACAAACAAAAAAAAGCTCTAGATTTTAAAAATGTAGTTGATGTGTGTTTGTGATGCATTACAAAGACTGAAATGTGAGCAATTATGGAATAAAAGACAGGAGGATCTTTGTGGGTACAAGATTAATATCAGTAGAGATATGAAGACCTGACCAGCTGGATGGTAAGTGTGATGTGGCATGGTCAAACACAGATGTCAAACTGCATAATGCAGACCAAGTCTATAGAGAAGGAATATTTTGTCAGAACTATTCATATATTCATCCAGCATGTATTGAATGAGTGCCTTTGATAGACCAGGCAATGTGGGAACACAAAAGAGAGTAAGAGACATCCCTGACCTCCCAGAACTCAAGGTGAGAGAGGCAGACTGTAAACCAATAATTACAACACAACTTGACATGTTACTCCCCCTCACTCCTCCCAGTTAATTAATCCCTCAGTGATAATGGATTGGTAAGCAACACCAGAAACATGTCATATAATACAAACACATTATTTGTAGTTGCATGCATTTAAATGGTCTATTTTAATATTTAAAAAAGAAAAGAAAGCACCTAGTTCCAGATCAGATCTCCTTTACTGGCATAAATTCTAGTTCAGAAGCTACATGATGCACCACTTCTACATACTAAGTGAGAGGTCTTTGATATCATGGTTTTGACAGGATATTCTGTTAAGTGGCATGCTAAAATAGAATCCAATGAACTGAAACTTTGGTGTAATTTCAGAAAGATACATGTATAAATACAAAGAAGAAGCCTAAATAAATCAGGAATAATATAAAAGAAATAGATGACAAAAACCAATAGGAAATATATAAAAAATTTCCCATCATTAGAAGCACCTTGTCACAGACAGAAAAAGATGCCAATAGAAGAGCTGAATCAGGCATCAGGAAGGGGATTGGAACCATCAAGCTCATATCAAATAATGTGTGGTAGCAACCCCAGGGGGCTAGCATCTGGAGGCAGCCAGAATGAGTTTTTAAATCACTTTTATTGGAACTCCTCAGCTGCAGGTAATGGCTTAAGGGCTGCAGAATATGCAGATTTGAAAGAAATGCAATCTAACTATTTCATAGCTTTGTCTCCCCTGACTCCCTGGCAGAAATCCTTGAGAATATTTCTGCCACCTGCACATCCAGCACATTTTCTTATCTTTCACACATTTTCTCCTCTTCACACCAGTATCATTAGATCTTGGAAATGTAAACTTCTTCTACTTGTAGTTTTTTTTTGTACTATTCTTATTCATTTCACACGAAATTTTGCAATTATACAATAGCACTTCATCAATATACTGTCCATTGAAAACTCCTCTTGATCAATTTCACTTGGATAAATCATATTATCCTTAAATGTTTACTTATCTGTTATGATCAATACTGTCTCAGGTTATTAACCAATGTAATCTTGGTTTCATAATTATTTTTGGCCTTGACAATGCATTTCAGGTTTGGGGTAGCACATAATATACTTGCAGATGCATAGTATCTTTAAACACTTGAGTTATTATTCGTAGAAAATATCTTAGGTTCAACTGTCATATTTTCTGCCATTGAAATAATTATATTTGCGTAAAATTTAAAACATATAAAACAATTTATAAAAAACAAATGATCTGGATTGATCTTATGATAATATTAAGCTGAGTCACATGAGTCACTGCTTTAAGCTTCAGATATTTTATAATTATAGTTGTTTTAGAACTTCCCATCCACAAGCTTGCTCCTGTGATGAGGTTGATGGTATATTGAATCAAGAAAAGCAAAATGACAGCAATAAGATTGGCCCTGCCACAGGAACAGCTGAGTCATCCCAATAACCCCAGCCCTCTCCAGGGTTGTGTCAATGTAAGGGGAAAAAACAACCTTTCATCATCATTGCTACCTTCACATTGAAGGCCAAATTCCAAATGATTTTAGAATTTTAGAATTTCTTCTAAAAACAAGTCATTCAATAAAAAAATTAGGTTTTATTGAAACCTGGAGAAAAATCTTAAAATAAGGACAAAATAAAATATTTCTTTCCCAGTAAGCATATTCAATAACTAGATAATCTCTCCTACAATTGAGATAGAACATAATTTGCTTCTCTTCCTAATTTGTTTAGAACAAGTTTTACAATACTTTTGGTCCTGTTAAAAAGAAATAAACTTAATCTAGTGGCATTTTTCATTTAGTAAGAAATACATGATGTCCTTAAAATGACAACAGACGGTTATGGCTGGCTGTTATCTCCCTACTCAGAATTTAAAATCTAAAAGAGAAGCATAAAGGGGAAATTTCCTTTAACATCATCAATAGCAGGTGCACGGCAGCATCACAAACACCTGCACAGTACCATAGAGTGCATGTACACCTTCATATCATGATATATATTAAGTTTCCTAAATTTTAAGAATTGATGTTACAGGGATTACTCTTAACAAATTTTTTTTAAGCAATGAGGATCTGACAGGCGATATGTGTAAAATCCACCATTTCCTTTACCATATGACTTCTCCAAAGCAAGTACAGAAAATATAGGAATCAATTACAAAAGTGCTTTGAAGAAGCAAGTTGAGACAGGGCCTTATGTACGTGTGTAAAATGATAATCAGTGCATGACAACCAAGGAAATCAGCCTCACTCATCCAGTCACAACTTGGGTAAATGACACTTTTGATAAGGAGTGATCCCAATTCTCCATGACAAGTGAGAAGACCCAATCTTTCACTGACCACAATATTGACCACAATACTTCTAGACAGACAATAAGTTTCTTCCATTATGCTGGAAACAAGGTTACTCAAGGAAATCAAACTTATACAATGAGAAGAAGAGAAGCTCCAGGTGAAGTGATGATTTGGGCCTTATGCACCAGTTCAGAGATAACACCAAGAACTATCTCTGTTAGTTCTATATACTTAACCTTAGAACACTTCACTTTTCTCTGGGAAGATGAACTTTTTACAAAGTACCTGATCTATACATACACACAGATTGATCAACATCTGGGTATAAATCCAGTGGACTCACACAAATGAGCTATACTGAAGAGAGTTTATAAAAGGGAATATTGCTGAATATATATATGGTAAGTGTGTAAGAATACTACAAGAAAGGATACCTCAAAATTCTAGGTCTCTTAAGGGGTAAGGAGAATTAAATTCTGGTCTGAACAGGCCTGGACAGTTCATGGTGACAGCATCCTTGAGATAGAGTTGCTTGCTGGATGCAGCTAGTCCTTGGTGGACCCTAAAAGGGAGGAGGATAGAAAATAATTACACTATTCTCATTCTCTTTCTTTCATATGATTCGTCTACATCCAGTCCTTGCCACTGTACTAATACAAAATGAAACAAGAAGGCAAGTGTGTCCTTTCATATAGCCATAGAAGTCAGACTACCAAGGCACAATGGAAAATAGAGAAAGATGAAATGGGTATCTGGGAAAAAATCAAAGTGCCCAGTAAATGAGTTAGGAGCTTGCAAAGAGAGAGGACCACTGTCAACAGCCAGATCAACCATATTTACTGTGGCAGGCAAACTCAGGCCCAAAGAAGTTAAGTGACTTATCCAAGTGAGTACATGGCAGGACTAGAGCTTGAACAAATATGTTTGTTTCAAAATCCAAAGTTATTTCAGCTTCTGAAATACAATTTTATTGGCTTTTAACTGGTTTCTAAATATAGTTGACTGAAAGATAAGTTAATGAAAATAAAACACTACATAAATCCACCTGAGACATCTCTTTATAATAGAAATGATAACTATATAAATATAAAGGAAGCAATTCCTAGAGCATCAATAGCTTATGTCCCCAAAGTGTTAATCAAAATATATAAAAACAAGGCTATAAATTGCTTTTAGATCCCTTAGTCAATGTATGAAAGACTATTTAATCCATAATGTCAACCAAATAATGTACTATCGAGGCAATATAAGGTACTTAGTAATTAAGAGTGAGAGATTTGGAGTCCAGCAGACCTAGGTTTGAAATTTTACTTAACTGCTAATTTACCATGTTATTTTAGGCAAGTTATCTAACTTCTCTAAGCTCCATTTTCATTTCTATGAATTAGTGATAATGATGGTGACTATTTCATAGAACTGTGATGATTAAACAAGTTATTTAAGATAGAGCTTTCAGCACATAAAATGCCCTCAATCAAGTTTAGTTGTCAGTAGTATTATTAATAGTATTTCAACTGTGTCTAATCACTTTGTACATCTAAATGAAAGATAGCATCTCCCTAGCAAAATCCTTTCAAATATTGCTCTTTTGCAGACTGTCAGATCTGTATTGAGATTCTCCAAAACATGACCATATGCATACTTGTAGTTTATTTGTAAGTAAAGTCTCTATTACTGAAATTTTGTCTGTTCTGGCAATGAAAGTTAAGGCAACAAATCTCCGTAATGTGTCAAGGAAGCGGAAAAATTTATCAAACCTATGTAGGATAGGCCACTCAGGACATAGTTACTTGTCATAGAAAGTACTTTTGCTGCAAGTAGTGCAGGTAGTATTTTTATTTATTTGGTATAGATAGATAGATAGATATCAGTCTATATCTATCTATCTATATATCTATATCTATCTATCTATCTATAGATAGATAGATATCTATCTATCTATATATATATATATATATATATATATATAGAGAGAGAGAGAGAGAGAGAGAGAAAGAGAAACATGAGAAGCTCTCATCCACTAGTTCACTAACCAAATGCTCACAATGGCCCCTTGGTGAGGTAGAAGCCAGAGGCCAGAAGCTGATTCCATATCTCCCACATGGATGGAAGGAACACATTACTTGAGCCATCACCACTGCCTCCCAGGGTGTGCATTAGCAGGAAGATGGAGTCAGGAGCTGGGGATGTATCAAACCTAGGCACTCCAAAATGGGATGCAAGAGTCCCAACTACCAGGGCAAACATCCACCCATGTATTCTACTTTACTTTCAAACTGATAAACAAAAATGTATATCTTGTGCATGTGGTATTTTTGTTGTTTCCTGCTGTAGTAATGGGCTTCATTAACAACAACAAAAACTGTTGGAGCAAAATGTTTGATTCTGTGTTTCTCTATAGTAATTATCACAGAAAAATGAATTCCAGTTAGTGATCCAACAAACCTATCTCCAGTAGTATCTTACAGAGCTCATATATAATTCTTTTTGGTTTTACAATACAACTACCATATCTCTTTCTACTGTTTGCAAAGGAGAATCAATTATTATTTACCCAAGGGGACTGATTACTCTGATTTCCAATTCTCTGGTTTGTGGCTTATCAAGAATTGCAAATTCTTTCCTTTCAATATTCTCAGCCATTGAATTGCTCATTAGCACTGGTATCCAAGGGCATGCAAGGAAAATGAGTAAAATGAACTGCTAACCAAACTAGTAGACTACATTTTAAAGCCTCAGAAAGTCATATACTACTTTAGGAGGTGGTTACCATTGAATAAAATTAAATTTGTAGAATTTGTGTTGATTTTACATATCCATGCCATTTTGTGTCAACATGTACATTAAAATAAACCTTTTTTTTTTTTTTACAGGCAGAGTGGACAGTGAGAGAGAGAGAGACAGAGAGAAAGGTCTTCCTTTTGCCGTTGGTCCACCCTCCAATGGCCACTGCTGATCTGAAGCCAGGAGCCAGGTGCTTCTCCTGGTCTCCCATGTGGGTGCAGGGCCCAAGGACTTGGGCCATCCTCCACTGCCTTCCAGGGCCATAGCAGAGAGCTGGCCTGGAAGAGGGGCAACCGGGATAGAATCCGGTGCCCCGACCGGGACTAGAACCCGGTGTGCCGGCGCAGCAAGGCGGAGGATTAGCCTGTTGAGCCACGGCGCTGGCCCATTAAAATAAATCTTAAACTGGATTAAAAAAATCTTATTCAAGTGCTCACAAAGGTTAAGCAACAGCAGCCTTCCTAAGAGCTTACATTTTAAACAGATTTTAAGTCAAGATTAAGTCTCAACTACCTCTAGAATGGATGGATGAATGAAATTAAAATATTAAAAAGTAAGTTAAAAACCACCTATAGGTCTCTAAAATATAACAAGTATGTTTTTATATAGGTAGGTTGTATATGTACAGGACACTTTAAAATTTTGTGCAAAAAAGGATATTAAAAGATGGCAACTTTGTTGCAAAACTGTTTGAGGAAAGCACTGTTTCCAGTATAATTTTTGGCCTTCCCATTTTCCACTATAAGCTGCAACACATAACAACTGTTTATAGTGATATTAATATCACTGGAGATGTTTAGCTGTAGATATACAAGAATATGTTTATTTACAAAAATATGATTATATTAAAATGTACCTTTCTCACATAAAAATAAAATGTCCAGACCAAAACAAATGGCTTTATTCCGTCTTTTACAAAGGCTACATAGTATTCCAGTGAATGGTGTATCATTATCCTTTTAATGGACATTCAAGTTTTTGGTAGTTTTTTGTTTGATTTGGTTTTTCTAATATAAATAAAATTCTAAATGCAACCCTTGTATATAGATAATTTTACTTATCTTGTTTTTTTTCTACTGCTTTCTCTAAAAATAGAATACTATAGGTGAAATTTCTGGATCATGGCACAGTAAGTTACCGCACAGTGTATTTTAAATTTTAATAACTAGTTCCTGATTGCCTTCCAAAGAGTTTGTCCTAAAGTATAACAGTGTGTGAGCATAACTTCCTACTTGTGCTATACAGCATTAGAAAACATTCCCTTTTTTATCTCCAAGATTATACTGGAAAAGATATTATCTCTGTATGTGGAGTAATCAGTTTGTATGTGCATGTGTGTGTGTGTGTGTATTCTATGTCATTTCCACATTTATATACTAGACATGTTCCATCATATTTTAAATGTGTTGGGAATATGGTCCATGTCTAACACAAATGGTGTAAACCTCATGGTAACATGCATTCTGTGGTGTCATGCATTCTGTGGACAGCTCAGAAACTGTTTGCCTTGATGTTGAGAACAACATTCTGCCACAGATTGTGCCAACAGACAACATTAGTCATCCAGTCTGTTCCACAGAGCTGACTTGTTTGTTGAAATAAGCCATTAGGAGTAATAAAGCAATGTGAGACGAAGACAATTTTTCTGGAGTTTGCTAATGCTAAACAAACACATATCCTGTTAAGGCAGCCAGTAAGCAGTATGAGACCTGCTGCTTACTTGTGCTCACAGGTGGCAGCAAAATCAATTAGCTTCTTCTACCCATAGCAAGTTAGTGATATCGACCCACTCTATAAAGCTACACGACATTAAATTGGTTTAAAAAAATAAAACAGGCATCTTTCATTCTGTACTTTCTGTAGAAATTCTCACAACCAATCTAGACCTCTATGCCTCCTACTACTAAAAAACATTTTAAAAACTCTTCATTATTTGCTTACCTTTCTCTCAGTTACCCCAAAACATTTTCTTAACCAAAACTATCTCAGGTCTTACCATATCTGGGATCCATACCAAAATACTGGGCTAATTTTAGAGAAATTATATAAAACTTAAAATGGATCATATGTGTATCTTTTTAGCAGTGCCTTTTAAAAACTTTTAAAGGTTAGATATAACTTAAATATTCAGAAGTTGGTTGTTGGATGAATAATTATGATGTAGACAGGCTAAAAGTAGAACATTTTGCAGTCATTATTAGTAAAAAAGGGGTAATTTGGAAGGGTATCTTATGAATGGAGACTTATTCACGTTAGGTTATTTGGTTTTCAAAAGAAACATTAAAATATAATATGTATAATAGAATTTAGTTCTTTCTAAAAATATATTTAAACATCCAGGAATATGACTGTAAAGTTAACAGTAGTTATTGCTGTATACTAGTATTATGAGAGCTTTATATTTTCTTCATTGAATTTTCCACATATTCTAAAATAAGTAATTCCAAATGTGCTTATATAATACATAAGGAAAAACATTTTTATCACCAAATAATGAGATACTGTAATGGGCTATCAAAAAAAATTACAAAAGCTCCATCCTCAGGAAGAGGTATGGAAGAAGATTGTACATTTAGACACATGCTCTTACCCAAGCACAGGTAACTAGGACCTGGAGATGTAGATGGGTTTTGCTGCCAGACCTGCGTAAAAACCCACCTATTCCAGTTCAGGTTAAATTTGTCCTGGATCATTTCCATCATTCAGTTTACCTATAATTTTTCATAGGTTAAATAAATCTAATAAAATAAATCCTGTAGAGTTTCTGTAGAAATAAACAATGTAAGTAAAACCACTAGTTAGTAGATGCTTGCTACATATTAAGTATAGCAGAGATAGGATTTCTGTTAACCGAATCAATTTCTCTATCCTCCTAGGCACATAACTTGCCTTCTCAGGCTTGGTTACATTCAAAGATGGAAATTTTATGGAGTTATGACCATTGAAATGTACGGGAATGCAACATATGTTAATTCCAGTCCTGGCCTATAAAAACCTCCTGTGAAATCCTCCACTCTAACTGCAGCTGCTGGATGGAAGTCAGTGACACCTGTTGAAGGTTGAAGAGCCTCAAACAACCTAGGTTTTGAAATTACTAGATCAAGAATACAATTTCCTTCAGCTGTTGAATTTTACAAGCACCATAAATTCTATTGTGTGAAGCCACTGAGATTCTTAAATTTATTTATTACAGCAGCTAGGGTTACCTTATAATAAAACAAGTTCTCAACAAATGATATCTGTAAGCACTACTCATATCTCTCCTAATTCTAAGATTTCCCTATTTACATCTAAGCTGAAATGCTAAGGAGTTCAGTGAGCATAGGAGTCACCATCACAAAAGGTAATTGATACTAAAGCTGAAATAGGATCTGTGGTGACTGGAATGCCACCTGATTCTCCAAATAGGACTGGATCTTGGGAGAAGGAAATATAGTCTAGGATTAGGCATTGTGCTGTAGGTTAAGCCACAGTTTGGGATGCCCACATAACATATCAGCGTGCCTGGGATCAAGGCTTTCCCCCACTTCCAACCTTTCTGAGAATGTACACCCTGGAGGGAGCAGATGAAGGCACAAGTACTTAGATCCCTGATACCGATGTGGAAGACCCTGATGGAGTTTCTGGCTCCTGTCTTCGGCCTACCCAACTCTGCGCTGTTGTGGACAGTCGGGGAGTGAACCAGCCAGTGGTGGAAGATTCATTCTCTTTCTCTCTCTACCTTTCAAATGAGTAAAAATAAACTTAAAAAAAATAAATAGGGTCTAGTGAAGCCACTGCTTCACAGAGGGTACATGATATTGCCATGTCCATCCTAAGGTTTGCACAAAATTTTCCTACACAAGGAGAAAGCTGACGTACCATCTCTAAAAATATCTTACAGGTGCTGCTATCAAGTTTAAACACATGACCTACCTCCTGTCTTCACAGCGTAGAGTAGAAAAGTTGCAAAATTAAAGTAAGCATTGTCTGTTTTAGAAACAAGCCATCAACTCAAAAGCCTGGCTAGTTGTGGCCACGAACGATTCCCTAGACTCATTCGCCAGAGCAAGATGCCTTTAAGTGTTGAGGCAAGTTAATTCCAGCACATGTGTAGTCTGTAAAGCCCTTTGGGATGCAAAGCCCTCTGTAATTGTCAGATGTTCTTTAGATTATTAGACAGAGAAGCAGGATAAAAGTGCTTCCAAATGCTACAAGTCTCTAAGGACACAGTCAATGCTCTGTAATAAAAATTGCAGTAAGCCATGCAAACCCTCTGCTACAGGCACCATGACAAAAATTCAGGTTATGCTTGTCCTTCTTGTAAAGTCTTACTCTTATCTAGGCATAGAATCCATACCCAAAGCTGGTATGCAGTAATTAGGTGCTTATAATTTTAGCTATTTTTACAACCACGGTGAAAATGTCTACTGCTTCCAGACACTTGAAGTGAACACTTCAAATCCCCTTAAGAATGACATATGTAATTACATTGCTGTAGAATAAATGCAGTTAAAAAGATGAGATGGAATAGGTTTCAGGAGCAGGGTCCAAGAGTTTCAGTACGTTACAACACATTCTGAGTTCTTCAGTTCAAAACAACATACAATATGGCAGACTTCTGATGATCAACATTAGAGGGAAAAAGCCTCAAGCAATAAACTAAAGGGATTAGGAGTAACAGAAGTATCTGAATATTAACACTGTGATTATCAATTTTATACTTATATAATTTTATATCACCATCCCCAAATAGAGTCAAAAGTTTAAACAGAACATCACAGAAAATTAGACACCAAAGTTAAAAGTAACTAGGACAAAAGGGTTCAAACTGTCAAAAATCAGAATGTGTATAGATGGGCAGGGAACTGCCACCAACCTATGAGAAGCAAATGATGACTCAGCAAAATTTGATTATTAAAGAGAGATTTGTTGGAAGCAAGAAAGAAAATTAGCACTGGCATTTTAAAAGTAACAATAAAGATAACTTACCTACTGTAAAGGTTTCCCCAAAATTATACCTTAAATAAATTAAAGCGGTTTCCAGGCCGGTAGCTGTGAACATTGTGCTGAAGAAGGATCCTCTTTCCCAGTACCTGTTTCCCCATTTTTCCTAATCTTATCAGGCCTCTAACTTCCTCTTGCAAAATCACTGTGTACTGTCATTTGAAAACCCACTTACGATCTGCTGAAATGTGCTTCGAAAAGTTTGGAATGAAAGTGATCTAATTGTGCCTGTATCTTTGTATTGCTTTCCTTCTTTATTCAATGGGCCACTGCTTCAGATTTATTCACTTAATAGCATATCTTTGTTATTTTAAAAATACCCTATTTTTAGAAAACGCTTTAAAAGTATTTAAGGAGTCTCCTCTTGCAGTTATCTGCACATAAGGCTCCTCAAACTGCAATAGCTAATTATTTTGAAGGGGATTTATAGGAAAGAAATAAAAATATTAAAATTATGGCAAGTGTTTAGTCGGGTAGTTAAGACAACTATATCCCATATTGGAGTACCTGGGTTTGACGTCCAGCTCCAGCTCCTGCCTCTAGCTGCTGGATACCCTAGGAAGCAGTAGTGGTGCATCAAGTAATTAGGTTCATGCCAATCATGTGGGACCTCTGGATCTAATTAACAGCTCCTGGCTTCAGCTCCAACCCAGCCTTCTCTTTCACTCTCCCTTTCCCTCTCCTCCTTCTCTCTCATAAATAATAAAATACTAAAGATCATTTCATCTAGGAAGCTTAATCTCATGACAGTCATCAGGAAAGGGGACTGTTAGAATGCATGAGGGGCCCAAATAAATAACATCCTCATTCATCACCTAAATTTCTTTTAAAAATTACTTTGGCAAATGTACCTTACTTTAAAAGTCAAACAGCTTTTTAATATTAAACCTCAAAATTAGCCAGTTAATCTTCCCAAGTCCCATCAGCGATGGACTGGGAAAAATGTGTCCACATGAGAGGAGAAGAGAATGTATCTACTTTGCAATAAGGCCAGATAACTAGATGAAAGTCCAAGCTTAATGGACCATGATCAGTTTACTTTTCGTAACTTTGGTAATTAAATGTATACAGCAGAGGAATGAGGGAGAGTACAAAAAGAAGTCAGGGAAAAAGAATCCCTCCAAACAGAAGAAACCTTAAGAGTGAGGAGTGAGCAGTCTACTTTATAGTGTCCAAAAATAAGCACTTTTTGAAGCACAGCTTTGTCAATTCAAACCTCGAAACAGATCTCCATCCATCCTTTGCTGTTACCACCTGAGAATATAGCACTGAAAACCACATCTCAGTATCCCGATGTGTTTTAAATTGTAGCCTTCAAAGAACAGCCAAGTTTAATTTTTGAAAAGGCAAAATCAGTTAGGCCATAGCTGGCCTTGATAGTGTTCCATGGAACATCCTGGTACGGAACATAATTCATTCAGATTGTTTAAATAAACATACTTGGATGAGAGTACTACTTACAAAAGTGTGATCAGACTCAAGGGAACAGACCAAAAAACATTGGACACCTCAATAACATCAGAAAGCTTGTAGCACCTCTAGGTCAGAGAGAAATTAGATGAATAGGCGGGATTGGAAGGTGGAGGTAGGGTGAGGTTGAGGCATTTCTCTCTCCCTCCCCTAGCTTCACTGTACCTGCACCTTTGAATCCCTTGTTATTGACTACCTCTGACCAATGTCCATAGAAACTGGCAATCCACAGATCCAAGATGATACTGCATGTATTCAGCTTCCCAAAGGCACAGAGAACAGTTGGGAGTACTTTCATGGATGGCAACTGGAGAACAACTAGCACATAAGAATTTTACTCAATAAGAAAAAAAAATCCCAGAGATTTACAAAATGCATTTGTGGTCAATGTAAATTCTGGGAACTAAAGTTTGGAGTCATATGGTTTAAAGGTCCTCATTCCAACCCTGTATCTCAGACAAGCTTTGCCCAGACGGATGCAAACAGATGGCTGTCGAGTTATTCTCCTTATAAATGTCATCAGGGGATATGATATAATTTTCCATGGTAAAACAATTGTATCCATTTTATTTCAACTAACTCATTAGATACTTATCTTTTTTTCTCTTTTATTAAATGATATGGTATGATCTTTGTAATATTCTAATACCACCACTATATTCTCTGTTTATTAGTTTTTTTTATTTCGGCATAATAAATTTCCACAAATTTAGTGGCTTAACACAAAGATATTAATCTCAGTTTTCATGGATCAGGATTACAGCAAGGTATGTTCATTTACTTGGTTCAGGGTACCACAAGGCTGAAATCAAGGTGTTTTCCAGATTAAATTCTTATCTGGAGGCTATATGGGGGAAAATCCTCTGAAAACCTCAATTTTGTTGCCAGAATTCAGTTCTTTGTGTTTATAGGACTGAGGACTCCATTTCCTTACTATCAGGCAGTTTGTGGCCACTCTCAGCACGTAGCAATTACTCAAATGAAACTATGTTTCCTTTCATCTTTAAACCACCAGTGGAACACCAAATTCTTCTTGTGCTTCAAATCTCTGACTTCCTCACTCTGACCTCTATATCTAAAGGGCGCCTATGATTAAGTCAGATCCATTTGCATAATTTCCTTAACTTTAGGTCAACTAATTTGAGATCTTAATTACATATGCACTTCCTTTTCATCATATAACAATCTAAAGAATGATATCTCATCAAATTCATGGTTTCCATCCACAATCAAGAGAGGAAATAATATAGGCCATTCACATCAGAAGGCAGAAATTTGGAGAGCCATCTTAGAATTCTGCAAATCATATTATAAGAAATCACTAAATTCTTATTGACATAATCTAGTATGTTAATCTCTTAATCTTGAAGATTTATTTGTTTGAAAGGCAGTGTTAGAGAGACACAGGAAGCTACACACACACACACACACACAGAGAGAGAGAGAGAGAGAGAGAGAGAGAGATCTTCCATCTGCTGGTTCACTCCCCAACTGGCCGCAATAGACAGGGCTGAGGGAAATCTGAAGCCAGGAGCCAGAGTCTTCATCCAGGTCTGCTACTTGGGTGCAGAGAACCAAGCACTTGGCCCATCTTTTGCTGCTTTTTTTCAGGCCATTAGTAGGGAGCTGGATTGGAAGTATAACAACTGGGACACGAATTAGTGCCCATCTTAGATGCTGACATCACAGGCAGAGGCCTAACCGGCTACCCCACCATACTGGCCCCTCTCCCTTGGTTTTAAATTTTCCCGACCTTCAACCTCCAGAAAAAAAAGCACCACAATTGGATTATCATCACTTTATTTGTTTTTATATTATATTTTTTATTCTTATGGATGTCTGGAATGCAAAAATGCAAGTCATCTTCTACTGCCTCCAAGGGTATACATTAGCAGAAAGCTGGATTGGAAGTGGCGGAGCAGGCAGTCAAACCAAGCACTCTGATATGAAATGTGCACCTCCCAAATGCTGACTTAACCACTGCACCGAATGCCCAACCCAATCATTATTTTTAAAATGTACAATCCAGTTCTTACAAACTTCTTAAATTCTAACTCATAGCTTTTCAGCTTCTCATTAAACAAACTTTTTAACCTTTACACATGTCCAGTTTTCTGACATGTTCCTATCTCTATTTATTTCTTAATTTTCAGTTTTTTAATTCTCTCTTACATTGGTGAGCGAAGATTTGTTCTTAAAGTCATTTCTACTGGAATAGGTTTTGTTGTATTTGTAAGTCTTCTGGAAAAGCTGATGCTTATTCTAAGGATTGTTTTAGATTAAATTTAATCACTAAAGACATCTTTGTCACGCAATTGAAAATGTTGATGACATGTAGTCATTATGACAGAGTAACTGCTAGGATTCAAGAACTTTGAATATTTGCTTTCATAGTGCCACTAAGTACCAACTGGATACTGGACAGTGTCTGAGACATTTTCTGACATCAGGTATTTCATATATGCAAATGGTTTTTATGAATTTCTTTTCTAGCTAATACTTGCTTTTTATTAAAAGCTTGTTTATTCCACAGTCAGACAGAGAGACATAGAGTGGCACAAAGAGATCTTTCATCTGTTGATTCATTACCAAAATGCCTGCAATAGCTGGGGCTAGATCAGGCCAAATGTAGGAGCCAGGACCTTGATCTGGGTGTCCCATGGAGGTGGTAAGAGACACAAGTACTTGAGCCATTCTCTGCTGCTTTCCAGGGTGCGTATTAGCAGGAAGCTGGAAGTGGAAGTGGGGCTGGGCTTCAAACCCAAGCACTTCGTTATGGGATGTGGCAATCCCAAGTGACATCTAAACTGTTGTGCTGAATTGCCTGCGCCAAGTTAATACTTCTTAATTTTCCTGAGAATAAAAGACCAAAAAGTATAAATAAATGTATCGGACTCCTATTTTAAAACTAAAATAATCAATCAAAAATCACTAATTAGATCAGTTTAAAGTTGAGCAATTGAATTATACCAAAAAACTATCTATGAATATGCTTTGCTTGCATTATTGGTTCCCTGGGATCTCTAGATAAGGGTTCAGATGGATAAAAAATTTAAATTTATTCCAGAAAACATCACAAAATCCAAACTGCACTGAATACACACTTTTTCTTGATAATTTTAATTAACAGCCCATCTCTCTCTCTCTCTCTCTCTCTCTCTCTCTCTCTCTCACACACACACACACACACACATGAGGGAAGGCACATGTCAAGGTCTATCATACTATTTTGGAAAAAATGTTATTATTCTACATTTGCATTCATGCCTTGAGGTACTCCAAAGAGAAAGCATTCATATAAATATTATTCATGTTTTCTAGTCTAATTGTCACAGGATTAGCTTTTGCTGTGGAACATAGGTTGTAATAATTAAAACCAATCCTAGTTTTACTTTCCAGATTATGTCAAACTATTGAATGACCTAAGAAAAAATACTCTGCTTCTCAATATATAATATGGAAAATGTGTGGCAATTTTGTCTTGGGAGATTATTGTATAAGTAAGGCAGTGAATACATATGACATAACATTTTGAACAGAAATGTCCTGGGTTGCTTTTCTAAAGAAGACAAGAGGAAAAAGGATAGCTAATGTGAAGTAGAGTCATTAAACTCAAAGTCATTTGTTCAAATCCAAGCCACATCAGTAGTAACAAAAAGCTTTTAATAATATGATGTGTTTTGACCTATGACAAATAAGTCTGTCCAGTTCCTAATCTACATCTATTGGAACTGTTTTTTTGGAATGAGTGGGTAAAGGTACTTAACACCCTCCTCACTTCTTATGACTCGACCTTTTCTGATGGGGTTATGGCCCATTGATATTATGGTGGAGAAAATTATAATGAAGATGCCTCTGTGTGACTGTCTATAAGGCAGTTGCCCCATAAGTCAAATTTCAATTGACCCAGGGTTATCAGAAAAGGTTGATCAAATTAGTGCACTTAGGAATGAATAATGTATGATCTCCTTTCCCAAATGAATTGGATAAATTTTACACAGGGACAGAAGGGAAAGACAAGAAATGTTAATCAATGTTCTATCAACCACCTGTGGGTAACTAAGAATCATTAATTAAAGTTTCAGTAAACTGCAGAAAAAAGGCCACTACTTTGACTCCAATTGTTAACTTTTAATAGAGGCAAGCACTAATACACACAAATACAGATACAAAAAAAGGCAACCTGCTTCTAATCTACAAAACAGTACACACACACACACACACATGCACACAGGGCCCTCAGACAGTGTTAACATTTATTTTATGGGCATATTCTACTGACAGATTCTAATTTTAGTTTCAATCAATCTTCAGGCTCTCCTGAAGAAATTGAACCAGAATACTACAGAATTATGGCCTTTAGCTGTCCTATTTCTTTTTTAAAAAATGGAATGCACATAAAGTTAACATTGTAGACATTTAGTAGATGAAAAGACAACAATTGGAAGGCGAAAAGGTAAGGTTTAAGATTACATATCTTTTGGCTAAATTTAGCAGGGCATGGTGTCTCCAGTTTGCCAGAGGTTACAATGCTCCCTACTACCTGGACCAGGCTTCCCACATGCACAGTGGTTTAACAGGTCATTGAGAGGGTTAGTTTGCATTCCCAGGAATAAATGGATTTCTCGCTTTCTGCTGACAAGCTGTGCTCTGTCTAGCTTCTCCACTGAAATCCTCAGAGGACAATTGGTATAATTCCACAACACATTAACTGAGTTTCAAACCTGGCTTTTCATTTACTATGTGGGCTTAGACAAGAGATCCAAAATTTCTGAACTTCAGCTTCCATGATTATTAAATAGTAGTGGAAATAATATTAATACCTAACACTTGCAGATTTTTGTGAGAATTAAAGGGTAATTAGACAGTGCCTGGAACACAGTAACCACTAGGTGTTTTTGTTACTTTTCAGAAAGTGGCAGTGTAACTACTTATAGACTAGAACATGGTAATAGGGTTAAGGATTTAGGAAGTGAAAGTAGACTAAGTCATTATCTGATTAATTATATGTGGGACAAAAATGAATACCAGCACCAATGAATATGCGATAAGATGAGTGTTTTGCTAAATAAAAATACTAAATCTTGTTTCAGAGTTTTTGAGTATTTTATAGGATTTTAAGTGGGACCAAATCTACCACAGAAGGCAGTTTTTTATTCATTTCATTGTCAGCATAAATGACTTTCACTCACCTGAATGCACTCATGAGATCTATCTGACACTCTCATCTTCCAAAGAAATTGTTTTTTTATTACATATACTTTTATAAAACAAGTATTCTTGCTATTGGAAATCAAGACATGCCCAAAAACAATCTAATTTTGAGTTTTATTTTTAGTGGAGGTTTTAATATCAATAATTTGTCAAAGAATACAGAACAGTTTAGAAATCTATTTCAGAGTGATTGAGAAAATACACATTCATGCCAGCAATATTCTTTATTTGAGGCAAACATGGATATGGTTTGAGTAGCTTACACTACTGCTTTCCCTAGATGGTGCAAAGAGGTCACCAGGTATCTCAGTAAGGAGTGTTCTTAAAGAGGTCGAAAATAAGGTATCAAATCTCAAAATCTGATGCATGGCATCCTCCACTATGGAAAAGGAAGTTGCTATACAAATCAGCATGACAATGAGGGAATAGGCAACCTCAAATTCTGTGGCCTACTACAATAAATGTACTTCTTACTTGTGTAGCATGTCCAACACAACACTGGAGGAGGCTTTGCATTTTGGAGTCATTCAGTAACCCATACTGACACTCTATCTCAGGGGAAGGAAAGGTGGAAAATTATGCACTGGCTTTAAAAGTTTTTGCCTTGAAGAGACACATGTCAGTTGGTCTCACATTTCACTAGCCACAATCAATCACATGCCCATGCTTGATTTTAAAGGACTGGGAAATACAATCCTAGCATGCACAGAGAATGAGGGAATCTGAAATATTTGTGAACAACCCTAATGACTACCATAGTAGTTCATTTAATTCACATGAAAATTAGAAGCCTGTGTAAGATTACTTCACTTGCTTTAATACATTTTCCTATCCTGGGTTTCCAGAAAGAAAGGTCTGTGGCAAGAGCCCTGTGCTACTAAATTATTAGGAAGTACAATTTCAGGGGAGCAGAGGTGAGGGAAAAAGAGAATGAGAGAGGGGAATAAGAAGAGTAAATATGAGAGGATGCTGTAATATATGGCCACTGGTGGCTATCAAGCCTAATAGATTGCTTAATTTTTTGGTACTATCGTCTAACAAGTCACATAAACTATAGTTTCTTAGGACTGTGTGGCAGAGAAAGAAAGAATTTATCCACTGACTCCTGTCTCTCTTTGACTACTTTCTATTCCAAGGGGACATTTAATTCTTTGCACTTAAATTTGTGTATATATTACCACTGATAGGATCCTGGGGCACCTCATGTTTTGTCCATAATGGGGAATCCCTGGAATGGGAGTTTAATGTCAAGAGATGTGAGCATGCGATAAAATGTGAGGTTGTGTTTTCAACAAGTTGAGCAATTCTCACTCCAGTTTGGTCACCAAAGCAGTGACTAGGGTCAAACAACAGCCGTAGGCCCTGGAGACAAATATACCAAAGATTTAATGTGGCACATAGGAGTTTTTGTTACAGTTCTCACTATTAAAAAGGACACGATTATCATGAAAGTCATGATTTCCCTACCCAAAAATTAAGTGTCATGATATTCATACTTTAAAACAAATTCAATTTTTGACCTTGACAGAAAAATTTAAGATATCAAACCCAAACTGGCTTTATACTATATAGTATTTCCAGGAGGAAACAGTTAAAAATTTCCTGATATTCAATAAATGTTTGTAAATTAATAAACATTTATAAGTGAATAAGGTTTACAAGTGAGTCATTTCCTAAAATGAAGCTCAACATTTCATTTTGGTAAGAAAAAGAGAAACACTAATCAGTAAGTCTGAATCATTTCAATAACTTTCACTTCCTACAATCATTGGGGAGAAAAAGTAGAAATGTCAAAGAATTTCTTGTTTCACTGTGGTGAGTTTGATTACGACGTGTGAAAAAGCAAAAGGATATGAAATTGTAATAATTATATACTGTACCATATATATGTATATACCAAGCATATATATGTACCATGGACACTTATTAGGCATGATGGAAAATAGGTCAAAATTATTTTCCATGTCTCCACCCCAATTTAAATCTTTTCTATTTTATGAAAACCATTTTTTTTTAGTTCTTTTTTTTTTTGACAGGCAGAGTGGATAGTGAGAGAGAGAGACAGAGAGAAAGGTCTTCCTTTGCCATTGGTTCACCCTCCAATGGCCGCTGCGGCCGGTGCATCTCGCTGATCCGAAGCCAGGAGCCAGGTGCTTCTCCTGGTCTCCCATGCGGGTGCAGGGCCCAAAGACTTGGGCCATCCTCCACTGCCTTCCTAGGCCATAGCAGAGAGCTGGCCTGGAAGAGGGACAATCAGGATAGAATCCGGCGCCCCAACCGGAACTAGACCCTGGTGTGCCAGCGCCGCAAGTTGGAGGATTAGCCTGTTAAGCCACGGCGCCAGCCAGTGAAAACCATTTTTTACAAAATGTTATAATTGGAAATCTATTATTGTCTTCTCATCTTAAATGTTTAAAGTTTCATTTGACTGTAATTCAACTCAATCATCCCTTTATCTGGAGAGATATGAAACATTTCCTTATAAATATATATATATATATATATATATATATATATATAAGGGAACTATTTCTCTTTAAAACTAACAAATACTTTCCTTGCTTAAAGAAAAAAAATTCTCATTTTCTTTCTTCCTATGATCTGACAGCTGGTAGACAAAGGAAGGGAGAATAATAAGTTTTAATTATACCTTTCAAAATCCAACAGATTTGAAAGCTATTCAGGAATTACATGAGAGATTTCTCAGCATTAACTTGTGGGTGGTTAAGAGATGCTTGCTCTCTTTCTTGAAGTTGAGATAGCCATTTTTTTTTAAAGTTGAATCATAATACTAAAATTTTCAAATTTGCAAACCCTTATAATGACTATTTTCTTCAGGGAAATCATGTGTCTATTTTTTTTGTCTTTTTGTATTTTCCTCTTTTCCATACTTAAGAATGGACCAATGAGACAGGCATTGTGGCACAGTGGATAAATCTTCTGCCTGAGATGCTGCATCACATATGGCAGCCAGTTTGTGTCCTGGCTGTTCCACTTCCAATCCAGCTCCCTGCTAATAGCCTGGGAAAAGCAATAGAAGATGGTCCAAGTGGTTGGATCCCTGGCACTCATGTGGGAGATGTGGAGGAAACTCCTGGCTTCCTGGCTTCTCCTGACCCAACTCTGGGTGTTGCAAGTGTTTGGAGAGTGAACCACCAGAAGGAAGAGATATAATTCTCTCTCTCTCTCTCTCTCTCTCTCTCTCCCTTCCTCCCTCACTCCCTTCCTCCCCTAATTCTCACTTTCAAATAAATAATTGATAAAATTATTTTTAAAAAGAATTATCCAATCAAGAAACCAACACCAAATCATCATACAGCTTTTCTTCTCCAATTATATCAGCCAGCATCAGATTCCAAAATAGAGCATACACCAAGCACAAAGATGCAATTATAAAATACTCCACTTTAGACAGGATGTCAAGTAGAGCAAGAGAAAGACTGATATTGAAAAGAGTGGTTTAAAAAAATCATTCATTCACTTTGAGAAAAAGATGACAGAATAGGACATTCCAGTTCTGGGTCCCCTACAGAAATATCAATTGGAACAACTATCATGTATTAATGAAGTTTTCATTGCTATAATGAGTTATTTTATGCTGGGTAATTTATAAAGAAATCGGTTTATTTAGCTCACAGTTTTGGAGATTCAATAGCATGGCACAAGCAGTGGTAAAGACATCATGGCAGATGACATCACACATTCAGGGCTACATGTGAGAAGGAGACATCCTGTGGAAAGACAGACAGCCAAAGTGTAGGGAGAAGTCAGACTCACTCTTTTATAACAACTGTCTTGCAAGAACTAACTTAGGGTCTCATGAAAACTATCTTTATGTCTGCTGAGGTCAGTGCCTCCAATGATCTAACCAACTCCCCTTAGTCCTCACCCCTCAAATGTCACACAACCTCTTGATATTACCATGTTGAGGATTAAGCTTTCAACACATGAAGTCTTGGGGAACACACTTAAACCATATCCAAACCATGAGCAATCCTGTTTCTGCTACCCAAGGTAAATGTTCTTATCACAATGTACAACAAAAATCATTCCATCTCCAGTAGTCTCAAACTCATTCTACCATCACTCAAAATTCTAAGTCCAGTGTCACATCTGAGACTCAAAGCAAGCTATTTCAGTTGTCAGCCCCTGTAAAATCATAAACACTCGTAGCCATTTTGTTGCAAAAGACAGGATTTTATTTTTATGGCTGAGTAATATTCCATGGTGTGTATGTGTGTGTGTGTGTGTGTGTATATATATATATATATATATATATACACATTTTCTTTATCCAGTCATCAGTTGATGGACATCTGGGTTGACTCCATATGTTAGCTATTGTGAATTGAGCTGCAACAAACCTGGAGCTACAGATAATTCTTTCATATGCTGATTTCATTTTGTTTAGGTAAATTCCCAGGAGTTTGGGTAAACTCCCAGGAGATGGCTGGGTCTTATGGTAAATCTATTTTCAGATTTCAGAAAAATCTCCATACTGCCTTCTATAATGGTTGTACTAGTTTACATTTCCAGCAACAGTGTGTTTAGGATAACTTTTTCTCCACATTCTCAACAGCATTTGTTATATATATATATATATATATATATATATATATATATATATTATTTTTGGGTAGACATTGTAACTAGGGTGAGGTGAAACCATTATGCTTAGTGAAATAAGCCAGTCCCAAAAAGATAAATATCATGTTTTCTCTCATTTGTGGTAACTAATATAGAGAGTGCAAAATATAATGTATATGAGTGAAATTGTTTGAAATTTGTTTATTGTTTATAACCCTTTTCTACTATCCTAGGAAACAGTTGTCTTTCTGCTTACTACTTGTTGAGTTCTTTTAGTGGAGGATTAAGCTTGTGATTATTAAGTAAATTGTTGAAAGAAGGAAGATGGAAGAAAGAAGAAAGAAGGAAGGCAGAGGGAGGGTAGGGAGTATCATTATGTTCTTAAATCTGTATACTTGAAATTCATGAAATCTGTTCCCTTTATATAAATAAATAAATACAAATCAAAAACAAGTTACATACTTCTAAGATACAATGGTGGGATAGGCAAAGAGTAAATATTTCTATTATAAAGGGGGATATATCGGGAAGGTGAGAAGAGTAACTGGCCCAAAATAAGACCAAAACCCAGCAGAGCATGTATTAAAACCTCAAGCTCCAACTCTAGTAGATTGTGCACACTCCAAAGAAGGGTAGGACTTTGGGCCTCGCACAGTCCCACTCCTATAGCTTTGCTGGTCACAGGTCACAAGAGTACTCTCTCAGGCTGGCTTTGTATATTGTGTACAACTTGCCTCAGTGGGTGTTCCATGCTGCTGGCTCCTCTACCTTTCTTGAATCCTCACCCCACCCCTAGAATGTCAGACTGATAGCTCCAGGATCCATTAGGAGCTCCCTGCTGAAAATTTCTGCCTGATATCCCAGGTTTTCTTGTGCAGTACTGGTGGAAGTCATCATGACCCTATAACTTCAATTTTGCCTGCCTGAAAAATCAACATCACTTGGGTCCCAAGGTCTGCTGCTAGTACAATCTGTACCTAGGACCACTTGAGCACAGCTGCAGCCACAGTGTACTTCACCAGAAAACAAGGAGTCAAATTCGGAAGCAACCCTGCACAGTATAGAGTACCTCAGGGCTCTTCTCTTCATTAATTCTGTCCTGAAAGGCTTCTAGACCCAGAATGGGAGGGATGGCCTCACAGATTTCTGAGATGGCCTCCAGATCTCCCTCCTAGGATCCCATTGCAAAGCAACTGGCACTCTTTTTCATGTTAATCTCTAGCAAGTGGTTGCTTGACCATACCCTGGCCCCCTTTTTCTTTTTCATTTTTCGCTGATCAGGTACCAATTGTCCAAATGCTTTCCTTTTATTTGCTTTTGTTCTCAAATCATGTTGAAAGCATCTCAAAGGCACCTATGCAGCCCATTCTAATTTGTTTAGAAATTTATTTCACCAAATATCCTAGATTATATTTAAATTCTATCCTCCCTAAAGCTCTAAGACATGGAAACACTTTGCCAGATTCTTGGCAATGATTTAACATGAGTATCCTTTACTCCAATTTCCAACTGCATTCTCATTTCCACTTGAGACTAGCTCACTAGCCTCCTCCTCGTCTCAGCTCTCACCAGAATTGTCTGTAATGCTCCATTTATGACATTATGGATTTTTTTCTAGCCTATTCCTTCAAACTTTTCAAGCCTCTTCCCACTACCCAGCTGTAAAAAAATCATTTCCGTATTTTCAGGTACAGTAATAATAATGACCTCACTCCTCTCTATCATTTTCTGTAAACTCCATTTTCTATTACTTGAAATAATTGAGGCTAGATACTTTATAAGAACATATATTTACTTAGTTAACAGAGAATCAAGGGCCTGTCACAAGCCATCTTCTCAGCTCTGGTGAGGATTTATGGTGAATGACATCACAATAGCAGGAGCCCACATGAAAGAAAGAAAACACACGTTGCCATAGGGAGCCAGAGAAAATTCAGAGATCATGGTTGCTCTTTTATAAAAATACCATCATGAGAACTAACTCAGGGTTCTATAAGAACTACCTTCATCCTTTCCAAAGGCAGCTTATCCAAATAATAACTTTTCATTTGGCCTCACCCTGTAAAAGTCCTATTACCTCTTCACACTGCCATATTGGTAGCCTATGAACATTAATGACATATGAGTGATGTACTAAAACCATAGAATGCATGCATGAACACACACACACACACACTTTCACAAAAGCTAAGGGAACCAGGTAAGAGATCCCTCTCCTAGCTTCAGGTAGTGCAACATAGCGAGAAATACCCTCCCACTGGGAGAAAGAAAGGGAAGTGAGCATTGGATACTGCCTCAGTCTCCAATACCAGACCTCCCCTAGTAAAATCCAACTTCAATAAGGATACTATAGTCCCAGACTCCATACAATCTCATTTATATGTGGAACCTAGAAGCAGAGAGCAGCATGGCATTCACTAGGGGCTGGAGGTGTTGGGGAATTGAGGAAATGCTGCTCAAACAATACAGAATTTCAGTTAGATAGGAGATATACATTCCAGAACATGGCAAATACAGTTAACAATGATGTATTACATACTTGGAAATTGCCAAGGGAGTACATTTCAAGTGCTAAAGTGTTTTTATCACAAAAAATGAGAAGTATATGAGGGTATACCTATGTCTACATTAATTAGCTTGATTTAACCATTCTACAATGTATCCATATTTTAACTGATATAATATATAATAAATATATATATATATAATTTCTTTTGTCAAAAAATAATTAACAAAGAGAATCTGGCAGTTAGTATTATGATCGCAAGCTGAAAGACGTAGGAGAACTTGACAGTGTCAAAACAACCAAATGTTTGTGAGATTTTCAGATGCATTCTGTTCAGAAAAGTATTAGATTTTGAAGAGTCATTTAAATGCTCAGGAAGGCTTTGCTTATGTAATTTTTGAGTGTATCTGGAAGGTATTTTTAAAAGCAAGAAAATAGAATATACTTGAATGTACAATTTTTATGTTTAAAATCTATTAATTAAAAATGTTAATCTGGAGACTGACCTTGTGGCGTGACAGTTAAAGCCAGCACCTGCAACAGCAGCATCCCATATGGGTACTGGTTCATGTGCCAGCTGCTCCATTTCCAATCCAGTTCCCTGCTAATGCACCTGGGAAAGCAGCAGAAGACAGTCCAAGTATTTGGGCTGCTGACACGTACGAGAGAGATGCAAAAGTTCCTGGGTTTGGCCTGGTCCAGCCCTGGCTGTTGCAGCCATCTTAGGAGGGAATGAACAGGATGGAAGACTTTTTCTCTCTATAACTCTGATTTTAAAGAAAATACATAAATCTTTTTTTTTAAAAAAAACATGAATCTGCCTTAAAAATATTTACACATAGGAAAAAATAAATATTAGGGACCCTACTTTTCATAAAAGTTCTTATAACATACACCGATTAGTGAAACCCTGCTCAAATAATTGTAAGTCCATAAAGTTATGTTTTGTTATATGGACCTATAGTCTGTGTTCTATGGAATCTAGAAAAACTCAACATGTGTTGAGATAGTCTGTATAGAATATGGCCCTGACTTTCTTTCTTCCATCTTCATTCTACCATCGTTTCTATTGTTTCCTGTGTCTATTCTCACTAGTCAACATTCTGTCCATCATTTGACACAAGCTTATTTTCACCCTGGCCATAGTCTCTTCTCCCTCGTCTCCATATAATTATTTCCTTCCCATTTTTAGATTTGCTCAAATATGATTTGCTTATTGTCTTTATCAGGATACTATTCCACATAATTCACCTTTCCTTTCATCTGTAACTCTTTATCCTCTTATCCGGCTTTAGTTTTCTTCATGGATGTTGTCACAGCCTGACATTTTATTATGCATTTACTTGTTAACTTATCATCTATCTCTTCCCCTAGAACGTGTGCTCCATAAGAGAAGATAGCAAGATTGTTCGGTTCACTGTTGCAAACCATAAAGTTGATCTGCATTCAGAATATATGTGATAAATAAATACCTGTCAAATTGTTAGGAATGCTCATTCCTTGATCTTTAAAATCTCTTGATCCAACATCAAAGTTTCTAGATCATTAATCCTTTCACTTGTCTTAGAAATGTGTAGTATGGTTCTTACACTTCAACTTGCAAATTTCTCTTGCATTTTTGGTTAAAACTTAACACTAAGAAGAAAACTTAATACATATGTTGGGGCATCCATATCTGTTGGATCCATTTTTCATGTTTTTACTACTTTAGGAAGATTTCTTAGTATTTATATGTTTCAAATCACTCTTCATCTTGAGGTGGAAAGCCAGGAAAAAATTTACTGAAGGCATATTGTCACTTATACTCATAGCATCCAAAGAGCATCACTTGTAGGTTCTGTCTGTCTTAATATTAAACCAGAGTTATTTAGAGATACACTGACTATTCAGCAAGTTTATAAGCTATGATCAAAATCACAATGTGATAAAAAGAATAAAAGAAGGGATAACTCCTCAAGTGTTTTATATCACTAGTTACAGGCCTGGTATTTGGAAGTAAAAATAATAACCCTGGCAACTATCTTATAAATCTGCACTCTTTACTACATCTCTATGTTGTTCCCATATCAGCTAACCTTAGCCCATACTCCCCAAGCCTTTACTATTTGCAAATTAATGTGTGAAATGCCTTTACTCTCAAAAATAAGGCCTTTTCCGTCATAACACAGCAATAATAGGAAGCAAATAGGTTGGTCAAAGATTGGCTGTGAATTTGAAAGGTTAGAGAAGGCAGAAGAGGTAGGCAGAGGCCTTCTGAACTTCTATTTGTTGTTTTCTAATTCTATGGAAAAAGGTTGTAATGACATCCCTGAAAGTACAGTTGGAAACAGTTCAATGGTAGGGGGAAATTTTCTCTTGCCAAGGGCCTTGGGATATTTATGGCATCATTTGCAGGCCATACACAATTATTAACTTAAAAATTAGCCTGCTATAAGTTTATTGACTTTCAAGACCCACCTGCAGTTACCTTGGCAGGACCAGACCAAATGATGTTGCAGACCTTATATGGCCAGAGGCTGGACACTCCCCACCCTCACAGACCATTAAAACTAACGGGTGCAAATAATGCTGAGTCAAGAATTGGAAGAGTGGAGGAAAATCCTTTAAACTCAAAATTCCATGAATTCTTTTAAGACTATTTTTCCATCTTCTGCCTCTCTCACTGTTTGATCTCTTAGAAACCATATATGATTTTTCAGAGAGGAAATCTTCAGGACAATTAAGAGTGGTGTGTATTGTGGAGATTAATGAATCCCTCATTAGAAACGAAGTTTGACTGGGAATTGAAAGATACATGAAATAGAAGCTGTTACCATAATCCAAAGTCCCTTTATTATCCTAAAAATACTTTATTTGGAGCAGTTCATTTTATATGACTCCAAATAGAATTAATCTCTCTCTCTCTCTCTCTCTCTTTCTCTCTCTCTCTCTTTTTCTCTCTCTCTCTCTCCATCTATCTATCTCTATCTCTATCTCTATCTCTATCTCTATCTCTATCTCTATCTCTATCCCTATCATCTCTATCTCTTCCCTTATTCATTAAAGGAAAACAAAGTAGTTTACACCTTGGCAAGGCTAGATTCCTTAGCAACCTGGAAAAGTTTGCAGAATAGACAAATAGACAAATGAGAGAGGAAACATTTGTGATCACTAGCAATAACCATCTTTTTCTGCCTGATTCAGACATACAAAAGTCTGTGTTTGGCTTTGTTACTTACTAGCTCTGTGACCTTTAGTAAAGTTACTTAATCCCTCTAATCCAAGATTTCCCTAAAACATAAAATATAATGTTTCTCTAGGTTGTTGTAAAGATGAAACAAGATAAAGTTATAAAACGACACATATAGTGACTGGCACACAAAAACAGTAGTTTACTTTCTACTTCCCCTTATTCTTTCAATTCTACCTGATTTTACTTTTGTAAATTTTATTTCATTTTTAAGATTTATTTACTTCTTTGAAAGGCAGAGCTACAAAAAGGCAAAGAGAGAGAGAGTCTTCCATCCACAGATTCACTCCCTAAATGGCCACAATGGCCAGAGCTGGGCTGATCCGAAGCCAGGAGTCAGAAGCTTCTTCCAGGTCTCTCACATGGGTGCAGGGGCCCAAGGACTTGGGCCATCTTCCACTGCTTTCCCAGGCCATGGCAGAGAGCTGGATCAGAAGTGGAGCAGCCAGGTCTTGATGCTGGCACTACAGGCTGCAGCTTTCCACTCTATGCCAAGTCACCAACCCCCTGATTTTACTTTTTTAAAACCTTATTTTATTTTCAATTAAAACATAATCACTGTACAACTTTAGGAGGTAAATTGTGATGATTTCATACATGTACACATTGTGTAGTGATTAAATCAGAAAACATTGGCACATCTGCCTCACACATTTATTGTTTCTTTGTGGAAAAATACTCGAAATTCTTTCTTCTAGCTAATTTGAAATATATAGTACATTATTTTTATTGAGTCACCATACTATGCAATAAAATACCAGAATTCAGTCCTGTTATTTATAATTATTTTTTATCTATTTGCCAACTTCTCCCCATCCTTTCCAGCCTTTGTGAAATATTATTTTTCTTGATACTTCTGTGAGATCAACATTTTTAGGGTACACATATGAGTGACATCATTGTAGTGTTTGTCTTTCTGCATCTGATTTCATGTAACATAATAACCATCAGGTTTTCCCAGGACTTCATCTTTTGTATGTTTGAATAGTATTCAATTATGTAAATATACATGGTTTTTTATACATTCATCTGTTGATGGAAATTTAGGTTGATTTCTTAGTTATTAGGAATATTGCTATAATCTTAGCTATTAAGAATATTGCTATAATAAAAATGGGAATATCTCCAAAACACTGATTTAATTTTATTTGGATAAAAACCCAGTAGAGTGATTGCTATATCATATGAGTATTCTATTTTTAATTTTTTGAGGAATATAGTTTTCCATAATATCTGTACTTACTACATTCCCACCGACAGTGTGCAGTATTCCCTTTCATACACATTTGTGTATAACATTTTGTTATCTTATCTTATTGAAAACACTTGTTATCTTTTATCTTTTTGATAATAGGCATTCTAAATTGAGTGAAGTGATATATTGTGCTTTTGCTCTGCATTTCCTTAATAATTGGTGATGTTGATCATTGTTTTCATATCCTTTTTGGTCTTTTGTTTATTTTAATTTGGAAATATATATCTGGGCCTTTTGTTCACTTTTTAGTTGCATATTTGCAGGATTTTTTTTTGGTGTTGTGCTATTTGAATTATATATAAATATATATATTCTGGATATTAAGTTCTAACCAGATGTATAGTTCACAAGTATTTTCTCCCATTCTGCAGATTATATCTTTACTCAGGCACTGTTTCCTTTGCTAAGAAGCTTCTTAGTTTGACATAATGCCATTTCTCTATTTTTATTTTTGTTGTCTGCGGTTTTGGGTTCTTATCCAAAAACTCCTTGCTCCATCCAGTGTCATGAAGGATTTCACCTGTATTTTCCTCTAGTCGTCTCATTGCTTGAAGCCTTACATTTAAATTTTTGATCTAGTTTGTGTTGATTTTGTATATGATGAGATATAGGTTTACTTTCTTTCTTTTGCATCTGGCTATCCAATTTTTTCATCATCACTTATTGTAAAGAGTGTTCTTTTCCCCAATGTGTATTCTTGTCACTATTGTCAAGTCAGTTGGTCAGAAATGTGTGGCTCTATTATCAGGCTATCTATTCTGTTCCATGCATCTGTTTTTATGCCACTATAATGCTGTTTATAGTATATTTTGAAGCCAGGTACTGTAATGCCTCAAGCTTTGTTCTTTTCAAAAACTCAAGATTCCTTTAGCTGTTCGGTGTTTTTTGTGATGTCATATGTATTTTAAGAGAGTTTTTTCTACTTCTGTGAAAAAGATTGTAATTTTGATAGGGATTGTCTTGAATCTATAGATATCTTTGGGTAATACAGACCTTTTAACAAAATTGAATCTTCCATCCCATGAACATGGAATATTAGTCCAGCTAAAACTTTGTTAATTTTGTTTACCTTTACAAAAAAAAACACACCTATTTGGGGAGAGCATTCAACCCAGCGGTTGAGTCACTGTTTGAGATGCTCACATCCCACATGAAAGTGCCTGGTTTGAGTCCTGGCTATTCTACTTCCAATCATGCTTCTTGCTGATGTGTACCCTGAGAAGCAGCAGATGATGACTCAAGTATTCAGGCTCCTGCCACTCACATGTAAGACCTCTGCCTGGCCCATCCCTGGCCATTGCAGCTGTTTGGGCAGTGAACCAGTGGATGGAAGTCCTCTCTCTGTTCATTCTCTCTCTCTCTCTCTTCTCTGTTCATTCTCTCTCTCTCTCTCATCTCTCGTCTCTCATCTCTTATCTCTCATCTCTCGTCTCTCAAAAAAATGGAAAGAAATGCATTTAAAATTTAAACACACTTCATTTTGGCTATCCTTTGAGATTTATTTCAGTCTCTCATTCATTTATTTCTGCATTGGTCTTTCTTTCCTTCTACTAATTTTAGGTTAGTTTGTGCAGTCTTACTTATTCCATGAGGTTCAATATTATGCTGTGGGTGCTGATTGCTAATATAAGCTTCCCTCTTAGAGCTGCTTTCGGTATGTCCCCTAGGGTTTGATATGTTGTATTTTCATTTTCATGTGTCTCATGACATTTTAAATTTTATTCATTGGCCTATTTGTTTTTTTAAAAATATGTTGTTTAATTTCCCATGTGTTTATACAGTTTCTCCTATTACTGATTTCTAGTTTTATTCCACTGTAGTCAGAAATCATATTCAATATGCTTTCATTATTTTTCAAAATTTATTGAGGCTTTTCTGTGGCCAGATATATGGCCAGCCCTGGAGAATGTCCCATGTGCTGTTTAGAAAAATGTGTATTGTCCTGCTGTTGAAGGGAATGTTTGGTATTTAGCTCTTAGGTCCATCTTGTCTAGAATGAAGTTTATCCTAGATGTCTCTTTCTTAATTTTCTCTCTGGATGATATGTTCATTGATGAAAGAGGAGTATTGAAATTATATATATATAAATACATTTATATATAATTTATACTTTTTATATTATATATATATAAAGGGATGTGTGTGTATATATATATATATATATATATATATATATATATATCCCTTTAGGCCCATTAGTATTTGCTTTATGTATTTAGGCAGTCTGATATTGAGTGCATATTTATTTAAACTTGTGTTCATTTTTGCCTTTTTCATTGAATCATGGTATTATTTATACAGATTTTGAGTTAAAATCTATTTTAGTAAATGTAAGTTTATTCTTATGCTATTTTTGCTTTGTATTTGCACGATTCAGGATTATACTGAGAAACCTCTTTACCCCTAACATTCACATTCTACCTTCTTTTGTCTCTCTAAATCTCTACAGTCTCTATTGTGCTTCTATGTATAAAATGAAGCAAGGGTAAAGAAATGCCTTGTTCCTAGAACAGTGGCAGCAATAAACTTTCCTATTTAACGAGTCTATTATTTTTCCCTCTCTTTAATGAAGATGGATAAATATTACGCTGTAGCTAAACAACCTTATTAGCTAAATGAATTATAGTCCTTTTACCAGAAGTCCAGGTAATATAAGGAAAAGGAGCAACGGGATTAAGGGCACCTTGGTAGGAACTACAAGCAATGCCTAATACGGGCATATGTAATTCAGGGTCCATAATCACAAAGAAGCACCAGAGCAACACATTTCGTTGGTAGAGAGAATAGGTCTGGTAGGCTCTTCTGAACTGAAGTGTGAAATAGGTACTGTTCTCCTGGTGCTACTAAGTGCACACAAGGGAAAACAACTTAGAGACAACATACAGCAAACCTTTCGATCAGCCATTTAATATTGCAGCAGTAGAATACACAGTGTAACTTCTGGCTTGTTGTGAGCTCATGCTCCTATTGCTAACAAAAGTTGGCCTTCATAACAAAAACAATCTTTAAACTCCTCTACACAGCCCCAGATTTCATTGTACTTTAGGACTATCATTCTAGACTAGAAATTCCCCAATGCCTTTGGTTTTTTAAGCTTATGTACTGAGTCTTTCATTAAGCAGAAAATTAAAGTCCTAGGGAAAATCTTGTCATGTCCAAAGGCCATATTAATACCTCATAGAAAATTTCAATACTTTAAGAAATCTTTGGGGAAAAAAAGGACCTACCTGGATGCATGTTGAGGGCTTTCTCTTATGTGATACAAAAGTAAAGGAACAGAAGTTGTAGTGATGTGCTACCGGGGGGAGAAAGACATAAAATTTTACATAGGAGAAACATGATTTGCAGTCATGCCATTTGATTAGATTAGATTTCTGCCACTTTAGTCTTTACTGGAAAATGTGGCATTTCTAGTATTTCTTGTTGCTTACTTCAATATAATCTTTCTCTATCATTGCTCTTCAAAAATAATAAAGATTGTAGTCCGTAAAATGTTCCTACACATTTGTTACATGGTAGAGCAAATAAAATAAATAACTACCTATTTTTAAGCCAACATGATACAGGAGAAAAATTATGCTCTAAGTAGGAGCACCAGAATATCTCAGGTGGTGGTCATATGCTGGTCTTTTGAAACCAATAGCCAAACAGTTTGGGCTCTACTTCTCCACAGTATATCACTGCATAAAGCAATGGGATAACAGAAGCTCATTAAACAGTCCAAGATACCAGTACAAGAGAAGATAATTTTAATAAGTAATATGAGATATAAGGGTCTTTTTTCCTAACCTCAACCCCTCATATCCTTCATATTCCTCTAAATCTTAATTATAATCTCCACATCTTTTCATTTCAGAATCCTGGTCCTTACCTTCATTGCAACAATCCCTCTATCTCCAATTTCTCATTATAATTTATTGCTGACATCATTACTCAAGAAATACTACTAAAGTACACTCCTTATTATGACATTCTCATACTCAGAAATATTTAATAGCTTCCCATCACTAATTAAATAAAGTTCACATTCCTTAGTCAAAGCTCTCCATGATTTCATCTTTCACTGTCTATTCCATGTCCCATAGGATGTTAATTCTAATATATTCAAGCTGAAATAACCATTTTTCCATGCAAATACATTTTCCTCTATAGAAAATTTGGAGTAAGGATCAAAATCTACTCTCATTGAAGCTTTTCTTGATGTAATTTCTACTCTGTCTGCACTCTTCTTCTTCTTCTTTTTTTTTTTTTTTTTTTGACAGGCAGAGTTAGACAGTGAGAGAGAGAGACAGAGAGAAAGGTCTTCCGTCCGTTGTTTCACCCCCAAAATGGCCGCTACAACTGTCGCGGTGTGCCGATCCAAAGCCAGGAGCCAGGTGCCTCTCCTGGTCTCCCATGTGGGTGCAGGGCCCAAGGACCTGGGCCATCCTCCACTCCAGCAGAGAGCTGGCCTGGAAGAGGGGCAAGCGGGACAGAATCCGGCGCCCCAACCGAGACTAGAACCTGGTGTGCCGGCGCCGCAGGCGGAGGATTAGCCTATTGAGCCACGGCACCAGCCTCTGTCTGCACTCTTACAGCATTCTATTTGTTGCAATCTTACAGCATTTAAAACATCCTGACTTCAATTACTGTTAATTATTTACTTAGCAGTATACTTTAAACATAGCCCAGTATATAATAAGTAGATATTTATTGGATTAATAAGTGAGAGAAGACTGTTTCAAAGTTTACTAACTATTCTTACCTTTAAAATTAGTCTATAAAGGACACAGGCTACTTCATTAATTGGAAAGGGTCCTTGCATAGATCAGCAGAGTCACTGAAAAATGAAAGATAATTTTCCTGGTATGAGATATCAGGCTAAAATATCATTAATCTGCAGCAATTCTTAATATGTGATAGAATTTCAAGAGGTTGTTCAAAAGTATAAAATATGAGCAGTTGAAGATACTGGTATGAACCACTTTATTCCTATTCATAGTATATGTAAAATCAGTATTGTGAGAGATTGCAAGCTGAAGTATGTCCCATGTTACAAACTACACAAAGTATTCAGGGTGTGGCTTTTCTTCATTTAATTTATGCATAAATATCCCCAGAACTGACTGCACTACAGATATAGAGCTATCTGTTATGTTTTCCATTTCTGGAATATTTTGTTTTGAAAATTATTAATGAGCTATAGAAGGTTCTTTTTCAAGTAGGCAGCCATAATTTTTTATATTTGATTGTAATTTTTGTCATCAGAAAATACTCTTTCTTGGCAACTAATAATCCTACGGAATGTATCCCAAGGGGGTTGGAGGGGAAGGATAAAAAGATACCTATGCAAAAAATGGTTTTTAGTGCTCAATACATCTTCTTCCCAAAACTACAGGTTAACAGACATCGGTAACAAATGACTCTGTAAGTCTCAAACCAGTTCACCATTACAGATCACATAACTTATTTATTTATTTATTTATTTTGGCAGGCAGAAACTAGTACAGATGCTCATGTGGAGGATGAAAGATATGCTCTCCTTCGGAGCAAAGGTATGTTTTCTCCTTTGGAGAAGTAAAGTTATTTTAAAATTAGACATTTATGATGGCTTCAAAGTCATAATCTCTGGGAATCAACTATTGGCCATGTGTGATGGGTTATTTCTTGCAGTACACCAAAGTACCCTTCTTGACATTTCTATTTTGCTATCATCCTAACTTACCAGAATGCCCATAGCAAATATAATACCATTCTAAGAACTGAAAGTCTTTTGTCATCCACAGCTTTATATATCAGATTTACTGCTCATAAAACTAAAGCATTGTTGGTTTTGTGCTTAGCTGTCCTCCTATATGTTCCAATGGACTTTTTCCAGCCACTTCTATTGTATTCGGTGCTTTGGGATGGCTCTGTAAAGAGATGAAGCCAATAATGTATTACAGGTACTAACTGAGAGAAAGTATGGTTAGCTGAGGTTACTAAGAGCAGAAAGTAATTCGAATCAATTGGTAAATTAAAAAACAGTTAAAGAGTTTAAAAAGCTAGTATTGACACTGCTATATTTGTTATCTAATGATTGAAACTGCTTTCTAAGTTTTCATTTGATATTTCTATTGTCAGTAAGTGATCTGGGACTGGCACCCCCATTTCTCTATTCTAAGTCCAACTTGTTCTCTCATTTCTCTATTCTCTTTGAGGAAGGAAACTAATTCTATTCTGATGGACTCTCCAAGATGCAAAATTTGATTTTTTAGATCTTATGAAGGGGATAGCTAACATTTCCTGTAATAGTATGGCCAAAATAAGAGCTTAAATTATCATTTCAAAGCTAGATTTACTTCGCCATGGGCACAGTAAAGAGGCAAGACCTCCCTTTCAGACCAAACAAAGGGAAATAAAGTTTTAAAGCAAGGACATAGATTTCCTCATGGGCATTGTCTACCTTAGAAAAAGTACTACAGAACATGCCTGTGACTATAGACTTGTAGTTCAGGCCACCGAAGATTAGAGATGGGACTTGGGCACTCCCTTGACTTGCATTCTCTGGTCTGCTTTAACAAAAACCAGGAGGAAAAGAAAGCTAGGCATCTGAAGCAATGGGTGCCAGGCCTATTAATGGCTGATCTGTACAGTGATCTGTCCTCAAGGAGACCCAACAGGCCAGTCCACTGCAGTGGCTTTCAGTGTGGTAAGCCTGGGCTTCAGCAGAAATCAGCTTGTGAAGAGCCCTGGCAGCTCTGCCAAGAGTTGGATCACTGGAAATGGACCTGCCCTGGAGTCGAAGGATGCCCAGGTCAGAGCCACAGATCTTATTGGCTCTAAGCTGAAAAGCCCTTCACTCAGCCCAGCTTCCATGGTGACCACTGCTGCTGAGGAGACGGCCAAGTAAGGTCAGCAACACTGCAGGCAGAACTGTAAATTTCCTGTTAGAGATGCCACCTGCCTTTACCTGGCCAGCTCTCCTCCCAGGCCATCTAGGTAATGGATGTCAACAGGGTGCCTTCCCCAAGGATGTTCACATCTCCCTTAGGATGTACCCCATGTGAAGAGACAGACAGATCTGAGCCTCTTAACTTACAAGGCCTAAAGCCCACCAGATTATCATCAAGCCCCCTTCTGTCAGTTTCTATTTGTCTCTCAATCAGAGAACTTATTCGTGGCTTAGACAGCACCTTTCTTGGGTCCTCTAATAATGACTCTGTCCTTTGTTCTCCACCCTGTCTAGCGCACTTGGGCCTCATTCCTTTGTAATCATAGCCTCTACTCTAACATCAATGACTCTACTCCCAACCTGTGCGTACTGATGGTCCTCTCCTCCACTTAATGTTGTATAATTATTCAGAATTTCTCTACAGACAAACCCCTCTACCTGCAAAAGTTGAGTAGCCTTTCTCCCAGTCTTGGCTGGGATCAGATTTAAACCACATCCATCAAACAATCCTCACAAGGGTCCAGAGACCCCCCCACCATATCCTCTCCTCTATGAAATCCTTTCATTACCTGGTTAATGTCATTCTTAGGATCATTGGTTGCTATTCTCACCCTGACTTGTATACTACAGTGTCTGTTTAAGTGTTTACAGCAGGTGATAATGGAATGAACCGAGGCCTTCAGCAACCAGGCGCTTCTCCATCTACACATGCCTGTCTCTGCAAAGCCCAAAGATACCCCCAGCGGGCCCCTGTAGACGACGTCCCCAGTCAGCAGGAAGTAGCCAGAGAGACTCATCGTTGCCCTCTTTCCTATCATCAAAAGGTCGAGATGGTAGCTTTGGGATCCGCATAGAAGGAAGGCCTATACTTCCGGGAATGGAGAAGTCCCTACCTGTACTTCCGGGGAAGAAAAGTCCTTGTCAAGGTCCCCGCGGGTGCCTGAAGGTCAACCAATGAGGATCAGACCTGCCTCAACCTTTAACCCCCATGCCCTGAATCTATAAAAGGAGCCCTCCTGATCTCTGGCGCGTGACTTCCCTGGCCCCGCTCTGTTGGAACCGGGGAACCTCACCCAGGAGCGGAATCCCAATAAAAGCCTGTGAATTAATTGATTCGTCGGCCTGGGAAGATTTGTTACACACCGGACACCTTGCACTAAATAGGTAGAAATGAGAGCAGATTAATTCTACCCAAACCTGTTTGTTTGCATATCTTAAGGGACCAATGCCATTGACCAAGGTATTCAGGTAGGACTTCTAGCCAGACTGTTCTCCTGCCCCCCAGACCTAATGCTTGTTCTTAAGGATCTCTACTACTCCCCATAAGACTGTGTCCTATTGAGAAAAGACATTTGTAAAGAAGTGATATGCACATTTTTTCTAAAGATGATTTCATCCACTCCCACATACTGATCAGGACAAATATATTATTGGTTCCCAAATCTGCATCTTTAGCCTAATGTATACCTCTCTTTCATGAACTCAAAACTCATTTTCAACTGCCTACTAACCAACACTAATTAGATAGCCCAGTTACCTATCATAAACTGAACTCATCTTTCCATAAAAAAATCTCCTTTTATCCTATATTACCTGTGATGTACATATAATTATAAATACAAATATATAAAGTTACTTCATGTATTATTTCATAATTCATAAATGTGAGCATCATTTTCAATTAAGCTTCATCAACCAAGCATCAAGTCTAATCATGTTTATCTTATGAGCAGCTCTGTAACTTATCCTCTAAGCATTAATATTCAGTTCCAATATGTGCAAGGCACCATACTAAATGCTGAAGTAGAGGCAGAAGTACAAACAAAATATAATAAAATGAGAACTTATTAAACGCTTTGAATTCAATATGTCAAAAGTATAACTCTCAGTCATCATTCCCCCAATTACTGTTCAAATCTATGCATTATACTATGCTTTTTTTAAAATATTTATTTATTTATTTATTTATTTGAAAGAGAGAGAGAGAGGTAGAGACAGAGAGATAGGTCTTCCATCCACTGTGTCACCCCCCAGAAGGCCACAATGGCCAGAGTTGTACCAATCCAAAGCCAAGAGCCAGGAGCTTCTTCTGGGTCGCCCACCTGGGTGCAGGGGTCCAAGGACTTGGGCCATCTTCTAGTGCTTTCCCAGGCCATAGCAGAGAGCTGGATGGGAAGAGGAGTAGCCGAGATTAGAACCGTGCCCATATGGTGGATTGCACTGCAACTGCACTGCCCACAGCAGCTTTATCCACTGCACCACAGTGCAGGCCCCTGTACTATGTTTTCAATGTTATTTCAATTAAACGACACTACGATCATCCAGTAGGTAAGTTGAAGAACACAAATCCTTCTTCAGGCTAAGAAGTTTAGAATACATCCTGTGGTACAAGGAGAGTTATTGAAAATTTTTAAAAAATGATACTTCTTTTTTTAACTACCACTGTGATGATGCTGTGAATAAATGACTGAAAGAGTCAAAAACTGGAGAACGAGAAACCAGTAAGAGGCTATGGGAATAATCTTATGCTTGAGAGGATGAGAGACAGAATTAAGGTAGTGCATTGGTAATAAAACTGAGACCTGTCCCACTGGTGAATTTGAATATTTAACCTTTATGCTATATTGTACCATCAAAGACAGTTTCCTGAAAGGAAAATGAATTTTTAGAAAAATGAAGATGAAACTATGCTGAGAGAAAATGGCTTGCTCTAGAAATTCTAAGGAGATGATTATGTAGCCATCTACATTAGGGAAAAAATAGAATATTTAAAAGATTCCGGGGACTGGCGCTGTGGCATAGCTGGTAAAGCCACTGCCTGCAGTGTCGGCATCCCATATGGGTGCCGGTACAAGTTCCGGCTGCTCCACTTCCGATCCAGCTCTCTGCCATGGCCTGGGAAAGCAGTAGATGATGGCCCAAGTCCTTGGGCCCCTGCACCCACGTGGGGGACCCAGAAGAAGCTCCTGGCTCCTGGCTTTGGATCAGCTCAGCTCCAGCCATTGTGGCCAACTGGGGAGTGAACCAGCAGATGGAAGAGCTCTCTCTCTCTCTCTCTCTCTCTCTACCTCTCTTTATCTCTCTGTGTAACTCTGACTTTCAAATAAATCTTAAAAGAAAGATTCCAGTAAAGAATGTGCTGAATCCATTTGTTCTTTAGAGGATCACTGAGAGTCATTCAGTGGTCACATGTACTACTGCCACATAGACACTCCATTGGAGATTATTGCAGGCCAGTGAGATGTATGCAACCAAGAACTGAAGAGAAAACCATGGAATTGAGAATAATAATTTCCTACCAGACATGTTTAATAAAAGCAATAGAATAATTTAGGAAAAGAGAGAAGTTAACTAAAAAACAATTTATCATGTTAATGTATGTTTATTGCTTTGTTTAATTTGTCCACAACACTCTCAAGCTTAGCATGAATAGTAGCTAACAATTATATTCTGATTACATTCCTAGGACTTTTCAAAGCAATTTATACACATTTTTTTAAATTTTCACAACACAACCTGTAAATTAGATCTAAGTATTATCTTCATTTTACAGAGAAAGAAACTGAGACCGGAGCAATGATGTTCCTAACCCAAGGTAAAACACTTCATAGAACATTGTGGAGGGTTCCCCCACACACATAAGAAATTTCTTACTCAAAGTGGATGGCATGTATAGGTGTCTAACAATAAGGACTATCAAGTGTGAAACAGTTAATTATTGCCAGGCATTGTGCTGAACACTTTGATGGTTTTTTCTCATTTAATTTTCACAACTGTATGAAGTATTTATTTTTTCATCCTATTTTATAAATAGGGAAAGTGAACCACAAAGAACTTAAAACACTTTCTCAGGGTCACACTGCTGTGAATGGTCTAGCAGCAAATCGAATCCAACATCTTCAAAGCTTGCAATCTCTGTCGTTATGCAACGCTGCCTCCCTTCCTAACAGTATGCAGTGGTTCAAAGGATGGAAACATTGATTGGCTGAAGTTCTGCAGAGATTTTTGCTACATTATGTAAAGAGATTATGTAAACTAAGCCAGTCACCAAGCATAGGGAAGGTTCTAAGATCAATGAAAGCTCTTTAATCTGCTGATTCACTCCCCAAATGGCTGCAACAGCCAGAGGTGAGCTGATCTGGAGCCAGGACCCAACACCCTCCTTTGGGTCTCCCACATAAGCACAGGGGCCCAAGGACTTGGGTCATCTTCTGCTGCTTTCCCAGGCCATAGCAGAGAACTGGATCAGAAGTGGAGCTGCTGGGAGCTGGTGCCCATATGGGATGCTGGCACTGCAGATGGCAGCTTTACCTGCTGGGCCACAGCGCCAGCCCCAGGGCATTTCTTTAATGTCCTCCTGAACCTTTTAGCTGTATTTAACATGCAGTGTCCAGTATTCTACTTTTAACCTGCTGTGCCCCACTCGGTGACACCCTTTGCTCAATAAAACACCTGAGAGCCTCACCCTTACCACAGCTGCTCATGTCCACTGTCAAAGCATAACGTGTAAAAAGTAAAAATATCTGACACACACGACTTTGTTTATTCATTTGTCTGAAAAGCAGAGATACAGAGAAAGAGACAGAGAGACCCAGCTTTACCCACTACACCATAGTGTCGGGCCCCCAATAGAAACATTTACAGAATGAGCACCAAGCTCGGTCTCCTACCAGAGAATCCCTAACAGCGATATTCTACCTTCCATTTACGAAGAGCCATTTTGTTTTCAGGAAAACCACACACAAGCAAACCCATCCCAAATACAATCTTGATATTCAATCAATTTAAGAAAAAAGAACAATTTAAAATTTATTTGGGACTTTTCTTCTCCAATAGTTTTCATAAGCTATTTTTTAAAGATTTATTTTATGTATTTGAAAGACAGAGAAGTAGAGACAGAGAGAGAGGTCTTCCATCCTCTGGTTCACTCCCCAGATTGCCACAATGGCCAGAGCTGCACTGATCTGAAGCCAGGAGCCAAGAGCTTCTTCCAGGTCTCCCATATGGGTGCAGGGGCCCAAGGACTTGGGCCATCTTCCACTGCTTTCCCAGGCCTTAGCAGAGAGCTGAATGGGAAGAGGAGCAGCCAGGACTAGAACTGGAGCCCATATGGGATGCTGGCGCTTCAGGCCAGGGCTTTAATCCGCTGCACCACAGCGCAGGCCCCATCCACAAGCTATTACCTTCAGTATCAAATCCAACAGACTCAGATAAACAATTATGCCAAAACAAATGGAACAAGAAGAGGAATTGCTTGCTCCTATTATTGCAGGACTTCAAAGCATATTGCAAGTATCAGTTAATGCTCACATCCACTCTCTGAGGTGACTGCATTTTCACATGTAGTTTACAGATGGCTGAACTCAAAGGCAAAGTTACCTAACTAGTGACTGACATCCAGAAAACAGATTCCAGAAGTCTTGAGTCCCAGTCCTTCTGCCCCTTTGCATGCCAAGTATATTTAGTAGTAACATCATTTATGATATTGTTTTTGTTTTACTTACTAGATAAAACAGGTACATGATAATCACTCTTAGATGATATGTATCCAGGATCACAATATACCAAGCATCATGAGTGCAATACAAAAAGCATTTTGTGGAATCTAAACTGAGTTTGAAGTTTGATGTGATAGCACATCTGGTCTTTTTTATTTAGTGGGAGTATTGTGGTGAGGAGGAGGGAGCAAAGAAATGTATCCTTGGTTTGTTCTGGGAGCAGGGATACTGTGTGTAAATGTTGGTTGGTATATATGTTTATACATGTCTACAGACATACATATACATCTCTGATATTCTCATCTCTATCTACAACATTCCATAGTAAGGATGTTTAACTCCAAGTAAATGACTGTGCGATGTAGAAAAATACTACAAACATTTATCCACAGTAAACAAATTTGTGAAATCCTCTAACATTATTGAAAATAGCCTACTACAATAATTATCCCCAACTTCTGTTACACTTAACAGCTTTTATGAGAACATTAAAGGAATGCAACAATGTTGTTGTATTTGCAGGCATCATTTCATGTTCCATAGGGTAATCTGGATCTGTTTTATAAAAGATCTGTAAAAGGTGCCCATTGCAAAGTGAATGAGGGACTATGAGTACTATGGGAAGCAATTTTAAAACAACATGTTTAATTTATAATCAGTTAGAATCTGAAGGGTTGTTTGAGAAGATCGTATGAAATAATGTATTTGAAGCAACGTGACACAGTACTGAGCATATGATGAAAAGTTTAAAAAAAGTTTTCTTACTTATTGCAAACCAGGAGATAGTACCTAGGCTATTATCAACCTTCTGAAAGGGTAAAGGACAAACTTCTGTTATTTGCCTGAAATGGACCAGCCCTTAATAAGCTATTTTATTTCACTCCTGGAATGTGATAGAAAGAACCTTTGCTCTCCTGGGCAGTCTTGATATGAGGGAGGGCAAGGAGTAACCATACCCAGTTCCCAACTATATTCATTCTTCATCTTAGAAACTGAAGTTGTAATTGTCTGAACTTACTGCTCTACAGGGACTAATGAATTTATGAAGGCCTGGTTTTTAAGGTGGATATAAAGAGAGTAAATGGATAACAGAATGGACTTATGTATTTGTGGAACAAACTCAATCTCAGAAGTGTGGGGAGCTACCCCCCCCCCCCATATAGCACTGTCATATGGAATTTTCCATACCTAGCCCTAACCTCAGGTTAAGGTGACCTGTTTACGCCAAGACTTGCCTGAGATATGCAGGTGTTCTAGACCTCTAACTGCATAACAGGATGTTATTGATGTTATCGGTTGTTTGAATTTTATGTAACCTTTTGTTTGTTACGCTATACTGACTCTGTGTAACCATCTTTGAGCTTGTGGGGCTGTGGGTATATATACTCGTTTCTTGCTGTGCTCGGGGCCGGTGGTTGAAGAGCCTCTCAAGAAGGCGGCCTCCGGTCCCTTGTCGCCAAGCTCCCTACCTTGGCTTAAAGGCTTCAAGGCATTAAACGCTGATGAACGGACTGAGTACCGTGTCTTCGTTTAGTTTGTCGAGTGGCCGCCGACAAGAAGTGTGGCAAGTTGCAGCATAGTTATGCCTTCTTACCCCTGTTCATTGTAGTTAAGGTAGTCAGTTCTGTCTACTATAGTACAACTTACTGTTGGAGGCAAGTTTTATGCCAATCCCTACATTTGATACTTTATGCATGCCTTACAGATACAGTGCTTTGACCTACTACCTCGATATGATCTCCAGCTTCTATATTTTTTCTTGCTCCTAGCTCCCCATCTAGGATTGAATTTTTATCTCATCTGAAACACTGGTATTTTATTTTTCTAAGGTTTTAATATTTCTAACTTCTCATTATTCTCATTCTAGACTCTTCTATGCTTCCCAATTTCTGGTTTATGTCTATATTTCTGGGTTCCACTAGGACTTGGAGGCCAGTGTGACATGTGCTTACCTTGAAATACAGGAGACAATACAATATATCAAATACAATACAGATTAAGCAACGGTGTAGATGAGAAAAACTGAAGAATTAAGTCTGATCTATGAACTCAGCATCTATTTGATTAAAAGCATAGACTGCATCTCTTAATGCAAAGAACTAAGATCTATCACTTCCGTATTTTCTTGGAGTTTCTTCATTGTTAGATGCATCATGTCCATCTTATCCTGCTTGGGAAGAAAATGAAAACAATACTACCTATCAGTAGTGGAGGCAATTTAAAAGGGGGTAATCTATAATTTCATAAAGAAGAAGATGGAGATCTCATATTTTGCAGCCTGGATGATCTTTGCTAATCTTATAATGTAGGATAAGTAAGGCCACTGAGCAATAAAATCTCAGTAGGACAGTTTCATGTTTCTATATGCATGCTGTGCATCTTTTCTGGCTGCAGAGTTCCATTTGAAGCAAAATGGAGGTGCTAGGTTAAAAAGCTTGAATCTGTCCTTAATCAACATGGTTGGGATTGCCACTGCAGTGACTGGGGTATGCCCTTTTTGAGAAAGTTCCTTTAACCTGAAGTTTAAAAAGATTGATTGACAGAAATTCAATTTTTTTCTCCAAAGGGAGACTTTTTTCTTCTTAACCATGTGTTATTAACCCCCAGATCAAGGGGCCAATGGATGACTAAATGACCAAATATAAAGGTGTGTCACCTGAAGAACTGCTTTCCAGAACCAGCATTTTGCCAAACCAGCTACTAGGAAGAACTTTCTGAACAGCATTTAGCTTAAAAAAGGAATCTTCAGCCTGCCTTTTCTATGCCTTGCAGGCTCTTGGGTTCTGAATATATTGCTAATAGCTTTGGAAACCATTCTTTATTTCCTGTACTCATTAGACTATTTGATATGTTGAGGGTGGAGAAGAGGAGAAATCCGCAGTACCAATGGCCCCCCAGAGGCTTGGAGCTTGAGGGGCAACAATCTGCTTGCTTGGTTTTCTATTTAAGATTTATTTCTTCCTGTAGATAAACAGATTGTCAATCTTCTGTTACTTAGCTCATATGCCAAGGTCTTTCCTACTTTCACTTATATGATATTTCTTAGGAACAACTCTGCTCTGGTCCTATATCCTAAGTAGTGATTTTCCTTAGCTATCTGTTCATCACAGGGTCTATGTTATCATCACTTTCGAGACTTTGAATCCCAACTCCCAAAGAACAAATGAAAATTACTCCGTTCCACAACTCCTAAATCTTTGTAAAAGTTTTATTTTTTTTTATGTTGTCTTTCTAAGAATTCCAACCTGAACTGACAAACCAAGACAAAACTACAGATTGGCAAGAAGTTGTAGATCTTCACAGATGACAATTTTCCTTCTGATATGCCATGCTTCCTCCTTCCTTCCCTTCTCTCTTCTTCTCTGCTACCTTTTTCCCACCCAGCTTTTTACCTTCCTTTATTCCTTTCTTTTTGCTTCCTTAGCTCCCTTATTTTTCTTTCTCCCTTTAGCAAACATTAATTAACTCAAGGCTTATGTTAGGCCAGATGCTGTGGTAGGTACTGAAAGTATAAAGAAGAATTAAACAACAATCTTAAACTTTTGTGCATAGACACACTGACATCATTACTTGAAAAGAATATACAGACAGGGTCAAGAGGTGCAGTGCGCAATAGAAATGGATACTGCTCACCATATCAAGTAATAAAGTAATAAAATTAAAGGAGTTGCCAGTATGTGCTTGGAATTGAGGTGAATCTCTAGAAGAAAGACACAAAACATGGAAGAGAAAGGGTGTTACATAGGATTTGATGTACAATTGAAATACACTCAAAAGGCATCAAGCAAATTATACACCAATAGGGTTTGGCAATTAAAATCATAAAATCCTATAATTGAAGTTACCTTTAAGGATCATATAACTCTACCAAGTGATGCAGAAAATTGTCTTTCTGATTCAGCCAAAGTGCATCCAGAACTGTTTTTATGAGATTCCCTTTGGTTACCAACGTTAAGGAAAAAATTACCACTTAACTTACTTAACCTGAGAATTCTTAAATGTTGGAACCCAAGTTGAATATAATAAAGTTATTCATTTAAACATGCATTGTAATGCTAGAGAATAGCATTAGAGGGAGCATTTGTTAGATATTTTGGGGAAATTCGAGAAGTTTAAATTCTATTATGAGAACAAAATTGTGTTAGTTTTTTTAAAAAGATTGATTTATTTATTTGAAAGGCAGAACGAGAGAGAGAGAGAGAGAGAGAGAGAGAGAGAGAGAGAGAGAGAGAGAGACAATGAATCTTTCATCAACCTGTGGTTCAATCCTCAAATGGTCACAACAGCCAAGTCGGGACCAGACCAAAGCCAGGAGCTAGGAACCCCATCCTGGTCTCCCACATGGGTTACAGGGGTAAAAATACTGTGCTATCTTCCGCTGCCTTCCTAGGTGCATTAACAGGGAGATGGGAGATGGATGGGAAGTAGAGCAGCCAGGACTCAAACTAGTACTCCAATGTAAGATGCTGGCATCACAAGTGTGGCATGGCCCATTGTGCCACAATGCTGGGACACATATGTTAATTTAAACCATATACATGCTGCTTGTGTGTGTCAACAGTCATTAAATATTAACAGTTTAATATAGTTCAACTTATTGCTGGAAGACCAGGACACAATGAATAAAGCTTAAGTACCATAAAACATATCTAGAAATAGTACCCTCACTGATTAGAAAGAAGAGATGATATTGATAATTCAAAGAGATGAGAAATGTGGTTGGAGAAGGCAGCTTGGCAAGGTAGTGTTTTGAATAGCTTTTACAAAATACATGTAGTATTTTTATACAAAGGGACAAGAACAGGTGAAATAAATGGAGCAAAAGTACAGTCAATAAAGTACATGGAGTTTATTGCAAACTTTTGGTATATCAACAGGAATGAGGCATATAGATATGAAGGTACGCCATGGAAATATGAGTAGAAATGGAAGCAAAACCATAAATGGTCTTGCACACCAAGCTAAGGATTTTCAATTTGGTTCAGGATACAATGAGGAGCCTGCCAATAATTGTTTGCAGTGGAGTTGTACCAAGACAGAATTGGACCTAAGAAATTTAACTCTTTAACTCTCAATGATCACCCAGTATATTAATAGTGAATGGGATAGAAATTGAGGGAAATTTCAAACATCAGAATAATAACAATTGGGGCTCTGGAAACTGTAGAAGATTTAAAGTTTTGAAAGGAACCAAATATATGAGAGTTGTTTATTCACAGACTCATGACAAATAGATATAGTTTGCCTGAGATATTTACAGCATCTTTTTTGTCTTCTTTACTCCTATGTTTATGTAATTAATTTTCTTCTATGCTTGACCATTTCTTCCATTAGAATCAGTTCTCATATAAAAATGGTTCCAATGATTAATTCAAAATGAAGTATAAATGAGCACTACATTTTAGCATCCCAACTCTTCTACTCTTCCCTCATCCACAACTCAGTTCAAAAAGCAATCTTGTTGATTTGCTTTCGAGGCTGGCAGTGGAAATCTCCTCAGAAGTAAAGGCCCTAAGAGACTGAACTGAATGGCTTTTATTTATCCATCAGTGACATTACAGCATGTTAATGTTAATTGGTCCAAAGTCATTGGACCAATAAGGAACCTCTCATGGAAAAAAATATAAGATATTGGAATTCAGAATTGTCTTAGAAGTGACACTCGCATTCCATTTGTCAACTATCCATTTAAACAATTGATTTTTTATAAAATGAACCTATCAAGTGGTCAGCCAGCCTCTGCTTCATTACCTTTTGGAATTAAGAATATTTTACTCTTAGAGGCAGTCATTTCTACTGCAATCTTTATTATTATCATTCCTTCTTGGTTCTAATCCTAAAATGGCCTGCTGGCTCATTAGTCCAAGTTTTTTTTCTCTATGATTACAGAGAATAAGTTTGCTCCCTCTTCTGAAAGGACACCTCTCTAAATAATTGAAAAGAAGTAGCATGCGTCCATTGAGTCTTCTTTTGTAGGATAAAGATTCAATTCTACCAACCAAATACTATAATTATTTCAAGTTTTCTTGTCCTCATTACTTCCATATTGACCATTTTCAGGCTAACTAATCCAAGACCCTTGAAGGTGCTTTGAAAAATCAAGGAACAGAAAAGTCAGTCCCTCTGAAATCACACATAAACACATATTCAGGGAATACAATAAATAGCCTTCCTCCATTTTTGATATTTGATCATTGACAACTTTTAGAACCTCATTCCTCTGCCCTGCTCACCCCTGCTCACTCCTACTCATATCTGGGTCAACTGACATAAGATGGCCAATGGGCTCCCTACATGCCAGATGGAGTTTCAAATAGTGCAACTTCTACCTGAACAATAGATCAACCTCTACTAGTGATAAAAGTCTGAAGCCATATCTGGACCCCTCCCTTTACCTTTTCTTTGGGTCCCTGAGTAAGTTTTCTCTGCTAGGAACCCTCAACTTGTTTTGAGTACTAAATATATTTTATTTCTATTCACTGGTGAGTATGTTGTTTCATTTGCCTCAATATTTCAATAAATAACTGGGTGAATGGGGGATAATGTCCATTTCACAGTAAACTGATGAAAAACAAGGTTTCAGATTTATGTTTTGGGAAATTTCTTCAAATGCTTCCATATTCGAATTTTAGTCAAGAAAGCTTCCACTAGACACAGACAAGTCATACATGCCCTTTCTTCACTAATATGTCTTAGTGCTATATTTGCCATAATCATTAAGGGTATTTCATGCATTCTCTTCATTTGGCCTAGTGACTTGTAGTATCTGCCCATTTTTTTAATGCTTCTGTCCTCTTCCCTTTTGCCTTCATTCAGCTATTATCTATGAGTCTGTAATCCTTGGGTTCATATATTTCCATGCCAGTTCCAATTCAAACCTTTAAATATCCATATTCTTTACATTCCTATGAGTTTTTCTGTCACTCTACCCTTAGGAAGGCCCATGATATCCTTCAAAAAGTCTGTGAATGCTCCTCAGAGAAAAGACTCAGGAGGCAAAGTCTGAAATGAGAAACTCATTTCTGAATAATGAACCTTTTCTTCCCAAAATATGAAAAATTGTCTCCTCCAACATTTAGTCATTCCTGTTTCTTTATTGCAGTGCTATTTTTGTCTGGGTCTTGTGAATGGGTGTTCAGGATGTCAATTTAATTTAGTACCATCATCACTATAAAAGCAGCTGTCCAAACATCATATTTCTAAAGAAGTTTTTTTTTTTTTAAAAAAAAGACTTTCAAAATAGATGGATGATCTAGGAGCTGCTGTGACACATAAATATCTCTCTCTCTCTCTCTCTCTCTCTCTGAGTGTGTGTGTGTGTGTGTGTACATGTAGTATATTCCCTTTGAGTTTCTGTATTTCCAAATGTTTGGAGCACTTTAAGGGTCTAAATAATTTTCCTCAATGAATTGCTTTCTACACACACATATGCAAATACACACACATGCAAACTCTTTAATTCTCAGCATTTGCTACCTTCAGCATGAATAAGACATAAAAATATTAGAAACAAAATCTGTGGCATCATAAAAAATATAGTGTTAGTTACTCAAAAACTCCAGTACCATGATGTATTTTGGCAATATTAATCAATGATTAAGAGCATAGTCTTTGGGGGCCTGCACTGTGGCATACTAGGCTAAGCCTCTGCCTGCAGTGTCTGCGTGCCATATGGGCGCTGGTTTGTGTCCAGGCTGCTCCTCTTCCAATACAGATCTTTGCTATGGCCTGAGAAGGCAGTAGAAGATAGTCCAGATACTTGGCCCCTGCACCTGAGTGGGAGACCCAGAAGAAGCTCCTGGATCCTAGCTTTGGATTGGCTCAGCTCTGGCCATTGCAGCCATCTGAGGAGTGAACCAGATGATAGAAGACCTCTCTCTGTCTCTTGCTCACTCTGTCTATAACTCCTACTATCAATTAAATAAATAAATTAATTAAAATCTAAAAAAAAGAGCATAGTCATTTTTCTAAGCAGATCTGGAATCAAATCTCAGCTCATAATTTCCAGCTATATGACCCTAGGAAAATTACTGAACTGCTCAGAGTTTAAATCTCTAATAAATGAAATGGAACTGTATTAGCTATTTATTTCACAGGCTGGCAGTTTATATTGGACCCTGCTGGCATTTCTTTTGCTGTTTTAAAGATTTGTTTATTTATTTGAAAGGCAGAGTTACAGAGAGAGATGAGAGAGAGAGAGAGAGCGAGAGAGAGAGAGAATCTTCCATCCACTGGTTTACTCCCCAAATGGCCACAAAGGCTGGAGCTGGTCCAGTCCAAAGTCAGGTGACAGGAGCTTCTTCTGGGTCTCCCACGTGGGTACAAGGGCTCAAGCATTTGGGCCATCTTCTGCTGCTTTCCCAGGCAATTAGTAGGGAACTGGATCAAAAGTAGAGCAGCTAGGACTTTGAACTGACACCCATATGGGATGCTGGTGCTGCAGGCTACAGCTTTACCCACTACACCCTAGCACTGACCCTGCTGGCATTTTTTATCTCCCTTATGTATCTGTAGTCAGCTACAAGTTAGCTAGAAGGTTGTTCTGGTGTTTAGTGTTAGCCACCTAGGAAGTTGTGGCTGTTCCCCACTTGATCTCTTAACCTCCAGCAGGTTAACCCAGTCTTAATCATCCAAAAATGGTAGGAAAGAGAGATAACAGCTCCTTCAGTCTGAGACTCCAAATTAGCGTAGTATCACTTTTGACACATTTTATTGACCAACTCAGGAAGAGGGAAAACTCATGTTTAACAATTGAGGATATAGACTCCACCTCTTGATGGGAGGTATGATAAAGAATGTACCAAAGAGTGTGGATAGAGAAAGCAGGGAACAATTAGGGATATGTTGCAGTGCACCGCAGGCAATAATAAGAGTATTTATATCTTAATACCATTGTGTGAATTAATTAGATAATGCACATTAAGATCTTAGCGTTTCTGACATACCAAAAGCTATTTGTTACTATTAAATTGGTAGGTTGTCTGAATCAGAAAGGCCTATTGGTGCTGGTATAAGCTTTTACATGAAGTCTCTGAATTATGTACATTGTATTAGGGATGAAAGTTATAGATATCAATCTACGCCATCAGTTTTGAATCTAATAGGGTACAGATGATCTCAAAAGTCTTAATCTGCTCCTTCAATTAGATCTCTAGCTAGATTTATTATCTTCAAGGTTTTTGAAAAATCTTCTTATTAATACAGAGAACAGATTTCATGCATTCCATAGATACAGTTCCAAGAAGACAACCACACTTCCCTCACTCCTTCCCTCAACCCTAATTTGCCTACCCTTCCTACCCTCTCTTTATCAGTTCTTGCAGACATCATTTTAATTCACTCTAGATATATTATTTTGAGACTTTCCAGACTAATCCATAGGTCAATTGGGAGAACTGAGAGAACTGGAAATTGGAAGGGAACCTATCTACTCCCAAGATAGGAGGTTCTGGGAGGTATGGGACCATACTAACTATGAGATAGCCAGATTTCAGTCTTTTTCTTTTTTATTTTTAAACTTGGTTTAAAGAAAGAGAGAGACAAAGAGACAGATGGAATAAAATCTTCTATTCACTGGTTCACTCTTTAAGTGCCCCAAATAGCCAGGGCTAGACCAGCACAAATCCAGGAAACCAGAACTCAACCTGGGTCTCCAAGGTGGGTGGAACTGATCTAAATACTTGGACCATCACCTGCTGCTTCCCAGGGTGCAGATTAGCAGGGAGTTGGATGGGAAGTAGAGCCAGGACTCGAACTCAAGCACTTCAATATGGAATGGGGGCATCTCACACGATGTCTTAACTATTAAGCCAAATTCCCACCTCTCATTTATTGTCTAAAGCCTAAAACTACATTGTTCTCAACTATAATTCTACAGTACCATGAACAGAGAACAACAACATTATCAGCAACAAATATTGACTGAAGCATACCATGTGTGTACTACATGGTAACAAGCATACTCATTCAGATATTAATTGACTTTTTCTGAGAAGTCACACTTCCAAAAATGTGTTCCAGAATAATCCACCAACTTTGAAGTTTTTCTATTATCTTTGCTGTTGTAAGATAGTTGTCCTAGATGACACTATTTTAAAAGTTTTAGAGGTGACTACTTAAATTTTTTCCAGTCCAAAGGGGAATCCTTGTTGAAAATGAATTTGGAAATCTCACTTATGATGAAAACAAGTTTATAGAAGTGATGCTGAGATCATCCCACATAGCTAAGTAGATTTATTGGAAGGGAGAGAACTAGTGTTGCTTTCCAATTCCCAAAAACATGCTCTAGCTGATGTACCTAGAAATTAGAATTAATTCACATGTTGTTGTGATCACATAATGTCAAAAGACAGAAAAAATATCACTAAATACCGGCTTCTCTGTTCTCCATCAACTGCATACAAATCTCAAAACTCCATATCAATTTTTGTTTCAGCAATGTCTCTTAGGAGATATGATACCAAAGAAAAAGAAGAAAAGAAATGGAAACAAACTTATATGCTAGACTCAGTCCAGCTGCACCCGAATTCCAACAACATCTTTCCTAACATTTTGTTTAAGAATGGCATTTGAGGATGTAGCAAACTAATTTGGATAATTCAATCATTCATTTATTCATCCATTTATTTGTTCATTCAATTGATCATTCATTCCCCCATCAAATAATTTGTTGAGTGCCTTCTATTTGTCTGACTCTTTGCATACTAAAAATGCAAGATAAATTTTAAAAGATGGAATCACTTCTCAGCCAAATACATACCTCCTGTGTTTAACATTCAATATGCGTATCTGCCTGTGCCCAATCAGTTCACTGGCAAAGCATATTTTAATGAGACTCATACTTGATATAGTCTAAACTCTGCAAGATACCAGGATTTTAATATAAATGCCGCCAATTCCCCTTCGCTGAGGCTGAAAAACTAAGATTGACTGTTTTAATGTACATTTCAATTTACAGTATGTAGGGAGGCCATTGGGGAAATATATAGTCTTAACTGCTTAGCTGAAAGTTGTCATTATGTCAATAAGAAATCATTATAGTCAAACATTTCTGTCTCATACATGGTTAAAAGTCTAGGAGTAATTTTACACAAATATATAGTTTTGCTCAGAAGGAAATTATATGTACAGTTGTTAGTCTCATAACAGTTATTATTATTATTATTATTGAGAACTTTCAAGAGAAAAACTTAAAGGTTCCTCTGCCACACATAAAACAAACTTCCTTTGGTCCTCAAACTGGCAGAGTCTGTAGTGTTAACGTGGCAAGTGGTAGGATAGTTACTCTACTTGGATTATTACATGGTGCCAGTCTATGAATGGCAGCTGAAGGACTCAGTGGGTTAGCTGGATATTTTCCCCAATCACTTTGAAGCACTAAGGGCTTGACTGAATGATTGCATCATTCTAGTAATGAAGTCCCTGGAGAACCTGTAGAAGGCAGTATTTCAAGCTTTCAGGCTCACTGCTCAAGGTGCAGCTGGATTGCAGGAGCAGAAAACTAATTTGAGGGCACTAACCTTATGTTTTGATGAATACAAGAATAAAATCATGGAAGGTTTACAATCACATCTACACATATTCTTGGAGAAGTCAGCTTCTAGTAGCCAACATTTTAATTTTGGTTTCTAACTCGACTGCATCCAAATAAACAATAAGTGACAACAAAAGGCATAGCATGCCTTCTCCCTAGTATTCAGTTGGTCTCTTGGCAGTGCTACATAGCTTTATCTCCTCTATGGACAATAATATAACTTACATCTACTTACATCCCTGGAAACATTTCATTAGCTCATTATTTACACCTGTTATGAGTTCCCTTGCTTGAAATTCATGTTAGAATCACAGTTCTTTTAGAATAGTATTATCTGGCATCAGTATTTTTCTCAGTATTATTTAAAAGTGAACTATTGTTTTGTAGTTTTGTAACCTTTCCTTTATTTATCTAGTACTCAAACAGTTCCAGTGGTACCTCTTCATCTTCTAACTAGTGACAGTTGCAATATCTCATAGGAATATTTTCTAAAGCATAAATACTAACATGTTTCTCTCCCGATAGCCTTATTATGCTTCTCATTGCTCTCTGGATGAAGTCAGACTTCTTAACACAGCATACAAGACCCAGAACACTCAGATTTCTATCTTTGGAATTTTATTTCAGGCCTCTCTCCATCTTGATTTCTTCACTACAGTCATAACCTTCTTCTGGTCCTTTGAATATGCCATGTTTTTTTCAGTCACATGAACTTTGAACACTATTCTCTGCACATGGAATTTCTACATCCTTCTGATTAATACCTTCTCATTTTTCAACCATGACATCATCTCTTCAAGGAAATATTCCTGATCCCTCAGGTAACAATCCATTTTATTTGCTCCTTGTAGGCCCAACCTGTCTCTTTTAAAAACTTTATATCACTGCACGTAATTTACAAAATATATACGATAATTTTGTTTAAGGTTGACTTCTCCATGAGGCTAAAAAATCCATAAGTTTAGGGAACAAATTTGTTTGTTCTCTAGTATCCATAAGTTTAGGGAACAAATTTGTTTGTTCATCTCTAGTATTTAGAAAAGTGTCTGATCATTTTAACTGTACTATTCTATTTGAATGTCATAGGCCTCCAACAATGAACCAAGTGCCAATTATCGTTTAGGCCCAGTCAGTATCAGCCCTGCTTTGCCTCCATTCACTCAGCAGCAAATATACACACCAACACTTCACAAATCAGCATGTATCAATACTCAAAGGAAAAATATTTGAAATCATATTATATGTAGCTAAATAACTTAAAGTTTCAGATGGTTGTTTTCATAGATCTGAGAGGAAACAAAATATAATGAGACTCTCCATGCTGCAGTGGTTAAGGATATGGATTCAAGAGCCTGACAATGTGGGTTAGAATCCTGGTTCTGTCATTTACTTACTGCATGAACTGAGGCAGGGTACTTGGTATTGTCACACATCTCATTAAATAGTAGTCAGTAAATAATGAAACCTACCTCATAAGTTGTCCTCGATGATCAAGTAAATTCTAATATATGGCAAGCAGCATACATTGTGCAAGTTGCTATTATTTATATTTTAATATAATTGAATTTGATGTTTTTATTATTATTTATCATTGTTAATATCTAACTTTGGGCAGAAGTATGATACTAACCAAAAAGGCAGCAGGTAGTTATTTTCCAAATGATTATTAAGTATATTTTAAGCAATCAGAGCTAGAATTTAGCTGTGTCATGCCTCGGTTATATTTCCATTTAAAACCCATTTTACCTGAAAGTCACCTGGCAAGAAGTAGAAGAGAGATGTGTTACGACAAATGCGTACTAAAATGCCAAAGTCAAAGGGCAATCTTGTAAATAAGGATGAAAATCAGAATAGCATTGAGACGATATGCATTTTGAATATAGATTGCTACAAACATATGCAAGGAAAATGAAATCTGGCTGTGGAAGATACATCCACACTCCCATGTTTATTGCAGCACTATTCACAATAGCCAAGAAATGGAAACAATCTAAGTGTCCTTCCATTGATGAATAGATAACGAAAATGTGGTACATATACACAATGGAATATCACTCAGCCTTAAAAAAGAATGAAATCTTGTCATTTGCAACAGTATGGATGGAACTAGCATTCATTATGTTATGTAAAATAAGCCAAGCACAGAAAGTCAAATATCACATGATATCACTCATATCTTAAAAAATAGGTGATCTCACAGAAGTTAAAAATATAATGATGGTAGAGGCTAAGGAGGGAATTGGGGAGGGAGGTATGAGGAAGGGCTGTTTGATAGACTAGATTGTAGCTACAATACCGTAAGAAGCTCTAGGGTTCTATTGCCCATTAAAGTGCCTATAGATAATGCTAATGCACTGAATACTTATCTAAAAAATCTAGAAGACAGGATTTTTGATGTTTACAATATAAACAAAAGATAAATGCTTGAGAGGATAAATATATTTACTCTGATTGGATATTATTCAATATATACATGTAAGAAAATATTCATAGAATCCATCCTATAAACATGTACAATATTTATATAAGTTAAATTTTTAAATATAATCTAAAATAGCATCAACTTTTTTTCACCTGACATTTTATTGAAAAATAATCATTTCCACATGAGCAGATCTTTTGTATAATACAATAGACATAAGTGAAAAGTAAAAAAATATATATATTGTTATGCTATAAGCCTATTGAGAACATGGATCATACCATAAGAGACTTTATTGTTTTAACTACATAATCCTAATTCATTTTAAAATAATGCAAACAAAAATAAGTTACAAATTGAGCTGAGGCTAGTGTGAACTGAACTTCAGGACTACCTTTGAAAGAAGAAAGATGTTAATATCTAAACTGACAGTGAGAGAATAAAAGAAATTGAATTCCTCCTGTCTTCTAGGTATATTTCTACTGAATCAGCCATGAATTTTTGAAATTAATAATGTTTCTGAAAGATCTTGATAAAAGAGAGAAAAGGAATATTACCATGACAACTAAGATGAAAGCATATATCTTAAAATATTTTAATGATAAGAAGTACATGAAAGTTTAGAATATATGTACTTATTACCCATTATGGTCAAGAATAAGACAGTTTCTATGAAATAGCACCAGAGAGCCGTAGGAAGAAATGAGAGCAAAATGAATGGATATAAAGGCAAAGCTAACTACAATAGAAAAGTATGCAAGGAAACACAATTATAATGTGAATTTTCAAATTCCTATGGTAAGCAAAAATGAATACAACAAGAACAGAAAAGACACCAAAGAATATCAAATCTGTAATGTGAAGGACCTCCTTTCCAAAGAAACAAGAACACATTGTAACAATATTTTGAGCAGTAGTTATTTTTTGTTTGTTTGTTTGTTTGTCTTATTTAGTAAATATAAATTTCCAAAGTACAGTTTATGGATTACAATGGCTCCCCTCCCCCCATAATTTCCCTCCCACTCGCACCCCTCCATCTCCCGCTCCCTCTCCCATTCTATTCACATCAAGATTCATTTTCAATTCTCTTTATATACAGAAGATCGATTTAGTATGTATTAAACAAAGATTTCACCCACACAGAAACACAAAGTGTAAAATACTGTTTCAGTACTAGATAGCATTACTTCACATTGGACAACACATTAAGGACAGATCCCACATGAGAAGTAAGTACACAGTGACTCCTGTTGTTGACTTAACAATTTGACACTCTTGTTTATGGCGTCAGAAATCTCCCTAGGCTCTAGTCATGAGTTGCCAAGGCTATGGAAGCCTTTTGAGTTCGCCGACTTCGATCTTATCCTGACAGGGTCATAGTCAAAGTGGAAGTTCTCTCCTCCCTTCAGAGAAAGGTACCTCCTTCTTTGAGAAGTAGTTCTTAACCTTTTGGGGATCATCATTTCAAGACTTAATAAAATGAAAATTTTACAAAGTATACATTCACAAAAAAGAAAAATATTTACATATGATTTCAAGGGACCAATAGTTTCCATTGAAGACTCTGTGGTTTCACAGAGTTCACATATTACATTGTAAGGACTTTTTTTAAGCTAAGTTTTGAGAAGAAAAGTCAATAGAAATAACACTATAATAAGCAAAACATGAAATAGGCAACCCAAATAGCTTTATGCCATATTTTCAAGAATATATGAGGAATATCTCTAAGAAAGATAATGAATGACTGAAAGAATAATTAAAATTCAGGAACTAAAATGTTTAAAAAGATGTAATATAAAATGATTAATTTTGATTGCAAGACCCAATATAACATCAAGGCTATGAATATAGCCCAAAATAACATCAAGGCTATGAATATAGACCCAAAATAACATCAAGGCTATAAATATAAAGAGGCTACAACTCTACGAAAAAGTAAATGTCCTGAAATATATATATATATTATATATTATATATTATATATTATATATTATATTTACTTTATGCTTTTTGAAAATATTGAAAATTAAATTACCTAAAAGAGTATAAATGAATGGATAGTTAAATGGAATGACAAAACAAAAACTACTTACAATATTAATAGTTGACAACTTAAGACACAAAGCAAAAATAAATTATACAAAGATGGTAATCTTACACTAAAAGAAATTCTACAATGAATCTTAGCATTCTGGAAACATAATATTAAAATATATAAAGCCGGCCAGAGCCGCAGCTCACTAGGCTAATCCCCCGCCTTGCGGCGCCGGCACACCGGGTTCTAGTCCCCGTTGGGGCACCAGTCCTGTCCCAGATGCCCCTCTTCCAGGCCAGCTCTCTGCTGTGGCCAGGGAGTGCAGTGGAGGATGGCCCAAGTACTTGGGCCCTGCACCCCATGGGATACCAGGATAAGCACCTGGCTCCTGCCATCGGATCAGTGCGGTTCGTCTGCCGCAGCGCGCCAACCGCGGTGGCCATTGGAGGGTGAACCAACGGCAAAGGAAGACCTTTCTATCTGTCTCTCTCTCTCACTGTCCACTCTGCCTGTCAAAAAAAAAAAAAGGAAAAAAAATATATAAAGCCAAACTCCAAAAATATAAGATATAATTTAAAATTTGATAAAGACTCAATTTTAGTGTCACACATTAACACACTGTTTGCAGTATCCTAAAGCTAATTTAAAAGGCTGCAAATAGGTCAGCAAGACAGTAAAATCGGAATCTCCAAACTCTCCTGCCTCCCATGGAGATACTGATTCAACAAAGCCAGTAGGAAAATTTGTCGTACCATCTCACCATAGATCTCCTCCCAGTAGCACCACACAATTGGGAGGAAATTCAATGTTCTTGGCTACTTCTGGGAGATGAAAAGAGAAAATTAGACCATACATCCATGATCTGACTTTCTGGTGAGGGTAAGGGCAGCCTGAAGGACTAGCTTTTGACTTGCCTGTTAAAAATACTGATAGACCTAACATATTGTATATGCCTTTGGGAGGCTCTAATAACAAAAGAAGAAGTTGTTGGTGTACTTTTCCTTCAGAAAAACCATAGGGAAATAGGGATCTATATATGTCAGAGGCTTCTATGACAGGGAAAAAGAAGAGTTAAGCATGCCCCCAAAGTTCCAGTATTCCAGAGGTCTGCTTGAAGAACTGATTCATGTTGAATCAAACTCAGAGCAATAAAGGGACAAAGTACACCATATATACCTATGAGAAGCTGAGAAAATAAGATCTTGAAGTTGTGCTGCTGCTTCAAAGGGCACATAGTACAGCAGGAAGACATCAATTGAACAGACTATGAGTTCTTGAAAAAAAAAGAAACAAATCAGTAAATATCTCTAATTCAGAATCTGTATGTATAAATTCATAGAAAACATATACACAGAAAAATCATGAGAGGTTCACAGACTATCTAGTCATGATGATTGGTAATATTTTTTCCTGTGGGAAGCCAGTCCATAATGACAGGGAGTACTGGCTGTTTTTCACATGCATAAACACCAACACTAAGTTCCAAGAAACGTGATGAAATAGGGAGAAATGACTCAAGCAAAGGAACTAAATAAACCTCTACAATGTACACTAAAAATGGATGTATATAAATTAGTAGCATCAAAAAAGATAAAATACTTAGTAATGCATTTAACCAAGTTGACAAAAGACTTCTACACTTAACACTACAACACACTGCAGAAAGAAACTAAAGATACAAATAAATAGAAAGACGTAATGTGAATATAGATTACTTTATCCTTTTTAGTATTTTGTTGTTGTTGTTGTTGTTCTACTACTATTGGTTGAACTCTGTAATTAACACACAATTATTCTTAGGTGTTTAAATTTTAACTGAAAAGTGATCCCTGTTAAATATAAAAGTGGAAAAAGAGAGGAGGAGATGTACAATTTGGGACATGCTGAATCGGACTAGCCCCAAATGGTGGAGTTAGAAATGTGCCAGGGCATTCCAATACAAGCCCATCAAGGTGGCATGTACCAATGCTATCTAACTAGTCCAAGTGATCAATTTCAGTTCACAATTGATGGCTCTGATAGGTCTAATAGTCAAAGGGATGACACAAACAAGACAAGTGTCTGCTAATACTGACTGATAGAATCAAAAAGGGAGAGAACGATCCAACATGGGAAGCGGGATACACAGCAGACTCATAGAATGGCAGATGTTCTAAACAACACTCTGGCCTCAGAATCAGCCCTTAAGGTATTCGGATCTGGCTAAAGAGCCCATGAGAGTATTGTAGGCATGGAAAGCCAAGACACCATGGAAAAAAAAAAAAGAAGAAGACCTAAATGAAGAATCTCTGCGAGTGAGATCACAGTGGGAAGAACGGGGCCATCAAAGAAGGAGGTACCTTTCTCTGAAGGGAGGAGAGAACTTCCACTCTGACTATGACCCTATCGGAATAAGATCAAAGTCGGCGAACTCTAAAGGCTTCCATAGCCCTGGCAACTCATGAATAGAGCCTAAGGAGATTACTGACGCCATGAACAGGAGTGTCAAATTGTTAAGTCAGCAACAGGAGTCACTGTGTACTTACATCCCATGTGAGATCTGTCCTTAATGTGTTGTCTAATGTGCAGTGATGCTATAACTAGTACTGAAACAGTATTTTTACACTTTGTGTTTCTGTGTGGGTACAAACTGATGAGATCTTTACTAATTATATACTGAATCGATCTTCTGTATATAAAGATAATTGGAAATGGAAAAAAAAAACCTGGTGTTAAATTGGAAATGGCATAGAAAATTAATTAATTTTTTAAAAAAATATTATGTAGGATCTCTGTCTTTAATGTGCTGTACACTGTTATTTAATGCTATAACTAGTACTCCAACAGTATTTTTTCACTTTGTGTTGCTATATGGGGTCAAACTGTTGAAATCTTTACTTAATATATACTAAACTGATCTTCTGTATATAAAGAGAATTGAAAATGAATTTTGATGTGAATGGAAGGGGAGAGGGAGCGGGAAAGGGGAGGGTTGTGGGTGGGAGGGAAGATATGGGGGGAAGCCATTATAATCCATAAGCTGTACTTTGGAAATTTATATTCATTAAATAAAAGTTTAATAAATGACAAAAAAAGAGGGAAAGGACCTGTATACTGAACACTATAAAATCCAAGAGAAATAAAGATGATTGTTGTGGGAAAAAAAAGACAATGTTACAATATTTCCATACTGATCAAAGTGATCAACATACTTCATACAATTCTTATAAAAATCCCAATGACAATTTTAAAGAAATAGAAAATCCAATTTCAAAATTCATATGGAATCACAAAACAGTCTTGAGAAGGATGACTAACTCTATATACCAAATCATAGATTCTGAAGTCAAAATATATTTCAAAGCTATTATAAGGAAAAGAGTATGGTGCTCACATAAGTCAGATAGGCCAACAGAAAAGAACAGAGAGCCTGGTTATAAAACCACACATACAGTATCAATAATGCTGTCAAGAAAATACAACAGGAAAATTTAGTCTTTTCGAGAATTGGTGATGGGGTCACTGGAAATATACATGCAAAAAAATGAAATCATATCTGTATCTTACATTACAAAAAACCAACTCAAAATAGTTTGAAAACTTAAATGTAAGGTTTGATACTATACATCCTAAAAGTTAACATAATATCTTGATGATGTTGAACTTTACAATGATTTCTTGGTTATGACAGAAAAAGTACAGGAAGCAAAATAAAAAAATAGACAAGTAGGAATATATCAAACTGAAAAGCTTCTGCACAGCAAAGAAAACAACCAACAGAGTAGAAAGACAATTTAAAAATGTGAGAAATATTTATAAACTGTATCTGATAAGGAAAATATCACAAAATATGTAGAGAAACTCTGTAACTTGGTATAAAAACAAATATCCCATTAAAAAAAAAAAGCTTGGTAAATGACTTGAATATGTGTTACCCTAAAGAGGATACACAAATGGCAAAGAGGTCTATAAAAAGATGCATAACACCACTAATCAGCAGGGAAATACAAATTGAAACCACAGTGAGCACAATAAGATAATATCTCATACCTATAGGATGGCTAGAGACAGAGAAAGGAAGAAAGAAAATAAATGCTAGATAATCATCATTCTAATGAAATGAGGTGATTTTTCATTGTAGTTTTTATTTGCTGTTCCTGGTTGCTAGTGATCCTGAGCACTTTTTCATGTGTGTATTGGCCTTTTGTATTTCATCCTTTGAAAAATGCATATTCACATCCCTTGCCCATTTCTTAACTAGATTTTTTTGTTGTTATTGAGTTTCTTGAACTCCTTATATATTCTAAGTATTAACCCTTCATCAGATGTATAGTTTGCAAAAATAGTATGTATGTGTATGCATATAACATCTGTGTTAGAAGGGAATGTGGCAAAATGTTAAAAATATGTAAAATAATAATAAAATAAAATAAATGTTGGTAAAGACATGGATAAATTTGAACCCCTGTACATTACTGGTCAAAATGTAAAATAGTGCAGGTGTGATGTAAAAATAAATGTGAATATTCCTTTAAAAATTATAAATAGAAGCAAGAGATGATGGTAGCAATCTCACATCTATGTTTATATCCAAAGGACTTACAATCAGGATCTCAAAGAGATATTTGCAATTCTATATATTTTGCAATATTAGTCACAATAGGCAAGAGGTGGAAAACCTAAAATTTCCACTCTTATATGGATAAATATATGGAATATATACACACCAAACTATTATTCAATTGTAAAGCAGAGGAAATCCTGCCATATGCTACAACAAGGACAAACATTATGCTAAGTGAAATAAGCCAGCCCAGGAAGGAAAAATACTATATGATTTCATGCATAATGAGTTATTAAACACAATGAAATTCATGGAAGCAAAAATTAAAATTTTGATCTCCAGGGAAGGGCTCATGCAAGATGAAAAAGTTCTGGAGAGCTTCTGTACAACATTATACTTCTATAATCAATACTTTGAATGTCAAGATGTGCTAAAGTGGATATCATTCTTTATAATAAAAAGCTATAAATAAGTAAATTCATAGAAGCAATAAATAAAATTTAAAAGGTTAAATTCTATAGTGTATAGCAAATACAACTTCTTTTCAAACACTTACACACTAAATTTTGTAATTGAAAATGCACAGTGAAAAAGAAAGCTTCATTAAGTTCCAGAACACAAATTTTCCAAGCCATATTTTCTAGTCCCATTGCAGCAAAATTAAAACTAACAAGAAACACTCAATGAACCAGAAACTTAACACAAGTAATAAGTATATCTAAAAATAACTATTGAATGAAAGAAATTTAAAATACTACTACAAATTATCTGGAAAATTTAATACTGCAAATGAAAATGCCTGTGATAGAGCCAAAATATCATTTAGAAGTATCTTAACATTCTTAAATACATTCATTCTTAAACATAAAGAATGCAGACAAATGAAGTAAACAGTCACTCAAGAAGCTAGAAAGGTGGGAAAAGTATCCCCAAAGGAAAAAAAGAAATAATATAGGAAAAAGTAAAAGCTAATCAATTAGCAAACAAAAGACAAACTTGTTAATAAATACAAAATCCAGTTCTTAAAAACATTAAATAAGAATGGTAGAAAGGACTGAGGGAGGGAAGAAGGGAAGGGAGGGAGGGAGGGAAGAAAGGGAGGGAGGGAACAGGAGAGGGAGAGAAGGAATCAGGGGAAGAGTAAAATAGATAAATATCTTACAAAAATATTAGAGAATATACACAGTTGAAATTAGAAAGGAATGTATCCACAGGTACAAATAATACTAACAACCTCTAAGACACTATTTAATTGATATTAATAAACTTAATAATCATGGCCATCTTAATAAAATGGCCATTTGAGAAAATAATTTTCCAACATGAATCAAAGAATATGGGAAATGCGTATAGACCAATAACCACAGACAATGTTATTTTTAAATCATCAGGTTATTATTTGCCAAACCCTGTGAGTTTTTCTTTTTTTTTTTTTATTAAACTTTTATTTAATGAATATAAATTTCCAAAGTATAGCTTGTGGGTTACAATGGCTTCCCCCCTCCCATAACTTCCCTCCCGCCCGCAACCCTCCCCCCTCCCGCTCCCTTTCCCCTTCCATTCATATAAAGATTCATTTTCAATTCTCTTTGTATACAGAAGATCAATTTAGTATATATTAGGTAAAGGTTTCAACATTTTGCCCATATAGCAACATCGAGTGAAAAAACTACCATTGGATTACTAATTATAGCATTAAATAGCAATGTACAGCACATTAAAGACAAAGTGTTTTAGAGCCATTATCATTACCAGGCCATTTGTATGATTCCATTTTTCTATTTTTCTAAAGTTAATGATTGGGGCTGGTGCCGTGGTGTAGTGAGTAAAACCACCATATACAGCACCTACAGTGCCAGCATCCCATTTGGGTAGAAAACAGCACACACATGCACACACATGCAAGATCTGGAAGAAGCGCCTGGCTCCTGGCTTTGGATTGGCCAGGCTCGTCAATGCGGCTATTTGCGGAGTGAGGATGGAAGACCACTCTCTCTGTCTTCCTCTCTCTCTCTCTCTCTCTCTCTCTCTCTCTCTGTTACTAGGCTTTTCAAATAAATAAATAAATCTTTTTGAAAAAAATTAATGATTTTTTCTCATGCTAAATTCCAGCTGTTTATGGAGTATGTTTACAAGACAGTACTATCACTCAATGCTCTCAAATTTCTATGGTTTTCAAATCTTATGACTCATAAATTCTCAGGTTATAGGATCTTCTGTGTTGAACACAGCATGCTCTGACAGTGTGATAACCAGGTTCTAATTCTTTCAGTGATTGGATAGAACATTGCCTTGAGTTAATGACTGGATGGATGAATAAAATGATGTACTTATTTGCTTACTGGAAAAATTACAGACAAAAACAGAATAAAGATGGGCAAATAAATGAATGGTGAATTATTTTCCGCAAACATAATAAGCAAAATGCATGTGATTTTAACTGCTTTCCATAGTTAAGAAGATTTGAATTTTAAATACAAATTTAAATATATACTAAAACACTACAGTCTCAGTTCATAATAGTGAAAGACATGAACTGATAAATCATAAATGAAGGACTACAATTTCTTATCTTTTCTTACCTAAATTCTATAATGTGATTATATTACTATCTAATCTGCTTTTTTAATATATATATATATATATATATATATATATATATATTTGAAAAGCAGAGTTTAGAGAGAGAGAGAGCTTCCACCCACTGCTTCACTCCCCAGATGGCCATAAAGGCCAGAGCTGGGCCAATCTGAAGCCAGAAGCCAGAAGCCAGAAGCCAGAAGCCAGAAGCCAGGAGCTTCCCTTAAGTCTCCCAAACACAGGGGCCCAAACACTTGCACCATGTTCTGCTGCTTTCCCAAGCACATTAGCGGGGAGCTGGATCAGAAGTGGAGCAGCTGGGACAAGCTTCCTGCACGTGCACCTTTGGAGGAAAATGCTTCATCCAAGTCCCAGCATTCCACCCCTGGCTCCCAAGGCTCATGTGTACCTCATACAAAAAAATGTATTCATTCTACATCAATAGTCCCCAAATCTTAACTCACTCTAGCATCACTTAAAAGTCCAAGTCCAAAGTCTTATCTGAATCTCAAGGCAAACTCCTTCTGCTGTGAGCCAATAAAATAAAAAACCAAGTTATCTACTTCCAAGATTCAGTGAAAGACATAGATAACATTCTTATTCCAAAAGTAAAAAACAGAGAAGAAGAAAAAAGTAACTGGCCCAAAACAAGATCAAAACCTGCAGGTCTGACTTTAAACAAGAAAGTGCCAACCTAGTATCCTGTGCAGAGGGTGGGCCCCCAAGGCCTTGGGAAGCTCCATTCCCATGAATTTTCTTACTCCAGCCTCCATAGATGTTCTCACAGAATGACTTTGCATACTAGTACCTGCAACTTTCCAAAGTAGGCATTGAATTTTACTGGTGACTTCTTGGAATCTCGAGAGTAGCAGTCCTAATCCCATAGCTCTACTCTGCATTCTAGTGTGGAGTCTTGGTGACAGACTTATTCCTGGTTTCTAAGCTTTCCTTCAAAATTTTCACGGAAACCACCAGGGTCACCCCAAAGCACTTGCTTTCTGCATACCTGCAGAATCAGAACCATATGGCTGTCAAGGATTGCTGCTTCCTTCCTTCAGAACCGTAGCACAAGCTACACCTTGATCATGGCTGAGCAGTGATGGATTACCTCGCCAAAATGCAGGAAGCCTAGTTCCAAGGTAACTATGGGCACCGACCACATGGAGTGTACCCCTGGGTTCCCTGAAACAATTCTGCCTTTGTAGGCATCTGGTCCTTGAAGATTTCTGAGATACCCTCAAGATGCACTCTTGGTTCCCATTTATCTGTGCTAACATCTTTAGAAAGCTGTTCCTAGGCTGTACCCTTACACACTTTCTCTTAGGTCCTTATGTAGTCAGGATACAAATTTTCTAAATCTTCCTGCTCCCTTTCCCTTGGTCCACAAATATGGGCATGAATAGTTTAAAGTAACAAAACAGCTACCTGAAGGATTTGGTGTTTAGAAATTTCTTGTGCCACATTTTTATCACTTTTAAATTCAGCCTTCCTTAAAACTATAATGCATTGACACAGTTCAGCAAATGGCCTTTTTTCTAATTACTAATCTTAGCCTCCACGTCTTCTGAGCCTTTACCAGAATCACCCATAACACTCCACTTACAGCACTGCAGGCTTTTTCTAGACTGTTCCTCCAAACTCTTTCAATTTCTGCCCGTTATACAGTTTCAAAGCCATCTCCACATTTTCAGGTATTATTTAGCAATAACCCCACTCTTGTCTATTCCAAAATGCCCAAAGCTTAATACTTATTTTAAAAATAATTTTAGTTAGCTCACAATTCTGGAGTCTCAGAAGTGTGGTGCTGGCATCTGCTCAGCTCTGGTGAGGGTACATATTCAGGGACACAGTAATGGCAGAATATGTTAGAGTGATCACATGACAAGAGAGAAATCCATAGAGATTCAGGATCTATGCTTGTTCTTTGTATAATTCATTCTTGCAGGAAGGAACCAAGGTCCCAGGAGAACTACAATTACACTTTCAAATTGTTATTATCTTCCATTAGGATTCACCTCTTAAAGGTTTCTTGATCTTCCTACACTACCACCCTGAGGAACAAGAGTTCAGTGTCTGAACCTTTGGGAGACAGAAGAAATCCAAATTATAGCACTTACTAATAATAAAAGTAAAAAAAATGAATTATTGGTCATTATCAGAAAAGAAGGACAGTTCTTCATAGAATAGCCTCTGAAATTCATTTTTCATAGGGTTTTAACCACAGGAAAAAAGGGAGTGAGGCAGTAGACATTGCCCTCAAAAATGTTGCTTTAGCAAATGCACTAAGGGGATATGTAGAGATTTTATTGAAATAAGGCAGGAGACATAATTGGAAAGTAATGATTTTATTTTGATTGGAGAAAAGCTAAAATGATAACAAGAAAACACAGCACATTGTAATCAATTCTGTTCAGAGTGGCAATAATAAAAATATAGGGGATCGCTGGTGGTATTCCTGATAATCTTAGTTTAGAACCCAAGTAAATTATAAGAATTCTAGATTAACTGGACGTCCGTTACATGAGTTTTACTTCTCTTCAGCATCTGTCTCCTTGGTTTCCATGACTTCATTATTTGGCCTATTCTGTGATTGTGGAATTTTAGTATTGATTTTATAAAGCCCTTGTTAGCCCTCTGTTAGGGTCCTTCTATAAATCTCAACCGACTAATGAGCTTCGTAATTACTGATCATCCTTGTACTCAGCATGAGTCTACCTGCTGGTGGTTCACTGGTGAAAGCTCTTCTTTCTCCATTTTTTACTCAGGACAGACACATACTAGAAAGAGGGAAATGCAAATAACAACCACAATGAGATTTCACCTCACTCCAGTTAGAATGACTATTATCCAAAAATAAAAAAAAAAAAACACAATAAATGTTGGCCAGGATATAGGGGGAAAAGTTACCCTAACCTGTTGTTGCTAGCAATCTAAACTAGTACAACTATTGTGGATAGACAATAGTATGGAGATTCCTCAGAAATATGAATATAGATCTACCATATGACCCGGCCATATAACTCCTTGGAATTTACCCAAAAGATATAAAATCATCATATGAAAGAGTTTTCTGTGTCCCAGATTTACTGTAGCTCAATTCACAATAGCTAAGATATAGAGTCAACCCAGATGTCCATCAACTGATGACTGGATAAAGAAAATGTGGTATACACACACTACAAAATACTACTCAGCCATAAAAAAAAAAAGAATGAAATACTGTCTTCTGCAACAAAATGGATGCAACTGGAAACCATTATGCTTAGCAAAATAAGCCAGTCCCAAAAAGACAAATATCATATATTTCCTCTGATTTGTGGTAATTAACATACAATATGCAAAAAATGTAATGTATATGAACAAAATTGGCATTTTGTGATTTGATTATTGTTTATAGCCCTTGTTTCTAGAGAAACAGTGGTTTTCCTACTTACCACTTGTTGAGTTCTTCATTTGGTAGAGGGTTAAACATGTGATTATACTTAGTGAAATAAAAAAGTCCCAAAAAGAAACACCATATGATTTTCCTGATCTGTGGTAACTAACATTATACCAAAAAAGTAATGTGTAGGAGTGAAATTGACATTTTAGAAGCAATGATTGTTTATAGCCCTTGTCTCTACTGTTGAGGAACAGTGATTTTTCTTCTTACTATTTGTTGAGCTCTTTACTTAGTGAAGGATTAATCTTATAAGTATACATACATATATATAATTTTCTCCCAAACTCTCCACCAAAGATGTAGATCTCCTATCAATTAGTTCAACTCATCAAGCAATCCACAGATTTAATTACTTTTCCTGGGGGAAGCTTTTCAACAACCTTCTTCATCCTGCTTCACTCTGAGCTGATGGTTCACCAATTGTTACATAGCCCTACTTTGTCTACCTTCAACATGATATAGCCATTCCCATTCTTGTTTTCTATGTTGGGTTTCTCATATTCCTCTTTTAAAATTTTTTTAGCATAAATAGAACAGATTTCATGTATTTCATAGATATAATTATATGAAGATAACCATATTTCTCTCCTTTCCTCTCTCAAACTTCTCTTTAGGTTGTTTTCTCATTTTGGAGAATCTATCTCCAGTAGAATCCTGAAAGGTTACATGGGAGATTAAATGTGAGACCTTGTATATCTGAGCACACTTCATTCTAACCCAACATTTGATTAGTTCCTTGCCTGGATATAGAATTCAGTATTTACTTTAAAATATCTCTGGGGTGGGCATTTGGCATTGCAGTTAATGCCACTTGAGATTCTTGCATAATAATACCTGAGTTTGTGTCCTGACTCTGCTCTTGATTCCAACTTCCTGCTAATGTGCACCTTGTGGGTCAGCAAGTAAAAGCTCAAGTAGTTGGACCCTTGCCAGCTACCTGGGAGATTTGGATTGAGTTCTGGTCTCCTAGCTTTTTTCTCTTCCTCTCTCTCTCTCTTTCTCTCTCTCTCTCCCCACACACCTCCCTCCCTCTTTCCATTTCTCTCATTCTAGCTCTCACTCTCCTTCTCCTTAACTTTCAATTAAATACAAATTTAATAAATAATCTATCAAAAGTTTCAAGATATTTGACATGTTATTATATTTTAACTTACAATGTTTCTATAGAGAAATTTCTACTTCACCTTCTAAAGTTACTATTTAAAACTTGTACTATCATATTTTTAAGAATTTCTTTGAGTCACCTGAATATTTCCTTTCCATGGCCTTCTACTTTTTCCCCTTTCTATAAGGATAGTAATTAAGCATTTTAAACGTTTTCTTCCTATTCCCTACATATATTTGTTTTCTACAAATGTATTTTACATTTTGCATTGTTTTTGTTCCCTGTTTTTCTTGTTATAGATTTTCCTCAAATATCTGATGATTTCAGCTGTATATTCATATTCAAGCATAAAGTGCAAAGAACACTAATCAGACACTTTGTGCAGGAATCATACTTTGATGGATCAATACAGGTTTGGCTTCATATATGTCAAAATGTTTGGGCTATTTCTTCAGGGAACTCCTAGGTATCAACATCTGTAGGTCTCCTCTCTTGTACTGCTGAGTTTATAGCTAGCAGAATTGTTTAATACTCTGCTTTCTGTCTGCCAGAAATGCAGATTCTTAGAAAGGAAGAGGAACTTGGGATCTGAATTCTTTTTTTTTTAACTTTCGTTTAATGAATATAAATTTCCAAAGTATAGCTTATGGGTTACAATGGCTTCCCCCCTCCCATAACTTCCCTCCCGCCCGCAACCCTCCCCTTTCCCGCTCCCTTTCCCCTTCCATTCATGTAAAGATTCATTTTCAATTCTCTTTATATACAGAAGATCAGTTTAGTATATATTAGGTAAAGATTTCAACATTTTGCCCATATAGCAACATAAAGTGAAAAAACTACCATTGGATTACTAATTATAGCATTAAATAGCAATGTACAGCACATTAAAGACAGAGATCCTACATATTTTTTTTTCAAATTAATTAATTTTCTATGCCATTTCCATTTTAACACCAGGTTGTTTTTTTTTTTTTTCATTTCCAATTCTCTTTATATACAGAAGATCAATTCAGTATATAATTAGTAAAGACCTCATCAGTTTGTGCCCACACAGAAACGCAAAGTATAAAAATACTGTTTCAGTACTAGTTATAGCATCACTTCGCTTTAGACGACACATCTTAATTCTATAATCAATGTCCTTGCATTTGGTTGTACTGGGATTCTTCAAGTCCTACATCTCTCTAGTTCACTTAAGAGAGCAAACCTGCAAGCCTCAGACATGTGGAGTAGGAAGTGGATCTGGTGATCTATATACATAGCCAATTATTTCCCCATACTTAGAGGTCTGACTGCAATTGCTGAGCATCTCTGTGGTTCTAGGCTCACACATTTGCTTTCATGCTACCTCATCACTTCCCAGCTTAAGTTGTCAGTTTTCTGTGGTTTGCCAAGTTATATGACTTCCAGTCTGGAAAATTTTGCATCTTCTTTCTTTATGGGCTTATGTCCCATTTAGTCATTTTTCATTGCCACTTTAGTGAGGTGTGAGGAGGAAACGGAGATAAGTAGTTAATTACAATTCAGAAAGTTTTACACCAGTCTCCAAGATTTTTTAAAGTTATTTTCTACAGAACTCAAGTATTTTTTAGAAAACAGTTTTTATAATGATGCCTAGAAATCAAGGTATCCAAATTTGGTGAAAGTTTGTTCATGTATCACTGAGAGAAGTAGTTTGCTTGCATTTGAATTTAATTTTATGTAGCTGATGAGAATTACTTTATCATAATTAATAAAGTATTTAATCTATCTCTATTAAACATTTAAAAACGGGGGTCACCTAGTTTTCAAAAACATAATTACTAAACCTGCCAAAACAATTAGAAGATGCTCATTATTTTGTACTTGAGAATATTGTGTCTTATTTCAAAAAATGTGAAAAAAACCACATGGTAAATAATATTTTAATCACAGCTTGAATGTGTTATTTTGATAGTTTTTAATGTAAAACAATTAGTTAAAAGCATAAGAAATGTGTCATATATTATTCCATAACCGAAGACAGAAATTGGGCCAAAGGTATACTCTATCATTTCCTGTAATATTTTTTCCTCATACCTTAAATGAATTTGGATTCACAACACTTATAGCATATGGTAAGGATTCCATTAAGTGCACTTACCACCAACATTACCTGTCACATTCCTATATGACAAAAGAAAACATAATTTGCTATTTTACCCATTCATGGCATCTGACTACATAGTGTGTTCAAAATCACCTGAATTGCATTAATTCATCAGAAGTGATTTAAAGGTGAAAATCAATTTCTCTTCTAAAATACATTAATATAAAAATTCAGTATCAATTCTACTGTCATTTCTTGAATCACATTTCAAACAGTTTTTACCAAAAATCTGGTTTTTAGGGTCAGCATTGATTTAAAGAGAGTTCAGCAACTTCGATTTCATCTGCATTCCAGTAAGAATGGAGGGTTATATTAGATAATTTATCCAGCAGAAGAAATTCCACTGTGTATTGTAATGATCCATTAACACTAAAATGAACAAAATAGTTTAATTTTTGAAACTGGTTCCCATCACTGTTTAAAATAAAATAATAATTTGTAAATTATGTTTTAATAGAGTCCATTAGAGGAATACATTTGGTTTCATGCTATAGACACAAAATATTCACACACACACACACACACACACAACATATACTCAAAACATATATATGCCCCATGAGCATCTTAAATTTATAATAAGCCTTCTAATGCAGCAGGATAGTCTTACAAATCTATTGGACTCTGCAGAAAAAAATTGTAATTTCAAGTTGTGATTGTGATATCTCATTTACATTATTCAATCTTCATACTTAAATGCCAATGAAAACAGAACGAGGTATAGAAAGTTAATAGCCTTAGAAGGAATTGCTTTTATTAGATGGGCAGGATTAAAAGACAAAGGTTCCTTACCATCCTAACATGCTAAATATCTTTAAAGGTGACATGAGCAAGAAAAACATAAATAAGAAAATATACCACTTATATCACTACATTAGCGACTCAAATATAGGGAAATAGATGAGGAAATGTGTTGGTCAGTATTTACCATTCTGAAATTCTTTAAATTCAGAAGTCATTCCTACTAGGTCCCATAAGTTTCTCCTGCTAAATTCTTTAACAAAATATTATTTTTTCAGTAATATAACATTGAAAGGGGTGAAAAGAAATATTCATGAATCAAAATCTTTTTAAAACATCTCTACTATATCAGAGCTCATAATACATATTTTATAAAAATACTCTATAACTGAAAGAAAGCATTCAAGGATAGGTTTGTAGTAGTAACATAACAATCAAATTTATGGAGATAGTTATATAATTATTGTAAACAAAATTAATTGCACAGACAAAATGGGACATAAAATAATACTACAATAGTTAAATAATTATGTAGTAATAATAATTCAAGTCTATAAAACTAAATTATATCAGCATGCCTTATGAATTGCAGAGAGGATGTAGTAAAACATGCTACATATTTCAATTTCATAATGAAAAATTAAATGAAGTGTTCTCAAATTTTGTAATTAAATAAAATAGGGTTACAAATAGAATAAATTTTATAAAATGTAATGGATTTCATAAAATTTTATAAAACAAAGCAAAAGATATCAAATTGGCAATTTTATTAGGATAATATCAATTTTAAAGGTACAATATCAAAAATACACTCATACTCTGTGAGAAAATAAATTGATATACCTTCCTAGAAAAAAATTGGCAGAAGGCTTAAATAGGTATTAAAATAATTCTACTCAATGACTCCTTATTTTTACAACCTGGAAAATATACCATATGTTAAATATTAAAGAAATCACATAGGATAGATGTGCAGTAATACTCAATGTATCATTATTTATGAGACATAAATTTACATGAGCAAATAAAACAAAATATAAGACAAAAGCAAGGAGACTGGCATAAAAACCATAGTATATATTTATACTCTAATATAATGTTCACCTTAGAAGTACTTTTCAAAAAAAGTAAGAAACAATGTACATATGATTGAAAATGACATTTTGAGATTTGTTTACAACCCTTATCTATACTCCTGAGGAACAGTGGCTTTTCTACTTACTATTCATTGAATTCTTTATTTAGTGGAGGGTTAAGCTTGTGATTGTAAATTTAAAAGTATGTGATTATAAAAATTAAAAGAAAAATCATAAAGGAGGGAGGATGGAAGAGAGGGAGGGTGAGAGGGTGAAGGAGAAATATGTTCTTAAAAATGTGTATGAAATACATGTGTTCCCTTTATATAAATTAAAAAATTGGCAAAAAGAATACCTAATATTATGGAAATTCTTACAATATGACTTAAGTAAAAAGATTACATATGGTGTTACCCAAATTTTTGTTAATGAAAAAATATAGATCAAAATAAAGAATGAAGTGAATGCAAAAGAGATATATTGAAGAGTTATTAAATTTTATTTATTGATTAATTATTAATTAGATTTAGTTGTCTTTATTCCATTATAAGATTTTTTTGCTTTGCAAATTATACATAAGCCATTATATACTACATATAAAATGAGAAGAAACAAAAGCTAATTGACCACAAAAAAGTAACCTTTCCAGTAAAGGTATATTAATCTTCTTGGAGCAAAGTGAGAGGGGTCTGCAGCAACTTATGTCACTGCTGATATTGCCTGAAGAAGAACCTGGCAGACCGCTCTGACATTGTGTCTGGCCTGGATCACCAGAAGGAGGTAGGGTACTCACCTACCTAAGAGAAAGAAGAGTACATTGACTTATCCCATGCCCCCTCAAGGGCACCCAGCGACTAGCAGGGAGGGAGCACTATATGGTAGGCAGAGGCTGCTATAGCTCCTGCATGAACCCAACTAGGGAATTTTATCAGAGGGATAAATCTATGACCCCCACTGACTTTGAGTCTGGCTTGGATGGTTGGCTGGGGTTGGGGTACCCACTTAGGCCTGTGAGGTGCTTCATTCCCCTCACTCTATTATGGGTGCCCAGCCTCAAACTTCTAAGGCAGAGCACCACAGGAACATCTCAGCTCCTTTTGTCTAAGTAGCAGGCTTGAGGGACAGAGAGTGGATCCCCTGTTTGCTGTTGACTGTGGGACCCCATGTACTATGACTGTGGGAATTCTGTGACTACAAAATAGGGTGTGGGGTGTATCAGGGTCTCTGGGCAATCACTTTGTCTGGACTCAGAGGCTCAGAGTTCCCTGACCACCAGAAGTAGGTCATTGCAGAGGACTCCATGGTCACACTGAGGACTACATACATCATTTGTGCAGTTCATGCACCTGTGTGGATGGGATGTATAGCCACTGTGGGCTCACTTCGAGCATTGATCACCTTGGTAGACAGGTGAGGCTGTGATCACTACAGATGATATAATCATACCTTCAAGGCTGCTGACCATAGAGGAGACTTACTACCCCCGACTTGGGTGTCACCATGGGCATTTACCCCACCCTCAAGTATGGCCCTTAACTTCCTAGCCACACCCAGAACTTGCCTCTGGGTGTCCACTTAATGAGCAGACACTCCACTAACCCTCAGAGGCATAGTTCAAAGACAAAAGCCAACAGAGAAGAAAACCAAGTGTTTCCCCGAATGCCTAAAAAAATGTAGAAATACAAGAAATATGAACAAGGAAGACTATATGACACAGCAACACTTTGATATTATAATGTGAAGACAAAGAGATTGATGAAATGCCTGAAAGGGAAATAAAAGAATGATCATAAGATTACTGAAAAACCCAGAGAAGCAAATACATTAAAGAAATCCATATACTATATGAATAAAAAATTTGCTGAGAGGTTGAGATATTGAAGAAAATTCAATCTGAAATTTTAAAATGAAGAATTAAATGTGTCAAATAGAATATGCAGTGAAAAACCTTAACAACAAACTTGGTGAAGTTGAAGAAAGAATTTATGAGCTAGGAGGAAAATCCACGGAAATATCTCACTCAGACAAAAATGAAGAAATCATTAGAAAAAACAAAAAATAGTCTTCCAAAATGTGATACTATTATATAACCAAGAGTTCCTGAATGTGTGGAAAGGGATAATGGACCTAACAAATTAAAAAGAAAAATGAAACAATAAGATGTATCTTTTTTGACCACAATGGAATGAAGCTGGAAATGAACAATGTAAGAAACTCTAGAAAATATGCAAACATATGAAGACAAACAACATATGAAAATCAATAAATGTAAAAATATCACAGTTACAAATTGAGAAATAAAAACCATATCAGTATATCAATAAATGCAGACAAAGCATTTGATAAAATACAAAATCCATTAATGATTAAAAAAAGAAACCTTAAGCAAATTGGGTATAGAAGGACCATTCTTCAACACAATCAAGGCAATTTATGACAAACCCACAGCCAGCATCCTACTGAGTGGGGAAAAGTTGGAAGCATTTCCATTAGGATTCAGAAGCAGACAAGAATGCCCATTTTCACCATTGTTATTCAATATAATACTTGAAGCTTCTGCCAGAGCCAGATATCAGAAAAATATATCAAAGGGATACAAATTGGAAGGAGAAAACCAAATTATCTCTGTTTGCAGATGACATTACACAACATATATGGAAACCAAAAGACTGTACTAACAGACTACTGGAACTCATAAGAGAGTTTTGTAAAATAGCAGGATATAAAATCAACACACAAAATTTAAATACATTGGAATACACTTAACCAAGAAGATGAAAGATCTCTACAATGAAAATTATAAAATATTAAAAAAAATAGAAGACAAAAGATGGAAAAATCTTCCATGTTCAGGTATTGAAAGAATTAATATTGTCAAAATGTCCATACTACCCAAAATAATTTACAGATTCGATGAGATCCCAATCAAAGTACAAATGACATTCTTCACAGATCTAGAAAAAACAATGCTAAAGTTCATTTGGAAAAAGAAGAGACCCTATTGAATAGCTAGAGTAATCCAAACAACAAATTCAAAGTGGAGACATCACAACACCAAATTTAAAGACATAATACAGGCAGTTATAAATGAAACAGCCTGGTACAAGCACAAAAATATACATGTAGACCAATGGAACAGAATAGAATCTCCAGAAATCAATATATGCATCTACAACGAACTTATCTTTGACAAAAAAGCTAAAATCAATCCCTGAGAAATGACCATTTCAACAAGTGGTGCTGGAAAGTATGAGACAAGTCCCCAATCTTACACCTTATACAAAAATCAACTCAAAATGGATCAAGGATCTACATCTATGACCTGAAACCATCAAAATACTAGAGAAAAACATTGTTAAAAATCTGTAAGACAGTGGCATAGGTAAAGACTTCTTGGGAAAGTCCCCAGAAACACAGGCAATAAAAGCAAAAATAGACAAATTGGATTGCATTATCCTGAGAAGCTTCTGTACTTCAAAGGAAACATCCAACAAAGTGAAGGGGCAATGGACAGAAACAGAGAAAATACTTGCAATCTATGCAATTGACAAAGGATTAATACCCAGGATTATAAAGAGCTCAAGAAACTCAACAACAGTAAAACAAACAATCCACTCAAGAAATGGCAAAGGACATGAGCAGGCATTTTTCAAAGGATTAAATACAAATGGACAACAGACACATGAAAAGATGCTCAGGGTTACTAGCCATCAGGGTAATGCAAATAAAAACCACAATGAGATTTCACCTAACCTTTATTAGAATGGCTGTCATCCAAAAATCAAAAAACAGTGCTGGCAAGGATGTGGGGAAAACAGCATCCTAATACACTGTTGGTGGGAGTATAAACTAGTACAACCATTGTGGAAAATAGTAGGGTGATTTCTCTCGAATCTGAAAATAGATCTATCATATGATCCAGCCATCTCACTCCTGGGAATTTACCCAAAATTTACTCCTGGGAAATGAAGTTTGCATAGAGTTACCTGTACCACTATGTTTAATGCAGCTGAAGTCACAAAAGCTAAGACATGGAGTCAACCTAGGCGTCTATTGACTGATGACTAGATAAAGAAAATGTGGTATATATACACTATGGAATACTACTAAGTCATAAAAAGAATGAAATCCTGTGTTTTGCAACAAAATAGATGCAACTGGAAGCCATTATGTTTACTTAAATAAGCCAGCCACAAAAAGACTAATATCATGTTTTCTCTGATATGCGGCAATTAATATAGAGTACAAATAAAATGCACAAGGATGAAATGGATATATTGTGATATGGCGTTTGCTTTTAACCCTTGTTTATATTCCTGTGGAAGTATGGTCTTCATATTTTTTACTTGTTGAATATTATGGTTAGTGGTTAATTAAGCCTGTGATTATAGGATGAATTGAAGTTATATCTTTGCCAAAATTAAAGAAAAAATAGAGGAAGGAAAGAAGGGGATTGAGACAGGGAAATTCAGAGGGAGTGGTGTATGTTTATCTTCTTAGAACTGTGTCTATTGCAGGGGGGGGGAGATTACAAGAAGGCAAAATAGCAACGGGGCTATTAGTAGTCTGATCTAGGATAAGCAAAATTAACAGAAGAAAGTGGAGAAAGTACACTCTCAGGGTAAAGCTGCAGGGGAAACTGCAGTGGGGTGTCCTCTGAATGCAGTAGAATGGCCTGGACCTGAGTGGAATGTGCAGACATACAGCAACAAGCAAGGAAACAACAAAGGACGCATCCCACCAGAAGCTTGGATCCAGAAAAAAAATGCCTGTCCTGGCATACAAGGTTAGGTCAGAATGCAAAGACTTGATCCACTGTTGATACAGCTGGAGGGAGAGCCTAATGGACTGCACCATTTTTGAGTCTGGCTCGGGTCCCTCGACGCAGTGGGGTGACTGCTCACTCAAAGAGGGGAAAAAAGCAGCATATCTCTCTCTCCCTTCTCCTTCCTATAATAGCAACCTGTGGCCAACTGTTGGAGGGCTGGCACCATTTTTAGACATAAGCAGGTAACAGCTGCTCCAGCTCTTGTGTGTGTACTCAGAAACTATTGGGGACATCCTGCACACAGTCAGCAGGGCCAAGCACTGCAGTTCAAGAGTAACTAACTGGTGGGCAAGGTCTCTTACCTCGCCAGCTACACCCCCACAGCAGTGGGTAAGAAGGAGGAGCTATCCCTACAGAAGGGAAGTACCTCCTGAGGGGACTCTTGTACATGCCCAGCACAATTGTATAGAGAGCAGGGCTTTGGTCGGTGGGTATTGTGTGCACCTGTGATCCAGGGATTTTATCAGAGAGAAAAACCCATGTTCCCTGCTGACTTTGAGTCTGGCTGAGAGGATCAGCCTCAATCCAGCACTCCTAGACCATGAGAGCCCTGGGAGCTGAGACTGAGAAAACACTGTGACTGCAAGAGAAGATACAGGGTATAGCTGGGTTTCTGGGCAATCACTGAGTGCTACTGCACACTCTCAGAGTTCTTTGGTTGCATAGAGCAGCTCATAGCAGAGGGAACCATACTCATAGGGCAGTTCATATGGCAGTTTGGATGAGGGTTGAACACATTGAGGTCTAACCCCTGGGCATTCCTCAGCTTGAAGAAGAAGTGACAGGGTAGTTGCACCAACAGAGGTGATCATTCCTCTCCATCCTGTTAGCCAAAGGAGAGCTGCCACACCCAACTTGGGTGTTACCCAGGATACTTGCTCCACACAAGAACACTGATCAGAGCTCCCTGGCCACACCCACCACATACCTCTTGGTATTCACATAAAGTGCAGACATTCCACTAAGCCACAGAGGCATAGCTGGAAGATAAAAGCCATCAAAGGAAAAAAAATACAACAAGTAATTCTACAAATGCCTAAACATAAATGCATAAATTCAAGAAACATGAATAAGACACCACGACCCCCTTCCCAAAGGAACACATCTCAATTTTAGAATGTGAAAATGAAGAGACTGATGAAATGACAGAAATGGAATTGAAAAAACATAAACACAGGATTACTCAAAAGCAATCAGAAGCAAATCCATGAACTAAAGAAAACCATACATGACATGAATGAAAATATTTCCCATGAAATTGATATTTTAAAGAGAAATCAAAATGAAACATTTGATAGGAAGAATTCAATAGATCAAATAAAAAATGCAGTGTAAAGCCTTAACAACTGACTGAGTGAGGTAGAAGAAAGAATATCCAATCTAGAACATAAATCTCTGGAAATCTTTCAGTCAGTCCAAAAAAATATAAAATTAGAAAATTTAAAAACAGTGTTATACATTTATGGGATAATATCAAATGACCCAACATAAAGGTCGTAGGAGTTACTGAAGGTGTGGAAATGGAGAATGGACTAGAAGGACCATTTAGTGAAATAATTACAGAAAACATACATAATTTGGAAAAAGAAAGAAACATGCAAGTAGAGGAAGCACATAGAACTCCTAACAGAAATGACCAGAAAAGGTCTTCGCCACAACACATTGTGGTCAAACTTTCCACAGAAAAGCATAAAGAAAAAATTCTAACATGTGCATGAGAGAAATGCCAGATTACTTTCAGAGGATCTCCAATTAGATTCACAGCTGACTTATCATCAGAAACCCTACAGAGGCTAGAAGACACTGGCAAGATATAGTCTAAGTCTTAAGAGAAAAAAACTGTCAACCCAGAATACTGTACCCTGCCAAGCTCTCAGTAATGAGTGAAGATTAAATTAAGACCTTCAATAACAAACAGAAATTGAAAGTAGTTATTAACAATAATTACCTTGAATAAAAATGGACACAACTCCCCAGTTAAAAGATACAGACTGGTTGAATGGATTAAAACACAAGAGCCACCTATTTGCTGCCTACAAGAAACACATCTCAACAACAAACATACATGTAGACTTAAAGTGAAAGGATGGAAAAAGATATTCCAAGCAAACAGAAAGCAAAAAGGGGCAGGTATTGCCAGCCTAATATCAGACAAAATAGACTTTAAAATAAAAATTGATAAAAGAGATGAAGAAAGGCATCATGTAATGATTAAGGGATTAATTCAACAGGAAGATATGACTATAATAAATACATTTGCACACAATTACGAAGTTCCTGGCTATTTAAAAGAACTGCTAACGGATCTAAAGGGAGACATAGACTCCAATACAATACTACTGGAGGATTTCAACACCCTCTGTTATCAATGGAGCATTTAACCAGACCGAAAATTAACAAAGAAAAAAACAGAGCTAATTGACACTACGGACCAAATAGAGCTAACTGATATGTACAGAACTTTTCACTCCACAGTTTTAAAATACACATTTTTCTCAGCAGCGCCTGAAACTTTCTCTAGGATAGACCATACACTTGATGATAAAGAAAGTCTCAGAAAATTCAAAAAAATCAAAATCATACCGAACATCTCTGATCACAAAGGATTGAAACTGGAAATCAACAACTCAAGAATTGCTAGAACATACACAAACACATGAAGACTGAACAACATGCTCCTGAATGAATAGTGGGTCATAGAAATAAAAAAGGGAAAAAAATTATGGAAATGAATGAAGACAACCATACAAAATATCAAAACTTATGGGGTACAGTAAAAGCAGTGTTAAAAGAGAAGTTTATAGCAATTGGATCCTATATTAACAAACTGCAAAGTCACCAAATAAGTGAATTGTCAATGCATCTCAAGGACTTAGAAAACCAATAACAAACCAAATCCAAGATTACTAGGAGGAAATAAATAATTAAAGAAGAAAGAAATTAAATTGAAAATAAAAGCACAAATTATCAATGAAATGAAGAATTGGTTTTTGAAAAAAATAAACAAAGTTGACAAATCATTGCCCCAACTAACCAAAAAAAAGTGGGAGAAGACCCAAATCATAAAATCACAAATGAAAAAGGAAATGCAACAACAGATACCATAGAAATAAAAAGAATCATCAGAGATTACTACAAAAAGCTGTGTGGCAGCAAATTGGAAAGCCTAGAAGAAAAGGATAGATTCCTGGACACATACAATCTACCAAAATTGAGGCATGAAGTCAAAGAACACCTAAATATTCCAATAACAAAGACAGAGATTGAATCAGTAATAAAGACCCTCCTAACAAAGAAAAGTCCAGGTCTCAGCAGCTTCACTGCTGAATTCTACCAGACATTTAGAAAATAACTAATTCAAATTCTTCTCAAGCTATTCAAAACAAACGAAATGGAGGGTATCCTCCCAAACTCCTTCCATGAAGCCAGCATTACCTTAATTTCAGAACCAGAACAAGAAACAGTAGAGGCCAGCGCCACGGCTCACTAGGCTAATCCTCCATCTGTGGCACCAGCACCCTGGATTCTAGTCCTGGTTGGGGCGCCGGATTCTGTCCCAATTGCTCCTCTTCCATTCCAGCCCTCTGATGTGGCCTGGGAAGGCAGTGGAGGATGGCCCAAGTGTTTGGGCCTTGCACCTGTATGGGAGACCAGGAGGAAGCACCTGGCTCCTGGCTTTGGATCGGCACAGCGCGACAGTTGTAGCGGCCATTTGGGAGGTGAAGCAATGGACGGAAGACCTTTCTCTCTGTCTCTCTCTCTCACTGTCTCACTCTGCCTGTCCAAAAAAAAAAGGGGGGGGGGAGAGAGAGAAAGAAACAGTAGAAAAAGAGAATTATAGACCAATTTCCCTGATGAACATAGATGCAAAAATCCTCAAAAAATACTAGCCAATCAGAACCAACAACACATCAGAAAGATCATTTAACTGGACAAAGTGGGGTTTATTTCTTGTATGCAAGGATGTTTCAATATCCAAAAATCAATCAATGTCATACAATGTATTAACAAACTAAAGAACAAAAATCATGATTATGTCCATAGATGCAGACAAAGCATTTGATAAAATTCAATATCCTTTTATGATGGTAACCTTAAGCAAATTGGATATAGAAGGAGCATTCCTCAACATAATCAAGGCAATTTAGGACAAATCCACAGCCAGCATCCTACTGAACAGGGAAAAATTAGAGGCATTCTCATTAAGATCTAGAACCAGAAAAGGATGCCCAGTGTAACCATTGCTATTTAATATAGTCCTGGAAGTTTAGCCAGAGCCATTAGGCAAGAAAAAGAAATCAAGGGGATACAAATTGGGAAGGAGGAATTGAAATTATTCCTATTTGTTGATGGCATGATTCTATTTATAGGTGACCCAAAAGAATCCATGAAGAGACTATTGGAACTCATAAAAGAGTTTGGTAAACTAGTAGGATTAAAAAATCATCACAGAAAAATCAATAGCCTGTATATACACAAACAATCTCATAGCTGAGAAAGAATTTCTAAGATCATTCCCATCATAAGAGCTACAAAAAAAATACCTTGGAATAAATTTAACCAAGGAGGTCAATGTTCTCTATGATAAAAATTAAAAATATTAAAGAAAGAAGTAGAAGAAGACATAAAAAGTAGAAAAACCTTCCATGTCCATGGATTACAAGATTCAATATCATCAAAATGCCCATACTACTGAAAGCAATTTATAGATTCAATGCGATCCCAATCAAAATATCAACAACATTCTTCTCAAAGCTAGAAAAAAGTATGCTAAATTTTATATGGAACCAAAAGAGACCCAAATAGCTAAAGCAATCTTAAACAACAAAAAGAAAGCTGAATGCATCAGAATACCAGATCTCAGGACATACCACATGGCAATTATACAGCCTGGTACTACCACAAAAACAGACTTGCAGACCAATGGAACAGGATAGAAATTCCAGAATTCAATCCACATATCTACAACCAACTTATCTTTGACAAAGGAACAAAAATCAATCCCTGGAGACAATCAATCCCTCATCAACAAATGGTGCTAGGAAAAGTGGATCTCCACATGCAAAAGTATGAAAACAGACCCTTACCTTACACCTTACACAAAAATCCAATCAAAGTCAATCAGAGATATAAATCTACAGTGGGCTATCACCAAATTACTAGAGACCATGGCATAAATGCTACAAGACATTGGTATAGGGAAAGACTTCCTGGAAAAAACTACAGAAGCACAGGCAATAAAAGCCAAAATTAACCAATGGGATTACATCAAACTGAGAAACTTCTGCCCTGCAAAAGAACCACACAGCAAAGTGAAGAGGCAACTAAAATAATGGGACAAACTATTTGCAAACTATGCAACTAATGAAGGATTAATTTCCAGAATCTATAAAGAGCTCAAGAAACTCGAGGCCAGTGCTGTGGCATAGCAGGTAAAGCCGTCTTCTGCAGTCCCGGCATCCCATATGGGCACTGGTTCAAGACCTGGTTGCTCCACTTCTGATCCAGCCCTCTGCTATGGCCTCAGAAAGCAGTAAAAGACAGCCCAAGTCCTTGGGCCTTTGCACCCATGTAGGAGACATGGAAGAAGCTCCTGGTTTCTGGCTTCAGATAGGCTCACCTCCAGCCATTGCAGCCATTTAGAGAGAGAACCAGCAGATCAAAGATTTCTCTCTTTCTCTCTTTCTCTCTCTCTCTTCCTCTCTCTCTCTCTCTCTCTATTTCTCTGTCTCTCTCTGCTTCTGCCACTGCCATTGCCACTGCCACTGTCTCTCTCTAACTCTGCCTTTCAAATAAATAAATAAATCTTTTAAAAAAGAGCATAAGCTGTACACTGGAAATTTATATTCATTAAATAAAAGTTAAAAAATAAAAATAAAAAAAAAAGCTCAGGTAACTCAACAATTACAAAGCAATCCATTTAAGAAATGGGCAAATGACCTGAACAGACATTTTTCAAGTGAGGAATTTAAATGGCCAACAGACACTTGAATAAATGCTCAGGATCACTAGCCATCAGGAAAATGCAAATCAAAACTACAATGAGTTTTTACCTAACACCAGTTAGAACAGCTCTCACAGAAATCATCAAACAACAAATGCTGATAATGATGTGATGAAAAGGGTACCCTAATCCACTGTTGGTGGGAATGTAAACTGGTACAGCCACTGTGGAAGACAGTATGGCGATAACTCAGAAATCTGAATATAGACCTCATATGACCCAGTCATCCTACTCCTGGGGATTTATCCAAATGAAATGAATTCAGCATATGAAAGAGTGATCTGTAGCTCCATTTTCATTCATCTCAATTTACAAATGCTAAGATTATGGAATCAACCCAGATGCCCATCAGCTGAAGACTAGTTAAAGAAATTTTGGCATATATACACTATGGAATACTGCACAGTGATTGAAAAAATGAAATCTTGTCATTTGCAACAAAATGCATGCAAATGAAAACCATTATACATAATGAAATAAGCCAGTCACAAAAACACAAATACTATATGGTCTCTCTGATCTGTGGCAACTAATAGAGTACCTAAAATTTAATCTATAGGAGTGAAACTGACATTTTGAGATGCAATGATTTTGAACAGCCCTTGTCTTGACTATTGAGGAATAATATCTTTCCTGCTTGTTCTTTTTTCCTTTTTCTTCATACTCTTCTGTGAACTCTGTACATAGTGTAGGGTTAAACTTAGAAGTATAAAATTAAATGAAAATAGATATTTGTAAATAATAAGAATGGGAAAGAGAGAGAGGAAGGAAGAAGATGAGTGAGAATATGCTGGAAGGGGGGGAAGAATCACCATGTTCCCAAATTTGTACATATTAAATGCATGGAGTTTGTATTCCTTAAACAAAATAAAAAAGGAAAAAAACACAATTCAAAATTTAAAAAAGAACTGTACCTATGAAATACATGAAATATTTTTTCTTTATATTAATAATGAGGTTTAAAAAGATTACTAAAAATAGTCTGATTCCTTTAATATAATCTAAGGAAAACTTCAAATCCATAAATTATTCCTTCCACATATTATCATACTACAACTGAGAATATTTATTGTTTTATTGTTATTCTTTGCTGATCTATATTTCATTTTTCACATTTAAAAGAGTATTTCTGGTGTTAGGCCCTCTCATTATTAAAGCACTGCTGCCTGGTATTATGATGGGGCAGAGATCAGTATACCAGAGTAATTCATTCATTTTCATGGATTGCAATGGAAGTTTTTCTTGAAATAAATCAGATTATATAAATCATAATTGTATAGTTGTATACACTGCAATAGAATTGAACATATCAACGAGTTATTTTGCTTAAAAACTTTTTTTTTTTGGGACAGGCAGAGTGGATAGTGAGAGAGAGAGACAGAGAGAAAGGTCTTCCTTTTTGCTGTTGGTTCACCCTCCAATGGTCGCTGTGGCCGGTGCATCTTGCTGATCCGAAGCCAGGAGCCAGGTGCTTCTCCTGGTCTCCCATGCGGGTGCAGGACCCAAGGACTTGGGCCATCCTCCACTGCCTTCCCGGGCCATAGCAGAGAGCTGGCCTGGAAGAGGGGCAACCGGGATAGAATCCGGCGCCCCAACCGGGACTAGAACCTGGTGTGCCGGCACCACAAGGTGGAGGATCAGCCTGTTAAGCCATGGCGCTGGCAAAAACTTTTAATTTAGTTTGATATATGTTAATGTACTGAGTCTTGAGTTCAAATGCACATATTAATATGAATCAGGATTAGCAACATGAAAGAATAAGGTGAATGAAAGATTAGTCACCAAGTTTGAGTGGATTATGCTGTTATAATTATTGAAATGTTATATTGTACCCCACAAGCTGTACAAATGCTACATGTTAATCACAAATTTTAAGTAATATTTGAAAGCCACTATACCAAATATCTTTTCTGAAAAGCAGAAAAGCAGTTTGGCCAACCAAACTAAGCATTCTTACTGCTTCTATAAAAATAAAAAAAAAAAGATATTGCTTTAAAAAGATTTGTTTGAGTTCAAAAAATTCCATTTCATTTGGAGGCAGTTCCATCCTGTAGCTCACATTTCCATAGGAAAACAAATATGACTTAGGACTCCAGCAGTGGACCTTCAAAGAAAGTGTACTGTACACCAAATTTCATTGATCCCATATTTCAAACTCCTGTACCAGCCAAGGCCTCCATTTGCAAGCCAACTAGAGTTACAGTCTTTGATCCAGCAAAATAGGAAATTTGCAAATGCATTCTGAATTTGCAAACATATACGCAGCAAACTCAGACTTCAGCATAGCAAAAGTATACTAGAAATGAAAACATTTCCAACAGCAACTTTCACTGGTATAGGCTACAAATTTCAAACATCAACACAGCGAACTTACAGACTTCAGATCGCAAATCACAACAGCAATTTTCCAGAAGAAAGGCAATCCTCCTTTCTTTTGTGTAGTATGTTAAATAGCCTTTGTTTTCAGAAGGATTGGGAACTGAATTATGTTAATAGAAATGTAGGAGAGACATTTTTTCGAGGTTTGGAATAGAAAAGGAAAATATTTGCAACCCTTCATTATGTCCAGTAGTGTGGATGGGTTTATAATGAACATATGCCTATGTTCCCTTAGCTGTTCTTATTCCCTTCCTTGCCCTTTAAAGTTATTCACAGGGTTTTAAAAATATTTCTCTATTTCAGTGATACTATCTGTAGTTATGAGAGGGACAATGAAAATTAAAAGTAAAAACAATATAACTGCTGTGTTCCGTGGCTATGGCAGTTAAGAATCTGACAGGAAGAAGATCTAGCCGTGCAGTCAGATTCTGAATCTTTGAATATGTTCCCTAAATTTGTTAAGTTTCACTACACTTATTTTTTTTTCAACAGGCAGAGTGGACAGTGAGAGAGAGAGACAGAGAGAAAGGTCTTCCTTTTGCCATTGGTTCACCCTCCAATGGCCGCCACAGATGGAGCGCTGTGGCTGGCGCACCACACTAATCCGAAGGCAGGAGCCAGGTGCTTATCCTGGTATCCCATGGGGTGCAGGGCCCAAGGACCTGGACCATCCTCCACTGCACTCTCGGGCCACAGCAGAGAGCTGGACTGGAAGAGGAGCAACCGGGACAGAATCCAGCGCCCCGACCTGGACCAGAACCCGGTGTGCCGGCGCCACAAGGCGGAGGATTAGCCTGTTGAGCCACAGCGCCGGCCCACTACACTTATTTTTAAAGTGGGGATGATGCCAACAGTATAGCTATCATGCATGGTTGGTATAAATATTAAATGATAGTATATTAAGACTCATCAATAAATATTATTTACCATTAGTGCTTTTTATGATTAATTTAAGTTGTCTAACAAGACAATGAAAGAACCTATATCATGATCACAGTCTCATGGCTCAACCAAAACTCTCATTATGCCAACCTTCTGAAAAAAGACTTCATTGAACCTATAATGTTTCAATATATCATTTCTAACTTTCAACATTGCATAGACTGTTTCCAAGTAGTTTTGTAATTCAAACTCTCTCTTTACTTGGCTCATTCATTTCTTTTTCTGTTATGCTGCATCTATAGTATCATCCACATGCTGCTACCATTCCTTTATCCTTTTGCAATTGTTATTGACTCAGTAAGATTCTTCCTTGCTTGCTTGGATTTCCTGTAAGATAATAAGGATGCAACTATAAACTCACCATATATCTCTGATAATGAAACAAAAGTGTTGGCAGAGATACAAAGCATTCTGTGAAGATAGAAATGCATATATGGAGTCTGTTCCTGTTATTTATTGTCATGTAACTACTCCAAAATTTAATGGCTTCACTTACGTTTCTAGTGCCCTTGAAGAAATGGTTATAAAACTGAGTTTACAAGTACTTTCAATCATAGTGCCTATAGATGGCCTCTATGTCTGGCCTAACACATGCAACATAGGGTCTTGGAGTATTCACTTCACTTACATCTTACAGCCCTCAATGCAAGTATTCCAACAAACAAAGCAAAATCCTTGAGGCAGGCGTCGAGGAACAGCAGGTTAAACCAACACTTGGAATGTCAGCATCCCATTTCAGGGTGCCTAGTTTGAGTTCCAGTACTCAGCTTCTGATCCAGCTTCCTGTTTATTAACATGACAGGCAGCAAATGATAGTCCAAGCACTTGGGTTCCTGCTACCTGTGTGGGTGACCCAGGTGTCGTTCCTGACTCTGGCTTTGTCCTGGCCTAACACTAGCCATTGTGGGTATTTGAGGAGTGAACTGGCAGATGTAAATTCAGTCTCTCTCTCTCTCTCTCTCTCTCTCTCTCTCTCTCTCTCTCAAATAGTTATTAAAAATAAGAAGTTTCTTTTTTTAAATTTTTAAAAATAAAAATTTAATAAACCCAAAAATATATTTACTTTTTAAATTATTTAGAAGGCAGAGTTACAGAGAGAGAGAGAGTTGGAGAGAGAGAGAGAGAAAGAGAGAGAGAGAGTCTTCCATCTGCTGGTTCACTCCCCAAATGGCTGCAATGGCTAGGGATGGGCCAGGCTGAAGCCAAGAGCCAGGAGCTTTTTTTGGAATCTCCCATGTGGGTGCAGGGGCCCAAGAATTTTGGCCATCTCCTGCTGCCTTTCCAGGCACATTAGCAGGAAGCTGAATCAGAAGTTGAGAAACTAGGACTTTAAGCAGCACTCCAGTATAGGATACTGCTGAGACGAATGGTGGCTTAACAGTCTATACTACAATGCCAGCCCCTATGATTCCCATTTTATATAAGAAATCTGGATTCAAAGATGCAATAACTTTCTCAAAGTAACTCAAAGCAAGCATAGCTGTGATTCAATCTTAAATCTATGACTTCAAAGGACATTTAACACTATTTGACTGTACTATGCCTACTTCTTTTATGATTGTGATGATTCTGGATATGATCATTATAACAAATTAACTGTAAAGCACTATATGAATACAAGATGTAATTATTGTGATGGATTCCAACAGCTGAAAGGGCTATACGTGCCCATAATAAGATTGATCATGTCTTTGATGTACCCAATAAACTAGATAAAGCTTAAACTCTAAGCCCCAAATATTCATACAAAGCATAACTAAAAATGAATTAAATCATATTGATCAGCCAAAATATAATAGAACATAATTATAACACTTACCCGGTTAAAGCTGCTTTTATCTTCCTATGTCTTATCACATTCAACACACATAAAAGTCCCTTTGTCTCAAATCTATCATCATTTATCCCTAAGGGGCGTGGGGGTGGATAATGACCTATCTCCTTCCCTGACTCAATCTTCAAAGATGAGATGGGTTATTATAAAGAAGTCTGAAGAACAGAAAAGTAGTCTACTCCTTTTCCCTCCTTTTTTTAAAGATTTATTTTATTTATTTGAGAGAGTTACAGAGAGAGGTAGAGCCAAAAAGAGAGAGAGGTCTTCCATTTCGCTAGTTCACTCCCCAGATGACCGCCAGAGCTGAACTGATCTGAAGCCAGAAACCAGGAGCCAGGAGCTTCTTCTGGGTCTCCCACATGGGTACAGGGGCCCAAGGAGTTGGGCCATCTTCTACTGGTTTTCCAGGCCATAGCAGAGAGCTGGAACAGAAGAGGAGCAGCCAGGACTCGAACCAGTGCCCATATGGGATACCAGCACTGCAGGCTGGAGCTTTAACCAGCTGCACCACTGTGCCGACCCCCCGTTTTCCTCCTTTGAGTAGGTTCAATTTGACCCCACAAGTATTAAATGTATAAGTATTTGCAGGGAAATAGTGATAGTCCTTTTGGTGGCATCCTGGCAATAGAAAATAGGTAATCTATTCTAAGTAAAATAGGGGGAAATCAAAGTTATTAATCCTGAACTATTCAAAATTCAGGTTGTAGGACTAACATTTCTGAGCCATTGTTGTATGTGCTTTTACAGACAATGAAGTGCTAGCACTCTCTCTCTCTCTCTCTCTCTCAGCTAGTATTTATTTCTACTAGAAGATAAATGCTGAAATAAAAAAGTGTTCTCTTGGGGAACAGTGCAGTGTTGCAGCAAGCTTAAGCCACTGCCTATAATGCCAGCATGCCATATGTGTGTCAATTCTAGTCCCAGGTATTCCACGTCTGATCTGGCTCCCTGATAAGGTGCCTGGGAAAGAAGCAGAAGATGGACCATGTTGCTTGGGCCCCTGCATCCATGTGGGAGACCTGGAGGAAGCTCCTGTCTCCGGGCTTTAGCCTGGCCTAGCTCAGGACATTGTGGCCATTTAGGGAGTAAACCAGTACATGGAAGCTCTCTGTCTCTTTCTCTGTGTGTGGGTGTCTCTCCCTTTCTATATGTAATTCTGCCTTTCACATTAATAAGTAAATCTTATTTTTTTAAAAAGGTGCTCTTATGCCATCATTAAGTACATACTGTATAATTCTATAAATGCACAGCAGAAAATGATCAACTGAACATGACTGCTCATTTTTATTTAACTCTAGTGATTTTGCTCAATAGAATGTTAGTAATATCTAGCCATTAAAAAAAAAAAAAACAAACAACAGCTAGGGCTAGCAGTGAGGCATAGGGTAAAGCTGCCGCCTGTAGTGCCAGCATCCCATACGGGTGCCAATTCGAGACCTGGCTGCTCCAGGCTGTATCAAAATGCAGACATAGACTCCAACACAATAGTAATGGGGGACACCAACACCCCACTTTCATTAATGGACAGATCAATTAGACAGAAAATCAACAAAGAAGCAACAGAGCTAATCAAAACTACTGACCAAATGGACCTGATATCTGCAGAACTTTTCATCCCACAGTTGCATAATATTAGACATTTTCTAATATTTAGAACTTTATTTAGAATAGACAATACGCTAGACCATAACGCAAATCTCAGCAAATTCAAAAAAATTGAAATCATATCATGCATCTTCTCTGACCACAAAGGAAAAAAGCTAGAAATCAATAACTCAAGAATCCATAGAACATATGCAAACAAATGGAAACTGAACAAAATGCTCCTGATGAACAGTGGGTCATAGAAGAAATCAAATGAGAAATAAAAAAAAATTCTGGATACAAATGAAGACAACAGTACATTATATCAAAACCTATGGAATACAGCAAAAGCAGTGTTATGGGGGAAGTTTAGAGCAATTGGTGCCTACATGAAGAAATTGGAACAGCACCAAATAAATGAGTTATCAATGCATCTCAGGACCTAGAAAAACAACAACAAACCAAACCCAAGATAACTATGAGAAAAGAAATAATTAAAATTAGAGAATAAAAAATTAAAATTTAAAAAACAATACAAAATATCAGTGAAAAGAAGAGCTAGTTTTTTGAAAATAAACAAAATTGATATTCCATTGGACTAACTAACAAAAAAAGATGGAGAAGACACAAATCAATAAAATCAGAAATGAAAAAGGAAATGTAAAAGAGAAACCACACAAATAAAAATAACCATCAGGAATAACTACAAAATGCCATATGCCAACAAATTGGAAAACCTAGAAGAAATGGATTCCTAGAGACATATAATCTACCAAAATTGAGACATGAAGACATAGAAAACCTAAACAGATCAATAAACAATATGGAAATTGAATCAAAATAAAGACCCTCCCAACAAAGAAAAGTCCAGGACCAGATAGCTTCACTGCTGAATTCTATAAGACATTAAAAAATAATTCTAATTATTTCAATCTAATCAAAACAATTGAAAGAGAGGGAATCCTTTCAAACTCGTACTGTGAAGCCAGTATCACCTTAATTCCTAAATCAGAAAATGATGCAACAAAAAAGAGAACTATAGACCAATATCCTTGATGAACATGGATGAAAAAATCCTCAACAAAACACCTATTCAAAGATGGCATGATCCTATAAATAGGGGAACCAAAAGACTCCACTAAGAAACTGTAGCAACTCATCAAAGAGTTTGGTAAAATGGCAGAATATAAAATTAACACACAAAAATCAATAACCTTGTGTCCAAAAATATGTGATGGCTAAGAAAGAATTTTTAAGATCAATCTCAGAGCTGGCTCCGTGGTGTAGCGCATAAAGCTGCCAACTGCAGTAACGGCATATCACATGGGTGCTGGTTCGAGTCCTGGCTGCTCCACTTCTGATTCAGCTCTCTGCTGTGGCCTGGGAAAGCAATGGAAGATGGCCCAACTCCTTGTGCCCCTGCACCCACATGGGAGACCCAGAGGAGGCTCCAGGCTCTTGGCTCAGGTGCTCCCGTGGTTGCAGCCATTTGAACCAGCAGATAAAAGACATCCTCTCTCTCTCTCTCTCTCTCTCTCTCTGCCGCTGCTACTGCTGCTGTTGTCTCTGCCTTTCTGTAACTCTGCCTTTAAAATAAATAAATAAATCTTTTTTTCTAAAAAAGATCAAGCCTATTCACAGTAACTACACAAAAAATTGGAATATATTTAACCAAGTATGTCAAAGAGCTCTACAATGAAAATTAAAAAAATAAAGGAAGAAATACAAGAAGAAACAAAAAATGGAAATTTCTTCCATGTTCATGGATTGGAGGAATTAATATCAAATTGTCCATACCACTGAAAGCAATTTATAGATTCAATGCAATCCCAATCAAAATACCAATGACTTTCTTCTCAGATCTAGAAAAAAAATGCTAAAATTCACCTGGAAACACAAGAGGCCTCAAATAGCTAAAGCAATCTTATACAACAAAAACAAAGCTATAGGCATCACAACACTAGATTTCAAGACATACCACAGGGCAGTTATAATCAAAACAGCCTGGTATAGGCACAAAAATAGATGTGTAGACCAATGGAACAGAATAGAAACTCCAGAAATCAATCCACACATTTATAACTAACTTATCTTTGATGGAGGAGTTAAAATCAATCCCTGGAGCAAGGATAATCTCTTCAACAAATGGAGCTAAGAAAACTGGATCTCCACGTGTAGAAGTATGAAACATGTCTTCTACCTTATACCTTACACAGAAATCCACTCAAAATGGATCAAGGACCTAAATCTATGACCTGATACCAGCAAATGACTAGAGAACACTGTGGAAACTCTGCAAGACATCAGCACAGGCAAAGAATTTTTGGAAAAAAACTGCAGAAGCAAAGACAATCAAAGCCAAAGTTCACAGATTGGATGACATCAAGCAGAGACGCTTCTGCAATTCAAAAAAAAAAACAAAACAAAACAAAACAAAAAACAAAACCACTCAGCAAATGACAAGGCAACTGACAGAATGGGAGAAAATATTTGCACACTATGCAATGCAGCTGATAAAGGATTAATATCCAGAATCTATAAAGAGCTCAAGAAAATCATCAACAACAAAATAAATCCAGTTGAGAAATGGCCAAATGACTTGAACAGGCATATTTCAAGAATGGGAGAAGTAATTTGCAGAATATTGAACTGATAAATGATTAATAACCAGAATATATAAAGAAATCAAGAAACTCAACAACAAAACAAACAACCTAGTGAAGAAATGGGAAAGGATTTAGACATTTTTCAAAAGAGAAAATCCAAATGGCCAACAGACACATGAAAAAATGCTCAGGATCACTATCCATTAGGGAAATGCAAATCAAAACCACAATGCGGTTTCACCTCGTCCCAGTTAGAATGGCTCTCATACAGAAATCACCAAATAATTAGTGCTGGCAAGGATGTGGGGGGAAAAGTGCTCTAATCCACTGTTGCTGGAAATATAAACTGGGGCAGCCACTGTGGAATACAGTGCAGATATACCTCAGAAATCTCAATAAAGACCTACTATATGACCCAGCCATCTCGCTCCTGGGAATTTACTCAAATGAAATGAAATCAGCCTATGAAAATGTGATCTGTACCCTCATGTTAATTGTAGCTCAATTCACAATATCTAAGATGTGAAATAAACCCAGATGCCCATCAACTGAAAACTGGATAAAGAAATTATGCGGCTGGCACCGTGGCTCAATAGGCTAATCCTCTGCCTAGCGGCGCCAGCACACCGGATTCTAGTCCCGGTTGGGGAGCCGGATTCTGTCCCGATTGCCCCTCTTCCAGACCAGTTCTCTGCTATGGCCTGGGAGTGCAGTGGAGGATGGCCCAAGTCCTTGGGCCCTGCACCACATGGGAGACCAGGATAAGCACCTGGCTCCTGGCTTTGGATCAGCACGGTGCGCTGGCCACAGCGCGGTGGCCATTGGAGGGTTAACCAACAGAAAAGGAAGACCTTTCTCTCTGTCTCTCTCTCTCTCACTGTCCACTCTGCCTGTCCAAAAAAAAAAAAAAAAAAGAAAGAAAGAAATTATGGTTTATATACAGTATGGAATACTACACAGTGGTAAAAAATGAAATCCTGTGTTTTGCAACAAAATAGTTTCAACTGGAAACCATTATACTTACTGAAATAACCCAGTCGCAAAAATACAAATTCCATATGAGTATCCTGAAACTTTACTGAGTTTGCTTTTCATATCCAATAGTTTCTTTGTGAAGTCTTCAGGTTTCTCTACATACAGAACACATCATTTGCAAACATGGATAATGTAACTTCCTGCTAATCTATTTTATGCCTTTTATTTCTTTCTCTTCAATAATAATTCTGACTAAAACTTCCAGTACTGTATTCCACATGAGAAGTAAAAGTGGGCATCCTTGCCTGGATCCAGATTTTGTGGAAATGATTTTAGCTTTTCCCCCACTCAACATGATGTTGACTGTGGGTTTGACACATACAGCCTTTATTGTATTGAGGTGTGTGCCTTGTGTACTTATTTTGCTCAATGTTTTCTTATTATGAATGGATGTTGGATTATATCAAATATTTTTCTACATCTATTGAGGTGATCAGGTGATTTTTATCTTTCATACTGTTTATGTGATAAATTACATTTGTTTATTTGGAAATGGTGCTGCTTGATCATGATGTATGACCTTTTTTCCTGTATTGGTAGACTCAATTTGCCAGTGTTTTGTTCAAATTTTTGTATCTATGTTCATCAGGGAGGTTTCTATATAGTTTTCATTTTTCATTGTGTTTTTGTCTGGTTTTAGAATTAAAGTAATGCTGGCATCACAGAAGGAGTTTGGAAGCATTAATTCTCTCATGATGTTTTTGGAATAGTTTGAGAATAATTGCTGTTACTCCCTTTTTAAAGTTTGGTTGAATTCAGCAGTGAAGCCATCTGGTCATGGAATTTTCTTTGTTGGGAAGTATTTTATCACTGATTCAATCTCATTAGTCATAATTGGTCTGTACAGATTTTCTCTCTCTTCATGATTCATCTTAGTAAGATTTATGATCCAGAAATCTGACCACTTCTTTTAAATTTTCCAGTTTGTTGGTATATATTTTTTTAAGTTTCTAATGATCTTTGGTATTTTTGTGGTATCAGTTGTAATGAGATATTATTGATTTGAGTGTATTTTTTCTTAGTATAGCTAAAAGTTTATCAATTGGTTTATTTTTTCCAAGAGCCATCTTTTTCATTTCATTGATATTTTGTATTTTTAGGTTCAATATCAATTATTTATGCTCTGATATTTATTATGTTTTTCCTTCTACTAAGTTTGGGTTTGGTTTGTTCATGTTTTGTATATGCTTGAGATGTGTACTTGGGTATATTTTAAATCTATTTTTAATATAGGCACCAGATTTTAAAATATGTCCTCTTAATATTGTTCTGGATTTATCCCATAATTTTTGCTATGTTGTGGTTCAATTTTTGCTTGATTAATAAATTTTTAAACTTCCCTTTTGACTTTTTCAATCTATTGTTCATTTGGAAGTATGCTATTAATGCTTCATGCATTTGTACAATTTAATAGCTTCATTTGTTATTGATTTCTAACCTTACTCCATTGGGTCAGAAAATATAAGTGGTATGATATTTTTAAATTATTGAAGTTTGTTTTTTGACCTAAGGGATTGTTTCATATACCGATGTTCTGCAGCTATTGGTTGGAATGTTCTGCAAATATTTGGTCAATTAGGTCTAACATATGGTTTAACTCTGATATTTCGTTATAGTTTGTCTGGATGATCTGTCCGGTGAAAGTGAGATGTTGAAGTCCCCCATTATTACTCTTTTGGAGATTCTCTCTCTTTATATCAAAAAATGATTATTTCATAAAATTGGATATTCTGGTCTTATGTACTTATGCATTCAAATTATATCTTCTTGTCTATTTTACCTGATATAAATATAGCTACTCCTGGTTACTTTTGGTTTCTACAAGCATGGAATATCTTTTTTGCATTAGTTCACTTTCTGTCTATGTATTTCTTTTCTGGTGAGGTGTGTTTATCAGAAGCAGCATATCATTGGGTCTTCTCTATTTATTCAGCTAATCTGTAACTTTTAGTTGGGGAAATTAGACCAGTCATATTCAAAGTTGTTGTTGATAAGGAATGACTTATGTTTGAGTAGTATTTCATATTGTATACATACCATACTTTCCTTATCCAGTCATCAGCTGATGAACATCTGGGTTAATTCCGTGTCTTAACAATTGTGAATTGAGCCATTATAAACATGGGTATACAGATAACAATTTCATATACTGATTTCATCACTCAGCCATAAAACTTTTGAAAAAATAAAAGAAAGAAATCCTGTGTTGTGCAACAAAATGGATGCAATTGGAAACAATTATGCTAGTGAAACAAGCCAGATCCTAAAAGACAAATATCATGCTTTCTCTGATTTGTGGTAGCTAATATTTAGAGTATAAAAAGTGATATGTATATGAGTGAAATTGCCATCTTGATATTTGGTTATTGTTCATAGCCCTTTCCTATACTCTTGCAGAACCATGGTTGTTCTACTTACTACTGGTGGAATTCTTTACTTGGTGTAGGATTAAGCTTGTGATTATAAATTGAAACTATGTTACCCCAAAAATTAAAAAGAAAATAAGAAAGGAATGGGGAAGGAGAGCGAGAAGGACAGAGAAAGGGTGGGAAGACTCATGGTCTTAAAAGTATATATCTGCTGGCGCCGTGGCTCAATAGGCTAATCCTCTGCCTGCGGCGCCGGCACCCCGGGTTCTAGTCCCAGTTGGGGCGCCGGATTCTGTCCTGGTTGCTCCTCTTCCAGGCCAGCTCTCTGCTGTGGCCCGGGAGTGCAGTGGAGGATGGCCCAAGTGCTTGGGCCCTGCACCCGCATGGGAGACCAGGAAGAAGCACCTGGCTCCTGGCTTCGGATCAGCATGGTGCACTGGCCGCAGCAGCCATTGAGGGGTGAACCAACAGAAAAGGAAGACCTTTCTCTTTGTCTCTCTCTCTCTATCACTGTCCACTCTGCCTGTCAAAAAAAAAAAGTATATATTTGAAATACACAAAATCATGGGGCCTGCGTCGTGGCATAGCAGACTAAGCCACTCCCTGCATCCCATATAGGCACCAGCTTGAGTCCTGGCTGCTCGCCATCTGATCCAGCTCCCTGCTAATGAACCTGGGAAAGCAATGGAAGATGGCCCAAGTACTTGTGCTCCTGGCACCCATGTGGGAGACTCAAATGGAGCTCCAGGCCCTGAGCTTCAGCCTGGCCAAGTCCTGGCCATTGCAACCATCTGGAGAGTGAAGCAGCAGATGGAAACTCTCTCTCTCTGCTTCTCTGTACCCTTGCCTTTCAGATAAATAAATCAGTTTTTAAAAGAAGGAAATACATGTAAACTGTAAATAAATATTAATTACTTAGTCCTATAATTTTTAAAAATTCCTTTTTTATTTTTAATATATTTTCTTCTTTTTCTAGTTGGTGTTGCACTTTCATGTTTTCATGATAATAATTAGTTTCCTTTGTTTCTGTGTGTAGAACTCCCTGAAGAATATTTTGTGAGGCTGGTCTGTGGTGATAAATTTCTTCAATTTTTGCCTTATTGTAAAGTCTTTTATTTCTCCTTCATTTATGAAAAATAGATTCACTGGATAAAATATTCTTGTTTGGAAGTTGTTTTCTGTCAGAACATGGAATATATCATTCCATCTCCTCCTGGCCTGTAAGATTTCTATTGAACAACTTGCTATTATTCTAATGAAGAATCTCATAAAAGTGAGGTGGCAATTTTATCTACTAGATTTTAAAATTATTTCCTTTTGCTGATTTTAGAAGCTTAACTATAATATGTCTAAGTATATTTTCTGGTCAGATCTATTTGAGGTCTAAAGAGTTTCCTCTCTTGGATGTACATATGAATCTCCAGACTGGGAAACTTTTTCAGCTATTATTTCGGCTATAAATAAGTTTTCCATGCTTTTACTCTTATCACCAACAGGAGGTTCCATCATTTGAATAGTAATTTCTTTAATGGTGTCCCAGAAGTCTCAGAGACTGTTTAAATTCTTTTTTCTGTATTTATTTATTTTTATCTGACTGTGAAGTTTCAAAAGATCTATACTTAAGTACAGATATTTTTTCTTCTGCTTAATCTAGTCTATTATTGATAGTTGCAATTGTGTTTTTATTTGAATTATTAAGTTTTTCATTTCTGAGATTTTTTCTTATTTTTATTAACAATAATTGTGCATTTTCATGAACTAGATTGTTATGTTTCAATACATGTAAAAATTGTACTGATCAAACAGAGTAATCAACATCTTGCTTTCTTTGATATTACTTTATGATCAGAGGCTTGGCGCTTCTTCTGTTTGTTCATGCAATATATACAAAGTTACTGTGAACTAGAGTCTACCCACTATTTTTTTAACTCTAGGAACTCATTCCTTTGATAAAATTCTGATTTGGTACCTATTATCCAAACTCCCTGTGTCACTACACCCATCCCATCCACTTAAATCACTATTCTGTGTTCAGATTGGGTTTTTGTAAGCTTCCACATGAGTCAGAACAAACAGTATTAGTTTTGCTATGTATGTAAGATCTCTAGCTCTTTGTTGAATTTTTCATTCATATCCTGGCTTGATCCTAATCTCATTCAACTATAATAACAATAAGAGCCAACATCTATCTCCCATTCTACAGTATAAGCTTTGGTAAAATTATAAAACTGTACCATTTAAATTGATAAGTTTTACCTTTCATTTATGCAATAAATATTTATTGAAGGTCTACTTTATGCAGCAACAATGCTAGGCAATGAAGTTGTATGTGTCAAGTCAACCTTAAGGAACACTGGTGGAACATTAATTTTTATTCTTTTGAGATTCATTTGTTTTCTTATTAGAGATAGAAGGAGGGAGGGAGAGAGGGAGGGAGGGAGAGAGAGAGAGAGAGAAAATTTCCCACCTGCTAGTTCACTCTACAAATGGCCACAGTGCCTGGGGATGGACCCAGCTGAAGCTCAGGGCCTGGAGCTCCATCTGTCTCCCACATGGTTGCAGGGGCCCAAGCACTTGGGCCATCTTCCATTGCTTTCCCAGGTACATTAGCAGAGAGCTGGATTGGTATCAGAGCAGCCAATTAATCTTGATTAAATTCCGGGATCCTGGTTTGGCATTAGCCCAACATAAACTATCAATGGCATTTGAGGACAGAACCAATGGATGTGATTTCTTGCTCACTCTCTCTGTTTACCCCTCCCTCTGTCCAAACAAAAGCAAAAAGAAACACACACACAAAACTTAGAATAATAATTTTCCCCAATAAAATAAAAGAAACATAAATTAATAAATTATATTTATGGTCTATGTGAGTAAAAAATTAAATCACTTGCTTTTTGACCAATTGATGCATCATCCAAGATATTTAGTAAAACTTATATGTTATACAGTAGATGTTCCTTTAAGTCAAAAACATATAATCTTTATTCTGAATACAAAATAAATTAAAGCAGAAAAAGTCATAAAACAAAATGTATTCTCATCAAATATCAAACTACATTGCTCAGGCAATAAACTTTATAGAGATTTCTAAAAGTACAAGCTTGAGGGCCGAAGTAGTCATGAGGTCAAAAGCAAATTGTATATTGCTAGGATAGGTAATATTTTGATAGATAACAAAGGGATAAAAGAATACTACTCATCCTCATTCCTCTAAATAGTTTGGGTAACAAGAAGTGGAGGGAATGGAGGTTGATGTACCAATATAATTTTTTTTTCATTTATTAAACTTTTATTTAATGAATATAAATTTCCAAAGTACAGCTTATGGATTACAATGGCTTCCCCCCTCCCATAACTTCCCTCCCGCCCACAACCCTCCCCTTTCCCATTCCCTCTCCCCTTCCATTCACATCAAGATTCATTTTCAATTCTCTTTATATACAGAAGATCAGTTCAGTATATATTAAGTAAAGATTTCAACAGTTTGCCCCCACATAGCAACACAAAGTGAAAAATACTGTTGGAGTACTAGTTATAGCATTAAATAACAGTGTACAGCACATTAAAGACAGAAATCCTACATGATATTTTTTAAAAATTAATTAATTTTCTATGCCATTTCCAATTTAACACCAGGTTGTTTTTTTTTTTCATTTCCAATTATCTTTATATACAGAAGATCAATTCAGTATATGCTAAGTAAAGATTTCATCAGTTTGCACCCACACAGAAACACAAAGTATAAAAATACTGTTTCAGTACTAGTTATAGCATCACTACACATTAGACAACACATTAAGGACATGCTCAATCAGACTTGCCCCAAATGGTGGAGTTAGAAATGTGCCAGGGGATTCCAACACAATGCCATCAAGGTGGCATGTACCAATGCCATCTCACTAGCCCAAGTGATCAATTTCAGCTCACAATTGATGGCTCTGATAGGTCTAAGAGTCAAAGGGATCACACAAACAAGACAAGTGTCCGCTAATACTGACTGATAGAGTCAAAAAGGGAGAGAAGGATCCAAAATGGGAAGCGGGATACACAGCAGACTCATAGAATGGCAGATGTCCTAAACAACACTCTGGCCTCAGAATCAGCCCTTAAGGCAGTCGGATCTGGCTGAAGAGCCCATGAGAGTATTGTAGGCATGGAAAGCCAAGATACCATGGAAAAAAAAAAGACCTAAATGAAAGATCTCTGTGAGTGAGATCCTAGTGGAAAGAACGGGGCCATCAAAGAAGGAGGTACCTTTCTCTGAAGGGAGGAGAGAACTTCCACTTTGACCATGACACTATCGGAATAAGATCAAAGTCAGCGAACTCTAAAGGCTTCCATAGCCCTGACAACTCATGACTAGAGCCTAGGGAGATTACTGACGCCATGAACAGGAGTGTCAAATTGTTAAGTCAGCAACAGGAGTCACTGTGTACTTACACCCCATGTGGGATGTACCAATATAATTTAGTTCACTTGTGACATAAGATATAAAAAGAAACCTTACAACCTAGGTCATGAACATTACAGTAGTAGACAAATTGCAATATATTTGCAAGTGCAAATATCCTTGCATTTGCAACTGAATAACTATGTGTTTCTTTAGCACAGAGCTCTTTAATTGCTTTTCCTGTAGTGGAAACTATTGTTAAAATCTTTAGTAACTGCAAGTGATTATTTCAAATATCAAATATTCACTCTATATGTAACTATGGAGGCATATATTTATGATATATTTATGATACGGCATTGTAGATATGCAGCAGTAGTTATATATTCAGCTTTAAATCCAAATTTATCTGTAAAAATACACATACACCTACACACGCTTATTGTTTTCATTCTCATATTTCTACACTTCAGAGATTTAACCAAGAGTTGCATCAAAAGTGTCAAAGCATAGTAATAGGAGCTATTCACAAATATCCTAATTACCCTCTCTGGCTATGCCTCTAAGCTTCAATCAGATATAGCAAAGACATTGTTTAATCCAATTAGTGCTAGTAACCATCCCCGGAGCTCTTCAAGTATAAAGACTCTCTTTTTTGGTATACCTGTATTTATCACTGCCAATCAGACTACATTATTTGAATGTCATTTCAATTATCTTTATGTGAAATATTAGAAAGCCAATGAAAACGTGCAAACATTTTCTCTTTTCTATTATTTTAATTAAGTTGGTGGCACCACAATTATTCCAATCTCTCACTTTCTCTCTATACCCTATCCCCTTGTAAATACTCAGTAACAAGTCTTAAATCCTTCACCCTCAGACTCACTGGGATTTCACATTTCTGTTGTTCCTCCTCTCTCCTCTCAGGTAAATTCTCCTCAGCCAGACTTCTGGACTTGTTGATTTCTGAAAACATACTAAATTTCATATTCTATACTACTCTTTTAATCCCTTCATTATTTATTTACTTTTGTTCTCTGCTTGGGTAAATTCATCCAAGAGCATAGAATTCAACGCAACTTATATAAAGATACTTTCAATTTTATCTCTCATCCATAATTCTTCCTAACAAATTTATATAACCACAAAAATGTCCTGTCCAAAAATTATTCTGCTCTTTCTTAACTCAATTGACAGCAGTCTTTACCCCCTAACTTATTGCTCCTGCTCTTTCCCCTCTGCACATATTCCTGTGTAATAGGCCTCAATACTTGTAAATTTTGCATCAGAAATTCATATATCTCCTATTTAGTCACTCTCTATCTTTACTGTAATCACCTTTATTTCTAATTGAAAGACTTCATTTATCCCTAACACGAATAATAAAAACTTCAACTTAATGAGTATTTTTATCCTTTTTAGCTCATCTTCCTTTTTTCTCCAGAATTGTATTCCCAAAACACAAATTTGAGTTTAACATTTTTCTTCCCAAAACCCTCAAACCAGCATTGATTTATCTTTGTCTCTAAAATCCAAATTGCTTAGCAAGGTGCCAGCCTTCCTCTAAGGACAATCATGCCAATAAATGATGTATGGAAAATTAGATATCCACATGCAGATTAAACTTTACCCCTACCACTCCCCAATTACAAAACTCAAATAAAATGGATTAAAGATCTAAATATTACCTGAAATTATGAAACGACTAGAAGAAAACAAATAGAAGACAATCCAAGACATGGGTACAGGCAATCAATTTTGGATAAGATCTCAAAAGCACAGGAAACAAAAGAAATAGACAAATGATATTTCATCAATCTAAAACATTTCAGTGCAGCAAAGAAGTCCAACAGACTGAAGGGACAAGCTACAGAATATATATTCACATGTATATATTCATATATATTTATATATATAAAAAACATCCAATCAGATGAGATGGAATAGGTTCAGGGTGGTAAAAACTGTACATCTCATAATGAGTTAACAACATAACATAAGGAATTCAAACAACTTAATAAAAAATACAAATAATCTAATTTTAATATGGGCAATAGGAGTGGGTGTTTGGTGCAACAGTTATCAATTAGGAGACCTTCATCCTATATTGGAGTATCTGAATCTGAGTTCCAGCTACTCCACTTCTTTTTTTTTTTTAAACAGGCAGAGTGGACAGTGATAGAGAGAGAGAGAGAAAGGTCTTCCTTTACTGTTGGTTTACCCTCCAATGGCCACTATGGCCGGCGTGCTGCTGCCAGCGCACCACGCTGATCCAAAGCCAGGAGCCAGGTGCTTATCCTTGTCTCCCATGCGGTTGGAGGGCCCAAGCACTTGGGCCATCCTCCACTGCACTCCCTGGACACAGCAGAGAGCTGACCTGGAAGAGGGGCAACCAGGACAGAATCCGGTGCCCTGACCAGGACTAGAACCCAGTGTGCTGGCGCCACAGGCGGAGGATTAGCCTATTGAGCCACAGTGCTGGCTTTACTCCACTTCTAATTCAACTGCCTGCTAGTGTGCACCTTGAGAGAGCAGATGATGCCTAAAGTACTTGGGTCCCTGACATCTATATGGGAGATAAAGATTGAGATTCCAGGCTTCTGGCTTTTACTTTGACCTGGCTCAGCATTGGCTGTTGGCAGGCATTTGGGGTGTTAAACAGCAGACAGAAAATCTCTCTCCATCTTGTTCTCTATCTCCATTTCAAATGAAATGAAAATAAATAAATTGTTAAAATTGGCAGTAGATCTGAAAATACTTTTATTCACAGAAATACCTATAAGCAGCCAACAAATACATGGAAATAAAATTTCAACATCACTAATCATCAGAGAAATGCAGATTAAAATGACAAAATTCCAACAAGATATCACTTCATTGAAACAATGAAACATCATCTCACTTCAGTTAAAATAGCTATCAAAAAAGATAAAAAGATAACATTTCTGGGACATATATTAATAAAAATAGTATGGTGGTTCTTAAAAAAATTAGAAATAGAATTATTATATTACCCAGGAATCCCACTTCTGGGTATATATCCAAAGGAAATTAAATCAGTTGTCAAAAAGAAATCTGTATTCGTATGCCTATTGTACACTACTCACAATAGCTAAGAAATGCAAGAAGCATAATTGTCCATCCACTGATGCATGGATAAAGATAAGGTGTTACATATATATAATAGGATTCTATTTAGCCATAAAAAGCATGAAATCCTATCATTTGCAACAACATGGATGAGACTGTAGGTCATTATGTTAAGTGAAAGAAGGTAGGCACAGAAAGATTAAGTGTCAAATGATCTCACTCATGTGCAGAGTCTAAAAAAGTTGACCTCATAGAAGTTGAGTGTATCATGGTAGGTTTTCGAGACTGACAGGAAGGGGGGAAGGATGAGGAAAGATTGCTTAATGAGCTCTGATTAATGGTTAAGATAAGAGAAAGAAGTTCTGGTGTTCTATTGCACAGCAGGATGACTATGTGTAACAATAATATAGTATATTTTTAATAAAAAGTTAGAAGATAAAGTTTTGAAAGTATTCACTAAAAATAGATGATAAATATTTTGAGGATACAAATATGCTTAAACTGATTTGCCATTTTGCAACACATACACATATGAAGACATCACATGGTATCCCATAAATCTGTACAATTATTATGTATTAAAATTATAAATCAATTTTGTACCAAGCAAAAATGAAAGGCTAATAAAATGAGAAAGAGGAAGGAAAGGAGAAGTGAATGGAAGAGTCCATTACCACTAGACAAACTCTAAAGAAACACCAAAGGAAATATTTCAGGCAAAAAGACAATGCCACTATATGCAAACAGAAATTTAAGAAAATAAGTAAAATTTTTGCAAATGTTATAATCAGCATATAAGGGGTTTCCATTTATAATTCTCTTTAAAAATCAATGCCTTTTTAAAAAGATTTATTTATTTATTTATTTGAGAGGCAGAGTTACAGAGAGAGGGAGAGACAAAGAGAGAGGTCTTTGATACACTGGTTCATTCTCCAAATGGGAAAAACCAATGCCTTTTTAAAGTAAAATTAATAACAATGGATTTTAGTGTTTACAAAATATGAATAACTGAAATGTCTGATGAAAATAACCAAAAGAATGGTAGAAATGAAACACAAGTGTATTGATGTAAGATTTTTAACACTGAATAGGAAGTGATACACTATTTGAAAATTAAGTGTAATAAGATAAAGTTTTATATCATGAACTCTAGAAAAATTACTAACAAAACAAGGAATATATGGTAACAATCCAATAGGAAAATAATTTAGAATAATGAAAATACTAAAAAAAAATCTAAAAGAAGTTGGGAAAAAAGAAAAATGAACAAACAACAGATGGAACAGATGGAAAACAAATAGCAATATTTTAGATTAAATGCAACCATAATCATAATTAAATTAACTATAAATGGCCTGAAGGCTTCAAATAAAAGACAGATGTCAGATTCGGAGAAAAAAAAAAAACCTGAACTATGTGTTGCACTAAAGAAAACCGCTTTAAATACAAAGACACATATAGGTTTGTAAAAGGAAAATATATACCACACAATCATTACTCAACAGAGTGTTGTTGTATTCCTTTTATGTAGCTAAAGTAAGACATTACTATGAAATAGGTGGCTTAAAATGGCATAAGTTTATCCCCCTTCAGGAGGCCAGAAACACAAAACCAACTTATCAGAAGGGTTAATAATGCCTTCTGGAGTCATTGAGGAAGAAACAATTCCCTTGTTTTCCTTGATCTTCTGGTATTTACCAGGAATTCTGGCACCCATTGGTTTGTAAATGGGGGTGATGGTTGTACAACAAAGCAAATGTACTTAATATCTCTAAACTATATGCTTAAGATATTTGGAATTGTATTTTGCATTTTATAAAGTTTATCATGATAAAAATCTGGTGTTAAATTGGAAATGGCATAGAAAATTAATTTTTAAAAAATATCATGTAGGGTCTCTGTCTTTAATGTGCTGTACACTGTTATTTAATGCTATAACTAGTATTCCAACAGTATTTTTTCACTTTGTGTTGCTATGTGGGGGCAAACTGTTGAAATCTTTACTTAATATATACTGAACTGATCTTCTGTATATAAAGAGAATTGAAAATGAATCTTGATGTGAATGGAAGGGAAGAGGGAATGGGAAAGGGGAGGGTTGCGGGTGTGAGGTAAGTTATGGGAGAGGGGAAGCCATTGTAATCCATAAGCTGTACTTTGGAAATTTATATTCATTAAATAAAAGTTTTTAATTTAAAAAAAAGAATAAAAAAAAGAACTGATAAGGGGAGACCAGCACTGTGGCACAGTGGGTAAAGCCACTGCCTGTGATGCCAGCATTCCATGTAGGCACCTATTCATGTCCCAGCTGCTCTGCTTCTGATCCAGCTTCCTGCTAATGGCCTCGGAAAAGCAGAAGATGGCCCAAACACTTGGACCCCTGCCACCCACCTGGGTGACCTGAATGAAGCTTATGGATCCTGGCTTTCGCATGGCTCTGCCCTGGCAGTTGTGGCCACCTAGGGAATGAACCAGTGGACGGAAGATCTTTCTCTCTCTCTCTCTCTCTCTCTCTCTCTCTCTCTCTCTCTCTAACTCTGCATTGCAAATAAATAAAAATCTTTAAGAAAAAAAATGTAATGAGAATAGTGAAGTAAATTTATCAAGACAATCATTCTGCATGGATATAGAACTATGATCAGAGTTTAAGAAAGCCTGAAGGAAACTTGATTGCATTGAAAGGATATGTAGAGAAATCCACAACTAGACACTTCTTTTAGTAATTGACTGAATGAGTTGTTAACAAAATTTGGTAAGGATATGTTTAGACTTCCAAAAACACTATAAATGGGGAAGGCAGTGGTTAACCCATAATCTGGGGAACTCACATCCCATATCAGAGTACCTAGGTGTTAGTTTCAGCCCTATTCTCTAATATACAATTCTGGTAATGTGTATCCTGAGGGTAGCAGTTGATGAACCAAGAGCAAATGCCCCTGCCACCCACATGGGAAATCTCCATTGAGTTCCATGTTCCTTTGGCCTGGCTGTCTTGGGCTATTATGGGCCGTTGGGCTGAGAATAAGTAGATGGGAGATGTTTCTCTGTGCCTATATCTCTGTGCCTTTGTGTCTCTCTTGCCTCTCTCTTCTTTCAAATAAATTAAAAAAATTGGGCCGGCGCTGCGGCTCAATAGGCTAATCCTCCACCTAGCGGTGCTGGCATACCGGGTTCTAGTCCCGGTCGGGGCGCCGGATTCTGTCCTGGTTGCCCCTCTTCCAGGCCAGCTCTCTGCTGTGGCCAGGGAGTGCAGTGGAGGATGGCCCAAGTGCTTGGTCCCTGCACCTGCATGGGAGACCAGGATAAGCACCTGGCTCCTGGCTTCAGATCAGCGCGGTGCGCCGGCCGCAGCACGCTGGCTGTGGCGGCCATTGGAGGGTGAACCAACGGAAAAGGAAGACCTTTCTCTCTGTCTCTCTCTCTCACTGTCCACTCTGCCTGTAAAAATAAATAAATAAATAAATAAAATTAAAACACAACAAACTAATAGTTAATAAGTACTTATATAACATTTCATCAAACAAAACAAAGCCTATCTTTACAGCTGTGTAGTACGTTAAAAATTGACCATATCCTGTGTAATGACTTCATTAAATTAAGTATATGAAATCATATACTACATATTCTTTGGCAACAAGGATTGGGAATAAGAGAAGGAGGAGATGTGCAGTTCGGCACATGCTCAATCAGACTTACCCTTAATGATAGAGTTAGATGCGTGCTAGGGGATTCCAATTCAATCTCATTAAGGTGGCATGTACCAACGCCATCTCACTAGTCCAAGTAAGTGATCAGTTTCAGTTCATAACTGATTATAATGATAGGTCTAAGAGTCAAAGGGATCACATAAACAAGACTAGTGTCTGCTAATACTAACTGATGGAATTAAAAAGGAGAGAACAATCTAACATGGGAAGCAGGATACACAGCAGACTCATAGAATGGCAGATGTCCTAAACAGTGCTCTGGCCTCAGAATCAGCCCTTAAGGCATTCGGATCTGGCTAAAAAGCCCATGAGAGTATTTCAGGCATGGAAAGCCAAGACACTGTGGCAAAAAAAGACCTAAATGAAAGATCTCTCTGAGATCCCAGCAGAAAGAATGGGCCATCAAAGAAGGAGGTACCTTTCTCTGAAGGGAGGAGAAAACTTCCACTTTGACTATGGCCTTGTCTAAATATGATTGGAGCTGTCAAGCTCAAGAGGCTTCCATAGCCTTGGCAGCTCATGACAAGAGCCTAGGGTGATTACTGACGCCACAAATAAGAGTGTCAATTGTTAAATCAACAACAGGAGTCACTGTGCACTTACTCCTCATGTAGGTTCTCTGTCCTTAATGTGTCATACTATGTGAATTAATAGTATAACTAGTACTCAAATTGTACGTTGTATTTTGTGTTTCTGTGTGGGTGCGAACTGTTGAAATCTTTACTTAGTATATACTAAATTGCTCTTCTGTATATAAAGATAATTGAAAATGAAAAAAAAACAACAGAAAGTTATCAAGAAAATATGAACATAAGTGATATTGCATCATGATTTTGATTTGCATTTCCCTGATGACTATTGGCGTTGAACATTATCTCATGTATTTCTTGGCCATTTATATTTTTTTAAAATTATAAACACACACACACACACACACACACACCACATTACCACATTTTCTTTATCGAGTCACCAGTTGGTGGACATTTGTGTTGATTCCAAATCTCAGCTATTATGAATTGAGCTGCAATAAACATAGGGAACAGATGACTCTTTCTATATGCTGATTTCATTCCCAGGAGTGAGATAGCTGAGACTTATTGGTAGATGTATTTTCAGATTTCTGAGGAATCTCCATACTGTCTTCCATAATGGTTGCACTAGTTTATATTACTACCAACATTGGATTAGGGTACTTTTGTCCTCATGACCTCTCTAGCATTTATTGTTTTATGATTTTTCAATCATGGACACTCTAACTGGGGAAACTTCATTGTGGTTCGGATTTGTATTTCCTGAATGACTAGTGATCCCGAACATTTTATCATGTATCTGTTAGCCACTGGAATTTCATCCTTTGAAAAATGCCTGCTTACGTCCTTAGCCCATTTCTTAACTAGATTTTTTACTTTGTTGTTGTAGAGTTTCTTGAGCTTTTTATAGACCCTAGATATTAATCCTTTATCAGTTCCTTAGATTGCAAATATTTTCTCCCACTCTAGTGATAGCCTCTTGACTTTGTTTAGTGTTTTCTTTGTAGTGCAGGAACATTTTAGATTGATGAAATACCATTTGTTTATTTTTACTTTCATTGCCTGTGCTTCTGAGGTCTTTTCCCAAAAATATGTGCCTATGGCAATGTCTTGCAGTGTTTCTCTGATGCTTTCCTCTAGTAATTTGATGTTACCAGGTCACAGACTTAGATCCTTGATTCATTTTGAATTGATTTTTGTATAAATTATAATGTAGGGGTCTTGTTTCATACTTCTGCAAGTGAAGACCCAATTTTCCCAGAACCAATTTTTGAAGAGACTGTCCTTTCTCCAGGGATTGATTTTAGCTCATTTGTCAAAGGTTGGTTGGTTGATGATACATGGATTAATTTCTGGAGTTTCTCCTCTGTTCCATTGGTCTATACACCTATTTTTATGCAAGCACTAGGTTGTTTTGTTTATAACGTCCCTGTAGTATGTCTTGAAATCTGGTATTGTGAAGCCTCCAGATTTGTTTTTGTTATTTAAAATTGCTGTAGCTATCTAGGATCTTTTGTGCTTTCATATGAATTTAGAATCATTTTTCTAGACTTCGGAAGAATGTCATTGGTATTTTGATTGGAATCACATTGAATCTGTGAATTGCTTTCAGGAGTATGGGCACTTTGATATATTACCACAAACATGGAAGATTTTTCCTTTTTGTGTGTTTTATTCTGTTTGGTTAATGTTTTCATAATTTTAATGTAGAGATCTTTCACCTCCTTGGTTAAATTTATTACAAGGTATTTGAATTTTTATAACTATTGTTAATAATACTGATCTTACAAGTTCTCCCTCAGCCATAACATTGTGAATACAAAGGCTATTGATTTTAAGTGTTGAGTTTATATCCTACAACATCACCAAACTATCTTATGAGTTCCAATAAACTTTTAGTGGAGTCTCTTGATGTTGATAAATATAGCATCTTGTCTTATTCAAAAAGAGATAGTTTGATTTCCTCCTTTCCAATGTGTATCCCTTTGATTTCATTTTTTTGCCTAATGGCTCTGGCTAAAACTTTGAGAACTATATTGAATAGCAATGGTGAGGATGGGCATTCTTGTCTGGTTCCAGATCTTTGTGGAAATGCTTCCAAATTTCCCCATTCAATATGAAGTTCTGTGTTTTTGTCATATATTGCAATGAATGTGTTAAGGAATGTTCCTTCTGTACCCAATTAGCTTAAAGTTTTTTATCATGAAAAGATATTGTATTTTGTCAAATGCTTCCACTACATGTATTGAGATAATCATATGGTTTTTATTCTTCAGGTTTTTATTGGGATGCATCACATTTATTGATTTGCATATGTTGAACCACCCGTGCATATCACAGATAAAGCCCACTTGGTCAGGGTTAAAGATCTTTCTGATGTGTTGTTGGATTCGATTAGCTAGTATTTTGCTGAGAAGATTTTTGCATCTATGCTCATCAGAGATATTGTTCTGTAGTTCTCTTTGTTATATTCTTTTTCTAGTTTTGGAATTAAGGTGATGCTGAACTTATAAAATGAGTTTGGGAGGATCCCCGCCCTTTCCATTGTTTTGAATAGTCTCGTAATCATAATTAGTTCTTTAAATATTTGGTAAAATTCAGCAATGAAGCCCTCCGGTCCTGACCTTTTCTCTGTTGGAAGGATCTTTATTACTGATACAGTCTCCATGTTGGTTATTGGTTTGTTTCCATGTTCTGTGTCGTCATGCCTCAATTTTTGGTTGATTTTATGTACTCAGAAATATACCCATTTCTTCTGTATTTTTCAACTTGTTAACATATTGATGGTTGTAGTAATTTCAGATGATTCTTTGTATTTCTGTGCTATTGTAACATCTCCTTTTTTATCTCTGATTTTATTAATTTGCCCCCCCCCCCACCTTTTATGGCTAGTTTGGCCAATGTTATATCAATTTTGTTTATTTTTTTAAAAATCAGCTCTTTATTTCACTGATCTTTTGAGAATGGTTTAATGACATCATTTGCCCACATCTTACCTGGGTGGTTTTTTTTTCTTTGTTATGTTTTTTGAAATGATGATATATTCTAAATATTAATTCTTTGTTGAATACATAGTTTGCCATTTTTTTTTCCATTCTGTTGGATGTCTCCTCATTCCCTTGTTTTCTTTGCTATGCAGAAGCTTCTGCATTTGATATAGTCTCATTTGTTTAGTTTTGTTCTTGTTGCCTGTATTTTGGGGATCTTATCCAAGAATTTCTCAATGTCAATGTCTTGGAGTGTTTCTCCTACAATTTCTTTCAGCAACTTCATATTCTCAGATCTTAAATTTAGGGCTTTGATGCATCTTCAGTTGATTTTTGTATATGGTGATAGATATGGACCTAATTTCATTGTTCTACATATATACATCTGGTTTTGCCAGCACCATTTAGTGAGAGAGTATCCTTACTCCAGTATATGATGTGGCACTTTTGTCAAAAATATCAGTTGGCTATATTATGTAGACTAATTTCTGAGTTCTCTATTCCGTTCCGTTGGTTTATATGTCAGATTTTTGCCAGTACCATGCTGTCTTCATTACTATAACTTTGTAGTGTGCTTTGAAATCAGATATTGTGATGCCTCTAACTTGATTTTTTTTTCTTCCTCAATATGATTTTTGGTATTATGTGTCTTTTGTGATTCCATATGAATTTTAGGATATTTTTGCTAATTCTGTAAATAATGTCATTGATATTTTGATAGGGATTGCATTGAATCTGTAGATTGGCTTAGGTAGTATAGACATTTTAACAATATTGATTCTTCCAATCGATGAGCAAGTAATATCTTTGCATTTATTGTGCCCTTCATGATTTCTTTCATCAATGTTTGATTATTTTCATTGTAAGGATTGTTTTTGTGGCTATTGTGAAAGGGGTTTCTTTCCTAATATTACTACCAGTGATTTCATCATTATGCATATAAAAACTTATTTTTAATGTTTATTTTATTTTTTAAAGAAATATTTTTATTTATTTATTTTAAAGGCAGAGTTACATAGAGGCAGAGCAAGAGAGAGAGAAAGAGAGAGAGAGAGAGAGAGTTATTCCACCCACTATTTCACTCCCCACACAGCCACAATGGCTGGAGCTGGGACAATCTGAAGCCAGGAGCCAGGAGCTTCTTCCATGTCTCCCATGCAGGTACAGGTACCCAAGGACTTGGGCCAACTTCCACAGCTTTCCCAGGCCATAGCAGAGAGCTGGATAGGAAGTGGAGCAGCCAGGACTCCAACTGGTGCCCATATGGGATACTAGCAACACAGGCAGCAGCTTTACCTGCTATGCCACAGCACTGGCCCCTTTATGTTTATTTTATAACCTGCAATTTTGCTGAATTGGTTTATAAGTTCTAGCAGCTTTTTGGTGGAGTGTTTATGTTTTTCCACATACAACATCACATCATTTGTAAGCATGGATATTTTTATTTCCTCTTTTCCAATTTTGAAGCCCTTTATTTTTTCTCCCTAAGTGTCTTTGCTAATACTTTCAGTACTATTTTCAATAAGAGTAGTGAAAATATACATCTTTTTCTTACTCCAAATCTGAGGGAGAAATGCTTTCAGATTTTCCTCATTAAGTATGATAATGACTGTTGGTTTCTCTTATGTAGCTTTTACAATTTTGAGGTATGTTCCTTCTATATATAATTTGTGGAGGGTTTTTATGAGGAAGTTATGTCAAATCTTATCAAACACTTTCCCTGCATTTCTTGAGATGACCATATGGTTTTTGTTTTTATTCTGTTCGAGTGATTTATGACATTTACTGATATGCAAAAGTTAAACCACACTTGTATCTCTGGGATAAATTCCACTTGATTGTGCTGTATGATTTTTTAATGTTGTTTTGGAATCAGTTTACTAACATTTTTGAGAATCTTTGCATCTATGTTCATCAGGGATATAAGTTGGTAGTTTTCTTTTTGTGTTATGTCTTGGTTCAGTTTTGGTATCAAAGTGGTGTTAGCCTCCTAAGAACAGTTTGGTAGGGTTGCATCCTGTTCAATATTTTGGAATGGTTTGAAAAATATTGACGTTATTTCCTCTTTAAATGTTTTGTAGAATTCAGTAGTAAAGCCATCATATCTTGGACTTTTCCAGATGGAAGACTTTTAATTATTGCTTCAATCTCATTCCTTGTTTTGGGTTTTGTCTGTATCTTCTTGCCAATCTTGACACATTATATGTATCCATGAAGTTATCCATCACTTCAAGATTTTCAAATTCATTAGTTTTAGATAGTAGAATTTTATGATCCTTTGTATTTTAGTGGTGTCAGTTGTAATGTCCCCTTTTCACCTCCAATTTTAGTTTTTTCAATTATTTCTATTTTTGTTAGTTCAGTTAAAGTCTTGTTTTTTAGATATCACCTTACACCTTTCAGAATCACTACTATCCAAAAGACAGAGAGAACAAATGCTGGCAAAGATGTGGAGAAAGGAGAACACTCATACACTGTTGGTGGGAATGGAATTAGTGTAGCCACTGTAAAAAACAGTATGGAGTTTTCTTAAAAATATAGACTTGCTATAAGGTCCAGCTGTTCCACCAGTGAGTAAATGCCAAAAAAACCCATAAACTTGTTGTATCAAAGAGATACCTACAACACCAGAGATGGGATCAACCAAAGTGTCCATCATCAGATGAATGAATAAAACAATGTGGTATATAAGTATATACATGCATACAATGGAATATTATTCAGCTCTAAAAAAGAATCAAATTCTACCACTTGCATCAAAATGCTTGCAATATGAGGACATCATTTTGAGTGAAATAAGGCAAACATAGAAAGGCAAACTCTGCATGTTCTACCTATACGTGGTAGCTAAATTTAAAAAGAAAAATTTTAAAAAGAGACAAGTATCTACGTGTATCAGTAATTTTAAAAATATGTTTTGATCAAACTTTGCTTTATATCCTTGTCAAACCAATGGGTAACAATGTTATACTACTACAGATTTAATAATTTGTGATTATTTGTAAATTTACTGTATATAGGTGAAATGGTCATCTTTCCATTTGATCATTGTTTAGAGCCCTTGCCTATATTACCAGTTGAATTAGGATCTTCTTACTTTTTACTTTTTGGTCTCTTTATTTTGTGGAGCATTAAGAATTTGACTGTAATTTTAATCTAAAATGTGTTGTCTCAAAAACTATAGAAGGAGAGAGAGAGAAGGAGGGAGAGGAGAGGAGGGCAGAAGAAGGAAGGGGAGGGGAGGGTAGGAGAGGAAGGAAGTGAGAGATACAAAGAGAGAGAGAAAGGGAAGACAGGAAAGAAGGGAGGGTGAAAGGTAGAAAAGAAGCATCACTATTTTTAGAAGTCTATTAACTATATTAAATCTGTTCTGTGTTGAAATTACATTAACATGAAAAAGAAAATATGTACATAATTTGCAATTAAAAGTCATGCTTAAATAAACCTAGAGATGGAAAAATCACAAATACAATTATAGAATATTTTGAAAGGAATGAAAATTAAAATATACACATAAAATTTTTCTATACAGAGCTAAAACAGTGAAGAGAGGAAACTTTATAGCATTATAAAATATAGCATGTATTTAAGTCTCAAAATAATGCCCTAAGCTTCTACCTTAAGAAACTAAAAAAGTTAGGCCGGCGCCGCGGCTCACTAGGCTAATCCTCCGCCTTGCGGCGCCGGCACACCCTAGTCCAGGTCGGGGCACCGATCCTGTCCTGGTTGCTGTGGCCAGGGAGTGCAGTGGAGGATGGCCCAAGTTCTTGGGTCCTGCACCCCATGGGAGACCAGGATAAGCCCCTGGCTCCTGCCATCGGATCAGCGCAGTGCGCTGGCCGCAGCGTGCCAACAGTGGCGGCCATTGGAGGGTGAACCAACGGCAAAAGGAAGACCCTTCTCTCTGTCTCTCTCTCTCACTGTCCACTTTGCCTGTCAGAAAAAAAAAAAAGAAAGAAACTAAAAAAGTTAAGAGATAATTATATTCAAAGCAAGTATGAGGATGTCAATAATGAAGATAAGAATAGAAATCAGTGTCGGCTTGAGTTCTCACTGCAGAAACCCTGTAAGACACAGGGATTGGGCTAATATATTGAAGGTACTAGAAGTAGAGAACTGTCAACCAAGAATACCATATTCCATCGGAGTGGTTCTTCAGACGTGAAGGAACAATAAATATATTTCAGAAAAACCAAAGCTGAGGGAGTTCATCACCATTAGGCCTACATTATGAGAAATGTTAAAGATTTTTCAAGTTGAAATGAAAGAACAGGAAAATATACTAAACAATGAGAGTCACTGGTGAAGGTAAATATACAATCCAAGTCAGAATATGTGAATATTGTAATAATGATGTGAAAGTCACTTTTAACTCAAGTAAAAGACAAGATTTTAATAAAAAAAATTATCAAGTATAACTATAATACAATAATATGTTAATGGATACATGTTAAGGTTTCAATGAGATATTGCCTTATGTTAAAATTTCATTGCTATTGCATTATTATTCAGAGGTGTGACCTTTAGGAGATAATTAAGTCATGAGTGCTTCCTCCTCATGAATTGAATTAACGCCCTATAAAAGGCTCAAAATTGAAGGACGTTCCACCTTGCACTTCTGTCACCTACCATGTGAAGATTCAGCAAAAAGGCACCATTTATTAAAGAGAAGCCCTCGCGAGACACCAGTGCTGGTGCCTTGATCTTGGAATTCCTAGCTTCCAAAATCATCAGAAAGTTTCTTCTTTTTATACATTACTCACTGTGTGGTATTTTCTCATAGCAACATAAGTAGACTAAGATAATACATGATACGAAAATATGTAAAATGATAATTTGATAGCATAAAATGAAGAGAAGAGGCAGAAGTATAGAGTTGTATGAGATTGAAGTTAAATTACTATAATATATTTAATGATAGCCTCATGATAACCACAAAGAAAATATTGCTAGTAGATATTGCAAAAAGAAAGGTATCAAAACATACCACAATAAAATTTTCAAATCACAACTGAAAACAAGAAGACAGGAAAAGGAATAGAAAAACTACTAAATAGTCAAAAGTGAACAAAAAGGCAATAGTAAGACATTCCCTATAAATAACTGCATTTCAGTGGATTAAATTCTCCAAGCAAAATGTAGAATGGCTGTATGGAAGAGAAATATAAGGTCCAACACTACAAAAGGCTCACTTTATTTTTAAGGATATCTATAGGAGGAACATGAATATTCCATGCCAACGGTAACAAAGAGACGAAAGATGACTATAGTCATTAGGAAAAAAAATAGGCTTTCAGTCTAAATTAGTCATAAAAACAAAAAAGGTCACTATATAATGATGAAGGTGTTGATTTATCAAGAACACATAATAGGGGCCAGTGCTGTGGCGTATTGGTGCTAGATCAAGTCCCTGCTGTTCCACTTCTGATCCAGCTCTCTGCTGTGGCCTGGGAAAGCAGTAGAAGATGGCCCAAGTCCATGGGCCCCTGCACTCACGTGGGAGACCTGGGGGAAGCTCCTGGTTTCTGGTACCTGGCTTTGGATCAACGTAGGTCCAGCTGTTCCGGTCAACTGGGAAGTGAACCAGTGGATGGAAGACATCTCGCCCTCTCTTTCTCTTTGCATGTAACACTGACTTTCAAATAAATAAATAAATCTTTAAAAAAAGAACACATAGTAGTAGTAATACATATATATGCACTGAACATTGGGGCACCTGAGTATATAAATGAATATAAACAAAACTGAAGGGAGAAATAGCAAATCAACAGTAGTAGGGGGGACTTTGGTATTCCACTTTCAACCACGGACAGATCATCCAGATAGAAAAGCAACATGATGTCCTCCAACGGCATCAATTTTGTTGTGCAAATGATCGAATTTCATTTTTATAGATAAATAATATGTAATTGCATAGTTTCTTTATCCATTCATCTTATGATGGTCATGTTGGCTGATTCCTTGTTTTGGACATTATAAAGAGTGCTGCTATAAACATGGTAGAGCAGGTAGGTATCTCTTCAATACAATGTGTTTATGTCTGTTGGGTACATACCTGGTAGTGTCATTGCTGCATCACTTGGGAAGTCTATTTCCAGTTTTTAAGGAAATCTCCATAATGTTTTCCACAATGGCTGAATTAATTTACATTCCCAACAACAGTGTACAAGAGTTCCCCTTCCTCCACATCCTGGCCAGTATCAGTCTATTCAATAACAGCCATTCTGAGGAGAGTGAGGTGATAACCTCATTGTGGTTTTGATTTACATTTCCCTGATGGTTAGTGATGTTGAGCTTGTTCTCAAACATTTGTTAACCATTTGCAGTTCTTTTCAGAATTGTCTGTTGAGGTTCTTTACCCATTTTATGACTGGATTTGTTGTTTTATGTTGTTGAGTTTTTTGAGTTGCTGATGTATTTTGGATACTAATCCTTTGTTGGATAAGTAGCTTGCAAATATTTTTCCCATTCTGTCAGCTGCCTCTTCACTCTATTGATTATTTCCATTGATATGCAGAAGCTTGTGAGGATGATCTAATACCACTCCTATTTGTTTTTGTCTCCTTGCTTTGAGCATTTTATCTAAGAAGTCATCACCTACAGCAATATCTTGAAGTGTTTCCCTTACATTTTCTCCAAGCAATTTCTAAGGTTCAGGTCTTAAACTGAAGTCTTTCATCCATCTTGAGTTGATTTTTGTATATAGTGAGAGGTAGCTTCTTCACCTTCTTGAATAGCAGATTCCATATTAGATTCCCCTATATACTCTATTAGTACAATATCCTGTGCCAAACTAAGCTCTAATATATTCTCTCCAGGGTCTTTTTGATTTTTTTTTTTTTACTTTTCGTGTTCCTTTTCCAACATGTACACCCCAGAAAAACAAATTTGGTTTTCAGTGTGTTTCTGTGCAATACCTTCAAAACAAATAACTTTTAATTGTATCTGCGAATAGCACCTTAGCTGCTTATAGATAGTTTGAGGTAATATATTGATGGAATATAACATTTATAATCAAGAGTTTTCTTAAAAATTAATATATATTCAAGGAGTACATATTCCATTCTAACCAGTTCCACGTAAATCCTTGTTTAAAAATATGAATCCACTTACTGTATTTATGCAGCACATAAGACTCCTGACCCCCAAGATAAAGAATTTTGAATTTTTACTAAGATAGAAGTATGTTTGATAAACTTATGTCCTAGCAAATTCTAAATCTAACTAGATTTACCTGGAATTAAATCTAAAAGTGGTTGAGAATATTGTTCATTGGAGGAACAAGATAATATTTCATGAACTTTTATAATTTGGTTAAGGATCACACTATGCTATCCCAGATTTACAGTTCAGGAAAGGAGCAATTGATAATTTCCCACAAAGTAGTCACATTAAAGCCTCCTGGGCTAATGTGACATTTTACTAATCTTCCTAACATAGTGCAAGAAGTGTATTAATTTTAAACTATTCCATTATGAGTTGATAAGACAAAAGTATTTTTTGAGTTTACATGTGGGCTAAGAGGCAAATATGAGATAAACAGTGTCATAAACTGTAAAATACTATATAAATAAAAAAGTACGGTTACTGCTGTTTTTGATGTTTCCTGGTCAAAAACTGTCTTACACAATCATTTTCCCTGCTTCACTGTTGAGAACAGTCCACGTTGTACACAGAATTCTAGTACATATTTGCAGACTGCATTATGTTTTTATTGGGTTGACTGTGTTTAATTATGTTAAATACTTGAAACCTCAAGGCACAAGCACCGAGTTGATCTTTTAAATCACTAAAATATAAGTAATAGGTATGTGAGCACAATTATAAAAGACATACAAGAATAAATAAAAATAACAAATTAAAATAAACGAAAATGCTATTTATCAAAAAATGAAAAGGCTTTTATCTGGCATGTGATCATTAGGCTCTAGAATTTTGCATGTGTGATTAAGTTTACCAATGGTCAACTTTTCTAGTATAGAAATGACTAATTTTTGCATTATCCCATGTAGTAATTAGTTTAGCACTTTAGACACTTGGGAAAAAGCTAATTTTTGTCATAGCATTCTCACAGGATATATCTCTTCCTTTCATTCAGCTTCATCGTCAGGCCATTTTAACTTACAATCTTAGAGGACGATAATCTTTGTCTGGAGTCAAAGTCATAGTCTCTTGGAATATTTTACATACACAATGATTGTTTCATATGATTTTAAATGAAAAGAGATACCTAGGATGTCTAGACTGCATGTTCCTTTTAATAATGCAGGCTTGGACACAGCTAATGACAATAACTAGCAGTAACCATGAGAATCAAGCATTGTATTACAAGTTCAGCTATTCATCAGTGCCACATAGTACTGTAGATCCATGCAATCATCACCTAGAAAAGTCAACTAGAAAGTGCTGGTGAAAAAGATAAAATGGACAGATAATTGGATGTTAGTATAAATCTATACTAAAAAACATAATAAGATTACATAAATCCATGGTTTTTGGCCTCTTTAGGTCTCTTATAACACCTCATATACATCTCTGTAGCTAGGGGCTGGTGTTGTGGCCCAGCATATTAATCTGCCATTTGTGAAGCTCACATACCATATTGAGTGTTGGTTTGAGTCCCAACTGCTCCACTTCCAATACAGCTTCCTTCTTGCTTGGGAAGTTAGCATAAGATGCCCAAGTGCTTGGGCCTCTGTGACCCATGTGGGAGACCCAAATGGAGTTTCTGGCTCCTGGCTTAAGCCTGGCACAGCCCTGTCACTGGGGAGTGAACCAGCATATGCGATAAACCAATCAATTTCTTTATCTCTCTCTTTCTCTCTCTCTCTGTCTCTGTCTCTCTCTCTCCTTCCCTCCCTCCCTCCCTTCTTCCCTCTCTCTCTCCCTCTTCCTCTCTCCCCCACCCTCTGTCCCTGAAACTCTTCCTGTTGAATAAATAAATCTTTACATATATATATATATGAAACTATGTTATATATGTTTATATATATGTGTATATATATATTATATATATAGATAGATATAAAAAACTATGTCAGAAGAAAAATACCAGGAATTGTACTATGCACATGAAGAACAAATGCACAAAATTTCCTCGATTTACAAGGGTTTTGAGGAGTACTGTATCCCCAGACTTCTATGGGTTTTTTTTTTGAAAGGCTGAGCAAGTTTTTCATAACAGAACCAAAATTTTCATGAGCCACTAGATACTAAATTATGGGCAGCTTCTTGTAACTATCCAGGTCATACAGGGCGGCAGTATGCTGAATCAACAAACAAGGTCATGTTCAGCTCAGTGAGTGGCTAGATGGCAGTGTCATAAACCAGGAGTCTTGGGTCTTCTGCCCAGAACCAGTATGATCCCTTCTATGGTCTATTCCCACTCGGATACAGACGACACTGAGACAGGCCACGGATCCCCAAAATATCAGGGGACTCTTCCAGTCTTTCATTTCCAACTCCATTTTCATGGTAGCTGGCAGAGTCTCCTATAAACTCTTTTTTTTTTCATTATTAAAGAAACTTGACTTTTAAATTAGGAAATAAAGAGTCAATATTTTGGATCCTGAGGTTATATGAAGTCTCATAGTTGAGAGGCTATAATCGGGAGGCTGCAAAAATTTGTGATCTTGGGGCCAGCGCTGTGGCTCACTTGGTTAATCCTCCGCCTGCGGTACCAGCATCCCATATGGGCACCAGGTTCTAGTCCCGGTTGCTCCTCTTCCAGTCCAGCTCTCTACTGTGGCCAGGAGGGCAGTGGAAGATGGCCCAAGTGCTTGGGCCCCTGCACCAGCATGGGAGACCAGTAGGAGACATCTAGCTCCTGGCTTTAGATCGGTGCAGCACCAGCCGTAGCGGCCATTTGGGGGGGGGGGGTGAACCAATGGAATGAAGATCTTTCTCTCTGTCTCTCTCTCTCTCATTGTCTGTAATTCTACTTGTCAAATAAATAAATAAATCATTAAAAAATTTGTGATCTCTATTTTAATTTTTTTTCTGAAACATTTCTCCTTAAAAAACCATTTACTTTTTTTTTTAACTTTTATTTAATGAATATAAATTTCCAGTGTACAGCTTATGGATTACAATGGCTTCCCCTTCCCATAATTTCCCTCCCACCCGCAACCCTCCCCTCTCCCGCTCCCTCTCCCTTTCCATTCACATCAAGATTCATTTTCAATTCTATTTATATACAGAAGATCAATTTAGTATAAATACTTCAACAGTTTGCACCCACATAGAAACACAAAGTGAAACATACTGTTTGAGTACTAGTTATAGCATTAAATCAAAATGTACAGTACATTAAGGACAGAGATCCCACATCAGGAGCAAGCGCACAGTGGCTCCTGTTGTTGACCCAACAAATTGACACTCTAGTTTATGGCGCCAGTAACCACCCTAGGCTGTCGTCATGAGTTGCCAAGGCTATGGAAGCCTTCTAAGTTCCCCGACTCTGATCATATTTAGACAAGGTCATAAAAGACAGGTTGAGGATAGTAACCAATGATCCTAAGAGTGGCATTTACCAGGTCTGAACAATTATACAGCATTAGGTGGGGAAGAGGACCATCAGTACACACAGGTTGGGAGTAGAGCCATTGGTGGTAGAGTAGAGGTTATGATTACAAAGGAATGAGGCCCAAGTGCACTAGACAGGGTCTAGAACAAAGGACAGAGTCATTATTAGAGGAGCTAAGAAAGGTGCTGTCTAAGCTACAAGTAAGTTTTCTGATTGAGAGGCAAATAGAACCTGATAGAAGGGGCTTGATAATAATCTGTTGGGCTTTAGGCCTTGTAAGTTAAGAGGCCCAGACCTATGCCTTTACTTTTTTTTTTAAAGTTATTCTTCTAAACATAGACTACCTCTTCACAATATCCCTTCAGTTTATTAAATGGTATAATTGAAATATCAAACAGGTAAATTCTGGATACAATTTTTTAAATATACTATCACACTTGGCTCAGATTGTGTCATTCATCAATTAAAGCCTTATTTCTTTCCCTGATTTTCCAAATAATAATTTCCTTTGGCAAGTAGGATCAGAGTGAAATAGATCTAGAGAGTGACACAGTTCACTCAACATAGGCATCTAGAAACATCTCAATAACATTTTCGGCCGGCGCCACGGCTCACTAGGCTAATCCTCCGCCTGCGGCACCAGCACCCTGGGTTCTAGTCCCTTGGGGTGCCAGATTCTGTCCCGGTTGCCCCTCTTCCAGTCCAGCTCTCTGCTGTGGCCCGGGAGTGCAGTGGACGATGGCCCAGGTCCTTGGGCCCTGCACCTGCTTGGGAGACCAGGAAAAAGCACCTGGCTCCTGGCTTCAGATTGGCGTAGCTCCGGCCACAGCGGCCATTTGGGGGGTGAACCAACGGAAAAGGAAGTCCTTTCTCTCTCTCTCTCTCTCTCTCTCTCTCTCTAACTCTGCCTGTCAAAAAAAAAATAACATTTTCAGGCTTTGGAAATTCTAACACATAGGAAGCACTAAGTGAGAGGTAGTGCAAATGGAATACACTATCTCACAAGCACCATTTATCTTCACTGTGCCACTTTGGGACATAATCTTTGAAAATACAAAAACCCACCCCTCACATAGATTAAGCAGTAGTACAGCTTCATTGGGTGGGTTTTTCATTTCAGTAGAATGAAGCTGTGACAGGTAGTTTCATGTTCCCTACCATACTAAGGAAACTTGCGCAGATGATGCAGATGTATCACAGAAACTCTGTCTCAGTGCTTTCTGAAATAAAGTCTATAGTATTTTTTTTCACTTTGTGTTGCTATATGGGGGCAAACTGTTGAAATCGTTACCTAATATATACTAAACTGATCTTCTGTATATAAAGAGAATTGAAAATGAATCATGATGTGATTGGAAGGGGAGAGGGAGCGGGAAAGGGGAGGGTTGTGGGTGGGAGGGAAGTTTTGGGAGGGGGAAGCCATTGTAACCCATAAGCTGTACTTTGGAAATTTATATTCATTAAATAAAAGTTTAATTAAAAAAACATAAAAAATAAATAAATAAATATGAGTTATAGGGCCATTATATTATGAACTGTATAATCATATGCATTTAAAATTACATTAATAACTATTTTATAAAGATTTATTTATTTATTTGAAAGGCAGAGCTACAGAGAGGCAGAGGCAGAGGCAGAGAGAGAGAGAGAGAGAGAGAGAGAGAGAGAGAGAGAGAGAGAAAGACTCCCCAGATGGCTGCAACAGCCAGAGCTAAGCTGATCTGAAGCCAGGAGCCTGGAGCTTCCCCCAGATCTCCCACACAAGTGAAGGGGCCCAAGCACTTGGTCCATATTCCACTGCTTTTCCAGGCCATAGCAGAGAGCTGGATTGCAAGTGGAGCAACCAGGACTCGAAATAGTACCCACATGGGATGCTGGCACTGCAGGCAGCGGATAACTGATATTTTTCATAACATAAGTGATCACTCAGGTGTCCCTCTAGGCCAGAAATTCAGAATACCAGGTTATAGGGATTTCTTTTTAGGAAACTTGTTTTTGTATAAATCTGCAAGCTGTAAATAGTTACATCTCCAAGAAACACTTCTTCATCAGTCTGTAAAGGCTTGCTGTTAGGTGGGAAGAAAAGACAGAGCATATTTCATCCTGACACAGCATATGCTAAGAGCTAAACTGTCTGTCAAAAAGAATTCTTTAGAGAATAAGTTTTCAAAGCTGAGACTTAAAGTGTACACTAATGACCTGGTAATTGTCTTAATGATTTTTCAATGAAGTGTGAAATTCTCTGTTAACATGTCAACAAAGTGTAAAAGATTTTGCAAGCATGGTTTTATTAAGAAATTGTGTATCTACTATATATTCTAGTAGTAACCCTTTTTGCCATCAAGTAAATATTTCTGGTTACAATCTGAGCTTGGCTGATACTCTTGTTCTACTTGTCAAAATTTAATTGTTTGGACTGTTTGTTGATTAGCTTATATCTGGGGACCTGGGAAGACTCCCATAGCTTTATTTATTTATTTATTTATTTAATGTGAATTTACAAAGTGCAACTTTTGTATTGTTGTGGCTTCCCCCCCAACCTCCCTCCCTCCCATGGCCCTCACCTCTCCCACTCCCTCTCCCATCCCACCCTTCATCGAGTTTCCTTTTCAATTACCTTCATATACTGAAGATCAACTTAGTATATACTAAACAAGGATTTCAACAGGCTGCCCTCACACAACCGCACAAGGTATAGGGTATTGTTCGACTAGTAGTGTTGTTTTTAAGTTTCATAGTAAAACACATTAAGGACAGAGATCCTATGTGGGGAGCCTGTACCCAGTGACTCCCGTTGTTGATTTAACAATTGGCACTCTTATTTATGGCATCAGCAATCACCCGAGGCTCTTGCCATGAGCTGTCTAGGCTATGGAAGCCCCTTGAGTTCACCAACTCTGAACTTATTAGTCAAGGCCGTGTCACAATGGAGGTTCCTTCCTCCCTTCGGAGAAAGGCAACTCCCTCCTTGATGGCCTATTCCTTCCGCTGGGGTCTTGTTCACCAGGATCTTTCATTTAGATTGTTTTTGCCACCGTGTCATGGCTTTCCATGCCTGTGAGACTCTCATAGGCCTTTTAGCCAGATCCTAATGCCTTAAGGGTTGATTCTGAGGCCGGAGTGCTGTTTTGGGCGTTTGCCATTCTATGAGACTCCCTTAGTTTTCTTTGATGACAAACATGCAACTTGAATGATGTTAACAGGAACAACTGGTTTGAACTACAGAGCAATGTTGTACAGTAACCAAGTTATACAGTAATAACACTGAGATAATAAATCAGGCTTCTTAATCTCTCTTCTGGTACTTACATTATGATTTCATTAAAGTATTCTTAATACAAATCAAAAGTCATAAATACAATAAGAAATTACATACTTTTAAATTGTATAATGACTAAAACATAGAGAAAAGTAAATAGAATTAGATATATGATTTTATATATATATATATATATATATATATATTCTTTCCTCCTCCAATTGTCAGGCTTGATCATATTACTTTTGTGGGTCAATGGGATTTAAGCAGAAATGACTGTGGCAGTTCACAGCATATCTTTTAAGTGCTATCAGATTGCTTGATTCTTACCATTTTCCCTTCCCTCCACCATGAGCCTAGTCTGTTCAAGATGGGGGCTATTTTTTCAGCTGGTATTCTAGAAAGAAGAGACACATGGAGCATAGTTTCAAAAAACTTATAACCTCGTAAAAGAGAAATAAGTATTTTGTGCTGTAGCCCATGTGATTTGGGATTGTGTTTAACCCCAGAAAAATATCACAAATAAGCCTGCTCACCATTGTTTTATATGAGCAAAGTTTATTTAGTTTTGTCCCTGTGTTTACTATTCTCTTACAACTGTTTCTTGTATATTTGATCTTCCTTCTGGAATCTCTTTCTTTCCTCCTAAATAGCAACATTTAGAAGTTACTTTAGTGAGAAACTGTTGTTAGGAAATATCAAAGTTTATGTTTTTCAAAAATTATTTTTACAGAGCCAGTGCTATGTCATAGCAGGTAAAGCCTTCACCTACAGTGCTGGCATCCCTTATGGATGCCAATTTGAATCCTGGCTACTCCACCTGCCATCCAGCTCCCTGCTAATGTGCCTGGGAAAGCAACTGAGGATGGCCCAAGTGCTCAGGCCTCTGCACCCATGTGACAGATGAAGAAGAAGCTCCTGGCTCCTGGCTTCAGATCAGCTCAGCTCCAGGCATTGTGGCTATTCGGGGAGTGAACCAGCAGGAAGACCTGTGTCTGTCTCTGCCTCTCTGTAACTCTGCTTTTCCAATAAATAAATCTTTAAAAAAACTTAGTTTTACTCTGCTTTAATTTTTCAAAGACCATTTTGCTGAGGTATACAATTCTAAGTTCATAGCTACATATTTTCTGGCTAATTTATTGTTGTCTTCAGGGTTCTGAGATTTTACTGCGAAATTTTTAATTCTGTACCTTTTTAATTTTCTTTCTTAGGATCCACTAGACTTCTTGAAACTTTGAAATTGAAGATTCATATTTCTCAACAATTTTCACAGTTTTTCACACAATTATCTTTTAAATATTGCTTCTCCCCCAATTTTTCTTTATCTCCATTGTTTCTCAAATTAGATTTGTATGGAATGGTCTCAATCTATAGTTTATGACCCTTAATCTTTCTTTCATGTTTCCCATCACTATTTTTCTCAACTGCATTCTCTCAATTTTCATATCTGTCTTGTGTCCCTCTGATTCTTTCTGAGCCGAATCAGCTTACTAACTTATTCATTGAATTTCCGATTTCATATGTACAGATACACATTGCTGTATTTTTGGAATCTATTTGATTCTTTACATCTGTCTGATCATTTTTTAGAGTTACTTATTCCTTTGTTATACTTTTAATACCTTCCTTTGTTACTTTAAAAATAAAAAGGATGTGCATTATGTGCAATAGATGCAGTTTTTCTTAATCTACATAATGATTTATTTTAACCTAAATCCTATTTCCTGAAATCAGAAACTCCAGAAACAAATACTTGTACAGGTGTTTCCTTTCCTGTCCAAATATATATTTTCTTATTGTTTCTTGCTCCCAGAAATTTAGTTTACCTTCTGATCTGTTCAGCCATGCAGTTACAAAAAAGGGTGTCTTCTGTATATTTTAAGAGTTTTATACCATAAACATTTCCTGTACATCCATTATGCCATAGTGGAAGAATTTGAAGATTTACAATAACATTTAAAAATTAAAAATTGCTATACTACTGGGTTAAGCCCAATATGGTCAGTGTATATTTTTAATATGTTAAAGGAGTCAGATTACTAATAATTCATTAGGATTCCTATATCTAATCTCATGAATTAGATTGATCTACCATTTTATTCTCCATAGTATTTTTGCTTTTATTTATAGGTTATAGCTTCATAATTGAGTTGCAAAATGTTCTTTCTCTTCTGAATTCATTAGAATCATATACTGAAGATATAAATCATATTTTGCTTAAAAATTTGGTGGACCTGGAGAGTTTTGGATATATTTATGAAAATTGTTTTCTGAATTTATTCAGTTACTTTTTTTGCTTGTAATAGTTTTAAAAATTATCATAGTCCATAAACATGTATATTTCATTATATTTTAAAATATACTGTTAAAAGTCCTCATTTTTCCAATGGAACGGATTTGAAACACCAGAAATCAATCTAAACATCTACAGCCGACTTATATTTGATCAAGGATCTAAAAGCAATTCCTGGAGCAAGGACAGTCTATTCAACAAATGGTGCTGGGAAAACCAGATTTCCACATGCAGAAGCATGAAGCAAGACCCCTACCTTACACCTTACACAAAAATCCACTCAACATGGATTAGAGATCTAAATCTACAACCCGACACCATCAAATTATTACAGAACATCAGAGAAACCCTACAACATATAGGCACAGGCAAAGACTTCTTGGAAAAGACCCTGTAGGCATAGGCAGTCAAAGCCAAACTTAACAATTAGGATTACATCAAATTGAGAAGTTTCTGGACTTCAAAAGAAACAGTCAGGAAAGTGAAGAGGCAACCAACAGAATGGGAAAAAATATTTGCAAACTATGCAACAGATAAAGGATTAATAACCAGAATCTACAAAGAGATCAAGAAACTCCACAACATCAAAACAAACAACCCACTTAAGAGATGGGCCAAGGACCTCAATAGGCATTTTTCAAAAGAGGAAATCCAAATGGCCAACAGACACATGAAAAAATGTTCAAGGTCATTAGCAATCAGGGAAATGCAAATCAAAACCACAATGAGGTTTCACCTCACCCTCTTTAGAATGGCTCACATTCAGAAATCTACCAACAATAGATGCTGGTGAGGATGTGGGGGAAAAGGGACACTAACCTACTGTTGGTGGGAATGCAAACTGGTTAAGCCACTATGGAAGTCAGTATGGAGATTCCTCAGAAACCTGAATATAACCCTACCATACAACCCAGCCATCCCACTCCTTGGAATTTACCCAAAGGAAATTAAATTAGCAAATAAAAGGGCTATCTGCACCTCAATGTTTATTGCAGCTCAATCCACAATAGCTAAGACCTGGAATCAACCTAAATGCCCATCAACAGAAGACTGGATACATAAATTATGGGACATGTACTCTATAGAATACTATACAGTAGTCAAAAACAGTGAAATCTGGTCATTTGCAACAAAATGGAAGAATCTGGAAAATATCATGCTGAGTGAAATAAGCCAGTCCCAAAAGGGACAAATATCATATGTTCTCCCTGATCGGCGACAACTAACCGAGCACCTAAAAGGAAAACTGTTGAAGTGAAATGGACACTACGAGAAACAACGACTTGATCAGCCCTTGTCCTTATTGTCAAGGAACAATTTATACTTTATTCCTTTTAGTATTTTTTTGCTCTACTTAATACCATTGGTTGATCTCTTCAATTAACACACAATTATTCTTAGGTGTTTAAATTTAACTGAAAATTGATCCCTGTTAAATATAAGAGTGGGAATAAGAGAAGGAGGAGATGTGCAGTTCAGCACATGTTCAATCGGACTTACCCCAATGAGAGAGTTAGAAACATGCCAGGGGATTCCAATTCAATCCCATCAAGGTGGCATGTACCAATGCCATCTCCCTAGTCCAAGTGATCAGTTTCAGTTCATAACTGATCATAATGATAGGATTGGGAGTCAAAGGGATCACATAAACAAGACTAGTGTCTGCTAATACTAACTGATAGAATTAAAAAGGAGAGAACAATCTAACATGGGAAGCAGGATACACAGCAGACTCATAGAATGGCAGATGTCCTAAACAGTGCTCTTGCCTCAGAATCAGCCCTTAAGGCATTCGGATCTGGCTAAAAAGCCCATGAGAGTATTTCAGGCATGGAAAGCCAAGACACTCTGGCAAAAAAAAATTACCTAAATGAAAGATCTCTGTGAGTGAGAGCCCAGTGAAAAGAACGGGCCATCAGAGAAGGAGGTACCTTTCTCCAAAGGGAGGAGAAAACTTCCACTTTGACTATGCCTTGCCTAAATATGATTGAAGTTGGAAAACTCAAGAGGCTTCCATAGCCTTCGCAGCTCATGACAAGAGCCTCGGGTGATTACTGACACCATAAATAAGAGTGTCAATTGATAAATCAACAATAGGAGTAACTGTGCACTTACTCCCCATGTAGGATCTCTGTCCTTTATGTGTTATACTATGTGAATTAACGGCATAACTAGTACTCAAATAGTATGTTATACTTTGTGCTTCTGTGTGCATGCAAACTGTTGAAATCTTTACTTAGTATATACTAAATTGATCTTCTGTGTATAAAGATAATTAAAAATGAATCTTGATGTGAATGGGATGGGAGAGGGAGTGGGAGACGGGTAGGTTGCGGGTGGGAGGGAAGTTATGGGGGAAAAATCTGCTATAATTCAAAAGTTGTACTTTGGAAATTTAAATTTATTAAATAAAAGTTTAAAAAGTCCTCATTTTTATCTTTTGATTTTTAAATATCTACAATCAATCTAATATTTATCCTTAATTATTTTTCATGGGTCTTTAGTGACTCTTCTTTTTTCCTCACTAATATTTCTTTTTTTTTAAAGATTTATTTTATTTATTTGAAAGACAGAGTTACAGAAAGAGGTAGAAAGAGAGAGAGAGGTCTTCCATCCTCTGTTTCACTCCCTAGTTGGCTGCAACAGCTGGAGCTGTGCTGATCCGAAGCCAGGAGTCTCCTCCAGGTCTCCTACGTGAGTGCAGGGCCCAAAGACTTGGGCCATCTTCTACTGCTTTCCCAGGCCATAGCAGAGATCTGGAACGGAAGAGGAGTAGCAGGGACTAGAACCGGCACCCATATGGTATGCTGGTGCTTCAGGCCAGGGCGTTAACCCGCTGCACCACAGTGCCGGCCCCAAACCAATATTTTAAATTGCTTAACTACCTTGTTGCTGCATTCAAATATTTGGTTTTATTTTAGTGATCCTCTGTGTTACTTACTTTTTATTTTACTAATTACTTTATGAATGTCTCTTCATATTTATCATTTTGATCCTGTTTTTTATTTCTATTTATGTTAATGCTGCTTCTTTAACTTCTTTGGGTGATTAACTTGCTAATTTTAAAACTCATTTTTCATTGCATGAATTTAAGATTATCTATTCACTTTTAAGCATAATTTTAACTTCTACAAATATTTTATGAATTATTTTTACTGTTTTAAAGCTACAATTTTCTTCCTGCTTTCTCAAATGATATCTCCTTTGATCCACCAGTTTTTTCAGAGGCATTTGATTTTGTAATGGATAGTGGTAACTTGATTATATATTTTTATTATCTATTTTAAATGTAAGTGCATTATGATCAGAGAATATAAAATAATTTATTTGTTGAGAATTGGCTTGTGACCTAATGTGTGGTCAGTGTTTATAAGACATTGCATATGTGTTTGAAAAGAATGTATATTTGCTGATTTTTGGAAAAGGAATTTATATATATAGGTGCATTTAATCAAATTATTTAAAAATGTTGAAATATTTATAGCCTTTGTACTCTTTGAATGATTTCATATAAAACCCTCATTTTAAATCCAACCCTATAGAAGTTAACTGATTTACCCAAAGTATTTAGTGGCAGCTTCACAAGTAAAAGCTAGAATATCTAATTTCTAATTCAGTGGTCTTTCAAATATAATATACATTTTTTCTAAGCCTTATTGTGGTATATGACTGACAAATAAAAATTCTATATATATTTGGTGGATAATATGATTTGATATACAAATATATTGTGAAATGACTAACACAATCAAGTTAACTAATACAACTCTCACCTTGATTTACCATTAATGTGTATATATGTGTATGTTTGTATTCATGTAGAACACTTGAGATCTATTATCTTAATAAATTTCAATTATGTAATACAGTATTATTAACTACAGACACTAAGTTGATATTAAATCCTCAGAACTCATTCACTGTATATCAAATAGTATGTTCCCTTTTACAAACACCTCCATACTTATAATATGTATTTTCAATGTCATTTAGGGCATCACAATTTCTATACAAACATTATGAATGTGATAAAAATGTGTGTGGGGCCAATGTTATAGCACAGCAAGCTAAGCTGCTGCCTATGATTCTGGCATTCATACTGGATGGCACTTTTGAGTTCTGGCTGCTCCACTCCCAATCTAGCTCCCTGTCAATGCATCTGGGAAAGAGGTAGATAATGGCCCAAGTGCTTGAACCCCTGCCACCCACATGGGAGACCTGGATGGAGATGTGTGCTCCTGTCTTCAACCTGACATAGAACTAGCTGTTGTGGCAATTGAGGGAATGAACGAGCACAAGGAAGATGGAAGATTTTCTTTCTCTCTCTCTCTCTCTCTCACACGCACACAGACACATGCACACACACATACACACACACATTCCTCTTCAAGTGAGTAAATCTTTTTCAGGAAGTGTATGTTCTTTTTTGAATTAATGAAATAAAGTGAAAGCTTTATGTTCTCTGAACTTTTCATATTGCATACTTTTATTATCAAATGCCAACAAGATTTCTTTCCAGGTTTAAGAGGGTCCCAAAATGCAAAAGTCCTCTCCTGCCCAAATCCTAAACCCAGTTAAGACACAGACAAGGAATAAATGAGAGGCAAATAAAAATACAGCCATTATTAGTGATTAAGCTAATCCTGGAGAATGTGTTCTATGTATGTATGCCTTCACTTCAGGAACAGACTTGTTTACATTTATGATATAGAACAGAGGAGGAGAAAGTTTACTCTTTACGAGCAAACTCATTCCCCAAGGAAGAATAAAACAGGCTAGGGCTAAGGGATTCTCTAAATGGAATGAATTTGTATTGTCAACTCTATAATATACTGGTTTAAATTAAGAATGCAGCTTAGGGGCCATCTTTGTGGCACAGTGGCTTAGGCTGCTGCTTGCAATGCTGGTATCCCATATTGGAGCACCTGTTCAAGTGTCTGTTGCTCCACTTCACACCCAGTTCCTTTAATGTGCCCGAGAAATCCGTGGAAGGTAATTCAAGTACTTTGGCCTCTGCCACCCATGTGGGAGACCTGGAATGGAGTGCCAGGTTCCTGGCTTCAGGTTGGCCCAGACCTGGTGTGCAAGCTTTTGTGGAATAAACCAGCAGTTTGAAGATCTCTGTCTTTCCTCTCTCTCTGTCACTCTGCCTTTAAAATAAATTATTTTTTTAAAAAAGAACGCAGATTAACCATAGCTTACATTCTGTGGTATCTGAGGAAAGGAGCAAAAATAGAGAGAATAAAAAGTCTATGCCACTTTATCAGAGTCTGTGACCTATGGATCTTAAAACAATGGGGAGAAATCTCTCATAGATATCATTAGAAATAAATGTTGACGTTATCTGAAAGAGGACGTCCATTTCAGTATATTGTTTATCTCTCACGGAGTGCCATTTGAGACACTTGGAGAAGTTTATACATTTGAAATGATGATGACCAGTTACCACGTTTTAGGTGTATATTCCCTTTTGTAGATGTCAGACTTCATTCCCATTTTGGCTTTGAATCCTATGTTTCTGAAACCTCATTCCTGTACTCTCTCCTATTAAGGAAGCAACTAGTCCTGTGAAATAGTTCTCTTGAAAAAATTGTTCACTGTTATCCGAGTACTTGCTTCTACTAGAGGATCATCCTCTGCATATTTCTGAAATGGAACTGATGTCATTGCTTCTGAAGTTTGTCTCTGAGGAACCTAGTTATTGACTAACAATCCTCTCATGTGCTCCTGAAGTTAATGTCATTCTTCTGCCTTTGAATCTTCCAAGATACACAAGTATATTTGTGTCTGGTATTTTCTTTTTATTCCTCCTTTACAATGAAATATGACTCAGTTGTATTTCCCTCTGTTGTTTATGCCTCTCAAGAAGACTCAGTTAACCTGCTTCTAAAGTTGATATATTTTCTTTTCTGACATATGTAGAGCTACACTCTTTACTGAAAATGGGTGCTTTTTTCTTTTCACTTTCCATTTGATTTCTGGCACAGGTATTTGTTTTGTTAACTTATTCCTCTAGATTTCATCTTGTGGGGGTCTCGCATTGTGAAATATATGAAATCAATAAAAGTTGGACCTGTCAAAAGTATCAACTCTTCAGACAAATCATGTCCACTTTCACCTTCTAGAGTTGGATAATAGTACCCAAGAGATAGACTCACATCAGACCAGTGTCTAACCATAGTCTGAACTTGATCTATCATTGTCCTATCTCATTCTCCTTTAACATGTTTCATTTTTGATGTGCATCCTTTTGAGTTCTAATTCATTAAATTTCTCAGACTTGTTCCCTTAGGATACAAGTTATAACTAAATTCCCATCTCAAATAAGTGCACTGCTTTGAAACTTACCTAATATTCTTTAATACTATTTTACACTGATTTTTCTACTTTTTGCCATCAGATCTGTGCAGACTTCTGTAATCACTTTGTGTAGCTATCCCCAATTACACTTTGATTTCCCCAATTGATCTTTTCTTTCCTCTCAATTCTCTATCTGCAATCTTTCAATAATCTCCTGGATCCCTGTCCCCTACTGGGGAATCATAGCTGATTGTTGTCTGAGAACATTCATCTTTTCTTCTGTTAAATTTCATTGGGCTCTAGTCAATCTTTCTGATCTGGTTAAAAATTGGACACTTTCCACTTTAATAATGTCCCTTTCAGAGAAGTTAGATACATTTCAGTCTTCATTTCTCTTTTATACAATTCTCCTTTATCCTTTGAGACCTAATTTTAACTTTCACAAAAATAGGGGCTACTATGCCCAAGAGCTTCATATATCTTCTAAGTAAATATCTTAATTATTTTCATTTTCTATTGATCTTATTTTGCTATTAAAGTTAAAATACAAATTTTCAAATTTCTCTAGATCCTTCTTATTCCATATACAAATCTGACCCTTTGAACAAAAAAATAATTTTAATAATAATGAAAGACAAATTGAAGAAAGCAGAAAGGAGAGATGCTTGTATCACCTCTCCTCCAGCTCCAAGTAGTGCAGCCAAAAGAGAAACACCATGATTCCCACTTAGGGGAGGAGGAAGGAATTAAGTCCAGGCCTTAGCCTTGATACCTAGTACCACACCCATCATGATATAAAGCAAGAATTGGACTTTTAGGTTACTTTCTTGTATTTATAGTTTCAATCATTTCATTAACTTGTTTCTATATCTCAACCTAAAATGGCATATTCTCTTAATAATACATTTGTTAGTTTACTAATAAAACTCTCCACTTTACTCCATGTAGAGTTATAAATTGACTGTAGTCTAAAATAACAACCAAAATTTAATAAATTAATGTAACAAGCTAGACCCAACCCAAGACCTATTCCCAAGAAACTGATAATATAGTCTACAGACCGACCACATGAATTCAATGTTACTACGACCAAAATTTCCTCCTTAACCTTGAATAGATAAATGATTTGGAGGAACCAATGCTGCCTCTAGCATTTCTGAGTCTAAGATTACAACAAGAAACAGTAGTGCTTGGATACACTTGTGCTATTAATGTACTTGCTTACAGACTAAGCAGAAAACATAAAAATAGAAGCAGGAACCATGAGGCCCTGTCAAGCACTGCTTTATATCATGATAAAATTATTATTATTATTATATAAAAATCAGGCACTATGGTCTCTCACGTGGCTTCCTTAGTTCTTGTGAAGATGACTTGGTATGTGAATCACTATTCAAATTGGTGTCACTGTGGAGAAATGATAACTGTAACGTCTTACTCAGCCGCCATTTTGTTCTGTCTCCTCTTTGATTTTTAAATTGAATTTTGATTCAGCTGCCTCTACTTAAGAATTCTACAATATTCATGCATGTGCTTCAGATGATTCATAGCTCCAAATGTATAAATCAGGCATTGTTTACATACTTCAATGTCAAACAGGTTTAGCCTGAACTGTAAAACTCCCACCATTTGACCTAGACTTTCTGGAGTATACCATATCAGTCTTGGCCTGCTTCACTGCAGAGACCTGTGTTTTGCCCAGCTCTACTGCCAACCCCACAATTTGTGGAGGTACTCAATTTTTCTTAAACGGGGGAAAAACTCATGTGCTTTTTACCTACTGCCATGCTCTCCATAAAAATTATAACTTGTTAGGGCCAGTGTTGTGGCATAGTGAGTAAAGCTATCACCTGAGATGCCAGTATCCCATATGGGTGCAGGGTTGAGTCCTGGCTGCCCCACTTCCAATCAAGCTCCCTGCTAATGTGCCTAGGAAAGCAGCAGCAGATGGTCCAATTACCTGGGCCCCTGAATCCATGGGAGAAGAACTGGGAAGGGCTCTTGGCTTTGAGCCAGCCCAGTCCTTGCCTTTATGGCCATATAGGAATTAAACCAGCATATGGGAGATCGATATCTCTCTCTCCCTCTCTTTACATCTATTTCTCTCTCTTTTTCCCTCCCTCGCGATCTCCGTAAATTTGACTTTCAATTAAATAAATCATTTTTTAAAAAAATAGAACTTATTTATGAAGAATGTTATCAAAACTGTGGTTTCTTATGATACTAAATGTGTAGTATTGCAAAAATAATACTCCAAAATTAGTGACTTAACTTTATTATGTTGCAGTACCTGCTCGTCAGGATCTGAGCAGATCTTGCCTAGATGATCTTTCTCAGGGTGTCCCACAAGGATGCAATCAAGGTGTTGGGTGAAGCTATGATCTCATCTGAGAGTTCAATTAAGCAAGTTTCCATCTCCAAGATCACTCAAATGGCTGTGAGCCACATTCAGTTCTTCAGCAACTATTAGATTGATGGCTTTAGCTCCTTGGTGGCTGATAAATGGAGGCTGAACTCAGTTTCTTGCAATATGGAACTCTCCAACATGGCTGTTTGATACATCAGAAAATGCAAGGCAAAAACCAATAGAACACTAGCAAGATGAGAGTCACATATTTTGCAACCTAATCACAAGAATGGTGCCCCATCAGTTTTTCCAAATCTCTTTATTAGAAGCAATCACCAAGTGCAGCTTGAGCATAAGGATTGAAGGTAAACATAAGGACATGAATATTGGAGATGGGATCACTGAGAACTATCCATGAAAACTGTTTATCATTTTCACCAATTTGAAAATTCCCCTTGGTTTGCCTCTATGGTACAAGCCAGTCCCAAAAAAGAAAAATACCATATGTTCTCCCTGATCTGTGATAACTAATAGAATACCTAAAAGGTAATCTATAGAAATGAAATTGGCCGGCGCCGTGGCTCACTAGACTAATCCTCCGCCTGCGGCGCCAGCACCCTAGGTTCTAGTCCCGGTTGGGGTGCCGGATTCTGTCCCAGTTGCTCCTCTTCCAGTCCAGCTCTCTGCTGTGGCCCGAGAGGGCAGTGGAGGATGGCCCAAGTGCTTGGGCCCTGCCACCATGTGGGAGACCAGGATAAGCACCTGGCTCCTGGCTTTGGATCAGCGCGATGCACCAGCTGCAGCACGCTGGCTGTAGCGGCCATTTTGGGGGGGTGAAGCAATGGAAGGAAGACCTTTCTCTCTGTCTGTCTCTGTCTCCCACTGTCTAACTCTGCCTGTCAAAAAATAAAAAAGAAATGAAATTGACGCTTTGAGGTGCGATGACTTTGAATAGCCCTTGTCTCAACTGTTGAGGAAGAGGTTTTTTTTTTTTTTTTTCCTTCATACTATTTGAATTCTTTACCTAGTGTAGGGTTAATCTTATGTGCATAAAGTTAATTAAAAATAGGTGTTAGTAAAAATTAAGAATGGGAATAGGAGAGGGAGGAGGAGGAAGGGTGGGGGTGTGGGTGGGACAGAGGGTCGGGGGAAGAATCACTGTTTCTAAATTTGTATTTATGAAATGCAGGAAGTTTGTATACCTTAAATAAAAGGTTTGTAGATAAAAAAAAAGTGGAATGTTCTTGTCACATCATTTAAAAGGCAAGTGTACAACTACATAAAGTGGCCACATAGCCCAATAAAATCTTTTACAAACTATCATGGTAAAATGTCCATTACACATACTAAAGTCCAAAGCCATAGTGTGATCTGAAAAACACAATACTAGTCTCCAAAATTTCCTCTGAGTTCTCAGTCTAATATACCAGAACTGTAGTTTGAGAGAGCCCTATCTCCTATTCTCCTGGCAAAGTTCTGAACATGTTGCAAGAGACATGGTAGAAAAAGAACAAGAATATTACTTTTATTGTTGTTATAGCTGATATCGGAAAATGTAATATATCCGCAGTCAGGTTAACTTCCCATCATTGAATCTGTGGATTAGACAGGTTTAACTGCTCAGTCTTGCCAGTGTCAGACCTCCATACATTTCTCTCACAGGAGCAGGTCTTACAAATTGTGGAGGTTCATAATTGAGACCTGTTCTCTGAAGGCAAACTCACTTCCTAGGCAGGATTAGAGGAAATTTCAGGGTGTGCATTAGCTCTGTTCATTCAGACTCAGTAATAGGAGTGAGCATTTGCCACAGCAGTTAAGATGCTGCTTAGGATGCCATGAATCTCATTTCAGAGTCCCTAGGTTTGAGCCCTGGCTCCAATTCCAATCCAGTTTACTGCTAAAGTGCACCATGGAAGGCAGCAGGTGATGGCTCAAGTAATTGGATTTCTGCCACCCATGTGGGAGAGCTGGATGGAGTTAGCAGCTCCTGGCTGGCACCAGGCGCAGCTCTAGTAATTGCAGGAATTTAGGGAGTAAACCAGAAGATGAGATCTCTTCCTCTCCTCTCCCTTCCTTCAAAATAAAATTTATATAATAAATAATTTAAAAACTCAACAATAAAATTAAACTACTCTTCCTCCCCAAAAAGGAGTGAGAGCACAGATAAATACACTTTCTTCACTATGAAGGGGAATTTAAGAAGGAACTGTTTCCCATCTAACAACAGTAAATGAAAAAGAAAAATTAGTTACAAACCAGGCCAAAAATTTATTCTGGTATGTGCCAACACTTTACCTTCTATAATTGAATATAACTAATGAGAAACTGCCTTCATCAAAGGAGCACAACCTTAGATTTTTAAAAATTACTAGAATATAGAACAATAGAAGTTAAGAAACATGTGTTCCATTTCTGAATCAGGCACATGTTAAAAAGTGGTCTAAATTTCAATTTCCTCATTATAAGAGTAAATATGGATTCATTTATAGAGGAACAAATGATAAAAAATGAATAAATGATTCTTAATATAGAGGAGGAGGCACAACTCCCTAGGCAAGAAGTAGACTGGATTTTTTCATATACGCCTGGATATCCTGAAAACCTCTCTCTGAGAAAAGAAACAGAAAATAGGAATAGGTCTGTAGTCCCTTATTTTTTTAAAAAATTAGAAGCTTGTATTCCCTTATTTAAAAAAAAAAATAGAAGTTAAAGGTCTTCCCACAATTAAAAATACAGGGCCAGATGGCTTCATTTGTAATTTCTGCAAAACACTGAAGTATCAAACAATCATAAATTAGATACACTCTTCCAAAACAAAACAAAAATAAAATAAAATAAAATAGAGTAAGCACCACAATCAATTAAACACTCTAGAAAGACCTTGTTAGGGAAATACAGAGAACCCAAAAACAAAAATTAAAAGCTCTTTTTACTCTTTAACATAGATAGAAAAATTAAAATATTAGCAAAACAAAACCAACAATACCAGAGAAAGATGATACATTATGACCGTGTTAAATTTATTTTCATATTGAAAGATTGTTTCCATATTAAAAAATCTATTAATCAAGATAGTATGACTTCTTAATCTGTTCCATTACATGATTAAAGAAGAAAATAATATAAATATATTGATGCATGAGGAAAAAAATGATAAAATTCAACATGTTTTCATTAAAAAATTCAGGATAGGATTAGAAATAGTATTTTTAATTGAGAAAACCATCTATAATAAATAAGTCTAGAATAAAGAGTTAATGGTGAAACATCATGTCTTTTACAATCAGAGTCAAAACAGGTATTCCTAGACTCAATATTTGGATCCAGTATTTATTGGAAGCCCCAGCTGGGGCATTATATGAAAAAAATTAAAAATGCACAGATAAGAAATCAAGAACACTCACTGTTCACATGAAAAATGGAATAATCTAAGCATTATCAAAATAAAATAGGAGGCTGGTGTTTGGGGCAGTGATTAAGTAGCCCTAGGAATACCCACATTTGTATCAGAGTGTCTGACTGAAACCCCCACTACTCCGTTTTTTTTTTTTTAAAGAGATTTGTTTATTTATTTGAGAGAGAGAAAGAGAGAGAGAGAGAGAGAGAGAGAGATCTTCCATCTGCTGTTCACTTCCCAAAAGGCTGCAATGACCAGGGATGGGCTGAATGGAGCCAGAAGGCAGGAGCTTCATCTAGGTCTCCCATGTGGGTGGCAGGAGCCCAATCCACTGCTTTTCCAGACCATTATCCAGGAGTTGGATCAGAAGTAGAGCAGCCAGGACACAAACCGGTGCACATATGTGATGCTGGTGTAGCAGATGGTGGCCCCACCAGCTATGCCACAATGTGGGTTCTACTACTCAAATTCTGATCCAGCTTCCGGCTAATGTGTATTAGGAGACAATGGATCAAGTACTTGGCTCCCTACCAACTGCATAGGAGACTTGGATTTAGTTTTGGGCCCTGGCTTTGACCTGGCCTAACACTGCTTGTTGTGGGCATTTGGGGAGTATACCAGTGGATGGAAGATCTCTCTCTCTCTCTCTCTCTCTCTCTCTCTCTCTGTGTGTGTGTTTCTTTATCTCTCTGTCTCTCTACCATTCAAATAGAATGAAAATAAATTAAATACTCTTTTAAAAATAAATGATTCCAAATTCTGACTTCAACATAAGCAATTGTATTTCTATAGATCTAAAGTTAGAAAATGTTATTTTTAAAGCATAACTGCAAGAAAATTAATGAAAACAACTACAATAATGAGGCCCCTAAAATAAATATGAAAATTTTAAGTCATGTACAAAAATGTTAGTGTATTTGAATGTTTTAAAAAATATGAATAAATACAGATGCATATCATATTTTTAGATGGGAAAACCCAATATAATAAAAATGTAAATTGTCCCAAAATTGAGCCATGTAATCAATATGTAATCTTCATGAAATTTGACAGTTAATGTAACATTTATGTGGAAGAACATGACAGAGAATAAACATGTCAATTTTAGAGTAGAAAAATGTACAATGACAATGCTTTATCAGATAGCATTAAAAATCTGCAATATTTTGAAGAGTGATGTGTTAACTTAATCATGAGTGAAAATAATACCCTTCCCAAAACATGTGTTTAACTGCATATATGTAATCTTTATATGACATCTAAAAGTATTAAATTTGATAAGAAAATACTAATAATTTTATATAAAAATCAATTAAAATGTAAAACTTGATTAAAATCATACCTTCCACTTATCAAACAGTAACAAAAAGAAAGAGGATAGACACAAACTGGAATAACCTACTTATATATTATGTGGTTGACAATGATTACAATTCAACACACACCCTGAATATCATTAAAGACGAAGAGCAGAACAAAGTATTGAGAAAAAGATATGAACACATTTTTTTCCTAAGAAACACTAACAACATGGATGAATCTTACAAAGTTAAGCAAAAGAAACAGGATGCAAACTAATACATGGTTCCTTTTATGTAAAGTTCAAAAATAGGCAAACTACATAACATAGTGTTTAGGGACACATATAAGCATGGTAATCCATGCAGAAAAGCTAGGAACAATAAATGCAGTATTCAGAATACTGATTTCCTTGGATTTGAATGAAAAAGAAGTGCAATAGAGCAGGAATATATAGATGGTTTCAATAGTTTTAATTAAGTTTTTTGACTGGAAATTTTATTTGTAAGTGTTCTCTAACAGTACATATATGCATAATGTAACATGTGCATATATTATATATATTTCCTAAAATATTTAAACACACACACACACACACACACACACACACACACACATATATATATATATATATATATATATATATATATAATACATGGGAGACATGCTTAGATTAGAAAAGACGTTCTCAAATCTATCCCCAATAATAGTCATTAAACAAGAAAAAATTCCAGTACTAATGAATGGTGGATATAGCCTCACCTAATGTTGTAGAAAAGCTAAACATAAAGCAGTGAACTGCAATAAACAGGGTGTTTTTTTTCTTTTAAATAGTCTTACAAAAGAACTAGGAAAGTGTTCATGACCCCATGAAAAGTGGAAGATGTTTTAGGTCAGGCTCTCTCCATCAAAAATCAGAGTAGGATAAAAGTCTTCCCATATCTGCAAGGCAACTGAGACATGCATAGGACAAAGAGAAGATATGCAGCATTACAGACAGTGACCACTTTAGCCATAAAATCACAGCAAAGAAACAGGAAAAAAAAAAAAAGATGGTGGTATAAACGAGCCACATGCTCTGTCTGAAAACACTGTGTTTCTTGAAGGAAAGCAACCTTCTTAGAAACAGAATTAATGAACATATTACATGTAACAGGAGAGTTCCTGCAATTAAATTTAGAGAGGCAGAATTCTCTGTGATTTGTAGTAAATACTTAGTCATAAGGAAGAGTTCACATCAGGAACTCTGGCAAAGAAGACAAACTGAAAAGGACTAAAGTAATTATCCAAGGACTATGAATTTTTGGCCTAAAATTTTTCCATAACATCAACTTTCTTTGACCCCACATGTTTAGGAAGTACTCCAATCTCTAATGAAGAGAAATTGACATCCCATCCCAAAATAAAATCTGGAAAATTTTTAGGTTTTCATAAATATGTCAGAGTATATTCACATGAATATTCACTTTTAACTTGGATTCAGTAAGTTTTCTAGTGTGCTAATGCTATATCATACATTTAGTGATTTTCAAGTAATTCATTTTTTTTTACTTTCAAGTAATTCATTTTATTTTACTTTTAATTAATTCTTAACAAATTCAATATGTTTTGTAGATACAAGTCTAAAAACATAAGGATGTTCCCTTTCTCCCTTCCTTCCTTCTACCTTTATTTTTAAAGCTTTTAGATAATGTTTATATTATCTTATATTTATATATGTTTATTTTATATATGCTTATATTATATTATATTTATATCACAGTAAAAAGGCTTAATAATTCACCAAATAAGAAGTTTTGTTTAATAAAATACTGAGTAAAAAACCCATTTAGGTATATTGATAGATGGAATAAATACGCATGCCAGTTATTATCTCACTATCTTCTTAAATAATCTGCAACACCAAAAATTCCTAGAAGTAATAGCCTTAGGCCGGCGCCGCGGCTCACTAGGCTAATCCTCCGCCTTGCGGCGCCGGCACACCGGGTTCTAGTCCCGGTCGGGGCACCGATCCTGTCCCGGTTGCCCCTCTTCCAGGCCAGCTCTCTGCTGTGGCCTGGGAGTGCAGTGGAGGATGGCCCAAGTACTTGGGCCCTGCACCCCATGGGAGACCAGGATAAGCACCTGGCTCCTGCCATCGGATCAGCGCGGTGCGCTGGCTGCAGCAGCTGTTGGGGGTGAACCAGCAGCAAAGGAAGACCTTTCTCTCTGTCTCTCTCTCACTGTCCACTCTGCCTGTCAAAAAAAAAAAAAAAAGAAGAAGAAGAAGTAATAGCCTTATTCTACAAGTATCACCAGCCACAAAATGTACTCCAAAAAAGGTCTCAAATTAGTAGCCTAACCTTCCACCCTAAATAACTACCAAAAGAAAAGGAAACTATATCCAAAGCAACCCAAGGAAGAAAATAATACAAATTTGAATGGAAATAAATGAATAAGAAAAAAGCAATAGATAAATAATAAAAACAAAAATTATACTTTTGAAAGCTCAATTAAATTAACAAACTTATAACTACACTGATGAAGTGGGGGGGGGAGAAGATCCAAATTTCTAGAATCAGAAATGAAAGAGGGATTATTATTACCCACATTAAGACATAAAAACACTATGAAGGAATGCAATGAGAAATTATATCTCAAAAAATTAAATAACTTAGATAAATAAATTACTCCCTAAAAAAACAAATAACCAAAATTAACAAAAGAAAAAATGGAAAAACTGGAAAGGCAATGGTGATGTTTCAGTCAACAATGGATCACACATACAACACTGGTCCCATAAGAAAATATGATCCACTGACATAGTCATTTTGGTTCATATAAGTATGCTCTATGATGCTTGTGCAACATGGAAAATGCCTAATGATACATTTCTCATATTGTATGCCTGTCATCAAGCAATACACTGCTACGTAGTAAATAACAACAGTGAATTAGTAATCATGTAGTGCCCCCCAAAATCAATGACAATAAATTCATTAGTTATTTCTCCACATATTTGAGAAACGATAATACTTCTCAAATGATCCCAAAAAAATAGAAGAGGCTGGAAACATTTCCAATTCATTCTATGAGGCCAATAACACACAGATAACAAAATCAGAAAAATACAAGAAAAGAAACTAGAAACCAATATTCCCTCAATGAATATATATGCAAAATTCCTCAAAAAATATTAGTAAACCATACCCAGAAAGATATAAAAAGGTCTATACTAAATTATGCAACATGATCAGATAGGATTTAAACCAGGAATGTAAAAAGGTATAACATTTGAAAATCAGTCAAGTCACTTTCTCAGTCTGTTTGTGCTGCTGTAACAATGTATGAGTCAGGATTCTCCAATTAGAATATTGGGGGGAGAGGAAATTTATTAGAATCAGTTTATGTAATTACGGCAGCTGAGATGGCCCATGACAAGTAATCTGCAAGCTAGAGAATTTAGATGCCCATAGCAATGGCCTCAGAGCCAGGGAAGCTGACAGTATAATCCTCAGTCCAAGGCCAAGATTCTGAGAAGCGCAGTGGCTGCTGGTGTAAGTCCTGGAATTCAATAGTTATCGAGACTGGAGTTCTGATTTCCAAGACAGTAGAATAAGGGTCTATCCCAGATCTTGGAAGGAGAGACAAATTCCCTTTCCATTTGTACCTGCAGCTGCTTTGATTGTACTCACTCACATTGAGGACAGATCGTCACCACTTATTCCACTTGGATTCACATCCTATTCCTTTCTGGAATACACACTAGTTATCCCTTAATCTAGTCATCACTTAAAATCAACTGTAACAAACAATACTACACAGATCATACAATTTTTAAAGAAAGGAATGTTATTTTCTCACAGTTCTAGAGACTGCAAAGGTCAAGGTGTTGGCATGTCAGATGTTTGAAGAGAGCTTTCTCTGCTTTTAAGATGATTTCTTGATGCCAAGTGCTTCCAAGGGGACAAATTTTCTATATAGAAGAGATGAAAGAGATGGCCTGGCAAGAGTATGATCCCTTCAATCTTGAGCCCTTTTACAAAGGTACTAATAGCATTCATGAAGGTGGAGCCATGATGACTTAATCACCTCCTAAATGCCACACACCTTAGTACTGCTGCATTGAAAATTAGGTTTCAAACATGAATTTTGGAGAGGATACCATTATTCAAAGCTTAGTGTATACTTTTTCAATCAAGTAAGAGTCAAAATCCACGTGATCATCTTTTTAGATGCAGAAAAAATATTTGACAAGGTCCAACACTCTCTTCATAAAAACTCAACATGATGCTGGCATCATGGCACAGCGGGTTAAGCCACTGCATGCAATGTCAGCATCCCATATGAGAGCTGGTTGGAGTCCTCGTTGGGATACTTCCAATCTAGCTCCCTGCTAATTCACCAGGGAAAGCAGCAGAAGATGGCCCAAGTGCTTGGGCCCCTTCCCCAATGTAGGAGAACCGCATGGAGTTACAGGCTCCTGGCTTTTGGCTAGCCCAGACCCAGCCTCTGTGGTCATTTAGGCTGTGAACCAGAGGATGAAAGATCAATCTCTCTCTGTCTCTCTCTCTCTCTCTCTATCTTTCCTCTATCCATAACTCTGTCTTTCAAATAAATGAATAAATCTTACAAAATACACTCAATGAACTAGTAGTAGAATGGAACTCCCTAAACCTGATATAGAAAAGCCATGAAGAACTTGTAGCTAACATCACACTCAATGATAAAAGACTACAAACTCTTGTAGTAAGATAAAGAACAAGGCCAGTGCCATGGCTCAACAGGCTAATCCTCCACCTAGCAGCGCCGGCACACCGGGTTCTAGTCCCAGTCGGGGTGCCGGATTCTGTCCTGGCTGCCCCTCTTCCAGGCCAGCTCTCTGCTATGGCCCGGGAGTGCAGAGGAGGATGGCTCAAGTGCTTGGGCCCTGCACCCCATGGGAGATCAGGAGAAGCACCTGGCTCCTGCCTTTGGATCAGTGCAGTGTGCCGTGGCGGTCATTGGAGGGTGAACCAACGGCAAAGGAAGACCTTTCTCTCTGTCTCTCTCTCACTGTCCACTCTGCCTTCAAAAAAAAAATAAAGAACAAGAAAAGGGCCATCAAGGGATGAAGGGATAAATATTATATATATATATATATATATATATATATATATATAAACATTCCATTCCATATTATTGTATCATATCAATCAAGGAAATCCTACCATTTGCAATGATATAGATGAAACTGGAGGACATTATGTTAAGTCAAAAACATGAGGTACAGAAAGACAAATACCACACAACCTCAGTGATTGTGGAATCTGAAAATGTAGAGAGTAAAATGATGGTTACGAGAGGCTGGGTGGTTGGGAGAGGGGATAGAGGGGTATTGATTAAAGGATACAGAACTTCAGTTAGATAGAAGGTATAAATTCAAAAGATCTATTGTACAGCAAGGTGAGGATATATGTGGTCATTAACTATAAAAAGTTTCTGGTTAATAGAATTAAAAGATAAGCATATTTTTGGTGCAAAAAATATTTGAAATTCATGGAGTTTTTATTTCTTTTTTTAAAAAAGTTTATTTTATTTATTTGAGAGGCAGAGTTACAGAGAGAGGAAGAGACAAAGAGAGACTTTCATCCGCTGATTCACTACCCAAATGGTCACAACGGCTGGAGCTGGGCCAATTTGAAGCCAGGATGCAAGAGGCTTCTTCTGGGTCTCCAGGTGGATGCAGGGGCCGAAGCACTTGGGCCATCTTCCACTGTTTCCCAGGCCATCAGCAAAGAGCTGCATCGGAAAAGCAGCATCTGGGACAAGAGCCAGCACCCATTTGGGATGCCAGCATCACAGGTGGAGGCTTAGCCTACTATGCCACAGTGCCACCACCCCCTTTTTTCATAATACAAATGTTCAATGGATTTTTTGAAGACGCCCTCATATACATGGACTTTAAAACTCACACCATATTAAGAAATATTAAGAATGAGCACCTTTCTTAGCTCCTCTAATAATGACTCTGTCCTTTGTTCTAGACCCTGTCTAGCGTACTTGGGCCTCATTCCTTCGTAATCATAACCTCTACTCTACCACCAATGGCTCTACTCCCAAACTGTGTGTACTGATGGTCCTCTTCCCCACTTAATGCTGTATAATTGTTCACCTGGTTAACACCACTCTTAGGAACATTGGTTACTATCCTCACCCTGCCTTTTATGACCTTGTCTAAATATGATCAGAGTCGGCGAACTTGGAAGGCTTCCATAGCCTTGGCAACTCATGACGAGAGCCTAGGGTGGTTACTGGCACCATAAACTAGAGTGTCAATTTGTTGGGTCAACAACAGGAGTCACTGTGCGCTTGCTCCTCATGTGGGATCTCTGTCCTTAATGTGCTGTACATTTTGATTTAATGCTATAACTAGTACTCAAACAGTATGTTTCACTTTGTGTTTCTATGTGGGTGCAAACTGTTGAAATCTTTATACTAAATTGATCTTCTGTATATGAAGAGAATTGAAAATGAATCTTGATGTGAATGGAAGGGGAGAGGAAGCGGGAGAGGGGAGGGTTGCGGGTGGGAGGGAAGTTATGGGAGGGAAAGCCATTGTAATCCATAAGCTGTACATTGGAAATTTATATTCATTAAATAAAAGTTTTAAAAAAAAGAAATATTAAGAATGAGATGCAGTGTTCATATCACAAAAAAATTTAACAATCTGAGATAATGCATGTTACTTAACTAGATTTACTCATTCTACAATGTATACATATTTTTGTATACAAGTTTTGAATATGGTTTGAGTGTGCCCTGCAAGTGTTTATCTGTTAGAAGGTTGTTCCTCACTGTAATGATATTGGAAGGTAGTGGAGCCTTTAAAAAGTGGGACTTAATGCACATTACTTAGGGCATCTGTACCTCTATTCTTGGAAAGAATTAACAGTTTCACAGGTATCCAGTCAGTTCCAGCAAGATTTGTTGATAGGTGAGACTGAGACTAGCCATCCCTGCTCCCTGTGGCTTCCTGTCTCTCCATGTCAACTCTTTCACATAGGCTCCCATCACCAGAAGCTGAACTAATGAAATCACCTGATCTTGGACATTAACCCTGCACCACTGTAGAACAAATTGACTTCTTTTCTTTGCAAGTTCTCAATCTCAGGTATTTTGTTATAGCAATGGAAAATGGAGATTTTTATATATTTTTATATACATATATATAGTAATACAACAAACATCTGTTGTAGATAGAAATACATAAAATTTTATCTGACAATTAAAAGATAAAAAATAAAAAAGAATGAGATGAAGATGCTCATTTTCACCACTGCTATACAACATGTATTTAAGGTTATGGCCAGGCAATAAAATGAAATAGAAAGCATGTATTCTGGAAAAAATGCTGACTAAAACTATCTATATTCAAAAATAACATGATCTTATACATATAAAATTCTAAGGAACCCATAAAACTATTTTGAACTAAGTTAAGCAATATAAAAAATCAATTCTATATCTATGCAATAAAAATGAACAGTTTGAAAGTGAAATTAAGCAAACAATTTTAACTGTTATAGCATCAAAGTGGGGCCAGTGCTGTGGTATAGCGGGTTAAGCTGCATCCCATATGGTCACAGGTTTGAGTCCCAGCTACTTCACTTCAGGTCTAGCTCCCTGCTACGTGCCTGGGAAAGTAGTGGAGGATGGCCCAAAGGCTTTTGCCCCTGCACCCATGTGGGAAATCTGGATGAAGCTCCTGCTCCTGGCTCCTGGCTTCTGGCCCAGCCCTGGCTATTGTGGCCATTTGGGGAGTGGAAGATTTCTCTCTCCCTCTCTCCCTCTCTCCCTCTCTCCCTCTCTCCCTCTCTCCATCTTTCCCTCTCTCCTTCTCTTCCTCCCTCTCCATCTAAATTTGACTTTCAAATAAATAAATAAATTTTAAAAATAGCATAAAACCAATAGAATACTTAGAAATAGTCTTTAAAAATGTTAATTTTTCCCCTGAAAACTACAAAACATCAATGAAAACATAATGGACCCATTACAGAGAGAAAGCAAGGAATAAAAGACAAATCAAATTCCCAGTGAGACATTAGGAAGTTCCTTTAGCACCCCACATTCCCAGGTCAGTCCCCACATAGCCCTGCTCTCTTCTATTTTCTATCTGTCCAGTTACATAAACTCCAACACCACCACCACTTACAGTTTACACCACTATTTCTGGCCTAATAAGTCAGAAGCATGGATATTGTTAAAGCTACTTATTCTTTCAATAAATACCTTTTTATCTGAATAATGTAAGTAGATGTTTGTGCCTTAAAATCAAATGATTTATAACAAAAATATGTCTGGACAAGTTGGGTCCCAAATGACAAGAGAGCAGTCAAGATACTTGTCCCCAAAGTAAAGCAAACAGGAAAGGAAAACCATACACAAAAGAATGCATTGAAAGTTCTCACTCCTCTCTGACTATGCCTCATGTATACAAGCTAGATTATTCTAAGTTACACCAATCTAGTAAGTGAACAAAGAAGTGAAGATTCTTCTATCTAAGAATTTGCATTAAGCTCTTTACAAACTGATTTCACCCTTTTCCAACCTCCTGAATGAAATTTGGTTGGTGTAATAAATTAGAAAATCTGAAATGTTCAGCATTTCTATTACACAAAGAGTTTGAAATTATTAGAGGCCTAACTACTACATAAGAGAATGACACACATGTTTACATTGTAATAACCTCCTAATGCTGATACTTCCAGAGCCTGTTCCACCAGAGACCAGGGAGCAAGACAAGCAGTGGAGCACAAGAGTCCAAAATAGCCACATCCTTCAGGCATTTGCTAGTCTAAATGGAATAGGGGGAAAAAAAACAAAAAAAAATGAAATGTTTCTGCTTTTTGTTAAATTGTATTCCATTCTTACAAAAGGCCAAGAATATAGAACCTTCTAGTACTTTATGTCTTAAAATCTATTTGGTAAGTCAGGAGTGGTTCTGTAATATTTACAGAGTATCTGTGTTTCATGTCTAAGCATAATAATGAACTCTCTCCAAAATTCAAAATTTATTATAACTTTGGGTGGAGGGGAGAATAATTAATAGAATTTGAGATTATATTAGCAGTTCCTTCATTATAGGGGGGAAAAGAAATACAAGGGGAAATGAAGGAAACTTCATTGAACATTTTAAAAGAAAGCACAGGTGTATCATGCAGAAATTCTTCAGAATAATGTTAACAACAAAGCCTTTTATTTAGCATGATGCACTGATGTTTCAATGCACACTCATGATTTTGCTATAAACTGAAAGAGGCCCGGGAAGGCAGTGGAGGATGGCCCAAGTCCTTGGCCCTGCACCCGCATGGGAGACCAGGAGAAACACCTGGCTCCTGGCTTCGGATCAGCGAGATGTGCCGGCCACAGCGGCCATTAGAGGGTGAACCAACGGCAAAAAGGAAGACCTTTCTCTCTGTCTCTCTCTCTCACTATCCACTCTGCCTGTCAAAAAAAAAAAAAAAAAAAAAAAGAGGAGGAAACTAAGGCTCTGAGAAGTCATGTTGCTTGCCTGTTTAAGGTTATTTGGCTAGACTGCAACTGAGGCAGGGACAAGAATCTAAGCCCTAAAAAAGAAAGTTAAAGCTTTTTTTCTACTATATAAATACTACTTTTCAATCTTTGAAGTAAAAAAAAAATAATAATAAACTGAGGAAATTCAACAGAAGAACAGAGCATTTTCCCTTAAGTTATCTCAGGGCAATTATGTAGTCTTCAAAGTTCCTGCATGAGTAGGTATAGCACTGCCCCTTTACACAAGGAGTGATTTATGATTAACAACCAGTTGTCCAATTAACGAAAGCACAGGAAATATCCTAGTAAACGCATATTGCTTCTAGAAAAATCAATAGGTTACTGTAGCATCTTCGACTGGGAACAGAGGTGAGGAAATATCTAAACTGCAGGCACTTTGGAAATGTTCACAGGCCTGCAAACGATAAGGCAGTTTTAACTATTAGAATCAATCTGATATGGTGGCTGCTGCCAATGATTGATAGCCACTATAACTCTTCTCCCAAAGTACCAGTTTTGAAGAGATGTAAAACACAATGCTTGGCATTGATTTGGCAAGAAAATATGCCTTTCTTTTGCTGAGCATGGCTAACGTAGGCACACTGCTGACAAAAATAGCAACTGCAAAGTCATCATGGGAATTAGCATGAGTACTTATCTTTGAAGAAGTGCTGAGAGTATCAGTGGGTAGAAAATGACTTCAATGGCCCTATATAATAATAACAGAAAGCGGGATTTTTTATTACTCATGATTTTCAAATATTGTACAGATACAAGGGATACATACTAAATAAATATATGTGTTGGCCGGCGCCGCGGCTCAATAGGCTAATCCTCCGCCTGCAGTGCCGGCACACTGGGTTCTAGTCCCGGTCAGGGAGACCAGGAGAAGACCTGGCTCCTGGCTTCGGATCAGCGCAGTGCGCAGGGCACAGCACGCTGGCCGCAGGGGCCATTGGGGGATGAACCAACAGAAAAGGAAGACCTTTCTCTCTCTCTCTCACTGTCCACTCTGCCTGTCAAATATGTATATATTTGTATATTTGTATATTTATATATATATATATATGTGTGTGTGTGTGTGTGTGTATGTGTTAAACAGATATCTTCCATTCTAGTAAAAGCAACTGAGTATAACAGTAAGGCATATGTTACTTCAAGTAAAATAGAGGTAGTATACTAATCTTTTCATGTTGCCTCCCAAGTCCCCATGAAATTATAAGATATTGAAATAGTAATGGCTAAGAATAGAGGTAAAATCTATTGCCACAAAATAAAATAGGGCTAATTGTACAGTGAAGGGAGTAAATCATTGGCATCAGCTATATTATATTTCCATGGATCTAAGTGTTCATATTTAAGATAAAATATAAGCTCAAGGGGCCGGTGCTGTGGCCTAACAAGTAAAGCTGCCACCTGCAGGGCCAGCATTTCATATGGGTGCTGGTTCGAGTCCTGGCTGCTCTATTTCTGATCCAGCTGTCTGCTACGCCCTGGGAAAGCAGTGGAAGATGACCCAATCCTTGGGCCACTCGCTTATGTGGGAGACCCAGAGGAAGCTCCTGGATTCAGATGGATGCAGCTCCAGCCATTGCAGCCAATTGGGGAGTGAACCAGCGGATAGAAGACCTTTCTCTTGGCCAGCGTCGTGGCTAAATAGGCTAATCCTCCGCCTTGCGGCGCCTGAACACTGGGTTCTAGTCCCGGTCGGGGCACCGATCCTGTCCCGGTTGCCCCTCTTCCAGGCCAGTTCTCTGCTGTGGCCAGGGAGTGCAGTGGAGGATGGCCCAAGTGCTTGGGCCCTGCACCCACATAGGAGACCAGGAGAAGCAGCCACGGTGGCCATTGGAGGGTGAACCAACGGTAAAAGGAAGACCTTCCTCTCTGTCTCTCTCTATCACTGTCCACTCTGCCTGTCAAAAAAAAAAAAAAAAAAAAGAAGACCTCTCTCTCTCTCTCTCTCTGCCTCTCCTCCTCTCTCTGGGTAACTCTGACTTTCAAATAAATAAATAAATCTTTAAAAAATATAAGCTCAAAAAGACTGAGGGCATCATTTGATTGTATGGAGAATAGGCTTCTATATTTTCTCTTTCAAACATCTAAAAAGAAAATTCCTGCAGATTCATTGCCAGGCTCTTTTGGATATCTCCTCCAGAAGCAAAATGATGTCAGATGGAAGAAAGACTTCAAGTTGACAAAGCTCTGATTTATTTAAGAAAATAAGAGGAAATTTTGAGGGTTCAAAAGGTTAGAATAGTTTATTGAAAAAATATTTTGTATTCCTTTTCTATATCTGAGATAATGTGAGCAATGAAGGCAATGCTTTGGACGAAATTTCCTGTCAAGATTCATTCCAGTATTATGAATCTACAGGTATATTATTCTACTTCATATAATATACATATACCATACTTATGGTTATGGTAATGGCTTAGTCTATACTTTGGTAGAAATGACAAAAAACATGGATTTTAAACATTGAATTATTTTTAAAGAAAGCATATATAACTGAGACATAAAACCCTGTGCTGGGATCTACAAGGGTATGTCAAACATTTGGAGGAAATATAATTTAAAGATGAGTTTATTTTGGTGGAAAAAAATGGAATCCATGCACAATTTTTTTCATAATGCACATTTTACAGGGACTTTTCAAGAGCTATTGTATTCCAGTATTGGCTAGGTTGCTTCACAAATACAAAAATTCTATTCCTTGGCCATTGGCAATTCCTTACAAAAGTCACTTGAAGAAATAAAAAAAGGTCACATAGCTACAATAAATCAAAGGAAATCTACTTCTGGGTCACAAGTAGCCTCAGGACTTAATGCTCAAAAGATGTAATGGTGCATAGAAATGTGGAGTTCCACTTAAATGAGAAAGCATAAGACTGTCCAACGCATTATAATTAAAAGGGGAAAATAAAGGAAGCAGAGATTTACCATTTTCATACAAAACAGAAAATAGTGTTTTCTGAAGTATTCTTACCATGGAAAGTCTTTGAGACCCCATCTAATGTAAGCCACAGATAGACTGAGATGTCTGCTGTGTCCATCACCTAACATAATTTACTACTAGCTAATTACTCATTCGCTTCATATGTTCCCACACACACACACACACACACACACAGAAGTCAGTAATAGAATGGGTACTTCCCCAAACTAATTTCCAGTTTCCATCTTCCTGTATTGTATTTTAATACCAGCAGTTAAATTTTGCCATTGTTCAGAAGCCACAATTTTTGTCAATGGGTTCATAATTCACAAAAACATAATAAGAATGGCGTTAATCCAGTGTCCATCAAGAGGCAATGTTTGTCTGTTGTCAAGTTCAGAAATGTATTGTCTGCTCAAAGGCACAGTAACAGAGGGAGATAGCACAGAATCATTTTCCCTTTTTAAAATATGTAAATCAGTAATAAACAGTGTTTTAAAGTGTTTGTGCTGCTTTTGAGTTGTGAATAATTTTCATACAACTGCTGAGCCATCTGTTAAACAGAGAGGTCTTGCTTGCTCAAAAAGCTAAACTTAATTTTTTTTAATTTCAATAAACAGCTTTTGTTTGAATCCTCTAAACAACAAATACTCTAATAAGTAACAGTTCATAGTAATTATGGGGTCAAACTAAGTAGGAAGAGAAATAAGCTATCTTTAAAAAAATGGTTTAAACACTATTTTCTGTAGAGGTCTTTCAGCTGTACCATATGTGGCCAAGTCACAAACTGGCATGTTTTGGTATTTCTCTTGACCTTGAAAGACTAGTTTTTAAATGACAAATGACAAAGTCTGAAGGACTGTGCAACCAATGGCATAATTCCTAGATATGCAGCCTTCTTATCATCACATTCTGTCCTGAGATCTCATGCCTCAGTCCTGTTTCTAAACCGCTAAATATAGTGCCCATGATTGTGTTTGCTGCATTCTGCTGGTTACTGTAGCAATCCCAATTTCAGCAAAACACACCACTGATCTTCCTCACTGAATGTGGACTCATAGAAGACAATTTTCACGGATTTTGAAATTACTTTTCAATCTCCAACTTTTTTCGCTTTGAGGGTTATTCATCTATGTAGCAATAGCACTTAACAGTTGAAAATATACTAATACTCAAAATTAGAAGATACTTAGTGTCTTAATTCTAAGCATTGTTACAGTATATTACAAAATAAAATGTCACTCAATTTGATTCAATAGCATCTGTGGAGCAATTGTTATTTCCTAACTAACCACACGCCTAATACTGAAATAAAATAATAGATATTCTACTTAATTCAGAGCTCATCCTTCATAGTCCCTTGTGTTATAAAATAATACAATTTAACCATACTTATCTATTAACAGCCAATATGAGGTTAGCCCTATATTAAAAAGGAGGTAATTCTATGATCAAGACTTTCTATCTAAATTAGAACAAGTCTGATATTTAATAGCAAGTAAAATATTTCAGCTTCCATCCTTAGAAACAGGGACGATTCGGGCTAAAAGCAATACATAGAACTGAAATGCATCCCCGCACAAATAAATACTGTTTCACCACCAATTGTATTTTCTACCTGGATCACACTGCACTCCTATACATCTCAAATTTTAGTGTATCAGGGGCCAGCACCATGGCATAGTAGGTAAAGCTGCTGCCTGCAGCACCAGCATCCCATAAGGGCTCCAGTTCGAGTCCCAGCTGCTCCACTTTTGATCCAGTTCCCTGCTAATGTGCCTGGGAATGCAGTGAAAGATGACCCAAGTGGTTGGGCCCCTGCATCCACATGAGAGACCCAGATGAAACTCCTGGCTCCTGGCCCGTGGCCAAGCCCTGGTCATCGTGGCCATTTGTGGAGTGAATCAGCAAATGGAAGCTTTCTCTTGCTCACTCACTCGCTAGCTCCACCTCTGCCTCTCCTTCTGTGTAACTCTGACTTTCAAATAAAATAAATAAATCTTCAAAAAAAGAATTTTCGTGTATCAACATAAGGAGAGTGAGGGAAGACACACAGAGATCCAAGACCTAGCAAATATAAGAGGGAGATGAAATCATAGAAGGCAACTAGTACAGTTTTAGTAATAAGTAAACAACAAATGTAATGGGTTGGGGGCTGGTGCTGCAATGCTGGCATCCCATATGGGTGCTGGTTCATATCCCAACTGCTCATCTTCCGATACAGCTCTCTGCTATGGCTTGGGAAAGTGGTGGAAGATGGCCCAAGTTCTTGAGCCTCTGCACCAGTGTGGGAGACCCAAAAGAAGCTCCTAGCTACTGTCTTTGGATTGACCCAGATCCAGCCATTGTGGCCATTTGGGGAATGAACCAGCGGATGGAAGACCTCTCCCTCTGTTTCTCCCGTCTGCCTGTAACTCTACCTCTCAAATAAATCAATCTTTAAAAAATAATGTTTTTTATTACTTATTGCAATATGACACTTTTCACACTGTTAGACTGGCAAATATTTTAGGCTGAAACTTAGAATTTGTTAACAGAGTGGACATGTTCATCATTGGCATATTTATTATTTTTTTAAACTTTTATTTAATAAATATAAATTTCCAAAGTACAGCTTATGGATTACAGTGGATTTTTCCCCCATAACTTCCCTCCCACCTGCAACCCTCCCATCTCCCGCTCCCTTTCCCATTCCATTCACAAAATCAAGATCATTTTCAATTATCTTTATATTCAGAAGATCAACTTAGAATATACTAAGTCAAGATTTCAACAGTTTTCACCCACACAGAAACACAAAGTGTAAAGTATTGTTTGAGTACTAGTTATAGCATTAAATCACATTGTACAACACATTAAGGACAGAGATCCTACATGAGGAGTAAGTGCACAGTGACTCCTGTTGTTGATTTAACAAATGGACACTCTTGTTTATGGCGTCAGTAATCACCCTAGCCTCTTGTCAGGAGTTGCCAAGGCTATGGAAGCCTTTTGAGTTCGCCAACTCTGATCTTAGTTAGACAAGGTCATAGTCAAATTAGAAGTTTTCTCCTCCCTTCGGAGAATGGTACCTCCTTCTTTGATGACCTGTTCTTTCCACTGGGATCTCACTCACAAAGATCTTTCATTTAGGTCTTTTTTTTTTTTACAGAGTGTCTTGACTTTCCATGCCTACAATACTCTCATGGGCTCTTTAGCCAGATCCGAATGCCTTAGGGGCTGATTCTGAGGCCAGAGTGCTGTTTAGGACATCTGCCATTCTATGAGTCTGCTGTGTATCCTGCTTCCCATGTTGGATCGTTCTCTCCTTTTTAATTCTATCAGTTAGCATTAGCAGACACTAGTCTTGTTTATGTGATCCCTTTGACACTTAATCTTATCATTATGATGAATTGTGAACTGAAATTGATCACTTTGACTAGTGAGATGGCATTGGTACATGCCACCTTGATGGGATTGAATTGGAATCCCCTGGGTATTTATTGATCAATAAATGAGAGTGGCATGATACAAAGAACAAGTTAAGTTTGTTTGTTGCTGTCTTATTTTCATTTTGTAATTCTCATCACCAATTTTGTGATTGAGTCACAGTAGGGAGCTTAGTAAAAAGCTAATAGATTCCCTTGTCTTAGTGTACATAAACACTTCCTAGAGACTTCAAGGGATAGTCTAAATTCTGCCACAAAATAATTTAATTCTAATAAATATCGATTATTTAGAAGTTATTTCATGTAATCCATTAAAATCTCTAATCTTTCTTACGTGTCAGTTTTAAGCATTAACTTCAATGTCAGAATGAAAAGGAATCTGCGTTTCCAATTTAACTTTTTTATTTGAAATTGTAATTCAGGCAGCTTTTGGCAGAAAACATGACTCACTGACCACAATCACAGTTCTGACATTCAGAAGCTATCTTGCCATGAACCAATGTGTCAACTAGCCCAATGTACTCCTTGTAAAAAGCCCATTATATCTGTAGTAAATATTTTATAAATTGGGAAACATAAAACTTCAATCAGTGAATCTGTCCCAGGCCATTCCAGAAGCAAAAGAATAATAAAACGTGAATGTGTCTATGTCTATGTCACTTTTGGAATTAAATGCATCTCCCAATTTCATTATGCATAATGCAGCTCTAGCTTAGCATTTTTTAAAAGGTGTTAAGCATATTTAAGACTGTTTTCTTTTAAACATATTTGGAAGTTTGGGAGGGTAAGTGAAACCTGCAAATGTTACAAATATATATGAAAGGATAATCTGTGAATTTGCTGGGAATTTTATTTTCAGAACTCAGCATTTGACCAGATGAAGACATTTGGTAGATTTTTTAGCCTCAAGCTTTGATTTATGTCAGTAGTTTTAAGAACAAGTAATTTAAAACAAATAAACAAAAAAGTTTCAAAAGTAGGAGGGGAAGTAATAAATAAGGAAAATGAAAAGAGACAGTCCATGGCCTCAAGGCCAAATCATTAGAGACACGCCTTGAACAAATGAGTCCTGAGCCAGAATCTTAAATCTGACATTAAATAAGTTTAAAACGTAATCAGTAATAAAGGCCCTCCCAACATAGAAAAGCCCAGGACTGGAAGGATTCACTGCTGAAGTCTACCAGACTTTTAAAGAAGAACTAACTCCAATTATTCTCAGGCTATTCAAAACAACTGAAACAGAGGGAATCCTCCCAAATGCTTTCTACAAAGCCAGAATCACCTTAATTCCTAAATCTGAAAAAGATGCAGCATTGAAAGAGAATTAGAGACCACTTTCCTAGATGAACATACACACAGAAGTCCTCAATAAAATTCTAGCCAATAGAATCCAACAACACATCAGAAAGATCATCCACCTAGACCAAGTGGGATTTATCCCTGGTATGCAGGGATGGTTCAACATTCGCAAATCAATCAATGTGATACACCACATTAACAAACTGCAGAAGAAAAACCATATGATTATCTCAATAGATGCAGAAAAAGCATTTGATAAAATACAACACCCTTTCATGATGAAAACTCTAAGCAAATTGGATATAGAAGGAACATTCCTGAACACAATCAAGGGAATTTATGACAAACCTATGGCCAGCGCCATATTGTATGGGGAAATGCTGGAAGCATTCCCACTGAGATCCAGTATCAGACAGGGATACCCACTCTTATCATTTCTATTGAATATAGTCCTGGAAGTTTTAGCCAGAGCCATTAGGCAAGAAAAAGAAATCAAAGGGAAACAAATTGGGAAGGAAGAAGTTAAATTCTCCCTATTTGCAGACAATATGTTTCTTTATTTAGGGGATCCAAAGAACTCCAATAAGAGACTATTAGAACTCATAAAGTAGCAGGATATAAAATCAATACATAAAAATCAACAGCCTTTGTATACACAGACAATGCCATGGCAGAGAAAGAACTTCTAAGATCAATCCCATTCACAATAGCTACAAAAAAAAAATCAAATAACTTGGAATAAACTTAACCAAGGATGCCAAAGATCTCTATGATGAGATTTACAAAACCTTAAAGAAAAAGAAGAAGATGCAAAAAATGCAAAATTCTTCCATGTTCATGGATTAGAACAATCAACATCTTTAAAATGCCCATTCTTTCAAAAACAATTTACAGATTCAATGTGATACCAATAAAAATACCAAAGACGTTCTTCTAAGATCTGGAAAAATTATGCTGAAATTCATATGGAGGCACAGGAGACCTTGAATAGCTAAAGCAATCTTATATAATAAAAACAAAGCTGGAGGCATCACAATACCAGATTTCATGACATACTACAGGGTAGTTGTAATCAAAACAGCCTAGTACCAGTACAAAAACAGATGGATAGACAAATGGAACAGAATAGAAACACCAGAACTCAATCCAAACATCTATAACCAACTTATATTTGATCAAGTAGCTAAAACCAATTCCTGGAGCAAGGACAGTCTATTCAATAAATGGTGCTCGGAAAACCGGATTTCCACATGCAGAAGCATGAAGAAGACCCCTACCTTACACCTTACACAAAAATTCACTCAACATGTATTAAAAATCTAAATCTATGACCTAACACCATCAAATAATTAGAGAACATCAGAGAAACCCTGCAAGATATGGCACAAAGACTTCTTGGGAAAAAACCCAGAAGCACAGGAAGCCAAAGCCAAAATTAACAACTGGAATTATATAAAATTAAGAAGTTTCTATACTGCAAAAGAAACAGTCAGGGAAATGAAGAGGCAACCGACAGAATGGAAGAAAATATTTGCAAATTATGCAACAGATAAAGGATTAATAACCAGAATCTACAAAGAAATCAAGAAACTCCACAACAACAAAACAAACAATGCACTTAAGAGATGGGCTAAGGATCTAAATACATTTTTCAAAAGAGGAAATCCAAACAGCCAACAGACACGTGAAAAAAATGTTCAAGATCACTAGCCATCTGGGAAATGTAAATCAAAACCACAATGAGGTTTCACCTCACCCCAGTTAGAATGGCCTTCATACTAACAACAGATGCTGGTGAGGATGTGGGGGAAAAGGCACAGTAATCCACTGTTGGTGGGAATGCAAACTGGTAAAGCCACTATGGAAGACAGTTTGGGGATACCTCAGAAATCTAAATATAGCCCTACCATACAACCCAGCCATCCCACTCCTCAGAATTTACCCAAAGGAAATTAAATTAGCAAATAAAAGGGCTATCTGCACCTCAATGTTTATTGCAGCTCAATCCACAATAGCTAAGACCTGGAATCAACCTAAATGCCCATCAACAGAAGACTGGATTCAGAAATTATGGGATATGTACTCTATGGAATACTACACAGTGTTAAAAAAAAATGAAATCTGGTCATTAGCAACAAAATGGAAAAATCTGAAAAACATCATCGTGAGTGAAATAAGCCAGTCCCAAAGGGACAAACATATGTTCTCCCTGATCTGTGACAACCAAGTGAGCACCTAAAAGGAAATCTGCAGAAGTGAAACTGACAGTATGAGAAGCAATTACTTGATCCATCTTTGTCCTGACTGTCGAGGAACAGCTTACTGTTTTACTCTTTTTAGTATTTTCTTTTTCTACTTAATACCATTGATTGAACTCTTTACTTAGCACAGAATTATTCTTAAGTGTTTAAATCCAATTGAAAATTGATCCCTGTTAAAAATAAGACTGGGAATAAGAGAGGGAGGAGATGTACAGTTTGGCCCTAAACAGCACTCTTGCCTCAGAAGCAGCCCTTAAGGTATTCAGATCTGGCTAAAAAGCCCATGAGAGTTTCACAGGCATGGAAAGCCAAGACACTGTGGCAAAAAAATGACCTACATAAAGATCTCTGTGAGTGAGATCCCAGTGGAAAAAATGGGCCATCACAGAAGGAAGTACCATTGTCTGAAGGGAGGAGAGACTTCCACTTTGATTATGGCCTTGTCTAAATAATGTCTGAGTTTGTGGACTCAAGAGGCTTCCATAGCTTTGGCAACTCATGACAAGTGGCTCGGGTGATCTCTGACATCATAAATAAGAGTGTCAATTGTTAAAATATCAACAGGATTCACTGTGCACTTGCTCCCCATGTAGGACCTCTGTCCTTAATGTGCTGTACTATGAGAATTAATGGTAAAACTAGTCTTCATACAGTACTTTATACTTTGTGTGTCTGTGTGGGTACAAACTGTTAAAATCTTTGCTTAGTATAGAGTTGATCTTCTATATATAAAGATAATTAAAAATGAATCTTAATAAAGAATGGGATGGGAGAGGGAGTAAGAAATGGGATGGTTTGTGGGTGGGAGGGTGGGCATGGAGGGGAAGAACCACTATAAACCAAAAGTTGTACTTATGAAATTTATATTTATTAAATAAAATCTTTCTATAAATAAATAAGCCAGACCATAAAAAAAAAAAAACTTAAGCAAAGGAATGGGTGCTCAGCCTACCAGTTAAAGTACCATATTGGAGGTTCTCGGTTCTACTGTCAGCTCTAGCTCCTGACTCATTTTCTTCTAATAGAGATTCTGCCAAACTGTAGGGATGGCCCAAGTCCTTGGATTCCTACCACCCACATGAGAGCACTAGATTGAATCTGTGGTGCCCGGCCATTTGGGTAGTGAACAACCAGTGGATGGAAGATCCCTCCACCCTTTTCCACCAATTCTCCAATAAATAAATACAATTTTGAAAACAAAAAATGTAACTTAAGTGTCTACCTATATGTCCTTGGGTTTTCTTTACATAGGTAAGCTGGAGGCAGTGATGTCTACTTTGCAGTTTACACCTGTGTATACATAGACAGATATACATACATACCACAGTGATAACTGGCACTGAATATCCAGAGTATATTCATTTAATATTACTACTGTTACTACAATTGCTACTGCTACTACTGCTACTAGTATTGTTACTCAGCCACTTATACTTGGTAGAGAGTAAGAGATATGGAAATCAAATACTCATTTACCCGAAAGGGGCAGTTAAATTGAAATCTATGCACATTCAAACCTTATGTTTAACTCCTCTAATTATTTCTCTCATTTAACTGATTAAAGTTTAATAATATGTTAGGCTGATATACCCCTTTACAATTTTCAAAGGATTTTCAAGTACTCCATTGATGTTTGAAATTTTTTTCCAATTTTTTTGCTCTAGTCTGTCACACTGACCAAATAGTTTTCCACACAATAGTAGTATTATCTTTAACATTGTTAAGTTATGAAAGAAAATCATGAAAAATTATTTAGCACTTATTTGAATGAAGTAACACCTAGGAACATTGAAATAGCTTCTGCAAAGCTACATAGAAATACTCAGGAATTCTAAAACAAGTAGAACAAATAAATATAAATGTCAATAAAATGTATCATAAAACTCGTTTCAGGGGCCAATGTTATGACACAGAAGGTTAAGTTGCCACTTAGGACTCTAAAACTGCTTCCAATCCAGCTTCTTGTTCATGTGCCTGGGAAGGCAGTAGGAGAAGGCTCAAATAACTTGAGCCCATTACCCATGTAGCACACCAGGGTGGAATTCATGGCTCCTCAGCTTCTGCCTGGCCCAGACCTAAACTAGCTAATAAAGGATTCATTCTCACTCAAAATTGGAAAAGAAGAAGTCAAATACTCATGTTTGCAAAAGATATGATGTACATGGAAAAACCTGAACATGCCACCAAAGAAGCTGTTAAAAACAGATTAACCAATTCAGTGAATTTATAGGTTACAAAATAAACACATGAAAAGTAGCTTTTTAATTCTTAATTTTAATTTTTAATTAGTTTTTAACAGATTCAATGTGCTGTGTAGATACAATTTTAACAACGTAATGATATTCCCTTCTTCCTTTTCCTTCTCTCCCTCCTACCCTCTTTCCTTTTTTTTTTCCTTGTTAGTTTTTGAGATACCATTTTTTTATTATTTATTTAAGTCAGAGTTACACAGAGAGATAAGGAGAGGCAGAGAGAGAGAGAGAGGTCTTCCATCCACTGGTTCACTCTCCAATTGGCCACAATGGCTGGAGCTGTGTCGATCCGAAGCTAGGAGCCAGGAGCTTCTTCCAGCACTCCCATGTGGGTGCAGGGGCCCAAGGACTTGGGCCATCCTCCACTGCTTTCCCAGGCCATAGAAGGGAGCTGGATTGGAAGTGGAGTAGCCGGGTCTCGAACCAGCGCCCATATAGGATGCTGGCACTGCAGGCGGCGGCTTAACCCGCTACACCATGGCACTGGCTCCAAGATAGCATATTTTAAATTTATACTACAGTAAAAGCTTAATATTTTGTAGAATAAGAAGTTTAATAATTAAAAAGCAAAAAGACCATAGTTTAGTAGGAATATAGACAACTGCTATAAATAATAATTGAATGGAAAAATGACCATTTCTCCACATACATTGAATGTTAAAGTAATCACAGATCATTAAAATCATAGTTATATAACATCATAAACCACTGGTTTCAAAAATGTATAAAACAAAGTTTTGGGGCCAGCACTGTGGCGCAGTGGGTTAAAGCCTTGGCCTGAAGCTCCAGCATTCCATATGGGAACCAGTTCTAGTCCTGGCTGCTCCCCTTCTGATCCAGCTCTCTGCTATGGCCTGGGGAAGCAGTAGAAGATGGCCCAAGTCCTTGGGCCCCTGCACTCACATGGGGGACTCGGAAGAAGCTCCTGGCTCCTGGCTTTGGATTGGTGCATCTCTGGCCATTGTGGCCATCTGGGGAGTGAACCAGCGGATGGAAGATCACTCTCTCTGTCTTTACCTCTCTCTGTAACTCTGTCTTTCAAATAAATACAATAAATCTTTAAAAAAAAGTTTTACAAGATGATATTTGCAACAATACTGTTACACAGACATTTCTTTTTTTTTTTTACTTTAGCTCCCACATGTGAGGGATATCATGCGACATTTGTCTTTCTTCTTATGTGACTTATTTCACTTAACATGATGTCCTCAGTTGCATCCATTTTGCTGAAAATGGTAGAATTTCATTCATTTTTATAGCTGAAAAATATTCAATTGTATATATATATATATATATATATGGCACATTTTCTTTATTCATTCATCTGATGATGGACCCCTGGTTGATTCCATAATCTGGCTATTGTGCACATTGCTACTATAAACATGATGGTGCAAGTATCTCTTTGATAAAATGTACTCACATCTTTTGAGTATATCCCAATAGTTGGATTGCTGGATCAATAGGGAAGTCTATTTCTAGGCTTTTCCACAATGGCTGTAATAATTTACAATCCTACCAACAGTGTATATGCATTCCCTTTTGTCCACATCCTCTCTATAATTTGTTACCTTCTGTGTTTTGGATTTTAGCCATTTTTATAGGGGTGATGTGATATCTCATTGTGGTTTTGATTGGCATTTACCTGATGGCTAGCCATGTTGAACATTTTTTTCATATATTTGTCGACTATTTGTATTTCATCTTTTGAGAACTATTAAAGTCCTTTGCCAATTTCTCAACTAGAGAAATTTATTTTCATGTTGTTGACTTTCTTAAGTTGCTGATATATTTGGGATATTAATCCTTTGTCAGGTAGATAGTTTGCAAATATTTTTCCATCCTTTTGAATGTCTCTTTACTGATCATTCCCTTTGCTATGCAAAAGCTTCTGAGTTTGATATAATCCCACTTAATTTTGCTTTTATTTCCTGTGCGTTGGGGTCTCATCCAAGAAGTCATCCCCTACACCAATGTCTTGGAGTGTTTCAGCTATGTTTTCTTCCAGCAACTTCATCTTTGATTCATCTTGAGCTCACTTTTGTATATGGTAAGAGATATGGATCTAATTTCAGACTTCTACATAAATAAATCCAAATTACCAGCATCATTTGTTAAAGAGACTATCTATTCCAGTGTGTAGTCTGGGCACTATTCTCAAAAATCAGTTTGCTGTATTTATGTAGATTAATTTCTGAGATGTCTGTTCTGTTCCATTGATCTATGTTTTGGCTTTTAAGCCAGTACCATGCTGTTTTAATTACTATAACTTTGTAGTTATGCTTTGGAGTCAGGTATTGTGATGCTTCCAGTTTCATTTTTCTTGTTCAGGATAGCTTTGGTTATACTCAGTCTTCTTGATTTCATATGAATTTTAGGATTTTTTTCTAGTTCTGTAAAGAATGCCGTTGGTATTAAATTTGAACAATGCTTTAGGTAGAATAGATGTTATAATTATATTGATCCTTCTTGATCCATGAGCAAGGAATATATTTGCATTTTCTCTGTGTCCTTGATGATTTATTTCATCAACATTTGATAATTTTCATTGTAGAGATCGTCCACTAATTTTGTCAAATTTATTCCTAAATATTTTATAATTTTATGGCTATTTTGAATGAGATTTCTGTCTTGATTTCTCTTTCTGTCAGTTCATCATCTGCATACAAAAAACCTATTATTTTTTGTATGTTTATTTGTAACCTGCAACTTTACTGATCAGGTTTATCAATTGTAACAGCTTTATTGGTAGAGTGTTTAGGTTTCTCCACGTACAACATCATGTCAACTGAAAACATGGATTTAACTTTGTGTCTCAAAATTTGGATGCCCTTTATTTCTTTTTCCTCCATAATTGCTCTCCCTAAAACTTCCAATACTATATTAAATGAGTGGTGAAAGTGGACAACCTTGTCATGTTCTAGATCTGAAAGGAAATGCTTTCAGCTTTTCCCCATTCAGTATGATATTGGCTAGTGTTTTCTAATATATAGCCTTTATAATTTTTGAGGAATTTTCCTTCTACACCTAATTTATGTGTGGTTTTATCACGAAGGGGTGTTGAATCTTATGAAAGGCTTTCTGTGCATCAATTAAGATGACCATATGGGAGCCGGCACCATGGCTCACTTGGTTAATCCTCCGCCTGCAGCGCCGGCATCCCATATGGGCGCTGGTTCTAGTCCCAGTTGCTCCTCTTCCAGTCAGCTCTCTGCTGTGGCCCGGGAAGGCAGTGGAGGATGGCCCAAGTGCTTGGGCCCCTGTACCCACTTGGGAGATCAGGAAGAAGCACCTGGCTCCTGGCTTCGGAACGGCGCAGCACGGGCTGTAGCGGCCATTTGGGGAGTGAACCAACGGAAGGAAGACCTCTCTCTGTGTCTCTCTAACACTGTCTGTAACTATACCTGTTAAATAAATTTTAAAAAAAGATGACCATATGGTTTTTGTTCTTCATTCTATTTAAGTGATTTATGCCATTTATGGATTTCTGAATGTTGAACCACCCTTGCATTTCTGAGAGGAATTCTTATAGTGTGATGTGCTATTTCCCATATGGGCACCAGTTCAAGTCCCAGCTGCCCCACTTCTGAAACAGCTCCCTGTTAATGCACCTGGGAAACAGCAAAAGATGGCCCACGTCCTTGGGCTCCTGCATCCACGTGGGAGACCAAGAAGATCCTGGCTCCTGGCTTTGGATCTGCCCAGCTCTGGTCATTACAGCAAGTTGGGGAGTGAATCAGTGGATGAAAGACCTCTCTATCTGTAACTCTGTCTCTCAAATAAATAAATACATCCTTTAAGAAAAAAAAAGATGTAGTAACATAATGAGAATTAAACATAGGTAACTGAGCAGATATTTCCAGACTGTATACAATGAGATATGTGATTTACATACATAGGCTTCAAATGTGAAATTTGTAGCAGAATCTGTTTTAAAGTTAGATGGGACTAGAAAGCACTAGCTATAAGACATGCATGATGCTTCCATATGTGGAGTTTCAGGGAAAGAAATAGCTTTGAAGGGAGTTAGAAATAAATTCGAAGGCTCTGTCACTTTTTAGAGTTGTGAACCTGTGCAAATTATTTAATCTTTTTGAGCACCAGTTTCATTGTGTATACCATGGGGGAGAGAAAGACATTCTTTGGTAGTCAATTTTGTAAATAAAAACAATGAAACTACGCTGATAAATAAAAGGTTTTATGATCTTTAAATTTTGCCCATTACCTTTCAAGAATATGTAGACATCTGACAAACATATGACATGATTTAGTTTTTGCTTTTGACATAATTCCATTTGGAGGAGAATATCTTTATTCTTGTAGTATCGCACCAAAAATGCAAAGTAATATGTCTATTTGGTGGTATTATCTTCTACGACAGTACTCCATGATTTTTTTTCATGTTCCAGATCAATTTGGTGATATAAATTTTTAAAAATCTTTTGATATCATCCTCTCTGGGTTATCCTCAGATAAAAAATATCACCATAACTAATACAAAGCTGTGGAATAGGAGCCTGCACTGCATAGACATCTAACTTGCCTCTTTTTGCCTTTTATTTACTACTCCCATAGTTTACTATTTTTTATTCCTTTTCCTGTCCTTATCACTTGCTCAGATCCAACATAATTATCCGTATGTTTTCTCCAAATGAAGGTGGAAATATGGAAAGAAAGAAGAAAATATTAAAACTATAGTATAGTATTCCTTTTAGTATTTTTTTGTTCTACTTAATACCATTGGTTGAACTCTTTAATTAACACACAAATATTCTTAGTCATTTAAAATTAACTGAAAAGTGATCCCTGTTAAATATAAGAGTGGGAATAAGAGAGGGAGGAGATGTACAGTTCTGCACATGCTCACTCAGATTTACCCCTAATGGTAGAGCTTGAAACATGCCAGGGGATTCCAATTCAATCCCATCAAGGTGGCATGTACCAATGCCATCTCACTAGTCCAAGTGATCAGTTTAAGTTCATAATTGATCAAAAAGATAGGATTAAGTGTCAAAGGGATTACATAAATAAGACCAGTGTCTGCAAATAATAATTGATAGAATTAAAAAAGAGAATGATCCTACATGGGAAGCAGGATACACAGCAGACTCATAGAATGGCAAATGCCCTAAATAGCACTCTGGCCTCAGAATCATGCCCTAAGGCATTCGGATCTGGCTAAAGAGCCCATGAGAGTTTCTCAGGCATGGAAAACCAAGACACTGTGGCAAAAAAAAAAAAATGACCTAAATGAAAGATCTCTGTGAGTGAGATCCCAGCGGAAAGAACGGGCCATAAAAGAAGGAGGTACCTTTCTCTGAAGGGAGGAGAGAACTTCCACTTTGACTATGCCTTGCCTAAATAAGATCGGAATTTGCAAACTCAAGAGTCTTCCATAGCCTTGGCAGCCCATGACAAGAATCTCGGGTGATTACTGACACCATAAATAAGAGTGTCAATTGTTAAATCAACAATAGGAGTCACTGTGCACTTACTCCCCATGTAGGATCTCTGTTCTTAATGTGTTGTACTATGTGAATTAACGGTAAAACTAGTACTCAAACAGTACTTTATACTTTGTGTTTCTGTGTGCATGCAAACTGTTGAAATCTTTACTTAGAATATACTAAATTGATCTTTTGTATATAAAGATAATTGAAAATGAATCTCGATGTGAATGGGATGGGAGAGGGAGTGGAAGATAGGATGGTTGTGGGTGGGAGGGAGGTTATGGGGGGAAAAAGCCGCTATAATCCAAAGTTGTACTTTGGAAATTTATATTTATTAAATAAAAGTTGAAAAAAACTATAGTGAAATATGCACAACATTCTCCATTTTCATTTTATACTAATTTTTATCATTCAATAGTGCTTGGTATATGTGTTTCTGATTCTTGGTATATGTGTTCTGATTTCCTAAAATACATGAAGCCCTAATTTGCATGAGGAAACAAATCTTTGGAATAATTTCAGCAAATGTGCTCCATGCTCCTAATATAGTTTCAGGAACACAGTGGGTGCTCAATCAATATATATGTTTATCAAGATAGTGATGAAGATGATAATGATGATGGACCTCGTATATTTCAAGACAGCTGTAGTTAGAGACCCTTGAGTACCATTTCAGTTATCTCAATGACTACTGAATAGGGTCTCTCAATAGAAGCATAGAGTTTATTAAGATAAAGTAAATGTAAGAACCTTTAAAGCACTACTTTGCACATTTACATTTTCTTGATGTTTAAAATCCTACTTTAGTTTTACCTCCACGGAGCCTAACACGTGTGATGACAGCTGGCAAAGGATTTCAGGGAAAACAGATCAGACAAAATGAGAATGCTCACAGCATGTTGGACTCTTCACCAAAATTAATGTCAGCAATCAACCAAAATTGTGGAATATATCAGAACATACACCTGATGATTCATAGGGAAAGTAGCACCACTCAAGGATTCCTCTGAGAGTGCCACTATGCTTGTTACTCAGCCTCAAACAGTACATATAGCCTATCCTCTGATCCTCTGGAGAAATTCTTATAGTCCAGTACCTCTCTAGCATTGTGCATGCATGTGTGTGTGTGTGTGTGTCTATGTGTGTGTCTGTGTAAAGACAAAGGAAGGGTCCAGTAAGGCAGTCTCCAAAGTATATGTGGGTTGCTTAATTCATAACTTTCTCCACTTCCAATATATATTTCAGATATCTACGGTTTTTTAGCATCCTTTATTGCAGTGATTTTAGAATCTACCTTTAAAGAAAAACATTTAAAATAATTTAAATTAATGCACAATTAGTTTTATATGATGTGTCCAGAAAGTGAGAAAATCATTATTGGCAATAGTTTCTGGCTGGGCATAAGAAGGGAATATGTTGACATTTGCACATGCATAAATGCATAATATTAAATTGTTATGATTTAGATTCATGGATCAGGAAAGACTATGGGTAAAAAGAACTTCTGAGGAGTCAATATTGGCTCCATTTAGTCTGGGACTCTAGAGAATGGGATACACTAGGAATATAAAACATTTCAAACTAAAGAGCCCTTTCATGACTCTCAAAAGTAAGCTGGGTTCCTTTCAAGATCAGACATTCTTCTAAAATTTTCACTACTTCCTTAACCTAAAATTGCCATAAGAAATTTTCTGTTATTTCAACTCTTCTCACAGTTCATGAATTTTCTGAAGAAATATTAAATAATAAACAAGCAATTGTCTAAAGTGTAAAGATATTTTACTCTATTGTTTAGATTTTGGTTACAAGAAATGGCTTTCATATCATCAGTAATAAACAGCCCTGCGATAATTGCAATTGACACATGCATTAAAATACTTGCTATGTTAATGGATAGAAGCAATCTGCCACTTAAATGAATCCAAACACGTATGCATAGTATTAAGTGATGTTTTTATAATATTTGCAAAACCTTGAATTGAAGGGGTTTCTTTCTCCAAAATGTAAATGTCCTTGCATTACAGATTTTCACAGAAGTCTTGTTATTTATGAGCATCTGGTTACCTTCTCCAATCTCTATAGTGTGCCTGGACTCGACATGACTGTGATACGAATATAGATGGCAGATGCCTTGACTTTTGATGTAGTTGATCATAACTGGAGGCATTCCAAGACGTTAGTCCAGAAGAAACATGGCTCTTGTGTAATGGTAAACAAAGCACCAAAGTTCCTGCACAGTTTCTCTTCTCATTAAAGATTTTGAGATTCATTCTCTAAGCCTTTGAATAATTGCTGTAAAGACCTCTTTGGACAATATTGAGAGAAAGAAAAAGCTGTTTTCTGAATACTATGCTTAATGCTGCTCAATAGTTAATCATAGAAAAAGTCAATTGCCTGTTTTCTATGCCCAATTGTACAAATTTATTTGATGGACTGCTTTTGCATGTGAAATGTTAATAAATCATTAAAATTACTGCCACAAATATCTGTTCTCTCACTCCTGACAGTGAGAGGATAAATTTACAACAAATCAGAAAACAGAAATATATGGTGAATGTTCTTCCTGAAATTAAAACAAGAAAAGCTATCAACTTCAGTCTATCCTCGCTTATGTAAAATCTCTTCTTCTTTCCATAATTGTATTTAATCAGTTAAAATATTCATCCATTCTCCCAGCATAATCATTCATCCCACTATCTGGCAGACCACAGTCCCATTAAAGCAGCCAAAAAGACAGGCTTTCCTCTGACTTTCAGGCTTTTTTTTTCCATAAAAGTTAGAAAGATTCAGTGTCAAACTGATAACAGAATAGAAGATTATAACACTAAAGCCAGAGACAAAATTCCTAGTGGAATGAATTCAAACAGCGAAGGTGTGCTGAACAAAGTGGAGACATTACTGCTAAATCAGTGGCATTAATAGGCATTATTTCAAGCTTAGCCCTTTTATACAGCAATCATCCTGCAAGTTGCCTTTTGGAGCATTCCCTATCTCATAAAAAGCTGTGTGATTTCAAAGACTGAAACAACAAAAGGGCTAGAACAACTAATGTGAAACAGAAGATCAGTGTGAAGAGATGCAACTTCAACATGGAAGCAACTTAAAAAGAAGTGTTGGAAGACCAGAAATGAATAACAAATATTGTGCAGTGAACACAGCCACTATGCTATGGCTTGTCAATTTCAAGAGGTTTCATACTCTTCATAAATTGGGGCAGTTTGCTCTGATATTAGGCTGATTTGGAAATATCCATTCCTCCACCTTATATCTTTCATCCCATGTGATGTACATTTCTTGGTGTGCTTATTTTTTTCATTTTTAATAAAGTATGATACAAAAACAAAGCAAATCACTTATTATTTCTATTAATCTTTGGTGCTCTAGCTTAATGTTTCTTTCCACTGCTTGAATATTGACTATTCGTAGGGCGCTCCTCTTGTTCATCACTTTGGGATCCTGCTAGGACAGCCCTATGCCTCTGCTATGGTTTCCAGTTGCTTGTTCAACATTTTCTAATATTTTCTTCTTTGAAATATCTACTTTCACAATTCAAATTAAAGAGAACATCACTTCAAGATGAGCCTTTCTTGAAGGTCCATGCATTTTCACCTGATAAATTCTGGAATATTAATTTCACATATTTAAGAATGCATTTAGTAAATAGTCTCATCATCTGAAATATAACTTTATCCATTCCTTGGAATTTATGGCAGTATTTGTGCATGTAGAGAGTCCCGAGGTACAAGACTGGTATGCGTAACGGTGCAATCAATGACATAACATTACTACAAACAATATCACACCAGATAGGTGGTCTCTTTTCACTCTTCAACCCAATTAGTTCTGAAATCTTCCTAAATGTCTTTTGAGACACAATTTGTTATGAAACCTATGCCCTTGCTGAATGGTCTCATAATAAAATTATCTAATTAAAAAAACCTTTTCCTCACCTGGCTCCTGGCTTCGGATGGGTGCAGCGCGCCAGATGTAGCAGCCATTTGTGGGGGGTGAATCAACGGAAGGAAGACCTTTCTCTCTGTCTCTCTCTCTCTCTCACTAACTCTGCCTGTCAAAAAAAATAAAAACTTTTGCTAAATCTATTTTCCAGAAATATGTACCTCCTTCATGTTATACTCTTGCAAGAAAGTGAAACAATAAAGCAATTTGGTAGGAAAGGACTATGAATTATAATATTATTATATTATTATGTATTCTATAATTCTTTATCCAGCAGCTGCCCTGGAATCTGGCTAAGAATCAACAGTTAATGTCATACCACAACTGAAAGAAAATGGAACAAAAGTTTCAAGTCCTTCTGATATAATCTATTCAATAACCACTCCCCCAGTAGTGGGAATTAGAATGTGTTCCCCATCCCATACCCCCACGCACACATATATCAAGCATGAGTAGCTCTTTTCCTGCCCTCCATGATATTAAACTTAAATTTAATTAGGTCTGCCACACACTGAGGGAAAGACTGTTTAGTTTTGAAATTGGACTTGCCTTTACCAAATATGTCAGTAGTTCATCTTTGTTCCTGAAATTGGATTTGCATGCCTCCCCCTTTGTTACCTCTAAATTAAACTGCTAAGACACAACACATATTTAATTCTGCTCAGAGACATTCTGTCATCACTAAAGTGTGATCTTCTCTTTAAAAGGTAAAAAAAAAAAAATCATATGCATGAGTGTGTACGTGCGAACAAAATGTATGTGGGAGTAGAATGTGCACTGTAGAGGTTGCCTGCCAGCAGCCCATTAATTGAAGCTTCCTTGTTTTTCCAAATTCTGAATAATTCCCATCTGCCTTGCCTCTCTCTGAGCTTGAAATCCAAGTTCCTTAGTAGAGGGTGGGGGAAGTTTAAGCTACAGCATTGAGGTAGCTTTAAAAAGTGAGTTTTTGCCCCATGGGGAAAACAGAACACAGATTTCAAAGGACTTTTCAGAATGCCTGCTTATCTCCTGAACAACATGCAATTGCAGAGATAAGATGATAATCTGCAGCACTGATTACCAACTATGCATTTGCACATGTAGGACTGTTATGTGCAAATATTTTCTCCCAGAATTGGTGCAGGTGCACTGTAGCCTTTTGCTACATCTGACTAAAAATAGCCTCAAGTTCTGTGCTGCTCTTATAATTTAATTCCTGTACATAGCAGTCTGTCACCTCCATTCATATAGAGTTCTTCAATTTTATATTCCCAAGGCTATCTCATAAAATTGCACCACCCCTCCTTTCAGCCACCCATTTGCTCTTCCTTGATAGGAAGATGGGATCTCATTCCTGAGTCAGCGGCTTTTTAATTTATTATTTACCCCACTGCACATTCAGGTTTTCAGTAATAACAACTATTCAGTTCCTGTACACAGAGTGCATTGGTGCTTTCTGTTCATTTCTTTTGGAGGCCCTATATCAGTTTATGAATTTTCTGAACTTAATACAAACAGATAATGATCCGCTATCATTTCATTGCTCATTACAGGTGAGTTTTCAGGACCACTGGTCTTTCAACTTTATCTTTTCATCAGCATACTATATGTAATGGCTTTTCCATCCAAATTTTACATTTCATAGTCTTTTGCCTATAAAAGCTTACTTTGGAATAGTATGTCATACTGATTATATATCTACTTAAAGCTAGGTTCTGCTTTTGATAGCTCACCTCTATTAAAAGGCATCAGATGTATTACTCTCATATTCCACAACTTTTCATCTTGAGCAAATCATTCAATTTCTGCAAAAGAAGAATATTTTCCCATGAAGAATCTGAAGGCTTAAGTTCACTTAGAACATAGTTAATATTTATAAGCATGTAGAAATCTCCTGCACTCTGAATGTGAAACAGTCAGTTTCTTAGTCTTTCTGATCTTTTGCTCCTTAATTCATCCTTCTCTGTTGCCTCGTTTCTCCTCCAACCTTTACATGTGCTCTCTTGTGATATTGACAAATTCTGGTCATCCATGAAGAGTCTGGCAGTATATCAGTGGTACATTCAAGGGGTTTGGAGAGGAGAGATGTAATGCCAGAAGAACATATTCTCTCTTAGCTGAAGACATGAGTGGCTGTTAGCTTTGACACTTTCAAGCGATGTGCTCATAGGCTTGCTTTAACAGGTGAGAGACTAAAAGTCTTCTCGAGGTACTAGAGAAGTATCATGGAGGGAAAAAAGGTCTAGTTAAATTCCTTAATTCACCTTCAAAACAACAATTAGTATTTTTAAAATACCAAACAAGATTTATGCTCTATAAAGTCACTAACCATGTGGTCTCTATGATCTATACAATTTCATTATAAGTAATATGTTGCATTTGTATGTTTTCTCAAGTGAGTGGTGGAAGAGATTTACATAGATCTCTTGAGAATTATTTTTTCCAAGGATGTGCTGATGAAATAAATTGTCTTCCTACTCCCTTATCATTTCTTCTTTAATGTCCTAAAATTTACTGCAGAGAGCTATTCCAAATGAAAAAAAAAATTGGGGTTTCATCATTAGAGCCCTAGCAAAATTAATGTCAAAGAAGTCCAAATGGGTTGGATCAAATGTCATGGTCCTTGGAGACGTTCTTCAGACTGAACTTCAACCATACTGGAACAACATTGTTTTGTCTTGTCTCTTCATGCAACCCATAACCATGCGCTTAGCTGAGGAAAGTTGCCTATTGAAGAGGTATCCATTTGAGGAAACCAATCACTTACCAATGAACACTCTTTGGCGTTTTGCTAAAATTATGTCTCTCTTTTGTGTTCTTCTTTACCATCCAGATAAGTTGCTATCTTATTTCCAACCACGTAAGAGGAAAGGGGACAATAAAATTTTTAATAGAAACCGGAGAAGACTTCCCTGTGTGCAGTTTAGAGCTCATATTGACCTGCATTATCCCTCTATATAATCCTGTTTGACCTATACATTTCTATTAGCGCTGATGTCATAACATGTCAAATAAAATTTCTTTCTGAGGGTAGCAAATGGAAGTAATCCAGACCTTTTGACAATGACAGCTAGTGTTGAAAACCGTGTGCATCCAGAAACTGGGAGAGATTGTGATCTGATGCTATAGCTTTTGTCTGTAACTCTTATTACCTATTAAATAAGTTTATTTTGTAAAATCTTTCAATAGTGATTTGCATATAGTTAGTTCTACTAACAGTGTGCTTCTATTGCAGTTGATATTTTCAGTATTATTTTTGAGCTGATCTAGTCCACCTTATAAAAGGCATTGGGATGCCTTAACAGAATTCAAGAAACTCCTAGTCAATCTGAATTTTTGAGACTGCTATCTTAAATTTATGAATATGACAGACTATTTTAAGATGCATATAATTACACAAGGGAGAGTATTTTCTCCAAAGTGAAATAGTCTCCATATTTTACCATTTAGATGTGACTTTTTATAGGATATTACAAAGGATTATTTGAGATTGGGAGGAGGGGTTCATGGAGGAGGAATTGAAGTAATAGTATCAATAACTATCAAGAAATTAATAATTATCAAGAAATATCAAGAAATTTCAGATAAAACTTCTATAACTGGAAACAGCACAGATCAAGGAAGATTAACTAAAGGTTATTGTTAATTTAAACCACTCCATGACAAGTTGAGATCAGCAACACTTCTCTGTTCCTTATTGTACTAAAACTTAGCAAGGCTCTGTTTAGAATGTTGTAGCTCAGATAACATAATTTACAATATTGCTTAAAGGATCAGAATATTTATTTGCAGGAACAGAATAAGCTTTTGACTCATTAGAAAATTCTATACAGTTCTATAAAATAATTCTAATTAAATGAAAATAATTAGCCAGACATTATTGCATCACTGAGCACTGGAAAAACATATTTGAGAAACCATGAGAAGGGTTGGCACAGAGGGTCAGCAGGAAGAAAGAAGAGTTTGTCTTTAAATAGGAGTGGGATTGCTTAAAATGTATAGAAGGCTCCGATCTTATTCCGACAGGGTCATAGTCAAAGTGGAAGTTCTCTCCTCCCTTCAGAGAAAGGTACCTCCTTCTTTGATGGCCCCATTCTTTCCACTGGGATCTCACTCACAGAGATCTTTCATTTAGGTCTTCTTTTTTTTTTTTTCCCAGAGTGTCTTGGCTTTCCATGCCTACAATACTCTCATGGGCTCTTCAGCCAGATCCAAATGCCTTAAGGGCTGATTCTGAGGCCAGAGTGTTATTTAGGACATCTGTCATTCTATGAGTCTGCTGTGTCTCCCACTTCCCATGTTGGATCGTTCTCACCCTTTTTGGTTCTATCAGTTAGTATTAGCAGACACTAGTCTGTTTGTGTGATCCCTTTGACTCTTAGACCTATCATTATGATCAATTGTGAACAGAAATTGATCACTTGGACTAGTGAGATGGCATTGGTACATGCCACCTTGATGGGATTGTATTGGAATCTCCTGGCGCGTTTCTAACTCCATCATTTGGGGTAAGTCCGATCGAGCATGCCCCAAATTGTACATCTCCTCCCTCTCTTTAAGATCGAAGTCGGCGAACCCTAAAGGCTTCCATAGCCTCGGCAACTCATGACTAGAGCCTAGGGAGATTACTGATGCCATAAACAAGAGTATCAAATTGTTAAATCAACAACAGGAGTCACTGTGTACTTATGTCTCATGTGGGATCTGTCCTTAATGTGTTGTCCAATGTGAAGTAATGCTATAACCAGTACTGAAACAATATTTTTACACTTTGTGTTTCTGTATGGGTGCAAACTGATGAAATCTTTACTTAGTATATACTGAATCGATCTTCAGTATATAAAGATAATTGAAAATGAAAAAAAAACGGTGTTAAATTGGAAATTGCATAGAAAATTATTCAATTGTTAAAAAATATCATGTAGGATCTCTGTCCTTAAGGTGCTGTACATTGTGAAGTAATGCTATAACTAGTACTCCAACAGTATTTTTCACTTTGTGTTGCTATGTGGGTGCAAACTGTTGAAATCTTTACTTAATATATACTAAACTGATCTTCTGTATATAAAGAGAATTGAGAATGAATCTTGATGTGAATGGAAGGGGAGGGGGAGTGGGAAATTGGAGGGTTGCAGGTGGGAGGGAAGTTATGGGGTGGGGGAAGCCATTGTAATCCATAAGCTATACTTTGGAAATTTATATTCATTAAACAAAAGTTTAAAAAAAATTGAACTTGTGTTCATCAGTATGCCTGATTACAAATAGGGGAATGGTGGGGATTTTCAGAAAACTCCTTTTGTTATAAATGAAATGTCATGACCATGGTTTCGATAGAAATATTTTATGGAGGATAAAAGGCATTTAAAAATCTGTTAAAAACAGGTGAACTTTCTGAGACTTGTAACTTATTGAATTATTTGTGCATAAAACATTTAGGTTGCTTCATTTAAATAAATGATTAGACTGTACAAGAAAAAAATGTATAGAAGGCTCTGCTACTGACACTCATATTAGAGATCCTGTATTCTCATACATTCCTACTTTATTTTTTCAATTTTCCTTTGTCAAATGAGGCTTTCATAAAATGAAGTCTTTCTCCTAAATTAGGTTACTCCTCACTCTTCATTTACTAGCCATATTTAACAGGCTATTCCTAACCATTTGGATTATTGCTTTAAGAAAAGCAAAGGCAACATTAAAAAAAAAACTGTTGTCTAAAAAAGCATTATGTTAGAAAAGAAGTCTATCAGTAAGATGCCCAGAAATTGCCAGAAGTCATGCACAATTGGACTTCTGTTTGAGCCAATCTGTTTCTAGTGGACTTTCATTGAACTGGGAAGGGGAGTTGCTGCAAATTATAGCAAATGGTTAATTGAAAGAAAGACAGATTGGTAAGCCATCTGTGGCCGGACTAGCATTGGGAAGAAACTAGATCAGCTGGCTCTCAGTCATTGCTCTAATGTATAATTCCCAACAAATAACTGCATTGCCATTTCCAGGACTGTTCTCAAGGCTCTGCCGCCTAGCAACTGTGCAACCATAGGCTTAGTCCTTTAACCCCAATATTGTCTGGGGTCAGTTTCTTTGTCTATAAATGCTGATAATAGTCATATCAACCTCACAGTGTTGCATGAGAATTGACTAAGATAAAGTGTGGTCTGATTCTAAAAACAATGAATAATACACCTGACAAAATGCCTAACATAGTGTTGAATAACTACTAGGGGCTCTTACTGTTTTTCTCACTCTTATTAAATAATATATAGTGTGAAGTCTATTAATATTTCTGTTTTTGCCTCTGTTTTACTGGATATTACTTTTCTGTTAATAAACTGTTTCTTCACCAAATTAAAATCAAGGTGGGCATCATGTTAAATTACACACCCTGGTACGATTTACTTTTCATCTTACAAATCCTATGTACAAGAGTCTATTAAAAATATCAGTGCTTGATGTCCATGTTTGTCCAGCATTTATGCCTATCCACCACAAAGTTAGGCAATGTTGTTAATAATTAAAATTATCCCTTGTATATGTACAAAAGGGTGATCCTCATTTGTATAATACAAATCCATACCTTTATTTATGCAAGCCATTTTTTTTCACCTATGATTACCAACCAGGTCATATAGATTTCCAACCAGGAAAAGTAGTACAAAATCTGCTTCATTATATAGGATTTCTTTCTGCAGTCTGGTCCAATCATCTCTCATTCTGATCAGCTAGATATTGAAAATAATACAGTTGCTTGCCTCACATATCTGGGGACCCCAAACCAAACATAATCTAAGCATGTCTCTGATATTCAATCATTTAACATAGTGTAGCAAAAAGAGTCACACACCAAGCTGACAAATGCCTGACATCATGATTCACAGCAAACAATGACTATTTGGCACTCATTTACTATCCAATTCCAGACACAATTTTAGCCTTGCAAAGGCATGATACAATGAGGCCTTCAAAGACTACACACTAACCATATCATTGAACCCAGCTACTGTTTTCTGTTCATGATTTATTTAAAAAGAAAACTCCAGTGTAATATAAAACATGCTTTAATCACTACATGTAATTATCAGGAATTGTAAATAACTCTCATGTTAATTCACTTAAACATAGTGAAATGAATAATTAACAATTACAGACTGAAATTCCAGCAATATACTGTCAAACAGGACAAAGAGGAAAAAAAACACTAATTTTACCCACATTTCCCATTGGTGTTTTAGAGAAGGTCTCTGTCACTAAACATTATCTGTTTAAGGTGAGTTTTTTTGCTTTAAGCTAATGCCTGTAATATATCTTGAATTAATTAGATGAATGATATTAAATATTAATATCACTTATTTAAGTCTTAATATTATTAAACATACTTTCCATTAGCTAATTCTCTCTCTATCTCATTCTTTCTCTCACTTTCATTGTATCTGCTCACTTTCTTAATTCACTATTTCTATTTTACAACTCAAATGATCTACTCTGTGAAATGCATTAACTTGTAAAGATTCAAGGACTCCATTTGGAGCCTTGTCCACATAACTGAAAGAGCTAACTCAGAAACATATTTCAGAATCAATGACTGTTTATAGCCCTTGTCTCTTCCATTGAGGAACAGTGTCTTGTTTTGCTTTGTTTTGTTTTGTTTTCTTTGTCTTCATACTATTTTTGAACTCTTTTACTTAGAGTAGGGTTAACAATACCATCATTAAGTATACTGAAAATAGATCATTATAAAAATGAAGAATGGGAATCCAAGAGGCAGGGGAAGGAAGGGTTGGAGTGTGGGGAGGTGGGAGGGTGGGGGTAGCCCCACTGTGTTCCTAAATCTGTATATATGAAATACATGACACATAACTTAAATAAAAATGTTTAAAAAGAGATGGAAAGTTACACCATTTTATCAAAATGCAGACTTTTTTCTATTTTAACATGCTTCTCTTTCCTTAGATGGAATTTTTAAACTGTTGCCATAGAATGGTGTACTTTTAACTTAAATGCTTTCATTTATCTCATATCCTAGTTGACCTTCCATTCCAGCTGGTTGATAATCTAGACATAAATAGCTGCAAAGAGAAGCAGGCTATGCTTCATTCATATTTACCCTTTGCCAAAGCATAATCATAGCTGAGCTCATTCTAAATCATTTTGACTATAATTTGAACAATGGACACTGATACAGGAGATTTGATAATCTCCTACCTCTAATCCTCACAACTATTGTACCAGAGGTGGACATAAATTTTTAATGACACCACACTTTATTGCTACCAATTGTACATCTGTATCTTCTATTTTTTTTCAGGTAAGATTTTCTTGAATATGGCCTTGACACACTGCAACACTGGCTATGTATACACTGCTTTTCAGTTCAATATGTTGCTTTAATTCTTTTTTCATTTCACATAAATCTTAATAGAAGGGTTTGTGGAATCTTCTATGCAAAACTTAATTTTTAGTGTTGATGTTTAAAATATTTGAGAACACCAGAATAAAATGGTGGAATTCAATCCAAGTTTTCCATGTTGATAGTGACCCAAGTCCTTGACCCATAACTGCTGTCTCCCAGGATGCACATTTACAGTATGTGAATCAGGATCTGAACCAAGATTTCAGTCCAGATACTCTGATATGGCATGAAGGCATCCCAACAGTGATTCAACAGCTATTCTATATGTTTGATACAACCCAAAAATACTTAGGTTTCAAACTATATTACGGTTGGGTGCAGAATTCAATGTTACATAGTGGAAAGAGCACTAAACTAGAATCAAGGAGACATAGGCTCTGGTTCCAGCTATGTGCATAAACTAACAGTGTGACCTTAGATTAATTAACTTACCTCACTAGATCTAACTTTCCAAATTACAAATCAAGAGGTTTGCACCAGACAATATCTGTGATGGTTTGTTGTGATTTATCTACTGTCAAGAACTATATCCTTTATTTATGGGATATGCCTTCTCCTTATTTTAGTATTAGTACCTTCTTTGGAGCCCTGTCTCCTCACTAAGTGTTCAGTGCCGACAGAGAAATAAGGATTAACAGTTATTATAAGAATACAAGGGATTCAGCTAATTATACAATCCATGGATTCCAAAAGTAGGTAACTTGAGGTCTGAAATAATACATAAACCCCTTATGTTTAACACGTTACAGGAGGAGAAGATGGAAGCTTGAGTGAGCAAGATGTTCTTTCAACACATCTCTGCTTCTGGCCCTTTGTTTTTAGTATTCTCTGAATATATTGGTCAACAATGTTTTGTCTCAAATGCCATAAATGCTACCTGCAAAACTTGAGCTGAGAGAAGAGTTTATTGGCTAGTTTAACAGAGAAATCTCGGAATGGAGTTTATCTCTAATATGGCCATATGCAAGACTCACACAACTTTAGAACTCTTTTGATCTCTATTTTCTGCTTCTTGTTATGTGGAGAAAGAGCTGACCATTTTCACAAACCAGCTTGTGGAGGATATAGACACAGTATTTCAGGCTTCCAAAGTCACTATTTGCAACCTGAGAGATAAAAGGGCGATACTACCAACAACATTGAGAAAAAAAATCATTGGGAAAAACTCTGATTGGCTCAGTTGTCATCACTTTATTCCTTATATAGTCATCATAGCCCATAGCCAGGAGGATTGTATAATATTATTTTCATAGCCTTAGTCCCATGAGAGTATTGCTTTTTTCCTCTAGGTCTTAGTTTTATAATTACATAATAAACTCCAATGATTATACAAACCAACCTGAGAGCCAGAAAAGTGGCAGTCATTTACATACTTTTGTGCTTCTCTGCTAGTCCATACCTACGTCACTCTACCTAAGATAACCACTATCTTAATTTTTATCATTTACTTCCATTTTAAAATAAGGTTTAATTTCATATGTATTTGTGCCAAAGATATATGTTATTTAATTTTAGTTGCATTTGTTTTTATAAAAAGCATGTCATCCTGTGCAATCTACTGGGTCTTGCTTTTTTGCATTAAATATATATCTACTCTCCTATTGATGCAGATATGGTTGTTTCCAGGCTTTTGTTGCTGTTCTCAGTGAAACTGCTTTATATCCCATTTTACATTCCTCCCACTGCTATCACAAACAATGTTGTTAGGAATTTTTTTGTGTGCTTCTGTAGGAAATTCTTTTGGGTATAAACCTGGGAGTAGAAACGCACAATCATAGAGTACATGATATCCAACTTTACAAAATATTGCCAGACTATTTTCCAAAGTGGCTATACTAGTTTGTACTTTCCCCAACATATCAAGATCTGATAGAGAGCCATATTCTGACATTGTCAAAACTCTTAACATGCCTTTAATTATGGTATCTGTGACCTGTCTTTATATTATTTTTATATTTATTGTTATATATTATAGTATTAATGAGGCTAAGCCTCTCTATATGATTATGTGTGTATTAACCATCTTTTTAAATCTTCTTCGGTGAAATAACATGTTTTGCCCAGTTTTCTGGTGCGGTTGTCATTTCTCTATTGATTGATATGTAGGACTTTCATTTATATTGCTGGCTTCAGCCCTTTGATGGCTACATATTGCAAATGTATTCTTTAAATTAGTAGGTTGTCTTTTCACTATATTTAAGGTACATTATAATTAAAATAGTTAATATGATAAAAAAATAACCAGTATATTACTTTATACTTAGCATTTTGTATGCTTTAAGACATACATACCCATCCTAACGTGAATGTCACTTAAAATATATACAAACAGTAATTTTAACATAAAGAAATTGGAATCACCTGGATTTGACTTTTTTAATAGTTTGAAGTAGGAATTCATTTTTACTTTATTCTAGTTGAATAACTGATTCTCCAGTTCTTTGTTGAATAGTTCATCTATTTTTCACAAAGCTTCCCTTGACATCACTATTATAAATATCAATATTTCTAACATGGGTGGTGTAACTAGTATTTAAACACATGCCAATACAAAATTTGAAGACTTTCATCTAAATGTATATAAACTAGATTCACTTTCTTTTTTTTAAACTTTTATTTAATGAATATAAATTTCCAAAGTATAGCTTATGGATTACAATGCCTTTCCCCCCATAACTTCCCTCCCACCCGCAACCCTCACCTTTCCCACTCCCTCTCCCCTTCCATTCACATCAAGATTCATTCTCAATTCTCTTTATATACAGAAGATCAGTTTAGTATATATTAAGTAAAGATTTCAACAGTTTGCACCCACATAGCACACAAAGTGAAAAATACTGTTGGAGTACTAGTTATAGCATTACTTCACAATGTACAGCACCTTAAGGACAGAGATCCTACATGATATTTTTTAACAATTGAATAATTTTCTATGCAATGTCCAATTTAACACTGTTTTTTTTTTCATTTTCAATTATCTTTATATACCGAAGATCGATTCAGTATATACTAAGTAAAGATTTCATCAGTTTGCACCCATACAGAAACACAAAGTGTAAAAATACTGTTTCAGTACTGGTTAAAGCATTACTTCACATTGGACAACACATTAAGGACAGATCCCACATGAGACAGAAGTACACAGTGACTCCTGTTGTTGATTTAACAATTTGACACTCTTGTTTATGGCATCAGTAATCTCCCTAGGCTCTAGTCATGAGTTGCCGAGGCTATGGAAGCCTTTAGGATTCGCCAACTTCAATCTTATTCTGACAGGGTCATAGTCAAAGTGGAAGTTCTCTCCTCCCTTCAGAGAAAGGTACCTCCTTCTTTGATGGCCCCATTCTTTCCACTGGGATCTCACTCACAGAGATCTTTCATTTTGGTCTTTTTTTTTTTCCCAGAGTGTCTTGGCTTTCCATGCCTACAATACTCTCATGGGCTCTTCAGCCAGATCCAAATGCCTTAAGGGCTGATTCTGAGGCCAGAGTGCTATTTAGGACATCTGTCATTCTATGAGTCTGCTGTGTCTCCCATTTCCCATGTTGGATCGTTCTCTCCTTTTTTGATTCTATCAGTTAGTATTAGCAGACACTAGTCTTGTTTGTGTGATCCCTTTGACTATTAGACCTATCAGTGTGATCAATTGTGAACTGAAATTGATCACTTGGACTAGTGAGATGGCATTGGTATATTGGAAGCTCAATTTCTCTTTGACATAGAATTAAACTCTGATGCTCTGTTAAAGCAATGTGTTAAAGTAATCTATTATGTTCTCTTGATGTCTGTTAAATTCTAATTGTTCAAAAACAGCTGCATTTTTATTAAGAGCTATGGGTTATTTAAATATGTGCTTATTTTTAAAGATTTGAATAATTACCTTGTAACAATGATCAAATTTGGTCTAAGTTATGTCATGATTTTAAGGAATCCTATTTCAACCAGATATTTTGGATTTTGAGCCTTCTTGGCATTCTTGACAGGCATTCAAAAAATCAAAGTTTCAAACAATCTGGTCTCTAAAATTTCCAGTAAATCCTGGACTTTGGTTTTTCCAGTTTGGGCCCAACTGAAAAAATCGAAGGACATATGTCTCTCATCTTATAGAGACACCAACTAATCAGGCTATTTGGATTATATTAGAAGTACTGTCAAATTGTGAAATGGTACTAAATTTTAAGTTTCTATAATGGAAAATGCTATTAATACAAATGTTTGAGAATTAAAAAGTCTAATGATCTTGTGTTACTAGACATGATAGTTATCTTAATGAGAAAGCCCCAGAGGCCTAAAGGGTTAAATACTTGTAAAATCCTACAGTTGCTTTCAAAAACACTGTGAAGTAAGCAAGTGCCTCTTGTTGGTTGATGAGTTTATAATTTTAAACATGGCAACTTAAAGTCTTTTGTCATCCACAGTTATATATGATTTGCTGCTCATAAAAATAAAGCATTGTTGGTTCTGTGTTTAGCTGTCCTCCTCTAGGTTCCTATGGACTTTTTCAAGCCACTTCTATTGTATTCAGTACTTTGGGATGGCTCTGTAAACAGATGAAGCCAATAATGTATTAACAGCACCAACTGAGAGAAAGTATGGTTAACTGAGGTTACTAAAAACAAAAAGCAATTCAAATCAATTGGCAATCTACAAAAAGAGTTAAAGATTTTAAAAGCTATTATTAAAATTGCTATATTGGTCTATTATGTTATGTTATATGTGTGTACATATTGTATGTCCACATGGGAAAATTTTATTAAAAGTTTTATTATAATTGACTTATAGATAAGATTGTCCATAAATTTAAGCAGCTAAAATTAATCAAAAATACATTTTAATTCGTGTGCCCTGAATCTCTGCAACATATGTTCTATACTTGTTGGTAGAAAGAAACTAAAAACATTTTATATGGTTGTGCTTAAGTTTACTGGTTAAACAAACTACACCATGTTAGATGTTTAAGAGTTGTTTTCAAATACATGATTCTTAAAATTTATAGAAGGCATTGGACCTTCTGGCAAATGTTTTCTTAAGTTGTTATCTAATGGTTGAAACTAGTTGCTAAGTATTCATGTAATATTGCTATTGTCAGCAAGCGATCTAGGACTTGCTCCCTCATTTCTCTATTCTAAGCCCAACTTGTTCTTTCATTTCTCTATTCTCCTCAAGGTAGGAAACTAATTCTATTATGAAGGAATCTGTAGGACGCACAATTTAATCTTCAGACATTATAAAAGAGATGACTAACATTTTTCTGTAATAGCATAGCCAAAATAAGAGCTTAAATAATAATCTCATAGCAAGATTTACTTGGCCATCAGCGAAGTATACAGTAAGGAGAAAAAACCTCCCTTTCAGACCAAAGGAAAAGAAAGTTTTTAACTGAGAATATAATTTTCCTCATGGCCATTGTCTACCTTAGAAAAACTACTACAGAACATGCCTGTGACTATAGACTTGTAGTTCAGGCCACCGAAGATTAGAGATGGGACTTGGGCACTCCCTTGACTTGCATCCTCTGGTCTGCTTTAACACAAACCAGGAGGAAAAGAAAGCTCGGCATCAGAAGCAATGGGTGGCAGGCCTATTAATGGCTGATCTGTACAGTGATCTGCCCTCAAGACCCAACAGGCTAGTCCACTGCAGTGGCTTTCAATGTGGTAAGCCTGGGCTTCAGCAGAAGTCAGCATGTGAAGAGCCCTGGCGGCTCTGCCAAGAGTTGGATCACTGGAAATGGACCTGCCCTGGAGTCGAAGGATGCCCAGGTCAGAGCCACAGATCTTATTGGCTCTAAGCTGAAAAGCCCTTCACTCAGCCCAACTTCCAAAGTGACCACTGCAACTGAGGGGACGGCCAAGTAGGGTCAGCAACATGGCAGGCAGAACTGTAAATTTCTTGTTAGAGATGCCCCCTGCCTTTACCTGGCCAGCTCTCCTCCCAGGCCAGCCAAGTAATGAAAGTCAACAGAGTGCCTTCCCCTAGGAGGTTCACACCTCCCTTAGGATATACCCCATGTGAAGAGATAGATAGGTCTGGGCTGCTGAACTTAAAAGGCCTAAAGCCCAACAGATTATTACCAGGCCCCTTCTGTCAGATTCTATTTGCCTCTCCATCAGAAAACTTAATTGTAGCTTAGACAGCACCTTTCTTAGCTCCTCTAATAATGACTCTGTCCTTTGTTCTAGACCCTGTCTAGTGCACTTGGGCCTCATTCCTTCATAATCATAACCTCTACTCTACCACCAATGGCTCTACTCCCAACCTGTGTGTACTGATGGTCCTCTTCCCCACTTAATGCTGTATAGTTTTTCAGACCTAGTTAATGCCACTCTTGGGATCATTGGTTACTATCCTCACCCTGTCTTTTATGACCTTGTCTAAATATGATCAGAGTCGGCGAACTTGGAAGGCTTCCATAGCCTTGGCAACTCATGACGAGAGCCTAGGGTGGTTACTGGCGCCATAAACTAGAGTGTCAATTTGTTGGGTCAACAACAGGAGTCACTGTGCACTTGCTCCTCATGTGGGATCTCTGTCCTTAATGTGCTGTACATTGTGACTTAGTGCTATAACTAGTACTCCAACAGTATGTTTCACTTTGTGTTTCTATGTGGGTGCAAACTGTTGAAATCATTACTTAATGTATTCTGAATTGATCTTCTGTTTTTAAGGAGAATTGAAAATGAATCTTGATGTGAATGGAAGGGGAGAGGGAGTTGGAGAGGGGAGGGTTGAGGGTGGGAGGGAAGTTATGGGGTGGGGGAAGCCATTGTAATCCATAAGCTGTACACTGGAAATTTATATTCATTATATTAAAGTTAAAAAAAATAAATTCGCAGTCAGTTTAAGTTCAAATCCCTACACTTCCTGGAATGTGTAATGGGTGTGTTTGCTTTTCCATGAAGTTTCAAGTTCAGTGTGGTCAGATATCTTTTCATCTCAGTAAAAAAGTACAGTATAATGAACCATAGGGGTCCAGAAAATTTAGCCCATCAGAGCTGTTAATTCCAAAAAGTCCATGCTCAGTGCATTTTCCACCTTGATGGGATTGTATTGGAATCCCCTGGTACATTTCTAACTCCATCATTTGCGGCAAGTCAGATTGTGCATGTCCCAAATTGTGCGTCTCCTCCCTCTCTTTTTCCACTCTTAAATTTAACAGGGATCACTTTCAGTTAAAATTTAAACACCTAAGAATAATTGTGTGTTAATTACAGAGTTCAACCACTAGTACTAGAACAACAACAACAACAACAACAACAAATACTAAAAAGGATAAAGTATTACATTGTACATCTAGAGCCAGGACAAGAGCTGATCATGTCATAGATTCTTATAGTGTCCATTTCACTTCCACAGGTTTCCCCTTTGGTGCTCAGTTGTCGCCGATCAGGGAAAACAAATGATATTTGTCTCTTTGGGCCTGGCTTAATTCACTCAGCATGATGTTTTCCAGATTCCTCCATCTTGTTGCAAATGACTGGGTTTCATTGTTCCTTACTGCTGTATAGTATTCTATGGAGTACATGTCCCATAATTTCTTTATCCAGTCTACTGTTGATGGGCATTTGGGTTGGTTCCAGGTCTTAGCTATTGTGAATTGAGCTGCAATAAACATTAATGTGCAGATGGCTTTTTTATTAGCCAAATTAATTTCCTTTGGGTAAATTCCAAGGAATGGGATGGCCGGGTTGTATGGTAGGGTTATGTTCAGGTTTCTGAGGAATCTCCAGACTGACTTCCATAGTGGCTTAACCAGTTTGCATTCCCACCAACAGCGGGTTAGTGGCCCTTTTTCCCCACATCCTCTCCAGCATCTGTTGTTGGTAGATTTCTGAATGTGAGCCATTCTCACCGGGGTGAGGTGAAACCTCATTGTGGTTTTGATTTGCATTTCTCTGATGGCTAGTGACCTTGAACATTTTTTCATGTGTCTGTTGGCCATTTGGATTTCCTCTTTCGAAAAATGTCTATTGAGGTCTTTGTCCCATCTCTTAAGTGGGTTGTTTATTCTGTTGTTGTGGATTTTCTTGATTTCTTTGTAGATTCCGGTTATCAACCCTTTATCTGTAGTATAGTTTGCAAATATTTTTTCCCATTCTGTTGGTTGCCTCTTCACTTTCCTGACTGTTTCTTTTGAAGTACAGAAACTTCTCAATTTGATGCAATCCCAAATGTTAATTTTGGTTTTTACTGCCTGTGCTTCAAGGGTATTTTCCAAGAAGTCTTTGCCTGTACCTATATCTTACAGGGTTTCTCCAATGCTCTCTAATAATTTGATGGTGTTGGGTCGTAGATTTAAGTCTTTAATCCATGTTGAGTGAATTTTTGTGTAAGGTGAAAGGTATGGGTCTTGCTTCAAGCTTCTGCACGTGGAAATCCAATTTTCCCAGCACCATTTATTGAATAGGCTGTCCTTATTCCAGGGATTATTTTTGCATCTTTGATCAAATATAAGTTGGCTGTATATGTTTTGACTGATTTCTGGTGTTTCTATTCTGTTCCATTGGTCTATCCTTCTGTTTCTGTACCAGTACCATGCTGTTTTGATAACAACTGCCCTGTAGTATGTCCTGAAATCTGGTATTGTGATGCCACCGGCTTTGTTTTTGTTGTACAAGATTGCTTTGGCTATTTGAGGTCTTCTGTGTCTCCATATGAATTTCAGCATCATTTTTTCCAGATCTGAGAAGAATGTCTTTGGTATCTTGATTGGTATTGCATTGAATGTATAAATTGCTTTTGGGAGAATAGACATTTTGATGATATTGATTCTTCCAATCCATGAGCATGGAAGATTTCTCCATTTTTTGGTATCCTCTTCTATTTCTTTCTGTAAGGTTTTGTAGTTTTCATCGTAGAGATCTTTAACGTCTTTGGTTAAGTTTATTCCAAGGTATTTGATTGTTTTTGTAGCTATTGTGAATGGGATTGATCTTAGAAGTTCTTCCTCAGCTGTGGCATTGCCTGTGTATACAAAGGCTGTTGATTTTTGTGCATTGGTTTTATATCCTGCTACTTTGCCAAACTCTTCGATGAGTTCTAATAGTCTCTTATTGGAGTTCTTTGGGTCCCCTAAATAAAGAATCATATCATCTGCAAAGAGGGATAGTTTGAGTTCTTCCTTCCCAATTTGTATCCCTTTAATTTCTTTTTCTTGCCTAATAGCTCTGGCTAGAACTTCCAGAACTATATTGAAGAGCAGTGGTGAGAGTGGGCATCCCTGTCTGGTACCAGATCTCATCGGAAATGCTTCCAACTTGTCCCCATTCAATAGGATGTTGGCCGTGGGTTTTTCATATATTGCTTTGATTGTATTGAGGAATGTTCCTTCCATACCCAGTTTGCTTAGAGTTTTCATCATGAAATGGTGTTGTATTTTATCAAATGCTTTCTCTGCGTCTATTGAGAGAATCATATGGTTTTTCTTCTGCAGCCTGTTAATGTAGTGTATTACATTGATTGTTTTGTGAATGTTGAACCATCCCTGCATACCAGGGATAAATCCCAGTTGGTCTGGGTGGATGATCTTTCTGATGTGTTGTTGGATTCTATTGGCGAGAATTTTATTGAGGATTTTTGCATCTATGTTCATCAGGGATATTGGTCTGTAATTCTCTTTCAATGATGCATCTTTTTCTGACTTAGGAATTAAGGTGATGCTGGCTTCATAGAAAGAATTTGGGAGGATTCCCTCTTTTTCGATTGTTTTGAATAGTTTGGGAAGAATTGGAGTTAGTTCTTCTTTAAATGTCTGGTAGAACTCAGCATTGAATCCATCTGGCCCTGGGCTTTTCTTTGTTGGGAGGGCCTTTATTACTGTTTCAATTTCTGTGTCAGTTATGGGTCTGCTTAGGTTTTCTATGTCTTCCTGGCTCAATTTAGGTAGGTTGTATGTGTCCAAGAATCTGTCCATTTCTGATAGATTTCCCTGTTTGCTGGCATACAAGTCCTTGTAGTAATTTCTGATGATTCTTTTTATTTCTGTGGTGTCTGTTGTTACATTTCCTTTTCATCTCTGATCCTATTGATTTGGGTGTTTTCTTTTTTTAGTTAGTTGGGCCAATGAGGTGTCAATTTTGTTTATGTTTTCAAAAAACCAGCTCCTCATTTGGCTGATTTTTTGTAATGTTTTTTTTGGATTCAATCCTGTTGATTTCTTCTTTGATTTTAATTATTTCTCTTCTCCTACTGGGTTTGGGTTTGGTTTGCTGCAGATTTTCTAGATCCTTGAGATGAGTTGAAAGCTCATCTATTTGGTGCCTTTCCAATTTCTTGATGTAGGCACCTATTGATATAAACTTTCCTCTTAACACTGCTTTTGTTGTATCCCATAGGTTTTGGTATGTTGTGCTGTTTTCCTCATTTACTTCCAGAAAATTTTTGATTTCTCCTTCAATTTCTTCTATGACCCATTGTTCATTCAGGAGCATGTTGTTCAATCTCCATGTGTTTGCACGTGTTCTAGGGATTCCCGAGTTGCTAATTTCCAATTTCATTCCTTTGTGGTCTGAGAAGCTGCATGGTATGATTCTAATTCTTTTGAATTTGCTGAGACTTGCTTTATGGCCTAGTATGTGCTCAATCCTAGAGAAGGTTCCATGTACTGCTGAGAAGAATGTAAAGTCCTTAGATGTAGGATGAAATGTTCTGTAGATATCTGTTAGATCCATTTGGGCTATAGTGTCATTTAAATCTACTGTCTCCTTGTTGATCTTCTGTCTTGATGATCTGTCTATCTCTGAGAGTGGAGTATTGAAGTCCCCCAGTACTATTGTATTGGGGTCTAAGTCTCCCTTTAAGTCCCTTAACAAGTCTTTTAAATAAGCTGGTGCCCTGTAATTAGGTGCATATACATTGATAATCGTTATATCTTCCTGTTGAATTGATCCCTTAATATAGTGCCCCTCTTTGTCTCCTAACAGTTTTCAGCCTGTATGGATCATTGTTGGAAAGATGAGTTTCTTGTAAGCAGCAAAAAGATGGGTTTTGTTCCTTAACCCAATCAGCCAATTGGTGTCTTCGAACTGGACAGTTCAAGCCATTAACATTCAATGTGACTATTGAGAAGGAGTAACTTTGCCCTGCCATTTGCCAAAGATATTTTCTAATATATGGTTTGAGACTCCTGTGATCTTTTGCTGTGAGGTTTCCTTCCTTTATCTTCTTTCATATTGGTTACCGTGTTTCTGTGTTTCTGTATGTAACACATCTTTAAGCATCTTTTGCAGGGCTGGACGAGTGGCGACAAATTCTTTCAGTTTCTGTTTGCTGTTAAAGGTCTTTATTTCACCTTCATTCACAAATGAGAGCTTTGCAGGATATAATATTCTGGGCTGGCAGTTTTTCTCTCTTAGTACCTGGGCTATATCTCGCCATTCTCTCCTAGGTTGTAGGGTTTCTGATGAGAAGTCAGCTGTGAGTCTAATTGGAGATCCTCTGAGAGTAATCTGGCGTTTCTCTCTTGCACATTTTAGGATCTTTTCTTTGTGTTTCACTGTGGTGAGTTTGATTACAATGTGTCGTGGTGAGGATCTCTTTTGATCATGTTTATTAGGGGTTCTATGAGCTTCCTGTACTAGGATGTCTCTGTCCTTCTCCAAACCTGGGAAATTTTCTGCTAGTATCTCACTAAAAAGGCCTTCTAATCCTTTCTCTCTCACCATGCCTTCAGGAACTCCTAGAACCCGAATGTTGGGTTTTTTAATAGTATCCTGTAGATTCCTGACAGTATTTTTTAGATTTCTGATTTCTTCTTCTTTTCTTTGATTTGACTGTTTCCTTTCCTGTTCTCTGTCTTCGAATTCCGATATTCTCTCTTCTGCTTCACCCATTCTGTTTTTAAGGCTTTCTAATGCATTTGTCATTTGATCTATTGAGTTCTTCATTTCATTGTGGTTTTTTGTCACTATCACAGTTTCTTGTTCTACTAGTTGTTTCATTTCATTTTGTTTCCTCCTTAATATTTCATTTTCATGAGAGAGATTTTCTATCTTGTCCATTAAGGATTTCTGTAGTTCAAGAATTTGTTTTTGAGAACTTCTTAATGTTCTTATCAATTTTTTGAGATCTGCTTCTTGCATTTCCTCTATCTCTTCATCTTCATAATCTTGCATTGGGGTGTCTTGTTCATTTGGAGGCATTATAGTGTCTTCCTTGCTCTTGTTACCTCGGCTTCTACATTTGTTGTTTGGCATGTTGGAGATAATTTATGGTTTTTTTTTTTTTTTTTTGCTGTGGTGTTTTTTTTTCTCGTTATACTATGCCTCTAAGTGGGCTGTCTGCTTTGATGGATCCTTAGGGGCTGTGATGGGTGTGGCCAGAGAGCTCTGCTTGATTCTTAAGGTTTAAGGCTGTGCAAAAAGCGACTCACCCAGATTGTTCACTCCCTTGCTCCTTACTGGATCGCTCTCTCTCTCTCTCTTTTTTTTTTTTTTTTTTTTGACTTAGTTGGGAAGTAATCCCGAATGGCTGAGTGAAATTGAGGGTAGTTGAAATCTGGCCTCTGTGAGTATTCGTTTGATCTACCCTTGGGACCACACAAAGAGTTTATGCAGTCCTCAATGTGTTCTCAAGATTCACCAAATTCAGAAGTTACTGAGTTTGTGGCTGCGCTTTAGATATGTAAAATGGCTCCTGCTCTTTGTTTTGCTCGTTGAGTGACAAGAGAGGCCTCTGCTTTTCCCCCCCCAATGTCTCGGGTTTCTGCTGTCTTTGTCTTACCTCCCTCCTGTTCCTGCGCTGGCGAGATTCTGCGGCTCCTCTCCCGCGGTTGAGTTTCCATGCGGTGGGCTCCCTGTGGGTCCTCTGTGTCACATCCACTAGATCCGGAAGCGTTTCCTCTGCAGTTTTTTTCTTGAGTCTTTTCCTGAGGCTACAGTAATTCCACTTTTATGAAACTTTATTTTCCCAAACTACGGCGCACGTCCTCACTATCCGCCATCTTAGCTCCGCCAGGAAGCTTCTTGGTAGGAGTAAAAATTAATATAAATTTTAGATATGTCAATTTGGGCAGTTGTTACAATGCACATGCACTCTTATCCAATAATCCAGTTGGGTGACAACTTGCTACTCTATGAGTCAGTCTCTTGAATTTTTGCACATCTTGAAAAGGAAGCACTGACTGTTCTTTGTTCTTGATACCTTTGCAAGGATATTTACATAGGGAGACAGAGATAATGTCTCTCTCAGTGCAGAGAGGCAGATTTTCTTAAAACTCTGGAAGACACAGTTTCCCATTCCAGAGCAAAGGGCAGGCATGACTACTACCCATCCTAAAAGGCACCCTTTCCCTAAACTCAGGATTCCTCTCCTGTAATGCAATCCATCGGATCTGGATGTGATACCTGCCACTCTTTGAATAATTCTGTAGGAATCAAGAAATAATGAATTCACATGCACACAGAAACAACCAATAAATGCTAGTATGTAGCTACTGCTAATGATGTAAATATTAAACTCTCTTCTATCTCTGATCCAGGAATTTCCTGTCTTCTACAAACATTCATGAAACCATAGAAAGTTAACCATTTTGATTTGCAAATAATGTAAAATCTCAGCTCTTTCACCCTAATTGATAGATATCACTTAAAGAATTGTATCCTAATGTGATACTAGCACAAGCATACCAAGATATTTGGTTATTATTGTGTTAATGTTTTTATTGTTTAAAAATATTGAACAGCCTAAATGGATAATGAAAGAAAAATGAAATAAGTATCTCTTTAAATAAGTAATTGCATAATAAAACTGAATACTACAAATCAATAACAATGAATACCTAGCCTTATACATATGAAACTTAAAAGATGTGTGTAACAGCAATTCAACAATTGACACTCTTATTTATGGTGTCAGTAATCACCCAATTCTCTTTTCATGAGGGCTATGGAAGCCTCTTGAGTTTGCCAACTCTGATCTTATTTTTTTTATTATTATTTTTTTGACAGGCAGAGTTAGACAGTGAGAGAGAGACAGAGACAGAGAGAAAGGTCTTCCTTTTTCCGTTGATTCACCTTCCAAGTGGCTGCTACAGCTAGTGCTTTGCGGCTGGTGCACTGCGCCGATCCAAAGCCAGGAGCCAGATATTTTCTCCTGGTCTCCCATGCAGGTGCAGGGCCCAAGGACCTGGGCTACCCTCCACTGCACTCCCAGGCCAGAGCAGAGAGCTGGACTAGAAGAGGAGCAACCGGGACAGAATCTGGCACCCCAACCAGGACTAGAATCCGGGGTGCTGGCGGCGCAGGTGGAGGATTAGCCAAGTGAGCCACAGCGCTAGCCGCTGATCTTATTTAGACAAGGTCATAGTCAAAGTAGAAGTTCTCTCTTCCCTTCAGAGAAAGGTACCTCCTTCTTTGATGACCCATTCTTTCCACTGGGTTCTCACTCACAGAGATCTTTCATTTAGGTCATTTTTTTTTTTGCCAGAGTGTCTTGGTTTTCCATGCCTGAACTACTCTCGTGGGCTTTTTAGCTGGATCTGAACGCCCTAAGGGCTGATTCTGAGGCCAGAGTGCTGTTTAGGACATCTGCCATACTATGGAGTTATTTTTAAAATATATTATCTCAAAAACTAAAAAAAAAAAAAGACATAAAGAAAGGAAGAAAGAAAGAAGGTAGGAGGAAGAGATAAGGAGGGAGGGAGGGAGAAAGGAAGGGAATATCATTATGTTCTTAGAACTGTACCTAGGAATCACATTGAATGAGTTAAACTAATTAAAACTTTAAAAAAGTATGAAAAAGATAAAACTAGGTTATAGTGTAGTTCTATTTTGAGTAAATAAATACCTTCCCCACACGCATACAAAAATTTCATGGAAAATTCACACTATGAAAAAACCAGGCATGTATGTAAGTTTTTTGCACCAAAATAAATTTCTTTTAATTCCAATTTCCATGAAAATTTTTGAAGATTTATTTTATTTTCTTGAAAGGCAGAGTTATAGAGTAAGAGGGAAATGTATAGAGAAAGATCTTCTATATGCTGATTTACTCCCCAAGTGGCAACAAGGAACTTCATCTGGATCTCCCACCATGGGTTCAAGGGCCCAAGGACATGGGCCATCCTCTGCTGCTTTTCCTGGGTGCATACCAGGGATCTGGATTGGAAACAGAGCAGCCAGGAATCGAACAGGCACCCATATGGGATGCCGGCAATTCAGGCTGTGGCTTAACCCATTATACCACAACTCCAGCCCCTCCATGAATATTTTGACTTACCCTGATATATCTCTGTATATATCACCCCCCCTACAAACACTCACATATATTTCTAGATAGATATATGTGAAAATTTTAGCAATGGTTAACTCTGAATAGTAAGCTATCAAATGAGTTTTAATTTTCTCTGCTTATCTAAATTTTCTTGTTTTTTTTAAATGCTCATGTGTTATTTGTATATTTAAAAAATAAATGATTCATGCTAAAAAAATTCTGCAGCTGCCTTTGGAATTCATATCTCAGGAAGTATCTGAATTATCACACATCTGATCCATTACTGAAGCTCATTTCAAAGAGGAACTGATTGAGCTGAAAGCAAATAGTACCCACTACATAGACATAATATCTTTCAAATTTTGGAGAGGAGAATATGATTGCATAAATAATTCTGAAATTTCTGGCTATGTGGCCAAACTCTGGGCTATGTTTGGGTCCATCTGGCTCTATGAAAGCACATTTTTCCTTATGTAACTTCTGAAATCACTATTATGACCATTAGAGATAGAAAGCTGGAGTTAGTACTCTGAGTAAATTCATCTTTAGTTGCAGAATAAGTGCTGTTCATTCAGTGTTCTTACTGGTTTGCAATGGTACACTTTGTAAAAAATATATGAGTTTAAAGTAATATTAAACTGATTTGTATCACTTTAAAATTGACATTTTAAATACACTATATACACTGTTATCAATATATACACTTTACACAGATATACCTTCCTTTTTTTCTCTATCAAAATGCTTAAGCTCGGGGCTGGCACTGTGGCACAGTGGGTTAAACCCTGGCCTGAAGCACTGGCATCCCATATGGGCACCAGTTCTAGTCCCGGCTACTCCTCTTCCAAACCAGCTCTCTGCTATGGCCTGGGAAAGCAGTAGAAGATGGCCCAAGTCCTTAGGCCCCTGCACCCATGTGGGAGATCCGGAAGAAGCTCCTGCTCCTGGCTTTAGATCGGCGCAGCTCCGGCCGTTGCGACCATCTGGGGAGTGAACCATCAGATGGAAGACCTCTCTCTGTCTACATCTCTCTGTACTCTGTCTTTCAAATAAATAAAATAAATCTTTTAAAAAATGCTTAGGCTCGCCAAAATTAATAGACTAGATAAATGCATTACACTCTAGTATTGCCAAAATGCTTATCTAATTTCACAGCCAACATTCGGCTTCTTTATTCCTTGCCTATACTCTTGCTATTCTTCCTGCTTCGAGCAACTCCACTTTTTTAATCTGGATAACTGCTTATGTGTACCATTCAGTTTACTCATCATCCTTTCAAAGAAACCACCCCCAAATTCCAGATGGTGATCTGCTCTCCTCTCAGATCCCATGATGTGCATTGTATACATCTGCTCCTTTATTCAAACCTATTGAGAATTTAACATGTATAAAACAATGTATTCCAGATCTAAAAGTGAACAATATTAGGCAACTTAATGTGTGTATGTTTATGCATATGAGAAAGAGAGAGAGACTGGAAAATTTGACATCTTCCTAAAAAGTCCTGAAGATAAGACTTGCATATGAGTCAGCATTCAGTGACACTTTTGGCACACTTGAAATGACAAGAGTGATGTCCTTGGGCCCCTGCACCTGCATTGGAGACTGGGAAGAAGATCCTGGCTCCTGGCTTCAGATCAGCTCAGCTCTGGCCGATGCAGCCATTTGGGGAGTGAACTAGTGGATGGAAGACCTCTATCTCCCTCTCTTTCTCTAAGTCTCTGCCTCTGTGTAACTCTGCCTTTCCAATAAATTTAAAAAAAATGAATCTTTAAAAAAAAGATTCAAGACAGAAATGAAAATTTTTTCACAATATGTTAGAGTAACAAAAATGTAAGGCCTGCCCTAGTCTATTAACCTGATAATTATCTACATATAATTGTTCAGATGTAACAAAACATTAACCTAAATGGATTCCTATTATGTAACCCCTCCAATCCCATTCCTTTCTCCATGGTGACTCTGTATTTCTCCCTCTACTTCTCTCTCTTCCTCTCCCCTTATCCCCTTATATTACCCTTTTCCTATCTCACTTTCAAAACATACACCCATACACACACACACACACACATTTCCTAACCTACAAAACTCATTTGTTCAAGATAGTGTGACCCTTGCATTTGTCTTTATCAACTTCTTTATCATTCGCAAGATGAGAAAAGATAAACTTCTGATAATTTTAAATGTGTTTCTCATCTATTTCACTTCAGTGCTTACTGTGTTTTTTACTTTCTTCTTTTGTGCTGTGAAAGACAAAAAAAATGCATACTCCAAATGGTGGCTACCTACAAGATTATCTTTGTCGATACAGGTAAATATCTTTAAATTATATTTTTGTACCAATTTATTCTTATAGTAAATAGAGGTGATTCAGTTTATAAAATAGGAATAAAGTAATTCTATTAAGGACTATACCTATGCATTTATATTGCCAAGGGCTAAAATTAAATATAATATAAATAACTAAATTGTATTTCATTTGCATACTTATTAGAAATTTAATCAAATTATTTTATCTTTTTTTCCCCTCTCTTCACCAATAATGCAAAACCCATTTTATAGAAATATATTTCAGCATACTTTCCAGTAACATAAAGAAAAGATGAAATAGGTACTTGTCCTCTGGAAGTTCTATGACTACTCATGTGTATTTTTTATGCTACACAAAAATAGCTCATTTTTCCATGAATGTGCTATTTAAATGCAAACAGATCTGACATTTTAAGATTGTCATCAATTCTGAGAGAAAGAAGCACATGTTACCTTCTTTGTTCCTTTAGAAACTAATTTCATTCAAGGTCTCTTTCCCCCCAGAATTTGGCACTGGGGTTTTAAATGAATGCTATCAAAAGCACTATTAAATAGGATTGTATCCAGTTGACCAAGGTTCATGCTAAGAACCACTTTAGAGATCTTCTAACATTGAAAATGCAATTCTTCAATTATACTTCCGAGATAAAATGAAATTACCTTGAATGCATGGTCTAGTGGGCTTACTCCTGATAATACAATGCTAAATGATCAAATCCATCCTTAGTGCAAAGTGGATCTGATCAAAAAATTTAATGCATCATAAAAAAGGAAAAAGTTAAATGAAAAACAAAAGACTCAGGAACTAGTAAAATGTGATCTGTCAAATACTTTGCCAGTTAAAGAATCTCACTTACCCCTTCTTAGCTGATGGAAATAATTATGTGCTGACTTGCTCAATTTATCTTTTTACTGTCTATACTTAGCCTTTCCCAATAAATTAGAAGGAACATTTATTTGGGCTGATTCTGGGCTACTTTGAAGACTTTCATGTTTCTAGAGTTTTATTTTCTTTATGCTTACTGAGTTTTGATGAATTTTGAGTACCTCACTGGTTTTAGGTAGGCTCTAACTTGATTAATATTTTGTTTTAAAATGAAATTTCCATTTGGGGAATTGACTTTAGGAATTCTGTGTGAACATTCTGAATCATTAATTCTTTAAATAACAGAAAGCCTACATTCACTGGAAAAAAATTTAGACAACAGTGAAAAATTGAAAAAAGAACAAAAATGAAAATAAAAATCTCACCATAAAGACATAAATATTGCTAAAATATTTTATCATGAGCAAGCCAGACAGAATGAAAGATTGCACATCAGGCCTTCTGATGTTTTTTATTCCCCTCCTTGTAACTGAATGTCAAGTTTTTTTTCCCCCAAAATTGTGCTTCAAAACCCCAGTACCACTAGCCCCTTCAGGTTTTGCTTCTCTTAGAGCCCCCCTCCATGCCACTCTGGCTGGAGGTCTTTGAATCTAATTAATCTTGCTTTTAAGTCTAAAAATGTTTATTTCTTTAATACTTTCCATATATATGCATAAATATAAAATAAATATCTACAATCTATATTTTATATGGTTTTATTTGCCTAAAATTAAATTATGTAAAATTCCCATGTCATTAAATACTATTTTAAAATAAATTTTAGAGCAAACACTTTGTATAATTTATTGGGCTCTTTTATCTGACTTTTTAAATTAATACACATTAACTGCACATATTTCTGGGATATCATAAATATATTCAATGTATTATGTGATAATCAAATCAGGGTAATTTGCAAATCCATAATCTCCTATATTTATCATTCTCCACTGTTAAAAGCATTCAAAAACTTCCCTTCTATTATTGTTAACTATAGCCACCCAACTGTGCAATGGAACACCAGAACTTATTCTTCCTATCTGCTTTGAACTTTGTATTTATTGACCAAAGCCTACCCACCTTCCTTTCTTTGCTCCCCCCCCCCAAGTATATCAAAATCAGAATACTGTCCATATGCAGCTTGTTTTTTCAGATTCCACACACAAGTGAGATCATTCCGTATTTTTCTTTCAATATCTGGCTTACTCTGCTTAACATGATGTTCTCCAAGTCCATCCATGTTGTTGCAAATGGCAGGATTTCACCTTTTTGCGGGTGAATAATATTCTGCTGTGTATACATGCCACATTTTGATTATCCGTTATCCATTACTGGAAATTTAGTTTGATTCAAATAATGATTATCATGAGGAGTGCTTCAATAAATATGGGAGTACAGATGTACATATGTATATAATGATTTCATTTACTTTGGATAGATGCCCAGTAGTGGGATTGCTAGATGTTATGGTCAGTTTATTTTTAGTTTGTTGAGGAATCTCCATACAATTTTTGATAATAGCTGTAGTAATTTACATTCTCAACAGTAGCATATAAGAGTCCCCATTCTCCATAGCCATAGCTTAGATATCTCTTTGAAAACTGAGGTGATGTGATATGTCATTGTGGTTTTTATTTGCATTTTGATGATGATCAGTGATATTAAGCATCTTGTCATATACCTGTGACCACTTGTTTATCTTCTTTTGAGGAATATCTGTTTAAATAGTCTGCCCATTTTTGAGTTGGACTCCTTTTTTATTACTATTGTGATATTTGGTTTTCTTATACATCTGGATATTAAATCCTTGTCAGGTGCATCGTTTACAAATATTTCCTCTCATTCCATCAGTTTTCTTGTTCTATTCTATGGATTGTTTCCCTTGCTGTATAGGAACTTTTCCGTTTGGTCTAATCCCATTTGTTTTTGTTCCCAGCGCTTCTGAAGTTCTATTCAAAAACTGGTTGCCCTGACCAATGCCATGAAGTATTTTCTTCCAGCAGTTTTATAGTTCCAAGTATTTTATATAACTCTTTAATTCATTTCCAGTTGATTTTTTTACATGTTGAGTGATAGGGTACAGTTTCATGCTTCTACACATGGATATCCAGGTTTATTGGCATCATTTCTTGAAGAGGCTGTCCTTTCTTCAGTGAGTGTTCCTGGCACTTGGGCAAAATTCAATTGTCTACAAATACATGGATTTATTTCTATATTTGGTTCTTTTTGTCTTTGTGTTCTTTTTATGACAGTAAAATGCTGTTTTGCTTTTGATTTCTCTCGTAGTATGTTTTGAAGTCAGGTATGCGATGCTTCCAGCTTTGTTCTTCTTGCTTAAGACTGCTTTGGCTATCCAGAGTCTTTCACGGTTCCATGTGATTTTTAGGATTTTTTGTATTTCTGTGAAGAATGTCATTTGTGCTTTAGTGGGAATTACACTGCATCTGTGGATCTCTTTAATACTTTGAACATTTTAATGATAGTCATTCTTTGTAGCCATACAAATTTTGGTCCATTCCTTTTCTTTCATCAATATGTTATGGTTTTTTTAAAAGATTTATTTATTTATTTTAAAGTCAGGGTTACATAGAGAGAGAAGGAGAGGCAGAGAGAGAAAAACAGAGGGGGCTTCCAACCACTAGTTCACTCTCCAGTTGGCCACAAGGGCCAGAGCTGCGCCGATCCGAAGTCAGGAGCCAGGAGCTTCCTCCAGGTCTCCCACGTGTGTGCAGGGGCCCAAGGACTTGGGCCATCTTGTACTGCCTTCCCAGGCCATTGCAGAGAGCTGGATCAGAAGTGGAGCAGCCAGGACTCGAACCGGCACCCATATGGGATGCCAGCACGGCAGGCAGTGGCTTTACCTGCTATGCCATAGCGCCGGCCCCATTATTTTATAATTTTCATAACAGACACCTTTTTCCTCCCTTTTAGATTGATTTCTAGGTGCTTTTGTAGTTATTATAAATAGGATTGCTTTCTTGATTTGTTTTTCAGCTAGTTATCTATTGGCATAAAGAAATAGCACTGGTTTTTATATGTTAATTCTATATCCTTTAATTTCACTGAATTCACATATTAGTTCTAAAAAGCTTTATTTTGGTAGATTCTCTAGGGTTTTATATGTATTTATACTTATTAATATTTACATATATACACACAATTCTTATCATCTACCTCACAATTTTGTTTTGCAAATTAAAAACTATTCTGAAATAAAATGCTAGAAATAATGCATGAAAATGTTAAAAATAATGTATGGATTTCCAAACATTTGTTAATCATGTAAAGAGAACAAATTTCATGTATTTCATGTATATAATCTTAAGCCCTCCTTCCCTCCTCCTTCTTTTAATTTTTTTCTTTTAATTTTTGCGAAAACATATTTTCAATTTACTTTATAGTCACAGGCTTGAACAAGTGGAAAGTAGTAAGATCACTGTTCTACAGGAGTATAGACAAAGGTTATAAATGATAATCAAATCTCAAGGTGTCAATTTAACTCATATACATTAATTTTGTACTATATATGTTAGCTACCACAAATCAAAAAAAAAAACATTTATCTTTAGGTGTCTATATTTTCCTAAAGACTTGGCAAGTTTTCTGCTATTATTTCATTAAATAGGTTTTCTGTGACTGGCTTTTTCCATCTCATGTTCATCTTTATCTCCCATAATTCAAATATTTGTCCACTTAATGGGATCGTGTAAGTCCTATAAGCTTTCTTCACTCTTTTCATTCTTTTTTTTTTCTTTTCTTCCCTCTGACTAGTTTATTTCAAAGTCCTGCCTTCAAATTCAGAATTTTTTTTCTGTTTGACCTCATCTTCCTCTGAAGCTGTCACTCAATCACATGCTTATTCAATTCATTGAACTTTCCAGCTTCAAGATTTGTTTGCCTTTTGAAATGAAATCTATCTACTTGTTGAATTTCTAATTTAGATAATGAATGATTTTTATGAAGCTATTAAAACATGTATGCCACTCTCTTAAGATTTTTATTTATTTATAGAAAAGGAATAGATTTATTTCACATATATGGTTTTAAGAACATAATGGTACTCCTCCCCCACTCTCCGTCCTCTTTACTTACTTACTTTTCTTTTAATTTTTGTGATGACATACTTTCCATTTACTTTATAAATCACAAGCTCAGTCATCTTGTATCTAGCTGAGTCTCCTTGAGAGCCTTCTTTTGAATTCATTTTCTGGTAATTTGTAAGTATCCTTTTTTAGGGGTGAGTTACTAGACAGTTATTGTGGTCTTTATAAGTATCATGTTTCCTTGTTTACTCAAGCATCCAGTGTCTTTGCATTGACATTTTTGCATATGATATAGGGATTGTCTCTTCCAATTTTATACAGTGTCTTTCATATGGAAATATTTTTAATTGTATATGCATCCTAATGTGCTAATTGAGTATGTGTGTTAGTTTTGGTTCCAGGTAGGTGCCATAGTATAATCTCTGCCATTTCTTTAGCTGTAATCAACATCAGTAATGCCTGTGAGTACTTCAGGGACCTAAGCTGTAGAAGTCTGTGCAACTTCTGCCCTGTTTTGAGAGCAGTCTTCCTACTGAGCGCTGGATCTGGAGTTGGATTATCTCCAGCAGGTGGTCGAAGGCCTCCACAATGTTGAGTGGAGTATCCACAGGCTTCCAGGTGGGTGGCAACATCTGGTCTCTGGTGAATGACATGCAGCACACCTTATACTGGGAGTATGATCTCATGGGCTTCTACTGTGGGTGCTGCCTGGCCTCCAATATGGGGGTCTCAACTGTTTTGCTTGGCCTAGGCATTCCACAGCCAGTGTTAGGGTGCTGCAACCACCTATGTGAGCACAGTGCAGTGATGGTGGTGCCTCACTGGGATGGGACAATTCAGTGACTGCTGGCTCCCAGCACAGGATACCCTCTAGCACTGGCTCTAGACTTCAGATGAAGTAGCAGCCTAGGTTCTGTGGGGAAGGAAGTATAATGCATCCTCCTTGTTCAGAAAAATACAACTGTATGTGCACCAGGCCACCCCTAAACTGTGATAATAGACTGCATTGACTACAGGATTCCCAACAGGAAAAAAAAAAACCATAGATATCTGTGGGTAATGGAAACTTTCAGTTTCCTATGGCTTATCTGTTCCCTCCATTAAAAGTCCCTCTTGGTTCTGAGTTGATTCCAACTAGGAAGATGGGGCAGCAGAGGCAGGGGAGTTTGTTTTCTTCTCTAGGGAGCCATCTTAACTCTGCATCTTCCAAAAGGTATCCATCACTCGTATATTGCATTCTGGTGCTTTCTTCCAGTTATTGTAGCCAGATTATCAGTGGCTCAATGTCTATCCATTGTTTTAGTACTTTTTTATGGAAGAAATGGACAACGGGCTCATCTGATCAGTCATCTTCCTCTGTCTCTCAAAGAATGAATGGCATCAATATCTCATCAATTTTAATGTCATCAATATTTCATCATTTGGAGAAACCATAATTTAAATAAGCCCTAATCTTAAGAAACTTAGACCAATTCCAAATTCTTGCTATTAAAATAATGCTGCAGTAAACATCCTTTTAAAAATGTCTTTCTATGTGTCTCTGCTTGTTTCTTTAGAATAAATTCCAATATGAAATTATGAGGTCAAAAGGTGTAAAAATGTTAAGACTCGTTATATATATTGCCAAGTTTCCCTCAACATGATTTGTACTTATTTACACCTCATTATCAGAGCATATGAGTGCCAATTTCACAATATTCTTGCCAGAATTAGCTATATTTTCAAAATCTTTTTCAAGTTTGTAAGAGAAAAATTGTATCTCATTACTTAATCTGAATTGGTATTATTTACATGCTAAATTTTTTTCATATACTGATATTATTTCTAATTGTTTTTTATTTTATTTATTTTCATTTTATTTAAGGGCAGAGGGACAGAGAGAAAGAGAGAGGGGAAAAGAGTGAGAGAGTGAGAGAGTGAGAGAGAGAGAGAGAGAGAGAGAGAGAGATTTTCCACCAGCTGGTTCATTCCACAAATGCCAGCAACAGCCAGGGCAGGGCCAGGCCAAAGCCTAGAGCCCAGAACTCAGAAATCAAATTCCTGAATCATCATGTGTTGTTTCCCAGGATGCATATTAGCAGAAAACTGGACTATACAGCAGAGCCAGAATTGGAACCCTGTTTCTGACAAGATACAAGTGTCCCAGATAGTGTCCTAACTGTCGCACAAACTCTCACCTCTATAAACTTTTGTTTGCGTACTTTGTCCAATTTTCTTCTAAGTTATTTCATATTTACTGATATGCTGCAATCTTCATATATTAAGGATATTAAACCAGTATGCATTATTTTTCTATTATTTTTAGAGTTTCCTATTTATCTTTTAGAGTTTGTCATTTAGATTTTTCTTTTCAGTTCACTCTAGCCAAATTTGTCAACTGCTTTATCTAACATGGTTTATGCTTTAATGTCATGCTTAGAAAGCCTTCTACAGTTCCAAAATTATCTAAATTGTCACAAATACTATTTCATGGCTTTGTACACACATAAACCATATATTCGCATATATACACATACTAACATTATGTATACATACACATATATTCATAAATGAAATTAGTCGGTAATGTGTGATAAGGGTTATCTTTGCCAAAGTTATTCATCAGAGTTATGCTTGCTTTGAAAATAAACTTTATGTTTTTGAAGAATTTATTTTCTAGCAATATAAACAAGATAATGTGAGAATTTTCAAGGGCCAGCATTTAGCACAATGGACTAAGCCACTGTCTGTGACTGCCAGCATCCCATATTAGTGCCAGTTTGAGTCCCAGCTTCTCCACTTCTGATCCAGTTTTATGCTAATGAGCCTGGAAGGCAGAAAATGGTGGCCCAAGTACTTAAGTTCCTGCCACCAATGTGAGAGACCCGAATGGAGTCCCAGGCTCCTGACTTTGGCTTGGCCTACCCTCTGCTGTTGTGGCCATTTGGGGAGTGAACCAGCAGATGGAAGATCTCTATCTCTCTGTCTCTGTAACTGCCTTTCAAATAAATAAATCTTTCTTAAAAAGAATTTTCAGTTCACTAAAGTTTTAAAACAAATCAGAGTCATTTGAACTCTGAAAACCCCTTTAGATTTTTCTTTTCCAAATTTCCTACATGGTTATTGTTTTTTTTTTTTTCTACTCTGGATTCAACTGTAACAATTTGTATTTTTTATTTAAATTTCACCATTCCATCTACACATTCAAGCTTATTAGCAAAAAATTTTCATACCTTTATTTTTATGTATTCATTTTTTTAAGATTTTATTTATTTGAAACTCAGAATAACAGAGAGAGATGGACAGAGAGAGAGAAGTGTCGTCTATCCTCTGGTTCTCTCCCCAAGTAGCCAAAGTAGCCAGGGCTGACTCAGGCTGAAGCCAGGAGCCAGAAGCATCATCAAGGTTTCCCATGTGAGTGATAGGGGCTCAGTTACTTGGGCCATCTTCTGATGCTTTTTCCAGGCCATTACCAGGGAGCTGAATCATAAGTGGAGCAGCTGGGACTTCAAACCAGTGCTGATATGGGATGCCAGCTTCATAGGCAGCAGCTCTACACACTATGCCACAATGCTGGCTCCTATTTTTTATATATTCTTAAAATATCCTTCATAAGTACTCATTTGCAATTTTTGTACCTCTCATTTACATGCCTTCTCTCGCTCTCTCCCTCCCCCCTCTCTCCCCCTCTCTCTGTCTCATACCTTCCCTCCCCCTCTCCTCCTCCTCCTCCACTTCTTCCTTTCTCTTCCTCTCCTATTAGTACAAATGACTTCGAAGTTATTTATCTTTAAAACTACTGTACTTGGGTTGAGGGGAGAAGAATTCTTGAGCACAATGTGTGTTAAACTGGACATCAACAAGTCTATTACCAATAAAAAACTTTGGTGAAAATTTAGATGAATCATTAACAATTGGTTACATATGTGTTAATTATACTCTCATATCCCAAAGAGCAAGGCTTACCATAGCCAAGGTCCTCATAAAGAAAGTTTTAACCTTAATATTAGTACAAATAATAGATATGTTTCTTGAAATATCTAGGTCTAATAGCTAACTTACGTTGGAAATCACATTTTCAAAAATAATAAAAATTGGAGACTGGCACTGTGGTGTAGCAGGTTAAGCCACCAACATGATGCAGGAATCCAATATGGATGCTGGTTCATGTCTCAGCTGTTCCACTTCCAATTCAGCTCCCTGCTAATGTCCCTAGGAAAGCAGCAGAAGATGGCCCAACTGCTTCAGCCCTTGCACCCACGTGGGAGACCCAGATGAATTTCCTGGCTTCTGGCTTCAGACCAGTCCAGCTACGACATTGCAGTCATTTGGGGGCCTAACCACAAGATGGGAGGTCTCTCTCTCTCTCTCCCCCACTCTCTCTCTCTCTTTCTCCCCCCCCCTTCCTCTTCCTCTCTATGTAATTCTGCCTTTCAAATAAATCTTCAAAAATAATAAAAATAAAAATTGTAAATATTTATAGGCCATATTGCAACATTTCAAGGCATGTATACAACATGTACTGATCAAAACAGAGTAACTAATATTTCCTCCTCCGTGAAACTACCTTATGATTGGAGATTTGAAAGATCATATGCAGATAAACTAAGATTTAAAAAAACACAAACTCTTGTCTACAGCAGGCTAATTACTAATATAACTTTGTTCACTTTACCACTTACTGCAGAATTAATGAGAGTGCTGCTTAAGTTGGGTTCAAAACTTTTGTACTGTCATTACAACCTTTGGGCCTATTTGAAATTAAAAAAAGTTCTTACAAATGCAGCCTTATATGTTTTCCAAATCATAATTGTCACTAAGAAGAGACCAGGCTGTTTCCAATTCTTATCAAAGAGAAGGCATAAAATTACCTTTCCTGAATCCCTTATCATTATTATCATTATTGTGGGTTCCTACAACTTTCCTCTACCATTCTAAAATAATTAAAAGAAAAAAGGTGGTGAAATAAATCTGTTTTCTGATGGGACATTCTTACATTCAAAATAGTATCATTTCTGCTTTCTTAGTACTAATTCTTTGCTCTTTGAAATAGTATTTTATTGACATTTATTTTTAATCAAACTACTCCCAAATAATACACAATATTACAAACACCAGAAAAGATACACAAATATGTTCCGAGTTTGATATTCAAAATTATAGCTCATTTAAAAATCATACGTAGACAGAACTTAATTTTTTAAACTTTTAAATCTAGAGGAGTTTCAGCATAGTCTTTGGAAAACAGCATGAACAAAGATTTTTGGGATCTGATATAGTATAAAAACATCTCAATATCTACCTACCTATCATTTTAAATCAAATAAGGCACATATATTTATCTGTTTACTAGTCAGCAATATGGTTAAATATATATTAAGAATACAGACAAGCAATATTTCCAGTATTTAGCTATGTTTATCTTTTCATTTGAGGACAGAAGAGATAATTGACTGTGAAAATAAATATTGCTTCACTGGGTTACAAAAAGATGTGCTGCAAGTCACATGAATAAGTAAAAGGACAACATTTAAAGCACAAAATCTGAGGTGGGTGTTTTGTCTACCAATTAAGATGCCCATGTCCCATATCAGAGTGTCTGGGTTCAATGCCAGGATCGTTTTCTTGACTCCAGCTTCGTATTAACTCAGATACTGGGAAGCAGTTTCTCCCACTTCCTGTCCCTCATGTTCTCCCTCTCAACTTAGCTCCCCCTCTCCCACTCAAATAAATACAATTTAAAGCATAAAATCTTCTATGATATTTAAATATTCAAATTTTTTTGAATTCTCACAGTGTAAAATATGAATTCATGTTGATCAAAAAACACTGAGTATACAGAAGTTCTGGCACATCAAACATGGAATGTTCACATCAATCATATCATCATATCAATTCACATGAAGTTTATATTTGTTGAAAATAACATTAACAAAATAATACCAAGTGATAGAACTTATATGTTCAGCTACCATAAATATCTAAACCATCTCTGATGATTTATGTCCACTATTTATCTCACAATCCAAGGGATATAGGGTTCCATTTTGATGTCAGTAAGGCATGGTGGTCATGGAGCTATAGCAAATTCGAAACAGCCCAGAGGATTCTCTGAGTCCTCCAAGTATATTTGGTCGAACTGATTCTGAGGTGCTACAACCTGTATGTAGAAATCTAAAACTACAACCACCAAAAGAAAGCCAAGCACTAACAAGAATCTATGGGTCTCTTCCACTCAAGGCCAAGGATGGTAAATGAAAGCAAATCAACTTAACAAGTATTTAATGAAAAGCTATGATTGCCAGGCATTGTTATATATCCTTGGCCTCATGAAACTTGCATTCTGATTCTGCACTGATGATGCTATTAAACTAAAAAATTAAGTAGAAACTATCGTAAAAATGTTATCATTTGGCTAGTTGATTGTTTTCTGGAAAGATGGTCTTTCTGAAATGCCAATTTAAAGATGGGGAGGAATAAGATATGAACAGAAAAAAAGAGGCAGTTTCAAACATTAGAGATAATTTTATCAAAGACATCTTTTTGAAAAAAAAATAAGTAAAAGGAGAAAATTGAAAGAAGGCTGTTTCATAAGAGAAAAATAAAATAATGTGGAATGAAATACAAGAAATTAGAAAAGTCAGTTTTACTTTTCTAAAGTAAGTTGTCGCTATGGAATTAAACATAACCATGTACCTAGAGCTGAGTGACTGAACTCTAACAACATCATCAAATAACTTCCTTCAAATAACTTTGAGCAGCTATTCTGTGCCACACACTATGCTAGTGATATAACAATAAGCAAAATGTATTTTATCCCATGTTCTCCATTTGAGAGTCAAAATGAAGTGCATGGAGCATAATGACGGTAGACACAGGGGTCTATGGGAGTACATACGAGATTCTGAACAAATCTGAAAGGCAAGGGAAGTCTTTTAGATATAGTAACATTTATCTGAGATTTAAATGTTGTGTTCAGAAAGGAAAAGACGTTGAGGAAAGGGTGTTTCAAGCTGAAGGAATAGCATATATGAAGGCTTAAGCTTCAGAAAGAGCACGGCGTGTTCTAGGCACACATGGAAAATGAAAGTCGCTGGTATGTAGAGAGCCAAATTATTTAGAGACTCAAAATATAAGGTAATGATTTGGGATATTACCCACTGAAGGAAATTTGTCATGTGAATTCTGCTACATTGAAATTTTTGAGAAATCATTCTGTGTAGTGTGAAGAATGTACTTGAAAAGAAAATAAGGTGGTAGAGGCCCTGAGAAGACCTATTTTTAACCTCAATATTCAAAACCATCATATTTGAATTTTCTAATATTGAGGAAAAAAGAGGTTTACATGAATTTCAAATTATGGGGGTTATATCAAGGGTTGCTTTAGATTCCCTCCCATAAGCCTTGTGACTCTTGTAGGATGAAATTAAATGCTTATAGTTTTCTCTTTTATATCAGATTTGAGGGTCTTTACTCCTGGGGTTCAACCACTAAACTCAACATACATTAATCATCTTCTGAAGAAAGAAATTGAGAAAGTGATGTCTAAGTCACTGTCAAAATTTAATTCATTCAATAAATTTATGAGTGTCTACTATATCTAAGGCACTATTTCTGTTTTTAATGTTCAGCAATGAACAAAAGAGCAAGGTCCCACTTTCACTGGGTTTATGTTCTAGTGAGGGGAAACAGACAACAAAAACAATGTAAGTTCATATGGAGATGAATGCATTGAATAAAAACCTAATATGAAGAAATGATTGATAAACAGTGACTTTGAGTGGTACATGAGGTTGAGTAACCACGTATTTAGTTTGGGCGATAAGTAAAGGTATATCTATCTCAATAATATTTGAGCTGTGATCTTCATGAAAATAAATTTTCCAAGTTCAGAATATATAGCATTCTAGGTAGGGAGAATGAAAAGTGAAAGTATCACTAGGAAAGAATGAGTTTGTGTGTCAAAGAGGCAGAAAAGTCAGCATGGCTGGGACATAATGAACAAAGGGGAAATGGTAGCATCTGAGGTTGAAGAGATATGTGGTGGGGACCAAACCATCTAAAGCTTTGTAGGTAGTTATAAGTAATGGAGGTTTCATTTTCAAGTATGACAGGAAGTTAAAACGATTCAATTCTGATCATAATTCTAAATGTAATGCTTACATCCAAGTAATAGAACATCATTCACTCTTTCTTGGAAGTTCTCTAACAGGAGGTATATGACTGCACACCTATATCTAGTCAGCCTAAATTCTGTATAAACAACGAAGAGAGACCAATTATATCCACTTCTGAAGTCAATTTAGCAACAGTGGCAAGTACCCACTAGGATCTGGAGGGAACTTAAACTGACTTCACGTAAGAGTGCTCAAAAAGGCAACTGCATATATACTTACCTACAAAGTCTGACTCAAGGATTTGAAATACTTAAAAGAGGTTTCACTTCAGGGGATACTTGAGAAGAATCATCAGTAAAATCAGCAGAGGCATTTGATTGTCTGTCAGATGGTAAAATTTCAAAATTATCAGGAATCAGTCTTTAAATTGTTCCCAGATTTTTTTTGGCAGAGTTTTGACTGCCCAATATTCTGCCTGCAGAAAGAGATGATAGCCTACATGTTTCCATAGCAAAGGCAAATATTATCAAAAATGAATCATCACTTAATATTTTATTTTCCTTCTAAAGCACAAAGAACCCTTTCATTTGTAGAAAATGACTTTGTGACAATAAGCATATGATTTAAATAATTTTATTTCTTGAAAATAATAGAATGAGTAAACCAGAACCGAAACAAGCAATAAAAACACAAATTCCTACAGCTGGAATTGTCCTGGCTCTGTCTTAGATTCCTCAGAAAGTTCACTTGTGTTCAGTCAGTCATTTAAATTCTCCTTTCCTTACTTGTTTTCATTCTTTTCCATAATGATTATTCTTCATGTGACTGTCAAACCTTTGCATATGACAGTCTAAATTAGTGTTTTGATAGCTCTCCCTTTGAAAGAAGGCAACAAAGAAGACAACTGCCAAATATAAGACAGGAGCTATACAAACTGGGGATACTGTTCCCCAATAAAACACCAGAATAAGTTCCATCTTATTATTTTGTTACTAGTTAATAAGTACTTTCTTAACAACTCATTTGGTAAGTTCAGGGACTGCTTAAATTAGAAAGTTTTAGTTATTCTAATAATATATGTACATATTGCAGGTGTAACAAATGCTTGAGCATGTAATCATAATCATGACTGATTACATAGTTAAGCAATGGGAAGTTAACTCAAGTAAGGATCAACAATGTTAACTTGTCCACATTTTCACAATTCACAACATTGGAACTATAATTCAAGCCCAAGTTCAATTCTAAAATGCTTGATATTTCTGCTATATCACTGATTATTAAGTGAACAAATGAACAAAACATAGAGCTCAACAAATGAAAGAATGTCTACCACTATAAATGAAGCATTTTCTTATACATGTGACATTCAGGTGATCAATTTGATAAACTTAGTCATTTAATACACTGCAAGATAAACACATAAACTGTAAGGGTTACCTGAAAATATAAAAAGTTTTTGTTCATAATTAACGTACTGTCATTAAATTAGTGTACCCTTTATTTTTATATCCTATAGCTAAGCAAAGCAAGAAGAGCAATAGAAAAACTGCTAAAGACACTACATGAGCAAAAGAGATTTTGAAAATCTACTTTAGTCACTGCCTCAAAACATTGAGAAAACAGTGTCTTCAATTTTACTTTTCAGAGCCAGTATTGTGGCATCATGGGATAACCTGGGACACCAGAATCCCATATGGGCTCCATTTCTCCACTTCCAATTCAGCTCCATGCTAATGTACCTGGGTGCCATGACCCGTGCAGCAACTCTCCAGGGTGCAGAGGGGAGGGTGCGCTGATGAAAGAAGACAACAGATCATAGAAAAGCAGGGTGAGGGGTGGTTATAATCTCCGAGTTAGGAGGAGGAACCCCTCTTTAGCTTTTCCTGCAGCTTTTATTTCTGCAGTTATCTGTCAGATATTCTTGCTGACCCCAGGCCAAGTTGACTGTTTTTAACAACATTCTCTAAGTGCAGATCTTAACCAGACCGTCAATGTAAAGGGGGTAGAATGTCTTGGTAAAGGAATTCCTTGAACTTGTTATCTTGAGACCAATATCCCTGGAGGTGAAAGGGCCTTGCCCCACTGCTGGCTTTCTAAGCTGAGAAGCCTCAGGTCAGCCTGTTCCCAGATCTCCCAGCCTTGTTCCACTGCAGTCCTCACAGGACTGTGGTGACCCTGTCCACCTGGCCTCTAGTATCTGGGAAAGCAGTGGAATACGGCTTCAGTGCTTCATCCCCTGCTACCTACGTGGAGATCCAGATGATTCCTGACTTCAACCTGGCCCAGCCCTGGCAATTACAGCCATTTAGGGAATGAACTGATTCTCATTCTCATCTCCCCTCCTCTATTTCTCTCTCCCTTCCTCCCTCCTCCAACTCTGCCTTGCAAATAAATAAATATTTTAAAAATTACTTTTCTTATTATGTATAATTTTCTACAAATACAGTTTCACAAAATGTTGTCATGCCTCACCTTTTGTATATACTAATTTTAATTTACATACATCTTCAAATATAAGGCATTTAATTAGATTTGTAGTTAATGTTTTACAAGTTTAATTGGCTAGTTCTGTGTTTCAGCACATATTCTTAAGTTCTGTCAGGAGTTCAAGGTATTTTGGACTGATCCAAGGAAACAATATGACCATTAGAAGCAGAAACACAAAATAATCCTATCCAGTGGCATTTGGACAGGGTTGCAAGAAGTCATTCACAGTAGGAGTCTATCTACATGCTATGGTACAAGCATCTCTCCTGAGAATTGAAGGAATTCAAGGGAACTCTCAGGGGAGAGGAGGATTATGTGGTTAGATGATGTTACTCAGAAACATGGTGGAAAGTATCCAAGTCAGAGAGCCCCAAAGGGCCATGACAGGTTAGGCTCTTGAAACTACAAGGTACCATCATAACAACGGTCAGGAAATGTGGTTTCTCAGAGTTCTCAAATTGGGCCCTAGATTCCTAAAAATCTGTTCTTAGGAATGATTTTTTAAATAATTAGACTGTAAAAACTCAGGTTTGGAACTGGTGGGCTTTTGAGCTAATGAGTTTCAGCCTTATTGAGGAAATAAACAACCTAGGAGCCAAAATACAGAGGGTGTCTTTGGCTCATTGTTTCAGAAAAATCATAGTCATTATCAGAACTAATAAATATATCTCTGAAATATTTGTATGTTGTCTATTCTCATAATTGCTACTTTTATGAATTTTCATGATTTCAATATCCTTACATACATACATGCATATAGAAACACCTAGAATATATACAAAATATACTCAAATTCCCAAAGTCTTTTTTTTAATTAAACTTTTATTTAATGAATATAAATTTCCAAAGTACAGCTTATGGGTTACAATGGCTTCCCCCTCCCAAAACTTTCCTCCCACCCACAACCCTCCCCTTTCCCGCTCCCTCTCCCCTTCCTATCACATCATGTTCATTTTCAATTCTCTTTATATACAAAAGATCAGTTTAGTATATATTAGGTAACGATTTCAACAGTTTGCCCCCATATAGCAACACAAAGTGAAAAAAAAATACTGTTGGAGTACTAGTTATAGCATTAAATAAGAGTGTACAGCACATTAAAGACAGAGATCCTACATAATATTTTTTAAATTAATTAATTTTCTATGCCATTTCCAATTTAACACCAGGTTTTTTTTTTCATTTCCAATTATTTTTATATACAGAAGATCAATTCAGTATATAATTAGTAAAGATCTCATCAGTTTGTACCCACACAGAAACACAAAGTATAAAAATACTGTTTCAGTACTAGTTATAGCATCACTGCACATTAGACAACACATTAAGGACAGATCCCACATGTGATGTAAGTACACAGTGACTTCTGTTGCTGACTTAACAATTTGACACTCCTGTTCATGGCGTCAGTAATCTCCCTAGGCTCTAGTCATGAGTTGCCAGGGCTATGGAAGCCTTTAGAGTTCGCTGACTTTGATCTTATTCCGATAGGGTCACAGTCAAAGTGGAAGTTCTCTCCTCCCTCCAGAGAAAGGTACCTCCTTCTTTGATGGCCCCGTTCTTTCCACTGGGATCTCACTCACAGAGATCTTTCATTTAGGTCTTCTTCTTTTTTTCTTTTCCATGGTATCTTGGCTTTCCATGCCTACAATACTCTCATGGGCTCTTCAGCCAAATCCGACTGCCTTAAGGGCTGATTCTGAGGCCAGAGTGTTGTTTAGGACATCTGCCATTCTATGAGTCTGCTGTGTATCCCACTTTCCATGTTGGATCTTTCTCTCCCTTTTTGATTCTAACAGTTAGTATTAGCAGACACTTGTCTTGTTTGTGTGATCCCTTTGATTCTTAGACCTATCCAAGCCATCGAATGTGAACTGAAATTGATCACTTGGACTAGTGAGATGGCATTGGTACATGCCACCTTGATGGGATTGTATTGGAATCCCCTGGCACATTTCTAACTCCATCATTTGGGGCAAGACTGATTGTGCATGTCCCAAATTGTGCATCTCCTCCCTCTCTTTTTCCACTCTGAAATTTAACAGGGATCACTTTTCAGTTAAAATTTAAACACCTAAGAATAATTGTGTGTTATTTACAGAGTTCAACCACTAGTACTAGAACAACAACAACAACAACAAATACTAAAAAGGATAAAGTATTACATTGTACATCTAGAGTCAGGACAAGAGGTGATCAGGTCATTGTTTCTTATAGTGTCCATTTCACTTCAACAGGTTTCCCCTTTGGTGTTCAGTTGTCACCAATCAGGGAAAACAAATATTTGTCTCTTTGGGACTGGCTTAATTCACTCAGCATGATGTTTTCCAGATCCCTCCATCTTGTTGCAAATGACTGGGTTTCATGGTTCCTTACTGCTGTATAGTATTCTATGGAGTACATGTCCCATAATTTCTTTATCCAGTCTACTGTTGATGGGCATTTGGGTTGGTTCCAGGTCTTAGCTATTGTGAATTGAGCTGCAATAAACATTAATGTGCAGATGGCTTTTTTATTAGCCAAATTAATTTCCTTTGGGTAAATTCCAAGGAGTGAAATTCCCAAAGTCTTTATACCTAAATAAAAAACAAGTGAATAATCTAAATTGAAGAGCATCTTCAATGCAATTGACACTTCAATAATTTGAAAAGTAAAAGAGGTGCCCACATTGTGGCATAGTGGGTAAAGCCTCCATGTGAGACGTTGGCATTCCATATGGGTACAGGTTCATTTCCTGGCTGCTCTACTTCCAATCCAGCTCTCTGCTGGTGGCCTGGGAAAGCAGTAGAAGATGGCCCAAGTGCTTGGGCCCCTGCACCCACATGGAAGACCCAGAAGAAGCTACTGGCTCCTGGCTTCATACATGCCCAGCCCTGACCATTACGGCTATCTTCAGAGGGGAGTGAACCACCAGAGTGAAGATTTTTTTCTCTCTCCCCACCCCTCTCTCTCTCTCTCTGCTTTTCAAATAAATGAATCTGTTTTTTAAAAAAGAATTGTGTCAATTAGGAGATTATCAGCCACTCAAGCATACAGTTCCACAATAGTTTGGACATAAACTAGATAAACATATTTGATATTTAAAGTATATTTATATTTAAACATGATAGAGATAGATAAGAAAGAAGGAGAAAGAAAGAATGAACGAGCATGTTTATATATCACCATCTGGAAATATTAAATAAAATTTCAAACAGGATCAGAATTCTTAGAAGCTACTTATAAATCATAAATATTTTCTCTATGCACAAGTTACATAATACACATCTCAATGGGCATTTTTTCCTAATAGAACAAAAATGTTTACTTTAAGGAGCATATTTTTATGATGATTTTAATGTTTATCCCCTCCAAAATTCATATCTAAGTTCTAATTGCCTTTGCAACATTAATAAAACATGAAACCTTCAAGAGGTTAGTTAGGCCATAAGGGCTCCATCCTCATGGGTGAAGTTTGTGCTGTTAATAAAAGGTGAGTTTGCCCCTTCTTATTCTGTCTTGCCCTTCCACCTTCCACCATGGGATAATTCAGCCAGAAGGCCCTTTCTAGAGAGAGACCCTTTATCTTGCACTTCCCAGCCTGCAGAACTGTGAGCCAATAAATTTCTGTGCATTACAAATTACTCAATCCGTGGGTTTTTGTTATAGCAGCACAAAATAGACTAACATGTTTTAACAGAGCAATTTTGAGGGAAATAGAGGAAAAAGAAAAGAAGGCTGAAATAGTCATTTAAACTGGAGTAAATCCATTTGATCAGTGAAATCCTTTTAGTTACAAGCATATTGTCAAGTATATTTCAGTTTGCACTACTAGCCATGTGTACCAGTGTTGAGTCAGCAGCCCTGCCAACCTCTACTATCCACCCTTTACTTCAGGTACTGATTCCCACTTCCGAACACTAGCATTCTCATATTCCATCACAAATCACTCTAGTTGTGATGGCCAGTGTTTCAAATGTTGCCTGTGTTTCTCATCTCTATCAAAACATGCCTTTCATGAGGCCTATGCACTTGGGAATCTAAGTGACTATAGTTTCTCTGATGAGCTCATCCAAATTTAAGCACTAATGGCTTAATGTTTACCACTCTAATAACAATGTATTTTCTCAAAGTACTTAAGTCAAAATGATAGGCAATTAAAAGATATTTAAAAGAAATTATTTGAGGTCAATGGAATTTTGAAAAGTCTCTCAAAAATACCATTTGATCCATTGCTGACTTCAACTATGCCTAAAGGGATGCTATTTAATTGAGTAACTAGAGGAATACATTCAAGGAACACCTGAAATAATTTCTTCTCAATTGTATTAAGATAGTTTTAAAATTCATACAAAGATGTTTCCAGTGCTTTATTGTGCTACAGTGGAAATAATGTAAATGCTAAAATACACACTACTAGGGAAATAAATTAACAATAAGTAATGATTGTGAGGTGCATAGTCATTTAAAAGTGACATAAAACTGTAGTAATGATAAGAGAATATGGTTATGAGAAACTATACCAAAATGTTATAACTCAAGTTATAAATCAGAAAATTTGTCATATTTTTATAAACATACAAATCCTAAGAAAGATAATAGTTTTCTCTGTGTAGTAGGTTTAAGAGGAGTTTCTAATTATCTTTTTTGCTTGTCACTACACTTTTTAGATAGAAAGAACATTTTAATATACTAGAAGTTTTTTAAAATTATTAGATGCTACATTATGTTAAAAAGGTTATCATGCTCAAGTTGGAGAGAAGATACTCAACACCACATCTCAACAATGAACATGGCACCCAGAACACAGTAGGTAACTAAGATTTTTGACAAAAAGGAAAATAATATGAGTTTTTTGGTTTCAGATTAATCAATTCTATAGGGTTAATCTATAATCAATTCTAGAATCAATTTCTATAGGATCAATTTCTATAGGATCAATTCAGTGCATCCTACTCCTTTTGAAAAGTTTCAGGTTGGTATTTAAAGTTTTATTTGGATAATGTGAAAAAAACTTTACTCAGTAATTATCATATAATAATGAAGTCTATTTGATATTATAAGATGCAAAATTAGAAAAATATGTCTTATAGGTTACTTCACAATATTCTAAAAATTTAAGTTCTTGAAGGGCTTAATATAACTAAACTGTTTCCATGTAATGGTATTATAATTCTTTCAGTTTTAATAACTTCAATCTGTGCTCCACCTTTGTCCTCATCTTAGACCCCATCATTTCATGAAATTTCTTTGTTTCTCTGAATACGTTTCTCTTAGTTCTCTGATTATTCCCTATTACATTTTTTTAACTTTTATTTAATGAATATAAATTTCCAAAGTACAGCTTATGGATTACAATGGCTTCCCCCCCCCCATAACTTCCCTCCCGCCCGCAACCCTCCCCTTTCCCGCTCCCTCTCCCCTTCCATTCACATCAAGATTCATTTTCAATTCTCTTTATATACAGAAGATCACTTTAGTATATATTAAGTAAAGATTTCAACAGTTTGCACCCACATAGCAACACAAAGTGAAAAAATACTGTTGGAGTACTAGTTATAGCATTAAATAACAGTGCACAGCACATTAAAGACAGAGATCCTACATGATATTTTTTTAAAAATTAATTAATTTTCTATGCCATTTCCAATTTAACACCAGGTTTCTTTTTTTTTCATTTCCAATTATCTTTATATACAGAAGATCGATTCAGTATATACTAAGTAAAGATTTCATCAGTTTGCACCCATACAGAAACACAAAGTGTAAAAATACTGTTTCAGTACTAGTTATAGCATCACTTCACATTGGACAACACATTAAGGACAGATCCCACATGAGACATAAGTACACAGTGACTCCTGTTGTTGATTTAACAATTTGACACTCTTGTTTATGGCATCAGTAATCTCCCTAGGCTCTAGTCATGAGTTGCCAAGGCTATGGAAGCCTTTAGAGTTCGCCGACTTTGATCTTATTCTGATAGGGTCATAGTCAAAGTGGAAGTTCTCTCCTCCCTTCAGAGAAAGGTACCTCCTTCTTTGATGGCCCGTTCTTTCCACTGGGATCTCACTAGCAGAGATCTTTCATTTAGGTTTTTGTTTGTTTGTTTGTTTGTTTGTTTGTTTTGCCGGAGTGTCTTAGCTTTCCATGCCTAAAATACTCATTTTAACAAATCCTTATTGGTCCCACTATCCAGCTAGGATCCTGTATCAAAATGTTTCAATTACATGCTCACCAATTCCCTGAAAATCCTTACCCCCCACACACACACACCCACTCTTGTCACATTATTATACCTACCGTGCTGAACCCTCAGCTGTGAATTAACCCAATCAACCTTTTTTTGAAGCATCTTTCTGGATTCTGCAAGTTGCTACAAGAAATACACATCACCACTTTTGATTAGGCACATTAAATATCCAGGAAGTAAAATTTCAGCTGGGCTCTGATTTTTTTATTCTTTCTTTTCTAAATAACTACCTCCCTACAGAATCCAGTGCAGCAAATACACCAAAATGTTCTGTTCTCTTCAGCCTCTGCAAACATTTCCAGTTATTGCCAAATGTCTTGAATGAGTATCTACAAACACTACATGCTCACATTTTGTCTGTTTTTTTTTTTTAACTCCTTTCATTCTGGGTTCAATATCTAGCATGCTATAAAAACTTAGTCTCTACAAAGCACCAGTTTCAAATGCTCTCCATTCTTGTCCTAATAGATTTATCTATATAACTCATTACTTTTGACAGCCCATCACTCATAAATTTCCCTGTCCATTGATTTCTGTGATGCTCTCACTGTCTTCTCCTCTTTTCTTTTTTAATATTTTTCTGTCTTCCTTATGGATTTCTCTACCAGGCATAGGTGTTCCCCTATGTTCTGTTCCAGATTCTCTTTTCTTCCTATTCATTCTATAACTAGGAATTGTATCTTGTTCTATAATTTTGATAATAAACTGTTAAAGCCCCGATTCTATTCTGATCTACAGTACAAAATTCATAGCTTCCTGATCAGCATTTATTAATTCCCCAGAAGTATCTCAAAGCTAACATCTATAAATCACATCACCTCATCAGAATTATGACATTTCTTTTTGTAAAAATTATATATATATATATATATATATATATATATATATTTGAAAGTCAGAGCTACAGAGAAAGGGAAAGACAAAGAGAGAAAGATCTTCCATCCAGAATATGACATTTATGTCCTTTTTGTATTCTCTAAGGATCTTTATTTTTTCTAGGTCCCTCAAAAAAACTTTAGCATCAATTTATATTCCTCATCTTCCCAATATTTAAGAATGAATCAAATCCTAAGACTTCTACCCATGGAATATCTTTTTTGTCATATATTTCACTCTTTCCAAAAATTATTAAGTTCAAGGGTATATGAAAAGTTTGTGGAAATTGAGATTAACAAGTAATGCACATTGCCATAAACTTTTTGAAGACTTTTCATATTTACTAACCTAGCTAAAATCTCATTATCTCAAGAATTGGATATTATGATTACTTGTGTCCTTAAATTTAGTCCATCACCATGCTCTCTGAAGTCACAGGCATAATGTATTATTTCCCTATTCTAAGATATTTGTGACCTCCCACAATACATAAACAAAGTCAAGCCCTAACAAGTAAAGTATTCCACAGCTTCTCCCAATCTGCTTTACCAGATTCATCTCTCAGTTGACTCCACAACTATTGAGACACATTGGTCATAGCTTCTGTCAGGCCTAACCACACCTATTCAGTACACCCCATATCTAACCTCTGAGTTCAGGCTTACTAAACCATTCATTTACTCTTTCTTTTTTAAGATTTATTGATTTGAAAGGCAGAGATACAGAGATAAGGAGAGAGAGAAGAAAGAGATCTTATGTCCACTGGTTCATTCCCCAAGTGGCCGCAATGTCCGGAGCTGTGCCAGGCCAAAACCAGGAGCCAGGAGCTTCCTCTGGGTCTCCCTTGGAAATGCAGGGACCCAAGCACTTGGGTCATATTCTGCTGCTTTCCCAGATGCATTAGCAGGGAGCTGGATTGGAAGTGGAGCAGCTGGAACTTGAACTGGTACCCATATGGAATGCTGACACTGTAGGCGGAGGTTTAAGCATCTATGCCACAGCATCAGCCCCATTCATTCACTCGTTAACCATTTGGATATCAGTCACTAGAATGGGAAATTAGGGGAAAAATGAAACATAGTGCCCATCTTCAAAGAGTTCATAGTCTAATGAAGACAGATAAATACATAATTACACACAATCTAGTAAGTGTTATAAGAGAGATATGTCAGAATAAAAATGGAACAGAAGGAAACAATCTGAAGATGGCTTCACTTGGGAGCTAACATTTGAGCAGGGTCACAGAGCTGGTATATTTACATGAGAATTGATGAGAGTTGTATCATAGTAATTATCTCTCATCTCACTACATGCTTCAAAAATGTTTTATTTTTACCTCTGTTTTAACAGTCATAGTATCTTCTTTGTACCATTCATCCACCCATTCACTAATTCAACAGTACTCTATTATATGCCAGACATTTCTCTAAGCACTAAGGAAAACAAGAGACATGAACCTCCTACTTTCATGGAGCTTTGGTTCTAGAGTAGAGCAACAAAAAAAGACAATTACTGATATATGCAATATAAGAATATCATAAATGCTACAAAAAATTAAAGCCAGGTCCAGAGTCTAAGAAATATTAAAATGGGGATATATTTTAACAGTAATTATTTATTCATGGATCTTAAATTGTTTTTTAAAAATATTTATTTATTTATTTGAGAGCGAGAGAGAGAGAGAGAGAGATCTCCCAAGGAGCTGGATAGAAAGTGGAACAGCTGGGATGTGAATTGGCACCCTAACCCACTACACCACAACACTGGCTGCCCTCTTTTCTTGGGTTTTGAGTTCCTCAGGGGTAAGAATTGTGGTTTATTTAGTTTTACATTTTGGGAGTCCGATAATTGTAAAATTCAATTGGTTGTGACAAATTTCCTTCAAATTTATAGATTTTTTTCCTCTTATCTAAATCTCAGAAACAGTTTCACTAACAAAGATGACTTTTTGTACAGCAGTAGGCTAGATGATTGCTGAAATGTACCATATGACCTCTTTCATGTTCTGTCATAAGGGAGAAATTTTTTTCAACTTCCTTTACTTAAATTTCCTAGCTTAAATTAAAATTTCAAGAACAATTGTGGGAGTTCATAGAGTGTTTCGTAATAGGAATTACAAAATTCCTGAGTGTATAGCAATGCAAAAGGATAATAAACAATATAAACAGTTTGTGTTTCACAACTAGGTCAATTAACTTGAAAATGGTACTTACAGTGAAAGGTGGTAAAATAACAATAACAGTTTCAAATGTACAAGAGAGTTTTAACCTGTGAAGATGCTGAACTATAATTATGAACTGCAAGTCTGCAAAAAAGAATTTAGAGCTCTTGACAGTTTCTCAGGATTAGCATTTTTGACATCTACATTCACCATGGAGAATCATAGATACGATTTTTGTCAAGTGTGATTTTTATTAGCTTGTGCATATCATAACTCAGTAAAGATAAGTTTGAGTTTGGGCAAATCTTTAACTAAAATCTCAGTTTTCAGAATGTGTTTAATTAGCTACCTAACTTTTTTGTTTGAATAACAGTGAATTCATCTGCTTATGTCTTCAAACTGAAATCAACTATTTGACTTTGCTTCAGATTTACAAAAAGTGGAGCCAGCCTTGAATAATAAGCCCTCCTGTTTAATTGATGTCAGAGTAATAATCTGCATTGCAATTTCACCCAGCATTGTTAAAGCATTAAACCACTCAACATGTTTTTTTTTTTTAAAAAGACATGATGGAGAACTTCCAGATGAGTTATATAAATTTTACCACTAATAACAGGATCTTGAAGAAAAGCAAAGTGTCACTTCTGGTAACATGAAGGTAAATGTCATAGCATTTCCAACCACAATGCTACACAAACAAAAACCCATGCAACTTTAAATTGATAGGATATCTGCAATATTCTATATTTCCTTCTCATTATAAATTTGGTGATAATCTGAAAAGTTAAATGCATTAAGCTTTCATATTCATCTTCCAGACAATTTCCCATTTGTCAAATTTTATATTTTAAACTAACTGGAAAATTACTGAGAACTTCCATTGTATCAGCTCTTCTTTCTACAAAATTAATCACCATGAGTCTCTCCTTCCATTATTATAGCACAATCAGGAACTACAGAAGACACCAAATGCTCCTTCTGCACCCTTTCTGGAGAGGGAGTTGTACTCATGTTTGTTCCCTTATTTGCTGTTTTATCCAGACAACCCGCAGACCCCATATGTCTACCCAGAAACTTCTCTCTGGCAACTGATGACAAACTGGCCTCTCTCTTCTACATGTCAGAAAATAGCCTTGCATAAAAAAATCTGTCTGGTAATTAGTATATGTATGTTAAACACCAACAAACTTTTAAGACCCAGAATGAGAACAGTCAAGACACTTTTGCAAGCAGGCTTAGCAAAGCCTTCAGGAGTTAAACATATATTTTGTACTGAGGATTTCAAAACATAAATTGTGTATAGGACAGTTTTCCTTGCTGGACTTCTGTATAGAATACATGGTCACATGGTTCTCCCTTTATTTCCTTTCAGCCATTGCATTGGATCTTTCTAACTAGTTCCTATGTGCACTAGACAACTGCAAAAATAATTAATCCAATTGCAAGCTCCTAAGCACACACCCAATTCTCAAACCTTTAGAGTTCCAAGAAACATGCCTTTCTCTCAGTCCTATCCAACCTATAGATCTGTGAAACATGCTTGCAACAGTGAAACAGACAATGCCTTCTAACATGAAGATTTGTGCCAGCAAGGTCATTTGTTCTTATAATGTGTTTACTGGAAAAATGCAGTTGCATTTGAATGATTGTTTGGGGAAAAATAAAGTCTTTGGGTGAGTCATAAGTGAAGGGAAAAAAAGGTCATTTGAGAAGATTTCAGTAGAGGAAGGAATTGATGAAGAATATGGAAATGAATTGTAATTAGACAGAAAGGCTCCAGGACTGCACCCTATGGTGAAATTAGTGTCTTCAATAGACAATATGCCTCATTAACAATAGGAATCTAAATTTTATTATACTTTTCTTAGATTTTTCACTTCATGTTGGAATACTTAAATATGCATTAATGACCAAATGAATGAATCTATTTGCTGTGTCTATTCTGGATCTCTTGAATGAGTAAGATGTCTAGCCTAAACCTTTGAAAAGAGAACTAGAACAAACTCTGTGCTGCATAATCTGATAGGAGATAATGAGCTAAAAAAAAGGATCACCTTAAAAGGAGTCACAAAGAATATTAACAAATGAACACCACCACTATTATGCTAGTAAAGTCACCTAGTTTTTTCCCCAATGAATACATAACCTTCAAATTGATACTGTGTAACTGATAGTGATGTAGTTCAGATTTGATCAGAAATCCCATATCATGATTTTGCATGGAAGATTCAAATGCTGTACTTATTAGAATTATTTATGGCAAGTTAAATATCCCTAAAGTCTTTATTTAATAGACAAAACTTCATCACACTGAGAAAACTAGACTTAAATAATTATTTACATGAAAGGAAGAAAAAGGAGCTTCTTAAAAACTAAACATAATGTAGTAACTATGCTCTTGATTGTATAGCAGAGTCCTCTTTTGTTGAGATTCATTCTACAATTCTTTAAGACTGATAAGTTTCAAATAAAAGAGAACCAACTAATATTTGAAGTCTATCATTTTGCTATCATAAATACTTCATTCTGCCAACCTATAAGAAAAATAAGAAATACTAAGTACTTCTCACAGTTTTTTCAACTGGTTGAGGACATGAGGGTAGGGTGACAACATAAATTGTCATCTACTGTTTCATTCACATCATAGAATTTAGCAAATGAGCAAGGAGAATTATAAGAGAAAAACAGCAAGGTGCAATACAAAGTATCTCTTGAAAAGGTAGAATATTTGACTAACCATTATATATCCAATTTCCCAGTTAACAAATCTTTACTATAATACATCCCCAAATCCAGGAATCCAAGGACAGATGCAAAGATAATCCTGAAAGAATGGAAATTAAGCAAGAAAATATTTTTGCTCTAGTAGTTCCTGGTTGTTTTTATAACTTAGCTGTTTTAATTTTTTAGTTTAAGGTCATTTCTTTATATACAATGACAAAATTTACAAGTTTGGGAATTATGAACTAGGCTGCTAGTCCTGCAGTACCCTCAAAGAAAATAAGCCAGACCACTTTTCTTATATATGAGACTAAATGCCTCTTCCCAATCATTCTGGCAGGCCCTGAGGTAGAGGTGGAGTTGAGGGTAAAGTTGGGAGAACCTACATTCACTAAATGCAATGTGTTGACCTTTAAGGTTGTGAATGAGGAGTGGAGAAACAACAACTCAGTTCCCAAAATAAACGGACACAAGCATTCTACATCAAGAGAAATGAAACAGTTACTTGCTAATCTATTTTTCTAATAATCAGTGAATAAAATGACAATCTTATTAAACTAGATTATTCCTGATCAGGAGATAAATATAATAATGTTTCCTTATAAACATCAGGTTAGGTAGCAAGTAGGAAGCTGCATGAAGGGAAACTATCATCTACATGTGCCAAGTTGTTCACTGTTGAAACCTTACTCCTTATCAGTTCTTGACTATTGATCATATTCCCTGGAGATTTTTCATCCTTGCTACTAGAGTTCTCTGGGAAGTTGGGTATATGTCACATGATCTATAGCACAGGATTGAAAACATTAAGCAAACATTTTGCCAGTGATAGGAAAAATCACACTAGTGACGTTTCTTTGCAGAATAACTTCCAAATTTAAAAAATAATGAAATATAATCTTCCAACATACCCTTGGCTTTTTTCTCCATTGCATGTGACAGACAACTAGGAGAAATCATGAAAGCAGAAGGAAAAGTATAGAAACAAATCTAAGGAATCACAAAAATTGTTCCAATAGGAACATAGGTGATGTTCTATGAGGCCTAGTACAGTGCTGGTGTTAAAGTCCACCAGAGTACTTCGACAATAGCAGAGAGCAGATATTTTCAGAGAAAGGAGAGATTTGAGACTTTTGAAGAAAGGTCAGGCTAAATGTTATAGCTTCTTAACATTTCCACTTCATTTAACGCCTTCATTAATAATCTTATGGCTCCCAAAATAAATTTTTCAAGCCTATAATTTTTTGAGCTTAGATATAAAGACACAATGTAATATCAAACATTTTCACTTGAACATCTCAAAAGGCACAAAATTAGCAACTATTATCATCCTCCTGTTCCCCTATCCCAAATTATCGTTGCCTCCAATGCATTTTCCAAACTGAGGTAACAGGCTCTTCACCGAAATCAAACAAATCAAACAAATCACAAAAACCTTTTCATCTGCCCAGCAGCACAAGCAAGAAAACTGGCAGTAAAGACCCACTCTTTTCCTACCTCTGACCCCCATCCTCCCCTTCTCTTTCATCTCTCTATCGATACATAGATACAGACAGACAGACAGACAGACCTATAAAACATGAGATTGTATTCTACATAACTCTCCCAAATTCTTCCCCTTCTTATTCCCACAGTCACTACTCCAGACTAGACCATTGATTTCTTTCTTCCGGGTATCAGTTTCCAAACTACACCATTGTCATTAAAAATAAATTGAAAGTGTGCTATTGCAAAAAAAAAAAAATTTAAAATGGAAAGAAATGAAGGTGGAGGGAGACAGGGAGGAAGAAAAGCATCATTGTATTCTTGGAACAGTATCTATGAAATTCATAAAATCTGTTCTCTGTATGCTAATAAATACTGCAACAAAAAAGAAATATATTTCCAAGGAAAAATGTGTTGTATCATTGCTTCTATTGTGAAATGTTAAGAAAGATTAAGAGCAGAGTCATATTGAAGGAGTAAGAAGAGAATCATATTTTTTTTTCTTTTTTTAAACTTTTATTTAATGAATATAAATTTCCAGTGTACAGCTTATGGATTACAATGGCTTCCCCCTCCCATAACTTCCCTCCCACCCGCAACCCTCCCTTCTCCCGCTCCCTCTCCCCTTCCATTTGCATCAAGATTCATTTTCAATTCTCTTTATATACAGAAGATCAATTTAGTATAAAGATTTCAACAGTTTGCACCCACATAGAAACACAAAGTGAAACATACTGTTTGAGTACTAGTTATAGCATTAAATCACAATGTACAGCACATTAAGGACAGAGATCCCACTGAGCAGCAAGTGCACAGTGGCTCCTGTTGTTGACCCAACAAATTGACACTCTAGTTTATGGCACCAGTAACCATCCTAGGCTGTCGCCATGAGTTGCCAAGGCTATGGAAGCCTTCCAAGTTTGCCGACTCTGCTCATATTTAGACAAGGTCATAAAAGACAGGGTGAGGATAGTAACCAATGATCCTAAGAGTGGCATTTACCAGGTTTGAACAATTATACAGCATTAAGTGGGGAAGAGGACCATCAGTACACACAGGTTGGGAGTAGAGCCATTGGTGGTAGAGTAGAGGTTATGATTACAAAGGAATGAGGCCCAAGTGCACTAGACAGGGCCTAGAACAAAGGACAGAGTCTTTATTAGAGGAGCTAAGAAAGGTGCTGTCTAAGCTACAAGTAATTTTTCTGATTGAGAGGCAAACAGAACCTGATAGAAGGGGCTTGATAATAATCTGGTGGGCTTTAGGCCTTGTAAGTTAAGAGGCCCAGACCTATCTATCTCTTCACATGGGGTATATCCTAAGGGAGGTGTGAACCTCCTAGGGGAAGGCACTCTGTTGACTTTCATTACTTGGCTGGCCTGGGAGGAGAGCTGGCCAGGTAAAGGCAGGGGGCATCTCTAACAAGAAATTTACAGTTCTGCCTGCAATGTTGCTGACCCTACTTGACCATCCCCTCAGCTGCAGTGGTCACTTTGGAAGTTGGGCTGAGTGAAGGGCTTTTCAGCTTAGAGCCAATAAGATCTGTGGCTCTGACCTGGGCATCCTTCGACTCCAGGGCAGGTCCATTTCCAGTGATCCAACTCTTGGCAGAGCTGCCAGGGCTAAGAAGAGAATCATATTGAGGGCAAAGAAACTGTGAAGCACTCTCCAATTCTAACACACTTCTTAGAGTATGAGTGTCATCACTGACTCCTTTCTCTTCTCATGTTCCTCTCTCACCTGCCAAATTCTATTCATTCTAAGTCTAGAGTGTCTCTAACGTTCACTACAGCCCTTCCATTCCTATTTTCACCATCCTAACTCAGGTTCTCATTATATTTCATAGCCTTTTTACTTGTCAAAACAAAAATATACTGTGTTTCTTATTCTGCTTATAAAAGTGACACAAACTCATTGCAGTAAAAACTTTCAAAAATACATAAAATTACAATGAAAAAAAATAATCTGCTATCCCACTTTTCAGAAATAACTATTGATAGTATTTTGGTGTATGTAACTCTAGATTTTTCCGTATGAATTTTCCTCCCTCTTTCCTTCCTTCATTCTTCTTCCCTCCCTTCTTTCCTTTCTTTATCCTCCTTTCAAATTGTTATTAAACTCCTATTATTAAGCAGGTACTGTACTAACTGCAAGGTATATACCCATGAACAAGACAAATTTACTTTCGCCAAACTTAACTTCTGGTAGAAAAAATAAACAACAAAATATAATTTCAGATTTTGATTGGTGCAGTGAGAGATATAAATAGCATGTTATGATTGGGAATGACAGGGTACCTAATATAAATGGGGTTGTCAGGAAAGGTCTCTCTGAGGAGGTGACATTTAAGCTAAGACCTGGAAGATCAGAAAATATAGGTCAATGTTTGTAAAGTATCTGTCATGGAGAAAGCCTTTTAAGCACTTATGATTTCTGGGTTTCAGGTTTTGGTTTTTTATATGCTTAGTAAAGCTTTCTCCACGACAGATATTTTACAAATATTGACCTATATTTTCCTACAGTATGATTTTTTTGCATTTACATATTTCCATTTGCAATATTTAGATAAGGTAATATGTAGAGATCTGTTGCAGAGATAATAGTGATAACTAAACACTTCAAATACTCTCCAGTTCCAAGATACTAAGTGTTAGGAATGATCATATTACTAGTTTAGGGGGTGAGCTGTGAGAAAGAGCAGAAGAATCAGCTAAAACACCCCAGTTATCTTTTCCTCTTCCACAGCGTATTAGGAGGTCGCATGCTCCCAAGCCCTGGTTTTGCTAAGCCACTAATATTTCAGGGCTGATTTGTTACTTAAGCCTTAGAATCACTTGGAAAACCTGTTGACACAGACCACAAAGTTTCAGATTCAGTGGTTCTAGGGTGTGACTTGCAAATTTGCATTGCTAACAAACTCCCACTTGATGTAGTTGCTCTGGGCCAAGAACCACACCTTGAGAACCATTTATGCAATCTTACCAATATGGGAGCTATTTTTCATTGTTCCAAAAATCAGTTTGCTACACAATATTCCTTTACTCTGGTACTACTTTTTAAATACTTCCTCGTGATAAACTAACTCATGTGTTTGGGCCCATTTCCATCATTTCATTAACTTTCTTACAGTGACTTGCTAGCCTAATTGTGCCCGCTTTTAGTTTTTATAACTACATATTTCAATATTTGTTAGGATAAGTCTCCTCATCACTTTTATTCCAAAATACCCAGCTATTACTGCAGGGCTTGTGTTTGTTTTTTGTCTTTCATATACATTTTTGAACCATTTTTTCTAAGATACAAATAAAAAGAAAATCTTATTAAAATTTTTACTTGGTTTATGCTAAATTCAAGCATAATTTTGTGAGAATTATATTTTAGGTCATCCAAGACAGAAACATAAGATTCTCCTCTAATCCAAATCTACTTATATTACCTTAGTAAAATTTGCTTATCATCTCTTTGGTGGACTATTGTAATAACCTACTATAACTGTCCTATAAATTCCAATGTGACATACATACATAACAACATTCCCAGATCAATCTGCCAAAAGCCGACCTCCCAACCTAAAATTCTGGGGCTGGTGCTGTGGCACAGCAGGTTAAAGCCCTGGCCTGAAGCTCTGGAATCCCATATGGGTGCAGGTTCTAGTCCCGGCTGCTCCTCTTCCCATCCAGCTCTCTGCTACGGCCTGGGAAAGCAGTGGAAGATGGCCCAAGTCCGTGGGCCCCTGAACCCACATGAGAGACCCATGGCTCCTGGCTTCAGATCAGCGCAGCTCCGGCATTTGTGGCCATCTGGGGAGTGCACTAACAGATGGAAGACCTCTCTCTCTGTCTCTACCTATCTCTCGGTAACTCTGTCTTTTAAATAAATAAAATAAATCCTCAAAAAAATTCTACTATTTGAGCATTTGTATGCTACTACACCACTAAGCAAATAAGGTAAATTTCCTTAGCCTATGCTCTACTCTCTAGCTAAATCTCCTGATTAAAGGAAATCTAATGTAATTGGAATTTATAATACAAGAAGAATTTTTAAAACTTTTGAAATTCAGGGCTGGGTGAGAGAAAGTAAATATCCTAATTCTGCATTTAATATACAATGTATAAGATAAAATAATGTGCATTGTTAAAAATATAAAGAACTACAATTCAAAATTATTCAGAACATAGTTAGACACTAGACTCTGAGAATTAAACTGTTTCACATTCATCTTGCAACCCTGTATATAGAGGTTAACTGTAGAATTCAGTCAGCTTCAAATTACTTTCAAATTAGTAATCAGACTGAAGAGTTAGGTGGAAAATCAGTTTTCTCCTCTTCTTTTAGATTCACTTATTATTAGGCAAACATGGAGGGGAAACTAATGCATTTCCTAACTATATTGAATAATGGAGTACACGAATCAGTAAGCAATTAAATCCCCAGCAACTGTGAGATGGCTTCTTCTAAGAACTCCTGTAAAGCTTAGTGTGTATATTATTTAGGGTAATGCTAATTGCTATAACAAAAAAATCCTGAAACTTCCAATGATTTCCCAAAACAGAAGTTAATTTCCCCTTAATGTTAACAATTAGATGCAATTTTTCTGGTCAGCATCTAGGTTTCTTCTGTCATGGTCCAGGAACCTAGTTTCCTTCTTAGGGCCTTGAAATGCTTTGCATCCATGGAAAGCACACCAGCTTGATGAAGGTAAACTATCCCCAAAGTGACATACATCATTTCTGCCCACATTTCATTAGTGAAAACTAGTCATGCCATCACAACAGAATGCAAAGTTTACTATAGGGAGATGTCATCACTGAGGCTGGAATGATGTTGTCATTGGCTGGACAGCTCTGAAAGTGACAACTCTACAATGGAAATGGAGGAGCGCAAGTAAATGGTGAGGGGTGATTGTCCATTAACTGCATTTCGGGCAGTGTCTTTAGCCATATTTACAAAGTAATGCAATGTCTGTTGGGGTAGGATATTGTGGTTAACATCATTTTTACATCATCACCTTCTAGCCCATGCCTGTAATAATCATTATCTGAAATTCATACTTTGACATTTGATCATCATCTTGTTTTCTGAGCTAATTGTTTCAGGTGCCAACTTCTTCTCTCTCCAAACAGATTACAGATTCATCAAGGGCAGATAATATATATCAGAGAATAGGTGTTCAATATTATTTAACTCAATTGAAAGCTGCTGCACTTTTGCAAATTCAGTAAGAGCTTCTCATAATTCTCTACATCAAATCTAATCTCCTTAGCCTTTGCCATTACTCTCCCAACTACTCAGTCATCTATATCTCTTCTTGTGCTGTCTAAATCAACTTAATCAACTATCTAAAAATCATTGAAAAGCTGCAGGCTTTACAAAGGCAGCAAGTTAAAATAAGCAAAATTCTCTATGCTTTACTTCAAGGCTGAATTATAAATTCTCTAAATTTATGTTGAATAGGAGCATACAGATAACTCATGGCTGAAAATAAGCTAAATGTTCTGGAAAATAATTGAACAAGAAGTAGGAACATGGAATAGCATTTATTGATTCCTAGTACTTATCTTCAAAGTACATCTAGTGACATCATTTTTGTCTGCCTTACCAGAAACCTTTAGTTTGTGTCAGTTGTACCTAATTATTAAAATGGATCTTTTTACTCTTGAAAAGCATCACTCTTGGCCAGTGCCACGGCTCAATAGGCTAATCCTCCGCCTTGCGGCGCTGGCACACCGGGTTCTAGTCCCGGTCGGGGCGCCGGATTCTGTCCCGGTTGCCCCTCTTCCAGGCCAGCTCTCTGCTGTGGCCAGGGAGCACAGTGGAAGATGGCCCAAGTGCTTGGGCCCTGCACCCGCATGGGAGACCAGAAGAAGCTGCTGGCTCCTGGCTTTGGAATAGCGTGGTGCGCCTGCCGGCCACAGCACGCCAGCTACAGAGGCCATTGAAGGGTGAACCAACAGAAAAGGAAGACCTTTCTCTCTCTCTCTCTCTCTCTCTCTCTCACTGTCCACTCTGCCTGCCCCCCCCCCCAAAAAAGCATCACTCTTTATATGATAAATTACATGGTCATCCTATCCAAATCCTTCAAGTCTTTTCCTTGTTCTGGACCACAGGTAAATGATACCATCTTCTTGGCTGCTGATGTTTTTCTGGTATTATTGCTATTATTATACATTGCTGCTCTATTAGGTGACCTTCTCCGAGACTACATTGTCTGCCATTGCCAATATGGCTACCAAATGGTTAGCAATGCTACTGCTGATAGTGCTCTCATCATATAATGGCTACTGCTGCAATCACCTGGTACTCTGCCTTCATGTTCAGTGTTAGTAAACCTGTTCTCCATTACAATGGACCTTAAGTAGAGAAAGGGTATCTCCTCAACAAGTAAGTACAATCAGATATCCCAAAGTAGGTTACTCTTGTGTGTTTGGTGCTTCTGAACATATTGTTTAGATGAACCATTATTTGACACTTGTAAAAAGAGCCTCTCCCTCCCAACAATAGGTCCTTCACAATCAACTCTGTTTTTGATCAGTGATCCTAGAAATGGGTGCTTTTCTTCCTGTTGTTGCAAAATTATAAATTCTAGTGTTTGAAAGGATGCAGCTTTTAATTCTCAAAATATGTCCCAACATTTCCCTCCAGACGCAGGAGATACATATTCAAATATACCCCTGGATTACTTCTTTTTACATCTAATTGTCTATAAAATTGGAATGTAAATTCAATATATATCCTAAAGGGGAATCTTTTCCCCAATGCCATAGTATATTTAAAGAAATTATTTGAAAGGCAGAATTACTGAGAGGCAGAGAGAGAGAAAGAGAGAAAGAGAGAGAGAGAGAGGTTTTGCATCCACTGGTTCACTCCCCAAGTGGCCACAATGGCTGGAACTGGGCCAATCTGAAGCCAAGAGCCAGGAGCTTCTTCCAGGTCTCCCATGTGAGTGCAGGGGCCAAAGGACTTGGGCCATCCTCCACTGCTTTCCCAGGCCAAACCAGAGCTGGATCAGAATTGGAGCAGTCGAGACTCGAACCAGCACCCATATAGGATGCTGGCACATACCTGCTCGCCACAGTGCCGGCCACCCCCATAATATCTTATAAAAATATTTCTTGGGGTGGGCATTGGTGCAGGCAGCAGTTAGGATGCTGCTGGGGCTGCCCACATCACATATAAGAGTGCCCGGGTTCAAAATCTGTTTAGATTTCAGATTCCAATTCCCTGCCAATGCACACCCTTAATGGTTCAAATAGATGGATCCCTACCACCCAAATGGAAGACCTGAATTGAGTTTCAGTTGCTTGACCTCACCCATACCCAATCCCAGCCATTGTGAAAATCTGGGGCATGAACCAGCAAATGGATGATCTCTTTTGTTTCTCTCTCTCTCTCTCTCTCTCTCTCTCTCTCTCTGTGTGTGTGTGTATGTGTGTGTATTTCTCTGCCTTTCAAATAATAAATAATTGAATTATATCTTTTTAGAATTGCAACCTCCCTTCATTGTATCAATGTCCTATTTCCCTGTTTTGTTGCAGTTGTTTTTAATTGTTATCTTTTTTTGTTTTATGTTAAAGTAAAAATATTTAAGTGTGAGTTTTGGCTGAAGCCATAAAATATTAGATGTCACATTTGAATAGAAGTTTACCATGTGAAATTTACAGAAGTGGTTGTATACTGTTGTGAAAATTCTACTTGAATACCCCATTTTCAACCTATAAAAGAGATAAGAAAATTTGATAAAAACAATTTAGCATTAAGGAGAGGACTTTGGGTAATAGTTTTTGGTATGCTACAAATACCACTTTCAAAGGGTGAGTCTTATAGGATACTTGCCCTTTATCTGAAGTCAAAGGAAAGGATCTGTGATAGAATCACATGAAGAATTTGAAATACGTTCTCTGGAGCCTGATGGATACTGGATTAATGCATATCCCACACCACTTTGACAATCTGAAGAGCAAGAGTTCTTGGCTAGTTGTTCTTGAAGAAGAGTAAAAGAATGTTTGCCTTCTAAGAGGTTTCTTTTTGTTTTTGTGTTTTATGGGGGGGGTTGTTGTTTGGTTTTTTTGTTTGTTTGTTTTGTTTTGATGCAGCAGCCAGGGGGAAATCTGACTATACCCTTCAGATTATATGTAGTCCGTAAACAGACAGCATGGAATTCCTTAGGACTTGGCCAAGAGAGACCATGGGAGACACACGTACAGTGGGCAGAGTGAATTGCTAGATTCCTATGTGATTGAGATGGGCCTAGAAAAGAAAATTCTGGAGGAGATATATTCACAAGCATTAAGAGATTTGCAGATGATGCATTTCCAGTGATGAAGTGGTCTCTAAGGAAACTAATAAAACATTTTGTGAAAAAAAAAAAAGAATCAAACACCTACCAACTTCAGGGAGTGTCTATTCCTTTTTTATGACAAAAAAGGTACCTCTTTTTCCACTCTTTTCTCTTCTCTTTAAGTCTATCACCATAAAGAAGTAAATATTCTCTCTCTCTCTCTCTCTCTCTCTCTCTCTCTCTCTCCACACACACACACACACACACACACACACAGACACACACACCACACAGATTAACAAGACACAGAAGAAAAATGTCCCCTTTCCTGTTGAAGTCAGTGGTTTTGCAACAGGCTGGCATTATGGAAAGAGAAAAGATTTAAACAAAGTCTATGGATTGCAGGGCCAGTGTTGTGGCACAATGAGTAAAGCCACCACCTCCAGTGCCAGCATCTCATATGGGTACCAGGTCAAGTCCCAGCTGCTCCACTTCTGATGCAGCTCTCTGCAGTATCATGGGCCTTTGCACCCACGTGGGAGCCCCGGAGGAAGTTCCTGGATCCTGGCTTCAGATAGGTCCAGCTCCAGTCGTTGCAGCCATTTTGCTCTGGTTGTTGCAGCCATTTAGGGAGTGAACCAGCAGATGGAAGACCCCTACCACCTCTGCCTCTCTATAACCTTGTCTTTTTTTTTTTATTTGACAGGTAGAGTTATAGACAGTGAGAGACACAGAGAGAAAGGTCTTCCTACCGTTGGATCATTCCCTGAATGGCCGCCACGGCCAGCGCTGCGCCGATCTGAAGCGAGGAGCCAGGTGCATCAACCTGGTCTCCCATGCGGGTGCAGGGACCCAAGCACTTTGGCCATCCTCCACTGCCTTCCCAGGCCACAGCAGAGAGCTGGACTGGAAGAGGAGTAGCCAGGACTAGAACCCGACACCCATATGGGATTCCAGCACCACAGGCAGAGGACCAACCAAGTGAGCCACAGTGCCAGCCCTTCCAAAAATAATTTTTTAAAAATCTATGGTTTTGCCGGCGCCGCGGCTCACTAGGCTAATCCTCCGCCTTGCGGCGCCAGTACAACGAGTTCTAGTCCCTGTCGGGGCACCGGATTCTGTCCCGGTTGCCCCTCTTCCAGGCCAGCTCTCTGCTGTGGCCCGGGAGTGCAGTGGAGGATGGCCCAAATGCTTGGGCCCTGCACCCCATGGGAGACCAGGAGAAGCACCTGGCTCCTGGCTTCGGATCAGCGCGGTGCGCTGGCCGCAGCGCGCCAACCGCGGCGGCCATTGGAGGGTGAACCAACGGCAAAGGAAGACCTTTCTCTCTGTCTCTCTCTCTCACTGTCCACTCTGCCTGTCAAAAAATTTAAAAATAAAAATAAAAAAAGTCTATGGTTTGATCATCACACCATTATAGATATATTAATTAAATGAGACTCTATTTATAAGTAACCAGAAAAGTTACAGAATTTTCCCTGATTTTTACCCACTTACAGGGAAAAACTCATCTCACAAAATAATTTAAACAGGTCATAGAAATTAAAATAAAACTACTTTCTAATTAATATCCTATACTCAAGTTTCATATAGGCATAGGTTACATGGTAGTCATCTCCAACTTGAGTGTGTTGCATCTTATTTATTCTTTTTTTCTTTAAATTTTTATTTATTTGCTCATTTATTCTATTTGAAAGGCAGAGAGACAGAGAAAGAGAGACTAAGAGAGATCCCCATCTGCTGATTTACTCCCCAAATACGCATAACAGTTGGGGCTGGCCAGGCAGCAGCCAGGAACTTAAAACTTTTTCTGGGTCTCCCACGTGGGTGGCAGGGACTCAACTGCAAGAACCATCACATGCTGCCTCCCAGATTATAGGTTAGCAGCAAGCTCCCATCAGGGGAAGAACCAAGACTCAAACCCAAGCACTCTGATACAGGATGAGGGGATCTTCAGTGACATGGTAAAGACTATGTGAAATGTGCACTCCTCATATTTATTCTTGAATGAAAGACATCTACCTAGATCTAAAATTTTCTATCAGATACTGTATATGGATTTCCCTTGACTTTATTCTTTACCCAATATTCAGTTGTACAAGTATCTCTCTCTTTTGCACGGAGTGTTAGAAATAAGTAGTTAACAGCGACTTTAGAATAAGAAACACTGGCTTTATGACTTTCTGCATAACCTTGGGGAGTTATCTGAATTTCCTCATATGTGAAACTAGGATTTCATTACTTACAGGATTTTGAGTCTGATGTGAGGTGGTACATGTAGGAGAATATATGAGACAGATAAAGTACCATGTATAGAACACAGGATCTTGTGCAGAGTCCCTGGCCTAATTCTAATTAACTACTTATTTTTGATTTTTTGAATTGCTGTAATGGCAATTTTATTGTCCTTGCAATCTCATATTATAAGGTCCTTGTTATTTGGAATATATTTTCAAAACCTCTCTACCACTAAAAGATACCCTTACTCTTTCCAATCATGCTATATTAGTAACAGCAATGCTAGCTTCTGTAAAAAAATAAATTATAAATTTTCAGTTTACTATAGTACTTTATTTCTTAGTGAAATAACCCTTCAATGGGTATTTGGTGGCTAAACTTTCATGTAGAAATTTAGGAACCCAGTCTCAGCCTATCCACTGGCTATGTCATCTTATAGAATGGTAAAGCCCTTTGTTACCCTCAGCTAAAAGATGGAAAGAGTGCAGTGGAGAGTAATACCTAAACCCTAACCGCTTTCATGCACCTTCTTTGGCAAGGAACATGGCCATACCCAGATTCTATAAGGCCAAAGACTATAGTTTCTAGAAGTACAGCTATTTCTCCAAAATAATTCTATACAGTGGAAAGGGCATGATTATTCAGAGGATAGCTAGTTGCCTCAGCTGTGTTGGCCCAGAATTAATGTATTACACTAATACATGCTCCAGAATTAATGTATTACACTAAGTCCCTCCCAACACCATGATGAGTCATAATGCATGTAATAATTTCTAATTGTATATAGAAAGTCAGGCACTGATAGAAACTGAAAGAGTATGGAGGAAAGAAGGCCCAAAGAACAAGACCTGTGTGCACCCAGTTTTATTTTAAATACAAAATTTGCAACTCTGAACCATAGAAGGAAAGAAAGGAAAAAAGGAATACTTTATTTCAAACTATGTAGTTTGTTCTGTTCCCAGCAGCTTAGCATATGTTGACCACCAATTGTTTCTAGATTCAATTCCAATGGCCTACCAGTGGACATTTCCCTTTATACTTTTGGTAACTGATGAATGGTTTAAGCTTCGGTGATGTTGTACTTTTTAATTTTATTCTGTCTTCAAAAGATTGAAGTGGGAAGGTGGGAAAGGTTGCAAGTGGTACAATCAAATATATCATTTGATCTCAAAAAGCTGCATTTAAAGCCCTTCATTATCTGGCCCCAATTGATCTATACAACTTTATTTTTCCTGGTATTTACTATGCCTTCCAGTCAGATATTAATTCTCATTGTCCTACAAACAAGCCAAATTCATTCTCACCTATGTGCTTTCACTTCCCCTTCCTACTCATGATTTAAAATGCCATAGTGTATCTTTTATAACTATACAAATAACGTACATCATTCAAACCCAAAACAACCATCATTTCTTCTACATGATTATCCTCCATAAACTGTCATTGATGTTTTCTTTGAACTACTACAGAGTTGTGTTCTACAGTGTTTGGCATTGTGATATGTGAGGCTTGGCATATAGTCTCTTTAGTTTTCTTTGTTCCTTCTGTGTGTATTCTTTAATGAGTTTACAAGTTCTTTGATGGCAGGAAGTATGCTTTATTTTTCTGTATACTTTCACGGACTCAAAAGTAGTACTTACTGGCAAAGAAAAACTACTGATTTTCCTTCAGGAAAATAATTTTAAACATGTAGATTTCTGTCCCTATATAAAATTTATAATACATATGTGCCATGGAATTTTCTGTTTACTTAGATGAGTCTTGGGGAAATTTTTCTTGTATTAATTTTTGTTGTGATAAATATACATAAAATTTACTTGGGTAATCATCATTCTACTTTTTGTATCTATGAATTTAATTATACTGGGTTCCCCATAAAGTAGAATCACACAATATTTGCCCTTTGTACCTGGTTTATTTTACTTAGCATAATCTCTTCAAGTTCCATCCATGCTGTGGCATATGTCAAAATTGTATTTATTGTTTAACGTTGAAGAATATTCCATTGTATGTACATACTACATTTTGCTTAGCCATACATCCATTCACTAACTGTAGACTATTGTGAATGATGTCGTTATGAATATTAATGTACAAGTATATTTTCAAGTTTCTAATTTCAATTTTGGGGGTATATACCAGAATAAGAGTTGATCATATGACAATACTATGTTTGACTTTCTGAGATATAATCATACCATTTTTCATAAAACCCACTCCATTTTACATTCCCATAAGAAATGTGTTCTTAGTTACTGTTTACGATCAAGAAAAAGTCTTTGGTTTGATAGAGAGGAGTAGGCTTTCCTAGGAATATGTAAAAGAGAAAAATCAAAGAAAAGTAAAAAATATTGGAAATTTTACTCTATCACTTAGCTCTCATTAAACTTGCTACAACACAGCATACTCTAGTGAACACCTGGCCTCCTAGAAAGTCTCCTAGCTGGTCAACAGTTACTCCTCTTCATGGAAAGGTGAAATTAACAAGCAGTGTGTGGTTACAGATGAATCCCACAGCCCCTAAAATCAGGGCAAGCACTTGAAAAAAAATTCTAAGATTCTTTTTGGGGCTTCCTTCTCTCTTAGGATGCTACACACACACAAACACACAAACACACACACACACACGGGATCCAACATAATTACACTGTCCCTGCATTGACTAGCCTCAGAACTCTCCAAATAGGCTGGCGCCGTGGCTTAACAGGCTAATCCTCTGCCTTGCGGCGCCAGCACACCGGGTTCTAGTCCTGGTTGGGGCGCCGGATTCTATCCCTGTTGCCCCTCTTCCAGGCCAGCTCTCTGCTATGGCCCGGGAAGGCAGTGGAGAATGGCCCAAGTCCTTGGGCCCTACACCCGCATGGGAGACCAGGAGAAGCACCTGGCTCCTGGCTTCGGATCAGCGAGATGTGCCGTCCGCAGCGGCTATTGGAGGGTGAACCAACGGCAAAAAGGAAGACCTTTCTTTCTGTCTCTCTGTCTCTCTGTCTCTCACTGTCCAGTCTGCCTGTGGGGAAAAAAAAAAAAAGAACTCTCCAAATAAATGACTCATGCCATCTTGTGCATAGTACGTTCTCCTGAAGAAATTCTCGTCTATCCTTTAACCCAAGTCAAAATTTTGCAATATTATTATTCAGGATTATAATGAGATAGCCAGACTTATCTTAATTCCCCAATTAAGTTCCATGAGAACTGAGATTGTCTTTTCCTTTTTATATGTCTTTCTCCTCCACATCAAGTCATGTACCTTATAATCTAGTAGGTGTTCCAATATTGCATTAATTAATAAAGCAAGAAAATACTGTCTTGCTATAGTTTATTGTATAATATTTGTGTTTCAAAAATTTCTTCAACACTCAAGTCAAAGGAATTAGGGCAAAATGTATAAAATATTTTGCTAAAGGGAGTATTTGGAGTAGAAGTACTTTAAATATCCCTGAAATCATATCAGGCAAGCAGTTATCTTTACATTGGGTAAGTATTATTCACAGTAAATAATGATATGAAAATGAAATCAAGGAGCAGGGACTGTGATGCACTGAGTTAAGCTGCTGCCTGCAATGCCAACATCAGAACATCAGAACAGTCCTTCAAGTCCTGGCTGCTCCGCTTCTATCCAGCTCCCTGCTAACGAGCCTAGAAAAGCAGCAAAAGATGGCCAGAGTGTTTTGGCCACTGCAATCCATGTGGGAGACCCAGATGGAGCCCCTGGCTCCTGGTTTGGCTAGGTCCAGCCCTGATTGTTACAGACATGTGGGGAGTCAATCAGTGGATACAAGACCTCTTTTTCTCTCTCTCTATTTCAAATAATAAATATTTTTTAAGAAAGAAAGAGTGGGAGGGAGAAAGGGAGGGAAGGAAGAAGGAAGAAAAGAAGGCAGGGAAGGAGGGATGGAGGGAGGAAGGGAGGGAGGGAGGAAGTGAATTCAGGATTCTGAAGCACCTTCCTTCTGGCTGAACTGAGAACTAGTTTGAGTTATATAGGAGGACGCAAGAATGAATGGAGGACATCTTCAAAACACAAAATAGATTAATTGGGATTTTTTTTCTCATGTTTTGCAAAACATCTGCACTATAAGATGGAGAAAACCTAGACTATTAATGGAAGAAATCAAACTATGTAGGGAATTATCAACACTTCTGCAATCATTCACTAGATGAATTTCCTTTTGGCAAGCATGAGGCTGTATTTAATAGCAATAATAATGTACTTGAAATTGATAGTGTAAGTAAGGATAATATGGCCATTGACACTTGTTTGCCTCTTTAGGCAGATTTACTATGAAACTATAAATACAAAAAGAATGTTTATCTATTTCACAATCAAATTAAAATGTCATGGATCAGGTGTTAAATAGTTTGCATGAACTTGAGGTTTTTTTTTTTTTTTTGACAGGCAGAATGGACAGTGAGAGACAGAGAGACAGAGAGAAAGGTCTTCTTTTGCCGTTGGTTCACCCTCCAATGGCCACTGCAGCCAGCGCGCTGCAGCCGGCTGGCGCACCGTGCTGATCCAAAGCCAGGAGCCAGGTGCTTCTCCTGGTCTCCCATGTGGGTGCAGGGCCAAAGAATTGGGCTGTCCTCCACTGCACTCCCGGGCCACAGCAGAGAGCTGGCCTGGAAGAGGGGCAACCGGGACAGAATCCGGCGCCCCGACTGGGACTAGAACCCGCTGTGCTGGCGCCGCAGGCGGAAGATTAGCCTATTGAGCCGTGGCGCTGGCCGAACTTGACTTTCATTTCATCTTATTCAACCAACTAGACTGTTCTCCATTGTTATTCATTATAACTTTTTTGAAGAATTATTTTCCTAATATACACTTATTCATAAAGATGCAATGTAGTTTATTAATTCTGGAGGCAAACAGGTACTTTTTGATACAATGTCCCTCTTAAAGACTCAGGATAACATTAAACAATTTACTTTAAGCATGATAGAATAGAAACTCATAAAAACTAATGAGGATGAGAGACACCAAGAGAATCAAATTCCTTATGATAAAATTCCTAGAAATAATAACCACAGTCCTCTCACCTTTCCTCCAATTTCATAATGATGAGGCCAGAAAAACAGAAGAGGACCAGGAAAAAAGTCAAGTTTATGAAAAATAAATAATAGTTTTAACTTTGATGATAAATGAAAGTTCGGATTACAAAGGCCAAAGCAGCTAGCTTACTCTAAGAAAATAACCCGGACTTATGAAGAACATATGTCTTGACTTCTTCTGGACTTTTCTCATTCAGTGTAATCTAAAAGACATTTCATGTAATGAAAAGGAACAGATTTTAGAGCCAGATATATCAGCACAGTTATGGCTGTACTTTCTATTAGCCATATGAACTTGGATAAGTTTCAATGCTCTAAAAACCCCAATTTCTTTATCTATAAAGCAAGTTTACTTATGTTTTCATACAAGGTGCTATGAAGATTAAATAACGTAATGGTAGAAAAGTACTTTTCACAGACTGGGTATCCAATAAATAGTCTCTACTGTAATGTTTGGTAAACTATGCTGCTCATTTCTTGAAACTAATACATGGTAACTAACACAAGAAATGTCTCTAAGTCACTCTTATTTTCAGTACGAGTAAACTATTATGGGAGAAGAGCACATTGAACTTACATTTATAACTCAACAGAAGTGTTGCAGAGATTATTCATAAGTTATTTACAAGATTTGTTATTGATAATGCTAAGGACACTGATAGATTCTGGGTTCACTGATAGTAACAGTAAAATATCTACCAAACTAAGAGAAAGTTATACTGTTAATAAAGTTAATGTCAACTGCTACACAAAATATGTCCTGGAGAGTTACAGATATTCTTAGATCAAAGATGATTTCTTTGGAAAATGTAGGATTTCCAGTTGTTTTTGGTAAGGGAAAAACTCAAATCAAACGTATATTGGGTTTTGCTTTTCGAAAGAAATAACAAAATCTCATTTTTCCAAATGTGTATGTGAAATCTTTATAAGATTTTAATTCTGCAGATGGAATGGGAATTATTTTGATGTTAGCGCTACTAAAATCTCAGATTCCCTCTTTTAAACTCAGAAACCTGTGGCTAATTGGCATATTTGCTATGGAGGCTCGCACACAAACAGCTTCATTCAAAACACAAGGTGGTGGTCTATTGAGGTTACTGCTGATTTTGAACATTTTTACGTTCATTTCCTTTCTTGCAAAGAGCCTGACTATGGAGGTTCAAAGAATAGTTTTAAAAATAGGTGCAACATTACACATGGAATCAGGACAGCCATAGGAAGCCTTAAGCATTTTTTCTTAAATAAATTGAAATATTCATACTAAGGATATTGGTGTTCTTCAACGAAATGTCTTTCCTTTAATGCATATATCCCCAGAGGAAAAACTGGTGGTTGAAAAATGTGATCACTGAAACCTTTGCTTTGAAAAGTAAAAAAAAAAAAAAAATGCCCAAAACATTGTAATGGTAAAGGCTGATTTCAAGAGCATTTGCACTTTATTCAGGAAGTACCCACCTACATCTGTGTGATGCCATTCCACTATGAACCTCATCCAGCTTTAAGACATCTTTATGACAAGCTCAACAAGCTTGGGAGCTAATGTAAAAATTCAGGATGTCAAAGATGAACTGGGAAAATTTCCCCTGAAATGGAATAAGCTGATATAATTTCTATTCTAGACAATATGAGAAAGTGACTCAAAATGTGGAGAATCGTTAAGCAGTATACAAAAACCAAAAATAAAAACCAATCAGGCATTGCTTTCACCTAACCTATCACTACTAGACTTCTTAAGCCTTTAGAGAGATAAAGAGGACAACATAACAACGCTTATCAGATCTATAGACTGACATCCATAATGGAAGCACAATATAATAGAAAAGGCATGGGTCTAAAATTAAACAGAAATAGGTCCACATGCCAAATTTGCCTGCTTGATGGCTTTGTTGTCGTGCAAATATCATTCAACTTCTCTATTTCACATCAATAAAAGAGAGATAATAATATTGAACTCACAGGACTTTTGTAAGATGCCAGAAATGAGGTGCTAAACCTGCCTGACAACATCCACTGAACATATTAAATAATGGAACCAGGAAGAACTCCAGGTCAGCCTGACTTCACAATCCCCTTTTCACCACATTATTCTATTGATTATCAATGAATCAAATGTGTTATTTGCATCAAATTAAGTTTATATTCATAGAAATGCTAATTTTGTTGGTTATATTACCTTTCCAAATTATATAAAGTGGTTTATAAATAGGTCATGGAAAAGGGCAAAGCAATCAATACCAAGCATCCTTCAGATAGGACTCTAGACCTTTCACATTTATATTTAATTTTCTCAAACTTGTAAAATAAGTAGGTATTAACCCATTTTTACAGTGTAGGAAACTAAGACTCAGATTAGCTTCCCCAAATCCTTACAGGAGGGTGCTATTTCAAAGATTCACCTTCAAGTCAACCTGATTCTAAAAGCTTACTTTTTCAGTAATACCACTACTCAGTACTACCCACATTTCTTTTTCCACACAAAATAAAATATAGAAAGATAGTATTTGCCTTAAAGGAATAAAAATACGTTGGCATATTATAAATAATTATATGAGTATAAACAGAAAAAAAAGCAAAATTCTGGAGAACAGCATCCGAAAAACTGAGCCAAGGTGATAGCATGACAGATGATAAGACCTGAGTATAGATCCACTCTTTAGATTGCCTTGACATGTGTGACTCCTGATTTCTTTGAGAAGTATGGTTTTCCCATCAACCCTCTCTCCTCCTCTGTCAGATAATAACATTGACAACTGGTATTTACAGTAGAAATGCTTTGGGTGTTAGATAATATAAACAAAATAGATAAATGGAGTTTGCTAGGATTCTTTTTATAATTTTTATATAGGGGGAACAACTTTCATGTATTTCATATATACATTTTTGAGAGAATAATGATTTGTCCTACCCAACCCTCACTCCTTCCCTTGCTGCCATCCTCTCTCTTCTTTCCTATTTTTTCTTTTAATTTTTACAATGAGATAATTTCAATTTACTTTATAATCACAAGTTTAACCCTGCACTAAATAAATAACTCAACCCTTTCCTCACCAATATGGATTTTCCTAACCCCTTTACGGAGTTTTATTTTTCTCTAAAGCACTGAAAATCTGGCATAGTGTAGATCTAATTATGTCCCTGCTCATTGTTTGCTTCTCATTATTAGAATATAAACTTCAAGATGGCATGTAATATACCAATTTTTTCTTGTTTTAATCTTAAAACATTTTAAATAATACATTAAAATGTAAAGAAGGATGCAATGAGTACATAGACATAAAATTTTAACAATTCAGCGTATTTGCTTCATATGTAAATATTATATGCACACATATGTGTTATTCTTTTGAAAACAAGGTTGGATATGGTAATATTACATAATGAGTGATTCATAATAAAGATAATGAAATAAGGACAGGATATATTGTTATGTAAGGGGTACAATTCAGTGAAGACAATATTTATAAATATCAATATACCTAATAATATGGTATCCAGACTTTTTACTAAGTAGAATGTATATATTAAATTCCATGTATAAGAGAAAATACGTGATATTTGTCTTTGTATCTAGCTTTTTTCACTGAATATAATGATCTCCAAGTCCATCCATTTTGCTGCAAATATCAGGGTATCATTTTTTGTGGCTGAATAATATTCCATTATGTATATATATATCACATTTTCTTTTTCCATTCATCTATTGATAGGCATTCAGGTTGATTCTAGAATTTTACTATTATGAATAGTGCTGCAATAAAAGTTGGAGTGCAGATATCTTCTTTATTTATTGACTTCATTTCCTTTGGATATATTCCCAGAAGTCAGATAGCCAGATCATGTGTTAGATCCATTTTCGGTTTTTTTAAGGAAACTGCATACTGTTTTGCATAATGTCTTGCTAATTTGCACTCCCACCAGGAGTATATCAGGGCTCAGTTTTCTATACATCCTTGCTAGTATTTGTTAATTTTTTACTTTTGGATAATAGTCAAAATAATCATTTCAACTAGATAGAGATGATATCTCACTGTGGTTTTCATTTACATTTCCCTCCCAAGTAGTTATACTAAACGATTCTTTTCATGTTTGTTGATCATTTTTAGTCATCCCTTAGAAAGAAGTCTGGTAAGTCTGCCCATTTCTTAAGTCAGCTGTTTTACTGTTGTTGAATTTACTGAGCTCCTTATATATTCTTTATATTAACGTTTTACCAGATATATAGTTTGCAAGAATTTTCTTCCATTCTGTCAATTGTCTCTTCAACCTGTTGATTTTCTTTGCTGTGCATAAGCTTCTTAGTTTGATCTGTGTTTTTGGGGTGTTATCAAAAAAAATCACTGTCTATCCCAATGTCTTGTGGAGTTTCCCCTCTTTTACTCTAGTAGTTTCATAGTTTCATGTCCTATACTTAGACAATTTATCTACTTTAGTTGCTTTTTATATAAGGTATAAGATAAGGGTCTTATTTTAAACTTCAGGATGTAGAAATACAACTTTCTCTAGGGAGTTTTTAGAAACTTTTTCAAAGGTAAGTTGGTTGCAAATGCATGGATTTATTTACTGGGTTTCTCTTCTGCTCCATTGGTCTATTTTATGTCAGTATCAAGCAATTTGGTTACAACAGTCCTATAGTATGTCAGCCCTGTATTATATCTTGAAATCTTGTTGTGCTGCTTCGGGCTCTGTATGTTGTTCAAGATTGCTTTCGCTCTTTGGGGTCTTCTGTGTTTCCATATGAATTTCAGGATTTTTTTTCCTATTCTGTGAAGAATCTCATTGGTATTTTGATGGGAATAACACTGAATATATAAATTAATTTGGGTAGTTTGGACATTTTGATAACTTCAATTCTTCTAATTCATGAACATGGGAAGTCTATCCATTTTTGTTTCTTTCATTTCCTTCATTAGTACTTCAAAGGTTTTAGTGTAGAGATCTTTACATCCTTACTTAAATTCATCCCACAGTGCTTATTTTTTGTAGCTATTAGGGATGGGATTGCTCATAATTTCTTTCTCAGCAAGATCATTGTTGATATATAAAAAACACTGCTATTTTTGTGTGCTGACTTTATAAAGTACAATCTTGCCGAATTCATTTATCAATTCTAATAATATTGGTGGAGTCTTTAGGTTCTCCTATATATAGAGAGAATCATGTCACATGCAAACAAAGATAATTTAATTACTTCCTTTCCTATTTGCATGTCTTTTATTTATCTTATCTAATAACTCTGAATAAAACTTTCAGATTTATATTGAATAAGAGTGACAGGATTCCAAGATGGCTGAACAGGAAAAACATGCTGATATCGACCAGGGGAAGATAGCAGAAGAAAAGCATTCCCAGGAGAGAGAAGTCGCAGTGTAAATTATACAGAAAGAAGAGAGACACTATGGAGCAGAGTGGAATGTACAAACATGCACCAATGAGCAGGGATACCTCTTGTGAGTCCCTCAGTTGGGAACTGGAGAAGAGACCAGCTTCAGAGAGTGAGGTGAGAGAAGACTGCAGCAGCTCCTGCCACTGGTGATATTTCCTGAGGGAGAACCTTGCAGACCACACTGAATTTGAGTTTAGCCTGGAACCCTAGTGGGGGACAGGGTACCCACATAATCCCATAGAGGAAAAGTACATTTCTTTCTCTGAACCCCCGCACAAGGGTAACCAGTAGAGAGAAAGCAGCATATGAATGCCAGTAGAATCTGCTGTGGCTCTCATGCATGGAATTTCATCAGAGGGAAAAATCTGTATTACCCATTGACTTAGAGTCTGGCCTTGAGCGTTGGCAGAGGGCTGTGCACCCACATAGGACTGGGATGTGCTCCCACTTCCCCACCCTATCATGGGCTCTAGGATTCAAATTGCCAAGGTGGAGCACTCACAGGCAGTTGGCTCTGGGTTTGTATCTGCTGTCTCCATGGATGGCGTAGGCTTGAGGAGCTGAGAGTGGATCCATTGCACACTGTGTCTATGGGAGCCTTGCATGCTATCACTGTGAAAATTCTGTGACTGCACAAGAGGGCATGGTGTATAGCTGGGTTTTCTGGGTAACAGTTGTTTCTGGCTTCAGAGGTTCAGAAATCTCTGATTGCCTGGGGTAGGTCATAGCAGAGGATTGTGTGCTTACACTGAGGACCACACAAAGGTTCATGAACCTATGGGTTGGGGGTTATAGTCACTGGGGGATAACCCCAAATATTCATCATCTTGGAAGACAGGAAGTCAGTCTGTGATTATAGCAGCAGATATGATATCTCCCCCATTGTTGACATCTATCATGCCCATCTTGAGTGTCACCCTTGACTCTTGCCCCACCCTTGAGCACTGACCAGAGTTCTGTGACCCCACCCACCAGGCACCTCTGGATATTCACTGGAGGAAGAGACATTCCACTAAGCCAAAGAGGCGAAGTTTAAAAATATAAGATATCAGAGGAGAAAACCAACTAATGTTCCATGAATGCCTAAAAATAAATGCATAAATATAAGAAACAAGAGCAAGGAAGACAATATGGCTCCCCAGAAGGAACACAGCAACACTTAAACATTAGAATGTGATGGTGAAGAGATTGATAAAATGTCTGAAAATAGTTCAAAATAATGATCATAAGATTAGTCAAAAACACCCAGAAACAAATTCATGAGATAAAGAAATCCAGGGGTCCAGCAAGATGGTGGAATAGGAAGGGAGCACACTGATAGTTGGGAAGAGACAGTTTAATAAAAGTGGAGATACTGCAGGTTCAAGGAAGAGTTGGGGAAGAAACAGCGGAGGAAACTCTTCCGGAACTAGTGATTCACGGTGGACCTGTGTGGAGGGCGCGGGAGCCCATGGCTCGGGACACCAGCCATGGAATCCACGCACCAGCGCTGGAATGCGAGGTGAGCCGAACCACAGTAGCCTGAGACACTGGCGGGAAAGCAGAAGGAGGAGCCTAGAGGGAACGAGGCTTGAAGCCCCGTGGGGGAAAGTTCATAGGCTAACTAGAGGAGAGAGGGAAAAAAAAATAAAAGGGACCAGTACGGACATGAGTCTCTCTCCACTCACCTCTCAAAAGCGAGCAAGACAAAGAGCAGGCACAATTTTGGACATATGTAAAAGCTGCACGACCTCAGGGATGCACCCACCCTCAGCCAAGCAGAAAAACCTGACTCTGGAGGGCGGTGAAATAACAGGAGGTTAGGACCTAGTGAATATGTGGAGCTAATGAACTGAGAGTGTGAAAAAAGAGACGGTGGGTGAGAGAACTCACAGAGTTCATGTGAGTACTCTCCAGAAACGCTACTGAATGGGGGCTGGAGTTGTGGTGCAATGGGATAAGTTGTGGCTTTTGCAGTGTCAGCATCATATATATGGGCATCAGTTCAAGTCCAGGTTCCTCCACTTATTTTTTTAAAGATTTATTTATTTATTTGAAAGGCAGAGTTACAGAGAGGCAGAGGCAGAGGCAGAGAGAGAGAGAGAGAGAGAGAAAGAAAGAAAGGTCTTCCATCCACTGGCTCACTCCCCTAGTGGCTGCAACACCTACAGCTGGGCTGATCTTAAGCCAGGAGCCTAGAGCTTCTGCTGGGTCACCCACATGGGTGTAGGGGCCCAAGGACTTGGGCCATCTTCCACTGTTTTCCCAGGCCATAGCAGTGAACTGGACTGTAAGTAAAGCACCCAGGTCTCAAACCGGTACCCATATGGGATGCCAGCACTGTAGGCAGTGGCTTTAGCTGCTACACCACAGTGGGGGCCCCTCCTCCACTTCTGATTCAGCTCCTTTCTAATGCACCTGGGAAAACAGTGCAAAAATGGCCCACATCCTAGGGTCCCTGGACCCATGTAGGAGATTCAGATGAAGCTCCTGCTCCCAGCTTTGGCTGAGCACAGCCCTGGCCATTGTGGCCATTTGGGGAGTGAACCAACATACGGAAGACATCTCTCCCTTTCTCTCTCTGCCTCTTTCTCTCCTTTTCTGTAATTCTGAATTTCAAACAGATAAGTAAATAAACCTTTAAAAACCAAAGAAATTGGAAAGACATCAAATCAATGATCTATGAATGCATTCAAGGACCTAGAAAATTAAGAACAAATCAAACTCAAAATTATGGGTAGGAAATAAATAATTAGAGAATAAACAAAATTGAAATAATAAAAGATACAAAAGATGAGTAAAATCATGAGCTGTTTTTTTTTAAATAGCAAAAGTGTTATAAGATGGGCCCAACTAACCAAAAATAGAGGGGAAAAGACCAAAATCAGTAAAATCAGACATGAAAAAGGAGATGTAACAATGGGTACCACAGAAATAAAAAGAAACATCAGGAATTACTACAAAGAGCTACATGCCAACACATTTGAAAAATCTAGAAGAAATGGAGAGATTTCTGGATTCATAAATCTATCAATATTGAATCATCAGACATAGATAACCTAAATAAAGCAATAACCAAGAGGAGATTAGATCAGTAATAAAGACTCTCCCAACAGAGAAAAGACCAGGACCAGTTGGCTTCCCTGGTGAATTCTATCAAACTTTTAAAGAAGAAATAAATCAAATTCTTCTCAAATTGTTCAAAACAACTGAAATGAAGGGAATCCTCCCAAACCTTCTATGAGGCCAGCATCACCTTAATTCCAAAACCAGAAAAGGATACAACAAAGAAAGTGAAGTATAGATCAATAACACTGATGAAGGTAGATGGAAAAATCCTCAACCAAATACTAGTTAATCAAATCAAACAACACATTGGAAAGATCATTCACTCAGAACAAGTGGGATTTAATCCTGAGATGCAGGGATGGTCCAATATACATAAATCAATACATGTAATAAATCACATTAACAAATTGAAAAATAAAAGCCACAATACTATCTCAATAGATGCAAGGAAAGCATTTTATAAAATACAACCTCCTTTCGTGCTGAAAACCTTAACCAAACTGAGTATAGAAGGAACATCCTCTGTGAATGGAATGGGAGAGGGAATGGGAGATGGGAGGGTTGTGGGTGGGAGGGAAGTTATGGGGGGGGGAGGGGAAGCCATTGTAATCCATAAGCTGTACTTTGGAAATTTATATTTATTAAATAAAAGTTAAAAATATATTTGAAAAAAAAACAAAAAAAAAAGAAGGAACATACTCAACACAATCAAGGCAATATATGACACACAGTCAGCCTCATATTGAATGGGGAAAAGTTGGAAGCATTTACATTAAGATCTAGAATCAGACGAGGATGCCCACTCTCACCATTTCCATTCAATACAGTTTTAAAAGTTTTAGACTCACTGATTAGGCAAGAAAAAGAAATTAAAGGCAAACAAATTGGAAAGGACAAGGTCAAACTATTCCTCTTTGCAAATGACATGATTCTATGTATAAGGGAACCAAAAGACACCAACAAGACACTATTGTAACTCATAAGAGAGTTTGGTGATGTTGTAGGATATAAAATCAACATACAAAAATCGATAGCCTTTGTATACACAGGCAATGCCATGGCTGAGAAAGAATTTGTAAGAATAGCCCCATTCATGGCCAAGTGCCGCGGCTCAATAGGCTAATCCTCTGCCTTGTGGTGCCGGCACCCCGGGTTCTAGTCCCGGTTGGGGCACCGGATTCTGTCCCGGTTGCCCCTCTTCCAGGCCAGCTCTCTGCAGTGGCCCAGGAGTGCAGTGGAGGATGGCCCAAGTCCTTGGGCCCTGCACCCACTTGGGAGACCAGGAGAAGCACCTGACTCCTGGCTTCGGATCAGCGCGGTGTGCTGGCTGCAGCGGCCATTGGAGGGTGAACCAACGGTAAAGGAAGACCTTTCTCTCTGTCTCTCTCTCTCTCTCTCTCTCTCTCTCTCTCTCACTGTCCACTCTGCCTGTCAAAAAAAAAAAAGAAAGAAAGAAAAGAAAAACCCCATTCACAATAGCTACAAAAAAGTCAAATAAGCCGGCGCCGTGGCTCAACAGGCTAATCCTCCGCCTTGCGGCGCCGGCACACCGGGTTCTAGTCCCGGTCGGGGCACCGATCCTGTCCCGGTTGCCCCTCTTCCAGGCCAGCTCTCTGCTGTGGCCAGGGAGTGCAGTGGAGGATGGCCCAAGTGTTTGGGCTCTGCACCCCATGGGAGACCAGGATAAGCACCTGGCTCCTGCCATCGGAACAGCGCGGTGCGCTGGCCGCAGCGCGCTACCGCGGCGGCCATTAGAGGGTGAACCAACGGCAAAGGAAGACCTTTTTCTCTGTCTCTCTCTCTCTCTCTCACTGTCCACTCTGCCTGTCAAAAATTAAAAAAAATTTTAAAAAAAGTCAAATAACATGGAGTAAATTTAACCAAAGAGGTGAAAGATCTCTACCATGAAATTAACAAAACATTAAAGAATGAAATATGAGAATATACAAAAAATGGAAAAATCCTCCATGTTTATGGATTGTAGAATTAATGTCATCAAAATGTCCGTACCACCAAAAGTAGTTTACAGATTCAATGTGATTCCAATAAAAGCACCAATCACATTCTTCTCAGATCTGTAAAAAAAAAAAAAAAACAAAACAAAAAAAAAAAAAACACCATAAGCATCACAATACCAGACATCAAGACATACTACAAGGCATTTATAATCAAACAGCCTGATAATGGCACAAAAATAGATATGCAGGGAAATGGAATAGAATAGAAATCTTAGAATTTAATACACGCATCTACAATCAACAAATCTTTGACAAACAAAGCTAAAATCAATCCCTGAAGTAAAGACAGTCATTTCAACAAATGGTTCTGGGAAAACTGGATCTCTGAATGCAAAAGTAAGAAACAACACCCCTACCTTACACCTCATACTAAAAAATCAACTCATGGTAGAACAAGGATTAAACCTAAAGCATGATGCCATGAAATTATCAGATGAAAACTTTGGTAAAATTCTGCAAGACATTGGCATATGCCAAGACTTCTTGGAAAACACACTAGAATCACAGACAATAAAGACAAAAATAGACAAATGTGACTACTTCAAGCTAAGAAGCTTCTCAACTGCAAAGGAAATACTCAACAAAATGAAGAGGCAATAACAAAATGGGAGAGAGGCTGCTGCTGTGCCATAGCTGGCTAAGCCTCAGTCTGCAGCACCAGCATCCCTTATGGGCACCAGTTCTAGTCCCAGTTGCTCCTCTTTCAATCCAGCTCTCTGATATGGCCTGGGAAAGTAGTGGAAGATGGCCCAAGTGCTTCAGCCCCTGTACCTGTGTGGGAGTCTGAAAGAAGCTCCTGACTCTTGGCTTCAGATCAGCCCAAATCCGGCCATTGTGGCCATTTGAGGAGTGAAACAGCAGATAGAAGATCTCTCTTTCTCTCTCTCCCTCTCTCTGCAAATCTACCTCTCAAGTAAATAAATTAAATTTTAAAAAAGAATGGTAGAAAATGTTTGCAAACTATTAAACTGACAAAGGATTAATATCCAGAATCTCTAAAGAGTTCAAGAATCTCAGCTTCAATGAAACAAAAACTCCAGTTAAGAAATGGGCAGAGAACATGAACAGGCATTTTTCAAAGGATGAAATACAAATGGCCCACAGACACATGAAAAAATATTCAGTATTACTAGCCATCAGGGAAATGCAAATCAAAAGCACAACGAGGTTTCACCCCAACCCAGTTAGAAATCAAACAACAATAAATCCTGCTGAGGATGTGGGGGTAAATGTACCTTATACATTGTTCCTGGCAATGTAAACTAGTATAAACAGTATAGAATACAGTATGCAGATTTCTCAGAAATCTGAAAATAGATCTATCACATAATGCAGCTATCCCACTCCTGAGAATTTACCCAAACAAAGTTTAATAAGTATATGAAAGAGTTATCTGTACCCCCATGATTATTGTAGATGAATTTGTAATACCTAAGATATGGAGTCAACCCTGATATCCATCAACTGATGATGGAATAAAGAATATGTGGTATATATACACTATGGAATACTATTCAGCCATAAAAAGATGAAATTCTGTCTTTTACAACAAAATGGATGAGATTAGAGAGCATCATTTCCAGTGAAATAAGCCAGCCTTGAAAAGACAAATATCATAGGTTTTATCTGGTATGTGGTACTTAATATAGAATACAAAGAAATATTTGGAATGAAATGGTCATTTGGGATATCATTGCCATTTTTAGCCCTTATTTATATTCCTGTGGAACTCTAGTCTTCCTACTTTCTACTTGTTGAATATTATTATTAGTGGCTAATTAAGCTTGAGAATATAGAGTGGAATAAAATTATTCCCTTGCAAAATTGATGAAGAGAGAGGAGAGAAGGAGAAGGATTGGTGGGTAGCAGAGAAATGAGAGAAATGTGGTTGTCTTCTTTAAACTGTACCTATGGAATGCATAAAAACTGCTCTCTTTGACTTGATGAAAAGGTTTAAAAAAAGAATAGGAAATCACACACACAAGGGGGAAAGGTAGTGGAATAGGGGAGGGCATACTGCTCTAGGCTAGGGGTAAATAGCAAAAAATGAAAAGTGTAGGATATACATTCTCTGGGGAGAGTTAGAGAGAACCACAATGGAAATTCTACAATAGGAAAAGGAATGCCCTGGATCAATGTGGAAGATGTGGATTCACAGTATGAACACGGACAAAACACATGACCCAGCAGCTGAGTGCTGGAGGAAGCCTCAGGTTTGGAGAATGAGGTGAGATCAGACTGCAGAAGCCCGTACCACTGGCGATATAGCATGAAAATGGCGTGAGTCTGGCCTAGAGCCCTAAAGGAGATAGATAGGGTACCTGCTGACCCCATGAAAACAAAGCAGTCACATTTCTCTTTCCCCATTCTACCAACAATGGTGCCTGGCAACAGGCTTAGAGAGGACATGCACCATTTGGGGCATAAGCAGCAGTTGCCGAATCTCTTTGCACCCGTCCAGCAATTGGCTGGGACAAGACATCATCTTGTCAGCAGTACCGGTGACAAAAGCTTAGGTATGCACACTCAGCACCACATTTGAAAAAATGCTCAGGATCACTAGCCTCAGGGAAATGCAAATCAAAATCCCAATGAGGTTTCACCTCACCCCAGTTAGAATGGCTCTCTTCAGAGATCAACAAAAAAAATTCTGGTGAGGATTTGGGGGAAAAGGTACCCTAATCTACTATTGGTGGGAATGTAAACTGGTGCAGTCACTGTGGGAGAAAGTATTGAGATACCTCAGAAATCTGAATATAGATCTACCATATGATCCAGCCATCTCATTCCTAGGAATTTACCCAAACCAAACGAAATCAGCATATGAAAGAATTATCTGTGCCCCATGTTTACTGCAGCTTGATTCACAATACCTATGATATGGAACCAACCTAGATGTCTATCAACTGTTGACTGGATAAAGAAATTATGGTGTGAGGCTGGCACAGTGGTGCAGCAGGTTAACACCCTGGCCTGCAGTGCCAGCATCCCATATGGGCACCAGTTTGAGACTCGGCTGCCCCACTTCCTATCCAGCTCTCTGCTATGGCCTAGGAAAGCGGGAGAAGATGGCCCAAGTCCTTGGATCCCTGCACCCGTGTGGGAGACCCGGAAGAAGCTCCTGGCTCCTGGCTTTGGATGGCCGCAGCTCTGGCTGTTGCGGCAAATTGGGGTGTGAACCATCGGATGGAAGACCTCTCTCTCTCTCTACCTCTCTACCTCTCTACCTCTCTCTCTCTCTGCCTCTCCTTTCTGTGTAACTCTGACTTTGGAATAAATAAATAATAAATCTTTAAAAAAAAAAGAAATTATGGTGTATATACACTATGGAGTATTACTCAGTTGCAAAAAATGAAATCCTATCTTTTACAATAAATTGGATTCAAGTAGAAACCATTATACCTAGTGAAATAAGCCAGTCCCCAAAAGATGGATACCATATTTTACCCTGATCTGAGGTAACTAACAGAGTACCTATATAAAATATATTGGAGTGAAATGGACATTTTGAGATTTGATGATTATTTACAGCCCTTATCTCTTCCATTGAGGAACAATGCTTTTTTATTCTTCATACTACTTGCTAAACTCTCTTACTTACTGTTGGGTTACATTTATGATCATTAAGTACACTGAAATTAGATCTTTGTAAAAATTAAGAGTGGAAACAGGAGAGGGAGGACAAGAAGTATTGAAGCATGGGCAGGAGTATAAAGTATCACTATGTTCTTAAATCTGTATATATGAAATGCATGAAACCTGTTTAACTTAAATATAATTTTTAAAAATAGAAAAAAATATCCACGTTTCCCACTGACTTTGAGTCTGGCTGGGAGGAATGACTAGGGGCCGGGCACCCATGTAGAACTGTGAGGTGCCTCTAGACTCAACATTTCATAGCCTCTGGGGCTCACACAAACTAGGTGGCACACCCATAGGCAGCTGGCTCTGGGAATGGATCTACCTATTTGTGGTTGGGACAGGCTAGCAGGGCAGAACAGATCCTCTGTTCACTATGACCACAGGAGCCTTGTGTGCTGAGACTGTGGGAACTCTGTGACAACAGGAGAGGGTCTCTGGGCAATCAATGTGAGTGGCTCCACATGCTCAGAGATGCCTGATTCCTGGGGTAGGTCACTACAACAGGATTTGTGCTCACATTTAGGGCTGCACATTTCCCTTGTGCAGTTCATATGGTAGCACAGAATAAGTGTTGCATCAATTGTGGGTTAAGACCCGAGCACTGATCACCTTGGAAGAGAGGAGATAAGTGTGTGATTATGCCAACAGAGGTGATCATACCCTCCTTTCTGCTAGAAAGAGATCTACCCCCCCCTTTGTTCTAGGCCCTGTCTAGTGCACTTGGGCCTCATTCCTTTGTAATCATAACCTCTACTCTACCACCAATGGCTCTACACCCAACCTGTGTGTACTGATGGTCCTCTTCCCCACTTAATGCTGTATAATTGTTCAAACCTGGTAAATGCCACTCTTAGGATCATTGGTTACTATCCTCACTCTGTCTTTTATGACCTTGTCTAAATATGATCAGAGTCGGCAAACTTGGAAGGCTTCCATAGCCTTGGCAACTCATGACGACAGCCTAGGATGGTTACTGGCACCATAAACTAGAGTGTCAATTTGTTGGGTCAACAACAGGAGCCACTGTGCACTTGCTCCTCATGTGGGATCTCTGTCCTTAATGTGCTGTACCTTGTGATTTAATGCTATAACTAGTACTCAAACAGTATGTTTCACTTTGTGTTTCTATGTGGGTGCAAACTGTTGAAATCTTTATACTAAATTGATCTTCTGTATATAAAGAGAATTGAAAATGAATCTTGATGCAAATGGAAGGGGAGAAGGAGCGGGAGAGGGGAGGGTTGCGGGTGGGAGGGAAGTTATGGGAGGGGGAAGCCATTGTAATCCATAAGCTGTACACTGGAAATTTATATTCATTAAATAAAAGTTAAAAAAAAATTTGCCGACTAGAGTATTGAGATATAACAAAGACCTGAAACAAAATGCTGTATTTGCTTGTTTTTGTTACCAGGCACCAAACAGGTCTGACAACAAGACTCCAAATAAAAAATGTGCTTTTGAAATGGAAAAAAAAAAAAAAAGAAAGAGATCTACCATGCCCAACTTGGATGTCACCCTAGATACTCATCCCACCCTGGAACACTTACCAGATCTCCCTGGCCACACCCAACACACACCTCTTGGTATTCACTGAAAGAGCAGACACCCCACTAAGTTACAGAGAAATATTTCAAATATAAAACCCATCAGATTTGCCGGCGCTGTGGTGCAGCAGGTTAACGCCCTGGCCTGCAGTGCCGGCATCCCATATGGGCACCAGATCAAGACCCGGCTGCTCAACTTCTGATCAAGCTCTCTGCTACAGCCTGGGAAAGCAGTAGAAGATGGCCCTAGTCCTTGGGGCCCTGCACCCACGTAGGAGACCCAGAAGAAGCTCCTGGCTCCTGGCTTTGGATCGGCACAGCTCCGGCCATTGAGGCCAATTGGGGAGTGAACCATCGGATGGAAGACCTCCCTCTTTCTCTCTTTCTGCCTCTCCTCTCTCTGTGTAACTCTGGCTTTCAAATATATAAATAAATCTCTTTTTAAAAAACCTTCAGAGGAAAACAAAACAAACAAGTATCTACACAAATGCCTAAAAATTAATGCAGAAATTCAAGAAGCAAGAATAAGCAAGACAATATGACCCCTTGAAAGGAATAAAACTTCGATTTTAGAATGTGAAGATGAAGATAGTAATGGAACACCTGAAACAGAATTCAAAAGACAAATTACAGAATTACTCAGAAGCAATGAGAAACAAATTTACAAATTAAAGAAATTCATACATGACATGAATGAAAAAAATTCTCCCATGAAATTGAGAATTTGAAGAGAAATCAAAATGAAATATTAGAAATCAAAATTCAATAGGTCAAATAAAAAATGTGGTGGGAAGCCTTAACAACAGATTTGGTGAGGCAGAAGAAAGAATATCCAAGCTAGAAGACAAACCCTTGGGAATATTTCAGTCAGACCAAAAAAAGAAAAAGAAAATAGAAAAAGTAAAACAATGTTGGAGATTAATGGGATACTATCAAAAGACATAACATTCAGGATTTCCTGAAGGTATGGAAAGAAAGACTAGAACAGAAGGCCTATCCAGTGAAATAATTACAGAAAACTTGCCTACTTTAGAGAAAGAATGGGACATCCAAGTACATGAGGCGCATAGAACTCCTTACAAACATGACCAGAAAAAATCTTCACCATGACAAATTTAAGTCAAACTTCTAATAGTAAAACATAAAGATTCTAAAATGTGCACAAGAAAAATGCCAGATTACTTTCAGAGGTAATCACACTTGAGTTCTCATCAAAATTCAAGAAGCTAGGAGAGAATGGAGAGACATAGTCCAAGAAAAAAACTGTCTACTGAGAATACCATACCCTTCAAAGCTCTCATTTATGAATGAAGGTAAAACAAAGAACTTCCATATCAAACAGATTTTGAAAGAACTTGTCACCACTCATCCAGAAATCAATTCACACATCTACAACCAACTTATTTTTGACAAATAAACTAAAATTAATCCCTGGAGCAAGGACAGTCTCTTCAACAAATGGTGCTGGGAAACCTGGATCTCCACATGCAGAAGAAGGAAACAAGACCCCTACCTTACGCCTTATACAAAAATCCACCCAAAATTGACCAAGGACCTAAATCTAGTCCTGATACCATCAAATTACAAGAGAATGTTGGGGAAACTCTACAAGACATTGGCAAAGACTTCTTGGAAAGAACTCCAGAAGCACTGGTAATCAAAGCCAGTGATTATATCAAGCTGAGAAGTTTCTGCACTGAAAAAGGAACACTCAGCAAAGTGAAGAGGCAACCAATAGAATGAATGAAATTATTTGCAAACTATGTAACTGATAAAGGATTAATATCCAGAATCTATAACGAGATCAAAGAGCTCAACAACAACACCGCAATCCAGTTAAAACATGGTAAATGGACTTGAACAGGTATTTTTCAAGAGAGGAATTTCAAATAGCCAACAGACACATGAAAAAATGCTCAAGACCATGACCCATCAGGAAATGCAAATCAAAACCACAATAAGATTTCACCTCACACCAGTTAGAATGGCTCTCATACAGAGATCAATAAACAATAAATGTTAGTGAGGATGTGGGCAAAAGGTACTCTAATCCACTGTTGGTGAGAATGTAAACTGGTGCAGACACTGTGGGAGACAGTATGGAAATATCTCAGAAATCTGAATATAGATCTACCATATGAGCCTGCCATCCCACTCCTGAGAATTTACCCAAACAAAAATGACATTAACATATGAGTTGTCTGTACCCCCATATGTGTTATAGCTCAATTCACAATAGCTAAGATATGGAACCAACCCAGATGTCCATCAACTGTTGCCTGGATACAGATATTATGGTATGGGTACACTATGGAGTACTACTCAGCAATAAAAACAAGAAATTCTGTCTTTTGCAACAAAATTGATGCAATTAGAAACCACTAAACTTAGTGAAATTAGCCAGTACCAATAAGACAGATAGCATATGTTTTTCTTAATCTGTGGTAATTAATGGTGTACCTAAAAAGTAATGTATTGGAATGAAATTGACATTTTGAGATTTGATGAATATTTACAGCCCTATCTCTAATGTGAAGGGACAGTGTTTTTTTTTTCTTCATACTATTTGTTTAATTTATTACTTAGAATAGGGTTAGTCTTATGTGTATAAAGTAAACTGAAAATAGAAAAAATTAAGAACGGGAATAGGAGAGTAAGGAGGAAGAAGGGTGGGAGTGTGGGTTGGAGGGAGGGTAGGATAGTAAGTATCACTGTTTCCATATCTGTGTATAAGAAAGCATGAAATTTGCATACCTTAAATAATTTTTTTAGAAAAAGAATAAGAGTCACAATAGAGGACATCCTTTTCTGGCTCTAGATCATAGTGTAATACTTGCAGATTTTCCCCATTCAATATGATGTTGGCTGTGGCGTTTCATATGTAGCCTGAATTGTATTGAGGTATGTTCCTTCTGTACTTAATTTTTCAAGTTGTTTTTTATCATTAATGGATGCTATATTTTGTCAAATATTTCTTTACATCTTTGAGATTATCATATGATTTTTATTTTTTATTCTGTTGATGTGATGTACTCTTTATTAATTTATATATATATATATATATATATATATATATATATAGAAACATCTCTGCATTCCTGGGATAAACCCATTTGGCCAAGGTGAATGATCTTTTTCATGTGTTGTGGATTTAATTTGCTAGTATATTGTTGAGAATGTTTTTATCTATGTTCATCAAGAATATTGGTCTATAGTTTTCTTTTTTGTTGTATCCATGTCTATCTTTGGAATGAAGATAATGTTTGCTTATAGATGAAGTTGGAGAGAGTTTCTTTTCCATTTGCTTAGAATAGTTTCAGAAGAATTGTTAATCCTTCTTTAAAAGTTTGGTAGGTTCAGCAGTGATCCTATCTGGTCCTGGGCTTTTCTTTGCTGGAAGACTATTTATTATAAATACAGATTTTATCTCATCATTGGTCTATTTCAGGTTTCTCTCTTTGTGATTCAATTTTGGTAAAGTTGTAGGTTTCCAGAAATCTATACATTTCTTCTAGGTATTTCAATTAATTACCATATAGTTGGTAACAATTATTCCTAATGATTCTCTTTGTATTTCTGTAATATTAGTTGTAACATCTCTTTTTAATCTCTGATTTTATGGATTTTAGCCTCCCTTTTTCAGAGTCAAGTCTAATGGTTTAACAATTTTGTTCTTCTCAAAGAAACAACTCTTCATTAATCTTTTGCATTTTTTTTAATTTTTGCTTTGTTTAGTTCTTCTCTGATTTTTAATTATTTTTACTTACATAATTTTGCTCTTGATTTGCTCTTGTGTTTCTAGGTCCCTAAGATACATTAACAGGTTATTTATTTCATATCTTTCCATTTTATTGATATAAGCATCTATTGCTATAATCATTCCTGTTAGTACTGCTTGCACTGTGTTTTATATGTTTTTACATGTTGAGTTTCTATTTTCATTAAGTACAAGGAACTTTTTAGTTATGTTTTGATTTCTTCAATGTTGTTTATTCGATAGCATGCTGCTTAATCTCCATTTATTTGTAGAATTTCTCCAGTTTCTTTTGTTGTTAATTTCTAGCTTTATTCCCTTGTGGCGAGAAAATATTTGTGATATGATTTCAATTTTTTTTTAAATTTGTTGAGAAATGTTTTATGTGCTGATGAAAATAATGTGTATTGTGTAGCTGTGGGATGTTCTGTAAATGTGTATTAGCTCCATTTGGTCTATCGTATACCTCAATTCTGTTGTTACTTTGTTGATTTTGATCTGGTTAACCTCTTCAGTGGTGAAAATAGGGTGCTGAATTTCCCCAATATTACTGTATTAGAGCTTATGTTTCCTTTAGATATAATAATATCTGTTTTACAAAACTGGGTGCTCTAGCATTAAGTGAATGGATATCAGAAATATTTTTTATTGATCACTTGATCATCATTTAGTGACAAGATGTCTCTTTAACAATTGTTATCTTAAAGTTTACTTTGATATAACTACTCTTCTTTGCTTTTTATTTCATTTCCATGGAATATGCTTTTCATCCTTTCACTTAGTCTGTATGTGTAAAACACACTTTTTTTTAAAAAAAAGTTCTATTTATTTGACAGGTAGAATTACAGACAGAGAGAGGAAGAGACGGAGAGAAAGGTCTTCCATCTGCTGGTTCACTCCCCAAATGGCTGCAACAGCCACAGCAGGGCAGATCTGATACAGGAGTCAGGAGATTCTTACAGGTCTCTGATGCATGTGCAGGAGCCCTTCTTCCACTGCTTTCCCAGTCCATAAGCAGAGAGCTGGATTGGAAGAGGAGCACCCAGGAAACAAATCAGCACCCATATGGGATGCTGGCTCCTCAGGCAGAGGATTAGCCTATTAGTCCACAGCACTAGCCCTGAAGTACATTTCTTGCATGCAGCATATTTTTGGATCTCCTTGGCCTTTTTTTTAATCCACTCAGCCTTTCTGTATATATTTTAATTGAATTTAGTACATTTACATTCGACATTAGTATTGATACATAATGATTCATACTCTTTCACAATGAATGTTAACTTTCTTTGTCTTTGTCTGTAGTACATCCTTAAGTATCATTTGTAAGGCTCGTAAGTTGGTGATGATTTCCTTCAGTTTTTCCTTGTCTTAGAAAATTTTTATTTCACCTTCATTTGTGAAACAGAGTTTCGCTGTTTAAAGTATTCTGGGTTGGAGGGTTTTTTTTTTCTTTCAGAATTTGAACTATATTTTTCAATGCTCTCCCAGCCTATGAGGTTGCTGTTGAGAAATCTGCTATAAATCTAATGGGAGCTTCTTACAAATTCTAAAATACTCTCTTTGTGTTGTACTTTTGAAGGTTTGACTACAATGTGTTGTGGTAAGGTTCCTTTACAACCATAACTATGAAGGGTCTTATGAGCTTCCTGTATTTGGATGTCCATATCCTTGTCCAGACTTGGGAGGATTTCTGCTATTACATCATTGAATATGTTTTATAAACCATTCTTTTTTCATGCCTTTTGTGATTCCCAAAACTCCAATATTGTTTCATTGGATGGTATTTCAGAAATCCCAGACACTGTTTTCATATTGTTTAAATTCCTCCTCTTCCTCCTCCTCCTCCTGCTGCTCCTTCTCCTCCTGACTGGGATATTTGAAAAGGCTTGCTTTCTAAATCAGATATTTTCTCTTTTGCTTGATCTAGTCTTTTAAGACTTTCAACTATGTTTTTATTTGACTTATTGAATTCTTTATTTCTAATATTTGTATTTGGGTCTTTTTCAGTATCTCTAACCCTTTGATGAATTCCTTATTAATATCATGCATTAGCTTCTTGATTTTGTTTAACTATCAGTATTCTTTTGTACCTCTGAGTAAAATTATATATTTTTAAAATTCTTCATCAGAATTTCATCAATATTTTTTATTCATGGTCTGATATTAAGTGTTATTGAGTTCCTTTGCTTTTGGAGTGTCACATTGCCTTGCTTACTCATATTTGCTGGGTTCCTTTGTTGATTTTTTTGTGCATCTAGGGGATCAGTTGTTTATATTACTTTTAGATGCTTTTTCTTCAAGATATGCCTTTGGGAATTGGTTTGCTAGACTACTTCGTCCTTCGTTCTGGTGGTTTTATGGAATATAGTATCTTTCTATATTCTTTATGATACAGTTGATGGTAGCAATGGTAGGGATCTGGGGTACTACTGTGAGAGTGTGGTATGGTTGCTGAGATCTCTGTCATGCAGGTCCACGACTATTACCCAAAGAAGGGATTGGAGTCATGAGCTTCTCAGAGATTGGGAGCATGCCCTGCTAGTGCTGAGTGAACCTGGCACTCAGACTCCCAGCAACTTCCCAAATCAGGAGCTGCAGTTGCAATTTAGCTCTAGTTCCAGAGGTGCACTGGGCTCAGTGATTCCTAGCTACTACTTGACTTCAGAGCCCCCATAGTAGCTCTAAGTCTTGGACAGAGAGGTTGGCCACTTAGATACTGAGAGAGTAACTTCACTTCTGAGACAGCAGAACAAGAACTCCATGCCCTTTTCCCTGAGCTGCATGATGAGCTGAGTGTGGCCAACACCACAAGTGAGAAGGGGTACACTAGCCCTTGAGAAATATGGAAACCTGGCAGTTTATGTGGGAGGGGCTGGAGCTCGAAGCCCCACATTGGACCTGGAGCAAGGCACTGAAACACTGGAACAGAGCCTACAGCCAGCTAGCAGTGCACTGGGATGCATAGAGCATGGAAATCCTAGGCCATAATCCTGTGCACATGAATGATGTGCTAGACTGGCATGGCAATGAAAGTCCAGACTGGAGCTCCAAGTTATTATGCTGCACTGGTCATGGCACAGAAAGTTCAGGTCAGAATCCCCCAGTGAGCAAGCCATGCACTGAACTGTGTAGAGCACAGAGCACCTGGACCAGAACTCTGAGTGAGGGTAATATGCCAGGCAAGGCCTGGAAAGCCCAGGCCAATACTCATGGAGGAACAAAATCCCAGTATAATGTCTAATATGAGTAGAGTGCAGAAACCTTGGCTAGCTTTAGTGGTAAGGGCTGGAGCTCAGTCTGCTTACCCTTGCCTTCAATGGTATCAGAAGTGGGTGAGTGCAGTATCTAGATTAAGTGTGCTGTCTCAAGCATGTTCACCCCCCGAATATACATATTGTCCAGAGTATGAGACTCTCTCTAGTGCATGCTCATACCCTCCTGCAAGAGCTGTTCATAGAGTGCAGGTAGCTCTGTGCCTCAGTGGGCAAACTAGGTTGGGCCATGGGGACCACATCTCAGTTCCAACGTGCACAGGTTCCAGCAGCAATGAGTGATGTTTTTGAGTAGTCATAAGAAGGGAAGCAAGGAGTAGACAGGCAATCTGCAAGTCTGAAGTGACAGGAACCCTCACTTATAGGGTCTTAAGAGCTGGATGTCTCAACTTCTCTGCTCCGTGTGGGCTGGGATACTAGAATCATCCCTTTTGGGGCCTAGTTGAAATTGTGATGCTCAGTCTTCCTTGCTAGGAATGTGCATGAGGCCCCTTTATCCTTTATCAAGGTGGCACTGTACTGCTGCAGGTGTTCCTTGTCTGAAGCAAAGTGACCCCGAGTTTTCTGGAGCGCTCTCCTTACTGAGCTGCTGGTCTGTGGTTACTGGATTCCTCTCTAGCAAGAATTGTCCCTGTAAGGTGTTCCCGCAGATGAGCTCTGCCAAGGCTTTCCTGCTTCCTGTTTCCCCTGCACCAGAGAACCCCCTAGTTGTGGGGCTGGAGATTCAGTTGTCAGTTGGCTTTTTTATGATTAATATGTGGGTCCTACTATATTCATGTGCACTTTCTCAGGTACTGACCTCAAGGTGTAACTGCATAGGTCTTCTTGGCAGAGGAGGTGAATGCTACTCCCAGGCCTAGCATGGTGGTCAATCATTATTTGTTGGATGAATTAATATAATTTGTTAAATGAATGAATATAAAGACAATTAGTAAATGTCATTTTCTTCCTCTTCCCCTTCTCTTATGTTGGATCAGAAATTTTATTAACCTTTCAATTTATCTGAAATAGCCTGATTAAGGAATAATTCAGTTGTTATCTATGAACACTTCAGTAAACTGACATGTTCATTAAAGTCATTTATCATTTATGTGAAATGACTGTTCCATTCATAAAATTCAATTTCATATCTCCATACCTTTTCTCATGGTCTTTAACATTTCTGATCAACACGACTGTAATCATTGCTAGGGATGAGTAACTCAGGAGTGTTTCTAATTCTTCCTTTCCTAAGTAGGAGTTTTCACTGAAACCATCCTGCTTCTTTACTATAATTGTATACTGGGTGAGTGAATGGGAGGACAGATAACTTGTCTCTTAGCTTATTATTTTAGAAGTGATGATAGCAATAAATAATATCTGAATGAGATAAAAAGGTTATCACTAGATATCTTGAACTTTGAGACAACTACAGCAGTTGATTGGAACTGGGGTCTTCTCTTATAGAAAAGAGTGAAATGTGTTCTATTTGTGGGAAAAAGGATAGGCATTGTTAACGAGGTAGTTAATAAGGCAGAGCAGATTTAAGACTAAAATTTGTTTCTTTGTCCAGTACCCATTTCTTTCATGTAAAAAACTTTTAGCTGAGCTAAATATTACATTCCCAACCTTCCTTACAGCTAGCAGTAGCACTGGGTCACAGTTATGTGCAATGCAACATAAACAGTAAATGTGACAATTTCCAAAATTCCTCCATTGACAACTTTGCCTTTATTGCAAATCCTCCTCCATCCTTCTGCCTGGAATACAGATGCCACAATCTTGCAACATAAAGACAAGGACCACATACTTCATATAACAGAGTGATGAGTTGAAAAAAAATGGGGACCCAGGTGCATATCATAGACCAGAAAAACCACACCAGCTCTGCACTGCTTGCAACCTGAAAATTTTTTTCATATTTTTAAAAATTTCATTTATACAGGGCTGAAACAGGAGCTGGAAACCCAATCCAGGTCACCCATGTGGGCACCAGGGACCCAATTACTTGGTCTGTTGCCTTCTAGAGTCTTCATTAGCAGGAAGCTGGGATCATGAACCAAAACCAAGAATCAAATCCAGGAATTCAAATGTGTGACACAGGTATCCTAACCAGCAGCCTAACACTAGGCCAAAAGCTCATTCCTATAATCTGAACTTTTCTACAAGAGAGAAATAAAATATCCCTAAAGATACCATTACTTCAGGTTTTATGTCCCTCACAACTGAACCTAACCCTCACTGACAGATATTGAAAGATCTGGTTATGGTAACTGCATTAGTTCATTAGGACTGCCACAAACAAATAGCACAGCATAGGTGTCTTAATAGAAATTTGTTTTCTCTTATTCAAACAGGGTCATAATCAAAGTGGAAGTTCTTTCCTCCCTTCAGAGAAAGGTACCTCCTTCTTTGATGGCCCGTTCTTTCCACTAGGATCTCACTCGCAGAGATCTTTCATTTAGGTTTGTGGTTTTTTTGTTTGTTTGTTTGTTTGTTTTTTGCCAAAGTATCTTCGCTTTCCATGCTTAAAATACTCTCATGGGCTCTTCAGCCATATCCGAATGCCTTAAGGCTGATTCTGAGGCCAGAGTGCTGTTTAGGACATCTGCCATTCTATGAGTCTGCTGTGTATCCCGCTTCCCATGTTGGATTGTTCTCTCCCTTTTTTATTCTATCAGTTAGTATTAGCAGACACTAGTCTTGTATGTGTGACTCAAAAGACTTCCACAGCCTTGGAAACTCATGACTAGAGCCTAGGGAGATTACTGATGCCATAAACAAGAGTGTCAAATTGTTAAATCAACAACAGGAGTCACTGTGTACTTACTCCTCATGGGGGATCTGTCCTTAATGTGTTGTCCAATGTGAAGTAATGCTATAACTAGTACCCAAACAGTACTTTACACTTTGTGTTTCTGTGTGGGTGCAAACTGATGAAATCTTTACTTAATATATACTAAATTGATCTTCTGTATATAAAGATCATTGAAAATGAATCTTGATGTGAATGGAATGGGAGAGGGAGTGGGAGATGGGAGGGGTGCGAGTGGGAGGGAAATTATGGGGGGGGGGGGAGCCATTGTAATCCATAAACTGTACTTTGGAAATTTATATTTACTAAATAAAAGTTTAAAAAATATAAAAAATAAAAAACAGGAGATAAAAAAAAGAAAGAAATTTGTTTTCTCACAATTCTGAAGGCTAAAAGTTCCAGAACAAAGTGTCAGCAGCACTGGTTTCTTCTGAGGTCTGAGGCCTCTCTTCTTGGCTTGTAGATGCTTACCTCCTCACCTTCTCACTATGCCCTCCCAAGGTCTTTCCTCTGTGCCTCAACATTCCCTAATTTCTCGGTATATCAAAAATTTGTTTTCTTATAAGAACACCATGGCTGGCGCCATGGCTCACTTGGTTAATCCTCTGCCTGTGGTGCTGGCATCCCATATGGGTGCTGGGTTCTAGCCCCAGTTGCTCCTCTTCTAGTCCAGCTCTCTGCTGTGGCCCGAGATGGCAGTGGAGGATGGCCCAAGTGCTTGGATGCCTGCACCCGCATGGGAGACCAGGAGGAAGCACCTGGCTTTGGATCGGCACAGCTCCGGCCGTAGCGGCCATTAGGAGAGTGAACCAACGGAAGGAAGACCTTTCTCTCTGTGTCTCTCTCACTGTCTATAACTCTACCTGTCAAATAAAAAAAAAACACCAGTCAGATTGTATTAGTGCCTCACTTAATTATCTCATTTTAACAATTTTTTTTTTCTTTTAGGCTCTATCTATAAATACAGTCACATTCTGAGGCACCAAGGTTAGGACTTCACTTTATCAGGTGTATATATTTTTAATTAATTTATTTATTTAAAAGAGTTACATAGAGAGAGAGGAGAGGCAGAGAGAGAGAGAGAGAGAGAGAGAGAGAGAGAGAGGTCTTCCATCTGCTGGTTCACTCCTCAGTTGGCTGCAACAGCCAGAGCTCTGCTAGTCCAAAGCTGGGAGCCAGGAGCTTCATCCAGGTCTCCCACATGGGTACAGGGGCCCAAGGACTTGGGTCATCTTCTATTGCCTTCCCAAGCCACAGCAGAAAGCCGGATCGGAAGTAGAGCAGCTGGAACTCCAACCAGCACCCAAATACGATGCCAGCACTGCAGGTGACAGCTCCACGCCCCATGCCACAGCACTGATCCCACTCTATGAGTTTTGATGGATTACAACTCAACACATAGCAGTAACTGATATATGTACAAGGGGATGAGCTCTGTGAAAGCAGTAGCTACATCTTCTTTTCTTCACTGCCATATTAGCCAGTGGTTAATGCACTGCCAGGCAGAGAACAGTCACTCATTGTATAACAACTGCTTTTCAGGATTCAGTTTTCCTGGCCAAAATGGCAGGCCAATTTAGCTAAATGACCCCATAGGGTATACATATAGACATAGCCTTCAAATTCCATTCCTGAAATGATAGATTTGAATATTTCAAAATATCTACCAGAATAAAATAATGGAAAGCACCACTGAAAGAAGTCAAATCCAGGAAGGTATTAATAATTAAGTATTTTCAGAGACTCAAAATATAGATCATATTTACTAGAGAGAATATGATGGGAGATATTTGCTATAAAGACTGCTAGCATAGTGGAATTTGTTAAGTGCATCTCAGCTGGGCTTCTTATGAAACCATCCCTTTCTGCCCCAACCAGTCCACATAAAGCTGCAAAGCCTATTGCAGAAATCATGTACATACACAGTGAGTGGTGTGTTGCAACTGGCTATGACTAAGACACAAGAGCCGATTGTCATATTTTCAAGCATCTTTCAAGCTGCCAGTTAAACTATTGGTAGTTTTAAATTAGCTGTGGTGGGAGCATTTCTACCATGGAAATTGGCAAATCAAATGGTACAAATCAAAGCTTAGGAGGAGGCAGTTTTTAAACATTTACCAGCAAATCCCTGGCCATGATCCAGATGAGCTCATTCAATACAAAGCCTCTTCACAAAGCTGATAGTTGTTCCCACTGTGGGGAAGAGATCGATAGCAATGGTGAGAAGGGTAATGATTTAGAAGATGGAGGCCTCTCCAAGCCTTAGCCTTCACTTCTATAGAGTTTGGGGGCAAGCTGTCCCAGCTCAGCAGAGAGCATTCAAGCCTATTTTCATCGAAATTTAATATACTCTTGAAAATCTGCTCCCTCAACATCTATCACCAGATATTCTATTACATAATGTAATCCTGTTATTCTGAAATTTTGCCCAGCCTAATTTCTTGGATTCTAAGGGTTGAAAAGTATATCACCTGTTATTATTATTGGCCTTTATAATATTACAAGTCCAACTTTCATTGTTGAACACGATGAAGTATATTCTTTTTTATTTTCTCATTAAGCAGTTCTATAACATGTTTATATTTGCAAAGTATCCCCAGACCACTATTGTAAGCATTTTTAACAACAGCAACAGGAAATGGAAGGGGAAGTGACATTATCATGCTGTTTCAGAGGAGTAAGCCCTACAAAGTTCAAAATTTTTCTTTAACTCAGACACCAATCCTGGACCTTATAGTAGATTATACAATCTCTGAAAAACTTTGAATCTCTCTCCTGTGCATGCTCCTATGCTGCAAGTTCTTATCTTCATTCCCACACATGCACACACACACACACAACTTTCAAGGATCACAGTCTATTGTTAGCCACAATAACAGTACTACTTTCAATAAATCAGTAACCATTCAGGGAAACATGATAAGGTAATTTGCATCATGACCCAAACAGGGATATATAATCATGCCTGCTTTTCACATGAGGAAACTGAGGGCCAGAAAATTTCTATAACTTACAAAAGTAAATGGCAAAGCTTAATAGACACTAAAAATAATAAAAGTATATGAATTTAGATTTATGATTAATATAAAATGTATCTGTCCACTTATGGACACAAATTATCTTAGTTAATATTCACTGTAGTACATGGGGCTATTACTACCCTCTTTTAAAAATTGTGGAAACAGGATCTCAAAGGTTAAGCCAATTGTTTGCAGTCACACAACTCATCTGCAAAGTTAGCATTCAAACCAAGATCTGATTTGGGTACATCACACTTGAACACTAACATAGTACCCCATCAATAACCAACTTATCACCCACTGCATTCCTCCCTACTACATAAATTGCTTAATGATTACATTTCTTTCTTTCTCTGTTTCTGCTCTACTCTTTCTTGCTCTCCTCCAGCATTAGGTATCCATTTTGCAACGTTGCTGTTGGCAGCACTGATTTACTGGTCACATATGGTACTTGGCTCCTCTGAATATTACATGTTGATAAAACAAATTGAAAAAATAGGCTACATATGTTTCAGGGACTCAGTGAAACAGTGAGAGAGTACGTTATTAGCGTTGGCATTCTGGAGAAAGAGATTCAGTCTTTGTTTAGACTACAATAAGAAATGAATATATTATCCTAGCTAACAAGGTCATGTTTAACATCACTGCATAGGAAAGACGGCACTAATATATTTACATCATGTCCAACAATCTAAATATCAATAAAACTTTGCTGAACCCCTACTACGGTGCTGAGTACTAGGGATTTAAATAATTATGAGTCTTCATTAATTCATTTAATATATATTGGGCTCCAACTATGCTGCTCCAGGTAATATTATGATTATCAGGAATTCAAAAGCGAACATTCTACTGCAGACTTCAACAGAAGTGTACATTCTGGTAGAGGCAAGCGAGACAACAAATGAAGTACATAGGAAATTAATAAAGTTACTAAACATTATTTTAAATGCCATTGAAACAAACAAATAAGGATAAAATATAAGGAATGGTAGAAAGTATTGAGACGCATTTTGCACTAGATGGTCAGGGAAGAACTCTCTAAAGATGATTTCAGCACATCTCCTATACTTAAAGGGCACATATATTATTCTGCACGGCATTCATTATGAGCAAGAACCTTATTTCCTTCAGAATTTAATGTATTGGGCACTGGAAATTGTGCTGAGCAAAAAACAACAAAACAATTACCTTTATCAAGATGTAAAGCATAATCAGAAGATTAATAAGATGTATATGAAATATATATAATATATAAAGCCTTTCCCTTCTTAATTGAGAATAGTTAAACAGAAAAATCAGTAATTAAGCTGTCATAATACATAGTTTGGAAATATCAAGATACTATAAATTTGGAGGGAATAATAAGAAAATTCTAATGGGTTAGGTTTTTTAGTGGGACTTACCTGAAAACTAATTTTTCAATTCATTTCAACAAAGTCCAAGTTAACTCATTTTTTGAGTATTATCAATTAAGATACTTTAAAAAAAGAGGAAGTTGAGGGTTTTTTAATGCTAGCAGGTTGTGTCATCTCTTCATTTTTACTAACAGTTTTGGAAAAGGCTATAATTATCCCTAACCTGAAAAGCAAAGCTTCTCCAAATCTGAGACGGTCATTTTCTAGTTTGTTTTTCAGAAGTCAAAATTTCAAAATTGGGCTATAGATTAATCAGAGTCATCTTTTTATTTTCTTAAAATTAAATATAGCTATAGCATTTATTATTAGAAATAGCTTATTAGAATCAGATCTCACTGGATAGTTTAAGTTAAATAGAAGACAGCGATTAGAAAATCTGTTGCCACTTCTTTACACAATCTGGTTGTTTTGTAGACATGTTTCAAAAAGCTGGGCTAACTGTGAAGCTGTGCTTTCTTGCATTGGGAAGCTAGGTCTACCCTTTTCCAGGGTTTCAAGGTTGTTGTGGCATGCACATAAAACTGAGAACAGAGTGATAATACAATTAATGTGATACACAATAAAATAATGTACTTAAAATAAAATGCATAATTAGAACTGGGGTGAATGCCTAGCATAGCAATTAAGACACCAATGAGGATGCCTACAATCCACATCAGAGTACCAGCATTTCATCTCCAGCTCCAGCTCCAGCTCCACATTTCCAGCTGCCTGCTAATGCAGACCTTAGAAGGCAGCAGTGACAGCTCAACTAGGCAGTTTCTGGCCATCCATGTAAGAGACCTGGACTGAGATCTGGGAGACAATCCTGGCCCAACCCTGGCCACTATGGGTGCTGGGGAGTGAATCGTCATCTTTCTTTCTATCTCTGTGCTTCTAAAATAAGTAAATAAAAAACCACAGAACAGTATAGCTGTATGCAGGAAGTGTTTATATACATTTCGGAAAGGACCCGAACAATCTCATAAACAAAGTAATGCACATACCAGATAAAAGAAGAATTGGTAACTTGTGGGTATCTTAAGTCCCTAAGAGTTCATTCTGTAATATGACAAGAGGTCATATCCCTTTGGAGATTTCTTATCCTAGGAATTCTCTATTTGTATACTGGTTACTTATACATCTGCTCTGATTTCATTAATAAAATATTTCAAATGATGTATACTTTTTTTACAATTATGGGGCTCAGAGCCTAGATGGAATATCATAAAGCATAGTAAAAAGTATTGGTTCTACAACCAATAAAGTGATTTGATTTACAAAGACTGCTCATTGAGGCCAAAAGATAGCAAAGAAAAAAGGGAAAGTTATCTGCCAGAGGCCCTCAAAATTCTAACGGCCTAGAATCAAATACATTCGCCCAATCTGCTATATGGAAATTTCACCTCAGGCAATTTTGTAATCTCATGGGATCTCCATGCAGCCTTTAAGCAATTTCAAAATATCAGTTTCTCCATTCCAATTTCACTGGTAAGGGGAGGAAATGTAAGGGTGAGTATCAAGAACTCCCTGACTTAGCTGAAGGATGGTTAGTTTCCTGGAACTGAAGAAACTCAGTAGCCAATATCCTAAGTAGATTATTTAAAACAAGTGTTTCTGTTTATTGATGCTCTAGGCAAAATACCTGTGATAGGGCATGCACAGGTATTTTCCAAAAGGAGTCTACTTCAAAATTATTTAAAGACTACATGGCCAGACAAGTATTATTACTTGTGCTCTTTTTCATGGTTACCACCTTGTTTTGTATAGAAATAGAGAAGATAGCTCCAGTTGCTTGGTCTGTGAGCAGTGCTTTGACATTAGAGTGTATTCATATATACACACTCACATACATGTGTGTACAAACACATATACTCAGTATTTATCTATGCACATTAAAACCATGAGTTCACACTGAGAACTCCAATTGCAGTTTAGCAGTATTCATTCTAGCTTTTTCCTTTTGCATATTTGCAATTTTCTTCTCCAAGAGTAAGAATTTGGTCTCCATTATTCTACATATATTAACTTAGTTGACGAGTTTTCCCCTGTATGTGACCAATCCCTAATCACCATTGCTCCGACTTCCCCCATTCAGTTGCTCTACTCACATCAGTCGAACCCCAATTAGCTACTTCAAAAATGTATTCTGAATACAATCATGTGTACCCTTGGCTTAGCAACTCTGAGCTTTTGTAAAAATATTCACCATTGGCTCTTCTGCCTTAGATTCTCTCATAACTACTCTGCATACTAATGACAAGGTAGGACTCTCCTCCCAGCTTGAGACACTTCAGTGGTACAAACTATGAACACAAGGGACTTCCATTCTGGAGGGAGCCATCATGATGAATAGAGGTCCTGGACTTAATCCTGGTTATGCCATCCATTAGCTGTGCGACTTGAGAAATCATAATTTTTCTGTTTCCTTAAAGGCAGTGGGATAGAAACAAGCTTTGTGATTTACTGAGGTCTCACTCAGCTCTCTGGTTTAAATACTTTTGAAAGTTGGCCGGCGCCACGGCTCAATAGGCTAATCCTCCACCTGCAGTGCCGGCACACCGGGTTCTAGTCCCGGTCAGGGTGCCGGATTCTGTCCCGGTTGCCCCTCTTCCAGGCCAGCTCTCTGCTATGGCCCAGGAGTGCAGTGGAGGATGGCCCAAGTGCTTGGGCCCTGCACCCGCATGGGAGACCAGGAGAAGCACCTGGCTCCTGGCTTCGGATCAGCGCGATGCACCGGCCGCAGCACACCGGCCTTGGCGGCCATTGGAGGGTGAACCAACAGCAAAAAGGAAGACCTTTCTATCTGTCTCTCTGTCTCTCTGTCTCTCTCTCTCTCTCTCTCTCTCACTGTCCACTCTGCCTGTCAATAAATAAATAAATAAATAAATACTTTTGAAAGTATAATAGAGTCAGGGCTGGCGCTGTGGCATAACATGTAAAGCCACAGCCTGCAGTGCTGGCATCCCATATGGGTGCTGGTTCAAGTCCTAGCTGCCCCACTTCTGATCCAGCTCTCTGCTATGGCCTTGGAAAGCAGTGGAAAATGGCCCAAGTCCTTGGGCCCCTGCACCCACGTGGGAGACCCGGACGAATCTCCTGGCTCCTGATTTCAAATAGGCACAGCTCCGGTCATTGCAGCCAATTAGGGAGTGAACCAGTAGATGGAACCAGTAAATAGAAGACCTCTCTCTCTCTCTCTCTCTCTCTCTCTCTCTCTCTCTCTGCCTCTCCTTCTCTCTCTGTGTAACTCTGACTTTCAAATAAATAAATAAATAAATCTTAAAATAAATAAATAAATGTTAAATTTTAGGAAAAACAAGAAAGTATAATAGAGTCACAATTCTGAAAAAGATCACTGACTCAGTAATCACTTTTTAAAAACATATATGTGATCATGTCTCCTAACCCTTAATATGTTCTTCTCTCTCACTCCTCATATACAATACATCCCTAAGATTTGCCTGTTATTCCTGAACGTCTTTCAAATATATGCATTTCTCTGTGCTAGCCTAATCTAGACCCTCATCATTTTTTGTATAGACAAATACAATTTCTTCCTCAGTAATGTTCATGAATCTATCTATATCTTTTCAATATTACAACCAGGATATTCTTTCAAAAACGGAAATAAAATCATTCTACCTTACTGCATCCACGCTTACAGCTATCCATTGGCTTTCTATTGCCATAGGAGACAAATAGAGTCATTAAGGTAGCCAGTCTAAGCCCTTTATTGGCAAGTCTAGAACTATCTATCCAACTTATTAGAGGATCCTTTTCAATCAACATGCCCAGTGCTCCTTACCCCCAACTATAATCTAGCCACTCTACTCTTATTTAAGTCCTTCATATTCACCCTTCTTCTTCACAGTTTAGTATCTTTGACCATATTATTCTGCCTCTGTAGAATTTGTATCCCTCTTCTCATGCCCAATTATTGCAAACTCAACCTATGAATTCACCCTGAGCATGACTTGTTTGGGAAAGCTTTCCAAAATGGCCTCAAATAAGTCAAACTTCTGTATTATAGAGTCTCATTGACCATATGTGTCTCCATTATGACACTGGATCATTTGTAATTTCACTGCTTTTTGTTAGGTTATTTGATAAATGTATGTCTTCTACATTAGTCATTGAGCTGGAAGAGGTTAAGTAGCTTGTTTTCATTACTCTATACTGCATCCTCACCACCTAACATAGTGCTTGCCAGATAATGAATTGCTGGGTCAGGTGGCCTGGTTTAGGTCCTAGCTAGCATTTACCTTACGACATGATCCTTAACTTAAGGAATATAACCTTTCTGTACTTCAGTCTTTTGATCTTTAATATAAAAGAAATGAGCCCTTGCATCATAGGGCTATTTCAAACAGACAAATAATATATATAATAGACAAGATGCAATGATTAATATTTGAAAATTCAATATATACTAATAGGTCAGTGGCTAGCATACCTATAAATAAATAAATAAATAAAGTAAATTAAAAAAGCAATAAAAATCTGGGTATATATTGGTGTAATGTTGTATATGTTATGATTATAATAATATCTATAACAAAGTATAGATGGAAGATGTACTAATGATTTCATATTTCTTATCTGATTAAATACACAATTTCAAGGAAAGTGTGGCTATACCTTCTTTTTTTATAAAAAGTTTTTATTTAATAAACATAAATTTCATAACTACAACTTTTGGATTATAGCGGTTCTTCCCCCTATACTCGCCCTCCCACCCACAAACCATCTGATCTCCTACTACCTCTCCCATCCCATTCTTCATTAAGATTCATTTTTAATTATCTTTATATAAAGAAGATCAAATCTATACTAAGTAAATATTTCAACAGTTTTCACCCACACAGACACACAAAGTATAAAGTACTGTTTGAAGACTAGTTTTACCGTTAATTCTCACAGCACAACACATTAAGGACAGAGATCCTACATGGGGAGCAAGTGCACAGTGACTCTGTGTTGTTGATTTAACAATTGACACTGTTATTTGATGACAGTGATCACCCAAGGCTCTTGTCATGAGCTTCCAAGGCTATGGAAACCTCTTGAGTCCACAAACTCTGGCATTATTTAGACAAGGCCATAATCAAAATGGAAGTCCCCTCCTCCCTTCAGAGAAAGGTAACTTCTTCTTTGATGACCCCTTCTTCCTTCTTTCCACTGGGATCTCATTCACAGAGATCTTAACGTAGGTCATTTGTTGATGCAGTGTCTTGGCTTTCCATGCCAGAAACGCTCTCATGGACTTTCTAGCTCAAACCAAATGCCTTAAGGGCTGATTCTGAGGCCAGAGTACTGCTTAGGGCATTTGTCATTCTATGAGTCTGCTGTGTGGCTTGCTTCCCATGTTGGATCGTTCTCTCCTTTTTAATTCTATCGATTATTATTAGCAGAATTTTGGTCTTAATTATGTGATCTCTTTGACACTTAATAATAACTTTATGATAAGTTATGAACTTAAACTGAACACTTTAAATAGTAATGGCATGAAAACCTGCCAGCTTAATGGGATTTGCAGTCCCGTGGCAAGTTTTTAGCTTTACCCTTAGGTGTAAGTCCGAGGAAACGTGGGCCGAACTGTACATCTCCTCTCTCTCTTATTCCCACTCTTATTTTTAACAGGGATCAATTTCCAATTGGATTTAGACACCTAAGAATAATTCTGTGTTAATTAAAGAGCTCAACCAATGGTATTAAGTAGAAAAAGAAAATACTAAAAAGAATAAAATAGTAAGCTATCCTAAATAGTCAGAACAAGGGCTGCTCAACTCATTGCTTCTCATACTATCAGTTTCACATCTACAGGTTTCCTTTTAGGTGCTTAGTTAGTTGTCGCAGATCAGGGAAAACATGATATTTGTCCCATTGTGACTGGATTATTTCATTCAGTATATTTTCCAAATTCCTCCATTTTATTGCAAATGACTGTATTTTTTTTTAGAGTACATATCCCATAATTTCTTTATCCAGTTGTCTATTCGTGGACATTTAGGTTGATTCCATGTCTTAGTTATTGTGCATTGAATGGCAATAAACATGGAGGTGCAGATAGCTCTTTTATTTGCCAATTTAATTTCCATTGAGTAAATTCTGAGGAGTGGGATGGCTGGGTTGTATGGTAGGGCTATATTCATATTTCTGAGGTATTTCCAAACTGTCTGCGATAGTGGCATTACCAGTTTACATTCTCACCAACAGTGGATTAGAGTGCCTTTTCCCCAAATCCTTGCAGGCATCTGATGTTTGTTGATTTCTGTATGAAAGCCAACCCTAGCAGGGTGAGGTGAAACTTCATTGTGGTTTTGATATGCATTTCCCTGATGGCTAGTTATCCTGAACGTTTTTTCATGTGTCTGTTGGCCGTTTGGATTTCCTCTTTTGAAAAATGTCTGTTTATGTTCCTTTGCCCATCTCTTAAGTGGGTTATTTGCTTTGTTGTTGTGGATTTTCTTGATCTCTTTGTATATTCTGGTTATTCATTCTTTATCAGTTACAAAATTTGCAAATATTTATTCCATTCTGTTGATTGCCTCTTCACTTTCTTGACTGTCTCTTTTTCAGTACAGAAACCTCTCAATTTGATGTAATCCCAGTTGTTAATTTTATCTTTGGCTTACTGTGCCTCTGGAGTCTTTTCCAAGAAGTTTTTGATCCCAAATCTTGCAGGGTTTCTCCGATGTTCTCCAATAATTTGATGGTGTCTGGTCTAGATTTAGATCTTTAATCCATGTTGAGAGGATTTTTGTGTAAGGTGTGAGGTACAGGTCTTGCTTCATACTTCTGCATGTGGAAATCCAGTTTTCCCAGCACCATTTGTTGAATAGACTGTCCTTGCTCCAGGAATTGGTTTTAGCTCCTTGATCAAATATAAGTTCATGGGGCTGGTACTGTGGCACAGTGGGTTAATGCCCTGGCCTGAAGCGCCAGCATCCCATATGGGCACTGGTTCAAGACACGGATGCTTCACTTCCAATCCAGCTCTCTGCTATGGCCTAGGAAAGCAGTAGAAGATGGCCCAAGTCCTTGGGCCCCTGCACCCATGTGGGAGACCCGGAAGAAGCTCCTGGATCCTGGCTTCAGATCAGCACAGCTCCAGCCATTGCAGCCAATTGGGGAATGAACCATCAGATGGGAGACCTCTCTCTCTCTCTCTCTCTCTCTCTCTCTCTGCCTCTCCTCTCTCCGTGTAACTCTGACTTTCAAATAAATAAGTAAATAAATAAATCTTAAAATATATATATATATATATATATGTTCATTGTAGATGTTTGGTTTGAGTTCTGGTGTTTCTATTCTGTTCCATTGGTCTATCCATCTGTTATTGTCCAAGAACTATGCTGTTTTGATTATAACTGCCCTGTAGTATGTCCTGAAATCTGGTATTGTGATGCCTCCAGCTCTGTTTTTGTTATATAAGATTGCTTTAGCTATTCGAGGTCTCCTGTGCCTCCATATGAATTTAAGCATAATTTCTTCCATATCTGAGAAGAACATCTTCGGTATTTTGATTGGTATCGCATTGAATATGTTAATTGCTTTTGGAAAAATGGGCATTTGAAGATATTGATTTTTCCCTTCCATGAACATGGAAGATTTTTCCATTTTTTTGTATCTTCTATTTCTTTAAGGTTTTGTAATTCTCATCATAGAGATCTTTGACATCCTTGGTTAAGTTTATTCCAAGGTATTTAATATTTTGTATCAATTGTGAATGGGATTGATTTTAGAAGTTTTCTCTGCCATGCATTGTCTGTATATACAAAGGCTGTTGATTTTTATGTATTGATTTTATATCCTGCTACTTTACCAAACTCTTCTATGAGTTCTAATAGTCTCTTAGTAGAGTTCTTTGGATGCACTACATAAAGAATCATATTGTCTGCAAATAGGGATAGTTTGAATTCTTCCTTCCCAATTTGTTTGCCTTTGATTTCTTTTTCTTGCCTAACGACTCTGGCTGAAACTTCCAGGACTATATTCAATCACAATGGTGAGAGTAGGCATCCTTGTCTGGTACTGGGTCTCAGTGGAAATGCTTCCAGCTTTTCCCCATTATATTATATATATATAATATTTTATGTATATAATATATATATTATGTATTATATATTATAATATATATTATATTATATATATGGGGAAATATGTATTACATTTCCCCATATAATGCTGTCCATAGGTTTGTCATAAATTGCCTTGATTGTGTTCAGGAATGTTCCTTCTATACTCGATTTACTTAGAGTTTTCATCATGAAAGGGTGTTGTATTTTATCAAATGCTTTTTCTGCATCTATTGAGATAATCATATGTTTTTTCTTCTGCAGTTTGTTAATGTGGTGTATCACATTGATTGATTTGCAAATGTTGAACCATACCTTCATACTGGGGATAAATCCCACTGGTCTGGGTGGATGATCTTTCTGATGTGTTGTTGGATTCTATTGGCTAGAATTTTATTAAGGACTTTTGGATCTATGTTCATCAGAGAAATTGGTCTGTAATTTACTTTCTCTGTTTTGTCTTTTCAGTTAAAGAATTAAGGTGATGCTGGCTTCCTATAAAGCATTTGGGAGGATTCCCTCTGTTTCAATTGTTTTGAATAGCTTGAGAAGAATTGGAGTTAGTTTTTCTTTAAATATCTGGTGGAATTTAGCAGTGAATCCATTCGGACCTGGACTTTTCTTTGTTGGTAGGGCCTTTATTACTGATTCAATTTCGGTCTTCATTATGGGTCTGTGTATGTTTTCTATGTCTTCATGGTTCAATTTAAGCTAAGTTGTATGTGTCCAGGAAACTATATATTTCTGCTATATTTCGCAGTTTTTATTTCTGTGGTATCTGTTGTTACATTCCTCTTTTCGTTTCCAATTTTATTGATTTGGGTGTTCACCCTCCTTTTTTTTGGTTAGTTGGTCCAATCAGGTGTTAATCTTATATATTTTTTCAAATAACCCACTCTTCATTTTGCTGATCTTTTGTAAATTTTTTATTCAATTTTGTTGATTTTTTTCTCTGATTTTAATAATGTCTTTTCTACTAATTTTGGGTTTGGTTTGCTGTAATTTTTCTAGATCCTTGAGATGCATTGATAACTCATTTATTTGGTGTCTTTCCAATTTCCTGATGTAGGCAACTATGGCTGTAAACTTTCCTCTTAACACTGCTTTTGCTGTATCCGATAAGTTTTGATATATTGTGTTGTTATCTTCATTTGCTCCCAGAAAAATTTTGATTTCTCTTTTGATTTCTTCTATGATCCACTCTTCATTCAGGAGCATTTTGTTCAGTCTCCATGTGCTTGCCTATGCTCTAGAGATTCCTAAGTTGCTGAATTCGTTTCATTGCATTGTGGTCTGAGAAGATGCATGGTATAATTTAATTTTTTTTGAATTTCCTGAGACTTGCTTTATGGCCTAGTACCTAGAGAAAGTTCCATGTACTGCTGAGAGAATGTGTATTCTTCAAGTGTAGGATGAAAAGATGTGTTGATATCTGTTAGGTCCATTTGGTTTACAGTGTCAATTAAATCTGCTGTTTCCTTATTGGTTTTCGGTCTGGTTGATCTGTCCATTGGGGAAAGTGGAGAATTGACGTCCCCCAATACTATTGTATTGCATTCTAAGTCTCCCTTTAAATCCCTTAACATATCTTTTAAATAACTAGGTGCCCTGTAATTAGGTTCATATACATTTATAATAGTTACATCTTCCTGTTGAATTGATTCCTTAATCATTATATAGTACCCCTCTTTATCTCTTTTAACAATTTTTGTGTTAAAGTTTATTTTGTCTGATATTAAGATGGCTATGCCAGCTCTTTTTTGGTTTCTGTTGGCATGGAATATCTTTTTCCAACCTTTCACTTTCAGTCTGCATGCACCTTTGTTGGAAAGATGTGTTTCTTGTAAGCAGAAAATAGATGGGTTTTGTTTTTTAATCCATTCAGCCAATCTGAGTCTTTTAACTGGAGAGTTGAGGCTATTTGATTAAATGTGACTATTGATAAGAGTGACTTTGCCCTGTCATTTTTCCAAAGATAGCCCTAATTTATACTTTGAAATTCATTTTATCTTTTACTGAGAAATTTTCTTCCTTTACCTTCTTTTGTATTGATATTGATATTTCTGTGTTTCTGTGTGTAACACACACCTTTAAGCATCTTTTGCAGGGCTGGACAAGTGGTGACAAATTCTTTCAATTTCTGTTTGTTACGAAAGGTCTTTATTTCACCTTCATGCACAAATGAAATATTTTCAAGGTATAATATTCTGGGATAACAGTTTTTTTTTCTCTTAGTACTTGGGCTATATCTCACCATTCTCTCCTACCCTCAGAGTTTCTGATGAGAAGTCTGCTGTGAGTCTAGTTGGAGATCCTCCTAAAGTATTCTGGCATTTTTTTCTTGCACATTTTGCAATATTCTCTTTATATAAAACTGAGGTGAGTTTGATTACAATGTGTCGTAGTGAGGATCTTTTTTGGTCATGTCTATTTGGGGTTCTATGTGATTCCTATACTTGGGCGTCTCTTTCTTTTTCCAAACCAGGGAAGTTTTCTGCTAGTATTTTACTAAAAAGGCCTTATAATCCTTTCTCTCTCTCCATACCTTTAGGAACTCCTAGAACCTGAATGTTGGGCTTTTTTTTAATAGTATCCTGTGGATTCCCAACAGTGTTTTTTATATTTCTAATTTCCTCTTCTTGTCTTTGGTTTAACTGTGTACTTTTCTGTGCTCTGTCTTCTAAGTCTGACATTCTCTCTTCTGCCTCACTGATTCTGTTTTTAAGGCTTTCCACTGAATTTTTCATTTGTTTTATTGAATTCTTCATTTCATTTTGACTTTTTTTAATATCTCAATTTCATGTTCTATTGAATTACTCATTTTGTTTTGATTTCTCCTTAAGATTTCAATTTCATGGGAGAGATTTTTTTATGTCCTGCCTGGATTTCAGTAGTTTTTGTGTTTTCTGGTGATTACTTCTATGTAATCTTATTATCAATTTTTTGAATTCCGTTTCTTGCATGTCTTCTATCTCATTGTCTTCATAATCTAGTATTGAAGTGTCCTGTTCTTTTGGGAGCATCATGTTGTCTTCCTTAGTCTTGTTTCTTGGGTTGTTGCGTTTGTTGTTTGGCATTTGTAGAGACACCTGTTGGTTTCCTTCTTGGTTTTTTTCTGCTGTGGCGGCTTTGATCATTGTAGTATGACTCTATATATGAGTGGACTGTCTGTATTCAGTGAATCTCTAGAAGCTTGTAGTGGGTGTGGCCAGAGAGCTCTGTTCATTTCTCCAGGGTTAAGGGCATGCCTAAGGTGACACATCCAGTTTTGGCATGGTAAATCTTCTCTTTTTTTAATCAGAAGAGAAGTATATTCTGCTCAGCTGAGCTCTTCTCTTCGATGGAAAACAGCACCTGAGTGCTAGCCCCAGTGGGTATAATATTCGTCTGCTCTGTCCCAAGGACCACACAAAGGATCTGTGTAGTCCTCAGTGTAAATTCAGATTCCCCAGCAATGTCTCTCACCAGGTAAGCAGGAACCCCCCCCACCACCAGCTTATGGAGTCTCCCACTGAGACTGCTCAAAGTCCCAGCCACGCCATGAGTTCTCCCACACAGTCACAAGTTCCTAGCCCCCTGTTATTTCTCCCCACCAGAGTCAGGAGTCTCCACTCAGATGATTGCCAGGCTCAGACACAAGCTGGCACAGTTGTTACATATGTCCAAAATGGCTCCTGCTCTATTGGCTTGTATGCCTTTGTAAGGTGATCAGAGAGAGAGAAACGTATCCCTACTGTCCTTTTTTTTCCTCTTCTAGTTTGGCTGGTACACTTCACTTTCCCCTATGGGGCTTCAATCCTCGTTCCCTCTAGGCTCTTCCCGTCATTATTTCACCAGTGGTTTGGGCTAACACAGTCTCGTGTTACCTCACTTTCCAGTGCTGGCACGTAGGCTCTCGGCTGCTGGAGTCCTGAGCCATGTGTGCCCATGCCGTCTACATAGGTCCACCATATCCCTTTAATTTTGGTAGAGTTTCCTCTGCCATTCTTTCCCTAACTCTTCCCTGAGACTACACTATCTCAACTTTTTTAAAACTATCTTCTCCTGGGCTAGAGCACTAAGCTCCCTCCCTACTCTGCCATCTTGAAACCCAGCTATACCTTCTAATAGAAAAAAATTCAGCCTCTGTTGATGACCCTAAAACCCTTTTCCAGTACTCCATATATCTCTTCCCATAGCATTCTTCCCTCATATACTTGTTAAATGATATTTACATTCTAGTAGGAACTTTCAGGGTTGATAAATTAGTCATGGAAATTGATAGCTTCAGAGATGAGGTGTACAACTAAAGATGATCTCTGATCAGCTCATGCTGTTGGGAAAGTAGAAGTAATATATCTGGACAATATTGTTGCAGAGATAGAATGAGACTAGTAGAGAAGAGATTTTAAGTTTAAAACTTGCCACATTTTCCTTTTACAACAAATTTAACTTCTACCACAAAAAAAATACTGACTATAACTAAGGTTTATACCAATAAGCTATGGTGTCAGGAAGGAGAACTAAGGCACATGCTGACCACAAGATTCTTGGTGTCTAATGCAATGCCATTGGTCAATGGGCCCTCAGCAAGTGTTTTTTGTAGAAATAAATGTCATGAATAAATAAAACAGTAAGTGTATGAATGAAGCAATACTGGCAAATAAAACTAAAAACACTAAACATACAAATTACTATTCATCAGAGATCACTTACTCCAAACCAGAAGGTAAGTTAGGCTTTCAGCCTTCATTGAATTCTTAACAATGTTCTTAAGGTGTTTTGCTATCAGTTATCTCTAGATTTTTCTGTGTGTGAGGTCAAAAGGTCATTTCAGTAATGGATGTAACAAAGGTCAATAAATGTCAATGAAAATTAGTGCCAAAATGTAACTAGCCTCCAAACCCCCTTTCAAAGTGCATTTGCACTTGTTTCTTCTTTTGCCCCAAGAGTGCCATACCACCCACCAGTGAGCCATGCCTATTAAACATTTCCTGGCTCTGTTTTGATGACCTGGCACCTGACAACTGAGGTAGAATATAAATCTGAAAGATTCTCATAGGACCTTTAACTTGTTTTGATGAGTCCAGAAGAGAAGGAATTGAAAAATATACCCTTGATCGGTATAGTTGAAGACAGGTTGGAAATTTCATATTACCCTCATGGGGAAGATTACAACTGTAACCATTATTGATCAGTGTTTTCTCCATTAAAGGAAAAATAAACATCCAAAGCATTTTTAAGTGTGCTGTCATATACTATATGATATTCTTCCATTAGACTCAATATATAAAGTTAAGTAATTTGTGTGTACACATACATATATGACATAGACATATAATATAAATTTATGGTTAGAGCCACTCTTATTTGGAAAGTAATGGAAAGAAAGATAATATTAACTAAACAGTAAATAAGTGAATGTGCTTGTCTGAAGTATTATTTTTGCTTGGCTTTGTTTAAAACTCTTGACTATCCTCCCTTACAAAAACACTTAGCTAAATATCTATTTTGATTCTTCATACAGAGAGATGAAGGTCTGAAAATATAACTCCCAAGTACTTTGAAATTAAAATAATGAACAGGAGGAAAATGTTTGTCAAACAAGACAGTGGCCAAATACAACTGCACAATCTGAGCTTCAAACAGCTCCTGCTTTAAGAGTCACAGAACTGTTGAGAGAGCAGAGAAAGAAAGAAAATCCATGTTCCTTTTTCATACTGCACCATGAAAAGGAGCATTCTTTTAGAGTCCTTGAAATGACTTATAAAAAAATCTTTGAAAAGATTAAGATGCTGGTGGTACTATGCAAATGTCTCACTTGAAATTGAAATTCTAAAAATGTTTATTTTCCTTTCCATTTAGAGAAGGAACACAATATATTCTCCAACAACCACAGTGTTATTTAACCACCTGCTGAATGGTTAAATAGTTCAGCTGCCTGTCTCTTATCCTAGACTACATGAATCATATAGATACATGTTGACAGTTGAATTATTCTGCTCTTCATCTCTTTATTGAGGGTATTCTTGATCTTTGTCTTCCTCTTATTACCATAGTCAGCTCATCAACAACAAATCCAAGAATCTATGCTATTCCTACTGTGTGTGTGTGTGTATGAACTGATCTAATTCAGTGTGTTACAAACATATACTCTATGTTATATGTTTGTGGCAATATGGTGAAATAGATTACAAAGAAATGCTTCCAAATACTGAACATGGTTCTGGCTTAGAATTTTCTCTCTAATACATAAAAAAATTTTGTGGAAAATGGAAAAGGTAAGTTTTTCCTGCAAAAATTTTTAAAACTATGCATAATTTTTCCTAATACACCTTTCTGTGAACTTTTTGATGAAATCTCATACACATAGATTTTAAAACTTTGCACCAAAACAAACTTCTTTTTAATTTAATTTTCCGCAAATTTTTTGAAATACCTTCTTACATATTTCTGGCCATAAAGCAGACTAGATATGCAGAAAGATACTCTTTTATGCAGAATACCTTAAAATATAATAAAAATATCTTTATGTGTCTCTTTTACAGCATGGCTTTACTTGTGATAAAATAAGATAATTAGTGGAGCAACAAGAAATGGCAGAAAATGTAGTAACAGAGGCCCAAATGGATGGACCTCTGGCAATAATGTTTTGTACCATGCGCCACCACTCTCCTCCCACTGAGTTACAGCTGTTTTGCAAGGGACAGATACATGAACAAAGCTTAGCTGGTTCGCCTTTAAATCTCCAGAGGAGATTCTCTAGGATTCAGAAATGGCAAATCAATCTTTTTTCATGTAGTTCAAAGTTTATGAGTTGTAGGGTAACCATATTTTGCCACAGAGGCGTGGAAGCAAAGAAAGTCTTAAGACAAAAATGAAGCAGAGAAAAAGAAGCAATCACTAACATTTCCTGATTGTACTTCTTTACTGAGACCTAGGTGCTTTTCTTCTTGTGCTAGTTTGCTAGGGCTGCCATAACAAAGTGCTACAGATAGATGGCTCATACAACAGAAATTTATGTCCTAACAGTTCTGGAGGCTAAATGTTTAAGATCAGGGTATCAATCAGGTTAATTTCTCTTGTAGATGACCATCCTTTCCCTGTGTCTTCACATGGTCCTCCCCTCTTTGTGTTACTGTGTCATAATTTTTCCTTCTTATGACTACACCCACCATATTGGATTAGGGCTCATCCTAATGATTTCATTTAACTTTAAGTAGAGACCTCTCAATACAGTCATGTTCTTAGGTATTGAGAAGTAGGATTTTAATATACACATATGGGGTGAGGGAGCAGGACACAATTCAGCCAATAACACTGCTTTTGGGTTCTACAGACTAATCTGCACCTTTACATAATGCATACAAATCTAAACCACCACGCAACTCAATGTCAACTCAAGACTGCACACAAAGTAATAAAAAAAAATAAAAAGGGGGCAAGCCAAGATGGCAGATAGTGAGGACGTGCGCCGATAGTCTGGAAAATAAAGTTTCATAAAAGTGGAATTACTGTAGCCTCAGGAAAAGATTCAAGAAAAAAACTGCAGAGGAAACGCTTCCGGATCTAGTGGATGTGACACAGAGGACCTACAAGGAGCCCACCGCGTGGAAACCCAACCACGGGAGCCGAGCTGCAGAATCTCCCCAGCACGGGAACGAACAGGAGGTAAGAAAAAAGCCTCAGAAACGCGAGACATTAGTGGGGAAAGGCAGAGGCCCCTCCCTCCACTTGAGCAAAACAAAGAGCAGGCACCATTTTACATATGTAAAGTGGCAATGAGTACACAAACTCAGTAACTTTGGGTCTAAGGTGAAACTTGAGAACACATTGAGGGCTGCATAAACTCTATGTGTGGTCCCAGGGGTGGATCAAACGAATACTCACAGAGGCCACATTTCAACTACCCTCAATTCCACTCAGCCATTCGGAATTACTTCCCAACTGAGTCAAAAAAAAAAAAAAAAGAGAGAGAGAGAGAGAGAGAGAGAGATCCAGCAAGGAGCAAGGTGAGTCACTTTTTGCACAGCCTTAAACCTGAAGAATCAAGTAGAGCTCTCTGGCCACACCCCTCACAGCCTCTAAGGATCCATCAAAGCAGACAGCCCATTTAGAGGCATAGTATAATGAGAAAAAAACACCACAGCCAAAAAAAGAAAAAAAAACATAAATTATCTCTAACATGCCAAACAACAAACGTAGAAGCCGAGGTAACAAGAGCAAGGAAGACACTATGATGCCTCCAAATGAACAAGACACCCCAATGCAAGATTATGAAAATGAAGAGATAGAGGAAATGCAAGAAGCAGATCTCAAAAAATTGATAAGAACATTAAGAAGTTCTCAAAAACAAATTCTTGAACTACAGAAATCCTTAATGGACAAGATAGAAAAATCTCTCCCGTGAAAATGAAATATTAAGGAGGAATCAAAATGAAATGAAACAACTAGTAGAACATGAAACTGTGATAGTGACAAGAAACCATAATGAAATGAAGAACTCAATAGATCAAATGACAAACGCATTAGAAAGCCTTAAAAACAGAATGGGTGAAGCAGAAGAGAAATATCGGAATTAGAAGACAGAGAACAGGCAAGGAAACAGTCAAATCAAAGAAAAGAAGAAGAAATCAGAAATCTAAAAAAATACTGTCAGGAATCTACAGGATACTATTAAAAAACCCAACATTCGGGTTCTAGGAGTTCCTGAAGGCATGGAGAGGGAGAAAGGATTAGAAGGCCTTTTTAGTGAGATACTAGCAGAAAATTTCCCAGGTTTGGAGAAGGACAGAGACATCCTAGTACAGGAAGCTCATAGAACCCCTAATAAACATGATCAAAAGAGATCCTCACCACGACACGTCATAATCAAACTCACCACAGTGAAACACAAAGAAAAGATCCTAAAATGTGCAAGAGAGAAACGCCAGATTACTCTCAGAGGATCTCCAATTAGACTCAGAGCTGACTTCTCTTCAGAAACCCTACAAGCTAGGAAAGAATGGCGAGATATAGCCCAGGTACTAAGAGAGAAAAACTGCCAGCCCAGAATATTATATCCTGCAAAGCTCTCATTTGTGAATGAAGGTGAAATAAAGACCTTTCACAGCAAACAGAAATTGAAAGAATTTGTCGCCACTCGTCCAGCCCTGCAAAAGATGCTTAAAGATGTCTTACATACAGAAACACAGAAACACGGTCACCAATATGAAAGAAGGTAAAGGAAGGAAACCTCACAGCAAAAGATCACAGGAATCTCAAACCATATATTAGAAAATATCTTTGGCAAATGGCAGGGCAAAGTTACTCCTTCTCAATAGTCACATTGAATGTTAATGGCTTGAACTGTCCAGTTAAAAGACACCGATTGGCTGATTGGGTTAAGGAACAAAACCCATCTTTTTGCTGCTTACAAGAAACTCATCTTTCCAACAATGATCCATACAGGCTGAAAGTGAAAGGCTGGAAAAAGATATACCATGCCAACTGAAATGAAAAAAGAGCGGGCGTAGCCATCTTAATATCAGACAACATAAACTTTACCACAAAAACTGTTAGGAGAGACAAAGAGGGGCACTATATTAAGGGATCCATTCAACAGGAAGATATAACGATTATCAATGTATATGCACCTAATTACAGGGCACCAGCTTATTTAAAAGACTTGTTAAGGGACTTAAAGGGAGACTTAGACCCCAATACAATAGTACTGGGGGACTTCAATACTCCACTCTCAGAGATAGACAGATCAACAGGACAGAAGATCAACAAGGAGACAGTAGATTTAAATGACACTATAGCCCAAATGGATCTAACAGATATCTACAGAACATTTCATCCTACATCTAAAGACTTTACATTCTTCTCAGGAGTACATGGAACCTTCTCTAGGATTGAGCACATACTAGGCCATAAAGCAAGTCTCAGCAAATTCAAAAGAATTAGAATCATACCATGCAGCTTCTCAGACCACAAAGGAATGAAATTGGAAATTAGCAACTCAGGAATCCCTAGAGCACATGCAAACACCTGGAGATTGAACAACATGATCCTGAATGAACAATGGGTCATAGAAGAAATTAAAGGAGAAATCAAAAACTTTCTGGAAGTAAATGAGGATAACAGCACAACATACCAAAACCTATGGGATAAAACAAAAGCAGTGTTAAGAGGAAAGTTTATATCAATAGGTGCCTACATCAAGAAATTGGAAAGGCACCAAATAGATGAGCTTTCAACTCATCTCAAGGATCTAGAAAATCTGCAGCAAACCAAACCCAAACCCAGTAGGAGAAGAGAAATAATTAAAATCAAAGAAGAAATCAACAGGATTGAATCCAAAAGAACATTACAAAAAATCAGCCAAATGAGGAGCTGGTTTTTGAAAAAATAAACAAAATTGACACCCCATTGGCCCAACTCACTAAAAAAAGAAGAGAAAATACCCCAATCAATAGGATGAGAGATGAAAAGGGAAACGTAACAACAGACACCACAGAAATAAAAAGAATCATCAGAAATTACTACAAGGACTTGTATGCCAGCAAACAGGGAAATCTATCAGAAATGGACAGATTCTTGGACACATACAACCTACCTAATTTGAGCCAGGAAGACATAGAAAACCTAAACAGACCCATAACTGACACAGAAATTGAAACAGTAATAAAGACCCTCCCAACAAAGAAAAGCTCAGGACCAGATGGATTCACTGCTGAGTTCTACCAGACATTTAGAGAAGAACTAACTCCAATTCTTCCCAAACTATTCAAAACAATCGAAAAAGAGGGAATCCTCCCAAATTCTTTCTATGAAGCCACCATCACCTTAATTCCTAAGCCAGAAAATGATGCAACATTTAAAGAGAATTACATACCAATATCCCTGATGAACACAGATGCAAAAATCCTCAATAAAATTCTGGCCAATAGAATGCAACAACACATCAGAAAGATCATCCACCTAGACCAAGTGGGATTTATCCCTGGTATGCAGGGATGGTTCAACATTCGCAAAACAATCAATGTAATACACTACATTAACAGACTGCAGAAGAAAAACCATATGATTCTCTCAATAGACGGCAGAGAAAGCATTTGATAAAATACAACACCCTTTCATGATGAAAACTCTAAGCAAGCTGGGTATGGAAGGACCATTCCTCAATACAATCAAGCAATATATGAAAAGCCAACGGCCAACATCCTATTAAATGGGGAAAAGTTGGAAGCATTTCCGCTGAGATCTGGTACCAGACAGGGATGCCCACTCTCACCACTGCTATTCAATATAGTTCTGGAAGTTTTAGCCAGAGGTATTAGGCAAGAAAAAGAAATTAAAAGGATACAAATCAGGAAGGAAGAACTCAAACTATCTCTCTTTGCAGATGATATGATTCTTTATTTAGTGGACCCAAAGAACTCTACTAAGAGACTGCTGGAACTCATCGAAGAGTTTGGCAAAGTAGCAGGATATAAAATCAATGCACAAAAATCAACAGCCTTTGTATACACAGGCAATGCCACAGCTGAGGAAGAACTTCTAAGATCAATCCCATTCACAATAGCTACAAAAACAATCAAATACCTTGGAATAAACTTAACCAAAGACGTTAAAGATCTCTACGATGAAAACTACAAAACCTTACAGAAAGAAATAGAAGAGGATACCAAAAAATGGAGAAATCTTCCATGCTCATGGATTGGAAGAATCAATATCATCAAAATGTCTCTTCTCCCAAAAGCAATTTATACATTCAATGCAATACCAATCAAGATACCAAAGACATTCTTCTCAGATCTAGAAAAAATGATGCTGAAATTCATATGGAGACACAGAAGACCTTGTATAGCCAAAGCAATCTTGTACAACAAAAACAAAGCCGGAGGCATCACAATACCAGATTTCAGGGCATACTACAGGGCAGTTGTTATCAAAACAGCATGGTACTGGTAAAGAAACAGATGGATAGACCAATGGAACAGAATAGAAACACCAGAAATCAATCCATACATCTACAGCCAACTTATATTTCACCAAAGATCCAAATCTAATCCCTGGAATAAGGACAGTCTATTCAATTAATGGTGCTGGGAAAACTGGATTTCCACGTGCAGAAGCTTGAAGCAAGACCCATACTTATCACCTTACACAAAAATTCACTCAATATGGATTAAAGACTTAAATCTATGACCTGAAACCATCAAATTATTAGAGAGCATTGGAGAAACCCTGCAAGACATAGGTACAGGCAAAGACTTCTTGGAAAATACTCCAGCAGCACAGGCAGTCAAAACCAAAATTAACATTTGGGATTGCATCAAATTGAGAAGTTTCTGTACATCAAAAGAAGCAGTCAGGAAAGTGAAGAGGCAACCAACAGAATGGGAAAAAATATTTGCAAACTATACTACAGATAAAGGGTTGATAACCAGAATCTACAAAGAAATCAAGAAAATCCACAACAACAAAACAAACAACCCACTTAAGAGATGGGCCAAGGACCTCAATAGACATTTTTCGAAAGAGGAAATCCAAATGGCCAACAGACACATGAAAAAATGTTCAAGATCACTAGCAATCAGAGAAATGCAAATCAAAACAACAATGAGGTTCCATCTCACCCCAGTTAGAATGGCTCACATCCAGAAATCTATCAACAATAGATGCTGGAGAGGATGTGGGGAAAAAGGGACACTAACCCGCTGTTGGTGGGAATGCAAAATGGTTAAGCCACTATGGAAGTCTGTCTGGAGATTCCTCAGAAACCTGAACATAACCAGACCATACAACCCAGCCATCCCATTCCTTGGAATTTACCCAAAGGAAATTAATTTGGCAAATAAAAAAGCCATCTGCACCTTAATGTTTATTGCAGCTCAATTCACAATAGCTAAGACCTGGAACCAACCCAAATGCCCATCAACAGTAGACTGGATAAAGAAATGATGGGACATGTACTCCATAGAATACTATACAGCAGTAAGAAACAACGAAACCCGGTCATTTGCAACAAGATGGAGGAATCTGGAAAATATCATGCTGAGTGAATGAAGCCAGTCCCAAAGAGACAAATATCATTTGTTTTCCCTGATCAGTGACAACTGAGCACCAAAGGGGAAACCTGTTAAGTGAAATGGACACTATAAGAAACAATGACCTGATCAGCTCTTGTCCTGACTCTAGATGTGCAATGTAATACTTTATCCTTTTTAGTATTTGTTGTTGTTGTTGTTCTAGTACTAGTGGTTGAACTCTGTAATTAACACACAATTATTCTTAGGTGTTTAAATTTTAACTGAAAAGTGATCCCTGTTAAATTGAAGAGTGGAAAAAGAGAGGGAGGAGATGTACAATTTGGGACATGCTCAATCAGACTTGCCGCAAATGGTGGAGTTAGAAATGTGCCAGGGGATTCCAACACAATCCCATCAAGGTGGCATGTACCAATGCCATCTCACTAGTCCAAGTGATCAATTTCAGTTCACAATTGATGGCTCTGATAGGTCTAAGAATCAAAGAGATCACACAAACAAGACCAGTGTCTGCTAATACTAACTGATAGAATCAAAAAGGGAGAGAAGGATCCAACATGGGAAGTGGGATACACAGCAGACTCATAGAATGGCAGATGTCCGAAACAACACTCTGGCCTCAGAATCAGCCCTTAAGGCATTCGGATCTGGCTGAAGAGCCCATGAGAGTATTGTAGGCATGGAAAGCCAAGATACCATGGAAAAAAAAAAGACCTAAATGAAAGATCTCTGTGAGTGTGAGTGAGAGCCCAGTGGAAAGAATGGGGCCATCAAAGAAGGAGGTACCTTTCTCCGAAGGGAGGAGAGAACTTCCACTTTGACTATGACCCTATCGGAATAAGATCAAAGTCAGCGAACTCTAAAGGCTTCCAAAGCCCTGACAACTCATGACTAGAGCCTAGGGAGATTACTGACGCCATGAACAGGAGTGTCAAATTGTTAAGTCAGCAACAGAAGTCACTGTGTACTTACATCCCATGTGGGATCTGTCCTTAATGTGTTGTCTAATGTGCAGTGATGCTATAACTAGTACTGAAACAGTATTTTTATACTTTGTGTTTCTGCGTGGGTACAAACTGATGAGATCTTTACTAATTATATACTGAATTGATCTTCTGTATATAAAGATAATTGGAAATAAAAAAGAAACAACCTGCTGTTAAATTGGAAATGGCATAGAAAATTAATTAATTTGAAAAAAATATTATGTAGGATCTCTGTCTTTAATGTGCTATACACTCTTATTTAATGCTATAACTAGTACTCCAACGGTAGTTTTTTCACTTTGTGTTGCTATATGGGACAAACTGTTGAAATCTTTACCTAATATATACTAAACTGATCTTCTGTATATAAAGAGAATTGAAAATGAATCTTGATGTGAATGGAAGGGGAGAGGGAGCGGGAAAGGGGAGGGTTGTGTGTGGGAGGGAAGTTATGGGGGGGAGGGGAGCCATTGTAACCCATAAGCTGTACTTTGGAAATTTATATTCATTAAATAAAAGTTTAATAAATAAAAAAACACAAAAAGATGAAAACTGAGAGTATTATTTTGTGAGAAATGCCACAAAACAGCTCTAAGTTAACAAATCACAAAATTTTAAAATCTTTCTTATCTCCTCAAAAGATCAGTCACCATAATATAGCAGCAAATCCCAAAAGATTTCCCTTCCCTCCTGTTCTTCCCGGTACTCCAAGTCACTTCTAACCAGTATTAGCACTTATCTTTATCCTACCTTCTTCTATTCTGCTGTTTTCTTATTCCATAACTAACTCCTTGTAGGTTCTAATACAAATTACAAAGTTGGACTTATATCCTTCCATTTCTACCAATCAGCAGCCACACCAATGCACCCATAGTTCCATACAAGAAAAGTTTACTAACTTAGCTGACATTATCTTTTCTTATCACAACTGAATTCAAAGGAAATAGCTGCTGCACTGTAATCCTTCCCTAATAGGCATTTTCCCCTCTTCCCTGCTTTACCTGACATTAAAGCTATCATCTATCTATCTATCTATCTATCCATCTATCTATCTCTCAAATTCTAAAGAAAGGATTTTTACAAACCCTTTTTCTATAGTGTTGGAATGGTTTGTCATCAGCAGATGATAAAGCCAAGACTGCTCTCACAATTCTATTAGGCTACCTCATTAATGTGTGTACAAACATCATTTTTAGTTATAACTGCCCTAATTATAAACAGTATGTAGTCACTAGCCACCTCTACGACGTTAGGTGACAGGCACTAAAACTACCCTTTCTTTCCTTCCAAAAGCATCTTTTCTCCACTCACTCCTATACAATTCCTAGAATCCCAACTATCTGTCTCTCCATTGGTTTGAGTAACTGAAAAGTAAAAATCAAATGTAAATGTATTCTTTGAGAAAGGAAATGAATTAGCCCACTTAATAAAGAAAATGGAGGCAAAGTTTGGCACAGCAGCTAAAATGCCATTTGGGGTACCTGCATCTCATATTGATTGGAGTGCTGGGTTTGAGTCCTGGCTCTGCCCCCCATTTCAGTTTCCTACCTTCCTGAAAGGCAGTCGTGACAAATGAAGTAGTTGAATTCCCGCCACCCACGTGGAAGACCTGAAATCAGTACCCAGCTCCTGGCTTCTACCTGGCCCAGCCCCAGCCATTGCAGGCATTTGGCGAATGTACCAGTGGATCGTAGATCTTTCTGTCTTCCTTTCTGTCTTACTATGTGTCTCTGTATCTCTATATTTCAAATAAGTAAAAATCTGAAAAAAAATATTAAAGATAATGGTCCCAAGTAAGTACAGCAGTTGATATCTAAGTTTTCATGGGCAGAGAGGATTAGAGTAGATGAGAAAGTTTTGGAGCTTGGGAGGCTTCTAGTAACTAGAAAACACAAATGAGTGCACTTAGCACATGGGAAAGTTAACAGAACAAATCAAGAAAGGTGTTGAACACAATTCATCTCACATCTGCAATTCTCTTCCAGTATAATCACCACAGTTGAAATGAAACATTATTATAAACATATAAGCCTTTGACGACACAGACAAATGCATGTGCCCTGCCCTTTGGTTGTGCAAATGCCAGGATACTACCTCATAAACAAAACTTTACCTAGCTTGTTCTCCAACTTTCTTCCATCCTATTATTTTCTTATTCCATAATTCACCCCTTTTGTCTTCCAAAAAATTATAAAGGTAGTACTGAACCCTTTCATTACCACCCATCAACAATCACATCCATTTGTTTATTGTGTAAATTCTTATATGATGTGACTTAAACCATTTGAATATCTATTTTCTCTCACATCTACCCCATGTCCTCCACATCCTCTCTGCTAACTACACTGTTATTCAGATAGAGATGCCTGGAGCTATAGCATTTAGCCTATGGTTGGCTCGTTACTTGGGAATAATATAAATTTGTGTTTTTCTATGTGTTCAAAATATGCCCTTTTTAAAACTCATTTGCCTCATCATGCACTATAATCCAGTTTGTTTCTTTGTGTCTCAGGCTGGCTGTCTGCTTGGTGATTGGCTGACTCCCTTGACATTTCCTCCCAACTTTGTATATTACTTTTTAGAATTCTAAATTCTGTTTGCTTCTCTCCAAAGAGATTTTCTGAATTTGTATATATGATAAACACTGCACTGTGCTGGATTGGGGAAACATAGTCTTGGGGCATCTTTAGAGATCCGCTGCAACCAATTAGCATGACTTATTTATTTTCCATGTATTTTCATTCTCTGTGATGTCTTTCATCCAAGGAGCTGAGAGAGTTTTGCCAAATATAAACTAACCCTCACAGCACCCCCAGAGATAAGATGAGCAGACAAGGGATGGAAGGGAAATCCATCCATACAGTTTTCACAGAAAAAAAATTCCCTCTGTCCAATACATTTTAAAATAGTCCCAGTTTTGGGATTACTCATCTAAAGAAACAGCCTTGAAAATGCAACCTTGGAGCAGTGTCCCTGGCCAGAACTAGGAAGGAGTGTGGGCCCTCAGAAGTTATAAATAAATTGCTTTGTATTTTTCTCACAAAAAAAAAATCTCCAGAGACAAGAACTATAGCAGATAGCTTCTCTGAGGTTTGAGGTTTTAAATGTTTAGATGTGATTGTCAGTGGCAACTTTTCCCTGGACAGAAAAGATAGAGAAGATGACCTTGAAGAAGAATAGGGTTATGGCAATGGATCAATTTCTACAATTGGCAAGCCTCCACCATAAGGAATCTGAAGATAGTGTCAAGAGTGTGGCTACCTTGGTGGGTCAGTGCAGAACAGCCAATACTGAAGGTGGCAGGTTTAGGATAAATGAAAAGACCAAGTTTATCTATTTAAAATGATGACTAAGGCACTCTACTTTTTGGTCAAAGACTCAGGCTTAGGGAAGGAGTAGAAAACAATGACATAGAAGCTTCTCACTTTCATCCTATTACCTTTGGCAAAAGAGAAGTAGGGAGAGAAAAGTATTTGTTTGCTTTACAATGGGCATATTGAAATTACAAGTAATATAAATGCATATGCTTCTGTTATGTAGTGACAGATAACAATAACATCATTTATGGAGAGACTACAATGTGAAAAATTCACATGCATATTCTTACCTTATTCTCATAATAACTTTACAAAACAGGCACTATAAGTATCCATAGGTAATATATGGGAAAATGGAGGTGATAGAAGTTTAAATAACTTACCAAGATTACAATACTAGTGAGCTATACAGCCAAGATGCTGAGCCAGGCCTGCCTGACTCCAAAGCCCTTACTATCCATCTCTTTACAACACTGTCCCTGTGTCTAAGGGCCTAAAGGGAGCCCTGTGACTATGTAACTGCACATGCATTACTATATGAGGTAAATCGTGGAGTAGGTGATACTGGGGTCATGTGAGAAGCTCTGAGAGGAAGATGAAAATCAAGCAAAATAAACATGGTAAAAATTTAACTAAATCAGCCGTTTCATAGCCCCTTGGCAAAATGTGCCACAGAGAATGCATACTAATAGTAGAAATAAACTAATTTAGGTACCACTGGAGATTATCATTAATCTGTGGATATGGTGAACAAGAGCACCCAGGCAGCCACAGAAGACAACTGGTTGAAAACTTTTTCCTCTGGGTAGATTTCTTAATGTATCTAAGGTTACTTTTTAACATGGTAACAATCTATTATTACATAGTGTTTTAAAAGCAGAGAATTGATTCCTGTGTTTCCAATCTCCATCATCTCTCTCTCTCTCTCTCTCTCTCTCTCTCTCTCTCTCTCTCTCGGTTCATAAGCAAATGTTGAGTGCTCTTCTGCTGCTTCTGGTCCTGCTCTGCCATGTGCCATATGTTTGCTCTTTCTGGCAGCAATATCATCTCTGAATTCTTCGTGATTTCCTCTGATAGAACTCATCTGCATTTCATTCTACTATTTCCTTGAAGCTAGAAATTAAAGCAATAAACTGATTTTGTAGTAAAGTGTTGATAATAATTTAAGGACTTATTGTTTTCAGATCACATTGGAATTTGAACCGGAATAAGATTACAAACCACAGGTACAGTTAGTAGGGGGTAAATACTCTTGACAACCATTATTGCTAGCAGCTCATTTTGGCCGGCACCGTGGCCCAATAATTTAAACCATATCATCTAAGCACTGAAAGTTTTGATGACATTTAAAACAATTTGGTGCTACATGGCCGCAGAGAAGGTAGCTCAATGTAACAGGTGTGTTTCTTTAGCCCTGGCTGGGGCATGAAAGAAGCTGACCACAGGGGCCAGCATTGTGTGTGAGGTCAGACTTCCATATCAGAGCACTGCCTGGATTTCTGGATACTCCATTTCCCACCCAGCTCCCTGCTAATGGGCCATGGAAAACAGTAGATGATGGTTTAAATACTTGGGCCCCTACAACCCACATGAGAGATCCAGATGCAATTTCTGGCTCCTGAATTCAGCCAGATCCAGGCCTGGCTGTTGTAACAAACATGGAAGATTCTCTCTCTCTCTCTCTCTCTCTCTCTCTCTCCCTACTCCTACTCCTATTCCTCCCTTCCACCTCCCTCTACCATTCTGCTTTTCAAATAAATGAATAAAATATATTTTTATTAAAAAATAGAGAATATGGAATCAATCCATATGTCTATAAACTGATGATTGGATAAAGAAATTATGGTATTATACACTATAGAATACTACTCAACAATTTTAAAAAATGAAATACTGTCTTTTGCAACAAAATAGATGCAAGTGGAAACCATTATACTTAGTGAAATAAGCTGGCCCCAAAAAGACAGATATCATGTTTTCCCTGATCTTGGGTAACTAATAGAGTACCTAAAATGTAATGCATTGAAGTGAAATTGACATTTTTGAGATTTGATGATTATTTATAGCCCTTGTCTCAACTGTTGAGGAACAGTGTTTTTTCTTCATACGATTTGTTGAACTCTACTTAGTGTACAGTTAACTATATGATCATTAAATAAACTGAAAGTAGATCTTTGTAAAAATTAAGAGTTGGAATGGAAGAGGGAGGAGGAAGAAGGGTGAGAATATGGGTGGGAGGGAGGGTAGGGTAGGAAGTATCATTATGTTCCTAAATCTGTATATATGAAATTTGCATATTAAATAAAATTTTAAAAAATATATATTAAGCTAAAAAAGAAAAGAAAAAGGGAGATAGAAGCTCACCATAGGGAGACTTCGGTTAGCAATTATATCACTCAACACAAAAGAGAAAGGAGAAAGCCTGGATACAAAAGTTCCATTGATATGAAGGACATTTAAAACTTTTGTCATTCTTGGAAAACAAATAGGTGGAACAAGTCAGTTATCTTCCCTTGGTTTGAGACAACTCTTGCTCTGTTGGCATCAAAAAGTAAAAAGTAATGAATGAAAATGCACAGAGGTTAAAAATAGATGAATATTCAATCCATAAAACCTTATTTTATAAGAATAATATCCCCTGTATACTAATAATGCCACCCAGACCATTCTATTATAGGCAAAGATACCCAGCAGCCCTTTGTTGTCTTTGCACTGAATAAAAATCAACAATTAAATAGTACTTCCCTTCCCCTCTTAAGAGAAGTTGAACATACTTGGAATATTGGACCTCACCAATTTTGACAACATAATGGAAAAAAAGAAACTCTGTTGCAATGGTCTGAGGCCACAAGAAAAGAATTCTTTTAAATGAATTTTTGACACTTCTGTTCCTGGCTAGTTTGTATTTTTTCTACCATCAATTTTTGAAATTTATTCCAAATTCTACTCTGTGATTTTACTCACCTGCTTAAAATTTTTCAATGACATCTCATTAACTACTGGTTACATCCAAACTCTTCAATATGACATACATGGTCTTGTTTGAGCTTAACCCTGTGTATCTCTCTTCTCTAACTTTCAACATAACCCATTTGGCACTCAACCATCCAGTTCATTAGATTTTTTCAGTTCCCCAACATGCAATAATCTTTCCTGTTCTACCTTCTCAGATGTATCGGCTTTTCCAGTAAACACACTGAGTTAAGCCCACATCATCTCTGCCCTAGAGATGTTCAATGGCCACCCAATTGATCATTACCTATAATCCTTTCTACTCCAGTTCATTCTTTAGACTTTGGCCACAGTTACTCCCTTTCCAACTTGTTTACTGTTACCTCTCTTAAAGCACTCTCCACAAAACATAAATTTGATTCTGTCACACTCTTGATTAAATTTCCTTCAGAGCACACCAATTGTTTTTTCAGGATCAAAATTCAAATTCCTTAGCATCAAATATGGTAATCCTACCTGCCTTTCCAGTCACATACCTCCACACCTCTCCAGTTGTCAGCCATGTTTGAACACATAGAAGTGCTTGCAGATCCCTCCAAATATTGCAGATCTAAAAAAAAAAAAAAAAAAAAACACCTTATCACCTTATTCATAGGAAAACTAGATGGTCACTACTGAGATGCGAATTTAGAAGAATATTGTCTGCCCCAGAATATTTTATTATTTATATATGTCCTTCTGCCATTATATAAAGTGTACAAATGTTCTTCACTAGAGATTCATTCCTGTGATTTTATAATACTTATGTACCTGACATAGTAAATTCAGCTATTATAATTATGCCTTAGTATATCTCCATCTGTCCAGCTGATGTACTTTATGAAAGCTAGCTTTACATAATATAGAATAGTAAACATTATACTATTACATAGTATAATTAATTCCTTCATTTTAGGATTTATTTTATTTATTTAAGAGTAAGAGTGGGGGTTGGTGCTGTAGCATAGTGGGTAAAGCTGCTGCTTGCAGTGCCAGCATCCCATATGGGCGCCAGTTCAAGACCCGGCTGCTACACTTCTGATCCAGCTCTCTGCTATGGCCTGGGAAAGCAGTACAAGATGGCCCAAGGCTTTGGGTCCCTGTGCCCGCATGGGAGACCCGGAAGAAACTCCTGGCTTCTGGCTCCTGGCTCCTGGCTTCAGATCGGCACAGCTCTGGCCGTTGCAGCCAATTGGAGAGTGAACCATTGGATGGAAGACCTCTCTCTCTCTCTGCCTGTCACGAGTGCTTCCTGCCACGCAGCTCAACAGGGCTAAGAGTGGTGTATGCTCCGTTGTATTGGAGCACGGCAAAGAAAGGAACACAAGGACACAAGACTGCCTTCAAAATGAAGATTTTTATTGCTTACGCACCAGAGATTTTATCACACTTTTCATCTACTTATTTATTGGGGTCAATACACTTATCAATATCAATATGCTTATCAATCTTTACTATTTAACATACTTATCAATAAACTTAACACAACTACTTAAGGTGACTTAACTACTTAACTTAGCTACCTAGCTTAACATAACTACTTAGCTTAGCTTAACTACTATTTAACTTAACATAACTACTTAACTACTATAATAACACTTAACTATCAGAGTAACACTCTTTCCTTAATGACTAAAGAACTACTGGAATCACCATTAATATCAATATCAATAATACTACTTGAACTTATTCATTAATCCACAGATCACAGTATATAATATTAGAGTAATTTCAAAGACTATCCAATTATAATAGCATTACTTTTAGCCATAGGGTCAAAGCATAGTTATATTATATTACACATGACTAACGTTATTTGTAAAAGCTGCATTTCTAGGCTCGTATCACAGTCACAAAAAAGAATGTCAGTGTTCACAGTCCAGAGCTCAATGTCTCAGCAGAGACGGATCTCAGATCAGTCACTTACAGGCAGGAAGTCATGGGAAGGCTGTCACTCTGAGCAGTAGGCTTGTAGTTCGCAGGTGCACGGCAAGGCAAGAAGTTGGAGAGGTCCCCTGCTGAGAGGCCTGGTCTGGCTTTATGGTCAGATCTGGTAGTAAGCTGATAAGGGCTCAAGGCAAGGCAATGAGGTGGCATCTCGGCTGGAATTTTGATCCCGTAGTCACCTTGTGTCGCCTAGCAAGGGGGTCTTCAGCTCCAAGTGCAAGGAGACCCAGAGGTTCACACACACTGGGCTCTTTGTCCATTGTTGGCTTGTGCCGCTATCTGCTCCATGCAGAGTAATGGGCTACCTCTTTAGCTCCAGATGTGTGGAGATCCAGAGGTTCACACACACTGGGCCATGATCCTCAAGGGGATGGAGATCATCACAAAGGCCTCCTTTTTTATCCTAATTTTTCCCTGCAGCTCACCTGCTGTTCACATGCTGTCCATGCTTGACTCAGTCCAATCAGCTTGGAGTCCCCCGAGGTGTCACCAATCCATTGTCTGGGCTCGGGTGTCTCCTGCTCATGTCCAATCCTTGTGCGAGTTGGTGAGGTTAACTCAAGCTATCACCTGTAGCACAAGCTTATCAGGCTGTCCAGAGATGTCTGTCCAGTCTGATGAGGGGCATTTTCCTAGCAAGCGCTGAGCTTGACATGGGTGATGTCATCAGCTCCTGGCTTAGCGTGAGTAACTCCATTTTCTTCTACTTTCACTTTGTGGCTAGTGGCAGTTTTTGACTCTAGATGTTTTCCTGTGGAGTTTCCACAGTTCACTTCCTTCTGCTGGTTAGGTAAGCGGTGATCCATGACTCTTTGGGGACTTCCTGTGGGATTCTCCACACTGCCTCTCCTTCTCTCTGTATGTAACTCTGACTTTCAAGTGAAACAAATAAATATTTTTTAAAAATTAAAAAAATAAAAAGAGTCAGAATGATATGGAGAGATGGAGAGACAGATATTTTCTATCCACTGGTTCATTTCCCAAATGGTCACAATGGCCAGAGTTAGGCCAGGCCAAAGCAAAGAACTAGGAACTCCATCTGGGTCCCCTATGTGTGTGGCAGGGACCATAGTACTACTTGGGCCATCTTCTGCTGCTTTCCCAGGCACATCAGCAAAGACCTAGATCAGAAGTAGAGCAGCCAGGACCCAAACTGTTGCTCATATAGAATATCGCCATTGCAGGCAGAAACATAACCTGCAATGCCACAATGCTGGCCTTTTATTTAATTTTTAAGTGGTAGACATTTAATGAATAAATGAGCTAAAACTTTATAATAGATTAAGTGGAGAGGAAATGATTAGGCAGGGCAGCAAAGAAAGAGATGAAAGGTTGCCAAAGGATTTCCTTCTCAAAGTTTTATCTAGTACCAATGAAGTTCTTCTTTGCTTGCTACTTCATTGGCCCTCAGTATGTTAAACCAAACGTTTGGATAATTGAAAACCTCTGTATGCTTGCAATTCTGCAAATGAAATATCTAGCAGTTTAATGTTTAGGTCCTTTGGATATGACAGTGTTCTGAATATTTGTTAATAAAGCAAAATTGCATAGGAAAAGCAAAAATTGTTTCCTTGAAACTCAAATGGCTCAAGGGGGTATCAGGAGTACAAACATAACTGTGACATCAAACTTATTATCATGCACTTTTGTGTTCAGCAATGAGAAATTGAGGCAAGTGACAAATTTGTGACTAGATGTATTTGGCAGGACTGTGTGCGAAGTATAAAATATAAAATGCTTCAGTTATTCCACACAAATGAATGTCTTCTTTAAGTCAACAAAACAAATGTTATCCAATGCAGACAAGGCCATTGATGAGCTGCACTGAATCCAAAGAAGTTATGAAATAAATCAATAAAATGGGAGTATATAGAGAAAGGTAAAAGAACAAGGCTCCTAGAAAACATATACTTTTAAAATAAATGGTGTTTAAAAAATTACACAAAGAAATTATAAATGTATTTTTTTTACGTCTGGGGAAGATAAACAAGTTTTCATTCAAGTATTCCTTGATTAACCTTTATATATGACCTACCATAAATGGAACTTCAAGAACAGAGATTTAAAAAAATTAGTGTGCTATACTATAAAGTATATTAATGTTTTATTATAGTATATAGAAGATCCACAAATAATAACAATTAGATTAACACATGTAGAAAATAAATTGCTTTCAATAAATTTACAAATACCTAATACAAACCTTCACACCTTCAATTTATTCATTGAACAAATATCTGTGAAGTCCTTACTACTCTGAATCCAGTACAGTTTTGATGATAGGAAATGGAGGTGAGTAGAATGTAGTCCCTATTTTCAATGAGTTCACAGCCAAATATGATGACATTACACCAATAATTATGCCACAAATTAGAAAGAGAAATAATAAGGCCGGCGCCGTGGCTTAACAGCCTAATCCTCCGCCTTGCAGTGCCGGCACACCGGGTTCTAGTCCCGGTTGGGGCGCCAGATTCTATCCCGGTTGCCCCTCTTCCAGGCCAGCTCTCTGCTATGGCCCGGGAGTGCAGTGGAGGATGGCCCAAGTCCTTGGGCCCTGCACCCACATGGGAGACCAGGAGAAGCACCTGGCTCCTTGCTTCGGATCAGCGCGATACGCCGGCCGCAGTGGCCATTGGAGGGTGAACCAACGGCAAAAAGGAAGACCTTTCTCTCTGTCTCTCTCTCTCACTATCCATTCTGCCTGTCAAAAAAAAAAAAGAGAAATAATAAGGCTTAATATAGAATGCTCAACGGAGGGGCACGTTGAAAGAAAGCTTGAAACAGAGGGGCCCATGAAAGACTAAAGCTACTAATAAGAATTGCAAAGAAAACATACTTTGAAATGTCCCAAACATTATAGTGCTGGGCTCAAAATAGAGGATCACATAAATCAGTGCTTTCTTGAAGCATGCTAAATTAAAAAGAGCTCAATAAAGTAAATATCTCGTAGTAGGGTTGGGGAGGCTTAGAGGTTTTAGATTATAGGTAATTGTAGATGAAATGCTCAACTGCCACCCACTTCACCATTGCCATTGTCTTGCAATTATCTTCCTACCTGCAACCGAGAAACGCTAGGAAAGTTGACTATCTAATGTCTTTCAGGCATCTTGACCTATAAGAGAGCCAATAAATACTACAGGAAATATAGTGAAGAAAATGATATTTCTGCCTAAATGTTTTTATATAACCTCTTAGCTCCACATTAAATTTTCTTTACCTAGTACTGGTAATATTTCTGTGAAGCTTAACAAAGGTGATTATATATTCAGAATAGATGTTTGCTACCCACCAAAGGAGTTCATGGGATTCTGAACCTACTCTTTTAATGATAAATAGAGTTGATTATAAAAATCAAAGGAATGAAGAATTTCAAAGCTAAATATAATCATTTCTGCATTCTTTTAATCTAGGCCAGGAAAAGAAAAGATGTTGAATATTAAGATTTTTTTTTAATTGGAGAAAAGAGATCTTCATAAAACTGAGTGGTGAATAACATAAAATCAGCATGATTTTCATCAGACTTCAGTCTCAGGTGTAGAGTGGTTATTTCAACTGCAGATTAACCTCACAACTTCTGGTGTATATAGAGAGGCATTGGGCTCTATAGGATCTCATTCAATTATTTCACTTCTATCTAGAGGGATATCAGAAGTATCAGAACACTGGGTCCATATTACAGCTCTGTATCTTACAAACTGTGTGGCCTTAGAACAATTATTTTATTTATTTTTTAATGTTTATTTATTTGTATTTTATTTGAAAGACATAGAGGCACACATGGTAAGTGGGAGACAGAGAGAAAGAGAGAAATCTCCCATCCATTGGATCACTCCACAAATACTCACAACAGCTGGGGCAGGACCCAGTCAAAGCCAGTAGCAGGGAACTTAATCCAGGTCTCCAATGTGGGTGGCAGGAACCTAAGTAGTTGAGTCATAAGCTCTGCTTCCCAGAGTGCACATTAGCAGGAAGCTCTAAATGAAGGCAGAGGCAGGACTGAAATTCAGGCAATCCAATATGGAGTACAAGTATCTTGAGCTTACTAAGTTCTTTGCCAAATTCCCACCCCAAGACCCGTGATTTATCCTTCCCAAGCACTAGCAATTGTTTTTAATATTTATTTATTTATTTGGACGGCACAGCAACAGAGAGGGAGAGGGAGAGGAAAAGGGAGGGAGGGAGAGAAGGGGTAGTGGGGGAGAGGAGGAGAGAGAGAGAGGAACACACACACACACACACACACAGAGAGAGAGAGAGAGAGAGAGAGAGAGAGAGAATCTTCCATCTGCTGGTTCATGCTTCAAGTGGCCGCATCAGCCAGGACTTGAACACATTTCAGAAAGAAACCAGGAATTCCACCTGGGTCTCCCACATGGATGGCAGAAAATCAAGTAATTGTAATCTGCTACCTTCCCCAGCACATTGGCAGGAAGCTGGAGTGGAAGTAGAGCCGCCCAGACACAAACCGGTACTGTGATATAGGATGCCAGCATCACAAGCAGTGGCTTAACACACTGGACCACAATGCTGGCCCCAGTGTTTTGAGAGTCCACAAATAGTCATGAATACCTCACAGATTTGTGGACAGCATTAAATGAGTTAGCCCTTATGAATGCCCTATGAAAACTCAAGATGTTACTCAGAGCAGAGGATACTGAATTTTCATCACAAAGGCTATTGACTGTAGTATCTGACAGATTTGGCTATGCCTTCCAAAGTCAGACAGGATGACCTAGGCAGAATCTGTGTTACATAGAAAACATACTTTAAAAAATACACAGACACAGATGCACACATACACTCATAAACACAATGTCATCCTGAATTTCTTATAATATAAAATGATAATTTTGAGATATGTTAGCTGTTTGGTACTAAAAAAATTAGTTTAGTATACTTACTATAGCACTAGTTCTGGCACCTGATAACACATTAGTGGTAATTTAGTACGCGTTAATGACAATTCATTAAATAATAATCCCATAATGGAAACATCTTTAAATGTCCTCCCAAGATTGTCAGATACCTTCTCCCTTGTTATTGATTCAACAATCAATATTGCTCTTAATCAAATCTAAGGATTCAAAGAGTTAAGAATTTAAGACCCCACCTCACTTCAACTTCGAAACATGAGCAGATTGTACCTGATACTGTTATATAATTTCAAGGTGGGTGAGCCATCCGATATGAATTTTTACAAAAATATTCATCCAGTTGTGCTAGAATTTAAAAAGTGGAAGGCATATCTCTTTCAATTTACATATGTATTTTTGCTATGTTCTCTAATAACATATTACTGTTGTTGAAGCTGGAAAAGTAACTCTAATGGGGAAGAATTATGGGACACAGTAGAAAGGCAAGCAGCTATTTAAGCCCAAGAAACTTTTACTTCAGTACGTCGCACCAGACATTTTATTCAATGTATTAGGGGCCAACGGTTTGGACAATGGCATTAGCCCTTCAAAGAAACATCAAGATGAATTACTCAACATCAAAATCAGTATCCAGATTTGGAATGACAGCCAACTTCCCTAGAAACATCTACATTTGAACAGCTCACATATTTCATTTGGCTTATGCTCTATGTAGCCACATTGCAACAAAAGCCACTAAAAGATATGAGAATAATGCCTTGGTGCCTAGGGTTGGGGAGCTATTGATGTAATGTAATGCTGAGAATTATTTGAGCAATCAGGTAACCCAGCATGTGCTCCATTATACCATAACAGTATGTAAGGCATCAAAGCCTAAAGATTAGAAATTAGCCCAGAGTATGTGTGTGTGTGTGTGTGTGTGTGTATATATATATATATATACACACCTTCAGAGCTCTGTTCAGGTCATAAATAAATCAACATCAAGACTTTTAAAAACAACTTCCATATTTGGATCCTAACAAATTTGTGTCATCCATTGTGCCTATAGCATTCAGAGTTATCCAGCCAAAGTAGCAATTATTGCTGATTTACCTGCTATTTTCTAATCATTAGAGTAGCATGAAGGGACAAAGGTGAGGTTCCCATGGGAACCATATGCAGGTATTTTTTGCCTTTCATAAAATAAAATGCCATCAGAATTGCATCATCAGCACTTAGCTATTCATCCACGCTAGTGTAGGCGGATACCAATGTGATATGAAAATGACAAAACTGACCCATCAGCAATTGGACATGAACTCTGTGTTGTTTTTGAGTTGAAGAGAGGAGACAAATTGAGTCATCTCTACTCTCCCATTCAGGCTGCTTGGTTACCAAGTAACCCATTGCTTTTATAAGGAGACTGGCCAGGTTAAGGGCAGAATTGACTAGGTCTTCCAAACAGTTACTGCCTAAAAATCATGCCTTGAAAAACACAAAATCAAATTTTCAAAAAGGGGTAATTCTGTAATTACACCCCAGCACTGAGAGAAAAAAAAACAAACAGATGCCAGTCAAACTGAACTTAGAGAGAATAGTATTAAGTTTGGAGAGGGTTGTTTTAAAACAAAAGACATTGTTCATTTGCTTTCTGTAATAGTAATGTCTAAACCAATTAGAAATTTACTTGGTTTATGTTAATTCTTATGGGTAGGCATTTATCTCTACTACCTATCTCCTACTTTAAGGAACAAATTTGACTGGTGGCCCTAGCTGCTGTCTCTTATGGCTCCCACACCATATCTGTACCAAAATCACTCTTTCCAAAGGCTGTTCCCAGCTTGGTGGGGTAACCATAACTGCCAGATGCAGGACTCCTCCAGTGGAATCATTTAGCTCAAGGACTCCAACACTCTCTTGAATTGTGCTGCAGACTTCCTACCCAGTCCTCTTTTCTGTCTTCTCTCCTTCACAGGTGTCTGATGTACATCAAAATCTGAAAGCTCTTTCAGTCTTACATAACTTCGCTCCTTCATACCTTAACAGATCTACTGTCAATCTAATCCTATCTTTGTGTCCTCCCAGCAGTCGCTAACACAAATGGTGCCAGAAGACTGTCAATTGATAGGCAATAATAGGGCTCAGAGATTGGCTCACTCACCACTCAGTGGGCAAGGATAATGCTATCTGGGTAGTGCACAGATAACATGGTATCCCATGTTAATGATAATTTCCCTGGTGGTAGCCTGGGGAAATACATCAGTAGAGGGGAATGTCTTTGCAGGGACAATGACTCAGGCATTTGATAGATGTGGAAAGAAAGTGCCTACAGAAGAAAAGGAATAGACTAGTTGTTGCAAAGTTGCATAAATGACCTGAAGATGGTTAATAAGAATCTGAATGCTGTTTACAAACAGTTAAAGGCTAAGGATTAAAACCAGCCTCTTTGGTAGATTAATTGAAGTTCCTTATCTTGAGCAGTACAAGAGCAAATATGGCTAAGAACAGACACAGGGTTTTTTTTTCATTTTTATTTGAAAAATAAAATGAAAAGTGTATTATACCTCACAAAGGTGAGGTCCCCATAGGAATCAGATGCAGGTATTTCTTGCCTTTCATAAAATAAAATGTCATCAGAATTGCATCATCCGCACTCAGCTATTCATCAATGCAAGTGTAGGCGGATACCAATGTGATGTGAAAATGACAAAATTGACCCATAAGAAAAGGCAGGAGATAGATCCTCCATCCACTGGTTCTCTCTCCAAATGCTTATAAAATCCAAGGAAGGACCACACCAAAGCCAAGAGGCTGGAACTCAGTCCAGGTCTCCTAAGTGTATAGCAGAGATCTAAGTACTTGAACCATCATCTGCTGCCTCCCAGGGAGCACACTAGCAGGAAGTTGGATTGGAAGCAAAGAGCCAGAACTAAAACTAGGCACATTGATATGGAATGCAGGTTCCCCAGACAGTAACTTAACCACTGAACCAAACATCTACCCCCAGATACAGGATTTTATAGTAAGAGTTACACAGATCCAGATACATGTCAAAGTCCAAGGCAGGATTTTTATGCTTAAGTTAGATATCTAAGTGGGAAAATTCGAGACTTTAAAATTCAAGGGGGACATCTGGATGCTTTTCCTTGAGAATATTTATTTTACAAACCCCCAAACCCTCAGGACTTTCAGAGGTGTCCAACCTTTTGCTATAGGAGCCGACACTTCTGCTGTGCTGGAAGATGCTGCAGAATCATCTGCCCTGCAAGATTACAGCATCTATATTCCTAGTACCCATTCCTCGTGAGCTACTCCCACTTCTTCTCCTGTCTACAAGGTGTACAACTAGGATTTAATCCCAGTATAACTTGCCTGGGGACATGCTGGGCATGATAAGGAGGGGAAAAAGATTACATATAGAAGGAGTTACAAAAATCAGTTATCATGTAACAGGTAAGAGGAAAGTACTCCCGAGATTGAACACCAATATTTTTTCTGTGGATCCTCTTGAGGGACATGCGCTAAGAAAGTGCATTACAGGAAATGCAAAACCTACATTATTAGAAAATGGAGACATAGTGCCTTAACCTAACAGAATGTCTCCAATAGGGAATATTTTGTGCACAATAGCAAAATTATCACACCTTTGCCACAGAGAAAATGTGGGAGAAACATTAAGGCAGCAAAACTTTGGAAATCCTTCAACATGGTGGCATAAAGGTGGCTACCTACTGAAAATACACGCAGACTTGTGCATTATACTAGGAAAATTTATTTAAACTCCTACTTCTAATAACAATATAATTCTGTTTCCAGCTATGAATTCCAGGAGTAACATTTTACCAACAAACATACCTGCCTAGAAGAACTATAAAACAGGATAAAATATCAAAACAAAAATTTTTGAAGACATGGGTTACTGCCCAGGCAACCAGGAACCAAGGGGTCAAGATCCTAGAAAGAAAAACAGCTATACAAGATGAGGTCAACTCTCTGTATACTGCTTTCCTCCTGAGGGCATTTGCCAATGTTTCATAAAGGGCAAGAACAATTGAGAAACCAAGTATAAAGCAATGACTAACAAAAAATCTAGGTGATCTCATGACAAAAATTGGATTCTGGGTTTGACAGAACAAATTCTATACCATATATGTGACTATAGACTCAAAAGGAAGAAAGGAAGAGTCAGACAGAAATAATATCTGGTTAAAATGTTTCCAAACTGCTTGTGATGATTAATTTTATGGTGTCAATTTGAGTGGATTAGGAATATCCAGAAATCTGGAAAAGTATGATGTAGGGTCTGTCTGGGAAGGTATTTTCAAACAAATATTAGAATATGTGTCCAAAAGGACTAGGTGGGACCCCTGGCCTCCAGATGGACAGACACCATCAATGGAGTAGAAGTCTAAAGAGACTAAATAGAAAGGCCATTTGGTCTCTGTGAGTGTTATGGCATGCCAAACTCATCTCTAATGTCAGTTGCTGACCTCTGGACTCCAGGACTTACACCTGTGACCCCCTTGCTGACACTCAGGCTTTCAGTCTTGAATTGAGATTCACACCTCAGCTTCTCTGGTACTGAAGCATTTGGACTTAGACTGATATCCCAGGCCTGTACCTACACATGGCTGGTCATGAGACTTTTCAAGTGCCAAAATCATGTAAGCCAAATGCACAAATAAACGCCTCTTCATACACCTACATACATATCATCTCACTTCTGTATCTCCAGAGAACTCAGACTAGTAGAATAAAAGACTCAAGAAGCTCATTGCATCCCAAGAAGTATTAAATACAAATAAAACCACACCTATGCATATAAAAGATGATTGCAGAAAATCAAAGACAAACAGAATTAAAATCAGCCAGATTGAAGGAAGGACACATCACCTTCACAGGAGTAAATATTGCTCTGCATAACTGACTTCTCAACAAACATGCTAGAAAAAGTGTTCAGTATCACTAATCATCAGGGCAATGTAAATCAAGGCCACAATGAGAATCGATTCACTCCTGTTAGAAGGGCTACTATTAAACAAAGGTGATAACTGTTAATGAGAATATGGAGGAAAAGGGACTCTTTTATACAGTGTTGGTTGGAACATAAAATGGCATAGCTGCTACAGAAAATAGTATGGAGGTTCCTCAAAAACTTAGATTAGAGTTACCATATGATTCAGCAATTCTGCTTCTGAGAATATAGCCAAAGGAAATGAAATCAGTATGTCAAAGAGACATCTGCTCTCCAATGCTTATATTAGCACTATTCATAATAGTCAAGATATGGAATCCACCTAGGTGTCCATCCACAGATGAATGGATAAAGAAAAATGTGATACACACATGCACATAAAATATTATTCAGCCTTTCAAAAGGATATTCCGTCATTTGCAACAACATGAATGAACCTGAAGGACCTTATGCTAAGCAAAATAAGTAAGACACGGAAAGACAAACCCTGCATGATCTCACTTGCAGGTAGAATCTAAGATAGACAAACACATTGAAATAGAAAGTAAAATGGCAGGTATCTAGGGTATGGCAGGTAGGAAAAATTGAGAGATGGTAGTGAAAGGGTACAAAGTTTCAGTATACAAGATGAATAAGTTCTGGAGACAATATACAGCATGGTTATTGCAGTTAATATTAATGCCATATATACTTGAAATTTTGCAAATAAGGTTTCATCTTAACATTTTTCACCATAAAGAAAAATGAAAATGGTAACTATATGAGGGGATAGATTTGTCAATTATATATATATATATAAAGATATATACCTTGAACTTATGTGATTCTAGTCAATTATAGCTGCAAAAAGCTAGGGAGAAAAGTAACAAAAATGGAAAATCACACAATACACATGTTTGTTAGCCTAGGATTGTTGTCTTCAAAACCAGCTTCTAATAATAGTATTAGAAAAGCCAATATATATTTAAATGTTGGTATTTGATTGTTTTGCTCTTTGTTAATTACTGAATAAATCAGTCTGTTAAAAAAAGAAGGCTACTGTAATAAATATAAGAGAGAGTGATGAGGAAAGATAAGCAATGAGGTTAGAAAAGTAAGCAAAAACTAGATTGCACAAAGGTAGGTTTGTATTTTTTGTATTTTATTTTATTCTTTTTTTAACTTTTATTTAATGAATATAAATTTCCAGTGTACAGCTTATGGATTACAATGGCTTCCCCCTCCCATAACTTCCCTCCCACCCGCAACCTGCAACCCGTATTTTATTTTATTCTAAGTAAGCTATGCAGAGAAGGGATGGAGGGTGTGGCAGGAGGTGGGAAAGGTGGTAAATAAAAGCAGGTAGGATGGTGGAGCAGAATGCCTTAGAAATGAGACTTGTCTTCCTATTTCCTTAGTCATTAGTCACCTTTAAGGCACGTTAGGCTATAGCAAGAGTTTGATCTTTATTCTAAATGAATAAGAAGCCATTTAACAGTTTTAACAAAGTCAATGATTCTTGTTATGTCCAACAGTTTATCTCATATCTAATTTACTTTTGTTTTAAAGATTTATTTATTTTAAAGGCAGAGTTACAGAGAGACAGAGGCAGAGAGAGAGAGAGAGAGAGAGAGAGAGAGAGAGGTCATCCATCCTCTGGTTCACTCCCCAAATGACCACAATGGCCAGAGCTGAATTGATCAGAAGCCAGGAACCAGGATCTTCTTCTGGGTCTCCCACTCAGGTGCAGGGGCCCAAGGATTTGGGCCATCTTCTACTGCTTTCTCATGTCATAGCATTGAGCTGGATCGGAAGTGGAGCAGCCGGGACTCAAACCGGCACCCATATGGGATGCCAGCACTGCAGACAGTGGCTTTACCTGCCATGCCACAGTGTCAGCCCCCTCATAACTGATTTTCAAGCCCAGACTCCTCTTGGTTTTCCTCCCTTGAATTCATCTTCATTGATCAATACTCCACATAAAATGTGATACACAGAATAGAATATTTCACAAAAACTATAAGCTGACCAATTGCATATCAGGCTGAGATGATGGATTTCTTTAAACTGGATACTGTATTTCTCTCAGCAAAGGCTACATTTTGATTTGCTTTGTTTGGCAGCCTCTAAAAATGATTTTTCTTTCAATTCCAATGGCTTGATTTGAATAAAAAAATACCAAGCAGGATAGAAGGAGTCATAATTTATCAACCCAAAATATCATACAGATTTTGCATTAGTCCCCTAAATGTCATGGTGTTCTCTACTCCAACCCTCCACCCTAGCTCCTGCTGTTTCCCTGAGGTTGAGATTTTGAATTTAGACTTTGGTTAGAGAAACTCCAACAGTCTGACCTTGATTCATATGCAGATTCCGTTCCAAGGTTAGCACTCAGTAAGCAGGATGGTTGCAAAAGCCTCCCTGGAATAAGATTTTTAGGCATGTTTAATTTAAAACACTAAATATTTCATCTATGAAATGTGGATGGAAGAGCTCATATCTGAGCTTTTAGCTTCTTTTTCTTTTGCTGATAGCTAAGAGTTGTGAATTTTAAGACCTCCAAGAAGCTGGCAGAGGACATGATATGGAAAACCATTGTTGTGTTGATCCCTCCCATGAGACTAGAGAATAGTAAGGAAATGCTTACTCCAAAGATATCAGTGGGAATAGCTTGACTGTCCATCCCTTTGCCCCACGGTTGGGAGAAAAGGAAACACTGAGTTTATCAGTCAAAGTTTTTACAAAACAGCACAAAGCACATTCACTGCCTATGTACTATAGGGCAAGTACTGTGCTTACTTTAATAATACAGTGGGGGAAATGCAGTTAATATGACACTGCCTCCTGGTCTTTAATGATTGAAACCAATCTCAATCTCAATCTCTCTCTCTCTCTCTCTCTCTCTCTCTCTCTCTCACACACACACACACACACACACACACACACACAGGCTTCTTAATAGCCACAACCTCACTGAAGACCCTGATAAAAATGCCTTGTCACCTTAGTGTGAACAGGAAGTCCCATTTGTCTATGCTCCCAAAATAATTCAGCCCCAACAGCACCTTAACATACTAGTGTGAACAATCAACCACATTTGTGCTCTAATAATAACCTTTTAGAGATGACAGTTTTATGGCAGACAGGTAGGGTACCATGATGAATTATTACACATTGCTAGCCATCATTGCTGCTTGCAGCATTTTAATAAATGGGTAGAAGCTTTGCTTTCATTTTTCTTTTCATTATTTTTTCTTCCCAAGCCACAATTTGAAGACCAACAAAGCAAAATGCTTCAAGGGTTTGAAATTAATAATAAGGAGTGAAAAACATGATTGAGCTGATGTGAACAACCTATAGTCACACAGTCCTATAAAACTCATTTATTTTATAAAACACTGCTGCTCAAGTTTTTAATGGTGCTTATCATTGGGCATCCAACTTCATGTTAGCTGCTTACTAGTGACAGTAAACTCTAACTAGGTAATTGAACTCCTCAAGGTTGTTCTGGAGACTGTTTTTCAAGTTATTTGAAGCTGGTCTCTGGATTTCTGGGCCTTGCTGCTTGACATTTCTCACCCATGAAATGCCAATTTGTCCAGATTATAATCAACCCTGTCTGATGAACACTTTACTCTCTCCCAAATTTTCTGGAAGGAAAAAATACCAATTTTTAATTTCTCATATGACAGAATTCCAAGTATTTAATCTGAGGCCAATTTGAAGTTATAATTCTGAACAATTAATAAGTACCCATTAATTGCCAGGTGCCATAATAATAATTACAACAGCTCTACAGCTCTATGAGGTAGGTATGCTCCAATATATTATATTTTTTGTCTAAGATATTAGAACCATCAACTGAAAAACTGATATTAAAGCCCATAGTCAATACCATCAAGTATTCATATGAGAAATAGCCTATTTTCAGAGAGTCACTGAAAAAGAAGATATTAGCATTATGACAACGTGAATGTTAACATCTATTAAAGTGGTGTACCAATGATGCAAAGTTGGAGTTACCAGGAATGGTGAACAAAGCAGTAAGACACATTCAGTGGTACGTGAGTAAACTAAGATTTGAGATTTTTCCCAACTTAGAGAAGCCAAGCAAAGCAGATCATTTTCCTTTTAAGCAAGGGCTTGTTCAGCATACCTATCTAAAGTTAGAACCAACTATACAGATAGCTTTAAATAGTCCTTGATAGTTCATCATATTAGGATAAGAGCCATGGCTTCATTTATAGATAAGACATGTCTAGATAGAAATATCTATCTCCTAGTAGGTCCATTTCTGAATATGGACAAAAAAGATTCACAAATATATGTTATCATGTATCTAAAATCAGATATTGTGAACAATAACCTGCACTGAATAAAAAATATTACAGTGAACATTGTGTATAAATGAGTGTTAAATATTATGAGAGAATTTGCAGCAAGAAAGGTGCATATTTTTGTTACCCCAATATTACCTTTAGGGAGCTCATTAATACCATAAGACATCAAGGTCACACATTAGCTCTAAGGACATGTGGATTTCTAGGGAAAATTGCCTTATAAATGGCATTCATTCACAGAAAACTCACCAGCATCATTCAAAACACCCATTATTCTCCAATACTTGACTGTGGCTTGAGGGAATTTTCATGATACATTTTATGAAGAGTTCAGAAGGTTGCTACTTTGACAATTGTGTTGACATCAACCAAAAGTCATTGCTTCTCTGTGAAACAATAGGAAATATCTTATAGATGCTAAGAATGAGCCTTAGAGAATGAGCTAATAGTAGTGGTTTTTTATGACTGGATAGCATGATTCACAAAAATATCCTGACAAAGAACAAACTTTTGGGGGAAGGGGTAAAGAAAGAGATATTATTTTCAAAGCCCTTATACTTCTCATTTTTACAAAATATGTCATTGATGTGTTTCTCAAGTTTTACAGGCTACTTGTAACTGTGAGGCAATAGCAGTTAGGTAAGTTATTCGAGCCATCTGATTTTGAAATAGAAATCATAATGAAATTGACTTCAGTATTCTAAAAGTAAAATCATAACTGCTGAACATATGATCAAACCTGAGTTGTGGGGCCGGTGCTGTGGCACAGCACGTTAAAGCCCTAGTCAGCAGTGCCAGCATCCCATATGGGCACCGGTTCAAGTCCCAGCTGCTCTACTTCTGATCCAGCTCTCTGCTATGGCCTGGGAAAACAGCAGAAGATGGCCCAAAATCTTGGGCCTCTGCACTCATGTGGGAGACCTGGAGGAAGCTCCTGGCTCCTGGCTTCAGATCAGTTCAGCTCTGGCCTTTGCGGTAATTTGGGGAGTGAACCAGCGGAATGAAAGAGATATCTCTCTCTCTCTCTCTCTAGCTCTGTCTTTCAAATAAATAAAATAATTTGTAAAAAAAAAAAAAACCCTGAGTTGTTCTGTCAGTGAACTGGACATAATCATAAACTAATTTATTTTAAAGTAAACAAAATTTCAAATAGCCTTAATTCTCTTATACAATAATTCTTTGGCTTTTTAGTTTTTAAGATTTCTAACTCTTGGCAGAGCTGCCAGGGCTCTTCACAAGCTGACTTCTGCTGAAGCCCAGGCTTACCACATTGAAAGCCACTGCAGTGGACTGGCCTGTTGGGTCTCCTTGAGGGCAGATCACTGTACAGATCAGCCATTAATAGGCCTGCCACCCACTGCTTCTGATGCCTTTCTTTTCCTCCTGGTTTGTGTTAAAGCAGACCAGACGATGCAAGTCAAGGGAGTGCCCGTGTCCCATCTCTAATCTTTGGTGGCCTGAACTACAAGTCTATAGTCACAGGCATGTTCTGTAGTAGTTTTTCTAAGGTAGACAATGCCCATGAGGAAAATTATATTCTCACTTTAAAACTTTCTTTCCCTTTGGTCTGAAAGGGAGGTTTTTTTTTCTACTTACTGTATACTTCGCTGATGGCGATGTGAATCTAGCTATGAGATTATTACTGCCCTGGAATCGAAGGATGCCCAGGTCAGAGCCACAGATCTTATTGGCTCTAAGCTGAAAAGCCCTTCACTCAGCCCAACTTCCAAAGTGACCACTGCAGTTGAGGGGACAGCCAAGTAGGGTCAGCAACATTGCAGGCAGAACTGTAAATTTCTTGTTAGAGATGCCCCCTGCCTTTACCTGGCCAGCTCTCCTCCCAGGCCAGCCAAGTAATGAAAGTCAACAGAGTGCCTTCCCCTAGGAGCTTCACACCTCCCTTAGGATATACCCCATGTGAAGAGATAGATAGGTCTGGGCCTCTTAACTTACAAGGCCTAAAGCCCACCAGATTATTATCAAGCCCCTTCTATCAGGTTCTATTTGCCTCTCAATCAGAAAAATTACTTGTAGCTTAGACAGCACCTTTCTTAGCTCCTCTACTAATGACTCTGTCCTTTGTTCTAGACCCTGTCTAGTGCACTTGGGCCTCATTCCTTTGTAATCATAACCTCTACTCTACCACCAATGGCTCTACTCCCAACCTGTGTGTACTGATAGTCCTCTTCCCCACTTAATGCTGTATAATTGTTCAGACCTGGTTAAGGCCACTCTTAGGATCATTGGTTACTATCCTCAACCTGTCTTTTATGACCTTGTCTAAATATGATCAGAGTCGGGGAACTTGGAAGGCTTCCATAGCCTTGGCAACTCATGACGACAGCCTAGGGTGGTTACTGGTGCCATAAACTAGAGTGTCAATTTGTTGGGTCAACAACAGGAGCCACTGTGCGCTTGCTCCTGATGTGGGATCTCTGTCCTTAATGTACTGTACATTTTGATTTAATGCTATAACTAGTACTCAAACAGTATGTTTCACTTTGTGTTTCTATGTGGGTGCAAACTGTTGAAGTATTTATACTAAATTGATCTTCTGTATATAAATAGAATTGAAAATGAATCTTGATGTGAATGGAAAGGGAGAGGGAGCGGGAGAGGGGAGGGTTGCGGGTGGGAGGGAAATTATGGGAAGGGGAAGCCATTGTAATCCATAAGCTGTATACTGGAAATTTATATTCATTAAATAAAAGTTAAAAAAAATTTCTATTAATTTGAAAGGCAGAGTGACAAAGAGAGAGGGAAAGACAGAAAGAGATCTTCCACTCACTGGTTCAGTCCAAAAATGGATACAATAGCCAGCGCTGAGCCAGGTTGAAGCCAGGTGCTGAGGTCTCCATCCCGGTCTCCCATATGCATGGCAAGGACCCAAGTACTTGGGCCACCTTCCACTGATTTCCCAGGCACATTAGCAGGGAGTTGGATCTGAAGTGGAGGAGCTGGGACTTGAAGCAGCGCTCTGACATGGGATGCTGCCATCAAAGGCAGCAACTTAACCCACTGTACCAAAAAGCCAATCTTTTTTATGATTTATTTAGTTTTATTTGAGTGACAGAAAGAGAGGTAGAGGCAGGCACACAACACACACACACACACAGATTTTTCATCTGGTTTGCTCTCTAAATTCTTGTGACCACCAGAGTTGGACCAGGCTAAAGCCAGGAGCCTGGAAATCCATCTGTGTCTCCCACATGGGTAGCAGGAACCTAACTACTTGAGCCACCATTTGCTGCCCTCCAGATACATTAGCATAAATCTGTATGGCAAGCACTGGGTAGCTGGACTTGAAAAGGCAATCTGACAGGGAATATGGGCATCTCAAGAAGTGGCTTGTCTATGTGCCACATCACCTGCCCATCTTTGGCTTTCTTACAGGGAGAAGAGACAATTCACCACTGCCCAGTGCACTCATTTTCCTTTTTCCCACTTCCAATGGATAACGGAGGAGAATTAAAAGAATTTTCTTTCAAAGTAAAAGAACTATTACCTAAATATTTATTGATTTATAATTGTATGCTGAACACTGCCCCATGTAATCTTCACCAAAATGCTGTAAGGCACATACGATTATTGTCATACTCTGTTTTGCGTTGCTATAAAAAATATATGAGGTTCAGTAACTTATGAAAAAGATTCTTTGGCTCACATTTCTGATGCTGGAAGGTCCAAACAGCATGGCACTGGCATCCAGGCAAGGGGCCCTGGCTGTATCACAATGTGGTAGAGAAGCAAGAAGGGGATGGGACATGTGAAGAGCCAAGCACCATGCAAAGAAGGGCAGCCTCACTTTATAACAATTCATTCTCCAATCCAGCTTCCTGCTAATGTGCCTGGGAAGCAACATATGATGGTCCATGTGCTTAGACCCATGCTGTCCATGTTGGAGACCCAGATGGAGTTCCTGGCTCCTGGCTTTGGCCTAGTCCATCTCTGGCTGTTGCAGACATTTGGAGAGAGAATCAGTGAACAGAATCAATTCATTCATTCTCTCTCTCTCTCCTTCTCCCTCCTTTACTTCCTCTCTGTCTCCTCTGCATTATAAGTAGGAAAATATTTCAAAAAGAAAAAGAAAGCAATATATTCTCTTGAGAATGAAACCACTCTGCAAGGCCAGAACTAAATCCCTTCCAAGGATGATGTCCCCATGACCTGATCACCTTCCACTAGGCCCCAGCTCGTGAAGGTTCCACCACCTCAACACTGCTGCCCTGAACACTAAGCTGCCAGCATATGACAAACCATATTCAAATCCATAGCCATTATTATCCATGTTTTACCAGTAAGAAAATGTAGATAAGAAAAATAAATAAAATTGATTTGCTCAAGATCACATAACTGATAAATGTCCTAACCAGAATTTGAACTGAAATCCAAACCCAAAATAAAGAAAACAAAAGGTAAATATGTATAGAATGAGAGAAGCTGAATTTAGCACTCTTAGCTCAATTTAAAATAGGAAAAATTGAGATTGATTTTTGCATGGAAATTAAGTTGGCTCATGGGGTGTGTACTAAACCTAGACTATAAGTCTATTTGTATCCCTAGTGTCTATCCCAGCACCTAATATAACAGGTGCTCAAAAATATTTGTCCAAGGAATGCCTGATTGCATGAATAAATTACTAAATGCCATAGTGGTTTTTGAAAACTGATATCTGGGCTCTTACAGGTACAGACTTCAAATTCTTACAGTTTTGAGCAGAATAATTGAAATAGAAACACCAACCGCAGTTTACAGGAAGCTATAGGAAGGCTATGCAAGTTCTGAAGACCCTTAGTACAGGTGTCAAAGGTAAATACTAAAACACAACTATTAAACTCATCCAGTTGAGTTGCAGACTTGGAGCTGCTAGATGAGCCTTGCAGCTGCCTTTGCCAGATTTCATTTCTGTGCTGGACAGCTGATTCTAGATTCAGTTTAGAGGTGAGTTGACCTTCCTAACTGTACCTATTGATTAAGATATTAAGGACAAACCCTTATGTTCAGCTGAGGATAGCATCATTATTTCATAATGCTTCTTTTTTTTTTTTTCGTTTTGAAATGAGGGGGAAAAACAGCGTAAACTGAACATTTACTGCAGGGAGATTTTCTCCTCATTATTCAAGGATAAAATGTGACTATGGTGATGGGGTCAGCTATTCTCTGGCAACACAAAGCAATTTCTTTAAGTAGATGAAAATAAGTAGAAGGTTCTCTGCAGTCTGTGCTGGGCATGTAGACACAGCCCTAGAAGAGGCCAGACTAAGTATATGCAGCTATGCCACAGCTACAATTTCCTTTTGATAAGTCAATAGAGGACACAGATAATTCAGCAAGGTAAAATCAGTCTCTTTTCAATACCATACAATACGGTCTCAAATTGACTACCACAGATACAATCCAGAGGAAAAAATGTTTCTTTTGAAACCAGTTGGCTCCGATTTCCTTCTACCTTTCTGGAGGTGCTAAATGTTCCCACCCTGGAAAAAAGCTTATCCAACTGCTGCCCCAACCAGCTGGCATAAAAAAAAGTGATAAATTTACATGGACATGAGTTGTTGGGAAAAATTATCTGAAAGCTTCTGTGCAATTAACACAAGATTACAGACTTGAAGGCCCAAGCAGAGCCAAGCCATTAAACATGCTAAAGGTGTGGGGGGATGTCATTAAACACATTGCCACACAACATATGGGGCCATTCAAGTTTGACCTCCCCAAGCAACACCACTTCTTGTTTAGCTCATTTGTCCAACTTTATGATCTCTTATAAAAGAGAACTCATACAAATACGGAGTTGGACTTGGGATATTTAGTTTACTGTTAAAGCCCAAAATATCACTAAGGTTTTTATTGTCTAAAACAATTCAGAGGGGCCACCTCCTCAACCATTCAACATTTCTCAAGCCCTAGGAACAACACCTAAGCTTTTTGGCTCTCAGAAGGGCATTTCCCAAATGAATCCAAGTTTGGGCTCATCTAGCAGGTAGCATTGCCATTGTCCCATCAGCAAGGTCAAAAGCCTTAGCCTACCCCATAACTAATCTTTTAATAATCTAGAAAGTCACTGGAGATGAGAAAAAATGAATACATAATGACTGTTACTATAGTCTAGGCAGAAGGCAAAAATGATCTATTCCAGGTGTGTGGTTGAAATGAACAGGAAGCCATTGGCAAGAAGATGCCATATTGAATGGATTGCTGAATATAGGAGAGTGGTTATAGAGGGAAGAAAAGGAGGGATAAAAGATGACTAAGAGGTTTCAAGACTTTGTGAGCAGAGGGAAAATACATGAAAGGAGCTGATGTGAGGGAAAATATAGTGAAACTGTTTGGATAACTATTAACTAAGCCAAGACCATGTGATATACAGATGGTCTTATGGTTGAGTAGGATTTGTCTCCCCAAAACTCATGCAGCTGTTTAAAGTCTAATGTCTTAATGTCAATGGTATTCCTCACATCAATCCTATAAAGTTAATATTACTCATATCATCAATATCTTAGCAAGATATTAATGTTAATCTAAGTGAAACGATTTGCTCAAGGTCATACAGTATCTCTGTGTTTGATTAAGAATTTTAATCAACATCTGGCTACCCAACTCCAACATCACTACCCTTTTCATAGAACCCATTACCTAAAATCCTCTTTTCTTTTCTTTTTTCTTTTTCAAAACAGCCATGAACATTTTACCTTCACCCTTTTATCCATACTGGTTTCACTGTTAGGAATGCCTTCTTCATCTCTTCAAATTCTTACTCCAAACACACATCCCATGTGCACTGGGCATTCCTTTGAACCCTAGCATGTAGAAGATCACTCTTGTTCATTTTTTTTCATATCATATGCCCTCTGATATTGAATCTTTTGTGAAAGTATTATTTTTTTCTAAATGAATTATGAATTTCTTGTGGGAAAAATTTATCCCTCTATGCCCCTAACACATAGTAAGCATCTAGTAAATGTTTGTAGTTGCTGGTGATGATGATGATAATGATTATGCCTACCTTTATAATTCCTTCAATGTAGATGTCCTGATGTTATCTCAAATTGGATCTTAGTAACCTTATCCATATATAACATCAAAATTCAAAGCCAATCTTTATAATGAAAAAGAAGGGCCCCAAAGAGGTTAGCAAGGACCATTATAAGAGGTTTCCAAAAAGGTTGTGGAAAAACTGTATTATCTTTTAATTCCATTTTCCATGAACTTGTTGAAGTACTCTCATGTATTCTCAGAGTTTCCAGCATTGAAGAGAGCTCATGGAGTGTGTTCATAAAATACTTGTTTAATGATTGATGTGCATTAGAAGTGCCAGGCAAAAAAGGACCAAAACAGGATAAAAAAAGTTTTAAAATCTAGAGCACGCTGGAGAGTTGAGGCATTGTCTCAGCTAGAAAATCTGAACAAATAGATAAATAACAGCTAAAATAACCAGACTGGAAATTTACAAAGCTTAAAATTTAGATGATATCCAACCATTGTGGCACTTAGAAAGCTTCAAGTACAAATGATGATGTGATTAATCAGAATCTGACATATTCTTTAGAGAAGAGTGAAAGCTTGCTAGCATGCTACCTTAGCTTCCTTGTAGGCAAACTCAATATGTTATATTTGTACATGTTTTACACTGTGTATCTTCAATTATAAATGCTGTTATAAGCTATGTGAAAACAAAGCACATTCAGCATTTGAATTCAGTATGATCATTTCATCCTATCTATAATCTACCAAAAGGGACCTTTCAAGGGTTTGTTTTAATGGAAAGAACACCAAACTACGAGTCAGAGATCTGAATCTCAATGCTAACTCTGTGTGATTTCAAGGCTAGTCAATTCCAGAAATTTTTATACATAACATAATACACTCCTGAGATAATTTACAGTTCGCATTTTCTATGACTAGTGTCTTATGAAACCAGTATTCTCTGATGACACTGAGGAAGGGACAAAACGATGGAAAACAAGAGATTTCAAATTGCCAAAATGACACATATATAAATACATTATATATATAAATCAGTAGCTAGAGAAAGACTTCTCTAGCTACACAAATTGTGTCCATGCACAGAATATGATATTTGATCAGATTATGTCCTTCTCTAAGTCAAAACTTTGCTTAAGACTCATTTACTCTATAAGACAAGCTGAACTGCCTCCCCTGACATCAATTTCTCATATCATTCCAGCAACTTTTCAACATTTCATCTAAGAAAACAGTTACATAGAGATCATACAACGAATTGCTAAATAATGTAACTTGCGCCACATACCGTAAGGAGGGGGACCATTGTCTTTTCTTTCCCCTAGGAATGCAATGTAGCATAGATTAGGGACCAAAGATTTTCAGTAACATAAAGATCAAATAATACATAAACACATTTCATGAATATTATAGTCATCTCTCAGTGTCTGTGAGAAATTCTTCCAAGACCAAAATCTATGGATGCTCAAGTTTCTTATATAAAATAGTATAATATTTATATATAAATATATATCTTATGCACATTCTCCCATATACTTTGATTCATTTGTAAATTATTTAAAATACCTAGTACAATGTAAATTGTTTCTAAGTAGTTGTCATACTGTATTCTTTAGAAAATCATGTCAAGAAAAAATGTTCAGTCCAGACACATGTTTTTTCAAATATTTTCAATCCATGGTTGGTTGGTTGAATGCATGGATGCAGATTTCAAGGTTATGGAAGGTCAATTGCATAAGTAAATATTTATGTGGCTTATGAATAGGAAAACACTTTTGTGCGTAAAATCCATGGAAATAATAATACAGAAAAATATGCATTGATTTGACATTGTAAAAAAAACTCAGAAGGCTAATAAAATGGAAAATACTATCTATAGAAGAAAAATACATATGACCATTAAATATATAATAAAAAATCACTGGGGCCAGCATTGTGGTGCTGTGGATTAAGTCACTGCCTGTAATGCTGACATCCCAAATGAGCACCAGTTTGAGTCCCAGCTGCTCCACTTCCAATCCAGTTCCCTGCTAAAGTACCTGGGAAAGCAGTGGATGGTGACTCAATTACTTGGGCTCCTGCCACCTCTGAGGGAGACCCAGAACGAGTTCCTGGCACCTGGCTTTGGCCTGGCCAAGTCCCAGCCATTGCAACCATTTGGGGAGTGAATCAATGAATAGAAATCACACACACACACACACACACACATATATACATATATAAAATCTCCATCCTCTTACTCCTCTCCACTGTCCCTCTCTCTCTCTTTCTCCCTGTCACACTTTCAAATAAATAAGTAAATTTAAAAAAATATAACAGATGAACAAAAATCTGGGTAAGCTGGAAAAACAACTGAGAGAACATATGCATTCAAAAAAAGAGGAAGAAAAAAATAACCCTACAAACCAAATAAATTTAACTGAGATATCATTATTGTTTTTAACATTTATAAATAATTATTTTATGATAATAGTGCTGGTAAGGAGACAAAAAAGAGACTTCCATATACTGATGCTTTGAGTGTAAAGTGGTAAAACATTTCTTACGATTGAGCATATGGTACTAAAAGTATTTAAATTGTTTGGCTCCTTTGCCTAAGTAATTTTATTCTTAGAAATATATCCTGTAAAATAATCATAGGCTTAAACAAAGATTTTTATACCCAAACATGCCCATTAAGGTATCATTCATAATAGTGAAAACCTGGATGGTTAAGATATCCGATTAAACAAACAATGGTGCTATTTGAAGGAGTATTATCCAGCCATTAATATAATATTTCTTAAAGAATAGCTAAAAATTGAGAATATTCTCTTGATACAATGTTTAGGAGAAATCAAGATATATGCAATATGATACTGATTTTGTCGTGTGTGTGTAAGACTGGAAGAATATATGTATATCAACATATTAACATATTGTGATTTGGTGTGACTTTTACATAATTTTCTTTTAACATTTTACAAATTGTCTACTGCAAGTTTGCATTGGATTTACAAAAAGAAAAAAATGAAGAGGATTTGGACTCATACACACTTGGGCTTGAATCCTAGCTCTGCCACTTCATAGCTGTGTAATATTAGTAAATTACTTAAAGCTTCCAAACTACATGGTTTCAATCTGTAAATGGAATTAGTACTATCTAACCCAATAATTGGCTTTTGAACAAATGAGACAGCAGTAGTAACATGTATTTCACATGGCTCTTAATTTTATTTTCTCCTCTTTCTCCTCTATATTACTCCATAGGATCTAAAGCATTCAATCAATGATCTCTGAGTAAAAGCAGAATTTTCAAGTGGAAATAAAAAAAATTTAAAAAATTTAAAATAAAAGAAAATAGCAGCTCACTCACTAGGGACAGGAAAACTAAATCTGAGGTCACAAACTTAAAGCATTTAGGTAACAAAGCTTTCATGGATACTTACCCCAACTCAATACACATGCACCACACACTTTGCTATGATTTCTTTTGTTATTTCCCAATATTCACAACTCAAAAGAGTACGTTAAAATATCTAGATCTCTAGCTTCTTGAAAATCAGAAAATCTAGTAACAATGGATGCAAGTTCTCACATCATAATCACAAGAGTTGAGAAACATTTTTTTAATTAGCTTTTTCCTTTTTTCAAACTTCTATTTTTTTAGGGTGAGTAAATTCTATGTGTTTGATATATACAGATTTAGAGCACAGTGATACTTTCCACCTTACCCTCTCTCTCACCCATATTCTCACCCTCTCTCCTCCTTCCTTATTCTCTCAATTTTTACAATGGCATATTTTCAATTTATTTTATAATAATAAGCTTAACCCTTCACTAAGTAAAGAATTCAACAACTAGTAAGAAGAAAATAACACTGTTCTTCAACAGTAGAGACAAAGGCTGTAAACAATAATGAAATCTCAAAATTTCCATTTCACTCATATACATTGCTTTCTTTAGATAGACATATGCTTTAGAGGCTCATTCAAGTCCCCAGATATAGCTCTCCATTATTTCTGTGACACCAGATCTACTGTACTCGTGGGCATTACTGGCCAGTCTGTGTTCATGACTCTTAGACTTAATTCAACAATGGAAAAAAATTAAGGAAAAAAATATTTCCTCAATACTCAGAAGTCAAAGGGAAATTATAAGCTTAATTCATTCAGATTCGTGTTTCATTTCATTTCTTGCTAATCCAATATTAATATTAAAATGCTTAATGAAAAGTTATTTACAATCCAATATAAATGGCACTAGGTTAATTGACTTATCTTCAACTGTCTGGAAGCTTTAATGGTCTTTAACAATGAAAATTAGTCTCTATTGTTTGTTAAAATGAAGCATTCCTTGCCTTACTGACAAATAAGCTGAATTTTCCCTTTTCTATGGGGCCCCTGTAATAATTAACACCAGAATTCAGCACCATCCAGTATCTCTAACATGTCATTGCTGAGGAATTAAGCCAATGTTGCCCATTGTAAGGCTGGTTTATCCCAGAGAATATCACATTGAAGAAATAAAGGGAACGATATGTGCATGTAATAGATGTATCTCTATCTTTGTATACACATACAAGAGGGGTCTTTTAACGGTTGGTGTAAAATGCAATTATGAAAAAAACAACATGAGGATTTAAAAAAAAATTTTGTGCCAATATAAACTTATCTTTATAAAATTTATTTACTTATCTGAGAGGAAGAGACACAGAGAGAGCGCCAATCTGCTGGTTCACTCCCTATATGTCTGAAAATGGGGAGCTGGGTACTCAATCCAGGTCTCCAACATCGATGGCAGGAACCCAATAACTTGATCTATCATGGCTGCTTCCCAGGGTCTGCATTAGTTGAAAGCTAGAGTTAGGAGCCACTGTTGGGAATTGAATCCAGATACTCTGATGTGGGATGAAAATGATTTAACTGTTGGGCTAAATGTCTGCCCACTAAACTTATCTTATAGTTCCATTTTTTCCATGAACTTTTTAAATTACTTGTGTGTGTGTGTAGAGGTGGTGGGGAAAAGGAGGGTAAAAGAAAAAGGAATTAAAAAACAAGGGGGGATGGGAAACAGAAGAAGTCAATGGCTGACACACATATGGCTTATCCCAGTCTATTTAGTAATTAAAATGCTAGTGTAGATGTCATTTGTTGACATAGAAATACAAATAGTACTGAGTGGAATAGAAGGTTTTTAATAAACAATTATTTATTTATTCATTTGAAAGGCAGTTACAGAAAGACGAGGAGAGAGGGAGAGAGAGAGAGAGAGAGAGAGAGAACCATCCATTGGTTCAGTTCCCAAATGGCTGCAACAGCCAGGCTTGGCCCAAGCCAGCACCAGGACCCAGAACTCCATCCAGCTCTCCCACAGAAATGGAAAGAGCCAAAGTACTCAGGCCATTTCCCCTGCTTTCCCAGGCACATTAGCAGGGAGCTGGACTGGAAGTATAGAAGTTGGGACTTGAAGTGGTACTCAAACAGGTTGCTGGACAGGCAAGCTCTGGTTAATGCACTGTACCATATCACTGGCCCAAAATGAAGGTTATAACAACATGTATAACATGATGCCAAGTAAGTGGAAGTTTCTATTAACATCTACACATATATTTTCGTAGATGTCTGAAAGAGTTCTAAAATGATAGTGGTTTTACATGGGGTGAGATTTAGCTTTCTTCTTTGTACTATATTATTTGCATTGTTATAGTAAGCATTTATAATTTTAAAAAAATCATTTGGTTTTTAAAGTTAGCAGGGCAATTATCTAGATGTCTGGTTAGCACAAACAGTGCATCTTTAAGTCAAGTAATAAAGGTGGAAAAAAATGTCTTCTTAGCTTTATTTGAGTTGCTAAGACTGCTGGTTCAGGAACTTTCAGGTTACAGATCAGCTTCATTGTCCTTAAAACTACTCGAATTCTTTTTTTACTTCCAGCAGTCATTTTTCAGTCTCTTAGTTTTCCAAATTTCCATGAGTTCCTATTAGTTTGTTTCTTTATCAACATTTTAGTAGGAATTGGGAGAGGTATCTTAAGTGTTGCTAAGTCCGATGCCATTTTAAATTCAAAATCTCCATGGCAATTACCAGAATCTTTTTTTCCTACGAGTCAGAGGATAGAATAATTGTGGATATGCTGATAGAAAAGATAGAAATATAATTACTTTTTTTTAAAATTAAGCTGGTGGTGCAAGGATGTGTCAGCCTCAATTACATTGCCATTTACCAAACAAGGAAGCATTTCCCATTATCATCTGCTTGTTTCAGTTCAAAAAAAAAAAAAGGATGGTAACTACTTTGGGACAGAGAAATGACAAAAGAAAGTGTCTCCATCTTATGTTCAGTATTACCCAGGAGATTAATCTCTTAGAAGCTATCCCAAACTTACGTTTATCTTTGCAAATCACTTCACTAAATAGTTAGGCAGCACAACATCTGATTCCAGGACATGAGAATGTTATTAGATAGAAAAAAACCCACGTTATTGTAGCCCTGGCTTAGAATGTTACAGCCAACCCACTCCCAGCACTCCAACCTGGCTTATTACTGCAGTCTAACATCTTGCACCTGAACATAATTAGGCCACACTAAAATGGAATCAATCAGGGTAAGGAAAAAATAAAACAGGGAAAATCATTCTAAGGAGATTGTTACCTACTTTCAAATCAATGATGAAATGGAGGGAAGGTATAAAATTCTTTAGCCTGGCAAAAAATGTCAAGTGAGAGGATTTTCTAAAGTGCTCTGTAATATCGGCTCATTAAATACTCATAGTCTACTAATGAAACTTGAAGAACTCACTAATTTTTATCACTTACTACTGACACCACATCAGTGTACTTTTCAAAAATATATGACACACAGCAGTAATTCGTTAGGACAAACAGTCACTCATCACAAATATTAAAACAATCAGTTTTTCATCTGTACCGTGTACCCAGGTTGCTGTATACTGTATCCCTCAAAATGATGTTATTTGTTTCTGTGATATTTGAGGGAGAGGAGAGAATAAACTCCTTTTGCTTACCCAAACCAGTAAATAAGATGACTATATGAAATGTTACAGAAATTTCACAACAAAAATAAAGTACTACACAAAACATGTCTCAACTTTCTAAAGGAAAGAATGAAATCCAAAAATCAGGAAAACAGCCAAGATTTTGAAATATGATTATAGTTACCATGACTTTTTCAAGCAGGATAACCTTTTGGGAATGTAACCAAATTCTAAGGGCTTCAGTGATTTTTTTCCTGATGGGATAGATGTTGCAGAGAACAATAATAGGGCACTAGGCTCCAACAGAGAGAAAATAAAAATAGGCCTGGATCCAAGACTATCCAGATTAAGATCTTTATCCAGGGCTTTTGTCACAGTTAGAGGCCTTGTGGAAAATCTGTATAGTTTTTGAAAATGAATTTGATTCGTATTTTGTGAACAATCTCATGACACATCTTTTTAAAGTGAAATCCACGCAAATTTCACCAAAGTTGCACTCAATGAAATCTTTGGAAAAACCCCCGAGGCCCCCTGCCACCGCACATTGCGAATCATGAAAAAATAGTCAAAATCCACTTGCCCCTCATTCATGGTATGGGAGACGGAAGAAAAATTAATTCCAAATGCTTCTCCTACTAGTCCGCTAGTGAGCTATTGAATTATCTGAGTTGATTTTAGCCCCTCTGGAATACATATTAAAGGTAATCAAAATAGCAAAAATGAATATTAAATTCTGAGCATATAAACCACATTTTAGTGTGTGTGTGTGAGAGAGAAAAAAAACAGATATTAAAGCAAATAAAGTCTTGTAGGTGGCTTCAAATGGTGATTTCTCAGAAAGTCAAAGTCAGAGGCAGTATGCCAATATCCAATCATACATACCCCTCAGTGCCCTCTGTAATACCAGATCTGTACTGTCAACACCAGTTCCATTTGATTGCTGCTTGTAAACTGAAACTGCACACTTTGGGATACCAGATTTGGAGGAATAGTGAGCAAAGGCACTACTATCATGTGATCTCATCATTTTAACCTCAGTAATATTTGCAATTCACTATTCCTTATATCCACTTAATGCTCTAAATTACTCAGACTTTGCAGTGCTTTGCACCTTTTAGCATTGTTTGTCATTATCAGACAAGAAATGCAACAAACGTATTCATGCAAAATACAGTTTTCCTACTAGCAATTCATACATCATTTGCACATTCCTCATGTCAAGAAAAAAAAAAACTGGTCTTTACACTAATGTTATTTACCATTTAAATCTGTAACTTGGACAATAGGATAAAAAGACACTCTGAACTGTACATTTTGTTCAACCAAATGTGTACAGGTAAAAAAAAATACTCATATCTTTTGGACTATAAATAACCTCTGGCATCTTAGGACCTTAAATTAAATACCTCAGTTCTCAGGGTGGCAAACCCAAAGAGGAAAAATGAACTCACCAGTGCACCACCTGTTCATCCATTATTGCTAGGATTTTCCATTCCTGTTTGCTTGTCTACCCTTCCCCCTCCCCATTTTCTCTTTTATTTTAGATGTGTAATGTTTGATGGGCCATGATTTTTAAGTTCTCTGTACAGTGCCTTTAGCTTTTAGGGAGGAAAGTACTACATAAATCTAACAATAAATAAATAATAAAAAAGAGAAATAACTGGCTATGTGTACGGGGGGCTAAAAAAGATCTATAGGGCATGGTGATGAATCAAGGCTGAAAATAAGTCAACAATGTAGTACGCTGTTAGTAAAACTAACCCAGTGCTAGGAGGCACAAATGAAAATGGAGTGGTAATGCAACAACCAAGTCCTAAAGGCACCTTGCAAATAAGTCTGTAGCTAAAAGGTGACAGCTAATGTGTGGTATCCACTGGCTGAGCATCCTACCACCATTACTACATATTTTTGTGACAAATAAATTGGGTAACTCTATCATGAAGCATAGCAACTTGCTGGGATTCAAATGAATGAGTTTGCAGTTTAGTAGGAAAGTGAATAGTGAATTTAACATGCATTGAATACCTGCTATGTACCTAAAGTTTTACATCCATTATTTCATTTAATTCTCACAACAATGCTATAAGTATCATTATTCCCACAGAATAAATGAGAAAATCGAAATATTTACAGGATAAGTCACTTGCCCAAGATATAATTAGCAAGCAACTGATTCAGAATTCAATTTACAGTGAATTTCATTGAAAGCCTATGTTTTTTTCACTCTACCATAACACCTTAATATGGTACTATATTTGAATTCTAGGAACAGAAGTTGCAATTCCTGAAGAAACTGCTCTGCAATGGTGAAGTAAAAGCTCCTGAAAATCCAATATTTCATAAATGCCTGAGTTCAGTGGCAAACAATTGTCAATTATTTCAGAACAATAAGAGTTATCTCTAGGTTCCCAACAATCCTAGGAGTGCTTATTCAAGAAAGATGACTGAACATCAGTAAGGACAGTGTGCTTCATGGAATTCTAATTCTTTCTATTCCCATCTACTTCTGCCTAGCTATGCAGTAACCTGAAACCAATAGCCTCACAACTACTGTAGTTGGGTAAACCAATAGCCCAGCAGGCAATGAAGGGATCAAAATGAGCTTAAAGTTTCTAAAAAGTCTCATGCCAAAATAATTGTCACAATTTCACCTGTCTGGAAACTACCTAAAAAGCTATACTCTTCAGGTTTATCTTTATTTGACCTTACTCAGAGCCTACTCTGTGCAAACAGTCCTATCCCTAGGGCATTTGTCAAAAACAATCAGCAGCAATTGTTTAACATTGCAGTTACCTGAGGTAGCAATATCAGTTGAGAGTAACATGAGGATTACCAAAGGGAAAAAAAAAGCTCTAAAAACTAAAACTGGGTAATGAAATATACTGGGAATTTTTGAAAACCTCTAGCACACTCCCATAAATCTAGAAACCCATGTGTATACTCACAGTTATGTGCAATTTCAGGAAAAATATGAGAAGACCCTAATCTCTCATATCTGAGTTAGGTTGATTGTGCAAGCATGGAGCACACTCACAAATAATACAGAGATCCTTTGTAAAGGCAAAAGGACATACTGGTTCAAAACACTTAATGAAACCTCTATCCAATCATTTACTGACAACTAAGATAAAAAAAGACTTCAGTGGTCACACATGACAAAGAATACTTAAGAGAATTAATTCAGGAAACCAACTAAACTAACAAACAGCAACAACGAAACAGTCTTGGAGATTTCCAGTCACTACATTACATATTATAAATATCTAGTTTCTAAGAAAAAGGCAATATACGTGCAAAGAAACAGGAATGTATAGTACATACACAGGGAGAAAGGCAGACAATGGAACTATTCCAGAGGAAATCTAGACATTGGACACACTAGTCAATGATTTTAAATAGCTTTTAATATGTCAAAAGAGCCAAACAAATTCAAAAACAAAGAATCTAAGGATAATACGAAAATAATGTATCACAAAATAAAGACTATATATAAGATAATTAGAAATTATAAAGGAAATTAAAATAGGAATCCTAGAATTAGAAAGCGTTAAAACTAAAACTGAGAATTCATTATAGGATTCCACAGCAGACTTAATGTCAATAGAAAAACACTTCACCTAAATGTGGAACATTCTATGATAAACCAAAAATAAGATCGCAAAGCAGTTCTCAACAACTTTAACATAACTGAAACAATAAATTATGTTCTTCAACTATAATGGAATGAAACTATGAATCAACAGGAAAAGAAACTTTGGAAAATTCGCAAATATATGGGAATTAAACAACATAATCCTAAATTACCAATGAGTTGAAGAAGAACTCACAGGGAAATTGGAAAATACTTTAAAAATGAATACATACAAAAAATATAACAGTAAAATGTATGAGATACAGCTACACAGCCTTAATGAGGGGTGGGGGGGTGGATTTACAGCTTTGTATTTTAAAAGCCTGTATTTGAATATTAGATGTCAAACCAATAACCTAAATTTCCATCTTAAGAAACTTAGAAAATAAGAAAAACCCAAAGTAGCAGAAGTAATACTACAACAGAAATAAATGAAATTCAGAATAGCAAACATTATAGAAAATTAATGAAACCAGAAGTTGTTTCTTTAAAAAAAACAAAGAGTTGCCAAAATTTAATTATACTGACCAAAAAAAAAAAAGATAAAGGATATTTGAATTAGGAAAATCAGAAACAGAAGAGGATTTATTATCACTGACTTTAGGTATACATAAGGGAATTATATAAACAATTACATGCCAATAAATTAGCCTAAATGAAATGTACAAATTTCCATAAAAACACAAACTATCAAAACTAACTCATAAAGAAACAAAACATCAAGTAGTAGACCTATAGAAAATGATTATATTAAACAAAAAATCCCCACAAAGAAAAACCAGTCCCAAATGACCTCACTGGTGAATTCTACCAAATATTTAAGTAGTAATTAATACAAATATTTCATACAAACTTCCAAAAATTATGAGGAGCCAATCCCCAATCCATACTTTAAGACCAATATTCCCCTGATACAAAAATCAACAAAAACATCACAAGAAGAAATAACAATTACGGAATAGCATACCTTAGAAATATAAACATAAAAATGCTCAATAAATTATTAGCAAACCAGATATAGCAACATTTTTAAAAGGATGTATAACATAAGTAACTGGAATTTATTCCAGGAATGTAATGTTTCTTTGATATATGAAAATCTATCAATGCAATACATCAGATTAGTAGAATAATGGACATAAACACATGATTATCTCAATAGAAACATGAGTACATTGACAAAATCAAAAATACCTTTATGATTAAAAACACTCAACAAACTAGGAAAAAAAGAGATCTGTCTTCAACTTGATAAAACCATCTACAGAAATCCTGTAGCTAACATCACGTTCAGTGGTAAAAGAGTGAATGCTATTCACCTAAGGTTGGGAACAACCCAAAGAGGTTCACTCTTGCCACTTCTATACGGCATTCTAGTGGAGGTCCTAGACAAGGCAAGTAAGCAGGAGAAACAAATGAAAGATGTCCACATTGGAAAAGGAGTAAAACTATCTTTATTTGAAAAAAAATATTATATTAGAAAATTCTAAGTAACCCATAAAAACATTACATAAGTAAATTAAGTATGATTGAAATATACAATATCAATACTGATCAATCAACTGTATTTATATACAATGGCAAAGAACAACCCCAAAGTGAAATTAAGAACAATTCCATTAAAGTAACAACAGAAAAGATAAAATATGTTGGGATAAATTTAACAAAAGGGTGAGATATATACACTGAAAATGATAAAATAACATTGAAATAAGTTAAAGATCCAAGTAAATTAAAAGGCATTGCAAGGCAGGCATTGTGGCACAGTCAATTAAGTCTCTTCTTGGGACACTAGCATCCCATATCAGAGTGCTGGTTAGAGTACAGGATTCTCCGCACCTGATCCAGCTCCCTGCTAATGTGCCAGAGAGTGCAGCAGATTATGGCTCAAGTCCTTGGTCCCTGCATCCATTAGGGAAACCAGGATGGAGTTCTTGGCTCCTAGCTTTAACCTGGCACAGAACTGGGTTCGTGGCCATTTGGGGAGTGGATGAATGAATGGAAATCAATATCTCTCTCTTTTTCTCTTTTTACTCTCTCTCTCCCTCTCTCTCTCTCTCTAACCTTTCAATTTTTTTTTAAAAAAGAGGGACCTTATATTGATGGATTGCAAGTCTTAATATTGCTGAAATAATAGTACTTCTCAATCTACAAATTCAGTATAGTCTCTGTCAATATCTCAGCTGGATTATTAGAGAAATTTATCAGCCAATCATAAAATTGGTATGAAAATGAAAGTCTTCAGATAGTCAAAGCAATATTGAAACAACTAAAAGTTTAGAGGAATTATATTTATTAATTTCAAAGCTTATTAAATCACTACAGATACAAAGATAGCAGGACTGTAATTAGGATAATAATACCAGTAAACAGAATTGAGAATCCAGTTATATTTACAGTCAGTAACTTTGTACAAGGATATCAACACAATTCAATGGGCATATAGCCTTTTAAGCAAAATGTGTTAGAACAGGATCGTCATATGAAAAAGAAAGAACGTGGGCCAAAGGTAAAATTATAAAACTCTCAGAAGAAAATATAGGGATAAGGCTTCTCATGACCTTAGATTAAGCGATGGTATAGGTTTTTGCTTTTTTTTCTTCTTCTTGTTTTTTTTTTTTTTTTTTTTTTTTTTTTTTTTTTTTTTTTTTTTTTTGACAGGCAGAGTGGACAGCGAGAGAGAGAGACAGAGAGAAAGGTCTTCCTTTTGCCGTTGGTTCACCCTCCAATGGCCGCCGCGGTTGGCGCACTGCGAGCGGCGCACCGCGCTGATCCGATGGCAAGAGCCAGGTGCTTATCCTGGTCTCCCATGGGGTGCAGGGCCCAAGTATTTGGGCCATCCTCCACTGAACTCCTTGGCCACAGCAGAGAGCTGGCCTGGAAGAGGGGCATCCGGGACAGGACCAGTGCCCCGACCGGGACTAGAACCCGGTGTGCCAGCGCCGCAAGGTAGAGGATTAGCCTAGTAAGCCATGGTGCCGGCCTGGTTTTTGCTTTTTAAAAAAAAATTAATTAACATAAAGAGAACAGTTTTGTTTCTTCCATAGGTACAATTCTAAGTAAATAACCATACTTCCTTCCCTTCGTCTCTCCCTCCTTCAATCCTCCTCTTCCTTCTTTTCCTTTAATTATTGCAAAAACATAATTTCAATCCATTCTATAATGACAGGTTAATGTACCACTAACCATAACACTCAACAAGCAAAAAGAAGAAAGACCACAGCTCCACTGGAGCATAAACAAGGGGTAAAAACAACAAATCACAAGATGTCTGTTTCATTCCTATGCATTTTTTGTGTTCTTATTAACTCCCACGTAGCAGAGAAACATATGATATTTTTCTTTTGGGGACTGGCTTATTTCACTAAGCATAATGGTTTCCAGTTGTATCCATTTTGTTGCAAAAGACAGGATTTCATTTTTTATTACTAAGAAGTATTTCATAGTGCAAGCAGTGGTTTTATAAATATAGCACTGGGGGCCAGCACTATGCATAGTAGGTAAAGCCATGGCCTGCAGTGCCACCATCCCATGTGGACTCCAGTTCGAGTCCTGGCTGCTCCACTTCTGATCCAGCTCTCTGATATAGCCTGGGAAAGCAGCAAAGGTTGGCCCAAGTCCTTGGGCCTTTGCATCCTCATGGGAGACCCAGAAGAAGATGCTGGCTCCTGACTTTGGATCAGCCCGGCTCCAGCTGTTATGGCAATTTGGGGAGTAAACCAGCAAATGGAAGACCTCTTTTTCTCTCTCACTCTTTGTGGCTCTATCTTTCAAATAAATAAATAAATCTTCAAAAAATAGCACTGAAAAGCACAGCAAGAAAAGAAAAATAGATAAAAATAAGTATAATTAAATGTTTTAGAAGTTTTGTGATCCTAAGGATACCTTGGTGAAATATAAAGACAACCAACAGGCTAGAAGAAAATAGTTGCAAATCATATATAAGAGTAGTGTCTAGGAGGTATAAAGAACACATTAAACTCAATTATAAAAAGAAAAATAGCCCAATATAAGAATGAGCAAGGAACCTGAATAGAGCTTCCTCCACAAAAGATATACAAATGGCAAATAACCATATGAAACTATACTCACATCATTATTCACCAGCGATATGCAAACCAAAACCAAAATGACATACAACTTCACAATCATAGGATAGCTACAATCAAATATAGACAGAAAACAAGTGTTAGTGAGAATGTGAAGAAACCTGAATCCCCATACACTGTAGTAGAAATGTAAAAATGCACACCCATAGTATACAACAATTCAGCAGTACCTCAGAAAATGAAACCCAGAGTTATCATATGACCCATGAGTTCCATACCTGGTATATATCCAAGGGCATAAAAAACATATATTCATGCAAAAACCTATATGCAAATGTTCATGGTGGCATTATTCACAATAGACAAAAGGTGGAAACAAGCCAAATGTCTACTTCCAATAAACAAAATTTGAGGCAATTCTACCATGAAATATGATTTGATTATGAAAAGGAACAAACTACTAATAAATGCTACAACATAGATGAATAGATGAATCTTGAAAACATTATGCTAACTGAAAAATTTCAGACATGAAGGCTATCTATGTATTGTATGATTCAATTTATTTTGCCATGTCCAGACTTCAAAAATCTATAGAACAGAAAGTAAACTGATGGCTGTTAGAGATTGACAGAAAGAAGGAATGGGGAGTAACTACTAACGGACGTGAGTTTTGTCCTTAGAGAAATAAAAGCATTTTAAAATTGGGTCACGGTGATAGTTGCACAACTCTGAATAACATAAACATTTGTGGATTTTATGGTATTCAAATCATATCTCAATAAAGCTTTTATAAAAATGAAGGATTAATCTATACTTCTAATCTTAAAATTCCAGAGTCAAAAATGTAAGTAACAAGTGCAAATGAAAAGAATCAGGACAAGAACTAGTTTCTTGGTGAGAACACAGAATATTAGACAGAAACTGTAGTGCACTACATGAAAATCACCAAAAGCGTGTGTTCAAAGTATGTCAAGAATCTGTATTCAAAGCCAGCGCTGTGGCTCAACAGGCTAATCCTCCGCCTTGCGGCGCCGGCACACCGGGTTCTAGTCCCGGTCGGGGCACCGGATTCTGTCCCAGTTGCCCCTCTTCCAGGCCAGCTCTCTGCTATGGCCAGGGAGTGCAGTGGAGGATGGCCCAAGTGCTTGGGCCCTGCACCCCATGGGAGACCAGCATAAGTACCCGGCTCTTGCCTTTGGATCAGCGCGGTGCGCCGGCCACAGCGCACTGGCCGCGGCGGCCATTGGAGGGTGAACCAACGGCAAAGGAAGACCTTTCTCTCTGTCTCTCTCTCTCACTGTCCACTCTGCCTGTCAAAAATTTAAAAAAAAAATCTGTATTCAAGCGCAGTGTTGTGGGGTAGCCAGTGAAGCCACTGCCTGGTATGTCAGCACCCTATATGGGTACCGGTTCCAGACCCAGCTGCTCGACTTTCTATCCAGCACTCTGCTATTATGGCTGAAAAAACAGCGGAAGATGGCCCAAGTCCTTGGGCCCCTGCATATACATGGAAAACCAGAAGAAGCTCCTGGCTCCTGGCTTTAGCCTGGCGCAGCCCTGGCCGTTGTAGCAATTTCTATAGTGAACCAGCAGATGGAAGATCTCTGTGTCTCTCCCTGTCTCTGCATTTCAAATTCTGCTGAAGTCAGGGTGTACCACCAAGGTTTTGTTTTACCTACCAACAAGTTTTTCACTCAGCAGACAAAAGAAGAGAAGATTTGTTACTCTAAATCCAATTCCACTACTAAGGATTAATGAAACGGAAATAAATCTCAGGGAGAGGGAGTAAGTGATCCTATCATTTTTACAGGTTTCTGACAGCCAAAGAAGTAATGGGTGAGTAGATTTCAAAAACTATGTATGATCTCAGGATTGGAGAATCTAAGAGAAACTATGGCTCAGTGTGTGTGAGAGTCTATTTGAAGTAAAATCAACAGTTTGATCAAGAAGGATCAGCCCTTAAGGCATTCAGGTCTGGCTCAAGAGCCCATGAGAGTATTGTAGGCATGGAAACCCAAGATACCATGGGGAAAAAAAAAAAAAAAACCCTAAATGAAAGATCTCTGTGACTGAGATCCCAGTGGAAAGAATGGGGCCATCAAAGAAGGAGGTACCTTTCTCTGAAGGGAGGAGAGAACTTCCACTTTGACTATGACCCTGTCAGAATAAGATCAAAGTCAGCGAACTCTAAAGGCTTCCATAGCCTTGGCAACTCATGACTAGAGCCTAGGGAGATTACTGACGCCATGAACAGGAGTGTCAAATTGTTAAGTCAACAACAGGAGTCACTGTGTACTTTCGTCTCATGTGGGATCTGTCCTTAATATGTTGTCTAATGTGAAGTGATGCTATAACTAGTACTAAAACAGTATTTTTACACTTTGTGTTTCTGTATTGGTGCAAACTGATGAAATCCTTACTTAGTATATACTGAATCGATCTTCTGTATATAAAGATAATTGAAAATGAAAAAAAACTTGGTTTTAAATTGGAAATTGCATAGAAAATTAATTTTTAAAAAATATCATGTAGGATCTCTGTCCTTAATGTGCTGTACATTGTGATTTAATGCTATAACTAGTACTCCAACAGTATTTTTTCACTTTGTGTTGCTATGTGGGTGCAAACTGTTGAAATCTTTACTTAATATATACTAAACTGATCTTCTGTATATAAAGAGAATTGAAAATGAATCTTGATGTGAATGGAAGGGGAGAGGGAGTGGGAAAGGGGAGGGTTGCAGGTGGGAGGGAAGTTTCGGGGGGGGGGGAAGCCATTGTAATCCATAAACTGTACTTTAGAAATCTATATTCATTAAATAAAAGTTTTTAAAAAAAAGAAGGAACAGGACACAAAATAAAATTGCCTAAATAATATGGTGTGGCTTATTAGATTTTAAATGACTTATACAAAAGATAAAGGAAGAAGAAAAAACTAAGACAATTCCTTTATGTGCACAGCATTTTATATGTACTGTTGTAATTCATTAGTTGACTTATTGCTTGATTGATTGACTCAGCAAACAATAAAAAAAAGACTACTGGACTGCAGTTATCAAAATGAATCAAGCTTGTCATGAGGAACCGAAGTCCAGGCTGAGAGTTGGGGTTTAAAGAGGGATGACAGCCTCAACTCGGGTGTTCTTAATACTTCAATAGGAAAAAGAAATAGTTATATAGATCTATAACAGCAGAATCAGAAAGGTAAAGATGAGAGTGATTTTAGGCTGAGAAAAAGGACTTTTTGGTTCTTTTTGTGTGTGGTTTTCTTTGAAAAAGATAAAGAAACTGGATGGATCCTCTGCCTGGGTAAGATTCGAAAAAAAAAAAACTGTTCCACTCCTGTCTTATACATCGAGGATAATGATTTTCCAAGAGAAACCAGTAGAAAAAGCTACCGCTTTAAGTGAAAATTGAAGTTCATAATAAGGCGTATGAAAACACGCAGTTTCTCTAAAGCAATTTGAATCTCCCGACTCAGGGGAGCAACTTCTAAGGATCCCGAATGACTAGGTAGCTTCCCATAAACCACAAAACTACTGTTATTAATTTTAAGAAATCATAGAGTACATGTCCCATAATTTCTTTATCCAGTCTACTGTTGATGGGCATTTGGGTTGGTTCCAGGTCTTAGCTATTGTGAATTGAGCTGCAATAAACATTAATGTGCAGATGGCTTTTTTGTTTGCCAAATTAATCTCCTTTGGGTAAATTCCAAGGAGTGGGATGGCTGGGTTGTATGGTAGGGTTATATTCAGGTTTCTGAGGAATCTCCAGACTGAATTCCATAGTGGCTTAACCAGTTTGCATTCCCACCAACAGTGGGTTAGTGTCCCTTTTCCCCCACATCCTCTCATGTACTCTATAGAATACTATACAGCAGTAAGAAACAATGAAACCCGGTCATTTGCAACAAGATGGAGGAATCTGGAAAACATCATGCTGAGTGAATTAAGCCAGTCCCAAAGAGACAAATATCATTTGTTTTCCCTGATCAGTGACAACTAACTGAGCACCAAAGGGGAAACATGTTAAAGTGAAATCGACACTATAAGAAACAATGACGTGATCAGCTCTTGTCCTGACTGTTGATGTACAATGTAATACTTTATCCTTTTTAGTATTTGTTGTTGTTGTTGTTGTTCTAGTACTAGTGGTTGAACTCTGTAATTAACACACAATTGTTCTTAGGTGTTTAAATTTTAACTGAAAAGCGATACCTGTTAAATATAAGAGTGGGAAAAAGAGAGGGAGGAGATGTACAATTTGGGACATGCTCAATCGGACTTGCCGCAAATGGTGGAGTTAGAAATGTGCCAGGGGATTCCAATACAATCCCATCAAGGTGGCATGTACCAATGCCATCTCACTAGTCCAAGTGATCAATTTCAGTTCACAATTGATGACTCTGATAGGTCTAAGAGTCAAAGGGATCACACAAATAAGACTGGTGTCTGCTAATATTAACTGATAGAATCAAAAAGGGAGAGAACAATCCAACATGGGAAGTGGGATACAAGCAGACTCATAGAATGGCAGATGACCTAAATAGCACTCTGGCCTCAGAATCAGCCCTTAAGGCATTCGGATCTGGCTGAAGAGCCCATGAGAGTATTGTAGGCATGGAAACCCAAGATACCATGGGAAAAAAAAAAGACCTAAATGAAAGATCTCTGCGAGTGAGATCCCAGTGGAAAGAATGGGGCCATCAAAGAAGGAGGAACCTTTCTCTGAAGGGAGGAGAGAACTTCCACTTTGACTATGACCCTGTCGAAATAAGATCAAAGTCGGAAAACCCTAAAGGCTTCCATAGCCTTAGCAACTCATGACTAGAGCCTAGGGAGATTACTGACGCCATAAACAAGAGTGTCAAATTGTTAAGTCAACAACAGGAGTCACTGTGTACTTTTGTCTCATGTGGAAATCTGTCCTTAATGTGTTGTCTAATGTGAAGTGATGCTATAACTAGTACTAAAACAGTATTTTTCCGCTTTGTGTTTCTGTATGGGTGCAAACTGATGAAATCCTTACTTAGTATATACTGAATCGATCTTCTGTATATAAAGATAATTGAAAATGAAAAGAAAAAAAAACAAAACCTGGTGTTAAATTGGAAATGGCATAGAAAATTAATTAATTTTTAAAAAATATCATGTAGGATCTCTGTCCTTAATGTGCTGTACACTGTTATTTAATGCTATAACTAGTACTCAAACAGTATTTTTTCACTTTGTGTTGCTATGTGGGGGCAAACTGTTGAAATCGTTACCTAATATATACTAAACTGATCTTCTGTATATAAAGAGAATTGAAAATGAATCTTGATGTGAATGGAAGGGGAGAGGGAGCGGGAAAGGGGAGGGTTGCAGGTGGGAGGGAAGTTATGGGGGGGGGGGAAGCCATTGTAATTCATAAGCTGTACTTTGGAAATTTATATTCATTAAATACAATTTAAAAAAAAAATCATAGAGACCTTGCTAATTGTATGTTAGAAGTTTGAAGAAGGCAATTAACTTTCAGAAGCACAAGAAGGCATATGTCAAATATGGCAAACTATGAGCTTGATGTGTATTTATCACCAGACTCTAAAATGGAATAGTAAGTGAACAGTTGTGGGCACTTAGAAAAGGATGCTGTGATTATCCATAACCAACAAGGATTCACTGAGAACAGATCATGCCAAGTCTATACAAATCACCCACAACTTCTCTCCACCCTCAACTACAGATCATCACTTACTAACATTTGGTGTATTACTTTAAAATGTATATTTTACATAATTGGCACATAATAAATTTCAATTCAATATCTTACTTTTTAAACTTTATCTCCCTCAATATTCATCTAATAAGTATTCATTTAATTCCTAATATTTGTCAAATATTTTCTGAGTTTTGAATATAAAATGCTGAATAATATCTCCTCATTTGACTGAAATTTATCCACAATCAAGATTAATGTATAAAGATTTGAATTTTAATATTTGAATATATCAATATGCCTGTGTGTCATTATTCATTTAATATTTCCCCACTGATACTTTCTAAAAGTGTCTTCTGTTTTTGTGCTATCATAGGTATTATAATAAACATCCTGATAATAAAGCTTTGTCTGAGTTTTGATTATTTACTTGGGATAGTTTTTATGAGTGTGACAACAGAGTCAAAAGACATGAGCATTTTTTATCCTTGATATATATAGATTAATTGCTCCCTATAAAGGTACTACCAAATTCTTGTGCTACCTCTATAAGAATGTGTCCATTTCATTGAACTATTGCCAATACTGAACACTTATTTCTCAATTGCTTAAAACAAATTATATGTCTATTTCAAAAATTTGGAATTATCTGAAGACTAGTAAGATTATATATCTTTTTATATTTAATCATTATATGTGATTTTTATTTGACATCTAATTGTGTTTTGATTATTTTTTTAGTTGTCGATGTTTTCATATAATTCAACACAATAATAAAAATGAAAAGGATACTTTTTAGTCATATTTGTTATAAATGTTTTCTCAATTTGTGTATTCATTCTATATCTATGTTTTTGGTTTAAAAGTTTGTGGAAATTTATATTCATTAAATAAAAGTTTAATAAAAAAAATCAACTGCACAAAATTTAAAATAAAACATTCAAAGAAGAAAATCCAATAGTGGGAAAACAAGTATGTTTATATGTTTCTGCTGATACCATCAATTGATAAAATCATTTTTGTCCAAAGTAAGTTACAGATTCAATGAAATCCTATCAAAATTTCAATGATATTTTCCACAGAACTAGGAAAAAACACTACTAAAATTTGTATGGAACCACAAAAAGACCCTGAGTAACCAAAGAGATCTGGTGCAAAAAAAACAAAACTGGAGGTATTACACTACCTTGTTTTAAAATGTATTACAAAATTATGGTAATTAAAACAGCATGGTATTGGCATAAAAATGGGTCCATAAACAAATAGAACAAAATAGAGTTCCTGGAAGTAAACCCACATATCTATAGCCAATTGATCTTTTAGTAATCTTGTAAGAATATGCTTTAGAAAAAGGATAGGCTTGGGGCCTGCACTGTGGCACAGCGGGTTAACACCCCCTGGCCTGAAGAACTGGCATCCCACATGGGCCCCAGTTCTAGTCCCGGCTGCTCATCTCCTGATCCAGCTCTCTGCTATGGCCTGGGAAAGCAGTACAAGATTGCCCAAGACCTCGGGCCCCTGCACCCACGTGGGAGACCCAGAAGAAGCTCCTGGCTCCTGACTTTGGATCAGAGCAGCTCCAGCCATTGCAGCCATCTGGGGAGTGAACCAGTGGATGGAAGACCTCTCTCTCTCTCTACACTTTGTGTAACTCTGTCTTTCAAATAAATAAAATAAATCTTTAAAAAAAAGAAAAAGGATAGGCTTGACAATAAATGGTGCTGGAAAAAATGTATATTCACCTACAGAAGAATACAACTATATCAGTACCTCTCAACATGTACAAAAAAAGTTTGGAGCTAAAGAAAACATAAGGAAAATACTACAGAATATTAAAATGGTCAAGGGTTTTCTGGATCAGACCCCAAAATCACAAGAAACATAAGCAGGAACAGATAAAAGGAATTTCATCAAACTAAAGAACTTCTGACAGAGTGAATAAACAACATACAGAATAGGAGAAAATATTTGCAAGCTAAACATATGACAAGGGATTAATATCCATAATATATAAGGAACTCAAACAACACAATTCCCATGTTTATTGCAGCACTATTCACAATAACCAAGAAATGCAAACAACCTAAGTGTTTACCTACTAATATAAAGAAAATGTGGCAAATACACACAATGGAATACTACTCAAACAACATGTATAGAATTCGAGATCATTATGTTAAGTGAGATCAGCCAAGCACAGAAAGACAAGTATCACATGATCTCACAGACACACAGAGTTTGCAAAAAAAAAAAAAAAAAAAAAAAAAAAAGATCTCACGGAACTTAAAAACTTAATGGTGCAGGGCTGGCACCGTGGCTCACTTGGCTAATCCTCACTTGTGGCACCGGCATCCCAGATGGGCACTGGGTTCTAGTCCCAGTTGGGGAGCCGGATTCTGTCCAGGTTGCTCCTCTTCCAGTCTAGCTCTCTGCTGTGGCCAGGGAGTGCAGTGGAGGATGGCCCAAGTCTTTGGGCCCTGCACCCGCACGGGAGACCAGGAGAAGCACCTGGCTCCTGGCTTCAGATCAGCGCGGTGCGCCTGCCGCAGCAACCATTGGGGGGTGAACCAACAGAAAAGGACGACCTTTCTCTTTCTCTCTTTCTCACTGTCTATAACTCTACCTGTCAAATAAATAAAAAACAAAACTTAATGGTGCTTACCAGAGCTGGAGAGGGAGGAAGGGATGGGAAAAGGTTCATTAATGAGGTCTAGATTATAGTTATACAAGCGTAAGTAGTTCTGGGATTCTATTGTACAGTAAGGGAACTATAGATAACATTAATGTACTGTATATTTCTGCATTTAAAACCTAAAAATAATTTTCATAGTAAATTGGCTGAGTATATTTTTATAACTCTGCCAATATTCTTGAAGTCTGGTATCATGATGCCTCTGGCTTTGTTTTTGTTGTTTAAGAGTGCTTTAGTTATTTGGGGTCTCTTGTGTTTCTGTATGGATTTTAACATCATTTTTTTTAGATCTGAGAAGAATGTCATTGGTAATTTGAAATATAGACAAACATTTCGATGATATTAATTCTTCCAATCCACAAAAATGGAAGATTTGTCCATTTTTATGTCTTATTTCTTTAATGTTTTATAATTTTCATTGTAGAAATATTTCACATCCTTGGTTAAATATATACCAAACTATGTAAATTTTCTTATAGCTATTGAGAATGGTATTGATCTTACAAGATCTTTCTCAGCCATGGCATTTTTTTGTGTATACAAAGGAAAAATGGTTTGATTATCTCAAGAGATGCAGAGAGAGCATTTGATAAAATTCAACATCCTCTCATGAAAAAAGCCTTAAGCAAATTGGATAGAGAAGGAACATTCCTCAGCACAAAGCAATGTATGACAGGTCCACAGCCAGCATCATATTGAATGGGGAAAAGTTGGAAGCATTTCCACTAAGATCTCAAACCAGACAAGGATGCCTACTCTCACCACTGCTGCTGAACATAGTTCTGAAAGTGTTACCCACAGCCATTAGACAAGAAGAAGAAATAATCAAAGGGATACAAATTGCAAAGGAGGAAGTCAAATTATCCCCGCCTGCAGATGACATGATCCTATATATAGTGGAACCAAAAGACTCCACTAAGAGACTATCGGAACTCGTGAGAGAGTTTGGTAAAGTTGAAGGATCTAAAATCAACACAAAAATCAGTTGTTTCTTCAACCTTCTGTTGTAATCCTCTAGAGCATGCTACATAATAATTTGATTCATACTAAAGCACCTTACATTAATTCTCACCTATAAATCCACCATTCCTTTAGATTCTACCTAGTAAGAACCATAAGATCACTTTGTGGCCGGAATTGTGGCGTAATGGATGAAGTTGCCTCCTGTGATGCCAGAAACCCATATGGGTGCTGTTTCATGTCCCAGTTGCTCCACCCTTGATCCAGTTCCCTACTAATGTCCCCAGAAAAACAGCAAAGGGTGCCCCTTTGCCACCCACATGGGAGATCCAAATGAAGCTCCTGGCTCCTTGCAACAGCCTGGCCTAGCACTGGCTCTTGTAGTCAACTGGAGAGTGAATCAGCAGGCAGAAGATCGCCCCCACCCTTTGCAACTCTGACATTCAAAATAAATAAATTTTTAAATAACTTTATTAAAAATTACATTCCCCAAAGTGCCTCATCACTTTTTAACACCACCAATTAAGACAGAAAATATCATCACAAAATCCTCTGCCAAGCAAAACTACTTGTGACTTGCTCTTTAATTAATTATTTATTTGCATACATTTCATAAACACAACTTTAGGTGACCTGCTCTTCACACCTATGTACCAGTGTTTATCTGCTTCATCTTTCCCCCAGCTTGAATGCTTAAGTGATTTTTCTTTTTCTTTTTCTTTTTTTCTACCATGTAGCATTTTGTCTAAATATCTGCTGCTTGCTTTCTGGACCTCCAATTCTGCTGTACCTTCATTATTCTATATAGCTACGATCCTGACCCTACCATTTCATACTTGACCCTCATCTTCCTCTCTCAAAGTCTAATGGCTTTTGGAAGCAAGTACAGTGACATTACGGGAACTAGTAGAAATCTACTGGATCCATGCTCACACTACAAATCTCAACTCAAATGTACTTTCCTCAGGGAACTTTTCCCTTCCCTTCATGCTCTTATGACACCTTCCACTTCTCCTTTCCAACAATTTAATTCTTGTGTTTATACCTGCACTTATATAATTTTCCAATTAATATATTCTTCCTCCACCAGAATGAAAGCTGTATGAGGGCAGGTCTCATGTGTGTTTTAGTTCACCATTGAGTGCCAAAGCTGAACAATTAGCATAGTGCCTAGGACATGGTACATGCCTAATACCTATTTGTTGAATAAATGGTGAATAAAACAATGAATGAGTTGGCCTGAACTTCATTTATTTACATATATATATGTACACATATATATTCTGAATATATATATATATATATATATATATTCGGAAAAATAACCCTACCTATGCATAAGTACTTCACATCTACAGAATAACAGTTGATTAAAGCAGCGGGCTTACCTAAAATTTGCCAATATTAGAAGCCAAGCTCAAGCCAAGAGGTGGTAGCCATACAATTTCAGCCAGCATAGGGATGCGCTGAACACAGTGCCATACACATAGTTTGCAGTTTAATAAATCCTTGTTGAATCACTGAATTGGCAGATGGTGAGGAGTTATTTGAATATGTAAAAAATGGATAAATGAAGAAAATGAGTAGAACAGATTCTTCTTTTCTAAAGGAGTTTTAAAAAATTGAAATTGGAAAAACATGGCCCATATCCAAACTTGGAATTGAAGAGGGCTGAAGCAAAGAGTAGTATTGGCAGAAACTACTTTTCTCCATGTAATTCATTTCAGCAGTTTGGGGTTGGTCTAAGTGGAAAAGTGCTTTGGGGAATTGAGATTTTGAGATACGATTCATTCCCACCCATTTATTAATATTAGGATACTGTTTCCAATGTTGGAGTACACAATTTTAAAAATATACAAAAAGCCTGAATTAGAAAAGGGTGATGGGACCTGAGCTGTGGCGTATCAGGCTGCCTCCTGTAGTGCCGGCATCCTATGTGGGCACCAGTTCGAGACCTGGCTGCTCCACTTCCCATCCAGCTCTCTGCTATGACCTGGGAAAGCAGTGGAAAATGGCCCAAGTGCTTGGATCCCTGAACCCATGTGGGAGGCCAGGAAGAAACTCCTGGTTTCGGATCAGCACAGCTCCAGCCGTTGTGGCCATTTGGGAAGTGAACCAGTGAATGAAAGATCTCTGTGGGTGTGTGTGTGTCTGTGTGTGTATGTGTGTGTGTGTGTGTGTAAAACTCTGACTAGCAAACAAATAAATAAATATATATTTTTTTAAAAAAAGAAAGGGTGGCAAATGTGACTCAAGTAAATTCAAATAACATCTAGAGAAGAACTGAAACCCTTTGGCCCAGAGAAGAGAGGGCTAAAGACTGTCTTCAGAGATTTTGTCTTTTTAGTTTTCCCCAGAAAAAAATAACAATTTCCCATACCAACTAAGGGCAAATTAAAGGGGGCTTCCCTTTATTGCAACTTTATAAGCTTGTTCCACATCAAGAATTCCCTGACAATAAAGATTGCTGCATACAGAAATGAGTGCATTATAGCAGTCAGGAATCTACAAAGGATCTTTAAGAAAACATAACTCCTCATGATTTGGACATCTCTGTGGCATTACTTTTAAATACAGGGACAGAGCTGGCACGACTGCTATGTGGATTATATGACCTCTCAAGGCCCTTCCAGTTGTGGATATATGTCAATAATAAAATGTTATCCCGGCCAGCGCTGCAACTCAATAGGCTAATCCTCTGCCTGCAGCGCTGGCACCCCGGGTTCTAGTCCCATTTAGGGCACCGGATTCTGTCCCAGTTGCTCCTCTTCCAGTCCAGCTCTCTGCTGTGGCCCAGGAAGGCAGTGGAGGATGCCCAAGTCCTTGGGCCCTGCACCAGCATGGGAGACCAGGAGAAGCACCTGGCTCCTGGCTTCGGATCAGCGTGCCGCAGCAGCCATTGAGGGGTGAGCCAACGGAAGGAAGACCTTTCTCTCTGTCTCTCTCTCTCACTGTCCACTCTGCCTGTCAAAAAAAAAGTTATCCAAAGTATACAGTGCATTGAAATCCTTAACAAACATGGCCCTGCAAACAAAATCAACATGCTGGTTTTATGAAATGCCTAGACATTACTTCTCAGTCAGCAGAAGCAAATGGTGATTACATCCTGCATAAATTGTTATGGAATGTAGAGGTATGGTAGTCAAGCATTAAGGAAATTGTTTTAAATATGAGCTCCACGTGTTGAGCCTAAGAAGTATGGTCTATTTTCCCAATTCAGACATGGTACAAACATGAAAGAGAATATATGTTATTATATCTGCCACACACATTACTTTCAACAAGGTGAGATCTTTGCACTTATATACTCCAGAAGAAGAAATAAATGGCCATAAGGTCATTATACAAACATTGAGTTTCAAAAGATACTCAACGGGGAGCCAGTGTTATGGCACAGCACGTTAAGCTGCCACCTGCAACACTGGAATCTCAAATGGGTGCTTGTTCCAGTCCCAGCTACTCCACTTCTGATCCAGCCTCCTGACAATGCACCTGAGAAAGCAGAAGATGATCCAAGTCCTTGGTTGGGCCCCTGCACCCGCATAGCATACCTAGAAATAGTTCCAGGTTCCTGACTTCGACCTTGCCCAGTGCCAGCCATTGAAGCCATTTGGGGAGTGATAGATTTCTCTCTCTCTCTCTCTCTCTCTTCCCCTCCCTCCCTCCCTCCCTCCCTCCATTCCTCCTCCCTCCCTCCCTCCTCCCCTCCCTCCCTCCATCTCTCCCTCCCTCCTTGTAAGTCTGCCTTTCAAATAAATAAACAAATCTTTAAAAAAAAGAGACTCAGTGCTGCTTACACAAACCATCATCAAAGAAGAAAAAATGATGCCAAACAGTCTCCCTAAATGTAGCATTGATGGGTTTTTTTGGGCCACCCTTGATTCATATACTTAGCATGGTTCAGTATATATTGAGGTTCTGCCCATGTAGACTAGAGACAACCTATAGCCCTTAGTATTCATATGTTAATGTAATTGAGATGTCACATTATATTAACTACATAATATAAAACCTATAGTTGCAAGTTAAATTGTAAACATAAATTTATTACTGTAGCACAGAAAGGATAAATGAGTGTATGAATACAGCTATATTATATATATGAGAGAGCAGATGCATTAATCACTTTTTTACATAGTTTTCCACATTATGAACTAACAATATGTGTGATCAAATAGAGAAAACGATTGAATCGATCCTAAGCAACTCATGCAAGGTCAGTAAACTCAAAGCATCAGTTCTAGGGGACCTACTCAGCTGCTCAGCTTTAACTTTAGGTGTTTTCTCATTCATACCTTCATTGAAGAGTTCCCTAACAGTTTTTGTAATCCTGAGCTTGGAAACATTCAATTTGCTTCTCTTTGGTCATTTGACTCTGAAATATCTTGTCTTGATGAAGTCAAAGCGATCTGAAAGACTGGTTAGTAAAAATGAGAAAACATTTTAAAATCTCTAAGTATTTTAAGTTCGATCAGCAATGTTCCAGCTGCATTTGTGGTGTAAAATTCTCTCCAAATGACAGTAATCCCCAGGAACATGTGGGTGTATTTTATTAGCCCATTACTTTTAGATATCTAATGTCCAAAGAAAGTTTCAATGAGGGTGGTCTGTGGATGACATTTGTATGGGGAATTTAGAGGTAATGGGTAAATCTTTCAGATATTAGATTTGTGTTTCCCCTGAAAGAAACAACCATTCCCTTCTACCCCCAAGTTTTAATCTGGTGATTTATCATTTAGCAATAGCTTCCACAATTTTATTAAAAATTTATAACTGAGATTTCAACAAGATCTATCAATATGTAGCAAACTGGGCCCAAATCAAAGAGCCACAAAACAGGGAGAAGAAACCTCTGACCACTCCTCACCAAAACAATTCTGAGACCTTTCCCGTGGATAAGAAATAGCCATGGGAAATTCTTATCATAATGTATGTAGTCCTCTGAGGGCAGAAAAGTATTAATGTGGTTTCCAATATAATTTATCTTCTACACATAGAGTAATAAATACACTAAGGGAAATCATTAACAATATGAAAACAAGCAAGGGAAACCTATGGAACTGCCTCATCTCCACTTTGGAAGAGATCATTTTAAACAAAAACACAAAGATTGGTTTAATGTAGATGCTGTTATATTCATCCTCTGCTATTCTTTGTTGGCAGCAGAGAAACCTAAATGAAAACCAACACTTTTCCCAGATTTCCTCCTCCTCATAGATTTCCTCCTCCTTCCAAGATATCCTCTTATAGAAGAGACACGTGTATACATTTCTTGCAAAGACAAATTGGGTTTATCATATTTGGGAAATGCAGTGCAGCATCTCAAAGATATTCGTTCTAGCAAGCTAATGTTATAGATCAAAATACGTGAAAGCAAGGAAAATAGAAGGGAGGATGCCAGGTTACTAAATTTCTAAATGTATCACTCAGTGAAATTTTCCAATCACTTGATGTTCTAAATCAGTGTTGAATAGACTAGGGGGTCTTGGATTGTCTCTGCACTGATTGTGTTCCAACTGTCTTCTGGTAGTTGAACACTCAGGTCTTGGTCCCATGTTGTGCAGTCAGCCTCACACATATTCTGTATACCAGGAGTAATTTATGAATCCATCTATAAAGGCAGTCACAATGCATCAAGAAAAGGTTATGTAAAGCTCTAAAATTGAAAGTAGCAGTTCCAGTAAACTCACTACAAGTTCCAAACATCACTATTCTGTTTGAGCTGATTTACAAATCATACAGATTTTTAAAGGAATTTACTAGTACATTAGATTCTCAGGGTCACAGCAAATGCATGATAATTACTACAACACAATTTTCATCCATTCTCATGTTACTGTGATATTAATACACAGAGCAGATTCAATGTAGTTCAGACACAATTCTAAGAATAAAATGATACTTCTTCTCCTCCCTCCCTTTCTTTCCTTTTTAGTTTTTGACATACATATTTTAATTCATATTATAGTCAAACAATCTTTGTTAATACATATACACTGTGAAAATGAAAGAGGGAACAAAAGCCTTGATGGCACATTCTCTATATAAATCTCAAGTTGCTGCAATTCCATTACCTTGCTGCCTCATACTTATTAAACAGCCTTGAAATTTGGGAATCTGAGACAAGCCATAAGGAAAGATGGGCACTGTGAAATTCAGCCAGTGCCAACCAGGTAGAACATAAAATGAAACCTCCAAAATGATTTTACAATTTGTTCTCAATTGTACATCTGAAGGATTTCCCTCAAAACTGGCCTTAAAGGCCCATTCAAATGAAAATGGTTTCAATTTTAAGAAGAAATGTCTCTGGAATGGTTCAAAGTGTCCTCTAAGGCTTGTGGCCAGCCTTCTTCACCTGGGCCTTTTCTCACTTGGCTCCATCTTCATCCACATGCCGCCAATAGCAGATCAGCTCATCCTTCATCTTTATGATCTTGATTCTGACAGGGAAAAATTTTACCTTGAGTTCCTGCAGTGGTTTCTCTTTTTAGCCTCTGTTTGCAGCTTTTCTTCTCTTTTCCTCTTCCATCTCTCCCTCAACCCCATACCCTCTCTTTCCTTTGTCTCCAAAGATAATATCCTTGAATTTGAGTCTGAAAATAGTCATCTGATTCATCCAGTGCTTCATTCCATTGGAGATTCTTTCCCCCCAGCATGTGCTACAAGTACTAGAAACACACTACCCTCTTTCAACAATTCTGACATCCATTATTTTGGAATTATCATTCTAAGAATTGGCTTGAGAATACTTGCCATTATTTGATTTTCTATTTCATAGAAACAAACAAAGCAGCTATAATGTGGTTCAAAGTAACAAGGGTATAATAGGAGGACATTACACTAAATGAAATAAGTCAGGCACAGAAAGACAAATAACATACATTTACACTCACATATGGATTCTAAAATTAAAGCTGATGTCATACAAGTAGAGAGTAGAATGGTGGTCACTATAAATTAGGAAGCATAGAGCGGAGCAGACATAGAGGGAGTTGGATAACATGTACAAAAATACAGTCACGTAGGAGGAATAAGCTATAATGTTCTATGGAACAGCAGGGTGACTATAGCTCACAACAGTTTATTATGTGTGTTATAAAGAAGTAAAATAGAGGAGTCTGAAAGTTCTCAACAGAAAGGAAGGATAAATGTGTAAGAAGATGGAAAAGTAAATTATTCTGATTTAATCATTGCACACTGCTATACATTCAGACATGTGCAAAGTTTGTCCCATGATCTATTTGTTTTGAAAGACTTTCTTATCACTTAAATTTTTAAACAACCTTTTATTGTAGAATAATTTTAGATGTACAAAAAAGTTTGAAAACAGTACAGACAATTCCCATTTACTTCTTGTCCATTTCTCCCCAATTAGTATCCTACATAACCATGGTACATTTGTCATAACTAAGGAGATAACTTTGACATAGTAACGTTCACCAAATTACAGACTTCATACAGACTTCACTAGTTTTCTGTTAATGTTCTTTTTCTGGTTGAGGATCTCACATTGCATTTATTATTTATGTCTCTTAAGTTTTCATTGGTCTGTTACAGTTTCTCAGTCTTTGATCTTGATAGTTTTTTGGAGTATTTTTCTGAGTTCTTTTTGTAGTATGTCCTTCAATTTTTGTTTTTCTAATTTTTTCTCATGATTAGACTGTGAGTATGGATTTGAAGGAGTAAGATTTCAGAGGGGAAGGGTCATTTTCATCTTAATATCAGGGGTACATGACCAACATATTTTAATGACTGATGATGTTACTGTGGATCACCTGACTTAGGTAGCATATGCCAGCTTTCTGTTATAAAATCTCCTTTCTTCTCATACACTGTTCTTTGGGAGCAAGTCAGTAAGGTAAGTCTTCACACAAAAAAGTAAAATTAAGCCCCATGTACTAGAAGGGAAGGTATTTACATAAATTACATATAGGATATTTGTCTATTCTCCCTTATTTACGTATCCAATAATTTCTATCACTTTGGACTCATGTATATTTACTTTATATGTAAGGTGATCATGCAAGTCAGTGTTCTTTACTTTTGTTGAACAAATTACTACCTTTAGCCACTGGAAGCTCTTTCAGGTTCGCTCCTGTATCTCTTTGACATATCTTCATCATTATTTTTTTTTTTTAGCACTTTGTTGATTTATGGCACTATAAGATGTTCAGGCTCATCTTATACATCCTGTGTCCTGGCCTTAGGATTAGCCATTTCTCCAAGGAGTCCGTATTATTTTAATTAGAGAATAGAATTGAAAACCAAACCCTTGGCTACAATTACATTGTCCTCTCCTCAGATAACCCTGGCTCAGGCCTATCAAACTCCTCTGAAGTCCAGAATTTCATGTTGCTTCCATTTTAACCACATCTCCATCAACTTTGTTGAAAAAGTGTACCACTTAACATTCTTACAGATAACTGGAATATATTTATTTTCAAAGTATTGACAAAAAGCCTTGAAGAAAAAGAATGACCATGAACATAAAGGTAACAGTCTTCTAAGAAAAGGATAAGGGGTAAATTAAACAAGCACTCTTCACAGAAGAGCTTTGATTACTTCTTGAAACATCTCCTCCTCCAAGACAAATGAAACAGAAACAAGTTAAGCCTGAGAAGTGAATTAACACAGACTCACATCAGCCAAAGTATTTAAATGATAAAGGTGTAAAAATTGATAAGAAAAAAAATTTTAGAGTTTCACATTTTGGTAGAAATATTTTCAGAATGTCCTTGTCAAATCTGTTTTTTCTTTTTTTTTTTATCTTTTTTTTTTAATTTTTTTTTAATTTTTTTTTTTGACAGGCAGAGTGGACAGTGAGAGAGAGAGAGACAGAGAGAAAGGTCTTCCTTTTGCCGTTGGTTCACCCTCCAATGGCCGCCGCGGCTGGCGCGCTACGGCCGGCGCACCACGCTGATCCGATGGCAGGAGCCAGGTGCCTATCCTGGTCTCCCATGGGGTGCAGGACCCAAGCACTTGGGCCATCCTCCTCTGCACTCCCTGGCCACAGCAGAGAGCTGGCCTGGAAGAGGGGCAGCCGGGACAGAACCGGCACCCCGACCGGGACTAGAACCCGCTGTGCCGGCGCCGCAAGGCAGAGGATTAGCCTGTTGAGCCACGGCGCCGGCAAATCTGTTTTTTCTTTACCTCCTAAGAGTATGGTTATTTTTGAGAGACCAGTTGGTCAGTAATTTGTGGTTTAAAAAGAGGAATAAGTTAGGTGCCACTGCCATGAATACTGAGTCACAAATAAGTGTTTATGGTGAACTCTATCAAGAGGTGAGCCTATCAATGTGTAATCAGCATTGATTTAAGAGATCCAAAGCCATATCAAAATCCTTTCTTAAAAATTGTTACAGAAAGACTATTTTGACTACAAAAGTCACATTCCTTTATGGAAAATTCAAGCCTTATGCAATTCAACATTTTTAGTTACGAAACAAAAGAACACATTTTAGGGGAAGGGAATAAAGCTCTCTTCTTTGAAAATATTATTCTTAGAAAATTGTTGTCTGGGGTGTAATAAATATTCATTAATTTGTACCTTGTTTAAAAGCTAACATGAATTTTGTTTTGTATCATGTATCTTGATGAATCCTTTGAATTTATTATTATTTGTCTTAACCATGAAATGTAGATCCATGAAAGAAGTCATGTCTGTTCTTACCTCAGTTTCAGATTGGCACTACTGGTATTTTCTTGGTTAAAGAAACCATGAAGGCAAATTCTAAAGTTATTTAAATGAAAATAGATTATTTCCCTCCATCTCCCTGTAGATGGAATAGATTTGAATCAAGAAATGATTTTACTTGAAACATTGTACTTTAGTCCAAGAAATTAAGTCAACAAGAGATTGCCTTGCTTTTAAGAACCAGAGAGGAAACTATAGATGTTTTTTATGAACAAGGGAAAGGGATCTTTTGAAAAATCGTATCTGTGTATGTATTTTTCTTAAACTAACTAAGGTTAGGTTAAAGTTTGGTTTCTCATTTCCTCTTTGAAATTACATGATGAGCAAGAGATGCATAAAAAATAGCAGGTGTGTCAAGTGGCATACTGTAAAAGAATCCAAGTTGGAAAGATTGAGACCAAAGGAATAATCCTGCTTTCATTGATACCTTCTCTCTGGAAGACTGATCAAAATCATGAAGTGTTTTTCTCTTAAAGGAAAACCATTTTTCAGGCCTTGGTACTAATAGTGACTAACTGAACTTATGGGGAAAAAAGGTATACCAGAAGAAAACAACCATTTTGGAAGAGGAAGGGCTGAATCTAGTAAGGTGACAAAGCAATAAAACAGGGAAGAATGATATGATTCAACCTGAGTCTCAGAAAGGATGTCTTTTTGCTACACAATGAAAAAAGAACACAAAGATCCGATGGCTTCAGGAATCTAGGAAAATGACAATGAAAAACAATCTTACTTTTGACTGAGTGCATACTTACAGATAAACTGAACAAGGTCCAAGGGATAACAATAAGATTTATCCTTAATTTGTTACCATGAGAATGAAGTGGACATATTTAAGACTGTAAAAACTGAACAGGAAAACACTTGACAACTTCAGAGATGAAACTAACTTCTATCTATAATTATTTACATTATATAAGGGGACTTCAAAAACATCACCAATAAATGGAATTAAAAGATAACATTGCTGCAAAAGTTTTGGAATTCATGTATATGAAGAGCCTTCGGAAAGTTCATGGAAATGCATATTATAAAAAACTATGCATGTATATCAAATTTTTTACACTAAAATATACTTTGAATTATATTGTCTATGAACCATTTGAAGTACCCATGTAGGTGTCCTGGAAATTATCCAGTAATGTATTACATGTGGTAAATTACTTAAGAATTAATATATCAGTTTTAGAGCTATTTTTAATTTTCTTGGTGTCATTTAGAGCTCTTAACATAAGCCCTCCAAAAGGTCTTTTTAAAATAATTCTTAGAAGCAAAGGATAAATGTAGACAGAACATTCCCTTCCCCAGAATTAACATCCACATAGTTCAGGTATTCTAAAGCTTTCCAATGGAAATGAAATAACTATCAGCTATATAAGACATTACACTCAAGAAGTGTTAGCAGGAGCAATGTTTATTCTTTTCAGAAAACACTACACAAATGCCTTAGCTTTCTTCTTTTGCTTCTCCCAGTTTTCTCCCTTACACAAACCTATAGTGTTTGGGAGTTGATTCTTTCCACATGAATCCAAAGTTTCATTCTCTAAATGTTGAATTTGATAGCCAAATCATATATATTTTATTAGTCAGGGTTCACCAAAGAAACAGAATCAATAGGAAGGAAAATTATACATACATATGTGTGTGAATCAATTTATTATAAGGAATTGGATCACATGACTAAGGAACCATTGATATCCTACATCTCCCATCTGAAATCTGAAAATTCTGATGTCTGAGAACAAATAGTACTGATAGCATATGTTCTAGTTCAATTCTGAAGGCCTGGAAATCAGGAAAGCTGATGGTATATGTCCCAGTGCAAGTGCAGAATAAAATCAATGTTCCAACCTAAGCGATAAAACAGAAAGAATGGATTCTTCTTACCTCTTTTTTGTAAAGGAATTTATTAATACATTAGATTCTCAGGGTCACAGCAAATGTATGATAATTACTACAACACAATTGTTGATTTTCATGTTAATGTGATATTAATACAAAGAGAACAGGTTCAATGTAGTTCATAGATACAATTCTAAGAATGTAATGATACTCTATCTTTTTGCCTATTCTGATCCTCACAGGACTGAATGAGGCTCATACACATTGGGAAGGACAATCTGCTTTACTCAGTCTACAGATTCAAATACTAATTCATTTGGAAACAACCTCACAGACACACCAGGAAATAACATTTAACCTAATACCTAACCAACCTGTGACTCAAATTGACACATAAAATTAATCACCACAAATTTGTTTGCAAATCTGCATTCATTTGAAGACACATACGTTTGTTTACAAATAACTTGAATAAATCTAGACTAGTTTCTACTAATTTTGTGGAGTTACTCGTCTATATGAGGGAAAGTTAACTTCTTAAAGAAGTCTTTGTTTTTGAAAAAATCCTTAAAAATGTTTATTCTATATCAGTGGACACTGACTTCTAAGTCAGAAATTCTTAAATGTTCCATAATGTTTATTAGCTTATCTACATGAGTATGTATAAAGATGCACATATAGCTCACCCACTATTGTGTCATTGATTACTGGGTAATGTTAGCCAAAAATACTGGCTAATGTTGTTCAGTGTAATCTGAAACTCATGGAATGATTCTTTCTCTTTGATGTAAAACTCAGGCCAATTTATTGGATCAATCATGAAAGTACCACCATAAAAATACTCCAGAGAGGTTTTTCTTTCAGTTCTGTTTCTCTTAAAAGTAAAACAGCCATCTAGATATTGTTGGAATCTAACCTTAGCTGAATATTTTCTGTATGATATAATACATTTATATCTGTGTATTTCTTGAGGGGGGGAGGGAGGGAGGGGGGAAGGAGAGAGAAGGGTGGTATATTGAAAAAAAATCACTCAAATAGAAGGAAAAATATTATTTCCCTACTCAGATTTGATTCTAACACATCTATCACCTTGGACAAATCATTTAACTTTTCTGAGACACAGATTCCTTATTCATAAAATGAGGAGACCGGACTAATTGATTTCTCCATAGTTTCTTCCTGTTTTGATGCTTCCTGATTCTATATCAATATGTGATTATTTGAATCCTAGAGTGAATATTGATCTCTAAATGATAAACTGATATAGGAAGTTGTAAGCTGGTGAGGAAACAGGCAAGTTGTAGAGGCTCCTCTGTACAACACACCCAAAATGAAAGTCACTGTCTTCTCCCTGCCCAGGATTACCCTCTCCAGTCCATTCCCCTACATAATTGTTTCTCATTCGTTATCAACATTTTAACTTATTTTTAAACATGAAATATCTTTACATTTTATGGGGCACAGTACAGTATCTTAACAAATACACCATCCATAAACCAATCATATGAGGCCTTAGCCCTTCCATTTCCTTTATATCAGACTACAGTTACACTTCTGTTCTGTGGGACACAGGCACCTTTTACCTTCACTCAGATGCATTTTGCTAACCTTTAGCTAGTTTCCCACCCATTCTCCTAACCTCTCCTTCCTCTAGTAACCACTCTTCCAGATTAACATTTTGTCAAAATACAAAATGAATCATTCCACTCCCCTGTTTAATAATAAATGGTTCACCATGACTGTCAGAGTAAAGGCCAAAAAATTTAGCGTATGCTATGAGATCCTATGTGATCCAGTCCCTTGCCCACATCTTCAGCCACAACTCTGACCATGTTCCAATGCCCTATACTATACTTATTTTTAATTAATCTCCTAAATATTTATTTCTCTATATATCTCTCCACATATCTCCCTCCCTCCCTCTCCTTCTCTCTCTTTCCCACCTTTGTATAAATTATAGCAGTCCCCAAATGAAATAGGCTTCAGTCAGAAATAATTCAGGGGTATAAGTGGCCTAGCACTTAACCTGCCGGTTAAGCTACCCAGTCCCAGCTCAGGGCTGATGTGAGCTCTTACTATTTTTCTCACCTTCAAATAAATATATTTTTTAAAAATACATAATTCTATAAAAGGAATTGCTGCTCTGATTGCAGCCAACCAGAACAATTAAATTCTAATAGTCAGGTAGGTTCTGTTCATTGTAGCCATATTGATTCAAAATTTTATTTGGGTATAAAAAAGTATTTACTGGGCCGGCGCCGTGGCTTAACAGGCTAATCCTCCGCCTTGTGGTGCCGGCACACCAGGTTCTAGTCCCGGTTGGGGCGCCGGATTCTATCCCGGTTGCCCCTCTTCCAGGCCAGCTCTCTGCTATGGCCCGGGAAGGCAGTGGAGGATGGCCCAAGTCCTTGGGCCCTGCACCTGCATGGGAGACCAAGAGAAGCACCTGGCTCCTGGCTTCGGATCAGCGAGATGCGGCAGCCGCAGTGGCCATTGGAGGGTGAACCAATGGCAAAAAGGAAGACCTTTCTCTCTGTCTCTCTCACTATCCACTCTGCCTGTAAAAAATAAATAAATAAATAAAAATAAATAAATCTTTTAAAAAATAGTATTTACTGGAAATGTCAATGCACTGTCCACAATGAAAACAAAAAAATCAATTTTCTCTGTATGGACAAATACCCACATCCATAAAGGATAGAGGACAGGTTTTGATACCAGCCTTCAGTTTCTCCTTACTAAAGGAAGCATTAATGAACTCTCAAAACAGTGTGGCTATTGGATTCATTTCCTCTAGTCTACATGTTCAACATTAATTTGTCCTACATAATTTATAGTCTGGAATTCCTTTTTGCTCCACTTTCTAATTACAGATCATAGAAAATGCTTGTCATTTGCTTAAGGTCTTTGGATACTCAAAATTTATTTATTAGTTTCACCCAAAGGCTTTGCCTCCCTCCAATATGACCTGTAAAATTATAGCTTGATCCAGCATCAATTTGTTCGTTAACCTGAAAAATGTATAGCTTCTGTCTCATGAGCAGCTGGAGACTCTGACATATTGACATTGCACATGCATGGTAACCCGGAAGGGAATTCCAAATTCCCCTTGCTATCTGAATCAGGCCTTGAAGAATAGGTAGGAATTAAAGGGCTATGGCAGAAGAGAAAAAGTATTCGGAGAAGGGAAAATAGTAGAAACAAAATTAGAGAGGCAGAACTGTCCTTGACAATTGAGTAAAGGCAGTAAGGAGGCAAGTCTGAATGGAGTAGAGGATACATATTCAGGAAATGTGAAATGACAGCTCCCCCTGCCAAGAATGTTCTCTCCTTGCCTTTTTATCTCTTACTAGCTGACACTTTCTGTTAGAATCCTTTTCCCACACACTAAATTTGAGTCAAGTATCTTCTAATGTACTCTCTTGACACCCTTTACTTCCCTAGCAAATAATTTATCACATCTGATAGCATTTTTTTCTGACTATTCATTTGGCATGTCTCCTAAACTAGTAGTTCTCAAATGTTAGTTTGTATCAGAATCACCTAGAGCAGGGGTCAACAAACGACTTTTCAATGTCCAAATCCAGCCCTGGCTTACATTTTGTAAACAAACTTTTATTGGAGGACAGCCACACTCAACATTTTATGTATGGTCCATGGTTACTTCCATGCCACAACTGCAGAGCTGAGCTACTGTGACAGGGACTGATGCTCCATAAATATCCACTATCTTACCCTTTACAGAAAAAGTTTGCTAAGGTTTGTAAAGCTTATATTACAAATTCCTACCACTAGAGTTTCTGATTTAGCCAGGTCCAATTACATGCATTTCTAACAAGTTCCCAGGTAATGCTGATACTGGTACTGTCCATCTGGGACTATACTGTATCTCAACTGGCTAAATATAAGAATCATCTGTAGAGCTTTTTTTTTAACAAAATATTTATTTGTGACATACAGAGTTCCCAATGGCCAAGAGTGAGTCGGGCTGAGATTTAGATGGGAATTCAACCCATGTCTTCCATGTGGGTGGTAGGAATCTAATCACTTGAGCCATCACTGTGGCCTCCCAGGGTCTGCATTTAGCAGGAAGATGGAATAAAGAGCTGGAGCCAAGTATCAATCCCAGGTGCTCTGATATGGGACATAGGCATCTTAATTTGTGTCTTAACCATTAAGCCAAACACCCATCCCTGTGGAGCTTTTTTAAATTATGTCTATCCCATACCTGAACCAATTAAATTGAAATCTCTAGGCATGAGGCTCAGGTTTAAGTAAATTTTAAAATTCCCCAGGTGATTCCAATATGTGGCAAAGAATGAAAACTCTTGTACTGTAAGCTCTGAAAGGGTATCCTGTCAATCATAGATTTATGCAAGTGTGTGGCATGCTATAAGCACTAAAATAATTCGTGTATGAATTAACATTTTTTCAAGTAAGTAAAATTATGACTAGAACTCAAGACTCAATGGAGTAAGACACTATTCCATTGAATTGAGAACCTCAGTTTTTGTAAGTTCAAGAGTCTCTGAGCTTCATGAATCAACTTTTCCTACTTTCCTCCTCTTCAGGGATGCAGCCACGTTTAAAAATGTAATATGACAGCCTACCAGACTGCCATGCAGCTGAGCAAATTTAACAAGAGGTGAGGAAGAACACAACGGACTCAGTCACTTTTAGGCAGCAAACTGGAATTTGGCCAGTTCTTCACGATATTAAATCCAACAAAAGAATACATTTTTCATTAGTGATAGGCATACCATTCCTCTCAAAGCCAAAAATTAGAAGACTATTGTGAATGTGGATCCTTTTACATGATGAGTTGAAGAGAATAGTAGGGGGTAGAAAAAAGAGGTCAGATGATTATAAAAAGCAACTGTTACATGGAGAAGGGGGCATGAATTCTCCTTATTTGTCCATCTGTTTCCATGGTAAGAAGAAAAAAAATGTTAATAACCTCTTTTACATTGTTCTCAAAAGAAAAACACATAGGCTAAATTTTCCCCCAGTATAGGGAAGATAATAGCAAATAGGACACTCCCATCAAGCATGAAGTAAGAACAGTGACACCATTCCCCTTCCTTTCATATCATCCACTAGCTCTGCCTTTGCAAACCCCATTACAGTATCAGTAATTCAGCTGGGCAGCAAGCAGAATGAGAACACAGAGGGAGAGGGGAGCAGAGTGGAAACCATGCCACACACAGCCATTCTCTGAAGTCTGAGAGGGAAGATGGGAGAAAGGTCAATGAATTGAAAGGGGAAATAATGAAATAAATCTGGCAAAAGAAAAACAAAACCGGAAATGAAAGAGATTTTGAACAAAGGAGGATGGAAAAGATAGCAGTAAATGAGTCAGATCTGGGCTGGGGGGAGTACCAAGGTAAGAGATTAGGAAAGGAAGACAAAAGTAAGCAAAAGATGGAGATAGGTAGAAAAAAATAGACCACAATGATAGAGATGTCTATATGGATAACTATTTACATGTTTTATTTCCCTCAGAGTAATTGCAGCAAAGGAAAACAGGCTTCTTTCAACGAGGCAATGTCCAAAACCCCTAGGAACATGTGCTCCAGGCTCCAATGCAGAGATTTAGGAGCCAGCAAATCTAAAGTAGTGAGCCAGCCCTGAGCCTCAACACAGTGATTGCTGTTTCTACCTCAAGGTTTCTACACCAGAGTGAGACGCTTCACTATTGAGATCATTCCCAAGCCCAACATAAATGACAGCATCTTTTCATGTACTTTTTGCAACATTTTCATCTTAGTTAATGATGGGTCTATTTAATCACATTATACTATACAATACGGCAAAATTAGAGATGCTATTCCTGAAAATCTTGCATGAAATACTGACTTGATATCTACAGGGAGTTTGTTTACTTAGGCTTAAGAACACACGCTTCTAGGAACTCTATGTTTCACTCTTATCACAAAACACTAAATTTCCGTTGCAGCAAGAAATCTTCCAGAGGCTGAAATCACAATAGCTAGTGGCAAAATGTAGTATTTAGGGACTCATCCAGGTACCAGAATTTGGCTTTGTATGTAGTTATATGCTATTTTGTAAGACAGCATGGAAACGTGTAAACAATACAGCCAGATAAAATGGGAATAAAATTGTGGTAAAATCCAGAGGTAGGGGGAAATAATTGCAGGAAAAATAAGAAGAAATGTGAAGCAAAGCCAAATGCATATTTGAAAGCTAGGCATACTTTCTAGAAGAAAGCAAAAATTGTGGTTCCTAAGGAACTAGCATCCAAAATGAAAAGAAGTTTCCATCTACAAAATTTGCAGTGTCCTTGAGATTATTTTAAGCCTTTCAGAAAAAGTACCACTTTTCCTGTTATTGAGAGAAAAATTTATCTATAGGTCCTCATAATAAGGATGCTGTGAAATGCAGTAAACAATCATCTAAACAACCTTACATGAAATCCAACAGCCTTTTTTAAACAGTAATTTCTCGTAAAATCTCTTATGCAAGGCTCTTCTGTCTGATTACCTAGAATAGAACAATGGGGCTTTTCTATTCTGCTGCATTAACTGCAGAGGAGGATGCTAAGTATTCTTCAAGGACACCCGTCCTAATAGATGAAGACAACCCTAACTCTGCCTGGGTCATATCAAGCGACGATAGGCCAAAGGTTTTGTTACATAAAGTATTTTGGTTTTAGCCTAAGAGACAAATGGAAGATCAAAACAACAGTACTTTTAACCTGGAAAAAAACCGTAAATATATGTAACCAAATACCCACCTCAGCTATAAAGTCAGCCTCATTGTAGTACCTGTGACAGATGTGTTTACCAAATCTCACGTCCTGGGCATATGGCCTGTTTCCTGAGTAAACAAAAGCCTTTTACCAGTCTCCTTGATGTCTGGCAGAGCCATGTGATTGACGCTCGTCAATGACATGTGATTGTGGTACGTATCACTTATGAGCTGAGGTAGAGGAATGTCTCTGGACCATTTTCTTGTTAGGATGATGCTGGAGATGACCTTGGGCTGAGATCATGGACTCACAAGATCGTAGATTTCTGAGTTACTACATAGTAGACAATCACCCCCAAGGAATCACTGAGACCTCCAGAAGACTTCAAAAGAGTGGAAAAAATAAACTTTTGTTTTATTAATCCCTATAGATTTGTATCGCAGCACAAGTTTAGCCTGTTGTGACTAATACAGCAGTCATGAAAAGTATAACGCCCTTATGAACACCTATACAAACTGGCTACAAAACGTGCTTTTAAATAACATCTACCTAATAAGTTTGATATTGGAACATTCTGTGAATTTCTTTTTTCTGGTATTAACTAAAATAAGTCAGTGTCCAGTAAAGCCACAGGATTCAGGGGCCCGGTAGTTAAAAGATAATATACTCAAATGGAATAATGAGGGCAAATTGGACTCTTATAAAATTGTTGACAAGGTTCAAGTAAAGTGATAGAGTAAGGAAAACCACATTCACATTAATAACACAGACTACCAAGAATATACAGATATTACCAGGGGATAAAATGGTGCTCAGAATCCAAGCAGAGCTGAGACTCTAGTCTTTGGGAAAGAAATGAAACCACAGTCAACTTGTAACTTGATCTCTCTTTTCTCCAAGTTTCTGATCTTCTGTAAGTACATCCCATTGGCTATATCCAACAAAAAGCCAGAGAAGAAAGGCAGGCTGTTGGTGCAGTCCAAAAAGGCCCATCATCTAAGGCATAAAGGAGGGCAGAGATGGGTGGGAAGATGATTTGGTATGGAGAAATGAGTATATCCAGAATAGCCACTCAAAGTCATGCCAACTGCACATTGGATAATTTTTATCTTTCTGTTTTGCACAGGGGAAGACTAACATAAAATATTAAACCATTTTATGATTCATTCTTTTATCTTTCCTGGATACATGAATGATCAAATGTCATTCCTATCAACTTCCAAAGTAGTGCTGAAGTAAGATTCTAAGTAAATACCAATATTTAGAAGTTTGGTTTGTGCTCATGCTATCTAACCCATAACTTATTCCTATGTGCAAAGCCAAAGACAATTTTATTAATATATAACAAGATCCTTCAAAGGGTGATAATTAATTAGAAGCATATCAGGATATCTCAGACAAAAATGTTCTGACATCCTGTGGAAGAATGGAAAGGAATTTAAAAACAGAGAGATAAGAGAGAAATTCCAGAGGTCAAATATATAGATTTATAGCAATTGATTATGGAGAATGAGAGCATTAAAAATGCTAATTTGAGTCAAGAAAGCTGTGCTGGTTCTGTCTGGCCTCTTGTAGCAAATATGAATGGGCTCAAAGTCTGGGAACCCATGCTATACATAAAGGCAAACAACCTAACAAACTGGGGAGACATAAATGTTGTGGGGTTAGGAGACAGGACAAAGCGCTCCTTCACTATGCCTCAACTTTTTGACAGAGAGTTAACCCTCTGACCAGGGATTTTTAAAGCCCTTCATCTGCTCCTCACTTAGATTCATTTCATATCTGTCCCTATGCTCTATAGCAGAAAATAATAATTCAGAGTACATTCTCTAACAGACTTGGTTGCTTTCCACTACAATTATTAATCATCTACACATGACATTATCTCTGCAAAGCACTTGGCAACCATTAATTAAATCTTACAACCATCACCTTGGAGGCTTTCTAATAAAAAGAAACATTCACAGAGGCCCAGCCCCAGTCAAAACTGAGGAGTTGGCAGTGATTTTCTTTAATGTATCCCTCCTCTTACAGGCACAAAGAGCCTACAAGCTACTCCCAGACAGTCCATGTCTTCCTATTACATAGGCCCTCCTGGACTCAGTGTTCTCAAGTTCCCTTTCCCACCTCCCAAATCTAAGTGTAGTAGTATCTTTTATTAAAATAAATGTAATTCTGTCTAACTTGTTACCAGATACTACAGTATCTTAAGCCTAAATAGATACAGCAAATCGCAAAGAATTTCATGCATTGTAACAGAACAATGTGCAAAAGCTATTTCATTTAAAAAAAGTCTGTTTATTTTGTTGTGTTGGTTGTTTTTCCCCAAGTCTTCATCATTGACAATTAGTCTTGAGTGTGCTTACTTCTAATATATAGCATGACAGTCAATAATATAAATGCAGGGCTCTGAATCATAGATAACATTGTCTAGTCTGAGCATCTGGACCAGAACTTCATAGCAGAAAAAAGAACAGGAGACCTGATTTACACATACCCACCAGTAGCAACCATCCCAAATCACTCACCCTTTGGACAGGAAAGGAATAGTTAGGATTATCCTGCCCAAGATCCCAAATCTGCTCCTTCACCTATAATTCAAATCTCACTTAATAGTACCAGCTAAACAAGAAACCTGTAATTTGTCCTCAAGTCCTTCTTCTTTCTCATAATTCATGTACCAAAGGTTACCAATCAAGCCCTACTGAATCTATCTGTAAAATTATTAACATATGAAAATTGTCAGCTGTCCTCTATTTCCATCCTATTTCCTTATTTCACACTATTATCTCTCCCTGTTAGACACTGAGATAGTTTTCAGTTTTGGTTTCTTCTAATTTCTCTTCTGTTAATAGGTTAATTTTTAAGATATTATTCTGTGAATTACTGTTAACTACTTACACTAGTTCAAATTTCACTTCCCCTATGAAGCCCACTATAATTCTCTAGTCAGAGTTAACCATTTTGAACTTCTGTGTCCATCTCTCAGTTGTAGCAATTAATATACCACATTGTTATACATATACTTTAATATCCATTCTATATATTAAGTTTGGAGTGCAGGAACTATGTCTTCCTTATCTCTTTATATCCAGAGTCTGCCAAGACCCACAAGCTGTTTGTTACACAATTGTTGAAATATTTACCATTATAATTGCTGAGTAAGGTTAAGGCTTGGAAGGTCTTAACTGAAACACAAACATTACTTTCAAAGAGGAATTATTCATTCAGCCATGAATGCACTAGTTAAAGAACCCCAGTAGCCCAGTCACACAGCAATATCTCAAAAAATGGTTGATCCCAGGGTGTGTAGGTGATGAAAAGTGATCTGGAAAGGACTACAGCTTATTGAGATGATGCATGCTGTAGAAAATCAGCACACATAGCTTTCAGGGAGCCACAAGCCTTCCCAGGGACAGATGCACAAGAAATGAAAAAATATAAAAATAGTGCATAAAAATTGTCAAAGGGGAATTCAAGCCAAATGGTGTCAACTTTTCTGTCATGCTCAGGGCTTGCCTTGAATACAGATAGCTGCTATTTTACCTTCCTCCCAAAAGAATCTAGTTACCATTTATCCCTAATCTTTGCAAATTTTAAATGATCCATAGTCCATGCTCTGCTATCACCCTATTATTAGATGAAAGGTATATCATCATCATCATTTATTAAATCCTTCATTCATCCATTCATTATTTCACCTCTATGGTCATTTATCTCTAAAGCCAAAGGCTAAATGTACTCCCTCCAGTCACTCAAGCAGAGGTAAGCTTGTAAAATTAGACCTAGGCCTTCTTGTTTGCACTCTAGTTTAAACTTATCCAGTAGCCTGTTCTCAAATTTATCCAACCTATGATTTGACTGACAGAGCACCAAGAGCACAATAGCACAATGTTGAGTGGTGGGATTTACCCTTGGGCATATAAAATCCATAGCATTATGAAGAAAATCAAAGTGTGTGTGTGTGTGTATATATATATATATACACACATATATATGTGTGTGTGTATGTATCTTTCATTCATATATACAGATATCAAAGTCCTTAGTATAGGGGGGCACAAATCTATTAGGCATAGCACTTTACTATGGCCAGTCTTTATAACATTTTTCTAATAAATGGACCTTGAGATTTTTAACACCTTGAATATACATGTCAATGTGCAGAGAATAGCATCAAATGCTGGTACTTGGAATCACTCTCAAAATAAAAACTTCCTTAATCTGTATATATGAAATATATGAAACTTATATAACTTAAAAAATAAATAAAAATGCATCAAGGTGTCGATGGCATGATTAATAGTTACTGTGAATAAACTGTTCCTTTGAAACTTTAGAAAGCAAACTTGCATCTTGTGTGCTGCTGATTCCTCACTAATGTGCTTTTGCCTATAATTCCAGTAAAATGGGTATTCAGACCCCCTTCTGATTTCCCTGCACAACACTACCAAGGACCTCCAGAGATATGGCAACCTCTATGATATAAGCAGGCAAGATCCTAAACTGATGGTGAATGGTGCCTAAACTTGAACCTCAGCCATATTCAAAAATTAACATTACAAGCAGCCATGAGCCACACAGCTCTTTCTGGAATAGTCACAACTTGCAAAGTATGTGACAAGAACGAAAAGAGAGCAGGTGGAAAAAGGACACAGAGAAGCAGAGGTAGTAGTGGGGCAGATTTCTGCCCAGATGTAATGGCCCCTATATTTTCTATATGTACCAATTTCCAGGCATATAAACTTTCAGACAAAAATACAAACAAAAATACATAAGCATCTGATCTTTAACTATCCTGTTTGGTTGTTAGCACAAGACTTCCCATTTCATGAGGTTTGTTTCCAGGTCATAGTATGAATAAGCAACATCGTATTTCCTTACTGTTTGTCAATTATATGGCAATAAATACAATGTATTGAGGAATGTATTGAGGCTTTCAGTGTTAATGTACTAGAATTTTTCACATTTCCAATACCTAATTATATTTGTTTCTGATAGTAATGTAAGGTTTAGGTACTAAGGATTGAAAAGGCTGCTCTAACTTTTACACATTCACATTATTATAAAGCAATACATTACACAGGCAGATTTCTGTTGTGGGATTACCTTGTAAATGTGTTCTCCAAATAAATTCATTATCTTCTGTCTCCTATGTAATATTTTCAAAAGTATGATTGACTGATATTTTTAAATGAAGGTGAAAGTTATGTTAACCAGAATGGCAAAGCCCAAATAAAACAAAGAACCTCTGTATTTGCTAAACTAAATATCTCACCATCACTATGATATAAAAGCATAATGGACTCAGCTACATTGAGGATTTATTGAGCCCCACATTCAGGAACTATGTACAGAAAGAAAGAAATGGGAATAAGACAAAGCCCCTTCCTTTGAGAAGTACAAAATGTAATGCAGGAGATACATAGTACATAAGAACAAAAATGGCACAGTGATCTCACAAGAAGAGCATAACTTATTTTTGCTGAGTGACAAAGGAGACTTCATCCAAAGGAAACACTTTAGCTAGATCTTGAAGCTAAAAGACAAAAGGAGGGAAGCAATCAGTTCAGGGAAGAACGTGTGCAAAATCTCAGAAACAAGAACCAGCATGGCACCATACGGTCAGTGCAAGTACTCTTTGAAAGCTGTGTCAAACAATGAAAAGAATTGGCAGGGGCTGAGAAGAGCAGCAAAAGACGAGGCTAAGGACATATTTAAGGATTAGATCATGATGAGGCTTGCTTGGGCTTCTTGCTATAGTAAGTGAAGTAAGTGATGGTGTGTTATTTAATAATTGATTTCAATAAAAAGCATATATTTACATCTTGTCAACATTCTTTCTAATAGCAATACAGTTGATGTAATAGAAGGAGGCTGAAGGCAGAGAAACATTTTAAGACAAACCTAAAACTGCAAGAGACAATGAGATCCTGAATTAAAGCAGTGGCATTTGGGATGGGGCTTAGGAAACTAGACATAGTAAAAGAAATTCAGGAAAGAGAATGCCCAGAATTTTCATTCTAGGAAGAAAATGAAGCGCTGAAATCAAAAGAGCTCACTTCACAGTGACTACTTTAGGACAATTAAAGACAGGGATTGACAGGTGTGATGTGGCAGAATGAACCCTATACTAGGAGTCCAAAAACTTGGCTTTTAGTCTCATCTCTGCTATTAACAAGCTATGTGGCCATGGAGGAATCATTTCACACTCTCTCTGTATCCCAATTGTTCATCTGCAAAACTTGTAAGGAACTGCTTGACAACCTGTGATATCCCTTCAATCTTCTGTCATGCTGAGATTCTATGCAATGGTTTTCAGGCAAAGAGGCAGGCAGTTGCTAACTTCAATAACCTCATAGTTTCTTAGGTAACTCCATTACCTAAAATGTATAAGGAATTAAATCTCTGGAGTAGCAGGTGGTGTAGAAGATGTTTGTGACACTTAAAAAAATTGTACATAAACATGAGTTCAGTCACCTCTCATTATTGAGGTACTAATTATTCATTTTCCAGATTACCCATGACCTCTACTTCTCCTCCTCCTCACTGCCTGGCTTTTAGACATGTCTTTGTTCATTAACATCTCCAATTTAGCCTGAGAAGAGATGGGGGAAGCACGAACACCAAATTTGGCTGCTGATTAGCGATTCTGCCCCTTTTATTTCAAGTGGTTTTAAGAAGAAGATTGAAGATAAAAGCTAAAAACAAGTCTCTGTTTATCGGTGAATTTCAGTGATATAGGTTGGCCCTATCCCTATATGTAAATAACAGTTTAATATTATACATTACTTATAAGAAATTTAAAAATAGTAGTATGAAAGTAAAATTTAAAACCATAGTATATGAGGAGCAAAATAAAAGTTCATTTAAAGATCAATTTTACTTCCTAATGTGAAAGCAATGTTTCAGCCCTATTCCCTCCAGAACATTTTCCAGGGTCTGGTCCTACTTAGCTTAAAATTATTCAGCAAGAAATATTGCTATTACTTCTTTTAGAATACTGTCCAATGGGCTAATGGTGCTCAGATGTGAATGCTTACCTCTCCTGCAGAGGGGCTGGTAGATGGGAGCAATGGGATTTTCCATGCTCCTCAGGAAACTAAACACTTTCACCTTAGAAAACCCAAATGAACTACTAAAAAGGAACAGAATGTCTATTATGCCACTTTCCCATAGCAATATAAATCAGAGGCAAGCATACGGGCCTTACACCTCAGTGGGAAAAAGAATCTAAGGAATCTGGATTTGGTGGATTAAACCAACTGAGGATGATATAACCAAGAGGGCAATTTCATCAACTGTGGGCTTTTTAAAAGAATATTTTGGGGGCCGATGCTATGGCACAGTGGGTTAAAGCCCTGGCCTGAAGTGCCGGCATCCCATATGGGTGCCGGTTCTAGTCCTGGCTGCTCCTCTTCTGATCCAGCTCTCTGCTAGGGCCTGGGATAGCAGTGGAGGATGGCCCAAGTCCTTGGGCCCCTGCACTCGTATGGGAGACCTGGGGGAAGCTCCTGGCTCCTGGCTTCGGATCAGCCAGAGCTGCGCCATCTGGGGAGTGAACCAACGGATGAAAGACCTCTCTCTGTCTCTACCTCTCTCTGTAACTCTGTCTTTCAAATAAATAAAATAAATATTTAAAAAAATAATATTTTGATATTTATTTGAAAGACACAACAGAGACCAGACTAAGGCACTCTGATGCAGGATACAGGTATCCCAAGTGGTTACTTACCCACTATGCCAAACATGCACCTCAAACTGTGGATTTCACAGACAAAACTCATAATGGGGGGGAGCTTTTATTAATCAGTGCCATACAACAAAGTGTTACTATGTATTTTTTATCCCTTATTTTTATCAATAATACAGAAATTGGACCATGCTCAGTGACAGTTTCAATAGAAAGGGAGATGTTTCTATGTGGGTGCAAACTGTTGAGATCTTTATTTAATATATGCTAAATTGATCTTCTGTATATAAAGATAATTGAAAATGAATCTTGATGTGAATGGAATGGGAGATGGAGTGGGAGAGGGGAGGGTTGTGGGTGGGAGGGAAGTTATGGGGGGGGGGGCATTGTAATCCATAAGCTGTACTTTGGAAATTTATATTTATTAAATAAAAGTTAAAAAAAAAATAAAGGGAGAATGCAAGTAGATTAGGCACCAAGGTGATTTGGAGACTCTTCGGAGTATGAAATCAGTGTAACAATTCTCCAGCCTTTAAAGCATCAATTGTCAGGGAGCATTTGGCCTAGTGGTTACATATAAGATGCTAGTTGGAATGCCTATATCTCATGCTGAAGTGCCTGGGTTCAAGTTCCCACTCTGCTCCTAATCTAGCTTCCTGAAATGCACCCTTGGAGGCAGCAGATAGTGGTCGAGTATTTGAATCTCTGTCACCTACATGGGATACTCAGATTGAATTCCTGGCTTCTGGCTTCAGCCTGGCCCAGCCCTGACGGTTGCAAGCATTTGGGGAGTAAACCAGTGGGTTCGTTCATTCATATTCTCTCTCTCTGTCTCTCTCTCTCCCCTTTCCCTCCTCCTCCATCTCCTCTTCCTCCTCCTCTCTCTTGCACACTCTCTCCCCCAAATAAAAATTTAAAAAGGTAAAAACATCAATTGTGTGAATAACAAAAGTGATATCTGGCATGTTATAGTTTACAGATCATCTTTTTACACATTATCTTACTGAACATTTAGAGCACCTTATGCCTTGAACACTGTCATCCCTATCTTACAGATGAGAAAACTGAAGCTCAGAGAAAATCATGAACTAGGTCACACTGATGGTTATAGCAAAATCTGAATTTCAATTAAGGTCCTCAGATGTCATGTCCACTTCCTACGCTTCAGTCACTATATTGATTATAAAATTTTGTTCAGGAAGCTAAATCTTCATATAAACTAGTTATGGGGTAGTAAGCTGGATAAGACCTGCATATATATTTTAAATATCTGAGAGAAGCTACTTAGGATGGAAAAAGGTTTATTTTGACTTAGAATTTGGTGGTTCAGATTTCAAGCCTGGGCAGCCCCCATTGATTCAGGCATCTGGTGAGGACAGAAGATGATGAAGAGATCATCGCATGTTAATCCAAAAAGCAGAGAAAGATGTAAAGCACACTTGGCTTACATAAGAAACCCTCTCAGGGGAACAACCTTCCCAGGGCAAGCTCCCAAAGACCTACAATCTCCCACTGGGCCCACTTCCCATACGCCATAATGTTAGTCCATGAACTATTAACATTAATCCATTATTGTTAACATAGGACTTTAGATTTTAAAGATTTTCATGAGTCTGAGGAGCCAAATCCTGTTCAAACCATAACAACCAGTGAAGGTTCTGTATTCATGGAAGATTAATAAACCAAAAAGCTCAAAACAGGGTCTTATGGTTCCTGAAATCTTTTTTGTTTCAATATGTCATGTTGGCTTTCGTTATATTTATTTTTCCATTTTCATGACATACTAAACAAGGCATATTGAAAATAATTGAATCTTGATGACTTACATAGTAAACTAGACAAATATTTTTTGGTTGCTAAACTGCAGAACCTCCAAGTAAGCATTTTTGCCATTAATTATTCAGGTGTATAAATAAAAGTATAAAGTTCTAAATAAAATTTATACTGACTTCAGGTAACATCAAGGAAGTTGTTAGAATAAATCATGGATGGGAGTTTGTTGTCTTATTTGCTTCTTTCTCCCTGAAGTCAAGGTCAAGGAAAAAAATCTTTTAGGAATTTTCATTAACTCAATCTTCACTACAATATATAAATATCTTTCAGGCTAAGTTGACCTCCCTTTCAGCACATCTAGACATGAAGCCAAGAGTCACCAGCCTAAACAGAATATAAATTAACTGAGAACCATGAGTCAAGTGAAAAATCACTCCTTTTTTAGAGTCTTCTACGAGGATCCTCAAATAAGCAGGCAGAGTTTATATTTATTCAGGAGAAAGAAAATCACAGGGCTCCATTACTTTTTGAAACATCTATGTGGGCATAAAACTTCATTATGAAGAGGAAGAGAGATAGAAGAGATACAGCTATGAGTATAACACTAGAGCATCCTAGTGTACTGAGGCAGAAATAAAATGATTCCTCCATGAAGTGGAATCAAGATTCTTAGAAAACTCATGTTGGGCGTATATGAAAAACATCAAAATGCATCTACAATGGCAGATTCAATAAATAATACCAGAATCTAAATGCAGAAGGAAATTTATTTGAATACATTTTTCTCTATTGAAGGAGATTTAGAACACTGAAACTTTAACAATTTTTATTAACATCTTTCTAAGGTCTTTTTAGCAATGTCTTCTCTCAAAGGCTATGAAGAACAAATCTTCAAAGCCCTCCCTGCTGGGATTTTGCTTGGAACCAAAGACATCCTCAAACAATTATTTTCTCATTAACACAAGGGAGAAGCAGGACTGCAACCACCTCTTCTTTGCCTGTGGCCCCTAATAACCCTAAATAATGTTTCAGAAGCACTCTCCCTCATTATTTATTATTCTCTAGTGAAATATTTTTCTCTAACAGAGATCAAATGTGTCTTGCATTAATTCATATAGTTAAATTTTGACATGCTCTGATCTACGTGTTTTCTATATGATAGTGATCTGAATGCAGTATAATAAAGTTTAGAATTAATCTATGTGCATTGCAAAACTTGGTTTAAGAAAAAAGCTTTACACCTATTTTCCCAATTAGCATAGACATTAACTTTCATTTTTTATCTAATATGCTAAATCAACTAAAGAATAATGACTCTGAAAACTAGACCAAATGATGCCCATCTAGCTTCCTAATTTCTTTATGTAATATCAGTTGAACTCTTGAACAACATGGTATAGACATCCTAAATAATTCATTCTTAAATTTCTCCATTGTCTCTATAATAGCAATTTGCCATTCATATGATACGTTAAACACAAGAGAATGAGAGTTACTTTAAAAATTAACCTTTCAGATTTTTTTTTCAGAAAAACTAGAAAACAAACCAAAGTGATTTCTTGGAATTCTTTAACCAGATTAAAATGGAGTGGCTAGATTTCATCACACATGATTTTATATTCATTATATATATGAGAGGATTTAATAGAGTTGTTGAGTTGTGATGGCAGCCACATCCCAAGAACTGCAGTTGTCCCCATAGTGTGGGAGTAAATTTGTCATTAGTAAGTACTGGGTGGCTGAGAAATGGAAAAATATCTATGAACAACCTATTTCAACCATAAATGTAACACTGGAAATAGGTGTCCAGGGCCCACAAGAAGTCACAAAAATAATTCAAGGTACAAAACAATTCAATATGTTCCACTTCCTTTGATAGCCCTTTATTTGGTATCTGGGGACTGCTGAGTAGAGTTAGCACTTCAGTTGGACAAAGGCAAGGGGATAGAGCTTTTGTTCAAGTCTCCAGAACTAGCGAAGTAAGAATGTGTTAATCAAATTTTCACATGATCTTAAAACAGGCAGAGGCATGGATACAGAAGTAACATGAAAAGTGACATCGATATACTGATAAAATGGTCCTGTGAAGCAGGAATAATGCCAGTAAAAGAAACCACAAAGTATTAAGGACATGATTCTACTTAAAGATTAAAAAGCAAAACACAGATACAAAACAGAAGAGCCCCCATTAAAAATCAAAGCAGCTTAATTTAACTAGAATTCATAACTGACTATAAATTAAGTAGGGATCATTATTGTAACACTATAACAAAGATAACCCAGAACTGTACTGAAAATATACATCAAGGATGGAACTAACATATATTTGGCTTTCTGTAAGTGTCAAGCAGTTTGCTAAATCTTTCAAACACAACTCATTCAGTCCTCTGAAAATCTTATGCCATAGGCAGTACATTGAGTATCATCTTACATATGAGAAAACTCATGTCCCAGACTTATCTCTAGATATCGCATAAATATTGAGAAAATGGCAACTATATTTTTTGGAAAACAAGGCATTGTGACACTGGAATCTAAACTTTTCCTTCTCCCATGGATAATCATTTTGTCTAATTAAAAAAAAAAAAAACATGAACGGCTGTATAGGACAGATGATTTTGCCGTGTGAGCTACTTTGATTTATTGATGAAACTACAATGATGAATCATATTTAATTATGACCATTAAAAGAGATAAATCAAAATATACAATTGCCTGTTCATCACAAAGATCATGAAAAATGTGTATATTTAAAATTCTGATTGTGAGAGAAATAACTAAATCATTTCTACCTGATCCAAAACAACTTTAATTCCCAATGAAACTTCAGAGAATGACAAGAATCAGAATAAGATGGACCTTAGAGAGTCTATCCTCCAGGCATCAGCATCCAGATAGAAAGTGCTCCAGAACTGGTTAACAAGGCTCCTTGAAGTCAATAAGCAAAGTATTTTGGCTCTAATAATATAAATCTTTCACAGGCTTTTACTCTATATATACACAATACCTAAGAAATAATTGTATTAGATTATTTTGTGAATTGAACTGAACACTTTTCTATAGCCAGCTTTGAAGCAATTTTAAAGTTATTTATTTGAAAGTCAGGGTGACAGAGAGGGACAGGTTGCGGGGAGAGAGAGAGAGAGAGAGAGAGAGAGAGAGAGATATCTTCCATCCACTGGTTTATTACCCAATTCTCACACCAGTCAGGGGTGGGCCAGACCAAAGCCAGAAGCCAGGAACTTCATCCAGGTCTTCCATGTGGGATGAAAGAACTCAATTACTTGGGGCAACATCTGCAGCCTCCCAGGCCCACTTGCAGAAATCTGGACTGTCCAGCTCTCTGCTGTGGCACGGGAAGGCAGTGGAGGATGGCCCAAGTGCTTGGGCCCTGTACCCGCATGGGAGACCAGGAGGAAGCACCTGGCTTCCGGCTTCGAATCGGCGCAGTACGCTGGCCGTGGTGGCCATTTTGGGGGTGAACCAACGGAAGGAAGACCTTTCTCTCTCTCTCTCTCTCTCTCTCTCTCTCTCTCTCTCTCTCTCACTATCTAACTCATCTAACTCTGCCTGTTTAAAAAAAAAAAAGCTGGACTGGAAGCAGAGGCAGACTCCAACTAGTCATTTGAATATGAGATGTGGGTATCCCAAGCAGTGGCTTAACCCACTATGACACAATTCCCACCCCTGAAGCAATTTCTTAAACCTGGAACAGACTAATATCAGTAGTCTTTGGTTGCCTCTGGTGTGTTGTCTATACCACAGGTTTTCATTATGTTGAATAAAAATTTATACTGCTTCCATTTGAAACCTTTTATATTTTTCAATCTCTGTATAACAAAAATATGATTAAATATTTCCCCTTAACAATAATTGAAGAAGAGATTCCAATTACTTCTTGCCTTTAAAATGAAATCTTCATCCCCATAGCTTGTTCTCGGATGAAAATAAAATCCCACATTAATCTTTTTTGCTACTCTGAATATTTCTACATGTCTTCCCATAAAGTAAACATGATTCCATAAGAAGAATCCTTAAGAACATTACTTATGACCACATCCACTTGCATCCTTGTTCTCATGTTCAATTCTTGAATTGTTTCAACTTTATTTAAAGTCAGATTGTCACTACAGATTTTCCTCTGCTTCCACCCTGTCAATATTATATTCAGTAACCTGAGGAAGTCAAATGAGATACCGCTTATCTAAAAGTTATTTCCAGCTAGGATATGAAAGCAAAATATTTCATGGAAATAAAATCAAAAGATAAGTTTATCTAGGGCACAAAAAATCTTTTAATTCATATATAATTTCTTCATGATATGCGTTGTCTACTATTAGTTTTTTATATTTATTTTATTTATTTGAAAAGTAGAGTGACAGAGCAGAGAGAGAGAAGAAACAAGGAGGGGAGGGGAGGGGAGGGAGAGGGAAGGGGAGGAAGATGAGAGGAGAGGAGGGAAGAGGAGGGGAGGGGAGAGAAGAAGAGGGGAGATCTTCTATCCAGTGGTTCAGCAACAACCAGGGCTGAGCCAGCCACAGTCAGTAGCCTAAAACTCCAACCAAGTCTCCCATTTGGATAGAAGGGGCTCAAATACATGGGCCATACCTTGCTTCCTTCCCAGGTACATTAGCAGGGAACTGGATTGGGAGCAGGGCAGCCAGGTCTCAAACTGGCACCCTGATATGGGATGCCAACATTGCAGGTGGCAGTTTAACTCACTACGATACATCAGTCCCACGTTTATCATCATTTTGAAGATACTTTGTATGTCACTTTCTAGAGCTGTTCTCCCTTCTCTTGCTGTAGTTGAGTAGATGAAAACTGGCCAAGAAAAAAATCATTTCCTGCTGAACTGTGATCTTAAACCATAAGAAACACATTTAAGTATAATTTAAATACAAATAAAATTAAGTTTGTTCCAGGTAGTGTTTTTGCTCCAAATAAACATATCTTTTAATTCCATTTTATATGAAAACTTAAATTTGTCATATACTTATGAATATATACACACACATATATATATACTCACATTTCATAGATTATAAATTGTAATAACATATTATAAACTGCCTGCAATGTAATAGTTTATAAATAGCAAATGTAATAGATATGAGTTTTTCTGCACATATTTGTGTATATTAGAAATGTTACTTTTTTTCAATTTTACTTTGACCCCTCCCCACAACTAGGCCACCAGTAAATTAAAGGATCTCCATTATTGTCCATGTCAAAGTCTTATATAGAATACAACATTGGGGAAGGACTCTGAATGTATGTTTAAACTGATCACTACTGATGAATTCACATTGGCCCTTTGAAATGGGCAACTCAGTAGTTTCTATAACATGCTGGCTATAGGAAACAGCAAAGCATGAGCCTCAGATTTAGCATCCCTTGGTATACCACCCAGCCTTCTACACACACACACACACACACACACAGAGTTTAAGCACTCATTTCCTTGATAACCCAATCCACAATTCCCTACCTAGTTTCAAGGTCTATTCTCTCACTATCTTACTGCTTTCTCTTACTCGACTTTAAAGGCCTAACTTCTGGAATTTTCCTTCTACTTAATCTCTTCAATAAGTTGAGGGGTTCAAAAAGCCAGTAGACTTTGTATTATGTGTGATAAATTTGTAAAAATCAATTAAACCCCAACTCCTGGAAAAGTCAAAAAATGGCCTAACTACCTTCTAGGATCAGGGAAGAAGATAGAATAAAATATATCTATAATTAATCTTTTGCATTTCTTCTAGCAAATAAAAAAAAATAAAGAACCCTCACTATTGAAATGACTCTACTGCACTATTGTCATAATATATCCTCTTGAGATAAAACAGTAGATTAAATGAGCACTTTTCAAAAAATTATTTATTTATTTGAAAGACAGAGTTACAGGGAGAGAGGGAAAGAGAGAGAGACAGAGAGAGAGAGGGAGGGAGGGAGGGATATCTTCCAGAGACAGAATAGCTAAAGCAGTTTTGAGAAGAAATAAATATACAAATCTGGTGGCACCACAATACACAATTTCAAAGAGTATTATACAAAGCTCTAGTAATGAGAACAGCATGGTACATGCATAAAAAATTGACTCATAGATCAATGGAACAGAATAGGGAACCTAGAAATTAATCCATGAACATACAGGCAACTGATTTTTGACAAAGATGCCAAGAATATATCTTAGAGAAAGGATAGTCTTCAATAAATGGCATAGGCAAAACTGGAAACACAGATATATAAGAGCAAAATTAGATCCCTACCTCTCACCATATACAAAAATCAACTCAGGATGGATGAAAGCTTTAAATGTAATGCCAGAAACTATGAAATTGCTAACAAAGAAAGCATAGAAGAAATATTTGAAGACATTGGTGTAGACAATGCTTTTTTGAAATGAGACCTTAAAGAATAGGTAAAAGAAGCAAACCTAGACAAATGGAATTATATCAAACTCAGAGTCTTTTGCATAGAAATGAAAACAATGGAGTAAAGAGACATCAGACAGAATTGGAGAAAATATTTGCAAGCTACTTATCCAACAAAGGATTTATATCCAGAATATATCAACAACTCACAAAACTCTAACAAAAACATCAATATGGCTAAGAAATGGGCAAATGGCCAACAAATATATGAAAAAATGCTCAATATCATTAGCCATCAAGGAAATGAAAATCAAAATCACAATAAGATATCACCTCACCCCATGAGAATGACTATTATCAATAACACAGAGTAGCACGTACTGGGGAGGATGTGGAGAAAGAGGAACTCTTAGACACAGTAGAAATGTAAATTAGTACACCTGCTATGGAAAATAGTGTGGACATTTCTTAGAAAACTAGAAATAGACTTGCCATATGATTCAGCAATCCTAGTACTTAGTATATAGCCAAAAGATATGAATATATATATCCAAAAGAGATAACTGTACAACCATGTTTATTGCAACAGTGTTGATAATATATAAGATAAGGAATGAACCAAGGTCTCCATCATCAAATGAATGGATAAAGAAAGCATGGTGTGTGTGTCTGTATGTGTGTGTGTGTGTGTATACATACATATATATATATGTATGTATATATACATATATGTATACATACACAATTATTTTTCTGCTATAAAAATGAAATCCTATCATTTACAGCAAAATGAATAGGACTGGAGGACATTCATGTGAAGTGAAATAAGCCAGACCCTGAAAGACAAATCCTGCATGCTCTCCCTCATATGTGGAACCTAATAAAAATTCAATCTGAATACAGAATGATGATTATTAGAGGCTTGGAGGGGTGAGAGGCAGAGTTTGGATAGCTGGTATCAAATCAGAGTTTGATTGAAGGAATAAATTTTCAGTGTTATACAGCACAGGGAGGAAATTATAGATAACAATTACATAGCATATATTGTACTAACAAATAGAGGAAAGAAGCTCCAAGCCTCTTGTCATGAAGTATTGCCAAAAAGGAGAAATGTTGATTACCCTGCTTTGATCAGTATACATTGTATACATGTGTTGAAATATCATTCTGTAGCCCATAAATATATACAATTACTGTTTTTTTAAAATATGAGTATTTAGACCCTTTACCTAAAGACAATATATCAAAATTCCTGTGTAGAGAAGAGGTGATCCGGGCAGTGAATTTTGTTTCTAAATCTCCCTAGGTGATATATATATGCAGCCAAGGTTGAGAACCATCCCTTTAGAAAATTAAGGTTTTTTGTCAAGGTGGCATCTCTTCACACATTCTTCCTGACAAATAAAACAAAAATGAAAAATTAAGGCTGTCTTTATTTTGCAAACTATGCTACAGATAAAGGGTTGATAACCAGAATCTACAAAGAAATCAAGAAAATCCACAACAACAAAACAAACAACCCACTTAAGAGATGGGCCAAGGACCTCAATAGACATTTTTCGAAAGAGGAAATCCAAATGGCCAACAGGCACACGAAAAAATGTTCAAGATCACTAGCAATCAGAGAAATGCAAATCAAAACCACAATGAGGTTTCACCTCACCCCGGCGAGAATGGCTCACATTCAGAAATCTACCAACAATAGATGCTGGAGAGGATGTGGGGAAAAAGGGACACTAACCCACTGTTGGTGGGAATGCAAACTGGTAAAGACACTATGGAAGTCTGTCTGGAGATTCCTCAGAAAACTGAATATAACCCTACCATACAACCCAGCCATCCCACTCCTTGGAATTTACCCAAAGGAAATTAATTTGGCAAATAAAAAAGCCATCTGCACATTAATGTTTATTGCAGCTCAATTCACAATAGCTAAGACCTGGAATCAACCCAAATGCCCATCAACAGTAGACTGGATAAAGAAATGATGGGACATGTACTCCATAGAATACTATACAGCAGTAAGAAACAATGAAACCCAGTCATTTGCAACAAGATGGAGGAATCTGGAAAACATCATGCTGAGTGAATTAAGCCAGTCCCAAAGAGACAAATATCATTTGTTTTCCCTGATCGGTGAAAACTAACTAAGCACCAAAGGGGAAACCTGTTGAAGTGAAATGGACACTATAAGAAACAATGACCTGATCAGCTCTTGTCCAGACTGTTGATGTACAATGTAATACTTTATCCTTTTTAGTATTTTTGTTGTTGTTGTTGTTGTTGTTGTTGTTCTAGTACTAGTGGTTGAACTCTGTAATTAACACACAATTGTTCTTAGGTGTTTAAATTTTAACTGAAAAGTGATCCCTGTTAAATATAAGAGTGGGAAAAAGAGAGGGAGGAGATATACAATTTGGGACATGCTGAATCGGACTTGCCCCAAGTGGTGGAGTTAGAAACGTGCCAGGGGATTCCAACACAATCCCATCAAGGTGGCATGTACCAATGCCATCTCACTAGTCCAAGTGATCAATTTCAGTTCACAATTGATGGCTTGGATAGGTCTAAGAGTCAAAGGGATCACAAAAACAAGACAAGTGTCTGCTAATACTGATAGAATCAAAAAGGGAGAGAAGGATCCAACATGGGAAGTGGGATACACAGCAGACTCATAGAATGGCAGATGTCCTAAAGAGCACTCTGGCCTCAGAATCAGCCCTTAAGGCATTCGGATCTGGCTGAAGAGCCCATGAGAGTATTGTAGGCATGGAAAGCCAAGACACCATGGAAAAAAAAAAAGAAGACCAAAATGAAAGATCTCTGCGAGTGAGATCCCAGTGGAAAGAACGGGGCCATCAAAGATGGAGGTACCTTTCTCTGAAGGGAGGAGAGAACTTCCACTTTGACTATGACCCTATCAGAATAAGATCAAAGTCAGAGAACTCTAAAGGCTTCCATAGCCCTGGCAACTCATGACTAGAGCCTAGGGAGATTACTGACGCCATAAACAAGAGTGTCAAATTGTTAAGTCAGCAACAGGAGTCACTGTGTACTTACATCTCATGTGGGATCTGTCCTTAATGTGTTGTCTAATGTGCAGTGATGCTATAACTAGTACTGAAACAGTATTTTTACACTTTGTGTTTCTGTATTGGTGCAAACTGATGAAATCTTTACTAAGTATATACAGAATCAATCTTCTGTATATAAAGATAATTGGAAATGAAAAAAAAAAAACCTGGTGTTAAATTGGAAATGGCATAGAAAATTAATTAATTTTTTAAAAATATCATGTAGGATCTCTGTCTTTAATATGCTGTACACTGTTATTTAATGCTATAACTAGTACTCCAACAGTATTTTTCACTTTGTGTTTCTATGTGGGGGCAAACTGTTGAAATCTTTACTTAATATATACTAAACTGATCTTCTGTATATAAAGAAAATTGAAAATGAATCTTGATGTGAATGGAAGAGGAGAGGGAGTGGGAAAGGGGAGGGTTGCGGGTGGGAGGGAAGTTATGGGAGGGGGGAGGCCAGTGTGATCCATAGGCTGTACTTTGGAAATTTATATTCATTAAATAGAAGTTTAATAAAAATAAAAAATAAAATAAGAGTGCATAGGTACTGAACTTAAAAAAAAAAGACTGATGAGTTTCTCCTTTCTGGCTGCATTGCACAATGGAAACACTGTAATAGCTGTCCACTTGTTGATTGAGAACCAAAAGTTCTCTGGTATCTTCACCATTATTTTTTGGACACCGTGTTGTACCTTATTTATAATTGATTCCTAATCACCAATCACATCAGAACCAGAGACATGTGTTCAATATATGCTTCAGTGTCCCTCGTGGACCTTGGAACCTGAGTGATAATGTTTGGCAGCTGGTGACTTTCCTGCCTACAAGACATTATTCTTGGCACCTTCTGAATCTAGAGATGGTTAGAATAATATCCATTTGAACTTCTGGTTGTTCTGGGTCTTGATGACCTGTGTTAAGAAGTCTCTGTTTGATACTTGCTTGCAAATTCGAATAGATGTTTCCCATCTTTTGACTCAATGAAGCATGACACAAACCTAAAACAGTAAAATTGAGGGTGCCAAGTTTTTTAAATCAGATTAAAATTCCATGACTTGCCTTCTGCAGCACTAGCACTAAAGGTGGCAAAACAGAACCTCGACTCCGAGGATTTTAATCTCAGTTTTGACAGAGAAGAACCTACCTGCTTACCTTGAGAAGCGTTTTGACTTCACTGCCTCCTTAATTCTTTTGAGGTCATAAATATGATTGTTCAGTGGCGATGTATTATGTTAATAGATGCATTTGCCCATTAAGTTTGGCCCTAGACAATCATCAAACTTCCCATAGTTCATTGAGACTTTCATTACTGACTTGGGTCAGATAGAAATTATCAGACTAGAGCTAAAGCCGCCTGACCCATGTCTTTTCTCCTTGGTATCATTCCTTAAGGGATTTCATTTTTTTTCCCTGAAGAATCGGGGGGGGGGGGGGCGATGCTGTGGCACAGTGGGTAAAACCGCTGCCTGCAGTCCTCGCATCCCATGTAGGCGCCGGTTCGAGACCCAGCTGCTCCTCTTCTGATCCAGCTCTCTGTTGTGGCCTGGGAAGGCAGTGGAAGATGACCCAAGTGCTTGGGCCTTGCACCCGCGTGGGAGACCTGGAAGAAGCGCCTGGCTCCTGGCTTTGGATCGGCACAGCTCCAGCTGTTGCCACCAACTATATTCATAAGGTGATACATTGTAAGGAATTGGCTTATGCAATTATGGAGACTGAGAAGTCCCAAGATTTGCAGTCAGCTGGCTAGAGACTCAGGAGAGCCTAGACGTAGTTCTAGTTTGAAAGCTGACAGGGTCAACACCCAAGAAAAGTCAATGGTTAATTTTGGGTCTATAGTTAGGAAAAGATCAATGTGCTCAGTCAAGGCAGGAGGAGTCCTCTTTCATTAATGGGAGTGTCAGCCTTTATTCCATTTAGACCTTAAACTGATTGGATGAGGCCCACCTACACGAGTACGTTCAATCTGTCTTACTCAGACTACTGACTCAAAGGTTAACCTGATCCAAATATACCCTCACACACACACACCCAGAATAGTAAGTCACTGAGTATCTTGGTACCCTATAATCAACTCAAGTTGACACATAAAATTAACCATCACATTGGCCGTCACCGTGGCTCACTTGGCTAATCCTCCACCTGCGGCGCCAGCATTCCGGGTTCTAGTCCCAGTTGGGGCGCCAGTTCTGTCCTGGTTGCTCCTCTTCCAGTCCAGCTCTCTGCTGCGACCTGGGGAAGGCAGTGGAGAATGGCCCGAGTGTTTGGGTCCTGCACCCACATGGGAGACTAGGAGGAAGCACCTGGCTCCTGGCTTTGGATCGGCGCAGCGCCGGCCATAGTGGCCATTTGGGGGGTGAACCAACAGAAGGAAGACCTTTCTCTCTGTCTCTCTCTCTCACTGTCTAACTCTGCCTGTAAAAAAAAATAATAAAAAAAATTAGCCATCACATTAGTGAAACACTAAAATATTAATCAATGCTGGAAACACAATTTTAGAAAAATAATTTTATATAGATTAAAATTTACATAAATATTACAAAAAATGAAAATTATCAAAAAGGACTGATGATTATTTCAGCCACTGTCAAGGATTCTCTCACAGTAGTTAATATGATACACAATTTCAGGAATGCTAATAAAATCCTAAGTCAGAGGTTACAATGGGAGTATCATGATTTTATTTCAGTGAGCTGGCACAGTGATCATTATCTTTCTTGATCCATTTTCTCCTTGCAAAGCATTTCTCTTCATAAGTATTTTATCTTAGTAAAAGAATTGGTAAAATGCAAGTAGAGGTAGCAATGAGTGTATTAAATAAATGAGTAGGGAAAATCCACTTCCAAAACATTAGCTGTCCCATGTGACAATGGGAGAGAAAACAAAGCCCCAACATATTACTTTTACTAGCAAGTCTTCAAAACCCTGCAACCTGCAACCTTGCTTCACCGCAGAAATAGAGAAGGAAGCCTCACACCCCCGTATTTTCCCACAGGATGTTATTAGAGGTGGGGCATGAAAACAAGTTGACATTCTTTTTCCTTTTCCTCTTTCAGTGAAATGATCTGTTTTAAAAAAACGAATCAAGAAACCACAGCTGAGCCAATGCAAGCCAGAGAATGCCAAGCTAGAGAGAGCTCCTGTGTATTTCTAATTCCACCAAGCAATATGCTTACCATTTATGGAAAATCACAAGGCAACTAAAGAGAGTACATACTCTAGTGATATATTGTTCTGTGTAATTGGTTCTTGACGATTTTTGCAAGTTTTATACAAGAGGTTAGGAAATGCTGTTATGCCTTATTGCCTATTATCTAACTCAGTTTTATGATGACAAACTCTTCCCTTCTGAATACTTTACCTTTCCAACTGGTGGAACAATAAAAAAAAGAGCTTTCCGTTAAAAAATATTTTCCTTGCCACCATTCTGATTCTTCATTCAGCGTCGTTACTTCACAAATCAAACTATCACATTCCACAGTAAATCAGATAAAGGAATACAAACGAGTGAAACCTGCTAACTTATTTTTCTCTCTAATGATGCTACTGAGGCAAATATAGCTGTTTTCCTACAGATGATGAAAGTAAATAGATAAATATGTGCAATAGACACAAATTGCAAATATTACAGGTTTACCAAGACTTGAATGATTGGTGAGTTACTCTATGGAACATATCTCTAGTCATGATGTATAGCACTGCATAAAACAAAGCTCTGTGGAAATTTTAAAATGGAGAGTTGAGGAAGAAATTAACCACTTCTCCATCCTAAAATACAGCACTATTTGAGGAACATACTACACAACTAGTCTTATTCTTTTTTAAGGAGGTTTACCTATAAAGGGTAAAATTTGGGTTTTTGCCTTCCAAATTGGCAAATATTTTCAAATAGTAATAGCCAGTGTTGGCAAAGGTGTAGAGAAACAAGTACCATTAGTCACAGTTGAATGGGGATATAAACTACACAGAGGGAATTTTCTAATATTCCAACATGTACCAAAAGCTTTAACTGTGTATATAATCTTTGCCCTAGCAACTTCTCTTCTAAACTTGTATCATAAGAAAATATTATAGTACTGCAAAGATGAGAAAAGATAAACTATAAAACTGCTTATCATAGTACTTTATATAAAGATTTAGAACAATCTGTGTGTACATATAGGGGATTCAATAAATTATTCTTTATATAATAGGATAAAGTTACAAGATGTACTGTAAATGTCTATTTAAAGTGATATAAAAATCTTCATTATATATTAAGTGAACAAAGCAAGTTACTGAAAAAGTATTATCCCATTTTGATGAAAGTATGTAAAAATGTCAACAGTGGTTTCTCTTGGTGATAATTGTGAGTGATTTTAATCTATTTTTACTGTCTGTATTTTCTATAATAATCACTTATTATTTTTAAATAAAATATTTTTAAATGTGTAAGTCCAAATTTTGTTCTGAGGGTGAAAAGAAAGTAAAAGCTCTTTTAACTAGACATTCTGATTTTTTATGTGTTAGCAAGATGAAGTAGTCTAATCAGCATTTGAACGGAATTCTGCACACAAATTTTCAATCAACTAATAAATGGCAGCCATGAAATATTTCAATTTCAGTAATTTGAGATTTCTCCAAAATGGCAATACTTAATTCTAAAGCATCAACAAGTTTAACAAGAAATGGATTATGTAATAGTGCTAACTGACTTGAAAGGAAACAAGCAACAAGTATAGAGTCAAAGTAAGATGTTAGGTGAGACATTTGGGAAAAGTGTGAGGGGATGAAATTAATGTTTTGTACTCTTTTGGGGTTAATACTGTTATCTAATCTCAAACATTTCTTATATACAGTTAAATAATATATCTTAATTTTTTCTACTTTTCCCTAGCATTTTTCATTTTGACTCAAAGCTGGATCCTAAACCCATTTTTGCAGAATAAATCTAACAGTCAATTCCCAGCTGAAATCTACGGGATTGGTATGCAAGCAACCTTTGGTATTGAAACCCTTGCTCTCATAGATTTCAAGCTGAGCTGCATCATCCTAGTCTGGCTAGATTTCTAAGCCAGGGACAAGTACTTGAAAATAACCAGAGGAGCTTGTCCTACTGATTCAGAACATCACCTTAATTTTAAAAAAATAATAATTTTCCTTTCAAAACCAGACTGCTATCCATCACTAACAAAGATTTATTTTTTTGAGGAAGCTGAAGGAAGAAGGCAGATACCCAAATTAGGTATATTATTCAAAATAGGCAAGCTTATGCTGCAGTGGGGGGTAACTGAAAATCCTAAAATGTCAATGGTTTTAAAAAAAAGCAAATGAGTATTTCCTACTTGTGCTCCATTTCCATCATGGGTAGCTGAAGATACAGGTGACGGTCATAGAGAAATATTTTCATTGTAGTTACTAGAGGATCACTCATGGATTTAGGCTGAGAAAAAAGCCACCATCTTGAATATCTGAAGCCAAAAGACAGAAGGAAATTAACCTAGGAGGCATCTCACTCGGTCAATGAAATGATTTGGCCTTCTGGTCCTGAAATGAGGTATGTAACTTCTACTCAAAACCTCATTTTCAACACTAGTTCCACCAAATGAGGAGGCATCAGAAGCATCGTCCTATAATGGATCCAGCAAGGGAAGGAAACAAAAACTATTTGCATTAAAGCACCTGTGACTACCATTCTAGATTTTCCTTTCAACCATTTCAACTCATTTTCCAAAGCTGTTTTATGAATATGTGTGCATGTGTATGACAGGAGGATATTTTACAAACACACATACAGTTTATCATTCTACCTCCTAATTTCATTTCTAACTTTCCCATTTTGAGACTGTTCATTGGGAACACAATCTCGTGACAAATATCAGTGTCGTATAGAAATAACTTTGTGAATAACGCTCATTATAAATGGTTGTGCTATATATTCCCTTGGTACAAATCATTTAAGATTAGAAGGTGATTAAACAAAGGCTTCAAATTGAATAGAAGTCCTAGAAAAATACTCACAAATTCACTCCTTAAGGAAAAGCTGCTGCCACCTACCAATAAATAGAAACTGGGTACTAAATGGGAAGTCAACACAGGATTCAACACCAGTGGACAAATCAAGAACCTAGACTCTGAAACTACAGTGCAAGGACTGAGTTTAGTTACAAGGAAAAACACAAGAGTCCACGTACGGGGACAAAACCAGGCATTAGGCAAACAACCAAATATGTTGTTGAAGTATGAAAGAACTAGACCACACCTCCCTTAACCCCTGTGATAAACAGGCTGAATGATCACAAAAATCAGGACAAAGTAATTGTTGATAGTTGGGACTAACTGGCCATAGGAACTGAAAGGATCTGGAGGTAGAGTATGAAGAAGATGACCTCCACCAGGAGTAGCACATTCAAAAGACTAACATGAATCAGGCAAGAATAACACATGTGTGAAGCTGGACTGACACAAGGCAAAAAGGTGCTAAAAGTTTGATACTGCAACCAACTACACCATGTGCCTACTTACCCTGCCTTTCAAAACACTGTAGACCAAGGGGTTCCAAGATGGCAGAATAGGGATGGGGCAGACTGCAGTAGGCTAATGAAAATAGTAAAAAAAAAAAAAAGTGGAGAAAGTGCATTCTCAAAGGAGAGAAGAGGGAAAATTGCAAAGGAGATTCTGTGGAAGCAGGAGAGATGCTATGGATCTGTGTGGAAGGTGCAGATGTGCAGCAACAAGCAAGGACACAAGACAGGACACCAGCAGCAGAAAGCCAAAGAAAGCATCAGCTTTGTAGAGCAACGTGAGGTCAGACTGCAGCCGCCTGCGTCACTGATATAGCCAGAGGGAGAGCCTAGCAGACTACATGGTCTATGAGTCTGGCCCAGAGCCCTGAGGGGAACAGGGTGCCCGCTCACCCAGAGAAACAAAAAAGGGGCACGTTTCTCTCTCTCCACCTACCCCACAATGGAATCCAGTAACCAGCTAAGAGAGGGTGGACATCATTTTAGATATAAGTAGGTAGCAGTGCACACACCCAGCAATTAGTGGGGACAGCTGCCATCTTGTCAGCAGAAGCATCCAGAGCAGCTTCAGTTCATGCACAATGGGTTGGGGAAGGAGCCATGCTGACATTATTACCAGCTACATAGACTCTTGTATAAAAACAACTAGTGGGGAGAAGGCACAACAAAGAAACAAGTAGGGCTATGGCCAGTGTCTATTGTACGTGAGTATGACCCAGGGGTTGTAACAGAGGGAAAAATCCACATTCCCCACTGACTTTGAGTCTATCAAGGAGGGTTGATAGGGGGCTGGGCACCCACATACGACCATAAGATAAACCCAGCCTCTCAACATATCACAGGATCCAGGGCTCAAACTGCCTAACCAGAGTACCCACAGGCAGCTGCTTCTGGAAATGTCTCAACCTCTCTGTGGCCAGACAAGCTAGCAGGGTAGAGTGGGTCCTCTGTACTCTGTGACTGTGGGAGCCTTGTGTGCTGAGACTGGGAACTATGTGACTGCAAGAGAGGAAACACGGTGTAGCGAGGTCTCAGGGCAATCACTGGGGGTGGCTCCACAAGCTCAGAGCTAGAGCTCCCTGACTGCTGCCCAGGGTTGGTCATTACAGCGGGATCCCTGCTCACACTGAGGACTGCACAGATCCTTTGTGCAGATCATGCGGAAGCAGAGATGAGGGCTAATACCCAAGCATTGATCAAAATAGGAGAGAGGAGAATATGTGATGACACCAACAGAGGTGACCATTCCTCCCTCACCTGTTAACAAAAGGAGATCTATCACACCTAACATGAGTGGCACCCTGGATACTCTCCCACCCCACCATGTAGCACTGACCAAAGTTCCATGGCCACATCCAGCACACATCTCTGGGTATTCACTGAAAGATCAGGAAATCCACTAAGCCACAGAGGCATTGTTCAAAGATAAAAGCCATCAGAGGAAAAAAACCAACAAGTATTTCCACAAATGCCTAAAAATAAATGCAAAAATTCAAGAACCAAGAATAAGGAAGACAGCATGACACCCCCAATGGAACACAACAACAGTTCAATATTAGAATGTGAAGATGAAGAGATTGATGAAATGCCAGAAACAAAATTCAAAAGATTAATAATAGGATTACTCAGAAGCAACCAGAAACAAATGCACAAATTAAAGAAATCCATACATAACATGAATTAAAAATTTTCCCATGAAATTAAGATTTTAAAGAGAAATAAAAATGAATTTTAGAAATAAAGAATTCAATAGCTCAAATAAAAAATGTAGTGGAAAGCCATAACAACAGACTTTGAGAGGTAGAAGACAATATCCAAGCTGGAAAATATATCTTTGGAAATTTTGCCATAAAACCAAAAAAAGAGAAGAAATTAGAAAAATTTAAAAAGTGCTGGAGGGGCCGGTGCCATGGTACAGTAGGTTAATCCTCCTGCGGCACCAGCATCCCATGTGGGCACTGGTTCTAGTCTCAGTTGCTCCTCTTCTTATCCAGCTCTCTGCTTATGGCCTGGGGAAGCAGTAGAAGATGGCCCAGTGCTTGGGCCCCTGTACCCTCATGGGAGACAAGGAAAAAGCGTCAGGCTCCTGACTTCAGATGGGTGCAGCTCTGGCTGTTGCGGCCATTTGGGGAGTGAACCAATGGATGGAAGACCTTTATCTCTGTCTCTCCCTCTCACTGTGTGTAACTCCACCTCTCAAACAAATAAATAAAAATATTTAAAAACACAGTGCTGGAAATTTATGAGATACTATCAAACAGCCCAACATATGGGTCTTAGGATTCTTAGAAGTTCCTGAAGGTTTGGAAAGAGAGAATGGATTAGAATTCCTATTAAGTAAAATAATTTACAGAAAACTTCTCCAATTTAGAGAAAGAAATGGATGTTCAAGAACAAGAAGCACATGGAACTCCTAATAGACATGACCAGAAAAGATCTTCACCATGACACATTTTAGTAAATTTTCAACAGGAAAACATAAAGAACACATTCTAAAATGTACTTGAGGAAAAAGAGAGGGAGGAGATGCACAGTTTGGGACATGCACAATCAGTCTTGCCCCAAATGATGGAGTTAGAAATGTGCCAGGGGATTCCAATACAATCCCATCAAGGTGGCATGTACCAATGCCATCTCACTAGTCCAAGTGATCAATTTCAGTTCACATTCGATGGCCTGGATAGGTCTAAGAAACAAAGGGATCACACAAACAAGACAAGTGTCTGCTAATACTAACTGATAGAATCAAAAAGGGAGAGAAAGATCCAGCATGGGAAGCGGGATACACAGCAGACTCATAGAATGGCAGATGTCCTAAACAACACTCTGGCCTCAGAATCAGCCCTTAAGGCATTCAGACCTGGCTGAAGAGCCCATGAGAGTATTGTAGGCATGGAAAGCCAAGATACCATGGAAAAGAAAAAAAGAAGAAGACCTAAATGAAAGATCTCTGTTAGTGAGATCCCAGTGGAAAGAACGGGGCCATCAAAGAAGGAGGTACCTTTCTCTGAAGGGAGGAGAGAACTTCCACTTTGACTGTGACCCTATCGGAATAAGATCAAAGTCAGCGAACCCTAAAGGCTTCCATAGCCCTGGCAACTCATGACTAGAGCCTAGGGAGATTACTGACGCCATGAACAGGAGTGTCAAATTGTTAAGTCAGCAACAGGAGTCACTGTGTACTTACATCCCATGTGGGATCTGTCCTTAATGTGTTGTCTAATGTGCAGTGATGCTATAACTAGTACTGAAACAGTATTTTTACACTTTGTGTTTCTGCGTGGGTACAAACTGATGAGATCTTTACTAATTATATACTGAATCGATCTTCTGTATATAAAGATAATTGGAAATGAAAAAAAAAAACCTGGTGTTAAATTGGAAACGGCATAGAAAATTAATTAATTTTTAAAAAATATTATGTAGGATCTCTGCCTTTAATGTGCTGTACACTCTTATTTAATGCTATAACTAGTATTCCAACAGTATTTTTTTTTCACTTTGTGTTGCTATATGGGGGCAAACTGTTGAAATCGTTACCTAATATATACTAAACTGATCTTTTGTATATAAAGAGAATTGAAAATGAATCATGATGTGATTGGAAGGGGAGAGGGAGCGGGAAAGGGGAGGGTTGTGGGTGGGAGGGAAGTTTTGGGAGGGGGAAGCCATTGTAACCCATAATATATAAATAAAAATTATATATAAAAATAAAATAAAATAAAATAAAATGTACTTGAGAGAAATGCTAGATTACTTTCAGAGGATCTCCAATTAGACTCAAAGCTGACTTCTCATCAGAAACTCTATAGGCTACAAGAGAATGGAGAGAAATAGTCTTAAGTATTAAGACAAAAAACTGTCAACTCAGCCTTACAAAAGATTCTTAAGGATGTGTTTCACACAGAAACACAGAGATAGTCATCATTATGAAAGAATGTGAAGGCAGAAAATTTCTCAATAAAAGTACAAAGAAAATCCAAAGTAAAAAACAGGAATATTGGGGTCCAGCACTGCAGCACAATGGGTTAAAGCTCTGGCCTGCAGTGCTAGCATCCCATATGGGCACCAGTTCGAGTCCCAGCTGTTCTACTTCTGATCCAGCTCCCTGATAATGTGCCTGAGAAAGCAGCAGAGGATGACTCAAGTGCTTGGGCCCCAGCACCCACATGGGAGACCCAGAAGAAGAACCTGGATCCTGACTTTGGTGTAGATCAGCCCTGGTTGTTGCAGCCATTTGGGGAGTGAACCAATGGATGGAGACTTCTCTATCTCTACTCTCTCTGTAACTCTGCCTTACATATAATTAAAAATAAATATTTTTTTAAAAAAAGAATATTTATGGAAACATGGCAGGGACAAGTCATTAGTTATTAATAACAACCTCAAAAGTAAATATCCCAAATTCTCCAATTAAAAGAAAGGGCTGGATGAATGGTTTAAAAAAACAAGACCCATCTACCTGTTGCCTACAAGTAACAGACTTCAGCAACAAAGACACATGCAGATTGAAAGTGAAAAATAGAAAAAGATATTCCATGCTAACAGAAACCAAAAAAGAGGAGGTATAGCCATTCTAATATCAGAAAAATAGGCTTTAACACAAAAACCATTAAAAGATACAAAGAAGGACACTAGGTAATAATTAAGGGATCTGTATAAATAAATTATGGTATACATACACCATGGAATACTACTCAGCCATTAAAATGAAATCCTTCTGCACCAAAATGGATGCAACTGGAAACCATTATACTTAGTGAAATAAACCTGTCCCCGAAAGACAAATAACATGTTTTCCCTGATCAGTGGTAACAAATAGAGTACCTAAAAGGTAATGTATAGTAATGAAACTGACATTTTAAAATGCAATGATTTCCAACAGCCCTTGACTTGACTGTTGACGAGCAGTGTTTTTTCTTCTTGATATTTGTTGAACTCTTTACTTAGTATAGGGTTAATCTTCTGACTATAAAGTTAACTGAAATACATCTTGGTAAAAATTAACAATGAGAATAATAGAGGGAGGATGAAGAAGGCTGGGAACATGGGTAAGAGAGAAGGTAGGGTGGGAAGTAACACTATGTTCCTGTATCTGTATGTAGGAAATGTATGACATTTGTGTATCTTAAATAAAATTAAAAAAAAAACACTCTAGACCAAGCAAAATCTGCCTATATTTATAATAGTACCACCAATTTGCCACTACTTTCCTGGTCTTTCTGCCCTAATTTATCCTTTCAGCATCAGTTTATTTTTCCATATTCTCCAGGGACTGTATTTTAGTCACATGCCTCGAGGCTTCTTTGCATTATCCATTGCCTTCAAAACAACGTGAGTTTTGGATATTATGAATTGTTTCACTATTAATTGTATGCTTTGCTTTACTGTTCACCTGGCTGCTGATCAAAATTTTAGCCTGCCCATTTATTTAGCCTGGTTTCCTGCTCTGATTCTTGTTCTTATACTTTCGTATAGCCTATGTTCTAAAACCTTGCCTAAAACTGATCTCCAGTTCTAGGAAGCTCCTGGCTCCTGGCTTCGGATGGGCACAGCTCTAGCTGTTGCAGCCATCTGGGGAGTGAACCAGCAATGAAAGACCTCTCTCTCTCTCTGTCTCTACCTCTCTCTGGAACTCTTTCAAATAAATAAAATAAATCTTTAAAAATAGAAAGGCAATAGTTTTCAAAATCAACTCCTTAGAACAGCACCACAATCTAGAAATCATACCCAAGTTCCCAACTCCAACTACCCAGGTCTAGTTGGCTAGCATGATAGCCGCTGAGAAAAAAATATGCATTCTTGGATCCATTCATATCAAAAGAAATTCCAGTTCTTAACACTTTCCTCATCATAAGGGCTACCAAATTAAGCAAGACAACAAGTTATGTAAATAAAAAAAATACCAATTCATAGGAATTGTTGGCCAAATATCTCATAACACTCTTTTCTAACTGTTTTGTGAAATGTTTCTCTTGCCAACAGGAACAAAGGAATGTGCAGGTGTGCATTAGTCATTGAGGGCTAACAGAATACCAGCCCCTACCCACAGTTTCCAGGTGCAAAAGGAACCAAGGCATGGCTTGTGAGCTGTGATGGTTAGAGTCCTTAACTAAAACACTTGGAAAATTCCTTTTAACCTTTGCCAGAGCTTGGTGGGTAAAGAGACTGATGGCGGTGCTAATCTGTGGGTGTGGCCAAAAAGACAATGGGGAGATTAAGAATCCCTTTTACACTGCAAAACAGTTCATTGACTAGTGGCAGTAACTGTTATTTTGGGAAGTAGACTTATTTGTCACTCTTTGTCTTGGATTTCTTGCTAGTTCAAAGCCTTGGCTGAGCTGCTTTCTTATCTCCTATTCAGAGGTTTGACTTGAGGGATAGAATACTTGGCAGCTTTTAATTAGTGTTCTACAAGTCTTAGCAACACATTGCCTTAATCACTGCTTTCCAGGACATTCACCTGTTCTTTTTCTTCTCTTTTCTTTTTCTTTCTTTTTTTTATTTTTGACCATTTCCCTTGCTAACTATACTGGGACACCTTGCCTTTTATTGGTTGTGCGTTCTTGCCCTTTAAACTTGTAGTATCCACCTATAAACAATGTTACTTAGTGGTGAGTCACATTTACCAACTTACATGGAGAGCAATGATTTTAGAAATCCTCCTTCTCACCTCCAATATTTATTCTGAACTCCTATACACTCATTCTATTTCTGTCTAGCTTTGAACCTCGCCTTAACCTGCCTTTGGCCTCTAAGTTTGACATGTAGACATGATAGCTCTTCCATTATAAACTCAGCTGTCCCTGGTGGACCTTTTTGCCTGTCCTTTCACTTCCTGATACACACACTAACTTTAATAGGTGTCCCTGCTACAGAATTAAGCCTAAAACTGTGACACTGATTCTGGCCTCTTTTTTAAAATAATTTATTTATATAAGGTGGACAGATTTCATGTATTTCATATATACAGATTCAGGATCATAGCAATACTTCCCATCCTACCCTCCCTCCCACTCACATTCCCACCCTCCATGCTCCATCCTTATTCTAATTTCTACAATGATATACTTTCAGTTTATTTTGTAATCGTAAGCTTAATCCTCCACTAAGTACTCAACAAATAGTAAGAAGAAAAAAAAAACACTTTTCCTCAATGGTAGAAACAAGGGCTGTAAACAATAACCAAACCTCAAAATGTCAATTTTGCTTATATTAAATTTTTTGTACTCAGTTACCACAAATCAGGGAAAACGTGATATTTATCTTTTTTGGACAAGGTTTTAATTAGTGCCACAATCCTCCTTTCCTCAGATGGTTTAGTGTCTCTGAAAGGGAGAAGGTATGGGCACTTTTGTCACAATATTCTCCTGTCTCCATATCTAAACTTCACCTATTACTTGATCCTTAAAAAGAAATCAGGTTTTAAAAATAAAGTTATAAAATTTTGAATACCAATTCCTCCAGTGAAGAATTATATGGTCTTAGGTACGTTGCTCCACCTCTCTGAACCTTAGATTTGATGAGTATAAAATGAGGGTGTGATTCTCTTACCAAGAAAATATGATAATTTAAAATATCGGCAAAGAATATAGTAGATCACAGGCAATCAGTAAAGGTTAGTTCTCTTCTCTGAGCTAATCCTCTTGTATACTCCCCACTTTCAGAGTACATGTAGTCCTTAAGATTCATCCATCTAAGAAATAGCCCATGCATCCACCAACAATTGCCAAAATATAATTTAACAGCATCAGGAACCAGGAATTTTGCAGAAGCTAAAAGATCAGGGCAAATACTCAGAGAAGCAAGCGTGCAGAACAAAGAACATTGACAATCTGAGTAATTAGTTCCTTTGGACTAAGAGTTTTTGTGTTTGTTTCTTGTAAAAAAAAAAACTATTAAGATGGGGCTGGTGCTGTGGTGCAGTGGGTTAACACACTGGCCTGAAGCACCGGCATCCCATATGGGCACTGGTCCGAGTCCCAGATGCTCCACTTCTGATCCAGCTCTCTGCTATGGCCTAAGAAAGCAGTAGAAGATGGCTCAAGTCCTTGGGACCCTGCACCCGTGTGGGAGACCTGGAAGAAGCTCCTGGCACCTGGCTTTGGATAGGCACAGCTCCGGCCTTTGTGGCCAACTGGGGAGTGAACCGTCAGATGAAAGGCCTCTCTCTCTCTCTCTCTCTCTCTCTCTCTCTCTGCCTCTCTTCTCTCTGTGTAAATCTTTCAAATAAATAAATCTTTTAAAAATTAATATAAGAACAGATTTTATTCATTCCATAACTATAGTTCCAAAAAGACAACCAGACTTCCCTCACTCTCCTGCTCCTCCCTAACCTCCCCTTCCCCTCTCTTCATCAGATTTGTAAAAACAAATTTTAATACACTCTATATTTACAGGCCTAATCTGTCACTAATCATAATATTCAACAAGTGAAAAGTAGGAAGACCACAATTTCACAAGAGTATAACATGAACTAAAAATGACAATCATTCCCAAAGTGACCATTTTACTGCCCCAAATTTTTTGTAATCTATATCAGCTGCCATATATCAGAGAAAATTATTATATTTGTCCTTTTGACATTGGCTCATTTCACTAAGCGAAATGGTTTCCATTTGCATCCACTTGTTGCAAAAAAACAGGATTTCTATGGCTAATATCCCATAGTGAATATATAACATGTTTTCTATATCCAGTTATCAGTTAATGGACATCTGGGTTGATTCTATATTATAAATATTGTGAACTGAGCTGCAATAAACATGTGGTACAAATAACTGTTTCATATGCTGATTTCATTCATTAACAGGAATGGGATGGCTGGGTCATATGGCAGATCTATTTTCAGATTTCTGAGGAATCTCTATACAATCTTCAATAATGGCTGTACTATTTTACATCCACACCAACAGTGGATTAGGGTACCTTTTCTCTCACATCCTTGAGAGCATTTGTTGTTTGTTGATTTCTGTATGAGAGCCATTCTCACTGGGGTGAGTTGAAACCTCATTGTGGTTTTTATTTGAATTTACATGATTGCTAGTGATCCAGAGCTTTATTCATGTGTCTGTTGGCCATTTGAATTTCATTATTTGAAAAATGTCTGTTCAAGTCCTATACCCATTTCTTGACTGGATTGTTTTGTTGTTGAGTTTATTGAGAACTTTACAGATTCTGGATATTAATGCTTTATCATTTGCACAGTTTACAAATATTTTCTCCCATTCTTTCAGTTGTCTCTTCACATTGTTGGTGTTTCCTTTGCATTGCAGAAGCTTCTTAGCTTGATGTAATCCAATTTGTCTATGTTTGCTCTAATTGCCTGTGTTTCTGTGGTGTTTTCCAAGAAGTCTTTTCCTATGCCAATGTCTTGCAGGGTTTCCCTGATGTTTTCCTCTAGAAATTTAATGGTCAGGTTGTAGATTTAGATCTTGATCCACTTTGAGTTAATTTTTGTATAAGGAGTAAGGTAGTGGTCTCCTCTCATATGTCTGCACACATAGATCCAATATTTCCAGCATTATTTGTTGAAGAGACTGTCCTATTTCCAGGGTTGTCCCCTGTTTATAGGAGCATACCATCAGCAAAAAGGTATAATTTGACTATCTCCTTTCCAATCTGTATCCCTTTGATTTCTTTTTCTTGCCCAATGGCTCTAGATTAAACTTCCAGGACTATATTGAAGAGCAACAGTCAGGTGTGAGCATCCTTATCTGGTTCCAGATCTTAGTAGAAATGCTTCCAACTTTTCCCCATTCAATATGATGTTGGCTGTGGGTTTGTCACAGATTGCTTTGTGTTGAGGAATGTTCCTTCTGTACCCAATTTGCTTAAGGTTTTTATCATGAAAGGATGTTGTGTTTTATCAAATGCTTTCTCTGCATCTATTAAGATAATCATATGGCTTTTACTCTTCAATTTGCTAATGTGATGTATCACATTTATTGATTTGTGGATGTTGAACCATCCCTGAGTACTAGAGATAAATCCCACTCAGACCAGGTGGATGATCTTTTTGATGTTTTGGATTCAATTAGCTAGTATTTTGTTGAGGACTTTTACATCTATATTCATCAGTGATATTGGTCTATAGATCTTTTTCTATATTTTTCTCATTTTGGAATTAAGGTGATGGTGGCCTCATAGAAGTACTTTGGGAGGATTCCCTCCCTTTCAATTGTTTTGAATAGTTTGTGAATTATTGGAATTAATTCTTTAAAATTCTGGTCGAGTTCAGCTGTGAAGCCATAGGGTTCTGGGCTTTTCTTTGTTGAGAGGGTCTTTATTACTGATTCAACCTCTGTCTTGGTTATTGATCTGTTTATGTTTTCTATGTCTTCATGAATCAATTTCAGTAGATTCTATGTGTCTATGGCCTAAGAGTTAATATACACTGCACATGCAGTAGCCATCTCCAAGCATGAATAGTCTGGAGAGTGTAAATACAGCTAAATAGGAGCACGTTGTTGGAAGGAAAAGCTAAGAGGGAAGTAAACTCTGACCTTTTACTTGGCTATTATTTCAAGAGAAAGATTTTCATACCTAGTATGTCTGGATGAACTCAGAGGGTAACTCTTCTCTTGCTAAATAAGTTTTTTTCTTTCCAAACTGCATTCACATCAAAGATGTTTGCCAGAGCTGGGTAATAGGGAGGAACTGAACCCCAAAATTGTGCACATTAAGTACTACCAAAAGGCAGCCTTGTAAAGTGAGTATAGGCTAAAAGAAGACTAGAGCTTTCTGAATGTCTTTTCCAGGCTTACCATGATGATGTATGACCCCATAGATAATTCTAGGTTATTTAAGAAGCATTCTTCAAAAGGCTCTAGGATACAAATGTATAACAAAAAGACCTCCTTTCCTGTATGGTCCTGTTGGATATCAACCACTTTGGTCTGCTCTGTGACCACAAAGATATAGCCATTTGACCAAAGTTCAGCCAATTATAATATCATATCCTTATACATAAGTGGGCTGTGATTCGACACATGACTCATGTTGTGCCCATGAGAATCATTTCTACATATATAATATAGAAATAATAGGGGGGAAATATTTCTATTTGGATTACCAAACATGATGAATCAATATTGGAGCAACCTTTCGTATGGTATAGAAAGGGCTGAGTAAAAATGAGAAAAGAATGCAAAGGCAAGTTCATTTGAAATATGGAAAGAAAAACAGTCCTGACAACATCATCTTATGAATACCTTGATCAAAATGGGCCTTGAGCCAGAAACTGGCTCAACAGTAAAATGAGCTGTTATGGACTAAATGAGTTTTTCCAAAAAAAAAAAAAAAAAAAAAAAAAAAAAAAAAAAAAAACCACAACCAACAACAACAACAAACTCATGTTGAAATACTAATCCCCAATACCATGCTATTTGGAGGTATGATCTTTGGATGGTGATTGGGTCATAAGAAAGGAGCCCTCAGGACCAGTGTTATTCCTTAGAGGATTAAGCCACTGGCCTATAAAGCACCCCATATGGGCACGAGTTTGAGTCCTGGCTGTTCTGCTTATAATCCAGTTCCCTACTAATGCACCTGAGAAAGCAGTGGAAAATGGCCCAAGTGTTTGGGCTCCTGCCACACACATGAGGGATTTGGAAGAAACTCACTCCTGACTTCAGCCTGGCCCACTTCCAGCCATTGTGGCCATCTGGGGAATGAACCAGCAGATGGAAAAATCTCTCCCTCTCCTCCTCCTTCACCCCTTCTCCCTCTTGTTCCTCCCCCTCCCCCTCCTCCTCTGTAACTCTGCTTTTCAAATAAATAAATCTTTAAAAAAAAGTAATGGAGCCCTCATGAATGGGTTAATGCCCTTATAAAAAGGTCACAGAGAGTTTTTTCATTTCTTCTGCCACATGAGGACATCGTAAGAAGATGGCCCTACATTAACCAGGTTCTGATCAGACACTGAATTTCCTGGTGCCTTGACATTGGACTCCCAGCCTCCAAAGCTATGGGAAACAAATGTTTGTCTTTTGCGTTTCTTCATTTGTAGTAATTTGTTATAGCAGCCTAAACCAAGACATGAACAAATGAATTCCTTTTGGCATAAATTAGTTTTTTGATTGCATTTGAACTACTTACAACCACAAGATTACTCACTATACTAATTCAAGTACAACTCCTTCCCCTACAATAATAAGACTTTGTTTTTAAGAAAGAATAAAAGCACATTGTTAGACTACAATTTGGAATCATGGCAGCTGCTTCTACCAACTTGCTTACATTTTTTCATCCAAGAATTTGCACATACATAAATATACTGAAATGTTAACATTTAAAATCTTAACAAGTAAAGTGATAACAAAATACCCAAATCCAGATAATTGTCCGTACTTAGGAAGAATAATTATTGCACATGCATCAAAATAAGTATATAATGAAACTCTATTCACATGACCAGTGGTTTTTCATTGTACATCAAATGAGTCAATGTTAGGGGCAGGGGGTGTACTTTATATAAGTTTTCATTAACTAATTGTGAATCTTAGGTTACATTAAACTAGCTACAGTAGAAAGATACATCATCTGTCATTGGTATAACATATATATGGTAAAAGTCCATCCTAAAGGGCCAGCACTGTGGCATACTAGGCTAAGCCTCTGCCTGTGGCACTGGCATCCCATATGGGCACCAGTTTTTGTCCTTACTGCTATTCTTCTGATCCAGCTCCCTACTGATTGCCTGGGAAAGCAGTGGAAGATAGCCCAAGTGCTTGGCCCCTGCACCCACATGGGAAACCTGGAGAAAGCTCCCAACTCCTGGCTTCGGATTGGCTCAAAATTTATCCCATGCTGCTCATCAAAGAATACATTAATTCTGCAAATACACATTTTAACCATTTAAACATATTACTTGAGAATAAGCTGTGACTTGTTTGTGTGATAGAGTAACATGTAGTAAACTAAGTATCCCATGTAAACAACTACAAAAGATAAAGTACAGAACAAAACTTGTCTGAAGGTTTCAAAGACCTCCTAAGACAAACAGGAATTGAAGGGGCTAAGATCCCCCTCAAAAACCAGAAATTCATTAATTCATTGAGGCAAACCCAACATTATTCATGCCTTGAGGCATTTGCTGATTCTCATGCTGCATAGGGCTAGAAACTAAGCTAATCAGAAAACAATCAAAAATCTCAAGTAAGTTATCACCTACTTCATGTATCTGAACAAATTCGGAATTCAAGACCCTCAGAGGAGGAAGAGGTCAGAGAAATGCACCAGGTCCAACTGGGACACTTGAGAGAAAGATCTTAGGAGTGAGGGCAAACCAAAGACAGATAAACTTTGTAAAATTTGAAATCCAATGTTGATTTAGCTCAGTTCTTGATTAGAATAAGGTGATCACCTCCTACTCTGGCTCAGACTTATGGGACTGGTGTTGTGGCATAGCGGGTAAAGCCACTGCCTGCAGTGCCGGCATCCCATATGGGCGCTGGTTCAAGTCCCAGCTGCTCCACTTCCGATCCAGCTCCCTGCTATGGCCTGGGAAAGAAGCAGAAAATGGCTCAAGTCTTTGCGCCCCTACACTCAAATGGGAGACCTGGAAGAAACTCCTGGCTTCGGATTGGCGCAGCTCCGGCTGTTGCAGCCATTTGGGGAGTGAACCAGCAGATGGAAGAACTCTATCTCTCTCTGCCTCTGCCTCTCTGTAACTCTGCATTTCAAACAAGAAAACAAATCTTTTTTTTTTGAAAAAAAAAAAGAAGATAAAGATTTTCCTCTCCTGAAGAACATTATACAGAAACTCACATTATACAGAAACTTTATTGTTTTTCATGCACAATACCCAGCACTCAATCAGAAATGGTTTTAACAAAATATTAAAAGCAGCCAAACATAGAATTATTGTTCCAGGACACAAATTAGTAAGAAACATCCAGGCTAATAAAAAAAATAAAATTCTATTATTTGCTGCAACATGGGTGGAACTGTAGGATGTGACATTAAGTAAAATAAGTCAGGCACAGAAAGACAAATACCAAATGTTCTCATTTATATTATATGAGAACATATATATTTAAAATATTGATCTCAAAGAAGAGAATATATTAGTGGTTAATAGAGCCTAGGAAGGGTGTGGGGGAGGGGGACCATGGAGAAGGGAAGGGGTAGGGAGGGAGAGAGTATGTTTAATGGATGCAGAGGTATAGTTGGATAGGAGGAGTAACATGAAATGTTGTTTAGTTAAGTAGGTAATCATGGTTGATAGTAATTAATTGAATACTTCAAAATATATAGTAGAGGGGAATTTAAATGTTCCTATACCAAAAAAAATGTCAAATGTCTGAAGTGATAGATATGCCAATTACCTTGATCTGATCATTACACATTGGACACAAGTATTGAAATGTCACATTATACCGATAAATATGTGCAACTATAATGTGTCAATTAATAAACATTGTAAGTTAAAGTATCTTCAAAAAAAGAAAAAGAAATATCCAGGCTGAATCATTGTGATAATAAAGAATGGAAAATACAAAAATTTCTAAGATATGTAGAGAATATAATTATATGTACGTTACACTTGTCCATAATTCTCTCAGAAATGCAGGAGGAAGAGTATGGAGCAGAAGGAATATTTGATGAGGTAACAACCAGGTCTTTTTTTAAAACTGATTCAGGGCACCAAGCCAAAGGATCAAGAAATATTACAAACATTAACTGGAAAAAATACAAAGGCTCTCATATCTAGGCACACCATAGTAAAACTATTGAAAATCGAGGCTGGCGCTGTGGCTCAGTAGGCTAATCCTCCGCCTGCAGCTCCGGCACACCAGGTTCTAGTCCTGGTTGGGGAGCCGGATTCTGTTCCTGTTGCTCCTCTTCCAGTCCAGCTCTCTGCTGCGGCCCGGGAAGGCAGTGGAGGATGGCCCAAGTGTTTGGACACCTGCACCCCATGGGAGACCAGGAGGAAGCGCCTGGCTCCTGGCTTCAGATCAGCGCAGCACACTGGCCGTAGCGGCCATTTTGGGGGTGAACCAACGGAAGGAAGACCTTTCTCTCTGTCTCTCTCTCTCTCACTGTCTAACTCTGCCTTTCAAAAAAAAAAAAAAAAGAAAATTGAACGAAAAGAAAATCTTCAAAGCATCTAAAGAAAACATACCAGGTTCACATTTGAAATGAACAATAAAATTGACAACCAACCTTTCAATAGAACCATAGAAGCTAGAAGACAACAGGACATCTTTATGTCCGAGCAAAAATAACAGTCAACCCAGACTTCTCTATACAGAAAAGAATAACCTTCAATTGAAGGGAAAATGAAAAAGACATTTCTAGACAAACAAAATAGATTCTGTTATCAGTATACTCAAACAAAATAAATCCCAAAGAGAATTCCTCAGGCAGAAGGAAATAATCCCAGAACAGCACACAAAAATTCATGGAAGAATAAAAACCAATTAAAAGGTTAAATAGAAATCTAAATCAGTATTGGCTATATGAAATAATGAAAGTAATTAATTGTAAAGTTTACATTTTTATAGCATTAAAATAACAATGCAAATGTGAGAGAAGTGATTGGAATTATTATAAGGATTAAAAGTATCATCAGGTCTTTTGATTGTCTCAGAAGTGATCAAATGCTAAATTAAATCAGGGTGTATATGATATAGAATGCAATCGCTAGGTCACCACTAAAAGCATAGTAGAAGGCAATTAGAGAGTGAAATGGGGTAAAAATATGTGGCTGGCTCAAAATAAGGCAAGTGAAGGGAATATATCATATAAAGTGTTGGATAATTATAAAACAAATAGCAATATTATAATTTAAATCCAAATGGATCAGTAATTACATTGATTACAATAGGCTCAGAATTCCAATAAAGGTCAAGAAATCCAGGTGCTTGAATGGAAAGCTGTTACTATTTACAAGACTGGTCCACTGCAGCTGTAAAGGATCTCACAAATTAGCCTAAGGTATATTGAGCAGAGCATCAAAAATTGGTCCATAAAAAGTGCACTCCCTCTTATATGCATCCATATGTACAACAAAGAAATGCATACATGCAGCAAAAACTTGTAAAAGAATGTTCATAGTATCAATATTCATGAGATCAAAATATGAAAAGAAGGAGCTGATACTGTGGCCCAACAGGTAAAGCCACAAGCTGAGATACCTACATCCCATATTGGAGCACCAGTTCGAATCCCAGCTGCTCCACTTCCAATCCAATTCCCTGCTAATGTGTTTGGGAAAGCAGAAGATGACCCAAGTGCTTGGGCTCCCAACATGGGAGACCCAGATGGAGTTCCAGGTTCTTGGCCTTGGCCTAGTTCCGCTTTTGCTGTTATTTGGGGAGTGAACAAGCAGATAAATATATTAGAGGGAGATACTTTTTACCTGTTTATCTGATATAGATATATATCATTATATATTAAATATATATTTTATCTGTTTATCTGATATATATCTATTATTTTAAAAATCTTTCAAAAATATGGAAACAATCTAAATATGTACCAGTAGTAAAGTAGGTAAGTAAACTGTGGCACGGTGACACAGTGGAATACTAGCCAGTAATAAAAGTAATCAAGTCACTCCCAACAATATGGTTAAATATCCCAGATACACAAAACATTCAGCTAAGAAATAGAAAATAATGACTCTGTCCTTTGTTCTAGGCCCTGTCTAGTGCACTTGGGCCTCATTCCTTTGTAATCATAACCTCTACTCTACCACCAATGGCTCTACTCCCAACATGTGGGTACTGATGGTCCTCTTCCCCACTTAATGCTGTATAATTGTTCAAACCTGGTAAATGCCACTCTTAGGATCATTGGTTACTATCCTCATTCTGTCTTTTATGACCTTGTCTAAATATGATCAGAGTCGGCAAACTTGGAAGGCTTCCATAGCCTTGGCAACTCATGACGACAGCCTAGGATGGTTACTGGCGCCATAAACTAGAGTGTCAATTTGTTGGGTCAACAATAGGAGCCACTGTGCACTTGCTCCTCATGTGGGATCTCTGTCCTTAATGTGCTGTACATTGTGATTTAATGCTATAACTAGTATTCAAACAGTATGTTTCACTTTGTGTTTCTATGTGGGTGCAAACTGTTGAAATCTTTATACTAAATTGATCTTCTGTATATAAAGAGAATTGAAAATGAATCTTGATGCAAATGGAAGGGGAGAGGGAGCGGGAGAGGGGAGGGTTGCGGGTGGGAGGGAAGTTATGGGGGGGGGGGGAAGCCATTGTAATCCATAAGCTGTACACTGGAAATTTATATTCATTAAATAAAAGTTAAAAAAAAAAAGAAAAGAAAAGAAAATGTGTGCTTCATTGATCTGAATTTCATGAAACAGATAAAACTAATCAATTGGGAAAGAAGTCATAATAGTATTTGAGGGAGAAGGGGTAGTAGCTGAGAAGCGGCATCAGGGGGACCCCTGAGATATTGGAAATTAATGATTTTCATCTCAGTAGTAGTTTTGCGGATGTGTTCACTTTGTTTGAAAATCATTCATGTACTTATACATTATTGAATTCTATACTTTTCAGTAGGTATGGTAACACTTGATAAAGTTTATTTAAGTAAGAATCATTCACATAGGGATGGTAATATATGGTGGGATATTTCAACAATGCCTTTATCCTTTCAACAATTATTTATTGAACACTTACTATAAACCAAATAGCTTTATAGAACTCTAACACAAGCACAAATAGGGGCTCAGGCAGTATTCATTATTCATTTTTATGATCTATACAAATAAGTTCTCTGACCTTTATGGTCTTTTTGCTTGGTTGTTGATTTTTACTTTTACTTTGGATTTAACAATTTTTAATATTTTGCCATATTTACTTCATTTACAAATATTGTATTTAAACATATACAATTGTTTTTCTTATAAGTGGATATATTAATAACATACAACATGGGATTCATGACAAGGAACATAAAGTGAAGAAAGAGTATATTATTATATAGAGGGTATAATTCAGTGAAGACAACATTTAAAATAATTTACATATCAAATAATATGACATCCACACTTTTTATATTCTCTCTAGACATATTAACTTGCACATTAATGAGTTCTAGGATTACTAAAAATCAGTTTCTAATGGAAGTTTCATTATGCCATTAGCAATATGCTGAAAATGTCTACCACCACAAAAAAGTTCTACTCTTCTTCCTTCTTCAATGACATAAAAAAGTCACTTCCAGTATCTTAACTCATATTTATGAAAAGGGGACCAAAATATTTGCCCTTTTATATCCTGAGCACTGATTCAGGGTCCTCAAAGTGTTTATACTACAGACAGAAACTGGGTCTTCAAAGATATGCCCACTGGGAAAAATTCACCAAAAACATGTTATTCTTTTCCCCTTTGTATAACTCAGAAGCAAGTAAATGGCTTTAATTCTAACTTTCAATGATATTTAGCCTCTGGGCCAAGACCAAGAGCTATTAAGTTTAGTTCAACATAAAAATGTGTTACTTGGTAGAGAATGAAGAGGTGAGAAAAATGGAACTCCCTTAGAAAGGATAGCCCTACCACTTTTGCTTGTGATCCCTGCATCTCATGATATGCATCCAGAGCAAAACCAATGACAAAAGCATATTTTTTTTTTACATTCAAGGTGGTGGTTCAATTAAAGAGGAAACTTCCACAGGTCTGTGGTACCAGACCTGCATATAGAGGGAAAAGAGTTTACTGCTTATACATATGAACTGAAGTGCTCTAAAAACCTTTAGCCTTGTCCCCAAGATACAATTTGTAAAGAAATTCATCAATCCATCTAGAGAACAAATCAGAAGTCAAATCAAAGCTTTCACTTACACTAGAAAAAGCAGCCTATTGCAGAAGCCAAGTAAGGAAGCCAGGGCAGAAGTCCATGGAACTAGATGAGGCAAGACAGTCCAAGCAGAAGAGTAAGATTCAATACTATGAGCACTAATGTGCTCATGGATCATATTCCAGAGTGAGAGGTAAGACTATCATCTTAAGAATCTGAGTGAATGGGGCCAGTGCCGTGGCTCAGTGTGTTAATCCTCTGCCTGCGGTGCCAGCATCCCATATAGGCGCCGGTTCTGGTCCTGGCTGCCCCTCTTCCAATCCATCTCTCTGCTGTGGTCTGGGAAAGCAATAGAAGATGGCCCAAGTGCTTGGGTCCCTGCACCCGCATGGGAGACTGGGAAGAAGAACCTGGTTTCTGGCTTCGGATCGGCGCAGCTTCGGCCATTGCAGTCATTTGGGGAGTGAACCAACAGAAGGAAGACCTTTCTCTCTGTCTCTCCCTCCCACTGTCTGTGGCTCTACTTCTCAGATAAATAAATAAAATCTTAAAAAAAAAGAATCTGAGTGAGATCTACCTCACAGTGTAAGCAGGCCTAAAAAGGTAAATCATAGGAGAGGATACTAAATCAGAATATACTTGCTTTTGGGGTGTTCCCTGCCTAAACTGTCCTTGGAGGTACATCGGGTACACATGTGTCTCTTCCTGTTGTGACAATTTTCCATAGGTATCTTGCATTCTAGTACACCTAATGAACAGTGCCACTGAATGTAGCTGTTCCAAGTTATCTTTCCAAGGATGTTTATACAGTTAACAGACATAACATGCAGAGATATTGTTCCTCTAGAACAAAGACAAGACATACTTACTACTAGTTATAAAAGATTCAGGTTCCCTGACTTCAGAATGCCCCTTCTGTCACCAACACATGCATATGCAAATATCAATTGGCCCTCTTTTATTCCTCTGGGAGCTGGCGTTCAGGAAATTGGTGCAAGGAAATGCTAGTATTTTGATGACTGCTATTGCTGTGAGTAATGCAATCTTCTGTCTCTAACCCAGGAATCTTTTCATGGCATCAATGGAACTGTAGCAACTGAAAATAGGGTAAAATCTCAGGCACATCATAATTCTTTTTAAGAGACAATTCTTTTAAAAAGGCTTATTAACATTTTCTTAAATTTTTGTTTTCAAGATTGAATTTCAAAAGTCATGAATAAAGTTTTATAATGAACATCTCAAATCACCTTAATATCTTTTTCTCATGGGATTACAACAGTATTACTATAATAGTATTGCTTACTTATTTTTATTAAAATTAGCTGTTTTCAAGATTATTCCTAGGAAGTTCTGATTTTAAGTACAGGTTGTGTATCTCTTATCCAAAATACCTGGGATGAGAATTATATTGGATTCCAGGGTTTTGGCTGTGTGTTTTTTTTTTTTTTTGAGCAGTCACATATACATAATGAGATATCTTGGGGATGGAACCTGAGTCTAAATATGAACTTCACTGATGGTTTATATAAATTTTGTGTACATAGCCTGAGGTTAATTTTATAGAGGATGTGTAATAGCATCATGAAACAGAGTTCCACAGTGTGGATATCCTACAGGAGACATTGTGTTGGCTTCAAAAATGTTTCAGATTTTGTAGGGTGCAGGATTTCAGATTAGGGATGCTCGAGCTCTACTGTGCTAAGATAGAAACATGATACTTTATATGTATTTTTAAGTTTCCTATGAAAAAAAGAGTGTTAATTATTAAAGGAACAATAGTCACTGTGCACCTGCTCCCCAGGTAGGACTTCTGTCCCTATTGAATTGCAATATGAGAATCGACTGCAAAATCTCTCCCCAAACCGTACTCTATATGTTGTGGGTGAGCGTGGGAGCAAATTGTTGAACTCTATGATTAGCATAGAGATGGTCCTTTATATATAAAGTCATAATAATAATGATCCATAATGAAGAAGGAGATGGGAGAGGGAATGGGAGGTGGGAAGGGAGCGTGGTGGGGGGCATGAGGGAAAGAACCACTGTATTCCTAAAGTTGTATCTATGTAAAAATGCATTCATTAAATTAAAAAAATTCCTATGAACTATTTTCTAGTAAAAGGAAGTATTGGGTATTAAGTGTTCTTATGCTCAAATTCTAAAAGTAACCTTAGTCCTTAGCTGAACTTTGTGCTCCAAGACTTTTTTAATTTAAGGATATTTAGACAATAAATATAAGTTTAATAACTAAGCTCTTCCTCATCACGGAAATATGGAATTTCCTTTAACTTGGGTGTCTGGAGTCATCTGATTTTGAAAGACCCCCTGAATGACTTTCCATTTTGGTTTGCTCCTCAGTTTTGGCTTGCTGGAAGGTTGTGGCCTGGCCAAGGCTGTCCGGAGCATGGTCTTCCCTTCATCTTCACTTTCTTCTCCTTATCAGTCTCTTCTTCTGGTTCAGAATTTTCTTTTTCTTTTTGTCTTTCTTCTTTGGAGGTTCATGTTCTCCAAGCATATTTTTAGGTCAGGCATAACTTAAGCATCCACTTTCCCCATATTTGTAGTACTGGATTTATCAATGTAGTTTTGCCTTTGGATGAACTCAGCTGCTCTTAGCTACCAAATAATTTTTTTATTGTTTATTGCCCTGGTGCAGTTTTGCACAGTCTTTATCCTAAAACAAAATGAGTGTAACCCCTTAACTCTTCCTGGAATCTTTATCTTTCTTTATAGTAACCTTTGCAATTTTGCCATACTTAGAAAATATGCGATATAAGTCATTGTTCATCAGGAAAAAAAGCAAGTTGAAGACATACACTGTGCTCTTACTTGGGGTCCATCCACCACTCATTTCTTCAGACAGAGTAGTGGTGTGCAAGCCTTTGGCCCAACCAGCTCAACCCTGACTCCTTCTACCCCCTCGCCGGGGCCTGGGTGGGTCCAGCAAGAGCAGGTTTCAATCACATCACAATTCTTGACAAATCATAAGGGAAGCATCTACAGATCCCTATAATTGGGACCCATTTCACCCTTCCAGGTTATAATAATAAGATTAACAACAATAGTAAAAAAAGAAGCTACTATATTTTAGCTTTTATTATATAACTGATTGGTGCTTATATTTTTGGCAGCAGTAGTTGTTGCAGATACTCTTAGTTGATAAAATGATTTATAAGATTGATCCCACAAATGAATAGGACAAATGGCTATTACAAACAACAGAATGAACTCCTTCTTGAGGTTTATATGAAAACAATAATTGCCAATAATTAAATAAGTACTGTCAGATCCTATATTGTTCATAACAAATGTAGCATCTTGTTTGATCTTTGCAAAAATCTCATGATGCAGATCTATCATTGTTCCTATTTTAAATTTGTGAAAACTAGGACTTAAAGAGTAAATGACTAGCCCAAGATCACAGAGTTGATAAGAGGCAAAGCTCTGACAAATGTCAACTTCATCAAGAGTGATGAAACATATTTATCAGTCATTAACACTAATTAAATAACTCTCTCATATTGACATTCAACTTGCATCCAAGACAATTTCCTTATTTGCTTTACTCTAATCAAATTTTTGTATGTAACAATTCAATAAAAATATTTGTTTACTGAATAGGTGAATTTATAAACAGCCTTGAAATTTTGGCTATATTGGCTGACTCCATAAATAGTAGCTGCTGAATGAATGAAAGAACATGTACTAAGTGCCAGGCATCGAGATAAGTACTCTTTTACATTATCCAATCAGTTAGCCACTTAACAAACAGTGCACTTTACACATACATTTTTAAAACTAAGGAGACCTGATCAGGATTAATGTCATGAATGATCAGTCAAGCTAACATAATATGTGTACTGATATGATTAGAATAAAAAAGGTCTCCTCTAGAGTATTCTCAAATATTCAGAACTCCAATGCAATTGCAAGAAATCAGCCAAATCCAAATTGAGTGACATTTTACAAAATATACTATCTGTACTCCTCATAAGTGTTAAAGTTATGAAAAACAAAAACCCAAAAATCCACAGATTGGAGGAAACTAAGGAGACTTGATGACTAAATAAAACATGAAATTCTGGATCACATCCTTAACAGAAAAAAAAAGAGCGTTGGTAGAAAGGCCGGTAAATTTTGAATACAGTCTGTTGTTTACTTAATAGCAATGTTCCAATGTTAACTTCTTAGTTTTGATAAATTCACCACAGTTAATATAATGTGTTAATAATAGGAAATCTGGGTGAAAAGTATGCAAGACCTTTCTCTTATTTTTACTATTCTTCTATAAATGAAAAAATATTTCAAATTTAAAAAGTTAAGGAAAGAGAAAGGAAAAAGAAGAAGATGGAGCTATCAGGTAGGGACTCAAGAGAAACACAAAGTTCTCTTAGAGAAAAGGAAAAACTCATAAAACACACACACACATACACACACACACACCCCACATCACACACATTTGTCTGGAACTATCACATTTCCAGTCCATGAGTACAGATTACATCCAAAACAGATTTTTGGTGGCTGCTAGGCCTGCTAAAGTCCCTTTTCCTAGCTCTGTAACTATCTTCAGCATGCTTCTTTCTGTGGTGTTTCAGTCAGACAAAATCAAATGAAAAGGCAGACAACAAAGTACAATCTCAGCAACCTCCTAGCTGCCCCCGAACCCACTCCCAGCAAGTATCAAGCTGCCCCACATTCTATAGCCTTTGAATATGCACACTGGCTCTCTGAGTTCTGAGAGGCATTAGATCTCCCTGAGAATCATAACAGCAGTTGCAAAGGAAAAAGAGACGTATTATAGACTCTTCCCAACGAAGTGTATTTTGCTACATTTAAGACACTTTGAAAACTAAAGTTGTTGTAAGAGGTAATGTTCTGAAGAAAAATAAAAGGTTGGCCAGTAGCTGATATTCCACAGTAGCTGTGTGGCCATCTGCTTTGGTTTTGAATCATCCTGATTGATTTGTGGGAAAATGAAATACTGAAATCACCATGTAGCTTTAAATTCCAAATCTATGTTGCGTTTGCCAAGTGTGGCCCCATCTGTAGAAGGAAACAGCATGCAGGCAGCCTGGCTCCAGCCAGACTCAAGCTGTAGCATATTTGCCTCTGCCTGTTATTGACAGTTCCCTTACGAAAGTTGTTTTGTTAAGTGGGTTTGCAACCTTTAATGTTCTCTATGTCTTTCATAGCACAAATCCTTTGAGCAGGAAACTCTTACACAAGTAAGAGCCGATAGAGTACCAACTCTTCTCATTTGGGGAACTTACTTACTAGTGACCAAATCTTCTAAAAACCATTCATTCTCTAAGCCTCAGGTTGCCTGCAGCTCTAGGAGTCACTGCAATGCTTCCCTGTTGGCTTCCTCTTCACCTCTGATCTCCTTAGCATGAATAGCAAGTATTAGCTCTTCCTTTCCAAACAGACGGACCGGTTTGCAGAGTCCTCCATTCTTGAAAGCATTGAGAGTAGCCTGACCTTTAGCGGTCTGCATTTTGCAAGGAGAGGCACTACTGTGGCTACTTGAAAAAAACCAGTTTGAATTGACACATAAATGGAGACCTTTAAACTTCAGTTATGTGAGACAGCAAGTTTTGTGTTGTTTTAATGAGGATTTTTGTCCCTCTTTGTAGTAAGTTTAATAAACTTGTGAGAAATTCCTCTTGCTGCTCCTGTACACTTCACAGAACCCCTTATGTCTTTCCCCTTTTCTCATGAAGATTCACCATGACCAACTTCCCATCACGATTCTATTCCTGGAATTGCCATTTTAGAGCTCATGTAACCAGCAAATAGGCCTTAGTGACCCAGATGTGTAAGCATTGAATTTACTGCTGACGAGACCAAAACTTGCAAGTAGGAATGAGGCATACACAAGGATGAGCAAAGGAAAAGGACAACACACCAGACTTACAGTGGCTTCTTAATGGATCCCAATATACGGCCAATTTTTAGGCTGAGGCATCATTTCTTGTTCCAGCAATACACAGGTTAAAGGCCATCAGAAAAGCCAATGCTGCCGGCGCCGCGGCTCACTAGGCTAATCCTCCGCCTTGCGGCGCCGGCATACCGGGTTCTAGTCCCGGTCAGGGCACCGATCCTGTCCCGGTTGCCCCTCTTCCAGGCCAGCTCTCTGCTGTGGCCAGGGAGTGCAGTGGAGGATGGCCCAAGTGCTTGGGCCCTGCACCCCATGGGAGACCAGGAGAAGCACCTGGCTCCTGCCATCGGATCAGCGCGCTGCAGCGCGCCAACCGCAGCGGCCATTGGAGGGTGAACCAACGGCAAAGGAAGACCTTTCTCTCTGTCTCTCTCTCTCTCACTGTCCACTCTGCCTGTCAAAAAAAATTAAATTAAAAAAAATTTAAAAAAAAGAAAAGCCAATGCTACATATTACATAGAAATTCTTAAAGCACAAACTTATTCCTATTAGGAAGTTAACTCAAAAATCATTTTAGAAGAGTCTAAGATGCAGTAGCAGACAACTGGAGCTTTATAGTCAGATGCAAGTTTTTGTCCTGGCTTTGATACTCCCGAACTGTACAATCCTACAAAAATCAGTTAACCATTCTAAACTTGTTTTGTCAATAAGGATATTTGATGTACCTAAGTCAATGTGCTTATTAGAGAGAACAAATGAAAGAATCCATCCAAAGTACTTGATATGCTGTGTGGCATCCAGCATGGTTCACTAAATGATTTTCTTCTTAACATTATTATTATAATCATTATCATTAACTAGCCTCAAAAATGGACTCTAGCTACTATGCATAACATAAATTAGATTCAATGAGTGACTCCAAAATGAGTTGTAATTTAAGTTGCGACTAGACCAATAGAAAAGAACAAAGAAAAGGAATATGAGGGACTATTACAGTCCTAGGCTTCAAAAACAGATCTCAATTCACGACTTGGTTTAATTCCTTACTTCCCAGCACTATAACCTTGAATATGTTATTTAACCTCACTGAGCCTCGGTTTTCTCATCTTTGAAAATGAGGACACTAATATTCAGTTACTATAATATTATAAAAGGAGACTTCAAAAAGTTCATAGAAAATGGAATTAAAAGATGATAAACCAAAGTCTCTTTTATTTGTTGAACTCTTCATTTAGAGGAGCATTAAGCCTTTGACAATAATGAAAATTAAAAATATGTTATCTCAAAAATTTTTTAAATGAAGGTAAACTGATTTTGGTATAAAAAATTTTAAATCCATGTAGTTTTTTTAATAATACACATTTCATAAACTCTTTGAAGATCCCTCATATGCATGAATTTCATTTTTTCCACCAAAGTAAACTTTCATTTAAAAAAAAAAGTATTTGAGAGACTAAGAGACAGTGAGAGCCCCCATCCATAGGTTTACTCTGCAGATGTCCAAAATGGCCAGGACGGGGCCAGGCTGAAGCCGGGAGCTGAGAACTCAAAAATCTATGTCTCCCACATGAGTGGTAGGAACTCAATCACTTGAGCCATCACTGCTGTCTCCAGGGATTTGCATTAGCAGGAAGTTGGAGTCAGGAATCAGAGTTGGATATTAAACCCAGGTACTCTGATTTGGGATGGGAACATTTTAACTAGTGTCTTAATTTCTTTTTTTTTTTAATTAAACTTTTATTTAATGAATATAAATTTCCAAAGTATAGCTTATGGGTTACAATGGCTTCCCCCCTCCCATAACTTCCCTCCCGCCCACTACCCTCCCCTTTCCCGCTCCCTTTCCCCTTCCATTCATGTAAAGATTCATTTTCAATTCTCTTTGTATACAGAAGATCAGTTTAGTATATATTAGGTAAAGATTTCAACTTTTTGCCCATATAGCAACATCAAGTGAAAAAACTACCATTGGATTACTAATTATAGCATTAAATAGCAATGTACAGCACATTAAAGACAGAGATCCTACAGAATTTTTTTTTTTCAAATTAATTAATTTTCTATGCCATTTCCATTTTAACACCAGGTTGTTTTTTTTTTTTCATTTCCAATCTAGTGTCTTAATTTCTAAGGTAAATGACTTCCCCAAACATATCTTTTTAAAAATGTATTTCACATACAATATTGTATGTATATATTTGAAACAATATGTTTCAATACACTTACACAATCTGTAATGCCCTATCAGGGTAAATTTGAATTCATTTTCTATGAACTTTTTGAAGCCTACTTGTATAAGCCATTTGGCATAAAGTCCAGTAAAGAGTAGCCACATAGTAAATGTTCATTCCCTAACTCTTCCCTATACTGTATCATTAGCCCAGTTAGACCTTTTCCAGTCTTTTTTTTTTTGCCCTTATGACTCTCAGACATAATAGTAGCATAAGAAATTTCAACAGTTTGCGGATTCAATTTGTGCATTGAAGTAAGAAGCTTACGTGTGTGTGCATGTGTGTGCGTGCGTGTGTGTGTGAGAGAGAGAGAGAGAGTGATGGGGGGGAGACTTTCATTTTTTGGTGTTATTTATTCACTTTTGGAAGGTTCAAATTGCCAAATAACATATCTGGAAGATCATATAACAAATCTAATCCAATCACCAAAAATGCTAGAGATGAGAAGGAAAGTTTCCAAATTTATGTATGTAATATTCCCAGGCAAACTCAGGATGTGATCTTACCTGGCCTCATTGATGAAAGAAGATTAGGATTAGTCAGTATTTGAATTAAAGATCAACATAAACAATCAAGATTCATTGAGCTAGATGACAGCAACTCTCCCTTTGAATCAGGGCTAAGGTAATCTTCTAGCAGGGTGCTATGGGTGTTAGTAAATCCTAAAGCTCATCCACTAGTCACAAAACCAACTTAATTTAATGAAGATAATATAGATGTACCTGGAAGATTGAGGAACCATGAATACTAATCCCAGTATTCTAGCAAGACGTGAGTATTACCCCAAATTGCATACCCAAATTCTTCCCAGCTCTTGAGTCAATTTAAATTGATGGCAGTATCAGTAAGTTCAGTTTCACCATTCAGTTTAGTTTAGGTTTAGAACAGCCTCCCTGGGCCAGCACTGCGGCCCAGTAGGCTAATCCTCTGCCTGTGACGCCAGCACCCTGGGTTCTAGTTCCAGTTGGGGCACTGGATTCTGTCCCGGTTGCTCCTCTTCCAGTCTAGCTCTCTGCTGGGGCCCAGGAGTGCAGTGGAGGATGGCCCAGGTCCTTGGGCCCTGCATCCACATGGGAGACCAGGAGAAGCACCTGGCTCCTGGCTTCGGATCAGCGTGGTGTGCTGGCCACAGCACGCCGGCTGCAGCAGCCATTGGGGGGTGAACCAACAGAAAAGGAAGACGTTTCTCTCTGTCTCTCTCACTGTCCACTCTGCCTGTCCAAAAAATAAAAAATAAAAAAAAGAACAACCTCCCCAAAATCTAATGGAGTAGTAAAGAACACCAAGGTTTCTCGATTTTCTCCCATGTCGCTTGCTATGATCCAATAATAAAAAATCAGTAGTAAATAGCAGTTATATGCATGGATTCTGGAACTACATCACTCAGGTTCAAGTCCTATTTCTATCAATTACTGGCTCTGCGGCTTTGTTCAAATTATTTCACTTCTATATCCTTCGGTTTCATCAGCTATAAAACAAGGGTAATGACAGTATCTAACTCTTAAACTTCCTGAGAAGATTAAAGGTGGGAAGGCTTGTAAAGTGCTTAGTGTCTGGTACATAATAAGCACTTGATATTTACGTTCATGTTTTTTTTTTTTAAATTCTGAGATCCATTTCCTTAGGGAAATATTTTCCTTCTCCCTTTCTGATTCTCCCTTTCTGAAAGCTATTCTTTCTGGCTTTCTCTTTAACTCCTACTCCCATGTTGACATACTTCAGTAAGCTTCTATCTTGGTCACTACTCTGAATCTCTACTAGGTTTCACAACCTAGTAATCTCAATCTTCTCCCAGGTTTAGGCAGACTTGAACAGAAATATGAGATGAGCTGAGCACTGACTTCCCTACAATCTGAAGTTCCAAATCCAGCTCCAGGATTTTCAGTACCTACACATTTTCCAAATGATGACTAAAATAGAATATATATCTGGAACATTGTGTCCAATCCATCTAATAGCATTCTGTAGCCTATTACCTCTTCCTCTAGCTGCCCCAAAATGGCAAGAACAGAAAACGTGCCAAGTTCAATGAAACAAAGCAGAAATCCAAGATTTCTTATCCCCATTTTAGCATTTCTAAAAACATACAAGCAGAAATACATTTCCTAGTGGGTAATCCCATTTTATTTGAGTGGAGATTTTGGATAATTGGTCATTAATATGGCCAATGGGGATTTTAATCCAGATAGACCATAAAAGTTGAAATCTCCACTGAAAGACTTGAAAAGATACTAAAATTATGAAAAAACATAAAATAGTCTTACTTGATAAAGGAAAATTCAGAACAGGGAATAAAGGGCTTTTTAAGCCAGGTCTTAAATCTAAATAAGCCCATTGTAAAAGTTAAAAATAAGTCTTATGTAAATTGTACACCTATTTGTAAAATATTTTCTTTCCCAGGATCTCAAAGCACTTTGCAGACATTAATGACTCATCAGTATCTACTTGTGGTATGACAATTACCATTGCCTACTAGATGATGAAACAAGAACAGAAAAAGGTCTTAAGACACTTGCCCAAAGCCACACGGGGTATACTCTGAACAAGAACTATTTGGTGTTTCTGTGTTTGCAGTAATGAGCAAATTAAAAGTGCAATAATTTTCTTTGTAATTCAGAAAAAATTGCTCTGTTAACAGTCGTTTCTAAACATGAAAAAGAAGTCTTTTTAACTTCCCTTAATGTGGATTTTTTTTTTTCAGATAACACCTAATTATGGTAAATTGCTTCATTCCCTAATTGTTACTGCAAGGCAACTAAGCATTGTTATGTTGACTACTGAAGAGTGGATTGTTAATGGCCTTAATCATCAGATAATCTGGTAATATAATCAATGTAACTGAGAGATACCTTGTGGATAACAACAAGCAAATCAAGTATGAAACATGGACTTATAATGGAACGTTCAATTCTATTGTTTTACATTTACTTTGATACAAAAAATATCTCATTTCACAAAGAAACCAAAGGAGAGATTAAGGCTTTTCATACTCCTAATTGCCAGAAGCCCACATGCTGGACTCTTTCCACACCATCTTAGAACATTCTCTCCATAGGATATGAAATACTGACATTTTCTCAGAAGATATTTCTTCAGAGACCTTGCCCTCAGTCTGCTTCCAACTGAATGCCTTTAAAAGGGGGCAGTTTGTGCATACCTCCCCGACTCATGACCTTGCATGTAAAAGGAGGAGAGGAAAAAGTGAGATTTCATTTTTCTTGCCATTCTTGAGGCTTGAAAACGGAAGAATTAATTCACATTAATGGCAAATAAGAGAGTGGGTGATGAAGGTCTCTGGAAAAATAATAACTAGAACTAAAACCATCAAGCTTTTCTTTCTTGAAAACAACAGATATAAATGCAAGGCTCTCAGTAGTTCATGCTGAGAACTAATTCTACTATAATTCATTGAATTAAAGGCAAATAGCTACTTCATATATTAAAAACAAAACAAGAACCCACATGTGCTCATGTACACAAACAGGTTTGTACTTAACAAAAAAATATAATTTTCTTGTGTTGCTTCTAATATGTACCAATTAATAAAAACCACACAAATGCTACGCAATTTAAAAAAAACATCAAATCTGATTTCTGCACCAATTGGAATTTTTACTAGGTAAGTCATATTATATTTAGGTTCCATTTAATGTTTCAATTTATTTTTTAGCCCAGAAAAACACGAAACATAACTCAAAAAGAACTTTCTCTATGACCTGTATTTAAACAATACATTTCAGTTGCTGTATCCCGTGGTATTTGATTAACATGGAAATGTTTGTTGGTTCTAAAATCATCAATAGTTATTAATCTTTTCAAAGACTGTGAATACATTAGGGTAGCTGTCAAGAATTTTCTCTATTTTGTTGTCAGCAAAATCAAGTTGCACAGAACTTGACATGCCCAATAATGAACATCGAAAGCAACACATTTGTCATCTATGGTAAAGTATTCAAATCATAACTTTATTATTAAATCATAACACATTTAATCTCATCAATTTATATCTATATCAACAAGGTATTTTACAAATTTATTTTCATTTTATTTGAAAAAGAGATTGATACCGCTTCTCCACTGGTTCACTCCCCAAATATCTGCAATAGCCAGGGCTGGGTCAGGTTGAAGTCGGGGGCCCAGAACCCTATCTGAGTCTCTTACCTGAGTGGCAGAGGACCCAAGTACTTCAGCCACCACCCACTGCCTCCCAGGCTGCACAATAGCGGGAAGCTGGATCAAAAGTAGAGCCAGGACTTAAACCAAGCACTCTAGATGCTGGTATTTCTAAATTCCATTAAATGTCCAACCCCCAAAACGTATTTTAAGGTCTTCATTTATAAAATGATTTCATTATAAAAATATCCAGGTTGCTAAATAGATAGTACATGCACGTTAATAATAAATAAAGTTGTCTCCTTCATAAACCTGATTCTTCAAACCCAAGTTTGTATGTCCCAAATGGTAACCACTGATTATTATTTTTTGCCCTTAGAGTTTTTATTATTCATAGACAAATAGAAGTATATATTTATCTGTTTCTTTGTCTATCTCTTTTCTACACCAGTGTTAGATTAACATACTGTACCTTAACAATTTTACTTAGCAATATATGTTAGAAACATTTTCATACCAGTACCTAAAGAGCATTTTCATCCCTTAAAAAATGCTATAATATCATTACATCCTATTGTAATAATATGACATATTTTACTTAATCAGTTACCTATGAATATAAATTTATAACATATTCAGTAATTTCCTATTAAAACACTGCTCAATAAGTAATATGATACATGTCATTTTAAACATAAGCATAAAACTATTTGGATAATAAGTTTATAGGATAGATACTGCCAGATTAAAAGGTATATGCATGGATTTTTATTATTTTATTTGTTTGAAAGGCAGAGAGAGATCATCAATTTGCTGGTTTACTCCCCAAATGCCCACATAACATCCAGGGCTAGGCCAGGCCAAATCCAGGAGTTTTAACTCAATCTGGGCTTCATATGAATAGAAAAGATATAAGTATTTGAACCATCATCTCCTGCCTCCCAAAGTATACATCAGCAAGAAGCTAGACTAGAAAGCATGGATGGGACTCTAACCCAATGACGCTGGAGATGGGATGTGGGCATCTCAAGCAGTTACTTAATTCACTGTGCCAAAACTCCCTCTTGTACACATGGTTTGATGGATTTTTCTCCACACATATTATTAAATTCCACTAAAAATTAATAGATAAGAATGTGTATTTCCCTAAACTCATACCAACATAATGTTAATAAAAATTTTTTCACATCTGCCAGAGGTGAAGACTATATCTCTACAATCTCTTTTTATGAGTGAGGTTGAGCAAATGTTCCTATGTTTAAGAGCTTTTTCTATGAAATACCTCATCATATCCTTTGCCTATTTCTCAAATTTGTAGGAACTCTTTTTATTTATTTATTTGAATGGCAGAAATAGAGAGAAGGGGGGAGAGAGAGAGAGAGAGAGAGAGAGAGAGAGAGAGAGGTCTTCCATCCACTGGTTCACTCCACAAATGGACACAATGCCTGCGGCTGGGCCAGGCTGAAGCCAGGAGCCAGGAGCTTCTTCTGGTTCTCCCACATGGTTGCAGGGGCCCAAGCACTTGGGCCATGTTCTGCTGCTTTCTCAGGCTTATTAGCAGGGAGCCAGGACTCGAACCATTGCCCATACTGTGTGCTGACACTGCAGGCAGCAGCTTAACTTTTCTATGCTATAGCCCAGCCCCTTTTAAGAACTCCCTGGCAACTCATGACTAGAGCCTAGGGAGATTACTGACGCCATGAACAGGAGTGTCAAATTGTTAAGTCAGCAACAGGAGTCACTGTGTACTTACATCCCATGTGGGATCTGTCCTTAATGTGTTGTCTAATGTGCAGTGATGCTATAACTAGTACTGAAACAGTATTTTTACACTTTGTGTTTCTGCGTGGGTACAAACTGATGAGATCTTTACTAATTATATACTGAATCGATCTTCTGTATATAAAGATAATTGGAAATGAAAAAAAAAAAACCTGGTGTAAAATTGGAAATGGCATAGAAAATTAATTAATTTTTAAAAAAATATTATGTAGGATATCTGCCTTTAATGTGCTGTACACTCTTATTTAATGCTATAACTAGTACTCCAACAGTATTTTTTTTTTCACTTTGTGTTGCTATATGGGGGCAAACTGTTGAAATCGTTACCTAATTTATACTAAACTGATCTTTTGTATATAAAGAGAATTGAAAATGAATCATGATGTGATTGGAAGGGGAGAGGGAGCGGGAAAGGGGAGGGTTGTGGGTGGGAGGGAAGTTTTGGGAGGGGGAAGCCATTGTAACCCATAAGCTGTACTTTGGAAATTTATATTCATTAAATAAAAGTTTAATAATAAAAAAAAGAACTCTTTATATGTGAAGAGGTGTAGCCCAGCAAGGATATAAGCTGAAAAAAAATTTTTTGCCAGTTTGTCACTTATCCTGAATTCTTGTTTTGGTGCCTGCCCCTTGAATTTTTTTAACCATAAGAAATCAGTTTTACCAACATTTGTTCTCTGTAAATTCTATTATAGTTTGAAATCCCTTTGTCATACCAAAATTATAAAGAATCCCTCTCTACAGTATCAAGATTGAGGGGGGTGGGAGGTGGGTTTACTCTGGTCAGGGGTGGTAATAGATTATGAATGAAAAAGATGACTCCAAAATAAAGACCTAGTTTTAAGAAACAAAACAAGAGAACCAACTGCGCCATAGCAGATAAAGCTGCCGCCTGCAGTGCCGGCATCCCATATGGGTGCCAGTTCAAGTCCCGGATGCTCCACTTCTGATCCAGCTCTCTGCTATGGCCTGGGAAAGCAGTAGAGGATGGCCCAAGTCCTGCACCCACGTGGGAGGCCCAGAAGAAGCTCCTAGCTTCAGATCAGCACAGCTCTGGCCTTTGCAGCCAATTGGGGAGTGAATCATGAATGGAAGACTACTCTCTTTCTCTCTCTATCTACCTCTCCTTCTTGCTCCTTGTAACTCTGACTTTCAAATAAATTAATAAATCTTTTTTTTAAAAAAAGAACCAACTCTATTACATAAAGAAGCAAATGGAATGTTTTAAAGCTAAACCTTGTAGCATATATTATGGGCTAGGTGACGAACCTTTGAAGCCAGAAAAACTGAAAGATGAATTGTGGAGATCAAGACACAACTATTTTGGTAGCCTATTGGGTAACTAGGGCCTTCACAAAGTGAAAAAAGGGCTGTGTGGAGAGAAAAACGTGACTCCAGAGAGCAACAAATGAGTAAGTGCGCTACTGAATCAGCTCAATGAACAGCTAACACAATACATAAAACTGTTAATAAGGATCAATTTGGACTACATTGAAATAAGAAGACAGTTTGTAGCATGAGTTTGTCAGAAAGAAATAATTTGAAACCACAATTGAATTCTCCCTTCAACAGGGTAAGTTCAGTACATTAACAACAACAAAAAGATGTTAGAGACTTGAAATAGCAAAAATTTTAAAAGGGGTGAATTAGGTAGAAGTGCCATAGATGGATAGTTCAGATACAAAATTAGTTAAAAACAAATTGAGTACAAAGAGTTGTTACTAACAGTTCAATACTGGATTGGGTGTATGTGTCAAGTATGTCTCTTAGGAGTCCACTCTGAGTTCAATACAATTCAATATTTTCATTTACTGCTTCAAGAATAGAAGAGAGAGGATGCTAATAAAATTTGCAGGTGTTTCCGCACATTGCAGGATAAGCATAAAATAGAGCGTGAGCAGGATAATTTTTTAAATGGACAGAAATCAATAAAATAAGATTCAATAAAGCATTCATAAACGTAATGTGATTCACAAAAGATAGAATAATCAAATGCACCAATGTAAAACGGAATCACAAGAAGGTCTAAGGGTTATGGTGGAAAGTGAAATGAACATGTATCAGCAACAGGACTGTCAAACCTCAAAGGCAAGAGCTGATCAAGTTTCAAAAATGAATTTTTGTCTTAGGAAAAGAGGAAATATTATGCTTGTTTATAAGAACATCAGTATGTCTAGAGTGTCAGCTTAAAGGATTCATAGATAAATGAAGTACAGAGAGGTGATTAGAAAATCAAAGTAATTCACATAGGAAAAAACTAAGACAGGCATAAAACTAAGTTAAAGGGAGAAGAGCAAGTAAAGTATTTAAGGTAGTTAGCCAGAGCAGAAGCCAGGGGAAAGGGCAGAGAGGGTAAAGGAATGAACAGAATGGGAAGGGAAGTCAAATAAGGCATTCAAAGGGAGAAGGGAAAGAACTGGAAAAGGAAAGGAAGCAGGACTTTTTAAAGTGAGGGAGGAGAACAATCAGAGAATCTCATGAAAAGAAGTTTATTTTGTGAATTCACAAATGAGTTATGCAGAGAATTGGTAGTGCATACCCCAACCAATATTTTGATCAGACTGCTTCCATGGAATTCATCAGCACTAATTCAGAACCTCAGTTGAATATCATCTTCAGATTAGCAAAGTGTTTGGATTTTAGAGACACGTTAGAGGGGAAAAAAATAAAAGACCAGGGCCTCATAAGAAATTGGGAGGCAAAAATCACAGCTAAATAGGAGAAAGCATATTTGATATATATCTTTTTTGAAAAAAACGTAAAGCTCCAAGAATTCCAAAACAATGCAAACTATCCAACAACATGTCAACAAAAGAAAAGCAAACAGAGTGCAGGTTGGAGTCCCAACTGCTCAACTTCCAATTCAGCTGCCTGCTAATGCACCTGGGAAAGCAGCAGAAGATGGTCCAAATACTTGCCCCCCAGGCACCCACGTGGGAGACCCAGAAGAAGTTTCTGGCTTCAGCCTGGCCCAGTCCCAGCTGTGGGGACCATTTGGGGAGTGAACCAGCAGATGGAAGACCTTTCTCTCTTTTACTATGCCTTTAAAATAAATAAAATATTTTTTAAAAAAGTAAACAGAGTAGTACATTTCCTTTATAAACTAATGCTTGCTATTTTATGATGTTATAAATAAAATACGACCATAAGAAAATATGAAAATTACTGAGAATTACTTTAAGATTTATTTATTTGAAAGGGAGAAAGGGGGAGGAGGGGAGGAGGGAAAAGGAGGAAGAAAGGAAGAGGGGGAGGGGGAGAGAGGAAGAGATAGGTAGGTAGGTCTTCTATCTGCTGCTTCACGCCCCAAATGCCTGCAGTGACTGGAGTTGGGCTGACCAAAAGCCAGGAGCTTCTTCCAGGTCTCCCTCATGGGTTCAGGGGCCCAAGGATTTGGGCCATCTTCTATTGCTTTCCCAGGCCATTGCAGAGTTGAATCGGAAGTGGAGCAGCCGGGACTCGAACCGGCGCCCACATGGGATGCCAGCACTGCAGGCGGCAGCTTTAACCACTACACTACAGCACTGGTCCCGATATTATTTTTATAACTAAAATTGTTGGGGCAAGGGTTTACACTAACAGTTAAGATGTCAGTTCAGATGTCTGCGTTCCTCATCAGAGTATCTGGGTTCAATTCCTAGCCCCAACTCCTGATTCCAGCTTCCAGCTAATGCAGACCCTGGGAGGCAGTGGTAATGGCTCAGGTAACTTGATTTCTGCCACTCACATAGGAGAACTGAGTTAAGATCTCAGGTCCTGGCTTCAAACCTGATCCATTCCAGGCTGCTGCAGAAATCTGGGGAGTGAACCTGTGGATAGCAGCTCTATCTCTCAAATAAAAATTAAAATTACCTATAATCTCATCAATAATTGTATGTGTGTACTTGATTCTTTTGCACAATATACATTTTCTAAAATTAGTGTTATTTTGTAAATGCAGTTGTGTGTCTGCATTTTCATTGTTTATAATTACATTAACATCTTACAAAGAAGCGCATTTTTTAAAGGTTTATTTTATTTATTTGAAAGGCAGAATTACAGAGAAAGAGAGAGAGAGAGATCTTCCATCTTCTGGTTCACTCCCCATATGGCCACAATGGCTAGGGTTGAGCCAGGCTGAAGCCAGGAGCTTCATCTGGATCTCCCACATGGGTGGCAGTATTTGTGCCATCTTCTGCTCCTTTCCCAGGTGTATTCACAGGGAGCTAGATCAGAAATGGAGTATTAAGAACTCGAATTTTTGCTCATATGGAATGCCAGCGGCTTAACCGGTTACACCACAACTTTGGCCCCTGAAGTGAATGTCTTTGAAAATATGATTACTAGCTGTATTTTATTCCATTCATGGAAATTTATAAACATTTCCCTATGGTTTGATATTTAATTATTCAACTTTACATCATTATAAATAATAGTTACCTACATAGCTTCTGTTTTCTTGGTGTATATTCTCAGAAATCACAATGTCAACATTTATTGGCTTCATGTATGTTGTGTGTTACATACGCATGAGGGATGGAGATAGGGGGAGAGGGAGAGAAAGGAGGGATTAAAGCAGGAGGCAGAGAGAAATAGAGAAAGAAACTGATTTCCAGAAAGATTACTTGCACTCCTCCCAACAAACATGAAAATATTCACCTCACTTCATACACATCAGTATTACACAAGACATGTTAAATTTCTTTAATAACTATTTGATATTAAAATTCTTGTGAACGGCCGGCGCCGTGGCTCACTAGGCTAATCCTCCGCCTTGTGGCGCCGGCACACCGGGTTCTAGTCCCAGTCAGGGCACCGATCCTGTCCCGGTTGCCCCTCTTCCAGGCCAGCTCTCTGCTGTGGCCAGGGAGTGCAGTGGAGGATGGCCCAAGTGCTTGGGCCCTGCACCCCATGGGAGACCAGGAGAAGCACCTGGCTCCTGCCATCGGATCAGTGCGGTGTGCCAGCCGCAGCACGCCAGCCGCGACGGCCATTGGAGGGTGAACCAATGGCAAAAGGAAGACCTTTCTCTCTCTCTCTCACTGTCCACTCTGCCTGTCAAAAAAAAAAAATTCTTGTGAACTATCTTATGTATTTTGTCATCTTGTTACTTTATAGTTAATTGTACATTAATAGCATTAATCTTTGGTCATATACATTAGAAATATTTTCTAATTTATTGTCTGATTGCTGTACCATTTTTACACATTTTAGTGTATACAGTATTTATTCACATAAATATATCAAACTTTTACTCAGTTGTATCTGCATTGCTTTTACGCTTTGAAAGTTTTTCCCCAACCTATTAATATAGGTTATTCTTCACATATATTTTATTCTAAAATTCATGAGTTTCTTTTTTATATAGAGATCATGAACTAATTTGGAATTTACTTTAAGGCATGATGTAAGGTGAGGTTACTTTTTTCAAATATTTAGCCAGTTTTCTCAACATTGAGAATCTAATTCTTACTCATTGGATTGTTACGATCCTAAATCACAACCAAGTATGTTAATAAATTGGGTCTGTTTTAAGCATTTGGGATAATAAACTGATACTGAACAAAGAGAGAATTTACAAAGGTGCTTCCGTATGCAATGTAGAGAGAAAGATGAAAGAGGAAGAAATGGCAAACAGACACAATAACTAAAGAGGAACAAGCAGTGGAACTGAAAATGTGTGGATGGGTTTCCACTGCTTATTAGTAGCTGCATAAAGGGTATGGAGAAGAAAAGAAAGCAAGTACATGAAGAAATATACAAGTGTGGGATACAGAGTGGGGCACAAAGGAAGACCAAAGTCAAAGAGAACAGACTTCACTGTGTGTGCGTGTGCGTGTGTGCACACACATGCACACAAGAGGGAAGAACTCTCAGGAGGAAGCAACACAGAAATTGAAGCAGGTGAAAGACACAGAAAGAGGCATCAAAAGACATAAAGGAGGTGGTAAAGAAAATGACAGATGGGAGCTAAAGGTCAAGATCCAAAAAAAAAAAAAAAAAAAAAAAAGTAGATCCAGGAAAGTTTTACACAAAGGCTCATCAAAGAGGGAAAGAGGGACCATGCTCATAAAATAAAAATTGATGGACTCCTGAAGACATTAAAACATGTTTAAGAAGCAGCAAGAAATAGAATAGGACTAGGTTGAGGAGTCATGTAGTCAGGTGGAAAGTTCTAATAAAAAAAGGAAGTTAAAATTCTGTGGCAATAGGAAAGATCTCTACCCAAAAGCATATGGAGAAGGGAATACAGCAATAACTGGCCCCTGCATATGTTAAATTGTCATCATGAAACATTTTCAGACTCTGTTGGCTAAGCTTTAGATATAAAAAAGTCAAGTTATAGATTTAAGATGTTCCATATAGTCTTTTTAAAAAAGATTTATTTAATTTGAAACTCAGAGAGAGAGAGAGAGAAAGAGAGAGAGAGAGAGAATCTCCCATCTGCTGGTTCATTCCCCAAATGGCCACAACAGCTAGGGCTGGCCCAGGCTGAAGCCAGGAGCCCAGAACTCCATCCAAGTCTCCCACATAGATGGCAGGGGCCCAAGCATTTGGGCCATCTTCAGGTGCTTTCACAGACATGTTAGGGAACTGTATTAGAAGTGGAGCAGCCAGGACACAAACCAGCACTCATATGGGATGCCAGTGTCACAGGCAGCAGCTTAACCCCTACACCACAATACCAACCCCTCCATACAGTCTTATTAAAAGGAAGGGGAATTCAAAAAGTGAAACAATGATGGTCTTGGGCTTTAAGACTCTCAAAGGGAAAGCACAAAAATTCCAGTGCCTACAAATTAATTAGGGATCCAGGAGAAACAGCATCTGAAAGGATAAAGCATGTTACTCATTCGTTCTTCACCTATTCATTTATCAAACATATATGGGGACACATTAAGCAGCCAGGGGAATGAATATAAGATGAATACTAGCCTTTATCTTCAGAAATGCCCCATCTAGTTTAGAAAACAAAACAGTAAATAAAACATTCCAGTGCTATGGGATATATTCTATAATCAATTATATACAATCTGCTATAGAAATAAGAGAAAATGCTTAACTTTGGAGGGTTGTAGGGCTGAGTAATTGATTGAGGAGGAGAAGATAACCTGAAATCATTTTACAGAGGTGCTAATCTTTGACCTAAATCTTAAACACTACTTCAAAGTCGACCACCTAGTCCAGGAAAGAAATAAGGCAAAGAGGTGTAAGGATGTACGGTATTATAGAAAGCAATTAAGGATGACTACATAGGCTATATGGAAAGGTTTAGTAGAAAATGAAGCCAGAAAGGGCCAAAAACCAGGAACCAGGTCTTTGAAGCATACCAAGGATAATGAGAAGCCTACAAAGAGATTGTTTTTCTTAACAAGAGAGTGAAAAGCTGCACTGGTTTCAACCAGAAGGAAGACAGATTAGAGGTAGAGAATGCTCTTAGGAAGCATTGTCAACAGTCCAGATAAGAAATTATGAAAACATAAGTTAGGAAAATGAGAGCAGAAATGGAAAGATATGGTTATATTTGAGACACATTAAAATGTAGAAGTAGCAAAACTTGGTCATTGGTTAGCTATGAACTATGAGAAATGGGGAGGATTCTGATATGATGTTAAGGTTTCTCGCCTGCACTAGATAGATGGCATTGGGAACACTGGAAGAGGTCCAGGTTTGTAGAACAAGACTGACAGCTTAATTAGGGCTAGCATGAGTTTGAAGAGCCTGTGAAACACGTGGTGAAAATACAGATAGTGTTGGATCTACCCACTCAGAACCAGTAGAGAGGTCTGAGCTAGAGAGACAAATTTAGGACCAGAAGTATGAAAGGAGAAAGGTGAATGGATTCAAGCATTTTAAGAGCTGGAGATGACAAAATAAGTGACTTATGGGAAAAATGACAGCAAAAAGAAATGGGTCAGGAAAGCAATGAAAATTTTGTGTATAGAATTTATGGAACATGAATAGCTTATGTTGGTAGAAATTCTAATTGCTCTGTAGGATATGAAAGGAAGAGTAAAAATGTATACATAAGTCCTCAAATAGGCTTTCACAATAAAATGCAATAATAAATGCCAAAGTGTTTTTACATTAAGTATCAACTGCTAAAATTTATCTGATGAGCTGCTCTTAAATCCATGTATCTGCTGTCCTGAAACAGTTATTTTCACTGTCTGCCAGAAGCAGTACTTCCCTTTATAAATCTTTCTTAATTTATCTTTCTTATGCTCAGGAATTGCAGAACAAGTGAGAGAGGTTGGAGCATAGCTTCTAAGAGCTATCAGAATGAATGGCGGGGTCCAAATATAGAAACAAATCTTGACAAACTCTCTCTCAACCACTACATATTCCTAAAGGTGGCAAGGACCCATCCAGCATGTTTCGACTAGGACTTCTTTTCTTCTTTTTTGGAAACTGCCCAAGTTCTGATACAAACATGCAAGTGTTGGAAATGCAACAAAAAATTACAAAGACGGGGTCTCTTCCAGGATTTTTCCAAAGGAGAAATAGACCTGTGAATTGTCTTCAATGATTGCCCTTACACAATAAGTCAGATTCAAGGTCATAGTCTTAGAGCATTCAAAATTGGCTGTAGGGCAAGGGTTTTTCACATGTTGTGTAAAATACCATGATTTTAACACCCCAAACTCTGCAATTCAGATTTATTGTTCATCACATCAAGGCCTCATGAAATTATCACCATAATGATACTAAAAGGATTGAGGTAAAATTAAAAATATTTTTGGGGGCCGGCGTTGTGGTGTAGTGGACTAGGTCTCTGCCTGCAGTGCCAGCATCCCATACGGGCACTGGTTTCTCTCCTGGCTGCTCCTCTTCCAATCCAGCTCCCTGCTATGGCCTGGAAAAGCAGTACAAGATGGCCCAAGTCCTTGGGCCCCTGCACCTACATGAGAGACCTGGAGGAATATCCTGGCTCCTAGCTTGGGATCAGTACAGCTCCGGCCATTGCAGGCATTTGGAAAGTAAACCAGTGGATGGAAGATCTCTCCCCCCCCTCCTCCTGTAACTCTTCCTCTTTTAGATTTATGTATTTATTTAAGAGGCAGAGTTACAGGCAGGACAGGGAGGGGTTCTTCCATCCACTGGTTTACTCCCCAAATGGCCACAACAGCCAGAGCCAGGCCAATCCGAAGCCAGGAACTTCTTCCGGGTCTCCCACATGGGTGCAGGGGCCCAAGCACTTGGTCCATCCTTCACTGGTTTCCCAGGCCATTAGCACAGAGCTGGATTGGAAGTGGAGCAGCCAGGACTCGAACCAATGCCCATATGGGATGTCCACACTGCAGGCAACAGCTTATTCCACTACACCATGGCACTGGTCTCTAAAAATACTTTAAATTTAAGAAATGCTACCCCATGTTATCCCAGGTTTTATATTTTTTCTCTGCTACTTAAACTTATATTCCTAGGCCATTGCTGCGGCTCACTAGGCTAATCCTCCGCCTTGCGGCGCCGGCACACCGGGTTCTAGTCCCGGTTGGGGCACCGGATTCTGTCCCGGTTGCCCCTCATCCAGGCCAGCTCTCTGCTGTGGCCAGGGAGTGCAGTGGAGGATGGCCCAAGTGCTTGGGCCCTGCACCCGCATGGGAGACCAGGAGAAGCACCTGGCTCCTGCCATCGGATCAGTGCGGTGCGCCAGCCGCAGCACGCCAGCCACAGCGGCCATTGGAGGGTGAACCAAAGGCAAAGGAAGACCTTTCTCTCTGTCTCTCTCTCTCTCACTGTCCACTCTGCCTGTCAAAAAAAAAAAAAACCAAAAACTTATATTCCTTTATTTTCAGGATATTTTGGGTGTTGAATTTAGCAATCTCTATACTAAAATACAAAAGCTAAAATGAACACTAATGCCATAAAAGAGATTGAAGATAAAATCATGTGCATGGTATACTTTTATTCTCTTTAACAAAGTACCTCAAATACAGCATTCATGGGCTGGCACTGTGGCAGAGAAGGTTAAGCCTCCACCTGCGGTGCTGGCATCCCATATGGGCACTGGTTCGAGCCCCAGCCACTCCACTTCCAATCCAGCTCTTTGCTAATGGCCTGGGAAAGCAGTGGAAGATGGCCCAAGTGCTTGGCCCCTGTACCCACATGGGACACTCCTGGCTCCTGGCTTCTGATCAGCCCAGCTCCAGCCATTGTGGCCATTTGGAGAGTGAACCAGCTGATAGAAGACCTCTCTGTAACACTGCCTCTCAAGAAAAAAAAAAAAACACTTCTGCTCGGCGCCGTCCTCGTCCAGCAAGAGACAGAGACCGAACACTTTGCACGGGGTTCCTTTATTGCTCGGCAAGCAGGAGATCCAGCTTCGATCTCTTCTGGGCAGGAACTTCCCTTACACCCGCGTAGCAAGGGTTTATATGCACAATACACGTCACAAATCAGGTGATAGGCTAGAAGCGCGGGGATAGGACAATCTCGTGGCAAGGCGGGAAGGAGCGAGCTAGAGCGGGAAATCTAAGGCGGGAAGGAGCGAGCAAGAGCGGGAACTCCCTGAGATGAGGAAGAACCCGGAAGCAGGGAGTCGGCGCCATCTTAGGGGCACGGTTCCTCCGGTCTGGTTCCCTACATCTCCCTCCTTTTGTTTTTGCACAAATCACATCCCCGACGGCCCTGGCTCATGAGGGCCGGGAGAATATTTACTAGGCAGAGAGTAGAGGTGCATACCCAGCGTGCTTGTGATCCGTTAGTTACGGAACTTCAAGGGCCTGGCCACAACCCCTGATGTCTCCGTTAGGGATCAGTTTTTATTCCCTTTTGCTGGGGCAGGCTGGGAATTGAACCTGCATGCATATGCATATGCTCTCCCAGGACCCCCGGAACCCCCGGGTGGACTCCTGCTGCAGTACCTTTGGTCTCGCATACCCAGTTTTCGCTCCCCGTCAGGGATGGGTGATACAGCCCAATGAATGAGAGGGGGAACAAGACAACTCGAGGAAGGTGTGTGCCTGATGGAGGCATTGTCCATATGTGAGGCGTGAGTAGGGATGGGGGGACGAGGGTTTTAATCGCTTTGTTAGCTGTTGGTGGCGGAGCTGGTCCTGTGGGCCTCCGCCATCAGAGATATGCACGGGTGCCGTAGTGCGCCAGCACGCCCACTGTCCAGGCGTACCAACACAGGGGGCTGAGAGGTAGGGGGATGAATGGACTACCTGTGGCAAATGGTCAGGACTAGAGGACCTGCGAGTACTTTGTAACTGGGTGGCATAGTACGACTGACCGCCAGAAGTGCATTGGAAGTATGAGGAATCGCAAGAGCTGTGCATGGATTCTTGAAAGGTCGAGCAAGGACAGGAGTGGTTTTTGCTATGGGGATCAGAAACGCGGGGTTTGGGCACACATATGTAGCCGCGTGGTAGGCCGGGGATCCCCTGGAGGGGCAGATATGCAGTTTTGTCCCCACAATCAGCTGTGGCGATGTGAGTACGCTGCAGTACGGTGTTGCTGGTCCCCCCCTTGCAGTCGCAAGGGTTGCCTACGTTCTGCAGTAAAGCAGTGGGGTTGGAGTTAAAGCCCGCATAAGAGCCAGGGAGCAAAGCCGCTGCCAGTATGAAGAAGCGGAAGGGGTGCATCTCACGTCTCGTTGTTTTGTTGCAATTTGTCGTCCTGTGAGAGCGTGGTAATCTCGGTTATCTCGGGGGAGATGTCGTCCGTAGGTGATAGAGGTGTATCTTGTGGCGGCGGGGCTGTTTTTCTGACCAATCTTTCCGGTATCCAGAGAGGTTCTCTTCCAGATTCCTGTGGGAAGACACAGACCGCGCCTCGGTTCCAGCATAATACCGGATCCGGGCCGTACCACTTTCCCGTGAGGACATCTTTCCAACGGACATAGCCTCGTGAAGATGGCTCCTTTAACATGTGTCTCTCAGCGGGGGACATAGAATGATCTGTCAAATTCAAAAAGTTTATAGTAAACAGTGCAAGGGAGAGGCGCATTCGAGGGGTTTTGCCCGTGGCAATTCCCTCCTTTTGTTTTAAGAGAAAAGCCTTGAGGGTTCGATGAGCCCTTTCAATTATGGCCTGTCCCTGAGGGTTATAAGGGATTCCAGTTTTATGTTGTACCTGCATACGGGTGCAGAAATCTTGGAATGATTTACTTGTGTATGCAGGACCATTATCTGTTTTTAAAGTTTTTGGTTTGCCCCAGGCTGCCCATGCAGCAAGGCAGTGATTAATGACATGGGTGGTACGCTCACCCGTCTCCAGAGAAGCAAAAATTACTTGGGAACAGGTGTCAACTGACACATGAACATACTTTAAGGTCCCAAACTCGGATATGTGGGTGACATCCATCTGCCAGATATGTCCTGGTAGTAATCCTCGGGGATTAACCCCCACCGAAGGCACAGGGGTTAAAGTAGGGCATGCGGCACAATGGCGAACAATATCGCGAGCGGCAGCACGAGAAAGACCGAATTTGGCGGCAAGGGTTTTTGCGTTTACATGGAACTCTGAATGAAACTGGATAGCCTGCTCTTCTGGGGAAGAAAATTGGAGTATCCAAATGGGGCGTGTGGCTTGATCAGCTATAGCATTGCCTGTGGTCATGGGTCCAGGTAAGGAAGAATGAGCTCTAATATGAGTAATAAAGAAAGGAGCAGACCGATTCCAAATAGATTTTTGCAGGGTGAGGAAAACTGTCGCTACGGAGGATGAAGAATTGACTAGTCCTGCGGCCTCAAGGATAGACACAGAATTAACCACATAGCGTGAATCAGACACAATATTGACAGGTCCGGGGAAATCAGAGAAGACTTGGTTAACTATAAGAAGTTCAGTTACCTGGGGGGAGTTAGTAGCGAATTGGAATGTTTTTGGCACAGATCCTGAAACAACATATGCACCGACTCCTGTTTTAGAACCGTCGGTATACACTACTGGGGCTCCCTGTAAGGGCTTTTGGGATGTGGACTTTGGAAAAATAACTGGGTGAGACTGAACAAAGGTTAGCAAAGGATCAGAGGGTGTTCTGTTTGTAATAGTTGCGGAAGTGGAGCAGACTAAAACCGCCCAAGCATCAGTACAAGCGATTAGCACACGTACCTGTTCCATGGAATAGGGGACAACAATGGTGGATGGTTCGCGTCCAAAATGTTGGATAGCCCTCTGAATGGCTAGGAGAGTTATCTCCGCCACTGCCACGGGATAGTAACTAATAGATCTAGTAGATGACATTGAGGGATGGATCCAGAGGAGAGGCCCATCCTGCCATAGGACCGCGGTGGGCTGTTTAAGGGTGTCGAGGACCCAAAGAGTAAGGTCTCCCGCAGGGTCCCAACGTTTTAGGGCAGCTTTACTAAGGGCATCGTTGACAATTGACAGTGCTTGTTTGGCCTCAGAGGTGAAGGTTCGGGGGGAAGCAAGATCCGGGTCTCCTTTAAGTATATTAAAGAGGGGCTGCAATGCAGCATTAGGAATGTTAAGGTAGGGCCTAATCCAATTGATATCCCCTAAAAGTTTTTGTAAGTCATTTAGAGTGGAGATAGCATTGATTTTTATTTGAATTTTTTGAGGTCTAATTTGAGTAGGGGCGACTATAGCCCCAAGATAAGAAACTACAGACGACAATTGCACCTTATTAGGTGCAATATGCAGCCCTGCCCCTTCCAGCACTTGTTGGAGTGTACTGTATAAGGCCAGGAGCCTCTCTGCTGTGGGGGCTGCACACAGTAGGTCGTCCATATAATGTAGGCACCTGCAGTCGGAATATCGGTCTCTAAGAGGTTTTAGTACTTGGGCTACATAGACTTGACACATGGTGGGGCTATTAGTCATACCCTGAGGCAAGACTGTCCACTCCCAACGCTTGTCCGGTTGTTCCTGGTTCTGGGTGGGGACAGTAAAAGCAAAACGTGGGGTATCCTTTTTGTCCAATGGAATGGAAAAGAAACAATCCTTAAGATCTATTACAATAACAGGCCATTGGTTGGGAAGTGCCGAAAGCAGAGGAAGACCACGTTGCACAGGGCCCATAGGCTGCATCTGTGCGTTGACTGCCCTAAGATCATGTAAGAGTCTCCATTGACCTAATTTTTTGCGGATGGCAAAAATAGGCGTATTCCATGGAGAGGTGGATGGGATCAAATGACCAGCGTTGACCTGCTCCAAGACCAGAGTGTTGACTGCCTCCAGTTTCTCCTGAGATAGGGGCCACTGTGGAACCCAGACGGGTACGTCCGTTAGCCACGAGATGGGTAAAGGCTCCACTGGTTTAGGAGGCGAAACAGTGACCCCTAGGAAAAACCCAGGCCAACTTTACTTGGTCTTTGTTTTGGTTCAATGGGGGAAGGGTGGCCCTGGAGCTGGACACCGAGTCCCTTGCCTGGGACGTAACCCATATTTTGTAGCATAGATCGTACTGCAGGGGAAGTGGTGACCAAAGCAACATCCATTTCGGCCAGGACGTCTCTCCCCCAAAGGGAAATGGGTAGAGGTAAAATGAATGGAGAAAACTGTCCTCTATGACCCTCGCTATCCTGCCATGACAACAAGGCTGCACTGATTTTTGGGAAATGAGCAAAACCAAGTCCTTGCAAGGTTTGTTCCGCCACATTTGTAGGCCATGTACTAGGCCAGTCCTTTGTTGCTATAATGGATTTGTCGGCTCCTGTGTCTAAAAGTCCCTTAATGTCCTTGCCATTAATCTGCAACACTAAAGTGGGACGTTCATTTAAAAGCATATGTAAGCCGGTAAAATTAATGCCAGAGGACCCAAAGTTACCAGCGCCGCGAACGTGGTTTTTAGCTGGGATTAAAGAGTGAAGACTGGGCAGTAATAACATTTGTGCGATACGGTCTCCAGGATTGATTACTAAAGGTCCCTGAGGGGCCTGAACCATGATCTTTACTTTACCAGTGAAATCAGAGTCAACTACCCCGGGGATCACAGCTAGCCCTCGGAGGGCGGCGGAGGACCGACCCAACACTAATCCAACCGAATCCGGGGGCAGAGGACCGGAGCAGTCGCTCTCCACTAATTGTACCCCCATCTCCGGAGTTAAGAGGAGAGGGGAGGTGGCGCGGAGGTCCAGGCCTGCGGACCCGTGAGTGGCACGGGCTGAGGGTGCACTGGGTGTAGCGCGGACACGGGAGGTGGAACCTGAGAGTAGATTTGATTTTGGGGGCTCCTCGCTGGGTTGGGGAGCCCCCTCTGGCCGTTTTTTGGCCCCTGGGCGCTACCTGTAAGTGGGTTGCCATCGATATCGAAAGCAGAACGGCATACCTCTGCCCTATGAGGGCCCTTGCGGCAACGGCGACAAGGCTCTATGCCTGAAGGCTGTGCCGTGGAATACCCATGGCTGAGATTGGGGCAATCGCGTTTTCTGTGACCCGGTTGATGACATTGGAAGCAAAGTCCTGAAGATATGGGGGGTCGGGTCGATTTAGATTTTGGACTGTTTTCTTTGACTTTTGCCAGCATCGCAGCTAGGCCCGCATTAGTAAGTGGCCCACCGGTATCTCTGCAGTATTTTAACCAGGAGTCCAGAGATTTATGTCTATATTGTCGAAGAATGTTTTTGCACTCTTTATTAGCCTGCTCAAAAATAATTTGTTTGACCAGTGGCTGAACGTCAACCTCGGAAGGGAAAATACGCGACGCAGCCTCAAGTATGCGAGCGACAAAATCAGCGAAGGGTTCGGCCGTGCCCTGAACGATCTTGGTGAGGTGGCTAGCTGAGTCACTTGGATTGGACGCCTGCCTCCACGCACGTTGGGCACAGTTGGAAATTTGCCTGTATACTTGTCTAGGGAATTGGGTCTGGTCAGCCTGATAAGGTCCACGCCCTAAAAGCATATCAGCATTCCACGTAGGGTGGCCGTCCTCAGCATTTTCATCTGCCTGGTCATGACAGCACTCTGTATTCATAGATTGCCACAAAAGAAAGCCGCCTGGACTTAAACAGGCCCGAGCCAATTGGGTCCAGTCGCTAGGTGTTAAAATGGACTGGTCGACTGATTCAAGGAGTGACAATGTGAATGGGGCTGTGGGTCCATAGTCATGGACCGCAGCCTTAAGTTGTTTTAATACTGTCATGTCCAATGGTTCGTGCCGGGCCTCTCGCGTGCCCAAAGCCAAAACAGGGTAAGCCTGAGCGGGGGCAGCGGGAGCGCCAGTTCGCAACTGTTTCCAGGCTTGTTGATGAAACTGTCTGCCTGAAAAAGGTGGCACATTTGGGACGTTTAATGGCCATGGCGGCACGGGTGTTAGATGGGGCTGAGGCACGCCTACATGACCGCCAGTAGGAGGCGCTGCGTCTTTAATCTGATGGGCGGGCACGACATCGATAGGAGGAGCCGTAGGCACTAGAGGGCGTAAACAGGCATCTTTTAACTTTTGCCGCAGCTGCGCATACGTAGGAGGCGGGGATTTAGGATCGCCGTCCCCTTCCCCCTCAGACTCAGAGGAGGCGGAGCCACATTTGGAGCCTGAGGCCAGTGAGGAAGTCTGGCATCCCGTGTCCTTAAATTGTATGAGGTCCCGGGCGCCGTCCGAGCTCTGAGAACGAACTTCCTCGAGAGCCTCGCGAACCGCCGTAAGAGTCGGGCGGTCCGCTCCCACCGACCTCTCCTCTTGGAGGCACGCCCGCAGTAGTTCCCATAAGGGGAGAACAACGGGGTCGATATCGGGTTCCTGGGGATCGTTAACTGTGCGCCGGAGATCCTTTCCTAATTTCTCCCAAGACTCAAGAGTTATTTGGCCCTCGTGGGTGAGCCACGGCGCAAAGAAATCAACACTTCCAAGGAACCTGACAAGTGTGGTCTTAGAAACCTTAATCCCTTTGCTACGCAATAATGCTTTTAACGGATTAAGCAACATTGAATGGCTAGATGAATTTCCCATTTTCAGTTTAAAGCGGGAAGACACGTCCGCTATCTTATTTTCAGTTTAAAGCGGGGGAACAAGTCTGCTATTCTTTCAGTTTAAAGCGGGGAAACAAGTCTGCTATTCTTTCAGTTTAAAGCGGGGAAACAAGTCCGCTATCTTAGGGTGCGTCCACCCTCCAACCACGAGATATACCTCACTCGCGGGGCCCAGACGGTAAGACTGACCTCGCTTACCTTCTACTTACCGGGCAACGTAGAGGAAGCTCCCCGTACGGGCCACCAGCTGCTCGGCGCCGTCCTCGTCCAGCAAGAGACAGAGACCGAACACTTTGCACGGGGTTCCTTTATTGCTCGGCAAGCAGGAGATCCAGCTTCGATCTCTTCTGGGCAGGAACTTCCCTTACACCCGCGTAGCAAGGGTTTATATGCACAATACACGTCACAAATCAGGTGATAGGCTAGAAGCGCGGGGATAGGACAATCTCGTGGCAAGGCGGGAAGGAGCGAGCTAGAGCGGGAAATCTAAGGCGGGAAGGAGCGAGCAAGAGCGGGAACTCCCTGAGATGAGGAAGAACCCGGAAGCAGGGAGTCGGCGCCATCTTAGGGGCACGGTTCCTCCGGTCTGGTTCCCTACACACTTCAACCCTAGTTTAAATGTGAAAGGAAGGTATTTCTTATATAATAAAAATTTTAATTGAAAAAATGACAAGTCATCAGTAGATAAATGGCCAACATAATAAATGAGGCAGTTCTCACAATATAAAATGTAACTAACAAATGATCAATGGGAATGTGCTCAATCTAGGAAGTAATCAGAAATCTTTAACTTTTAAAATCTTAATGAGGTAACATTTTACCAGTTTGATTTAGATGGTTTTACTTTTCTTGCTTGCTTTCTGGCAAGGTTGTGATGCAATTAGTCAATTATCCCAAAGTTTTTGGAAATCACTTTGCAATATTTTTCAAGAAATTTAAAATTTCATATCCTTTTACCCAGTAACTGAAGTGCCTGGAGCTTTTGCTGAAAAAATTATTAAAGAGATTACAAAAGCTGTTTGCAATGAGATGTTCATCACAGGAGTATTTATAACAGCAAAAAACAAGAAACATTCTAAATGACTCATAATTTAGTCTCTTGTGCAGGCACTAAAAATCATTATTAGGAACATATATAAGAGTACTTTTAAAAGTTCATGGAAACTGCACATTACAGACTATGTATGGATTTCAATTTTTTGTACCAAAATAAACTTACCTTTTAATTCCATTTTAAACAAACTTTTCAAAGTATACAAATACTACATGAGAAATCATTTGTAAAATATTAAAGAGTAGAACACACAATATCTCCATTGTTTACAACTTTGTAAAATTAAATGTACATGTAAAGTCACATAAAAACAATTTATGTGGAATGATGCTGTGATTTTCTTCATTCCTAAGTTCTTGTTTGTAATGCATTTCTTGTACAATAATAAAAATTAAGAAGAATAAACTACAACTTCCCCTTAGATCCTTCCACTTCTTCCTCTCCTCATTCTACTGGCGTCTGGTTTCTGATCACTCCCTAGGACTGCCATAAGGACTGCAGACAATTCACTGGATGGCAAAGGTCATCTATGGGAAGTCTGGCTACTTAGACCAGGTCTAGCTTCTCGTTTAGCCCGCACTCCTTCCCCAGTTTCCATGCCAGTGGCCCAACCTCCCCATTGGTTTGCCTTTAAAGCAGCTACAGTCATTAGGAAAGCACACAGGAAATGGATTTACATTCTGGGGTTGAAGTTTAATATTTTAATTATCATTAAAACAACAGAGGGAAGGAGAGAACAAGAATAACATGGAAATAAGATCTGAAGTATCCAGGGTGAAACATTTTAAAGCAAATAATGCTAGATCTTGAGCCTTTCAAAGGTCAATTCCATAGACAATTTACTTCAGAAGATTTGGCTTCTGAGATAATTGGTCTTCTTCATCCTTACTGTGGGGCACTGCCACGGCTCTCCTGAGAATGTCAACTTTCCCCATTTGGATTCACAGCATGGACAGGTGTTTTCTGTCTGGACCACATTACTTTAAGTGTTATATTCGTGGCCTAAATTGCTCAATGCCTATTTAAATTCCATAGATTTTTTGCTCCTCGACCTTCAGTGGATCTAATTCCAATTCTGCTAGCCATGAGAATAACACAGTGAAGAAGATGCTTGGCCCTTGCTGAATGATGTGCACTGAGATTTGCAAACAGAAAGGACCATTTGCTGAGAGAGAGGAGTTGGGGGGGGGGGGGCTACAGAAGAAGCACCCCTCAATGAAGGACATTTTCTTAATAAATAACTTTATGCAAATTGTTGTTGCTTCTGTAACAGGTTATCACAGACTCAGTAAATTATAATAAAGTTTATTCAGCTCACTGTTCTAGAGGCTGGGAAGTCCAACATCAAAGATATACATCTGGTGAGGGCCTTCTTGGTACATTACAACATGATATAAAAGCAAGTGAGCATTCACAAGACACAGAAAGTGAGAGAGACAGAATGATCTTTATAACAAATCCACTCCCCCAATAACATTAATCCATTGTGATGGTAGAGTCCTCATGAACTAGTCACCTCTTAATATCGTCACAGTGGCAATTAAATTCCAACATTCAAACCATAGCACCTCTTTGTTGGGCTTTCCTACATTTTTCACATGCCAAGAGAGTGAAAATAGGACCTCCCTCAATCCTGCTTCCGACAGCCCTGTTTGATTGCCTTCCTGCCACTACCCTTCCCCGAAGGCAATATGAATGTTAATTTCAACATGATTTTATCTACTTCCAAGTGATGAAGAGAGAAAGACACACATTGCGATTTTTCCCCCCACATCCCATATCCATCCAAGGATGACCCTGGGCCCAGAAGCCCCCACAATATAGATACACAAACCCTGCCATGTATTATCAGCTGTTATCTTGTGCTTGCTTTACCTGTATGCCGCAGAACAGTCACCTGCAGCATGGGGTTCACTGATGTTCACAAAGCCTATTTCATGACCCTGTGCTAGTTTGAAAATGCCTTCTGAGTCATCACAGAAGGAAATTTTCTTCATACTAGTCTTCATGATGGGTGTGTTTTTATCACATTCTAATTTATTGAAAAATGAAGCATGGAATTTTTTTGACTGACTGCTAAGCTTCTATTCAGTTAGCCATGTTGGATATGGGAGAATTTACCTAAGATACTATATAGATGAAAGTGTGGCGGCCTGGCAAATCACCCAAATGGCTAGAGAGCCTGCTGCCTACCTTTCCCTAGAGCTGCAGGACTCCGTCAGAAATAGGCACGTAAGCTTCATATAGGGAATGTATGTTTGAGGGACCCGATGGCCTGAACTCTTATTTTTAGTTACAGCATCTCTGAGCTGTGTGTTTCCTTTCTGAGCGACAGTGCAGTCCTACCATATAGCATCTACAGAGCATCAGATAAAAGGTACTACTTAAAGGAAAATTATTATTACTGTTAGAGCTATTATTATCCTTTTCCCAGCCTCAATGTCTGAGGAGAAAAATGTTTTAGTCACCAAAAGGAGGAAAAAGATAATTGTATGCAGTTCCTTTGAAGTTGCTTAGAGAGGTGAGATAGAGACAGGTGAAGACAAGACTTCTTACTAAAAGCAAGTGCTTTGAGCAGTAGATCCCAACCTTTTGAATACATGGATATCTTATAAACATTAAAATTGTCTCTCCCCCTCTTTTTATGTCTCTATTTCTATCTCTTATGTATGTGTGTCTCTCTTTAATACACACACATTCACTAGAGTTATATGTTTAGAATACATAAGTTGAGAAAATGCACAACAAAAAGTTACAACAGATTCAGCAACACTTATAAATGAGGTTATATTTTATTCATCATAACAACATCTACATACTTTTTGAAAAATAGCACATGGATATGCAAAGTACATTATTTATTCACTCTACAAGCAGTGTTTGGTGGGCATATAGACTCTGACATCTCTCCCCATAGTTCCATGCCACCCATAGTCAGGAAGCCATAGCCAAGAGGCACATAGTTAAGAAACACTGATTTGGAGCACACTGCATAAAGATGGGAATGTATGAGACAAACTCCTAAGAGCCACATACCTACATCTACTAGACAGTGTCCCTAGGCCTATCAGCACTCTGTTTTCTGTAATGTATTGTATAGACCTCTTTTAAATACAAAACTGCCTTTGTTCACTATGAATGAGTACTAATTAATACAAGCCAAACAATGGGAGACCCCATGCCACTTTCTTAAAGATTTATTTATTGGGACAGTGCTGTAGCTTGGCATGTAAAGCCACTGCCTGCAGTGCCGGTATCCCATATTGGCACCAGTTCAAGTCCCAGCTGCTCCACTTCCGATCCAGCTCTCTGCTATGGCCTAAGAAAGCAGTAGAAGATGGCCTAAGACCTTGGGCCCCTGCACCTGCGTGGGAGACCTGGAAGAAGCTCCTGGCTCCTGGCTTCAGATTGACGCAGCTCTGGCTGTTGCGGGCAATTGGGAAGTAAACCAGCAGATGGAAGACCTCTCTCTCTCTCTCTCTCTCTCTCTCTCTGCCTCTCCTTCTCTAACTCTGACTTTCAAATAAATAAATAAATCTTTTTTTAAAAAAACAGGGTGACAGAGGAGAGGGAGAAAAGAAACAGAGACAGATCTTCTATCCACTGGTTCATTCTACCAAATGGCCACAACAGCCAGAGCTGGGCAAGGTGCAAGCTGGGAACCAGGAACTGCATCTGGGTCTGCCACATGGGTGACAGGAACACAAGTACTTGAGCCATTGTTTGCTGCCTTTCCAAGCACATTAGCAGGAAGCTGGACCAGAAGCCAAAGAGCCAGGACTTGAACCGGCATTCTATTACACAATGTGGTCATCACTTTTATTTGAGCCAAAGCTTTGGCAGGGCCTCTGTACCTTTCATGACAGTATAGGAGTACAGTTGTTAACTTCTCAGCCCCTTATGATTCAGTCTAGACCTGGTGACATCCTTATAAGAAACAGTCTAGTATTTCCAACATCACATTGATTAATTCCCACAACTGCCACTTGATGCCCTCTTTATATTCCCAAGAAGAGGGTACCAGAGAAAGCAAATAGAGGTTTACCTTTTTTTCTCTAAAACACATCTGAGAACAAAAGAACTCACATTTCATGTTCCCTGTCTAACTGTCTAACACTAGTTTCAACATGATTGTCTACAGTCAACCTCCAGATGAATTACAAGAAACTACAGGCAACTGGGACACTGGGCGAGGCCATGCAGGTCAGAGAAATCCACAGGTAGACAACAGCACAGACTGGTGGTTCTTGAAGCTTCCTTTCAGAGATTATAATGTTGTCTACGCCAACTGTTCTTTATTTATTATTTATCAATCAACATATGTGTTCATTTTATAAACACAGTAAAGAGCTTTCAAACAAATGCAAAACACAGGAAAATGACACCAACTGATGAGATAGCAAGAGAGACATCTTCATCACAGAGTTCTACACTGGAAGGCTTCACTCAAGTGATGCGATACAAAGGAGTATTTGACAAGACTTACTCCTGCAAACATTTCAGCTGTTTATCTTTCAGCCATGGTTACAGGGAAGCCTGCTAAGAAATCACGTCATCTATTGGCACTTACCGAAGGAAGCCTTAACAGTTTTGCTCTGATTTTTAACCATTACAGCTCTGGCTATCAAGTAAAAAGAAAATATTTGTGCATATGGAGGCAGCCTTGGGTATGAATTATCTTGAGCCAAGGTACATACAGGTGGAAAAGGAAAGCAAACTGTTGGGAAAGATAGATAAGCTGATAAAATCGGACCCACCTTTTGCCTTTCCTCCCAAATACATGGTTATTTGCTCAAATCTACTCTGATTCAAGTCCTGACTTTTACTTTTAAAAATCACTTGACCATTTTCAAAGTACATTATAATCCACAGCTTGAAAACAATGAGCCGTGTGATAAATAGGCCCTAGCATGACACTCAATGCACAATCCCCTCCCCTTGAGTGGAGATAAAACCTGTAAACTGCTTTGAATCAACAAAACATAGCACAGGTATGAAATAGCACTCCTAGGACTCTGTTACATAACAGGGCAAAGGTGAAAGTAACTTTCAGATGTCATTAAGGTGCCTGACAGACTTTGTTCATCGAACGGAGACTATCCTAGTTGGGATAATCTGACTTACTAAAATGAGCCCCTTAAAATAGCGCTAGGGCTACCCTAAAATGATAGACTCCAAGGAGCAGAAATGCTCGCCACTGCAGCCTCTAAAGATGCAAGCTGCCATGAATTCAAGAACTACAGGTATAGATTCTGCCAGCATTGTGAATGAGATGCAGGCTGATCCTTCCCTAGCCGAGTCTCCAAATGAGAATGCAGCCTGATTGGCACTTTGGCTATAGCCTAATTAGATCTTGAGCAAGGATCCAGCTAAGCTGTGCCCAGACTCCTGACCCAGGGATACTGGGAGATAATAAATGTGTAATGTATTAAGCCACTAAGTTCGGGGATTTTTTATGCAGCAATAGAAAACTAACACAGGCAAGCACATTTATTTTCCTCAGTTGTCTGAAGAAATCCTAAGAAGAAATGTGGCCCTAATGACAAGTGTGATCAAGTGGAAAGAATGTTAGATGAAGCATGAAGGCCTGGTTCAAGTCCTGGCTCTGCATGACCTGGAGCAAGCTACTCAACCTCTTTGTGCCTGTAACCTCATCCATCAAGTGGGGTTAATTTAGTCTGCCCAGCCCTTATTACAAGGTTCTGAGGGAAGACATTTAAAACTGTAAAATGCTGGACTCATATCAGATAGCGTTCGCCATGCTCCAGGTACTATCCTATTTTTCCTGTATGTATTCATTCATTTAATCCTCAAACAACCCTGTAACATATGTGATCATCATTTCTATTTTCCAAATGACAAAGTTGAGAATTAGAGGGGTAAAAAAACCTCATCCAAGATGACAACATTTTCAGTAATAACAAACCCAATCTGGTTGCAAGTTCTGTATTCTTAAAACGTTACATTGTGTGTGTTGCTTTTTATAGCTTTAGTAAGTCTAACAAATCCACTATTTCTGGAGCAAGCTGAGCCTTGAGACCAAGATATTCTGAAAAAGATTCAAGATCCTCAGACTTGAGTGATCCTTATAAGCCTCTACTTTGATGCATTCTCTCAGATTTGTTATCTCAGTTTTTCTAACACAACCATGGATTTTTTTCAAAGAAATTCACCAGGAGGCAACAGTCTTCTTTTTCTTCTATAAAGCATTGTCACTATCCACACTGCTCAGTCCCACTGCCTCATACCCAGCACTACCTCCTGCTACTGCTCCCCATTACTGCTTAGCTGAGAGCACATGAACGTCTGCTTACAACAAACACATTTAATTTCTTCTCAAACACAGATTCACATAAAAACCAAATATAAAGAGAATAGAAGCCTTTTTATTGAATTGCTTTTAGGTACACTGCATGATTTCCATTATGTCTACTGTCTTATTTTACACATTTCTGAGCATGCAGGATCAGCTCTCAATTTATCAGAAAAAGATCTAGAGGATTTCTTGCTTAAAGGATCATGTGGTTTATTCCCCAAGTTTTGGAAAGAGTTTCTTTTGCCTTTAAATTATCTAGAGGTTAAAAAAAACCTAGCTTTTTAAATGGGTCATTTTAGTACTTAAGCTAATATTTAAAATTCTTCCAGATATCTCTCTTGCTTCAATTTAAGGATTCTAGATTCCATTTAGGGTTCAAAATTAGCTAAAAGGGGTGGGGGTGGGTCAGCGTTGTGGCATTAGCAGATTAAGGTACCACTAGCAACACCTGCATCCTGTATCAGAGCACTAGTTCAAGACCTGGCTGCTCTACTTCAGATCCAGTTCCCTGTAAATGCACCTGGCAAAGCAGCAGAGGATGAGTCAAGTACCTGAGGCTCTGCAACTGAAGCAGGAGACCCTGATGGAGTTCCAGGCCCCTGGTTCACAGCCATTTGGAGAGTGAATCAGCAGAGAGAAGACATTCATCTCCCCCTGTCATTCTGCCCATCAATACATAAATCATTTTGAAAAAATATACTTTTTCTGATACTCTTAAATTAGCTACTTATCTCTTCAGTATTCCAGGCAGACACACCTTTATTATTCTATATAATAATGTTATTTATATGTATATTTGTCACACCCCAGCAGAGAGTCCTTGAGAACAGGTATAATGATCTACTTATCTTTATTTACCCAAAACCTGGAAGAGTGACTGGCACTTTACAGAGTTGAAAGAAAAGTTTGAAGCAATGAATGAAGCAAATTTCATACTGTCCCATCTGTGAGCAAATAATGAAGTTTACTCCTCAAAACCTTACTTACTAACACCAATATTATTTCCCTTTTTGTCTCTTACTGAGTAAACAGCCCTCAAGTTCTCCTTGTCCATAGGACCTATTTTTTTCTATTCGATAGGCCGCAGTTTCCTTCACTATTAATGTCTCCATGTATATTTCAGTGGGGCAATCCAGGTCTGAATCATCGTGCTATATACACTGATAACTGTGTTTAAATGTGCTTCTCTTTAAACAATTAGTTTCCTCCCAAAAAGTTGACTGTGAATTGAATAATCACAAATCCATCTCTATATTACATTCACCAGGACAGCTTATTATTTACAAAATGGTCCAAATAATTCTAAATTTTTAAAAAAATGTTTTAACTTGAATAATCTTCATTCCTCTACTTACTTTTCTTAAGGTACAATATGGTATAGAGAGAACTACATCAGATTTTAAGTAAAAAGACCTGAGTTTTAACCTAAAACTTCTTGCATGTCCTCAGGCATCTCATTTCACTTTCTTGAGTCTGTTTTTTCTTCTGATAAATCGGGATACACTTGTAAGTAACTCACAGGGTTATTGTCAGTACTAAATGAACTTATAAGGTATATAAAATGACTTTGTTCAATGGAAAACCAATGTTAGTTACATGGAACTGGAATAAATTGACCTAACTCAGCATCTGTACTCGAATGATGAGTTGAAACAAAGGGCCCTCCCTCTATAAATGGTGAGCTACAACCTAGCTTGATGTGCCAACAGGATTCAACTCTAGAATCTTTTAACAAAGCAACTGGGCTTCATCAATCACAGTAGTTTGAGTCTCAGTCAATTCCAGGATAAAGGCTGTCAAACAGGACCAGCAGGTTAAGCTGCTACCTGCAACATCAGCATCCCATATGGGTACTTATTGAAGTCCTGGCTGTTCTGCTTTTGATCCAGCTCCCTACTAATGTACCTGGGAAAGCAGTGGAAGATGGTCCAAGTGTTTGGACTCCTACTACGTATGTGGGAGACCCAGATAGAGTTCCAGCTTCCTGACTTCAGCCTGGGCCAGCCCCGATTTGGAGGGCCATTTGGGGAATGAGCCAGTGGATGAAAGATAGATCCCTCTCTCTCTCCCCCTCTGCCTGCCTCTAATTCTTTCAAATAAATAAATCTTTTAAAAAATCTGTCAAACACAGACTACACCAATCAGGTAATCTTTGTGTTATTTCCTATTTTTGTGGGTTGTAAGATAGCTCACCACATAGTAAGTGGAGCAGGGGGAAATAGGAATCATTTTTGCTTTGGAATGCTATGGATATCTAGAAAATTTTTCTTGCTCAAGTAAACTTTGTTCAGTTGAACTGATCTCTGGGTGAGGAGGTTAAGATTTGAAATTCATTCATTTATTATTTATTTGAAAGGCAAACTGACAGAGAGACAGAAATAGAGAAATCTTCCATCTGTTGGCTCACTCCTCACATGGCTGCAACAGCTGGGGCTGGGCTAAGCTGAAGCCAACAGCCTGGAACTCCATCCAGGCTTCCCACATAGGTGGCAGGTATTCAAGCACTTGGGCCATCTTTTGCTGCCTTCCCAGGGCCATTAGCCACCAGATCAGAAGCAGAGCAGCCAGAGCTCAAACCTGCATTCCTTTACAGTATGCCAGTGTCACAAGTGCTGGCATAATCTGCTGTACCACAATGTGGGCCTCTCTGTTTTCTTTCAACAGTAGCTATTAGAAGTAATAATAAATTTTGTTTGCAGTTTCCATAAAACTGAGTTCCTCAGTCTAACAGGAAATCACTTCATTCATTTAATAGAAGTTCATGTTTTTCACCATGGCACTGTATTGCTTGTTCATATTTAGCTTGAATTCAACTGTGACTCTCAGATCTTTGCCTTCACAGATGCTTGGGACAAGCCTGTATTTTTCAATCCTATTTTTGTGAATTTAAGTTTTTAATCTCCCTGTGGTAGTCTATCTTTAAACTTTTTTTCCAGTAAGATACCTTATTTCTAATTTATCAAGGTCATTCTGAGTTTTTCTGACATCTGTCAAAATGCTTAGTGACAGGCAAGCTACAAATATATACATCAACCAGCAATCTGCACGCTCTTCTATTCAGGAAGTATACAGTTATGGGGGCTGTCTCTGTAATGATGCCAAAGATACAGGAATTGACTGAATCTGAAACAGTATTTAGGAAACTCTATTTATGGCAGATGGAGGAGAGAGATCTTTCTGCTAGTGAACATAACACAACTTTCCCAGATAGATAGAGAGGCCAAAGCAATCAGATGTATTTTTATATAAGCCTATTGGTAAATCAGCTTTTACTTGGTTTTCACAGGCAAATACTCAAAGGGCAAAAGGTAGAGGGCACATCAAACACTGATATATTTCAAGACATAAGCTCAGTGAATTACTTATTAAAAGGTACTGATCTGAGCTAACACCATTTGGGTAGTTTTAGAAGTGTTCAGTCTAGTGGTTAAGATGCCTGTTAGGATGCTCACATATCATTGGAGTACCTGAGCTTGATCCCCAGCTCTACTTCCAGATTCTAGCTTCCTGTTAATGCAAACCCTGGAAAGCAGCAGTAATGGTTCAAGTAGTAGGGTTCCTGCCATCTGATGAGAGACCTAGATTCAGATCCCAGTTCTCAACTTCAGCTCAGCCCCGTCCTGGCTGTGGTGAGCATTTGGTGGGTGAACCACTAGATGGGAGCTCTTTCTTTCCCTCTGTTTTTGTGTCTCTGCTTTTGAAATAATTACATAATTTTAAATGAATAAATGAGTGTTTTATTTAATAAATTATTGGGACCAGGACTAGAGAGGAAGGAAAAATGGTATCATTTAAAAAGAACCCAAATACCTTAAGATAAGGCTGCCTGATGATACCAAAAATGAAGAGGAAAAAGGAAATGTTAAGTTTCACTTAGTAGATAAGTGCCATTTTGCCAAGATTTTGCCTCTGTTTTCCTCCACAAGACATTACAGAGAAGTAAAACTTGCTGCATATGTCACATGACATTGGAACAAAGTACACTCAGATTTAAAAACGAGAAGTGGTAGGAACATTCTTATATTTGAGACTGAATGCGAAAGATCATAAGATTCAGAGATAGATTTGGTAATTCAGAACACAAATATAAAAACAGAAATCTAGGAACTATCAAATACATTCTAGAAATTGAATTGAAATCAATTGTGCAAGGCATTGTTCTAGACAAAATGATGAGTGGGAGGTGTAAATGAATGAATGAGACACATCCTTTAGCTTCAAATAACCCACAGTCTACCTGTGACATGTATATAAAAACATTTAAGCATAGAGAAAGATAGACTAATTGTGGAAGATTTACTCTATTGTATACTAAAACATACTCCAAAGCTACAATAATCAAAATAACTTAGAACTGGTACAAAAATAGACAAGTTAATGAGAAAAATGCACACAGAAAGACTCAGATAATAGAACTATGACATATAAAAATAAATTAATAAAGTGACAACATAAAACAGTATGAAAGCAGAGACTATTCTATAAAGATAAAATATAAATTATGTAAGGGAATAATCTGTTTAAAACTTCACATCATATATCAACATAATGGATTAAAGACTTAAGTGTTTAAATATTTTTTAACTACAAGAAAATATGCCAATATTAACCTTCTCTCAGAATGAAACTCACTGAATTTAAGTGCAATACAAGAAACCACATGGAAAACAGTGATAAACAATAAAAATGTTTAAAGTTCTACAATGCATGGGATTCCAAATCCCATTAAGGTGGCATGTACCAGTGGCGTTTTACTTGTTAAAGTGATCAGTTTAAGTTCATAATTGATCATAAAGATAGGATTAAGTGTCAAAGGGATCACATAAATAAGACCAGTGTCTGCTAATAATAACTGATAGAATTAAAAAGGAGAGAACTATCCAACATGGGAAGCAGGATACACAGCAGACTCATAGAATGACAGATGTCCTAAACAGCACTCTGGCCTCAGAATCAGCCCTTAAGTCATTCGGATCTGGCTGAAGAGCCCAGAAGAGTTTCTCAGGCATGGAAAGCCAAGACACTGTGGCAAAAAAAAAAAAAAAAGTGACCTAAATGAAAGATCTCTGTGAGTGAGATCACAGCGGAAAGAACGGGCCATCAAAGAAGAAGGTACCTTTCTCTGAAGGGAGGAGAGAACTTCCACTTTGATTATGGCCTTGTCTAAATAAGGTCAGAGTTTGTTAACCCAAAAGGCTTCCATAGCCTTGACAGCACATGACAAGAGTCTCGGGTGATTACTGACGCCATAAATAAGAGTGTCAATTGTTAAATCAACAATGGGAATCACTGTGCACTTACTCCCCATGTAGGATCTCTGTCCTTAATGTGTTGTCTTTAATGTGAGAATTAATGGTAAAACTAGCGTTCAAACAGTACTTTATACTTTGTGTGTTTATGTGGATGCAAATGGTTGAAATCTTTACTTAGTATATACTAAGTTGATCTTCTGTATATAAAGATAATTAAAAATGAATCTTAGTGAAGACTGGGATGGGAGAGGGAGTAGGAGATGGTATGGTTTGTGGGTGGGAGGGAGGTTATGGGGGGAAAAACCACTATAATGCAAAAGTTGTACTTTTGAAATTTACATTAAATAAAAGTTTTAAAAAATAAAATTCTGCAATGAAAATATTATGTAAAAAGTAAACTAATTATTTGAAAGATTTTCCAAACATTTATGATCTTTATAATGAGCTTATTTGAATAAATAATAACTACCATAGAAGCCTTAATCTATTCATAAGCATGAAAATCATCAATTTACTAAAGAGACATAGATGGCTGATAAACAAGGAAAAGTTTCAAAATTCACTGATATTCAGATAAATGCATAAGAAAAAAATATCTATTTCAAAACTCTGAACTTTTTTTCACAGAAATTGAAGAGCTGATCCTCAGATTCATATGGAACTTTAAGGAGCCTAAAATAACTAAAACAATTTTCCCCACTTTTTTTTAGCTTTTAACAAGTTCAATATAATTCATACACACATTTTGGAGATTATGATGATATTTCCTTTCTCCCTCCCTCACACTTTCCTTCTCTCTCCTTTTCCCTTTCCCCCTTCTCCCCTTTACTTTGAGACAAAATATCTTTAACATTGCAGTCAAGGGCTTAATGCTCCAGTAAAGAAAAACAAAAAGACCCTAGTTTAGTGGAAATATAGACAAGGGCTGTAAGTAATAATCAAATGGAAAAATGACAATTTCACCCATATACAGTAAATTTAAAATAACAGATCACTAAAACTATAGTCATATATCATTCTTAACCATTAGTTTGATAAAGTTACAAAACAAAGCTTGACAAAACTATGTTTGCAGCAATACTGATACATACATGCATTTTGTGTGTTTTCTGATTTCTAAAAATTTTATCTCCCACATATAAGGGAGAATGTACAATATTTGTCTTTCTGTGTTCAGCTTATTTTACTCAACATGTCTCCATGTTGCTGCCAATGGTATGTCATTTTCTCAATAGCTGAATAATATTCCATTGTATATATATGCTACATTTCCTTTATCCTTTCATATAGTGATGGACACCTTGGTTGATTCCATATTTTGGCTAGTGTGAACAGTGCTGTTATAAACATGGTGGAACTATGTGTTCCTGTCTTTGGATATATACCCAAAAGCGGGATTGCTGGATCATATGGCAAGTTTCTTTCTAGCTTTTTTTTTAAAAAAAAAATTTTATTTAATGAACATAACTTTCCAAAGTACAGCTTATGGATTACAATAGCTTCCCTCCCCATAACTTCCCTCCCACCCACAATCCTCCCCTCTCTTACTCCCTCTCCCCTTCCATTCACATCGATTCATTTTCAATTATCTTTATATACAGAAGATCAAGTTAGCATATATTAAGTAAAGATTTCAACAGTTTGCACCCACAGAGAAACACAAAGTGTAAAATACTATTTGAGCACTAGTTATAGCATTAATTAAACACCTAAGAATAATTGTGTATTAATTACAGAGTTCAACCAATAGTTTTAAGTAGAACATTAAAAAATACTAAAAGGATAAAGTATTAAGTTCTTTTTTTCTTTTTTTGTTATATAATTAATTTTTTATTTAATAAATGTGAATTTACAAAGTGCAACTTTTGTATTGTTGTGGCTTCCCCCCCAACAACATCCCTCCCTCCTGTGGCCCTCCCCTCTCCCACTCCCTCTCCCATCCCGTCCTTCATTGAGTTTCATTTTCAATTACCTTCATATACTGAAGATCAACTTAGTATATACTAAGCAAGGATTTCAACAGGCTGCACTCACACAACCGCACAAGGTATAGGGTATTGTTCAACTAGTAGTGTTTTTAAGTTTCATAGTAAAACACATTAAGGACAGAGATCCTACGTGGGGAGCATGTACCCAGTGACTCCCGTTGTTGATTTAACAATTGGCACTCTTATTTATGACGTCAGCAATCACCCGAGACTCTTGCTATGAGCTGTCTAGGCTATGGAAGCCCCTTGAGTTCACCGACTCTGAACTTGTTTAGTCAAGGCTGTAACACAGTGGAGTTTCCTTCCTCCCTTCGGAGAAAGGCGCCTCTCTCCTTGATGGCCTGTTCCTTCTGCTGGGGTCTTGTTCACCAGGGTCTTTCATTTAGATTGTTTTTTGCCACCATGTCATGGCTTTCCATGCCTGTGAGACTCTCATGGACCTTTTAGCCAGATCCGAATGCCCCAAGGGTGATTCTGAGGCCGGAGTGCTGTTTGAGGCATTTGCCGTTCTGAGTCTGCTGTGTGTCCTGCTTCCCCCGCAGGATCATTCTCTCCCTTTTAATTCTATCCTTCATTATTTGCTTACACTGGTCTTATTTGTGAAATCTCTTCGACACATACACAACCGATCAAAAAGATAGGGTATTTATACTTATCACTTTACCAAGTGCACTGGCATTGGTACCTGCCTCCTTGGTAAGATTTCAACTCAATCTTTCTAGCTTTTTAAATAATTATCCATACTGTTATCCACAGTGGCTGTACTAATTTACATTCCCAACAACAGTATATAAAACGTTCCCCTTTCTTCACATCCTCGCCAGCATTTGTTACTCTGTGTTTTGGATAACAGCCATTCTGACAGGGATGAGGCAATATCTCATAGTGGTTTTGATTTGTATTTCAATGACAGCTAGTGATGTTGATCATTTTTTCATATATTTGTTAGCCACTTGTATATCTTCTTTTGAGACCTCTCTGTTGAGGTCCTTTACCCAATTCTTAACTGCATTTTTTTTTTCTTGACTAGTTTTTTAATTTGCTGTTATATTCTGGATATCAATCCTTTGTTGGATAGATAGCTTGCAAATATTTTCCCATTCTGTTGGATGTCTCTTCACTCTGTTGATTATATTCTTTGTTGTGCAGAAGCTTCCGAGTTTGATACAATCCTCTTTGTTTGGTTTTGCTTTTGTTGCCTGTGCTTCAGGGCTCTTACTCAAGAAATCATCACCTACACCAGTGTCCTGGTGTGTTTCCCTTACAATTTTTCCAGCAACTTCACAGTTTCAGTTCTTAAAGTTAGGTCTTTGATCCACCTTGAGTTGATTTTTGTGTATGGTGAGAGGTATTAATCTAATTTCATTCTACTGCAAATATGCATCCAGTTTTGTCAGCATCATTTGCTGAAGAGATCATCTTTTTTTTTAAATTTTCTTTAAAATTTATTTAATGGACATAAATTTCCAAAGTACAGCATATGGATTACAATGGCTTCCCCCCCTCATAACTTCCCTCCCATCCACAACCCTCCCCTCTCCCGCTCCCTCTCCCTTTCCATTCACATCAAGATTCATTTTCAATTCTCTTTATATACAGAAGATCAATTTAGTATAAAGATTTCAACAGTTTGTACCCCCATAGAAACACAAAGTGAAACATACTGTTTGAGTACTAGTTATAGCATTAAATCACAATGTACGGGCCGGTGCCGTGGCTCAACAGGCTAATCCTACGCCTTGCGGCACCGGCACACCGGGTTCTAGTCCCGGTCGGGGCTCCGGATCCTGTCCCGGTTGCCCCTCTTCCAGGCCAGCTCTCTGCTGTGGCCAGGGAGTGCAGTGGAGGATGGCCCAAGTGCTTGGGCCCTGCACCCCATGGGAGACCAGGAGAAGTACCTGGCTCCTGCCATCGGATCAGCGCGGTGCGCTGGCCGCAGCACGCCAGCCGAGGCGGCCATTGGAGGGTGAACCAACGGCAAAGGAAGACCTTTCTCTCTGTCTCTCTCTCTCTCACTGTCCACTCTGCCTGTCTAAAAAAAAATCACAATGTACAGCACATTAAGGACAGAGATCCTACATGAGGAGTAAGTGCACAGTGACTCCTGTTGTTGACTTAACAAATTGACACTCTTGTTTATGGCATCAGTAATCTCCCTAGGCTCTTGTCATGAGATGCCAAGGCTATGGAAGCCTTTTGAGTTCACTGACTCCGATCATATTTAGACAAGGTCATAGTCAAAGTGGAAGTTCTCTCCTCCCTTCAGAGAAAGGTACCTGAAGAGATCATCTTTACTACCACTGTATGGTCTGAGCACTTGTCAGAAATCAGTTGGCGGTATGTATGTGGATTAATTTCTGCATTCTCTATTCTGATATATGTGTCAATTTTTATGCTAAAAAATCTTGAAAAGAAAGAATAAAGTTGGAAGATTCACATATTCAAACTTTTAATCTTACTAAAAAGCTACACTTAAAAATCTGTGTGCTACAGAAACACGGTCACCAATATGAAAGAAGGTAAAGGAAGGAAACCTCACAGCAAAAGATCACAGGAATCTCAAACCAGATATTAGAAAATATCTTCGGCAAATGGCAGGGCGAAGTTACTCCTTCTCAATAGTCACATTGAATGTTAATGGCTTGAACTGTCCAGTTAAAAGACACCGATTGGCCGATTGGGTTAAGGAACAAAACCCATCCTTTTGCTGCTTACAAGAAACCCATCTATCCAACAATGATCCATACAAGCTGAGAGTGAAAGGCTGGAAAAAGATATACCACGCCAACAGAAATGAAAAGAGAGCGGGCGTAGCGATCTTAATATCGGACAACATAAACTTTACCACAAAAACTGTTAGGAGAGACAAAGAGGGGCACTATATAATGATTAAGGGATCCATTCAACAGGAAGATATAACGATTATCAACGTATATGCACCTAATTACAGGGCACCAGCTTATTTAAAAGACTTGTTAAGGGACTTAAAGGGAGACTTAGACCCCAATACAATAGTACTGGGGGACTTCAATACTCCACTCTCAGAGATAGACAGATCAACAGGACAGAAGATCAACAAGGAGACAGTAGATTTAAATGACACTATAGCCCAAATGGATCTAACAGACATCTACAGAACATTTCATCCTACATCTAAGGACTTTACATTCTTCTCAGCAGTACATGGAACCCTCTCTAGGAATGACCACATACTAGGCCATAAAGCAAGTCTCAGCAAATTCAAAAGAATTAGAATCATACCATGCAGCTTCTCAGACCACAAAGGAATGAAATTGGAAATTGGCAACTCAGGAATCCCTAGAGCACGTGCAAACACATGGAGATTGAACAACATGCTCCTGAATGAACAATGGGTCATAGAAGAAATTAAAAGAGAAATCAAAAATTTTCTGGAAGTAAATGAGGATAACAGCACAACATACCAAAACCTATGGGATACAACAAAAGCAGTGTTAAGAGGAAAGTTTATATCAATAGGTGCCTACATCAAGAAATTGGAAAGGCACCAAATAGATGAGCTTTCAAGTCATCTCAAGGATCTAGAAAATCTGCAGCAAACCAAACCCAAACCCAGTAGGAGAAGAGAAATAATTAAAATCAGAGAAGAAATCAACAGGATTGAATCCAAAAAAACATTACAAAAAATCAGCCAAACAAGGAGCTGGTTTTTTGAAAAAATAAACAAAATTGACACCCCATTGGCCCAACTAACTAAAAAAAGAAGAGAAAAGACCCAAATCAATAGGATCAGAGATGAAATGGGAAACGTAACAACAGACGCCACAGAAATAAAAAGAATCATCAGAAATTACTACAAGGACTTGTATGCCAGCAAACAGGGAAATCTATCAGAAATGGACAGATTCTTGGACACATACAACCTCCCTACATTGAGCCAGGAAGACATAGAAAACCTAAACAGACCAATAACTGACACAGAAATTGAAACAGAAATAAAGGCCCTCCCAACAAAGAAAAGCCCAGGGCCAGATGGATTCACTGCTGAGTTCTACCAGACATTTAGAGAAGAACTAACTCCAATTCTTCTCAAACTATTCAGAGCAATCGAAAAAGAGGGAATCCTCCCAAATTCTTTCTATGAAGCCACCATCACCTTAATTCCTAAGCCAGAAAGAGACGCAACATTGAAAGAGAATTACAGACCAATATCCCTGATGAACATAGATGCAAAAATTCTCAATAAAATTCTGGCCAATAGAATGCAACAACACATCAGAAAGATCATCCACCCAGACATTCATCCCCGGTATGCAGGGATGGTTCAACATTCGCAAAACAATCAACGTAATACACTACATTAACAGACTGCAGAAGAAAAACCATATGATTCTCTCAATAGACGCAGAGAAAGCATTTGATAAAATACAACACCCTTTCATGATGAAAACTCTAAGCAAACTGGGTATGGAAGGAACATTCCTTAATACAATCAAAGCAATATATGAAAAACCCACGGCCAACATCTTATTGAATGGGGAAAAGTTGGAAGCATTTCCACTGAAATCTGGTACCAGACAGGGATGCCCTCTCTCACCACTGCTATTCAATATAGTTCTGGAAGTTTTGGCCAGAGCTATTAGGCAAGAAAAAGAAATTAAAGGGATACAAATCGGGAAGGACGAACTCAAACTATCCCTCTTTGCAGATGATATGATTCTTTATTTAGGGGACCCAAAGAACTCTACTAAGAGACTGCTGGAACTCATCGAAGAGTTTGGCAAAGTAGCAGGATATAAAATCAATGCACAAAAATCAACAGCCTTTGTATACACAGGAAATGCCACGGCTGAGGAAGAACTTCTAAAATCAATCCCATTCACAATAGCTACAAAAACAATCAAATACCTTGGAATAAACTTAACCAAAGACGTTAAAGATCTCTACGATGAAAACTACAAAACCTTACAGAAAGAAATAGAAGAGGATACCAAAAAATGGAGAAATCTTCCATGCTCATGGATTGGAAGAATCAATATCATCAAAATGTCTATCCTCCCAAAAGCAATTTATACATTCAATGCAATACCCATCAAGATCCCGAAGACCTTCTTCCCAGATCTAGAAAAAATGATGCTGAAATTCATATGGAGACACAGAAGACCTCGAATAGCCAAAGCAATCCTGTACAACAAAAACAAAGCCGGAGGCATCACAATACCTGATTTTAGGACATACTACAGGGCAGTTGTTATCAAAACAGCATGGTACTGGTACAGAAACAGATGGATAGACCAATGGAACAGAATAGAAACACCAGAAATCAATCCAAACATCTACAGCCAACTTATATTTGACCAAAGATCCAAATCTAATCCCTGGAATAAGGACAGTCTATTCAATAAATGGTGCTGGAAAAATTGGATTTCCACATGCAGAAGCTTGAAGCAAGACCCATACCTATCACCTTACACAAAAATTCACTCAACATGGATTAAAGACTTAAATCTACGACCCGAAACCATCAAATTATTAGAGAGCATTGGAGAAACCCTGCAAGATATAGGCACAGGCAAAGACTTCCTGGAAAATACTCCAACAGCACAGGCAGTCAAAACCAAAATTAACATTTGGGATTGCATCAAATTGAGAAGTTTCTGTACTTCGAAAGAAACAGTCAGGAAAGTGAAGAGGCAACCAACAGAATGGGAAAAAATATTCGCAAACTATACTACAGATAAAGGATTGATAACCAGAATCTACAAAGAAATCAAGAAAATCCACAACAACAAAACAAACAACCCACTTAAGAGATGGGCCAAGGACCTCAATAGACATTTTTCGAAAGAGGAAATCCAAATGGCCAACAGACACATGAAAAAATGTTCAAGATCACTAGCAATCAGAGAAATGCAAATCAAAACCACAATGAGGTTCCATCTCACCCCGGTGAGAATAGCTCACATTCAGAAATCTACCAACAACAGATGCTGGAGAGGATGTGGGGGAAAAGGGACACTAACCCACTGTTGGTGGGAATGCAAACTGGTTAAGCCACTATGGAAGTCTGCCTGGAGATTCCTCAGAAACCTGAACATAACCCTACCATACAACCCAGCCATCCCACTCCTTGGAATTTACCCAAAGGAATTTAATTTGGCAAATAAAAAAGCCATCTGCACATTAATGTTTATTGCAGCTCAATTCACAATAGCTAAGACCTGGAACCAACCCAAATGCCCATCAACAGTAGACTGGATAAAGAAATTATGGGACATATACTCCATAGAATACTATACAGCAGTAAGAAACAATGAAACCCAATCATTTGCAACAAGATGGAGCAATCTGGAAAACATCATGCTGAGTGAATTAAGCCAGTCCCAAAGAGAAAAATATCATTTGTTTTCCCTTATCGGTGACAACTGAGCGCCAAAGAGAAAACCTGTTAAGTGAAATGGACACTATAAGCAACAATGAACTGATTAGCTCCTGTCCTGATTTTAGATGTACAATGTAATACTCTATCCTTTTTAGTATTTGTTGTTGTTGTTGTTCTAGTACTATTGGTTGAACTCAGTAATTAACACACAATTATTCTCAGGTGTTTAAATTTTAACTGAAAAGTGATCCCTGTTAAATCTAAGAGTGGAAAAAGAGAGGGAGGAGATGAACAATTAGGAACATGTTCAATCGGACTGGCCGCAAATGGTGGAGTTAGAAATGTGCAGGGGATTCCAACACAATTCCATCAAGATGGCATGTACCAATGCCATCGCACTAGTCCAAGTGATCAATTTCAGCTCACAATTGATAGCTCTGATAGGTCTAAGAGTCAAAGAGATCACACAAACAAGACAAGTATCTGCTAATACTAACTGATAGAATCAAAAAGGGAGAGAAAGATCCAACATGGGAAGCGGGATACACAGCAGACTCATAGAATGGCAGATGTCCTAAACAACACTCTGGCCTCAGAATCAGCCCTCAAGGCATTCAGATCTGGCTGAAGAGCCCATGAGAGTATAGCAGGCATGGAAAGCCAAGATATCATGGAAAAAAAAAAAGACCTAAATGAATGATCTCTGTGAGTGAGATCCCAGTGGAAAGAATGGGGCCATCAAAGAAGGAGGTACCCTTCTCCGAAGGGAGGAGAGAACCTCCACTTTGACTATGACCCTATCGGAATAAGATCAAAGTCAGCGAACTCTAAAGGCTTCCATAGCCCTGGCAACTCATGACTAGAGCCTAGGGAGATTACTGACGCCATGAACAGGAGTGCCAAATTGTTAAGTCAGCAACAGGAGTCACTGTGTACTTACACCCCATGCGGGATCTGTCCCTAATGTGTCGTCTAAAGCCAAGTGATGCTATGACTGGTACTGAAACAGTATTTTTATACTTTGCATTTCTGTGTGGGCGCAGACTGATGAGGTCTTTGCTAATTATATACTGAAGTGATCTTCTGTATATAAAGAGAATTGGAAATGAAAAAAAAAAACAACCTGGTGTTAAAATGGAAATGGCATAGAAAATTAATTATTTTGAAAAAAAAATTATGTAGGATCTCTGTCTTTAATGTGCTGTACATTGCTATTTAATGCTATAATTAGTAATCCAATGGTAGTTTTTTCACTTGATGTTGCTATATGGGCAAAATGTTGAAATCTTTACCTAATATATACTAAACTGGTCTTCTGTATACAAAGAGAATTGAAAATGAATCTTTACATGAATGGAAGGGGAAAGGGAGCGGGAGGGGGGAGGGTTGCGGGCGGGAGGGAAGTTATGGGAGGGGGGAAGCCATTGTAACCCATAAGCTATACTTTGGAAATTTATATTCATTAAATAAAAGTTTAATAATAAAAAAAGACCCCTTTTCAAAGAAAGAAAAAAAATGCCCAAATAAAAGCTCCTGTAATCAGTTAAAAAAAAAAAAAATCTGTGTGCTAGGGTCGGTACTGTGGCTTAGTAAGTTAAACTTCCACCTGTGGCACCAGCATTCCACATGAGTGACATTTCAAGTCCAGGCTGCTCCTATTCCAATCCAGCTCCCCGCTGTTTGCCTAAATAAGCAGTAGAAAATGGCCCAAGTGCTTGGGCCCCTGCAACCAGGTGGGAGACCCGGAAGAAACTCCTGGCTTCAGATCGGCCCATATCTGGCTGTTGCGGCCATTTGGGGAATCAACTAGCACATGGAAGACCTCTCTCCCCCCATCTCTGTAACTCTACTTTTCAATTAAATACAAAATAAAATCACTGAAAAAAAATCTGTGTGTGTGTGTGTATATATGTATATATATATGTATATACACAAACACATATATATAAGAAATACATTTATTTTCTTTCTTCTCTTATTCTTTTATCACATAAAATAAGATAAACTGAGTTTGTGTTAGTATTTAATTATTATTAATTTTACATCATATTTAAGTTATAGAATAGCAGGATAAATTTATTTTTTATTTTTATTTAATGAATATAAATTTCCAAAGTACAGCTTATGGATTACAATGGCTTCCCCCTCCCATAACTTCCCTCCCACCCACAACCCTCCCCTCTCCCGCTCCCTCTCCCTTTCCATTCACATCAAGATTCATTTTCAATTCTCTTCATATACAGAAGATCAATTTAGTATACATTAAGTAAAGATTTCAACAGTTTGCACCCACATAGAAACACAAAGTGAAACATACTGTTTGAGTACTAGTTATAGCATTAAATCAAAATGTACAGCACATTAAGGACAGATCCCACATGAGGAGCAAGTGCACAGTGACTCCTGTTGTTGACCCAACAAATTGACACTCTAGTTTATGGCGCCAGTAACCACCCTAGGCTCTCGTCATGAGTTGCCAAGGCTATGGAAGCCTTCCAAGTTCGCAGACTCTGATCATATTTAGACACGGTCATAAAAGACAGGGTGAGGATAGTAACCAATGATCCTAAGAGTGGCATTAACCAGGTTTGAACAATTATACAGCATTAAGTGGGGAAGAGGACCATCAGTACACACAGGTTGGGAGTAGAGCCATTGGTGGTAGATGTTATGCTTATGAAGGATTGAGGCGCAAGTGCGCTAGACAGGGTCTAGAACAAAGGACAGAGTCATTATTAGAGGAGCTAAGAAAGGTGCTGTCTAAGCTACAAGTAATTTTTCTGATTGAGAGGCAAATAGAACCTGATAGAAGGGGCTTGATAATAATCTGTTGGGCTTTAGGCCTTGTAAGTTAAGAGGCCCAGACCTATCTATCTCTTCACATGGGGTATATCCTAAGGGAGGTGTGAACCTCCTAGGGGAAGGCACTCGGTTGACTTTCATTACTTGGCTGGCCTGGGAGGAGAGCTGGCCAGGTAAAGGCTGGGGGCATCTCTAACAAGAAATTTACAGTTCTGCCTGCAATGTGTCTGACCCTACTTGGCTGTCCCCTCAGCTGCAGTGGTCACTTTGGAAGTTGGGCTGAGTGAAGGGCTTTTCAGCTTAGAGCCAATAAGATCTGTGGCTCTGACCTGGGCATCCTTCGACTCCAGGGCAGGTTCATTTCCAGTGATCCAACTCTTGGCAGAGCTGCCAGGGCTCTTCACAAGCTGACTTCTGCTGAAGCCCAGGCTTACCATATTGAAAGCCACTGCAGTGGACTGGTCTGTTGGGTCTCCTTGAGGGCAGATCACTGTACAGAACAGCCATTAATAGGCCTGCCACCCATCAGCAGGAGAAATTTAAACACCACCAAATGATTGTACTTCCTCTTCCTGGGACTGGATCAGTAAATTTTTGGTTGTGTGCAGGGTAGTTATACCAATTTAGGCAAAAATATCTTCTTGTAATTATCTTTATTTATACATTAAACATGTTTTAAGGAGATGCATTTGGGAGAGGGGCCAAGATGGCAATATAGCAACAGGATATCCCGAGTTGTGCAGGGGAAAATAGGTAGTTAATAAGCAGAGGGGATACAAGCCAGTGACAGAGTTGACAGAAGTTCGTGCAGAGAAGCCCAGGAGTCCACCAGAAAGTGGGAAGATTCATGCTAAGGTAGCAAAGATGAAGTGGAATTGGCAGAGGTGCAGTGGAGGCTCAATGAAGGTGCAACGAAGAGGCTTATCGAGGAGATAGGCGTCAACCTCACAGCAAACCAGGTGAGAGGCTGCAAGTCCACAGAGCTGCAGAGAGTGGTGGGCCAGGGAGCTTGGCAAACTGCATTTGAAGCTCCAAGTGGGCAGAAGGAGAACTTTTAGGGGAACAAGTGGAGAGGTTGGGAACACCCTGGTACATCTATGTCTCTCCCCTTCCCCCAACCAGACCTACAGCCAGTGGGGAGAAGCTGTATTGATTGTTTACATTTTCGAGTATAAGCAGGGGGCTGCCATTGGCCTCCTGTGCACATGTCCATCAATTGCAGGGGCCACCTCACAACACCCCTCACCCAGGAATGAGGATCACAACATTTCAGAGTGATTTCCTCCCCACCACTCAAGCTGTACAACAAGGAGTAGTCCTAAACATAAAAAGCCCAAGCTGATTTCACGCACCAGTGACAAGCAAGCTCAGCCCCCAGTAGGCGGGGTAATAGCACACAAAAGCTCTGGTACCCACCTCCATCATGATCTAGAAGTAAACAGGGCTCCAGGAGGAGGGCTGCATGCTTAAACTTGCAATGCACAGACACATAGCACCTCACAACAGAAGGAAATCACACCACAGGCAAAAAGTCACAAATGAAAGACAAAATCAACCAGAAATGCCAAAAAAAGAAAAAATCCTGAATAAGAATATGGAAGAGGGGCCAGCACTGTGGCACAGTGGGTTAACACCCTGGTCTGAAGCGCCGGCATCCCATATGGGCGCCGGTTCAAGACCCAGCTGCTCTACTTCCCATCCATCTCTCTACTATGGCCTGGGAAAGCAGTAGAACATGGCCTAAGTCCTTGGGCCCCTGCACTCACGTGAGAGACCCAGAAGAAGCTCCTGACTTCAGATTGGCACATCTCCAGCCATTACGGCCAACTGGGGAGTGAACCATCAGATGGAAGACCTCTTTCTCTCTCTTTCTCTCTCTCTCTCCCTCCCTCCCTCCCTCCCTCTCCTCTCTCTGTGTAACTCTGACTTTGAAATAAATAAATAAATAAATCTTTAAAAAAAAAAAAGAATATGGAAGACTCCATGAAACCCTAAAGGAACAATACAACTCTTCAGTAAAGAAAGCTGAAGAATAGGAGATCAAGGATATGCCAGAAAAATAATTCAGAAAATTAATAGATTACTTAGAAGCAATCAGAAACAAATCCATGATTTTAAATGAAAAATGCTCCCAAGAAATTGATATATTAAAGAGAAGCCAGAATGAAATACTAGAAATGAAGAATTCAATATATCATATAAAAATGCAGTGGAAAGTCTTAAGAACAGAATAGATGAGACACAAGAAAGAATATCAGAATGAGAAGACAAATTTCCAGAAATAATACAGTCAGAACAAATACAAAAAAGAAATTAGAAAATGAAAAATCACAGTTGGAGATTTACAAGATTCTATCAAACAACCCATCTTATGGATCCTAAGAATTCTGGAAGATGTGGAAAGAAAGAGGATTAGAAAGCCTTCTTAATGAAATAACAGATAATTCCCAAATCTGGATTAAAAGATATCAAAGTACAAGAAGTGCACAGAATTCCCAATAGACACCAACGAGAAAAAAACTATGGCTGGCGCCATGGCTCACTTCGTTAATCCTCTGCCTGTGGTACCGGCATCCTTTATGGGTGCCAGTTCTAGTCCTGGTTGCTCCTCTTCCAGTCCAGCTCTTTGCTGTGGCCCGGGAGGGCAGTGGGAGGATGGCACAAGTGCTTGGGCCCCTGCACCCGCATGGGAGACCAGGAAGAAGCACCTGGATCCTGGCTTTGGATCAGTGCAGCGCTGGCCATAGCTGCCATTTGGGGAGTGAACCAACAGAAGGAAGATCTTTCTCTCTGTCTCTCTCTCTCACTGTCTAAAACTCCACCTGTCAAATTAAAAGGTGCAGGAGAAAAACAACAAATCACATTCAGAGAAAACTCATTTAGACTCACCCTGGACTTTTCATTGCAAACCCTGCAGGCAAGGAGACTATGGTGAGACATATTCCAAGTCCTAAGAGAAAAAAAAACTGTCAGCCCAGAATACTGTACCCTGCAAAATTCTCATTTATGAATGAAGGAAAAATAAGGATCTTCCACAACAAGCAGAAATTGAAAGAATTTATAACTACTTGCCCAACCCTACAAAAGATGCTCAAGGATGTGATACACACAGAAACAGGAACATCACTACAAAAGATGAACGCAGAAAATGACCCAGCAAAAGTACAATTGAAACCCAAAATACATAAACAGAATTATTGACAGAAACGTGGCAGGGCAAAAGCAGTACTTAACAATAGCCACACTGAATATAATTCGTCTCAACTCCCCAATTAAAAGACACAGACTGGCTGAATGGATTAAAAAGAAAACCCATCTATTTGCTTCCTACAAGAAACACACCTTACCAACAAAGACACATGCATACTGAAATTGAAAGGTTGGAAAAAGATAATCCATGTTAACAGAAAACAAAAAACAGCTGGTCTGGCCATCCTAATATGAGACAAAATAGACTTCAACACAAAAACTATTAAAAGAGACAAAGGATACTATATAATGATTGAAGGATCAATTCAACACAAGGATGTGACTATTATAAATGTATATGCACCAGCAATTTAGAAGAATTGCTAAGGAATTTAAATGGAGATATAGACGCAAATACAATAGTAATGGGGGACTGGTGCCATGGCTCACTTGGCTAATCCTCCGCCTGCGGCACCAGCACCCCGGGTTCTAGTCTCGGTTGGGGCACCAGATTCTGTCCTGGTTGCTCCTCTTCCAGTCCAGCTCTCTGCTGTGGCCCAGGAGGGCAGTGGAGGATGGCCCAAGTGCTTGGACCCTGCACCCGCATGGGATACCAGGAGGAAGCACCTGGCTCCTGGCTTCAGATCAGCATAGTGTGCCAACTGTAGCAGCCATTTGGGGAGTGAACCAACAGAAAAGGAAGACCTTTCTCTCTGTCTCTCTGTCTCTGTCTAACTCTGCCTGTCAAAAAAAATAGTAAAGGGGGACTTTAATACCCCACTTGCAGCAATGGACAGATCAACCAGACAGAATATCCACAAGGAAACAACAGAGTTAATCGATACCACAGACCAAATAGATAAAACAGATATATACAGTACCTTCCACCCTACAGCCACAGAGTATATATTTTTCTCTAGGATTGACCATATGCTAGGCCATAAAATGAGTCTCAAAAATTCAAAAAAAAAATGAAATCATACCATGCATATTCTCAGACCACAATGAAATGAGGCTGGAAATCAACAACTGAAGAATCTCTACATCATATGCAAACACATGGGGAATGAACAACATGTTTCTGAATGAACAGTGGGTCACAGAAGAAATCAAAAGAGAAATCAAAAATTCCTGGAAACAAATGAAGATAACAATAAAACATAACAAAATTTGTGGGATACAGCAAAAACAGTGATTTTATAGCAAGTGGTCCCTATATCAAGAAACTGGAAAGGCACCACATAAATGAACTTTCTCTACACCTCAAGGATCTAGAAAAACAACAGCAAACAAAACCCAAAACTATTAGAAGAAAAGAAATAATTAAAATTAGAGAAGAAAACAACAAAATTTAAATCAAAAGAATACAAAAGATCAGCAAAATGAAGATTTGGTTTTTTGAAAAAATAAATTTGACACACCATTGGCCCAACTAACCAAAAAAAGTAGAGTGAAGACACAAATCAATAAAATTAGAGGTGAAAAACGAAATATAACTACGGACACCACAGAAATAAAAAGAATCTTCAGAAACTACTACAAAGAGCTGTATGTCAACAAACTGGGAAACCTAGTAGAAATGGATAGATACCTGGACACATACAACCTACCTAAATTGAACCATGAAGACATAGAAAACCTAAAGAGACCCATAACCAAGAAAGAAATGCAATCAGTAATAAAGACTCCCCCAACAAAGAAAAGCTCAGAACTGGATGGATTCACTGCTGAATTCTACCAGACATTTAAAGAAGAAATAACTCCAATTCTTCTCAAGCTATAAAAAACAATTTAAAGAGAGGGAATCCTCTCAAATTATTTCTATGAAGCCAGCATCACCTTAATTCCTAACCCCCCAAAAAAAAGATGCAACAGAGAAGGAGAACTACAGACCAATTTCCCTGATGAACATAGACACAAAAAATCCTCAATAAAATCCTGGCCAATTGAATCCAATGACACACCAGAAAGATCATTCACTGGACCAAGTGAGATTTATCCCTGGTATGCAGGGATAGTCCAACATCTGCAAATCAATCAATGTGTACATCACATGAATAAATTGAAGAACAAAAATTATATCATCTCAATAGATGCAGAGAAAGCATTTGATAAAATACAATACCTTTTCATAATGAAAACCATGAGCAAATTGGGTTTAGAAGGAACATTCCTCAACACAAACAAGGAAATTTATGACAAACCTATGGCCAACATCATATTGAATGGGGAAATTTTGGAAGCATTTCACTGATATCTCATACCAAACAGGGATGCCCAATCTCATCATTGCTATTCAATATAGTCCTGAAAATTTTAGTGAGAACCATTAGGCAAGAAAAAGAAATCAAAGGGATAAAAATTGAGTAGGAGGAAGTCAAATTATCCCTATTTGCAGATAACATGATTCTATATATAGAGAATCCAAAAGACTCCACTAAGAGACTATTGGAACTCATAGAAGAGTTTGGTAAAGAGGCAGGATATAAAGTTAATACACAAAAATCAAAAGCCTTTGTGTATACAAAAATGCCATAGCTGAGAAAGAACTTCTGAGATCAATCCTATTCACAATAGCTACCGGAAAAAATCAAATACCTTGGAATAAATTTAACCAAGGATGTCAAAGATCTCTATGATGAGAATTACAAAACATTAAAGAAAGAAATAGAATTAGATACAAAAAATGGAAAAATCTTCCATGTTCATGGATGGGAAGAATCAATATAATCAAAAAGTCCATTCTTCTAAAGCAATTTACAGATATTCAATGCAATATCAATCAAAACACCAAAGACATTCTTCTCTTATCTAGAAAAAATGATGCTGAAATTCATATGGAGGCACAGGAGACCTTGAATAGCTAACGCAAGCTTATACAACACAGACAAAGCCAGAGGCAACACAATACCAGATTTCAAGACATACTACAAGGCAGTTATAATCAAAACAGCCTAGTACTGGTACACAAATAGATGGAGAGACCAATGAAACAGAATAGAAACACAAGAAACCAATCCAAACATCTAAAACCAACTTATATTTGATCAAGGAGCTAAAACCAATCCCTGGAGCAAGGAGAGTCTCTTCAACAAATGGTGCTGGTAAAACTGGATTTCCACGTACAGAAGTATGAAGCAAGACCCCTACCTTACACCTTACACAACATTCCACTTGAATGGGTTAAAGATCTAAATCTACAACCCAGCACCATCATATTGAGAACATTGGGGAAATCTGCAAGACACTACACAAAGAGTTCTTGGAAAACAACCCAGAGGCACATGCAGTCAAAGCCAAAATTAACAGATGGGATTACTTCAAATTGAGAGCTTTTGTACAGCAAAAGAAACAGTCAAGAAAGTAAAGAGGCAACTGACAGAATGGGAGAAATTATTTGCAAACTTCGCAACTGATAAAGGATTAATAACCAGAATATATAAAGAGATAAAAAAAAAAACTCCACAACAACAAAACAAACAACCCAGTTAAAAGATGGGCAAAGAAGATGAACAGACATTTTTCAAAAGAGGAAATCCACATGGCCAATAGAAACATGAAAGAATGTTCAGGATTACTAGCTGTCAGGTAAATTCAAATAAAAACCACAATGAGGTTCCACCTCACCCCAGTTAGAATGACTCTCATACAGAAATCAACAAACAACAAATGCTAGAGGGGATGTGGGGAAAAGGGCACCCTAACCCACTGTTGGTGGGAATGTAAACTGGTAAAGGCACTATAGAAGGCAGTATGGAAGTACCTCAAAAATCTGAATATAGACCCACCATATGGCCCAGCCATCCCACTCCTGGGAATTTACCCAAGGGAGGTGAAATCGGTTAAAAAGGAAAAAAAAAGAGTTATCTGCACCTCCATGTTAATTGCAGCTCAATTCACAATAGCTAAGACATGGAAGCAACTTAAATGTCCATCAACCGAAGACTGGATAAAGAAATTGTGGGATATGTCCACTATGGAATACTACACAGTGGTAGAAAAAAAATATATGGTCATTTCCAACAAAATGGATGAATCTGGAAAACTTCATATTTAGTGAAACAAGTCAGTCACAAGGGACAAATACTACATGTTCTTCCTGATCTGTGTGAACTAATAGAGCAACTAAAATGAAAGCTGCAGAACGAAAATTGACACTTTGAGAAGCACTGACTGGAACAACCCTTATCTTGACTGTCACGCAACAATTTTTCATTTTTTTCTTCTCTTCTTCATACTATCTGTTGAACACTTAACACAGAGTTAATCATATGTAAATAAAGTTAACAGTAAAAAATAACAGGGGGACTAAGAGAGGGAGGAGGAAGTTTGTAACTGTAAAGTAGTGTAGCTCTGCATACATTCCTGTGGAATTACTTCTAAGGGTACAGTTTAAAAACTTGACATGGGATTCCAAATATCATTAAAATTGTTGGAAAAATGCTATCTTAATTGTTAAAGTGATCATATTAAGTGTTAAAGTAAACATAGGATTAAGTGTTAAAGAGATCATATAAATAGCATCAAGTGCCTGGTAATAATAATAGAATTAAAAAGGAGAGAATGTCCAACATGGGAAGCAGTCCACACAACAGACTCATAGAATGACAATCACTTTAAGTAACACTTTGAATTCAGAATCTGCCTTTGAGGCATTCAGATGCAGGTGAAAAACCCATGAGAGCAGTTCAGGCATGGAAAGCCAAAAGACACTGTGGCAAAAAATATCCTACATGAAGGATCTCTGTGAGACCCCAGTGGAAAGAAGGGGCCATCAGAGAAGGATGTACTTTTCTCTGAAAGGAGTAGAAAACTTCCATTTTGCTTATGGCCTTGCCTAAATAATGATGGAGTTTTTTTGTCAGAAAAGGCTTCCATAACCTTGGCAGCTCATGTCAAGAGCCTCAAGTGATCACTGACCTCATAAATGAGAGTGTTAATTGTAAATTAACAACAGAAATCACTGTGTACTTACTCCCCATGTAGGATCTCTGTCCTTAATGAGCTTTACTATGAGAATTTATATATTGTATGTGTGGGTGGGTGAAACTGTGGAAATCTTGGTATAGAGTTGGTCTTCTGTATACAAAGTTAATTAAAAATGAATCTTAATGAAGAATGGGATGGGAGAGGGAGTAGGAGGTGGGACAGGAGTAGAGTTGGGAGGGTGGGTATATGTGGAAGAACCACTACATTTCTCAAGTTGTACCTATGAAATTTGCATTCATTAAATAAAAGCTTTAATAAAAAAGAGATACATTTGAATACAAGGTTGACAAAGGGTAACTTGTAAAGGTTAACTTTATGTGTCAACTTGACTAAGCTAAGAGATACCCAGATAGCTGGTAAAACATTCTTTCTGAGTTTGCCTGTGGGGCTGTTTACAGATCATATTAGCATTTGAATCAATATAGTGAGTAAAATAAATCCACCCTGACCAGTGGAGGTAGGCATTGGCCAATCCTTTGAGGGGCTCAAAAGAACTAAAAGGTGTGGGAAGACAACTTTATCTCTTTGCTGGAGCTGTACATCAATCTTCTCCTACCCTGGCACTTCTCATTCATGAGCCATCAGATGCAGATCAAGACTCTATCATTGCCTCCCTGATTCTTGGCCTTTGGACTCAGACTGGGACTCTGTCATTGGCTTCTCCAGTTCTCAGCCCTTTGGACTTGGATCACGATCATACCACTGGTTTTCTTGGGTCTCCAGCTTAAAATTATATATCATGCTTCTCAGTCTACATAATCACATGAGCCAATCTGTCATAATAAATCTGTTTCCATTACCATAATGATTGATGGATTATACATACATACATACATGCAAGCACACATACATAAATATGGATATATCCTTTTGGATCTGTTTCTCAGGAGAACCCTAATATAGATTTATAGCCAAAGATAAAGTTATATCTTTCACAATGCCTAGGAAAAAAAGCAGGTAATATAATGATGTTAACAGGATTTACTGTTTAGTTGTAGGACAGTGGATCTTTGTTATTTAAGTTATGTTATTGTACATTTTAAACCTTATAAAATGAATTTGTATGGTCTGTATAATCACAAATACATTCAGAGAAAAATAGGAATGGAAAAAAGTAGTCAAAAAATAAAATAAAGATGTCAAATATTTAAAATAGATAGTAAATGTCTTATAAAGTAAGGTCTTCTGGCCAGAGAAAGATTCCTAGAAGAGCTAGATTTCAACAGATGCTGATAAGCTGAGAAAATGGCTGAAGTAGGCAGAATAGAGGTAAGAATTCTAATGGCACATCAACCTGGCTGGAGTTTATGTAGGGCAGAAGTCATAAACTGGCAGCTCTCAGCCATGTGTTATTTTAATCAAACTACTTTCCTTAAGTGATTGGCAACATTTAAAAATGAAAATATTTCACATAAAAGTGTGGATTTATCCACCTTTTGAAAAATGAAAAATCTAGAGAACCTGGACTTACACTTCCCACATGGCAACAATCAGCTTAAATTTAGCCATAAGCTAGACCCTTTAATGGAAAATATGCTTTCTAATCACCTAGTCTTCACCTAACCAGACTCACCAATTTGTATTACCTGCCTGATGCCTATGGGCATTTGCGTTTGCAAAAAAAGCAATGAAAATGGAGAGATTGACGTCAGACAATAGATGGTTCAAAATATAAAATTACGAAATTTGGGTCTTATCCAATAGGTAAGGGACAGCTATTGGAAGCTTGTGAGTAGATAAGTGACAATATTAAAAGCTGGAACACTTGGGTAAAAAAGAGTTGTATCAGAAAAAGCTGAATCAGTGAATAGCTTACTGAATGAATTTGAGGTTGAAAGACAGGTTTTATTTTTAACAACATCAGAATGAAGACAGAAGAATCTGAAGAGCAGTTTAATGGGGAAATGATGAACTATTTTGTTAGGGGTCTTCCAAAAGTTTATGGAATGCATATTATGAAAAATTGTGCATGGATTTCAAAATGTCTGCATCAAAATAGGAAGCGTTTTTTCATACTATTTGTTGAACTCTTAGTATAATCTTATGTGTATAAAGTTAATTGAAAATAGATCTTAGTAAACAATAAGAATGGGAATAGAAGAGGGAGGAGGAAGAAGAGTAGGAGAGTGGGTAGGGTGGGAAGAATCACTATGTTCTTCAAGTTGTATTTATGAAATGCATGAAATTTATATACCTTAAATAAAAGGTTTCTGGGGAAAAAATCACTTCCAAAATGGTGCCAAGGTGAATGGTGTTATCAATTTTTTTCTTTAAATATTTCAGGGAACAGATAACTAAAACTTTTTCAGAATATTAAACAAAAAAATACTTATCTTGTACTTGTGTTTTTCCACAAACTTTTTGAAGTTCCCTCGTATACACAAATATAGAATTGACGCCATGTGGTAACTCAATTCTCATGTAGAATAAGAGAATCAAAAATCAAAGGGTGAAGAAAGGTTAAGATAACTGGATGAGCCTGGGTGAAGAGAAAAATGATGATGTCAATAAGGAAGCAGGCAATTTCAGAATCAGAATAAGTCTACACTCAGAGGAATACAAGTTCATACCAACTTTTACACAGGTTTGTATATCTGTTTTTCCTACTAAAGTGCAAGTCTATGTCTTATTCTCTAAATCTTCAGAACTAGCATAGACTCTGGGATAAAAAAACATACTCAATAAATGTAAATTGAATTCAGTATAACTTAAGGTATTATAGCAAATTACACAAATAAAAATTTTGAAGGTAGGAGGCAAGAGCTCAGGAAAGAGCTTAGAGGTAGATACATAGTTTTGAGAGTCATCACCAGGAATAAGAGAATGGAAAATATTTAAAAACCGTAAGATCACTGGGTAGAAAATGAAATGTAGAGAGCCAAGGGCTAAAACTCAGAAAACAACAACACTGAAAATATGGGAATATACCAAAGAGGAATAGCAACCAGGATAAGAGACCCAGAATGATAAAAAAAAAAAAATGGAGAAAATACTTCTAAGAGGAGTTGGGCATCATATCAGCATGGATGAATTAAAGAAACATAGAAGCAAGTCAAAAAACATGGTTCCATGTACATAAATGTTAACACAGATAGAACCTAGCAATATGTGTAGAAATGTGTATATAATTTTTTTATGTCTATGCTTAAGTGTCTTTTTTAAAAAGAAGGTGACTAACAAATTCCAAATTAGTGATTACTTGGGGTGGGTAGGGAGGAGGATCTAGGGAAAAGAAAAAAGATAGGCCAATGTTCCATTTTATAATTTAGTAAAGGCTGCATGTGACTTGCTATGTTATTACACTGTTCTGATATCAAAATATAACGGGTTTGATAACATTTTCAAATCTAGAAATTTAGCCTACATATATATTCACATAAGCAATTAAGTTCAACTGCACTTGCTTGTCTAAGCATGCTAACGGCAACACAGTGATAGAAATTTATATTATATCCAAATTATTGCTATCAGTGAGAGATCAGTTTAGTAATTTATCCTTATAAGAGAAGACTGTTCAGTCATTTGTAATGATGAAAATCTGCATATATTGATATGGAATCATCTGTAATACTTAAGTGGTGAAAATGATCTACAGAACCAATTATATGTAATATAACCCAGTTTGTTAAAAGGTGTTTGATTATGCACAGAAAGTTTCTGGAAGGTTACACAGTAAAACATTTTAATTATTAGGTCCTGCAAGTAGAAAATAATGGCTCCAGAGTAGGTTTGGGAAACTTTTTCTTTGACACCTCTGAAAATAACCCCTCAAGGAAGGTTGGTCTAAAGATGACTACATTGCAGGAGTGAAGAAGAGGATAAAGATGGGGATAAGCTATTATATTTGATTATTTCAAAGTCCCTAGGAGCCTTGAGTAGAATAGTTTCAGTGTGGTGGGAAAGAAAATGGAATTAAGCTAGTAGATATTCTGGTGATAAGAGTAGGCTATTCTTTGGGAAAATGTGGTGGTAAAAGGAGAAAGAAATAGTACAAATACTACTAAGTATAACAAAGACAAGTTAGAGGCCCTTTTAGGTCAAGATTTTCATGATTATGATTTTAAAGGTATTATAGAACTGAGACTGTTCATACAGAAAAGTGAATGGAGGGGGATGGTGTTGACCATGGGCAAAGCAGAAAACCTAAAATGGCTCAGAACAAAGTCAAGGCTAGGGAGGGATAACCTGAAGATTTCTAAGAGAGCAGCTGTAAGGGAAGACACAGATGGAAGACTCTCCCTTGAGAGGAATACAGAGAGAGCATGAACTTAGAGAACCCCTGGGAGGAATAGCTGTCTGTAGCAGCAGAGTTTCAGATAGGATGAGCCCAGAAAAGCATTCTCTTGACATGAACAATAGAGCGACATTTTTAAATGTATGGAAGAAAATTCATGAGGAAGAAAAGTCAAAAGTGAACTCTAAGGGATCAAGAAGAAAATCCGAAAAAAAGGAAATCTAGGTTCAGAAACTCAAAAGTATGTCATTGATATTGGAGTTAAAGGAGAAAGGGGAGAAATACATGTACATATAAAATGTGCAGGAGACAAGATGGAAAGAAAAGAATTAATGCTACACTAGATTGGATTTCAAAATATGTAGCTTATATTGTTGCTGTTTATATATTCAGGGGGACATGCAAACAAAAAATAACTTTCTACAAAGTTTTCTGTAGGCCTGTGGACATTCACACTGTGCTGCTTCTACTTTCTCCAAGGCACTTTGATGTTGGCTCCTGTGAAGGCCGCTGGAATCTGGCCCATTGAGGGCCTGTGGCTTCAAGTGCAAGCAACTCGTAAGCTCACAAGGGAGCAAGCTCTGTTTAAATGAATCAATCCACATTTTCCCTTCCTTGGGAAGCAGGCAGAGGCTTAGCTGACTATGCCACAGCACTGGCCCCTCAAATCTTCCTTTTTTATAGAGAGAATTTCCCTCTTGGCCTATCTGGACAAGTCTGCTCACAACCAACTGAAAATGATGTCAAGGTTGCCTCTCAAACCTTTGCTTCTTGGAATGAGAATTTATCTTCCGATAACAGTTTTTACTTCTTTGACCTGATTTTTAACAGGATACAGCTTCCGCACCCCCGCCCGCCATTTTCACTAGCACGAGCTTTATTTTTATGATGGACCAAGTCTCTTCATAGTGTCATGCATGGTATAATCCTTGAAAATGTCTAATGTGACATGACAGACAGCACAGCCACAAGAAGAAAATTTCAAAGTGACCTTTCTTAAAACAGAGAGTAAACACACAACTCTTTCCCTAAACCCAAAGCATCTCACAAGATGAAAGAGGCCAACACCCCATGTAGGGTAAAACTAACTAGTCAGTTGGGAAAAAAAAAAGTACACTGATGAGTCCATATACTTCCAAATGATACATACAAACAAAATTCACTTTATTTAGACACTAAAATGGTTGATTACCAGCAATAAAATGCATAATTGGGCCAAAAGGATGTGAAGTATATTTAGGTACCATGTGGGCTATATTCCTTCTGTGAAGAATAAACAGACTGTAGGAGGGTGGATCCACCAAATCAATACTACAGGCAGCTGCCTGTGCTACAAAATGGATAAGGTCCCATGAAATTCTGAAGTAAGAACCCTCAAACCCTATTTCATTAGGATGAGTTCTGGTCTTTTGAGTCTTTATCTGAAACAAAGACAATTCCTAAGTCGGTTAGGTGTTATGAAGAGGTCACTGGGATTGGGAGGATGCCAATCACCAGCAATCACTAAGCAAGAATAGATAAGTGGCAAAAAACAAGTCACACAGCTGTACACTTGAAATTCATTATTCATGGACTCCATATTTGCAAATTCACCTCCTTGTTAAAATTTACTTATAACTCCAAAACCAATATTCATAGAGCTTTTACAGTTATTCAGACATGCATGTACACAGAGCAAATTTGCATTCCCCATGTGCACAGTCCCCACTAACTTAGAAGAAGGTGACACTTTGCTCTTGTTTTAGCTCTCATACTCTCTGTAAACAAGTGTGCATTTCATGGTATATTTAGTGCCACGATTTTGTTTTTGTTGTGTTTGGTTGATTATTTCAATGTTTTTGATGGTCCCCAGGTGTCTTGCTGAAGCACTATCTAATGTTTCTAACCACAAAAATGCGGTGATATGCTTTATGAAAGAAATGTATGTGTTAGATAAGCATTCTTCAGGCATTAAATGCAGTGCATTCCTTGAGTTCAATGTTGATTAATCAACAATATATGTTCAATAAAGTATCTTTAAACCCGAACACATGTAAAACAAGGTTCTGTGTTGATTCATCAACAAAAACATTGTGGCCAGAGGCTCATAGAAACTTAACTTTGTGTTTTTCCTAGAGACAATAATTCAGTGTTCATTAACTCTGTGTTCTCAGAAATTTTATAGAACATAACAACCAAAAATGATGAGAATTGACTGTATTTTACCCAGTTCTGACATAGGGAAGTGCTGTCTGTAAGAGTTAGGAATCTACCATCTCTCAATTTTTATTAATCTGGCAAATAAGAACGTTAGCTACAAGGCCATATTATGAGGACACTAATGATAAGGAAAATATGTAAGAAATGATTGGTGAATGAAAAAAATTTATAGGTCAGAACCTGACACCTAACATTTGATTATTAATATAAGAACTTACCTCCAGATTTACTACCAGGAACCAATGGAAATCAATAAATTGAAAAAAGGTTGAAGTCCACATTCTCATCAGCCAGAGCAGAGCGATATCATTATAGATCACAGGATAAAGTCCTCAGAAATGTATTACCTTAATAATATAGCTAAGGTAGCCTAATATCCACATAAGCAAAACTTTAAAAACTATATACAGAATGATCCAACTGATCCCATGTAACATAAACTGTATGGCAAAACAAATGCAAACACTCTTGACAAGAATACAACAATGCCTGCTGTCAGCAATATGAAAGACAAAATCTAACACAAAATTAAAAATTACCAAGTATACAATAAAGTAGGGAAATATGACCCATGGCCAGCAGGGAAAAACTGTCAATCAGTAGAAGTATATGCAGAACTGACATTATAGAATTAAAAGATAAGAGATGTTTAAACACTATTATAAATGGTGTCCATATTTTCCTTTTAGATTGTGCATTTTTGAAATTTTTTTGTATACGTTTTCTTATTAGCTGGCATGTAGAGGAAGAAAGGAATATAGAAAAGAAGAATAAATAAGAAAGCAAATTAAATCAAACTATACACAGTAAAGGCATAATGACGCTAGGAGAAGAAAATCACAAAATAGAAAACAGGAAAATAGTGAAGAAAAATCAATTATACCAAAGTCTGATTATTTGAACTAACCAATAAAATTGGCTAATCCTGGCTTAGAGGCAACAAGAGAAAAAAGAGGAAAGATACAAATAAAAATATATCAAGAATAAAGGACAGGGGAGAGTTTTAAATATGGCAGATTAGGGAGCAACATGCTTTGCTGGGCTAAGGATAAACAGTGAAGAGAAAAATATAGGAAATACCATTCTCAGGGGAAAATTGGAGAGAAAACCGCATGGGAAGCCTCATGGTAGGAGGTGAAATGGCATGAACCTGTGTGGACACCAATGCGCAGCATGAGCTCAAGAAAAGATGCAACAGCGGAGAGCAGGAGCGGGTGACAGTTTCAAGACAGAGGTGAGGACAGACTGTAACAACCCATGGTAATACAGCCAGAGGGAGAGCATGGCGTGCTTTCCGACTGAAGCCCTGGGGGCTGGTGATTGCTGGCGGTTACCCATGGACTCGGTAGAAGTGTAGAAGGACGATTGATTCCCCCCAATCTTTCCAGAACAGCGCCCACTATCTGGCTGGGAGAGGGTGGGCATCATTTTATATTAGGGCAGCAGCAGCTAAAGAAGCCTTCAGGTGTATACATAGCAGCTGGCTAAGACAGGACACCTAATTGACAGTACCAGCAGCAATGGTGAACAAGAACTTATGTTTGGCCTGTGGCTCTAGTGTGTGCATGTGATCCGGAGACTCTTGCAGAGAGAACAGGTCCACAGTCCCCACTGACTTGGAGCCTGACTGGGAGGTGGCTGGGCAGCTACATGGGATGGTGGGGTGCCACACCCACAGCTTTCCAGGGTTAAAATGCCTAGGTGGAGCTGCATTGGTGAATACTTGCCTTTCTGTTGATGGACAGACGGGCAGGGCTGAGAGAAACCTCTGGACCCAGTGACTGCGGGAGCACTGTGTGCTGACACCTCAGGGATGTTGTGGTTACATGAGAAGGTATCGGGTGTAGCTGGATGTGGAGTTTTACCACCCCAACTTGGGTGTTACCTTGTAAACTTGCCCCACCCTATAGCATTGCCCAGAGCTCCCTGGCCACACCCACTAAATATCAAAAACAATCCAACATGGGGAGCAGGATACACAGCAGACTCATAGAATGGCAGATGTCCTAAATAGCACTCTGGCCTCAGAATCAGCCCTTAAGGCATTCAGATCTGGCTGAAGAGCCCATGAGAGTATTTTAGGCATGGAAAACCAAGGCACTCTGGCAAAAAAACAAACAAACAAACAACAACAACAACCTAAATGAAAGATCTCTGTGAGTGAGATCCCAGTGGAAAGAATGGGGCCATCAAAGAAGAAGGTACCTTTCTCTGAAGGGAGGAGATAACTTCCACTTTGACTCTGACCCTGTCAGAATAAGATCAAAGTCGGCGAACTCTAAAGGCTTCCATGGCCTTGGCAACTCATGACTAGAGCCTAGGGAGATTACTGACGCCATAAACAAGAGTGTCAAATTGTTAAGTCAACAACAGGAGTCACTGTGTACTTACTTCACATGTGCGATCTGTCCTTAATGTGTTGTCCAGTGTGAAGTAATGCTAGAACTAGTACTGAAACAGTATTTTACACTTTATGTTCTGTGTGGGTGCAAACTGATGAAATGTTTACTTAATATATACTACATCGATCTTCTGTATATAAAGATAATTGAAAATGAAAAAAAAATCATTCACCAGTATCAAGTGAGATTTATCCCCAGGAGCAGGGATAGTTCAACATTTGCAAATCAATAAATGTGATACATCATATTAACAAACTGAAGAACAAAAATCATATGATTACCTCAATAGATGCGGAGAAAGCATTTGATGAAAAGAAAAAAAGACAGGAGCCAGCACCATGGTGTAGCAAGTTAAGCCACTGTCTACAGTGCTAGCATCTCATACAGGCACTGGTCCAAGTCCCTGCCACTCCACTTCCAATCCAGCTCCCTGTGCTGGTTCCAGGCCTGGCTGCTTCACTTCTGATCCAGCTGCTGCTACTGTGCCTGGGAAAGCAGCAGAAGATGGCCCAAGTGCTTGGGCCCCTGCACCCATGTGGGAGACCAGATGAAGCTCCTGGCTCTTGGCTTCATTCTGGCCCAGCCTTAGTCACTGCAGCCATTTGCAGAGTGAATCAGTGGATGGAAGACCTCTCTCTAATTCTGACTTTCAAATAAATAAAATATTTTAAAAAGAATAAAGGAGAGAGAATCACAACAGATCCTATTGATATTTAAAGGGAAACTAATTCCAAGTAACATGGATGAGCACATGCCTTTCTTTATTTCCAACTGAACACAGCTATAAACCTGAACAGAATATAGAAACCAGCTCTTTGAGGACCCAGTAAACTAAATCACAACAGTCTCGAAAATACCAGAATTCAAACTAAAATCAAGCCAGTGGTGATGTGCCATTTTTTTCCTCCAACATCCCCAGTCTCAATAAGACCTGAAACCTAGCAGTGAATCAGTACTATGGTGCAAACCAAAAGACATCCAAGAGAAGTCTCACTCAAGGAGTGAAAAAGAGAACTGATAATGCTCAACGAGAAAGGAGAAAATCTCTAAGTTATTTTCATTCCTTTTTCTCTGCACTCTCCTATTGCAGCTTCCAGGTAATCTTGTGGTGATAGAACCAGACCAGATGATTCCACAGGCTTTATAAAACCTACAGGCCATATGTTCCCCACCACTGAAATCTATACATTCAAGAATTTGAACATATCCCAAACAGGATAAACCCAAATAAATCTATACTCAAATACATAAAAATCAATTTGCTGAAAACTCAAAACAGAAAAAAATTCCTTGAGAGTAGACAGAGAAATGATGCATCATCTAAACAGGAATAACTCACATAGATCATGAATAATCATTAGAAATCAAGAGATGAGACAAGAAGTAGCATCATAAAATACATGTATTAAAAGCAAAGAATTATCAATACAGAATTCTATGTCCAGCAAAATTATTCTCCAGAAAATCAAGATATTCTTAGATGAAAGAAAACTATGGTAATTTAATTTTGTCATGTTCTAAAGGAATTTCTAAAAGGAAGTTATCAGGGCAAAGTGAAACCATACAAGAAAGAAAATTGTAATACAAGGAATAAAGGACACTAACAGAAATAGAAAACTAGTTTTGCCATTATGACACTATTTTTACCAGAAAGCTACTAGTTTTACCAGTAACATAGTATTCTTCTGCTTTTTCATTCTTTAAAATATACTTGATAGTTCAAACCAAAAATAATTAATATTGTATGATAGAATTCAATGTATGGTTATAGTAGAAGACACCTATAGTGTAGAGAAGGAAGGCAAAAGGCACATAAATGGTGTTACTATAGTTCAATTAAAGTGGCAAAATATTGTTAAATAGACTGTTAAAAGTTATGTATATTGTTTTTTTCTTTTTTATAGAAAACTTTTATTTATTAAATATAAATTTCAAAAGTACAACTTTTAGATTATAACGGTTCTTCCCTCCATAACCACCCTCCCAGCTGCAAACCATCCCCTCTCCTACTCCCTCTCTCATCCTATTCTTCATTAAGATTCATTTTTAATTATGAAAGTTATATATTTTCTAATCTGTAGATCAACCACTAAAGGAATTATACAGAGACATATTCAAAATTATAAGAGATTTTTAAAAAACACTATTGTACAAGTAATCAAAAAGAGGGTTAAAAATGAGAAGCAGGTTCTCCAAGCTTCCCACTTCATCCTGGTTCTTGGCCTTTCCTTGAAGCTGGTACCCAAACTCCCATCTTCACTCCTGCCTCAAACAAAGATGCCAACACCAGCTCCTGCTCCAAGGCCAGTGGACATATTGGCCTCCTGGTGTTTGCCAAGGGGAGAAAAAAGAACAAAAGGCAATTGAGCATACTAATGGATTACAAAATGAAATAGACTTAATGAACAAGTCAGTGAGGAGATTTTGAAAATAGAACAGAAATACAACAAACTCTGTCAAACATTTTTTTTTCAGAAGCAGTCAGATTGATCACCAAATTCCCAAATTTGTATAACAGCATCTATCAACTATCCACAAGAATCTGCACTGCTTGGGAAGGAGGATGAAGAGGAACTGCATTATATGACTAAAGTTGAAATCTTCTTAAAAAGACATGATTCAGAAGCCTACCCTGTCGTGTAGTAGGCTAGACCTCTGGCTGTGGCACGGGCATCCCATAAGGGTGCTGGTTCATGTCCTGGCTCCTCCTCTTCTGATCCAGCTCTCTGCTTAGGGCCTGGGAGAGCCATGGATCATGGCCCAAATGCTTGGGCCACTGTACCCACGTGGGAGACATGGAAAAAGCTCCTGACTTCGGATCAGCCCAGCCCCAGAGATTCTGGCCTTTTGGGGAGTGAAACAGCAGTTGGAAGATTGTGTCCCTCTCTGTTCTTCTCTGTAACTCCACCTTTCAAATAAACAAATAAAATATTAGAAGAAATAAAAAATCAAAAAGACATGATTCAACTATATGCTGTCTGCAAAAAACTCACTTCAAATATAATGACATAGGTATGTTAAAAGGAAAAGGAAGGGAAAAGATACTAGATAAAAACAAATCAAAAGATAGCTGAAGTGCTTTTAGTAATAAAAGTAAATTTAAGATAGAACAATTAGAAGATAAAAAATGATATGTTAATAAGTGGGTCGATTCACCAAGAAGATGCAACAATCCCAATTATATGTATGTACCTAACTATAGACATTCAAAAGATATGAAGTAGAAACAGAATGAAAAAGAGAAATAGACAAATCCACAATTTGAGCTGAAGACTTCAACATTCTTAGTGACAGAAGTGGTAGATAAAATCAGCAAGGATAAAAAATGACTGAATAACAAAATCAAACAACTAAGTCTAATTGGCATTTATACCGGTCATCCACAAGAACTATAAGATATATATTCATTAACAGGACACATGGAACATTCATAAAAATAAACATTTTGTGTCATAAAACAAGCCTTCCCAATTTAAGAGAAATGGAATGAGACAAAGTATGTCCTCTGACCATAGTGAAAACTGGCAACAGAAAGAGATGGTCAAAATCACCAATCAATTAAAAGTTAAACACACTACGAACAATACATGGGTTAAAGAGGAAATATCAAGAGAAATTTTAAAATATTTGAATTTAATGCAAATAAAAATATAACGTATAAAAATTTGTGAGATACTGCTAAAGCCATGTTTAGAAAAAAAATTTCAGTTTACATTAGAAAAGAGAAAAAGTCACAAATAAGTCATCTAAGCTTCCCCCAACCAAAACAATAAATAAATAAATAAATAAATAAATAAAACAAATCCAAAGTTAAAACAATGAAATTATCAGGTTAAGAGCTAAAATCCATAAAATCTAAACAGAAAAACAACAAAAAAATCAGTTAACACAAAAACTGATTCTTTGAAAAGATCAAGAAAATTGCAGGGGCCAGCATTGTGGCGCAGTGGGTTAATCCCCCACCTGCGGCGCCGGCATCCTATATGGGTGCCAGTTCTAGTCCCAGCTGATCCTCCTCCCATCCAGCTCTCTGTTATGGCCTGGGAGAGCAGTGGAAGATGGCCCAAGTCCTTGGGCCCCTGTACCCGCATGGGAGACCTGGAAGAAGCTCCTGGCTCCTGGCTTCGGATGGGCGCAGCTCCAGCCATTGCAGCCATTTGGGGAGTGAACCAGCGGACGGGAGACATTTTTCTGTCTCTCCCTCTCACTGTCTGTAACTCTACCTCTCAAATAAATGAATAAAATCTTTAAAAAAAGCAAAGAAAATTGCAGCCAGCATCATGACACAGTGTGTTAATCAACTGCCTACAATGCCAGCATCCCATATGAATACCAGTTTGAGTCTAGCTGCTCCACTTCTGATCCTGTTCCCTGCTTAATGCATCTGGGAAAGCAGCAGATGACCCAAGTACTTGGGTTCCTACCACTCATATGGGAGACCCAGATGGAGTTCCAGGCTCCTGGCTTCAGCCTGGTCCAGCCCTGCTTGTTGGGGCCAATTAGGGAGTGAACCAGCAGATGGGAGATCTCTTTCTCTCTGTCTCTCCCTCTCTCTGTAACTCTAACTTTCAAATAAATAAGTCCTTAAAAATCAATAAAACTGATAAACCTCTAACAAAACCTATAAAGAAAATACACAATTACCAATGACAGGATAGAAAACAGGACCTCATTATAGAATGAACAAATATTAAAAGGACATTAAGCAGATACTACAAACAACTCTAAACAACTTTTATAAAAGGACTAACTTCTAGAAAAACCACAAATTACCAAAACTCAGCCATGATGAAATTGATAACTTGAATACCCCTATTATCCTTAAGGAAACTTTTAAATATTCAATTATTCATTTGAAAGCCAGAGTTAGAGAGAGGCAGAGGCAGAGAGAGAGAGAGATCTCCCATCTGCTGCTTCACTCCCCAAATGGCCTCAACAGCCAGAGCTGACCAGATCTGAAGCCAGGAGCCAGGAGCTTCTTCCAGGTCACCCATGTGGATGCAGGGGCCCATGGACTTGGGCCATCCTCCAATGCCTTCCCAAGTACAGTAGCAGGAACTGGATCAGAAGTGGAGCAGCCAGGTCTAGAACCGGTGCCCATATGAGATGCCAGCATCACAAACAGTGACTTCATCCACTATGCCACAGAACTGGCCCAAGAAATTGAATTTTTAATAAAGTAAGAAAAAGGAAGAAATCACAAGGCCCACACAGTTTCCCTGGTGAATTCTAACAGGCATTTATAGAGTACTACTACTCAGCTATTAAAAAAAAAAATGAAATGCTTTCTTTTGTAACAAAATGGATGCAACTGGAAACCATTGTACTTAGTAAAATAAGCCAGTCCCCAAAAGACAGACATTATATGTTTTCCATGATCTTGGGTAACTAATAGAGTACCTAAAATGTAATACATTAGAGTGAAATGGACATTTTGAGATTTGGTGATTGTTTACAGCTCTTGTCTTGACTATTGACGAACAGTGGATTTTATTCTTCATACTACTTGTTGAACCCTTTAATTACAGTAGGGTTAACTTTATAAGTATAAAGTACACTGAAAATAATAGATCTTTATAAAAATTAGGAGTGGGAACAGGAGAGAGTAGAGAAAGAAGGGTTGGAACTCGGGCAGGAAGGAATATAGGGTGGGAAGTATCACTATATCCCTAACTCTGTATATATGAAAAACATGAGACTTGTATACCTTAAATAAAATTTTCAAAAAAACAAGCATTTAGAGGATAGATTACACCAACATTACATAGTACCTTAAAGAAAATAGAGTTAGGGAAACACTTCCCAACTCCTTTTACAAAGCTTACATTATCTTGGTACCAAAACCAGACAAAGATAGCACAAAAAAAGGAAAACAGCAGACCAACATTTCCCATGAATATAGATACAAAAATCCTCAACAAAATATTAGCGTATTGAATATAGCACTAAATGAAATTTATAATACATCACAACCAAATGCATTTTATCCTAGGAATGGAAGACTGTGCCAATATTTGAACAGTCAACCAAGGTAACTGAACACGTTCATTGTCTAAAAAAGAAAAATCATATGGTTATATCAGTTGATACAAAAAGAAAACAGCATTTGACAAAGTGTAATACTTATTGATAAAAGCAGTCAGCAAACTGGAAATATATGAGAACCCCTTCGATTTTGATAAAGGGCCTTTATAAAAAAATTATAGCTAATATCATATTTCACAGAGAAAGATTGTATAGTTTCCCTATAACTTGGGAATGCTGAAAGCTGTAAATATCACTGAGATAAATTAAGGAAACCTCAATAAATAGAAATTTATCTACCATGTTTATAAAAGGATAACACTATTTTGTTAAAATATAAATTTAACTAAAACTGATCTGTAACTCCAACACAAACACAATGAAAATCTAAGCAGTTTTTTTTAAAGATTTTATTTATTTATTTGAGAGGTAGAATTACAGAGAGAGGGAGGGAGAGACAGAGAGAAATGTCTTCTACCCGCTGGTTCACTCCCTAAATGGCTGCAATAGCCAGAGCTGGGCTGATCCAGAGCCTCCTCTGGGTTTCACACGTGGGTGCAGGGGCCCAAGCACTTGGACCATCTTCCACTGCTTTCCCAGACCATAAGTAGAGAGCTGGATAAGAGGAGGAGCATCCAGGACACACACCAGTGCTCATATAGTATGGCAGCACCACAGGTGGAGGCCTAGCCTACTATGCTGCAGCACCAGCCCCTCAGCAGTTTTTTTTTTTTTTTAATAGAAAACGACAAACTCATTATAAAATTTTTATGGAAATGCAAAGGAATTCGGTAGTCAAATTAATTTTGAAAAACAAGAACAAAATTAGAAGATTAAACTACTTGATTTCAAAGCTTACTATAAAGCTAAAATAATCAGAACAGTGTAGTATTGGTAAAAACAGAGAAGTAGATCATTCTAACAACAGAGAGTCTACAAATAATCCCATATACATCAGGCTAATTAATTTTCAACACATCAAGGTATTTCATTAAGAAAAGCACACTCTTAAACAAATTATATCAGAACAGTTGGATATCTATCTACAAAAAGGACTCCCAATCCTTACCTTGCACAATATAAAAAATTTACTGAAATATATCATTTAACCTATATATAAAACCAGAAACTATACAACTTCTAGAGGAAACCACAGGGGAAAATATTTGAAACTTTGAATTAGGTAAAGATTTTTTGAATAAAGTACAAAAAGCACAAGTCATAAAAGAATAAGAAAAGTAGGACTTTACCTAAATTAAAAATTATCTACTCTTTAACAGCCATTAGAAAATGAAAAAAAATTCAAGACACTAGACGGAAATATTTACCAAACATATTTGGCAAACGACTTGTACAAAAAGTTTGTAAATAACTCAGACATTCAATAAGCAGAAGACAATTCAGTAAGGGACAAAATATTTGAATAAACATGTCTCCAAAGATTATAAAAATGGCAAAAGAAGTACATGAAAATATGCTCAACATTATTAGTTGCTATGTGGATAGAAATTAAAATCACTGTGACATATTTGTACACATCCATAAGACAAAGCTAAAATGATAAACAATGACAATACCAAGTGTTGGTTAGGGTACAGAGAAACTGCAACTCTCAAATTGCTTGTATTTCTGTAAAATTGTACAACTTTGGGAAACAAACTGATGGCTTCTTATAATGCTAAATATGCACTTAACTCTTGATCCAGCAATTACATCCCTAGTCACATAACCAAGAATAAAATATATGTGCAAACCAATATTTGTACACATGTGTTGACAGCAGGATTAGTCATAGTAGCCAAAAAGTAGAAATAACCCAATTACCCATCATCAGGTAAAGAGAGGAACAAAATATGGATATTAATCATCAATAAAAGGAATAAACCACTAAAACATGTTTTAAAATGAATTAAATCACATATAAAAAACTATATACTCTATTGTTCATATTTATGTGTAATTTTATAAAAGAACTGTCACTATTTATGTGACAGAAAGCAATAGCCCATGGTGAAAATAAGGAATTCAATACAAAATAGCGTGGCAGAATGTTCTACATTTTTATTATGGTGGCAATCACATTACTATAGACATTTGTCAAAGTTCATCAAATTGTATAGTTCATATAGGTTGAATTTACCACAGTAAAATTTACCTAACTGTGTTGACTGTTGCAGACATTTGGAGAATGAACCAGCAGCTAGGAGATAAATTCTCTCTCTCTCTCTCTCTCTCTCTGAACTTCAAATAAACAAAAACAGTTTCTAAAAGACTGATCACATTAGCAATATCAGAAGGGAATTTTTCTCTTTATGATCTCTTTCTTTATCCTGTAACTTATTCTAAAGGATTGATGGTGTTTACTCCTTGGATAGAGATCCAGGGGCCCACAGCCTATATTTTGGGGCAAATTAGGAGACCTGTCCCCTCTTAAATTAAGGATCTAAAGAAAACTAGCTTTTCCTTAAACCATCACCCTGCAATTATCCTTGTTCCATAGACGGGAGTATATTTACAGCATGAGTTATAAATTTGATACTGTTTTGACACTAAAAGATGACACATCCTAGAAAATTATCTACTTTTCCAGGAATACTGAAGTCCTGGAAGAAACTCCATATTCATGGAACTATTTTCAATTTCCTGGAAGCCAATCCTGCATAGAACATGGGGAAAGGATATTTGTAACTGAAAGAGCAAATGACTTTTTTGAATCCTTCCTTTCACTTAGCCATATGAGAAACTATAATGTATAACAAGAAAATCATGGGCTTGGAGAGCAACAATTCAAGCACTCACTAACTAGGCAATGTTGGCTAAGTAATTTAACCTCAGTCTTCTGATTAGTGAAATAGGTGTATAGAGTAGAGCTATTGTGACTATTCAAGTTTTTCTAAAAGATTTATTTATTTATTTGAAGGGCAGAGTTACACAGAGAGAGAAGGAGAGGCAGAGAGAGAGAGAGAGAGAGAGAGAGAGGTCTTCCATCCGCTGGTTCACTCCCCAATTGGCCGCCACAGGTGAAGCTGCGCCAATCCAAAGCCAAGAGCTTCTTCCAGGTCTCCCATGCGGGTGCAGGGGCCCAAGGACTTGGGCCATCTTCTACTGCTTTTACAGGCCATAGCAGAGAGCTGGATCAGAAGTGGAAGAGACAAGTCTTGAACCGGCGCCCATATGGGATGCCGGCACTGCAGGCGGCGGCTTTAACCCACTATGCCACAGCAACAGCCCCAACTATTAAAATGTGTGTGTGTGTGTGTGTAATGTCTGTCATCATACAGATATGGCTAACATACATGAGAATGCCATTTTAAGATTCTCTGGGGACATAGTGCTCACCTTTCTCTCCTTTAAAACATAAAATTCATGTTGTTAACAAAAGCTGACTTGGACTCAAAAGTCTAATCAAAACTTCAATTCTTCACTCCTTTGCTATTTCCAATCTCCACAGGTCACCCCACTCTGTTTGATTTTTTAAATTAAATGTCATAAATGAGGCTGGTCACCTCCAAAACAAATCTGTAGCCATGAGATGTGAAATTCATTTTTGCAAGGTGAAATAAAAATTCAAACAAAACTACACTCTTCTCTGAGTTGAATTTTTGGAAATTAGTCTGTTCAGCCATCCCTAATATTTCTATGGCATCTCTCATAAATGCCAGCCAATAAGTTTCCAATCAAATGTTAAAATAGAAGACCACAGAGTTCTAGAAAACAATAATAACTTGAACATAGGAACAACAACAAAGACAAAACACTCTCCTTCATTTGAAAGAATTCCCAGCAATCACTGAGGAAAGAAAGGAAGAACAAGTCAGTGATTGAGGGAGCAGATATAGTCATCAGTAGTATCTTGAAAATGTAACTTTTCCTTTAAAGTACAATCCCCAAACCTGCTGCTATATTCTCAGAAGTAGATAATAAAGCAAAATGCAAAGCAGACTCTTATCTTAATACTGAATCCATATGCAAAGCAGCGATCAGCCTCACTGCAGAGGAATGCATGCTTCATTTTATCATTATTGCAGACTCATTCTGTGATTTCTCTCTCCGTGGGTGGCCACAATACGCCTGAAGGTAAAGTTGACTCTTTTGAAAGACCTATTAGAGTCACTCTTAAATGCCTGCCTCAGAGCTACCATTTTTGAAAACTCTAGGTTTTCCTTCATCCTCCAAGCAAGCTGAAACCTATACTTTCTATTGCTTCTAGAGAGGAGAAAAAAAGAAAATGTCCAATAACGCAATGAAGTCTCAAAGGTAGTTAAGTCAGTGGGCTCAGCTGGGATGCGGTGTGGTGGACTAAGTTTTCTTGTCCCTGGAGAATCTCAGGATCCACTTACGAGGAATTCATGATGTGCTCAGACCTAAGCGGTCAAGGCTCAATTCATGCATTCCACAGAGGGTTGAAGCAGGCTAGAGGCATGGCTTTGTCAGCGGCTGAAGTGACAAGTAACGGCAGGGGAAAAGACTGAGCATCCCACCATCCTTATTTTGACTCCTGCTATGAAAGGTGGGTTTGACCAATGCTGCAGGCTGTCAACAGAGAAATCGATTCTTTGCTCCTATCTCTGCCATGCTCACCCCAGAGGTGGAGTGCAGAGACTGAAGGGGAAAAGAGAAAGTTCAAGTTATTGTTTTAAACTTATTGACTTGACTAATGCAAAGAGCGAAGATATGCATAGCCAGCTGCCTTCCAGAATGGGCTGCTACCAACTCAAAATCTCTCACAAAGTGACCGGGAGGAAAAGACAAGATGGATGAGCTGAGAGAGCCCCTCAGCCCCCTCCTCCCATAAGCAGGTACTGATTACTAAGGACATTTCCATGAGCAGTGCAGGACTTTCTTTCTTTTACACATGACCTTTAAAACTACCTGATAAGCTATTTGTACTGCCTACCCTAGAAGTTTCAATAGAGAGAGAGAAGATGAACATTAACCTTAATGGCTAAATTACTGAGTGTCACTCTAAAGGCCTTTCCCCTTGAGAGAAGCCTGTGCAGCAGCCAAACACTCACTCCTTTGAAAATTAACAGAGAGGAGCCATTGAGATCAAAACTGCAGAGTTTTCCAAACTTGGGGACTTTAAAAGTCAACATGTTACCTTTGGAGATGGATTTTCTTTATAGATAAAAAAAAGGCAGTAATCTGGTCAAATAATTGGATACAGCAGTGTTAGATTGGAACTTGAAGAAAGTTTTCAGCGTAATACTTGTAAGATGGATGCATATGAATTTGCCTGTTCCAGCAAAGGATTAGAAAGCCCTGCACAAAGAAAAGCCATCTAAGCATTTGCAACCATTTATTCTCCTATGGACTGTCCTCCAAGAACGACGAGAGATTCAGAGTATGTGACAGTATGAAATCAGTTGTATCAGTGTAGTGGAGGGTACAAGGCTTAATCAAGGAATCACACAAATACAGAAAAAAAAATTGCAGTGCTGTCAATGAATGAGCGGTTCAGGGTACTGTGCTTCCACTCTGGCAGATTAAAAAAAAAATGACTCCCCAGGAACAGCCATGTTCTCCAAAGAGAGAGAACAATGATAGCTCTCTGTCCCTTAGAACTACACCTGGACACCTTATAGCACTCTCTTAGTCTCTAGTAAGTCAAGTCTCATGAAACAACTGGCAGCTTCCTGACCACTGGACTCATGGTCTCTGGGCTCAGAACCTTGATTAACATGTTTCTCATCCACTCCTTCATTCACTTTACAAACATTTATTGAATTTTTACTATGTGCCAGAAACTGAGTTAGATCTCGAGTACAAAGATAAATCAGATCGAAACCCTGCCGTCGAGGTACTCAGCCTACTGGGAAAGGCAGACACAAATAATTACAATACAGCACAATATTGCTCTACTAGAAAGAACTACAAAGTGCTATGAGAATTCAGAAGGAAAAAAAAGCTGCTTTTCTAATACTTTCCAGAGCCTAATCCATCACCAAAAGCCTCACTACATGGGACTCATAGGAAAACACTGGCAGACCATTTGTCGTGTTGCTTGGCATTCTAGTGGCAGTCACAGGCTGCTGTCCAACAAAGGTGGGCAGGCAGTTGAAAAGCAGGCCGTGGCATTAACAAACATAGCACGCCATTTGAAACTCAGTGCACAAGTGAGTTTACTGCCTGCCAACTCATCCCTGACACCTCATGCCTAGAGAGAAGCCATCCCCACACCCGACTCTAACTGCCAGACAATTGCTAAGGATGGATTTGTGTCTTAGAAGCAACTTCTCTAACACATCTGGCTTAAGTACACTTACCTGCCACCCAGGACCCTCCACAACCTTTTTCCATTCTTTTGCCTTTTGAAATAGTTGCAAATATAATTTATGTCAAGCAGCTGATGAGAGCTACTGCTTCACCTCAGTCTACCCTTCATCAAAATACTTTAGGGAGCTGAAAATATGAAGAGGCAAGCATTTTTAAAAATAAAGTAAATACTGAAGCAAGTGCATACACCATAACTCTCTTTCTCAATCATCAATTACAGGGAAAGGAAGGAAATTCAAGTAACAATCAGCTATTGAATTGGCGGCATTCCTTACCTAAGTAAGTAGTTCCAAGAGAATGGCACGTGGTCCTTTAACTCTTTCAGATCACACCTGCAGCATCATGTTAAAGCTGCAAACTGCCCAAGAAGCCTTAAGAGATAGAGGAAATTCCTCAAGTCTTTCAAGGGGTATCTCAAGCCTAAACTCGTGCTGAAAGCCGAAGGACTGAGAGTTTCTCATGCTAAAGCTATTCCCAACAGAAGTATTTGGAAAAAGTGACCTTAATGTCCTCAAGACAGCTCCCAAGAGAATACACACTGTGGAAATCAGTAACAATGCATGTTTTCCCCATTACTACCTGGTGTATATTGTTTGACATGGATATATATGTCATCACACATGACCATTATATGCCATACCTCTTCAAGTCACAGAAGCAGTCTAGGTGTTTGGCATATAAATTCATTTCAAAGATGCTGTGACTCCTTACTCAGAACCACACCCAGTACTGATTGAGGTCTCCTTAATCACAACTCGTTTTTTTTCCCTACTCTATTTTCAGGATTACATAGACCTATTTTAGCATGGTAAAAAGAACCAAAATATCCCGTTACTGCTTTTCTAAAGGTCACTCTCCTACTTTGAGCTGGGGTTATTTTTAATCGCAGATTATATATCTTAAAGGCAAGGCCCTTAGCTAAACTTCTAGTTCATTTTAAAAAGCCTCCAGACATGCTGAATAAATCACAGGTCAGAAGCACAGTGTAGTGATAGGCTCTGTACTTCCTTACATGCAAGGCCCTAGGGAGCTGATTTCCAACTGTCCCCACCTCCAATGCAAATTAGCTTTGTAGCCAGCCAAGATCAAGATGATAGTGCTCATCTCAGCATACACAGCCTAGGAAACTGCAACCCATGGGGGGCCATGGTACTGGTTTTCAATAAGATGTAGAACAAAAGGAACTGAACTTTATGGGTCACTTAAAATCTCCTGGAAGCCTTTCAGGAAAAGCAGCAGAGAGATAATGACCTGGATAAGTTCCAGGCAGAAGAACAGGGAAGAAGCTGGAATCTATGTTCACTTTAACTGCATAACTCCCATTCTTCACTTGAGGTGCCTCACTCTCAGATGCATTGGCGCCTGTTATGATAAAACTGTCACAGTGCTAGCCGGATTTCTTTGGTGGCTGAAATCAAGGAAATCTTATGTATAAAATTCATATTTGTTGAAACTCAAAAGTTCACATAAATAGCTCTTTATGGATTTTATTTTTCTCAGGCTATATCCTTTTGATTTATAACATTGTTTATACTACTTTTTAAGGTTAAAGCTGTGTTATATACCTGGAAATTATCAACGAATAGGCCAAATCTTGAATCAGATTAAACATTCAGAAGATAAAGTGGCTGTCAGCATTTTCATTTGTTTTAGTCTGAATTCCAAATAACAAATACCTTTCTCCAGATCTCAAAATTCAGCATAATGAATCAACTTCCCCATGTTCTATCATATTTTATATTTACTATGCTAATATGAATTTTTAGTTTCTAAAAAATTGAGCTGGAAGGTTCAATATAAAAAGAAAGAGGCATAAATTTCTCGAGAATGCAGTGGTCCACAAGCTTCATCTTACCATCAGCAACGGAGTAAGTTCTGAGAAATGAAGCCCAATCATTCACTCTGCGGTAATAATTACTCGTACATTTGGCCAACTCATAGAACAGTCTACACAGAGCTCATCACACTCTTCTATCACATAATGACCTATAATGAGTTCCTCCTAGAAGATGGACAATGACCCTTAGGGCTAAAGTCACTTCCTCCATTTTTCTTGAGGGAGGGGTAATAAAGTTAAATTGCAGGATCTGGCATTGTGGTACATAGGGTTAAGCCAATACTTGTGTCAACATCCTGCATAGGAGTGTCTGATCAAGTCACAGCTGCTCTGCTTCTCAACCAGCTCCCTGTTGATGTGCCTGAGAAGGCAACAGAAGATGACCCAGGTGCTCGGGTCCCTGTCATCCACATGGGAGACCACAACAGAGCTCCTGACTCCTGACTTTAGCCTGGCCCTGCCCTGGATGTTGTGGCCATTTGGGGAGTGAAACAACAGATAGAAGATATTTTCTCTTCTGTCTTTCAAATAAATAGGTAAATATTTTAAAAGATAAATTGCAGAAATAAGATTAATCAAATGAGCTTACACACTATGATCACTTTAATTCAATAATCATATCTGTCCCGTTCTTGGGACATTTAAAACAAGGTATTTTAGGTACAGTTATTTAGCCTAGCAATTAAGCCACTTGTTAGGGCTCCCACAACCCACATCAAATTACTTGAGTTCTATTCCCAGCTCTGGAAACTGAGTCTAGCTTCTAGCTAATACAGGAGGTAGAGGTTATGACTCAATTGAGTTTCTGCCACCCACATGGGAGACCTAGATTGAGTTCTAGGCATTGTGGGCATTTGGGTAGTGAACCAGCACATGAGTGCTCTGTATCTCTCTCTGTATCTCAGAATTAAAAAAAATGGTATCTAGGAGTATATTTAAATGAAAATTAGAGTTTTATTAAAATTATAAAATATTTATAGATAGCTTTAAATTCAGACAAGTTTGATTTAAAAAATGCACCCTTGAAATAGGAAGTTAAACATCAAATTACATAGCATTTGAAATAAGAAATTCATATAACTTTTTAAAGAAACATTTTAGAGATCACAACAGACCAGATGCTGTATCTAGGTCATTTTCTTGAGAATATTCTCTGTCTTCTTCACTAAACTCAATTCTTGCTTGATGAATAGGAATAGCAGCATCAAGTAATCACCCAGCATAACACCATAATATTTTAAAGCTAATCCAAGACTTTTCAAAAATATATTCATTTAGGTTTTCTTTTTTAAAATTTACTTATTTATGTATTTGAAAGGCAGAGTGATGAAGAGAGAGAGAGGAAGGGAGTTGGAAAGGGAGAGAAAGAGGTAAAGGGAGAATCTTCCATCCACTGGTTCACTCCCCAAATGGCCAAAACAGCCAGGACTGGGCCAGGCTGAAGCCAGGAGCCAAGAACTCTGAAGCGGCAGGAACCCAAACACTGGGTCATCTTCTGCTGCCTTCCCAGGCACATTAGCAGGAAGCTGAACCAGAAGCAGAGCAGCAGGGACTCAAACCAGCATTCAGGTATGAGATATGGGTGTCAAGTGGCAGCTAAACCAACACTGTGCCACAACACTAGCCACTTTCTTTAGGTTTTTTTGGTTTTTTGAGAGGCAGAGTGGACAGTGAGAGACAGACAGACAGACAGAAAGGTCTTCCTTTGCCGTTGGTTCACCCTCCAATGGCCGCCGCGGCCGGCGCACTGTGGTCAGCACCCCATGCTGATCCGAAGGCAGGAGCCAGGTGCTTCTCCTGGTCTCCCATGCGGGGGCAGGGCCCAAGGACTTGGGCCATCCTCCACTGCCTTCCCGGGCCATAGCAGAGAGCTGGCCTGGAAGAGGGGCAACCGGGACAGAATCCGGCGCCCCTACTGGGACTAGAACCCGGTGTGCCAGCACCGCAAGGCGGAGGATTAGCCTATTGAGCTGCGGCGCTGGCTCACTTTCTTTAGGTTTTTAAGAAAATCATCCAGCAGACAATGTTCCTTCTGTGCATAAAGGTATCAGAAGCTACAAAAAAATTCCAAGTGTTTGTTGTTTGCTTATTTATTTTGTATTGCAGCAAGCAATAATTTTACAAGTAGAAATAATTTTTCCCTCCTCAGCTTGGTTCATTCTTAATTATTAAATTGTTTGTAAACTGAAAAAAGAACAGTTCATTGTTCTTTTCCAGATTATAAATTAATATAAGGAGGAAGATTAATTCCGGGCTAAATAACAATTTCTTTTACAGGCCTGGAAATTATTTTTTCTTTGGTTATTAAAATTCTCTTCATAGAATTAAAGCAATTCAAACTTTAAAGAGTTTGTATATATTTTTAAAATAATATGTATTTGTTACTAAAGGAAAAAAACTATGACACTACACATTCTTAATTTAGTGAATGTAAGTATCCGATGCTGGTCTAATACACTCTGACAAAAATATTGCCCAAATATCTGATTAACTCATTGAATTTAGGATGGGTCGCCTTCAGATGGTTTCACAAGCAACTTCCAATTAGTTTGGTAAATACAATAATTACATAATCTTCAATTTTCTTCTGGAGCTACAAATTTAGTCCAAGAAAACATCAGATAAATCATGGCTTGAAAATGTATAGCATATGCCTTCTAAAACCCAGGTGTCTCCAAGTATACATATTAAATGTTTATAAAATATGCACAGTTACTTCCAGTACTCTAATCTTGTGATCACTGTCAAACTTGATAACAAACCATTTTTGCAAATGCTTTTTTGCTCTTCCCCTTAGAAAATGGTGCCCAAGGTCCCTCCCTCTGAAGCCCAATAGGCCTTTGGGACTGCCCAAACAATACAGCAGAGGTGGCTACAGTGGCTAGGTTTATGTTGCTTTCTCATGAGGCACTCACTGTGGGAGCCATTAGCCACCATGTAAGAAGTCCAACTACCCTTGAACCACCATGTTTAGAGAACACTTGGAGAGACTACACAGAAATAGAGACATTCTTGGGGTGCTCCTGCTATCTCAATATGGATAATGTGTGTTGAAGAATAAATACATGATCTGCTTCTGATTCATTTTGATATTCCACAATACTCATAACAATTATGAAATAGTTGTCAATAAAAGAGGATCGTGAATTAAGATTTCAAACCCAGTGATTTTTTAAGCTGGCAACCATAATGGGAAAATGACGAGAAACAGAAAGGATGAAAAAGACAATATCACTCATTAGGCAGTCACCAGGCATTTGGCAAAGCAGTTAAGATACTTCTATCTCATAAGAGTGCCTGGTGCAACTTGCAGCTCCTCAGCTTCCAAGCCAGCTTCCTACTAATGCATATCCTGGGAGTTATCACATGAAGGCTCCATTATTTGGGTTCCTGCTTCCCACATAGGAAACCTGGATGGAGTTCTGGGCTCCTGGCTTCATCCTAGCCCAGTGTTGCTGTTGTGGTCATTTGGGGTGTGAACCAGTAGTGAACTTATTGTTCTCCCTGTAGTTGTAGCATCACTTTAAGTTTACTATATCATTATGGTAGAACAGATCTCGCATTGAAATCCAAACCATAGTAGCCAGTCACTTTTGTATACATGGAGACTCATGGGACAGAGTTACTTGCTGTTGGCTTTCTGAACTAAGATATTCTGCCTAACAATATTGGCACTAGCCTTAGGAAGAACTTAAAGTCCCAGATAGGATGAGCTGGTGTAATTGTAAATCTAACAGTTAAAAACTCCATCCCCAAATGCACTTATATGAGCATATGCTTGCACTTCACTGTCATCTTCTTTTTAGAACTCTGTTATGCAATATAACTTAAAAGTTATATATCCAATGCTGTTTGTCTCACTTGAAGTCCCAAAACACAATAGGAGCCAGTTTTAGCATGTTTTTATTATGTAGGCCTAGAACCTTCATCTGTTAAGTAAATTGGATTTTATTAAAACCCATACTCATTGTACTACCTGGGCTGAGGGTAAAAATTTTTGGAGGGCCAGCACTGTTGGGTAGAAGATTAAGCCACTGCCTACAGTGCCATCATCCCATATGGGTGCCAATTCATGTCCCAGCTACTCCACTTCTGATCCAACTCCCTGATAATGCACCTAGGAAGACAGTGGAGGATGGCCCAAGTACTTGGGCCCCTGCCACCCACATGGAGACCTAGAAGAGATGCCTCACTCCTAAGACAGGAGTGGCCTGGTCTGGCCCAGTCCCAGCAGCCATTGCAGCCATTTGGGGAATAACCAGCAGATGGAAGATCAATCTCTCGCTCCAATATCTCTTTGTATCACTGCCTTTCAAATGAATAAATAATTTTAAAAGGAATTTTTTGAAACATGAAAAATGACAAATATATTTCCCTGACTTGTGGTAACTAATATACAGAGTACAAAAAAAAAATAAATGCATATGAGCAAAATTGACATTTTGAAATTTGATTATTGCTTATAGCCCTTGTATATACTCCTGAGGACCAGTGTTTTTTAAAAGTATGTCATTTCAAAAATTAAAAGAAAAATCAGAAAAGAAGGAGGACAAGGGTGGGAGTGAAGAAGGGAGGGAGGGGGGTTGGGAAGTATCATTATGTTCTTAGAACTGTATATAGAAGGGATTCCAATATGGTGGACTAGGGAAAGGGTGGACTGCTCTAGACTAGGGGAAAATAGTAAAAAATAAAATGGAGAAAGTGCATTGTCAGGGGAGAGTTGGAAAGAAAACTGCAGTAGAGACCCTGAAGAAGGAGGAAGGTGCAGACGAGCAGCAACGAGCACGAAAACAACACATGATTCCAGCAGCCAAGAACCAGAGTAAGTGCCAGCTTATGAGAACAAGGTGAGGGGCCAATGCTGTGGCAGAGTGGGTTAAGCTGCTGCCTGCAGTGCTGGCATCCCAAATGGGTGCCGGTTTGAGACCCAGCTTCTCCACTTCCTATCCAGCTCTCTGCCATGACCTGGAAAAGCAGTAGAAGATGGCCTAAGTCCTTGGGCCCCTGAACCCACGTGGGACAACCAGAAGAAGCTCCTGGCTCCTGGCTTCAGATCAGCACAGCTCCGGCTGTTGTGGTCAACTGAGAAGTGAAACAGCGGATGGAAGACCTCTCTCTCACTCTCTCTCTCTCTGCCTCTGCCTCTCCTTCTCTCTGTATGTTACTCTGACTTTCGAATAAATAAATAAATCTAAAAAAAAGAGAGAGTAAGGTGAGATCAGACTACAGTGGCCTGTGCCACTGGTGGCATAGCTAGAGGGAGAATACATTATATTGTCATTGGGTCTGGCCTGGAGCCCTAAGGGGAACAGGGTACCTGCTAACATAGTAAAAAGGGGGGGCACATTTCTCTCTCTCCAATACCCCACAAAAGTGCCTGGCAAACAGCTGAAAAAGGGTGGGCACCATTTTGGACATAAGTTGAAGCTGCAGCACCTTTTGTGCATGTACCCAGCAACTGGCAGGGAGAAGACACCATCTTTGCAGCAGTAGCAACCACATCAGCTCAGGTGCACACATCCGGCAACGGGCATGTAGAAGGACACATTCAGACATCAGTATCAGCTGCAGACTCTTGCATGTGCCCAGCAACCAACAAGGCTGTGGCCCACAGCTCTGGTATATGCATGTGTTCCAGGGATTTTACCAGAGGGAAAAATCCACATTCCCCACTGACATTGAGTTTCACTGGGAGGACTAATAGGGGTGTGGACATCCACATAGGACTGTGAGGTGCCCCTAGCCTTTCAACATATCACAGGCTCTGGATCTCAAACCACCTAGACAGAGCACCCACAGGCAGCTGGCTCTGGGAATGTCTCTGCCTCTCTGTGGATGGGACAGGTTAGCAGGATGGAGTGGATCCTCTGCATGCCAGGACTGTGGGAGCCCTGTGTGCTCAAACTGTGGGAACTCTGTGACTGTACAAGAGGAAACAGGGCATAGCTGGGTCTCTTGAAATCATTGCATGTGGCTCCACATGCTTAGAGCGCCTTCATTGCCTAGGGTGGGTCACTTCAGCGGGATCCATGATCATGGTGAGAGCTGTACAGATCCTTTTTATGGTTCATGTGGCAGCGTGGATGAGTATTGCTCTTACTATGGGCTAACACTCAACCATTGATCACCTTGGAAGAGAGGAGATGAGGGTATAATTTTGGCAACATAAGTAATCATATCCGCCTTTCTGTCAAGAGAAGAGATCTACCATGCCCAACGTGGGTGTCACAATGGATACTCGCCCCACCCTGCAGCATGGACCAGACCTTCTGGCCACACCAATCAGACACATTGTGTATTCCCTGAAAGAGGAGACGCTCCACCAAGCCACAGAGTTCAAAGACAAAGGCCATCAGAGGAAAAAAATCAGCAATTATCTCCACAAATGCCCAAAAACAAATGTAGAAATTGAAGAAACAAGAATAAGGAAGACAACATGACCCTCCCACCCTAAAAAAGGAACATATCAACACTTCAATGTTAGCATGTGAAGATGAAAAGATTGATGAGATGCCTGAAACAGAATTCAAAGGATCATAGTATAACTCAGAAGCAATGAGAAGCAAATTAATTAATTAAATAAATACATGACATGAAATTTTTCCCATGAAATTGAGATTTTTGAAGAAAAATCAAAATAAAATATTAGAAATGAAGGTTTCCTTCATAATAGAATTAGTTTCCTACTTTGAAGAGAATAGAGAAATGAAAGAACATGTTGGGCTTAGAATAGAGAAATGAGGGAGCAAGCCCGAGATCGCTTGCTGACAATAGCAATATTACATGAATACTTAGCAAACAGTTTCAATCATTAGATAACAACTTAAGAAAATATTTATTATGAAGGAATCTATAGGATGCACAATTTAATCTTTAGACCTTATAAAAGAGATGGCTAACATTTTTCTGTAATAGCATAGCCAAAATAAGAGCTTAAATTATAGTCTCATAGCTAGATTTACTTCGCCATCATCGAAGTAAACAGTAAGTGGAAAAAACCTCCCTTTCAGACCAAGGGAAATAAAGTTTTTAAGTGAGAATATAATTTTCCTCATGGGCACTGTCTACCTTAGAAAAACTACTACAGAACATGCCTGTGACTAGAGACGTGTAGTTCAGGCCACCGAGGATTAGAGATGGGACATGGGCACTCCCTTGACTTGCATCCTCTGGTCTGCTTTAACACAAACAAGGAGGAAAAGAAAGCTAGGCATCAGAAGCAATGGGTGGCAGGCCTATTAGTGGCTGATCTGTACAGTGATCTGCCCTCAAGGAGACCCAACAGGCCAGTCCACTGCAGTGGCTTTCAATGTGGTAAGCCTGGGCTTCAGCAGAAATCAGCTTGTGAAGAGCCCTGGCAGCTCTGCCAAGAGTTGGATCACTGCAAATGGACCTGCCCTGGAGTCGAAGGATGCCCAGGTCAGAGCCACAGATCTTACTGGCTCTAAGCTGAAAAGCCCTTCACTCAGCCCAACTTCCAAAGTGACCACTGCAGCTGAGGGGATGGCCAAGTAGGGTCAGCAACATTGCAGGCAGAACTGTAAATTTCTTGTTAGAGATGCCACCTGCCTTTACCTGGCCAGCTCTCCTCCCAGGCCAGCTAAGTAATGAAAGTCAACCGAGTGCCTTCCCCTAGGAGGTTCACACCTCCCTTAGGATGTACCCCATGTGAAGAGATAGATAGGTCTGGGCCTCTCAACTTACAAGGCCTAAAGCCCACCAGATTATTACCAGGCCCCTTCTGTCAGGTTCTATTTGCCTCTCCATCAGAAAACTTAATTGTAGCTTAGACAGCACCTTTCTTAGCTCCTCTAATAATGACTCTGTCCTTTGTTCTAGACCCTGTCTAGCACACTTGGGCCTCATTCCTTTGTAATCATAACCTCTACTCTACCACCAATGGCTCTACTCCCAACCTGTGTGTACTGATGGTCCTCTTCCCCACTTAATGCTGTATAATTGTTCAGACCTGGTTAATGCCACTTTTAGGATCATTGGTTACTATCCTCACCCTGTCTTTTATAACCCTGTCTAATATGATCAGAGTCGGCAAACTTGGAAGGCTTCCATAGCCTTGGTAACTCATGACGAGAGCCTAGGGTGGTTACTGGCGCCATAAACTAGAGTGTCAATTTGTTGGGTCAACAACAGGAGTCACTGTGCACTTGCTCCTCATGTGGGATCTCTGTCCTTAATGTGCTGTTCATTGTGACTTAATGCTATAACTAGTACTCAAACAGTATGTTTCACTTTGTGTTTCTATGTGGGTGCAAACTGTTGAAATCTTTACTTAATGTATACTAAATTGATCTTTTGTATATAAAGAGAATTGAAAATGAACCTTGATGTGAATGGAAGGGGAGAGGGAGAGGGGAGGGTTGCGGGTGGGAGGGAAGTTATGGGAGGGGGAAGCCATTGTAATCCATAAGCTGTACATTGGAAATTTATATTCATTAAATCAAAGTTTAAAAAAATAAAAAAAAGAAATGAAGGTTTCAATATGTCAATAAGAATACAGTGGAAAGCCTTAACAACAGACTTGGGGAGGCAGAAGGAAGAATATCTGAGTTAGAAGACAAATCTTTGGAAATCTTTCAGTCTGACTAGAAGAAGAAAAAAAGAAGAGAAGGAAGAGAAGGAGGAAAGAAAAGAGGAAGGAGAAGAAGAAATTATCTACAGGCTAGGAGAGAATAGAAAGACAAAAAAACTGTAAACCCAGAATACCATACCCTGCAAAGTTCTCATTTATGAATGAAGGAGGAATAAACACTTTATATAACAAACAGAAATTGAAAGAATCTGTCACAACTTGTCCAGCCTTACAAAAGATGCTTAAGTGTATGCTACACATAGAAACACAGAATGATAGTTGTTATTATTATAAAATAATGTAAAAGCAGAAAATGTGCAGTAAAATTACAAAGGAAATCCAATGTAAACAATAGGAATATTTATGGAAAAATGGCAAGGTCAATCATTACATATCAATACTAACCTTGAATGTAAATAGCCTAAATTCTCCAATTAAAAGATACATGCTGGAGGAATAGATTAAAAGACTCACCTATTTGTTGCCTACAATAAACACACCTCAGCAACAAAGATATGTGCAGAATGAAAGTAAAAGGATAGAAAAAGATATTCCATGCTACAGGTAAGCAAAAAAGAACAGGTATAGCTATCCTAAAATCAAACAAAACAGACTTTAACACAAAAACAGTTTAAAGAGACAAAGAATGGAACTATGAAATGATTAAAGGATCAAGTCAATGAGAGATGTTACTATAATAATTGCATATGCACCCAATCCCAGGTCACCTGGCTTTTAAAACATATGTTAATGGCTCTAAAAGGACCCAAATACAATAGTAATGGGGAATTCAGTGCCCCACTTTCATCAATGGACAGACCAATAAAACAGAAAATCAAAAAAGAAACAGTTGGCAAGTGCTGCAGCTCACTAGGCTAATCCTCTGCCTGCAGTGCCGGCACCCCAGGTTCTAGCCCCGGTTGGGGTGCTGGATTCTGTCCCGGGTGCTCCTCTTCCAGTCCAGATCTCTGCTGTGGTCCGGGAGTGCAGGGGAGGATGGCCCAGGTTCTTGGGCCCTGCACCCGCATGGGAGACCAGGAGGAAGCACCTGGCTCCTGGCTTTGGATTGGCGCAGCACACCAGCCACAATGCACTGGCTGTAGCGGCCACATGGGGGGGTGAACCAACGGAAAAAGGAAGACCTTTATCTCTCTCTCTCTCTCTCTCTCTCTCTCACTGTCTAACTCTGCCTGTCAAAAAAAGAGAAAGAAACAGACTTATTTGACATTATGGTCCATAGTGTAAAATATCTACCGATATTTTCATCCCACAGTTGCAAAATATACATTCTTCACATCAGTGCATGGAACTTCCTCTAGGGTAGACTGCATACTAGACCATAAAGCAAGTCTCAGCAACTTCAAAAAAAAATCATGCCTTGTATCTTCTCTGAGCCTCTGACAACAATGGAATGAAGCTGGAAATTAACAATTAAAGAATCTCCAGAAAATATGCAAACACATGGAGACTGAACAACATGCTCCTGAATGAACAAAAGGTCATAAAAGAAATCAATACAGAAATTGAAAAATTTCTGGAAATGTACAAAGAATACAATATAACAAACATTAAGAGATACAGAAAAAGCAGCGCCTGAATCCAGAAATTGGAAAGGTACCAAATAAATGAGCAATCAGTGCATCTAAAGGACCTAGAGAAACAGCAAACCAAAACCAAAATTAGTAGGAAGAAATAAATAATTAAAATTAGAGAATATTGATAGGATTAAGTGTCAAAGGGATCACATAAATAAGACCAGTGTCTGCTAATAATAACTGATAGAATTAAAAAGGAGAGAACAATCCAACATGGGAAGCAGGATAAACAGCAGACTCATAGAATGGCAGATGTCCTAAACAGCACTCTGGCCTCAGAATCAGCCCTTAAGGCATTTGGATCTGGCTAAAAAGCCCATGAGAGTATTTCAGGCATGGAAAGCCAAGACACTGTGGCAAAAAAAAATGACTAAAATGAAAGATCTCTGTGAGTGAGATCCCAGCAGAAAGAACAGGCCATCAAAGAAGGAGGTACCTTTCTCTGAAGGGAGAACTTCCACTTTGAATATGGCCTTGTCTAAGTAAGATCAGAATTGGCGAACTCAAAAGGTTTCCATAGCCTTGGCAGCTCATGACAAGAGCCTTGGATGATTACAGATGTCATAAATAAGAGTGTCAATTGTTAAATTAACAATGGGAGTCACTGTGCACTTACTCCCCATGTAGGATCTCTGTCCTTAATGTGTTGTACTATGTGAAGTAACGGTATAACTAGTACTCAAACACTACTTCATACTTTCTGTGCCTATGTGTGTGCAAACTGTTGAAATCTTTACTTAGTATACACTAAATTGATCTTCTGTATATAAAGATAATTGAAAATGAATCTTGATGAAGATTGGGATGGGAGAGGGAGTGGGAGATGGGATGGTTGCAGGTGGGAGAGAAGTTATGGGGGGGGAAGCTGTTATAATCCAATAGTTGTACTTTGGAAATTTATATTTATTAAATAAAAGTTAAAAATAAAAAGGGCGCTTGCTCCTAATGTGGGATCTCTGTCCTTAATGTACTGTACATTTTGATTTAATGCTATAACTAGTACTCAAACAGTATGTTTCACTTTGTGTTTCTATGTGGGTGCAAACTGTTGAAGTATTTATACTAAATTGATCTTTTGTATATAAATAGAATTGAAAATGAATCTTGATGTGAATGGAAAGGGAGAGGGAGCGGGAGGGGGGAGGGTTGCGGGTGGGAGGGAAATTATGGGAAGGGGAAGCCATTGTAATCCATAAGCTGTATACTGGAAATTTATATTCATTAAATAAAAGTTAAAAAAATAAAAAATCAAAAAAATAAAAATCAAAATACCATTGATCTAAAAAATAAAAATAGAAAATAAAGAAAATTAAAACAAAAAAATAAAAGACCAATGAAATTAAGAGCTGGGTTTTGAAAAAAAAATAAACAAAATTGACACAACATTAGCCCAATTTAAAAAAAAAAGAGAGAGAAGATCCAAATCAATAAAAACAGAGGTTAGAAAGGAAATGTAACAGACACCACAGAGAGAAAAATAATCATCAGGAATTACTACAAAGAGCTGTATGCCAACAAATCAGGAAACCTAGAATAAATTGATAGATTCCTGAATACATAAAACCTACCTAAATTGAGCCATGAAGACATAGAAAATGTAAACAGACCAATAACCAAGATGGAAACTGAATCAGTAATAAAGTCCCTCACAACAAAGAAAAGCCCAGGACTGGGTGGTTTCACTACTGGATTCTAACTGACTTCTAAAGAAGAATTAATTCCAATTCTTTGCAAGCTATTCAAAACAATTGCAATGAGGAAGTCCTTCCAAACTCCTTCTATGAAGCCAGAATCACCTTAATTACTAAAACTGAAAAAAATACAATAGCGAAAAGAGAACTGTAGGCCAATATCCCTGATCAACATAGATGCAAAAATCCTCAGCAAAATTCTAGCTGATAGAATCCAACAGCACATCAAAACAATCATTCATCTGGACCTAGAAGGATTTATCCCTGGTATGCAAGGATTATTCAACGAACATAAATCAATAAATTTGATACATATTAACAAACTGAAGAAAAACCATATGACTATTTCTCTAGATGCAGAGAAAGCATTTGATAAAATACAACACCCTTTCATGATGAAAACTCTAAGCAATCTGGGTATAGAAGGAACATTCCTCAATACAATCAAGGCAATTTAGGACAAATCCACGGCCAGTGTCCTTTAAATGGGGGAAAGGTTGGAATCACTTCCACTGAGATCTGCTACCAGACAAGGATGCCATTCTCACCATTGCTATCCAATATAGTCCTGGAAGATGTAGCCAGAGCCATTACATAAGAAAAAGTAATCAAAATGATACAAATAGCAAAGGAAGAAGTAAAACTATCCCTATTTGCAGATGACATGATTCTATATATAGGGGAACCAAAAGACTCCCCTAAGGGACTATTGGAACTCATGAAAAAATTTGGTTAAATGGCACAGTATAAAATTAAGACACAGAAATCAATAGCCTTTGTATGCACAGACAATTCCATGGCTGAGAAAGAACTTCTCAGATCAATCCATTTACAATAGCTACAAAAAAAATTAAATACCTTGGAATAAATTTAATCAAGGAGCTCAAATATCTCTGATGCAAATTATAAAACATTAAAGAAATAGAAGATATTTAAAAATGGAAAAATGGCTAGCACCGTGGCTCAACAGGCTAATCCTCCGCCTTGCGGCGCCGGCACACCAGGTTCTAGTCCCGCTTGGGGCGCCGGATTCTATCCCAGTTGCCCCTCTTCCAGGCCAGCTCTCTGCTATGGCGTGGGAAGGCAGTGGAGGATGGCCCAAGTCCTTGAACCCTGTACCCGCATGGGAGACCAGGAGAAGCACCTGGCTCCTGGGTTCGGATCAGCACAATGCGCCAGCCGCAGCGGCCATTGGAGGGTGAACTAATGGCAAAAAGGAAGACCTTTCTGTCTCTCTCTCTCTCACTATCCACTCTGTCAAAAAAAATGGAAAAATGTTCTGTGTTTGTGGGTTAGAAGAATTAATATCACCAAAATGTCCATACTACCAAAAACAATTTATGGATTCAATGTGATCCCAATCCAAATACCAATGACATTCTTCTCAGGTCTAGAAAAACGATGCTAGAATTCATATAGAAACACAAGAGACCCTGAATAGCTAAAGCAATCTTACAAAACCAAAACAAAGCAGGAGGCATCACAATATCACAATATGAAATTTCAAGACATAGTACAGGGTGGTTATAATCAAAACAGCCTGGTACTAAAAAAAAAAAAAAATTACGTGTAGACCAATGGAACAGAATAGAAACTTCAGAAATCAATCTACACATCTACAACCAACTTATCTTTGACAAAAAAGCTAAAGTCAATTCCTGAAGCAAGGACAGTCTCTTCAACAAAAGCAAAAGTATGAAGCAAGACCCCTACCTTACACCTTACACAAAAATCCACTCAAAATGGATTAAAGACCTAAATTTACAACTGGATACCATCAAATTATTAGAGAACATTGGGGAAACCCTGCAAGATATTGGCATAGGTAAATAGTTCTTGGAGAAGGCCCCAGAGGCACAGGCAATCAAAGCCAAAATTGACAAATTGGATTACATCAAGCTGAGAAGTTTCTGTACTGCAAAAGAAACACTGAGCAAAGTGAAGGGGCAAGCAACAGAATTGGAGACAGTATTTGCAAACTATGCAACTGATTAAGGATTAATATCCAGAATCTGCAAAAAGCTCAAGAAACTCCACAACAATAAAACAAACAATACAGTTAAGAAATAGGCTAAGGACTTGAATAGGGATTTTTCAAAAGAGGAAATTTTGATGGCCAAAAGACACATGAAAAAATGCTCAGCATCAGTATCCACACTGAGGTTTCACCTCACCTAAGTTAGAATGGCTCTCCTACACAAATCAACAAATAACAAATGCTGGTGAGGACATGGGGGGAAAAGTACCCTTATCCATTGTTGGTAGGAATGTAAACTGGTGCAGCCATTATAGATGACAGTATGGAGATACCTAAGAAATCTGAATATGGACCTACCAAATGACCCAGTCATCCCACTCCCATGAATTTAACCAAACGAAATGAAGTCAGCATGCGAGAGAGTGATCTGAACCCCCATGTTCACTGCAGCTCAACTTACAATAGCTAAAATATATAATCAACCCAGATGTCTATCAACTGATGACTAGATAAAGAAATAATAGTATACTTACACCATGGGATACTACTCAGTTGTTAAAAGAAAAATCCTTTTGTACCAAAATGGATGAAACTGGAAGCCATCATACTTAGTGAAATAATCCAGTCCTAAAAAGACAGATATCATACATTTATGCTGATCTGTGGTAACTAATAGAGTATCTAAAAGGTAATATACAAGAGTGAAATTGACATTTTGAGATTCAATGATAGTTTTTCAGCTCTTGTCTTCAACTGCTGAAGGACAGTATTTTTTTCCCTCTATACTGTTTGTTGAACTCTTTACTATTATAGGGTTAATCTTATGAGTATAAAGTAAACTGAAAATAGAACGTTCTAAGAATTAAGAGTGGGAATAAGACTGTGGCCCGGGAGGGCAGTGGAGGATGGCCCAAGTGTTTGGGCTCTTGCACCTGCATGGGAGAACAGGAGGAGGCACCTGGCTCCTGGCTTCAGATCGGCACAGAGCCAACCGTAGCGGCCATTTCGGGGGTGAACCAACAGAAGGAAGACATCTCCTCCCTCTCTTATTCCCACTCTTATATTTAACAGGGATCACTTTTCAGTTAAATTTAAAAACATTTCAGTTAAGTTAAAGAGTTCAACCAATAGTATTAAGTAGAACAAAAAATACTAAAAGGGATAAAGTATTAAGTTGTTCATCAACAGTCAGGACAAGGGCTGATCAATCACTGTTTCTCATAGTGTCCATTTCACTTCAACAGGTTTCCTTTTAGGTGCTCCATGATTTGTCACAAATCAGGGAAAACATATGATATTTGTCCCTTTGGGACTGGCTTAACTCACTCAGCATGATGTTTTCCAAATTCCTCATTTTGTTGCAAATGACTGGATTTCATTGTTTTTACTGCTGTATAGTATTCTATAGAGTACATATTCCATAATTTTTTTATCCAATCTACTGTTGATGGGCATTTAGGTTGATTCCAGGTCTTAGCTATTGTGAATTGAGCTGCAATAAACATTGAGGTACAGACAGCTCTTTTATTTACCAATTTAACTTCCTTTGGGTAAATTCCAAGGAGTGGGATGGTTGGGTTGTATGGTAGGGTTATATTTGGGTTTCTGAGGAATCTCCAGACTGACTTCCATAGTGGCTTTACCAGTTTGCACTCCCACCAACAGTGGGTTAGTGTGCATTTTTCCCCACATCCTCCCCAGCATCTGTTGTTGGTAGATTTCTATATGAGAGCCATTCTAACCAGGGTGAGGTGAAACCTCCTTGTGGTTTCAATTTGTATTTCCCTGATTGTTAGTGATCATGAACATTTTTCATGTGCCTGTTGGCCACTTGGATTTCCTCTTTTGAAAAATGTCTATTGAGGTCCTTGGCCCATCTCTTAAATGGGTTGTTTGTTTTGATGTTGTGGAGTTTCTTGATCTCTTTGTAGATTCTGGTTATAATAGAATAGTTTTTTTAATGTCTACCTTTTTTATTTAGTAAATATAAATTTCCAAAGTACAGTTTATGGATTACAATGGCTTCCCCCACCCCCATAATTTCCCTTCCACTCACACGCCTCCCATCTCCCACTCCCTCTCCCATTCCATTCACATCAAGATACATTTTCAATTATCTTTATATACAGAAGATCAATTTAGTATATATTAAGTAAAGATTTCATCAGTTTGCACCCACACAGAAACACAAAGTATAAAATACTGTCCCAGTACTAGTTATATCATTACTTCACATTGGACAACACATTAAGGACAGATCTCACATGAGAAGTAAGTACACAGTGACTCCTGTTGTTGACTTAACAATTTGACATTCTTGTTTATGGCATCAGTAATCTCCCTAGGCTCTAGTCATGAGTTGCCAGGGCTATGGAAGCCTTTTGAGTTTGCCGACTTCAATATTATTCAGACAAGGTCATAGTCAAAGTGTAAGTTCTCTCCTCCCTTCAGAGAAAGGTACCTCCTTCTCTGATGACCCGTTCTTTCTACTGGGATCTCACTCACAGAGATATTTCATTTAGGTCCTCTTTTTTTTTTTTGCCAGAGTGTCTTGGCTTTCCATGCCTACAATACTCTCATGGGCTCTTCAGCCAGATCCGAATGACTTAAGGGCTGATTCTGAGGCCAGAATGCTGTTTAGGACATCCGCCATTCTATGAGTCTGCTGTGTATCCCACTTCCCATGTTGAATTGTTCTCTCCCTTTTTTTATTCTATCAGTTAGTATTAGCAGACACTAGTCTTGTTTGTGTGATCCCTTTGACATTTAGACCTATCAGTGTGAGCAATTCTGAACTGAAATTGATCACTTGGACTAGTGAGATAGCATTGGTACATGCCACCTTGATGGGATTGTATTGGAATCCCCTGGCACGTTTCTAACTCCACCATTTGGGGCAAGTCCAATTGAGCATGTCCCAAATTGTACATCTCCTTCCTCTCTTATTCCCACTCTTATATTTAACAGGGATCACTTTTCAGTTAAAATTTAAACACCTAAGAATAATTGTGTGTTAATTACAGAGTTCAACCACTAGTACTAGAACAAAACAAAAATACTAAAATGGATAAAGTATTATATTGTACATCAACAGTCAGGACAAGGGCTGATCAAGTAACTGTTTCTCGTAGTGTCAAATTCACTTCAACAGGTTTCCCCTTTGGTACTCAGTTAGTTGTAGCCGATCAGGGAGAACATATGATATTTGTCTCTTTGGGACTGGCTTAATTCACTCAGCATAATGCTTTCCAGATTCCTCATTTTGTTGCAAATGACTGGATTTCATTGTTTTTACTGCTGTATAGTATTCTATAGAGTACATGTCCCGTAATTTCTTTATCCAGTCTACCCTTGATGGGCATTTGGGTTGGTTCCAGGTCTTAGCTATTGTGAATTGAGCTGCAATAAACATTAATGTGCAGACAGATTTTTTGTTTGCCAATTTAATTTCCTTTGGGTAAATTCCAAGGAGTGGGATGGCTGGGTTGTATGGTAGGGTTATGTTCAGGTTTCTGAGGAATCTCCAGACTGACTTCCATAGTGGATTTCCTCTTTTGAAAAATGTCTATTGAGGTCCTTGGCCCATCTCTTAAGTGGGTTGTTTGTTTTGATGTTGTGGAGTTTCTTGATTTTTCTGTAGATTCTGGTTACCAACCTTTTATCTGTAGCATAGTTTGCAAATATTTTTTCCCATTCTGTTGGTTGCCTCTTCACTTTCCTGACTGTTTCTTTTGCAGTACAGAAACTTCTCAATTTGATGCAATCCCAAATGTTAATTTTGGCTTTGACTGCCTGTGCCTCTGGGGTCTTTTCCAAGAAGTCTTTGCCAGTACCTATATCTTGCAGGGTTTCTCCAATGCTCTCTAATAATTTGATGGTGTCGGGTCATAGATTTAAGTCTTTAATCCATGTTGAGTGAATTTTTGTGTAAGGTGATAGGTATGGGTCTTGCTTCATGATTCTGCACATGGAAATCCAATTTTCCCAGCACCATTTATTGAATAGACTGTCCTCACTCCAGGGATTGGTTTTGGATCCTTGATCAAATATAAGTTGGCTGTAGATGTTTGATTTCTGGTGTTTCTATTCTGTTCCATTGGTCTATCCATCTGTCTTTTAACTGGAGAGTTCAGGCCATTAACGTTCAATGTTACTATTGAGAAGGAGAACTTTGCCCTGCCATTTGCCAAAGATATTTTCTAATATATGCTTTTAACTTCATGTGATCTTTTGCTGTGAGGTTTCCTTCCTCTACCTTCTTTCATATTGATGACCGTGTTTCTGTGTTTCTGTGTATAACACATCTTTAAGCATCTTTTGCAGGGCTGGACGAGTGGCGACAAATTCTTTCAATTTCTGTTTGCTATGAAAAGTCTTTATTTCACCTTCATTCACAAATGAGAGCTTTGCAGGATATAATATTCTGGGCTGGTAGTTTTTCTCTCTTAGTACCTGGGCTAAGTCTCACCATTCCCTTCTAGCTTGTAGGGTTTCTGATGAGAAGTCTGCTGTGAGTCTAATTGAGTAATCTGGCGTTTCTCTCTTGCACATTTTAGAATCTTTTCTTTATGTTTCACTGTGGTGAGTTTGATTACAAGATGTCATGGTGAGGATCTCTTTTGGTCATGTTTACTAGGGGTTCTATGAGCTTCCTGTACTAAGATGTCCCTGTCCTTCTCCAAACCCTGGAAGTTCTCTGCAAGTATCTCACTAAAAAGGCCTTCTAATCCTTTCTCTCTCTCCATGCCTTCAGGGACTCCTAGAACCCGAATGCTGGGTTTTTTAATAGTATCCTGTAGATTCCCGACAATATTTTTTAGATTTCTAATTTCCTCTTCTTTTCTTTGGTTTGACTGTATACTTTCCTGTGCTCTGTCTTCTAAGTCTGATATTCTCTCTTCTGGTTCACTGACTCTGTTTTTAAGGCTCTCTAATGTGTTTGTCATTTGATCTATTGAGTTCTTCATTTCATTTTGATTTTCTCTTCACTATCACACTTTCCTGTTCTACTAGTTTCTGCGTTTCATTTTGATTCCTCCTTAAGATTTCATTTTCTCAAAGGAGATTTTCTATCCTGTCCAGTAAGGTATTCCGTAGCTCAAGCATTTGTTTTTGAACACTTCTAATTGTTCTTATCATAATTTTTTTTGAAATCCGTGCCCTGCATTTCTTCCATCTCATCATCTTCATAATCTTGGCTTGGGGTTTCTTGTTCATTTGGGGGTGTCATAATGTCTTCCTTTTTCTTGTTTCCTTGGTTTCTGCGTTTGTTGCTTGGCATTGTGGAGATATTCTTTGGATTCTTCTTCCCTCGCTGTGGTGTTTTTTCTTGTTATACTATGACTGTATTAAGTGGACTGTCTGCTTTTGATGGAGCCTTAGAGGTTTGAGATGAGTGTGGCCTGAGAGCTCTGTTTGGTTCCTCAGGGTTAAGGGTGTGCCAAAGGTGACACTCCCAGGTTAGGCATGGTAACTCTCTTTCTTTCTTTTTTTGATTCAAAAGGGAAATAATTCCACACAGCTGAGTGGAATTGGAGGTAGTTAGCAGGCAAATGATATCCCCACAGGATCCAAAGATCGGAAGCTCTTTCCTAAGGACCACATAGGGAATCTGTGTTGCCCTCAGTGTGGGCTCAAATTCTCCTGCAGTCTCCCACTGGGTTGCCAAGGTTACCTAATTGTAGCATCTCTGGAGAGTACTCACATGAATTCCATGAGTTCTCTCACCCACCGTCTCTTTTTTCACAGTCTCAGTTCATCAGCACCACATATTCACTAGGTCCTAATTTCCTGTTATTTCACACACACACACCCCCAGAGTCAGGTTTTTCTGCTTGGCTGAGGGCGGGTGCAGTCCTGACTGAGGTCATGCCACTTATGATGTATGTCCAAAATGGTGTCTGCTTTTTGTCTTGCTTGCCTTTGAGAGGTGAGCGGAGAGAGAGAAACTCGTGTCTGTATTGGTCACTTTTTTTTTTCCTCTCTCTTCTAGTAAGCCTGGTGAACTTTTCCCCATGGGGTTTCAAGCCTCATTCGCTCTAGTCTCCTCTTTCCACTTGCCCGCTGGTATCTCGGGCTATTGAGGTTCGGCTCACCTCGCGTTCCAGTGCTGCTGAGTTGATTCTGCTGCTGGTGTCCCGAACCGTGGGCTCCCACACCCTCCAAGCAGGTCCACTATGAACCACTAGTTCTGGAAGAGTTTCCTCTGCTGTTTCTTCCCCTACTCTTCCTTGAACCTGCAGTATCTGCACTTTTATTAAGCTGTCTCTTCCCAGACTATCAGTGTGCTCCCTTCCTATTCTGCCATCTTGCCACTCTCCCCACAGAATAGTTTTTAAAAGTTAAAGTTTTTAAAAATTTATATTAAAATGAATGTACCTGAAAATACATAAGGCAAGAGAAGGAATGGTTTTTAAATGTCCCTATTGGGGGCCAGCATTGTGGCACAAAGGGTTAAGGTGTCACATGTAATGCCAACATCTCATATGTGTACCAGTTCATGTCCTGGCTGTTCCACTTCCAATCTGATTCACCTCCCTTCTAATGTGCCTGAAAAAAGCAGCAGAAGATGGCCCAAGTTCTTGGGTCCCTGCATCCACATGGAAGACGTGGAAGAAGTTCCTCACCTTGGCCTGGCCCAGCCCCTGCTGCTGAAGCCATTTGGGGAGTGAACAAGCAGATGGAAGATTCTAACTCAAATAAATTTTTAAATATTAAAAATAAAATGTTCCCACATAGAGAAGCACACGAATCCTGATACAAACACTGAGGTGTTGCCCTCTTCTTGGACTGTAAGTTCCTTCAGGGCAAGTTCTGTGGTTTACAACATCTCTGCATTGGTAAGACTATAAAAATGATCATAGTACTTTGCTTCACATTTAATAAATTAGCCTTTATGAAATATTCATCAGTTTATGTGTATATCCCTTCCCTGGCAATGACTTCATCCTGGCACATAGCTGGACTTTCCAGGATATCAGCAGGGCTACAGTCAAATGGAGCTGGTGAGACTGGGCTCACCCTAACACTCTAACACAGCAATGAAACTCCCCACCTTCCATACCACACTCTGGCATCCATGAACGTTGTCTATGTGAAAGAAGATGATGCATCTTATGAAATGCAGACATTTGCCAAGCAGGAATTCAAAATCCATCATCATGATGCAAATTCAAAATCCATAATTATGATGCAAAAGGTACACCACATCACCCAATTCAGGATGCCTATTCTCATTATGTACTTAATTAGCATTACTTCTAACTAAATGTTCACTCAGCTAAATTTATCAGGTGTTTCCTATGTTTAACAGCACAGTGCTTAGATTAGAGGCTGGGGAGTGCATGAAGTATAAAATGTATAAAATGCAACTCCCGCTCTCAGAAAATTTACAGTCTTGTTAAGAAGATAAAAGACATAAGAAAATAACTATAATACAAAGAAAAGAATCATAATCACAAAAAAATTTCTAGATGAAGTCCTAGCCAGGTCAAAGAGTAATAAATACATATGGGATAAGGAAGATTTCCTAAGGGAGGTGATATCTGAATTAGAACTAAAATGAGTAGGCTGTGAATATCTAGAGATATCTAAAGAGAAAGAGCGTATCTATCCTGTATTAGGTTTCACTGTGCTGGATATATGATGAGGACTATTGGTTATCTACTGCTGCAGTAACAATTTACCACACACATAGTGCTTTAAAACAATACAGATTTATTATCTCACTGGGTGAAAATAAAGACCTGGATTCGTCCTGAGGACTTAGCAGAGTATCTATTTCCTTGTCCTTTCCAGCATGCCAATTTTTGATTCTGCCATCATTATTCCCACTCCCTCACTTTGCTCTCCTGCCTTTGGGATTACCTAGGCCTATTCCGATAATTCAGGACAATAATAATCCAATATAGTCTTCTCATTTTAAGATACTATCTTGCAGATAGTCACATCTGTAAACTTTCTTTTGCCATGTAAAGTTAACATGATCAAAAGATCTGAGGATCAGAAAGTGGGCTTTTTGGAGGGGGGGCATAGGTACTTAATTCAGTATTTGGTTATTTATTTTCATACCTTAAGCTCATGATATGTGTCCTACCCCCCATCCATTTTTATTTTAAAGCTGGTAACTAATGAAAAAACTTGGAAGACCTTGATTATGTCTTCCCTCCAATATTTTACCAACAAGGGTTACTTGATCAGGTGGCATAGTCATCAATTGGGAGTCAAAAGTAAGTTAGCCCCTGAGGGGGAGGAACAAAGGACAGTGAGGGATGATACAGACAAGTGCAATGTGACTTTTTTTTAAAGATTTATTAATTATTTTACTTGAAAGAATTACAGGGCCAGTGCTGCAGCACAGCAGGTTAAAGCTGCAGGCCTGCAATGCCAGCATCCCATATGGGCACCAGTTCTACTCCCGGCTGCTCCTCTCCCCATCTAGCTCTCTGCTATGGCCTGGGAAAGCAGTAGAAGATGGCCCAAGTGTTTGGGCCCCTGTACCCATGTGGGAGACCTGAAAGAAGCTCCTGGCTCCTGGCTTTGGATCGGCACAGCTCTGGCCGATCTGGTCATTTGGGGAGTGAACCAGCAGATGGAAGACCTCTCTCTCTCTCTCTCTCTCTCTCCCCCTCTCTCCCTCTCTCCCTCTCCTCCTTTGGCTCTACCTTGCTCTGTAACTCTTTCAAATAAATAAAATAAATATTAAAAAAGAGATACACAGAGAGAAGGAGAGGCAGAGAGAGAGAGAGAGAGAGGTCTTGAAAATAAAAATGGATGGGGGGTAGGACACATATCATGAGCTTAAAATGTGTTTACTGAATTAATGATAGATGTCCCCAAATGACCAGAACAGCCAGAGCTGTGCTGATCTGAAGCCAGGAGCTTCTTCCAGGTCTCCCACATGGGTGCAGGGGCCCAAGCACTTAGGTCATCTTCTACTGCTTTCCCAGGCCATAGCAGAGAGCTGGATCAGAAGTGGAGCAGCCAGGACTCGAACCTGTGTCCATATGGGATGCTGGCACTGCAGGTGGCTGCTTAACCCACTAAGCCACAGGAGAAATTATTGTTACCTCAGTTCTTTGTCTCACAGGGGAAGAAGAATTTCCAAAGGGACAGCAGAGAAATTTACATGGATTTATTAAAGTCAAAGACCTCCAGCCTGAGCGGCATGGGGGCGGGCTTCCAAGAGAGGAAAATCTCCGAAGGGATGGGTGGTAGTGGGTTTTTTAAGTACAATTTCAAAGGGAAAAAAAAAAACTTGATCATCAGATTGGCATTCGGTTCCAGGCTGGGAAAACCCATCAAAAGGCCTGATTTACAGTTCTCCATCCTGTCTGGCCTGCTCCTGATAAAACAAAAAAACCATCCAGAAGAGTAGGATAGGTAACTTGTTTTCACAATAAGCTGTGAGCTCAGGAAGCCCTTGCTATTCTCATGGTAAAGTTGGAGATTCTGAAGGAAGGAGGGCAACCTGTTTGTTCTTGCAAAAGATAACCTTTTGGGGAAGGAAGCAAATATTTTACACCCCAAATTCTATTGGGATCTCCTGACTACCTATTAACCTATCTTACTCCTCACAACATGAAAGACATGAAGATGAAGGACAACAAAAGATTCAGCTGAAGAACTAGATGTATCTGGAGCTAACAGAATGCCATTTGCCTAGATTTTCCTACCTGTCATTTACTGGCTCTTTACCTAAGCCAGTGTTGTTGAAAGCATGGCCCTAGCATCGCCTTCATAGGATCATCAGAAGTGCATGTTAATAGGCAGCTTATCAATCCCCACCTCAGCATTACTGTTCAGAATCTTAGGGAAAAAAAGAAAGTAAGACCTAGGTGTTTATGATGTCTTCTGATGCCTCCCTTTGGTCTTAGCTCCTTCTCCCCACTCCATTTTAAGACAAAAGACAGCAAAAAAATCCACTTTGGATGAATTTGAATGAATGTATTCTTTGTGTGGTGTCTATTCCATTTCTTTAAGCAATAAAGAAGTTCACTGAAAGATGTCTTATTGTTTTTTTTTTTTGACTGTCAAAGCAACAAAGCCCCACAGTGATAGGGTCACAATGTCACAATTAAACACCCAGTATAGAGAGTGTAGGTCTTCTCTGTCCCTGTTTTTGAATGGCAGTTTTGCTGAATATACAATTCTACCATAGAAATAATAGCACAGATACTTCCTTGAATTATTCTTTAAGTCTTCTTTAAAAAAGCTTGGCTATTTCATAGACAGCTGTGCACTGGATATGTTAAAAACCCAAAGCTTTCAGGGAGTACTGGACACTGACTTTCAGTTAGCAATCCCCAGGGATCCATCAGTTGTACAGTGGGGTCTTACAGGTTTCAAGTGATAAATGAACTACTGACTTGAGTCTGCATCATGGTCCATTTACTGAAATCTTAATGCTATCTTGAATTTATTTCTCCAGTTTCTAAGTTAAATAGACATGTTTAACAGCTAGGAGTTATATTCCACGAGCAATGCATGAAGAACTATTCTGTGAGAAAGTAAAATTTAGATTGTATTGTTTTATTTTTTGATGGTCAAAGCAGCAAAACTCCAGTGGTAGGGTCACAATAGTCACAGAGGGATACTTACAGTAAAAAGCATGTAAGTCCTCTCTATACAAAGAAGGCAGCAGTATAAATTAAACAAATAGAAAAGGTACTTCATCAAAAGCTTTAATTTCCTACTTCTATCCTTTTTTGATTTCTATTATTTTTTTCATTCTCAATACTCATCCAATTCTCAGTACTTCTTGATTGAACAGACACAATACTAAACACTATGTTCAGCTCTCTAGGGTTGCAGAGATGAATAATCCACAGATTCTATTCCCAAGCAATTCACCATCTAGCAGTTACAACAGGCATGAAGACTGATAATCATAATAACAGGCATATTGTTATAAGTGGCATCACCGGGAGATCATCTCTGCCTGTCCTACTTGGAATAAGGGCACCAGGAAATTTCTGAGGTAAGTCTTTCATGTAGGTAAAAAATTCTAGGTGTATGAGCACTCCAGGCACAGAAAACAGAGTATGCAGGAGTACAGGCACACATTATAACCTTCTAGGAACTATAGGTTAGTTTGGCATTACCAGAATATAAGGTGTATGAGGAGTAGTGGCTAGAAAAGTAGGCAAGAAGTGGATTAAAGAGGGCCATTATCAATTAATGTCCAGGCAGCTAATCTATGACACAGTCATATAAGGTAGTTAGAGGAGAATTCAACAAATGGACTCACAGAGGCATTTGGTAAGGCTTAGGACAGGCAACAAGGGGTGTAGTACCCTGGGGCAAATAATAGTAGGTGTCTACTACCCCTACCCCTAAGCTGTGATGGAGAGGAGCCCACAGGAATTGTAAAACTCAGTAAAAAGATGAAGCCAACCTACAACAGCGTGACAGGGCAGAAGCCTGGGGAATAAATATCCCAAACACACTCTCAGCACCTTCTGCAATCTCCTGCTAATACCTCCCATTGACCCAACTCAGCTGGAATCCAGAGGTCTAGGGAGTCCATTCATGCTGTCCACATGGGGCCAGCCTCCCTGGGCACACAGCAGGAAAGAAAAGGGTAAGTAAACATGCAGGAGCAAGAGGAAATTTTTCAGCACATATGCCATGCTAAGACGTTTAAGCTTGATTTTGTAGATGATGGGCAGTCAAAATGATGGTTTTTTAATGTGACGATCTGATTTCTGATTTAAACAGATCACTCTGGTAACAACACAGGAAGAAAAACATCTTAAAAATTCTCCCAGAAAATAACAGTGACATACAAGTAATTTAATTAATTGAACAAGTGACTAGGTGACCTCAATGGCAGAAAAATCTTTGTCCTATAAGGACAATCACAAATACTCAGAGCCAGGCCTTGTGAATCACACGTTCATCAAGCTGCATGATATGGGTCAGCTCAACGATCCAGTGAAGACCAGAAGACATAATATCCCCGTTCTGTATGATTCTCTGAAGATAATGTTCAAAAGGAGATTCCTGATTCCTGTGATTATTGCTTAGCAATGCACACCCTGTCCTGTATACTCAACAAACAGGCATACTGATCAGAGAAATGTTATCCCAATATGACAGGGGATGAAATCATCAATGATTAAATTGTAGATAGGCTACAACTGAGATGTTTTAGGTAAATATTGACTTGTGCATGGAATGTGGTCCAAAGATTTATAGTAGTGCTACAGCCCCTTAGGGAACCTTTTCTATAAAGCAATTCATTCTATAAATATTTATTGAATCCCTCCTTTGTGCTGCTTACTGTGTTGGGTGCTAAAAATAAACTATGGAGAACAAAACATACAGGGTCCCTTTCCCTTGTATAATTTAAAACTAGAGGGTGAGAAAGAATGAACTGGGGGCCATATGTGATACAGGTAAAGCCACTGCCTGCAATGCCAGCATCCCATATGGGTGCCAGTTCAAGTCCTGGCTGCTCCACTTCTGATTTGGCTCCCAGCTGAGAAAACAGTGGAAGATGTCCCAAGTGCTTCGGTCCCTGTCACCCACATGGAAGATGTAGTTGAAGCTCCTTGTTTTGACCTGGCCTACCTCTGGCTGTTGAGGCCATTTGTAGAGTGATGCAGAAAATGGAAGATTAATCTCTCTGTCTCTCCCTTTCTCTCACTCTGCCTTTCAAAGAAATAAATTCTTAAAATAATACAAGAAAGAATAATCTAATAATAGTATTTTTCATTTTTGTATTTAAAGGGCAGTGAGACAAAGAAAGAGATCTTTCATCTGCTAGTTCATAGTTCAAATGCCTACAGTAGCCATCAACTGGGCTAGGCTGAAGTCAGGAGCCAGGAACTCAATTCAGGTCTCTAACATGGGTATTAAGGACCCAAATACTTGAGCCATCACCTACCGCCTTCCAGAGTGTGCATTTGCATGAAGCTGGAATCAAAAGTGGAGGTGAGATTCAAATCCAGGCACTCTAATGCAGGATGCAGGCATCCTGAGTAGTACCTTATCCACTGTGCCAACACCCACCCCTCAGACCATTTTAAGTCCTATAAGAAAACAGATTTCTCTGATAGGCAGTAACAGAGGGTATCTACAGACTGGAGATCACCATTTTGCTCCTAAGGCACCATCCATATTTGTTACAAAGAACTTTGCTACCATTTCATAAAGCACACAGTGTCCTGAGTATACAGGATACTAAGAGAAAAATAACTTCTCCAGGATAGAACACAGATCCACAGGACAGTGATCAAAACTACTTGGCTTTTGGAACACAACTGGATCAACCAGCATTCCTAAAGGACCAGATAGCGCCATTAACACACCTAGCGACTCTGGTCTCTAATTACACCCACATGGGGGCAAGTACTATTCCCAAATTGTAACTCAGGCAAACAGGAATCTTGTCTTTCAAAAACAGGTATAGTAGTGGGGCTTTTATCAATTTGAATGTGAGTTTTCATGTTTATCGCCAGTGCTTTTTAAACAACCCACACAAATTGTTTCACAAGCCTTCCAAATATTTTAGAAGAAGCATGTTGAGTTTGGAAGACATTTCAATATAAACATTTTATTGAAAAAAATACACAAATGTATTTTTTAAACCATTCATTGGGACCTCCTGTTAGGCAATGCAATGGCATTAAGGTAAGAATGGTCCCCTGATGTCATGCACTAGCCAAGGAAGCTTTTTTATGAAAACACAATATTGTGTTTTTCCCCTCTGTTCAATATAACACTGGCAGTTTGTTGCTGACAGCTATTCAGTAGCCAGTCAATAATAACTTGGGAAGCCATAGTTTAATTCCATTTTTAGTGAGCTGGGATGCAAACAAAAGCATCCAAACCTTGGAAATCATTCTCAACCAAGCAGCCTGACTGTATCTGCAGCCCTTCCCCAGCCACAGGCACCTCCAGAATAACCTAATATATTAGCTTTAGATTCCAATAAAGTGACATACATTCATCAGACTACGTCAGCTTTGGGCCTACGAGCTTTAAATGTCAGCCTTTCCACCCGTAAAACAAAACAATTAACCCTGGCTTTTAGCTTCTCATTCAACTGGTTCAAACAACTCCAGACACTATTTACTAGACATTATTATCATTGCAATTGCTAAATATCAGATACAACAAGGTCCCTGGGCTTGCCCATTAGCACCATATCAGACTGATATTTTATTTCCATTTTCTGGAAGGGACCTCCACTCCAGAGGAAATTATTTGTTATCAGGACTAACATCTGGAATGAACATTAAACTTACTAGAAGGAATTTGGTTTGCACAGAATGTGGAATTAAGCAGTTAAAAGGAATTCAGTTAGTTACATGACAGATTGGATTTTATTCTTCAACCATTCAAAAAGTCATCAAACAGTGAGGGAAACTAGAGCTTCCTTCTAGTGCTGAAGTCATCAATGCCATCCTGGCTCGCTGCCAGCATTGCAGGCTCAGCTTGGCTTGCCTCCCTCTTTCTCTGCTGCCCAATTCCCAAATGCCCTCTCAATGCTTATAGCTATATAAGGAAAATACATGTTAGACAAAGGTGGGGAAGGGAACATATGGGGGGAAGAAGGAAAGTAGGGATTTTGTTGTTGTTGAGGTACTGATCAAAATAAACAACTACAAAAGAACCCCATGGCTTTCTGACCTGGAAGTTTCTATGTTAAGAGCCAAATCTTTTTCCAAATGCAGCCAACTCTGTCCTCACGCCCCCTGGCAAATAAAATTCATGCACCAAAGCTCGAGTGAAAGTTCACGAAGAGTGTACTTTGCAGTAATGGGCAAGTTATCCTGTTCCAGCCCTCAACAAATTCACCATCAAAATACACTAGTGTGGCTAACAATGACACAGACACATGTATGCTAGCAAGCTAAAATGCATAAAATAGAAATAGCTGGCCCTCAAGCTCTTACTGTGTGCTAGACTCTGTGTTGTGATTAATATGGACAATTTTTCATTCTTATGATTCTATGGAATAGATACTATTGATGTTTCCATTTTACAGATTAGGAAAATGAGGGACAGAAATGCAACTTTCCAGGGTCACACAGCTAGTAAATGACAGAACTAGGATTTCATCTAATGTACTCTGCTTCCAGATCCCACATTTCCCCTTTTCCCATCATAACATTCTTCCTCATTATCATATATTTCCTCTCTACTCCACCTATAGAGGCATCAAGGAACTTATGACCATATTAGTGCCTTCCCTACTTAAATTGAGGAAATCTAATCTAATGCTTCACTCCCACCTTGTCTTCTGTTCTCCTCCCAAATGACACTTTTTCCTTTTCGATTTCCTCCCACCTTCATGACTCCTTATCTTTTGAGAAGAACTCCTTTCTGCTCTCTGACCCTGAATCTGAACTCTTACATTGATTCTACTTGATGTCTTAATGTCCTGATTTTATCGATGTGTTTTTAAAAATTCATCAGCACTTTTGTGTTTTATGTGTTTTTTAAAGTTAGTTCCCATTATCTTTTCTTTCTCCCTGATACCGTATACATTTTCTTACAAATGAACCTATGAACATATTCTTCATAATCATTTCCAGGTTTAAGCATACAGGTCTGAGTTTCTCACCAGATTTGGAATAGGCATTTGTACATTCAAGCACCTGTTCTAGGTATCCAAGTGTGAACATTAGCACTCCACATATACATCTCAGTTTGTATAGAATGCTTAATCACTAAGAGTCATTTTGTGCATGATTCTTCCCTTAGCAGTTGGTGAATACACAATTATTATAAAGCTATGGAGGGGATTTCTTGGCTGAATTACTCAGGGAGAGTGTCAAGTCAACAGTTGAATCCATATGTTTATACAGCTGAATAACCCCATCTGGGCAGACAGCAAGAGGTGATGATGAATGGTCCTCCTACTTAAAATCTGTCTTTGTAAGGTCTGCTATGGAGCTGTTCCTAAGCCATGCTTCCAGGCATTACTCCCCAAGTTGTCTGCTGTATATCATAGTTGTTGGGAACACAAACTTTGATAATAAACTTGGAATTTAATCCTGGTTCCACCACTTATTAACTGTGATGACAGACAAGTGATTTTACCTTCCTAAATCTCAGTTTTCTCATCTATAGAGATGATAGTCATATCTACATCAGAAGTTCATCTGAGCTTTAAATGAAATGGGACACGCAAAGTACTCATGCAATGTTTGACACATAGGGAGCAATCCATACATGGTAGTTAACACAGACAACACAGCTTCCCAATTCTACAGAAGTATATATTCCACCTTGAAGATTCATGAAAATGGGCATATATAGGGAAGAGAACAAGTTTTAGGCCATGAAGAGCTTCAAAGAAAAGGTTAGGGCTCTCTGAAGGTAAAGAAAAAAGCTGAGGCTACTATGTTTGCACATTTGGTCCAATTCCATTTTGGTTGATGTCAAGATAGATAGGCACACATGTTTGCATTTGGCATTAAAAGCAGGAGGAGGAAATTGCAAGAGAGTGAACACACACAACAAGATGCTCTTAATTTTCCTCGTAATGAAACAGAATTAAAGTGGATCATTAAAATCTTTCATCGGGAAATCAAGTGGCTCTCATATTAGCACATGTGAAATAATGGTAACATTGGCATGATTTTGGAATGAGAATGTCAGTGACAAAACCCAAATGCCAAAGGGAAAATTGGTTGCCATAAGTTTTTTCATTATTTTTTTTTTTGTCTACTGAATTCTGGAGATATTTTATTTAAATTCAATGTTTGTATGTAATCTTGCCTGTGCTTGACATTCTTCAATAAAAATGCCTCAGCAGAACAAAAACGAAGTCTAGTAATTATGGCTGTAGCTACAATGTTTGTTACGACTTGAAAGCAGACAACAGAAATGGTTGTTTAATCATTGAAATTCAAAGAACAAAAAACATCTCCCTGTTATCCTTTTCTTGAACCTGGCCCAGTGAAAGAGAATTACAGCTGAATGAACCAGTGCAAATGTGTGTCTCTTTTAAAAATATTTTTAAAGGTGTAAAACAGATTTTCCAAAGCAAGTTTGGTGCTGATGAGTTTTCTTCATTGGTAAATACTGCCTACCAGCCTTCAGTTGCCAACACACGAGACAGGTGAAAATATGATTGTAAGAGGTGTGATGACAGCTCTCTCACTATACTTTATTAATTCTAAGATGCACTTGTGTAGGTGTTAAGTACGTTTTTGTGCCTCTTACTAAAAGATTTCAGGATATTTTGAGCAAATGTGCCTAAAAGGTGATAAAGAAACTAGCTAAGTTTGTTTACAACATAATGCAATGGCAGTCTTGTGCCACTATGTGTAGTGGTCACTCAATCATTTATTACATCCTTAAAGGAATAATCAGCCAGTGCCTACCATGTGCAAGGGAATCAGCAGTGGACCCCAGCAATGTGATGCATGGCTTCAAAGAGCTTACAACAAATATAATAATTGCAAGTTCTAGATAATGCTATAAAGAGAACAGAGCAGGGTACCCATCATGAAAATTCCTGTGGGAGAAGAAATGTTCCTAGAATGGATTGAGTTGAGTCCACTAGGGAAATTTTCCAGTTGGACCACTTCATTGATGAATGGACTACATTGAAGCATGAAGATTAATGTCCATGATAAATTTGGCACTACTACTATACCTGCTCATAACATTTAATGTTACCTAATGAAAGCTTATCAAAGGAAAAAATAGGTTGACATGCCTCATTTCAATAAATGTCCTCATTTCACATTAAAAATGATCAGCTTTAACCAGACTTATCCCTAATGGTAGAGTTAGAAATGTGCCAGGGGATTCCAATTCAATCCCATCAAGGTGGCATGTACCAATGCCATCTCACTAGTTCAAGTGATCAATTTCAGTTCACAATTGATCATACTGACAGGTCTAAGAGTCAAAGGGATCACATAAATAAGACCAGTGTCTACTAATACTATCTGATAGAATTAAAAAGGAAAGAACAATCCAACATGGGAAACGGGATACAGAGCAGACTCATAGAATGGCAGATGCCCTAAACAGCACTCTGGGCTCAGAATCAGCCCTTAAGGCATTCGGATCTGGCTGAAGAGCCCATGAGAGTATTTTAGGCATGGAAAGCCAAGACACTCTGGAAAAAAAAAAACACCTAAATGAAAGATCTCTGTGAGTGAGATCCCAGTGGAAAGAATGGGCCATCAAAGAAGGAGGTACCTTTCTCTGAAGGGAGGAGAGAACTTCCACTTTGACTATGACTCTGTAGGAATAAGATCGAAGTTGGCAAACTCAAAAGGCTTCCATAGCCTTGGCAACTCATGACTAGAGCCTAGGGAGATTACTGATGCCATAAACAAGAGTGTCAAACTGCTAAAGTCAACAACAGGAATCACTGTGTGTTTACACCTCATGTGGGATCTCTGTTCTTAATGTGTTGTCCAATGTGAAGTAATGCTATAACTAGTACTGAAACAGTATTTTACACTTTGTGTTTCGTGTGGGTGCAAACTGACGAAATTTTTACTTAATATATACTAAATTGATCTTCTGTATATAAAGATAATTGAAAATGAATCTTGATGTGAATGGAATGGGAGAGGGAGTGGGAGATGGGAGGGTTGTGGGTGGGAGGGAAGTTATGGGGGGGAAAAGCCATTGTAATCCATAAAGTGTACTTTGGAAATTTATATTTACTAAATAAAAGTTTAAAAAAAAGGGGGATCACATAAATAAGACCAGTGTCTGCTAATACTAACTGATTTAATTAAAAAGGAGAGAACTATCCAACATGGGAAGCGGGATACACAGCAGGCTCATAGAATGGCAGATGTCCTAAACAGCACTCTGGCCTCAGAATCAGCCTTTAAGGCATTTGGATCTGGCTAAAAAGCCCATGAGAGTATTTCAGGCATGGAAAGCCAAGACACTCTGGAAAAAAAAAAACACCTAAATGAAAGATCTCTGCAAGTGAGATCCCAGTAGAAAGAACAGGCCATCAAAGAAGGAGGTAAAATCAACAGCAGGAGTCACTGTGCACTTACTCCCCATGTAGAATCTCTGTCCTTAATGTGTTGTACTATGTGAAGTAACGGTATAACTAGTACTCAAACAATACTTTATACTTTGTCTATGTGTGTGCAAACTGTTGAAATCTTTACTTAGTATACACTAAATTGATCTTCTGTATATAAAGATAATTGAAAATGAATCTTGATCAAGAATGGGATGGGAGAGGGAGTGGGAGATGTGATGGTTGCTGGTGGGAGGGAGGTTATGGGGGGACAAAGCCACTATAATCCAAAAGTTGTACTTTGGAAATTTATATTTATTAAATAAAAGTTTTTTTTAAAAAATCATCTTTGAGCTTCCCTTGAGATGGCTGCTGTTTAATTTCACAAAACATTCTCTTCTTCCCCCATCATAGGAAAATATAAATAAATGTATCACTCTGTCGTCCCTCAGTCATTAATCATGTTTGCATATGTCTTCCCCAGCCCCTCCCCTCCTTTAAAAATAGAAATAGTCTGGGGTAGTTAAACCTTCCCACCTTTAGGTATTTTTCACTTTGGTATTCATCTCTCTTGCTCAGTTTTGATTTTAACTTAATTCTCTTTTTTAGTTGGACTACTGAGCATGAAATACAACATCCCAGGCTGTCATCTCACTTTCAGCAGCATAGGAGTCTTTATTACATTACTGACAGTATTCCATGAAAATGTTGGAGTATAACCATTCCTGTGTTTAACCAGTGTCAGATCTGGCCAGAAGAGCACAAAGGAACATAGAAAAGTCTTAGATATGTAACGCATCTGTTTCGCTTCTACAAAAAGTAGAGCTACTGAAAGACCTTGCCCCTGATGCATCTGTGTGCATTGCTTAGCCCATCTTTCCTTCAAAAGGGCTGTTTGTTGTCGTGGTGGTTTGTTTGATCTTAGAACAATAAAATGATCAAATTCTGACAAATTCATGATGCTATATAAAATCATGGTAATTCATCAACTTGGGGCACATTTCCTGGCACTCATACAGGGTCACTGCCCCCGATCAAGCCCTTCTCTGATCTCCTTTGAACTCTATCAGAAGCAGAGACTGTATTGTTTGTTATCATCATTCCATCAAGGTACAGCTTTCCCTCAGTCCTTCCCCTCCCAACCTTATCCCAAACTAATTTGTTGCTTCTATCTTTTATACCATATCAAATCAATAGCTTCTTATTGGGGAAAGCTGCAGTGACTGACAGGGAGGGCCAGGGGAATCATGATATAAGAAAAAAGCAAAAGTATGGCTCATGAGTTATTTTCGTGGAGGTTTTTTTTTTTCTTTAAGTAACTGTGGCTATTTTAAAAGTAACTTAAGGAGCCAGTGTTGTGACATGGCGAGTTAAGCTGCTACCTGTGATGCTGGCATCCCATATAGGCACTGGTTCATTTCCCAGTTGCTCTACTTCTGATCCAGCGGCCTGCTAATGGCTTGGAAAAGTAGTGGAAGATGTCTCAAGGGCTTGGGCCCCTGAACTCACATGGGAGACCCAGCTGAAGTTCCTGGCTTCAGCCTGGCCCAGTACTAGCCTTGCCATCATTTAGGTAATGAACCAGCAGCAGATGGAAGGTATCTTTTCCTGTGCCCCTCTGTAACTGCCTTTCAAATAAATATTTTTTTAAAAAAAAAGTAGCTTGAAACAAAATGACAGTCTTCAAAATATATTTGGCAACATATGGGGATCTCTAAGTTGTAGGACAGGCACAAAAATGGTTTAGTCAAAGGAATTTCTAAACTACAGGGCAAGTTCTGGCATTTCAACAAGGAGCTATTAAGTTCCAACTGTATATCCAATAAGCTGGTCTTTAAATAATGTGTTCTTAATACTCTTTTTTATTTATTTGAAAGGCAGAGTTAGAGAGATAGAGAGAGAGAGAGAGAAAGAGAGGGAGAGGGAGGGAGGGAGGGAGAGGGTGGGGGGGAGAGAGAGAGAGAGAGTGGGGGGGATATCTCCCATCCACTGGTAACTCCCCAAATAACTGCATCAGCCATGAGCTGGGAACACCATCTGGGTTTCCTATGTAGGTGGCAGAAGTCCTAACATTTGAACCATCACCTGATGCCTCCTAGGCACATTAGTAGGAAGCTGGATCAGAAGCAGAGCATCTGGTACTCCAATATGGGATGCTAGCATGGCAAAGAGCAATGTAGCCTCCTGCACCACAATGCTGGCCCCATAAGAATGTTCTAAAATCTTTGTTCCTTTTTCTATATAAGAGAGTGGGAAAATCCTCAGCACCATTACCTAGCAGTATACCAAATTCCTATATTTTTGGTTGGTACTCAAAGCAAGTTAAATCATAATTCTCACATAAACCATCCATCAGGATTTATGTGTACCATGAAAATCAAAAAAGTGAAGATCCTATCAGTCTTTTTTAACAGTTTCATTGGTTACAGAGAGAGCACTGGTTGCAGTATACTGGTAAATGGTATTCTCTATATTGGCATTCCAAATACATGGAAGCATCGGCCCTGGGTAGCAAGCCAATTGGGCAGCCACTCTCCATGTGTAATCAGATCTTGTTGAAGGTTTCACAAGAACCAGTGAAAGAAAGATATGCCTCTCACGTCAATTCACACAATCATCAAATTCTGGAGATGATGATGCATGGAAAACTTGCACATAGTCATAGAAGAGGTTAGTTTATGAGCTTTCTGAAAATGTGTGTGCTGTTATAAAAAGCTTAATAACAGGTCAGACTAAGAACACAAGAAACAGAGAAGCTCTGAATGATCTTTTGAAAGATGTTCCTTTCCACCAAAAAGCCAAAACTGGTGGAAAAGAATGGAAGGATACCTTCCCGGTAGGGTGTTAACACAATCACTCAACAAAGAGCAGCAAACATCACAGGAAGCAGAAATAAATGAATTAACAACCTTGTCCATCCACACAGCTTCTGACAAACTGATCAAGGCTTGAGGTTAATTATGAGGTCAAAGAGGTGGCTTGGGAAAACTCTTCCCCCAAGGCACTCTAAATTTTAAAAAGATAATAAGAACAATATTTAATATTGCTTGCATGAAAATATCTTTGGAATGCCTGAAAAAACTTACTTGATATGTATCATACAACTTAAGCAACAAGACTATACTACTACACAGTTTTAAGGTAAGCCTCTTAGGCCCCCAGTCAACTAGATAATAACTTCCCTTTACCCCTTCCTGTATATAAATTTTGGAGACACCACAGGGGATTGAAAGTTAGAGGGTATAATGACATAGTGTTAGATAGGCTTCCACTACAGTTACTAAGGAGGAGGTAGGCATTCAATGCAGCAGTCAGCTTATCACTTGGGATGCCAGCATCCCATATCAGAGTGCCTGGATCTAAGTCCTGGCTCTGCTCCCAATTTCAGCTTCCTGCTGATGCCTACCCTGGGAAGCAGAAGATGATTTATTAAGTAGTTGGGTACCTGGTCACTTACATGGGAGAGCCAGGTTGAGTTCTCAGCTCCTGGGTTTGGCCTGGTCCAGCCTGTTGCAGGCAATCGGGGAGTAAGCCAGCATATCTCTTTCCCTCCACCCTCCTCCTCCCCCCCACCCCACTCATTCTCTTTCAAATAAAATGAAAATAAATCTAATTTAAAATCAGGTTTTTATTCAAACGTGCATTAAGTTAAATGAATGAAAACCAGGAAAGTCTAAACCAAAGCTTAAGCATAGTCCTTTACTTCCCTTCCTGATACCTCATTAATCTTGCTACCCTAAGGCTTAAAAATACTGTGGTAGTATGTAGGGTGAAGGGACAGTTCCATATTTGTCATTCATTTTGATATGGTCTAAATGTTTGGGCTCCTCCAAAGTTCCTATTTTGAAATCTTAACACCCAAAGTGATCGTATTAGAAGGTGGGGGCCTTGGGAACTAATTAGGCCACGAGAGTGGGGCCCTCATGAATGGGATTAGTGCCCAATAAAAGGGGCCCAAGAGAGACTCCTCTCACCTATGACCCAGAAAGTAGGCCTTCACCAGACACTGAATCTTCCAGCGCCTTAATCTTGTACTTCCCAGCCACCAGAACTGTGAGAATCAATTTGTTGTGTTTATAAGCCACCTAGTGTACGGTATTTTACTAGAGCAGCCCCAGTTAAGACACATCCCTGTTAACTTCAATCTTAAATAAGTTTTTACTTCTGTATTGAAAATATAAATGCATTCTGCATCAGATAAGCTGAGAGAATGTGCTTTGAAAAATGGGCAGGTGTTGTACAGAGTTAAAGGCTTATAATTACAAATTCAGCTGTAGCTTTCCCATAAGCAGGGTTTTAAGGAGTCCACAATTTCACAATAGTGCTGATGGTCAAAACAGGCAATTGGGCACTATGCTTCTTAGGTAGCCTTTGCTAAAGTAGGTCTTGTGCATTCAAAACTTGATATTCTACCAATCTCAAGCCCTATAACAGTAGAAAGAAAATCTCAGTGAGATCCAAATATAGATTAAGTAGGAGACCATCTCTGCAAAACATTAATGTTTAGTTATCAAACTCCCATTAGACTAAAGAAGCCATTTCAGGAGATGCTATGCATGTGCACTGTTAGTAGCTTTAGTGACAATTGAGTACTAAATTGGGACCTGAATGGGATTTTTAGTACAAAAGTCACCTTTGTGAGTCACAGTCCAGCTGGCCAAGGGTTACCCTCAAAGACTCATTTAGGATTTTATTTTTCCAATGTGTGCAATGTACGCAATTCATGAGTATCCTTGTTGACATGAAACACGCTGAGTTTAGGTACATAAAATTAATCATTCCTTTGTATTTAAACATTCTTTCTAAGCAATCTCCCTGAACTGATATTATGATGCTGATTAGACTTGTACCAAATGCAGAAAGCTGGTGTGAGAATGTTTCTGCAGGATTGCTAGTACTAATCAACTCCAACTCAGAGGTTGCTACGTTCCTTTATATGGAGCCTTATCTTCAGATATTTGAAGGTCAAACTCACAAACCATCAATTAAAATGACTTATCAAGCCAAATGCAATGATATTTAAGGTAAAGGATGTATGAGAGTACTTCAAAAAGTTCAAAGAAAATGCATGTTCTGAAAAAACTGTGCTTGGATTTCAAAATTTTTTCACTAAAATAAACTTGTCTTTTAATTCTATTTCCCATGTATGTTTGGAAATACCCTTGTATCTCTCAAGTAAACAGGCTAACAAAATAAGTATATGTAGCAAAGTTCTTGGTGTTGCTTTCCCCAGGAGATCTTGAGAGAAAATTCAAGAGAAAGTGTTTTGGAGGGACTGATTACAGTATGTAACTATGCAAAAATGAGGAAGTGAGACAGGGAAGGCAAAGAAGCCAATATAGGTTGAATCACAGGAGCTCAAGCTTGGTTAGTCACTCTGGAGAAATTTATCCTGAGTTGTGGAACAAGGAAGCTAGAATAATTATTCACAAAATTCCCCTCAAACATTGAGGTCTGCTTCCATGACCATAATACTCTGGCACTTCAGGCTTGCCTTGCATTAGGGCAAGTGCTCTCACAGGCAATAAAAACCCTCTGGCAGATAGACTAACAAGTTAACAGTAATAAGCCTCCAGTGCATAGAGGTGGGTGTCAAGAAATATGGATGGGGTACCATCATTGTCTGTTATACCCTTACTGCCCAAAGTGTGGCCCATAGAGCAGAAACATCAGAATAAACTTGGATCTTGTTAACTACGTGGAATCTTAGTCTGCACCTCAAATCCATGCACATTAAAATTTGAGAGGCACTATGCTACTCATAAAACATGATGCATGTACAGATAAATGTAAACCCCTTCAAACTGAACTAAGAACATCGAGGAGCTACTTTGAGCCAAAAGAAGCAAGAGAGTCATCCGGAATTCTAACAAAGGAATTCCTCCACAGTTGTCCACTAACATACATTGTCGAACCAAGTGATTTAAAGTTCCATAGACAAACATAAAAAGAACCCTGGCAGGATGAAGATACTTGTAGGAAAAGATTCCTGTGGCTTTACTACCTGAAGGACAGAAGACCATTTGCTTGAAGACTGCCTAGAGCTTTAGCATATTATCTCCAAGCAGAAAACCAGTCAAAATCATCATAGTAGGTGCTTAATAACTGTTTCCATGGTGATGGTTGTTGTGATCCAAATATGACCCATTGTCTCAAGAAAGATTTTAGAAAATGCATCATAATGAGGAAATGTTGAGTGGCCTATAAAATCAGAAGAAGCGATTGACATTGTTAGGCTTTTCAGACTCCCTGAAGCAATTCTTCAAAGAACCATGCTGTAGATCATCAAGAAACAATTTGTCAATGCTAGATCCTTCCACATACACCCATGGAAGATGGGGGTGGAAGATACAGCTCTGTATACTCGTTGAAAGTGAATAAACTCTAAGAGAAATGGCAGGCTTGGAATTAGCATCTGAGAAGTATAATGAGTTAACAAGGCCAAGATCACAAGATAAAAGCTTCAGATGGAGAAAATCTGTTACAGAGACAATCCAGCTTCCATCTGAGAACTTTATTATCATGTTTACAAAGACATTACTGAAATCTGAAGTGTCACTTCAGTTACAAATGTTAGCAAGTTTTAACTATATAATAACATACTATTCCCTTTATAAAATTATCATATACATGATATCTAACATGTATTGAGAATTTGTATACCACACATATGCACTTAACTACTCTCACCCTTATAAATCTCAACCAAATGAGGTGAGGAAAAAAATCTCAGCCATTTTACAGGTGAGAAAACTGAGCTAAAAAGTGTGTGCCAAAAGTCACACAATCAACAGTTGCAGAGTTCCAATCTGAACATAGACCTACGGTAAGTCTGGAACCCACACTCTTAGCCTCTTTTCCTAAAGGTTCCCCTATCTCTATTATAAGATTTTTCTATCCTTTATTAGTGAGGCAAACATATTCTAGAAACCAGTGCATCAGAATTCAAAGCAGGGTTAATGCTCACTGGACTACAATTTAGGTTAGAACTGGAGAATTTTCTTTTCTGGTCACCGAGCATATTTTCCAATGTGATATCAGTCAGTGCTACATTTTAGAGACTGCTCATTCCCTCGGGTTTCAACAATTCATTTCAAATCAGGCCCTGTGTTTAGTGGGAAAAGGTATGATTTTCCCAGTAATCCAAAGGAAGATTGAAGATTGAAGAGAGCAGAAAGGTATGAATTCTTAGGTTCAGTGTCCTAGTCAGGTTTCCTGTTAAATTGCAGGAAGTGAGGAAAGGAGATAAGGAGAGAAGAAGGGAGGGAGAGAAGATGCCTCTGCCCTCCACCCCCACCATATTCCCAAGAGAACTTAGTAACAATGGCTCAAATCCATCAAATATGCCCTAAGGTAACCCAGCAGACACCTGTGTGTACAAACAGCACAAGATCCTCCAACGCTATTTTTCGTCCAGCACATTTATCACCCTCTTGGAAGCTAGCATCATGCGGAAGCATTAGGATACCTGAATGCATCCTGAGACCAACTTCCAGAAGAACCAATTCTGAATTATTTCTCTAGTGCTCACCCAATCTACCTGAAAAGGAAAAGTCAGGAACTTGTTAGTAACTTTCAGATAAAGAAAATTCATGGGAAATGTGCTATTAATAATGGTATCAAGTTTTATGGGGCCGATATAGGAACAGATGGGGCGAGGGTGTTCAAGGAAGCATCCGTGTACAAGTGTGAAACTACAGAGAGGTGTGAAGAGGCACCTCGTCTCCCCCATCTAAGGGCTTGTGTGGGCATCTGTCACTGTCTCATCGGAGAATTCACAGAAGAAACAGGGAGTCAAATCTTTGAAGGGCACCTGAGGGAGTCCTGTTGCTTATTGGAGAAAAAAATATCAAAGAATCAAATTGGGAACAATTCCACAAACCCCCAGGGCATTAAGTGAGAGGGAATGGGAGGAGAAATCAATTAAGAGGTTATTTAATGAAATTTCTTGCCTCCCTTCAACTCTAAAGTTCTCCAAAATATTGAAGGTTGCAGATGCATCTGCCAAGTAGAAGAACATAGTGCCTGACCATGAGCCAAACCTGAAATCTAAGCAATTTATATCAATAGAAAACAGTACACTGAGGAGCGGCCATATTCTCATTGGCCATTTTCTCATTTGGCCAGTTCACTAAAGCAACACAAGCTTTGAATCAGAGACATGTGCCCACAGACAAGGTAAAATGACCTAGTTTGTTTTTCTGCTATAAAGGACAACAGAAGGAAGAGAAGAAAGAAAGAAATTCTGGGAAGCCAACTAAAACAATGCCCTCTTTTAGAAAAAGAGGGAAAGAAACCTTTAGCTATAGCTGGCTGCAAAGAAGCTTCCGGAGTAGACAATTCAAGCAGTGTACATACATCTCAGTATCACAAATACATTATTCCTGCTAACCGTCCAGAGCATTATTGTTCCAAAGTAGCTTGATTCTCCCAGAGCCCAAATCCATGATTGGCTATAAAATCCACAGTGAACTCTGGAAATGGAAAACTTGACCTTGACAGCATAGGGCAATGTTGATAAATTCGACAAATGATGGAACATGATATTTTTGAATGTGATAAAATACAAGAGGGATAAAACTGCTTTATATACATGAAGTACAAATGCATATCATCCAAGCACCTAAATTCATGGCACCCTTGGCTATAAATAAGTAATCATGTTCTAATGATCAGAACTCCTGATGGTGCAAATATCTCACAGTTCTTAACTGGAACTAATGGGAAAAGGCCCACTTAACAGTCCCATAGAGCTGACCAATGGATGCCCTTAGCGAAGAAACAAGGTTACTCAAGTTATCATTTATCACTACTGTGCAGCCTGGATTCCTGAGAATTCTCTTGGGAGTTTTGAGGGGCCTGTACATCATCAGCCAATTAGAAAGTGATAGCCAATTAAAGAGAGTTCAATCAATAACTTTGCTTTAAATCTGACCACAGAACCATCGTCTCTTCCCTCCTTTGCAAATGGGAATGATTGAACTCCATCCCACAGGACCAGCATGAAGAATCATTGCAAATCACTCAGCTCTTATACTCTACATCGATAGCTGCAATGATAGCGATTGCAGTGGTTTATAGCATGAACAATGAACCTAGGATTTTTCCAGGGAGGCTATCACAAACTACGAAATCATTTCCCTATATCACATTCGCTTAATTTAGAAGTTTTGTTTCTGGGCATTAGAGTGGCCAGAATATTTTAACAATTAATTACCCTGACCTCACTGCGCTACCTCCCACTCTCTTATTACCCTCCTCTCTTGAGAATCAGGATATATGTTTTTCTATGAGGGCATTTCAAAATGTTTGTATGAAAATGGAATTAAAGTTTCCTTTTGTGTAAAAAAAAGATTTGAAATTCCATCATTTAGTCACCACTGTCTTCCATTGGTCACCTCAACTATGCACCTAAATTCTGCAAAGTCTTTGCCACCACACTGTCATGCTCTCTAGCTCATTTCTAGACATGAATCTGAGTGCCTGAGCCATGCTGCATGCCCAACCATAGAGCCTACAGTTCTTTAACCTCCATCTTTAATTTTCTCCTCCATTCCAGTTTAGAATCCTACTCCTAGGGCCATATGTTGGACTTCATCTCCCACCAGAACTGTTCCACTGCAGAAGTTTTCAATACAAAAGTCCTTTCTTTGGCCATTACCTCTTTGTTGAACTTACTCCATGACTCCCATTTCACCTGCTCTTCCTCTTCATTGAGTTTTCCAGTCCTATGACCCTTCTGTTTGGGTCGGCTTATTGGTCCATTTCTGGCTTCATTTTGTTCTCTCTACGGCATCAAGTTTATGATCCAATCTCTAAGCATATTTTCCCAGTATCCTCAATTCCACTATTCTTAGGCAATTCTACCAAACCATCAAAAATCGCTAGCCTTTAATCAATGCAACTACGTACCCTTTTTATTTCTACATTGACCATGGTTGAATTTTTTTAAATGTACAAAGGTTTTTGGTGCTTTGAAAAGTCATGGTATCCAAATTAAGTTAGGTACCAATTGATTATCCCATAGGTACCCAACAATTCTTCCAAATACTTTTAGGCCACAATCTGGCTTCTTCCCTCTGAAAAAGCTTCTATTTCACTCATCACACTGGAAGGCAGTGACCAAGGTTTTTGTGCCCCTGAGAGCATAGTATAACAATACCAATTTGCATCATTGGCATTTTGCTGAGTAGGGAATGGAGAAAATGAGAGGTGACTTTACCAGAGTATGTGAACATTCCATGACCTTCAGCATACATGTCAATGATGTATGACAACAGATTCATGTACATAGTAAAGTAAGGAAAATAAAACATTTATACTTTTTGGTTTCTATTCACAACACTCAGTGAGTGATCAGAGCCAAATTAAAAGAATGAGGGACTGGCGCCATGGCTCACTTGGTTAATCCTCGCCTGCGGCACTGGCATCCCATATGGGCACTGGGTTCTAGTCTCAGTTGCTCCTCTTCCAGTCCAGCTCTCTACTGTGGCCCGGGAGGGCAGTGGAGGATGGCCCAAGTGCTTGGGTCCCTGCACCCACATGGGAGACCAGGAGGAAGCACCTGGCTCCTAACTTCAGATCAGCACAGCTCCGGCTGTGGCGGCCATTTGGGAAGTGAGCCAACGGAAGGAAGACCTTTCTCTCTGTCTCTCTCTCTCTCACTGTCTATAATTCTACCTGTCAAATAAAAAAAATTAAAAGAATGCAACCATGGCATGGTACTAAGAACTAATGAATCCACATGAGTTTTAACAACATAACAATTTTCATTCATTCATTCATATTACCAAGCTCTAAGTACACCACTCCACCATGAGGCTTCCTTTGGTTCTTTTATTACACTACAATTATCCAGCTCATCAATCCATTGACCAAGAAGCACTGGAAAGTATCCTGGAATAGCTTACATGAAAGTCTATTTGCCCTCTACCAGTTCATTCCAGATAATCTTGAAGTTATTACGGCAGCACCCCTTCCCATATGTAAATGACACAAACACCCATAGTCAGAAAATGATGCCTGAAATGAGATGGCCTAAATGTCTCCCCTAAATCGATGTCAAACCAACTCCTAACTGCATCTCAGAAGTATAGGAAGGCAATTTCTTTGCAAAGCCAGCTCAAAACTTTCTCCTTTGGCTCTCGGGGCATTTTTCATTCAGCCTCTCATTGCTTTAACTCAGCACACCATCCATTTACGAGTCAACGGGCACATGTACACTTTCTTTAGGCAGGGTAAATTAAGTCCATTTATAAGCTCTTGAAGCAGTGAATTTTCTCAGTAGGTTGCTCCAGAGTCATTTAGCTCAAGAGTCTGTGTAATTGTGATGCATTGAGACAATTCTCTACTGGAACACTGGGGGTTCAATACAAAGTGCATGAACGTGCAGGTGCTGATGTGAAACTTGAAGGACTGGACTGTGTCCGAGTGAAATTCCTCCCTAGCAAAAAGCCTCTCCAAAGCTCTGAGTCATCCAAAGCTGGGAGGGTTTCAAAGGAAACTCAGAGGGCGAAGGGTAAAGAATAACAGAGTTAATTAGGAGGGCTATTACCACTGGAAGCTTCAGGCAGACAGAAACCCCAGTTAAACAGACTCCCAGACATAAATCGCCAGTGCTTACCAGCCACATAGCGAACTAGCAGGCTTTACAAAAGACATGGTTGGCTTCCCACGTCACACCACTGGAGACGAGGGAATGGAGGAAAATGAGGAGGCACAGTCGCAGCTGAGATCGCCAAACTGCTAAAGCGATGCCCCCCAGGAGACTCAGCTAGGCAGAGCGGGAAGCAAGTGGCAGTGAAATCATTCTGCAGTGGGGGTTTGTGCTTCGCCATGTAATGGACTTACAATTGTATGTATTTTTATAAATTTTCAATTAAGCCATTGGATTCTCTTCTCCGTAATTTGATACCTCAAGTGCTATTTGCTCCTCTGGTAATGCTTCTCTCCTGTGCCAGTGTGCAAGAGGCATGAGCAGAGGAGCCACCTGGAAGTAGACAGGACTGCAGTAGAGACAGGTTTAGGATGGCACACACACACTGCTCTAGGCCCTTGCTTTCACATTCATTTAAAGCTTTCCTCAGCCTCCTTCCTCTGGGATGGTGAGGGCTGCCCCCTGCCCTCAGGGCCTGGCTACCGACTGTTGAAGTAGACAGGCTCCACTGAGCAGGCACATGCTTGCATTGGGGTCACTACAGGAGGACTAGATGTCCTCACACCCTGAGTCTCCTGGAAGAAGAGAGGTTTGGGCCTCCTCTCCTCCCTGCAACACACCATCCTTCCTTCTTTATCGAGGCTTCCTACCCAGATTCTTTTTCTCACTATCCTTTTCTAACATCTTCAATGAAACCTTCTCCAACCATCCCGAGTTAACACAGACTTGCTGCTCTCCTGTGCAACTATGGCACTTAGGGAAGCACTGTAGCACAGTGAGGAAAAGAAGCAAACGTTGGAGTCAGACAAGCCTAGACCTGAAAGCCAACCCCAGCACTGACTCGCCTCGTAACTTTGGAAAAGTTCTTTCATCTCTCTAAGGCTTAACTCCCTCATCCATAAAGTGAGCATAACCACAGAAAGGTTAAGTAACTTGCCCAGGGTCACACAGGTAGTGAATAGTGAGGAGGTGAAAGGAGGGAGTTGAGCAACCACAATCCAGGCCCTTAACCGCTATAGCATAATGACATGCTATCTGCAAAGGATTTAGCAAGAAGTACAGCAAATAATGAATGACCAAGAGGAATGAAGAGCTCCCTCCTTGTTTGTCTACAAGATAGAGTATGATGTACACCATAGAAAGAGTGTAGCCTTTGGAGCAGGGGACGAAATTCCTGATCTGTCACTTACCCACTGTGTGACAATGGCAAAAATCATTCTACCTCTCTGAACTTTAGCTTGCTCACTTATAAAACAGAGGTAATACTAGCATTGACCTCATACGATTACTGTGAGGAATACATGGCCTGTGTAGATGCTCAACTAATGCCAGTTTACATCTTCATTGTGTGTACCCATCATCTGACACTTCCCTAGGCTAACTCATATTGCTGCTTCGCTCTTCATTTGTGGGTCCGGCCCCTTCCCCAGAATTAAGACCATACCACAAGTCTCTTGATAACCTTTAGTATCATGCCCTTACAAAGTCCTCATTGATTGGAATCTTAACCTTCACTGGGCATATACTGATTCAGGCACTATGCATGGTGCTCACATGCATTGTCTCCTTCAATCTCAAAACTGTTTTCTGTGTCGAGGAATTTTATGTTTCCAGGCATAAAATACCTCTGAGAAATGGGACACATCCTTTTCTTTAGGATGAATCTCAATGGGTGAGAATAATTTCAAAATTCCCAGGTCCTCATAGAAATGAACCTTCCCTTACCCTCCTTTCTAGACACCCTTGACTTGGTGACACTTTCTAAATGATTGTAAGGGTTTGTGAGGTGGGAGTCAGATTCCTCCCCTGGGGCTCAGCTGTATGAATCACCTTGAGATTCTTTTCTCTGGGACCTTTACCCTCAGCTCATTTTCTCTCCCCTTTTGTTTTATTCATCATATTCAAACCTCAGAGGACACATAGGCAGGGTGGTGTGACAACACTCATTCCTAGCATATGGAGGGCCAAAGAGGAAAAATTAGAGATTGTGTGTAAAGAAATTAACCCTGGAGCTTTATTTGAAAGGACCAAAGAGTCATAACACAGACATGTTGAACCATGTATCTGTGCTCATTATTTGTATGATTGTGGCTTCATAATTGCTTCTGATGAAAAGCATGGAGATGAAAATTCAACACTGAAGCATAAATAACTAACAAACCTTGACTGTGTGGGAAATACACTGGACTAAAGGATTTACTTTCTCACACAAAAGAGTGAAAATAAGTGGAGTTGCTGCTATTGAATTCAAAGAAATTGAACTCAGCCTCTCTCTGTAGTTCAAGTTTCTAGCAAATAATTTACAGTATAAACATAGCAGTTTTTGCTGAACAAATGGTGGGTATTGTGCACGGGAATACTCTTTTTCTAAATGTGCAAGTAACTTCTTTACATGTCTCCCACTGCCCTGCAGTTCTCTTTCCACGTGTGGAATATGTCACATGGAGTCTGTGTGGAATATGTCACCTGGAAACAAAGCCATGGAAATCAGCATCTAGTCTGGTGTGCAATCCCAAAGGGCAGAGGAGAACAGTGATACACTGTGGTACTTTAATTGGATGCAGTTTAATACCACAATTTAGGAATATCAATTTCTATTACCTACATTAAGGCTAAGCTATTGGATGTAGCAGTTAGAAGTAGGAGAGGTTGGAAGCCACACATTGAGCTTGACCTGCTTAAAGAGTCACCTGCAGTTGTTTTTAATCCCCTTGGCTCTGGATCAAGATGTTAAATGCCCATCACCAGAATATCTAACAACTCAATAATCTAATTGGATCACTTCTAATTAATGAAATGGGCACCATTACTGGCTACCTATGATCCACCAGGCTCTCTATTAGACATGTTGCTTATCTTGTTGAATTTAATCTTTACCACAACCTTACTAAATAGACATCATGACCTTAGTTTTATAGATTTGGCAACTGACAGTGGGGTTAAGTAACTTATCCAAGGTCCCAAGGCCTCTAATTTATATAGCAAAGGCTAGACCAAGTCTGTGTGAATGCAAAGCTCATGCCCTTTCCAATGCCACTTGCCGCCTCAAGCTATGTGAGGAGCAGAGAAAAGGAAGTGATCATTTTGAGCAGTACACTTGACCTATTGGCGAGAGAAGGTTCCACACCATCTCAAGAACCCCTTCTGCTGGAATTTAATGGTAAAAAAAATCATTATAGTTACCAATATGGACTTTCCCACCAGAAAGACCTGGGAAAGCTCCAATTCTGCCACTTTCTAGTTATGGGATCTTGGATAACAGACTTATCTCTGGGTCTTTGTTTTCTCATTATGAGGGTAATAGTGCTATGGTATATACCACATAGAATTGCAGTATGGATTAAATGAGATCAAGCACGTAAAGCATCTAGCATAGTGCCTGGCATATTAACTAAGTACTTAATAAATCTTAGCTATCTTTATTAGAGTACTATGTAATGTTTTCATGTGTAAAGAAATTGTCTTGCCTCCACTTGAAGCTGTGCCTGGCTGAGCCCTCTAGCACAAGTCCAACTGTGGCATCTACCTTCAAGCACCCCTGCAAGCTACATTGCAGTTCTAATAATCATAAGCTGTAATATGGCTTCAGATCCTACAAGATCTTTGAAAGTGTCACTCCAGGGGAAAGTATTTCTTACAGAAGCGAAGGTCTTACATTTTTTAAATGAACATAACATCATTTTTTCTCCACACTAACCAAATGCACCTAATCAGCCCTTCAACCCACTTGCCTCAGGCATCTACCCAAATTTTAGCAGCTTTCCTCATAGCCATGCTCCCTGATTACCTCTTCACTGGATTATCTCGTGAACAGACTTTTTGAGTCTCCTTCATAATAGCCTTTTTTCACTTTTGTTACAAAGATACACTTCCTTTGAAACACTATACAAAGAATCATATTCTTCAGGTAACTTGACTCTATAAAAACCTGAGTTCCTAGCCCTCACACTGAAATATTTAGTGCACAATGTACAATGCAGTCATATTATCATTTATTTTCAATTGCTATAGGATCATTTTTGCTATAAGCAACTGCACTGCTTTCATTTCAAGAAAGTAAGCAGAAGCGGTATATATAAAGAATGAGCTTCATCCCTAGGGTCAACCATCTTAGCAAGATTGAGTCAAATGGACAATTTACAAAACTATGTTTAAAAAATTCCCATACAGGGCTGGCACTGTGGTGTAGTGGGCGAAGCCTCCATGTGTGGTGCTGGCATCCCATATGGGTGCCAATTCTAGTCCCAGCTGCTCCTCTTCCAATCCAGCTCTCTGCTATGGCCTGGGAAAGCAGTAGAAGATGTCCCCCAAGTGCTTGGGACCCTGCACCCACGCTGGGGACCCAGAACAAGCTCCTGGCTCCTGGCTTCAGATCAGCTCAGCTCTGGCCATCACAGCCATTTGAGGAGTGAACCAATGGATGGAAGACCATTCTACTTCTAAAAAAAAATCCATATAAAAATGTCCCATATATTAAAAGAAACATTGATAAAAACACTAAAGTGCTTTAGTAACGGATTTTAGTAACAAGTTCCTAAATTTACAACTGCAACCATATATTAAGCCTTTAGTATAGTGGAAGTCATTTTATGATGCCACCCTCTACCCCAAACTACAGCACAGTGTATAAATAGCGATCTGTCTTCTGTATCAGCTAAAAATGTTACATCAGATGACAACCTGGTACCTCAAACTTAGTGGTAAGACCTAGATGAATCGACAGGCAATCCCCAGCCCTTCACTCTCTGCTCCAGCTGAGGTCCATCTTCCAGCTATTCCAATACACCATGCTCCCTCTCCCAAGTCTTTTTTTTTTTTTTAAAGATTTTATTCATTTTATTTGAGAGGTAGAGTTACAGACAGTAAGAGAGGGAGACTGAGAGAGATATCTTCCATCTGCTGGTTCACTCCCCAATTGGCCACAATGGCTGGAACTGTGCCAATCCAAAGCCAGGAGCTTCTTCTCGGTCTCCCATGTGGGTGCAGGGGCCCAAGAGCTTGGGCCATCTTCTACTGCTTTCCCAGGCCACAGCCCCTCTCCCAAGTCTTTACATGAGATGCTACTTCTGCCTAAAATATTCTTACCCTGCTACTTCACTTGTCTTACTCATCTTTCTGATCTCACTAAAATGTCACTTTGTCCAAAGCATTCCCTGACCACCCCCTCCCCACAAGTCTGGGCTACATGACACTACCATATATGACCAGAACACTATAGAATAATATTATAGTATGGCATGATATGTGTATACATGAGGGAAAAAAGTTTATGGAAAACAGAATTAAAGGGTGGGTTTATCATGGTGTAAAAGATGTTAATAAATATTTTGAAGTGCATAAATTTATGTATACACATGTGTGCATATAAGTATATAAATACATATATTTGTCAGAGTACCCTCATGTATATATTCTGAAGTACCCATGTGTTTGTGTGTTGCAGTCAGAGCACATATACAGCATACCAATACACTGTACTATAATTGCATATTTGCTTGCCTAATCATCCATATTAAATTGTAAGCTCAACAAAGCATTTTTCACCATTATATCTTTTTTTTTCTTTTTCACCATTATATCTCAGTGCCTAGCACAAAATGTATTTAGTAAAAAAACATTTATTGAATTAAAGAAAGTTGGATATAACTATTTTTAAACTTCCATAGATAAGCAAGCTACTGAAAGAGTAAACTGACAATTGGGAAATCTAACCTTTTCTGTCAATATGTCATAGATGTTATGACATGGATTTTAGAGTCAGTTAACCAGACTGTAAGCTTCATAGGAACAGTTACCATAACTGTCATTTTCATTATTATGTCCCCAGTACATTGAACAATATTGAGTATATGATGGAAATTCAGTAAATATTGACTAAATAAATGAACAGATTAAGGAATGGGGGATGACTGTCATTTTAGATGGTTTTTCCCAATCAATAAATATTTATGGCCTTGGAGCACAAATGGATTCCCTCCACACACTAACATAAAACCTACCTTTTCCATGAAACCATTTCTAACCTCCACTATCCCCTCCACTCAAACAAGAAGCTTTTTACCCTCTGAATAAACTCAGAAGGCAAAGCTATAAAATGTAAGCATTGCACAAAGTTTAGAAGAAATAGTCAATAGGATGGATGACCAAATCAAGATTCAAAATGATCTCAATAAACCAGAATAAAACACCTAAACCAAAAAGATTCAATTTAACTGAATTATGCTATAAGTCCAGCATTCAGGTTCAAATATCAATTTCGCAAGTACAGCATAGGGAAAGACCAGTCTTGACAGCAGTTTGTGTGAAATAGACCTGGGGATTTTAGTTGGCTTCAAGATCGATATGAGGCAGCAGTGAGATGTGACTGCTAACGATGCCAGTACAATCTAAAGCAACACCAGAAGTATTCTGTCCAGTTCACAAAAAGCAATAGAGCCAGAGTACCCTGTTTCAGTGCAACCACATTCATGATACTGTTAATTTTAAGATGTATTTATTTAAAAGGCAGAGTAACAGAGAGAGGTCTTTCACCTACTGGCCCACTCCCCAGATGCCTACAACAGCTGGGGCTGGCTCAAAACAAAGCCAGGAGCCAGAAACTCCATCCAGTTCTCCCATGTGGGTAGCAAGAATGCAAGTACTGCTGCTTCCCAGATGCATTAGCAAAAATCTGGATTGGAAGTGGAGTTAGGACTCGATCCTAGGCATTCTGATATGGGGTGCTAGTGTCCTAAGAGGCAGCTTAAGCCACTGTATCACAACCACCACCCTTGTGACCTTATTTGTAATATTTTAAGTGAAACATTTAAAAATGAAATTAAGTTCATTATGGATCAACTAGAATAGTAACTACAGAAAATATATGATAGAGAGTTGAAGGACCTGAGGACATATGCACTGAGAACAGTACATTTGAGGTGAGAGACTGGCATTGTGTTATAGTGGATTAAGCTGCCACTTGTGACATTAGCATTCCACATGAACACTGGTTAGAGTCCCAGCTGTTCCACTTCTAGTCCAGTTCCCTACTAATACACCTGGAAGAGCAGTGGAAGATGAACCAAGTACATGGGCCTCTGCCATCCACATGAGAGATGAGCATGGAGATCAGGTTCCTGGCTTTAGCCTGGCCCAGCTCCAGCCATTGTGGCCATTCGGGGAGTAACCCAGTGTGTGTGTAACTCTGCCTTTCAAATAAGACTTTAAAAAAAAATGGAGGTGAGCAATGTAGCAGCATCTGTGGGTAGGAGGAAAGGACCAGGCAGTAAGGAGTGGTGAAAGGTCTGTATGAGTTGAGAAAGTCCCACAGATAAGACAAACACAACCCACAATGCTCACCCCACATACATGGTTGGAAACCACTGTTCTTGAGGAAATAAATGAAATCAGCTGGCTGAATATTATAGGATACAAATCTTTAAATATTATAATGTTATACGAAGTGATAAAGCAATTGCCTATGAACCAGAGAAGACTCCTATCACTGGAAATATTTAAATAGAAACTGGATGCCCCTTGTCAGGGATATTAGAGAGAAAATTGTTTATAGAGTCCTATGTTGGAGAGGATGGTTTGAATAACTCATCCATATTTCCAAGGTGCTATGATTCTATATCTTTCTACTTCTCTGAATCCCTCAATCATCCAATTAAGTCTGTTCCTCTGGCAATTAACAGCCATTTCTTCAGACAATAGTTATATAAGATCTTTCTGAGAGTAGAATCATGCTAGTCTAGAAAGTAGATTCTATACCCATTTTATGCAGAGTAGGCCACCAAATATTTAGTGAATAAATGAACCCTTGAATTTATAAAAACAATATTAGGAGCTTACAGAAAACTTTTAACACCTACTGGAAAGATACTGGTTTTGAATTCAGAATACCTGGGTTCTAGACCCAGTTCAATCACATGTTGTTCTTTTGACCCAGAGTAAGTAATTTAAACTAGGATAATTTGCATTTTTCATCTATAAGATAAAAATAATAATGCCTGTTTTGACTAACACATGGGAGTAATAACTAATTGAAATAGTATATAATAAACTCTAAGGTGAAAAGTGTTTCTTAAACTGTAAAGAACCAGGCATCATTCAACCCACTGACCTATGAATAAATGGCTGACTACCTCTTTAGCAGATTTATTTTGTTAGCATTGTCAACATTACTTCCCACCCCACCCACCACCATCCTCAATCCTTGAACATAATCTTTCTGTTGACTCAAATCATTTAGTCCTCCTTATGAAGCCATATTGTTAATCCTGCTCATAACTATGAGCACAAGAAACTTCCTATCAATGTGTTAGGAAGAGGAAAGCCATTTGGTAGTGAAAAATGGGTTGGGTTCCCTACAGGCTTTGCAGCCTTTTAAGAGTCTTCTCCACTACCCTCATAACAACTAGTCGTGCTCTCAATTTCTTCCCCCTACCCCTATGCTGATTAGGAAAGCCATCAGAGCACCCTACAGTCTTCCCTTTCCCAGACAGCCCCATGGGCCTTCCTTCCCTTCCTTTTCACTTTAGTGGCTTTCTTCTGAAAAATTGTTTCTTAATAAGGTTTTGAAAAAAAAAAATCTTCCAGGCCAAAGTATGAAACACTGGCATGTCTTTTTCCCTCCTTCTCGGGGAGCTATTCATTGATAGGGAACAAATACTTACTTATTCCAAAGGAATGGGCCACTGAGAGACAAGATTACCATTATTTGGGCATAGCTCTTTCTGGAATCTCTCGCATACTACTATGTAGGTAAAATAAGCATAGACTAGAAAGAAATGCCTCTCCAGTCGATTTCTACTTGATGAGCCCAGTTACCTTCTAGCTTGTATCTAGATATAAATGGTTGGCTACATAAGCTACCTTGGGGTTTGAAAAAATGCATAGTTGATAGCACTGAGATCCCAATTATCTGTAGGTTGTGTTTGGATATGAATAATACAGTGAGGACATATGCCCCTTCAATTCGTCAGTGTGATTTGAGTTTTTGACATCAACATGGCAAATGTAGAGTCACTGGTTATGCAATGTAAATTTGTGTATTTGAGGCCCCACATAGCAGTGGGATTCACTGACTGACTCTAAAGCAACACAAACATTTAAAGTGATGTGAAGAGGCAGCCTTACCAACAATTGTAGATTTAAAAAAATATGCTAAAGCCCCTGGCAAGGTTTCATATTTAGACAGTAATACAATTTAAACAATTTTTGAAACCTTTTGACTTAATAAATCATTCTTTGTATTTAACTTCTCCCTCTGCTTACTCTTGTAAAGTCAACTAGATAATAGAATAAATTAAATCAATGCAACCAGCTGTGTATCCCAAATCACATTCATCTCCTTATACATACAGGCACAGTCCTAAACTTACATAAGTTTCTCCAGACAAGTTTATTAAAGTAGAGTTTACAACATGAATTGTTGTAAGAAAAAAAAATTGTGCCTTTTAAAAATTGTTGATAATACATGGACTCTCGGGAGGCGGCAAGATGGCGGAATAGGCAGGAAGCACACTTAGTCCGGGGGGAAAGAAAGTTTAATATAAGTGGAGATACTGCAGGGTCAAGGAAGAGTAGGGGATGAAACAGCAGAGGAAACTCTTCCGGAACTAGTGATTCACAGTGGACCTGCGTGGAGAGCGTGGGAGCCCAAGTTCGGGACACCAGCGGCAGACTCAACGCACCAGCGCTGGAACGCGAGGTGAGCCGAATCTCCATAGCCCGAGATACCAGCAGGCAAACGGAAAGAGGAGGCTAGAGGGAACGAGGCTTGAAATTCCGTGGGGAAAAGTTCACCAGGCTAACTAGAAGAGAGAGAAAAAAAATAAAAAAAGTGACTGATACGGACACAAGTTTCTCTCTCTCCGCTCACCTCTCAAAGACGAGCAAGACAGAGCAGGCGCCATTTTGGACATACGTCATAAGCAGGGCGACCTCAGGTCTGCACCAGCCCTGAGCCTAGCAGAAAAACCTGACTCTGTGGGGAGGGGTGAAATAACAGGAGATTAGCATCTAACTTGGCAACCCAGTGGGAGACTGCAGGAGAATTGGAGCCCACACTGAGGGCAGCAGAGATTCCCTGTGTGGTCCTTGGGAAAGAGCTTCTGATCTCTGGCTCCTGTGGGTATATCATTTGCCTGCTAACTACCTCCAATTACGTTCAGCTGTGTGGAATTACTTCCCTTTTAAATCAAAAAAAGAAAGAGAGATTTACCACACCTAACCTGGGAGTGTCATCTTTGACACACCCTCAATCCTGACGAACCAAACACAGCTCTCAGTCCACACTCATCTCAAGCCTCTAAGGCTCCACTGAAAGCAGACAGTCCGCTTAATATAGAGCCATAGTGTAACAAGAAAAAACACCACAGTGAAGAAACCAAATATCTCCAACATGCCAAACAACAAACGCAAAAACCAAGCTAACAAGAACAAGGAAGAAACTATGTCACCCCCAAATGAAAAAGACACCCCAATTCAAGATTATGAAGATGATGAGATCGAAGAAATGAAAGAAGCAGATCTCAAAAAATTGGTAAGAACATTAAGAAGTTCTCAAAAACAAATTCTTGAACTACAGAAATCCTTCATGGACAAGATAGAAAATCTCTCTCGTGAAAGTGAAATATTAAGGAGAAATCAAAATGAAATGAAACAACTACTGCAAAAAGAAACTCTGATAGTGACTAGAAATCATAATGAAATGAAGAGTTCAATAGATCAAATGACAAACACATTAGAGAGCCTTAAAAACAGAATGGGCGAAGCAGAAGAGAGAATATCAGACTTAGAAGACAGAGAACAGGAAAGGAAACAGGCAAACCAAAGAAAAGAAGAAGAAATTAGAAATCTAAAAAACATTGTCGGGAATCTACAGGATACTATTAAAAAACCCAACATTCGGGTTCTAGGAGTTCCTGAAGGCATGGAGAGGGAGAAAGGATTAGAAGGCATTTTCAGTGAGATACTAGCAGAAAATTTCCCAGGTTTGGAGAAGGACAAAGGCATCTTAGTACAGGAAGCTTATAGAACCCCTAATAAACATGACCAAAAGAGATCCTCACCACGACATGTTGTAATCAAACTCACCACAGTGAAACATAAAGAAAAGATCCTAAAAGGTGCAAGAGAGAAACGTCAGACCACTCTTAGAGGATCTCCAATTAGACTCACAGCAGACTTCTCATCAGAAACCCTACAAGCTAGAAGGGAATGGCGAGACATAGCCCAGGTACTAAGAGAGAAAAACTGCCAGCCCAGAATACTATATCCTGCAAAGCTCTCATTTGTGAATGAAGGTGAAATTAAGACTTTTCATAGCAAACAGAAACTGAAAGAATTTGTTGCCACTCACCCTGCCCTGCAAAAGATGCTTAAAGATGTCTTACACACAGAAACACAGAAACATGGTCACCAATATGAAAGAAATTAAAGGAAGGAAACCTCACAGCAAAAGATCACAGGAAGCTCAATTTCTCTTTGAGATAGAATTAAACTCTGATGCTCTGTTAAAGCAATGTGTTAAAGTAATCTATTATGTTCTCTTGATGTCTGTTACCAAACTTTAAGTTTCTATAATGGAAAATGCTATTAATACAAATGTTTGAGAATTAAAAAGTCTAATGATCTTGTGTTACTAGACATGATAGTTATCTTAATGAGAAAGCCCCAGAGGCTTAAAGGGTTAAATACTTGTAAAATCCTACAGGTGCTTTCAAAAATACTGTGAAGTAAGCAAGTGCCTCTTGTTGGTTGCTGAGTTTATAATTTTAAACATGGCGACTTAAAGTCTTTTGTCATCCACAGTTATATATGATCTGCTGCTCATAAAACTAAAGCGTTGTTGGTTCTGTGTTTAGCTGTCCTCCTATAGGTTCCTATGGACTTTTTCCAGCCACTACTATTGTATTCAGTACTTTGGGATGGCTCTGTAAACAGATGAAGCCAATAATGTATTAACAGTACCAACTGAGAGAAAGTATGGTTAACTGAGGTTACTAAAAAGAAAAAGCAATTCAAATCAATTGGCGATCTACAAAAAGAGTTAAAGATTTTAAAAGCTATTATTAAAATTGCTATATTGGTCTATTATGCTATGTTATATGTGTGTACATATTGTATGTCCACATGGGGAAATTTTATTAAGAGTTTTATTTTAAATGGCTAATAGATAAGACTGTCCATAAATTTAAGCTGCTAAAATCAATCAAAGATACATTTTAATTTGTGTGACCTGAATCTGTGTATCATATGTTTTAGACTTGTTGGTAGAAAGAAACTAAAAACATTTTAGATGGTTGTGCTTAAGTTTACTGGCTAAACAAACTACACCATGTTAGATATTTAAGAGGTGTTTTCAAATTCATGATTCTTAAAATTTATAGAAGGCATTGGACCTTCTGGTAAATGTTTTCTTAAGTTGTTATCTAATGGTTGAAACGGTTTGCTAAGTATTCATGTGATATTGCTATTGTCAGCAAGCGATCTAGAACTTGCTCCCTCACTTCTCTATTCTAAGCCCAACTTGTTCTTTCATTTCTCTATTCTCTTCAAGGTAGGAAACTAATTCTATTATGAAGGAATCTGTAGGATGCACAATTTAATCTTTAGACCTTATAAAAGAGATGGCTAACATTTTTCTGCAATAGCATAGCCAAAATAAGAACTTAAATAATAATCTCATAGCTAGATTCACTTCACCATCAGCGAAGTATACAGTAAGTAGAAAAAACCTCCCTTTCAGACCAAAGGGAAAGAAAGTTTTAAAGTGAGAATATAATTTTCCTCATGGGCATTGTCTACCTTAGAAAAACTACTACAGAACATGCCTGTGACTATAGACTTGTAGTTCAGGCCACCGAAGATTAGAGATGGGAAACGGGCACTCCCTTGACTTGCATCCTCTGGTCTGCTTTAACAAAAACCAGGAGGAAAAGAAAGCTCGGCATCAGAAGCAATGGGTGGCAGGCCTATTAATGGCTGATTTGTACAGTGATCTGCCCTCAAGGAGACCCAACAGGCCAGTCCACTGCAGTGGCTTTCAATGTGGTAAGCCTGGGCTTCAGCAGAAGTCAGCTTGTGAAGAGCCCTGGCAGCTCTGCCAAGAGTTGGATCACTGGAAATGGACCTGCCCTGGAGTCGAAGGATGCCCAGGTCAGAGCCACAGATCTTATTGGCTCTAAGCTGAGAAGCCCTTCACTCAGCCCAACTTCCAAAGGGACCACTGCAGCTGAGGGGATGGTCAGGTGGGGTCAGCAACATTGCAGGCAGAACTGTAAATTTCTTGTTAGAGATGCCACCTGCCTTTACCTGGCCAGCTCTCCTCCCAGGCCGGCCAAGTAGTGAAAGTCAACAGAGTGCCTTCCCCTAGGAGGTTCACACCTCCCTTAGGATGTACCCCATGTGAAGAGATAGATAGGTCTGGGCCTCTGAACTTACAAGGCCTAAAGCCCAACAGATTATTATCAAGCCCCTTCTATCAGGTTCTATTTGCCTCTCAATCAGAAAAATTACTTGTAGCTTAGACAGCACCTTTCTTAGCTCCTCTAATAATGACTCTGTCCTTTGTTCTAGGCCCTGTCTAGTGCACTTGGGCCTCATTCCTTTGTAATCATAACCTCTACTCTACCACCAATGGCTCTACTCCCAACATGTGTGTACTGATGGTCCTCTTCCCCACTTAATGCTGTATAATTGTTCAAACCTGGTAAATGCCACTCTTAGGATCATTGGATACTATCCTCACCCTGTCTTTTATGACCTTGTCTAAATATGAGCAGAGTCGGCAAACTTGGAAGGCTTCCATAGCCTTGGCAACTCATGATGACAGCCTAGGATGGTTACTGGCACCATAAACTAGAGTGTCAATTTGTTGGGTCAACAACAGGAGCCACTGTGCACTTGCTCCTCATGTGGGATCTCTGTCCTTAATGTGCTGTACATTGTGATTTAATGCTATAACTAGTACTCAAACAGTATGTTTCACTTTGTGTTTCTATGTGGGTGCAAACTGTTGAAATCTTTATACTAAATTGATCTTCTGTATATAAAGAGAATTGAAAATGAATCTTGATGCAAATGGAAGGGGAAAGGGAGTGGGAGAGGGGAGGGTTGCGGGTGGGAGGGAAGTTATGGGGGGGGGGGGGAAGCCATTGTAATCCATAAGCTGTACACTGGAAATTTATATTCATTAAATAAAAGTTTAAAAAAAAAAAAAATACATGGACTCTCATATAATTCAGGATCTATTCCAGAACTGCATACAATCGCCTAACAGACTCATAAGATTCATGTTTTATCCTTACTTCTCTCACTAACCAGTTTGGAATCCCTAGGAAATCATTTCCTTCTCTGAGCCTCACTTTATTCAACTCTAAAAAGAATGTAGTTGGGCTCAGTCAATTGTTCCCAAATAACATTTCATAGGCAGGTACCAACCTGTTACAAGACATTTATCAGTCCTTTCTGAGGAAAAAAAAAACAGATAAAAGCAAAGTACTAAGTTTTTCATTAAGCTAAATATATTCAATTTTTAAAATTCTGAGCATGTGGTCTCATTGCTATTGGAGAAAAAAGTCCATTATTTTGGTACAATGGTGATAGAAATGGTAACACTTTAATAATAGCTTTCCATGACAAAATTAAAAGATTGCAAACATATCATTTTATCATGGCTTAATTTTTTAGTTTTATATTTATTTATTTGAAAAGCAGAGAAAGAGAGCAGGGAGGGAGGGAGAAGGACAGAAAGAGACAGACATACATCTTTTATCTACTTGTTCATTCCCCAGATGCCTTCAATAGTCAGGGGTGGACCAGGCTGAAGCCAAGAGACAGGAACCCCACCCAAGTCTCCTACATGAGTGGCAGGGACCCACATACTTGTGCTATCATTTAATGCCTCTCAGGGTACACATTAGCAAGAAGTTAGATGGGAAATGGAGTAGCTAGGACTTGAACTAGGCACACCAATATGGATGCAGGTGTACCAAGAGGTGGCTCAACCACTATACCACAAACCCACTATCATGTTTTAATTTTTAAAATTTATTAGGCATATTGCAATCAAAATCAATTAGCTGTTTGTATGATCCATTATGCCAGCCCTAAATTTTTAAGAATGTATATCCAATAAGTTTTTTTTTTTTTGACAAGCAGAGTGGACAGTGAGAGAGAGAGAGACAGAGAGAAAGGTCTTCCTTTGCCATTGGTTCACCCTCCATTGGCCACCATGACTGGCATACTGCTGCCGGCGCACCGCGCTGATCCGAAGGCAGGAGCCAGGTGCTTCTCCTGGTCTCCCATGGGGTGCAGGGCCCAAGGACTTGGGCCATCCTCCACTGCACTCCCTGGCCACAGCAGAGAGCTGGCCTGGAAGAGGGGCAACCGGGACAGAATCCGGTGCCCTGACCAGGACTAGAACCCAGTGTGCCGGCGCCGCTAGGCGGAGGATTAGCCTGTTGAGCCATGGCACCGGCCTAACCTTTTCCTTTAAAAAAAAAAAAAAGATTTACTTATTTAAAAGGCAAAGTGACAGAGGAAAGGAAATATCCACAATGATAAGAGCTGGACCAGGATAAAACCAGGAGTTAGGAAATCCATCTGCATCCCCTATGTGGGTGGCAGGGGCCCAAGCACTTGGGCCATTATCTGCTGCCTATCCAGGAACATTTACTGGGAGCTAGATTGGAAGCAGAGTAGTCAGGACTTGAACTGGCATTCAGATATGGAATGCCAATATTACAAGTAACAGCTTAACTCACTATACCATAACACCAGCCCTTTAATAAACTTTTTTTATTTGGGCTTTGTCATTCCTTTAGATCTGCATTCAAAAGTTTTATCTTAAGAACCACTGTATTGAGAACTTATTTCAGAGGTATCTCCAACAAGCCATATTAAAGGAATCTGTCAAAAACTCGGTGGGTTTCTTTTGTCCCCTCAGTCCCAATCCCAGTGCAATCTAATCCACGATGCCCAAATATTGGCCACTTCCCACATTTGAAAGATTCACCTATGGCTTATATTACTCACACATGCAATGAGGGGTGGGTGGTGGTGCAAGAACCCTACATTCCCTCTACCCAAAGGATTTTGGAATTTCAGTGGTGTAATATCTCTGGAAACAAAAAGCCTCAGTACCACACACTAATGAGCTTGCCAAGTGTACCCAGGTAACCTTCACTGAAGTAGCCACAGATCCCTTTTAATCCACAATGATACCACCACCTCACATAAGTACAAAGTTTTATGGTTTTCAGCAACCTTCTCAATACTTCTTATCCTGTTGGAGCTATTTTGTGTAAACTGTGCTTACTGTCTAAGACAGCTCACTGACAAGAAATGTATGGCATAAAACCAAGTAGTTACCACTCAAGAAGAACCTAGGGGGCAGTGCTGTTGCATAGCAGGTAAAGCCCCAGCCTGCAGTGCTGGCATCCCACATGGGCACGGATTCAAGTCAGCTGCTCCACTTCTGATCCAGCTCTCTGCTATGGCCTGGGAAAACAGTAGAAGATGGCTCGGGTCCTTGAGCCCCTGCACCCATGTGGGAGACTCAAAAGAATCTCCTGGCTTCGGATCAGCTCAGCTCTGACCGTTGTGGTCATCTGGGGAGTGAACCAGTGGATAGAAGACCTCTCTCTCTGGTTCTACCTCTCTCTGTAACTCTTTCAAATAAATAAAATATACCTTATAAAAGAAGAAGAAGAACCTACAGTATCCTAATTTGAAGTAGTCAGTGTTTTTTTACAGATTTATTTTATTTATTTGAAAGACAGTTGCAGAGAGGGAGGGAGGGAGGGAGAGAGAGGTCTTCCATCCGCTGGTTCACGCCCCAGATGGCTGCAACAGCCAGAGCTGGGTCAGTGTGAAGCCAGGATCTTCTACCAGGCCTGACATTCAGGTGTAGGGGCCCAAGTACTTGGGCCATCCTTTGCTGCTTTCCCAGGCATATCAGCAGGGATCTGGATCGAAAGTGGAGCAGCCAGGACTGAAACTGGCATCCATATGAGATGCCAGTACTGCAGGCCGGGGCTTTAATCCACTGAACCACAGTGCTGGCCCCCATGTTTTTTTAAGGTGCTGTTCATTGTTGGAAACTCAAGAGAAATGAACTTTTATTGTTTTTGTTTGGATTATGTGTATGTGTACACACAGGCAACAAAGGATGTTTTTAAAACACAGCTCCAAGTCAAGTTTTTCCTGGTTATATTGGCGCCAAATCAAGTCTGGTTTTGCTGCTTTTGAGAACACTTCTCCTAAAGAGAATTTCCAGAAAGTTGTAGGACATTAGCCTCATGACTGGGCCAAGAGGTTTTCAAAATGAAAAAGAACATCAGAAACCTAGAATGAGGAACTACTAGGAGTGAAATGAGCAGGAAAAGGGATCTTTGATATCCTGTTTCAAAGACATTTGAAATGATCAGAGTCTCCTCAACACAGAGCTTTTGAAACCGAAGTTGCACTTCAGAATAGAAGCAATGTGAGAAATGAAAGAACTTCTGTTAATTATCCTATTCCTAGATAGAGAAGATTATCTAAAAGTTAGTGGCTGGTAAAGTTTCTTACCAATGACTCTGATCTGTGTCAACTTATCACTCTTTTCTTTCGTCTGCCATGTAATAGAGGATCGCCAGAATCAATAAGTCACTTTGTTATGAGGTGGTCCCACAGAAGAATAGCCAGCCATCACAGTGCCTGAGATATTGGGTGGGGGGCAGGGAATGTATTCAAAGTTTGATTGCTTATTCATGATCAGAGGATGAACATATCATTTATCATTCACACTCAGAGATTTTTCTGAGTCAAAGTGTCAGCTATTGAAAATTACACCAGGACATCAGTGTTCTCAAGCAAACCAACATGTCCAATCCCTCTAGTTGTAAAGAGTAGGAGTCAGATGATGGATTTAATTCCAGACATTACTAAAGAGAGGCTGTGCAGACAGAGGAGAGTCAGTGTTGGGAGCTACTGCTTAACTCTGGAGATATCAGGTGATTTCTCAAAGATGGCCAGATGTTCTCCAAAAACTCAAGATTGCCTGTGCTTGTCTCTAATTTTAGGTTTATGATGTTTTTAATTATGTAAAACTACTGATTAAAAAAGACAACTGTCACAGCACAGAATAAAAAATACATAAACAATCCAACTGTATTATCATATTACCGAAAGTATGTAACAGACAAAAACTTTCCACTGAAGACCTCAAGAGGGCAAGAGAACTGTTTCTCTTGCACAATCCTCACAAACACTTCACTTCACTGTCAACAAGCTAAATTACACCAAGGTCCAAATAGGCCTACTGTGTTCATTAGCCAAATCTTCAGGCCTGCCCGGATGGCTAGAGCTGGAGGCTGGGCCCTTCAGACTCTTATAAGAAACTACATAGTGCATGGATCCACACTGAAACCTCTCAGCAAACATCCAACAGAAATCTTTCTGAATCAAGAGACAGCCTGCCATCCAGTCATGTAGTAGCCATTTTTTCCCAGTAATTTTTTGAGCATTCTCAGAAAAGAAACTTGCCAGTCAAGTTCATCAGAGTTACCAACTCTACAAGCCAAGGCCATATGACCCACCAGCAATCACTTGGCACCCAAGTCTGGAGTCGCTGGAAGCAATACAATTCCTTGACTCTAAAATTAAGGAATCTCAACAGTCTCAACCAAATTGGGAAGGGTTATCTGATTCCTGGCTGCTCCACTTCTCCTTCTGGGAGAAGACAGTTTCCATAAAGTCTGTCACTACTATTCAACTCCACCAATGTAATATGTCAATATCCTCCTCAGGCAATACATGAATGAATTGGCATGGGTGGCTCTGTTTCAATAAAACTTGATTTATGGATTTTGAAAAGTAAACTTCATGAACTACTCGTTTGTCATGAAATAGTACTATTCTTTTCATTATTTCTAACCATCTTAAAATATAAAAAATCATCCTTTGTTTCCAGGTCATATAACAGGCAATGGGCCAGATTTGGCCCACACACCATAGTTGGCTGACTCCAGTTCTAAACCATCTGTACCAGCACGGTATTAAAAAGAAAATTAGATAGAAATAACCACATTATTAAAAGCTACACTCAATAAATAAATTTAAGAAAATATTTACTTATAGCTAAACTAATCTTTCATTGATGTTATCTCCAATATAGTCTGGGGAAACGATAGCACAGGAGTCAAACAAATATGGTTCAAAGTCCAGTCTGCCACTCTCTAGTTTTGTGACCTTGAACAATTTACTTGACCTCTCTGGCCCTTAATCTCCCTGCCACACAGAATTAAAGGTCTTTTACATTCTGATAGATGGAATGTGATACAAATTTTGGGGAGGGCAATTTAGCAAAATCCATAAAAATCATAACTGTACCTACTCCTTGACTTATCAACTACACTGCTAGGAACATAACCAAAGGATAAGTGTAGGGGCCAGCATTGTGGCATGGAGCGTAAAGCCACCACCTGCAACACTGACATCCCATATGGGCACTGGTTCAAGTTCGGTTGCTCAACTTCTGATCCAACTCCCTGCTAATGTGCCTGGGAAAGCAGCAGAAGATGGTCCAAGTGTTTGGGTCCTTGCACCCACATGGGAGACCAAGAAGAATCTCCTGGCTTTGGTCTGGCCATTGCAATCATTTGGGGAGTGAACCAGTGGATGGAAGATCTCTGTGTGTCTCTCCCTTCCTCTCTCTGCAACTCTGCCTTTCAAATAAATATTTTTTTAAATGATAAGTGTACCAAATTGTTCACTGATGTATTTTATTTATACTAGCACAAAACTGGGTCCAACCCAAATGACCCCCCCCAATAGAGGGCTGATTAAATAATATATAATCATCTTCTTTGTAACCATTAAAAGCATAACAGAGATCTGTATAAAATACTAAAAAACTACCTCCAAGGAAGAATAGTAAGTGGTAAAATAAAAGATGTAAAATCACAGTTTATAGCAATTTTATTTGCTAAGTAATTATTTAATGGTGATAACGGTCCTACTTCATAGAGTTGTTATAAGGATTAAATAAGACAAAACATGTGAAGAATGGTGATTTACCTTTTTTGGAGACAGGGACTTTTTCATCATTGTATGCTACAAAACACCTGAGACTGTGCCTATATAAAAATGTGAAAGGCCCTACATAAAGATGTGAGAGAGCATGAGGTTTTCTATTTGATGGAACTGGGTTTGAATCCTAGTTTTACTTTATTAATTGTGCAATCCTGAACAAGTCAGTTAGCTTTTATGATTACTGGATGCCTTATCTGTTAAATGGGAGGAGAGGATAAATATATCACACAAGGCTAATGTAAAGCTTAAATCTGATAACAGCTATAAGATACCTAGTATACAGACTTTGGTGGATATTCTCTTTCTATGCCTCCATATCCATTCTCCACCATCTCCACTCTACTCTGGGCCTCAAGAAGGAAACCTCTTTGGACAGCATCAGTTGGACTCCTTTGCCCTTGGGATTTCATAGGGGGGCAATGGCAAGAAATGAGAAGATGAAAGGAGAGAAAAGTCAGATTATTTCTTCTAATCACTCCTTCTCCACCAGGCTATGATTTAACAGTTTCTATCATGAAGTAGTCCTTTCCTTATGGATCCAATTTCCAGATTTCAGTAGCACTAAGCTCTCCCCTTGTCTCTTCATGTCATTCCTACTATAGCTAGTCCCAGGATACCTCACCATCACTTAATCTTGTTAACACTCCTGTAAATACTCTGTTCAGCAGTACTTCTTCCATTGCCCTTGAAGTGTGCCATCTGCCTCCATGTAGAATACATAAATGTTAAATAAATATTTTTGCTCTATCCTGAGTGCACATTTCTCAAAATCCAGGAGTAACCACCCCAAGATATATTGCTGGTCCAGATCAATCATCTAAGCAGAAAGCTTTCCCTCTACCCAAACCATTATGATCCTTCCGTGAAGAATTATCAAATATTACAAGCTTCATAAAGTCTTAGCCTCATGTTTGCAAGTGCTTACAATCCACTGGATTAAGGAAAATAAAGGTAGGAAACATGTCTACTAGATTTAACAGAAAGCTCTATATAAATTGATTGATTCCTTCAGGGGCAAAGACTCCTCTTTACCTTTGGGAGTTGCAATTCTACTTTCATGGACCTGTGGACCAGGCAAATGGCAACCTATAAACATATAACAGCAGTGCAATCTTCTAAAACTGATTATTGATAATAGAAACAGCGGAGGTCTCAAATATAACACTGATAGTTTTTCTATTTGTTTCTTTGTTTAAATAGTATAATGTGTTGGTAAAAGAGTGAGGAACAGATCATTTCACTAATGATCAATACGTGCAACATATGGAATTTTTTTTGAAAGAGTTTGTGGAAAAATAAAGGATAAAGTATGAGCTTATTCTGGTGCAAATCTTTTGAAACTCATGCATAGTTTTCATAATGTGCATTTTCTTATAGACCAGTTCCTGATGCTCCAAATCCTCTTCAACACTTTTGTGTTATTAGATGCTAAAATTTTTGCCAATTTAACGACTATGAAGTGGAATTTTTGTTGAGTATCCCTGGTAATTAGTGAGGTTGAACTACGTTTGTGTGATCATTGACAAATACAGTAGCCTCTTCTGTGAATTGTTTGTTCCTATCCTTGCCCAGTTTTCTTTTGGGTTGTTTGGTTTGTACTGATTAGTAGCTATTTTTTTTTTATCCATTCTAGAAAAAAAAATCCCTGTTTGGTTATAAACATCATTACAGCTGCATTTTATTGTACAAATGCTTTCACCTTTTTAAAAAAGATTTTTAGTTTATTTATTTGAAAGACAGAGTTACAGAGAGAGGTAGAGACAGAAAGAGAGGTCTTTCATCTGCTGGCTCACTCCCCAGATGGCCCCAATAGCCGGAGCTGCGCCGATCCAAAGCCAGGAGGCAGGAGCTGCCTCGGAGTCTCCCATGTGAGCACAGGGGCCCAAGGACTTAGGCCATCTTCTACTGCTTTTCCAGGCCATAGTAGAGAGCTGGATAGGAAGAGGAGCAGCCAGGACTCGAATCAGTGCCCATATGGGATGCCGGCACCACAGATGGAGGATTAACCTAGTGCACCACGGCGCCGGCCCCCATATATTGCTTCTAAGATGAGTCTACTTAGCTATCCCTGGGCCAATATCACATTGCCTTAACAAAGAGAATTTTATAATACATTTTATTTTTAACTTTTATTAATATAAAGAGAATAGGTTTCATGATTTCATAAATACAATTCTTTTTTTTTTCTTTTGACAGGCAGAGTGGACAGTGAGAGAGAGAGAGACAGAGAGAAAGGTCTTCCTTTGCCGTTGGTTCACGCTCCAATGGCCATTGCGGCCGGCGCACCACGCTAATCCGAAGCCCGGAGCCAGGTGCTTCTCCTGGTCTCCCATGCGGGTACAGGGCCCAAGCACTTGGGCCATCCTCCACTGCACTCCCAGGCCACAGCAGAGAGCTGGCCTGGAAGAGGGGCAACCGGGACAGAATCCGGTGCCCCTACAGGGACTAGAACCTGGTGTGCCAGCGCCGCAGGTGGAGGATTAGCCTATTGAGCTGTGGCACCGGCCCATAAATACAATTCTAAGATAACCGTACATTCCTCCCTCCACTTTTCCCTCCTGCCTTTTAATTTTTGCAAAAACATAATTTTAATCCATTCTATAATCACAGGTTCAATGCACTACTAATCGTAATATCCAACGTGCAAAAAGTAGAAAGTCCACAGTTTCACAAGAGCTAAAAACAACCTAATCACAAGATGTCCATTTTATTCCTATAACTTTTTTGTATCCTATATTTTGATATCTTATTTCCCAAACACACTCTCACTATCCTGCTTCTTAAATTTTCTTGGCTCTTCTTGCTCTAGTACTCTTCCATATAAATTATAGGATCAGCTTATTAATTGACACATACATGCACGCGCGCACATACACACACATACACGCACACAAATCCTCTTGAAATTTTGGATCAAATTGTATTGCAGTTTAACTTTGGAGGGATTGCCATATTCTCAGTAACATAGCATGCTCACATATGAACATGATTTATTCTATACTTTATTAAGACCTCTTTTTATATCTCTCAAGTTTTTTTTTTTTTTTTTTTGACAGGCAGAGTGGACAGTGAGAGAGAGAGACAGAGAGAAAGGTCTTCCTTTTGCCATTGGTTCACCCTCCAATGGCCGCCGCAGTTGGCGCGCTGCGGCCGGCGCACCGCACTAATCCGATGGCAGGAGCCAGGGGCTTCTCCTGGTCTCCCATATGGGTGCAGGGCCCAAGCATTTGGGCCATCCTCCACTGCACTCCCAGGCCACAGCAGAGAGCTGGCCTGGAAGAGGGGCAACCGGGACAGAATCTGGTGCCCCGACCGGGACTAGAACCCGGTGTGCCGGCGCCACAAGGCGGAGGATTAGCCTAGTGAGCCGCGGCGCCGGCCTATCTCTCAAGTTTTATATCAGTTTTCTATGTCTATTAGATGTCTCAGTTTATGTTTTTCAGTATACTTAAAATGTATATTCATATTCCCAGTAGTATATAAAAACATAATTGATGTGTTTTAATTTTGTAGAATTTTTCAAATTCAATTGTATCTCTCTGCTCTTGTGTTACTCATATCAGTACATTTAGCTCTATCTTATTTTCATATACCTCAAATTAATCATTATTGGTATTGATGCTTTATACAGTTAAATGCTTATTTAACTCATTGTTTACAAACTTCTATATTTGCCAGCTCTTCTTACATCCCACTCTTTCTGAATTCGGTGTTGTTCATTATTTCACCCAACTTTGAAGCCATTATTCCACATTCTTCTGACTTCTATTGTTGCTGCTGAAAATTCTGCTGCCATGCTAATCATCATTCTGGGCTGGTAAACTGTGCTTCCTTTCTGCTGCCTTCGAAGACACTGTCTCTGTGCTATATGCTCTGTTGTTTTGCTAGGATGGCTATTTTCTTTTCCCTGCTAGGGATTCATTGTGCATCCAGAATGTGGATTCAAGTCTTCCATTGATGCTGAAAACTTCATAGTCCTTATTTCTTTCAATTTTGCCCCTCCCTTGGTCTATTCTTTCTTTGAGATGCCAATCATATACATTGTGTGTGTGTGTATGTGTGCGTGTAAATTTGGCATTCCAAGTGTGTCCCTTATAAATAAACACACACACTCTCACACACATATTTTCTCTATGTATATTAATCTGTTTCATGTTTTCCTTGTTTCATTTTGAGTAATTTTCTTCACTTTCTTCCAGTTGAATTCTCTCTTGAACTGTCTCTTATTTTCTATGAAGCCTATTTATTGAGGACTTTTTTACTTCAATGCCTATATTTTCATTTTAGATAATCTATTTTTATAAAATGTTTTTGTAAGTTCGTATTATTTAAGAGACAGAGAGAAAGATATAGACAGAGAGATCCCATGTGGTTCACTTGTCAAATGCACACAATGTCTGAGGCTGGACCAGGCGGTAGCCATTGAACCAGGAACTCCAACTAGGTTTCCCACATGGGTGCCAGCGACCCAACTGCTTGAGTCATCACTGCTGCCTCCCACAATCTGTATTGGCAGGAAGCTAAATCAGGAGTCACAGCCACATATCAAACCCAGATACTCCAATAACCACTGAGTCAAATTCTTGCCCCTGTTAATTTCCTTATTACTATCATTAATGTTTTCAATGCTTTCTCTTATTATGTTATGGTTTTAAGCATCGTAATTTATGGACTCTATTGTGTTGCTCCATTTTATGATATGCTTGGGATTCTAATCCTTTTTGTTGTATTTGCACAGCTCACTTAAGGTGATATGGTTTTTTCCATGCATTTTGAGTTGTAAGCTCTTCTTCAGCAGGTTATATAAATCTTTTATCACTGCCCTGGAACCAATTTTATGTTAAATTCTTAGTTTGCAAGTTCCTAAACCCTGCAGGGAATGTAAATAACTCCAAACCTGTGAGAGACATGGACTTGTTATAAATTTCCAGGAGACACTTTTTCCTCATCCAAATCCCAAACAAATATGGGTTTCCTTGCTGTTTCTCTGTATTATTGCATGTATTTTTCCCATTCACCTGAAAATTGCAGTTGCAGCCCTTCAGGGCCCCAGTTTTATATGAGAACTACTTTTCATTGCACTGACCCAAAGCTTTCTCTCTTGTCCTCATATACATGTTAAAGAACAAGCTTTTAGACTACTGAGCCTAATGCCCCCCTTACATCTTCATCCAGAGCATGTTTTGGATCTTTTTGCTTTGACTCTTCCTTGTTTCTGGATCTTTTTTAAATTTTTTTTAACTTTTATTTAATAAATATAAATTTCCAAAGTAGAGCTTTTGGATTACAGTGGCTTTCCCCCACCCCATAACTTCCCTCCCATCCGCAACCCTCCCATCTCCCACTACCTCTCCCATTCCATTCAAATCAAGATTCATTTTCAATTATCTTTATATACAGAAGATCGATTTAGTATATATTAAGTAAAGATTTCATCAGTTTGCACCCACACAGAAACACAAAGTGTAAAATACTGTTTCAGTACTAGTTCTAGCATTACTTCACATTGGACAACACATTAAGGACAGATCCCACATGAGACATAAGTAAACAGTGACTCTTGTTGTTGACTTAACAATTTGACACTCTTGTTTATGGTGTCAATAATATCCATAGGCTCTAGTCATGAGTTGCCAAGGCTATGGAAGCCTTTTGAGTTAGCCGACTTCGATCTTATTCAGACAGGGTCATGATCAAAGTGGAAGTTCTCTCCTCCCTTCAGAGAAAGGTACCTCCTTCTTTGATGGCCCGTTTCTTCTACTGGGATCTCACTCAAGAGATCTTTAATTTAGGTGTTTTTTTATTTTTTTTGCCAGAGTGTCTTGGCTTTCCATGCCTAAAATACTCTCATGGGATCTTCAGCCAGATCTGAATTCCTTAAGGGCTGATTCTGAGGCCAGAGTGCTGTTTAGGACATCTGCCATTCTATGAGTCTGCTATGTATCCCACTTCCCATTTTGGATCGTTCTCTCCCCTTTTTTATTCTATCAGTTAGTATTAGCAGCCATTGGTCTTGTTTATGTGATCCCTTTGACTCTTAGACCTATCAGTATGATCAATTGTGAACTGAAATTGATCACTTGGACTAGTGATCTGGCATTGATACATGCCACCTTGATGGGATTGAATTAGAATAACCTGGAACATTTCTAACTCTACCATTTGGGGCAAGTCAGGTTGAGCATGTCCCAAATTGTACATCTCCCTCTCTTATTCCCACTCTTATATTTAACAGAGATCACTTTTCAGTTAAATTTAAACACCTAAGAATAATTGTGTGTTAATTACAGAGTTCAACCAATAGTATTAAGTTGAACAAAAAAATACTAAAAGGGATAATGTGGTGTATCACATTGATTGAATACTTTAACAAACTTGAGAAGAAAAAACATATGATTATCTCAATAGATGCAGAGAAAGCATTTGATAAAATACAACACCCTTTCATGATGAAAACTCTAAGCAAACTGGGTATAGAAGAAACATTCCTCAATACAATCAAAGCAATTTATGAAAAACCCACAGCCAGCATCCTATTGAATGGGGAAAAGTTGGAAGCATTTCCACTGAGATCTGGTACCAGACAGGGATGCTCACTCTCACCACTGCTATTCAGTGTAGTTTTGGAAGTTTTAGCCAGAGCCATTATGCAAGAAAAATAAATTAAAGGGATAAAAACTGGGAAGGAAGAACTCAAACTATCCCTCTTTGCAGATGATAGGATTCTTTATTTAGGGGATCCAAAGAATTCCACTAAGAGACTATTGGAACTCATAGAAGAGTTTGGCAAAGTAGCAGGATATAAAATCAATCCACAAATTCAACAGCCTTTGTATACACAGGCAATGTCATGGCTGAGAAAGAACTGCTAAGATCAATGCCATTCACAATAGCCACAAAAACAATCAAATACCTTGGAATAAACTTAACCAAGAATGTCAAAGACCTCTATGATGAAAATTACAAAACCTTAAAGAAAGAAATAGAAGAGGATATCAAAAAATGGAAAAATCTTCCATGCTCATGGATTGGAAGAATCAACATCATCAAAATGTTCATTCTCCCAAAAGCAATTTATAGATTCAATGTGATACCAATCAAAATACCAAAGACATTCTTCTCAGATCTGGAAAAAATGATGCTGAAATTCATATGGAGACACAGGAGACCTCGAATAGCTAAAGCAATCCTGTACAACAAAAACAAAGCCGGAGGCATCACAATACCAGACTTCAGGACATAATACAGGGCAGTTGTAATCAAAAGAGCATGGTACTGGTACAGAAACAGATGGATAGACCAATGGAACAGAATAGAAACACCAGAAATCAATCCAAACATCTACAGCCAACTTATATTTGATCAAGGATCCAAAACCAATCCCTGGAGTAAGGACAGTCTATTCAATAAATGGTGCTGGGAAAACTGGATTTCTACGTGCAGAATCATGAAGCAAGACCCCTACCTTTCACCTTACACAAAAATCCACTCAACATGAATTAAAGACCTAAATCTTTGACCCGACACCATCAAATTATTAGAGAACATTGGAGAAACCCTGCAAGATATAGGCACAGGCAAAGACTTCTTGGAAAAGACCCCAGAGGCACAGGCAGTCAAAGCCAAAATTAACATTTAGGATTGCATCAAATTGAGAAGTTTCTGTACTGCAAAAGAAACAGTCAGGAAAGTGAAGAGGCCACAGACAGAATGGGAAAAAATATTTGCAAACTATGCAACAGATAAAGGATTAATCACCAGAATCTATGAAGAGATCAAGAAACTCCAAAACAATACAAACAACCCACTTAAGAGATGGGCCAAGGACCTCAATAGACATTTTTCAAAAGAGGAAATTCAAATGGCCAACAGACACATGAAAAATGTTCAGGATTACTAGCAATCAGGGAAATGCAAATAAAAGCACAATGAGGTTTCACCTCACTCCGGTTAGAATGGCTCTCATATAGAAATCTACCAACAACAGATGTTGGCGAGGATGTAGGGAAAAAGGGACACTAACCCACTATTGGTGGGAATGCAAACTGGTTAAGCCACTATGGAAGTCAGTCTGGAGATTCCTCAGAAACCTGAATATAACCCTACCATGCAACCCAGCCATACCACTCCTTGGAATTTACCCAAAGGAAATTAAATTGGCAAATACAAGAGCCGTCTGCTCCTTAATGTTTATTGCGGCTCAATTCACAATAGCTAAGACCTGGAATCAACCTAAATGCCCATCAATAGTAGATTGGATAAAGAAATTATGGGACATGTACTCTGTAGAATACTATACAGCAGTAAAAAAAATGGAATCCAGTCATTTGCAACAAAATGGAGGAATCTGGAAAACATCATGCTGAGTGAAATAAGCCAGTCCCCAAGGGACAAATATCATATGTTCTCCCTGATCAGTGACAACTAACCAAGCACCAAAAAGGAAACCTGTTGAAGTGAAATGGACACTATGAGAAACAGTGACTTGAGCGGCCCTTTTCCTGACTGTTGATATACAACTTAATACTTTATCCCTTTTAGTATTTTTTTGTTCTACTTAATACTATTTGTTGTTTCTGGATCTTAGCAATATCCTTTGCTTTCTTAAGGTCTAAGCTATATATTTGATAGGAAACTTGTTATAATTCATCTAACGTTTCTAGAACTCTGCTAAAGGGTACTCATGTTATCTAATTCACATTAAGCCTCTCAATATCACTTTAAAATAAAAGTTTAAAATTTGTTTCAAAAGATAGGTTAGATGGAAACAGTATGAATGAAATTGTAAAATAATGCTGGAATGGAAAAAGGCTTTGCAAATGATGATATAAAATCAGAATTTGTGAAGAAAATGCTTGATAAATTTGCCTAATTAAAATATTCTGTATGGGAAAAATTATCATTAAAAAGCAAAAGATAAATGACAAACTAAGAACAATATTTGCTACTTATCTGACAGGAAAAGAGGTCTAATTTGTTTCATATTCAAGAGCAAATGATGCTACAGAAATAAAAAGAATCATCAGGAATAATTACCAAGAGTTATATGCCAACAAATTGGAAAATCTAGAAGAAATGGAAAGATTTTTGGACACATAAAATTTACCAAAAGTGAGGCATGAAGACAGAAAAACTAAATAAACCAATAACCAAGATGGAGGTTGAATAAAGACCCTCCCAAAAAAGAAAAGACCTGGATGGCTTCACTGCTGAATACTAGCAAGCTTTTAAAGAACAAATTCCAATTCTTCTCAACCTATTCAAAATAATTGAAAGAGAAAGAATCATCCCCAACTCTTTCTTTATGCCAGCATCCCCTTAAATCCAAAACTAGAAAAAGAAACAGAGAAAGAAAACTATAGACCAATATCCTTGATGAGTATAAATGCAAAAACCTCAAAAAATACTAGCTAATTGGATCCAACAACACATCAAAAAGTTCAACCCCCCAGACCAAGTGGGATTTTTCCTTGGTATGCAGGGATGGTTCAACATATACCAATCAATAAATATAATACATCTCATTAATAAATTGAAGAATGAGAGCCATATGATTATCTCAATAGATAGCATTTAGTAATATGCAACCTTCTTTCATGATTAAAAACATTAAACAAAGTGAGTATTAAAGGAACATACCACAATACAATCAAAGCAATTTATGACAAACCCATGGCCTGCATCATATTGAGTGGGGAAAAGCTAGAAGCATTCCCACTAAGATCTGGAACCAGACAAGGATGCCCACTTTCACCATTGTTATTCAATATAGTCCTGGAAGTTTTACCCAGAGCCATTAGGCAAGAAAAAGAAATCAAAGGGATACAAATTAGAAAGGAGGAAATCAAATTATCCCTGTTTGCAGAGGACATGATCCTATACACAGGGGAACATAAAGAGTCCACTGAGAGACTATTGGAACTCATAAAAGAGTTTGGCAAAATTGTAGGATATAAAATCAACACACACATGTCAATAGCATTTATATACACAAACAACCCATGGCTGAGAAAGAACTTGTAAGATCAGTTCCATTAGCAATAGCAAGAAAAAATTTTACTACCTAGGAATAAATTTAGCCAAGGATGCAAAAGATCTCTACAATGAAAATTAAAAAACATTAAGAAATAGATAACACAGAAAAATGGAAAAATCTTCCATGTTTGTGGATTAGACAAATTAATACCATCCAAATGTCCATACTACTCAAAGTAATTTACAGATTTATTGCAATCCCAATCAAAATACCAAGGACATTATTCTTGGATCTAAAAAAACTAATCTTAAGTTCCTATGAAAACACAAGAGACACAGAATAGCTAAAGCAATCTTAAACAACAAAAAGAAAGCCAGAGGCATCACAATACCAGATTTCAAGACATACTACAGGGCAGTTATAATCAAAACAGCCTGGTTCTGGCACAATAATAGATATGTGGACCAATGGAACAGAATAGAAACCCCAGAAATTAATCCACACACCTACAACCAACTGATCTTTGACAAATGAGCTAAAATCAGTCCTAGAGAAAGGACAAGTCTCTTCATTGTTTGAAACCAAAATTGACTTAATTCTTACGCCATAAACAAGAGTGTTAAATTGTTAAATCAACATCAAAAGTCACTGTGGGCTGGCGCCATGGCTCAACAGGCTAATCCTCTGCCTAGCAGCGCCGGCACACCGGGTTCTAGTCCCAGTCAGGGCGCCGGATTCTGTCCTGGTTGCTCCTCTTCCAGGCCAGCTCTCTGCTATGGCCCGGGAGTGCAGTGGAGGATGGCTCAAGTGCTTGGGCCCTGCACCCGCATGGGAGACCAGGAGAAGCACCTGGCTCCTGGCTTCGGATCAGCGTGGTGCACTGGCCGCAGCAGCCATTGGAGGGTGAACCAACGGCAAAGGAATACCTTTCTCTCTGTCTCTCTTTCTCTCTCTCACTGTCCACTCTGCCTGTCAAAAATAAAAAATAAATAAATAAAAATTTAAAAAGTCACTGTGTACTTACGTCCCATGTGGGATCTGTCCTTAATGGGTTGTCCAATGTGAAGTAATGCTATAGCTAGTACTGAAACAGTATTTTTACACCTTGTGCTTCTGTGTGGGTGCAAACTGATGAAATCTTTACTTAGTATATACTGAATCGATCTTCTGTATATAAAGATAATTGAAAATGAAAAAAAAAACTTGGGGTTAAATTGGAAATTATATAGAAAATCAATTTTTTAAAAAAATATCATGTAGGATCTCTGTCATTAATGTGCTGTACACTGTGATTTAATGCTATAACTAGTACTCCAACAGTATTTTTCACTTTGTGTAGCTATGTGAGGGCAAACTGTTGAAATCTTTACTTTATATATACTAAACTGATTTTCTGTATATAAAGAGAATTGAAAATGAATCTTCATGTGAATGGAAGGGGAGAGGGAGCGGGAAAGGGGAGGGTTGCGGGTGGGAGGGAAGTTATGGGGTGGCAAGCCATTGTAATCCTTAAGCTGTACTTTGGAAATTTATATTCATTAAATAAAAGATAAAAAAAATTGACAATTCTAAAAGCAGACAGGTATACAAAAAGAGAAAAAGAAAACTATAGGGACCAGTGTTGTGGCTCAACAGGTTGAGCCACCACCCACAACACTGGCATCTCCTATAGGAGTGCCAGTTTAAGTAACAGCTGCTCCACTTCCAATCCAGCTTCCAGCAACTGTGCCTGGGAAAGCAGATTATGGCCCAAGTGCTTGGGCCTACACCACATATATGGAAGACCTGGATGGAGTTCCTGGCTTCAGCCTGGCTCAACCCTGGCCATCGTGGCCATTTAAGGTGTGAACCAGCAGATGGAAGATCTCTCCCTCTATCTCTGTAACTCTGCCTGTCAAATAAATAAATAATTTAAAAAGAAAACTGTAGTACAATCTGAATTTTAAATATGAACATGAATTTTTTAAAATGAAAAAAGAAGCTTGATAGTAAAAACAAGAATAAATGCCAAAAGGAATTGTGCTCCACCATACAAATACAGGGCAGCTAAAAGGAAAGGAGAAGGGAGACCGAGATCCAAGCAAACACTGAGCTACTGTGTTTCTGGCTGCTTCTAGAGATACTACCCATCTAGAGATGAGGGACAAAGTGGCTATGAGACCACAGGCTCTTCAATGAGGAGAAGTAATGCCTGGTTATCACATGCTTATTTCTATGCTGAAACTGTTACCATATTACATTCTGCACTGTAATACTCTGGGTTAATTTGACAATTTTCATTTTCCTTCACATTAATTGTAATTGCATTCTTTCAATTCTTCTTTGAGGAATACAGGTGGCAGCCATTATAAGTAGCTATTTGCCAAGTATACAAACATATAGAAAAGATTTATTAATATAAAAACAAAGAAAACAGACATATGCTAGCAAGAATTACATTTTGGAGAAATCCAAACATGATTAAATCCTTTTCTTTGTTAGCTCAATTTGTAAACCTTTAATCTCAATCCAAATGTTCATACTCCCCTAAGATGTTGCTGTTTCACTTTCATAGAACATATAGTATACAGGCCAAGTACAGAGGGGAAAGCTTTGTCATTAGACTGGGTTCAAATCCTGACTCTGTAACTTTCTAGCTGTGTGTGCTTGAGCAAGTTACTTAAGTTTTCTGAGTTCCGGCCACAGTTCCCTCATTTGTAAAATGGAGATCATGAAAGCACCAACAGGGGCTACTAAGAGAATTAAACAAGGTAATTAATGTGTGATGCAGTTACTACAGTAGCTGATGCATGTTCAATAATTAATATGTGTGAATAATCAATAAATTGTATATTGAGATAGCCCAGACCATGGTAAGAAAATATAGGGGGCATTCTAATCTCTTAAGATGATGTTGGATAGAACAAACAAATTCCAAGCTTTACCCACTGAACACTACATTGTTTATTGGCCAGTGCCCAAGCAATCTCACTCTCAAAACAAAGATCCAGCAGTTAAGGTGGTAGGAAGGAGCCTCATGGTTATAGGAAAAAGTAAATGCAGGGAATGGGAACACCATAATTTCAACAGGACTAAATAGTTAAAATCCACAATGTTGATTAGTCTCACAGCATATTATCTGAAAACAAGTCACTAATCATACTTTTATAGCTTTATAAAGCCAGGCCTAGATTTGATTTTGTTGATTTTTATATGGGCTAGCCAAGCAGGCAGTCACTACAGAGGAGAAAAGGCGACCCCTTCCACAGATGTTCCCCAAAAAGAATACATCAATCCAGTGGCTTACATATAGAAGACAATTGCATCTGATGGTGCTGGAGGTATTCCTGGAGATGATGACTACTACATAATATCAACTGTTAGTGAATCCCAGAAGTGTTGCTACACATTACAAATGACAGATTTGGAACTAGTCAAACTGCCATACAAGCACAAAGTATTAGAGCCACAAAGGATCTTAACTCCCTCAAAGTGCAGACCATGGCCTGTACACATCAGAATTGCACAATCAGTAGGTACTTGTTAAATGTAGATTCCTGGACCCAACTACATTAAGATATCTTCATTTTTATCAAGCTTTCTGTGTGGTTCTGTGCAGTCTAAAATATGGGGACCATGTCTTTAAAGACCATAGTTTCATTTTATAAAACATAGTGTTCAGCTAGGTAGAAAGTTACAAGCCATAGGACAACTAAGAAACATTGTTTTTTCTTGAAAGTGTCATAATGAAAGAGCATGAGTCTGAAATAAAACAGTCCTAGTTTGAAATTCTGCCTTGCTAAGTAAATCTAAGCATACCTGGTCAACAAGAGAACCAAGAGGACACAACTGGGAAAAGGATAGCCTCTGAAATACATGGTGCTGGGAAAACGGGACTTCCTCATGCAGAATAATGAAATGGGCTCTGTATCTTATACCACATACAAAGATCAAATCCAAGTGGATAAAAGATCTAAATGTAAGACAGGAAAATATAAATAAAGCTTCTAGAAAGGAACATAGGGGAAAACTCCTTGACATTAGCCTCAGCAATGATTTTTGGGTATCACACCAAAAGCTCAGGGCACGAAATCAAAAATAAAGAAATGATGAAGGACATTTAGCCTAGCAGTTAAGATTCTCATGCCTCACATTACAGAACCTGGGTTTGACACCTGTCTCCAACTCCTGGTTCTAGCACCTGCTAATGCAGACCCCAGGAGGGTCCTGCCACCCACATGGGAGGCCTGGGCTCAGTTCCCAGCTCTCAGCTTCAGCTGAAGCATCTGTATTAAACCAAAGTTGTCTTCTTAATAAATTTTGCCCATTAGGGCTAGATCTGACCTCTGGAGTGCCAGAGCATCTCTGCTCACCTACCCACATGGTGACCAACCACATCTTAGAAGGCAGCTCTTCAGTGCTCCGGAGTCTGGCTTAAGAGGGGAAAACATTCATTTTCCTTGGACTCATGTACAACATGAACATGTTCTCAGAAACATCCTTGTCCCAGTGCAGCCCACCCAAAGGGGAAAGCATTTTGGCAAAAATAAAATGGAGATAGAAATGGGTCTGGTGAAATAATCACTGCTAAAAACAGCAACTTGTTGGGTAGCCTCCAATTCACAAAAGCAAGCAGCCAGCACAAATGTGTTCAAGCACACAACTGGGAAAAATGGATCCACTTTTCCTTCAACAATTGTACTTCCTGAAATTGAACAATTTCTCACTATTTTACATTACACACTAATTCTTCCCTAATGCCATTGGAATCTCCTTCACTAAAAAGTCCCAAAGAAAACAAAAGCTCTTCTCTCCTACCACCCTATTTCCATTGTCCTGGGCAAGGGTTTATTTGTCCCTGGAATCTAGGAGGAAACTGGAATGCACATGGAACCTATGAGCCTGAAACACGTGTTTTTATGAGATGACAAGGGGAATAATTGCACTTGCAGAATTTCACAGCAAATCTGAGAGAACATTGAGGATGTGAAGAATTTTACAAGAAATATTAACATTGTCAAAAGTATCATATTTCTGTGAAATTCTCTAAAATTCAGGCACACTCTTCTCACAAGGAAATTGGTCATAACCTAATGGAACAGATTTTAATTTCATACTCTATCTATGCAACTTTCATTTACAGTTTAACAGTTTTAGTGAGGGGTTCATATTGCAAACTTTTACCAAGCAGATTCATATTTTCTAGATGGATTTTAGGAACTTATTTCTCTCTACAAACTGGCTATATCCTACCTTTCTGATTGTAGTTTAAAATCTACCCCTTCATAGATTGGTCTATTAGCCTATTCCCCAAGTATGCAATGCTTCCCTACTTTTACAATTTCCTTTTAGTCATTTCCTCTACCACAAAAAGTCTCATTCCCTTGCTCACATCCCTCCACATACCATTACACTGTGTCTTTCAAGGCCCAGCTCAAAGTATTCTCTACAAATCTTCCATAGTCTCCCTCCCCCATCAAATGTCCTTCCTCTTAATTTTCAGGGTAATATACCTATATGCAAGGTCTTCAAAAAGTTCACAGAAAATACATATTATGAAAAGAAGCTATGCATGGATCTCAAAACTTTTTGCACCAAAATAAACTGATCATTTAATTTCATTTTCCATGATCTTTTCTGGGGTGATTTTGTACTTGTGTAGAACCAAACCACATCTTAGTACTGGTGGGAAGGGGAAAGATGATGCTAGAAATCAAGGAGATTTAAAAAACTAAATGTCAAAAGCCAAACCAAAAAAAAAAAGAAGGAAAATAAAATACCTGCTACAGCAAATTAAAAAGCTAGACTTGGGGTTACTTCATAGAATATATTTATCTAACAAATACCTATTGAGTACTCACTATGTGCCAGGAACCCAGAGAGACACAGTAGATATGGTACAGAACAAAAGGAGAGATGATATCCAAAAGAAGCAGGCATTGATCAAATAATTACTGAAATGTAGACCAAAGATCTTTTGCTCTAGCCACTGGATGGGTGGTGGCATCATTCACTGAAATGAGGAAAACTGGGAGAGTACAGGTTGAGGTGGGGAGCACTTGGGACTCAAGAGCTCAATTCTGGTCACTTCAAGTTGATGAAATTTGAGCAACATCCAAGTGGGAGTATCAAGCAGAAAACTGGATATACAAGCCAGGGACTCAGAAGACAAGTTAGGACTAGCAATAACAGCAAGAGTGAAAGTCAACAAGAAAGAAGTCAAGAGACAGTTGAAAGCAAGTAAAATTGGGCCAGCCTGTACTCAATTCTGTAAATGTTGAGTGTCTTCCTTTTCTTTACTGGTGATAAGCTTCGCAGGGTCAGGAGAGGAATCTTAAGAAAGCTAGAAAGCTACACTATGCTTATTCACATTTCCTTACAATGATATATAAACTTACCTCATACCTCCTGCTGAACTTTAGGTAGGGATGGCATGACGTGGAAGCCAAATAAATAGCACTCTCCTGAATTCTGGGTGAGTTTCAAAATAAACAAAGAAGTCTGACTAGTGGAAATTAAGTATGGCCTTTGTGGAGTGGGAACTTGGACTAGTAGTTATGACCCCTATATGCCACATTGGAGTACCTGAGTTCAAAAACTGGTTCTGGCTCCTGACTCCAGGTTTCTACCAATGCAGATTCTGGTGTGCAGTAATGATAACTCAAGTAGTTGGGTTCCTACCACCCACATGGGACACCCAGATTGAATTCTAAGCTCCTGGCTTCAGCCTGGCCACTGCAGGCATTTAGGGAATAAACCAATGGATGGGAGATCTCTTCCTCTATCAAATAATACATTTTTTAAATATCACCCTTGTTATTGCTAATGTCTAAGATCAAGGATGTAGCTTCAGTGAGCTTCCCAATTCTGAAACCCAGAATTTCACAGACACAATCACTCAATCGCAAATGGCACTGGAAGCCAGCAAACCTCCCCATATGGGGACCTGTACCTATCTGACTTAAAGCATGTAGGAGCAAACCAGAATGTGTGTTTTCTGCAAAGCAGTTTGCTCTCAAACAGAAGCAGGAGGGCACAGCTGAGCCTCACCTGCCCAGTGCCATCTCTCAAACTCACCAATCAGAGCAGCCACTTTTGTCAAGGAAGGGAGGGCATGAGGCAGAGAAAGGCCAGGAGTGTTATGCTGATGGGATGCCTTTCCATATGGAAGGAAACATCATGAGTGGGGAATAAATGAACCTACTTAACAGGCTTGAAACTCCTGGGGGATGACAGGGCTGGAGCTGTGTATCCCCCAAAGCACCCTGCAGTGCCAGGCTAGAACAGATGCCAAATCAATACTGACTGAATGAAGGAATGGTGCCAGGAACCCTGTGTGGATTTGTTATGGGCTTCCTTCATGTGAAACTCAGCTTAAAATTCTCATCAGGGAAGCCTTGGCTTATTAACCTTTCTTCATTGTGATCACCTCATTCTTCTGGGCTTTCATAGCTCATCCCTATTCAAGTTATACCATATTAATTTGCACTTACTTATATGCTGTTTTGCAAATGTTACTGTAAGCCACTTGTCACCCCCACACACACACACATACCCCCCAAAATTATTTCTTTCTTCAGTTCTCACAAGCTCCTTGTGAGCACGCGCTTTATCCTTCCCCTTGGGCTCTGTGCCTAGACAAGTGCTGGGCACACAGGGGGAGCTCACACAGCACCGTGACTGGCATTGCCAACGCAGAGCACAGTAACCTCCAAGACAAAAGACTCTCCGCTGAGCCTCCGACTTCTGTGCTGGATGCGTTTCTCACTGCCCTTCTGTACGAGGCTCTCAGAACAAGATTCCTTGCCTACTGGCTTTTTCTATCACAAAGCAGCACATAAAGCATGACAGGCTCCAAACAGACAGAGCTTCTTCCCGCCCTTCTGCACCGAAGGAACACTCAACAGTGACAAGCTGCTGAAGGAGATGACAAAGAGAAGCAGCCACGTGAAAGCTGATGACTAGAGCACTTCTCTGCATGTGGACTGTCTCACCCTAAGTCCTCTGTGAGCTGAATTATGGAGTCATCATGGGTCATGCAAATTGATAATGTAATTGATAGCACATTAAAAAGGGCAGATAGGAAAAATTCTGGAAATCAGCTTTCTCTCTAGTGGAATTCACAGGATAGGGAGCTAACCCAGCAGATGTCATCTTAAATGCCAATTCTAAACCTATGGGCCTTTCAGTTCCTAGTCTCATCTTGACTTCATGCACTGCACAATGATTTGGCATATACAAGTGGTAAACTAAAAATAAACTCCACGAGGGAGGCACAGCTTCAACATGTTTGACATCAGAATATTTCCTGGGATCAAAGTTCATGTCTTAGCATGTCTATACAGCATACTGCCAGCATGTAGTACGTATATGTGGTAAACAGGAGAAGTAGCAGGGGGTGATCAAGGGGAGGCTTGTGTGATTACAGGTAATTATCCTGATGTGGAAATATATAAAACATCAGAGTCAGAAAATCCTTTAACAAACATCAAATTCAAAATCCTTATTCTATAAATGAGGGAAAGGAATCAGGAGAGAGAATGTATATCAATTCTCAAACCCAGGCCTCTGACTCCTAGTGTGTGTCACTCTGCTCCCTGTAGGTTGGGCACTTGTAGAGGGCAAGCTAGTTATAATGACAGTTCTCAACTGGTTCACCCTTTATAACCTCATAAACTACAGTAATTATATATTTTTCATCATTTCACTTCTATGTAACTCCAGAGCCAGTATTGATATTATGCCACATCACTGGAAATTAAACACCAAGTTTTCATTTTGTCATCTGGCATGTGGCAACACTAAGGGGCAGTGGCAACATTTTTCCAAAATCATACAGCCTATTGTAAACCCTAATATCTCACATTTACCCCACAGACATAGGGAAAAAAATCAACTAATCTCCACTGCTTCCTGAATATGCCATGTGTTTTCTCTATGCTTTACCTTTACCAATATTATTCCTTTGCCTGGAACATCTTCCTACCACCCTACCCAATTCCATCATAGTCTATCAAGATTCTGACAGTCTTTCATAGCACATGCCAAATATTACCTCTTATCTCTAATGCCAGGCCCTCAAAAAAATGATGTCTGTCTTCTTTGAATCTACAAAGTCCTCGGTTCCTGCTTCCCTGAAGTACATGTCACATTTTTCCCTTTGACGATGATCACTTGTTGTGGCAAACACTATTGGTAACCTATTCAATAATTTCCTCAACTTTCTTGGAGTAGCAATGTGTCTAGCCCCATGAACAACTTATAACTTACCTAAGCCAAATATGATTATTCTATTTTTCTTTGTCACAACATCTCTGTATCAACCCCCTTGCAGTGAGGGGTGGCTATATATATATAAAAAAAAACCATTCTGGCCAATGAGACTCAAGAACTGTGAAGGGTCAGAGATCCTACCTTACTTACAAGATAACAAGTTAACCTGCCAAAGCGTGGTGGGTGCTGGTGGAAGACACACCACATCTTTTAGCACAGAGACAAAAGACTTATCACTCACAGCAACAGCAGAGGTCAGAGTTTTAGCATTTTCTCATCTGCTTTCTAATCCTCAAATCCTATAGGCTTATATCAAAAGGACCACATAATATCTGCACACTCAGTGGGATGTATTACAGGAGAACTCCCAAGTATAGGAAATCCAAGTCTTTTATAACAGGCAGCAAGTATGCCTGTCCTTTGCCCTGGAAAGATATTATCTCTGTCTTTCAAGGCTACTTACCATGCAAACATTGACAAAGAGAGACCAGAACAAAGCAGTCAGTGTCTCTGCTCACAAGATGTGCTGAAATGCAAGTAACTGTTGGCAAAGTGTCTCCTAACAGAGACATAAATAGAAATCTGCTATGGGAAATCTAATAAATTCACTTTAATCAATTTTTTTCAATCCCCAACCCTACCATCCACTGAATATTTTTGAATAAAAATGTTACCAATTATAACTATAGGGTATACACAGTGTAGAAAATTTGGAAACAAAATATTTTAAAAAATTAAAATTGGGGGGAAAAAACAGTATTACATCACCATTCAAACTCAACTAATATTACCATTTGGTTACATTTCCCCGCAACCCATCCTTTTTACTGTGCATTTAAATACTTATTGTTAAATATGGTTATTTTTGCTGTATATATAAAGGCATGTGCTTATTTTTTTCTCCAGTTAACATTACAACATAAGTATCTTCTCATGTTATTAAATCTCCTTGTAAACATATTTTTTAATGATTGTCTAGCAGTGGATAATGTGGACATGCCTTACTGTACTTAAACATATTCCCACACTCCCATTCATTCTGGTTATATCCAATATTTGGCTAAAATAAATGCCATGTTGAGTGTATCTGTGCCTAAAAGTTTACCTACTTAATATCCTCCCTGAGGATATATAGATTCCCAGAAGTTAAATTATCACATCAAAAAGGATATAAACACTGCCAAATTGTTTTCCAAAAGAGTTGTACCAATTTATAGTCCTGTCAGCAACATATGAGTGTGACTATTTCATCATCTCTTCTTTGGCTCTAAGTATTTTCATTTTCCCTCCTTTACTGTTTTGATGAGGGAAAAGAAATCTCAATATTCTAATTTGCATTTCTTTGATTACCACTGAAGCTAAACATTTCTTTCCATATGTTCCCACTGAACCTTTTGATCAGAGAAGCTGACACGTTACAGATCTCAGTGATTCACACTTCCCTGATTCCTATTCTGGAAGCAATCCTCAGAAGGAAGAGGCAGAAACAATAATCGGAGAAAGCCTCAGAGGTCCAAGTTGGCTCCTAAATAACTTCACTTGATCTGTATAAACAGTTGGCTGGAGATTCTCCTTCCCACAGTATTCCCTGCCTCAATATCTGTCCCCCACAAACATTTTAGTTACTGACTGTGCCACATCTGAGAAGCAGGAAGTGAGGTACTTTCCCACTGCCTCTGGGTTTCATAAACAGAACTTGTAAGCGGCTGATTAAAGAACAAGCCAGAAGTGCCTGCTTTGGAAACCTCAGAAGATGTTGCTTAATAGGTGCTTAAATCAGTCATCATGCTTGCTTTTAAGTTTCCTTACCTCTAAGAGGCCTCTCGATTTATAAGGGTTACAAGACATTACTGGAAGTCTTTGTGCATCAAGACCTGACATGTTTCTCACACCTGCCTCTCGTCCCACCCCCTCACACTCTTGCAGTTGTCAGCGGCATGCCCCAAAGGATGATTTAGGCTGACCTCACTGGCTCTCCACTCTATGCTAGGAGACTGGGGGTGGGGGGGCGGGGCAGGGCAGCTTCTCCATGAGTGCATCTCATGGGTGAATGCCTGAACCTTCAGAGTCAAGGAAGGAATCTGGACAATCCCTCCACCAGTGCCACCTGCACATCACGAGAAATATTTCCAAATTGCCTCAAAAGTTGTAGACGCTTTCCAGCCAGGTCTGCCACCAGGTCCGACAACATGACTTTCCTGACTGAAGGAGATGACTTTGCCTTTGAGGGTGTTTTAATTCAGAGAATTGAGGGGAAAAATGTTAAAGCTGATTGGTATATGATGTGGAAATTTACTTCTGCTTGATCCAGATTCCTCTGCTTGACTTCAAAAGTTTAATTGGATCCAAGAACAAGCTAGCATCATTTTCTGAAGCAAGGCCACTGTTGTGCTAGCCAGGCAACATCATAGATCAACATGACAGGGGAAGCCACTGAAGATGTTTTAAGATTCCAGCCCATTTACACTTACCCAGCTTGACATAAAGTCAGCACAAGCTTGCATCTCTTTTAAAACATAATGGGCATTCTGTTATGCAGCTCACTGAAATCAAGAGTATGAGGCTTGTAATGGAGGCATCAACCCAGAACCATTTTCAGGAATAAATCCCCATAATAGATGCTTGCTCTGAGGCTGAATGTACCCTTATCACACCATCGTGGTCTGACTGTCATGTCCCTGCCCACCCCTCTCCTCAGCAGCCCTCTGATGCACTACTGACACATCACACAAGGCAAAGCCAGGAAATTACGGAGTTGCCCTCCAGGGAGCACATCCCAGTTAGACTCAGAGAGATGTGAGTTCCATTCACAAATCCCCTTTGCAGGCTCAATGGAGAACCTTAACTGTCATTTATCTTCATTTTCAAAAATACCACTTTCTGAGTAGAGTGCCGGGCTCGGGTGCCAGTGCCATCTCACAGAAGTGATTCCGTTTTGCCTTAACACATACATTCAGTACCAGAGCTCAGTGCCTGGCATTTGCTTAACATGCAATAAATGTTGAACTGAATTGAATAGAACTAAACTGAGCCACGTGCAATCAAATCAAATTAAACAGAATTCAATTGGTCTGGATGTATTAAAAGGGGTCTTCCCCTTCACATAGGTGGCACCCTTCCAAATGTCTTATTTCAGACTTCCTCAAACCATCTGAGAAAAACCAAATGATCAATAACACACAGCATATACAAAGAACAAAGATAGAGCTGAAATTTTGTTTTTATAATAACCACCTAACTAAAACAGAAGGATAATTGTAGAGTTGGCACTGAAAGTGGACAGCCTAAGGCAAAGTTAGTTTTAAAAAGCACTAGGAGGCCGGCGCCGTGGCTTAACAGGCTAATCCTCCGCCTTGCGGCAACGGCACACCGGGTTCTAGTCCCAGTTGAAGCACCAGATTCTATCCCGGTTGCCCCTCTTCCAGGCCAGCTCTCTGCTATGGCCCGGGAAGGCAGTGGAGGATGGCCCAAGTCCTTGGGCCCTGCACCCACATGGGAGACCAGGAGAAGCACCTGGCTCCTGGCTTCGGATCAGCGAGATGCGCTGGCCGCAGCGACCATTGGAGTGAACCAACGGCAAAAAGGAAGACCTTTCTCTCTGTCTCTCTCTCTCTCTCACTATCCACTCTGCCTGTCAAAAAAAGAAAAAGAAAAAAAAAGCACTAGGAGGGACTGGTGCTGTGGCAAAGCGAGTTAAAGCCCCAGCCTGCAGTGCTGGCATCCCATATGGGCACCAGTTCGAGTCCCGGCTGCTCCACTTCTGATCCAGCTCTCTGCTACGGCCTGGGAAAGCAGTAGAAGATGGCCCAAGTGCTTGGGCTCCTGCACCTGCATGGGAGACCAGGAAGCAGGTCTGGCCATTGCAGACATCTGGGGAGTGAACCAGCAGATGAAAGATCTCTTGCTCTCTCTCTGGCTCTACCTCTCTCTGTAATTCTATCTTCCAAATAAATAAAATAAATCTAAATATATATAACCTTAAAATATGTAAGAAAGAACTACATAGGTGAATAGAAAATCCATTACCATAGTTGAAATAATATTTTTAAAAAATCATGAACAGGCCAACAGTTGTCCTCAGAACCAATGACCTCGCCATTGTAGACTCTCCTCTGGCCTTTTCAAGCTTCTAGTACCTTCCAGTATCTTCATAGTCTCTCTTCTATCCCTTCTCTTACAAAAATGCAAATTCAATAAAGGAAGAAATGCAGAAATGCATGCTAAGATGTACACTACAAGAAGTCTTGGAAACATCAACTCTCCCAGCGATTCCTAAATGGTATATTGACGTAAAGGCTTATGCTGAAGGCAAGAGATAGCCTATCAGCTGTCAGCAGTTGGGGAGAAACTCTGAAGGCCAAGTTTGCCTTGGTATACTCCGCAAATCATACCACACCAACAGGAAGTAATTCTTCCTCAGACTTTTACTTGACCCCACTAGAAAGTTAGAGGTTTGGGTGTTTATTTTATTCTTTCATGATTTTTTTAATTAAGCCAATGGATTAACCCTTGTAGTTTTAACTTCTCCACAGGAAAAAGGAAGCACAGAGGTGAAAATCAGGTAATTCTTCTTGGAGGCTCTTCTAGTTAACAGTTTGGAAGGCTACTCAACTGAACACCCTATTGGTTTCTTAAATTGTTTATGACTCTAGGCTGAGATGCTTGTGAGTGCATTTCTAAAGAGTTAGTAGTAAAGCAAACCAAATATATCTTCCAATTGCCTCACTCTCTTCCCCAAGGAAAACCTAAGCTGTGCACTTGGCAATATCCCATAGTAAATCAGTTCCACTCTCTCTCCCAAAAGCACTCATTCCCATCAGACTAGATAGTATGAACTCTTGGCCATAGTCAGTTTGGGGGTAAGAAAGTTGCTGATGAGTGTACTTGGGAATGGAATGATTTAAAAAAAAAAACAGGAACTTTGTATTCTTTAGAAAGAGGAAAATCACTGCTCTGTTGTTAAGGCTTACCACGTAGATACGGTAATCTAGACAGTGAGTTACTGGCACAAGAATAAATAGGTAAGTCAATGGAACAAAATACAGAACCCAGAAATAGAATGCACAAACATGCCCAACTGAATTTTGACAAAAATGCCAAAGTAACTCATTGGAAGAATAGCCTTCTCAACAAATGGTCTACACACCTGAGGAACAGTGGTTTTTCTACTAATTACTTATTGAATTTTTTATTTAGTAGAGAACTAAGCCTGCAATTATAAATTAAACTGAGGCCGGCGCCGTGGCTCAACAGGCTAATCCTCCTTTTTTATTTGACAGATAGAGTTAGACAGTGAGAGAGAGAGAGACAGAGAGAAAGTTCTTCCTTCCATTGGTTCACTCCCCAAATGGCTGCTATGGTCAGCGCGCTGCTCTGATCCGAAACCAGGAGCCAGGCGCTTCCTCCTGGTCTCCCATGCAGGTGCAGGAGCCCAAGCACTTGGGCCATCCTCCACTGCCCTCCCAGGCCACAGCAGAGAGCTGGACTGGAAGAGGAGCAACCAGGACTAGAACCCAACATCCATATGGGATGCTGGCACGGCAGGCGGAGGATTAACCAAGTAAGCCATGGCACCGTGCAGTGTCAGGGAATAGTTAGGGAGAAAACAGCAGCGGAAATTCTACACAAATTAGAGGGAAACAGTGAACATACAAGGAGGGCATGGTCACCCACAACTCAGGACCACAGCAGCCAAGAGCCTAAGCGTCAGTACTGGAAAGTGAAAGGCATACTACAAAGATAAAAGCCACCACAGGAAAAAAAAGAAGAAGAAATCAATGAGTATTTCCACAAAATCAGTATCTCCCAAAAGAAAACAACATTTCAATACTAGATTGTGAAGATGATGAGATTGAAGAAATGCTAGAACTGGAATTCAAAAAATTGTTCATAAGATTACATAGAAGTAATCAGAAGCAAATTCAAAAACTACCGAAATGCATACAGAACATGAAGGAAAATTTCTCCCATGAAATTGAGATCTTAAAGAGAAGTCAAAATTAAATAAAGAATTCAATAGTACAAAAAATGCAGTGGAAATCCTTAATAACAGAATCGGTGAAGCAGAAGAATAACAGACTTAAAAAAACAAAGACAAAAACAAGAAGAGGTAATCAGAAAACTAAAAAACAATGCTGGAAATATACAGGATACTAGCAAATGACCAAACATATGGGTTCTAAGAGTTCTTGAAGGCATGGAAAGAGAAAAAGATTAGAAGGCCCCTTCAGTGAAATAATAGCAGAAAACTTCCATAATTTGGAGAAATAAAGGGCCATCCAAGTACAGGAAGAATATAGAACTTCTAATAGACATAACCAGAAAAGATCTTCACCATGACACATTGTAATCAAACACACCACAGTAAAGAAAAGTTTCTAAACTATGCATAAGAAATGACAGATGACTTTCAGAGGATCTCCAATTAGACTCACAGCCGATTTCTCATCAGAAACCCTACAGGCTAGGAGAGAATGGTGAGATATATTACAAGTCTTAAAAGGAAAAAACTGTCAACCCAGAATACTATACCCTACAAAGCTCTCATTTATGAATGAAGGTGAAATAAAGACCTATCATAACAAAAGAAATTGAAAGAATTTATCACCACCTGTCCAGCCCTACAAAAGATGCTTAAGAATGCTGCACACAGAAACACAGAAACATGACCATCATTACAAAATAAGGTAAAGGAATGAAATCTCTTAGTAAAAGTTCAAAGAAAATTCAAAGTAAAAAATAGGAATATTTTTCAAAAAATGGCAGGGCAAAGTCATTACTTATAAATAATCATCTTGAATGTAAATGGCTTCAACACTCCAGTTAAAAGACACAGACTGGCTGAATGGATTAAAAAACAAAATCCATCTATTTGCTGTCTACCAGAAACACATTTCACCAACAAAGATGTATGCAGACTGAAGGTGAAAGCATGGAAAAACATATTCCATGCTAACAAAAAATCAAAAAAACAGATGGTATAGCCATCCTCATATCAGACAAAATAGACTTTAACATAAAAACTGTTAAAAGAGACAAAGAAGTACACTATGTAATCATTAAGGAATCAATTCAACAGAAAGATGTAACTGTTATAAATGTATGTACACATAATTACAGGGCACCTGGCTATTTAAAAGAAATGTTAAGAGACTTAAAGGGAGATATAGGCCCCAATACAATAGTAATGGAGGACTTCAATTTTCAGCAATGGACAGATCAACCAGACAGAAAATCAGTAAGAAAACAACACAGTTAATCGACACTATAGACCAAATGGACCTAACAAATATCTATAGAACTTTTCATCCTACAGTTGCAGAATACACATTTTCTCAGCAGTGCATGCAACTATCTCTAGGATTGACCACATACAAAGCCATAAAGCAAACCTCAGCAAATTCAAAAAAATCGAAATCATATCATACATCTTCTCAGACCACAATGCAACAAAGCTGGAAATCAGCAACTCAGGAACTCCCAGACATATGCAAACACATGGAAACTGAATAACATGCTCCTGAATGAACAGCAGGTCATACAAGAAATCAAAAGAGAAATAAAAAAAATTCTGGAAACAAATGAGGACAATACAACATATCAAAACATATAGGAGGGTCTGGCACAGTGGCGAGGCAGGTAAAGCCACCACCTTTAGTGCCAGTATCCCATATGAGCGCTGGTTCGAATCCCAGCTGCTCCACTTCCGATTCAGCTCTCTACTGTGGCCTGGGAAAGCAATGGGAGATGTCCCAAGTCCTTTGGCCCCTGCACCCATGTGGGATACCTGGAGAAAGCTCCTGGCTCCTGTCTTCAGATCAGCACAGCTCCAACCATTACGGCCAATTGGGGAGTGAACCAGCAGATGGAAGACCTCTCTCTCTCTGCCTCTGCACCTCTGTAACTCTGCCTTTAAAAGAAATAACTGTTTTTAAAAAACACATGGGATATAGCAAAAGCAGTGTTATGAGTAAAATTTTTGGCATCTGGTGCCTGCATCAAGAAATTGGAAAGGCACCAAATAAATGAGCTATAAATGCATCTCAATGATCTAGAAAAGTAAAAGCAAACAAAACCCAAAACTAGTAGGAGAAAATAATTAATATTAGAGAAGAAATCAACCACATTAATTTAAAAAATATATAAAATATCAGAAAAATAAAGAGCTGTTTTTTTGAAAAAATGAATACAGTTGACACACCACTGGCCCAATTAACCAAAAAATTAGAGAGAAGATCCAAAGCAATAAAATCAGATGTTAAAAAGGAAATGTAACAACAGACACCACAGAAATAAAATGAATCATCAGAAATTACTACAAAGAGCTGTATGCCAACAAACGGGGAAACCTAGAAGAAATAGATAGATTCCTGGACACATAAAACTTACCTAAAATGAGCCACGAAGACATAGAAAAACCAAACAGACCATAACCAAGATGGTAAGTGAATCAGTAATAAAGCCCTCCCAACAAAAAAAGTCCAGGAGCAGATGGCTTCACTGCTGAATTCTACCAGACATTTAAAGAACTAACTCCAATTCTTCTCAAGTTATTCAAAACAATTAAGAGGGAGGGAATCCTCCCAAATTTTTTCTATGAAGCCAGCATCACCTTAATTCCTAAACCTGAAAAAGATGCAACATAGAAAGAAAACTACAAACCAATTACCCTGATGAACTTAGACACAAAAGTGATCAACAAAATTCTAGCCAATCAAATCCAACAATGCATCAGAAAGATCATCCACCCAGACCAAGTGGGATTTATCCCTGGTAAGCAAGAATGGTTCAGTATTCACAAATCAATAAATGTTATACATCACATTAACAAATTGAAGAACAAAAACCATATGATTACCTCAATAGATGCAGGGAAAGGATTTGATAAAATTCAACACCCTTTCATAATGAAAACCCTAAAAAAACACTGGGTATAGAAGGAACATTCCTCAACATAATCAAGGCAATTTATGACAAACCCATGACCAGTGCCATATTGAATGGGGAAAAGTTGGAAGCATTCCCACTGAGATCCAGAATCAGACAAGGATGGCCACTCTCATCATTACTATTCAATATAGTCCTGGAAGTTTTAGCCAAAGCCATTAGGCAAGGAAAAGAAATCAAAGGGATACAAATTGGGAAGAAGGAAGTCAAACTATCCCTATTTGCAGATGACATGATTCGATACATAAGAGATCCAAAAGACTCCAAGAGACTATAGGAACTCAAAGAAGATTTTGGTAAAGTAGCAGGATATAAAATCAATACACAAAAATCAACAGCCTTCACATACAAAGACAATGCCACAGCTGAGAAGGAATTTCTGAAATAAATCCCATTCACAAAAGCTAACAAAAATCTAATATCCTGGAATAAGGGCAAACAAGGATGTAAAAGATCTCTAATATGAGAATTACGAAACATTAAAGAAAGAAATAGAAGATACAAAAAATGTAAAAATCTTCCTTGTTCATTGATTGGAAGAATATCATCAAAATGTACATTCTTCAAAAAGCAATTTATAGATTCAGTGCAATCCCAATCAAAATACAAAAGACATTGCTCTCAGATATAGAAAAATTGATGCTGAAATTCATATGGAAAAACAGGAGACCTCAAATAGCTAAAGCAATCTTATACAACAGACACAAAGCCAGAGTCATCACAATACCAGATTTAAAGACATACTACAAGGGAAGTTATAATCAAAACAGCTTGGTATTGGTACAAAAGTAGATGGACAGACCAGTGGAACAGGAAAGAAATGCCAAAAATCAATCCAAGCATCTTCAACCAACTTATATTTGACCAATCCCTGGAGCAAGGACAGTTTCTTCAACAAATGGTACCGGAAAAACTGGATTTCCACATTCAGGAGTATGAAGCAAGACTCCTACCTTACACCTTACACAAAAATCCACTCAAAATGCATTAAAGACCTAAATATACAGCCTGATACTATCAAATTACTAGAGAAAATGGGGGAAACCCTGCAAGACATTGGCACAACGAGTTCTTGGGAAAGACTCCAGAAGCACAGGCAATCAAAGGAAAAATCAACAAATGGGATGACATCAAATTGAGAAGCTTCTGTACTGCAAAAGAAACAGTCAAGAAAGTAAAGAGGCAACTGACAGAATGAGAGAAATTATTTGCAAACTCTGCAACTGATAAAGGATTAATAACCAGAACATATAAAGAAATCAAGAAACTCCACAACAACAAAACAAACAACACAGTTAATAAATGAGCCAAAGACCTAAATAGGAATTTTTCAAAAGAGGAAATCCAAATGGCCAACAGGCACATGAAAAAATGCTCAGAATCACTAGCCTTCAGGAAAATGAAAATCAAAACCACAATGAGGTTTCAACTAACTCCAGTTAGAATGGCTTTCATAAAGAAATCAGCAAGAACAAATACTGGTGAAGATGTGAGGAAAATGGTACCCTAATCCACTGTTGGTGGGAATGTAAAATTTTAAAACCACTATGGAAATCAGTTTGGAGATACCTCAGAAATCTGAATATAGACCTACCATATGACTCAGCCGTCCCACTCCTGGGAATTAACCTAAGGGAAATGAAATCAATAAATAAAACAATTATCTGCTCCCCCATGTTTATTGCAGCTCAATTCACAATAGCTAAGACATGGAACCAACCTAAATGCCTGCCAACCGAAGACTGGATAAAGAAATTATGGGATATGCACACTTTGGAATACTACACAGCGGTAAGAAAAAAAAATTGAAATCGAGTCATTTGCATCAAAGTGGATGAAACTGGAAAACATCATACTTAGTGAAATAAGCCAGTCCCAAAGGGGCAAATACCATATGTTCTTCCTGATCTGTGAGAATAGCGCACCTAAAATGAAATCTGTAGAAAGAAAACTGACACTTCAAGAAGGGATGATTTGAGTTGCTCCTTTCTTGACTGTCAAAGAACAGTTACATTTTTCATTTTCTTTCTTCATACTATTTGTTGAACTCTTTACTTAACACATAATTAACCATATGTGTATAAAGTCAATTGAAGATAAATCTCAGTAAAAACTAAGAATGGGAATAAAAGAGGGAGGAGGAAGTTTGTAACTTGTAAAGTTGTATAGTTCTGCATACATTCCTACAGACTTACTTCTAACGGTACAGTTTAAAAACTTGTCATGGAGGGCCGGCACTGTGGCACAGTAGGTTAACCCTCTGCCTGCAGTGCTGGCATCCCATATGGGCACCGGTTCTAGTCTCAGCTGTTCCACTTCCAATCCTACTCTCTGCTGTGGCCTGGGAAAGCAGTAGAAGATGGCCCCAGTCCTTGGGTCCCTGCACCCACATGGGAGACCAGGAAGAAGCACCTGGCTCCTGGCTTTGGATTGGCACACCTCTGACCATTGTGGCCATTGGGGAGTGAAGCAACGGACATAAGACCTTTCTCTGTTTTTCCCTCTCACTGTCTGTAACTCTACCTCTCAAATAAATAAGTAAAATCTTAAAAAAAAAAACTTGTCATGGGACCCCAAATACCATTAAGCTGGGTGGTAAAAATGCCATCTTGAGTCTTGAAGTGATTATATTAAGTGTTTAAGTGAACATACAGATAGAATTAAATGGATCATATAAATAGGAGCAAGTGTCTGGTAATAATAATAGATAAAATTAAAAAGGAGAAAAATGTTTTAACACGGTAAGCCATCTGCACAGCAGACTCAAAGTATGACAATCACTTTAAGTAACACTCTGACCTCAGAATCAGCCCTTAAGTCTTCCTGGTCTGGCTGAAAAGGCCGTGAGAGCATTTCAGGCATGGAAAGCCAAGACACTGTTGCAAAAAATGTTCGAGAAGGATCTCTGTGAATGAGACCCCAGTGGAAAGAAGAGGCCATCTCTAAAGTGAGGAGAGAACTTTCACTTTGCTTATGACCTTGTCTAAATACTGATGGAGTTTGTGGATTCAAAAGGCTTCCACTGCTTCAGCAGATTATGTCAAGAGCCTCGGGTGGTCACTGACCTCATACGTAAGAGTGTGAATTGTTAAATTACCAACAGGAGTCACTATGCACTAACTCCCTATGCAGGATCTCTGTCCTCAATTAGTTGTATTATGAGAGTTAACTCTAATACTAGTTCTCAAACAGTTTTTGTGTTTGTGTGTGCATGTGTGTGCAAACTGTTGAAAACTTGACTCAGTATAAAGTTTGCCTTCTGTGTACAATGTTAATTGAAAATAAATCTTAATGAAAAATGGGACTGGGAAGGGGAAAGGAAGGAAGAGGGGTGGGAGGGTGGGTATGATGGGAAGAATAACTATATTCCTAAAGTTGTACTTATGAAATTTGTATTTCTTAAAAAGTTAATGAAAAAAATCAGAAAATGGACAATAGACATTTCACCAAAGAGGATACAGAGATCGAGAATAAAGAATTGAAAATTTTAACATCATTAACCATTAGAAAAAGGAAACTTAAATCTATCAGGATGACTAAAAATTAAGGTGGTCACTTGGCCTAGTAGTTAAGTTGCCCATTAAAATGCCCACATTCCATATTGAAGCTTCTGGGTTCAGATACCTGTCTGTGCTCCTGACTCCAGCTTCTTGCTATTGCAGACCTTTATATTTTTCAGTATTTATTTATTTGAATGTCAGAGTTATATATAGAGAGGGAGAGACAGAGTTCCATCCACTGGTTCATTCCCCAAATGGCTGCAAATGGTCAAGAGCTTCATCTGGGTCTTCCACACAGGTGGCAGGGGCTCAAACACTTGGGCCATCTTCTATGGCTTATCCCAGGCTATTAGAAGGGAGATGGATTAGAAGTGCAGCAGCCTGATTCAAACAGGTGCCCATATAGGATGCCAGGATTGCAGATGGTGGCTTTACCTGCTACGCCAAAATGCCGGTCCCTAATGCACACCTTTAAGGCAGCAATGATGGCTTGGGTGATTGGATTCTTGCCACCCACATCAGAGGCCTGGGTTGAGTTCCTGATTCCCCACTTTGGCCCCAACCAGGAGCTGTTGAAGACATTTTTGGAGTGCACCTGTGAATGGGAGCTATATCTCCCTGTTTCTCAAATAAAATAGTTTCAAAAAGGTGAAGTTTTAAAAAAAAATAACATGCCAAATACTAGTAAAGGTGTTGATAAATGAGGTCATTCATATATTGCTGATAAACTGATGAACATATACACTGATACACCCATTGTAAAACAGTTCTGTGTTTCTTATAAAACTAAATGAGTAACTGCTATATGACCCACAAATACCTGTACAGTAATTTCCATAGCAGCAATATTTGTAACAGCTGAAAAATGGAAACATCTGTGACTGCCTTTAACAAGTGAATGATTAAATAGACTGTAGTATATCCACGTTGAAGAACATTACTCAGCGATATAAGTAAAGGAACTATAGATACACCTAACACCTTAAATGGACCTCCAGGGAATCACGCTAAATGAGGAAAGTTTATATACTGTGATTCCATTGACGTAACATTCTTGAAATAATGTAATACTTAAATGGAAAATAGATTAGTGGTTTCCAGAAACTAAGAGCTGGAAGGGAGGGATGGCTATTAAGTGATAGCATAAGATTGCGTTGGGAAGAGGGAACAGTTCACATGTTAATTGTGTTGGTAGTTACATGAAACTAGGCATGTGATAGAATTACACAGACCCATACACTCACACTAACACATACAAATGGGTGTATCTGTAACTGGTGAAATCTGAATAAACTGTGGACTACACCAGTATCAATTTCATGGTTTAAATATTATACTACAATTATGCAAGAGGAAAACATAGGGAAAGGAGGAATGAATAGTATGCGAGATCTTTTGGAACTCTTCTGTAACTGCTTTTACATTTATAATTATTTCAGGGGAAAAAAATTGAAGCTGAAAGCCCAATCCTAACATGAGTGGGTTGCTGCTTCTCACTGTGGGGTCCTGCCTGTTAGGTTCCAAGAAGAGGAAAGCTAGCAGTAAGCAAGCAAGTCAGTTTGCAGAGACCTGACCTTGGACTCTCCCTGGGACTAGCCCCTAGCAGCAGTAGCTACTCCTGGCTTTGGATTTTTCCTGCCTCTGCTAATGCATTAGATCAGAGCCAGATGCAATCAAATAATTTGGGTTGAGACTGATTTCTTTCGAGTCCTTGAAACAGGGAACCTGGCAGAAAGAGAGGAAAAAATAGATCTCCCAGGATACAGTCAGGGCTAAGAGAGTAGCATGGAAATGGGCCTTGAGGGCAGACATCAGGGCACTTCCTTGAAAAAACCAGGACATTTGGCTGTCACCCTTTTCAGGAACCAATCAAAATAAGAAAGGGGCCAGAAACAGCCTATCTTACAAAGTTGTTTTTAAACTGAAAGATATTATGCCTGGCTGTTCTACTTGCTGGCTTCCTCCCCTGTGATGTGAAGAAGGAATGAGTTTTTGCTTCACTGAAGATTCCACTTCTAAGTTGTGTCCTTAAGGTATTACATGTTAACAAAATGTTGACAGATCAGACAGCATTTTTAAATGCTGCTGCTGCTTTTCTTTTTTTTTTTTTTTTTTTTTGGACTTTTTTTTCTTAAGCAGAAGTACTGCTAGCAGCACCTTCAGTGTTCATTTCATCAAAGGACTCTCTAAACATATCGTATATTTATTGCATCTTTGGGAGTAATAATTTTCTTCCCAGCTTTCAAATTACTACATATTTGTTACTGCACCACTGAGGGAGGAGATCATTTGTTATTAGTTCCTTGTCTGACGTGAAACATTTAATTTGAACTGAAACCACTGCACAAGAAAATAAACAGTGCATTTCATACGCAAAGTATCTGCTTCCCTCACTGGGAGGCAGTGGGTATCATTTTGACCATATGGTGGGTGTTTATCACTGGATGGCTCATGAGCATCCCTGCAGTCTACCTCCCATTTCCCCTCAGACCTGGGCACTGGCTCTTTTTCAAAGAAGCCAGGTCAGCTTGCTTTCAGACAGAGCTTCTAAAACCTGGAAGCTCATCAGAATCCCCAGGGGAGATTTAAAAAAAAAATCCCAATGACCAGGTCACACAGCTCTCATCTCTGTCCATGAAACTCTCCAGGGGTGGGACAGCTGAGTGAAGCAATTATTCTCTTGGCCTCTGAAGCCAGACATGATGCGCAGCTTTGCTACTTATGACCATGAAAGGATGGGCAAGATAGTCACCTTCTTTGGGACTTTGTTGTCTCAAATACAGAGTGAGGGTAATAATACAAGGGTACCACAAAAAGTTCATGGATGATGGAGTTAAAAGATCAAGTCTATTTTGGTGTAGAAAAAATTGGAAACTCATATATATGAGAAATGTTCAAAGAGGTCACGAAAAATGTATATAATGAAAAACACTATGCGTGGATTTAAAGATTTTGGCACCAAAATCATCTTTTACTTCTAGTTTCCATGAACTTTGATATATCCTGCTCATATTAACTAAATCATAGGCTAATGGTCAAGACTAAATGAGAGGGGCCGGCGCGGTGGTGCAGCAGGTTAACACCCTGGCCTGAAGCACCGGCATCTCAATATGGGCGCCAGTTCTGGTCCTGGCTGCTCCTCTTCCGATCCAGCTTTCTGCTATGGCCTAGGAAAGCAGTAGAAGATGGTCCAAGTCCTTGGGCCCCTGCACCCATGTGGGATACCAGGAAGGAGCTCCTGGCTCCTGGCTTTGGATCGGTGCAGCTCCAGCCATTGCAGCCATCTGGAGAGTGAACCAGTGGATGGAAGACCTCTCTCTGTCTCTCCTCCTCTCTCTGTGTAACTCTGACTTTCAAGTAAAACAAACAAAATCTTTTTAAAAAAAAAAAGACTAAATGAGAGAACACATGTGAAGTAATTCAAGGGCTGCTCATAGTAGGTACTGATAATGTTGGCTATTGCTTTTTTCTAAGGAGCACCCTCATTCTTAACTGCTAATAAGAAAGCTAGGAGTTGTTTTCCCACAAGCTGTTCTTACCACACTTTTCCCCCAGTCTTTGTGAATTGAATCCCAAACACTTGTGGGGAAAAAAAAAAAAACTCTACAGAATAGGAAAAAGCCCAGGGCCAATTTCAAAGCAGGCCCAATACAAGGCAGGTTGGATCTATTTGTTTTGCTTAGGACTCAGAAATGTCAAAAATGAATGAAAAGAACCCTTTGAGGAAACCTGATGCTTTCTGTTTGAAATTTTTCAGTGCACACACATGGATGTATGCAATGCCAAAATGCTTCAGTATTCCAAACTGTATGTCTAAATATTTTTGACCATCAACATATTATTAAAATGTCATGTACAAGCTGGGAAGAAAGAAAGAATTCATCATCCAAATGATCAGAATATTAGGATACGTGATGACAGACACCTGACAGCTACAACAAACACCATGGTATTCCTTCTTATACCCAAACCTAGATTGATTATCCTGATCATTAGGCATCTGTAAACTCACACCCTGCATTCTGGATTTCTTCTAGGTCCTTAGCCCTATTGGATGAGTTAAATTCATGGGAGTTGCTATTGCCTTGAAACATGTCCTTCCAGCTTCACAAATACATGCACCATTGCATGGCTCTTTAGATTGAAATCTTGTCGTTATTAAGAAGCCTCATTAGTTTGCCTTGATTTTGTAGTTTTCCACATGTTGGTGAATTTTCAAAAATATGAAGCAGGGGAAGGGATTTGATCCAGCAGTTAAGACACTGGTTAAGAGGCCTGTAATCCATATCAGAGTGCTTGGGTTCAAGGTGCAGCATTGCTCCCAATTCCAGCTTTCTGGTAATGCACACCCTGGGAGACAGCTGGTGGTAGCTTAAGTTGTTGGGTCCCTGCCACTCACATGGGAGACCTAGATGGAGTTCCCCATTCCCAGCTTTGGCCTCTGGCCCAGCCCTGGCTTTTGCAGGCATTTGAGGAATAAACCAACAGAAAGAAGGTAGTTACACTTACACACACACACACACACATAGCAGAGAGAGAGAAAACATTGGGCAGGGCCCTGAGAACTCTCATTTTATATGTGAAAAAGATGATAAATCTTTCTGTTCTTCCCATGGAAACTAGCACAGTTCTTTCTACAGAGTAGGTGAACAATTAAGGTTTTGTGACTGTTGAATAATATGCCAAGTGTTCTGTACCCTCAGAAGAGCTTTCAAGCATTTAGGGTACACTGCATTATTGCTAGTGTCTTTAATTTTTATTGCTTAAAAACAAAATAAGTCTGGGGCCAGCACTGTGGCATAGTGGGTTAAGCCTCCCTCTGCAGCGCTGGCATCCCATATGGGCACTAGTGCAAGTCACGGCTGCTCCAATTCCAATGCAGCTCCCTGCTGATGGCCTGGGAAAGCAGTGGAAGATCGCCCAAGTTCTTGGGCCCCTGCACCCACATGGGAGACCCGGAGGAAACTCCTGGATCCTGGCTTCAGCTCAGCTCCAGCAGTTATGGCTGTTTGGGGAGTGAACCAGCAGATTGAAGACTTCTCTGTCTCTCCCTCTGTCCGTAACTCTGCCTCTCAAATAAATAAATAAATCTTTTTTAAAAAAAAGCCTTAAAAAATCTTTTCCCAGATATACAAAAAGGAGAATGATAAAAGGTCTTTACTTACAGTAATTTTTGGATCTCTTCTGGTTATTGCTTATTTTTTTCACCACTCGTATTCATCTTCTTTTATTGATGCTCAACCACAAGTCATAGCTCTGTGTTTATTATGGCTTATTCATAACTCTGAATGAAACATCATTTGATAAGCATGCATGAATCACTATCTTCTGTTATCTAAATATATCCCTCTACATATTTCTAGTGTCCATTAACCCATCAGCCATAGGTACTAAGCCAAATATATTAAATATATTGTCCTTTCCTGTTAGAGATAGGAATGACACTTCAGCACAAATTTTAAGAGCCTTCAAATCACATTTTGACTGCCATTTTCAAAATGTGAATATATCATGTTAAATTTAACCCCTGAATGCAACTACCTGTCTGTAAGTGAGGCTGTTAAAGAAACCAGCTTTATTGTTAAAGGCTTGAACTTTTCTACTTCTGGCCACAGCAGTAAGTTAATACAATGGAAAGTTACAAACATGCAATATTCTTTTAACATAGTCCTATTATAACGAGATTTTACTTTTAGGTCTTTGAGCAATGTAACACAGTCTGGATTTCATTATCTTAAGAGAATGAATGACCAAAAAAAGAGGAGAGGACAGGGAGAAAGAAAGCATATTTAAATCAGAAAGCTAATGGCCTTATGCAAAAGGAAACTTCTCAAATATTTTTCCTTTAAAATAAAATCGGACAAAGGCCAACTGATTGCTGAGGGAACAATGCTGTCACATTTAAAAGGAAGTGAGTTAATTGACCTGATTTGTTCTTTTCTAATCTGATAGCTATGACTTTATCATCCCGTTCTTACAAATGTATCCTCAGACAAATGGACTGTGATCTTTCCATGTGCACAGCACAGAGAAACATGTAACTATCTGAGCTGTGCCCTCTCAACAAAAGATTGATGTCAAAGTCAGCATATGGGAAAATCTTTTTACACAGAAGACAATGTATACTCACTTGGCATTTGCAGGTTCAAAGCTACTAGACAAGGAACTCTCCAGGAAGCAATCTGGTGAGGTGACAAACTTCGATCTCCAATGCTCAGTGAATTTCTAGTCCATGCCACTTCCATCTGCTCAAAGTATAGCAGCCCCAGCTATGGCCCCTCATTCCCCATTGAGAGCAGATGTTCTCTCTGGAAATAGGTTTCCCTTTTAAAGATGAACCATCAGACTCCATTATGGTCTGCTCTCCTGTCATTTGCATTGTTACACTTTTTGTGCCAACAGACTGAGGTACCAAACATTTTAAGTGAAGCTCTGTAAAATTGCTAACATCTAGCAATAAATATTAATGCTCAACTGCTACATGATAACTAGAGGTAGATATAAAGTTGGCAAACATTTGACAGTAAGTGGAAAATCATTATTTGATACTCATTTCTTAAGATTTATTTACTTATTTATTTGAAAGGCAGAGTTACAGAAAGGGAGTGAGAGACAGAGACAGATCTTCCATCCATTGGTTCACTCCCCAAATGGCTCTAACAGCCAGGACTGAGCCAAAATGAAGCCAGAAGCCCAGAACTCCATCCAGGTCTTCCACAAGGGTGGCAGGGGTCCAGGCACTTGGATCATCTTCCACTGCTTTCCCAGGCATTAGCAGGGAGTTAGGTCAGAAGTAGAACAGCTGGAACTTGAATCAGTGCTCATATGGGATGCCAGCATCACAGGTCTGGGGCTTAACCTGCTGCACCACAACACTAGCCCCTATTTGGTTCTCATGTTAACGAATGTGGTCAGAGCCAGTGCTGTGGCATAGCAGGTAAAGCCACTGCCTATGAAGCCAGCATCCCATGTGGGCCTGGTTCAAATCCTGGCTGCTCCACTTCTGATCCAGCTCCCTGGCCTGGGAGAGCAGCAGAGGATGGGTCAAGTCCTTGGGCCCCTGCACATACATGGGAGACCCTGAAGAAGCTCTTGGCTATGGCCAGGCCCAGCTCTGACCCTTGTGGCCATTTGGGGAGTGAACCAATGGATGGAAGATTTCTCTGTCTCTCCCTAATTCTTTCAAATAAATTTAAAAAAAAAATGTGGTCAAGAGTGAACTCTTATTAGTATCGATATGAAATATGGTGTTACAGGTAATTATATAGCACTTTCTAAAGGAAAAAGGTGGAAGGATGAATGGCAAGGAGGTTTTTGTAGTATAGTCATTTGGGCTAGCAAATGGCAACAATGAGATCAAGTCTGTTCTTTCACACCCATAAGCATGCATATACATGTGCACACACACACACACAGCACTTAAGAAATAAGTAGTTCTCCTAACCCTTTTTCTATAAAGACTTTTCCCTATTATAGTCTATAGGAAAGTTTTCTTGTAGTGCTGTGGAACCAGGCTACAGAGAGGTTAAACAACTTGCCCAAGTTCTCTCAGGTGGAAAGATGGGTAGAGTGGATTTAGACTACAAGTTCCTTAAGTCTAAAGTTTAAGGGTAGGCATTTGGCACAGCAGCTAAGACACCAGTTGGGACACCTGCATCCCTTACCAGAGTACCTGAGTTCAAGTCCCCACTCTGTTTCCAGTTACAGTTTCCTGCTGGTACACTCCCTGGGAGGCAGCAGGTGATCATTCAAGTAGTTGAGTCCTTGCCACCTATGTGGAAGACCTGGATTCTGGATTGAGTTCCCGGCTCCTGGCCTCACCCTCACCCCAGGACAGGATGTTGCAGGCATTTGGGGAATGAATCATTAGGTAAGTGACATTCACATTCTCTTTCAAACAAATAAATAAGAATTTATTAAGGATGACATGTTTACCTATTACACTACACTACTTGTTCAGCCAGAACACAATTCCATCTTTGAAATGTCCTCCAAAAGCAGCCTTTAACACCTGCACAAAACTGTCAGATTTTCTAGAGACATCAGACCAGCACTATTTCAGAAACTGAGCAGGTAACTCAGGTAGCCTTCCAAAACCCTCACAGCAAATTGCGTAATTCTTATAGTATGAATGTGCTAGCAAAGATCAAGAAATATCAGCGATTGGAAAGTAAGTGGAAAGGGGGGGCAGGCATGGGAAAATTACAATCTCATTACTCTGTCAGACAATGTGTTCCTGTATTTGGGTAATGCATTTCGAACACTTATTTGGAGAGCACTACATTTTTTTTTCACAGTTAAGGACTAATGAAGCTAACAGTAGCTTCATTTGTAAAATGGGGTCACAATGTCATCTCTCTTTTAGGTTAGGGGAATTAAATAAAAGAAAGCGTGTAAAACTCTTAAGAATTGGAACCTAGTAAGTGAATTTTTTAGTGTTTTGCAATGGTAAATGTTTGCCCACTTCCCCAAATAGTTTCCAGTCCCTTGAATGCAAAGACTTATTCCTCTTTGAAAAACAGTAGAATGCAATGGTTAGCAACAGTCTCTAACCACACTAGCTAGGTTCTGCCACTTACTGTCTGAGAGCTCTCTCTCTCTACATCTCAGTTTCTTCTTCTATAGAATGGGGCAAATGGTAGAATCAATATCATAAATGTGTCCTGAGGACTGCAGTATAAATTTCATCAGTGCAAACATGATTTTGTCCATTTTGTGCAAAGATACAACCACAGAGTCCAGAATATGCCTGGAACACAGTGCTCTATATAAGTGTACCAAATGGTTATTTACAAAGCAGTTAAAGCAGACCCTAGTACAGAAATATGAAAAGGATAGCTATTACTATCATTTGTACTACTGGAGCTTCGGATAGTGTTTAGCACAGATTAGACTCTCAAGAAATGTTTACAGAATGAACAAATGAATGAATGTTGTCCCTCTAGTCTGACCCAGTCCATCTCTCATCAGAAACTGTGAAATTAGTGAAGTCTGGTCTTCAAACCCATGCCCTTGTTCACCCACTTCACATACTGTCTAAATATCCTTAGTATGAATCAAATAACACAAGATATCAGACATAGATTCATAATTCAAGCCCTCCATTTTTCTCTTTTAGTCAGTACTTATTCAATATTTTTATTAAGCACCTACTATCGGCTTGATCCTAAGTTTCCTTCCAGCTAAGAGATAAGAAATAATACGCTCATTAAAATCATAGGTTTTCAAATCAGGCTACTTGTTTTTGAACCTCATTTCTGGTACTTAACAGCTATTTGAGCCTAATCAAGTAAAATATCTATCTTGCTATCATATTGGGTGGACCAAGTAAGAATGTACAAGGGTACTTCAAAAATGTTCACAGGAAAGTGGAATTAAAAGATGAATTTACTTCAGTGTAAAATAATTTCAAAATCCCTGCACAGTTTTTCATGATATGCACTTCCCATGAACTTTGTAAAGATCCCTCACTCATACAGATTTAACTTTGATAGTGGCTGGCACATACTAAATGCTCAACAAATGGTGGCTAATATTACTCAAGTCCTGTTCATCCGTGATGTGCAATCTGTAAGTCACCAGGTGGGAAACTGCTTCCCATTAAACCAGCCTTAACTATAGAGGCCAAATAGGACCAAGTTGCATAGCAGATCTATTTTTGCTGAAATCTCTTTGGATGTCCCCTCCTTTAACCAGGCCTGAGTTGCAAGATGGGGGGAAAAAAACAAAAAACAAGGCCCTGGGCCTTGCACAGCTTTTTCTTACCTGTGGCATGTTGCTAGGAAGCATCAGGGCCCTAACCACCTCTAGGAGGCATTAGGAGTGTGGTCTTATTCCCTCAAGGTTTCCAAATGTGCAATTCTTATGCTGTCCTGGAACGGAAGACCTTCTCACGCTCATAGGCCACCAACAGAGGCTGCTGTTTTGATCCCATTACTTCATGGTTGATTTAAGCCAGGTGCAGCTTCCTCACAAATTGCTGGGAGGGATTTTCCCAGTTTGCATTTTCAGCTGCCATTGGAGACCGCAGGAGGGATGGGGTCCAGGGCCATCTGAAAATAAGTGAAAAACAACTATATGCTCAGCTTAAGCTCCATCCAGGTGCAGGTCTAGGACCAGCCCAGTTCTATGCCCCACCATCCCCCAGGACCAGCCTGGGCTAAAGGAGCAAGACCCTGCATGACACAGCCACACTTTAGTGCTTTGTGTCAAACTAATTATTAGATCCCCTCATTGGTAACAATTACTGACAAAAAAAGTGGAAACCTTTGTAGACACCCAGTTCCCAGAATCTAAGTGCACTTTCCCATAAATACACATCCTCACATATGCCTGCCCACACACAAATACACGCACCTGTGTCCAACACAATCAAGGCTCAGGGAAACAGTACTGAAAATGGTGCAATTCATTCTACGAGGAAGCACTGTCGTAAACTGCAAAGACCTTCCATCTTTTACAAAATGTAGAGCTTAAACTTCAAAAGTCAACACGTTGCAAAAAAAAAAAAAAAAGTAACTGTTGGCAAAGCACATGACTCTCCCACAGATTTCAATGAGGAAGTATCACATCGAATTAGTGTTAACTCAAAAAGAAAGCAGGGGGGGCAGCGCTGTGGCATAACGGGTAAAGCTTTCACCTGCAGCGCCGGCATCCCATAAGGGCGCCGGTTGAAATCCCAGCTGCTCCACTTCCGATCCAGCTCTCTGCCGTGGCCTGGGAAAGCAGTAGAAGATGGCCCAAGTCCTCAGGCCCCTGCACCCGCGTGGGAGACCTGGAGGAAACTCCTGGCTTCAGATCAGTGCAGCTCCGGCCGTTGCAGCAAATTGGGAAGTGAACCAGCGGACGGAAGATTCATTTTCTCTCTCTCTCTCTCTCTCTCTCTGCCCCTCCTCTCTGTGTAACTGACTTTCAAATAAATAATCTTTAAAAAAAAAAAAAAAAAAAAAACAGGAAAAGCTCCAAGTAGAGCTGACTACTTTGAGGAGACTTTTCCTCCTCCAAAGCAGGCAACCCCATAACTTCTGTGGGTGTGCTCCTCCAGCAGCTCCTGTGTTGCCTACTTTTCCTGAGTAGAATTTTCCCAAATCTAAAATTCATCATCTCCCCCTCACTCTCACCTCCAGATGGTCGTCAGTCTTTGTTACAAGCTGAATTGGGCCTAAATTAATTTTCCAGACTCGTCTTTTACTTAGAGCAGAATCCTAAGTACAAACCCAAATACGGCATGTGTTGCAGTTGATTTCTCCACAATGTTGCAGTGGGTTCGTTTCTGAGAAGAGCAGCATGGTGGGGGCAAGAGGCGCGGAGTCAACGCACAGACCCCGGGAGTCGGGTGAAAGCAGGCTTGTGGCGAGCAGCCCACAGACTCGTTTATTACAGGTGGCACAACAGCTTATATAGCCAAGACCAGCCAATCTGGTCAAGGGGCGGTCCATACCCCAACCAATCACAGCCTGTTGCCAGGCAGTTTCCACAGCCATCCAATCACAGCCTGTCGCCAGGCAGTTTCAAATCCATCCAATCACAGCCTGTCGCCAGGCAGTTTCCAGAGCCATCCAATCACAGCCTGTCGCCAGGCAGTTTCAAAGCCATTCCTGACTAACTGACGCTCGCTTGCCAGTGGCCACCTTGGCATGGCCTTCTCATTCCACTACATTTCCCCCTTTTCATTTATTTTTGAGCAACAGGAGGCATGATTCTTGGCCATACCATTGTTGACCCCGTTTCCATGTGGTCTCCGTACGCAGCTGTGCCTGTCTTAGGTTGTCCCCCAGGGGATCTTACCCGTCATTGACTAACCAGCGCTCAAATCGAGAGACCACAGGATTGCTTGCTCAGATAGGGGTAGGAATGAGGTCCTCTTAGTTCATCCCACGGGTATGTGGGGGGTAGCTGACTAGGCATTTCTACCTTGTTTGCTACGTTGTTTTTTTTCACTGTTGGAGTTCTCTCTCCCTAAGTCATTAACCATTGTCTGTGAGACAGGGACCTGGAGTATCAGGCTCCTATCACTCACAGATTCACGATCTTTGATAATCTGCACAGGATTCTGAGAGGGGGGTATCTTTCCCATATCTGAGCGCTTAAGAGCGGCACGGTACGCCAACTCTAGCCAGAGGAAAGACACGTATAGCACTGCTGCCGTAACAAAGCAAATTCCTAGCACCTCAGCTGTGGATGGCATTTTGTAGGAGGTTTCCTATGTTAGACAAACAGATAGTGGTGTATCAGATCGTACGCATGTCTTGTGCTTAGTGGGGGACTTCCTTGATTCGTTAGGTCAAGGCCGTATGCCCACATGGTGTCTCCGGAGCGTCACCTCTCTCGAGTGAGGGAAGATGACTTGGTTCCGAATTCTGGGATGATCAGTCCCTTATGTGAATTCGCCGGGCGAACCGAAAGTAAAAGGAGGAGCCGAGAAGCGATGTACGCTTCAGGGCGGTGTGTGCTAACCTGGGGTCACTTAGACCGAGGACAAGGACAAGGAAAGGGGCGTAGGAGGGGGTTCTGTGCTCACCCTCACAGAACCGAACAGCACACAAAACACCGAGGGGCCTACTTGCCGAAATCCAGGGGGGACCTCGCCGAGTCCGACACGCTGTTTCTTTCTCAGTCACGCTGGCGTGCCAGATGTTGCAGTTGAATTCTCCACAATGTTGCAGTGGGTTCGTTTCTGAGAAGAGCAGCGTGGTGGGGCAAGAGGCGCGGAGTCAACACACAGACCCCGGGAGTCGGGTGAAAGCAGGCTTGTGGCAAGCAGCCCGCAGACTCGTTTATTACAGGTGGCACAACAGCTTATATAGCCAAGACCAGCCAATCTGGTCAAGGGGCGGTCCATACCCCAACCAATCACAGCCTGTTGCCAGGCAGTTTCCACAGCCATCCAATCACAGCCTGTCGCCAGGCAGTTTCAAATCCATCCAATCACAGCCTGTCGCCAGGCAGTTTCCAGAGCCATCCAATCACAGCCTGTCGCCAGGCAGTTTCCAGAGCCATCCAATCACAGCCTGTCGCCAGGCAGTTTCAAAGCCATTCCTGACTAACTGACGCTCGCTTGCCAGTGGCCACCTTGGCATGGCCTTCTCATTCCACTACAGGCATGCAGTGTGATAAACTGTGTAAAACCTGTGTAAAAAAATACACAGGCTCATTAGGGCTTTATTATGAGAGAATGGGGCAAAGGAAGGGAATTATCAAACCCTGCCCTGCTCGACCTGAGTCCAAGAGGAAAAGAGGGAGAGCTTCCATTTTCATCGCTTTTTATGAGCTTAGAAAACAGAAGTGTTTACGTGGTACCACCCCCACATCCCAGGTAAGAGGAGGTACTTCCTGGGGAAGGTACTACCTGATTGACAGGTAGATGAATATGGCAACATAGAGCAAAGGAGGTGGGGCTTCCAGCTCGTGAACTTAAAGTTATCTATCAAAGCTGCCCCACATCATCTTCAAAATCTGGAGTTGCCTCCTATTTGTGGACTATATATGGAGTCTTGATTGCAGGGAGATCAAAATGCCTAAATTCCATGGGGCCAGCCCATTTGGCACAGGGATTAAGCTGCCTGTTCACCTCCTGGCTGCCCCACTTACACTCCAGTCCCTTGCTAATGTGCCTGGAAAAGTAGCAGAAGATGGCTCAAATACTTGGGGGCCTCTACACCCACATCAGAGACCAGGCTAGAGTTCCAGGTTCCCTGGCTTCACCCTGGCTCAATGCCAGCCATTGCTGCCATTTGGGGAATGAACCAGCAGATGAAAGATCTCTTTCTCTAACTCTGCTTTTCAAACAAGGGAAGGAAGGGAGGAAGGGAGGGAGGGGAGAAGGGAAAGAAGGAGAAAAGTGTCTGAATTCCAAAAGACAGTCTAACCCAAGGTTGGCACTTCCTCTTAATTCTATACAAAATATAGAGTCCAGGCATATTGCTAAGTACAAAAGTCTTGCGGGGGGCCTGCACTGTGGGTAGCAGGTTGAAATCCTGGCTGCTCCACTTCTGATCCAGCTCTCTGCTATGGCCTGGGAAAGCAGTGGAAGATGGCCCAAGTACTTGGATCCCTGCACACATGCGGGAGGTCCGGAATGGGCTCCGGGCTCCTGGCTCCTGGCTTCGGATCGGCGCAGCTCCAGCCATTGTGTCCATTTGAGGAGTGAAGATGGAAGACCCTCTCTTTCTCTTTCTTTCTCTCTCTCTCTCTCTCTCTCTCTCTCTCTCTCTCTCTCTCTCTCTCCCCCCCCATACCTCTGCCTTTCAAATAAATAAATAAATATTTTTTTTTATTTGACAGGCAGAGTTAAGACAGTGAGAGAGACAGAGAGAAAGGTCTTCCTTCCGTTGGTTCACCCCCCAAATGGTCGCTATGGCCGGAGCTGCACCGATCCAAAGCCAGAAGCCAGGTGCTTCTTCCTGGTCTCCCATGCGGGTGCAGGAGCCCAAGCACTTGGGCCATCCTCCACTGCCCTCCCAGGCCACAGCAGAGAGCTGGACTGGAAGAGGAGCAACGTGGACTAGAACCGGCGCCCATATGGGATGCTGGCGCCGCAGGTGGAGGATTAACCAAGTGAGCCACGGCGCCGGCCCCTAAATAAATCTTTTAAAAAAATCTGTGCAATGAGGATATTGCAATCTTTATATCAGGCTCTCAAATACCAGGTTTGAAATTTTTCAGAATAAAGTTCAAAAACGCAAGGCCCAAACAAGTTCCCGGTACTACTTACTTGGCTTCCAGCCCTTTACCACCAGGAAGGAATGCTAAGTTGTCATCTACCACCAGATGGTCCTGGACCCCTGAAGTAGGCATCACACACTTGGTGATTGAAGAGCAGACAAGAGAGAGGGATTTGCCTACAGTCCGCTCATGCAGGGAGTAGTACTCCCAAAATGGATGGGGCTGTTCTGACTCATTAATTACTTTTCTCAGGGCCAATTAGAATTTCCTTTTGCCTCATTTAGCTTGGAGAAGAACAAGTATCTTCCTAATATATACATATAAAAAAGAACAAGTTCATTATTTTAAAATGCTGCAAATCAAGTTATCTTGCAGGGAGATAAAGTGAAACACGCAGTGACGGTCAAAAAATTCCTTGTAATCAGAAGCACCTGATGCTGAAAACAGGTTTAAAACACATTATAATCCCCTGCCCTTGCTCTCCCACGTGGCCCTGTTTTCACTTCTCCCAATTCTCTCCCCCCTCCATTGCCTACTGTGTCTTAGCCACAAGGACCCTGAACATCCCTAGATGTCACCACTGTTCTTTCCAGTATCCAGTCTTCATTTTCTGTTGATATTTAGTATTGGTATTTGTGGGTGCAATGAGACAGTCAAGAATGAATCCAGACCAGATCACTTTTCAGCCCCTCCACAGTCACCAGCCTTCTCCGAGCTGCCATCTTCTCTAGCCTAGAGTGTTGCCATAGTCTGCTAATTGGCTTTCCTTCCCTGCCTTCAGTCTGAGTGATACTGTTAAAAACCTGAGTCTCATTACCGCTCTGCCCAACACGTGAACCTGCCTCCTGTGCCTGGACCATATACTCACATCGCTACTAACTCGGTTTCCTTACATCCTTACTCAGAGAGGTCTTCCCTGGCAACACTACCTAAAGTTTCAGGAACCGTCTAGACATTTAATGTCTCCAGGTCCTGTGTGATTGTTCTTCTATCCTTGGGTTGATGACCCTCTTTTATTATCTACATTGTAGTCCATGTTTTGTACTCTGAGCCCATGTACTATTAAACTTCCTCACTGAAATGTAGCCTCCATGAGAGCAAAAATTGTATCCATTTTGTGCATTATTGTATCCCCACCCCTCTGAGAATTTCTATACTATAGTCTCAATTAATATTTGTTTATTTAACCAGTGAATTGGAAACCACAATGTGAGCACATTTATTTCCACGTTGGTATTGGTTAGTAGGATTTTAAGTGGAGATGATAGCATAAGAAATACTGTCAGATGATTATCTTCCTCTAAGTAGGCCTTTACAAATTCTCCCATTTATCAACCTTTTTCTCTCATTCTCCCCCTTTTACCTCCAATCATGAAATAAGATCTGTTAAGTTTTCCTTTCAGGGCCACTGCCACTAACTGAGGTCATCACATCTCACACCTAGTTTGTAATAACATTTATCCATTTCTCCCCAAAGTCTGACCTGATCCACAATCCAATTCTCTCCACAGAAAATCCAGTACTCAACAAGCACTCAGAAATGATGGTTTCCAAGCCCCTCAAAACTGTTGAGGGCCCAGGGCTGTGAAGGTAGAGTTTTGGCACAGGAGATTTAGAGTGGAAGGAGGGTAGGCACAACTAGCTTCCTTGGGAAGGTCAGAGAGGGATTGATACTAAGACAGAGTTGAGCTGAAGAGGACAATAATTGGTTCTATTTCTCAGGTATGATGCTAATCACCAAAATGAGAAGAGTCAGAAAAAGAGATTGTAGCAAAAACTACAAAGATTCTAGCTGCAGTATTCTTCCTCAAAATGTGTAAGGTGTAGTACCATATGAAAATGTCAGGCTGATATGTTTCTTGGAGTGGTGCTTTTTGAAAACGTTCCTTGGTAAAAGGGTATAGAGATTGAATTTATGTTTAATTGTGCTTTACCTGCTATATATGTTTTATATTCACTTATTTACATATACACAACAAAAGCATTATATGCAAGAGAACACTTCAAAAATTTCTTGGAAATGTCAGCATTGTGGTGCAGCAGGTTAGGCAGCCACTTGGGTCCCCCACATTCTATATTAATGTGCCCTGTATTGAGTCCTGTCTCTGCTTCTGGGCCATCATCCCACAGCATAGGAACGTTCAATGTACTCAGTTCCTGCCACCCACATGAGAGACTTGGATGCAGTTCCTCCATCCTGGCTTCAGCCTGGCCCAGCCCTGGCAGTAGTGGCCACGTGAGGAGTGAACCAATGGATGGAAGATCTCTCTCTCTCTCTCTCTCTCTCCCACTTCCTCCCCCTCTCCCTTTCAAGTAAATAAATAAACAAAATGTGTTAAAATTATTGGAAAATGGAATTTTGAGAACCATTTGTATTGAGAAAAAGCAAGAGCAAGAATTTGTTTTGAGACTTTTGATCTTGATTTTTTTTTTACCCTTTATAATACCTGGGAAAATTATTTTCTAGATCATGGCTTGCCAATCAAGATTGAATAAATACTTCATTTTTGCTTCTATGGGAAGGAATGTAAAGATAAGAGGTAACAAGGTGATGTTGGTGTGGAGCTGCTCACAATGTGGGCCTGTAAGTAAGGCATTGTGTGACACTGCAATTTCCCTAGTTAGAACATTCACCACCTCCAGTAGAGGATGGGGCACTCTGCACACTGAAAACCAGGGGATCTTTGTCTAAAGGATGCAAAAAGTCCCTGGAGTTGAAAACAAAAGCACTGGTGTGTGCAACTACAATGAGAGAGTGTAATAATTGCAATACAGACGATATGGTCCACACAGTGCAAAATATTCACTATCTGACCCATTACTGAAAAGGTTTGCTGACCATTGGTATTCAGAGTTGAATAGAAAAATCTCAGAATACATCGCAGGCAACAAGAATAAGTATTTTTGTGAAATGTTCATTTCAGTTATGAGTGTGGGATATTGAGTTGTGATGCAAAATGCATTTCTTATTATGGGGAACAGACAAAAAAAAAAATTGAAGAGTACTGCTGTAGTCCATGTTAAGGAGATTGGATTTCATCGTCAGAGAAACAAGTGAAGGGTTTTAAGCAGAGTTGTGATTTAACCAGTGTTGTATTAGCAAGATCCCTCTAGCTGCAGTGTAAAGAATGTGATAGAGAGAGGCACGATGAGTGAGAGGAGGCAAATTAGGAAACGATTTCAGTCATCCGGGTGAGAGATGCTGAGGCCTAGAGCACTCTGCTGGTGGCGTGAAAGAAGAGAGCTTATGAGACAGCTTTTGGAAAGTTCCTGAGTATTGATTTGGGGGTACTTGGTCTCTGACAGTATGCATAATTTTTTCTGCAGAAACGAAGAAAAGAGAATGCTAGAACAGTGTTGTTAAAGCATCTCAGTATTTGCCATTGCATGTAACCCCAGTCACACATTCAAAACCCTGAGAACTACATCCCTGGCTGAGAAAGTGCCAGGCCACTGAGGCAAAATGGGCAAGAACACGTCAACAACAGAAATTTTAAAAGTGGAGTTGTCTTTAAAATTTTATCTGGAGGCCTTCTTTGGGGTGGGTGGGGGGAGCTGGCCTATTCATGACCAAATCCTTTTTACCATGTAGTTGGGACCATTCCTCTCCTTCCTTCCCATTTTTCTTTATCTGATCCTAACTTCTTAAGTTAACTTCATGTCAGAGCCCTTGCTGACTTAGATAAAAGGCCTTTGGGGCCTAGCAACACCTCTCCAAATCTACCTGAACCATGGGGCAAGCATGAGAATCAATTCCCAGACCACTAGTGGCCCAGGCTCACAACCAATTCTGTCACTTTTTCCTCATTTTTGCACTCCCTGATACCCTTCCTTGCAGTAGCCTGGGGTTTTATTTTCTTCTTGAAACATGGCTCCCCTCCCACTGCTACCACCCTGCTTCAGCCTTCAATTTCCCTCACCCTTAATCAACTGTCTGCATCTAAAGAGTAACCTGGGCCTGTAGTGAACATATATCGGTATTGACTCCAGCTGTGCTGACCTGTAGCACACATGAATACATCCTTGACAGATTGCCTGAAACCCAGAGGGACAGATGAATATAGGGTTACCAGACCTTCATTTCAAGGGCTGTTGGCTAGCTGGAGTGCACAGACTCTAAAAGGAGCCACCGTGAGGCCATGCATGACTAATGCAACTTGAAAGGCAGGCTACTGGGTAGAGAAGGAGTAGGGAGATGCCTAGGAGGCTGAGCAAAAGAACCCTGGCCTGAAAATCCCAGAACAACAATCACTTCTTCAGACCTTGACATTGGGGTCCCAAAGATCTCAGTTAAAATGTCAATTTGTTCTCCAGGATGGATAAATGTCTTAAGACATTAGCACTAACTTACTGATACTCTAGACAAGAATAACCAAAATGATGAAAGTGATCTGGAGATCTTTCTGGAGCAACTGTCACCTCCTATCAGAATTCACTCTTAAGCATTAATTTGCGGCATGGTTTCTTGACCCCACACATAGCATAACACTGATGTAGCACAAGCACTTTGTTACCAAAAGTGAAGTAGATTATTCTAAGTTTGCTTTTGTTTTATAAACTTGGGTTTTTTAAATAATTTTTATTTATATCAGATGCACAGATTTCTTGTATTTCAGATTTACAGATTTAGAAGCATAGTGATCCTTCCCACCCTACTCTCCCACTCGCCAAACTCCTCCCACCCTCCCTCCTCCTTCCTTTCTTATTCTTTGTTTCAATTTTTACAATGGCATACTTTCAGTTTATTTTATAAACATAAGCTTAGCCCTCCACTAAGTAAATAATTCAACAAATAGAAGAAAATAAAAACAAAAAACACTGTTATAGTCTTACCACTCTCCCACATTTAACGCAGAGTTACTCTCTTCATCCATGACCTTGGATATGCATGTGTTGCATATATGAACGCCCTTCATGGTATTAGAATTTATTTTTCTCCTGTTCACTCCTTGGAGGATCTTATTTTTTTAAGATTTATTTGTTTATTTGAAAGTCAGAGTTACACAGAGAGAAGGAGAGGCAGAGAGAGACAGAGAGAGAGAGGTCTTTCATCCGTTGGTTCACTCCACAATTGGCCGCAATGGCCGGAGCTGCACTGATCCGAAGCCAAGAGCCAGGAGCTTCTTCCAGGTCTCCCATGTGGGTGCAGGGGCCCAAGGCCTTGGGCCATCTTCTATTGCTTTTCCCAGGCCAGAGTGGAGCAGCCGGGACTTCAACCAGTGCCCATATGGGATGCCGACACTGCGGGTGGCAGCTTTACCTGCTATGCCACAGCGCTGGCCCCTGGATCTTATTTTTTTTTAATTTATGTATGTATTTATTTATTTGAAAAGCAGAGAGAGAAAGAGAGAGAGATCTTTCATCACTGGTTCACTCCCCAAATGTTCACAATTACCAGGGCTTGCCCAGGCCAAAGCCAGGAGGCAGAAACTCCATCCTGGTCTTTCACATGATGTCAGGAACTGAAGTACTTGGCCCATCATGTACTGCTTCCCAGTTGCACTAGCAGGAATCTGAAACAGAAGCTGAGGCAGGACTTAATGCCAAGCACTCCCATACAGGATGTGGGCATTCTTAAACCACTGTGCCAAAATGCCCACTCCCTGAGAGGATCTTATTTTAAGGAGGAAGTACCATTCCCTTTTGAGCCCTTCACCACAATATAAACAAACCAAAGGTCAATGGAAGAGAGTCAAAGGAACTCTATCTCTTTGTGCTTTTCCTATGGACTAACCCAAAAGCACTCATATGGTCTCCTGTGACTTAATGGCCTGCAAGCCAATGACAGACCAGTTTCTTTTCAACATGTCTCCATAAAACATCTCTGAGTCTGTGTGAACATCTAGACATACATCAGTGTATGTGACCGTGTCCCAACATGACTGTGCTTGCATTCAGATGCAGCCCCTGATATACTGGCAATTGCTGTGGCTTTAGGGCTAATTCTAAGAAATAAGATACAATCTCAATTGAATACAGGTGAGCAGAGATAAGAGCGAGATGGAGATCCAGGGAACAGTGGATTTCCTTGACATCATTTTAATTGTTTAATGAGAACAGGTCACGCTGAAGTAGTTTAGCCTTTAACCACTAAAGGCATTATTTGGAAAAGTTCTGCCATGCCCCCGTTTTTTCCTCTACTCTGATTTTTCTCTGTCAGTTGCAGCCAGAATGAATACTTACAGTCCAACTGCTAAGTCCCAGAGAATAATGGCTTGGATAAAAAAAGCTTGTCAGAGCTTCCTCTGCAGCTTTGCTACGTGCAAAGTCAGAGCCTCTCCTGTTGCTTCGCTTTCAAACCTGAAGGCATCAAAGGGGCAGCCAGGTCATCTTTGTTTTAAACTCTCTTTTCCCCTGCTGTCAGCCTCTACTATTTCTCACTTTTTAAAAAATTAATTCTTCAGGGAAGCCCCACTGGGAAGTTGCCCCCCAAAACGCTTTCTTTTAAAGAACCCTTTTAGCTCCTGCTTAAAATACCACCTAGGAAAGTCTTCACCATCCTGGATGTGAATGGGTTTCCATCAGGAAATGACTAGCATCTGGCTGTGGAGAGAGGCCTCTTTTAGTTGGAGAGATGGTGATTATGTGAAATGCGAAAGGCAAAAGAAACCCTAGGTCTAGAAGCCACCCCCAACACCCCCAAGGCAATCAACACTCTCCAAGACACATTTCGCCACTCGATAATTTTCCATAATAGCCTTTAATACTAAAATGCATTAAATTTTTGAAGCAGAGAAAACACATTTAAGAGGGAAACAGAGAACCACCAGATAAAAGGAAACAATGTGGCAGGTAACACCATTTAAAACATAACTGTAATAATTTAATAAAGCTGCTTTATCATCTTCATAAAATAGACAGAGTGGTGATTCTTTTTTGTCTTTTTTCTTTTTACAATGATTCAATCACTGTGAAAATGTACATAACATACAGATCAGCATATACAACAACTTCATCTTCATATAATCAGCAACAGAGACTGCTTAGTGAGACATACTGTACTTGCATCCCTCTCAATTTCCACCCTGGTTTGACAGGTAAACAGTAATAGTGTCATCAGGCTCATTCCCCTCACTAGAGGAGCGAAGGCGGAAGCCTTTGGCAGCTAAATACCTTAGCATTCAAATAGCACAAGGAGGTATTTGCTGCGAAATTTCTAGCTCAAGCTAGTCTGGCTCTTGGTCATTAAAGTCTGTATCCTAGCCTTCCTCAGCTGAACGCCAGCCAGTGCCAGTAAAATTCTACTTAACCAGTGTTGTAATGGTGTTAGCTGGTTTGTCTGCTAAAGTTGACAGCAACTTTCAGTTAGTAACAAGGTCATCTTTAATTGCCAACGCAGCTGGAGCAACAGTCAGCATCATCAGTTTTCCCTAATGACCTACAATGCTTTCCAATCAAGATCAGGTGTTTGTGGGTTGTCCTTTACCAAGAGCATTTATATATATGTATATATTTATGTATATATACATACATACATATAGTTCAGACAAGGTGGTCAGTTTTCTTTGTTTTATAAAAGCAACATGATTCCTATTTGAACTGAATTCACTTTTGCACAACAAATGACCCACAGGCCAGTTCCAGCCTCACAAGAAAACAAAGAGAGCTGCAACAACTTCATTAGGACAATGTGTTTTGCTCTGGAATATTTCATTATCAATATAAAGCCACCCGGTCCCAGTCCCACCCCCACACATCCCCTTTGAATATTACTTTGTTACATACTTAAACTAAAGAACAACATCTCAATACACTTCAGTGTCAGCAGATACAATTTGACTCATGAAATGACAACCTTAAATGTAATTTTACCAAGAAGGCAAACACTAGGGACTGTATACAATGGACTTCTTAAGCTCATTTATGCCAGTTTTTTCAAAGTCAGTAAGGGTCTTTTTACCCTGGGTAAAGAGCCAAGTGGACCAGAGTCAGAATGCTTTGGGGAGCATTCAACATCAAAATGATCCCTATAAAGTGAATTCCAGCCAAAACTGCTATTATGTACAATAAGAATCCTTTTTTCACCTTGGATGCCCAGCTGAGCTATCCCCATTCACCCCTGCCCTCTCCCAAACTGCCCTTTGTCTTCGCTCCTTCCAGTGGACCACTTTTGTTTTGCTTTTTGATGATATGATAGCACTAGAGAAAAAGTCAACTGAATTCCCTTCATACAATCAGTCGAGCGCTGAAGCAACACCATGGGGATGATATTCTGGGTGGTTCCAATTTTCAAAATTCTAAGTTGTATTTCCTATAACATTTTAAATTACTTTTCAGTAGGTCACCACGTCAAGGAATTCGTTTAAATGGGACCCCCTCAGGTGCAATTAGCTCTATTTAGGCAGTGTTACTCTGGAGCAGTTCTACTCAAGTGTAGGCCCTGGGCCAGCTGCATCAGCATCACTGAGGAATTTTTAGATAGGCAAAGACTCAGGCCCCAGCCCAGACCAACTGAATCAGAAATCTAAGGGGGGTGAGGGAGGCAGCTATAAAGCTGTGCTTTCACAAGGCCTACACTAGTGGGCATCTGATTCATCTGGAACGCTGAGCCCCATCCCCAGGGTTTCCGATGCCACTGGTCTTGGTGGGGACAGAGTATTAGCATTTCTAACAAGATCCTAAGTGATATTGTTATTGCTGGTCCAGGAGCTAGACTTTGAGAACCACTGCTCTGCAGGAAGTACAGGATAGGATCCTTGGTCCATCACCTATTTCAGCAATCAGATCGGCCATAAATTAGCCTGCTGGCTTCAAGAGGATCAAAAGGATGATAAGTTTCATTCTGAACAGGTTCATAGATTCGTCAATATAGGGAAGAGAAAATAGGAATTCCACAGAGCATGGTTCCCTTCTCCCTAGTCTTTGTTATATAGTATTTCCACATTGAGAAAAAACATTCAATCAATGCAAACTGAACCCCTTATAATGCATGAAGAAGTTCACCTGCCCAGGGAATTGCCAAAGGAAGTTATTAGTAAAGGGTGTCACATTCAACACCGACTCCTCCTCAAAAGGGACATCAAAATAAATGGAATAGAACTCCCTAGGCCTGAGGAAAGGAACCCGTTCCCTCATGTTTAAGTGTGTAACACAAGTAGAGAGGGAAAAGAAAGAATCTTTGGCCCTCTGGCTCTTGTAGCTTTTTGTGGGACATGTTAAAAAGGAGGGCAGAAACATGAGCCAAAGGAAAACTTGGGGGTCCTTGCACAAGATTCCTACTTCCGGGCACACCCTGCCTACAAAACCAGCTAAACAAAGCTTTCCTCAGATACACTTGTGCTTCTCAGAGGGCACATACACAAAGAACTGAAGGAAGAAAGCAATATCTTCTTAATGAGAAAAATTATCTCGACTTGCTCAGTAAAAGTTTGGAAGCCAAAAATATATCTGACTGCCCACTGAGAACACAAGCATTTGGACAGGGAGAAGATGGATCTAGAGATTAGAACTGAGTTCTAGTAAGTGAATAAATAAGTGATAAAAGAAAAGCCCAGAGACAAAAGCAAAACAAATACCATAGCTACTCTAACCACTTGAAACATGGCAGCCAGTGGCCTCTCAGGCTCAACAGCCACCTAACATGCAATGTTCCCACTTTCCACAATCTTTTCAGCTCCCTTGTTCCCACTGAGCATAGTAAGAAGTACACCTGTAGAAAACTGTCAAATCTGACTTCAAAGTGACCTTCAGTTGGTAGCTAACAACATACTATCAGGATGGATCAGGGTGAGGGATAGTCTACATTCTATAGGCAGCCATCATAAAGGGAAAGATTTTTAAGTTTTAATGTGTTAAACACATAGAGGAATAAATACCTAATTCATAAGCTGCTACCAAAACGAAATGGATTAGAGAAGGAAAAAATGTATGAAGGAGAATGAAATAAGCAAAATGAAGATTTCTAATCGTGTCAGTTTCAGAGGGCAAGTTTCAGCCACACCAATATTTTGCATGAGGTAGTATTCAGCACAGAACAAGAAATAAGCATGGATTTCTAGCTTCATTATAGGTTCTTTTTCAGAAATGTTCTCCCCTACCTAACCCCATCCCTAGTGTCTCTCCCACCCACCCCCCACTCAAAACCTTTCCCCTTCCCGCAAAAGAAAAATCTGCCTAGTAATGTATAAAGCTAGGAACTCAAGCAAAAGTAACCAAAGCCTTCAGAAGAGCTATCTATATACCTAAACATAAGAAAATAAATCCTCTTTCACATTCTAGTGCTCTAACCTCTAAGTCGTCTTTCTGAGTAATCTTGAATTTCAAAAAAAAAAAAAATGAGAACAGAACCACAGAAACTGGTTTCTCTAGAAACAACTTGTTTGTGATCAAGGCAGAGCAAAGGTGACATATTTGTTTCGTTTATTTTAAATAACAAACTCTTAGGCTGCAAGAATACTATGTTGGCTAGTAAATATTAATAGACAAACAACAAAAGGGGAAGTTAGAGGGATGTTAAAACAAACCAAAAAGAATGTGCAGCTTGTTAATAATAATAAAAAAAAAGTTATAGTCCTAGTCTACAGAAAAAAGAGTTAGCTAAATGTAAAGGGTTTTTATTTTAAGAGTTTCCTGTTCACATTTTTAATCAAAAAAAGTACTAGTCATAAAAAAGACGAGTTCAAGTGTCTGAGTGTCTCCATTTAGAAGGCACGGGAATTGAATTTGTGATGCTGTTGCTTGTTACGTGTTACCTGTCTTTTCCTAAATGTACATTTTGTACTGCTTACTCGTTGGTTATTTATAAGACTAAGATACAGAGCAACATGGAGTTCTCAATTCCAGCCCATGACTTGCTTTACAGTAGAATTCCAATCATGATTGGGAAACACTGAATCAGGAAGTACGTGTCTGAAGAGATGCTAATTTAGATCTCAAAATAGAGCCAGTCATTTTGAGTTTTAAATGACTGAAGACAGGGGATTTCTAAGCCTGGAAACCGATAACTTCAGGAACAACTTTCCTGTTCAGGGCCTGAAAATTACAAAAATGGATCTCTTAAAAGTTTCACCACAGTATTTCTGACAGCTGCAAATTAGATAGCAGCATATCCAAAACGACCTTCTGCAATGATCTACCATGGGCCTAGGCAGAAGACTGAAAGGCAGGAAAAATACTTTGCAAGGTGGTGAGCAATCACTCCATGGGTTAAAAAACGTGAGTATTCTCCAAGTACTCAATCTATATGTGTGGTGTTGCTCATTCATTTGCTGTCTCAGCTGTTTGCACTTAGTTTTTGTCTGTAGTTTTATTATTTTTTTAAGAAAAAAAACACCAATCTTTAAAAGCCTTTTGCCATCACCACACACATAGCAATTTGCAATATCAAATACAACAATAGCACAGCTAGCAAAAGGGTTCTTAAAGCAGGGGTGTCCACAGCAAAGTAGCGGCATTGGAAAGTACTGGAGCTTCAGAGACAACCTTTTAGGGGCTCAATTTCACATCACTGAGTCAATGAATAGTACACAATAGATGACCATTAACTTGTCTACACTACGAAAAACAGTGGCGAGCTTACTAAAGGTGTCCAGAGCTTTTTTTTTTTTTTGACTTTTGCTTTTTTTAATGTAATCCTCCACAAACAATGGTAATTTATATTATAATTTTGACATAGAAAAATATATAAATTCAAACACTTAATACATAATACTTTTCACAATTGAATTTGTCTCTGTTTCCCCAACATCAAGGCCCCATGAACAACTCAAACCAAAGCTAATTTGCTCCAACTGAACACCCCTGCTGCCTGTTGAAACGAGAGGGATTGTCACAGAATGATAGTCATTTATTAACAACTCATTTAGGCAAAGCTCTGAAATACAGCCACTCAAGAACCAACCATTGCTGAGCAAATTAAAACGAGCAGCTCCTGCTTCTTCGCTAGCCAGCGTGGTTTCTTTCTCTTCTTCCCCAAGACTGATTTAGAGAACGATATCCTTCAGACGCTTCACGCCAGGGGACTCTTTGTCACGACCCTCCTTCAGAATGGGGTTGACCTCATGCATGACTTTCTCGCTGTCAGCTCCACGGGGCTCAGCTTCAGAGGGGCGAGAAGGGCCATTGTTGACACTGTTGACATACTGCTCCAGATCACGGGCTGGGGGAGCCAGGGCAACGGTGTAAGACACAGAAGGCTTGGTAGGCAGAGGGCTCTTGAGGTGGAGAGGGGAGGTGATGGGGCTAATAGCCTCACAGCCATTGCCGGCCTCCCGGATAGCGCCGTTGACCTTGGGGCTGCAGATGGTCACATCCACAGTCCTCTTGCCTTTCAGGGTGGGCCTCTCCTCTGTCGGGTGGTCGCTGACATCTTTCCCAAAGGTTGCAAAAGTCCGCTTGGTGGGGCCGCAGTCGTCGTAAGCCTCAACGTCGGCAGCAGTAGCCTCAATGGACAGTGCGATGATGTTCCTCACGTGCTCAGGGGACTTGGAGCGGGTTGGCATGGGGTTCCGAGGCATCCAGCACCTGTCAGAGTGGCCAAGAATCCGGCATTCTTCCCTGCAATGAAATCCTTCATTCTGATCTGTTTGGAAAAAAAGAAAATGTCAATTTCATCATTGACATCTTTTCCCAAAAATTATTGTTACTCCCCAGTGCTCTGGCTTCTTAGGTATCCACAGGCCCCTATTGGGAAATGGCACTTTTAGATAGTCCTTTATTTCCATTTTGGATAAGTGTGAAGAATTGAGGGTTTTTTTGTTTTGTTTTGTTTTGTTTTTTAAGGCTACAGCTCTCCCCCTATGCATACCCCCCCTCTTTTTTTAAAGATTCATCCATTTACGTGAAAGTCAGAGTTACACAGAGAGAAAAGGAGAGGCAGAGAGAGAGAGAGAGAGAGAGAGAGAGAGAGAGAGAGAGGTCTTCCATCCGCTGGTTCACTCCCTAGACGGCTGCAACAGACAGAGCTGTGCCAATCCAAAGCCAGGAGCCAGAAGCCTCCTCTGGGTCTCCCACGTGGGTACAGGGGCCCAAGGACTTGGGCCATCTTCCACTGCTTTCCCGGGCCACAGCAAAAAGCGGGATCAGAAATGGAGCAGCTGGGACCCAAACCGGCACCCACATGGGATGCCAGCACTGCAGGTGGTGGCCTTACCCGCTATGCCACAGCGCTGCCCCCACCTTTTTAAAAAATATTTTTGTTGCTGCTCCTGCTGCTGACAAAATGAAAAACCTAAAGGGAAACAAGTTATGATTTTTAAAAATGTATTTTTTAAAAAACTTTATCCTGAGTGTCAAGGTGCTGAGTGTCAGCATTTTTATCAACTCCTGCTAAAAATCACCTGTGTTTGAAACTGGAGTCAGCAGAAAGGTGGAGACAGGACAGGAAATGCAATAGTCAGTGTATCTTAGAAGCCATGGCTTTTTTGTTTTGTTTTGAGCAACAGCACTGCCAAACACCCTTCCATCCTACTTATTATTCATACATAGTGCTTAATCGAAGTTTGCATCAGAATCATACTCTTTGAAAATCCAATCAAATCACTTCTTTTTCACCATCGGTCCCACCAGCCAATCTCCTCACTGCGCCATTTCCATGACTTGATTTCCCACCAGAAGGCGCACTGAGATCTCATCCTTACAGCTGATCCACAAGCTTCAACTGACCCTCGGAACACATCACTCACATGTTGGGCGTTGTTTAACTGGACCCACCTAGTCAATCTGATTTTTCCTATCTGCAGTTTCATTAGGACTATATTTCTTAAAATAAAGAAATACTTCATGAATTACTTTAATTACATCATAGAAGATCTCAGCAATTAAAAGTCATAATTATTGGCGAGACATGTTTTTCTATTTCCAGATCAGGTTCATTAAGGGTTACAATTTTAATTTGGCTCTCATAGGGGTTTTCAACATGGGCTTGAACTCAGGGTTAACTTCCGCCTGTCCATTGGAAAACTGTTCATGTCAATGCTGGTTTAGAGCCCTAGTTTTCTAGATCCATATTTTTCTAGTTTTCCCTAGTTTTCTAGATTTATATTTGTTACATTTTTTTAATTTATTTATTTATAAGTCTGAATTACATACACAAACACACACACACACACAGGTGCACGCGCGGCGCGTGTGTGTGCACAGGGTGGGGGAAAGGGAGGGAGAGGGAGAAAATCGAGAGAGAGAGAGAGAGAGAGAGATCTTCCATCTGCTGGTTCAGTCCCCTAACAGTCAACTGGCTGAGGTTGGGCCAGGCTGAAGCCAGGAACCTGGGCTTTTCCCAGGTCTCCCACATGGGTGCAGGGGCCCAAGCACTTGGGCCTCTGCTGCTTTCCCAGGCACATTAGCAGAGAGGTGGATCGGAAGTGGTGCAGCCAGAATTCAAACTAGCACCCACACGGATGCCAGCACTGCAGATGGCGGCTAAACCCACTGCACAGACCCCTGTGTTACACTCATGCACAAAGAAGACCTAATGAGGCCGGCACCGTGGCTCAACAGGCTAATCCTCCGCCTTGCGGCGCCGGCACACCGGGTTCTAGTCCCGGTCGGGGCACCGATCCTGTCCCGGTTGCCCCTCTTCCAGGCCAGCTCTCTGCTGTGGCCAGGGAGTGCAGTGGAGGATGGCCCAAGTGTTTGGGCCCTGCACCCCATGGGAGACCAGGAGAAGCACCTGGCTCCTGCCATCGGAACAGCGCGGTGCACCGGCCGCAGCGCGCTACCGTGGCGGCCATTAGAGGGTGAACCAACGGCAAAGGAAGACCTTTCTCTCTGTCTCTCTCTCTCTCACTGTCCACTCTGCCTGTCAAAAATAAAAAAAAAAGACCTAATGAAAATTTACAGAAAACCTAGGGGCAGGATTGGAGGAAGTGGAGGGACTAGGTGAGATTGTAAGTACAGAAATGTGTGTGTGTGTCTGTGTGTGTATGCAAAAAAAAAGTTGGAAATACATTCTGTGACTGCTTTTCTGCAGGGGAAAGAAGTATGCAATTCAGGTTTTTGTCTGACATCAGTCTATATATAACACACCTTCTGTGTACCCTTGCTTTTTGTTTTTTTTTTTTTTTGGTAGGTTTTGTTTGCTTGTTTTTAATTGTTTTTAAACAGTAAATGGCATAACAAAATAACGTATTGCTCTGCCTCATTTATCAAGGTTTCTCTGCTAAACAGGTGGGAGTAGGACCTCAGGAATAATGGTTGAATCGGTTATATACTTCATCATTTGTAGAAAAGGCATTGGAATCAGTTAAATGTCAAGGACCTAATCCAAGCTAAGTCAGGGTTTCAACACAACTTTAGGCATGGTCCTTGACCTCATTTAAGCTACTTAAAAACCAACTAAAGATAAGATTCTTTCACTGCAACTGGATACAATTTCTCAATTTATCTTGAAGATGGCCATGTGCAGCCCCCTTTTGGTACTAAGGAATGGAACATTCAGAATTTGGGGGAAATTGGAAGCAAATAAGGAGTATCATCACCAACAAGAAAAGTGCCTTCCTTGTAGACAGGACAATGCTTCTGCCAACTCCAGCAGAGTTCCACACCAGGAATGCATGGCCACCTCAGCAAACTGAACGCTTTGTCAGAGCCCTTTCTCTGCCCCTTCCCTGGGAACTCTCAGTGCCGTCATCTGATACTCTATCATGATTCAGCATGCCTATGTCCCTGGGAGGTAGAAAAACATGAAAGTAGAGGAACCATGTTGGGATACACTTGAGAAACATTCGTTATTTGTGAAAGAACTGATCCACTGTCAAATCACTTTCACCCCAACCTAGCACTTTCCCCAGGAAGGCCACAGGATCCCCCTAGTAGGACAGAATTTGCATCCTATACTATAGTCTCCCAGCAAGATGTTTCTGTCTCACCATCTCTTCTGAGGCCCAGTTCATGACCTTCTGAACAATAGCTCTAAATATTTATTTAGTCATGGAGAGTAGGGAGTTGCAGGTAGGGAACAGTTCAATAATTGACTTCCATTTTTATGAATCAGGGTGAGATGTCAGCAAAAATGTCCAGAAGGCTGTGGGAACCCCGTTCTTTTTAATCCCCAACTTAGTGCATAAAGGCATAGAAGCCTTAGCCTTTCAACTCTGGAACCATAGACTTGTGACCAGTTCTGAAGTGAAAACCAAGTGAAGCCAATCTTCATAGTGATATTATGGGGCATTTGCTCGTGCTTCTAAAACTTAACAGTGGTGAACTACACTCAAGTATGGTCTTGCCAATGTGCTCAACATAAAGCCCTTATATCTTTGAGTTTTTAGTATAACGTGGCTTTCTTCAGATTTTGAGATGCAGTTTTCTTCAGCAGCATTCAATGACAGATTGCCACCCATGTGTCACTTTGAAGCCAAGTGTAGGTTGTCTTAAAATGAATAGCATGGGAGCCAGCACTGTGGCTTATCGGGTAAAGCCACTGCCTTCAGTGCCGGCATCCCATATGGGCACCAGTTCTAGTCCACGTTGCTCCTCTTCCAGTCCAGCTCTCTGCAATGGCCTGCGAAAGCAGTAGAGGATGGCCCAGGTCCTAGGGCCCCTGCACCCACATGGGAGACCCGGAAGAAGCTCCTGGTGCCTGGCTTCAGATCGGTGCATCTCCAACCTTTGCAGCCAATTGGGGAGTGAACCAGCAGATGGAAGACCCCTCCCCCACCTCTGCCTCTCTATAACTCTGCCTTTCAAATAAATAAATAAATCTTTAAAAAAATGAACAGCATGATGAGATCTGGATCCCTGGCATACATGAAAGGAAGCCAGAAACCCCAGAGACAGGTACTCTAAGATCTTATAAATCCAGGAAGACCAGAGCAAGGAATTCAGTCTTCTCAGAAGCTTCTCTGTAAAGACAGTAATCACCTTTGGCTTGCCCATTGACAAAAGGGGAAAAATATCACTGGGAAGAGGAAAACATAAACCAATGCAGTGGGCCCAAGGATGCAACCAGTCTAAGCCTATCTACCCATCTTACTAAGTCTATCTTAGTCCTATATAATTAAAATAATATGCATTTTCAGATTAATTATGTGAGTTTTTTTTTTATTTATTTGACAGGTAGAGTTATAGACAGTGAGAGAGAGAGAGAGAGAGAGAGAAAGAGAGAGAAAGGTTTCCTTCCATTGGTTCACTCCCCAAATGGCTGCTACGGCCGGCATTGCGCCGATCCAAAGCCAGGAGCCAGGTGCTTCGTCCTGGTCTCCCATGTAGTGCAGGGCCCAAGCACTTCGGCCATCCTCCACTGCCCTCCTGGGCCACAGCAGAGAGCTGGACTGGAAGAAGAGCAACCAGGACTAGAACCCGGTGCCCTATGTGAGCTTATTATATTCATTGCTCTTATCTCATGCAAGTAGAGACTGGAATCAAAGAGACTCATTTATTCACAATGTCTCACCCCTGGTTTGGATCTGAAACCAGCATTTCCTTAAGTCCTTAAGTTGCAGTTTATCATCATTGGTTTCAAATAACATTTTATAACATTTGTGTCAATACAATTCAAAGAGACTCTAACCTAGCTTTAAAGCATTTGTAGCCATTTTCTATACGAAAGAAAACATGGTTAATATAGACATGCAGGAAGAACATCTCTGCCCAACACATGGTAACCTACATTCATAGATGTACTGCATATGAATTACATTTCAAAAATTGAAACTTCATCTTAATAAAGAAATTTAAGTATGTTAAAAGTGAGATTACATTACAAGTCCCCTTAACAACAGCAACAAACACAGACCAGATTTTTTTAAAAAAAGGAGACTGGGAATAATACAGGACTAGGAAGGTTTATATGCCTGCCATCATGTAGTATAGCAGCTGGGGATATAGGCATGAGACTAGAGAGGAACCCTCTAACATCCTCACAAAGGAACTTTCAAGATTCTGGCTCCAGCTTAATCAGAGGTAGGCTAACAAGCAATTTTCTGCTAAGATTCCTCTTATGAGCCTCTTTGTGATTTGGTTCTTTGCTTCATCTTTATCTAAAACTATTGGCCTGAACCTATGCAAAGCAAAATTCAGTAGTTTCAAGTCCACACATTGTAGTGGACACTCAAACACATTACTATGTAGAGATGAATGAAGAGAGGTGTCTTTAAGCATACACATAATGGAGTTAACCAATGAATTTGCAAATTGGTCTTTCCTCCTTCTGAAATTGTCCCTAGGATTTGCCAAAAATAAAAAAGAATTGACAGAATGCATACATTTGGAAAATGGACACAAATCTTGACACCAGAGAACTCCTTAATTCAAAACACGTCCGATTATTTTAGATTAAAAATACAGAAAAATGTTTCTTTAATCTAGACAGTAATAAGTATTTTCTGGCCACAATCTGCCATTAGGGACCTTGGTGAGAGAATTCCCAAACCACTGGCAAAAAATAATACAATCTTGAATAAAAGCATCAGTCTTGTAAGGGTATAGGAGGCATAAGAGCCAGCAATGACTAAGTCATGATGGATAAGGAAGTAATTCAAGTAGAAAAAGATCAGAATATGTTATTTTGTGCAGATAATAGCAAAACTTTGTGCAGCGATTATCACTCTCCTTGGGACTGAAATGTCTGTCTCTTCAGATGTGGGCAAACAAAGTGCTTTCACACTAGAAAGAGCCTACCCATAGTCCGAACCAAAGTAATACAAGAAAATGACAAAAACACCAAGTCAGGCTTTGCTAAAACTTTTTAAATCCTGGTGGAATAGAGCAGCAAAGAGGATCTGTCAGGCTTGTATAGATATCCAGTCACAATGGACGTGTTTGATGATGCTGACAGTTCTTTAATTCAGAGTTTGGGTGTATTAACTCAAAGGTCCTAATGATCACAGACAAAAATCCAACCATGAAAGAGTTCAAGGTTACAGTTACAAAAGCAATGTGCTACCTCTTCAGAAGTGACCTGCAATCAATGAGGCAGAAAGCAGAAGTTCCAGTTCCTAAGAGTTCAAGTAGTTAGCTACTTCTAAGTAGCCCAGTAACACAGCCTACAAGCAAGTGATGTGTAAACCAAAGCAGCTTCCTGGATTGTGCTCATACACATCTACTTAGTTTAGTCTGCATCACTCCATGAGCAAGACAATCTATGACCAAAGCAGGGCTAAATTTTGTGCAATGTAATGGAAGAGATTGTGGCAATGATTATGACAAAGTGTTGTTTAAACTGTTAATGTGTACCTAAAGAAATTAAGAAAACATAACTGATGTGTGCCCCCCCCTTTAATCTGCCTAGTTCCTATTCATCTGAAACAAAGATAACCAATTATCTAACTCCCTTTCTCTATTTTTGTTCATTAAAAGCAGAGCCCTACTTCTGCTAGGGATGGCAATGTGCTCAGCTAAATCTTCATTTCTTAGCCCCCCTCGCAGACAAGAGTGGCCATCTAAGACTGGACCAATGTGATGAAGGCAAGATGTCATGAAAACTCCTTAAATATGAAGAGCTGACTTAGCTGGAGACCATTTTGTCCTGATTCCTCCCTGCTGTGTCCTGTCTGCAATGAAGACATATGGCTGGAGCTGCATAATCTATTCTAATACTGTGTGGTAACCCTGAAGATGGAAGCCATGTGCCTGTGAGTAACAGAATAGAAACATACAAGGACCTAGGGATATTGAAGACATAAAGCCATCTCACCAAATCTGAATTTCTTATATATAACAGGAAAATTAAACTTCCTTCTTGTTTAGGCCATTGATTTATTTTCTGTAGTGGGAGATGGGCAGTCTATATTACCATCAGATGAACACAGCTCATGACTGATTATCCATGAAGTCTCAACTTAAATTTCACTTCCTTTATCTGATCCTTAGACTAAGGTAGGTCTCATAGTACCTCCTTTTATAGCATTCACTGTAGGGAACCAGACCGGAGGAACCGTGCCCCTAAGATGGCGCCGACTCCCTGCTTCCGGGTTCTTCCTCATCTCAGGGAGTTCCCGCTCTTGCTCGCTCCTTCCCGCCTTAGATTTCCCGCTCTAGCTCGCTCCTTCCCGCCTTGCCACGAGATTGTCCTATCCCCGCGCTTCTAGCCTATCACCTGATTTGTGACGTGTATTGTGCATATAAACCCTTGCTACGCGGGTGTAAGGGAAGTTCCTGCCCAGAAGAGATCGAAGCTGGATCTCCTGCTTGCCGAGCAATAAAGGAACCCCGTGCAAAGTGTTCGGTCTCTGTCTCTTGCTGGACGAGGACGGCGCCGAGCAGCTGGTGGCCCGTACGGGGAGCTTCCTCTACGTTGCCCGGTAAGTAGAAGGTAAGCGAGGTCAGTCTTACCGTCTGGGCCCCGCGAGTGAGGTATATCTCGTGGTTGGAGGGTGGACGCACCCTAAGATAGCGGACGTGTTTCCCCGCTTTAAACTGAAAGAATAGCAGACTTGTTCCCCCGCTTTAAACTGAAAATAAGATAGCGGACGTGTCTTCCCGCTTTAAACTGAAAATGGGAAATTCATCTAGCCATTCAATGTTGCTTAATCCGTTAAAAGCATTATTGCGTAGCAAAGGGATTAAGGTTTCTAAGACCACACTTGTCAGGTTCCTTGGAAGTGTTGATTTCTTTGCGCCGTGGCTCACCCACGAGGGCCAAATAACTCTTGAGTCTTGGGAGAAATTAGGAAAGGATCTCCGGCGCACAGTTAACGATCCCCAGGAACCCGATATCGACCCCGTTGTTCTCCCCTTATGGGAACTACTGCGGGCGTGCCTCCAAGAGGAGAGGTCGGTGGGAGCGGACCGCCCGACTCTTACGGCGGTTCGCGAGGCTCTCGAGGAAGTTCGTTCTCAGAGCTCGGACGGCGCCCGGGACCTCATACAATTTAAGGACACGGGATGCCAGACTTCCTCACTGGCCTCAGGCTCCGAATGTGGCTCCGCCTCCTCTGAGTCTGAGGGGGAAGGGGACGGCGATCCTAAATCCCCGCCTCCTACGTATGCGCAGCTGCGGCAAAAGTTAAAAGATGCCTGTTTACGCCCTCTAGTGCCTACGGCTCCTCCTATCGATGTCGTGCCCGCCCATCAGATTAAAGACGCAGCGCCTCCTACTGGCGGTCATGTAGGCGTGCCTCAGCCCCATCTAACACCCGTGCCGCCATGGCCATTAAACGTCCCAAATGTGCCACCTTTTTCAGGCAGACAGTTTCATCAACAAGCCTGGAAACAGTTGCGAACTGGCGCTCCCACTGCCCCCGCTCAGGCTTACCCTGTTTTGGCTTTGGGCACGCGAGAGGCCCGGCACGAACCATTGGACATGACAGTATTAAAACAACTTAAGGCTGCGGTCCATGACTATGGACCCACAGCCCCATTCACATTGTCACTCCTTGAATCAGTCGGCCAGTCCATTTTAACACCTAGCGACTGGACCCAATTGGCTCGGGCCTGTTTAAGTCCAGGCGGCTTTCTTTTGTGGCAATCTATGAATACAGAGTGCTGTCATGACCAGGCAGATGAAAATGCTGAGGACGGCCACCCTACGTGGAATGCTGATATGCTTTTAGGGCGTGGACCTTATCAGGCTGACCAGACCCAATTCCCTAGACAAGTATACAGGCAAATTTCCAACTGTGCCCAACGTGCGTGGAGGCAGGCGTCCAATCCAAGTGACTCAGCTAGCCACCTCACCAAGATCGTTCAGGGCACGGCCGAACCCTTCGCTGATTTTGTCGCTCGCATACTTGAGGCTGCGTCGCGTATTTTCCCTTCCGAGGTTGACGTTCAGCCACTGGTCAAACAAATTATTTTTGAGCAGGCTAATAAAGAGTGCAAAAACATTCTTCGACAATATAGACATAAATCTCTGGACTCCTGGTTAAAATACTGCAGAGATACCGGTGGGCCACTTACTAATGCGGGCCTAGCTGCGATGCTGGCAAAAGTCAAAGAAAACAGTCCAAAATCTAAATCGACCCGACCCCCCATATCTTCAGGACTTTGCTTCCAATGTCATCAACCGGGTCACAGAAAACGCGATTGCCCCAATCTCAGCCATGGGTATTCCACGGCACAGCCTTCAGGCATAGAGCCTTGTCGCCGTTGCCGCAAGGGCCCTCATAGGGCAGAGGTATGCCGTTCTGCTTTCGATATCGATGGCAACCCACTTACAGGTAGCGCCCAGGGGCCAAAAAACGGCCAGAGGGGGCTCCCCAACCCAGCGAGGAGCCCCCAAAATCAAATCTACTCTCAGGTTCCACCTCCCGTGTCTGCGCTACACCCAGTGCACCCTCAGCCCGTGCCACTCACGGGTCCGCAGGCCTGGACCTCCGCGCCACCTCCCCTCTCCTCTTAACTCCGGAGATGGGGGTACAATTAGTGGAGAGCGACTGCTCCGGTCCTCTGCCCCCGGATTCGGTTGGATTAGTGTTGGGTCGGTCCTCCGCCGCCCTCCGAGGGCTAGCTGTGATCCCCGGGGTAGTTGACTCTGATTTCACTGGTAAAGTAAAGATCATGGTTCAGGCCCCTCAGGGACCTTTAGTAATCAATCCTGGAGACCGTATCGCACAAATGTTATTACTGCCCAGTCTTCACTCTTTAATCCCAGCTAAAAACCACGTTCGCGGCGCTGGTAACTTTGGGTCCTCTGGCATTAATTTTACCGGCTTACATATGCTTTTAAATGAACGTCCCACTTTAGTGTTGCAGATTAATGGCAAGGACATTAAGGGACTTTTAGACACAGGAGCCGACAAATCCATTATAGCAACAAAGGACTGGCCTAGTACATGGCCTACAAATGTGGCGGAACAAACCTTGCAAGGACTTGGTTTTGCTCATTTCCCAAAAATCAGTGCAGCCTTGTTGTCATGGCAGGATAGCGAGGGTCATAGAGGACAGTTTTCTCCATTCATTTTACCTCTACCCATTTCCCTTTGGGGGAGAGACGTCCTGGCCGAAATGGATGTTGCTTTGGTCACCACTTCCCCTGCAGTACGATCTATGCTACAAAATATGGGTTACGTCCCAGGCAAGGGACTCGGTGTCCAGCTCCAGGGCCACCCTTCCCCCATTGAACCAAAACAAAGACCAAGTAAAGTTGGCCTGGGTTTTTCCTAGGGGTCACTGTTTCGCCTCCTAAACCAGTGGAGCCTTTACCCATCTCGTGGCTAACGGACGTACCCGTCTGGGTTCCACAGTGGCCCCTATCTCAGGAGAAACTGGAGGCAGTCAACACTCTGGTCTTGGAGCAGGTCAACGCTGGTCATTTGATCCCATCCACCTCTCCATGGAATACGCCTATTTTTGCCATCCGCAAAAAATTAGGTCAATGGAGACTCTTACATGATCTTAGGGCAGTCAACGCACAGATGCAGCCTATGGGCCCTGTGCAACGTGGTCTTCCTCTGCTTTCGGCACTTCCCAACCAATGGCCTGTTATTGTAATAGATCTTAAGGATTGTTTCTTTTCCATTCCATTGGACAAAAAGGATACCCCACGTTTTGCTTTTACTGTCCCCACCCAGAACCAGGAACAACCGGACAAGCGTTGGGAGTGGACAGTCTTGCCTCAGGGTATGACTAATAGCCCCACCATGTGTCAAGTCTATGTAGCCCAAGTACTAAAACCTCTTAGAGACCGATATTCCGACTGCAGGTGCCTACATTATATGGACGACCTACTGTGTGCAGCCCCCACAGCAGAGAGGCTCCTGGCCTTATACAGTACACTCCAACAAGTGCTGGAAGGGGCAGGGCTGCATATTGCACCTAATAAGGTGCAATTGTCGTCTGTAGTTTCTTATCTTGGGGCTATAGTCGCCCCTACTCAAATTAGACCTCAAAAAATTCAAATAAAAATCAATGCTATCTCCACTCTAAATGACTTACAAAAACTTTTAGGGGATATCAATTGGATTAGGCCCTACCTTAACATTCCTAATGCTGCATTGCAGCCCCTCTTTAATATACTTAAAGGAGACCCGGATCTTGCTTCCCCCCGAACCTTCACCTCTGAGGCCAAACAAGCACTGTCAATTGTCAACGATGCCCTTAGTAAAGCTGCCCTAAAACGTTGGGACCCTGCGGGAGACCTTACTCTTTGGGTCCTCGACACCCTTAAACAGCCCACCGCGGTCCTATGGCAGGATGGGCCTCTCCTCTGGATCCATCCCTCAATGTCATCTACTAGATCTATTAGTTACTATCCCGTGGCAGTGGCGGAGATAACTCTCCTAGCCATTCAGAGGGCTATCCAACATTTTGGACGCGAACCATCCACCATTGTTGTCCCCTATTCCATGGAACAGGTACGTGTGCTAATCGCTTGTACTGATGCTTGGGCGGTTTTAGTCTGCTCCACTTCCGCAACTATTACAAACAGAACACCCTCTGATCCTTTGCTAACCTTTGTTCAGTCTCACCCAGTTATTTTTCCAAAGTCCACATCCCAAAAGCCCTTACAGGGAGCCCCAGTAGTGTATACCGACGGTTCTAAAACAGGAGTCGGTGCATATGTTGTTTCAGGATCTGTGCCAAAAACATTCCAATTCGCTACTAACTCCCCCCAGGTAACTGAACTTCTTATAGTTAACCAAGTCTTCTCTGATTTCCCCGGACCTGTCAATATTGTGTCTGATTCACGCTATGTGGTTAATTCTGTGTCTATCCTTGAGGCCGCAGGACTAGTCAATTCTTCATCCTCCGTAGCGACAGTTTTCCTCACCCTGCAAAAATCTATTTGGAATCGGTCTGCTCCTTTCTTTATTACTCATATTAGAGCTCATTCTTCCTTACCTGGACCCATGACCACAGGCAATGCTATAGCTGATCAAGCCACACGCCCCATTTGGATACTCCAATTTTCTTCCCCAGAAGAGCAGGCTATCCAGTTTCATTCAGAGTTCCATGTAAACGCAAAAACCCTTGCCGCCAAATTCGGTCTTTCTCGTGCTGCCGCTCGCGATATTGTTCGCCATTGTGCCGCATGCCCTACTTTAACCCCTGTGCCTTCGGTGGGGGTTAATCCCCGAGGATTACTACCAGGACATATCTGGCAGATGGATGTCACCCACATATCCGAGTTTGGGACCTTAAAGTATGTTCATGTGTCAGTTGACACCTGTTCCCAAGTAATTTTTGCTTCTCTGGAGACGGGTGAGCGTACCACCCATGTCATTAATCACTGCCTTGCTGCATGGGCAGCCTGGGGCAAACCAAAAACTTTAAAAACAGATAATGGTCCTGCATACACAAGTAAATCATTCCAAGATTTCTGCACCCGTATGCAGGTACAACATAAAACTGGAATCCCTTATAACCCTCAGGGACAGGCCATAATTGAAAGGGCTCATCGAACCCTCAAGGCTTTTCTCTTAAAACAAAAGGAGGGAATTGCCACGGGCAAAACCCCTCGAATGCGCCTCTCCCTTGCACTGTTTACTATAAACTTTTTGAATTTGACAGATCATTCTATGTCCCCCGCTGAGAGACACATGTTAAAGGAGCCATCTTCACGAGGCTATGTCCGTTGGAAAGATGTCCTCACGGGAAAGTGGTACGGCCCGGATCCGGTATTATGCTGGAACCGAGGCGCGGTCTGTGTCTTCCCACAGGAATCTGGAAGAGAACCTCTCTGGATACCGGAAAGATTGGTCAGAAAAACAGCCCCGCCGCCGCAAGATACACCTCTATCACCTACGGACGACATCTCCCCCGAGATAACCGAGATTACCACGCTCTCACAGGACGACAAATTGCAACAAAACAACGAGACGTGAGATGCACCCCTTCCGCTTCTTCATACTGGCAGCGGCTTTGCTCCCTGGCTCTTATGCGGGCTTTAACTCCAACCCCACTGCTTTACTGCAGAACGTAGGCAACCCTTGCGACTGCAAGGGGGGGACCAGCAACACCGTACTGCAGCGTACTCACATCGCCACAGCTGATTGTGGGGACAAAACTGCATATCTGCCCCTCCAGGGGATCCCCGGCCTACCACGCGGCTACATATGTGTGCCCAAACCCCGCGTTTCTGATCCCCATAGCAAAAACCACTCCTGTCCTTGCTTGACCTTTCAAGAATCCATGCACAGCTCTTGCGATTCCTCATACTTCCAATGCACTTCTGGCGGTCAGTCGTACTATGCCACCCAGTTACAAAGTACTCGCAGGTCCTCTAGTCCTGACCATTTGCCACAGGTAGTCCATTCATCCCCCTACCTCTCAGCCCCCTGTGTTGGTACGCCTGGACAGTGGGCGTGCTGGCGCACTACGGCACCCGTGCATATCTCTGATGGCGGAGGCCCACAGGACCAGCTCCGCCACCAACAGCTAACAAAGCGTTGGAAAACCCTCTTTTCTCCTTCTCCTTTGCTGTATCACCCCTTGGTCAGGCCTCGACCTCATTCTGTGGCCCTTGATCCACAAACTCAGGATATTCTTGAGGCTACTCACAGGGCATTAAATCTAACCGCCCCCAGCTTGGCTCAGGATTGTTGGTTGTGCTTGGCCCTAGGGACACCTTACCCGCTAGCGATTCCTGTCTTAAATTCTTCCCTTCTTAATCTTACCACTGACAATTGTTCTGCCACTCCTCCTTTCCCTGTACAAGTATCTTCTCCTCTGAATGCCTCCTGCATTACTACCAATTTGAACTCTACAGACGCTGTTCCAGTAGGAATTTCCCTGTCACTATGCAACTACGAAGTACTAACCGTCAGTCCATCTCAAAGATGTGCTCCCCCTGGCCACGTGCTGGTTTGCGGATCTCATGCCTACTCCGCGCTTCCCTTTAATTGGACTGGGATCTGTGCTCTTGCCATCATTCTCCCAGACATAGAGATCATTCCGGGAGACCAGCCGATCCCCATACCCGCCTTGGATACCTGGCCTGTTCGTACAAAGCGAGCGGTCCACATGGTACCCTTGTTAGTAGGCCTTGGCATCGCTACCGCCGTGGGTACTGGTACGGCGGGATTAGGAGTTTCCTTGGATAAGTATACCAAACTTGCACATCAAATGATTAGTGACATGGAAGCCGTAGGTCAGTCCCTCCAGGAAATTCAAGATCAAATAGACTCCCTCGCAGAAGTGGTCCTGCAAAATAGGCGTGGCCTGGATCTTTTAACCGTGGAGAAGGGAGGTGTCTGTCTTGCTTTACAGGAACGCTGCTGTTTCTACACCAACAAGTCTGGAGTGGTCCGAGATCGAGTAAAAAAAAAAAAAAAAAAAAAAAAAAAAATTACAAGAATCCCTAGAAAAAAGACGCAAAGAACTATATGAAAACCCGCTCTGGAGCGCCTGGAACGGATTCCTTCCTTACCTTCTCCCTTTCCTGGGACCGTTAATATCTCTGTTCCTATTGTTGTCCATAGGTCCCTGTGTACTTCGCTGGGTGAGCTCCTTCATCAACAACAAGTTGGAGAGCGTCAGACATCAGTTCCGCGCGGCAGCGTATGCTGCTCTCCATCACCGTGATCCGGATGCATATGCCATGCTGGCTCGCATGACTTATGACCGGGTCCATACCAGCGATTAAAACCCTCGTCCCCCCATCCCTACTCACGCCTCACATATGGACAATGCCTCCATCAGGCACACACCTTCCTCGAGTTGTCTTGTTCCCCCTCTCATTCATTGGGCTGTATCACCCATCCCTGACGGGGAGCGAAAACTGGGTATGCGAGACCAAAGGTACTGCAGCAGGAGTCCACCCGGGGGTTCCGGGGGTCCTGGGAGAGCATATGCATATGCATGCAGGTTCAATTCCCAGCCTGCCCCAGCAAAAGGGAATAAAAACTGATCCCTAACGGAGACATCAGGGGTTGTGGCCAGGCCCTTGAAGTTCCGTAACTAACGGATCACAAGCACGCTGGGTATGCACCTCTACTCTCTGCCTAGTAAATATTCTCCCGGCCCTCATGAGCCAGGGCCGTCGGGGATGTGATTTGTGCAAAAACAAAAGGAGGGAGATGTAGGGAACCAGACCGGAGGAACCGTGCCCCTAAGATGGCGCCGACTCCCTGCTTCCGGGTTCTTCCTCATCTCAGGGAGTTCCCGCTCTTGCTCGCTCCTTCCCGCCTTAGATTTCCCGCTCTAGCTCGCTCCTTCCCGCCTTGCCACGAGATTGTCCTATCCCCGCGCTTCTAGCCTATCACCTGATTTGTGACGTGTATTGTGCATATAAACCCTTGCTACGCGGGTGTAAGGGAAGTTCCTGCCCAGAAGAGATCGAAGCTGGATCTCCTGCTTGCCGAGCAATAAAGGAACCCCGTGCAAAGTGTTCGGTCTCTGTCTCTTGCTGGACGAGGACGGCGCCGAGCAATTCACCATATTTGCAATTAGTTGTTTAATGTCTGTATTCACTGCTAGCTTTCAAGCTCTAAATGAGCAAAGATTATATCTGTCTTGTTTCGTTGTTGACCCACCAAAACAAAACTAGCAAAGCACCAAGGCAGTGGTGCTGTGGCAAAGTGGGTTAAACAACTACCTACAATGCCAGAATCTCACATGGGTGCCAGTTTGAGTCCTGGCTGCTCCATTTCTGAACCAGCTCCCTGCAAATGCACCTGGGAAAAGCAATGGAGGATGGCCCGAGTGCTTGGACCCCGGCAGCCATGCAGGAGACTCGATAGAAGTTCCTGGATCCTTGCTTCAGCCTAGCCCAGCGTTGGCTATTGCCACCATTTGGGGAGTGAACAAGTAGATAGAAAATCTCTGTCTTCCCTTTTGCCTCTCCTTTGTTCTCTGTAACTCTGTCAAATAAATAAGTCTGGGCCCGGTGCCGTGGTGCACTAGGTTAATCCTCTGCCTGCGGCGCCAGCATCCCATATGGGCACCGGTTCTAGTCCACGTTGCTCCTCTTCCAGTCCAGCTCTCTGCTGTGGCCCGGGAGGGCAGTGGAGGATGGCCGAAGTGCTTGGGCCCCTGCACCTACATGGGAGACCAGGACGAAGCACCTGGCTCCTGGCTTCGGATCAGCATAGCTCCAGCCATTGCAGCCATTTGAGGGAGTGAACCAACAGAAGGAAGACCTTTCTCTCTGTCTCTCTCACTGTCTGTAACTCTGTCAAGTAAATAAATAAAAGTATTTAATAAAATAAATAAGTCTAAAAATAAAAAAAAAAAAACTACTAGCAAAGCCAGTACGGATCAGGTAGCCAATAACAGTTTAATTTAATTGAATGAGAAAGGTAGAGAAAGAATAAAGAATCTTGGGGCTGGCACTATGGTGCAGCCAGGTAAAGCTGCTGCCTGTAGCGCCAGAATCCCATATGGACGCCGGTTCGAGTCCCAGCTGCTCCACTTCTGATCCAGCTCTCTGCTATGGCCTGGGAAAGCAGCAGAAGGTGTCCTAAGTGCTTGGGCCCCTGCACCCACATGAAGACCCAGAAGAAACTCCTGGCTCCTGGCTTCAGATTGGCCTACCTCCGGCCATTGTGGCCATCTGGGGAGTGAACCAGTAGATGGAAGGTTCTCTCTCTCTCTCTCTCTCTCTCCCTCTCTCCCAGTAGCTCTGCCTTTCAAATAAAATAAATAAATCTTTAAAAAATAATCTTGGTCAACATCTCAGATACTATACCTCTGATACAACTCCTAAAAGTAGAAATGAGTATTCCATTTAGTAGAAACAGTATACAAACCTAAGAGTAAATTGTGTAGCTTTGTCAAAGACAAAATAAATGTAGAATTTGAGAAAACTTAAAGTCATATCTTCTTAGGCTCTGAATGGTTTCCTGCATACTAAAGAAATTAAAGAGATCCAGTATGCTTTGATACCCAGTTAGAAATAAATTTACTGTATACTTGGGAGTTTTCTATGATAACAATGGTTAACAGGGCCTGTACTCTGATAAATTAACACAATAGGGGCCAGCACTGTGGCATAGTGAGTAAAGCCGCCACCTGTGGTGCTAACATCCCGTGTGGGCACCGGTTTGAGTCCCAGCTGCTCCATTTCCGATCCAGCTCTCTGCTGTGGCCTGAGAAAGCAGTAGAAGAAGGCCCAAGTGCTTGGGCCCCTGCACCCGCATGGGAGACCCAGAGGAGGCTTCTGGCTCCTGGCTTCAGATCAGTCCAGCTCCAGCCACTGCGGCCAACTGGGAAGTGAACCAACAGATGGAGGATCTCTCTCTCTCTCTCTCTCTCTCTCTCTCTCTCTCTCTATGCCTCTCCTCTCTCTGTGTGTAACTCTGAGTTTCAAGTAAATAGATAAATATTTTTTCAAAAGGTAACTACTTAAATAAATTCAAAAAAACACAATAAAGAGAAGAGTATGTGAACTGAATGTGTCAGTCAAATATCAAGCTTTGTTTCATGGCATCAAATAAAATTGCTCTTAATTCCTGGAAAAAAACTAATTAAAATACACACGACAAACCTAATGCTCCAGTCTAATATGCTAGGGAATTACCAAAGGAAAGAATTATCCAAAAGGGGGTTCTTGAAAGCATTTTAAGGCCTGCAGAGTCAGAAGGATGGAAATACTTTGTGTTGTTTCACAAGGCAAGTAGAGCACCAATGATCTCAATGGAAAAGGCAGGAAGGAAAGACAGTGGGAAAGAATGATCGAAGAGCAGGAAGCACTGTCTAAGTTTTCTACATTCCATCTTGGTTTTGATCTGATTGACATCTTAAGGACTAGGCTTCTTTCCAGGATGTTTAGACACCATTTGGAAAGTATCTGTTGGGCATTTAGCAAAAATTCAATAAAGGCTTAATGACAACTTCCTGGAGCTCTCCCAGGCTATAACACTGGAGGGAGTTTACACTCACTTCCTAAAGTCAAATATTAGTAAGGAAAGATGGCGCTCCATCTGTAAAATGTTCAAGAGAATGCCAGTGAAGGCTGAGGCATTTTTAGAGACTCCTGAACCAATGACACCCAGCTATCTGCAGCCACTCTTTGTAACGAGAGGCACATCACAAATTACATTACAAATGACTACTTGTCTCTTTCTCACTCCCTTCTTCCCTTTCTTTAAGCATTTTCCTTCAGTTGCATTCCTCCCTAACACTTGCTTTTTGTTCTCCTGTCCTCTCGCCTACTTAGCAGCCCTTTCTACAGCACCGGGGTTGACAGACAGCAGGAAGATGGGTAACATGACAGAACTGTGATCGGCATTTGAAATGTCTATGTGATATTATTTGACAAATCCCCGAAAGTGCTGTCCCTTGTAACAATGAAGAAAAATTCCCACTTTTTATTTTTATTTATCTTGATGCAGACATTAAGAAACAAATGCCTGCTAAAATAAGAGGCTCCATCACCCAATTGACATCATCAGATTTAGCTATACAGCACAGCCCTGGGTAAAGGGGACCCAGGATAGGAGAGTTGTGATGGGGTAAGACAGACCAGAATTATCTGGAGGTGGAGATGCCCTATAGAATAGAGGACCACGGGAAGGGATGGAATGTTAGAACAAAGTTCCTGAGACTGGCAGAGGATGCTGCCAAAAGAGAGAAGATAGGCACAGAAGAAAAAGCCAACCCTGATTAGCACAGCTTGGCATTTTCAGGATGGTTGCCCAAACAGCATGAATTCTGTAAAGTTTAGCTCCAGCCAGAGACAGGGAGGATGGCTGAAAAGACTGATGAACCCCAATCTTGCCCTAGACCATTGGAAAGATCAGCATCGGTTAGCAAGTGCCACTCAATATTAAGCCTCTGTGATGCCAAATGGCACACAGGCCTCTCTTCTCATTCACAGTCTGTGCACCTGCAATTCACTTACTCTCGGTATAACATGAAAATAGATTAAAAAGATGCCCCTTTCAGAATTCAAAGCAATTGAATTATCTTCAATGGAATCTTTAGTGCTGAGCTGGTCGAAGAGACAAAGTTAAAACATATTGAAGTATAAGTGCTGGAGAATTTAATATTTATGATAGATGATAGTGTGGCATGTACAGTCATACAATCTAAGTTGCAATTTGGGCAATCACAATAGTTCCTGGAGTTTTCATTTTTGTACTAGGGCCCAATTCAATTGAATCCATAAAGAAGAGATTTCAAGATGTGTATAAGTATAAATCGTTTGTGCTGATGCATGGGGAGCAAGGAAATGAAGTAGAAGGCTGCCTGGGAAATTGAGACTAAGAAATAAGAGGTGCTGACAGTGACTGAGATAAGCAGAGATTGACTAGACTGGAATCTTGGTATTTTGGCTTCTATGATGGAGAAAATGATCTGCCAAAGTGCTGGACTTCATCTAGGCGCTTAGAAACCATTTGAAAAAGTGCGTTTATCAGGAAAATAGGAGGTGACAGAGAAGGCCAATGGACTCTTTCCCACAAGGAGAAAAACTGAGATACTGCAACTCTGAACAAGATGGGTCTGTTTTCAAAAGTTCCAGTCTACGATACTCACAAAACTAACTCCCTTCTCCAACACCTAGTCATTTCTCTGAAGAGTTCAAGTCAGTTATTTGACTTTGTGTAGATTAAAAATAGATTCTTTCACACGTTCTACAGATAGTTATGCTGCCGGGAAGCCAGAGCCTTCAGATCACACTTACAAGCAGCTCTGTATCTAATGTTATCTCCAACTAGGTTTCACCCTCTTCTGAAAGATAAGGAAATTTCTAGCACATCATGAGCTGTAAGAAAGCCACTTTGATGATGGTTAAGAGCATCTCAGGTGTCTGATGGCACAAATAAGGCCAGTACAGAATGCAAGAGCAGACAAGGTATGTTGGCCAAAAGAACAAACTCCCCCTTTTAAATGAAAACTTAATGCTGGTGGGGATAAAAAAAAAAAAATCTAGTGGCAGCTGGTGTTCCCCTTAACAGGAACTGACACTTCTTTCAGTCAAGTCCCAGGACATTCAGTTTTTCAGAACAGACAATTCTGTACATGAGTCAGTAAAAATGTTTCAATCGTAATTTCTAGATTCCTTAAAACTTATTGACTGCCAAAATGTTTGTAGGACTGGGTGGGGAAGCTAAAGCAACAGCATTAGTAATTCTCCAATCACTTTTTCCACACTTGAAAAATAAAACACTCAGTAAACCAATCACTGTCTCTTGCAATGATTCAAAGCAATAGTGTTTGTGGTTTATCAGCTGAGCAGTCATCCTGAGAAACGGCCACTGGAAGCAAATATGAGTGTTAGGGGATTAATATCTATTAGCTACCTAGGATGAACTATTTGCTACCAATAGAAGCCTCATAGAAGTGTCTACCATTATCTTGATGTTTCAGTGTAACTTCAGCAAACATCTGGGCTACTGTACTTGAGATAACACTGCTTCTGGGTATAGCAAACAGCACAATCATTTAAAAAATTTCATTTCAAATATCTTCCTGGAAGCTAGTAAATTTTACAGCACTTCCAATCCTTCCTCATTGCAACAAAGAAAAGTTTAGTTTCAAGCAAATTAAAAGTAAATTGATTGCCTTAGGGGAATCTATCCAAATATCTCTTTTCCATGTTATAAACTTTTTTTCCTAAAACACTGAAAGAAAGAGAGAGAGAGAGAGAGAGAATATGAATCTTGAATGGAAGCACACGATGGATGATGGAGATAAAGAGTGTCAAAGAGATAGAAACCAATATATGAAAAAGACAAACCACAGCAAGAGAGGGAGAGTAAGATACAATCCAAACTATTAAATCCTGTTTGCAAAACCAGGTAGAAATCAACTTAAAATAAAATGCAAATGTGTCACTGGGGTGCAGGCCTAACATTTGTGCTGGAATTTATGAATAATAACTATGAATAATGAATACCAAACTTGAAGGGATCAAACACTACCTTCTATGTTTACTTGTCATCATCCATCTTTCATGGACAATGTTCAGTGTTATTCTTTTGCTCTTTTCCTTAACATTTTTTCCAGTTGTCCACTTCATCACAGAAAGCGAGTTGTATTTTTTAGGATGTCCCCTCAGAAGCAACACACAAAGTCAGAAGGCCAATTAATCTATTCTTTGAAGAAGTCTGATAATGTGAAGGCACTCAATGATGGTCTCAGTACTCATACAAGGAATAAAAAGTCCTTTACATTTTAGCACATGGAAGGTGCAATACGCCCTGGCCTCCAGCTTGCCTAACTCTTTTTTTTTCCAACTCTTCTTTAATAGGAGAGAATGGCTGTTCCATCTGAAGCATCAGGCAAATCTTAGAATCCATTTAGGCTACAGCTGTGAGTGCTTTTTTTTTTTTCTGATTTGGCTCAAATATGTGCATATAGGAGTAGCAGAAGGCTCTCTGGTTGAGATGACCTGAGTTAAGACACTCTGACACAGCTCTAGAAAAATCTGTGTAGGAGCTGATGCATAATAAGCCTGGATCATGGCCACAAAATATCACACACATGCACGCACAGGCACTCATATTCTCTCTCTCTCTCTCTCTCTCTCTCTCTCTTTCTCTCACCCCCCCCCCTTTCTCTCTCTCTCTCACCACCAGTCTTCATCATCTTTATTCATTTCCATTCACAAATTAAAACAGTGGAACAAATCAAAAGACTACTACAAATCAAGTTGGCAAATTTAAATGCTCTGATCATATGTGTTTACACCCTTGGAATAATCCAGTTTTCCAAAACATTGCCTCTCCTGAACTCCAAGTTTATTGCACTTGCCCCTCGTTGGTTACAATGCCAATCTTTTACGACTAGGTGGGTGAAACCTGTGGTTAATGAAGGAAGGCCATGCTGTGGCAGGAGAAGCCCTCAGGAGTGCAGCTTTGTTTATGGAAAACAAGACAGCCCCAGAAATAGAAAATTTGAAGCTTCATTCAAGCCTGTATGATTTCCAGTCTCTGAGATTCCAATTTGGCAGTTACAAGGGGGTGTGTGCAAACTTGCTTAATATAAAATGCTGGACTCAACAATAAAAATATTCTAAGAGCAAACTGAAATTATTAATTAAAGAAAAAGACTTTTTTGGCCCTGGAGCTTTCTTATCCCCTTAATTCCACTTTGCAAATTTTTTATTTGCTTCTGTTAGTGAACAGCAAAGAATCTGGCTTGCTATTAAAACTACAGATAAAATAATCAGCTTTGGCAAAATGCGCGTGGTGCCTAGTTGAAGAGCTGAGGATCCTCATCTGCTCATATATTGAGACATGGCACAACTCCTTTATCTCTCTTAATGGCCCTGGATTCTTTGGTAGAGTGTGGGGGAAGGACAGCAGAACTAGGAAGGAGGAGAGAGTGGGGAAGATACAGAATTATATTTTAAAACCTCCTACTGGTGTTCAAAGAGCTCTCTGCTGTTGATCACATGCACATAAGCACACACACACACACAGGCAGTATATGGAATTGTAATGCTGACATAACTTACTGGATAGGATGCTTACAGGACACTAATGAACAAGGACATTGACAAACGGTTTTATTCTGCTGGGAGATCTTTGTCCCCCTTCTTCTAGAGTTTATGCAAACTGAAAAGTTTATATTTTTAACACCCTGTTGTCCATTCCAATATGGGAGGTCAGCGGCATTTCAACAAAGAAACCACTCATGAGTAATGATTTTACGGAGACAAGAGTGGGGAAATGAACTGTTTGAAATGAGTCTAATTCCTTGTGTGATGGCTAATAAAAAGAAACATCTGAACACAGTGCTTGAGAAGCATTTTTGTACTGTTCAACAGACTGAAAATAATAGCCTTTTTTCTGGTCTGCATTAACATTAATAACAGCCTTCCCTTCTGGTCATGTGTGTTTACAGAAGGAATCAAGACTCATACAAGAGCCCGCCTTTTTCCTGTGCCACCCAACGAGATACCGCATGTCAAGATGGTTCATTTTTTTAGCATTACTTTAATTTTTAAAATAAAACTAATCAGTGTCTAGATGCTTCAGAAATGATGTGGGACCTGTGAGGAAGCCCAAAATTTTTTCAAGATAGCTCTCCAAGAGGTTGTTTGGGAAACAAAAGTGGACACTTGCATCTCACTCTTAATGATGTTCTTGAACTCTCCTGAGAGGAAATCGTCCATCTGTTCTATTTACTCTCTACTGACCACACCCCGCACATTGTCCAGGGCATAGAAATAGTAGATTGATTATGTACTACACAGAATAATCTGCAATCTGCAGGTTGTCAGCTCTCTCAATTTAAGATAGAATGGCCTTTACAAATTTCAACGTATTCACAGACATTGTATAAAAGAAGATTCCCCCATTCAATGAACCTTTTATTCTAGCCCATAAATAATAAGTGCTTTCATGAATGCAATCCCATTCCTCTTCTCATCTCCTCTCTCTTGTCTCTGTTCTCTAAGTGTTCAGCTTATCTCTTCCATGCCAAAATATCTTCCCATCTTACCATTTTGTACAGACCTTGTCTCTCTTTCCTCAGCTTTGTAGCCTTTCTTCACCACAGCAAATCTTTCTGCTTAGAAGCTTACACCTCCAAGGAAGCTATGGGGAAGGAATGAGAGACACTAGCAGCAGCCAACTCTGCCAGAAAACCTGCGGGTATGGAACAGGGCTGTTCTCTGGGGGCATTTCCTCCTTCCCACCAAGAACCTTCCGAGTAAGCCTGACAGTTCCGTGGGGGCCCCACCAATTATTAGAAACAGCTGTGTCTGGAATTTCCTTAGCAGGGTGTGTTACCAGCACCTCCTTATAAGGAAAATAATATGAACCATGCAACTACATAGTCTTCACACCCCATACTAGAGCTCACATTCCCCATTATGAGAGTGAATGGATAGCATTAACTATAAAATAAAATGTTAAATCTTACAATTCCCTCAAATTCAAAGAAGCAGCCGTGAATTTAATGCCTAACCCCACCACCACCACCAAAACAACCCAACAGAGCATTCAAAAAGCCACTCAATGATTGGCTCATTGGAAACTCACAGCCTAATATACCACAGGTCCTTTCCTGTCCTTTACGTCAAGATCATTGGGCCATCAGCCAAAGCCTAGAGAAGTAAGCTTCATCTCGGTGAATTTGAATCTCTAGTGTCAGATACAGTCAGCCTGACTAATGGGAACCACCGCTTGCCAAAATCTACAGCCTCCCTGTCTGTTCCACCCATCAAATATGCTTAGAAGTCCCATGGCAGAAGCCCAGCAGTCTACAGCTCCCAATCAACTATCAATAGCTTAAGTGTAAGTGATTGTGGATGAAGTACATGCCAAATGTGTTTCCTCTTTAGCTGCAGGAATTCCAGTGCCATTACAGCACCCTTAATGCTTATACCTAACGATTCAGACAAGTATCCACAAGCTAAGTGTTATGGGATGCTCTGCACGTGCCACAATTACAGCATTCAGCACAGAACTAATAGGTATTTCAGGCTCAAGTTCTGGGAGCACAAAATGGCAGTGTTCACAGGACTTCATCTTACTGTTGAATATAACTGAAGACAGAGCTGTTTCCATATGCCCTACTGGTACTCTGGTGGTATAGTTCTGCCTCTTCAGGATCCCATACCTAGAGAACAAAGGGATGCATGTATACACAATATAATCTGGAACTCTTTAGTGCATCTTATTTCTCCGACATCCCATTATTACATCAATGGTAATTTACTGAGTCTCTCCCTACACTTTCTATCCTTGGACAATTTTCATATAATTCAAACACAGCATTCTATCAACCTACATTTTCTTTTCAAACCAGAGCTTCCCATCCTATAAAAGAATGTTATATCTCAGAGACACTGTTTTGAAGCAAGCTGCTGGGGAAAAGAGCTTTTCAACAGCCAGCTGTAACAGAAATGAGTATCATTGACTGGGTTATTTCTAAGTGCAATAACAACCCATTGCATTCAAAAGGTAAAGCTTTGTTTTCTTCCTTAATCAGAACCAAGTTGTCGCATTCACATCCAGTGGGAACCCAACTAACTTTGTGTTAACTATGAATGACTTGCCCTCAAGAATAACATGGAAAATCCAAAGCATTGTACAAAAGCTGCCACCTCTATATTAATCCTATACTTTTGGAGCTCAAGAAAATATCTGCCCATATTGCTCTCTAAAAGCACAGAATAATTAGTAGGTCTCAAACTCTTTTGAACTGACCAGAACCAACTTTGTACATAATTACGGGTGGGTATAGGGACAAAGGAACTGGATGATCCATATATTTGTATGTGTTATGGAGAAATCATACTTCCTTTCAGAATAACAGTGCCCATTTATTGAAAGATTTTAGCATTATTTAACTACTCACTATTTAAACAAATCTCAAGAACACTGAGTCCAGATATCAGGCAATACAAATCAGTCTTTTCCAATCAACATAATACTTCTCTGCCCTTGCTTCCAGTGGCTACAGAACCAAATGGAAAATAAATGCAGCTAGAATTTTAGCAGCTTTTTTATTGTTTTTGTTGTTGTTGTCATCACGTTTAATATTTTGAGTTTCCTTAGTTTGGCCAATGTCTTCCATTTCTTTGTTTCCTATTGCCATAAATGCAGTGTCTTTGAGGATATGATGTTAGAGTTCCCTAACCCTTCCAAGTTCTCCTCCACTACTGATAGCAAGCTATAAAATGGTATAATTCAGTCCAGCTGCCTCATTTTTACTTTGGACTCCAGGAGCTGAGCAAGCCGATACCCCAGGGTGTGGACTGAAGTGGGTGGAAGAATGTGTGGCTGCAGCCCAGCCCTGGCGTTCCTCTCCCAAATTGAAATCCTCCCCCACCAGTCAATACCTAAGTTCTGCAATCATGTTTACACAGCTGCAACTGTGCAGACCCTGAAAATCATGCAAAGCAGACTAAGCAGGACTGCTCCTTGTTTCCTTCTGAATTTAATCCTATTTACTGAAAGAAGAATAAATGGATGAATTGAATTCCCAGTGTCGGGGTAACGACTACTGGGAAAGAGCAAATGTTCCCCTCCCGAACAGAACATCCATTACCATTGCCGCAGCCCGCAGGTGTGAAGTTTTCTGTCCGCTAGTAAGGAAGTAGCAGCCAATAAAAGCTCAGCCCACAAAGAAAATCAGTCACAATGGGAAACACAACCACCCAGCGCAGAAAACAATTCACTATATCACTACATTCTAAAAAACTACTTACAGTGAAGAGATGGGTAGGACCCGAGTGAGGCAGAGTTTCTAGCCACTGGGACCTTGAAAGTGTAGGTAAGTCCGCTCTCCTCTCATGGAACCCTGCCCCGAGTTGGTCATGTTCCTACTCAGCAACATGAGGGCAGCCCTCCTGCATCCTGGTTGGCTCAGAAAGTGGTGAAAAGATAGAATGCAAGCTAGATGACGTGTACACAGCGCTGTGTGCAAAGGCAAGCTCCTCTCTAGAAAGCCTAAGCCGGTTCTTCGGGAGCCATTTAACACTTCATCTACTCTTTGCCAAAGGGAATCTTACCAGCTTGCAGCGCATTGAAGGCAGCTCCTCTCAGTGAAGTGTACATGGGAATAGGGACCTCCTCTTCCCCAGAGATACTGCAGCCAAAGGTCTAAGACTGTGGGCTCAGGAGCAAGACTACCTTAGAGTCCCTGCTCAAAGACCTAATAGCCCTATCCTATATCCTGTGGACGTTGGTTAGTCTTGTGAGGTTTTGTTTTTTTTTTTCCCTCATCTGTTAAGACAGAACGAACAGCACTGATCTTATGGGATTGTCGGGATGATTAAAAGAGGAAATGTACATAAACCGAACTAAAGAGGGCCTGGCACAAAGGAAGAATTCAAGACACTGTAGGTAGTATTATCCATCAAGCAGCTCTAATTATTTGGGGTGCATCACGGGCATTCCTTATTCTTAGATCATTTAGCCAGTTACTAGTGAGACATAAAGGGAGAAGTGATGAGAACGACCACATCTTAAAGACAAACCCCATGAGGGTGGGTCTGTCAGGGTGACCCAAATGCCACCGTTAGTTATTCCTTTGGATTATCATTACATTAGTATGCAAATGCTATTTGGAAAAGGAAAGCTGTTCATTTGACACGTCCTTGGGAATAATTAGGACCTTGGGTAAATGGAACATGGGACAGGTAAGCTTTTATGTGGAAAGCAGGAAAGAAGCAAAGAATGGTTGAGAATGCGGGGCCTTGAGTAGAAGGGCTACTGGTGCCAGAAACCAAGAAAACCTACAGAGAGTATTGCATGCCTATGCTCCCAAGTGGAGAGAAAAGTGCGGGCAGATAGACACAGTGGCACTGTCTGCACAATTGTGCTGCTGAGGGCTGGCCCTTGCATGTACCTTCTGAGAAGGTAAAAAATGCTCTTCCCTTGTGCTTTCCTGTCCTCCTAGCCACAGAGCTAATTCTGACTCTGTTGCAATAGATCTCATTTCTCAAAAAAAAAAAAAAAAAATACACAGAATGCATTCGAATTTAAAAAAAAAAAATAGACCTCAGAAAGGGGATACTGACAAGATGCCTTATATGCTAAGTATGCAGAATTAAATTGAATGAGGCACTTGGAGCGGGAAAGCAAAACCAGGCTGCACCGCACACATTTGGAAAGGCAGTACTAACCTGACAGTACAGAAAGCTTGTGGTTTATAAACAGGGAGCACAATGTGAGAGGGGAGGTGGAGTGGAGTAGGGATGCTGCTTGAGTATCTTAAATGGAAGGGAAAGGTATGGCAAGAGGAAATCTCAACAATTAGTAGAAGTAGAATCATAAAAGTAAAGGCAAGAGGAGCAGATAAAGTCAAAGCACCTAGGGAAATACAGCAAGCATTTTCATAAATGCAGGTGCATCCAACTAAAACAGAAAGTTGAACAGGCAAAAGGGCATCTAGAAATTAAATTGGAGAACTTGTGACAAATGAGGGCCACTTAATTGAGGGGCAAAACACATTCAGGGTCTTCTCATCCTCTATTCCTTCATCAAAACCACATCAGGGATATAGGACTGGGTTCTCAGAGACCAGCTCCTCAACAGGCTGAACAATGGAATTAGTGGAGATAATGAGGCCAATGGAGCTCTGGAAGATGGAGAAATCCTCCTTCCCTTCATCTGAATTAAGGCTCCGAAAGACTGCAGGACACCAACAGCAAATTGGAACTGTGGCCATGGGACTTGGTAGTTCTATCTCACAGGAAACAGGCTAGTAGTCCTGAACTAATGGCCAGCTAAGAAACCAAAGGAAAGAGCTTATCAGCCCATTCTGAGAAAGGCATAGGCAGCTGCCAAGGCATCAGAGGGGGAACAGCTGTGTTCTTCACTTAGGGGAAAGACCTAATTAAGTTGAAAATTGCCAACTATTCAAAAATGGATGATTCAGTAAGGGGGAAGGAGGATGAGAACATGAATTGGGTGTAAAAGGAAAAGAGGACCATTTCTACAAAAATACACACATTTCGAAGCAGAGTTAAGCTGCTGTTGCAAACAAAAGCCGAAGAGGAGGAAGAAATTCAGAATGTTTAACACAAGCTAGTTTCACCCATTTTTCATCCTCACTTCCCTTGCCATGATGGAAGATTTTTACAACCCAAAGCTCCATGACTAAAAGGAAGATTTCCCACACTGCCTGTGTGGGGCTGGGCGGCGCTGTGGCATAGCGGGTAAAGCCAACACCTGCAGTGCCAGCATCCCATATGGGCGCCGGTCTGAGTGCTGGCTGCTCCATTTCCAATCCAGCTCTCTGCTATGGCCTGGGAAAGCAGTAGAAGATGGCCCAAGTCCTTGGGCCCCTGAACCTGAGTAGGAGACCCAGAAGAAGCTCCTGGCTCCTGGCTTCGGATCAGTGCAGCTCCGGCCATTGTGGTCAATTGGAGAGTGAACTAGCGGATGAAAGACCTCTCTCTCTCTCTCTTCGCCTCACTCTGCCTCTCTCTGTGTAACTCTGACTTTCAAATAAATAAATAAATCTTTAGATAAATTCAGCGAAAATTCCTAAGACTTCCCCAATAATCTTTTTCATACAAAATGAATAGCAGGCATGAGGATGTGCCATCATGATCCCCTATAAATCATTGCACTGAGCTCTTGAATTACAGTTGTGGATACCAGGTTCTCAAAATGGGAACTTGAGTTCACACACGAAGTTAGTGGCAGAACCAAGACTTGAATCCAGATGCATTAATCAGAGCTTTCTCCACCTTTCTATCTAATAAAAATCCCATAAAAAGAAAAGACAATAGGAAACACTGAAATAAATGTTGAGGCGTCAAGGACAATCACAGTGTCTTCTAACAATGTGGATATTATTTTTAGATCATCGTCGAGAAATGACCATTACCAAAACGCCCATACATACAGTACCACAAAAAAAAATGGCCAATCTAGAATAACTGAGCCTTGCAAACTTGCAGACTTGTAGTCCCATAAGCCAAAACGAACAGAACTGTCAAATAAAACTTCTGATGTTTATCTTAATGAAAATCACCAATCCAAAACAGCTCCGATCAGAGGAAATGATGAGTGAAACAGAAGCTAAAGGCTTGGACTTCATCAGGCATTTTTCAAAAGATAAAGTTTTAAACACTTACATGAGCAAGAAAACAGGTGAGTGGGAAGGAAAGTTTGAGAACACTCAAGCTGTGATTCAATTGAAGTGTTGTGGTCAACGAAATTGCCATTGACAAAGATAACACAGCAGGCTGCCTCAAAGAGTAAAATGCAAGCAACTAAGTGACAGACCAGTATTTGTACAGACGCCAATGCTGCAGATAAACCTGGTACTTTCAAACATGCCCCTAGGGTTGGTTAGGCACCCCAGTTGTTTCCTTCCATTTCATAGTAATGCTGTGACTCCTGATCTTTCTGCTTTCACTGCTATATTCTGCTGCAGTTTCCCTAAGCAACATCTCTTCCAAACCGGAGGAGGTAGCTCTCTCATAACAGAAATAAAAACTTCCAGTAGCCTTCGAGATTTCAAATGGAAAAACAGAACAATGCCCTGGAGTCACATAAGGTATCCAGAAAACACAAATTCTCTTCTGGTCCATGCTCTGTCTTGGAGTAAATCATTCTACTTCCAGAATCCGTAAAATGAGGTGGATGAGAAGTGCCCTGGGTATGAAACATCGGTGGGTAGCATCTGCTGTCTGGTAGCATTCAGAAAAATGAGTTGATCAACACTTGTTCATTGAGAGCCTTCTCCATTCACAGAAGCATGCTATGAGCTCAGGCTAGGGGGAGTAGTGAAGAAGGAAACTGTATGATATAAAAGGAGCCATAACAATCTTCAATGAGGGAAGACTGAACCACTAAAACTATCTTCATTCAATGGCTTTGAAAATTTCTCTATTTTTATAATTTTGTATAAGAAATTCTCCCTAGAAGGAAAGAGGGAAGAATTGGGCCAAACTGAAAAGGGACAGGATTGGAGGAAGAACTAAATAAAAAACATTGAGGGAAAAAAATGTGTGTGGACATAGGAAGAAGGTGAAGGCAGAGGGAGGGAGAGTCTGTAGTACAGTTAGCAGTTTACAATTGGCCTCACAGAAGAAAGGACACACTATTTGGCTTGAAGTGTTAGAGTTCAAGAACAAATGGTCTGGGGTGGGCATTGTGGCACAGTGGGCTAAGTTACCACATCCCATATCAGAGAGCCTGGTTTGAGTCCCCACTACTCCACTTCTGATGCAGCTTCCTGCAAGTGTGCATTCTGGGAGGCAGCAGGTGATGGCTCAAGTTCATAAGTTCTTGCAATCCACATGGGAGATTCAGATGGAGTTCCCAGCTCAGCCTCAGCTGCTGCAGGCATTTGAGAAGTGAATGAATGAAAAATCTCTCTCTCTCTCTCTCTCTCTTTCTCTCTTTGCTCGCTCACTTTCAAATAAATAAATAGACATAAAAAAGAACAGATGGACCATGAGAGGTGTGAAATGTTAGCTGAGAAGGAGTCGTCTTCTTAAACTTTGTTTAGGGAAAATGGAGTTATCAACTAGGAAAGAGGGGATGAACAATTAAATCCATTGTCCACTCAAGGCTCACTTTTTTCCCTAATACTAGAGCTAAAAGCCCATCCCTTGATAGAATATCAACGGTTCTTAGTTTTCAACCATATTTTTATATCATGATATGTCTCACTACTTCACTTTGATTTTTACCCCGTGCTTCATGAGACTGCCACTGAACAGTTTTCAAGGAAGGAATGCCAAAAGGAGATGAAGATGAAGGAACAATGACCCCTCAGAGCAAGCACACCATACCATCTGTTAACACGAGCATGGCACTCAGTACAGATCCACTGGCAAATGGCTGTGTGCTCAGGAATCTGAAAATACTGGGGACAGAACCCAAAATCAGAACAAAAGAAGGTGAGAAGTTGAAGGGTTTTACCAATTATCAACATGCTCATTCTACATTAAAAAAAAAAAAGACAAAAAGCAAATTAACATGCTATATAAAGCATGCAGATAGGTGTTGTAAGAGTGCCAAGTAAAGAAGAGATCATAGCAAACTAAGATTGTCCAGAAAGGACACTTATAGGACATATATTTTGTCCATCATTTTAAATTGAGCAAGAGTCATGGATAAATGAAGATGTAGGAGAGGAAACCAAGGAAGAATGGTTCATCAGCATCATTTGACCACTACATGTTTTGAGTGTCCACTATAGTAAAGGCACTGCACTAAGCATTTTACTCAACAGTATCTCACTTAACCCTTACATCCACCCTACAGGGCAAATACTATCAGTAACCCCCATTCTGGAGATGAGAAACCCAGAACTGGCCAGGAGAAATATCTTGCTCCCAGTTACACCATTATGTATTTGTGGAATATGAGAAGAACCTAAAATCCTTGACTGTCAGCTCAGTGTTCTCACTGCTAAGCTTGATCCTGCTGAGAGGAAAGCACTCAGGTCAGCAGACCAAAGAGGAGGACAGTGTAGGAAAAACACATGCACACAACTAGTTATCTGTTCCACAAGGATATTAAGAAAAGGTATAATATTATGTGTAAATGTCACTTATCATTGATCATAGCCACGTTATTCATCATTCCATCGATAAATGCACAAAGATTTTTGAGAAGCTAGTAACCCACTCAAGGCTCTATGCTGAACAAGTTACAGAGTAAAAACTATAAGTCCCAGTTCTCACTGGGCCACATGGCATGAAGTTATTTTAGGGACTATAACAATTTCAGCATTTTGTATACAGCACAAGAATTTAGATTCTTTGGAAGGCAAAGAGAAAAGCACTTCCAGTTACATTAATCATGGAATGTTATGTTCAAGCTATGAAAGAAGGTTTATTTTCACAATGAATCTGCCTTTTTGCAAAAACATGATGATATCCCTTTAAGTGTTTTGCATATCCCTACTTTCACACAGCTCTGTGTGTGGCATGTCTCCCCGCCCCCTACCTTTCCATTTGGATGTTGACAGACACAAACATGTCATAAGGTCAGTCACAAACCAAAATGTTATGCCACTACAGCTCAAAGCAAGGCAAGGATTAAAAAAAAAATACATGGGTTTTTCACTTACCAGTTGTATGTGAGTTGTTATGTCCTGGAATTTATATAGAAAGGATTTTATTAGGGGCTCTGGTCGAATTTTTTCTGTCATTAACAAATTCATTCCACTACAAAAAGAGGTAGAAATCCAAAGGCACATAAATTCCCATCATCACTCAGATGACACTGTCCCCATGGATCTGCTGTGAGCTCATTCATATGGCAAGGAGATATGACCTTTCAGGCAGAAGCTGGGCATTTTTCAGTCCATTGTTAGAAAAAAAAAGAATAGAAGGGAATCTTTACAGGGTGATTTTTTAGAAGAAAAGTAGAAATGAAAAATGCATCTCCTCATTTATTTTTTAATGAAAGTCTGGGCATGAGGTGGGAACAAAAAAAAGAATCAAAATGATGTCTGCCACTCATTACCATTGAAGAGCAGTGAGGCAAGAGAAGGAGAGCAGCAAAGAGTGATAGGAACCCAGGAGGGGGGTGGGGAGTGGTGCAGTTTTTGACATAGGGAAGGCAAAGTAGAGGCCAGGCCAGGCCATCATAAAAGAACTAGAGGGGCTGGTGCTGTGGTACAGTGGCTTAAAGCCCTGGCCTGCGGCACCAGTATCCCATATGGATGCCGGTTCAAGTCTCAGCTGTTCCACTTCTGATCCACCTCTCTGCTATGGCCTGGGAAAGCAGTAAAAGATGGCCCAAGTACTTGGGCCCCTGCACCCACCTGCGAGACCCAGAAGAAGCTCCTGCATCCTGGCTTTGGATCAGCTCAGCTCTGGCCTTTGCGGTGATCTGGGGAGTGAACCAGTAGATGGAAGACCTCTCTCTCTCTCTCTCTGTAACTCTTTCAAATAAATAAAAGAAATCTTAAAAATAAAAAAAGAACTAAAGCTTTGCTTACCTCACCTCAAGCGCTCAAGCATGTGTGCACACAGATCTCTCTTCCAAACCCTTGGTGGACATCCTATAATTTCTCAAGCTAGAGTCTGAGATGACCCAGAAACATGATTTCAGAGTGAAGGGAGCTTTCTGGCATACAGAGATCTCACAGTGAGTAAACCCAGCAACAATTATTCCATGTTCTTTGGACATTCATAGTTCTGGGAAAATTCATGTTACCCCTTGGCAACTCTTTTCTGGGCATTCTCTCCTCTGAGACTCTTAACGTTCAATATCCTAGAAACCGTCCTCCCGCTGCCCCCCTCAAATTCCAAACCTGGAAACAATCTAATAGCAGCCACTGACAACTTAGTGTGAATTTGAATACATCCATCTCTTCTTCCCACGGGCTACCTGAAGTTTGAACTATAATTATAACATGAAACGCCTCACCCTCGGTTAGAGGCAACAGCAGCACACAGCTGAGATGCTCTGTGTGGTGAGGTCCTGGAATCCCACCGAGTGGATATTCCACAAGAGTAACAGCACCTTCCGTGACTGCAGCACATCTGATGTGCCACGAAGGACACTAACTACCTTATCAGGATTACCTCACAACCACCCTGATAGGTCATTTCCACAATTATTCCCACTTTGCGGAGGAGAAAACTGAGGTGCAAAAAAATAAGTAACTTGACTGAGGAGACAGGTGGCAAAGATAAGCATGGAACTTGGATCTGTCTGATTCCACAGTCTGTACTCAGCTACCGTGACCTGCTTTTAGGTTTACAGGTAGACTAGTGGCGTCAATGCTGAAGAAAATGGAGCAGGGTAGAAGTAGGTGTGTTCACTTTGCTTGCACTGACTCATATTAATTGGAGCCTGGATGGATGGGACACTGTCTGTCTGTAAGATTCTCATGAGAGTTAGAATTTTCAGGTTTGTCTATAAGGATTACCTAGATAGTACATACTAAAGGAAATCTGCATTGCACATGCACACTCAGCCCTGGCAATCTTATTTTCAGCCACAGATATTTGTTTCTTAATTTCATTTCTCTTATCACCTCATTCTAACTTTCTGAACCTTTCTCAGTCAGCCAAGACTCTGACTTGGATCTTTACTTTAAATGGTTATCATTCCTCTTGTTGCTTTTTTGGAATTCTATGCTTGTCTCCTTCTCAGGGCTGCTGTAAGGGATAAATGATGTATTTTAACATGAACTCCCTATCATGATTTTGGAGACGTTTCAAGACTTTGAAATTCTATATTGATGATCATGAAAACTTAAGATATCAAAAGGGCTCTAGGTAGTGCTGTAAGTAGAATATTGGACTCTGTGCCTGCATTTCTGGCATAGGTATTTTAATCTCTGAAGGATCCCAGATGATAATATTAGTCTTCTGGACGAAGCACCCCTTTTCCAAATCAACTTCACAACTCTCACTTATTTAATACACACCCAACACTCCATCTAGAGATTCTTTCCCCTAGGATCATGGAAGTCATTTATTCCAGATAATTTTTATCTAGAATAAATGAGAGAGAAATGAGGTACGACCTGGTGCTGCAGATAGATAAACAAAAGCACAGGATGACTACATGGCTCCAACATGCTTGGAACACTTACTGCATAATGCTCTTTGTCAAACGACATGCTTACTGGGCGGACTTCCGGGTGTGAAAATATCTAAGAAGGGGTGGGAGGGAAACTATAAAAGCAAAGAATGCTGTTCTTCCACTTTGATCCTGCAATTGTAATAGTTTGAATGCTGGAGGAACCCATGTGACAACCTATCATTTTAAGCTGAATAGAACTTCAGCTTAAGAGATGTTTCCCTCCCAAGAGTACAATGCTCATTCCTTGATTCATCAACCCACAAAAAGGGAGCAAAATACACCTCTAGCCCTCTCATGCCATCAGGAGGGATTCAGGCCAAAGCAGGAGGCAGCCAGGCAGTGCTACAGCCTGGGACAGACAGGGCTACAGCCTGGGAATGGGGACCTTCATACCATCAACACACGATGGTGGTAGAAACATCTGCCACCCGCTTCAGTACCACCACAATCTGGAGAGCATTATAAATTATACAAACTTTTTGTGGCATTTTATTTGCCAGAACATTACAGATTAATTATCCAAACTTTAAAATGGCAAGTCAGTCCTTTTCCTGTATGAGGGGAAACACCATAGTAATACAAGCCTAAGGTGGATTGTGTTTCTTTGAAAATTTTATTTTAAACTAAAGGTACAGGGCAGATAGTTTTATGGGTCTCTAATTAGTGTCACAAAGAGAACACCAAAAGGTTAATAAGAGATGGTTAGTCTGGAATGGTGGTTTCCTTGTGCCAGCTCCAGCCACTTGGTCTGTTTGCAGACTCATTAGATACACACATTGATTATCAGCTGAATTCAGGAAGTGCTCACTTGCTGTGTTAGCAGAAGGGTAGTGTGATTTGATACACCTACCCTCCAGCTAACTAGAGCCCAAAAGTGAGGTGATGTTTCTTACAGTCAAAAAACAAAGGTTTTCTTTGCCTTCAACTTCAGTGGACATCAATTATAAATCTGAAAGGGTTTGGTGAAGCTCAGAGAGGCAAAACGAAACCTTCTAACTTGACAACTGGCACAAACAAAGGTCTGGCTTTAAGTCTTTAAAATCCACTTCATGCATAGACACTGTATTTCTGAATTCTCCTTTTTTTTCTACTGAGCAAAATTATCCAGTGTAAGAAAATTCACAGATAATCACTCAACTTCTAACATATACAGTTTGATGGGCATTGAGTCAAGCAAAGTAATTTGTACTTTGGGCTTTACTTTGACATTAATAAAGTCTTTAAACCTTTGGTCCATCAGTTTTTCTTCCAGAAAAAAAAATAGAACAGATATGCACTCATATACAGCATGGCTCACTGAATTAAAAAGACTAAAATTTCTAGCTAATGATTGTAATCGTAAGATTTCCTCAATTTTAAAATAGTTTATGTTTGCATATGAATGATGGTTCAGTCACTGCATTTGATTTGCTTTGGTTTATCAACAGTGTACAACTTGACTTTCACATTAGAGGCATTTTTTAAATAAGCTGACTTTTAAATTAAATTAAAATCAAAACCATTCTTTTGGTTCACCTCCCAGATTAGAGCAACTGACAGCCTCATTAATGATGAAAAACAGCAGGTGGTGATGCCTTGGAACAGTTTGACCAATCTAAATATCTTGAAACATACATCTTTCCTTTTTTCCCCTCTTTTCTATGTATTAAAAGGGAAAGATTCTATTGTTCACACAGATTGGAAACTCCACACAGCCTGAAAGACTAAGGAAGAAAGTAAGTTGTCAAACATCTATTATTGTCCAAGCCAAGGATAGAAAGAGAATGAATATATGAGCTTAGACACGGAGAGAGTGGCCACACAGAAATTGGAACATATATCTCTGGCACTAGATTTGAATTTGCAAACTCATGATTGGGAAGCTGCATTGCTGCCATCAACCAAGGCTACCAAGTTTTTCCAGGCTATTAAAGCTGTGTATATTGACAGATTTCTACTTCAAGAGGAAGCCACATTGTGAGTAAGTTATGCTTTTAATCAAAGCAGATTGTAATTGAACTGCATTAACTTAAAGTCTATGTACTAGACCATGATTTAAAGCTTAGCTGACTTGGGTAGGGAAAGATAAACTTATTTCTAAAGGATTCTAACTTCAGTCAAATCAGCATCCCTTCCTTCCCCGCAAAGCAGTCATTATCCTAATTTTTATAATATTCCATTCTTTATACTCTGACCTGCTACATACACAACCTTAAACATTCTAGTTTATTTTTGCCTGGTTTTGAACTTTATATAAATAAAATTATGTTATTGTTTGTGGGAAAAAAAAGACAGAAAAATCTTCCCATTAAACTAGGACAGGAATCTAGAGAGTCTCATTTGCCTTAAAGTGGACAGTAATGTCAAGAAAAAAATAAAACTGATGATAAGATCATTGTCTATTATTTCTTATTTATCAGCGTGTGTGTGTTTTGTCTGATCTGTTGTGAAGGATAGTAGAGTAGACTTATGTCTGATTACCAGGGACCCTCCAAAGACAAAACGTCTCTTACAAACCCACCACAATGAATTCCTTCTGGATTCAGTGCCTTTTAAATCACCCCTGCTACACACCATCATGAAAATACCTCCAACCACACAACATATCCTTTGACCTGCACATTTTTAAAAGATTTTTTTTTTGACAGGCAGAGTGGACAGTGAGACAGAGAGACAGAGAGAAAGATCTTCCTTTGCCATTGGTTATTTATTTGAGAGGTAGGTTTACAGAGAGAGGGAGAGACAGAGAGAGAGAGAGAGAGAGAGAGAGGTCTTCCATCCGCTGGTTCACTCCCCAGATGGCCACAACAGCTGGAGCTAGGCCAATACAAAGCCAGGAGCCAGGAGCTTCCCCAGGATCTCCCACATGGGTGCAGGAGCCCAAGCACTTGGGCCATCTTCCACTGCTTTCCCAGGCTATTGGAAGAGAGCTGGATTGGAAGAGGAACAGCCAGGACACGAACCAGTGACCATGTGGGATGCTGGCATCGCAGGTGGAGGCTTAGCCTACTACACCATGGCACCAGCCCCAATCTGCAGATTTTTTAAGGGAAGCCCAGTGTTCACCCTAAAACCCAAAATTCCACAATAACCTTCTGACTTTTCTCCCTGCATACACATGTCTGATCCTAAATGGTATGCTTCAAAACAACTCTGGAGATGGATCTCTCACTGATAATCTCTCTATCCCTGACTATGAGGAACTGCTTTGTATTCTCTACGTGGCAGAATGATTGACTTATAGGGTTCCATTATGTACAGTTGCAAATGAGTCTGTTTTGTCTATGTACCTTGAGCTTTAAGGAGATCACCATGCCCAAGCCACATGGAAAACCCTGGTAAATGACATGGAGGCCAAAGAAAATAGAAATGCTGAACTTGTGAGTGCAGAAGCCACCTTGGAAGTGGGTTCTCCAACCCCAACTGCAACACTTGTGATCCCATGGAAAAGAGTTAAACTGCCTTCTTAAGGCCTTCTTAAATTCTTAGCACATTATGAGCAAAATGAAATGATTCTTGTAAACAAAAAAGAAATAAGGGAGGGAGAGAGGAAAAAAGGGAGGAAGGAAAGATCATATAATACCTGAGCCTAGACTGTGTGGGATTTTTAAAAACATCCCCAGAAGAAGAATCTGTGTGAACTATCCAAAAAAAAAAAAAAAAAAAAGAACCTTTTCTGATGGCCCTAAAGGCCATTTTCCAGTCTGATTCTTGGTGATTTTTCCAGGCCAGAGTTTTACTGGGGGTAATCCTTGTAGGAAGAGAAATTGCAAAGATTTTCTTGTCGAAAAGCCACATTTGCAGGGCAGGTATTGTGGCGTAGCTGGTTAAATCACCTGGGACACCTGCATCCCATATTGGAGTGTCTGGGTACAAGTTCCGGGTCTACTTCCAATTCCGGCTTCCTGCTGATGTGCACCCTGGGAGGCAGCAGGTGATGGCTCAGGACTCGGGTCCCTGCCACCCACATGGGAGACCTAGATTCAGTTCCTAGCTCCTGGCTTCAGTCTGGCCCTGCTATGGCTGTTGCCAGCATTTGCAGGTGGAAGACCTCTCCCTATTCCCTGCCCACCTCTATCTTTCAAGTAAGTAAATAAACATGTTTTAAAAAGCCACATTTCCAAAGTTTATGTACCAAAAAGCTTTCTCTGGTTTCTTTAAATTGATTTTAAAACTGACTAGACTTAATTGGCCATATTTATTGCATAATAAAGAGATTAAAGGAAAAATAAACAAAAGTATTCTATAAATATGTAAATACCATGTTTACATTCATCTTTTCTCAGCCTGGTGGAGCTTATTTATGCTTCTTAGGCATCTTATGAAAGGACACAAATGATGTTGAATAGAAAGATCCCCCCCAAAAAACCCAATGATCTTGATATTTTGGTTGACTTTTTGAGTATGTAAAATAGTCAATATAATTTGGCCCTATAAAGCAACCAACTTGATTTGCATCTCATTTACCATCCTATTGGCAATGTCCCCACTCATCATGACCTACAGAACTTGCTTTGTCATGAAGCAGCTGGAAGAGATTCATCTAGTCAATCACCCAAGCATACCATGTTGGGGCTTGGCTTCTCCTATTTTTCCAAAGGGATCCCATTACACCAAAGTGTCCTTTTAAAATGCATTTTGCTTTCCAGCTCAAATAACCTTAATTAATTTCTTCACTGATCCTATGTAGTCTACTCCATTCTGGATCATTTGTGCTATTGGGCCATAAACTCCTAGAGGATGAAATTCTTAATTGTTCAGTGTGCTCCCTTTATATAGCATCCATCCTCCAATGCCTTCCAAGTGCTTAGAAATGTAGAAACTCTTAGCTTCAACTAGTCAAGAAAGCCCCTGGCATTTATTCTCTTGATGAATAATGAATCCTTTACCACAGGTAATTATTAATAATAAATTTTAAAATGACCTTGAAAATGAGACAACTAAAAGATCCATGTGAGTCAGGAGATACACACACACACACAGTAGCATTTCCATTTGAAAGCAGATGAACAGTTGGTATTATTCATGGTGTCCTGCATGGAGAAACTGATGTTGAACTGTCCTAAAAGAATTCTTTTACCAAAGGGGCTATGCCACAATAATTCTAGCAAACAACTGCTAACGGCATAGATGTTTCCATTAGTTAAGGACAGCTTTTTATTCCAGTGACTGTCTTGTCAATAGAATGTAAATAATGCCTTGGAAGGAATCCAATTATCTGGTGCAGCAATGTAGTTGAAATAAATAAATGCTCAACCTATCACCTCTGTTCCTACCTACCCAGAAGTTGCTGAGGCTGAGAAAGGATAAACTTTATGGGCATCAGAAGAAAAGGTCTTTAGATCTTTAGAATACCACTGCACGCCTCGAAACCAGCAAGGTAGCTGGGCCTGTCAGAGATTAAACCAACCATCTTGGGGCCAGTGCTGTGGCATAGCGGATAAAGCTACCACCTGCAGTGCTGGCATCCCATATGGGTGCCGGTTCGAGTCCCAGCTGCTTCAATTCTGATCCAGCTCTCTGCTATGGCCTGGGAAAGCAGTGGAAGATGGCACAAGTCCTTGGGCCTCTGCACCCACGTGGGAGACCCAGAAGAAACTTCTGGCTCTTGGCTTTGGATCTGGCCACTGCAGGCATTTAGGGAGTGAACCAATGCATGGAAGACTTTCTCTGTCTCTCTCTGCCTCTGCCTCTCTGTAACTCTACCTTTCAAATAAATAAATAAACCTGTAAAAAAAAAAACCTACCATCTTATACTGACATCAACTAAAGATGAGCATGAAATTCAACCTCACAACAGGTGCATTTTTTTTCTTTTTTTTTAATTTTTTTTTATTTATTTATTTTTTGACAGGCAGAGTGGACAGTGAGAGAGAGAGAGAGACAGAGAGAAAGGTCTTCCTTTTGCCGTTGGTTCGCCCTCCAATGGCCGCCGCGGTAGCGCGCTGCGGCCGGCGCACCGCGCTGATCCGATGGCAGGAGCCAGGTGCTTCTCCTGGTCTCCCATGGGGTGCAGAGCCCAAACACTTGGGCCATCCTCCACTGCACTCCCTGGCCACAGCAGAGAGCTGGCCTGGAAGAGGGGCAACCGGGACAGGATCGGTGCCCCGACCGGGACTAGAACCCGGTGTGCCGGCGCCGCAAGGTGGAGGATTAGCCTGTTGAGCCACGGCGCCGGCCAACAGGTGCATTTTTTAAAATGCTTACCATGTGATATTGTTCAAATTAGAACATAAAAGAAGAATTTTTTCTGATACTCTCATTTAAAATAATTTTTGGGGGGTCAGCAATGTGGAGCAGTGGGCTTAGCCACCACCTGTAATGCCCAGTTCAAGTCCTGGCTGCTATGCTTTTGACCCAGCTTCCTGCTAATGTGCCTGAAAGCAGCAGATGGCCCAAGTGCTTAGGCTCCTGCCACTTACTTGGGAGACCCAGAAGGAGTTCCTAGATCATGCCTTCAGCCTGGTGCAGCCCCTGATGTTGTGGCCATTTAGGAAATGAACCAGCAGATGAAAAAACAATATATCTCTGTTTCTTTCTGTCTCTGTCTCTCTCTCCCACCCTCCTCTGCCACTCTGCCTTTCAAAAGAATAAAGCTTTTTTTAAAAAAAATATTTTTATTGTAACAGTCTCCTCAGATCATTTCTTTTGTTTTATTGGCACAAAACTAACAAGGGTTTTGTTGAGTCCCAAGCTCTACCCTTATGATTATTAAAATTGGAAAATATTATTTCCTTCATCATTGAGTTGTCCTTGGTCACCTCGGTAAAACCCAAAAAACAAAGAAAAAAATAACTTTCACAGTCAATAACAGCAGTCGTTGACACATTCAATTCCCAGAGGGAGACACACAGTGGGCTCTCAAACATACTGCCGAATTAACAAATGAGTGAGTGAGTGAAGGATATATGTCTGTGCACAGATTGTTCCTGACTGGCATTAGAATACGGTATACCTGAGGCAGGATGAAAGAAGCTAAGTCACATATATAGAAACAGCATATATACATTCCTACGTTCAAGTAGTTAAACATTTCACTAGGTATATTTGCAAGAGGATGAATATATTTTAAAAGATTCTATATGAGCGAAACTGGGGAAGAAACAACCACATGAATTGCAAAACAGTATATCAAGCCTCAAAGATGCTAATTCAGGTCCAGGGGGATCTAATCAACCTCTTTGTTGAAGTAAAGATAAAACTTTTTGACAGCAAATGCTATTCTGATAAAATGGAATTTTCAATTACTCTATGAACATCTGGTACATGCTGCCATTTCTAGAGCCCAGCAGCACACTGCTTTGCAATGTCACAAAATATTCTCCGTTGAGAATGCCCTATTTTGCCAAGAGATTAATTGAAGTGAGTGTTTGGAAATTTAGTGAGGTGAGAGGTGAGTCAGGGGGATAGGTAAGAGGATACAGGAAAGAATGTTCAGTCACTGACTCATAATTTCATTAAAAGTCTAGAGGAAATGAAATTATACATTGTTGGTAGAGTGTTAAAAGTGTGAATGTCTTAATACACCTGTGGTTGACACTATGCTATGCCTAATATGTAGCCTACAGAACATTTTCATGGCTAATTTGTAACAGCAGTTGCATTAGGCACAGATCAAGTTCTTCAAATCCACATTTTATACAGCAAACATGTTAAGTGCTATTCAGGTGATGAGACTAGTAAATAAACAAGTTTAGCAAAATGCATAAGAATCTACACTTCCAGAAGTAAAGCAATCATTATGTTGCATTTGGGTGCATTTGGATGTGAAAAGCAGATAAATGTTACTGCATATTTCTGTACATTGCCTTCATTTGGTATCAATTAGCATGGGAGGGAAACCAACCCAGTTTTGCAGTAAACTCAAAATTGGGTGCATATTAGAGCAATTAAAGCCATATTTTCAGTTGATGAATATATAATCAATAATTAAAATCATAAGGAAAAAAAGACTGAGTCTGATTTGAGACAAATTAGTGGGGTGTGGGACTAGTATACAGTCCTAGGTTATGATTTCCATAAATCTCAATTTCGTATCAGGATTATATGTTTAAGTAAGCATAATGGAATGCTCATGTCATGCAAAGAAACAAGGAGGAGCCAGAAGCCAATTGACCCTGGCATTACCAAACCCAGACAAGAGGAGCTACAAACCCAGTAATACCAAATCATGCAACAAATCCCTGAGCTTCTGACACCTCTGACCACGTTATTGTTAGTTACTCTTCTTAGAAATCATCCACAGGAATTAAATAAAGCAAAATTCATATCCCCACCAGAAGGTACTCAAATTCAAGCAGTGAAAGTATTAGTCAAGAGATTTGACAGTGACTCTCAACCTCAGGACCAAACCACCTCAGGAACCAAATCAGGTGATATAAACCTGGTAAATGACAACACTTACTTGTTCTTAAGGCACTCTTAGAGCTACTGCGAAACAGCACTCCAAAAGTACCTTATGCCAGTAGAAAGCATGGATAAAGAATTCTCCATCACCTTCTGTTCTGATGAGCCATGACAACAGAGCTAATGGCAGACTGTACCAGGGACAGACCGAGACACATTAATGCATGGGCACCGTGGATGACAAATCAATTTATAATTCAATCAGCTGGTGACCCAGTAATTCAGCTGAGTCAGTTCATCAACCTACTGACCTGGTTTTAGACATGTCAACAGAGATACTAGGATTGACAGCAATCCAGACAGCAGAGATTCCTTTCATTCCCTCTTACCTCCACCTTGACCCAGCTCATGGATACGTTTGGTTGGGGCAAACAAAACATAATCCAAGGGCTGGTGCTGTGGCATAGTGAATAAAGCTACCACCTGTGACATCAGCATCCCATATGGGCATCTGGCTGCTCCACTTCAGATCCAGCTCCCTGCTAATGTGACTGAGAAGGCAGCGGAAAATGGGCCAAGTACTTGGGCCTCTGCACCCACATGGGAGACCCAGAAGAAGCTCCTGGCTACTAGCTTGGGATCTGCTGAGCTCCAGCTGTAGTGGCCATTTGGGGAGTGAACCAGCAGATGGAAGATCTCTCTCTCTCTCTCTCTCTCTCTCTCTCTCTCTCTCCTCTCTGTCTCCTCCTCTCTCTGTAACTCTGATTTTCAAATAAATAAATAAAAAACACAATTCAAACTCACCAGTGAGTAAACACCTGACTTTTGCCCTCTGAATCAAAAAGTCCTCTAGATATTCTCCTTTCTATATTGAATATAGTGATTCTGGATTACTAACCCTAGGAACGTTCTCAAAGAAAAGCTACTGAGCATTAAGACATTTGAGCCCTTGCAGTCATTCACACTGAGCATTCTTCCGACACAGTGAAGTTATAAGAACAAATTCCATAGAAGCTTTTAGCAGTGTGGAGAAGCACAGGGCCCAGGTGTGTCCCAGAAAGGGAGGAGCAAATACAGTTTGTACTCTCCTCAAACAGTGACAACACAGTATCAGCTCATTTAGCAACCCATTCCTGCACATGGAAAAAAATTAACAGATGCATAAAATTATCTTAGTTTGACAATCCTGAAATTCCCCATCCATCATGTGTCCATGCACCTGCCAAGAAAGATGCATTTCTAACATCCAAATTAGAAATATCAGAGAGAAATCCACAGACATGGAATCCAAGGTGAATGAGGCAAACTTCCCAAAACAAAGGTATAAGGTACACTCTATTGGGTACATTTGGCCCAACTTTGGAGTGGTTCTGGAAGGACCAAAAGCCATATCAAAATCAGAGTTAGCCTGACAAGTTCAAGATCCAGCATGCATGGTGGCTTCACCCAGTGACTGCCTATCGAGGTGCCTCAGTATAAAATGAGATACACTTGTTATCAGAATGCAGGTTTGAGATAATCAAGTGCTATAAAATGTAAACTGTTGGAATAGTTGTCTTGTGAGATGGCAGTAATCAACTCAAGTGAACTCGTGACACAATCTGTGTGGCAAACCCAGAGTTTATTTGGGACATACAATTAAGTATCATTACAGAAAGCTTCAGAAGTAGTGGGATATCACCAGCTAGAGAGTGAGGTGTAAGCAAGACCTAAATTCCCTTTGTACCTAAACTTCTGTCACTCACTCAGGTTGAAATGAATCAACCCAAATAAGGGTTAGTTCAAGGTTTAGTCACTGCTGGAATAATGGAAAAATGAAGATATATACATGCAAATCAAATAATGGGAAACAAAATGTGAAAGTGTTGCGAAAATGTAATAGCAAAAAATGTGTGTGTGCATGTGTGGAATCATATGCAGAACACTGCCACTGATTTGCTTCTGAATACTGTCATTATTATCTAACATGCACAATATGTATATATAGATATGTAAATAAATACACACACAAGATATATACATACAGCCCACTTGTAAGAAACACCCTCCAAGAAAAACTAGCTGCAGTCCACAGATACTGTTTTCCAAGAGAAATGTGACAAAAATTAAAACAGATGTTGTTCAAGCCAGGCATAAAGTGAGAATCAATTATGACTATTTCCTTTCCTGGAGTCATTTCATTTTAGAGAGCATCTAACTAAAACCCTTTCTGATATAAATGAAAAAGGCTTTCTTTGAGACACATGACTAGTAAATGATACGTATCAGTCTGCATCTTCTGACACACTGCTAATCCTCTGAGAATTAAATTGCCTCTGTTTCAGCTATATAAATGTTTAATTTTTTTCATCTTTAGTCATAGTAAGGCTTCCCAGAAAGTATATTATCTCTGCAGATGTCACCACTCACCAATTAGGGAAGGCAGCAGTGCACAATTGGTAGTGACCTCTATATATTACAGACTTTGACACTCCAGTCTGCTTGGGTGGGGATGGATTAGACAATTTAATAGACTCTACAGTGACTAATTTTTTTCCATGGAAAACATTTTGTTTTGTGGATCATGCATTTTTTTCTTTGGATTCATTTACAAAAGCAAAACAAAAGCATTTAATGATGTTTACAGTGAAATGAAACAGCTGAAGACCAGCACATAATCACCATATTTTGTTTTCTCTTCTTTACATCTTTCAGCAGTAGGGTTTCCAGCTGAGCTTGAGTCTAGTTTCTCTCAAGACACAGCCAAGCATTCGGAAGCTTCACTGAGCCTAAACACCAAGCTGATTTCATACTTCTTAATTGAAAAAGACAGGCTGTTTGCATTGCATGTGTGCATCAGTAAAATACTGAAAATGACATTGGTGCCCGAGTCCACCTATTCTGCCTTACTTGAACTCTGCTAATGTTTTCTACCTGCTTTCTACCTAGCATAGTTTTAAACAGTGATTCTTACAGAAGCAGGTGTGGCCGAGTTTACAAAAAACAGACTCTTCTCCATACATGAGGATGCTGCTCCTGACGGGCCACTTTGAGATGCTGTGCCCATTAGCAGAATGTTTTATGTTGACTCAGCTGCCCCTATGACTAATGGCATGGATTTGTGTGACAGTTCCAGGGATTTGGCATAGTGGCCCTGTAGGTAAAATGAGAAGTTTGAGACTTTCTTTCCTCAGTAAAGTAAGTATACAATTTGTGGTCAGAGAACAGAGCCTCTCCAGGTAAAGCCTGGTAGGAAAGTAACACACACCCCTTTGATCTCATCATCGCTGTGTTCTATGTGACTCAATTGATCAGCTGAGTTCATGGACTAAACCGAAAAGAGATATTTATTCCTGATGAGAAGGCAACTGGTTGTTTCCTATGTACTCAGCACAGTTATTATTGAAGAGAATGTATGCAAAGTGTACATGCAGTCAGATTTTAAAATGTTGGAACGTTATACCGCCCTAGGTGATCCACTCAGGGAGCGCAAAGAAGAATCTGGCTAGGTGTCAGGACATCTCAAAAACCTGTAGATGCTGCTGAGGTGTGAGCTCAGCAGATACCTTGGTTACACACTCATTACAGAAAAAGTGTCTGGATTCTTTGGAGTCTATTGTTGCGACTTACATCCAACCAGCCCTTACCATGGTCAGGCATCTGAGATCCCATGGAGGTCACACTGGTGTTTAGCACATCATTGACAGCAGTATCACAATACAGGCTCCGCTGGACATCATGTTCGCTGTCAGTCTGGTCACTCTCTTCATGTCCACTATCCTTCAGGCTGTTGCCCTCTAAGTCCTTGAAGGTGGAGCTGCTGGGTTGAAGAAAGAATGATAATTTACATCTGTGAGAGATCTGCTTTTTAAAAAATCTTTCTGAGCCAGGATGATGTCAGCTCTGTAACAGGGCCAACCGTGGCTGGATTGCCCAACAGGGTAGGAATAAGGGGAAAAGAAATCTCTGTTTAAACATAATGGAATTTAACATTGCAGAGAGGTTCCCACTATTGGATGCTGATCTGGCTAATATTTTCATTCACCTATTTTCAATGAATCACTACAGGCACAGCATAAGAAGTACAAATCTAAAACAACCACCTCTAAAGAATTTCATCATTTCAGAAGGCTTTTCTCACTTCCCTTACAATCAAAGTAAAATAATAGCTAATGTTTACTGATGGATTACTATTCATGAGGCACTGTTTGAAGTGCTTGACATTAATTAACTTTTAAACCATCACAACTCTATAAGAGAAAGGTGCTACTAATATTCCCATTTAAAGATGAAAAACAGAGGTGCCTAGAAGTTAAATAACTTGACCAAGGTCACACAGCTGGTTTTAAAAAGTAGCAGATGTAAGGCAAAACCCAGGTATTTGAGCTCCAGAGCTTGGAACCTTAACCACCATGTATACTCCAAACATTTATGGAAAAAAGAGAAAGAAAACAAACAAAAAAAAGTGGTAGAAATCGGGGTAGTACCATTAAGGTAGAAAGAATTACCAGGATTGGAGAATCCAGGTTAGTTTTCACTGAGAAAGTCAGAGGGACAAATTCAAAGGAAAAGAGGAGAAACAGGAGCTGAGAAGAGAACAGCCCTGGTACATGGAAAATTTGATGTGTCAACTTGACTGGGCCACAGAATGCCCAGAGAGCAAGGGAAACATTATTTCTGAGTACATCTGTGAGGGTGTTTCCAGGAGAGATTGGCATTTGAATTGGTAGACTAAGCAAAGCATACGCTCTCCCCAGTGTGCCCATGGCTCTTTCTACCCATTGAGGGCCTAAATAGAAAAAAGAAATGGAGAAATGTTGAATTTGCACTCCGCATAACTGATGAAGCCGAGACATTAATCTTCTGCCCTCAGTGGTCCTGGCTCTCAAAGCTTCAGATCAGGCCTGGAATTTGTATCATTAGTTTTCTGGTTTTAAAGCCTTTAAACTACACCAACAGTTTTCCAGGTTCCCCAGCTTGTAGATGTCAGCTCACATGATTTCTCAGCCTCCAGAATTTCATGAGCAAATTTCTTACAATAAAACTCTTTTGAGATAAATATAAAGATGTAGCTACAGATACCGAGATAAGTATAGATGTAGATATACCTATTGATTCTGTTTCTCTAGAGAACCCTAAAACAGAAGGTGAAATAAAAGTGAGAATGAGAGAATGAGCACTAATAGAACTGTGAGTACAGTTATACTAAGAACATGGAAACATGCAGTTCAAGTGTTTGTGGGTAAAATTTTTCTGGCATTTATTAAATTAATGCACCATACAATACGCTACCCTACTATCCAAGAACTCCCCCACCATTTCTCAAAGAATAGAGAATAATACATAGGGTACATCCCCACCTGCTACTTCTAATATTTTGTATGTACTGAGTCTGCAGCTGTGCTACACCATGGATTATAAATTATGCATCTGAAATACCTGGTGGATGGTGAATCCATTCCCTAGTCAGTAAGGAAGCCACAAAGGCACACTCAAGAAAATGTGTTGTTGTCTCAACAAGGAGAGTGACACGCTTGTGAATTAGGACAAGCCCCAACAGACCTACCATGCCTCTGAAAAGGGTGCCCCGTGGAGATGACACCACAAACTCGCTTGATCTGCTCAACCTTGAACATTCACAGGGCTGGCTCTCTGAGACTTTGATAAGAACATTCTGCACATATAATGAAGAGCTATGCCATGGACACAATGGACACATTGTCACTCTCTACACTTGGTCAAGAGGAATCACAGCAGACTTTTAACATATGACAAACTTAGATAAAGAATGCTTGCTGACCCGAATATAAAAGGGAAAAGATCAAGAGGGCAGTAGCTGGAAAGCCATAATTATAAGAAAATGAAGAGTAGGAGAGAGTGAAGCATTGACCTGTTAGCTAATTATTTTCAGAAAGGATAACTTGGCATCAACTGCACTAACACTAAAATCACTCAATCGGCCAGCTCACTCAGCTCCTCCAAATTATGTCACACAGCTAACTTGGCCCTACGAACTCCCCAGGATGTAGTTCTATTAAAAAAAAATCATCCTATAGTTCTTTTATGGTCAAGAAGGCCAACTGAAAACACATAACTTAAAGTGCTTCACCATTTCTAGCCTTATGACACAGACTCTAGGACTTTTAATAAATTCTAATCCCACAGTTGAAATAAATGCAGTTCCTCTGAAATAACTGGGCCCTGCCTTTACAAGCACCCATATACCTCAGGATGGAAGAAATGACCTGCCTGGATGGTATTATAGGCTCTTCCATTTTTATAGGAAATATTAATTTTCCCACCTGTATATCTAGTATCTATCTGATACATATGAAAATTTCTTTAATCCACAAGAGGAAATTATCACTTTAAGGCAGACAATTCAACTCTGAATGGGCTGTATTTCCATGGCTGCCAACACTTGCTTGAGATGCATGATAGTAAGGGATATGGTCTAAGAGCAAAGTACTTAACCATTCTCAGAGCAGGGCTTCTTCTGCTTCTTTACATTGCTGATAGCTTTGATCACATAATTATTTGTTGTGGGGACTAGCACTGTGGCATAGCAGGCTAAGTCTCCGCCTGTGGTGCTGGCATCCCATAAGGGCACTGGTTCAAGTCTTGGCTTCTCCTCTTTCAATCCAGCTCTCTGCTATGACCTGGGAACGCAGTAGAAGATGGCCCAAGTACTTGGGCCCCTTCAACCAGTGTGGGAGATGCAGAAGAAGCTCCTGGCTCCTGGCTCCTGGCTCCTGGCTTCAGATTGGCCCAGCTCTGACTGTTTGACCATCTGGGGAGTGAACCAGCAGATGGAAGACCTTTGTCTCTGTTTTTCTGTTACTCTACTTCTCAAATACATAAATAAGTATTTTTAAAACAAATATTGCTGTGGCTGTCCTGGGGGCATTGTAACATGTTTAGCAGCATCTCTGGCCTCTACCCATTAGATGCCAGTAGTGATCCTCAGTCAGGAGAAAAGATGACAAAAGTCTCCAGAGAGATACTGCCAAATCACCCTTAGTTGAGAATAACTGCTGTAGGTTCTTAATACTCTATTCCTGTATCAAACTATAATGGAGAAAGCACTGAACTTGGAGTTGTTAAAACAAGTAGTAATCTGTAATCTGCCACGTCATAGATGTTATCCTGGCACTAAATTCGAATGTGTTTGAGCATCACTTTCCTTGTCTATAATTGCATTTGCTAAACTTTCCTTCACTGGGCCATTTTGAGGGCTCAATGAGACACTGTGCTTGAAGTATCAGATACTCATAGATACTCAATAAATGGTCATTTCAGAATATGATCATCATTCTATATGGCAATGCCTTCACTGAGTTATAATTAAATATTATGGCATGGTCTTTGATGGAATTGGCATAGGAGATTTAGATTTAAATTACATATCTTCTGTTAACAAGTCAGATATTGTCCGTTTCTCCTAAAATTCAGGAACAAGGGGGAAAAAACAGTTCTGTCAAATGTGTATCCTTCCTTTATTGAACAACGAGAACTATATGACCTGATGTATCTGTCAGTTTGTCTTGGCTTCTCCAAAGCTTCAAGGTAAACGTGATGTTTAATTGTAGAGTTACCTCCCTGGACGCCATGGATCTCTAGCTTGCTTCTCCTAATTGTTTTGGGGAGATGCCTTTTTAAAACGTGCTCATATGGCCAGCGCTGTGGCTCAACAAGCTAATCCTCTGCCTAGCGGCGCCGGCACACCGGGTTCTAGTCCCGGTCCAGGCGCCAGATTCTGTCCCGGTTGCCCCTCTTCCAGGCCAGCTCTCTGCTGTGGCCCGGGAGTGCAGTGGAGGATGGCCCAAGTCCTTGGGCCCTGCACCCCATGGGAGACCAGGAGAAGCACCTGGCTCCTGCCTTCGGATCAGCACGGTGCACCGGCCGCAGTGCGCCGGCTGTGGCGGCCATTAGAGGGTGAACCAATGGCAAAGGAAGATCTTTCTCTCTGTCTCTCTCTCTCTCTCTCACTGTCCACTCTGCCTGTCAAAAATAAAAAAAAAAATAAAATAAAACGTGCTCATCTATTTTGTATGCATGTGACTACTATAAACCACCCCAGGGCTTTTATTTCTCAGGTTAAAGGAATAGAAATAATGGAATAGCAAAGGATTAGCTCCTAGGAACTAAGGGGCTGGTAGTACAAGCACAGCAAGATCTCAGAAGAAAAAGCAAGAGTTATGACGATCCCCCACCCCAAGCCTGGAATAGTTAGACTCATTTTAAAGATCAGTTTGCCAATCTGACAAACTAACTGCCACTTGCACTGATCCTGTAAGGATATTTAGTGGCTTAATGAATGGATTTGTGGAAGGCAGTTTAAGACCCAGTGAGCACGATGCTGCAAATTGTAAAACAACCTGGTAAATGGCTACTCGCCCCATACAAATAACAATTTATGCTAGGCATAAAAAATGCTGATTTCATTTGCTTTATTACCTGTGTACCTTTTGGGAGATGAAAAACTGGTAATACAACTTTTGTAGGACAATAAATTACAGGTACCCTATTTACAATGATATTGTAAATGCAAATGCTTCTATTACCACTCTGGTGGCCAACCGAGGGACAGCTATGTTTGAAAGCATTTAGACCAGGGCAGCTCTACACCCAAAAGATACTCAGCAAATGCTTGAAGAATGAACAGTACACAAGTTCTGAGCCATATCTGTCCTTTACAGTATTGGAACTGTTTTCCAAAACAAAGAATCTGAAAGGAAATAGGCCATATCTTCCTACCAGGTGACACCACACACCTAGGAAATAGCAACTGACATTGGGAAACAGAAGGGAGTAGAAGTCAAAAGACTGTACAAGGAGCTTCAGAGAGTTCATGGAAATGGGCTTACCCAATATGCTTTTTTTGGTGCAAGAAAAATTGAAATCCATGTACAGTTTTTCCATAATATGCACTTTCCATAAATTTTTAAGGATCCATTATACTTAAGGAACATAGGAGGATCCTCTGGAGGTTAATAAGCTACCTGCATCACAGTCACCTTGGGAACCAGTTCAAACTGGAGATTCACCAGGGGTGAAGCTAGAAACTCTGCATTTAACAAGCTGCCCAAGCAATTCCAGTGCACATTCCAGTTCAGAAATCACTGACTGAAAGGGAAGTTTACTGCTGGTTTTTAATGGGAAAATGCTGAGGTATCCTTCACCTTCCATTCATTCATTCCAGAAACACGGACCAAGCATTTACTATGTCTGAGGCGCTATACAAGGTGCTACAAAACCCCAGGACAATTTTGGAGGAAAAGGAAAACACCGTGCATGACTTAGAAGCCAGTGTTCTTTTTCTTTCCACACCACTTCAGCGCCTTGTTCATTTCCTACTATATTCTCTTTGAGTTACATTACAGACTCATGCCCTGCTTGATGCTGCTCCAAAAGCACCGCAGGAGTGGTGATCACAGGGCAGCACAGAAAGCAGGCATGAGCGAAGCCAGTGTTGCCGCAGGAGCAAAGTACCACTGCTGGCTTTCCTTGCTCTGAGCAGACAGCAAGGATACAAGCAGAGCAGGAAGGAAGTCCCTCCAGAAAAACTGCCAAACTATTTTGGTTTGTTAATCTGGGATTCGCACGTGAACCTCCTCGGGTACACCTGCATGTTGTAGGTGATGGTCTCAGGAAAAAAAACACACCTCAGAAATCTGAGGGTCCTTCATAAAGTTCATGGAAAAATGAATTAAAAGATAAGATGTTGGTGCAAAAAAATGTTTGAAGTCCATGTATGGTTTTTTTCATAGTATATATTTTCCATGAACTTTGAAATACCTTCATATAATCCTAGATTTCCTAGTGCAGAAAATGTAGGGATCATGTCGTTTATCTTCCCCTTTCCTTCCAGATCCACTCTTCACCCTTCTTTATCTTGATTTATATCTATTGAGAACCTCCTTACCCTCTGGCTTTCTGTTGGGTATAGCCAGTGGAGTATACCAACATGAGATCAGAGGCTGCGAGGACAGTGGTGTTAGGGCAGTGACTGTCCCTGCTTCCTGCCTGCAGGAGTCACCTCATTATGACCATATTCCTCAACAGGGCAGAAGCTACTGTTGACTCTGAAGTCACTGTTCCCTACATGGTCTCTCCCTTAGTCTTTTCTTCTGAACTTTAGTCTCTCCACCATTCTTCACGCCACTATTTCATGTGGTTCACTAACCATGCCCAAACCTTTGCATACATTCCCTTTGTAAATAAATCTCCCTCAAGTTTTTCTTTTTTTAATATTTATTTTATTGATTGGAAGTCAGAGTTACAGAGAGAGAGAGAGAGAAAGAGAGAGAGAGAATATCTTCCACCTGCTGGTTCATTCCTCAAATGGCCACAACAGCCAGGGCTGCACCAGGCCAAAGCCAGGAGCCAGGAGCTTCTTCCAGGTCTCCCACAGGAGTTCAGGGGCCCAAGGACTTGGGCCATCTTCCACTACTTTCCTAGGCACATTAGCAGGGAGCTGGATCAGAAGTGGAGCAGCTGGGACTTGAACTGGAGCCCATATGGGATGCTGGTGCCTCAGGCAGAGGCTTTAACCTGTTGCACCACAACACCAGCTCCCCTCAAACACTGACTGTTTTATATAGGAATCCTGGCTGCTGCAGGGAAGAATGAGAGGTGGACAGTTGCAGCTGCTGGTCAACTACCTGGAGTAAGACAGATGTGAGAGAGGTAAAGAGACTTACGTCTAAACAGTCTGGCCAAGAAAGCTAACAACAGCTGAAGGAAAAAAAAAAAAAAAAAAAGAAGGGTCCAAGAAACATCACCAGTTGACTAGAAAGAGAGTAGAAGAAAAGAAAACAGATAGGATTACAAATTCTCAAAGCTGGACTGAGATTGGACTGGCAGTCTAAAAAGCAAGCATTTGACAGTAAAATTGAAACTAATAATCAGATTTATAATTTACTGCCAGGAGCTTTCTCTATGACTGTAAACCACATATAAACCTTTTTCAAACACTGCTGTGAGGTACTTGAACACATTTGCATGGTTTTATCCCCTGGTGTTAGTCATCACTCTTTTAGCATTTTCCACACATTTTACATTTAAAATTGTTAGCCCCCATAAAAGCACAGCACACAAGATTGTCTGCATCTTTCTAGGCACTGTGCTTTGTCTAAACTCAGTTGACCCCATATATCCCAAAGCCTTCCTGGTTTTCCCAATCCCTTCTAGTTCCATAAGGAGAATCTGACCAAAAAAAAAAATGTGTGCATTCCTGAGTGTTCAGATGTTTCCTCTTAATCAAGCCAATTCCTGTACAAACTACTATCTGTCATTTCAGGCTATGTCAGGAGATTCTCTACCAAGAGCCCGTTAAGTCCATGCTGTGCCCTTTGTGTGATATGTGTGTAAACAAAAATATATAATGTAATTAGGCAAAATCAGAGGTTCTTAGTGAGTCCCAAAGCTGCTGCGGAAATACACGTATTCCAAAAGCTAAGTGTTTGAACTTAACATTTGAATCTCATCCATCTTTGCTGTAAATTAGATATGGGGAGCTGACCTAGGGCAAAGGGTTCCCAGGAGTCTTAGCTTTCTGCCAGACTATGAAAATCAGGCTCATGTTATCAGTGCAATCATAAAATTCCCAGGTACCCAAAGCTAGCTAGCCCAAGGGATCTGCCAGGATAAGGCAAATCACTGTTTTACCACAAGTTTTAAAAAGGAGCTTTGAGAAGAAATCCAAATGGCCAACAGACACATGAAAAAATATTCAGGATCACTAGTTGTCAGAAAAATCCAGATCAAAACCACCATGAGGTTTCACCTCACCCCAGTTAGAATGACTTTCATATAGAAATCAACAAACAACAAATGCTGGTGAGGATGTGGGGAAAAAGGTACCCTAATCCACTACTGATGGGAAAGTAAACTGGTGAAACGATTATGAAAGATAGTGTGGAGATACCTCAGAGGTCTGAATATAGACCTTCCACATGATCCAGCTATCCTGCTCCTGGGAATCTACCCAAGAGAAATGAAATCATCATATGAAAGAGCTATCTGTACCTCCATGTTTATCACAGCTCAATTCACAATAGCAAAGACACGGAATCAAGCAAAATGTCCATCAACTGAAAACTGGTAAATAAATTATAGGATATGTACACCATGGAATACTCCACAACAGTAAAAAAAAAAAATGAAGTATGGTCATTCACAACAAAATGGGTGAAACTGGAAAACATCATACTTAGTGAAATAAACCAGTCCCAAAGGGCAAATTCTATGGTTTCTCCCTGATGTATAATAACTAACAGAGCACCGAAAAAGACAACATGTAGAAATGAAATTGATGCTTTGAGAAGTAATGATTATGAACAGTCCTTCTCTTGACTGTTGAGGAACAGCTTCTTATTCTATATCTTTGTTTATCCTTTACTTTCTTTTACTTTATAATATTTTCCTTATCTTCTTCTCTTTCATACAATTCATTGTATGCTAATCTTAACATACAGTAAAGTTAAGTGAAAATAGATCTTTGTAAAGAATAAGAGCAAGAATAAGAAAGGGAAGGGGGGGTGGGAGTGAGAGTGGGAGGGCAGGGCAGGCACAGTGGGAAGAATCACCAAAATCATAAAGTTGTAATTGTGAAATATATGAAGTATGCAACTGTAAAGCAATATAGTCCTACATACATTCCTACGGAGATTCTTTTAAGGGTATAACCTAACAACTAGCCGTAAGACACCAAAATCCCTTAAGCTAGCTGATAAAAATAGCAACTTAAGTGTTATAAAGATCAAACGGATAGGAATAAATGGTAAAGGGACCATATAGATACAATCATGAGTTAAAGTGATCATATTAATAGGACTAAGTGTTTGGAAACAAGAATAGACAGTATTAAAAAGGAATGAAGGCTCCAACATGGGAAGCAGTCCATACAGCAGACTCATAGAATGACAATCACTTTAAGCAAGCACTCTGACCTCAGAATCAGCCCTTAAGGCATTCCAGTCTGGCTGAAAAGCCAAGGGGGAGCATTTAAGGCATGGAGAATCAAGATACTCTGGGAAATAATGTCCTACTTAAAGGACCCCTGTGGGTGAGACCCAATAGAAAGAAGTGGCCACCAAAGGAGGTACTTTTCTCTGAAGGGAGGAGAGAACTTCCACCTTGCTTATGGCCTTGTTGAGCTACTGGATCCAAAAGGCTTTCATAGCTAAGGCAGCTCATGTCAAGAGCCTTGGGTGATCACTGATATCATATATAAGAGTGTTGATTGTGAAATTAACAACAGGAGTCACTGTGTACTAACTTCCCATGCAGGACCTCTGTCCACAAATTGTTGTATCGTGAGACTTAATAGTAAAACATGTTCCCAAGAATCACTTCCTCTTAGTGTATTAAAAGGAAGATATTATTATGTCTCATAAGTAATAGTCATGTCTGAGCTCATGTATCATCCTTGGGTTCTTCTTTAAAGACAATTAAGTTTCAAAAAGGAAAGGAGGAGGAGGAAGGATGGAAAAAGAAGGGGGAAAAAAGCGAAAACACTTTCAAGAAGCAATAACAAAGAACAGCTCTTGTTTAGACTGTTGAGTAACAGTTCTCTTGGTTTTTTTACTCCATTATTTTTCTTTCCCTCCTTCCTTCCTTCCTTCCTTCCTCTCCTCCTCCTCCTCCTTCTTCTTTTCTTTCTTTCTTTCTTCCTTCCTTTCTTTCTTTCTTTCTTTCTTCCTTTCTTTCTTTTTCTTTCTTTCTTTTTCTTTCTCCTTTTCTTTCTCAGACCAAACAGGAAAGGGGGGAGGAAGGTGGGAGTGGGTGGGGGGACAGGGGCGGTGGGAAGAATTATTATGTTCCCAATATTGTATTTATGAGATACATACAAATAAATAAATAAATAAGAAGCTTTGAGAATAACAATCCTAAAGCAGAAAACAAAGCACATTTCTGCCATAAGACTAATCAGTGCACATAAAATGGGTTTTTTAAAAATCCTCCTAAAACAAATTAGTCACATAATTTTGAACTTGACTTTTGCTTTTTTCTATAATCCAAGAAAATATTCTGAAAGGATTATTCTCAACCCCTCTGAAAAATTCCAGACTATGCTATGACTGGTGATATAGAGCTATCCATTTGCAGATGACTAATAATCATCACTTAAGGTCACAAGTGATCCCAGACCAATACAGACTAATGTAGCGCATTGTCAGTGTGTATTGCTGCATTGTGAATTAAATTAGCTATGAATTCAAGCTAGTTGTACAGAAAGCTATTTTATTCCTTGAATCCTACCCTTCTGGCGATGTAAATTTATGGGATTAGAGCCAGCAAAATAATAGAATTTCCAGGTCTTTTCTACTATAGCTTTAACATACTCTGCTTGCCTCTCTATTTCATTTCTATTATTTTAACAAGCATATTCAGTGTTCAATTTTAGCTGCAGAATAACCAGTGGACCATTCAAGAGGTTCTTTACATAAAGCAGTAATAAAGGCATCCTCTGAATGGTCAGTACTGGGGTTTTCTCACAAGAAGTTTTCTCTCCTTAGAGATCTTCCTGAACCCCTTGTCTTTTCTTCCATTGGGTGACTTTAGTTCTCACAGTACCAGATGGAATCTTCTATGTCAATACTCAGCTTTATACTAACATACACTGTGGCTGCATGGATAACTAGGTTATGATCAACCAATCACACATATCTTAACTTTCAGTGATTCATGTGAAAAGCTTTCAAACATCTTAGGAAGTATTAAATCAGGCAAATATCTTTTCTATTTCTCTTTCATCTATAAGTATTTTTTAAAAAAATAAAGAATTAATTTATCTGTTGCTAAAATATCCTTTAAAAATTCAAATTTGTCAGAACTCATTGGAAGTTCCACATGAGAAAATATTTTAAGGCCTCCCTCTCCTTAAAGTGGATAGCAATCAGAATTTTGAAATCCACATGATTTTGAAATTTTTCTAAACTATCATGTAAAATTTCTAAACTATCATGTAAAATTCTATTGTAATATCACCCTGATTTGATTTTTTCATTATATTTATATATGCATTTTAACATAAGCAAGTACAATGAAATATCAATAGTGATTACCACTGAGTGATGGAATTAACAGACATTTATTTACTTTCTATACTTTTCTGAATTTTTACAATTGCTATAATAAACAGTGACATATTCATCTCCAAATCCAAAACAACATGTTTTAAAGTCTTTTAAATTTGTTTTGCTTTTTATATGAAATCAAGCTTAGTTGTAGAAACAGGCAAGCAAACCAACATACCTTTTGATTAAATGGGCTCGGCTGTTCACGTAGTTGGAGTCAAAAGAATAGTTTTCAGTCTGTAATGAGAAAAAAAAAGAGATTATATAGAAGACTCAAAAGAAGAATCAAAATGTCCTGCTTAGAAGGAACTTTTCCTCTTTTTAATTTGAGAGCAGAGAGACAAAGAGAGAAAGAGACAGAGTTCCCATCCACTGGTTCACTCCCCAAATGCCCACAATTGCCAGGGTTGAACCAGGACCAAAGTGAGGAGCCAGGAACTTAATCCAAGTCTCCCATATAAGTGGCAGGAACAAAACTACGTGAGCCATCACCACTGCCTCCCAGAGTCTGCACTAGCAGAGTTGGAGTCAGGAGCTGGATCAGAAATCCAACCCAGGCTCTGCAATGACCAATGCACTCAGACTAAATGCCCACTCCTATTAAGAATTTCTCTACTGGGCAAGAAGCAATGAATGATTGAGAAACCAAAGCCATAGTAGGGCAGCAGCCTGAGGAACTCCCTGCCTCCTTGGGGCTCTGGGGTCACTGTGGAGATAGCAGCTCACCCCAGCAGATTAGGACAAACTTGATACAAACATTCTCTAAAAGACAGCTGGCTACTGACCATGCAACCACTTACAAAGAAGAGACAACATGACTCACAATCATTACCGAAACTAATTGCTTCCCATTCCCCAGTGGAGACAAATCTATGCCCATCGAATTGACTGGAAGTTCAAAGGTATTTTTATTAGTAGTAGATAATTAACATGTTAAAATATTTATCCCAAAGATATGGAAATGCAGGCAAGGTAATCCCCCACTGTGGTTTTAAACTCTGCACACTTCCCTTTGTTTTAAGACATTTGCTCAGCAATAGTTATGCAGGGAGGCCTTTGTTTTATTATAAATATAAAAGCAAACAAGTATAATGCCTAAAACAGGGTGAAGGGCAGTCCACAGGGGGTTCCAAAGCCTTTCATGTGAAACACGAAGTTTGCAAGCAAACCGCTGTCTCAGATCCTATCATTAAAACACCACCATCTAATCTGGTTACAGTAGACTGCTGGAGCAAGGGCTTTATAAAAGCAAATGCAGAATACCTGCCAGATGAAAGGGGAAAATAGCTGATAAGCACCCAGAAGTGGGAAGATCCAAAGGGAGACAGCCTTAGAAGGGGTGGAGGCCAGAGAAGACACCGAAGTAACTGTGAAGGTGATCTTACCCCCAACGCTAAAGTACCACACTTGTTGAACCATTGCATCAACTGAAAAATGCCCAAACACATTTCCTCCACCCTCCTGCCATTCCACCAAAAATCACCACCATTCCTATGGGCCTTTGGCTATCACTGCAACTGAGAATGCTTGGAAAAAGGAAACTCTACAGCTGTCCAGCAAACAAAAGAGCAGATTCCTTTCAGAAGACTATCTGTCAGATAGTAACTGCTCTAGGCTTTCAGATGCAGTCCTTGCTTTCAAGAGCTCACAGTTTTGAAAGAGGAGAAAATGGGACAGGTAACAGCAGCTCCAGCTCTCAAACGGGCACCGACAGGCCGGACAGAGACCCTGAATACCAAGAGCAAGTAGGAAGGAGGAAGTGGTGAATAGGTTGGAGAAAGGAAGGGCAAACAGCAGGAAGAAGCTAAATCACAACATTGTGCTATACTTATTCAGGCATGTCCATGCCTCCCCGCAACTCCCCTCATTTGAAGATAGACTGTATGATATCCACTCACACTGCTTTTATCTAGAAGTTTACATCCTCTGTAATGTAAACCACAAATAATCGTTGGTACTATTCAGAGAAGTGTGTTGAGAGGATAAAAATTAAATGCTCAGTTCATTTCTAAATTGTTCATAAGAAAACATATGCTGAAGTGGGGAGGGGAGGATGACGAGGGGGTAACTGAGGGGTACTAGGCTGTAGCCAGATAGCAATAAGAAGTCCTAGGGTTCTATTGCACAGTAGAGTGACTATAGTACTGTTAATATACTGTATATTTCTCTATGTAAAAAAGCAGAAGATAGGATTTGGGATGTTTTCACTGTAAAGAAATGTTAAATGTGTGAAAGGATAAAATACATTTACCCTGGTTGGACATCACATAATGTATACATGTAATAAAGCATCACATAGTATCCCCAAAATATATACAATTTTTATATCTATTAAAATATTTTCATTGTCTAAAAATAAAATGAATACTGACATTGTTATGAAAAGAATTACAGGAGAAGAAGGCCTGTGTTGGCAATATGATCTAAGTATTTGCCGGAAGAGGTTATCCATCCGTCTACCAAAACTTCTTGGCCTCATTTGTTGTACCAACATAATAGGTGAAAATGATGTTGGTTAAATGTGCTCTTCAATGGTATTCAGTGCAATGCATAATAAGTGGAAATCCCCTGCCCTCAAAAAAGTATACTATCCTGTTAAAATAGGGAATTGATTAAACTCTCGGCAGTTCAATTATGCATTTATCAATTATTCATATGCAATCTTGGACAAATTAGTCTCTGTGTGCCTCAGTTTTCTTATCTGTAAAACAGGGATAATAGAAAGTGAATCCAAAGAAGAATTTTAACTGCATGTAGCATGGTGCATGGTGGGAACGGTGAGAATCCTTACCTCTTGTTTAACAAAACGTGAAACCCCAATTAGGGTCCGCAATTTTACTGCAGTCGGGCAATAAAACAATAGCGGGGCTGGCGCTGTGGCATAGTGGGTAAAGCTGCCGCCTATAGTGCTAGCATCCCATATGGGCATCGGTTCGAGTCCCGGCTGCTCCACTTCTGATCAAGCTCTCTGCTATGGCCTGGGAAAGCAGTGGAAGATGGACAAAGTCCTTGGGACCCTGTACCCATATGGGAGACCTGGAAGAAGCTACTGGCTCCTGCTCCGGATTGGCACAGCTCTGACCATTGTGGCCAGTTGGGGAGTGAATCAGTGGATGGAAGACCTCTCTCCTCTCTCTCCTCTCTCTCTCTCTCCCTCTTTCTGTGTAACTCTTTCAAATAAATAAAATAAATCTTAAAAAAAGTTAGTAGATAGATACAATATGCAAAGAAGGAAACCTAGAGGATATTGGCTCTGCAGAAGCATGAATAACATTCTAACCCACGGTCGAGTTTTAAAAGACAGTTTTCAAGTAGAAAATTTTACAAAGCTCTGCACATGATGGCTCCAATCTGTGTGCACTGTGCATCAAATACGGAGCTCTGTGGAGATCTGGCCTCCAGGCATTGTGCCAGAACCGTATGTGTGGGCAAAGAAGCAAACCATGCAAATTTTATCCCTGATGACTGTACTACTTCTTAATCCTAATGGAATAATATGCCTCACCATGAGGATTCCCATGCCTAAACACTGAGTTGAGAATAGAAAAATGTCTCGAACACTTGTTTGTGGTGACCTTAACTATTCTTCCCTCCCACCATCCACTCCTGGATATAGATCAGTTCACCCTAAGGCAGACCCACCAGGCTTGATCTGCCATTGTAGGTAGGAGAGTATCATTGAGGTTTATCAGTTTCCTACCTTTCTTTCCCCTCTCTAAAAAAGTAAACTGCTCATTCTTTTGAGTCCTGGCCTTCAAATATAAACATTCCATTCTCCAAATCAGCATAAACCATAATGGGCAGACGTCCTGTGCTGCATCCTAATGCAATTAGAAGCCTCATAAGTGAGGCAGGTTCCTAGCACCAACTTTCCCAGAGTGGATGGAGCTATGCTGCTTCACCTATTGTCTTTCCCCTTGGTAATCAGTTTCAGATCTCTTTATGAAGCAGCTTGGTTGCAGTTATGGGAACAACCCATGCAACCAAACCATCCTAATTGGATAGAATACACTATACTGAACTCATTAGTCCTACATTCCAAGAAACTGAATTAACTGGCCATTGATGCTCTATTATATTACAGGTCTGTGTGTATTGACATCAAGTATTTTAGCTCAAATTTCTTCAAAGTATATACTTAAATCTAGCTCCTGTGCAATGAAAGAGTATATTTTTTTCTCACTTCTGGTGGAGCAAAGAATGAGACTCAGACCACTTCAGAGAAGGAAATAATATTTTCTTAATCAATAGTTTACATGACTGAAACCAGTACTTTTCAGTCCAAAATGCTGATTAGAATCAGCTCAGGAACTTTTAAAAAAAACAGTGTCACCAAAGACACACTCCAAGAGATTCTCAGGTAATTGGCCTGGAGTAGGGCCCAGACATTGGGTTAAAAAAAAAAAGCTTCCCAGGTAATTTTAATGTACCTCCAGGGATGGAGAACAACTGTTGTGACCAATAGTCTGACTGCAGGCTTTCAACTGATGTGCTGTGCTTTCTTTTTAAAAAATTTATATTTATTTGAAAGTCAGGGTTACAAAGAGAGAGAGACAGACACAGAATGAGATAGTCCATCTGGTGGTTCAGCCCCCTAGATGGCCACAACGGCCAGGGCTGGGCCAGGCTGAAGTCACAAGCCAAGAGCATCATCCGGGTTCCCATGTGGGTGGCAGGGGCCCAAATACGTGGGCCATGTTCCGATGCTTTTCCCAGACCATAAGTAAGGAGCTGAATTAAAGTGGAGCAGCTAGACTCAAACCGGTGCCCACATGGAATGCCGGCATTGCAGGCAGCAGCTTAACCTGCTATGCTACAATGCTGGCCTTGTGCTGTGTTTTCTAATGCAAGTCCAGCTGTTTAGAAGATGGTTTGTCTCAACACAAGATTAAGATCCACAGGAGGAATACACTTTTTAAGAAATAACTCAACAGCTTTTCTTTTCTTCTTCTTTTTTTTTTTTTTGCGTGAACGTATTGGCTCCTGGTTAGCCTTATTTAATCAAAATTTGCTTGACATTATTCCAATTCAATCTCTAAGTATTCTAAATGGCAAGTAACATGAAACATTTGAGAAAGGAAATTTTCTCTAAATGTCATATTAATTTCACTAGGAAATGTCCCCATCTTTAATGAGACAGCCAGGTTAACGCAGAAACATAGCGAAGAGACAAGAACAACATTGGTTTCTGAAAAACTAATTTTGACATTAAAAAAAAAAACAGGACTAGAGCAAACCTTTATTTCCAGTCTCAATGACAAACAAGATTCATTTTTTCATCATTTAATATGATTTCTTCCAAATAGGTTCTCTAATTAGAAGACTTTTTCCTAGGAATTGATTGAAAGCAGGCTTCTCACTTGGCCTACGTTTATAAAACCACAATTCTAAAGCCTTCCAGGAATAAATAATTCTGGAAAGCTCAGTTTTCCAGATAGTGTAGGGCTTTCCCCTGTAAGAATTAAAACTCTGATTTGAAACCCTAACCATTCTGCCCTATTTCTGAAATGTATCACAAGGTTGCCCTTCATATCTAACAAAAAAATTGATCTCATCGAGGTTGAGTATAATGGTGATGACCAGAGGCAGGGAAGGAAAGCAAGGAGAGAGATGGAGGAAGGCCTATTAATGGGTACTAAATTATAGTTCAGTAGAAGTAAGAAGTTCTGGGGTTCTATTGCACAATAGGGTGACTATAAATTATGTTAATGTACTGTGTGTGTCTCTATTAAAAAATACACACAAGATGGGATTTTGCATGTTTTCACCATAAAGAAACATTAAATGTTCAAGGAGAAAGATATATTTACCCTGATTAGACATTCGACAATATATACATGTATCAGAACATCACATGGTACCCCATAAATATGTACCATTTTTATGTGTAGGTTAAATTTTTACAACAAAAAAGAGTACCAAAAGCATAATTTATCCTCTTATTGGTTACTTAGAAGCATCCTTCTAAACATAAGTCATTGTACCATGCAAGTTTTGACTGTACACTTAATGACCCAAAAGCACTCTGTCTTTCGGGCTTTCATCTTTAATTTTTAACATATGTCCTTCACCAGCTGGCTACCCAACATTCAGTCTTGTGACTTCTCAGAGCTGTCAATATACCAAAAGCAGCTCATCTCCCACTTCAAGTTTGATGCTTCTACTCTACTTTGTTCTTGGAAACTATATAATTATGTTTCTAAGAACAGTCAAGAAAAGAACAGCAAGTTTGAAGAGGAAAGCTGAGAAGTCGCTGCCCCAAGAAGGAATTTGTATGGTCTTCATCTATGGGCTTTCAGGGATATCACGTTTTGGTTTCTGTCATGGTTTGTGCGCTTGTGTGTCCCATGCTCAGAAGCCTTTCTTGCTTACTGCTTTCTGTTCCCAGCACCCTTCCGGACACGTGAGGTTTCTAGGGAGACTCTTGGGTGGGTGATCTGTTACTATGCTTCCATGTTAATAAGTCTGGCACATCAGAAGTCAAATACTTCCACTTTGTCAGGCCCCCAAGGTACCAGAGGATGCCCTACTTTAATTGTCATTTTGCATTACTTTTACAGTTCACTGAATCATGCCCTAGTCTCTGGAAGAGTGACTGCAGCTCTCTCAGCACCACATTTATCACCAGGAGAGACTGCAACCCTAAGGAGAAAGAAGTCCAATAAATGCAGATATCTAGGACTACATTCTTTGCCCAGTGGCACAAATCCCCAGGTCACTACACTGAGCTAAAAAAGGTCACAGACTCTGGGACTCACAGAGAGATTTCCCAAACTTTAATGTTTTCATTTTAAAAATGAACAACCTTTCAAGTTCCATCAAACTGAAAAGCAGTATAACTGCATTGTAGCTAATGAAATGCTGTAAAAAAACATTATAACTAATTTTCTTAAATTTTTAACAACTCATTTTACCAATATCAACAGAAAACTGGAATTCCAACTCAGATGCACAGGAAAGTAGTTTGTAAATGCTGGTTCATTTTTTTAACTGATGATTTCCAATAATGATAATTGTGCCTATTGATCAACCTTTCCCAAAAGTGATTGTTATTTTAGATGTTCAAACAGCCATTTCCTTACAAAAGCATTTTTGGAAATGAATTGATAAATGGCTTTTCCCTACTTTTTATCCCTAACACGTAAAAATGAAAATGTAAATTCTATATAAAAATAAGGCCACCATGCCTCCAGCTAGAATGTATATGCAAAGATTCATCCATCCAGACAGTAGGAGCTGAAGCAAGAATTAGTGAAGGTAGAACAAAAGGCACCATCCCCAGAGCTGCCATCACTTGAAAGCTCATATTTACCCTGAACTGGAAACCCAGCTAAACATGCTCTTACTGACCACACTAATTTTTGGTCAAATGCTTTTCACACACTCCAGCCCTAATTTTCATCCACAAACACATAAAAGTATACACCTGCATTTGTGCATATACAGTTTGACTACAGAAAATAATGTGGTATAATGGGGGAAATCTGGACTCCCTTCACATAGTTGTCACTGGCTCACTGATGTCCTTGGATAAACCACTTTATAACTCTTGAGGCCTTAATTTATCCATCTTTAAAATGAGAAGAATAACCAGACGATCAACATCCAATGTTCCCTTCAAGCTCAAAAATTGTTGGCTTCTAAAACAAAGCAGTTCTTATTAACTCACTCAGTCAGTTATCCATAAGTGTGCACCAAGCCCTGAAGATGAAAAAAAGACATAGTCTGCACCCTAAAGGAGCTCCCAAACTGATGGACCTCTTACCAGGAATGGTCAAAATGTCTGCCACTCCAATGAATACCCACACTGAGACTAGCACAAACCTACCTACGGATACATGTTTACACTCATACACAGGCTACTGGTGCACAGCTTGGAGAATTACACAGATACATTATAGAAGTAAATAACACCATAATGACTTGAAGAAGGTAGGTGGCTCACTTAGGAGAATTTGGCCATTATATTGGTAATATGTACATAACCGACATAAAAAATGTAGAAAACCTCTCTCTCCTGCCAAATAGATTACAAATGTTTACAGTTCTGAGACACAGCTTATGTATCCATCCATTTGGCTCCACTTCCACACCCTTTATCACCTGTACCACTGTTTCCTCATCTCTATTGGTCTCCTTTTGCTCCAGCCCATTCTGCAAAAAAAGCTCTTTGGATCATTTTCTTCACCCACTACTCTCATCACATCATTTCTCTTTTCAAGACTTCACAGTGGCTCCTTGTTGCAATTGGCATTAAATCTAAATAAAATCTTTACCTAAGCAGTTATCCAATACCAGCCTTCTACTACTTCCCCATATCTAATTCCCTCATTTCTAATACAGTTACATCACTGATCACCCCACAGTGCTTAGCAATTTCTCAGCCCTTTGTACAAGAGACTGTGCAGGTAAGTATGTACTTCCTCAGTATCTATGATTATTTCATGTGTAGCATGTCAGTTCATTCCTGAACTGACTGAGAGCTCTCTTTTGAAGTCCTTATGTCATGTGTCACAATCCCAGACATGTAAAAAGTATTCATGTAATGCATTAATGGATGACAAGAAAAGAGATGGAAAGAGCTAAGAATGAGGTTACTTGCAGATGACCAATTCTGTTAGGCCAAGGTGATCCTGTTTCTTCAGAAAGCATCCATTCTGCACACTGTCACCTTTAGTTACAATCCATTCTCTATTATCACTCCCAGCTACTACCTTATAAATACACAATGGCCTGGCTGTAATTGTCAAGGTTCAGAAAGCACAGTTGGGTTCTTTCTGCCAATGTAACTCCTTCGGTCCTGCCACATCTCTGGGAATGACAGTGGTACTACATGAGAGTTTGATAAAGTTTCTGTGAAAAGATAAGTGCTCACCAGAATGCAGACCTCTGAGTCACAGATTGACAATGTGGTAGAGAACTCTAGGGTTCCAGTGGCTTTCAGGACAGGGCTATCCATGGAAACACAGGGCATGTGGTTCACATCCAACAACTTAAACTGAAAGAGTTCCCCCTTGGTGGCCTTTCATCATAACTCCTGAAGTCCAACTGGCACCATTGACACGGATAGACTACCTAGAGGTGGCAGGGATGGCCTAAGGAAAGTGGTTTGCTCTGCTCTCCTCTTTGAGTCAAAACTGTACCTTTGCAAGAGCAACCTAGTTGCACATAGCACTACAAAGGCCTCCTTGAGAAACCTAGCAGCTTTCTGCAGGAATCCATGCAATTCAGAGGCAAAGGGTCTGCTAAAAGACCAGGCTAACCACCACACGATTAGAGAAAAAACTAGAATAAAGCCCTTAGATGCTTTTCTAAGTCCTTCATGGGGCATAGTACACTCTGAAATAGTACCTGCTTACAAAAAAAAAGCTCTCTGGAACCAGTGAATGTGTATTGTATGTATAAATGCTATAAATGCAGAGTCAACACGACCTTGGTGTGAGTAAAAGCAGCTTAAGAGTAAATAAAATGAAGAACGCAGTCACGTAAGTCAAATTATCAAATCTCACATGAGCAAAGGACTAAATAGCTACCAACCCACATTTGCCACAGGAACAAACCCTGGAGTCCAGTCGCCATCCCAAAACTACAACATACTAAAGCTATTTTGCAGGCATAAAGAGACTTTCATCCCCAAATATCAAAGCCCTTTACAAGCAAGTGCCAACTGTTCCCCTGCCCTTAAACAGCCAAGAAAACACACAGGTTAAATAATTCAGCCATGTTAAGTACTGGCTCAGCTAGAACAAGCCACAACAACAAGGACAACAAGAAATCCCCCGGGGAGCACTGTTGTTGGCATTATCTACTACTGAAACAGAAAGCAGGCATAAGATGGTAATATCTGGGTCTTGGGTATTTCCAATGAATGAGTCCAGAGAGTACAGTCTAGCAGTTAGACAAAGGAAATATCTGGCACATACTAACTAGTCGTAGCTGGAGGACCCAGTAGCATAACTCAAGGAATCAAAAATTGAGCCACTTTGTTCCCTGGAATCTTGATGGCCATTTCAATTGTCCTTTAGAGGCTCTAGCTACCATCTTTCGAAGGTGATCTAAGATGACTAGTAATGATGTCTAAGGTGGTGGCTTCAATTTCAGAAGTTATGGTTTGGTAAAGCTGATCCAAATGACAACAACAACAACAAATCTATTTAAGATCAACTCCACCCACCCACACACACACACACACACACAGAGAGAGAGAGAGAGAGAGAGAGAGAGAAAGAAAGAAACAAGCAGTAAGATCCAGGGATCCACAAAATAAGCTCTCCTGGATCCAGCCTATCAGCAAGCCCCTCTGGCTCACAGAAGGCCCAGCACTCTTAGAACCTGAGCTGGCCTATTCCCTTCTACTAAATTCTGTTTTATCCATGCTTCAATTCTCCGCTATTTAGCAGCTACAGAGCCCCGACTGCCTGCAGAGCGCAATTTCTATTGAGCGAGTCTTGTCAGCTGAAAAGACTTTCAAAATATTTGGAGGGAAAGCGGCGGGTGGTCCTGTGCCCGTGGGCCAAAACAACACCCCCAAATTCAGTTCCAACCCCAATCCCATTATTTATATTATACCTCACTTAAAACCCAGTTGCCTCCACAAGATTATTTAAGAGTGAAGGAGTAACAGCCTTTGGCATATCATTCTAAATTCATTTCCCTTGTACCAGCTTGCTGCTCAAGCCTGTAATATGTGATCATGCTGACAAAAAACAATCGAGTAATATACCATTTGAGAAATACAGAATGCATTAGCTTCTGATATTGATGTTTTCTAATTAGATACCATACAATAGATCATTTTCTCGTTTGTGGCCAATGAAACCCTTCCACAGTCCTCTTTGTTGCAGATACTTTGATTACTGCCACAGCAAACAGAGGGCTGTCTCAGTGCACTGGAATGAGTCAAGAGTGTTTACTCTCAGCATCCACTTATTGTCCCAAAAAATATAAACAGGTCATTTATTTAAGACCTTGTAAGTACTCATTTCACATTTGACAAGGCACAGTAAACGTTTCTCAAAACCAGACTCCGTGGTTGCTTAACATTGACAACCCTCTAATGATGACTTGGCCTAAATAAGGGAACTAGTTCTGTTGAAATTATTAGCCACTGAAGGAAACCCACAGTAGCTTCCAGTTTCTAGCGACTCAGGTAAGTACTGCAGCAAATCAGTGTTGGAAGCAACACAGAGCTAAAAGCATCGCTCCGTAAACTACAAATGAAAAGCAGTAAGAGGATTCAAGGAAGTAATGGAAACGTTTACTGATTCTCTAAAACTCCCTACCTGCCCTTCTCCCAACCCTAACAGAACTTCATTTTATGTGCGGGGGGGGGGGTGTTTTGGGGGGAGAGGATGAAAGGAGGAGGGAAGGGGAGGTTAGAATTTGACATGATTTGAAAATAGAGATTAATCAAAAGGCTACTATCTGACATAAGAGTGCTGGCAGCCAAGCACAAGAAAGCCATAATTACACTTCACAAAGTGGCTAATATTATCAGCAGCTTGAAATTGTCAGAGTATTAGAAATCTGTAATGCACTATGCAATGCACCAACAGAACGATTACTTAAGTACCTTGTATTTATATGGAACCTTTTATCACAAAGACTTCCAGAATGTTTAACAGGCTGGTATAAAAAGGGATCATTTCCCCCCACCGCTGAAACACAATAGTCATTTTGCACCAGAGGCAGTCAATATAGAGGACTGCAGGAGAGAGAAAAATTACTAAAACTTCAAGAACCCATAAAGGAGAGGAATATTTTTAGAGGGACAGAAAACAGATACTCAAGTTGGAAACTAGGCCTGACGGTAGCTACATTTTCTACAGAGCTCATGGCGCAGAAGTGGAGAATTTTGTTTCTTCTGCAGCCAGGAAGGCTTCTGTGAGGTGCTTAATGACTGTAATAGAGCAGATGCCTCCTATTAATAAGAATGAGCACTTGAAAATGGACACAGTACACAGAAAACTGCCATTTCTTTTGCTCAAAGCCTTTTAACCAACATTAACTAGTTAATCCTCTTGCTACCGTTATGAGCTAAATAAATATTATTAACTCCATTAACAGCACCACAGAAGAGGTTAAGAGGCTTGCATATACAACTAGAATTCCAGACTTCTCACACTGGGTCCTGCACTCACACCAGCAGGCCACACCTCATTAGGGTTCTGGAAAATGCAATGAAATGGAAGCAATTAGGACTGGCTGACTGCATGTACTATTGGGGAGAAAAAAAAATACCCTAGCCTGCTTAAACATGACAGGTTCAAGGGCGGTGAACACAACCAGAGCAATTTCCTCCTGCAGGAAGATTAAGAAATAATGAGGGGGAACACTTCACTCTCCCTCTACCATCAGACTTGCAACAGTAAAATCCAGGAACAATTCCAAACCTAACTGGCAAAAAAAAATAATTAACGCTGTGAAAAACATAACACCACGCTGTGTGGGACCGTGTACCCCTCAACCTGTGTGGCTGGTGTCTCCCTTCCTTTCCCCGCACTTCTCCCAGGTCTTCACTCCCCTGCTCTCTCCTGGTCAGTTTTTCAAATAAATTCAGAGACAAGCTCTCCATTCACTCTTCCATATCCACACCCTGCTCTCAAAGGAAACTGCTACACCCACTCTTCATCTTGGTCTGCTCAATTCCCGCGTCTACATAAGAACAAAGAAACATTTTGTCTGGGGCCACATCAGTACAAATAGGTGTGAGCAGTCATTTCTGTGTGCACACCCCCTGTGTGCACAAACACACACAATTTTTCTGAGGGAAATAAGTCTGTACCGTTATGTTAAGATATTTTAAAATGCTTATGCCATGGGGGTCAGTGTTTGCTGCAGCAGTCAGGTTGCTGCTCTGGGTGCCTGCATCCTACGTTGGGGTACCTGGAATCAAGTCCCAGCTCCTCCATTTCCAATCCAGCTTCCTGTTAACGTGCACCCTGGGAAGCAGCTGGTGATGGCCCAAGGACTTGAGTCCCTGTCACCTATGTATTTCAGGAGTGAACCACTGGATGGAAAATATGTCTCTCTCCCTCTGCCTTTCAAATAAAATGAAAATAAGCAAGTTTTTTTTTTAAATGATGGTTCCTGGTAGACCCAGCTTCAGAGAGGGCCAAAAGTCATTCTGATGACTGTTTCTGCGGATGGTTATAAAGTTAGAAAAGATCATGGAATATTAAAAGAAAAATCCTAGAAAGTCTCGAAACACAGAGCAAGATGAAAATAGAAAAAGTTCTTACTAGCTGTGTGACCTTAGAGACATCACGGAACCTCTTTAAGCCTTGATTTCCTAACAATTTCCTAAAATTGTGAACCACTAGACAAATAGCACACCTTCTTATTATCATATCATAAACTTGACTTCTGATGTATATCTTTGCCATTTCCAACTAAATCACCATTGAGTACTGTGAATAGTTTTCTTCCTGAGGATCTTCCTCCTAGAATATTTTATCTTATTCTGCCCCATCTGGCCTAACAAAAAAAAAGTAATAATATTGTGAACCCTCTTGCTTTTAGCATGGGAGATTATTAAAGAGGAATGAAAGGAGCTCAAGTTCCTACGATAGACACCTTAGCTGAATTGTGTGTGTGTGTACTCATGCGAGATAGAGACAGAGAATGAGTATTCAGCTTAAAAAGAGTTGAAATGACCTCACAACATTTGAAATTATGTGAAAGGCAAGATTTGAGACATTTTAAAAGCCTTTATAAACTAGTTTTCTTTTGCCCCATTTCCTTCCTTTGTTATGATTGAACTGTCACAGAATATCTTTTCTTAAAAAATAAAAACCTCATCTCAGGGTTAAGTAAAGCACATTAGCATGCATAATTCAGAGCCGTCAGCTGGAAATGAGCTGTTCCAAGGCTAGTGTAGTATGTGGATAGAAAAACAGGGTTAAGGGACTGAGGCAGCTCAGCCAGGACCAACTCAGGACTGCCTTGGAGCCTGACTGCGTGTCCCCTTTACCATTCCTGAGCGCTATGCTGTTCCACAGCATAGACACTAGCCACAGGCAGCAACTAAAATGTGAGTTAATAAAAATTAAATTATAATTTTAATTCCTCAAGAACTATAGCAGCCAAATTTCCAGTGCTCAATAGCCAAATGTCCCTAGTGGCCACCATCCTGGACAGCTCAGGTGTAGATTATTTCCATAACCACAGAAAAGTCTACTGGACAGCCATGCCTTTGAGCAAGGCTGTTGGCCTGTGACTCAGGATCCTTGAGTTCTGAAACATGATGCACTTGGTGGGCTAAGGAAACATAAGGAGTATACTACTTCTCTCATGCCACACCATACATTTATCTGTCACCCTCACGAGGCCAGGAGCTCATTAAGGGCAAGGACCACGTCTTTAGTGTCTGTATCTTCAGTGCCTGTCACTCTTCCTGGCACACAGCAGGTGCTCACTCACTGTTTTCAACTGATTAATAGTCGGTGTATGACTTGTCTATGTGATAGGAGTATCTCACCTGTCTCTTTCACAGATGGAATCAGAAATGCAAAGTTTACAAAGCTCTTTTAAGAAAAGCTGCTGTACTGCTAGACTTGTACTTGTTGCAACATTTCTCAAAACTTTAGACAGCAGGGGGGAATTGGCTTAAGCCAAAAATTCATTCTCTCTCTCCATCCCTCTTTCATCCATCCAATGTCTTGCCTACAAATCTAAAAGTAATAGAATCCCATGCTTACTAATATTATGATGTCAGAATGCAATACACATAATACTAAACATGCTATATCCTACATCTCCAAAGAGAGTGTTTTACAATCCAGCACAGTGAGAAACACATGCAGGGCTGTGTATCTCAATGCCTCAATTTTACAAATTATTTTCTCATGACAATTTTTTTACACACCCTTGACCTACGCACTCTTATACTACAATTGTCTTTTTAAAATATTTTATTTATTTATTTGAGAGGTAGAGTTACAGAGAGAGGGAGAGACAGAAAGAAAGGTCTTCAGTCTGCTGGTTCACTCCCCCAAATGGCCACAATGGCTGGAGTTGAGCCCATCTGAAGCCAGGAACCAGGAGCTTCTTCCTGGTCTCCCACATGGGTGCAGGGGCCCAAGGACTTGGGCCATTTTCTACTGCTTTCCCAGGCCATAGCAAAGAGCTAGATCAGAAGTGGGGGCAGCAGGAACATGAACCGACACCCATATGGGATGCCAGTGCAGCAGACAGAGGCTTCGCCTACTATGCCCCAGTGCTGGCCCCTGAACTACAATAGTCTGAAGAGGTACATAGGCAAGCTACTACTTTCTTTTTAACAGATAGGAAAACTGAAGCCCAGAGAGTTTCTGAATCCCTGATCAAATAAGCCAATTACTGGCAGAGTCAGAAGAACTTCAGATGCCTGCTCCCAAAACCAGGGGACGTTCCACCAGTATAACTTTATAGACAGTAGGAAATGGAAGCCCAGTTGGCTGATTTACTGTGTTTGCTTTCAATCTATAGTCCCTTCTGTGGTCTATCCTTTATAAATTAAAAAAAATCCTTTTATGCAATATTAATTATTTCTTCAGATCATGATAGAACCTTCAGTTGCTTACTGCCAAACGTGGTCATTTTCAAAGGTTCTTGAAATTGTTACTGTAATCTGACAATGCTGTACTTTCCACTACGGGCTTTGAAAAGCTGCCATGTGGACTCATGACCATCACAGGCTCAAATACCCAATAAGCACATGAAAATGCAATACAATCTTAGAGATTATCTAATATCTAATTTGTCAGTGTGTGTCTCTGTCTCCTGTCTCTCAAACACACACACACACACACATTTTGAAGACAAGGAAATGGGCCCAGAGAACCTTACAATCATTCCAAAGCAATCTAACTGGTTAATAGAAACCCAAGCATGGGTTTAGAACTCATCTCTTCTGACACCCAGGCCATAGCTCATCCCTCCCCACCTGCCTAGCTCCTTCCCGTTACTGCTCCTAATATAATCCCAGAAGAATAAAATCTAATGTTCAAAGTCCCATCAAGTAAATTTCTCATGCGAGGAAAAAAGTGAAATTTAGGGCAAATGATGTTTGTAAATCGCTTCTTGTCAATATGCTATCATCCAGAAAAATAATTGTTCCTAGGGATACTGTATAAAAAGGATGTATGATCCACCCAGGGAAACAGACTCTCTAGCTGAGTGATCTGGAGAATGTCGAATGATAAAGCTCTGTGAAATACAGCCTCATTCTAGCAAATGACTTGCTTTGTTGCCACTTAAATTGCTCATCTATAATTGCTAGAGATAAACTGCAAGCAAAATACAGTATCTTCTATTAGTTTTGCCCACTGGGGATTGTTTGATCATAGTGAAATTATCCAAAAGGTAAATTTTCTCTCAGGCATGAGACCACCGAGGGGGACTGGAGTGATGGCAAGTATTGCTTCCTGGCGAGGGAGGTTTTTTCTTCTCAGAATAGGAATGAGCAAGTAAACATAAGCCTCTGCCGGTACGATGAACAACTAAGTAGGAAAAGCAGAATCCGTTCTGCCCACTTCCTAAAAGCATCTGTCTCAGATGCTTCCTGACTTCATGGTGTTGGAGTCACACCTCTGCGGTTCAGACTTCACACTTCATATTTGGTGATCATTCAGATAGAGCTACACTGCTGTATCTATTTTTAAAAAGGTTTTCTGGGCAAATTATAGTGTAAACAAGATTACAAGGGAAGTATTTAAACTACTTAAGTGAATAAATTGTTTTTAAGCACGTTAGAAGCAATTTACAAACAATAAATATGTTAATTGCACATCATTCTTATTTATTCATTAAAACAGGTCCAAGGACTTCTACTTGGCAAAAATTCCTGGCAAGGGCTTTGTTAGTCTACTTCTTATTACTCTATGAACTTGAAAGTAATAAAATTGCATTATTTCTATCTATAATTCCGACTGGCCTTCCCCCAAGTTAGTCTCAATTAATCAAATTTGACTGTGCTACTATATATATAAAGGCTGAGTAGAATGACAAAGCCATCAGCTCCGAATAGAAAGACATAAAAGTCACAGAAAATCCTGCACTATGTTTAAGCTCTTTCTTTGTACAAACTGTAGGCAACGGGTAGTTAAAAGGGGTCGGGGGGAGGGTGTAGATAGGAGCAATGGAGAGTAGAAGCAAAGGCAGAGATCATTCAGAGCCAGCCCACAATTGAAAAGATTTGTCTCATGCTCCTTGGCTGTCCTTGACTGACTTCTGCAGAACAAATGGCAGCCAGTACAGCTCGGGGCTGAAATAATTTAATTCAATTCAACACAATATGGTTAGGACTATGTGCCAGGCCGCATGGTAGATGCTAGGGATATGGACATGAACTCAGTTCCACTCCTGCCCTCAAGGAGCTCACATTTCTAGTGTTGGGGTGGCTAGGTGAAGAAACAACTACAATGCAATATTCAAACTGCTCCCACAGTGCTACCTCAGTCTCTGTGCTGCTCTAACAAAACACCTGAGACAGGGTAATTCACAAATAACACAAATTGACTTCTCGCAGTTCTGCAAGCTGTGAAGCCCAAAATCAAGGTGCCATATCTTCTGTGTCTGATGAGGGCTACTCTCTGGCTCCAAGTTGGTGCCTCGTTGTCGCGACCTCTAGAAAGGACCAACACTGTGTCCTCACATGTCAGTAGGCAGAAGGACACAAAGAGCTGGCTAGTTCCCAAACACATTCATAAGGATATGAATCCCATTTGGAATGGTGAAGTCCTTGTGATTTAATCATTCCCTAAAGCCACCCCCCCCACTAGTATCCCATTGTGTTGAAGATTTTAACGTAGGAACTTTAAGGGGAACACATACATTCAAACCACAGCAAGTGGTATATGCAGTGTGCCACAGGAGCACAGAGAAGAGAGCAGTGGAGAAGAAGGCCCTTCGATGTAACAGGTGCCATCAGGACTGCCTTCAACCACATGCGATCTACAGGGGTATGGAACTAGGGAAAACATTTGGTTTGGGGGAAGAATTTCCTTCTCTATAGGTCGATTTCTTGATTTTCTAAGTTGTGTATGAGTGTCAGGGGAGAAAGAGGGAGAGAGAGTGCGTAAGCCATGCTTAATAAAATCAAGCAACTTCCCTACAGCCACAAATCCAGCTGGATCGGGGTTGGTTCTTCTGTAAAGTTGAAGACAAGTTACATTCTGTACAAGTGCTAGAAAAATCAATGTCCGAAGGGGTAGCTAATTAAACCACAGAGACTTATTTTTGAGCCAGTAAAGGTTTTCTCCAGTGGTCAGATGTTCATGACTTTCAAATTCTTTTTGCAGCCTTTGCATAAGGATGAGTCCTGAGACAAGTCAACCAAAGCTTGGATAACCTCTGAAAACTTGCCCTAGTCCCCTTGTCAGAAGACAGACAGGAAGAAGGAGCTCTTTCCTGCAGCAGCCTGTAGGTGGAGACCTTCACTTTCCTCCACAGGTCAGACCCACACTCAGCCCTACAAACAGAGATTACCATAAAACACGCACATTTTGTGAGCAGCAGAAAGAGCACTTTCCGTTCTCCTTTCATGGAGTTTCAGGATGTGGATTTTATCCTTGGTTCTCCTCCTCCTCTCCTAATGGGCTGACACTGTGCCTTTTCTCCAAAAGCAGCTCAAAGTTATTGGGACACCCTCCTGCCTTCCAGGTGCTGGTGGGTCCCTAGTCCCTCCCTGTTCTCAATCAGCTCCCTGTGTGCCAAAATCTCACTGTGCACCATTCCTACGCGCCTGATCCCATTCAGTGCCACAAAGCAAAAGGATGTAGCAAGAATGAGCAAGGAAAATCTTAGCATGTTCAGAAACACAGTCTGTATCCTGAGAACAACGTTTCTGTGCCTTCACTTCCTGGATGGCAGGGCCTAGGAGACACTGAAGCCAGGCTCTTTCTGTCTACCGCAGGGCCTTCAGCCAACAAAGTACACACTGTGTTCCTTTGCAACACGGATTGCTTTTATCAGCCACACACACCCCACTCCAGGTTGCTCTGCTCTGCTTTAATAAAACAAATAAAAATAAGGCTCAAGAGGATACAGGATGAATAAATAAAGGTACATATGACCCCTCTCTATGTGTCCCAGAAAGGTTCTGGACTCTATAGCACTGAACCATTTCATAAAATTTATCTTTTGAAATTTTATTTTTATAAATTAATGTTTCTTCTGTCATTTGGAATTATTATTATTATGAAAAACGTCTTTTGGAAAAGAGCCTATAGCACCAGGAACTTTCAAAAGTTCCCAGTAAGTGTTCATCTTCACAACAATCCCTAAGAAGAAAACGAGTCAAATTCAAGGTTATTCTATGAGATTAGCTCTTTCCTAACCCCACTAAAGTGACACAACTACAAAACTGCAAAGGGCGCTATCTTACTCCATTTTGCACTGCTATAACAGAATACCTGCAAATACCTTCTCTGAAGCTTCTTCTGCCCACGTACCACTTAAAGTAAGGCATCCAGGATGAACAGAAGGCTTCAGATGTAGTCAGAGCAGCAAAGACTTCAGAGCAGCTAGGAGCTCCCATATCAGAAAACTATGCTTCCTTAGTGAGGCCTAAGATGACATCTGTTTTAGCAGTCCATTTAACCTTCTAACTTACTTCCTGGCTAACTTATTGCCCCTTCCCAAAGACGCCTTTCCAGTACAGCATCACCAGCTGCACCCCACACTGGCATCACGTTGGAACTTCCAAAAAGACCACCTGATAGGAAAGCAGAGCCACTGAAGGGAAAGTAGATGGAAAAGGGAAAGTAGCAGACCTCACAAAACAAACAAAATCTACTGGAAAGGAAATGGAACAAGCCAGCTCCGTGTTACCCATGAGTTTGGATACATGGGCTCTTCAAAAAGTTCCTGGCCAAAAAAACCTGCAAGGAATCAAAGAATTGCATCAAAATAAGCTGACCTTTTTTTGTTTCCATTTTTCCATGGCCTTGTTGACGTGTCCCCATAGAGAGGACAATAGGAGACTACTAGATATTATGATAGGGAGAAGAGTATAGCAGCTGCGCCTACTGCATACCTTATTAGTAAACAGCTAATTACTCCTGCTCACCAAAGTACTACCACATAAAAGCAAAAATCAGCAGAAATAACCAAGCTATTGTTTGCTTGGAGAATAAACCAAAAGGAAAGGCAGTGAGCCGCCCATTTGGTTGGCCTTGATTGAAAGTCAGACTTTTCCAGATGCAGGCTTTTGCTCTCCTCTCCCCCCTACAAGATCTCTGTGCAATTAAGAATTTGGTAAATATAGGCAATTATTCTAAAGGTGCCAAAACTCTCATTTCAACTTGTTTCCCAGTTAATGTACCATAGCAGAGAATGAATTGCTATTACAAGGAACTAAAAATAAAAATGTTTCAGAGTCCATAATTGGCTTGTCTTGTTGGACTTTTTAGGGAGCCAAAGTATCAGTTCCAGGCTATTAGCCCTTGGTTTGCAGGAGAATAATATAATATATTTCCTCATTAAAATACTTTGCTCTCCACAGTTTAAAAAATTTTTTTAAAAGATACATTTTTGTCCTACCATCTTTCATTTTGAGAGTGTTTTGAAGATTTGGAGGCACAATGAAAACATAAGAAAACAAGCAAATAGGAACTCTGCTCTGAAAATCAGCCATTATCTTCATTAATGCTTTCTCTCCTTCAAAGTCAGTTTTCAAGCAGCTCCAAAATGTGCAGCATCAAAAGGTCATTTACTGGTTTTTCAAAAAAAAAAATACAGCCGTGTGTGTGTGTGTGTGTGTATTTAAAAAATCAAATGCCAGTAATTAGCTAGGCTGAAGGCTGACAGTACCTATATACAATTATGGCAATCAGACATTTGAAATCACAAATTCACAAATCCCTAGACACAACCTAAACCAATGAGACTTGCTGCTTTGTAATCATATCATCATTGGCCTTCCTACTAGAATCCAGTGAGACCTAATGTTCAGTGGTCTGTATTTTTTCTTTAAGAGATATTTATTTGGGGCCGGCACTGTGGCATAGTAAGTGAAGCCTCCGCCTTTAGCGCTGGCATCCCATATGGGCACCAGTTCAAGTCTCAGCTGCTCCACTTCGAATCCAGCTCCCTGCTGACGGCCTGGGAAAGCAATGGAAGATAGCCTAGGTACTTGGGCCCCTTCACCCAGGTCTGGTCATTGTAGACATTAGGGAAATGAACCAGCGGATGGAAGACCTCTCTGTCTCTGTTTCTCCCTCTCTCTGTCTATAACTCTGTCTCTCAAACAAATAAATAAAATATTTTTTAAAAAAAAGATGGGTCTTTTGATTAAAAAAAGATTTATTTGAAAGGCGGAGTGACAGAGATAGAGAGACAGGGTAAGGGAAGGGAGAAGGAGAGGGAAAGGGAGAAAGAGAGAGAGAGAGAGAGAGAGAGAGAGAGAGAGATGGACAGAGAGACAGAAAGAGTGAGAAGTCTTCCATCTGCTGGTTCATTCCCCAAATGCCTACAACAGTCAGGGTTAGAACAGGCTGAAAACAGAAACTTAGAACTCTATCTGGGTCTCCCATGTAGATGGCAGGGACCCAAGTACTTGGGCCTTCACCCACAGCTTTCCCAGGAGGATAGGCAGGGAGCTGAATCTGAAGCAGAGCAGCCAGGACTCAACTTGTTGCACTGATATGGGATGCCAGGGTTGCACGAGGTGGCTTAACCCACTGCACCACAATGCTGGCCCCTGTCTGTGGCCTTTAACGTAATAGAATCAGTAACTGTATACTGGCCTCCATGTGTAATACATGTTAGCACCTTACACTGCTTTCCATCCTACATATCATGATTGGAAGTAATTATCTGTGTAATCATTTTTTAATGTCTGTCTCCTGAACTACATTATGGGTTCTAAAAGGATGGGAGCAATGTCTATTTATTCCTTTAATGTGCATTCCATGCATGGGATATAAGGGTAGCTATGGTAGACACTAATGAGTAAGCAAACCATTAGCCTGGCTACAAAAGAAAGTCTACGTTCTGGCCGGCGCCGCGGCTCACTAGGCTAATCCTCTGCCTGCAGCGCTGGCACCCGGGGTTCTAGTCCTGGTTGGGGCACCGGATTCTGTCCCAGTTGCTCCTCTTCCAGTCCAGCTCTCTGTTGTGGCCCGGGAAGGCAGTGGAGGATGGCCCAAGTGCTTGGGCCCTGCACCCGCATGGGACACCAGGAGAAGGCTCCTGACTCCTGGCTTCGGATCGGCGCAGCGCCAGCCGTAGCGGCCATTTGGGGAGTGAATCAATGGAAGCAAGACCTTTCTCTCTGTCTGTCTCTCTCTCTCACTGTCTAACTCTGCCTGTCAAAAAAAAAAAAAGTCTACGTATGAATCGGTAAAAAGTAAAATAAAGATTAATATTACCTAACCACCCTATTTAAATTTCCAAATTTTCTCCAATTCTATCCTCCCTCTCTGCCTTAATTTTCTCCATTTACCTTCTAAAATACCATACATCTCATTTATTTACTTTATTTTCTCTCTCTGCTTACTAGAATGTTAACACCATGTTAGGACTTTTTTTTTTTTTTTTGGCAAAGTCACAGGAAGGTATATTTGCATTTTTGTTGATACATGAATCAAAAAGTATGGTGTTCAGCCTAGAAGTCAAGATATCTACACCCCACACTGTATTCGATTCCTGTCTCCAGCTATGGACCCCAGCTTCCTGCTAATGGGAACCCTGGGAAGCAGTGGAAATGGCCCAAGTAATTGGGCTCCTGCCACGTGACAGACCAGGCTTGAGTTCCCAGCTCTGGATCTCAGCCCAGCCCGAGCCTCAGCGGGAGCTGAGCATTTGGGGAGTGAACCAGCCAACGGGAGACCTCTCCCTGTCTCTCTGACTCTGTCTCAGTCTTGGTCTCTCTGTCTCTCAAATAAATAAAAATAATAATTTTTAAAATCTAAAATAAAATAAAAAATGTTTAAAGATCACATGGAGTTACTCCATCACCCTTCTCAGTTTCCCCCTACACCTCTATACTTACTTTGTCCCTGTTCAACAATGACAACTAAACATAAATGATCTGGGCACATAGACTGCAATATGTTAGGAATCTTTGTCTGTTTAGTTCTCTGCTGTTCCTGGAAGCCTGAAAATAGCCCCTGGCACAAAGTACGTATTCAATAAACATTTGTCAAGTAAATAAATGTTCTTTATGGACCAGGTAAATGAGTATACACACACACACACACACACACGAAACTTTAAATACTAAATGTACAATAACATTGCTCAATCTAAATTTAGTAACAATACATCAGAGAAATTGGCCAAGAATAGCCTCTTTTCTCAGTTTTCAGCTTCTTAAAGTGTCAGAACATAGTCCTGACCTCTGGCTTCCTAGAACAGACACACCCAGGAGATCTAACCACCTCCATGTCTCGTGTACACTGTGCAGCCTCTGAGCGCCACCGAGACACTTCTGACAACACTAGGTCTTTCTTCCCCACTAGCGCAACTGAATGTTTCAAAAAAAAAAAAAGGAAGTTGCCCTTTCCTGATCATGAATCTCCATCAAAACCTAGGAAGAAAGTGCTTTGGTCCATTCCAAAGATATTAACCTAATGCCCTCTGCTAAAAGCTTTTTACAGGAATTGGCCCCAAATTTTAATTTTGTGAGTCAGCCAGAATGCCAGCCCCCTGACCTAGAAGTCTCAATTGCCAAAGAGGCAGAGAAGCAAGCAAGAAAGAATAGGCATTTCCACTCAATAGGAGTTTGGGGCAAGAACAAAGCATCTAGAATTTTTAAAGCACTAGAAGCCTCTCACTTCGGGGGTAACTATTCCAGCTGGTATAGGAGAAAGGACTCTGCATCAGATTTGGGTTCAAGTCCTGGTGAGGTGTGACCCCAGGAAAATTACTCATATACTTTAGTTTCTTCATCTGTAAAACTAAGAATAATATTTCCAGTGTCATGGGGTTGTTGTGAGGATTAAATTAGTTAATATGTGAAAAGCTTCAAGCCCAAGAACTGACATAGATTAGGTGATCAATTCACATGCTCGGTTCTCTTTTCTCCCCATGGCCTTCTCCTTGTCATATGCTAAAACAAAGGGAAATTGATTTGCCATTCAAAATCAGTACAGAAGGTCTCAAATACTTTTTGTGGACAGCAGTATCCTCTGAATGGATTGGGAGAAACTAATTTCAGTTTTAACCTCCCCCTTTCTCTCTTCTTTGCACTGGAAGAAGAAAAACAACTTAATATGCTGAGATGCACAGAGAAGCAACTTGGACTTTTACCCTTTACTTTTTTAGGGAAGAGAAAGAGAAAACTCTTCAGAGCTAGCCTCTTTTTCTTTCTTTGAAAAAAGAGCAAAACCACCATCAGGCAATGTTAGATGGTCCCCAAGGCATTCAATAAAAAAAAGGCCTCCAACAAAATTAAAACTTGGAAAACCTCACAGGGGCAGAAACTCGAGTGGGAAAAACTCACAACTTCCTTGTGAAGGAAAAATAAGTGAAGAAAACTAATACAGTGAAAAGGCTGCAGAGCAAAGCAAGAAAGTTCCAGATGAGCAAAAAGCAAAGCAGAATTCTGACAAAAGGGGAAGCCAGAGGGATAGTCTCTTGGGAGCTCTCACAGGTGACTAAAAGGACAGCAGCAGCCTCAGGGAACTGACTATTTAGCTCCTCTTCTTAACTACATTTTTTTTTTCAGTGTGGCTTGTGCTTGCTGACTCTGAAATGTCCAAAAGTAGAAGAAGATTCCATAAAAACAAAGCTTCCTACAGGGAAGCCACCTTTGAAGGGTGGCTAGCTTTCACTGACTTCAAGAGTAGCGTTCTTAGCAGGATTCAAACTTTCAGAAAAACTTGATCTCCTTGGGGTTGGTGCTGTGGCATAGTGGGCTAAACCTCCAACTGCAGTGCTGGCATCCCATATGGGCACTGGTTTGAGTCCTGGCTGCTCCACTTCCAATCCAGCTCTCTTCTGTGGCCTGGGAAAGCAGTGGAAGATGGCCCAAGTAATTGGGCCCCTGCATCTTCGTGGGAGACCAGGAAGAAGCTCCTGGCTCCTGGCTTTGGATTGATTCAGTTCTGACCATTGCAACCATTTCGGGAGTGAACCAGCCGATGGAGACTTCCTTTTCTCTGCCTTGCCTCTCTGTAACTGTGCCTTTAAATAAATAAATAAATCTTTTAAAAATGATCTCCCCATTTTGATAATGCTCAAGCAATACCTTGGGAACAGGGGGCCAAATAACAGTTATTAATTACCGCAATTAACCCAATTCATGAGATATATTTGTATGGCTGTCATGACAACTGCTTTGACTAACTTGCCAAGAATAGCTTAGCTGTCCATTCAAATAAATCCCTGATAATTACCAGTCTAGTTTACTGGGCTTCTGTGATAATAATAATTAGTGCTACTGTGCAAAAGGTCGCACTAAACAATTTATGAATGATGCATTTTGCATGGTGATTATGTGAGTCACAGGCAATGTACAGAATGTTCACCATTATGATATTAATGTGAAAGAGGATGGTTAGATTTGAGGGAGTTACTAAATCCACAATCTTTATAGCTAAAAACAAGCAACTGCAGAAAATGGAAACTTTCCTACTGAATAAGGTATAGCCAAGGAACAGTAGGGTGCATTGTAACTATTTCTCTGAATCCATAATCTGCAAGCTATGGTCACAAGTCTTGGAATCAAAAGAGGTTAAAATATAAAATATTTTGAGTTACAGGAGGACATGCTTTGGGAGGAGTATGTGTGAGGTGCAGTAGATACTGTATTATACACAGAAGGAGTTCAGCAAAGGTTTGGGAACCATATTAGTCAGCATTCTGTTACTTCAACTAAAATACCTGGAAGGAGCTTCTTAGGAAGTAAGCTTTATTTCAGCTCACTGGAGATTCACAGTCCAAGATCTGGGGCCCCATTCGTTCAGGCATCTGTGAGGTCATAAGATGGCAGAAGGATGACCACATGCAGAGCCAGGAAGTGCACTATGTTTATATAACCCACCCTTTCATAAAAACTACTTTCTAAAGGCACAACCCCAATGGCCTAAACACCCCCCACTAAGCCCATCACTCAGATATCCTAACTAGATCAAGACTCCACCCTTAATCCATCAACCATTAACAGTAATCCAATAACAGTTAGGATAAGACTTTGGGGATTAGGTGCCTACAAGAGTGTGGGGAGCCAAATCCTGTTCAAATCATAACAGGGCCAGTGTGAAAGAACAGTCTGTATCCAGATGTGCATGTTAAGTCATATGCAGAAAGGACAAGACTCAAAAAAGAAAACCTCTGTGCCTACTGGTAATGACCATGGTCAAGTAAGTAGAGCACTCAGCTGAAGATCAATGTGTTATTATCTTAATGCATATATAAAATGAATTATGGTCCCAACACTTCGAATAGTAACATGCATTTAAAAAATGAGTTCTGAATGTTGCTATCACTTTTCCATGCTAGCAAAATCTCTTTACACAATTGGATTAGGAAATACAGATATCCTACTCTGGGTTTTGGGCACATGATACATTTGACAAGTTGGGGGAAAAAACTGAGCAGATCGCAAAAGCATTGGTCCTGTCACCTCTTTTCACTTTGCCTTCCTTTTGGTTCTCTTCTTTCCAAAGATATTTTTAATGCTGCAATATTTTGGATAAAGGGGGAAAAAACAAATCAAAGTGTGGGTTTTTATTTAATTTCTGTATCAGATAATTTTTCTTATCAGCTAGGTCTCTGTCTAAACTGTTTCTTTTGAGATCATTGCTTGTCATTTCAAGCTCCAGATGATGCTATGAGTACTCTTCATGTCAAATTAGAAATTTGGCATTAATGAAGCACTCTGGTTGAGTTGGCAGAAACATACAAAACACATCCCTTTGTTGCCAGTAAACTTGGACTTTTTTATGTCAAGCAAATGCAGAGATGGAAAGTTCATTCATGGTGAGCAATTACTAGGATTCTACAGTAAAGTTGCTGGAACAGTGCCTGGGATGTGGTAAATGTTTAAGGAATGAGAAGCAATATGAAGAAGGAACAGTACTACCACCCTTCTGAGACACAAGATTGTTATTTTGCCTCCAAATTGAGACTCTTGAGAGGCCAGCGCTGTGGCGTAATGGGTAAAGCTGCCGCCTGCAGTGCCAACATTCCATATGGGCACAGGTTCGAGTCTCGGCTGCTCCACTTCCAATCCAGCTCTCTGCTATGGCCTGGGAAGGCAGTGGGAGATGGCCCAAGTCCTTGGGCCCCTGCACCCACATGGGAGATCCAGAAGAAGCCCCTGGCTCCTCGCTTCGGATTGGCGCAGCTCTGGCCATTGCAGCCAATTGGAAAGTGAACCAGCAGATGGAAGACTCTCTCTCTCTCTCTCTCTCTCTCTCTCTCTCTCTCTCTGCCTCTCCTCCTCTCTCTGTGTAACTCTGACTTTCAAATAAATAAATAAATCTTAAAAAATAAATTGAGACTCTTGAGCATTAAGGTCACAACTGGTAATGCCTCTTCTACTTTCTGCTGCTTCTGGGGAACTTTGTACAACCTTTTAGTTCCCTTCCTTTTAGGGATGAATAAAATTGCACAATATTATGGTGTCAAAAGAGAAAAATAGGAGCTGGCACAAAGCCAATGCCTGTGGCACTGGCATCCCATATGGGCGCTGGTTCATGTCCTGAATGCTCCTCTTCCAATCCAGCTCCCAGCTGATGGCATGGGAAGGTCGTGGAAGATGGTCCCGGTGCTTGGGCTCCTGCACCCACAGGGGAGAACCGGAAGAAGCTCCTGGCTTCTGGCTTCGAATTGGCTCAGCTTCAGCCTTTGTAGCCATTTGGGGAGCGGACTTGTGGATGGAAGACCTCTCTCTCTGTCTGTAACTCAACCTCTCAAATAAATAAAAATATATCTTAAAAAAAAGAGAAAGAAAAATAGAGAAACCCTAGTCAGTATGTAGTGTCAAGGCACATCCAAACAGTAGTCTGGGAGTCTACATATGAATCTTTATTTCCCCAGGCATAATGGATTTCTCTTTGAATCCCATCATCTCTGATACTGTGCTAGGCCCATATGAAAGCATGACGTTAAGACAGTGTGGTAAGAAATGCAAGAGTTTTAGCTCAACTCTGCAAATTATGTCACTGGAACACAGTAGAAGTCTTTTTATAACATTGTACTTCTTAATGTTTTTTTTTTCTTATTATGGAACAAAGTGGTGGCAATAATGGCATTATAATGAACAAGATGTCTTCCAAGGTACTTTAAATATGCCCAATACACAAGTGTTTGTAGGAAAGAGTAAAATCAACCCTTGGCCTTCATAAATATAATTGTTCATCTTATGTACCACTCTGTCGTCACCCCGCCCCAGCAGACTGTAGACTCCTTGAGCGTGAGGATTAATCAGGACTCATTTTTGTAAGCCCTGCAGTAGTAAGCACAGGCCCCAGTGCACAGGCCCTTGGCACCACACAGCCGAAGTAAAGAGAATCAGGGAGGATTTGGCTGAGTGAGTCGCTGAAGTGTGAGGTCAGAGCTTGTGGAGAGCTGTGCATCAGAGAATGTGCAACAGAAGTGAATCTGCAAGTGTGTAATTAACAACCCAGTGACTGCTGATGAGAAAGAGAATTCAATACTACGCAGCACCAAACACAACTTAACAAGCAGCAACCTATGTAAGGCAATCTAATACTCTACACATTGTGGAGAGGAAAATCCTGCCAGGCAGTGAGGTGTAAGGGAATCTAATCTGCTATGAATGGAAAGTAGCCTAATAGGGTTTGATGTGATTGGAAATCCAATGTACTGGAGTAGAAGGAAACCCAATATGGAGTAGTAGTGAAGAGAGAATAAGCTTTAGTGATTAACCAGCCTGGTCACTGGAAGTTTCCTTTGTTCCAAAAACACAAAACCAAGCCGGATAAGTATTCAGCCCAGGATTGCAAATCCATTGAGAATGGGCAGAAATGACCCTGGCTATACAAACACTTTTCTGAAGTTGTTCATTTAGAGCACAGAAACCAAGGAGTAGCCTGGGCCCAACTCCCAATCCTGCTCCCATCATACAGAAGCCATCTAAGAGACAGCAAGCTGGCAGCACCGACGGCTCCATCAGAAACAGTTACTGTGTTAAATGCCTTTGTGTTTAGGGTATTAGTGTTTTGCTGGCATGAGAAGTAAGAATGCTTCTATTGGGTTTGCAAGCTAACATGGATCCCTGACACAAGGGAAGCCCCTCAGGGCCCCAGAGAGAAAAACTGAAAAGCATTGTATTGGGAAATCACCCTGTTATTTAAGTAACCTGTTCTTCAATACAGTGCTTTTCCATGGAAAATGGCCTTTAGGAGCCATCGCTGTTATTTATGAGAAGCTGTAACTGTGCCTGATGCTTCACAATAAGCAGAATATGCAAAATTAAGCCTTGCTGTTCCTTGTGTGGAGTTCTCATTATGATTGAGACTAGTTAGTTATAAAGCACCCTGCCCCTGTATTAACGTTCCAGCCAGCATAAACACCATCAGCCAAGCAATTCTTCGTGGCACCAGAATCGTTTGAGCAAACTAGAACAAAAAGTCAGGTTAAGACATCAAAAGGAGATTGACACAAGGGGCAGATGAATGTGAAGTGTGTGGGCCTTTGTCCGAGGGCCTTACTAAGATGCATACCTCCCTGCTCCCTGCAGCTGGGGCCTGGATGTCTTCTCTGATTATGTCATTGACACAAACAAGTCTCCCCTTTCGTCAGCACAGCTATGCCAAGACATCTTTGGAGGAGCTTAAACTAGCTCTCCTCCGCCTCTCGCACATCATCCACAGAACTGTCACAGGCATATGCAATCGCTCTTTGCAGCCAGTGATGTTGGAGGCAGACAGCCCACAGCTGGATTCGCTGACCTTGGGCAGAGTGAATAGGGCACACTGTTAAGAGGAGACAGTCCTCTTTGGACTTCAGCAAGGGGCAAGTTCAATGAAGAAGTCAGACCGGGGAAGAAGATGAATCTCCCCCTGGCCACATCATCGTCATTATTAGGACATGTCAGAGAGTGGGGTGGCTGCGATCAGGACAACAGCCTGGGGAAAGCAGAGGAGCCCAGCCTGTCTGCTTTGCTACTGGCAAAACAAGTCCTTCCCAAACGAGTCACGTAGAGTACCAGCAATTCTGAGCGCTCTCTTTCTCTCTCTCTCTCACACACACTCCCAAATCTCAGGAACGCAAACCTTTGCACTTTTTTTTTAATCTAGACAGTTACCACTTTTACAAAATAGGTGGGAAATGGCTGCCTTTGATAGGAATATTAGAAAGAGAAAAATCCAGGATACATCTCTGTCTCTGAAGAATGTACAGATGAAGAGATAAAGACAATGAAATTACTGTGGCCAAAGGAAGAAAGGCTGGATTTTAGTGCGTCTGTGCGCCCTCTGCTGACAGTTCGTCAGAACTACACTGACCAAAAAATTTTTTTTAAAAAAAAGTTGCCGCAGAAAAAGAGGGAAAAGGAAACTGAGACTGGAAGCAGGAAATAGCGAAGAAGAGAGGCCTTTCTTTGGTGCTGCTGTCCGTTTATCCAGAGGGAAGATGAAGAGGTGGAATTCCTTGTCTTCCTATCTGTCGAGCAGCCGAGAAAGAAGAGGAAATTACAGGTACTGCCCTTTCACTACTCTTATCCCACGTCGTGAAAGTGACTGCAGAAGCCCTGCGTACTCTGCAAACACCATCTTCCCCTGCTGCTGCATCTGCTCACCACGCACCGATGTGGCGGGGTGCGGGAGCGCAAGGGGGCAGCATGGACACAAAAGGCCAGGGAGCAGAGACTGGGAGAAGGAACTGGAGCCACAAACCATCCAGTTGAAGCTGCCTGCTGGCTGCAGGCTGCTCCTTACCTCACTTGGAAAGAGTCTTTCCATAGCTGCTTGTTGGAAATGAATTTGCCGTTTGCAGAATGCACAGTCGGCTCTTGTGTATCCACCACCACCCTCCTGCCTGTGTCTCTTTCCATTTTTTGAACCAATGGCCATGTATTGGATTCAAGACTTCAACATTCAGATTCAGACCACCGGGGGAAAGAATAGCTCCCTGAGATGAGACCCAGGATTTAATTTTAGATCCATACCTCAGCAGCCACAATGCCACTCCCCCTCAGCTTTCAACCATCTTCCTCTGTCCACACCTTTGTGCCTTACAACTCCTACTCACCCTGCAATGATCAGTTCAAATATTACTTCCCTAATCCCCCAGGTTAGGTCGGGTTTCCCCATTTTTGTCTCTGAAAATAAAATGCTCTTTTCTTCCATAGCACAGTAATTTTATATTGGTGATATTTTTGTCTTCCCACTCCACGAAGGCAGGAGCTATGCAAATTTCGCTGTTTAGTCAGTATCTAGAACAATATCAAGAATAGGGTAGACACTGAAAAAGAAGCAAAGAATGAAATAAATGAATGTATACAACCCAAAGAAAACCATTCAACAAAAGGATGTGCTAATATTGACACAACTCTTAGGAAAGCATTTTGGAACACTTCCCCCTAAAGTCTTTGCTCTCTGGTTCTTATTCCTCCCAAACACCCAGATATACTTGGCTACTTCAAGAGATGCTGGCAGAAATCTTACACCGTAGCTCACTTTCTGCTTCAATTACCTTTAATTTTATTTTCACGTTCCAAATCAAAACCTTTTTCCCTGCTACATCTTACCACTGCAAGTGCTCATGCTATGTTTATTTAATTTTTCAAGCCAAGGAATCGATAAAACATTATATTGATAACATAATGTTGCTGTCTCCTCCAAACAGGCCATCAGCTGATACTGAACCAATTAATATTGAGTTCTATGTATTCACATTTGGTCTAATAGTCATATATGATATTTACAAAGTCCATTATTCAGCAATAAAAAGGTCCAGAATTATTTGATCTATTTCTGATCTTTCAGGTTCTAAGCAATCTTCTTTTTATGCCCACTGTGAAATATTATCTGTAAGACATTTTAACAAACTGTACTCTGCGCACAATATATAAGGCCCAAGGCCAAAGATAAATGTTGTTATTTTAAAACTCCTCTTCCTACTGGTAGGTCAGTAAACACATAATATCACCTAGCTTGCAAACGTTTAACATTGGCAAGAAAAGAAAAACAGATGGTGTTAGCTTATTGGAATTTCACATACTTGACTTAAAGATGGGTTAATAGACTCCATCACAGAGACATTTTAAAGTTTTCCCTATGGCATGCACTTACCATCAGAAAAGACAGCATGAGCTGACAAACTGAAACCCCAGTAAGACCAATCCTCTTATGATCATTGAAGATAGATTTTTTTTTCTCTGCTATTCAGTGACAAGGAAATTAAATTTCATTGGGGGATCATGCTTACTTGATTTGATGTAGAGGGAATTGTTCTCTCCTTTGTTTTTTACTTGCCCATCTCAGGGAACATTTTAGGCAGACTGTCAAGGTTATGGGGCACAATGCATGAGATACACTTCTCTCTGCTACTTCATTACCAATCACTGAATTATCTTGGCCCTAAACAAGAAGGCAATAATAAAGTGGGGGATCTGTTTAGTGCGGGGAATCACTTCTCAAATTACAGTAAAAGAAACTGTCCACCTGAAATGAATCATTAAGTAAGCCTTGTATTTTGCACATTTCACAATGGTTAGGATGATGTAATACAGGCAATTACACACAAGCAACTAGAAAGTTGTCGTCCAAAATAGCTACAGCACAGCTGAGGTTTACTCTGGGCCCGTGGTTTACAGCAAAGCAACAACTTTCTCTATGCACAAAAGCCACTACAAACTCAAAGGGAATCCTGAGCTGCATTTGGATATCATTTTAGTTATACACACAGGGATTACAACTCTATAAGCTAGAGAAAGAAACAAAATTCAGGCTGTATTTAAATGAAAAGGAAAGAGGTTGATACTCAACCACTGACTCTACAGGGAACAATACCTAGTCATTTCAAAAAGCAAACTGGTACATCAGGGCTATGCACAGCCTGATTAGCAAATAGTAGCAACCAGCTACCTATTATTTTGTTGGCAATCATTCACTCACAATGAGATCCCGCTTGCCAGGGTCCACACATTTCATTCAGGTTAAACATTGTAATAGAGACTGAAGCTTTGGCACCAACTCCCCCACTCGCCCCAGCCAAGCCTCCTGGCACCTCTTTACAAACCTTCCAGTGTATAAATTTGTCTCCAAGTGGCCAAAATGGAATTGAAGCCCCTACCCAAGGCCACTATATTTCATGCAAAAAAACTGAAAAAAGAATATAAAATTTCACTGACTGAGAGATACCAGGAGCTGGTTTCCTGGGTGGAAGGAAGGCATGTCTGGAACAGAGTGCAGACTTGGGAACATGAACTCAAAAGCATCTCACCGTGAACTGGCTATTTAAAATTCATTTGTAAGTCACTTGCATGAAAGAAAGAAGAAAAAGCAGTGGCCCTGAAACACAGCCCAGGTCTGCAGAAGCAGCAGGTCAGAGGAGAAGAAAGGCTTGGGGCAGTATTTATTAAAGTGCAGGTCACAACCCCAAGCCAGTGGTCCATGAAATTGCCATCTCCTGAGCTTCCTAGCTAATGGAGATGCCCAGAACACAGTCACGTGGAAGAGAGGTTGATAAATGCCAGATTAAGGCCTAAATTGATATCCACTGACTCTGGAAAGAAAATACAAGCAGATAACATCAGAGAAGGGGTTTGGCTCTCTCACCAGCACATGTAACTGACTCTGATTCTTGTAGGACCTCCTGCAACTTCATGGTTGAATCAGAGATGGGTGTCACAGGAAAGGACAATGAGAAACCTTGAAGGAGCCACAACTGAAAAGATTAAACACTGTCACGTAAAAGGGTCTTCATGTAACTAAATGCAGGAAAGTATGCTGGGAGGAATTTCTTTGCAATGATTAAATAGAAGCAAATACAAGTTCTCCTAAATTTCATAATTGCCTTGTGTTGCCCTCTACAGTACATTGTTGGGTGATAAGAAGACGATCACCATCTTCCAGATGCAAATGAGGTATCTTCCTAGGCAAAAGGAGATGAGGATGATCATAGCTGCTGAACACTTCCTGAAGGCTTACTGTGTGCCAGTGCTAGAACACTCACGTTGAATTCCTAAAAGAATCTCATAGGTACCATTATGCTCATGATACAGTGGAGGAAACTGGAGTGCAAAAAGGAAGTAATTTCTCTAAAGTCACTAAGCAACTGACTCCAACTTCTAAAACCAAAGAAGCAATAAATCAAAATAACTATTCCATGAACACCCAAGTGACAAGCTATGTCTAAGACAACAAGAAGGGCTTGATACATAATATAGACGCAAAAGTCAAGAGCTGTCCTACATATTCTTCCCAGCTTTACTCTGTTAGAAAATGTAACAGGGGGGAAAAAAAAGCCCACTCAAAATCACAAGGAAACTGTAAAACAGCCAGAAATAACCTTAACAAGAAATGTAAGGGGGGCTATAAAAATGTACCGATGACATTAAAATAAAATGTGACTAAATGGAAAGATGTTGTATGCCTCGTTAAAAGACTAAACATTATACATATGTCGGTTCTTCCTAAACTCATCAGTTCGATACATTTCCAGTCGAAATCCTAACATAATCATTTCTGAAGCATAACATGATTGCAAAGTTCATCTGAGAGAACAAATAAAAACCTTAAAACATTTGTAAAGATAAAGAATAAGGAGAAACTAATTCTACCATCTATCAAACATTCGTTATTAAAGCACCAATAATTAAATCAGCATGGTACTAGTATAAGAGTAGACAAACGGGTTAGTGGAAAACACATGAATAACTCAGAAATGTCCCTGTATACAAAAAAAAATATATATATATATATATATATATATATATATATACACAATGGTATTTCAAGATTCATTTATTTAAATGGTAAAGAGAGAGACTTTTTTTCCATCCACTGGTATACCCCTCAAATGCACACAATAGCCAGGACTGGGCCAGGCTGAAACCATCAGTCCAGAATTCAATTAGATTTCCCTACATGGGTGGCAGGAACCCAAATACTTAGGTCATCTGCCATACGCCCCCACCCTAGCCCAGATGCATTAGCAAGAAGCTGGATAGAAAGCAGAGGAGAGCAGGGGCCAGACTCAGGCACTCTGATATGGGATGTGGGCATCCCAAGTGGTGGCTTAACCTGCTGTGCCACAGTGCCTGCCCCAATATACGATGTTTTTAAGAAGCACCAAAAAGCAGCAAAGAAGAATAAAAAATGGTACAAAGCCAACAAATTAACCATTCAGAAAATATTTTTCTGCATTATAACATCTAATCATATGCTAAAATATCCCTAATAAATTAAAAATGTAATGAAAAATGAATTTATAGATATTATAAGAAATGTCCTATATAACTTCTGTGTTGGGATACATAAATATTTCTATATAATGATTCCAAAAATAAACATAAACAGAATTAAAAATGATACAGCAAAATGAAGAAAAAAGGCCTTTGCAAGAAATTAAACAAGAGGGAGCCAGCCTCATTGTAGCACAGAGGGTTAAGTCTCTACCTACAATGCCAGCATCCCATATCTGAATGCTGGTTCAAGTCTCTTCTGCTCCACTCCAGTCCAGCTCTTTACTAATAATGCACCTGGTCCAAGTGCTTTGGCCCCTGCCACCCGTGTGGGAAACCTGGATGGAGTTCCAGGCTCCTGGCTTCAGCCTGGTCTCACATTGGCCACTATGGCCATTTAGGGAGTGAACCAGTGGATGAAAGATCTCTCTTACACTCCCTGCTTTTCAAATAGATGAAATTAATGTTTTTTAAAACGAATTTAAAGAAGATATTTACCTTAATATATACACTAAAAATCACAGAAATACAAATTGACACTAAAACATGATACCTATGTTCATCTATGAAACTGAAAATTCTCCTTCCCTCTCTTATTTGCCATCTTTCCATCTTGATCAATTTCCTGTCTATCTTGCCATATGATTCCATTCATATACAAACCAATAAAGTATATATAATCTCTTTAGCCCTTCTTTTTTTCAAAGTAACTATAGTGTGCCCTACACATTTTTTCTGAATCTTCCTTTTATTTTGTTAAGAATACATTTAGAGGTCCTTCCATATCAGTATATAAAGCATTTTTTCTACTCCTAGACACACACATTGTTTCTATCTTTACTATTTTAAATAATCAATGAAGAACCTTGTACACGTCATTTTCACATAGTCAAGCAAATCTGTAGAATTAATTCCCTTAAAAGTGGAATTTCTTGGTCAAAAGGTATGTGCATTTGTAATCTTGAGAGAGATTGTCTACTTGTCCTCCATAGGGGATGGTACCAATTTATACTCCCAAAAACAACATATGAGACTGACTGTTTCCCCATGACTTTACCACACTGGCAGTCATACAATTATAAGGCTTCATGAGTATGTTGAAATGGTCTCTTCTATACTGTTGGTGGGAGTGTACTTTGGTTGAATTCTTCTGGGGGAAATATTTACCAGAATTCTTAAAGATACACAAGCATAAATCTTTAGATAAAACAATTTCACTTTTAGAGAATTTATTCTAGGGCAACAATCAGAGATCACAAGATTTATGTATAAGGATATCCAGCACAGTGCTATTTATTTAAGACAAATAACCTCAAAATTCAACACTAAAGGCTGAGTAAAAGCAAACCCTACCTACAGAACAGAATGCAATTCAGCCATCAAAAAAATATTGCTTGTAATTATTTCTAACAAAGAAAAATGTTATGAGATTATATAAATATAGTAAAAGAAACAATTTTCTCAACTTTAAAATATAAAAACTAGAAGTTTCTTTTTTTTTTGAAGATGTATTTTTTATTTATTTGAAAGTCAGAGTTACACATAGAGACAAGGAGAGGCAGAGAGAGAGAGAGACAGAGAGTCTTCCATCTCTGGTACACTCCCCAAATGGCCCCAACAGCCGGAGCTGCGCTGATCCAAAGCCAGGAGTTGGGAGCTTCTTCCGGTTCTCCCAAGCGGGTGCAGGGGCCCAAGGACTTGAGCCATCTTCCACTGCTTTCCCAGACCATAGCAGAGAACTGGATCCGAAGTGGAGCAGCCAGAACTCGCACCGGTACCCATATGGGATGCCAGCACTGCAGGCGGAGGCTTTACACACTATGCCACAGCGCTGGCCCTGGAACTTTCTTTTTGATTAATCCAAAATTTACTGACCATTAATTTATTTTGTGCCATGCATGGAAAAGAAAGTTAATGGTGCTTGTCCCCAAGTGGGACATTATTCTTCAAATATTTCTGTACTTTTCTTTTTTTTTCATAATCTGAATTTATTAGACTATAAGTGACCAATAGAAACAATCAGAAAAGACTCTTAGGACTCAGCCTACTTTTCCCCCAGACAGCAACAGGTTCCGTAACAATTGTCAAGTTAAAGCCAGATACTACACATGGTCATGATGTGTCTTCAAAGACACCAACTGAGATCACCATTTGTTGCAGGGGATTTTCATGTAATCTCTATCCCCCTCCATGGATCAATCTTCCTCAGATTAGCACTAGTAAAGGAGAACATCTCAGGCTCTCAGCATACAAGATTTCTGTCCTTGGGTCCTAGGCAACAGTAGCCATGGGGACTAGAGTGGAGGAGGAGGGATACTTCAAGGCCCTCAAGCCTATCCAGGGCCCATAAACAAGTTCAGAATCAGGGCTTCACACACATCCTATGCATTCAGTAGGGCCTTTCTGAGAGCCATTCTCAAAATCCCACTGACTGTCAACTGTAAATAGAATGAAAATTCAAAATCCCACTGGCTGTCAAGTATAAATAGAATGAAAATTCAAAATCCCACTGGCTGTCAAGTATAAATAGAATGAAAATTCGATAAACAAAACTCCTTGCTTTCTATCTTATTACCTTCCACAGTTTTACATTCATTTTAGCGATGATATGAATTTACAAAGTATTACAAATTTTTTGGCTAGAGCACTCTGCTTTATCATATTAACTTCTTCCAAATCCTCGATTAAAAGCAATTAAGTATTTTAATTTTCAGGAAATTCTTTTCTAATCTAACCAGTCTAATCTTTAATACAAAGGGAAAATGTAAATCCTTTCTTAAATTGTTTCACAATCAAATTTCAAACATTCTGAATATTTCTTTAAATGAAGACTTTTACCCTGAGAAACCGAGATAAAATAACTCTATTAATCACAATACCAGATTTCAAGACATACTACAAGGCAGTTATAATCAAAACAGCCTGGTACTGGAACAAAAACAGACAGATAGACCAATGGAATAGAATAGAAATGCCAGAAATCAATCCAAGCATCTACAACCAACTTCTATTTGACCAAGGAGCTAAAACCAATCCCTGAAGCAAGGACATTCTTTTCAAAAAATGGTGCTGGGAAAACTGGATTTCCACATGCAGGAGTATGAAGCAGGACCCTTGACCTTACATCTTACACGAAAGTCGATTCAAAATGGATTAAAAACCTAAATCTATGACCTGATACCATCAAATTACTAGAGAACATTGAGGAAACCCTGCAAGACACTGGCATAGGCAAAGAGTTCTTGGAAAAGACCCCAGAGGCACAGGCAATCCAAGTCAAAATCAACAAATGGGATGACATCAAATTGAGAAGCTTCTGTACTGCAAAAGAAACACTTGGGAAAGTGAAGAAGCAACTGATAAAATGGGAGAAATTATTTGCAAACTATGCAACTGATAAAGGATTAATAAACAGAATATATAAAAAGAGATCAAGAAACTCCACAACAACAAAACAATCCAGTTAAGAAATGGGCCAAGGACTTAAACAGACATTTTTCAAAAGAGGAAATCCAAATGGCCAACGGACAAATGAAAAAATGTTCAGGATCACTAGCCATCAGGCAAATGCAAATCAAAACCACAATGAGGTTTCACTTCACAAATCCAGTTAGAATGGCTTTCATACAGAAATCAACTAACAACAGATGCTGGTGAGGATGTGGGCAAAAAGGTACCCTAATCCACTGTTGGTGAGAATGCAAATGTAAAACCACTATGGAAGTCAGTTTGGAGATACCTCAGAAATCTGAATATAGACCTACCCTATGACCCAGCCATCCCACTCATGGGAATTTACCCAAGGGGAATGAAATCAGCAAATAAAACAGTTATCTGCACCCCATGTTTATTGCAGCTCAGTTCACAATTGCTAAGACATGGAATCAACCTAAATGCCCATCATGAAGACTGGATAAAGAAATTATGGGATATGTACTCTATGCAATACTACACAGTGGTAAAAAAAATGAAATCCAGTCATTTGCAACAAAATGAATGAATCTAGAAAACATACTTAGTGAAATAAGCCACTCCCAAAGGGACAAATACCATATTTTCTCCCTAAATCTGTGATAACTAATAGAGCACCTAAAAGGATATCTGTATTAGTGAAATTGACACTCTGAGAAGCAATGACTTGAACAGCCCTTGTCTTGACTGTCAAGGAGCAGGTTGTTTTTTTTTTTTTTTTTCCTAATGGAGAATGGGACTGGGAATGGGAGAGGGAGGAGGAGGTAGAGTGTGAGTGTGGATGGGAGGGCGGGTGTGGTGGGAAGAATCACTATATTCCTAACGTTGTATTTATGAAATTTGTACTCAATTACCTCGTCGCCCCATGTCAGCAGGAAGTAGCTCTAAAGACAGATCATCATCCCTCTACCCCTCCTGGACTTTTCGGACTAATGTAATCCCATACAAGTGCTTTATAAAAAACGAAAGGGGGGATGTTAGGAAAATGGCGCAGTTTTATCTATGGCGCGATCTACACCCTGACACCATCCTAGGCTCTAGCCCCCATCGCCATTGCTTGAAGCCAGGGGCCACATGGCCCAACCACTGGTGTCAAGCTCCACTCCCATCCTAATGGGATTTGCTGCTCCTACTTCCCTGCCCACCCTCTGGCAAAGTTTTAACAGGACCTGTTCCTGAACACGTGGCTCTCTTGGCTTCTCTCTTCTCTCTCACTCTCTCTTCTCTCCTGCTCGATCTCTCTTCTCTCGTCTCTCTCTTCTCTCCTCGCTAGCTCCTCTCGTCTCTCTCTCTCCTTCTCTCTGTTACACTCTCCCTCTCTCTTTGTTCCCTCTTCACCCCTGGGTATGCTGGGTTTTCCCCAATAAACCCCTTCTCTTAAAAAAAAAAGAAATTTGTACTCATTATATAAAAGGTTTCTTTGGGGAAAAAAAGAATTTCATTTAATTCTATTTTTAGTTCCTTCTTTCATGCCCCCCTTACACACAAAAACAACAAATATTTACTACTATCAAATGCTCCAAGTTATAGCATGAAGAAACACTTTTAATTCAAATCTAAACTCAACTAAGGAAGTAGTTGCACATATGAGGGTACTTTAAAAGTTCATGGAAATGGAATTAAGAGATAACTATAGGGGCCAGCACTGTGGCGCAGCAGGCTAACGTCCTGGCCTAAAGCACTGGCATCCCATATGGGCAGCCAGTTCAAAACCCGGCTATTCCACCTCCGATCCAGCTCTCTGTTATGACCTGGGAAAGCAGTACAAGATGGCCCAAGTGTTTGGGCCCCTGCACCCGTGTGGGAGACCTGGAAGAAGCTCCTGGCTCCCGGCTTTGGATCGGCGAAGCTCCGGCCATTGCGGCCAGTTGGGGAGTGAACCATCGGATAGAAGACCTCTCTCTCTCTCTGCCTCTCCTCTCTCTGTGTAACTCTGACTTTCAGATAAATAAATAAATCTTTAAAAAAAGAGAGACATAAGTTTATTCTGGTGCAATTTTGAAATCCATGCATACATAGAAATTCTGTATAATTTAAAAATGCATGGTTTCCAGGTGTTTGGGGTACCATAATAAACTAATTTTTTGATTCCCTTACCCTCGAATGAGAAACACAGTTCTGCTGAAGGCCATAATCTCCATTTATCAGAGCAACAGAATTAGGCCGCCAATGTTTTCCTGCAGCAGGCAAATAGTTCATCCACAGAGTGCCACTGTACAGGGTTCCCATCTCTTAGCTATGGGGTTGGAGGTGAAGCATCTCAGTGGGTTTTGTTTCTCTATAAGAATTTTCTTCATAATGTCTGAATGGTTGTTACGTCCACCTACACAGAGTCCACCGAATTAAATATTTTGCTTAAGTGCAGTGCTGAGTATGAGAGAAGCTTTCAAGAGAGGTGCTCCAAAGGATACTGGTTTTTGTATTTATGCTGTTCAAAACCAGGCTACTACATGGAGAAGCAGTCAAATAAATTTGCGTTTTTTAAAAACATTGAACCTCTTCTATGTTATTGAAAGCAGAGTTGGGCTGGAAATTTTCAGCATTTCAGCAACTCACTAACTCCCTTTTTTCCTTCCAAATTATTGAGGCAATCATGTTCTGGCAGTATGTATGCATTGGACCCTGAGAATAGGGACAGGAAATCAAATACTGGAAAACATTAAAAAGGTCACCCCTTAAATCAACCACTTGGTACTGAAAAGGGCACTAAAAAATATTTTACGACAGTAGATAAAGCCTGTATCATTTTATAGTATTAAAAATCTGGGGGGGGGGGCAGCGCTGTGGTGCAGCAGGTTAAAGCCTTGGCCTGCAGCACTGGCATCCCATGAGGGCTCAGTTCTAGCCTCAGCTGCTCCTCTTCCGATCCAGCTCTCTGCTATGGCTTGGAAAGCAGTAGAAGATGGCCCAAGTTCTTGAGCCCCTGCACCCATGCGGGAGACCCAGAAGAAGCTCCTGGTTTAGGGTTGGCACAGCTCCAGCTGTTGCAGGTATATGGGGAGTGAACCAGCAGATAGAAACTCTCTCTCTCTCCCTCTCTCTCTCTGCCTCTCTCTAACTCTGTCTTTCAAATAAATAAATAAATCTTTTAAAAAACTGTATAGGCTTTAGTTAAATATTTCTATTTTAAAACTTCTCATCCTAAGCATAAAATTTGTGAACCAGATGTCTAATGCTGGTGAGAATATCTACTTTTACAAGAGTGTACATATGGGCAGAAAGAATGAAGGAGGAAAAAAAAACATTTTTCATAACAGTATTTCTCACATTTAAAATATAAACTGTAAAGAAAAGGGTTAGTTCTAAACATAAACCTTCATACCTGTTATCAACTGAGAGAAATCTCCAAAAAAAAAAAAAAGAAAGAAAAAGAAGAAATAAAGCTGGTGTGATCTCATTGAAAAATGAAAATAAGGAACTTACTTGGTTTGTCCCCCCCTTAAAATAACTTATATGTCCTGTCTATGCCACTTTGTCTCTTAATACCAGGGTCTTCAAAAACTTCATGGAAAATACATATTATGGAAAAGTTGTTCACAGATTTCAACATTTTTTGCACCAAAATAAATTTAGCTTTTAATTCCATTTTTCTCTATGAGCTTTTGGAAGTACCGTTGTACTTTATGGAATAGTAGTCAACATTTTTTTTTTTCCACAGGCAGAGTGGACAGCGAGAGAGAGAGATAGAGGGAAAGGTCTTCCTTTGCCGTTGGTTCACCCTCCAATGGCCGCTGTGGCAAGCGCGCTGTGGCTGGCGCACCGCGCTGATCCGAAGGCAGGAGCCAGGTGCTTATCCTGGTCTCCCATGGGGTGCAGGGCCCAAGCACTTGGGCCATCCTCCACTGCACTCCCGGGCCACAGCAGAGAGCTGGTCTGGAAGAGGGGCAACCGGAATCCGGCGCCCCAACCGGGACTAGAACCTGGTGTGCCGGCGTCACAAGGCAGAGGATTAGCCTAGTGAGCCGCGGCACCGGCAGTAGTCAACATTTTTGAATAGCTGTTTTTCTTATCTCGAAAATAATATATGTTCAAAAAATACACTTAGGAGATTTAGAAAATTAGAAAAGTATAGTTAAAATTAAAATTTGCCTGATTTCTTGCAAACTTAGACAACAGTTAATGCTTTGCTAATTTTCCTTCCAGTCTTTTTTCTATGTGCATATATTTTCAAACAATTGGAAGCCATTTATACATGCCATTTTTGGTGTCTGAATTTTTAAATTGATGTCTGCTACACCATGAGCATTTTCTTGTGTCATTAAATATTGTTTAAGATATTATTTCAGGCTGGCGCCGTGGCTTAACAGGCTAATCCTCTGCCTTGTGGCACCAGCACCCCGGGTTCTAGTCCCAGTTGGGGTGCCAGATTCTATCCCGGTAGCCCCTCTTCCAGGCCAGCTCTCTGCTATGGCCCGGGAAGGCAGTGGAGGATGGCCCATGTCCTTGGGCCCTGCACCCGCATGGGAGATCAGGAGAAGCACCTGGCTCCTGGCTTAGGATCAGCGAGATGCGCCGGCCGCAGCGGCCATTGGAGGGTGAACCAACGGCAAAAAGGAAGACCTTTCTCTCTGTCTCTCTCTCTCTCACTATCCACTCTGTCAAAAAAAATATTATTTCAATAGTTTCATAGTATTCCAGCATATGTATGTATCACACAGGTTGAATATGCCTTATCTGAAATGCCTGGGACTAGAGGTGCTTCAGATTTTGAAGTTTTTCAGATTTGGGAATGTCTGCATAGATGTTAACAATTGCGCATCCCTAATATGAATTTCAAATTAGGGCCCTGGAATCCAAACTATTTTTGGAACATTTCAAATTCCAGATTTTCAGATTAGGGATGCTTAATCTGAAATATATTTTAGCTATTCTCATATCAATGCTATTTAGGATATTCAGAATGTTATTTCTAGAAATTATACTGAGATTAACATCCTTGTACATGAATTTCTTTTTTAAAAGAATTATTTATTTATTTATTTATTTGAAAGGTGGAGTTACAAAGAGAGAGGGAGAGAGAGATTGATCTTCCATCCACTATTTCACTCCCCAAATGGTTGCAATGGTCAGGGCTAGGCTAGGCTGAGCCAGGAGCCAGGAGCTTCAGCGGGGTCTCCCACATAGGTGCAGGGGCCACGTACTTGGGCCATCTTCTGCTGCTTTTCCAGGTGCATCAGCAGGGCGCTGAATCAGAAGTAGAGCAGTCAAGACCTGAACTGACATTTATACGGGATGCCAGCATGGCACGGGGTGACTTAACCCACTTCCTCACAGTGTCAGGCCATGTACATTAATTTCTATGTAGACATAAAAGTATTTCCTTGAGCTAGAGTCCCAAAGCAGAAATATTGGGTACCCTATGACTTCTAATATGTTTCAACAAATGGGCCCCAATAAAGACTGTATCAATTCTATTGATTATATTCTATGTAATAATGTATCAAAGCCATATCCTTGCCACCCTGAGTATTTGTTAAATCTTTGTTAATTTCATAACTAAAAGATAACATCTCACATATCAAATTGCTGCCTATGATTCCCCCAAGATGATGGACTGGTGAGCAAAGAGTTGTGGAAAATTAACTTCTATTTTATACAATTCTATACTGCTTGACTTTTTAGGAATATGTATAATTTTTGCAATTAAAAGTTAATAATGCATTCCATTGCTATTATTTATTAATATTAAAATATTTTCTTATGTCTATTGACCATGTGTACAGCTTCTTTATTAATTACCTATTTTTATTCATATAACATTTTTTCTATTGTAGTGTTTGTCTTTGTATTGATTTGTCAGAGATCTTTATGTATAAGGGTATTTCTTAAATGTCCCCTTATCCAAGATGTCTTCCCTAACCTCCTTATAGCAGTCCTCATTCCTGACAGAACATGTACATTTCATACTTCCTAATTTTTCTCCATATCACCATCTAACATTTTATAGATGCACTTATTATTTGTCCCTGCAAATAAAAATGCAAATTCAATAGGGACAGGACTTCGTTTTGCTCACTGTTTCATCCCCAGTACCTTGAATGGTGACTAGCATGTAGTGAATGCTCTATAAATATTGGCTGAGTTAGTTAAGGAATTAATAAAATTAAGTTCTTCATAGAAGCAGAGTAGAATGATGGTGTCCAGAGATTCTGGGTTGGGGAAACTGGGAGATATGGATGAACGTGTACAGTTTCAGTTGTGCAAAGTTAAGTTCTAGAGATCTAATAATGTACAGCATGGTCACTATAGTTAACAACACTGGATTGTATTTGTGAAATTTGCCAACAGGCTAAATCTTAAATGTTCTCACCATTTAAAAGCCAGTAACCATATGAGGTGATGGATATATTAATGAGCTTGATCGTGGTAATCATTCCACAAGGTACATTTATATCAAAACATCAAGCTACACACCTTAAATATACAGTCATGAGAAGATTAACAGTGTAATGCTTTCTGAGAAATACATCGTTGTTAGAAATTTGGTCATTGTAGCCGGCGCCGTGGCTCACTAGGCTAATCCTCTGCCTAGCGGCGCCGGCACACCGGGTTCTAGTCCCAGTCGGGGCACCGGATTCTGTCCTGGTTGCCCCTCTTCCAGGCCAGCTCTCTGCTGTGGCCAGGGAGTGCAGTGGAGGATGGTCCAAGTCCTTGGGCCCTGCACCCCATGGGAGACCAGGAGAAGCACCTGGCTCCTGGCTTTGGATCAGCGCAGTGTGCCGGACGCAGCGCGCCAACTGCGGCGGCCATTGGAGGGTGAACCAATGGCAAAAGGAAGACCTTTCTCTCTGTCTCTCTCTCACTGTCCACTCTGCCTGTCAAAAATAAATAAATAAAATAAAAAAAAAGAAATTTGGTAATTGTGTGAACATTATAGTGTGGTCTTGAACAAAGTAAGGCAGCTACAGTGTCACTAAACTCTATAGCGTTATGTATTCACGGTCATATTTGCAGTCCATCATTGACCAAAACATCACTAAGCATACACAATTGCATGCAATTTCTATTTGTCAATTACCCCCAAGAAAGCTGAAAAACAAGATGAATAAATACAGCTTCTTTGTCTGCTATATATATCTAAAATATTTCCCCAGCCTATGGCTTATTTTTAATTTAGCTTATGATATTTTTGGGCATATAGACATTTCTAAATTTTATGTACTCAGAACTGCTGGTATTTTTCTTTGTGCTCATTTCCATTGCTTTTACGCTTTTGAAGTCCTTTCTAATTTCAAAATTAGATGGATATGCATTTGCTTTTTTCTAATAATTTTATTATTTGAGTTTTCATCTTTAACTCATCAGCTAATGTGGAATTTATTTTGTCAGATAGTGAGAAATAAAATCATATTTTTCCCAATCATTAACCTGGTACAAGGCATAATTTAGTGAATAAACCCTGCTTTCTCTCATTGATTTAAAGAAAATATGTTTAGGTGCCAATGCTGTGGTGCAGTGGGTTAAAGCCCCGGCCTGCAGTGCCGGCACCCAATATGGATTCAAGTCCCGGCTGCTCCACTTCCAATCCAGCTCTCTGTTATGGCCTGGGAAAGCAGCAGAAGATGGTCCAGGTCCTTGGGCCCACGCACCAGCATGGGAGACCCAGAAGAAGCTCCTGGCTCCTGGCTTCAGATCAGCTCAGGTCTGGCCGCTGCAGCCATTTGGGGAGTGAACCAGCTGATGGAAGACCTCTCTCCTTCTCTGGCTCTACAGTTCTCTCTCTGTAACTCTGTCTTTCAAATAAATAAAAATAATTTTTTTAAAAAAAAAAGAAAGAACGAAAGAAATATCTTTAACCTCTAGTGCTGTCTCCTGGGTTACAGTATAAGCTATGAGGTAGGTACTGTGTATGGGTTATATGTCTCAGGGCTAAGTACCAGATCAGTAAAGGATGATCTACAAATATTTGATGGATGGATGAATGAATGAAAATTTTCAAGCCAAAATATTTTTTTGAAAAAAGGCTAACTACTTACTGAACAGTTAAAGCTGAAGGCAAATTGTCATAGAGGACACAATAACCTCCGTAGAACTAAATTCATCAGTCACAAAACACATTTGTAAACGCCTGATGCTGTGCAAAAGGAATTGTGTAGAGTTGGTCCTGCCCTCAAGAAGATTCTGAAAATTATTCTTTAGGGGGCTTCCCAAGGGTGCCCCCAAGGACCTCCCCATCCCCTTGTCACGGACGGCATACCCAGTCTTGCTGAATGCAATCCACTAGCCTCCAACAAGCATTTGGTTTAATAATTCTGGAATCAAATCTGGTTTGAAAGAAAATCTACTTCATTTTTGGCTCTCAAGCAAAACCCCAAGTGTCTCATATTTATTGATTCTGTTGGGCTCAGTTAGCCTCCTATGGCCTGAAATTAAAAATAACAACAATACTTTTTTATTGAATTCTGGCTCTTTGCTGATAATCTATAGCAAATAGCAAAATGAGCAAAGCCATAGTGAACTGCCTCTCGTGCCAACAAATCCCACAAAGAGAATGACAATCAGTGAAATACATTGTTAAGCATGAATAGTAGCTAAAATATTTATCTCTGTTGCAAGGTATTAAAATGAGAAAACTTTCAAAGTGGAAGCTTCAAGCAATTGCATTAGAAGTTGCATAATTTGGTTAGACTGACCTTAGAATAGAATCAAAAGCTGCTTATTTCCATAATGTTGGCCTTCAATGGTATAAAAGGTTAGATAATTTATCATGATACACAAAACAGTTCTCAAGAATATCTAACTTTAAAAGGAGAGCTCGGTGACTTCCAGCTCTGTGCATTTTTAGGTAGCGTGATAATCAACATAATTTATATTTAAGTGAATTTATGTTCTCCTGAAAGGTCTAGTTTGCCAAGCAAAAGGAATATATTCCCTACTCATCCCAAGAACAAGTACAGACGTAGGAGAGCAAGGTTAGTGTACTCATTGCTGCGTTTACAAAGGAACTCACTTTGGACAGGAAGATATGTTTGAGTGGGCAGGCTACTGAGTTTTGACATACACATTCAGGACTTTGATTACTCACAGAATATATTGCCCTCATTTAAAAGCTAAAGGGCTGTACCTATTTTGTCACCTGCCGTGCCTAAGTCCCTTGCTCTCAGTACCACCTACAGAGCAACCGCTGTCACAACAGGGACTAAAACCTTCATGAAATCTGCTATCTGAAGCCCTTCAAATCAATGCTGCAGAAATCCACAGAAATACACCCAGAGCGAGAGGGGATCTTAGCAATCCCCTGATCCAATCTCCTCACATATCATTCCAGATTTGCTGCAGTTTGGCATTTGTTTGGATTTTTCCAAATTCTTGATGTTATAAATTCTAATTTCCTTAGTACTAACAGATTTCAATAAACTAAATCTCCTCTTTTATGACGCTTTTAAATTCTGTTTCATCTGCTTTGCTAGTAACCCCCTCCCCTAACCCACAATTGCAGAGTTCTAGACAGTTATCTTTGGTGATACAGTGACATGGGGTCACTCACACAGTAAAGACAACTGCCTTGGTGGGATCTGATAGGCTCAAAGAGTGAGGACAGCAAAGTGTCATAAGCATCACACATTTTTTCATCCCATATCTCCAAGTTGGATACCACAAAAAGCAACAAACCTTTGCAGTTCTGGATTTTTCTCCACCTTCCATGATCTCCTCTTGAAGGCACCTGATGATCAGACACACAAAGACCCAGCCCCTGAATATGAGTCCAACAATGTCCAATGCCATGGCATTTACAGCTTACCTGTTTTAGATGGCTTTGCTCCATCAGGCCACTCCATTATGGAAAGGCCAACATTATGGAAATAAGCATGGATAGTTTGTACAAAGGCAGTTTAACTGCCTTTCTTTCATATATTATCTTATTGTATTTTTACTGCAACAAAGCACACCTCTTTTCCCATTTGAAAGAATTACCAGTAGAGGCAAAATGAGAAAGGATGACCTAGAGGTGAAAGGATACACATCCCATTTCGCAGCCTCACAAACAACAAAGAAAACTGATGTTTCATCTGCAACATTTGAGGCTTGTTTCTAAAGAGCCATAACTACCACAAATTGTTTCTCTATTTTAAAAAATCAGGCAAAAATCCCACCACAAAAAAAAATTATTTAATATCAGTGCCATGGTGTTCTCACGCCTAAGCTGTTTGGAACAAACACTACTATTAGCACAGTCTATTGCTTGAAAATCTATACTCGAGAACATGGAAATGCACTAATTAAAGAATGGTCAGTATAGCAAGATCATAGTCAATGTCAGTCTTAGGAGTACAATGTGCCCGTGTTCTCACCGCCACCTCTGTGCTTGGCAATAGACAGGAGGAAATCTATCTTCCAACAACCTATTTACCATCACCTGCAGCCAGATGCTTCTGTTCATCGCTGTATTTCCACAGCCCTTGCCTCCCTCAAGCATGTGAAGTTTCAAATCCAAGTACTAGGTTATTTTGCTTAAAGGTTAAGCCAGTCACTCTGAACGCAGTCTGATTTAGAAAAGATATGGGCATGGGTATTTGGCCTAGCCATTAAGAGGCCTGAATCCCCTATCAGAGTACCTGGGTTCAATTCCCTGCGCCAGCTCGACTCCACCTTCCTGCTAATGCAGACCCTGAGGGGCAGTGGTGATGGTTCAAATGTCCCTAACACCCATGTGGGACACCTGACCTGAGTTTCCCTGACTCCCTGCTTCAGCTTCAGCCCAACCCCAACCATTGCAGGTAGCTGAGAACTGAACCAGTGGATGGGGGCCCTCTCTTTCTCTCTCTCTCTCCTACTCAAACAAAATACCCTCAAATAAATAAAATTAAGTACTCTCAAATGAATAGATTTTTTAAATGAAAATATATGATTTTATAGCATACTACCTGTGCACATAAGCAGCCCAAAGCACATACTTCCCCAAGCCAAGTGAATTAATGAGAAAGGCTTGAAACAAATTGCACTCAAACAAGACAAAAAGAAAAACCGAGCCTTAGAACATAATTTCCAAGGAATTGAACATATTTACAATAAGATATTCTCAAGCTAGGTTTATGCACAGCAATGATTATCGGGGTGTTTCCTACTCAAGTCTCAATCTCTGAGCTTGTATTTGAGTAGTCATACCCTAGAGTGACTAGCCTTATGAGCAGTTGCTCAGAGAGGCCACCAACAGAGTGTCAAAGGGCATAGAGGGCTGAGGATCTAAGAGCATAGATACCAATCTAGCCTGTTAGGCTCCTTCATTGGAGAGGCAGGTAAGTGAGGGAGCAATGCAAACAATGCTTCTCTCTCTCTCTCTCTCTCTCTCTCACACCACACACACACACACACACACGTGTGCACTCCTAAAGAGGAGTCTGGCCTTTGGATTGACCTTTCCTTGCTGCCAGCTTACACAGAGAATCCATTTTGTTCAGAAAAGCAAACTACACAATCTGAGAAGAGGTGCCCTTCATGCTCTGGAAATCAGATTGAAGAGCGAAAATAATCCAGAAAGCAGAGCCCGCCAAGGCCAGTGCTGGTGGCAGTGAGGGAGAGCAGCTTGCCACAGAACAGCGGCCAGATGGGGCCCAGTGGGAGAAGCTGAAAACTGGCCACCCTGGCACTCAGAGACTTAATGGAGCATCAGAAGACTATGCATATCAAGGCAGTGCTTAAGCATCTGACATTAAGAAGCCCTGGTGCTAGTCCATGAACAGGGAGCTCAAGGAGAACGGGGCCTGACACTGAGCGTCTTGCTGGCTTCAGTCTCCAATGGTCTGCTCAAAACACTCAAGGCATCTGGGGAGGGAGAAAATTACTTTTTGCAAAAAAAAAAAAAGAGTGAGCCAGACAGACTGACAGACGCGTGTTAGAAGCAGACTTCAGGACCTTTCAGAAGGCAAAGGGGGAACCATCTCTCTTTTTTAGGGATGAGCTCCAGCGAGGCAAAGACAAAAAGCCCCAACATTTTTGGTGGTGGACTTGTGAACCTTCAGCCACATGCTTACAAAGGGCGGAGGGAGAGGAATACAGAAACATAGTCTTTCACTTTGTCAAACTGGAAGAAGTGGTATCATTTGCTAAATCTGAATAACATGTATCTATCTGTCTTTTCCTGACCCTGTATATTTTACTTCTTAAACAATGGCAATGTTTTTTTAAATGAAATGAAATTCAACCAGGAAGGCTAACCAGTGACAATTCAAGGGCCAGAAAACATTCAAGGAAATAAATGAATTAGCCCACCTTTCTACAGCTTTGTAAATCCTGTGGATGTGAGGAACTGCACTCTAAGTAAACAAGATTGGGGGAAAATGTTGACTTAACAAAGGAAAGCAGTTAGGGGTTGGTAATTCACATTCTGGAAGGACTCTTACCTTTGGAAAAGAATCCACCACAGGGATTCTTTCAATGTAGAATGACCCCACTGGGGTTTACAAGGGGTCTAATTTACAAAACAAATGCTGTCAGCCGCTCAGCTTTTTCAGAAGACAACTGCAATCAAAGGTATAGCTGCAGGTCCTCCCACAGAACCCAGGCAGGTTTTCTATGATGTTTGCAAGCTCCACCACGGGGCTCACTAGCAAGCAATGTACAGTCCAGTTTGGCTGTGAAATGTTGGTGCCTAGGCAAGTCATTTGCCTTTTCTGTAACTGCATTTTCCTGACTGCAGAGTGAAAACACTGATCTCTTCTGACCAGCTCTTCCCGGAAATGGAGCCATGTGGCCCTGGTCAATATTTCTAAGAAAATGCTGAATGAGCGCAAGCAAGCCTTCTACAAGGGAAGACGAGCCCCTGAGCTGGCAGAGCGGCTCTTCCTGGGGCTGCAGCCCCTTCCTCATCATTCCTGGGAAAGGGTGGGCTGGGGATAAGGGGACACCAGGAGGTGCTCACTGCCTGGGAACACCCACTGGAAGCTGAGTGACCCCTCTATGCAGCCTACACAAAAACCACTGGTAATAGGCCGGCGCTGCAGCTCACTAGCCTAATCCTCCGCCTAGCGGCGCCGGCACACCGGGTTCTAGTCCCAGTCGGGGCACTGGATTCTGTCCCGGTTGCCCCTCTTCCAGGCCAGCTCTCTGCTGTGGCCCGGGAGTGCAGAGGAGAATGGCCCAAGTCCTTGGGCCCTGCACCCCATGGGAGACCAGGAGAAGCACCTGGCTCCTGCCATCAGATCAGCGTGGTGAGGTGGAGGATGAACCAACAGCAAAGGAAGATCTTTCTCTCTGTCTCTCTCTCTCACTGTCCACTCTGTCAAAAATTAAAAAAAAAAAAAAAAAAAAAACACTGGTAAGGACACAACAACCAAAGGGGAAATGTAACTTGAAGAGCATTTCCTTCTGCAAACAACGGATCCTCTGGGACTTTCGCTTCAAGCCTCTCAACTGTTCCAAGCAAATGAGGCTCACATCAAAGGCCAACCAGTCACACATTAAGAAATCAAGCCACCTCTCAGCCAGCTTCCCACCTCTCACACACAGGACTCTTGTACACACCGCTTCCCTTCTCCATAGCTGAGACACTCGATCCAGCCAGGCGTGGCCTCCTCTAAGCCCTGGAAGTTGAGATACACATGCAGAGGGGCTAACATCTGAAGCTACAGGCAGACACCTCAGAGCCACTGCAGCACCATATCATAACTTGGCTTTGCCAAGAGGTAACTTCATCCTTTCTTGGTTCTCTAATTCCTAATAAGCAATCCTCCAAGCCTCTAGCTTCAGCCTCTGGACACAATATACATAAGTGACAGCAGGAGTGGGAGCTGTGGCACAACAGGTTAAGATGATGCTTAGGACAACTGCATCCCACGTCAGAGTGTCTGGTTGGAGTGGCTACTAGGAGCTTCTGATCTAGCTTCCTGCTAACACACCTGGGAGGCAGCAGATAATGGCCCAGGTGTTTGAATCCCTGCCACCCACATCAGAGACCCAGATGGAGTTCCAGGCTTCTGGCTTCAGCTTGGCCCAGCCCTGGCTGCCGACGACATTTGGGAAGTGAATCACCAGATGGAAGAGATCAAGCCCCCTCTTCTAACACTCTGCCTTTCAACTAAATAAGTAAATATTTTTTTTAGAGGTTGGGGAGGCAACGTTGTGGCATAGCAGGTAAAGGTGCTACCTGCGAAGCCAACATCTGGATCCCATATGAGCAGGAGTTGAGTCCCGGCTGCTCCACTTTCCATCCAGTTCCCTGCTAATACACCTGGGAAAACAGAAGATGGCCCAAGTACTTGGGCCGCTGCTACCCCTGTGGGAGACCCGGATGGCATTCCAGGCCCCCAGCTTCAGCCTGGCCCAGTCCTGGAGATTGTACTCATTTGGGGAATGAAACAGCAGATGGAAGATCTCTTTCTCTCTCTGTCTCTCTCTTTTACTCTGCCTTTCAAACAATTAAATAAATCCTTAAAATATAAAGAATAGGAGCTGACACTATGGTATAGTAGGTTAAGCCTCTGCCTGCAGCACCAGCATCCCATAGAGGCACCGATTCGGGTCCCAACTGCTCCACTTCCTATCCAGCTCTCTGCTATGGCCTGGGAAAACAGTGCAAGATAGCCCGGGTACTTGGGCCCCTGCACCCACGTGGGAGACCCAGAGGAAGCTCTTAGCTCCTGGCTTCAGAGCAGCTCAGCTCTGGCCCTTACAGCCATTTGGGGAGTGAACCAGCGGACTGAAGACCTTTCTCTTTGTCTCTCCTCTCTGTAACTCCATCTTTCAAATAAATAAATGAAATATATATGTGTGTGTGTGTATATATATATATATATATATATATATATATAAAATGAAACAAGTTGCAAAGCGAGAGGACTGCAGGTCCTCCCACCTTTTAAGTCTGGTTGATGGGGAGAGAAAAACCAGGCAGACCCCTGGAACCCCAAACAAGTGGTCCTAAAATAAGAGGAATTCCAAAGCCTCAGAGCCCTCACTGGAAAATGTCCTGCCTCCAGACCCCTAGGGAGAGAAATCTCAGGATCATTAGCAAGCGCTCTGGCTGAGCTCACCTTTAGTGAAGGTGTATGGGGAGAGGGATGATCTCTAAGGTAACCAGTTAATTGCCAATAAGGAATGATAATAATAAATTAGCAAATACTAATGTAAACTAACTCAGTTCTGTGGCAGTTGCATGGAGACGACAGAGGAACAGTTTATTCTGGAACACATCTTGCAAGCCTATCCCCTGGGGAGTGCGCTGCCTCTGCTAGACAAGAAAGGGCCAATAAGATACAATGTAGGCAACAGGAGGCCCCAGTTTGTCTGCTGCTACAGGAAGAGCCCTTGATTTTTTAAGAAAACTAGACTGGGCACCTTTGCAAAGATAGGGGTTGCATTGATTCGTCCTATAGCCTGAGGTTTACTTTTGATGATTCCAATATCCCATCCTAATAAGAAAACTAAACTAAAATTTTTTAAATGCACATTGAAGGGTTGGTTGAGAGGTGATGCTTTGTGTCAGCTCCATGTTGCTCAAACCAGTCTCATTGTTTGTGTTAAGTTTCTAGTGCTTTCTGAATCCACATCTGATCCCTTTGTGGATGGGCTTGGCCTAGAGTTTCACTCAAATCACTGTAAATGCCTAACTTTAAAACTCTGTTTTAGGAATCAAAGCACATTGAACAATTCCTTCCTCTCTTTCTTTCTTATTGTTTCAAAGCCTAACTGCTGTCTTATTTTCATTATTTGCACCAAGGTGGCCATGCATTCAGACTCTGTGTAGGATAACTGGAAGTATTCTCTTCCACCTGCCAGCTCTTCCACTGCTACTACATTGCTACTTGTGAAGCTGCTGCAAGAACGACCCTGGCAGAGCATAAACACACACACACACACACACACACACACACCTTCAGATGTCTCATATAAAAGATAGTACAATTTGCAGGCAAAGGGTAGAAAATAGAGAGAACTCAGGATTGAGACTGAAACCAAAATCTAAATCCCTGTGCACCTATGACTAGAAGTCTGGAAGCTCTTGCCTACTATCACTCCCTTAGGGTTGTCAGCTCAGAAACAGACAACACCAGAAAACTAAATTTTTTTAAAAATGCTTCAAGAAAGAGATTGGATATTTGAGCCATCTCACACCTCCTGAAGTTAGGAGACCCTGAGTCTCCATTCTCAAAGAAATGAGTTGTGTTTTCTTCCTCCAACAATCACCTGGACCCTTAGGACCAAAAATGTAATTTAAGAATGTTGATGTACAAAGGAATAACACTTTTCCGCATCCAGAGGCACCCAGTAGGTGTGCTTCGATGCCCTAAGTTTGGAAGAAAAATTATTTGCCATACTGAGGAGCTCTCTAAACAAACTGGAATATTCTTAGAAAAATCTTAGCAAACTGACAAACCTACTCTCTTTATTCTCCATTCTCCTTTTTCAATTTTTCTCCTCTCTTCATTCTTCCCTCCCTCCATATTTTCATATTCTCTCTCTCTCTCTCTCTCTCTCATTTACTCATGCACAAAGTCCATGAACCAAATGCAAATCTTCTCTTTCGATTTATAATATTTAAAAGACACATGACACCACTAATTATTCTGCAAACTGCAAAGGCATCCACTTTGCCTCCTCAGATTTCTGTACAAAACCACAAAATCCACATAGCTGATTTCTCAACCAACACCAGAGGGACAGGTATACCAGGAATCTTGAAAAAGCTCATGGAAAATGTATACAATGAAAAAACTATCCATGGATTGAAATACTTTTGCACCAAAATAAATTTATCTTTTTACTCCATTTTATCAGTTTTTTGAAGTACCTCTGCCCAATTCCATGTAAGATTATCTCTAATACTAAAGGCTGAGTTGCAATTCTCTAGACTAGTGCTCCATTCCCTTTACCTTACTGACATAACTGCATTCAAAATCATGTTCTCTTTTTTTTTTTTTTTTTTGACAGGCAGAGTGAACAGTGAGAGAGAGAGACAGAGAGAAAGGTCTTCCTTTTGCCATTGGTTCACCCTCCAATGGCCACCGTGGCTGGCATGCTGCGGCCGGCGCACCGCGCTGATCCGAAGGCAGGAGCCAGGTGCTTCTCCTGGTCTCCCATGGGGTGCAGGGCCCAGCACTTGGGCCATCCTCCACTGCACTCCCGGGCCACAGCAGAGAGCTGGTCTGGAAGAGGGGCAACCGGGACAGAATCCGGCACCCCAACCGGGACTAGAACCTGGTGTGCCAGCACCACAGGCGGAGGATTAGCCTATTGAGCCACGGTGCCGGCCTCATGTTCTCTTTAGTTTCTAGAGCCACCCATGTTCAGGTGTGGCTAGGTTTGCACACAAATGCAAAAGTTACCCTCAACCCTCAATTTATCTTGAAACCTTGAGAGCACAACAGTAACTCTACATATCAATGATGGTAGGGCTTCCATGGAAAGAGTAGAAGGGAATACTAAGTAGCCTACAGAGAAACAGGTAATTTTGAAACTACCGTGTAGTGCTTCCTAGTGAAGTCATGTGGGTGATCTGAGCTCCCCAACTAGACTGTGAATTCTCTGAAGGCAAAAGTTATATCTTACATATAACTTTTTTGGAATTTTTAAAAAGATTCACTTATTTATTTATTTGAGAAGGAGAGTTACAGACAGAGAGAGGGAGAGACACAGAGAAAGGTCTTCCATCTGCTGGTTCACTTCCCAAATGCAGCCAGGAGCTTCCTCCGGGTCTTCCCACACGGGTGCAGGGGCCCAAGGACTTGGGCCATCTTTTACTGCTTTCCCAGGCCACAGCAGAGAGTTGGATGGGAAGTGGAGCAGCTGGGACCCTATGGAATGCTGGCACTGCAGGCAGAGGCTTAGCCTACTATGCCATAGCGCTGGCCCCTAGAAATTTATATATAACTTATTTGGAATTCTCGAGGTACCTGCCACACAGCTGAGCACACGATGGATACTCCAAAATTATGCTTACTGATTTTATCTAATGCCATGGAGATAAATTTCAAAGTACCATGGAATAGAAGTAGCACACAGCAAATACGTGTGGCAATTCTGACTCCAGCAGTCTATAATGCCATTTTGAGTAAGCCTGTCTATACGGCTAATGAAGGGTGTGGGTTTGGCACAAAAGGTAGCCCAGCAGAGGATCCCAATTGGTCCCAGCTTAGAGAGTAAGAACGTAACATATGCTCTGGAAAGAGTTTATATCCTGAACTGCAATTACCTGTTTACTTGTCTGTCTCCCAGTATGCTCCCTAGGGTCCAGGATCAAGTGGTTTATTTTTGTATCCCCAGCAAGTATCTGGCACATTCTAAATGTACAGTAAATGCTAGTGGGTCGAACTGATGATAAAAGAATGGTTAAATAAACTAATATAAGCGACAGTGTAAATGAAGTAATATGATTTAACAGAGAAATTTCCATATACTCTTAGACTCATCACACCATAGCACTTATCATTCTGTGCTATAATTGCTTAATAAATATTGTTTCCTTGGATGATCAATTAATTAATGAGGAAAACATAAAGCAAATGTAGGAAATATATCAGGACATCATTACCCTAGGATTGTAGACTGTCCCATTGCACCCTGTAGTTGTGTTTCTCACTCCACGCTGCAAATCACTTACTTACATGCTTGCCTCCCCGTTAGAATGTGCATCTCTTATCTTCTTCATCTCTTAACTCCAGAGACTAGAGTAGTGCTTTACAAAGAGTAGGCACTCAACAAATATCAGTACAATGAATGAGTTGTTTATTCTTGCTCTTACATAGACTTCACTGGACATCAGTATTCAATCTAGTCCATGTACAGGGGTTTGTGGTATGGACGAAAAAGGCAAGTGTCATTTTCCTTTTTCAGATGCAGGATAAATGGCCTGGTCCTTGCTTGGCTATGTGTGGGCCCCTCCTCTTTCTGATGATGTTTGTCAGTTGATATTTCCAGGAATGCATGCTGGCAATGCACACTTAACCTTACCCTGTACAGTACCTGCTATGTTGGCCTTGTGAGCCCTATACACCAGATCTGTGTGATTTTGTTAAATAAGGAGAGCATCTGACTTTGTCACTCAGGCACAGGATCAAAACTGAGACTTTAAATGGCTTGTCTAAATAATTGAAGCAATAATTTCTTTCATTCTGCCCATAGGAGACTCTCAGAAAGGACAAGATCTTCAATAAACCATGTAGACGTAGTCACACATCTGTCTCCTGTCTTCGCCGCATTATTTAGTAGACACCGGGACTCACTTTTCTCTAGTGCCTTCAAATAACTGCATAAAAGACCACCAAGCCCTCAAGATTCAATCCTCTTGTCCATCTCCACAAGCAACAGTATTGTCAGCACCTGAACTCACAACTTTGGCCTCTTTCACTCCTATTGTTTAAATGACCAATATAAGCAGTGTGACCATACCACTTTGTACATCTTGTCCACACAGGACCAGCCTAAATTCCTCTTTGGTTATAAGTGCCTAGGGAACCACAGTCAAGTTCAGGCCATTGCAATGGTGATTCTGCAGTTGCATGATGAAGAAATCTACCATTTAGTGGTTTCCTATGAGTCAGATCCTTTACATAACACAATGTCATTTTATTCCTTGGAACAATATTACATGGAAGGTAGCTGTGTTCATTTTGTAGATGAGGAAACAGAGACAGAGAGATTCTATAACAAGAGGTAACCCCAGATTCAAAATCACAGTCTGATTCCATGACACAACATTACTCCTCCTTCTCCATTGCTGAACTTTTGATGGTCCATAAGTAGTACTGCAACTACTCTACTGTTTAAGCCCCAGTAGTAGTCACTGGAATTAACAATTATAGCTGAGGAGCAGGTGTTTGTTAGAGCTGTTAAGGTGCTGCTTGGGACACCTTGATCCCATTTTGGAGTTCCTGCCCCCTTCCTTTACTCCCCCTCACCACCGCCACTTGGGAGACCCAGGTGGAGTTCCGGGTTCCTGGCTTTGGTGTGACCTAACCATGGCTGGGAAGTAAACCAGTGGATAGAGGGACTCTCTTTCAAATAAAATGAAAATGAATAAATAAAAATTTTAAAAATAATTTAACTTGAGTCTACCTGGGACAACACTGGACTTTCAATAAATATTTATAGAGTGTGGATAGAAAACATTGTTGAATTTGTTGCCAGCAGAATACCATCAGCTGCTCATTAAAGGCCCTGCTCTTTGGTCCCATGAATTCTGGTGAGAATTATTTTTCAGGAACAGGGTATAAAGCCCACAATCTAGTTCACCCTGTCTCAATGATCTGCTCTGTGAGTCTCCGTAAGTCCCTTAGCATCTCTGGATCTCTGTTTCATCATCTACAGAAAGGCAATCTATCAAGATACCTGATTTAAGGATCAAAGGAGACAATGGTTGTGAAGGTGCTTTGAAAAGTGTGGAAATGCCCTCCAAGTGTGAAGTATTCCTTTCATTAGTGGCCTAGAAGAAGGCATATGCCAGTATATGCCTCTGGGTGCACCAAATTTTGAACCAAAGAGGAATTTAAGCAATTCACAGAAAAATGAAATCAACTTAACAATTGTTATGCATAGCCTTCCCCCAGCCACCCACTCACCCTCATCCAATAGCCAGCAAACATCTGACCACATGGTGCTGTTAAAAGCACTTGCATTTGAAAACATTCATCCCCAGTAAAGAGAAACAGAGCTAACTCAAATGTGTAGCTAAATCCTAAAATTTTCATTATTCATGACAGTTTCAAATTCTTCAACTGTCAAATGTTACCACCAGAACTGCGAAGAAATGGCAAAGTAGCTTTTTAAATTTTTTTGCTTGCATCCCATTAAGCAGCCTATCCACATGCTCGACAAGAGGCTAGAGAACAGTAGTTTGAGAAAAGAAAAAGCAGACAGGAGACTTTAGGGGCTGAATCACACTCACAATGGGAAAAGGTCTCTATGCAGTCAAGAGTTTCATTCATTTTCATGACTGCTTGACGACTCCTGCTAGGCACCGCCAATGGCCTAGGGCTACCACATGCAGTATTTGCAACAGGTGGAGCAAATTTGCACTATGCCAGGACACCACATGGGGATTTATAGGGCTGAGACCCCTTGGGCCTCCATTCCCAACACCTAGCCCTACAGAAAGGCCCAACCCGTTGCCTTCGTCCCCAAGAAACATTGCAAGCAAACCTGAGGATGCAAAGGGGCTTAGGCAGAGAAGTTCTCTCCAGGTCTGCCCGGGGCGGGGGTATTGAGGGGGCTGGGGGGGGGTGGTGGCAGCAGAGCGGCTTACAGAGCAGCTCAAGGAGGAGAGGGAAGTCTGGGAGGGCGTCCCAGAGCCACTTAGCTGCACTCACCTCGGGCAGAGGCACGCCATTGATGATCAGGTCTGGCTGCTGGGGGCCCTGGCTGTTGAAAGAGTGATGGTAGATGTGGTTAGCGCTGGTATTGCGGGTATTCTGGTTCTCCACGTTCAGGAAAGTGCTCTCAGAGCGGCGGCAGCCCAGGGGCAGCGTCTGCTGGTGGTAGTCGAAATAGTTGAGGGAGGAGGTCAGGGAGGAGCAACTGACAACGTTCATCTTGTCTGTCTCCTCCACATCCCGGGGTACCAGGCGGATGTCATTCTTACTGATTTTTTTCTTCTTGCTTGATTTCTTTTGATGCCCATAGGAGTACTCAGCGATTCTATGTGACAGAAAAGGCAGCATGAATCGCTAACACCCTCCCAAACCATACTCTGATTAATAAACATTAAGCACCCCAGAGGGTTGCGCCCCATCTCCGCTCCAGCTCCTTATTCTGGCGCATTACATCACCGCATTTCTCCCTGTGCTTTCTACATGTGAAAACAAGCCGAGGGCCATGAAGTTTTCATATTAAACATAGGAACCTCCCCCGCCCCAGTCCCCAAAAAGTTTCTACGCTTTGGATTGGGATTTGATATTTTTCACTGTGAGCGGCCAATAAGCAGGGGTGGGGTGGGGGTGGGGGGTATGGAAAGTTGAGCCTATGGGAGAGAAAGCATGGAAATGCTCAAATCTGGAGCTTCCTGGAACCCAAAGGAACTCCTGGGAGAGATAAAGGGTAAGTCCCAGTTTAATAGGAGACAGAGGGAAATTTAAATTAAAAAAAAAAAAAAACCCACACCCCTGCTAGTTCCTCCAGGCATCTGCCTTGTGGCAAGCACCCTGGATCAGCTTCCTCTGTGACTGACCTGCTCGGTGTTGGACGAGGGTGGGAGATCTGACCCGGCCCCTTGATCCTCCTCAGCTCTCCTCAGCACCCTCCCCCCTGCCCTAGCCCAGCTCCCTCCTGCTCCACCCCACCCCTCCTCTCCAGGAGATTTCTGATAGCCAGACCCAGAGGAATGAGGGGAAATGCCTTTTTACCTCTTTCCCCTTAGGCTCACTTTCTCCTCTGCCTTTTTGTCTTGCTCCTCGCTAATGGGAGAAACTGAGATGCAATGCAGACACTTGCTGTTTTGTCCTTTTATAAAACAGCCGAGGAGACAAGTGATGGTTAAACAATTACTGCAAAGGAATTTAAAGGTTAGTGCATTCAGCATCCTTCTCCATTCAGGTGTACCTACAAGCAGCTGTGCTGCAACTGGAACATAAAGAGCTCAATTTAATTAACACTGACACAGACCCAGCAACGTGCACCGAAGACACCAAGCATTACGAGACTTGTCAAAAGAAATACATTAAAATATAGCCAGATCCTCAAAGTCATTTATGACTTTGCACATAATGATTCCGCTTATTGTTTGGAAATTCAATTTCTGGGCAATAATCAGGAAAACAATAGGGTTAATAAATAATACAGGTTGATCTTTACAAGGGAAAGACTGTGCCTGTATTCTCACTCGACAAAGCTAATTGTCTGAATACAAAAAGGGAGCCCAATTCAAGCAGCAATTGCAGATCATCTCGCAAGTCTCATAAATGAATGCATTTCAGGAAGAGCCTCTGCAGAGGCCGAGAACAGGAAACCTCTGCCTAATCACATGGAAAGACACGCTCCTGAACTTTAGGCCTCTAAAAAGTCTGAGCAGATGGGGAGATTGCATATCGGCAGAGGCAAATGCTTGCTCTGACCCTGGGCTCTACCTAGAGCAAAGCCTCGGAGATCCCCTCAACCTTTCACTCTGTGCCCAGGCAGCCTTGCCGTGATGCAAGCTACTGCTTCTGGAGCTAGGGAGCAGATCAAATCCCAAAAACCTCAGGACTAGGGTTGGTTTTCTCTCCTCATCTGTTTACAGAATCAATGGGAAGTTCTAATCATTTTGTTTACCCATGATGGGTAAGTTTGGCAATGTCCCGTCCAATTATTCAGCTGAGGCATTCATCGCACAGCCCTCTCTGTATTGACCAATTATTTAATTAAACTGTACTTCATTAATCCCAAACCATCACAGGGAACAGAGCACTTTACAAAATACACATTTGGGTGAAGTTGGAGAGCACTGAGATTTGCTTTTTTTTTTTTTTTCCAATTCAAATGCTCTCCTCCCTGTTTAATGATCTCCCTGGCAAGCTCTCAGAAAGAGCTCTCACTTCTAGTCATACATCACCAAGAGGTGGCAAAGCCTTCAATATCTTTATTTCAAGCTGATTTCTTTTTCATCAAGGAAAGGGTCTTGTGCACTTACTTTATGTTGAGAAAATGGCTTAAAAGAGTCCCCTCTACCATTATCTCCATATAAATAAAATTTTATTGACCCCGAATTTTTCTCCTATAAAAATTGCTACTGGCAGTCACAGGTTTCAAAGGTAACAGCAATATTAATCTCCATTTCTCCCATCTGAAATGGCTTGGTTCTGAAGGAAAGAAAAGTCACGGCCATTTCACTAGTAACAGGATTAAAGCATTTATGAGGCATTGCAGCTGCTCTTTTATGGCACCTGATTGATATTCATGTGTGGTTAGCATTTGTCTACTAACTTGTGTAACGCAGAGAATAGTAAAAGGGAAACAATAATTGCATGGCTGTTACATATTCAGGGGGCTCTGATTCAGAGAAGTGTGCATTTCAGGCGGTGTCAAATACAAATCGGACCTCAGGAACATATTTCGATTGATTAACATGCAAGCACAGATGGCACAGGAGACACACTGGATGTGTAGGTGTGTGAAAAGCACACACACACCTTGGTTGGAAATAGCAGCATCATTCGTTTTCAGCAAAGTAAAGAAACAACTTTTTATTTCAACCGTTTCGATGAGACACTGCTGGAGAAAAAATACATGTATTATCCTAAATTAGGTTCCAGGAATGCTTACACTTATTTGGCCTATCAGATTGTAACAGGGAAGGGCTTCAGTAAAACCCTTCAATGTGCTTATTAAGAAACCTTTGGGGGGAAAAACACTACCTGTCATTTGAGTTTCCATGTTTCCCTTCTCTTTCTCTCCCTTCAGCCTCTCTGTCACCTACCCCTCTCTGTTCTCTCTCTCCACACATGCTTCAAGAGAAACTGTAACACAATAGCACATAGTGACATCCACTGGTAGCGACAAGATTTTAATGCTACAGCACTTCCACTTTAGAGGAAAGCACCATCAACCCCAAAAAGATTGCTATTTTTACTAAAACATCTGGATGTAAAGTCTTGTCCCTCATTGAGATGTTTGGTTGCTACATACCAACCAACCAGATATTTGAAAACATGCAGATGTCTGATAGAATGTCACTTTATGTAGCCAGATGTTTGGACAATGATTACCAAAAAAGCCAAGAAAAGACTAAAAACACCAATCACCTGCTTTCCCACATATTCCGGTTCTCTCTTTCCCCTACTCTAGTTTCCACCTTAGGCTCCCAGTCCCAGGATCTCTCCGGAGTATACCTGTGCAACAGAATGGGCCAACTGCCATCACTCCCCTCTTCTCAGTACCTGCCCCCAACAAATCAGGTTGTACTTGGTTTTGCTGCAAATATGACTCTCTCTCTCTCTCTCTCTCTCTCTCTCTCTCTCTCTCTCTCTCCTGCCATAACTTTGTGGAGACAGCTGTGCAAATTTTAAAATGATAATTGCTTTTCTGCTCATCATCATTATGTGACAGAATCCATTCGAACAGTAAATGATTGTCTTCCAGCAAACTGTCAGATCAAAAGAATTGATCAACTTGGACTGTCACAAACTTTTCACCCTCCAAAAAGAAGCGCCGTGAGTATGCTGCATGCATTTAAGTGGGAAACAAAAGCACTGGGTTTTCACACTGAGACAGATACACACACCTTATTCATCCACGACAAAGCAGAAAAAAGAAAAGTTGGCTCTACCTGCAGTTGTAGGTCCGGATCTCTTTGTTGTCTCGCTTGCACTTGATTGCCACGAAGATCATAGTGACAAAGAGGATGCCGGCAATGGAGCCCAGGGCTATAATGAAAATCAGCGACAGGTTCACCGAGCCCATTGATTCTTGGGCATCGAGAGCAGGTGACAGGTAGATAAGGACCAGTGCAGAGGCAGAGAGAGATGTCTTGCCATGGTCGTGGGCCACCACAATAAGCTCATAGGAAGCCTTGGAGCTCTCGCTGAAGGTGCGGGTGGTTCTGACTTCGCCATTGATTTGGTCTATTTCAAAGAAGCCGCGGTCACCCTCGGTCATGTCATAGGTGACTCGGCCGTTTTCGCCCTCGTCGTAGTCGTCTGCCTTGACAACGGTCACCAGGTAGCCTATGCCAGAGTTTCGGGGGATGTAGACCTCGGCAGTGCCATTGATCAGGGGCGGGGCCGTGATGACTGGGGTATTATCATTAACGTCGAGGATGATGACTCGCACTGTGGCATTACTCTGCAGCGAGGGCAGGCCGCCGTCTTTGGCTAGCACCTTGAACTCGAACGCCTTGGTCTGCTCGTGGTTGAAGGATCGCAGTGCGTAGATATCACCCGAGTTGGGGTTAATGGAGACGTAGGTGAAGACAGGCATGTCCCGCACCTGCGACGGCACAATCTGGTAGGAGACACTGCCGTTGAGACCCAGGTCGGGGTCGCGGGCAGACACGGAGAGCAGATAAGCGCCGGGCGTGTTGTTCTCCTGCACGATGACTTGGTAGTAAGGCTTGGAGAAGTGGGGGTGGTTGTCGTTCTCGTCAGTGATACGCACCGTAAAGGACTTGGCACTCTGCAGCATGGGCACGCCGCCGTCGCGGGCCTGAATCGTGAGGTTGTACTGATCGTGTTGCTCGCGATCCAGCCGTCCGTCCACCAGGATAGTGGAGAAACTCTCGTACTCCTGCAGCCGAAAGGGCACGTTGCCCAGCAAACGGCACTGTACGCGTCCATTGAGGCCGGAGTCGCGATCAGACACCCGCACTAGTGCAATCACGTAGCCCGGGGGGGCGCTCTCGCTCACCTCCACAAGCTCGCTGTTGACCGACAGCAGGTTGATGACCGGCGGGTTGTCGTTCGTGTCCAGAACGCTGACGGTGACTTTGCAGTGTGCCGGGATGGAGTTGGGTCCCAGGTCCTTGGCTTGCACGTCCAGTTCATACACGTGGCCCTCTTCGTAGTCTAGGGCACCTGTGACAGTGACCAGGCCGCTATGTGGGTCAATCTGGAAAAGCTCCCGTGTACGGTCATTCACGTAGCCGTAGAAGGAGTACACCACCTGGCCGTTGGTGCCCTCGTCTGGGTCGCTGGCATTGAGGCGGATGACAGGTGTGTTTGGAGGCGAGTTCTCTGGCACACTCACCGCGTAGGTGGACTCGCCAAACACCGGGTTGTTGTCATTGGAGTCGGTCACCTTGATGCTGAGGCCAACAGTGCCCAGGTGCGGCGGGTCGCCGCCGTCGAGTGCAGTGATGCGAAAGCTGTAGTGCGACTGTGTCTCACGGTCCAGGCTCTTCTCCACCACTAGTTCGGCAAAGCGTGAACCGTCGCCACGCGTCTTGATCTCCAGGCCGAACAGCTCATTGGGCGTGAGCTCATAAGTCTGCACGCCAAAACTGCCCGAGTCCGGATCATAGGCGCTGTCCAGCGGGATGCGCGTGCCCGGGCTGGCCGCCTCCGAGATCTCCAACTCGATCTGTGCCGCCGGGAAACTGGGCGCGTTGTCGTTCAAGTCCTTGATCTCCACCTTAATCACGCAGATCTCCATTGAACTGGACATGACCTCTAGCGAGATGATGCACTTGGGACTCTGGCGACACAGGAGGTCTCGGTCGATCTTCTGCTTAGTGACCAGCAGGCCGGAACTGGGGTTGATGTCCACCAGGTGAGGAGCCGAGTTGGACACCACGCGGAAGGCCGAGGCCTGCCGGGGGTCCAACGCGAAGCCCGCCTCCCGTGCGTCCTTGGCCACGTTGGCTATCACCGTCCCGGCGCGCTGCTCCTCTTCTACCGAGTATTTGAGGTTAATGAGAGCGGCCGCCTGCGTCCACAAAACGGCCAGCAGCAGCAACACCGGCAGCAGGAGAGACTCCATGGCTGCGCGGGGCTCTGCCTGGCCTCGCCTCTCCACACCCCTCCGAGGTCGACGCCGCCGGCGCTCCAGCTTCCCGCCGGCTCGGGCCGCCTGTTGCGCGCGCCTCGTGGCCCCGGAGGCCGCGGGAGGAGTCCCGCCCAGGGCGGCCCGGCGGCGCGGGGGGGACACCCGCGCCGGCTCCAACGTTGAGGTTGCGGTGGACTCGGAGGGGGCTCGCGGGGGGCCCGGGGGCTCCGGGGGGCCGAGGGAGCGCCGCGCGGCCCCGAGCCCCCTCCCTCCAGCCCGGCTACTCAGTTTTCCCCTTTCAAAGTTAGCCAGGCGCAACTGGCCGCAGCGGCGCAGGGCTGCGGGTCGGGCGGCGTCTGTGCGGTGCAGACGACGCGCAGCCGAGTCCGGTCCGCACTTGGGGCGAAGTCGCGGAGGGCGGCGGGGGCGCAGCCTTTCAGGCACTGCCCGACCCGCCGCAGCGCACCGGCACTGGGGCTGGTGAGCGCGCTGTCTGTGCACCTGGCATGCGCAAGAACCTCCCCGCAGCGCTCCCGGCTTACTGCGGAGACAGGACCCGCCTGGAGCGCGCCCTCCGGGGTCCGGGGGGGCCACACTGGGCTCTTCGAGGCCTCTGGGGGAGAAAAGAGGGTCGCAGGCGGGAGTCTGAGTTGCTGGCCAGCGCCGCAGGCTGAGCTGGATGGCAGTCCCCGGGCCGGCAGAGGAAGGGGGAGGGGAGAGAGGCTGCTGAGGCGAGAGCGCGCTCCTTTGCGCTGAGGACGGCTTTGGGGGGCTTGGGGAACGCGTCTGTCCAGGATCCGAGGTGGGCCCGGAATCCCCCCCACAAAGTAATTGAGGGGCTAAGGGCGTTTGCGTTTTGGCAATCAAAGTTACCAACGCAGCTCGAGCCTCCACGTCAAGTTTGTGAACATGAGGAGATGGCAATCTGTCCAGGAAAATCGAAGTCCCAGTCTTTCCAGTGGCCCGGGGGTGGGAGGGTGGGGAACGGGGAGGAGGGGAAGGCAAGCGACAACTGTACCGGCCAGGAGAGGCGGGGCTGCCGCCGCGGGTAACGGGGGCTTTTCTTCCTCCCTCGTTTTGGGCTGGGGAGTCTCTCCGAGGGCCGCCGCCGCCGCCGCCGCCGCCGCCGCTGCCGCCGCCGCCGCCGCCGCCGCCGCGGGAGGAAGTCCCCCTAGCTCAGTCGCATGTCGCTGGGGTCCGCCTTAGCAGCTACCACGGTCGACGGTGTGGTCGCCGCCAAAGTTTACTTGCAGGAGCGTCTTGCTTCCATCCTCCCGGAGAGGCGCTGGCCGCGCTGCTTGGGGCTCCCTCCCTCCCGGGCGCTCGCGCACTCAGGAGGTCTGTCTCGCTGTTTCGGGCCGCGTGTGAACGTGTGAGAGAGAGGAAGAGTGAGCGTGTGGTGTGGGCAGTGTGCGCGTGGGCTATGAGAGAGCAGGAGGCGATGGGTGCCGGGTGCAAGGCTTCGGATCCCCGATGAATCCGTTCAGCTGGAAAGCCGCGGAGCACGACACGCCAAGGGCCCGCGCCAGACTAGGGACGCGGGTGCCAGTGCCCCCCGGGCAAGCCAGGCATGATGCGCAGGAGGATGTGCTGCCGTCTGCGCCCGCTCGTCCGTGTCCCCCCTGCGCCAGCCGCCGCCGCCGCTACTGCTGCTGCTGCTCCTCTCGATGCCGCAAACTACTGGCCGTGGAGTCTGGAGAGAGCTGGAGAGAGCCGGAGCTGCCGAGCCCGGCTACGCCAGGCGCTGGCCAATCAGCGCGCCGCCCAGTGGGCGCCGGCATTGGGGCGTGGCCAAGGCATGGGGGCGGGGCGGGGCGGGGCCAGGCGGAAACTTACACACCGGCGGGACCTACCGGTACCCCGGCCTGCGGAGCTCGGGCGAGAGTGCGAGGAGACTCGCCGGGCGGGCCAGGCGGGGGCCAGAGGGCACGGTGGAACGAGGAGTGGGTGTGCTAATGCTGCGCCTGAGCCTCCCCGGGAACTGCGCGCCTCTCATATTTGCAGAGAATGAAGGAAAGATGAGGCGGATTTCATTCTCTTGGCATGTTTATCTCCCTCACACATTTTCATATCTTGAATATAATAATTCTCTCTCTCTCTCTCTCTCTCTCTCTCTCCTCTGTCTCTTCGCCCTGGGTTTGTCTGTTTCTGTTTTCCTCTCTTTTCATTTTCGGGTAGTGAAAGGAAGAAAGGGAAGGAGGAAGCACCCATGAGGTGGTCATCCAATCGGCTCTGGGCCGGTGCCTCTTCACTTCAGCCAAGAACCACGGTCGCCATCCTCTCGGACCGTCACCCCCATCTCTCCTCCCCGACCAGATGCCGCACTCCTCACCGCCGCTAGCAGCAGGGCGCCTGGTCCGGTTCGGTTCGCTCTTGTCTGTTGCTTGATAATCAAATGGGATCTGTAGCGCAGGGACTGAGCCACTGAAGGGGTTGGGCACATTCGCTGCCCCTCACCCCACGCTGTAGAAGAATTTAGCTCCCTATAAATAAACTGTACGTTTGAGAAGAGCTAGTGGAGCGGACGCCGCCGCGCCGCGCCGTGCCGCGTCGCGCGGAGCCAAGCCAGGAGAGCCCCGAGCCCGGCGGGAGCTGTAGGGCGGGCGCGCCGTCCGCGGAGGTCAGCGGCAGCTGGGAGCCGGCGCTGGCGTGCAGGGCGCCCCAGCCTTCCCGCGGGGCCTCTGTCCCAGGGGGCTGCCAGCTCCGCTTGGGCGGCAGTGGCGGCTGCGGCATGTGCCAATGCTGGGAAGTGGGAGGACAACGTGGCCACGGCTGACATCAAGCTCAGCCTGACTTCTGGACCGAAGGCGCCCTGGGGACAGGGGGAGTCTCCTCCACTCCCTGATCGGAGACTCTTAATTAAGGTCACTGGCGGATAGAATAAAAGCTCCCTCGCTGAACACAGAGTGGGGGTGGGGGACAGATTCTCAATTCACAGTTCTTGGAAGAGTAAATCTCCCTTCTGAATGAGTCATCTCGGATATTCGGGAGTCTGAGGTGAGCAAACTCTTAGCTAGACCACCGGCATAGACCCGAGCTTGTGGGCTTAGAATGAGTCTCATTTTGCCTTCTAAAGAAACATTAAACAAGAAAAGAAAAAAAGGAATTCGGACACATAATGGGTTTTCTCAAAACTGCCATCTTTTTACAGATAACAGCCCTTAAAATTTCTCTTTCCAGGAGAAGCTAACTTAGCAACCTTTACCTTGGCGGTGGGAGGAGAGAAAGACAGCTTCCTTCTACAGAAAGGAATTATTTTGCGAATGAGGTTGCAAACCCCTGAACAGACAGCGGAGGCCGAAGGGAGAGCACCAGGAGCTGGATACGCCTTCGGCGTGGCGGTCGTTTCACTCTTTCCCATTAGGATGCAATTCAGCCCAGAACATCAGGGAGAAAACCGAGGCATCTGCAATGGGCATCATTTAATTTTGATCATTTAGAGCTGCCAACGGAGAGCATAGTAGTGGCTTGAGGGAGCTCCGCGTCCCGCCCTGCTCTCTGCGGACACCCTTGGAGAAATGGGCAAGTAGTAGAGAATGACAACATGGCAGGCAGCACGCGCGCACCTCGCGGGCTCTGCGAAAACAAGGGTTCCATTTGATTTATCACAGTTATTTACCTTTGATGTCAGCGAGTGGGAATGAAGTGCATCTTGGTCTAATTAAAAAGGCCTAAGAAGGCATTTGAAACGGGCTTCCTATCTGATCATGGGATGTGAGCTCGGTGTTTGGCAGCTCTCTAAAATATTGCTTGGACTATTTAAACAGAACAATTAGCAGCATGCTAAAATGTTTGCATGCTATGCTTAGAAGCTTTTAGCTGTAAACTTTAAGGCGATCTGTTCCCCTTTAAGTTAAAAAGGGATGATGCTGCTTCCTTGTGGCGAAGGCTGTCAGGAACCCGCTGATCAATAAAAGTAAACTGGCGCCTCCACGGCTTGATTGAGCGGGAGCAAAGAGTCTGAGAAGTAGTCTCGGCCATTAACAATCCCCCAGGTAACGAGAAATGGAAGAATTACTCAGGTAAAATGATTAACATTGCCATGGCATCTGAAAAGATGCACACAACAAGATACGAAGCCTGTGGACCTCTTACCTTAGGGAGTGCTAATAGAATGTCTATATTCTGCTGTCTTTTAAAGATAAATAGGAGAATTCAATTCATGTACAATGTCATTACCTTTGTAATTGCAATCACATTGTAAAGACATGTTCTGCATTTGCAAAGACAAACGCTCTTTGCCAAGATGATGGCACCTGGCTCGCTGCTTCCTGCTCGCTGTTCACACTTCAGGCGCCCCTCTCTTCTAGGCAGGGCACCCAAGTTATTTCCAGCTACCGAACCGCATTTACGGACACCAAAGGTTGAGGAAGGCAGGGGACGTTCGCCTCTGCTTTCCTTCTTTCCCATTACCTCCCACCCCCAAGCTCAAAGTGACAGTTACACCCCACACACACACACACACGCTCACACATAAAATAGCTTTTCCATCCCCCAGTCTATTTCTACAGATAATCTTAACACCCATTGCTCCTAGAATTTCTTTTTTTCTAATAAGCACACTTGATCATTGCATTCCAACAATGCTATTGACTAAATGGGTGGCCCAAAAACCTTCAAGATCAGGAATTTATTAGCTAACTGGATAAAGTCATTCTGGATGTAGATAATAAAAACAAAAAGTTCTCTCCGTTTTCGCTTCCTTTTACTTCAAGCCCGACGGGAGCCCCGCCTCTTCAGCCTCTTTAGAGACACAAGAGGGCCATCTAGTGACCGTCTTCAGTATTTTTTCTCTAACTGCGGCTGGGAAACTCTGGGCCCTGGGTACTAACAATGGGGCTCTGCCTCCTGCTGCAGCTCTGCCAAACACAGCAGCTCCTTGGGCCACTGCGGCCAGGATCAAAAGTGGTAATGAGATTTTGGCTTTGGTCTTTAAAATTTCGGCTATGCCACTAAAATAATACAGAATGACAATAGAAGAACACCAAAATGGAGAAATCCATACTTTTAAATCAAGCCACTGGGCGAGAGTAATTCTTGCTGCCGTCCAAGATTGAAAAAGGTAAGATAAAGGATTTTTGTTCAGAAATGTTAAAATTGATGGTAGGAACTAAAATGCCAGGATATGAGAGACTAAGCAGTTTAAAGGGGTTTTCTGAGATGTGTTTTCTAAAATGTTTGCTTTTAAGCTCCAGAGACAATCTCCCCCCTTCTTTACTTCTTCCTCTTCTCCCCACTCTCACTGCAGAAAGATGGATCATCTTCTAGCTTAGCTTTTGTTGCATCTCACGAGCATCCCATTCCACCCAAATAATTTGACCAGCTGCCTGATGTGATTTTAAAATTAGCCAAAGTCAATTAAACTGTTTCTGCCTGCAAATCTGATCTCCTTACTTCAGTTACAACATCTAGAGTAGAGATACTCAAAGAACGAAAAGGAGGAAACAGCACAAAACTGGAAAGGCCGGGCGTCGTTATTAAAGTCATCATCTTACTGGAGGTGCATGATGTCCCTGGGAGGCAAAAACATTTTGCAAATGTGGAAAGGGAGTTGCAGAGCAGTTCAATGATTTGCCAAGATGACCTCATTACACAAAACTCAACCACTTCCCTTGTGAAATCAACAAGTGCTGGCCATGTGCCCAGCATTGTGTTAGGGACTGAGGATATTTTTTTAAAGATGGACCTCGCGCTTGTGAAGATTCAAATTCAATTGCTTGATTTAATAACAGCATATAAATGTGCGCCCTATAAATTATCCTAGAGGAGAAACGAGGATGAACTATATCATGCTGGCAGCTTCCTGAAATTCTGTTTCCCTTCTGCCCGGTTTCTAGTTGGTCCTCCCACCCTTCCCCCCTACTGTCCCAGGCAGCACAAGGAAAGGCATGGAGAACAACAGTCTGGTATTTGGACCTGCTGACCAGGGGTGGAGTGCAGTTGCCACCATCCTGGATGCTGTTTCTGATCCCTCTGAAATACCAGGAAGACTGGGGAAAGAGGCCAAGAAAAGTCTTTGAGGTCCCTCGCGTTTTTTTTTCCTCTCTCTTCCTCCCAAACCCCGCCCCCATTCCCACCCAGCAACAGAGGATAGCAATGACAGCAGGGAGCCTCAGCAGATAAACAAAACAGAGAAAGTGTTTCTTAAGTGCTAAAATTGTCCGCCATGGCCCGGACAGACGCCTGCCTTTTCCAAGAAACACAAAGGAAGTAGGAGACAGTGGGGAAAAGAGACTGAGAAAGCTATTTATCACCGTAAGCCTTCCCACTTTGCCAAGGCCAACAGCCCTCAACAAGTTGTCAGATCCCCTCTCTTTGGGAATGGTACCTCCCACAGGGCCAAGCCCCTGCTGTTGCCCAGCTCCTAATTGTCCCTAAATAAACACACATTGTGGGGACCATTTAATTAGCAAAGGCTAAATCAGCAGATACATTTCAATAAATGACACTGCTCTCTAACACCTTCTGTACTACCCTGCGGTGATCACCTGTGATGTGTTGACAGCACCATTTGGGCTCTCAGCACTACTGCCTCAATCTTTTCAAGTGAATTCTCTCCAAGTGGATCCCAAATGCTGGTGTCCTAAGTGCCACCTCATGCCAACTGTTATTATTTATTCCCCCAGCACCACTTCTGAAAACAGAAAGTTCTCCCTTCAAAGGCCCTCTGATCAGATCATGCACAGCCTTTCCTCTGCTGCCTCTCACCCCAAGGAGGAGGGCAAGAGCCACATTTCACAAACCCCTGAGGAAGTGTCTTCTTGCCAATTTGAAAAGCAAAACTATCACCAAATTAGGGACCTCAAACACCAATGGAAACTTGAGCCACAACATTAAAAACAGAGGGTTTTTGAAAATGAGCAGATGAGGGATGCCATCTTTCAGGCCAAACTCTTTATTTATTTATTTTTTCATTACTGTCCCCAACCTCTAATGCTGCATCTTGATTGCAGGGACCTTGTGTGACTCCCTCACCTTAGAGCTCCTGACCAGGGCTTGGCTTCGGACTCTCAGCCCAGCCTTTTCTCTCAGTCTCTTCTGCTATTTCTGGAGTGGTTCCAGTGGGGCAAGAAAGGGGGCAGAGATATCACTGCAAGCAATGGTGGAAGGTGCTAAAAGACCCCTGACAAAGCTATCAGCCCTACAGGATGGGCCTTGAATATCAGCTTTCCAAATTAAACAACAATAATAATCCATCTGATTGCCTGGTCTCATATAAGGCCAAATTCCTTATAAGGATGTCCACAGGACTGAAGAAAAGAAACAAGATCCTTCAAGACCTTGAGATATATGGTGCTGGAGCTGATGAGCTGACTTTTGAGCTTCTCTAGGTGTCTTGGGCAAAAGATGATCTCAAGCAGGTACAACTGTGATATACTGTTTTGTCTAGGAGACCAGGCTGGACCTAGATTTGTTCTTTTTCCTCCAAGGCTTCTCCCAGAACTCAGGAGGGGCCTTGTGCAGCTCCTTGAGAGTTCCAGCTGCTCCACCAGCTGAATTTCACTGAATTAGGAAACTTAGTGCCTGGCTAATGTCAACCTAAGAAGCAAAGAAAGAAAACTAATAAACATGAAGAACTGCCAGTTTGACAGCTGCAGTTACATTACCTGGGCTAGCAATGTAAGTACCAAAGGCATGTCACGTATGCCACTAACAGCACAATGCACAGGATCTGTTCAGGTTGACAAGCCCTGGGGCAGTGGAGAGTAAACTGAAAGAGGGAGATCCCAGAAGGAGGCAGAGAGAGCACCACAAAGGGGACAGATAGAGCAGAAGTGACGGAAAAATCATTTTAGCAGCAGGAAAGTTCTGTACCTTTTTTGAATGAGAAGGAAACAATGACTTGTCAGCTGGAGGAACAACCTGACTTGGGGTCTAAGAGCTTGCATATTGGTGCACCAGGCTCAGAGGGGAAGCACATTCATTTTTGTCTGCTGCCCCCAGCCAGAGCCAGAATGGCCATAGAGAACCACTGACCTTTCTTCCAAAAGCTGGGAGTTGGGAGGGGTAAGGGAGTGTCCTGTATCACAGGAGACACCAGCTGGGCTGAGCTTGGCTGGTCTCTTTCAGCAAAGATCACAAAATGCAGCGCCATCAGTACCAGGCAATATCCACTCAGAGATAGCAGCCTCGGCAGCAGTGATCAAATTAAGTCTCGTGCCTAATGATGGGTTGGTAGGGGAACTAACAGTCTTAGAGGGGAATGGGCCCAGCTTGGGGCCCGTACAGCTCTGCGTGTGTTCTCTGCCCTGGGAAATGGGGGAACTTGAGAACGCCTCTCTGTCTGGCTGTGCAATTTCATTTGAGGGGAACAGGCAATCAGTTCTGGAAGGCTGACCGAAAAGAGTGGACAGGATGATAGCTCAAAATGAGATCCATCAATGACTTTGTTGCAGTCCCAGCCAAACAATCAAAAGCAAATAGTCAGCTTCTAAAATCAATGCTTCGTGAGATGATGTGCCAGCCAGTGGAGTTCACATGGGGGTGGGTGGGAAGGAGGCTGGGGAGGGAGGGTAGAAAGATTCTCTCTTTCAAGCCACCCACCAAAGCAAGCAGCTGCATTTCCTTGAAACAACAGATTTGGTTCCTAGCAAAATCAGAACTGCAGTCTCCTAGCAGAACAAAAACAAAGGAGCAAGGGGCGAGACATTTTTGAAAACAGGAAGGCATTTTGGCAACAATCACAGAAGGGCTGGTAAGCCATTGTGCTCTTGGGATCCATCTGCTGAGCTCCAGAACATCCTCCCCACACTCCACCCCCAGCCAGCTCTCAGATTGCATGCCCGGGGTCAAGAACAGGGTCACTCAGGGAGAAACGGTAAAGTGGAAAAGACAGACTCAGCTCCAAGAGGAGAAGTGAGAAAGACCCGGCCTGATTTCTTCCATTCATGGAGGATGTGGTGGGAGACACAGGCAAGCCCTTCTGATTGTTAATGCCAGTTGCTGGGAAGCAAGAGTGGCCTTCATTAAATTAAGAGAAAATGAAGTTAAGATTAAAATGGGCGTACAACTTCTAATCAGCCTAGAATTTGCTGCTGTGAGAGACCATTGAGAGGATAGTGAACTGCCTCTTTAAGGACCTGAATAATTTTATAGCTATTAATAATTTTGTTGGTCATGCAATATAAGTGAACACTAGCAAGGTAATCAAATTGCATGCTCCACAGCAGAGATCAGGGCAATCTGAAAAAAAAATATTTAGAGCTTTTCTTCAATGCAATGTATATGAAGATATCTTTCCCAGAGCTCTCTTCCTAATGTAGAGAAGATTAAAATCGGTGCTATTATATACATACATACATATATATATATATATATATTTTTCTTTTTAGTAAAGAAACATACTTGATCTCATAATCTATGGAACTATCAAATTAAAACTCCATCAGAGGTAATCACCTACAAGTGTCAAAAGAAAATTCACAACGCTGAATTTCACATCTCTTTTTGTACATTCCAGGAGATTCACGCATAGACCTCTCTTCCTTTATAACTCAGGACTCTGAATATTACTTAGTGGACCATTAACCTGTTCCAATATAGCATTAGATGTTTCTATCCAAGGAGAGTAAAATAAAGATGCTTAATTTAGTTCCCTTTTCCCTGAGAAATAAATAGCTGTCACACATCCAGAACAGCAGGGTTCACGAACAGCTTTGGAACATGGAGATCAATGAAATCTGATCCTCTCTTGAGAATAGAAGCTCTACATGGAGTTTAACCAAAGATTTCCTACCATAGGCAGCCCTTGGTCATCAGGAAGCCTTTTAAGACCCTCCCAGGTTTCCTGTTCAGTCTCTTTTGATCTCTAGTGAACATTAAAATTGTTGTAAAGCGAGTTTATAAATGTAAATTACTGCATGAATGCAAAATAAGTATGTTCAGTGTAGGCAACTAATTTTTGATTTCTAGAAGATGCCATAGATTGGCTTAAAAGAAACAGAAAGCGGGGCAAACATTGTGGCACAGAAGGCTAAGCTGCCACTTGAGACACATGCATCATGTATCAGAGTGCCAGTAATGTGCCTGGGAAGGCAGCAGAAGGTGGCTCATATACTTGGCTCCCTGCAACCATGTGGGAGACCCAAATGGAGTGTCAAGCTCCTGACTTCAGGCCTGGCCCAGCCCTGGCTGTGGAAGGCATTTGGGAAGCAAACCAGTAGATGAAGGCTATCCCCCTCTCTGTCTCTCTATCTGCTCTCTGTCACTCTGCCTTTCAAAATAAACAAATAAATATACTAAAAAATAGATGATAGACATAACAAGAAAATGCAATCTCTGAATCAGACTTATTTGTAAGGATGATGGTTATGATGATATCTAAGTAGTTCTTCCCCGATCCTTCAATTTTTCACTCTAGTAAGTAATATTTGCACATAAAAGGACTTACATGTTTGATACATTGTGTAATATAGATATCTTGTCAATTGTAATTATTCATGAACCTCACTTCAAGGGTTTCTTTTGTCTATTTTAAGCCAACATCATCAGGAAATATGAATTGATTGCCTATATTAATTGATTGCTGAAGACTGAGAATACATAATGGTATGAGACATAGATCGCGCCCTCCAAGTGCTTAGAGTTTATGTAGGTAAGGAGATAGCCAGCAAGGAGGAGCTGAGATCACCAACCTCTCCCTGAAGCCCTGCTTTCACCAGCTACCCACCCCCTACTTTTTGTGCAGTGAAAAACTACTGCTTCTACTGTTTCCCTGCTCAGAACTGGCACTGGCCAAAAAGAACCAGCAGAGCTGCTGATTGCGTTCGCAACTCCACCATGCCCTTTAGCTTATTACAAGGTCATTATAATAAAATCACCATTCCTACTCGCATCATGACCTAATACCATGACATTTCCCAGATTTCCAAAAAAGGGTAAGGAAATGGGTAATACCCATGCTCCACCCAAAATCACACCCCTTATGAATAGTCATTTCAGATACCACCGCCTACGTCTCCAGTTCATATAAAGGGAAGGCCCCCAACCTTGTTGAGTTCAGCTGTCTCTACAGCATGCTCACCCTCCTTCTTCAGTGTGTACTTTCACTTTCCATACAAATAACCCTTGCTTCTCTGCTGACCTTCACCTATGTCTCATCCTCGAATTCCTTCTTGCATCTGAGGCAAGAACCTGGATAGAGCCACCACGACAGAGTCTGGGAGTGGATATCATAAAAAGAGAGTTACAAATACAAGGATATATTCATTAGGTATCATAACAGCAGTGCTCAGCATTGGTATAACCGTCACGTGACAAAGGGGTAACTAATGACACGGAAGCTGTAGAAAAGTCTTTCAAATGAGGGGAAAGATGTTTTGTGAAGGCACATAGCTGCAGTAAAGTGTGTTAGGGAAACAACGGAGAATATAATCTGACTTAAGCATTTATTCTACAAACACCATTGAAGTGCTATGGTGTAGCTATTAAGGACACAAACTCTGAGGCTAAACAGATCGGTGTTGAAGTTCTACTTCCACTATTTTCCTAGTTGAGTGATAGTGGGCAAATTAATATAGTAGCTATTCCATAAAATTGTGGGATTCTGTAAGATGGTGCCTATAACATGAGATGATACCTATAAAGCATTTCATGTTTTATATGCCTAGCACAGAATAAATAACCAACTAATTTCTACGTTACATTTACTGAGCACCACAATGTGCCAGATACACTTCAAGATGTCAAACAACCAAAGAAGAGAAAGCCTCTGCCCTCAAGGATGTCACAGAAGGATTGTCGAGAAGAACAATGGGAATAGAGCTTGGAAAGGTAAATGGAAGGCAATTGGGCAGAGCCTTGATTGCTAGAAGGAATGATCAGAACCTTATACTGAAGGGCAGTGGAATCATTGACGGCTTTTGTGCTGGGGAACAACTTAATATCATTTTTTTAATGATTTGTGGCTTACCTCAAAACATAAGGTTGACTTTCTTGACCTTTGTCTTCTTTGTCCACATTTTAGGATAACTCACTGATTCTTACTCAGGCCACATTACAACACTACCTATCTCAAACCAATACAACTAGAGTGAGTTCAGGAGCAAGGATAGCTGAGAATGGGTAGCAAGTCTGAGACTGAGTCATTGCAAGGTAGGGGAGGCTGTATCAGCAATGGCAGCTGGATGGCCAAGGCCTTGTGTCCAAGGAAATCATCAAGTCCCAAAATGTTTCAGGGAACAAAGGACAGGATATGTCAGCAGATGATTCCAGGTAACAAGTGCAAGTGGAGTTTTTGCTGGTCCCAGAAGATCTGGCCATCTGTGACAGAGGGCACAGAGATCAGGATCCATGTCTTGGAGTCTACCTGAACACCTGAGACTAATCTCTAACACAGTTCATGCTGTGGTAAGGGAACTTTTTGGTTTTCCCAACACGCTTAAGTTATTCAGTGTGATTGTACCTTCATCATTCTTGTACCCTAGACTAAAACTGTAATCACCCTGCCTTAGTTGTGCTTTGAATGATTGACTTGGGCTCTCAGCCCAGGTGTAGAGGTGGCTCTCATTAGTAGATTTCTCTGGAAATAGCTGCAGAAGGCAAAGGCATTAGTAAAAAAAAGAGGGACTGACACAGAAGACATTTAGAATGTGTTGTCCTGGCATTTTGTTTATAGTAAATGTTCCTTGAAATAAAATGCTCCACTGATTGAGATCTGGGAGTCTTTTTGTATAAAGAGATTTTATGGTAATGGGAGCTTAGAGGAATGAGATTTACAATATCTGAGCTCTTTATGGAAATTTTCCTAATTTATCATTTATTTATTTGGAAAGTATTCATTGAGCTCTATGTGTTAGGCACTGTACTAGGCACTCGGGAAAAAAATGGACAAAACCTTTTCTTCCCCCACAAATTTTTGAGAACAGTGAGGTAGAGACCCCCCAAACAGATACACTAACACCTATAAAAATTTCAAGTCATAATAAGTGACATAAGTGACACATCATGGGCTAAAATAATAATGCTGCTGATGATAGCCAAGTCTGTTTTAAGTCCTTTATGCACTATAACTAGTGTGCATGACCATACTCTGAAGTACATATGATTGTTATGTCCATTTTCTACATGAGGAAACTGAGATAGAGAGAAACTGAGTTATTTGCCTTGGGTAACATCATGGCAGGCAGATCCAGGGAATGGATTTCTGGCTCCAGAGCATGATATCTTAACCACTACACCAGAAAAGAAGGTTGATGAAAGCAACTTCAGAGCAGATGGTTAGGAAGGCCCCCTCTGAGGAAGCAACATTTAATATGAGATCCAAAGACCATCTTATCAGTATTCACTGATAAGAATTTACTAAATACCATGAGATGGCCTGTCCCAAAACACTGAGTTTCTTCAAGATAGCTGCTAGCAATAGACCAGGAAGGTGTTTGATAGAAACAATAAGGGGCTTTGCCAAAAGGTTACAACTAGAAGGCAGAGGTTAGTATAGTGCTAGTGGTGAAATTGAAGATGCTTAATTCTGAGAATCATAACAATACATCTGTAAATGCATGTATTGAGATGATCTGTGTACTCGTGGGGACTGAAGGTTCTGAAACAGAATGCTACTGTGTACTCCCACAGTTTCTACCTCTGTCAGATCTTATGACTGACTGCACCAGAGGTATCATGCGTTCCAAGTCTGTTACTTACCTCTTTTTATGGCTTGCCTTGGCATAATGAAAATTCAGTGTGTCTAAGAGCAGCCAGAAGACCAACACTAACAACCAACCTCTTCCATGTGAATACAAAGCAAGCCTGACTTTAAGAGTAGATCCAGTAAATGCACTCTTCGTGCTATTCACACACTTGTGTCAGGCCTGATATATGGGTCAACTCCAAATTTCAGAGGACCATTCCTTTGCTTTTTTTCTTCAAAAAGGCTACTCGGTCTTATAGGGTTAGAAAGAGGATTCCTTTATTTTGTTTTTATTAATTTGATACAGAATGACCAAGAAAGAGAGAGAGAGCACGCACAAGAGCTGGATCAGCCTGAAGCCAGGAGCTGAGAATTCAATCTAGATCTCCCACACGGGTGACAGGGACTCAAGTACTTGAGCCATCATCTGCTGCCTCCCAGGGTGTACATTAACAGGAAGCTGGAATTGGAAGCAGAGCCAGGTCTCAAACTCAGGCACTCTGAAATTGGATGCGGGCATCCAAAGCAGCATTTTAACCACTGCACCAAATGCTTGCCAGGACCATTCTTTTCTGTAAGACTGTTACAGTTGGAGTGCTTGTGTCCCTCCAAAAGGACTGCAGGAAACTATGTAGGTCTTTAGTTTACCTACATTTTTATTGCCTTTCCATCCCTTCCATCACATGAAGACACAGTGTTCATTCATTCTGGAGGATGCAACAACAAGCACCATCTTGGAAACAGAGAGCAGCCCTCACCAACCATCAAACCTGTCAATGCCTCGAGCTTGGACTTCCAGTCTCCAAGCCATCTATGAGAAATACATTTTTGTTGTTTTATAAATTATCCAGTCTCAGGGATTTTGTTGTAGCAGCATAAACGAACTAAGACCTACCCATCCTGCACCAGCTTTCACTTATTTATAAAAAGGTAATCCCCACTCTGACTCTCTCCTTGAGCATGAGGAAATGTAACAGACCCAGCACCTAAGTTCATTTTCATCTTCTGTCAGGACTCACAACCAAAGCTGCCATGAGGATGGACTTTCCAGACTCCAAATCAGGATCCAGCAGTACAGATGGAAGCAAGAAGGTAAGAGCAAAACCCTCAGCACCTGTTGATGATAAGAAGATAAGGCAGCCAACTAGCTTTCCCATACTTCCCAAATCTTTTAATGCACTGACTGTGGGTTCCTAGAGTAATTAACAAGGAAACTCTCCGTTTCTCTTGATACCTGTATGTCTTTAGACAAGAGATTAACAGAAGGAGTTGGAGTGCAGTTGGGCCACAAGATTAATCATGCCCTACCACTGGTCAGACCTAGGTTACTAATGCACTGTTTTATTAATCGTAATGGAGAGTTGTGGCAGCTAAAGACTTACAAGAAGCCTGTTTAAAGATTAATTACTGACAATCTTGCAAATTTCATTCAGAAGCCCCAAAACCAAACCCCAATCCATAATCAAGTACCTCGCAAAGAATCAGGAAGCTTGCAGAGAGAAGAATTTGTCTGACAGCAGAGTAGACGCATCATCCTGTCCGTGGGCTGCTCCGAGAGAGGGAACGACACTCCCTGATGAAGTACCCCCGAAACCCCAGGTGGTGGCGGCGCAGCTTCAGCTCCAGGAGCGCTGAGGTAACCATTTCCTGCTAAGGCTTGCAGCAGCACAGCAGTTACAAATGGCTGGGCTCCAGGGAGAAATGGAAAGTCACAGCCCGTGATCAAGTCCAGCAGGGCTGCTGTAACTGTGAGGAGCCTTCGGGCTGCTCCCTGCTGGCTTCCACAGACAACTCTACAAGGCCCCTGGAGTCACTGACAGGAATACTTCACAATGCTGTCTGCACGCAGTAGGCCCCAGAATGTTCTCATGTTACTCGGAAGGCCACAGTTGGATCTGATGTGTTCTTTTACAGGCTTCTGTGTTAAAAAAAATTAGTGTCCCTAGCACAGACTGGGAAACTGGGAAATGAAAGAAATGTAGTTCTCAGTCTAGAACAAAATGAGGTAGGACCTTCCAGCTTAGCAATGCAGCAGTGATAAAGGTAAAGAAAGGTCTAGATAATTGCCACAGCAAAATTGACATAAGAAACATTCAGGGGGCCAGCGCCTTGGCTCACTTGGCTAATCCTCCGCCTTGTGGCGCCGGCACACCGGGTTCTAGTCCCAGTTGGGGCGCCGGATTCTGTCCCGGTTGCTCCTCTTCCAGTCCAGCTCTCTGCTGTGGCCCGGGAGTGCAGTGGAGGATGGCCCAAGTGCTTGGGCCCTGCACCTGCATGGGAGACCAGGAGGAAGCATCTGGCTCCTGGCTTCAGATTGGCGCAGCGCACCAGCCGTAGTGGCCATTGTGGGGGGAGGTGAACCAATGGAAGGAAGACCTTTCTCTCTTTCTGTCTCTCTCTCTCACTAACTCTGTCAAAAAGAAAGAAAGAAAGAAAGAAAGAAAGAAAGAAAGAAAGAAAGAAAGAAAGAAAGAAAGAAAGAAAGAAAGAAAGAAAGAAAGATCCAGGGAGGTGGGTGTTGTGGCGCAGCAGGTAAAGCTGCCACATGGAATGCCTGCATCTCATGCCAGAGTGCCGGCTCAAGTCCCAGGTGTTCCACTAACCATCCAGCTCCCTGCTAACGCACAGTCCAGGAGTTAGCAAATGGTTTAAGCGCATGGATAGAGTGCTGGCCTCTTAGCTGCACCCTGATCCAACTCTGGCTGTTGCAGGCATTTGAGTAGTGAACCAGTCAATGGAAGAGATATATTCTTTTTTATTTTTTTTTAAATATTTATTTATTTATTTATTTGAAAGGCAGAGTTGCAGAGAGGCAGAGACAGAGAGAGACAGAGAGAGACGAGTCTTCCATCCGCTGGTTCACTATCCAGATGGCCACAACGGCCGGAGCTGCACCAAATCCAAAGCCAGGCACCAGGAGCTTCCTGCGGGTCTCCTACATGGGTGCAGGGACTCAAGGACTTGGGCCATCTTCTACCACTTTCCTAGGCCATAGCAGAGAGCTGGATTGGAAGTGGAGCAGCTAGGATTCCAACTGGCGCCTATATGGGATGCCAGCACTGCGTGCGGCGGCTTTACCTGCTACACCACAGTGCCGGCCCCAAGATATATTCTCTCTCTCTCTCTCTCTCTCTCTCTCTCTCTATATATATATATATATATATATATATACCTTTCAATTACATATATATATATATATACTTTTCAATTAGATTAGAATAATAAAACATCTTTTAAAAAGCAAAGTTCAGGGGGCTGGCATTGTGGCATAGTGGGTAAACTGATATCTGCAGTGCTAGCATCCCATATGGGCACCAGTTTGAGTCCCAGCTGCTCCACTTTCGAACCACTTCCCTGCTAATGTGCCTAACAAAGCAGTAGAAGACAGCCCAAGTGCTTGGGCCCCTGCTACCACCACGTTGGAGACCGGGATGAAGTTCCTGGCTCTTGGCTTCAGCCTGGCCCAGCTCTGGCTGTTGTGGCCATTTGGGAAGTGAACCAGCAAACAGAATATCTCTCTCTCTCTGTCTCTCTTTCTCTCTCTGTCTCCCCACCTTCTATATAACTCTTTCAAATAAATAAATAAATCTTTTTAAAAATATTCAGTCCTAAACCCAATTCCTTAAGTACCAAAGGGGAATTATAATTATCTCTTTGTAGTTTTGTATTCCTAGGAAATTCCAGTTTTCACAAAATATTCTCATATGTACTGTTGCATCTGAGACTCCCACAAACACTGTGAAATAAGTTGCAGAATAATTATTTTACCAATGAAGAAACTGAAGCTCGGATGATTAAGGGAGCTGCCCAAGGTCATTCAGCTAAGTAAACAAGCCAAAACTTAAACCCAGATCTGTCTGACACCAAATCCAGCTGTCTTTCTACTGTACCCATTCCCGTGACCTGAATGCTTGTGTCCCCTCAAATTTCATATGCTGGAGCTCTAATCCTAATGTGATTGATATTTGGAGGTAGAGACTTTAGGAGGTAATTAGGTCATAAGGATGAAACCCTCATGGTGAGATTAGTACCCTTAGGAGGACAGACATGAGAGAGATGATCTCTCTCCACCATGTGAGGATAAAGCCAGAAGGCATCCAACTGTAAACCAGAAAGAGGGCCCCATCCACATAGCAAATCTCTTAGCACCTTGATCTAGGACTTCCCGGCTTCCAGAACTGTGAGAAACATGTTTGTTGCTTAAGCCACCAGTCTACGTTGTTTTGTTATAGCCTCCTAAACTGGCTAAGAACTTGTGGCTCCCAATCTTCATGAATATAAGGACCTCTTTTCAGATCAAAATGTCTCAGACTCCCACAAAAGAATGGTTGTTCTTTTAGTGGCCATGGATTTAATAAAATGAATCGTGACAAGAAGTCAATCTTAATTCAATAATCCTTTGAATTTATGTTCTATCTATTCAAGCACTAATATTCATTTAGTAATATTAGTTGAACACATCACTTTTTTAGTCTACAGGTAATGCTTGGAATATACACAGGCTCAGAGACCCTGAACAATGGTTGGCAACCACTTCACTAAACCACCAGGACACGGGACTCTGCTTCTTCTTCTGACCACAAAACAATAACAATGTGCTTACTACTTCTTAGCCTTGGGAATCAGAATATCCGGGACTCACAACCCTATCTACACTTAGGTGTAGATACCTGCTTCTGATAATTCACTAGCAGTACTACCTTATTGAAATTCCTTAATTTTACTGTTTCAATTCGCTCGTCTTTAAATCAGGATAATAGTGCCTCCCTCATAAGGTTGTTGTGGAAATTAAAGGAGATTATATATAATACATAAAATACATGATTGAGATTATATACATTATATCCCTAAACATTTAACACAATGGCTGACACAGAAAAAGTACCCCCAAAATCTGAAATTATCTGCCACTAACCAAATGTATTATGTTTATTAAGTCATTGAAAATCTCTTCAATTATTTCACCTATAAGATGGAAATAATGGGACCACCACTGTTGTGGCATAGGAGGTAAAGCTGCTGCCTGCAATTCTGGTATTCTATATGGGCACTTGTTCAGTGGCTGCTCCACTTCTGATCCGGCTCACTGCTAATGGCCTGGGAAAAACAGCGGAAGATGGCCTGAGTGTTTGGTTCCTGGCCACCCATGTGGAAGACCCAGAAGGAGCTCCTGGCCCAGCCATGGTTGATGTGGCCATCTGGGGAATGAACCAGCAGATGAAAGATATTTGTCTTTCCCTCTCTCTCTCTGCAACTCTGACTTTAAAATAAAATAAATAAATATTTTTAAAAAGGGGCCGGTGCCGTGGTGCAGCGGGTTAACACCCTGGCCTGAAGCGCCGGCATCCCATATAGGCACCGATTCGAGATCTGGCTGCTCCACTTCCAATTCAGCTCTCTGCTGTTGCCTGAGAAAGCAGTGGAGAATGGCCCAAGTCCTTGGGCCCCTGCACCTGCATGGGAGACCCAGAAGAAGCTCCTGGCTCCTGGCTTCAGATCGGCGCAGCTCTGGCCATTGCAGCCAATTGGGGAGTGAACCATTGGATGGAAGACCTCTCTCTCTCTCTCTCTCTCTCTCTCTCTGCTTTTCTTCTCTCTGTGTAACTCTTGACTTTCAAATAAATAAATATTTTTTAAAAATTTTAAAAATAAAATGTAAATAACAATAGCTTAGTTGCTATTGTTACTATGCAGCTTATCATATCTTGAGGTTCCTTCCAATTCTGAGACATATGGTTTTGAGACAGTCACCAACTATTTCCAATAGCAAGACTGCTGCTAGCTTCAAGGAACCACAGTAGGGAAATCTAGATGCAGAGAAATTTTTTAAAATCCTCTAATAATTCAAAACAACCAAGAGAACATATCTACTCTGGTATGGCCTAGACTAGTTCCACATAAATTCAAATTAACATCTTCTGAGTGGACATGAATTGAGGGGATACTATTCAACCTCTACATCTGGAAATATCACTTAATCTCTCCATGCCTAAGTTTCCTAGTAACAAGTTGGTGAGAAAAGTAGACTTAAAATATTTTTATGTAGGAACAAGGATTTGGCTTAGCAGTTAAGATGCCTGCATCCCACATACAGGTGCCTGGGTTCAGTTCCTGGCTCTGACTCATGACTCCAGCTTCCTGCTAATGCAGATCCTGGGAGATAGCAGTAATGGCTCAAGTAGGTGAATTTCTGCCGTTCATGTGAGAGACCTGGGTTGCATTCCCAGCTCTAGCCCTGGGCCAGCCATGGCTGTTGGAGCATTTGGAGAGTGAAGCAGCAGATGGGTGCTCTCTCTTGTCTCTCGCTGCCTGTCAAATAAATTAAGGTTTAAAAACACATTGTGATGATTATGGTAATTCCAAATATTCCAGAGTGCATAATCTTATGGTCTCCAAAGCATCGTGGACTGGAACAGTAGAGGAGTTCTCAGAAGGAATTCAGAAGTATGAAGGATTATGGTCTGTTGTCTAACCAGATCAGCTCAAAGCATTAACTGACCACAAAATGTCAAACTCCTATACTGTGTCAATACTATGATCCCCATGACAGTGGGGATCAGGTCTTTTATGTGTTTTGAGCAAGTAACACCTTGCACTATGGGCGCTTAATAAATGTTTACCATCATCATTATCATAATTGTATCATAGGTTGCCAGCAGAGATAGCTACTGCTCATTACAACTCTGTTTTGAGACTGTCTCAGTGGGGGAAAGCAAAGAGAAAGAGTCTGTTCTCCACATGACATAGATTGCCTGATACAGCAAGTTTTGCCTCTGGACAGCATCCGTGGGATTTCTATACTACTGTCCCTTTAAAACTCTAATCTATCAACTACCTCTTCATTTCTGAAACACAAAATGCCAGAAATCATAAAGATAATAATTTTTCCTTTTTACAGGAGAGAGTGAGAGCATATGAATAAGGGGCAGTCATAGGAAGGTATTGAGGCAGTCTGGGGGGAAAAACACTGCACTAGGGTTCAGAAAAGTCAAACCCAATCCAATATCTGTACAACCCTGGTGTATTAATTCCCTGGCAGGAGGGAGGAGACTGCCCTAACAAATTACTACAAATAATAAATTGTCTTATTATTAAAACAATAAAGTTTATTCTCTCTCAGTTCAGAAAGCAAGAAATCTGAAATCAAGTTGTCCACAAGGCCATGCTCCCTCTGAAGACCCTAGGGAAGAAACTCTTCATGCTTTCTTTCTAATGTGTCAGTGCTCACAGGCAAAGCTCTTGGTGTTCCATGGCTTGTAGCTGCATCACTCTAATCCCTGCCTCTGCCATCACATGGCCTTCTTCCCTCTGGTCAAGGTCTTTGTGTCTCCAAATATCCCCCTTCCTTATAAAGACACTGATCTTTGGATTTAGGGCCTACCCTAATTCTGTATAACTTTATGCTAACTTGATTTCATTTGTAAAGATCCTCTCCCAAAGAAGGTAAAAGTCACAGGTTCTGGATAGACACAAACAGGTGAAGGCACTGTTCAACCCACCACACCTGGGAATGTCACTGAATCTGTCCAGGCCTCAGTTTCCTTTTCAGTAAATTGATGTTGATGATTCCATCTTTGGCCATGTCTATCACACAATTATAACATTCCTTTGGAGAAAACAATGTGTACTTTTAACATTTTGTACCCATATTTATGATTCCAGAATCAGTTTGAAAGTTGGGGAAGTAGTGTTTTCCCCCTTTCAAAACACAATTCACAGTGATATTTGTGGTTGCTTGCTTGCTGCAAGCAAGAAAGCAAAAACATTGCATGCTACAAAAGTACAGGCTGTGTTTTCATAAACCAATCATATATATATATATTTATGTATATATATATCCATATTCTGCATGTAAAATATTTATTTACATTTAAAAAAATAAAAGATTTGTTGGAGGTAATCATTTTTGAAAAAACAAAATGTGCTGTCCTTTACATAGAAATAATCCTTCTGAGCCACAATCACTGAAACACAGATTGTCAAGTGTTTTTCTAGAATAAGAATTCGTCCAAACACCTCCTTTTAGTACCCATAGGTTAGACATAAATTCAAGCCAGGGTAAGCTCAGTCTCTGGCTACTTCAAGTATCTCCCTGTGAAATCATGACTCATTGAGCCACTGAATACACAGCATAGTGAGTACTGTTCAATTTCTCCGAATCATATGTAGATGGAAGTATACCCATAAATGTATCATTATTTAAGGCTAATCAACAACAAGCTTTAATGTTAAGTTGAATAAACAGAATGTTCTTGGTTATAGCTTCCTTCTGCTGGAGGCTTTGTATCTTTCTACTTGATTCCATGAAATTGGTTGTTGGTATTGCATGTGGTCATGTAGGAAGAGGTGTACCTCCCATCAGCAATACTTTTACCTCCACCAAAATGAAAAGAAAAGCAACACAGAGAACAAATCAAGAAATACCCCTTTGGGCTAATCCTTGAGTAGTTTCCCTTGGGCCTTCTGTGTACTTAATGATGGATTGTTCTGCCACACTACACGACTGAGAAAATCCATCCTCTCTTTTCGCCCAAACCACCTACACTTCAGTAATAGCTTTGCTCAAAGGAAAGGGAAAATTGCTTCATATGAAAATTAGGCAGCCAAGCAAAAAATCCGGTATAAGTTTTGAACAACAGGTAAGAATTAAGCCACGCCTTCAAGGAAAAATGTGAATTTGATGACTTTGGGGTGTCAACATGATCCTCTTCTTTGATTAACTGGATTTATTTCTCTGATTAAGCATTAAGAGGAACCAGGTAGCTCAGACTATTTAGACCAGAGTTTACAATTGGATTTCTCTGGTTCTTTCCATAAGAGAAACAGCCTGTTTGAATGATGACATAGGCTTACTGATGTCAGACTGGAGCACCTGAAGAGGAGATTTTTGTTTGGAACAGTCTCTAAAACAGGCTGGCAAAGGAGACTGTGTGCTTTGGAATGTGGTCTGTCTGCAGAAATAGCCTCCCTACCTTGATCCTGATAGGGTCACCCTGGAGCTATAGCCAGAGTATCTACATTTACCAAAACTATTTAATTTTAAAAGATTTATTTATTTATTCAAAAGTCAGAATTACAGAGTGGGTGGGAGGAAGATAGAGATCTTACATCTGCTACACTAGTTCACTCCCCAAATGGCTTCAACTGCTATGGCTGGGCCAGGCCAAAGCCAGGAGCTTCATCTGGGTCTCCCACGTGGGTGTCAGGAGCCCAAGCACTTGGGCCATCTTCCACTGCTTTTCCCAGGCCATTATCAGGGAGCTGGATCGAAAGTGGATCAGCCCGGTCTCAAACCAGCACGCATATGGATTGGCAGAAGCATAGGTGGCAGCCTTACCTGCTATGTCACAGTGTCAGCCATAAACAATAGGTTTTCAGTCCTTTGAACCTCTAGGTGCTAATCTCTCCAGGACTAAAGTACACAGTAAAGAGATGCTTGGGAGCATTATTAAAAGACGTTGAAAAAAAATAAAGAATGCTGGAGGCAGAGGATTTGAAAATCTGGAGTAGAATGATTTTTCTACAAAGGCTCTTTCCCATAGATCCTACCAAAATTCTGTTTTTGTCTACAGCAAGATAGGTAGGGGATTGAGGCGAGACTATCAGACTAGTTTCCAGAGAGCAGATGCTAGCTGGTGAGCCCTGTTTACCAGGCCATGGCAGGTCTGCCAAGCAGAAAGACCCTGTGGAGAGGCTGTGGGTTGGAGACTCACGAATGTTGCTGTTCTGAGGTGGTTCAGGGCTCCAGAACTGCCAGGCAGGCACCTGCTCCCAGCGTTGAGATTAAGAGAGAAACCAAGCAAACATTCCCATCAACCAGTATTTAACCTCCTGTTGCTGGGAGTTGAGATTTTTTTTTTTGACTCACTGGGGATGATGGAAAAAGTACAGACTCAGTAAGGCATGAGTTCTATACAGGCTAACACCAAAGAGGTTAAGGTTCTGCCCCTGATACCAACCAGTACAAAGCGTATTCAACCTCCCAATGTGATTAGGGGTCACATTTCAGCCACTCAATCATGGAAATGAAGCTCATTGAAATTCTGCATGCCTCTTTAAACAAACGCAGGCTTCAATCTCCACCTCAGGCTCCTGCCCGAGTCTATATTGGACAAGTATGGAAATCCAGTTCAGGCTTTTACTTGCCTTGTCATGGGATGAAGCATTAACTCAAAGACTTGGCCCAGCCAGCCAGCTAGATCCCTCCTTGCACCCGTGCATTCACTTGAAATAATTTAGTAGCAGGGGCTTTCACCTCCAGCAAGCATAGGTAAATCCTGGATTAGCAGTCCTTGTCATTCCTAAATGGACTGCACATCTCCTGCTGCTGGGCCTTCATTAACAAACCCCTGAATAAACTGAAGGGGAAATAAACAGGCCTCTGGCCGTGCACACATGTACTCACAACCTCCTCCACTTTTGTCTCTGACTGTTTCTCTTGCCTCCTGGGATTCTCACTTCACGCTGGGTTCTTTGAACAGGATTTTCCTCAGTGCCTTTTTACTCCAATAACACATCCACTTCTTTTAGCTCTCCTATCTTGGACTCCTCTTTGCTTCCCAACTGCACCATTTCATCATCTCCCACAGGTTTCTTTTTGTTTCCTCTGTCTACAGTGACAATTCATGCTCAAAAATAGAGCTCTCCCATTCCCTACCTTTTGCCCTCCCTCCTACCATGAACAGCTCTCAATAGCAACCCATGCCATTATAGACTAGGAGATCAAGGCGTGTGTGATTCACGATCCTTACCCAGACTCAAAAGACTGGACAGTTCCATTTCAAAAAGGATTGTGAAGAAGGAATTGACATGGCCAGGTGGGCAAAAAGGAGTCCTGAGTTTGGTGCTGGCTGGCTGACCTTGATAATTTCATGAGTTCCCTACATTTCTGTGTTCCCAGCTATTTTTTTAAAAATACAGACATATTGAAATGCCAGCCATTTGCTCATTTCATAGGAGATCTATAAGTCAGTTACACAATAGAAAAACTCTATGAAAGGCATAAAGAATCCCATAAATCCCTCTCTGGAAATGTGGGAAGAGTACTGAACGTAGGAGGAGAAGCCTGCAAAATTGTGCCCCTATGAATCTGTCCTTGAGTCTCTTCTCTCCTCACCACATTCTCTCTTCATAAGTCCTATTCTGAATATTTATGTCCCTTCAAAAATCATTTGTTGAAGCCTAATCCTCAGTGTGATAGTATTATGAGGCAGGGCCTTCAGGTGGTGACTAGCTCATGAGGGTTGAGCCCTCACAAATGGAATTAGTGTCCTAATAATTGAGGTTTAAGGGAGTTTATAAGGACCACCATGTAAGGGCAAAGCAAGAAGGCACTGTTTATGAGGAAGGAGTCCTCACAGACACTGAATATACTTGTGCCTTCAATTTGGACTTCCAGGCCTTCAGAACTGCAAGCAATAAACTGTTCTTCATCGTTAGGCAGTCTAAGATATTTTGTTGTAGCAGCTTTATTGGACTAAGACAATGAGATATTGCATAACCAAAATTTCAACCATTGTGCAGATGACTTCCAAATCTGGATCTCTAGGCCTCACCTTTCCTCTGAGCTTTGCACTTAAATATCCAATGGCATACTTGCTAGGCCTCTCACACACACCTGAATGTCCTACAGACATTTTATAAACACCTAAAACCTCTTATTGCTTAGTCCATAAAGACAACCATTATCCATCCAATTATCATAGTCCAAAACATGAAGATCAGCTTCTTCTTCATTACCATCTCTATCCAGTCTACTTCAGTAACGTAAGCATTTGTCCATTCCTCTGTATCCACATCATCACCACTCTAGTCTTGGCTATCAGCATTTTTCACTTGTATCACTGTAACAGTCTCCTAAGTAGCCATGAACCTTTGCCTTTGTTCATGATCTTCCATATTTTTGCTGCTGAGCTTTCCTCCACCACCACCATTCCACACTTCCTTCCTACGACAATTAAATACCTACTAGTGTCAGGCACTAGGCTAGGATCTTTACATACATATTCCCATTTCATCCTGACAACAACCCTTTGAGGTATGTATTACTATTATCGCTACTTACAGTGGAGGAAACTAAGACTCAAATAATTTGCTCAATAACAAATAGCCAATTTAAATTTAATTGTAAATCTGCCAGACTCCAGAGGCCCCGTTCTTTCCACCTGCCTCCCCTTTGACAGCATTACATTTAGGATTCTTCACAGACTTATTTGGTTCTTATCATCTAAAATTTGTTTTGAATCTATGCCTTATGTTGTTGTGATTCAACAGTGTATCCCTGTAAGCACCATGCATAGCACCTAGTGGGTGCTCGATACATAATCACTAAATAAAAGTAATGACCGATTGAAATCCACCTAGGAGTGTTCTCCACTAGTTCACACATCTCAGTTAGTCTACTTCACATCCCCATTGGGGCTCTATTCACATATCATGCTTAATATTAGGCCTGATTCAGAACTATAACCTAGGAAAAGGTGTCAGACTAATTCTGGTGATTCTTTCCTCATTTCCCTTGTGATGGCTGGAGACACTCTCAAGCTGCTGAGTTTTCTTGCCTAGTGAAACCTTTGCTTGGTCCTGGCACAGCCAGGAATGCAGCTGAGATGGTTACAGTAACAGTTACCAGAAGGCTAGGAGGCAGGACACAAAGGATGACTTACTTCTACCCTCTCCAACTTAAGATGGCACAACACTGTGCACTTCTGAGCTAGAAAGAGAAAATCCAACTCACCAAATATTATGCATTTTTAGCCAATAGAATTTGGCGAAGAGCCACCCATTTTGTTTAATGATGCAGCACATGCTCTTGGCACTTGAACTCTAATAAGGACTGTACAGGCACTTGGCAGCACGCATTCTATCAAGAGGTTTTGACAAGCAGAAAGCAAACAAAAGGACAATTTAAATGTAACATCACATCCACTCAGGCTGTCAGTCAAGTGCCTACCAGTGATCTGACACCAAATCAATAGTATTATGGTTCATTGAAGTCAGATCAATGGCCTCACAAAGTTTCAGAGCAGCAGCAGCAGCACAATAGCAAACTTCATGTCTCCTGTCTATTATTACAAAGGAGGTAATCACTGTCTGGCTTCTCTGTGTGCCAAAGCCGCAGCACACCACTGCCTGAAGACTCTGGAACTCTAATTGAGATGGCTGAGTGTGCCATGCCATTTTCTCCCGCCTCCTCCACCTCCCACCCCCCTCCTGCTTCCTCCTGCTCAGGAACTGGTTTGAAAAGGATTTCCCCCACCCCCACCCAAAAGCCCAGGGGGATTCCATCTCACATAAGCTCTGGAGGAGCCACTACCAGAGTATAAGTTCCCAGGGAAAAGACCACTTTTGAACACTGGCTCAAGCTTGGATGGTTTCAAGTGCCTCTTGGTTTCTTTGTTACTTGTGTATTCAAGTTCAGTTGGCCTTCTGACCCCATGAGAGGCTTATGTTTTTAACAAGTGGAGGTCCCTCCCTCAATTGCCACTTCCCACTCTTTTTCTTTTCTCTCAAAAGCTAACATTTGGGGGCTGTCAATTTTCCAGAAGTTTCTGCAGAACTTAATCATTTGGACAACTTAATCAGCATTGTACAACTATAACCTCCCCTTCACCCACAAATTAAAAAACAAGAAAGCACAATTTGCAGGTACCAGGAAGGGGTACTACAAACAGGAGCCTAATAAGATTGAAAAGCCTCAAGTCACAGGCCAGAGCAGCATTAGATGGGTGGGTCAAACAGGGGGTACATCAATTTCAGGGCTCAAATGAATTCCCTCCTCCGCCCCGTGCCAGAGCACCTATTGCACTCACCAACCTAGCCAAAGGCTTGCACATCAATGAGACGAAGATGAATTATTGAAAAGCTTCTGTATAAAATGCTGCACTCTGCCATTTCCTACAAATCAAATTATCGAGGGAGATATTTGATTGTAAACATATTTAGAAAATGATTTCATTGTCGTTAGGTTGGTTTTGCTTGCTTCCCCCTCCCCACCTCTTAAATTTTGTTTGCATTAAAGTGCTACAAAGTTAAAAAGGTCACGCACACCCACCCCCAACCAGGAGCTTGCACACCAGCCACAGAAGCAAATAAATTTAATCAGCAAAAATGAAAACTTATTATAAGCAATAGAAAATCCTTTAAATCATGCCTAACATCCTTAAAACACAATTGCCTCCTCCTCATCCAGGCCACTAACACATAGTTATCCTGAAAACAAATGGCATTTTTTTTTAAAGATGGAAAGACCAAAATCCTATTTATAGTTCGCAAACTGCAGCCCTAATGAGGTTAACCAGCTTCCACTGTTAGTTCAAGAAAGATCTCAATTTCAGTCACAGCTCACTTGCAAGGCCTACTATTTCTGGAGGTGGAAGTGTAGCCCCACCCTGCTGGGTGTCAAGCTGGCTATCCCCAAGGGCACAAAAGACCACTCCGTCAAGGCTGAGCAGATTCTGTTTCTTGCTGCCTTGGGCAGAACAGTCATCAGAAAAGGAGGCATCAGATGACCCAAAGGCCAAATTGCTTCTGTTGAGAGACTTGCCTAATGGCATTCAACTAGGATGCCCTTGCCTAAGGGAGCCTCTCAGGGATGCCTTTGGCTCTCAGCACTTGAAAAACAAAGGATGTGGCCTTTCCTGCTGTGACACATGGAGACATGGACGAGAATCTAGTAGCAAGGGTGAAGAACGCACTCATTCAACATTCATTCTTTTTTCCGCAACAACTCTGTATTGACTACCTGCTGTATGTCACAGGTATTGAATTTAAACCAGAATTGTGAAGTCCTATCATCAAATTTCCAGAGCCTTCAGACTCAGTTTCTCTTCAAAAATGACAGTAATGCAGGTGTAAGTCATTGAGGTGTCATGGAATTTGATCTATTGGAAATGGGCCTCAAGACAAGTGAACCAGTAATTGATTTAGCATGTATTTATTGATTGTTCACTTTGTACAAAGAATTGAACTAAGCTCAGTGACTGGTAAAATGGGAATGGGGCAGGACACAAAGGAAAGGAAAGGCCTGGTTTCTCCCTTCACGTTGGTTAAGATGGTAGTAGGGATACCAGGAAACAACAAGAGAAGAGGCCAATATTAATTCATTTGGCTCTGTTATAGCTGCAACTGAACAAGGCCATTTTGTATTTTATATTAATTTATTCACTCACTCATTCGATACTAATTGAACACCTGTGCACTCAGCACAATGCCAGGCAATCTAGGAAGATAGAAATGGAAGATAGAAATAATGGCTTATATAATAATAGCAACCATTAATTGGGGACCTACTTTATACCAGGCTCTTTGCTAAGTGCTTTTATAGGTCCTATTCACATCCAACTATCACAAAATCATTGTGTCTCAAATCATGTGGTGTGTAATAAAGAATGGAGGTCATTTTAGACACAGGAAAGAACACCATCCAATAGCTAATGGTGTCTTATGTATAATACAAATGGAGGGAGCAGCTCCCTGAGAAGTATGATCTCAGGACAAATTATGCTATTGTTGTTTATTATACTTGTTATTATAGTCACTAAAATGATAACAGATGGAACCACCTATTAATGTGTCAAACACTGTGTCAGTGGTTTTCCATGCATTATCTTTTTCATTCTGCAAAACACCCCCCACCCCAAGGAAGTATTATTACCATTTTTCAAAGGAAACTGAGGCATGGGAGTGAAATAACATGCCCAAGTTTCCACAGATAGTAAGAGGCAGAGTCAGGACCGAAACTTTGATCTGGCTGCCTCTAGAGTTCTATTACTCTCACTTTAAGGTCCTGGCCTTGATGTATTTCTATGCTGGTGGGTAAAATGAGGCCTACCCAACAAACACGTTAAGCATGTGGTTATGGACAAGTCATCCATGTACTCAGTTTCCTCATAGAAAATTGGGGACAACAACACCTAATTTAACAAACCTGAAGAGTAATTGTGGTTTGGAAACTTGTTTGTATAGCATTTTTTTTTTGGCCAGGCAGAGTTAGACAGTGAGAGAGAGAGAGAGAGTTATAGACAGTGAGAGACAAAGGTCTTCCTTTCATTGGTTCACTCCCCTAATGGCCGCTACAGCTGGCACTATGCCGATCCGAAGCCAGGAGCCAGGTACTTCCTCCCGGTCTCCCATGCAGGTGCAGGGCCCAAGCACTTGGGCCATCCTCCACTGCCCTCCCGGGCCACAGCACAGAGCTGGACTGGAAGAGGAGCAACCGGGACAGAATCCGGTGCCCCAACCGGGACTAGAACCTGGGGTACCGGCGCCGCAGGCAGAGGATTAGCCAAGTGAGCCACGGCACTGGCCTGGAAACTTGTTTGTATAGCATTTTAATTTATAAAGCAAACAAAAGAAGCAATTTATACAGCAATCAATATAAGATTCAGTTACTCCAATATACAGATATCTAGTTATCCTTCTCCATGTGTTTTCCTTATAAACCCTTTAGTAGTAAGACCTCATAGTTTAGCCAAAAAGGGAGACTGAACACTTCCTTTTTCCTAAGGATTTATTTATTTATTTGAAAGGTAGAGTTACAGAGAGAGAGAGACCCCCACCTCTCCCCAACACACACACACACACACACACAGAGAGAGAGAGAGAGAGAGAGAGAGAGAGAGAGATCTTCCATGCTGTTCTGAAGCCAGGAGCCTGGAGCTTCTTCTGGGTCCCTCACACAGGTAGCAGGGGCCCAAGGACTTGGGCTGTCTTCCACTGCTTTCCCAGGTGCATTAGCAGGGAGCCGGATTGGAAGTGGAGCAGCCAGGACTCAAACCATTGTCCACCTGGAATGCCAACGTGGCAGGTGGCAGTTTTACCTGCTACACCACAATGCTGGCCCCCAAATGCTTTCTGTTCTCTCTGCCAGAGATGCTTTTCCCCTAGACCTTTCAAGCCTGTGACAGTGACCATGAGGAAAATAAAATTGTAGTTCTTCTTTTTTCCCACCCCCTATTTTACTGTTTTATGTTTTCATGGTTCTTATCACTACCTTAAATTATTCATTTATTCCTTCGTTTATTATCTTTCTAGGTACAATGAAATATATTCTCCTTGAGAGCAGCAACTTGCCTGCCTTTGCTCACTACTGCATCATCGGTCATTGAACAGAGCCTGGAACATAGAAGATGCTTAATACATAACCGCATCATGACTGTAATAAAAACACATGGCAATGAAACAAGAGGCATTACAAGGTTTTATAACATGAGTAGGTCCACGCATAAGACATAGCAATTCAGAAGAGAAAGCAAGTACTCTGCGCTCCATAGGCCAGTAACACATCCATGGCATATCCTTGAGCTCCTCCAGCAATGGGGAGCATTTGAAAGAGCAAAGGGCAGCCAGGAGAGCACGATCAGTGGTATGGGGGTGAGGAAGGGTGGGAAATACAGGAATGAAAATGTCTTGTCCTAGGAACAGCAGAGTCCAGTCTGCTTGAGGTTGGTAGCATACAAAATTTGAAATTGCAAAGTTATGGGCAGATCATAGAGACCATTTTATTATTATTTATTTTCATTTCATTTCAAAGGCAGAGACAGAAAGAGATCTTCCATCCATTAATTACCCCCCAAATGCCCACAACAGCGGGTCTGGGCTAGGCGAAACCACTAGCCCAGAACTCCATCTGAGTCTCCCACGTGAGTGGCAGAACCCAACTACTTAAGTCCTCACCTGCTGTTCCCCAGGGTATGCACTAGCAGGAGGCTGGAATGAGAAGCAGGATGCAGGCACTCTGTGATATGGGATCTGGGTATCCCAGGAAGCTTCTTAATTGCCTCAAATGCCTGCCCAAGGTCATAGAAAACCTTGAGTAGGGGTTAAGAAGTTTGGGCCTGGGGCTTATGGTTACCCTGATGGCTCACATCCCACATATTACATCCCACATCAGAGTGCCTGGGTTTGATACTGGCTTCCAGCTTCTGACTCTAGCTTCTCACTAATGCAGACACGGGGGGCGGGGGGTGGGTGGGCAGAAATGATGATTTCAGTAACTGGGTTCCTGACAGCCACATGACAGATCTGGATTGTGCTCCCTGACCCACTGGGGACGTTTGGGGAGTTAACAGGATCTCTCTCTCTCCTCTCTCTCTCTCTCTCTCCTAACAAAGAAATTAAACATGAATAATAAAATAAATTGGTCATGTCAAGAAAAGGAAGGTAGGCCTCTACTTGCTGCTTGAGACATTTGCATTCCATATCCCAGTGCCTGGTTCAACAATCCCAGCTACTTCATTTCTGGTCCATCTTCCTGCTAAAGGACACTCTGGGAGACAACAGGTGATGACTCAAGTACTCGAGTCTCTGTTACTTACATGAGAGACCAGGGTGAAATTCTAAGCTCCTGGCCTTGGTCTGACGCAGCCCTAGCTGTTGGCAGGCATTTGGGGAACGAACCAGTAGATAGAAGATATCTCTCTCTCCCTCTGCCTGTCTCTCCCCTTTCAAATAAAAATATAAATAAATAAATAAATAAATATTTTCAATAAAAGAAACTTGGAATTTAAGGAGAGTTTTCCTAGGGAAAGCAATGAATGGTGATTTTTACAAAATAAGATAGGGGTTGAAAGGTAAACGCACTACTGTTTTATTTTCTTCATGGTCCTTATCACAGGTATGGAGTGCTTTAGCAAACAACATTTCAGCAAAGGGAACAGCAAATGTTGAGGACTTAAAGCTCCTTTTCTTGGTTAAAGTATGAGGTGTTACTAAAAAGGGCTTCCTACCTCTTTTTTTCACAAGTGTTGATCCCTAGTAATATCATTGCACCCAAGCTCTGTCTCTGATTACTTCACTTTTTTTTTGACAGGCAGAGTTAGACAGTGAGAGAGAGAGAGAGAGACAGAGAGAAAGGTCTTCCTTTTTCAGTTGGTTCACTCCCCAAACAGCCGCTGCGCAGATCTGAAGCCAGGAGCCAGGTGCTCCTCCCGGTCTCCCATGCAGGTGCAGGACCCAAGCACTTGGGCCATCCTCCACTGCCTTCCTGGGCCTCAGCAGAGAGCTTGACTGGAAGAGGAGCAACCGGGACAGAATCCAGCGCCCCAACCGGGACTAGAACCCGGGGTGCCAGCGCCGCAGGTGGAGGATGAGCCAAGTGAGCCGGGAAAAGTTTTCAATTAGCAATAATCATGCCTCGGATAAATCTCATTGGCTACGATACTGCCGCTTCGCAAAGCTTGATTACTTTACTATATCACAGTCTCAAATAGGAAGGGTCTTCACAAAGTTCATGGGAAAAATGTATGAAAAAAGTAGGATTTAAAACATTTTGGCACCAAAAATAGTGTCCCCAAAGCAAATCTACAAGAAAGAGATTACTTTCACTGCACAATTGAGGAAACTGAGGCCTGGAGAAGACAGATAACTCATGCAAATTTACATACTTTGCAAGGGCCAAGCCTGGAGAAAACAATTCTTTGGCATGAAAATTGTTCTCCATTCACTATTCCCTTCCCCAGATAATTTTCATCTCAATTTGATTACCAAAAGTTGCATTGCCATTGACCATGACCCCTAGACCAAAATTACCTCTATAAGGCACACAATATCTAGAGAATGGCTATGAGTGTTTATTTCTCAGTTTCAAGTCAAATGTGCTTACTTGTACTAATTCTTCCATTTTGATTTCAGCTGGCTGTGTCCCCCAACACAAAGGCTAAATCCATCTTTATGACTCTTGAAATATGCCAATGAACTTACCATGGCCAGGAGATGCTGCATGTGTTCATCCTCAAAAGGCAGCTAGCTAACACAGTGTTACCACAGAACGTGGGACCCTCTCCCAGCAGAAACTGCAGCTGGAGCAACCTCTGTCTAAGAGAGGGTCAGCTGTTAGTTTCTCTCAGTCAAGGAGACTGTAATTGACTGTACAGGAGTCACCTGCAAATGTTTGAAAAGAGGCCTTTGCATTCAAGGGATGTGAAAGGTGAGAGAATTAATAATAGACTCCTCTTGGATGTATATTTAGAAATGCTGAGGAGGTTCAGGGCCGGTGAAATCAGCCTATGTGTTAAAGTTTTCGAGATTGATCTTCCTCTAGCAGGAACTGTGTGAAGCAAAAGAGGGTGGAGGAGTAATAAAGTCCTTCTTGATTATATATTATCTCTACCAATGGGTTGCTGTTGATTATTCAATGAAATTGATTTGCAGCCCAGCTGACAGAATTGTTAACATGGTGTGGGGGAGGTACATTAACTCCTTTATTCTGATTATAGTCGAAAGGAGGGTCAATTTATTTACATCAAAATACATGTAAGTTGAACCTCCAGATAACCAGGTTCTGCACCCACTGATCTTCCCAACTGAGGACTAAAAATGTTCAAAAAGGGGTGGGCATTTGGCCTAGTGGTTAAGCTGACAGTGAGGATGTCCATGCCCCACACCATAGTACCTGGGTTTCATTCCTGGCTCCAGCTCATGATTCCAGCTTCCTGCTAATGCAGATCTTGGGAGGCAGCAGAGATGACTCAAACTAGTGGAGTCCCTGCCACACCCACACCTTGCCCCCCCCCCCCCCCGCCAGCTGTCTGGGAATTTGGGGAATTAACCAGTGGATGGAAGACCTCTCTCTCTCTCTCTCCCCCCCACCTCTCTCCCTCTCCCTCTCCCTCTCCCTCTCTCTCTGCCTCTCAAAGAAATACATTTTAAAATTCTCCAATTCCTGTGCATCTCTTGTGACCTCTCCAAAAATACATACTTCTCATTGTGACTAAGTTTTTAAAAGAGAAAATGTTCAAAAAACAACTGTACTGAACATGTACAAATTTTTCTTTGCCATTATTCCCTAAACAATACAAGCAATGATCATTTCCATGTAGTTTACATTGTATGAGGCATTAGAAGTAATCTAGAGATGATTGAAAGTACACAGGAGAATGTTCCCAGGTCATAGACAAATATTAGGCCATTTTATATAAGGAACTGGAGCATCTGTGGATAATCGAGAGATGATTAAAGTATACAAGAGCATATGCGTAGGTCAAATGTAAATACAATGCTACTTGACATAAGAGGCTAGAGCATGTGTAGATTTGGGTATCTGAGGAGAGCCCTGGAAGCAACCTCCCACAGATACTAAGAGCTGACTATATTTCATTTGTTTGACAGTTTGCAGACAGGGGTCGATGGAACATAGGATTCCTTTCATAAAAGTTCACTTTTAGAAAACTTTGGTGAAACATGGCTATTCTAGGGTATAGGGGAGTCCAGGTTTTAAGAAAGGAAAATCAGAGGCCGATGATGAACACAGCCTGCAATTCTTCTGCCTACAGTGTAACATAACATGCTTCAGCTCCACACCGGACCACTCCCCAAGTGACTTCCACAGCTTCTCTGAGATGAATTAGGCCACTTAATTAGTGTTCTACTTGCCACTTAAGCCTTTAAAAGCTTGAGAAAAACAGAACTGGCAATGTACATAAAAGATGTGTCTTAAAATAGAAATGAAAAACTTAAATTAGCTGAAAATAGCCCCCCAAATCAGTTCCTTCCAGGTGGGAACCTAGTCTCATTCATAATTGAACCCACAGCAGGGATTAACATAGTGCCTGGCGCCCAGTAGGTACTTGATTGAGTTTGTTATAATTGAATTGAAAAAGGTGTGCAAACCAAGTTGAAAGGAATTAATAGAGGTACTCCATTGTAAAGATACTTAAAGGAGCAAGTTACATCCTGACTCCACCTAGGGCACCAAGTTGTTGATCTCGTGTGGCTCTGTTAATGTGAGAACTCAGGCCCACTTTTTACCTATTATCAGAAAAAGTGACTGCACCAAGCCCTCCTGCCTACCCTCTCCCCATTACTAGAGTTCATATCACAGGGGCTTTTAATGCAAAGTTTTTCAGAAAGCAGAACTCTTGTGTGTCCGCAGTCAACAACTGATTCATTTTAAGATGATGAAATCCTGTGTAGTCACATGGTCTGATACTGTTCAGGTATTTTTTTTTCTAATCCAGAAATGACTTTAGAAATTTCTGTCACACAATAAACTGCCCCATTACTGAAGTGTTTGCAAACCATAAATCTTGCTTGGAAACATGTTTCTTGATAACATCAATTTACCCATCAGGAAGAAAAAAACAAAGGGGTTCATTCCTAAATGTTGGCTCAATATCCTATGAGTGATTAAAGAATCCTGGGTTACTGAAGAAGAGGCTGTGTACTATAACAGGGTGCTACTGAGACTATTAAATATGTACTTCTCTCCTGCTGTACTTGCTTGCATAATGAAAATCTGTCTATACCAATGAAAAAGCTAAGTTTTAATAATGCAAGCTTTCTTATGATATTTTATTATGGAAAAATAATACACATTACTTAAAAAATATGCAGAAGGCTTTAAGTTGAAAACCAACTTCTCTCCCCACAGCACACTCAGACTAGCACTAATACATACCAGTCCCAACCTCCAGCAGTAACTACTGTTTTTTTTTTTTTTAGATTTATTTATTTGAAAGGTAGAATGACAAAGAGATCTTTCATCTGCTGGTTCACTCCCAAGATGGCCTCAACAGCCAGGGCTGGGACAGGCCAAAGCCAGGAGCCAGGAACTCCATCTCAATTTCCCAAGTGATTGAAGGAACTCAAGTACTTGAGCCATCATCTGCTGCCTCCCAAGGTGCCTGCTTCTCAGGGTCAGTATTAGCAGGAAGATGGATCCAAATTAAGGAGTTGGGACTCATGCCAGGTACTCCTATATGGGATGTGGGCATCCCAAGCCAGAATATTAACCACTGTGCCAAACACCCTCCCAGCCACCACTATTTCCTTTCAGAAATTGCTATATATATATATATATATATAAAAGTGTATTTTATACACATAAATAATACCATACATACTATTTACGATTTGCTTTTCAATTTAATATATCTTAGATCTCTTTCCCAGTAAGAACATATATAACATTCTATTCTTTGTAGCAGCTACATAGTATTTAATAATCTAAATTACCACAGAATATTTAACTCGTCCCCTATTCATGTACATTTGGTCGTTTTTAGTTTTTGTTATTACAAATGGCCATCCTTGTACATATTTCCTAGGGTACATGAATTATTGGATGAAAAGTAACATGGGAATACACATGGTGCAGCCACTTCAGAAAATGGCTTGGTATTTCTTCAAACAGTTAATCATACAGCTACCACTTGATCCAGCAGCCCCACTTCCAGGTATGCATCCAAGAGAAATTAAAATATATTTTCAGGCAAAAACTTGTACACAAATATATTCATTCCAGCATTATTATAAAAGCCAAAAATTATAAACCAACCATGTCCCTCAACTGATAAATGAGAAAGCAAAATACACTTTATATACACATACAATTTCATTCTGCAGACAATGTAATATTCCTCAGGCATAAAAATAAATGAAGTACTGTTTCATGCCAGTGCATGGATGAAGCTCGGAAACATTAGAATAAGCGAAAGCCCGCAGAAGCTCACATATTATGTGATTGCATTTTTGTGCAATGTCCACAATAGGCAAATCTATAAAGACAGAAAGTATATTAGTGGTTGCCAGGAGCTGGAAAAAAGGAAGGGAATGTAGAGTGACTACTAATGGGCATGGATTTTCTTTTTAGGGTGATGAAAAACCTTCTGGAATTAGATGGTAGTGATGACTGCAAGACCCTGTAATTTACTAAGAGACATTGACTTGTGCACATCAAATGGGTAAATTTTATGGTGCAGGAATTCTACCTTGATAAAGCAGTTTTTAAAAAATGTAAAATAAAACCTTCCAAAGAAGGGTCAGTGTGGAATATATACATTCCACTGGAACACTATTTATCTTGGGATATTCTCTACATACCTCAGAAAAACTTTGCCTTTATCTAATTTCTCCCACCAGACAGTTAAAATGTTTTCCTCATTTCCTAAAGGAAATGGCTGTGTTTAAATTTGAAGAGAAAAAAATTAAATCAAAGATTAGCTTTCAGAAACAAGCTTAAATGTCTTTTTTTAATAGTTTCTGTGTTGCTGTTGTTTTTTCTAATTATAAAAGTAGCACATATTCACTGTATGAAATTTGGAAAAGACATAAAAGCCTAAAAAGAAGAAAGTAAAGATTATTTGTCATCCCACCACCCAGAGATAATCATAGCTAACATTTAAGTGTATTTTCTCTAGTCTTTTAATCTACTTTTGTTTATGAAATGGAAGGCACACTCTGTATACACAATTTCATATCTTACTTTCTTATTTTAATATTATGATACCATGAGCATTTTCTCATTTGAAAACATGATTTTTAATGGCTTCATAATTTTCTATTCTATGCCTATACTGTAATTTATTTAACCAGTTTCCAATTTCAGAGTATTTAGTTGCTTCCAAATTTTGCAGCAACCATTGTTCTTGTAGCTAAATCTTTTTGCACATCCTTAATTATTTCCTTGGGATAAATACCTAAGAGTAGAAATGCTGGGTCAAAAGATATGCGCATATTAAAGTTGTTGGTTTGTATTCTCAAACTACCCTTCAGAAAGGTTATACCAATTTGTACCTCCACAGAAATTACTGAAGTGCCTGTTTCTGCGTTAACCTGGCCAACACTGCCTTTGATCTTTGGCTTTAAAATTTTTAGCAACTGTTAATGTGTCAGACATTAATGAAATATGAGTACATTGTTATTTTAAATTATGTGTATTGGCTATTTTTCATTCATTTCTTGTGTTTTGCTTATTTATGTATTTGAGAGGCACGCTGACAAAGACAGAGAGAGAGCAAGAGAGTGTACCCATCTATCTGTTGGCTTATTACCCAAATGCACACAATGGCAGAGGCTAGGCCAGGCCAAAGCCAAAGGCCAGGAACTAAATTCAGGTCTCCTGTGTGGGTGGCAGACACTCAATTACTTGAGCCACGCATTAGCAGAATGCTGGAGTCAGGAGCTAGAGGTGGGTATCGAACACATGAACTCTGATAGGGGATGCAGGCATCTTTATTTCTTAAGAGATTAATTTATTTATTTGAAAGGCAGAGTAAGGGGGGGAGGGGAGCGAGCACTTCCCTGTGCTGATTCACTCCCCAAATGGCTACAACAGCCAGGTCTGGGTGAGGCTGAAGTCAGGTGCCATCTTGGTCTCCCTTGTGGGTGGCAGGGACCTAAGTACTTGAGTCATGTCTATTGCCTTCCTAGATGTATTAGCATAAAGCTAGATCAGAAGTAGAGTAATTGGGACTCGAACTGGCACTCCAATATGGTTGGCTTAACATGCTGAACTGTAGTGGGATTCACAAACAGAGGGGCGGGACACCAGGACTTTCAGCAGGAAGCAATGTTTATTCCTGTCAGCCCTGGCTCAGCGGATTCACATCCATACACTGAGCCCCTAACACAGAGGAATGTTGTCTTGTAGCTCCTTTGTTACTTCCCCTTCAGTCCCTTTGTCTCCCTTATATGGTAAAATGCATTCTGATTGGACGCTCTAATACTACAGGGTTGTAACAGGGTTGTGTATACACAGGTGGATACTGATAATGGTTTCCTTCCCTTTGTTCTGGGCAGGTCCTTAACTTCCACTTTGATCCCTAAGAGTCCCTACCACAAAACCACAAGCCTGGATGCAGAAGCCTTAACCCAACTAGACTAAAACCCACCCCTCTTTGTCTTTTTGGTATGTAAATTGTCCATTTATCCCTTTTGTCTTTTTGTCTGTTGTGATGTTTTTATTTTTTTATTAATATTTAAGAGATGTTTATGTAGTAATATAATATCAAACATTTGTCTATCACAAAGACTTACCTTTGAAAGGTATCTGCCCACTTACAGTATTATTGTATTTCTCTGGAGTCTTTATGTATTCATCAGGGCAAAGTTTTTCAGAATCCAAAGAGGGAAAAGGACAGAAATATTTTTTCTCTCTTTCCACCACAAGCTAGAAGATATAAGGAACCCACAATGATCTTAAAAATAAATGGACCACGTTATTAGAGAAATAATTCAGTCTTCCCTATGGATTCATTAATGGTCTCTATAAACACCTTTTCTCCCAAGTCTCTCTGGGCACCTAATGCTGGTTCTAAATCAACAGCCCTAGAGGCTGGAGCTTGCTCAAACCTTCCCTTTGCACCAACAACTCACACTGAAGTTTTCTTCATCGTGGTAGGCACCTTAACACTTGCTGGTACTTAAAGAGCAAACTCTTGAGATTCTAATCACTAAGTCTAATTACAGCGAAGGGAAAAATTTCACTAAAAAGTTAATAAAAGAAAACAATCATTAAGCCAAACAGAATCTCATTCTCTTGACGGCCTGATAATGTGCATTAGCCTGTGTTTCTAAAACCTGACTCCTGAACCATATCTATACATAAGCAGGAGACTCTCCCTACTTTACAACACATGAGAGGATGGTTCTTGGGGACCTCATAGAATATGCCCACTCTGCACCATATAGAGGTCTAGGGTAGAGAGGGACTTGGTTTATTCGCAATTTGCTATGGTTTCAGTGGTACCCAAAGGCCCTGAGGTTCAAACATTTTTTTTTGACCTTCTATGGACTGAGTTGTGTTCCCCACCCTACCTCGTCACCAGCACCAGACTCATATATTCAAACCCTAAGCTCCAACATGATGCTGTTTGAAGATGGGGCATTTAGCATATAACTGGGCTTAGATGATTTCATGAGAGTGAGACCTTAGTGATTATGATTAGAGGAAGAGACAGCAAGGGTGATATTTTTACTGTGTGAAGATACGGTGAGACAAACGCTTGTTTGCAAACCATGGAGAGCCCTCACCAGGAAATGAGCTGGCTAGCACCTTGATCTTGGACTTTTCAGCCTCTGTAACTATAAAAAATAAATCTGTGTTGTTTAAGCCACCTAGTCTTTATTATTATTATTATCATTACCATTATTAATATTATTTTGTTATGGCAGCCTGAACTAAGTCATGCTCACTGATTAATGCTTAAAACACCAGTATGAATTTAATTGAGTATTTAGTGCTTAGTACACATGCCAGCAACTGCACAGTTTCATCAGTCATAGGGTGAGGAGTATTTGGCTCCCTCCACAGGCACAGGGGGCAGATAAGGCACAAAGGGGAAGAAGAGTTGTTGAGGAGCTAATATATATATACATATGTGTGTGTGTGTGTGTGTGTATAGTAGATGAGGGAGACACCAAACAGACAAGGGATAGCTGCAAATATACCCCTGCTGTTGCCTCAACAGGCATGAGTGAATAGCAATTCCTTTCTGGTAGGCAACAGTATCGCCATTCCAGTGTTCCTCTGTGCCCAATGAGTCAAAGAAAGGACAAATATCTAAATTTCTCTTCTATCTCCTCAGCAGAGCCTTATTACATAACTGTATCTAAGGGCCAAGAAGAGTTCTAATCCTTTACATGTTCAAATTCATTTATATTTCACAATCACCCTATCAACATGGCTATTATTATTATTATCTTCATTTTACAGATAATGAAACCAAGGAATGGAGAAAAGGCAGAGCTGAGATTTGAACCCAAATTTGGGAGACCCCAATGGGGCCAGCATTGTGGTGCAGTAGGTTAAGCCACAGTTTACAATGCCTGCATTCCATATGAGTGCCGGTTCAAGTCCTGGCTGCTCCACTTCCAATCCAGCCCCCCCCCCCCCGATAATGCACCTAGCAACATAGCAGAAGATGACCCAAGTGCTTAGAACACCTGCCACCCATGTGGGAGACCTGGACGGAATTCCTGGCTCCTGGCCGCAGCCTGGCCCAGTCCCAGCTGCTGTGGCCCTTTGGGAAGTGAATTAGTGGATGGAAGATTCCCTCTCTCTCTCTCTCTCTCTCTGTGTCTTCTCTCTAACTCTGCATTTCAAATAAATAAATCTTTTTAAAAAGAATTGGGAGACTCCAAAATTCATAAACCAATCTGTGTTTGGAAGCCATTTGTCCATTGTTAAAAAGATAGCATTCAAGCCAAAAAGTCACTATTACTGCTCCATTTCTGCTTTTTTGCCATATCTTGGACATTGTTTTTTATTTTTAAAGATTTATTTATTTATTTGAATGGCTGAGTGACAGAGAGCAAATGGGGAGAGAGAAATCTTCCATGTACTGGTTCACTTACCAAATGGCCACAACATGTTTTATATTCACAGGCCAAAAAAAAAAAAAGATCTAATTAATTCACAAACCCTGAGCACAATATATTGTAATATAATGGTCAAAGAAAACGGATCCAAGTAGAACTGAGTCTGAGCATGGCTTTGCCACTAACAATGTGACCTTAGGTAAGTAACTTCACTTCCCTGAGTCTCATTTTCTATCAAATCAAACACAGTAGTGGTTGCTACAAGCAGCAAATAAAATGTTGGATATAAAAGTGCTTTGCAAACTTTAAGGGATATGTAAATTGTGACTATGTTAATATAGTCAGACATATACAAAGAAAACTACCAAAACTCAGAATTGCCGAAGGAATGGCTTAAAACCCTAACAGGAAAACACTACTGAATTATGTCAGGTATCACTCATTTATTATTACTATTATTTTGACCATCAAGGTTTTAGGAAAAGCAGGTGTAATGTGAAGTACATGAAATAGTAAATCGACAACTGTGGAAAACTTCTTAAGAAAATTTGTAGGCAGTTTTTTAGGACTGTAGATGGCACTAGTTCTTCAGAATGTTTTATTTCTCTGTAAAATGTATGGCTTCCCTTTTTCTTGAATTGGTGTGTGGTGAGGATAAAGGATTACCTATGATGAAATCTTCAATACCCTAAAGGGAAGAAAAGTGTGTGTAGGTACATTTTAAGCCAGAAAGGTCAAATGGCATAGCCATCCTGCCTCTCCCCAAACACATCTCTAGATCCGGTGTCCCACCTGAGCCCAGACAGCCAGGGTTGCATTGTTGCCATATGACCACTAGGGGCATTCTTCGAGTCTGCTAAACTCAGAAATTAGTGTAACCAGAAAATTGTTCTTTCCTTAACTTTTCTGAGACAGGCTAAAGCTTTTGAAAAGTGACCACACAGGGGCCAGCACTGTGGCGTAGCGGGTAAAGCTGCCACCTACAGTGCCGGCATCCCATATGGGCACCAGTTTGAGACCTGGCTGCTCCACTTTCCATACAGTTTTCTGGTATGGCCTGGGAAAGCAGTAGATGGACCAACTGCTTGGGCCCCAGCACCCACGTGGGAAACCCAGAAGAGCTCCTGGCTTCTGGCTTTAGATCGGCTCAGCTCCCACAGTTGTGGTCATTTTGGGAGTGCTTCAGTGGATGGAAGATCTCTCTCTGCCTCTGCCTCTGCCTCACTGTAGCTCTTTCAAATAAATAAATAAATCTTTAAAAAAGGAAAGAAAGAAAAGTGACCACACAAAGAAGGTAAGGAAAAACAATACTGAAATTGGCAATGAGTTCAGAGAATACTAATTTCTTGCCTCCATTTTTATAAGCCCTAATTATATAACTTGGCAGTTATCTACTAAATTTTACATGAGCATATTCTTCAGCCAAGCAATTCCACTTCCAAGTCTCTATCCAGAGAAATTCTTGCACATGAGCAGAATAGAAGAGTTTAGAAGAAACCTCACTACAGCCCTGTTTGTAATTTCAAAAGAATGAGGATGGAGAAGAGGAAAGCAGGAAGGAATGGAAGGAGGAAGATGGGAGAAAGCATAAAAGGGGAACATTTACATCCACTGGTTTATCAAAACAGTTGGATACTGTGTAGGATATTGTGCAATCATTTAAAAGGAGAAGATCTGTCTATACTAACATGGAAAGAGCTGTAACATATATTGTTGAGTGGAAAAGCAAGCTGTAAAATAAAATTAGGATATTATTTATGTGAAAACCACACGAAATTCAACAATGTATTTCTATTTGTGTATCTAAATATGTACATATAGATGTTTTTTCTAGAACTTTTAAAAAGATTTACTTTTGAAAGGCAGAGTTACAGAGAGACATAGGCAGAAAGAGAGAGGTCTTCCATCCGCTGGGTCACTCCCCAAATGGCTGCAATGGCTGGAGCTGGGCCGATCTGAAGCCAAGAGCCTGGAGCCTCTTCAGGGTCTCACACGTGGGTACAGGGGCCCAAGGACTTGGGTTATCTTCCACTGCTTTTCCAGGCCATTAACATGGAGCTGGATTAGCAGCGGAGTGGTAGAGACTCAAACAGGTGCCAATATGGGATGCTGGCACTGCAGGCGGTGGCTTTACCCACTATGCCACAGCGCCAGCCCGGAAACATATATATTTAAATAAAAAGATGTCCGAGGAGATGCACATCAAATTAGTGGTGAAAGGTAGGTCAAAGAGAACTTTATTATCTTTACTGTGGTTTTTAATGAGAATGTATTTAATATATACATATATTTTCCCCTTAAATTAAAAAACATAATTGTAACCTGCAACCCTAGACTAGAGACAGAAAGTGGCTTGTGATTGGTATTATAACAACCAGGGGCCATCCTCAGTCTAGCTCTGACAGTTTCCAATCATCTGCTCTGATCCAGACTCCATCTGACTGGCAGCCTCCATAGCCTTCCTAAACTCTTCCCTAGTCTTTAGTTAGAATTTTCTGCTGCTCTTAAAAGATAGCATTAATAGGCTGGCACTGTGGCATAGCCAATAAAGCTGCAGTGTGAATCATATGGGTGCCGGTTCAAGTCCTGGCTGCTCCACTTCTTCTTTTTTTTTTATTAAACTTTTATTTAATGAATATAAATTTCCAAAGTATAGCTTATGGGTTACAATGGCTTCCCCCCTCCCATAGCTTCCCTCCCGCCCGCAACCCTCCCCTTCTGATCCAGCTCTCTGCTGTGGCCTGGAAAAGCAGTGGAAGATGGCCCAAGTCCTTGGGCCCCTGCACCCACGTGGGAGACCCAGAAGAGGCTCCTGGCTCCTTGCTTTGGATTGGCTCAGCTCCAGCCATTGCAGCCACTTGGGGAGTGAACCAGTGGATGGAAGACCTCTCTCTCTCTCTCTCTCTCTCTCTCTCCCTCTCTGTAACTCTACATTTCAAATAAAACAAATAAATCTTTAAAAAATTAATTCATTCAATTTCATGGACTAATTTTAAGTGTCCACTATTTGTTTCACCACTAAAAACAAACATGGCCATTTCTCAGTACTTTTGAGTTTTGCAAAGTGCTTGAGGTCAGTACCAGGGTTCAGTTTCATCTCTGCATGATTTAGGACAAGTATCCCAGTGACTTCATCTGTAAAGTGGCAAAGAATCTTACCTGTGTGACATGGTTATAGTGAGGATTCAATATAGTGCAACTAATTCATGAAAAAAGTATCTGGCATATAGCAACTGCTTGGAGATGTTCACCTCTCTCCTTCTTTGTACTTCATATTTTCTTGTGCTAAGCTTTCTGAAATTATAACAGTTTTTTTTATAGCAAACATTTGTATAGTTTTCATTATGTACCAAGCACATTCTAAGTGCTTTATACATATTAATTCAACCCTATCAGTAAACTTATGATATAGATACTGTTGTTATCTCCATTTCCAGATGAGGAAATTGAGGCATAAGTTAACCAATTTGCCCAAGGTCACATGAGGTATGAAGTCAGGAAGTCTAGTGCAAGACTCTGTGGTTTTCACAGCTTTTCTGTTTCTCATGAGTATCTTTGTGGTTACAGAGATAGTCCCTCCTCCCTCATCCGTGATCTATTTATCTTTGTTTTCATTCATTCAACAGATATTTATTGAAAGAATATGATGTGGGTCTGGCGCTGTGGCATAGCGAGTAAAGCTACCACCTGCAGTGCTGGCATCCCATATGGGCGCTGGTTCGAGTCCTGGCTCCTCCACTTCGATCCAGCTCTCTGCTATGGCCTGGGAAAGCAGTAGAAGATGGCCCAAGTCTTTGGGCCCCTGCCTCCACATGGCAGACCTGGAAGAAGCTCCTGGCTCCTGGCTTTGGATTGGCTCAGTTCTGACCATTGCGGCCATTTAGGGAGTGAACCAGCAGATGGAAGACTTCTCTCTCTCTGCCTCTCATTCTCTCTCTGTGTAACTCTGACTTTGAAGTGAAATAAATAAATCTTAAAAAAAGAAAGCCGGCCGGCGCTGCGGCTCAATAGGCTAATCCTCCGCCTTGCGGCGCTGGCACACCGGGTTCTAATCCCGGTCAGGGCACCGGATTCTGTCCCGGTTGCCCCTCTTCCAGGCCAGCTCTGCTGTGGCCTGGGAGTGCAGTGGAGGATGGCCCAATTGCTTGGGCCCTGCACCCCATGGGAGACCAGGAGAAGCACCTGGCTCCTGCCTTTGGATCAGCGTGGTGCGCCAGCCACAGCGCACTGGCTGTGGCGGCCATTGGAGGGTGAACCAATGGCAAAGGAAGACCTTTCTCTCTGTTTCTCTATCTCATTGTCCACTCTGTCAAAAAAAAAAGCCGGGCCAGTGCCGTGGCTTAACAGGCTAATCCTCCGCCTTGCGGCGCCGGCACACCGGGTTCTAGTCCCGGTTGGGGCGCCAGATTCTATCCCAGCTGCCCCTCTTCCAGGCCAGCTCTCTGCTATGGCCCAGGAAGGCAGTGGAGGATGGCCCAAGTCCTTGGGCCCTGCACCCACATGGGAGACCAGGAGAAGCACCTGGCTCTTGGCTTCGGATCAGCACGATGCACTGGCCGCAGCAGCCATTGGAGGGTGAACCAACAGCAAAAAGGAAGACCTTTCTCTCTGTCTCTTTCTCACTATCCACTCTGCCTGTCAAAAAAAAAAAAAGCCTACAATGTGCTAGGCACTGTGAACAAGATAAAGTCCCTGCCACCATGAAGAGTTTCTAATGGTATAAGGCAGGTGAATGGTAGTAATAGATCTTAAATTGATATAAAATATAGCATCATGTACTCATTTATGTTTTGGACAAAATAAAGCAGTGATGAGTCTTATTCACTTTGCCTGCACTGCAGTCACTAGCTGCATATTCCTGCTGTTTCTGTTTCCTCTTTGAACAAAGTTGGGTTTGCTGCCTATTGTACTGAGCTCACAGGAATGTCTCAGCCTCTATGATGGCTTCTTTATCACATGCCCTCTTACGTACTGAGATAGTACCAAACTGCAGCTCACTTTTCGTTTTTATAAAGATTTATTTATTTATTTGAAAGGCAGAGTTACAGAGAGGCAGAGGCAAAGAGAGAGAAGAGAGAGAGAGAAGAGAGAGAGAGAGAGAGAGAGAGAGAATATGAATGACTCTTCTATCCTTTGGTTCACTTCCCAAATAGCTGCAATGGCTGGAGCTGCGCCAATCTGAAGACAGGAGCCAGGAGCTTCTTCTGGGTCTCCTATGTGGGTGCAAGCACTTGGGCCATCTTCTACTGCTTTCCCAGGCCATAGCAGAGAGCTGGACAGGAAGCAGGGCATCCAGAACTCAAACCAGCGGCCCTATGGGATGCTGGCACTGCAGGTAGCAGCTTAACCTGCTACACCACAGCGCCAGCCCCTTAACTTTTCTTCAAAAGACCAAACTCCTTGTTCTTGTTTAATGGGCCACCTCCAAATCTTTCTCATTCCATTACAGAACAAAGATCACAATATACCCTGAAGTTGCAGGATACTCTCAGTTCTTCACACATCCCAGAAGCTCTTTTCTGGGTCCTGCCCCAAATGAAGATCTCTGATCTTTTCAACCAAGCTAGTTTGACATGTTCAAAATATTTCCAACTTCCAGGAGCCACCTATTCCACTCCTGGCCCTTTAAGCCATGGCATCCTATCATATCCACAAAAATGAGTCAAGAGAATTCATCCAACAAATCCACCCCATTAAAAAACCCCACTTTTATTAACAACAACCTGGTGTATGCCAAGACTTTGCCTCTCTTGAGCCCATTCATTGTCTTTATTTTCAGACCTCCTTCATCGAGTAAGCCATTGTTGATCACCAATCTCCTTCTCTAGCAGAACACTCTCTCTTGAATAAGGAAGATAAGGGGCCCTGGAGTCTTTTCTTTCCAGCCAGCTCCCTGGTAGATCTTAACAATTAAGAGCACAGGGTCTGGAGTCACAGAGCTTGGGTTAGATTTCCAGTTCTGTCACTTCCTATCTGTGTAACCAGAAGCCTTGATTTTCTCCTACGTAAAATGTGACTTTGAATGCTCTCTAGAGAAGCTTAACTACTCCACAGTTTTGAATTCCACAAATATAAGAGGATTTCGAAAAGTTCATGGGAAAAAATAGAATTGTATAAAGAACAGGAAAAACTGGTAGGCTCCTAACAGAAAGGAAAGATAAGGAAATGGAAAGACTAGTTGCCTGGTTTGATCAGTTTACTCTGTGTATATGTATTGAGGCATTGCACTTAGCCCATAAAAATATAAAATTACATGTTAATAAAAAATTTAAATAATTTTCAAAAAAGTGAGTTCATTTTGATATAAAAAATAAATCCATGTATAGGTTTTTGTTTTTTTTTTTGACAGGCAGAGTGGATAGTGAGAGAGAGAGACAGAGAGAAAGGTCTTCCTTTTTGCCATTGGTTCACCTTCCAATGGCCGCTGCAGCAGGCATGCTGTGGCAGGCACGCTGCAGCCGGCGCATCGCACTGATCCAAAGCCAAGAGCCAGGTGCTTCTCCTGATCTCCCATGCGGGTGCAGGGCCCAAGGACTTGGGCCATCCTCCACTGCCTTCCCGGGCCATAGCAGAGAGCTTGCCTGGAAGAGGGGCAACCGGGATAGAATCTGGCGCCCCAACCAGGACTAGAACCCTGTGTGCCGGCGCCGCAAGGCAGAGGATTAGCCTGTTAAGCCACGGCGCCAGCCCCATGTATAGGTTTTTATAACACACATTTCTTATCAACCTTTTGAAGAACCCTCATATACATCGATTTCAAAAATTTTTGCACCAAAATAAACTTACCTTTTAATTACATTTTCCACTAACTTTTGAAGTAGCTATATGTCAGTGACTCCTTGGATTTCACTCTAGCCCAGAGCCATCTCTGGGGCTATTCAAGCGCTTAGCCAGAAAGATGTAAATCAACATCCCTCCTCCTTCTATATAGGTCCGTCTATATGAAAAATAACTGAACTAAATACTTTGTGGAATAAAATATTTGGTTTACAATCTAGCTCAGCTTCTTATCTGGTCACACATCAGCAGCTAAGAGAACGCAGACACATATTGAGTAGCAAAGACATTTGTAACTGGATGCTCCATAAGCACCTGCCCTCCCCACCCATTAAGAAAGATCACCTGGCAGACAGCATCTGTCTTTCCAGAGAGGTGTCACAGACTTGCCTTAACGCCTCCACTGCTGACTCAGCCACTAGTTCTCTGACACCACATCATAAGTCCCAGATTCCTGATTCAGCAGACTGACATACATACCTGACTTGGGCCTTTGGTAACTCTCCAGATTCCTTTACTTGCTTTGGGAATGTGGCTTTCTTTTGAACACATTTTTAGCTTTGGCAGCTCTAGTTGTACCCTGGCTCCATGGATCCTAATCTAGCCTTTAAACAGAGTCCTCAACAGAGACAGAGGGTTTGATAGCATCTGCACAGGGCCCATGGTTTCAATGAAATCCTGTTACCCACCCAAGGTCACAAACCAGAAGATTCATGTGTGAAGTTAGACATGTAGCTGGAAATCTCACACCCCCTGCCTCTAAGACCTTCTCAAGTTGATATTGGAATAGGAACATAGCTATAACACACTTTTTATGTGCTCTGCTGTGCAGGTGGCTACATGCCGTACCAGCTACTCCAGAATGTCTTGATTTGTATTAAAATGTGTAAATGTTTGGGCTTTGATCTACATCTCAATCTTCAGTCACAGGAGAGGGAGACATTCTGAGTTCTCACAGAAATGTAGATGGGGGAGGGGGTTGTCTCACTACTAGCCAATTCCTGGACCAAAAAGTGCAATTCTTTATTTGCATTTCCTTGATGGCTAGTGTTCCTGAGCATTTTTTCATCTGTCTATTGGCCATTTGGATTACCTCTCTTGAAAAATGCTTTGTCAAATCCTTTGCTCATTTCTTAACTGGATTGTTTGTTCTGTTGTTCTTGAATTTCTTGAGCTCTTTATAGATTCTGGATATTAATCCTTTATGAGTTACATAGCTTACAAATATTTTCTCCCATTCTGTTGGCTGCCTCTTCACTGTTTCTTTTGCAGTGCAGAAGCTTCTCAGCTTGAAGTAATCCCATTTGTCAATTTTGGCTTTGATTGTCTGTGCTTATGGGCTCTTTTCCAAGAATCTTTGCATATACCAATGTTTTGTAGCTTCCCCAATGTTCTCTAGTAATTTGATGGTATTGGGTCATAGATTTAGGTCTTTGATCCATTTTGAGTGGATTTTTGTGTAAGGTGTGAGGTAGGGGTCTTCTTTCATACTTCTACATGCAGAAGTTCAGTTTTCCCAGCACCACTTGTCAAAGAGACTGTCCTTGCTCCAGGGATTGATTTTAGCTCCTTTGTCAAAGATAAGTTCATTGTAGATGCATGGACTGATTTCTGGAGTTTCTATTCTTTTCCATTGGTCTACATGACTATTTTTGCGCCAGTAATAGGCTGTTTTGATGATAACTGTCCTTTAATGTGTCTTGAAATCTGGTATTGTGATGTCTTCAGTTTTGTTTTTGTTGTATACGATTGCTTTAGCTATTAAGAGTCTCTTGTGTTTCCATACGAATTTTAGCATAATTTTTCTAGATCTGAGAAAAGTGTCATTGGTATTTTGATTGGGATCTCATTGAATCTGTAAATTGATTTTGGTAATTTGGTCATTTTGATTATATTGATTCTTCCAATCCATGAACATGGAAGATTTTTTTCTTTTTTTGGTGTCTTTTTCTATTTATTTCTTTAATGTTTTATAATTTTCATCCTAGAGATTTGACATCCTTGTTAAATTTATTCCAAAGTATTTACCCCAATGAGAATGACTCTCATACAGAAATAAACAAACAACAAATGCTGGTGAGGATATGGTACCCTAATCCATTGTTGGTGGGAATGTAAACTGGTGCAGCCACTGTGGAAGACAGTATGGATCTGAATATAGACCTACCATATGATCTAGCCATCAACCTAAATGCCCATCAACAGTAGACTGGATAAAGAAATTATGGGATATGTACTCTATAGAAGAGTATACAGCAGTAAAAAACAATGAAATCCAGTCATTTATAACAAAATGGAGGAATATGGAAAATATCATGCTGAGTGAATTAAGCCAGTCCCAAAGGGACAAATATCATATGTTCTCCCTGATCGGTGACAACTAACCGAGCACCAAAAAGGAAACCTGTTGAAGTGAAATGGACAATATGAGAAACAATGACTTGATCAGCCCTAGTCCTGACTGTTGATGAGCAACTTAATACTTTATCCCTTTTAGTATTTTTTTGTTCTACTTAATACCATTGGTTGAACTCTTTAATTAACACACATTTATTCTTAGGTGTTTAAATTTAACTGAAAAGTTATCCCTGTTAAATATAAGAGTGGGAATAAGAGAGGGAAGAGATGTACAGTTTGGCACATGCTCAATCGGCCTTGCCCCAAACAGTAGAGTTAGAAACGTGCCAGGGGATTCCAATTCAATCCCATCAAGGTGGCATGTACCAATGCCATCTCACTAGTCCAAGTGATCAGTTTCAGTTCACAATTGATCATAATGATAGGGTTAAGAGTCAAAGAGATCACATAAACAAGACCAGTGTCTGCTAATACTAATTGATAGAATTAAAAAGGAGAGAATGATCCAACATGGGAAGCGGGATACACAGCAGACTCATAGAATGGCAGATGTCCTAAACAGCACTCTGGCCTCAGAATCAGCCTTTAAGGCATTCGGATCTGGCTAAAAAGCCCATGAGAGTATGTCAGGCATGGAAAGCCAAGACACTGTGGCAAAAAAAAAAAAAAAAAAAACACCTAAATGAAAGATCTCTCTGAGTGAGATCCCAGCAGAAAGAACGGGCCATCAAAGAAGGAGATACCTTTCTCTGAAGGGAGGATTGAACTTCCACTTTGACTATGACCTTCTCTGAATAAGATCGGAGTTGGCGAACTCAAAAGGCCTCCATAGCCTTGGCAACTCATGACAAGAGCCTCGGGTGATTACTGACGTCATAAACAAGAGTGTCGATTGTTAAATCAACAACAGGAGTCACTGTGCACTTACTCCCTATGTAGGATCTCTGTCCTTAATGTGTTGTACTATGTGAATTAATGGTATAACTAGTACTCAAACAGTGCTTTACACTTTGTGTTTCTGTGTGGGTGCAATCTGTTGAAATCTTTACTTAGTATATACTAAATTGATCTTCTGTATATAAAGATAATTGAAAATGAATCTTGATGTGAATAGGATGGGAGAGGGAGTGGGAGATGGAATGGTTGTGGGTGGGAGGGAGGTTATGGGGGGTAAAAAGCCACTGTAATCCAAAAGCTCTACTTTTGAAATTTATATTTATTAAATAAAAGTTTAAAAAAGTGCAATTCCTTGGGACTGGGAATGGGAGAGGAAGGAGGAGGTGGGGTGGGAGGGGGGGTATGGTGGGAAGAATCACTATATTCCTAAAGTTGTACTTATGAAATTTATACACCTTAAATAAAAAGTTTATCTGTGGGAAAAAAAAGTTCATGGCCAATGGAATTAAAGATAAGCTTACCTGACTGCAAAAAATTTTGGAAACCCATGCATACAAGAAGTCTTCAAAAAGTTCATAAAAATGTATACTATAAAAGGTATGCATAGATTTTAAAAATCATTTGTACCTAAATAAACATCTTTTAATTCCAAAAAAGTGCAGTTCTTAATGCAACAAAAACTACCTGCCAATCTTAATACCCTCTGGTAGTGTTGTGTACTCTACTAACCCATTGAGTACAAACTTCCATCGAGCTGTAGTTGCCAACCACTACAAACCCATTTTCTTACTATTCTCAATCTCTGTTCTTTAATGATCGATGCATTTGCATGGAAAATTACATGTTGGGGTCTGGTGCTATGGTGCAGCATCCCATATGAGCACCCATTCAAGACCTGGCTGCTCCACTTCCAGTCCAGCTCCCTGCTTATGTGCCTGGGACAGCAACGGAAAATGGCCCAAGCCCTTGCGCCCTTGTGCCTTTGAGACCCATGTAGGAGATCCATATGGAGTTCCAGGCTCCTAGCTTTGGTCTGACCCAGCCCTGGCCATTTCAGCCATTTGGGGTGTGAACCAGTGAATGGAAGATTCTCTCTCTCTCTCTCTCTCTCTCTCTCTCTCTCTATCTCTCTATCTCCCTTTCTCTCTCTACCTTTCAAATAAATAAATAAATCTTTTTAAAAAAATGCACTCTGGCCGGCGCCACGGCTCAATAGGCTAATCCTCCGCCTGCGGTGCCAGCACACCAGGTTCTAGTCCTGGTCAGGGCACCGGATTCTGTCCTGGTTGCTCCTCTTCCAGTCCAGCTCTCTGCTGTGGCCCGGGAGGGCAGTGGAGGATGGCCCAAGTGCTTGGGCCCTGCACCCGCATGGGAGACCAGGAGAAGCACCTGGCTCCTGGCTTCGGATCAGCACGGCGCGCCGGCCGCAGCGGCCATTGGGGGGTGAACCAATGAAAAAGGAAGACCTTTCTCTGTCTCTCTCTCTCTTACTGTCCACTCTGCCTGTCAAAAAAAAAAAATGCACTCTGCACGTTTCTTTCCACTATGACCGCCAGCATTGCTTATCACCTAGTTAACGCCTAGTTGTCCTTCAATCACAGCTGAGACAACTTTTCCCTGATTTCTCTAATCTACCCCCCACACTCCATTGTAACATGCTCATTGACTGCACTAACCAAAATTACAATTATTATATTTGCTTAAAAATGTACACCCCCCCCCGTTTGTGATTCAACCACAATAATGGCAACTATAAAGGGCAGAGATCATGCATAGTTTTGTTCATTCTGTATCCCAAGCATTAGCCCAGTGGCAGTCACATAGTTGAGAACCCTATAACATATTCACTGACTAAATGACATGAGTGAATTATCATTATGGATCACTTCTTGGTAACCCTTGACTTCTGGAAATAACTCTACAGCCCAGAAATTTACGAAGCTAAACCAAACAGACTTATGATCAGGCCTAACACAAAGAAGGCTACAAAATGGGGACTTCTTTTTCAATCCAACCTCAATATGAAGATGCATCTTTCAGCTTATGCAGTGCCCCTATTATCTTCTAGTGATCATTGAACAGGGTTTGCAGTAGTTTGTCCCCTTGTCAACTTGAGTGCATTGGGAGCTACATTTCCCACAATCCTCTTCCTTTGATGGTATTTGCTTACAGTTGGCCAAAAGTGAAGTTGTGCAAGATGAGGGAGGCAAAAGTAAAGCAACAGTCATTACTCTAAAAATGTCATCATTGGTTAGAAGCAATGAGAGGCAGACACAGAGAGGTGGGCAGGTTCCAGTATGTCTTTACTTTCTCTGCTCTGTATCCAGCTTTTTTTTCCTACTTCTGACCCTGCTGACCAACAGCATCTTCAGGCCTACCACCAGATGCTTCACTATAACCTCACAGAGACAGTACAGACACACAAAGCAAACAACCACGTATATAGTCTTCTACATCAATCCCACTTTGCGGTCCAATTCCAGCAGGCTTGTATGCCTAGCTTCCAGATTTTCTTCTAAGTTCGAACTTGCACCAGAGCTGATTAGTGACCTTTCTGGTAATTTTTGAGCTCCTCTTTTCAGATCTTTATTTCCCTTCTGCAAGATGCCTCTCCCACAATTTTAAGATATTTAATTCTTATAACAAATATATTATAAATGTATTAAGTATATTACAAATATATTTAAAAGAAAACCTGTCCTTGTAAGTGAACCATGACTGATATAAGATACTTCACAAACTTTTTTTAAAAATATTTATTTATTTATTTGAAAGTCAGAGTTACACAGAGAGAGGAGAGGCAGAGAAAGAGAGAGGTCTTCCATCTGATGGTTCACTCCCCAATTGGCCGCAATGGCTGGAGCTGCACCGATCCAAAGCCAGGAGCCAGGAGCTTCTTCCTGGTCTCCCACGTGGGTGCAGGGATCCAAGCACTTGGGCCATCTTCTACTGCTTTCCCAGGCCATAGCAGAGAGCCGCATTGGAAGAGGAGCAGCTGGAGCTCGAACTGGTGCCCATAGGGGATCCTGGCGCTCCAGGCCAGGGCATTAACCTGCTGCACCACAGCACAGGCCCCCTTCACAAACTTTTAAATTGAGCCATCATTGGTTATTTAAAATATATATGGTGTCAGGGTACTTAGGCTCTCATCTTTCCTTACTCTCACTTCCTGCTCTTCCTGTCTCTCTTGTCTGCATTTTCACATCTACCATGAAAAGCTTTCAATTCCATTCCTTTATCTTTACTCTTTTAAAAATGTTTTAATTATTCAAATAATATATGAATCTCATTATGAGATGTCAACCATACAGAAGTATATAAAGTAAAAGTGTAAGACTTCTTCACTATCACCCTCCATTCTCTACTACTCCCCAAAGGTAACCCCAATGCTAACAGTTTTGTGTGTATTCTTCCAGAATTTTTCCTAACATGTGCAACATATACATAGATGTTGGGGTGCTTTATTAAAATAAAAATTGGCTCATAATTTATATGCTTTTATTCTACTTGTATGTTTTCACCTAAAAATATGCCTTAGATCTCTCTAGTATAGATAGTTCTACCTCATTTTTTTTTTACAACTGCAGAGTAGTATTTCATACCAAGTAGCATGGATTACAGATGGACCACTGGGTTGTTTACAATCTTCTGAAACTATAAAAATCCTTGTGCAAGTCTCCTTGTACAGATATACAAGCAACTTTATAAGTGAATTTTCTGTATCAAAGTATATTTGCATTTTAAAAATTAATATAATGGTGCCAAATTACTTAGTGGAATGGCTATGTGGATTTACATTCCCACCAATAACGTGCAACATCAGTTTCTCACACCCTAATCAATACTACATACTATGCATCTTTTTCATCTTTTAGCAATCTAATGAGATATATATTTTTTGTTTCATTTTGCATTCTCTTGATTACTAGTGACAATGAGGATCTTTTCATATGCTCATTGCCATTAGCATTTCTTTAATGAATTGCCTATTCATACATAGCTTTACTCATTTAATCTAATGAGTTATTTGGCACTTTCTCATGATTTGTAGAAGCACTTGGTATATATGGATGTTAATTGTTTGTCTTTTATATACGTTGCAAATATTTATTTTAATTTTGTTTCACAGGCCACAAATTCAATTACACAGGCCAGGGAAGTGATATAATTACATAATGTTCACCAGGTGTAAGAGAATAAGAAAATAGGCAATAATGTCCACCTAATGTTTTTAACATCTCAAAAAAAATTTAAAGCACACCATGAAAGACAAAGAATCTTGCATGTATGGGGCACAAGTCTGAAATCTAGATTTTAGTGGGTTTTTGTTGCTTTTTTTTTTACTTTTTTATTTTATGTTGCTGAATTTGTCAACATTTTCCATTGTAGTTTTTAGGTTTGCTTTAGTATCTTGCTTATTAAGCTCTTAGCCTCTTATAATTTAGTCTAGGGATTGTATAGATATATTTATGTTCATTTCTTCAACCCACCTGGAATTTACCAGAGATTGGTAGAGAAATTGCTGTATTAAATTATTATTTTTTGTCTCAGCACCTTCTATTGAAGAGTTTATCACGTTCTACCAATTTAAAATATCTAACAGGAGTGATATTGGGGTGCAGTGGTTAAGCCACTGCTTTGGATGCTCTCAGCTCCTTTCAGTGACTGGAGTTTGAGTCTCACCTCTGCTTCCAACCCACCTTCCTGCTAATGTACAACCTAGGAGGCAGCAGGTGGGTCCCTACCACCATTATGGAAGACCCTGATGGAGTGAATGGAGTTCCTCACTCTTGGCTTCAGCCTGGTCTAGCCTTGGCTGTTGCAGGCATTTGGAGAGTAACCAGATGATGGAAGACTGATCTCTCTTTCTCTGCCTTTCAAACATAAATAAATAAATGAATAAATAAATAAATTTAAAAATAAAATGTCATACTTACATGCTATATTTCAATTTTTAAAATTATTACATTATGGAATTTTATTCTATTAGCTTCCTAATCTATTTCTAAACTATTTTCAGACTGTTGTAATTATTATAAATCTATACTATGTTTTGATATCTACAAGGGAGAGTCATTTATGAGATTTCTTCATTTTCCAAAATGTCCTTGGAAATTACTTCCTGCTTTATTTTTTCAATCGGTTTTAAAGCCATTAAGTCTTTTTCAAAATTATTTAATTGTTGTGAAATGCAGAGAGACGCACATAGATAGAGAGATCTCCCATTTGCTGGTTCACTCCCCAAATGCTTACAATATTTGAGGCTGTGCTGCCTTCCAAGATGTTCATTAACAGGAAAACAAAACAGAAAGCCAAGCTGGGACTCAAACTCAGGCACTCCAATATGAGATGTGGCATCTTGTGCAGTATCCCAACCACTGTACCAAATGCCCAGTCCTTCAGTTACTTTTAATAGGTATCACCAGGTAGAATTATTACATATCTTGTTAGGGTTTATTTTGAGTTATTTTATTACTAAAGTCAATTACCCTTTTTACTGATGATCTTTTCTAGTTGGTTTTGATGGAAAGATACTGATTTTCATATATTGATTGTAAATCTACCACTGTGCTAAACTCTTTTATTTATTCTAATAGCTTGTCAGTTGATTCTCATGGATTTTCTAAACACATGATCCTATTATCTGCAATTACTGACAGTTTCATTCTTTCTAATACTTGCACTTCCTAATTTTCTTTCTTTCTTTGCTTCCAACCTACCTCCACTTTCTCTTTCTCCTTCTTCCATTCAAACTTCATTGGGTAGGTCTACCACAACAATGTTGAACAGTTAATGTGAAAGTAAGTATCTATGCTTTCTGACTTTAATGAGAACGTGCCTAATATTTCATTATATGTGATATATGTTTTTAGTAGAAACTCTTAAACAGAGAAATTTCGTTCTCTTCCTACTTTGAGTTATATATGTATTCATTTAAATATAGAATGAACATTGAATTTTAACTAAGTCTTTTCAACACCTGTTGAAATGATGTTTTTTCTCCTTTAATATGGATTGAATTACATTTATAGAGATTGCAATGTTGAACTCTTCGTACCTTCCTAGGATAAAACTTACCTAGTAATAAAACTCAGTTATTTTACTACAATGTTTGAGAAATGTCTGAGTCACATTTTGTCCTTCCAAGTGGACCCCATGAGGTTAGACTAGAAGGAGTTCAGTAAATTATGTCCACTTTTTCCTTCTAGATTATTCCAGTAGTCAACTTCCTTAGGGATGTATCCTGTTCTCTGATGCTACAACATTCCAAATGTTAAACAATTTTTGATTTCTCTCCAACACTGACTTATCCTGTCCCAACCCAGTCACATAGTATTTTTTTTAAAAGATTTAATTATTTATTCAAAAGTCAGAGTTACACAGAGAGAGGAGAAGCAGAAAGACAGAGAGAGAGAGAGAGGTCTTCCATCCACTGGTTCACTCCCCAATTGGCTGCAACGGCTGGAGTTCTGCCGATCCGAAGCCAGGAGCCAGGAGCTTCTTCTGGGTCTTCCACGCAGGTGCAGGGGCCCAAGGACTTGGGCCATCTTCTGCTATCCCAGGACACAGCAGAGAGCTGGATCGGAAGTGGAGCAGCCGGGTCTCGAACCGGTGCCCATATGGGATGCCGGTGCTTCAGGCCAGGGCATTAACCTGCTGCGCCACAGCGCCAGAGCCCAGTCACATAGTATCAATAACAGTGATTTGTTAGGACTTAGTATATAGCGGGTTCTTATTTAATCCTCAAAATAATCCTATATAAAAATTCTAATTTTGGAGGTAAGTAAACTTAGAAACAAAGATTAAATAACTTTTCCAAGATTATAGAGCTAGTAGGTAGCAAAGCCAGATTTCTAATTCTGATTAATCTGACTAAAAAGCAGTGCTCTCAATCACTTCCAACATCACATTGAGGGCCATCCTGACACAGAAATATCCACAACATAATTTACCTCCACTCTTTCAGCTTCTTCTCAAAGTTTCACCCAGCTAAACTCAACTATCTTGCTTGGGAATGGCAACTTATACAGACTGAGGACAACGTTAGTAGAAATACAACCTTGAAAACATCAGCAACCCAGTGATCCCTTACCAATTGTGGGACCTTGAACAAATTACTTAAATTTCCTGAAATCCAGTCTGTCAATCCATTAAATAATAAAAACAATAGCACCTAATTCATGAGGGTTTTATGAGCATTAAGCCAATATGTATAAAGCACTTACCAAAGTCCTCAGTCCTTAAATATTCAGAAATGTTCATAATTGCTATAATTGTACCATACTTCAGAGACATTCTGCTACCACAGACTACCCAGCTTCCTGATCTCTGGCCACAGACTCCAGTTCACTCCCTGATTTTAAAAAGTATCATTTAAAATTCTCCACATCTGAATATGTCTATCTAACTGCTTATCAGGCTGAGCTAAAAACAAAACACCAAAACCAAAAAGGAAATCTGAATATTGAGTTTGCTGTATTTGAGGGAATATCACTTTAAAATTTAGCAGTTTATAATTTAAAGAAAAAAGAAACCCTATAAACAGCAAAACAAAAACATAGGTTCATTTCAAAACAACAAATTTCAGTATCGTAATGTTTTGATTACTACAGCTTTGTAATATAAGTTGAAATTAGGCAGTGTGATGCCTCTAGCTTTGTTCTTTTTGTTCAAGATTACCTTGGATATTCAAGGCCTTTGTGATTCTGCATGGTTTTTAGAAGGTTTTTTTTTTTTTCTATTTCTGTGAAAAATGACAAAATTCTAACAAGGATTGCATTGAATCTGTAGATTTCTTCAGGTAATATGGACATTTTAACAGCATTAATTCGCCTAATCCATCAGCAGAGGATATCTTTCCATTTATTTGTGTCATCGTCAATTTCTTTCATCATTGTTTTACAGCTTTCAGCTTACAGATCTACTTAATTGTTCAATTTGCTCCCAAGTATTTTCATTATTTTTTGATGCTATTCTAAATAGAATTGTTTTCTTAATTCCTTTTTTTGGACAGTTTGCTGTTAGTGTATAGAAATATGACTGATCTTTTTCTATCGGTTTTGTATCCTACTACCTTTCTGAATTTGTTAATTCTAACAGGTTTTCAGTGGAGTCTTTAGGGTTTCCTACATATGAGGGATCTTCAAAAAGTTCATTGAAAATGCATATTATGAAAAAACTATGCATAAATTTCAAAATTATTTTGTACAAAATTATTTTTAAATTTCATTTTTCATGAACTGCTTGAATAACCCTTTGTAAGATCATTTCATCAGCCAACAGGAACAATTTCCTTTTGTTAAATTGGTTTTTACCATTGTATATTTTTAAAATTTTATTGAAGGTATACAAATTTCTTGTATTTCCTATACACGATTCAGGAACATAATGATACTTTCCTTTTTGGATGTCTATTATTTCTTTTTCTTGCTTAATTGTTCTGGCTAGGACTTCCAGTACTATAATGAATAAAAGAGGCAAGAATGGGCATTCTGACAAAAAAAACAAAAACAAAAACAGATGTGTTGACCAATGGAATGGTATAGAAAGCCCAGAAATAAACCATGAATTTACACTCAAGTGATTTTTGACAAAGAACTCAAGAAGACACAATGGAAAAAGTGACAGTCTCTTCAATAAACGATGCTGCGAAAACTAGATATCCACACACAACAGAATGAAAAGAGACTCTCATATCACATCATATACAAAAATCTACACCGTTTGAGTATACTATCTATTTCTATTACACCCATGACAGCATCATGCAAAAGAAAATCAGAAATAGCCTCAGATTATTTCTGTGAGAAAAATGGAACTGTGGAAGACAGGCCACCTAGAAGGAGCTATATTTCTGGAAGGATGCAGCTATTGTCAGAGATGCACTGCAGAAGTAGTGAGACCAAACCCTTTTAATGTAAAAATAGGACCCAGCCTCTTGTCTGTCTCTCTTAGCTCAAAGTGTCTTGCCTGTCCTTTATCAAAAGGAATTCACTGAATTGATCATTGCACAGTTGGCTCTACAAGCTTCTAATCGCCAGACTCAAGAAGTCATTTGGCCCTCCAATACATACAATCTCGTTGGCCAGTATTATCCGGAGGGGTTTGGCAGGGGTGGGGAGCATCCGGCCTACAAGCCATATAAGACTTATGAAATCATTTGGTCTGGCCCTGCCAAGGCAACTGAATGCAGGGACTCAAAATTCAATAAATCTATAACGGGCTAATTTAAGTTGGTAATTTTGCATGGCCCACAAGTGATGTGAGCCCTTGGCAGAAGAAAGGTTTTCCACCTCTGGTAGGGGAATTCCACATCCAGGTAGGAAAATTCCAGGTCTGGGGCAGAAGGTAACTACAATTTACATAAAAAGATCAACAGAAGCCAAACTGGCCATCTTAAAAATTCCTTAAAGAGCATAGCATCACTAACTAATCGAAGGAAGGTCATGAGCACCACTGACAAACCAGGAACTTGGATATGAGCTGATTAGGCACCTCTCAGTCCCAATTTTAATCTATAAGAATCTTCATTCCTAATTCCTTGGGGAGTCTGGGAATTAAGCAGTAGTTCCCCAGTTCCCCGGCTTCTTGCTTTGTGCTTTACAATAAATGCCTACATTCTTTCACAATTATGATGACAGTGATTAGCTTTCTATGTGTCAGGCAAGTGTATTCAGGTTTAGAGCTCTGTAGCAATAGCTCCAACTAGTCTTGGGTGTTGATGTGCAAAAGCAGAAAAGGCAAAGATAGGAAATACTGCAGGTGTTTTTCCTCTTGCCTTCAAATTTCTTACCAGAGTTGTCCAGTAAAGGGAAAAAAAAGGAAACCAGCTAATAAGGGGAGCTAGGAAAAGCAGTCTACAGAAGCCAGTCTTTCAAGGCCCAGAGCAGGTCTGGAATGGCTCAAGGTTAGGCAACAGAGAAAACCCAGCGCAGCCCATTAGTCTCTGGGAGGGAAAGGGCTTTGTAACTATTTCATCCACAGCTATATTTCCCAGAAGCTACAGAAATCCTTGGCATACATAGGTGCTCAATACATATTTGTTGAAGCAATGAATGCTAGAAGACAATGGTATTAAGTATTAAGGGAGAAAGTTTGTAAGTCAAGAATTCTATCCTTAGAGAAATTGCCTTATATAAGTTAAGGCACAAAAAGAACTTTAAGTAAGGGCTCAGGAAATACATCACTTACTGGTTCTTGTTGAAATAAACTGTTTAGGACATTCAGGTTAACTAAGAAATGAATTAAAAATAAGAGAGCAAGAATGAAGCAGTAGTGAGTTATTTTTTAAAGATTTATTTATCATTTGAAAGTCATATTTACAGAGAGTGAGGGAGAGAGAGAGAGAGAGAGCGAGCTCTTCCATGTGCTGGTTCATTCCCCAGGTGGTTACAATACCTGGGGCTGAACTAGGCCAAAGCCAGGAGCCAGGAGTTTCATCCAGGTCTCCCATGTGGGTGGCAGGGGCCACAGCACTTGGGTAACCTTCTGCTGTTTTCCCAGGCCATTAGCAGGGAGTTATTAGAAGTGGAGCAGCCAGGACATGAACTGGTACCCACATGGGATGCTGGCATTGCAGGTGGTAGTTTTGCCCACAATGCCACAATGCTGGCTCCAAAGCAGTTGTTTTAAAAGGAGTAACAGTCTCGTTCTAAGAAAATATCCTAAGGAAAAAATACTGAAAGGTGACAAAATATTTGCACATGAAAATATTTTGTGGGGAGTGGGTGTTTGGCACAGCAGTTTAAGATGCCACTTGTGACTACCACATCCCATGTCAGAGTTTTTGGGTCCAAGGCTTGGCTCCTAATTACAGCTTCCTCCTAATGTGCACTTTGGGAGGCAGTAGGTGATGGCTCGAGTATTTGGATACCTGTCAGTCATATGATATTTGGGGAGTAAGCCAGCAGATGGATGATATCTCTGTCTTTGTCTCTTTCAAATAAATAAAAATAAATAATTTTTCTGGGGCCAGCGTTGTGGTGTAGTGGGTTAAACCTCCACCTGCGACACCAGCATCCTAAATCTGAAAATGATACAACAGAGAAAGAGAACTATAGACCGATATTCCTGATGAACATAGATGCAAAAATCCTCAACAAAATATTAGCTAAGTGAGTCCAACAAAACATCAGAAAAATCATTCACCCAGACCAAGGGGGATTTATCCCTGGTATTCAGGGATGGTTCAACATTCACAAATCAATCAATGTGATACATCATATTAGCAAACTGAAGAATAAAAACCATATGATTATCTCAACAGATGCAGAGAAAGCATTTGATAAAAAGAATAAAGGACAAGGGTCAGCACTGTGGCGTAGCAGGTTAAGCTGCTGTCTGCAGTACCAGCATCCCATATGGGCACCAGTTCAGGTCGTGGCTGCTCTGCTTCCAATCCAACTCCATGCTAATGTGCCTGGGAAAGCAGCAGAAGATGGCTCAAGTGCTTGGGCCTCTGCACCCATGCTGAAGACCCAGAGGAAGCTCTGGGCTCCTGGCTTCAGCCTGGCCCAGCCCTGGCCATTGCAGCCACTTGGGGAGTGAACCAGTGGATAGAAAATCTGTCTCTTCTCTCTCTGTAGCTCTGTCATTCAAATAAATAAACAAATCTTTAAAAAATAAATAGGGGCCGGTGCTGTGGTATAGCAGGTAAAGCCACCGCCCGCAATGCTGGCATCCCATATGGGCGGCGGTTCGAGTCCCCACTGCTCCACTTCCAATCCAGCTCTCTGCTATGGCCTGGGAAAGCAGTGGAAGATGGCCCAAGTCCTTGAGCCCCCGCACCTGCATGGGAGACCTGGAAGAAGCTCCTGGCTTCAGATTGTTGCAGCTCCGACTATTGCGGCCATCTGGGGAGTGAACCAAAGGATGGAAGACCCTCCCCCCCCCATGCCTTTGTGTAATTCTGTTTTTCAAATAAAATATTAAATGCTTTTAAAAAATAAAAAATAATAAATTTTCTTTTAAATGCTTGTGGCAGAGACGTCTAATGGCCTCCCTAATTCTTCATCCACAGTAATAGACATGCCAAGCACATGGCTGCCCAATTATACTAGCTTTGAGCTTCACTTGCTTGTGTATCAGTGTGCCTAAGAAATACAAGCAAAAACTATATGCTATTCGGCCAGGGCTCTTAAGAAGTAGGTATACACCTCTACCATGCTCTCTTTGCTTTCCCTGTGAGACTGAGCATGGATGTTCAAGTGACAGTTTTCATCAGGACTGTTAGAAAAAGACAGAAAAAAAATTTGCATTCTTGAACGAATATGTTAAGTAGAACCATGACCTGACTCAGAATTCATTCCATTACTTGAAAGAGAAACAAATTTCTCTCTGATTTTAGACATTACATTTTAGGAAGTCTATTTGTTACAGCAGTTGGCATTATCCACACTAATGCAATGTTCATCAAAGCATCATTAATATCAGGGAAATAGCAAAACAATCTCACATTAGGGAACTTTCAAAAAATGGAAAATGATGCAATCCTCATAAAGTATCTTTATAGTAATTCATAAGGGCATAAGGAAATGTGCATTACATAATGTTAATAAAACAAACCAGGATACAAATATACAGTATAATCTCAATTATGTAAAGGAAAAGACATTAATTATAAAAAGACTAGAAGTAAGTAGGCCAATATATTTTCAAGATTTATTTTATTTATTTGAAAGACAGAGTTACAGAGAGAGGTAGAGAAAGTTGTCTTCCATCTGCTGGTTCATTCCTCAAATGGCTGCAACGGCCAGAGCTGGGCTGATCAGAAGCCAGGAGCCAGGAGCTTCTTCCAGGACTCCCACATGGGTGCAGGGGCCCAAGCACTTGGGCCATCTTCCACTGCTTTCCCAGGCACATTAGCAGAGAGCTGGATCAGAAGTGGAGCAGCTGGGACTCAACTGGTTGCCCGTACAGGATGCTGGTGCTGCAGGCCAGGGCTTTAACCTGCTGCATCACAGTGCCGGACCCACCAATATGTTTTTGATACTTGCCTTTGGATACTGAAGTTATGGGTGGTCTTTTCTTGATTAAGTTTTTACTTTCTACAATAAGCCTAATATTATAATCATACCCATAATAATTATAACAATCTTATAATCATAAAATGTCAAATGAAAATTTGAAAAAGACTGCAGATTTTCAGATGGAGACACTGGCAAGGTTTAGGATCTGATATTAATGAGAAAAATGCAGACTTCAAAGTCTATGTTCAATTTGGTTGCAAGTATATAAAAACAAAAGTGTATGCATTTGGATGCAGACTAGAAAGGGAAATTCTTTTTTTTTCTTTTTTAAAATTTATTTTTCTTGAAAGGCAGAGTTACAGAGAGGCAGAGATAGAGAGAGAGAGGTCTTCCTTCCGCTGATTCACACCCTAGATGGTCGCAGCAGCTGGAGCTGGGCCAATCTGAAGGCAGGAGCCAGGAGCTTCTTCTGGGTCTCCCACGCAGTTGCAAGGGCTCAAGGATTTGGGCCACTTTTTACTGCTTTCCCAGGTCATAGCAGAGAGCTGAATTGGAAGTGGAGCAGCCAGGACTTCAACTGGTGCCCAAATGAGATGCCGGCACTGCAGGAGGTAGCTTTACCTGCTGCACCACAGCGTCAGCCCCTGGAAAATTTTTTTTTTTTTTGACAGGCAGAGTGGACAGTGAGAGAGAGACAGAGAGAAAGGTCTTCCTTTTGCAGTTGGTTCACCCTCCAATGGCCGCCACGGTTGGCGCGCTGCGACCAGCGCACTGCGCTGATCCAAAGCCAGGAGCCAGGTGCTTCTCCTGGTCTCCCATGGGGTGCAGGGCCCAAGGACTTGGGAAATCCTCCACTGCACTCCCGGGCCACAGCAGAGAGCTGGCCTGGAAGAGGGGCAACCGGGATGGAATCCAGCGCCCCCACCGGGACTAGAACCCAGTGTGCCGGCGCCGCAAGGCAGAGGATTAGCCTAGTGAGCCGCGGCGCCGGCTGGAAATTTTTTTTAAAGATTGATTTTATTTATTTGAAAGACAGAGTTACTGAGAGAGGGAGAGGGGAGGGGGAGGGAGAGAGAGAGAGAGGTCTTCTATCTACTGGTTCACTCCCCAAATGGCTGCAATGGCTGGAGCTAAGCCAATACGAAGCCAGGAACCAGGAGCTTCTTCTGGGTCTGCCACATGGGTACAGGGGTCCAAGCACTTGGATCATCCTCCATTGCTTTCTCAGGCACATTAGCAGGGAGCTGGATCAGAAGTGGACTATCCAGGACTTAAACTGGTGCCCATATGTGATGCCCACACTGCAGGCTGGGGATTTAACCCACTATGCCACAGTGTTGGCCCCAAAAGGGAAATTCTAAAGTGAAAATAGCTGCTGTATTACAGGGCATGTGGATATTTTGCTCCTTTATTTGAAAATGCTTCCTTCAATGTAATCATAATGTTTTATTCCAATGAAAACATGACATGATTTTTAACCTAGCTCTTTGTCTCCAGATGTTCACACTTTCCCCGTGTTTAATAAACTAATCACGGAAACTTGAGCCTCAGCTATGTACAAGGCTTTTGGGGATTAGCTACCTCAAATGCTACAATCTAGAATGCTTCATCTTGCATTTGCTCTTCAGCTCAATGTATCCTTGAAGCGGTCATTCTGCCAAAGGACAGGAGGAGGCATGGCTGGTCATGGGTATATATGCAACCTAATAGTCTCCTGGCTATTGGCCTCCAGCTCCTTTTCTTGTTGCTAGTATAGTTCAGCTAACAGTTAAGGGTGTTTACAAGTTAATAAAAAAGATGGTACAGGAGTGCCAGGTACCCTCTGGGAGCTGGGGATGGGCTTTTGGCAGTGGCACATCCGTCTGCAATGCTGGCCATACTATAAAGCCTATTAGTGGACTGCCACATAGACTGAGAGCACTGTATTTGGAAAGGAGCTCAAAAGTCTCACCGCTTTCAGCATGTGTTTCTCCACATAGGCACTCCTCACAGTGTAGAAACACTACAAGCATCCCCTGATTTTCACTGCACCCATTTGAACTCTGTGACCAGCCATCTGCTGATCCTCTCCCTGTGGCTGCAGGTGCACCCCAGCTCGGTTGAAATGAAAAGTGACAAAGCTCTTTCTTGGCTAAACAAGTTGGAAAGAGGAGGATGCAGGGCGGCTGTGGTGTCAACTTGCCCAAGGAGAACTTCAGACACCTTTCTAGCTTGCACTTAATTGTGGGACTGCTGTTCTGCTGCAGAGAAAGGCCACTGCCCAGCTGCAGCAGCAAATCCTTCCTGCCAAGGCCGAGGAGGAGCTCAGATGGATGGTCCCCGAGAGACCAGCACGTGCTACACACTGAAGCTGCAGATCAGTTGTCCTTTGCTGTAACCCTTATCCCCTCAATGGGAATGCCAAGGTTTTTTATGCACAAGGTAACTTATCCAGAATAGATTTTTTTAAAAAAAATAATCTATGGATTATTGAACATAATTCAGTAGTGTGGATAAAGGACCATCTGAGCAAAGCAGGATGATCAGAAATTGGCATTTTTGAAAAAAGAAAAATATTCTATGGTTCATCAGACTTGCAGGGAAGGTCAAAAGAAGCACTAAGTCAGAAATACCATCCGCACAAAAGCTGCAGCTTTCCAAGTACTTCCCAGAAGCTTGCTGCTGACATGTCCGGAGCTGACAGCAGGAGCTGTTTGAAGAAGAATCTCACCATCACCTTCAGTTTTCCTAAAAAGCCTGCTTGAATTGGGCTAATGCTTAGCAAAACTGTAAGTCAATCATTTGGATTTCACATTTCTAACCTCTCCTTTTTCACCCTCCCAGTGCCTGCCACTCCCACTTCAAGCAGGCACTATTCTTGTGCTCTAGCCTTCCTTTCTGCTAAGAAAACCTGCTCTCAAAAAGGATCTAACACTTCCATGGAACTGCAATCATGGCCCTTGTCAGGAAGTTTGGGAATCAAAGAAGGATTAGGGAATGCAAAGCTGTGTCCCCTTCTAAAATAAGTTCAGTCATCTGCCAGCAGGTTGGGGAAGTGATTTATTTTTAGGAATTTGACCTCTGAAATTCTACCCTGTGGGCCTCTACTTTTCTGGCTACAGCAGATTTTGAGGACTGAGCTAATCCTTCAGGCACAAAACCTCCAAGACTCAGACAAACTGATACAGCAGTATTTCATCACCCACTTCCTTCTGGGTGAGCCTCAAGTTCTAGTGGAGTTCTGGAAACTCATGGTCAGCTGCCCCTTGTGTTCATCAGTTTGAAACTGTTACATTGGCTAATTCATTGGTTATGACTAGGGTTTAACTTTGGCCAATAAACTGTCCTTATTGTAAAGAATCTAACTTTAAACTTAAATTCCAGGCAAAGACTCATAAAAATGGATGGTTTGGCATTAAAAATATATTCTCTCTGGAAATTCAAAGGAAGGTAAAGTCATCACTGACAGGGTGGGACTTGGTCGAAGTGAAGAGCAAACCTTGAGACAAGTTTCACCGTGATTGCAAGTTTCCAGCATGTCTGAAGTAGAGAGAGACAGAAAGAGAGAGAGGAAGAAAGGAAGGAAGGAAGGAAGGAAGGAAGGAAGGAAGGAAGGAAGGAAGGAAGGAAGGAAGGAAAGAAGGAAGGAAGGAAGGAAGGAAGGAATATTCCATCTTCTACTCCCACATAGGAAAGAAACTTTTCATGGTCATGTTTCTCTCCTAGGACTACAAGCTCTTCCAAGCACACCACACCCTTGTACTATGCAGGCCAAGAAGAGTTAAATTGAGATTCCTTTAAGGTCCCACGAGGGTCTGCTCCTGCCAAGTTTTTCCAGTGGAAAGTTTCAAATGTTTCCATTTCTGATGTAATGGAAAGGCCCCTCTGCCTTTCTTTCTGTTCCCTTTGTGCACGACTGGGCGAAATGAAAGTCTAGAGGCTCTCTGCTTGCCCACCTCTAGATTCGCAGGCGGGAGATGAGTGAAGAGCAAAAGCCTTACTTGTTCTTATTCATGTGGTCCTTCATCATCTCAGCCTGTTTTCCCTCTGCCTCATCTCTGCTCCTGGAAGGTGATTTGGCCCACAGCTCTCCTCACTATTACAATTTCCCTTTCTCTAGTTGCTTTTAAGATCTTTCCCTCTCCACACTTAATCTCATCTCATCAGCCTGTATATCAATTCTACTATTCCAGGATCGCAGGCCCTCCTATAGCTCATTCCTTTGCACTGGTATTTTCAACACCAGTGATAGCCCCTCCTCTACCTATGCTAAGAGATTTTCATTATTCTGAAGGAATAGAAAAATGCCGAGAAAAATTAAGTAGTCAGTGCTTTGGGGTACTATTAAACATGAACCATGTCTACGGGTATAAGACATTTTTGTGAAGAGAGGCCAATGGCCTTGACTTTGTTACTCCTAAGAGCTCCAAACGCCACACTGCCTGGCAAATAGAAGTGAAGAACTCAGCTCCATGAACGGCTCTGTGAATTCCTCATGAATTCAGCTCTGTAAATGATCCCCTTTAAGGCACAGCCTTGACTGGGGTCTCCAGGGAAGGCCAACGTTGACATGTTCTGAGAAAGTGAGAAGTGATGATAAGCATTTGTCAAACCTTTGTTATTCTCATGCCATCTGCTCACCTGAGCTTGAGAAAGAATCTATGAGCTTATGACATCCTATCCAGGGCATTGCTTTCTGTCATCAGAGACCAAGAGGAAGCTCCCTCTCTGGGTACCTTGTCCTGCTAAGCTGAGCTGTACCACTGTTCATCCTCCCCAGGCAGCACTGTTCAAGAGGACTCCATCCAGAAATGAGTATCCATAGATGTTTTACATCAATGAGTATCCACATATGTTCAAAAACACTGGCAGAAATGAATCACACTCTTTCTAAGTACCAACGAGCCCTAAATAAGGAATCTAGATTAGAACAGGCCAAGGGGCTAATTAGAGGCACTAGTCATGTGACCTATCCTTACTCTAAATTGCCTAGTAGCAATCATCTTCCTTGCTGAAAGGAGAGTTAGCCTTGAAATACTGTCTCTTGGTTATTCAAGTACAGAAATGGTAGGGAGGGGCTGCTATACATCTGAATTGTCTAGTGACATAGCTCCTGAGTTTGCCATGCAGAAACACTCAGGAATCTTGTTCCCTAATCCTCCCTGAACCAACCAGCTAAGGAAGTGGGAACAGTGGGACTAAGGAAAAAGCATGTTAGGTAACTCCTTTGATGACTTGAGAAAATATCTCTGGAAGAATTTTTTTTTAAAGATTTCCTTCTTTATTTGAAAAGAAAGAGTTACAGAGAGGCAGAGGCAGAGGCAGAGAGAGAGAGAAGTCTTCCACACTCTGGTTCACTCCCCAGATGGCTGCAATGGCCGGAGCTGTGCTGATCCAAAGCCAGGAGCCAGGAGCTTCTTCTGGGTCTCCTACATGGGTGCAGGGGCCCAAGGACTTGGGCCATCTTCTACTGCTTTTCCAGGCCATAGCAGAGAGCTGGATGGGAAGTGGAGCAGCTGGGACTCGAACTGATGCCCATATGCAGGTGGCAGCTTTACCCACTACACCACAGCACCAGCCCCCAGAAGAAATATTACAAGTCACCCTAAAATAATGCAGTGAGAAAAGTGCAAATATAAAATGCCACTCAGAACACATTCCATGAGAAACAGAAGTGATCTAATCTCACATAGCTAGTGGCATGTGAAATCCATGGCCAAAGAGGCCAATTACATCACTAAAGGAAATCATCAAGGTTGACAAAGGAAGGTAGAGACTGAAGACTGAAAAGGGGAGTCTTTTGGAAAATGATAACTATTAACAAGGAAAGAACCTCTCCTGTTAAGACACAGCAATCTCCATATTGGCTAATCCAGCAGCAACCTCCCTATCTTCTTCCTTAACAACTCAAACATTTTCAATATACTTCAACACTTCCTCTTCATTGATGACCTTTACTTGTGTGGCTTGTTTGATACCACACTACTAGTTACTCTTTATTAATCTCCTTTGCTGGATCTTTTTCTTCTAGCCTTCTAAATGTGATAAATCCCTGGGGCTTAATGCTGGACTCTTCTCTTGAGAGGTAATAACACTGTAGTAGTTAAACGAATGGACTTGGAAACCAAACTGCCTGGTTTTGAATCCTATCTGCTACTTACTTAGTGTGAAATTGGGCAATCTGACTAAAGCTATCAGTGCCTCAACTTCCTCATCTATAAAGGGAGATATTAATAGCATATACTTCGGGCCTGCACTGTGGCTCACTTGGCTAATCCTCCACCTGCAGCGCCGGCACCCCGGGTTCTAGTCCCGGTTGGGGCGCCGGGTACTAGTCCTGGTTGCTCCTCTTCCAGCCCAGCTCTCTGCTGTGGCCCGGGAGGGCAGCAGAGGATAGCCCAAGTGCTTGGGTCCCTGCACCTGCATAGGAGACCAGGAGGAAGCACCCGGCTCCTGGCTCTGGATCGGTGCAGCACTGGCTGTGGCAGCCATTAGGGGAGTAAACCAACAGAAGGAAGACCTTTCTCTCTGTCTCTCTCTCTCTCACTGTCTAACTCTGCCTGTAAAAAAACAAAACAAAACAAAAAAAAACTAGCATATACTTCAAGGGGCTATGCTAAAGATTAAATGAGTTACTGTACATGAAGCACTCAGGATTGTGTCTGTCATGTAATAAAGGCTATATACATGTTTGTTATTATTACCATCATTATAATCATTGTCATTACTATTATCATTAGCACTATTCTCTTCTCTATATTCTTGCTCTCAGAATCTTTTTTTAAAAATTATTTTATTTATTTGAAAGAGTTACAGAGAGAGGTAGAGCCAGAGAGAGAGAGAGAGGTCTTCCTTTCCACTGGTTCACTCCCCAAATGACTGCAATGGCCAGAGCTGAGCTGATCCAAAGCCAGGAGCCAGGAGCTTCTTCCAGGTCCTCCACGTGAGTGCAGGGGCCCAAACACTTGGGCCATCTTCCACTGCTCTCCCAGGCCATAGCAGAGAGCTGGATTGGAAGAGGAGCAGCCAGGACTTGAACCAACGCCCATATGGGATGCCGGTGCTGCAGGCTGGGGCTTTAATCCACTGCACCACAGCACTGGCCCCTGCTCTCATAATCTTTAATTCCACTCATAAGCAAATGATCCCTACATCAATATCCTCCAACTCTGACCTGTCCTAAAACCTCTGTACTAGAGTTCTCCAGAGAAACAGAGCCAATAAATATAGAAAGAAAGAAAGAAAGAAAAGGAAAGGAAAGGAAAGGAAAGGAAAGGAAAGGAAAGAAAAGAAAAGAAAAGAAAAGAAAAGAAAAGAAAAGAAAAGAAAAGAAAAGAAAAGAAAAGAAAAGAAAAGAAGGAGGGAGAGAGGAAGGAGGGAAGGAGGGAAAAGAGGGGATCTTTAATGGGAATTAGCTCGTGATTATAGAGGTCTAAAAATCCCCCCAAATGTCATCTACAAGCTAGTGATCTGGGAAGTCGGGTGATATAATTCAATCTGAGTCTGTCTGAAGGTCTGAGCAGCAAGGAAGCTAGTGGTATAATTCTTCCTCTGAGGCCAAAGTCTTGGAACCAGGAGCTCCAATGTCCAAGGGCAGAGGAAGGTACGAGAGAGAGAGAGAGAGAGAGAGAGAGAGAGAGAGAGAGAGAGAAGATTCACAATTCCTTTACCTTTTTGTTCTATCTAGGCCCACAATGGGTTGGATGATGCCTGCTTATATAGGGTGAGGGCAGATCTTCTTTATTAGTCTATTGACTCAAACACTAATATCTTTTGGAAACACCGTCTAAGACACACTCAGAAATGATGCTTTGCCAGCTGTCTAAGCATCCCTTAACACAGACAAGTTGATACATAAAATTAACCGTTACAATTTCCAAACTCATATATCCAACAGTCTATTTGCTATTTCTTGCGACATGTAGTAGGCATGTCAAACTCAACATGTTGTAGATGTAATTCAGTTTCTCTCCTGAGTCTGCTCCTTTCCCAGCCACCCCTATTTCAATAAATATACCACCATCCACCTAGTTCAAATCCAAAGTTACAATTTGTTCTTTTTCGCCATTCCCAATATCTAAATTAGTCAGTTATGACAGTTCTATCTCTAATATATACCTCATATATGACTATTTCTCTCCATTTCCACTATCACCCTAGTCCACCAACTGTAGTTTCTCACCTGACTACTTCAATAATCTGTTACCAGGCTTTCTTTTTTCTGTTCTTGCCCCGTAAAAATCTATACACAACACAACAGCCAAAGTGAACTGTTAAAATATGTCATATTATGCCACCCCTTCACATCAAACTTAGTTATAGCTTCCTATTGCATTTTGATTAACCCAAAGTATTTTTTAAAGATTTATTTTATTTATTTGAAAGACAAAGAGAGAGGTAAAGCCAGAGAGAGAGGTCTTCCATTCCATTGGTTCACTCCCCAAATGACAGCAATGGCCAGAGCTGAGCTGATCCAAAGCCAGGAGCCAGGAGCTTCCTCTGGGTCTCCCACATGGGTGCAGGGGCCCAAACACTTGGACCATCTTCTACCGCTTTCCCGGGCCATAGCAGAGAGCTGGATCAGCAGTAGAGCAGCCAGGACAAGAACCAGCACCCATATGGGACGCTGGGGCTGCAGGCTGGGCTTTAACCTGCTGAGCCGCAGCGCCAGCCCCTAATCTAAAACTTTCTTACAGGGACTAGAATACCATTGATGACCTGGCCTCTACCTGTTTCTCCAACCTCATTTCCTACCCCTCTACTCCTTTCTCTTCATTTAATACTTCTATCTATTTCTAAGTTCAAGGCCCTTATATTGACTATTACCTCTTCTTGGAATGATAATCCCCTGACTTTTCATGTAGCTGGCCCCTCCTCATCCTTTAAATCTCAAAGCCAGCATCATTCCTCCAAAGCCTCTCCTGACCATCTTAGTAAACTAAGTGGTCCTCCAATTACTCTCTATTTACTCCATAAATGTAATATATCTTTAACTGGGTTACTTGATGATTTTGTCTCCCTCACACACACTAGAATGTAACTCTACAAGTTAGGAACTCTATTTTGTTCACAGTGTATACCCAACAAATATAGTTCCTAGTATACAGCAGGTGCTCAATAATTATTCATTGAATGAATTAATGAATTAAGGGACAGGAGAATTAAATAACTGAAACCATGTACTGAGCACCTTAACTGTGCTAGGTGCTTTAAAAAAACCTCATCATATTTAATCCTTAAGATAAGATTTTGTAATATCTTTTATTCCCATTTCACAAAAAAGGTAAACTGAGGCTCAAAAATTATGTAACTGTATCAAGATCACACAGGCAGAACCAGGATTCAAACTCAGGTCTTCTGATTGCAAAAGCTTTGTATTTTCTTGTTTGGCAAAAACATTAAACACTTATTGAGCATCTAATTTGCACCATACACTGTGCCAGGTTCTTGGATATAGAAATGAACAAGACACTATCCCTTCCCTGCACACTTTTCCATCTAGTTGTGAATACCGATGTGTAATTGGATAATTAGATTAGCGGCAATGAATGCTGCATTAGCTATGCCAGAAAAGGAGAGGTAGTAGAATGTAGGTTTTAGAGTCTGAATGCCTGGGTTTGAATTCTAGCCGTGCCACTTCTTAACTGTGTAACTGGGTATATTTAAGTTACTGGAGCCTTGATTTTCTCATCTGTAAAATGGGAATTACAGTGTTAGGTGCTGAATTGACTGTGATTGGGCTGATGAGCCTGAAAGAGACTGACAAGAAAATAGCATTTTTGGTAGTTGCCACGTGAGGCAAATGAAGCAACATGGGTGACAGTCAGATCTCTACCCCTTTCCCAGAAGAGCCAAAAATGAATGAGTCCCTGGAATCAGTGTCTTTCAAGGATGTAACTGTAGACTTCAGCAGAGAGGAGTGGCAACAATTGGACCTTGTGCAGAAAAGCCTGTACAGAGATGTGATACTGGAGGACTATTTCAACCTGATCTCAATAGGATGTCATGTTCCCAAACCAGAAGTTGTCTTCAACTTGGATGCAGAAGAAGGGCCATGTGTGTTGGCTGGTGAAGTCTCAAGTCACAGCTGCTCAGATGGAGATATTGAAACTTCACAACAGGGACTATCTAAAGAAGTTTCTCTCCTGTCTGGGAGATTTAGTCTATTCACAAGACAGGCCATGTATTCCATTTTAGAAGAATTGTGGAAGGATGATAAACAGATAGGGACTATGAGGACAAGCAGAGCAGAGCTTTAGGTCACTTTGCCATCACCAGCCAGGAAACGCTGGTTGATGAGATGGACTTTGCATATAAGGATGTGGGAAAAAGAGCTCATGAGAATACACACCTTTTTCCTTCAAGCAAAAGACTTCTTAACTGTGACTCAGTAGAAAAGAGTTTGAAGCCTGTTGTAAGCTTACGTAATTGCAGCGGAAACAGTACAGTAGGCCATCTTGATAAGATTATCAGATATGGGGATATTTTTTGCTCACGTGACTTCTCATACAGATGTTAGTGCTTGTGAGTATAATCAGTGTTGGCAACTTCCAAGTCATCAACAAGCACTTAGAACCCACATTTGTTTTCTGACTATGTAAAAAGTTTCACCTGGAAATCACCCCACTGTGCACATCAGTGGAAAACCAGCAAGAAGGCAGCAAGTATGGGACAGTCGTCACTCAGAAGCCCCAACTTGTTGTACATCAGAGAGTTTATGCAGGGGAGAAACTCTTTATATGCACTGAATTTGGGAAGGATTTCTCCCTCACCTCAAATCATCAGAAAACATGTGATGAGGTGTATTACTACAAATGGAGTGCATATGGAAATACTGCTATCCAGAAGTCAAGATGTGGGAAAAACTTCTCTCAGAACTCCAGCCTCGATGCACATAAAAAACGTCACAGTGGAGAGAAACACTGAATGTACTGAATGTGGAAAAGCCTTCACAAGGAAATCAACACTAAGTATGCACCGGAACATTCACACAGGAGAAAAGCCCTATGTCTGTCCTGAATGTGGGAAAGCCTTCATCCGGAAGTCGCATTTTATCACACATGAAAGAATTCACTCTGGAGAGAAACCCTATGAGTGCAGTGACTGTGGGAAATCCTTTATTAAGAAGTCACAACTCCACGTGCATGAGCGAATTCACACAGGAGACAATCCCCTTATATTTTCTTTTTTTTTTTATTTGACAGGTAGAGTTATAGACAGTGAGAGAGAGACAGAGATAAAGGTCTTCCCTCCGTTGGTTCACCCCCCAAATGGCTGCTACGGCCAGCGCTGTGCTGATCCGAAGCCAGGAGCCAGGTGCTTCCTCCTGGTCTCCCAGGCAGGTGCAGGGCCCAAGCACTTGGGCCATCCTCCACTGCCCTCCTGGGCCACAGCAGAGAGCTGGACTGGAAGAGGAGCAACCGGGACTAGAACCCAGCACCCACATGGGATGCCAGCACCACAGGCGGAGGATTAACCAAGTGAGCCATGGTGCCAGCCCCTAATCCCCTTATATTTTCAGAATGTGGTAAGGTCTTCACTCACAAGACAAATCTCATCATACACCAGAAAACTCACACTGGAAAGAGGCTCTATATCTATACTGAGTGTGAGAAGGCCTTTACAGACAGGTCAAATCTCATTAAACACTAAAAAATTCATAATGGAGAGAAACCCTATAGATGCAGTGACTGTGGAAAATCATTCATTTGGAAGTCACGTCTCAAGATATATCAGAAACGTCATACTGGAGAGAGACATTATGAATGTAGCAAAGGGAGAAAGCATTCATTCAGAAATCGACACTAAATATGCACCAGAGAACTCATAGAGGAGAAAAGCCCTATGTTTGCAGTGAACGTGGGAAGGCCTTCTTCCACAAATCCTATTTTATTACACATGAGAGAATTCACACTGGAGAGAAACCTCATATTTGTACTGAATGTGGAAAGTCCTTCATCCAGAAGTCACACTTACATAGACATAGAAGAAATTCATAGTGGAGAGAAATCCTACGAATGCAATGACTGTGGAAAATCTTTCATTAAGAAATCCACACAAGAGAGAAACCATATATATGTCCTGAGTATGGAAAAGCCTTCACCATCAGATCAAATCTTATTATTAAACACCAGAAAATTCATACTAACTAGAAATCCGATAAATGCACTGACTTTGGGAAATCCTTAAACTGGAAAGTACAACTCAATATACATCAGCAATCTGGTAGAGTGTCCAGTGTCGTAATTGTGGTATGGGAATACCAAGATAGGAGAGGTCTCAGTTTGAGTAAGAAGCAGGAGGTACCAAGGCCAATCTCCTCTCTAGTCAGAATTGTGAGTTTCTGGACCACAGAGCCGAGGTCCTGTTACACAGTCGGAGAGACACCTGTAGGAAGTATTTAAGCAGTGTGTAATGGCCACAACTGTTTGTTGGCTAGATACTGGAATCATCAAGCCCCTGAAAATAATAGTAAAGTTGCAAGATGATTTTCAGTCTTTCTTGTTTCATTTTTTGAGTAAGCAGCTTTGTAAGTTCAGTCCTGTTGAGTTTTGTGTGCCCTGGGTAGAAAACTATTCAATATTAACAAACAAAAATCACAAGTAAAGTGGTGAGAAAATGTTTCACTGTCTAAGACCCTAAGGACAATGACACCAAGGTGAAAGTTAGGCAATTCAGGTTTATAATGAAAAGAAATCAGAAAATTGACACTAAAAAGGACTGTATTACAGTTTGTGTTGTTGTTATTGTTGTTTTTAGTCTTTTGGGGGAAGTCATCATTATTTATTGTTTGTAATATTGATTGGTGTGTGCTGTGGTAGCAGGTACCCAAGATATCTGAACATGCTTCCAGCATATCCTGAAAGTGATCAGTGACATGAGCAGCAATCCTAAAACTGCTTATCACCTTGGAATTTACCCTCATGTCATGGAAATTAGTCACAGGGACTTAGATCTAGATAACAGAGCTTTGATCTTCAACTTCCTCTAAAGAAATCTGTACATTAAAAAATAATAAGGAAAGATTTTGTTCTTTGGGGAAAAAAAGAAAATAGTATTTTTATGTGTTTTCCTGTAACTGGAATGCCACCCCCAGCTGCCTTCTTTCTCAACCTACCTGACCACTGTATCTACTATTTCTGCAAAGCTCAGCTCAGATATCTTCCCTTCCTCTGGGAATCTTTGAATAAACTCTGTTGTACTGGCTTTGTTCCTGCTCTTATGCACCACTAGGGGCAGCTAACGTTCACTGAGTACTTATGTGCCAGGCACTTCACAGGGGCTCATCAGCCCAATCATAATCAATTCAGGGACCTGACACTTTGAACCTTGTTCTTTATGCTAAAATGGCGTTCATGGAGCTGGCATGGTGGTACAGGCTGTTAAGTTGCCACCTGAGATGTCGACATACCATATGGGCACCAGTTCAAGTCCTGGCTGCTCTACTTCCAAATCAGCTTCTTGCTAATGTGCCAGAGAAAGTAGTGGAAGATGGCTCAACTGCCATCCACATGGGAGACTCAGATGAAGATCCAGGCTCCTGGCTTCAGCCTGGTCCAGCCCTGGCCATGGCAGCCATCTAGGGAGGGAACCAGCAGATGGAAGGACTCTGTCTCTCCTTCTCTCTCTTTGCATTTCAAATAAATAAATAAATAAATTTTTAAAACAAATGGCTCTCACATACATCATGTGAGCACAGTGATGCTCCCAGAATCTCAAAGATGTTTCAAATAATGTAAAGAGAAGTAGAAGTGGCAGGAGCTCTGGATAGGATGGTGGTCATGAGGAAAAGGCAGGACGTGAAGAAGGCATTCTTAACATGTGCTGATCTCTGTCTAAGTGTCTTGTTGGTCAGGACAGGGAGGAATCCAGAGAGGAAACTAGGGCCCCCAAGGGGTGGGAAAGGGAATTGCTGCTGACTTAAAAGTGGGAAGAAAAAAGGTAGTGAGCTGAAAGCAGAAGAAATATAAAATGAATTTAAAACTCCAATTAAAGCACTTTTATGCAGTTTCTGAGAGAAACTCCTAGCTATCACTTAAAGCATTCCACTTTGAATCACATTTTCCTTGCAGGCAGCCCACTGAGAAGAACAAGCCACTGTGCTGCATTTGTAACTTGGTAGAGACATTTCTCAAGGAGTCCAGTGATGGGTCAAATGAGACTGCTAGTGGACCAAGGAACCTGCCCTTGGCCTCAGTCCACATCAAAGAGTTGAAGGGGGAAAGGAAGGGGCCAGCCTGCAGCCCAGCTTGTGACTCTGGAGAGAGGCAAGCCTGATGTATGGCACTCTAAGCTCACAAAGAGAATTTTTAATGTCTCATGACACCACTTGCTTGACAACATCTGCAGGAATTGGCCAATGCATTGTGACATTTTGGTATCTAGAATCAGGACATAATTCCTTCCTGGAGTCCTTGTTCTATTTCCCTTGGATGTGGCAGGGTTTGATGATGATGATAACTGGTGTTTGGGGCCTGCCTTGCTTTTTATGCATTCATGATTACCATCTGTATGCAAACTTTAGAGCAGCCCCTTGCTTTCTGAAAGCAGCCAGAGGAGTTGAGGGCCATGGAGGGGAGAACAGAGGAACTACACAAGCTTACTGAGTACCAAAGATTTGGAAATCCAAGACAGCATCTTAGAAACCATCTGCTCTCTGGAGAAGAAAGGTACACCTGGAATTGGCACATGAGCTACCCATGTCACACACTGACAGAGCCTTCATCCGGTTTCCCAAGGGAAGCATCCGCCTGTCTTGTTTCTGTAATACAACTCAGCACAGTTAAAAGAAAGCAAGCTACATGAGTCATGTTAATTCTCTTGATTTTACTGTAATGTATTATTACTCTGTCAGGAAGGCCCAGAGAAAAGAATGTGATTTCTCATGCCAACAGGTTACCGACCTGCATGATTTCCGTGTGGCACAGACAGTCCCAAAGCAGCTTAGAGTGAAATGCAAAAGTTTTAAAAATAGTCTCCTTCACTGCCAAACAAACCAGCCCATTTTTCATTGCCTTCCTAGGCCTCTTGGTGGGAGGATGCCAAGGGTCTTCGAACAGCCCTTACAATCCTCAACAGGTCAGCCAAGTAAACTTACTTCCCCTCACTCCTTTGCAACCCCTTCCTCTCCCTCCCATTCCCAACATATCCTAAGCTACCATGCACTCAGAATCCCAATCCCCCTCTGAACTGCTCTCCCATTCTCCCAACTTTTCCAGACACTCTGACCTTAATTTTTTTTTATTAAGTACTTTCTCCCTGCCAGGTACTGCACTAGGTACTTTACACATGGTATATAATTTAATCCCTGAAGTTCCCTCTGGGCTTCCTGCCCTTATCCTTAGCATCCAGGCAAAACTTTCCTATCCTACGTTCCATACTGTCAGGGCCCTGCTTGGATTACCAAGGTAACAGCTAGTTATCAGACAAATTAATCTGTGCTAAGATGTTAAATGACATGCCTCAAATCACACTGTGTAGACATCTGTAAACCCTTACATTGGCCTATTGGAAACTCATGGTTTGCCCAAGGGTCTATTTCAGCGCTCTTCATAATAATAATAATACCCTCTATTTCTATCACTTGTAAAAGCTCTTTCACATAATTACTGAATATTATCCTTTGGCTGTGTTGAGGTGTGAATGAGGACTTTATCCACTGCCATATAATAGAAAGGTGTTTTTTAAGGTGCACTTCCACTGCTCCAAATTTCAGCCCTAGCCTATCTGACAATTCCTCTGGCGATATGGGAAGTCAGAATACCCAGGTCATCTAAGGGCCAGGGGTAGGGACAGAGGCAGAAAGAGGAAGACCAGGGAAGTCAGAAGGGCTGAAAAAGCAGTGACCTAACTGTTCCACGGCCTAATCCTAGAAAGGTCTGAATTCAGGCCAAACCTCTAGCTCAGCCACTCCTAGCAGGTGCAATAGCCCAATGCCAATTCCCACCCCAGGCTGAGGGACTCTGGTTTCATCTCTGTTCTCTTGCTTGTCACTAGGACAGTCTGGGGTAGGGAAGCAAATCTAACCAAAGCTCCACTTCCAGGCTTTCCCAAGAGACCAAAAGTTTGTGCTTTTCTCAACAGAAGTGGAATCAGCTTTGGGTCCCCTCAACACTGCCCTACCAGTCTGACAGCGAAAGCTTCCAGAGGGCAAAACAGGGTCTCAACTGGTGGGTGGACCCCTAACTAAAAGAAACAGTGACTGGAGGGGATGACACTGACAGTCCCACATCCCATATCAGAGCATTAGTTCAAGTCCTGGGTGCTCCTCTTCTAATCCAACTCCCCACTAATGAACCTGGAAAGACAGTGGAAGATGGTCCAAGTCCTTGGGCCTCTTTAACACATGTGGAAGACCCAGATGGATTTCCTGGCTCCTGGGTGCTCATGGGTTCAGCCTGGACCAGCCTTGGCTATCACAGGCACTTTCTCTCTTCCTTTCTCTCTCTCTCTCTCTCTCTCTCTCTCTCTCTCTCTCTCTCTCTCTCCCCCATTCTCTATCATCCTACCTTACAAATAAACAAATATATCTTTTTTTAAAAAGATTTTTTTTTATTTGAGAGGTAGATTTACAGAGGGAGAGACAGAGAGAAAGGTCTTCCATCTGCTGGTTCACTCCCCAGTTGGCCACAATTGCCAGAGCTTTGCCAATCCGAAGCCAGGAGCCAGGAGCTTCCTCCAGGTCTCCCACATGGCTGCAGGGGTCCAATCTCTTGGTTCATCTTCTACTGCTTTCCCAGGCCATAGCAAAGAGCTGGATTGGACGAACATGAACCAGCACCCATATAGGACACAACCACCACAGGCAGAGGCTTAGCCCACTACGCCACAATGCTGGCCCCTAAATATATCTTTAAGAAGGAGAAGAAAAAAAAAAGAAACTGCAAACATTAAGGTATGAGATTCAAATGGCAGAGCTAGAAGTAAATATTAGGATCACCTTGATCGGTGGGTTTTTAAAAAGTTTTATTCAGTTATTTTGAAAGGGAAAGTCATACACACACACAGAGAGAGAGAGAGAGAGAGAGAGAGAGAGAGAGAGGTAGGTAGGTCTTCCATCTGCTAGTTCACTCCTCAATGCCTGCAATAGCTAGTGAAGTTGTATGGAAAACAAAGTAGCAGGGGCCTGGATCAGAAATCGAGCAGCTGGAACTCAAACTGGCACTTTGATATGAGATGCAGGTATCCCAAGAGGCTCTGCCTCTGTTATTTTTAAACCCTGGCATCCCAATACTATCTGTATTCTTCATGATGCTACAGAGGGTATGGATTTTTATGTGCCCTGGGGTAGGCTATTCTATCTATAAGATGGAGGTGATAACAGTACCTATTTCCTGGGGGTATTGTGAGAATGCAATTAGATACTCTATGTGAGAACACATATGGGTAAACACCCACCATAAATGTTCAGTAAGTAGCAGGTGCTGCCATGTCACAACCAAAGTTGTTTCTGTTGTGACATGAGGAAGGCTGGTGGACATTGTTTACCTTGGTTTCATGGTCCCAAGTGGAGAAACATCAATTAGCATAATACTACTCACCACCCTTCAGCCTCTCATTTCCCCCTCCTCAGGAAGAGGGAATTCTGGCTTGTAAGTTAGGAGCAGGAATGGGCCATGTGCAGCCATTAGAGATCTATTTGCTTTTTTTTAAAAGATTTATTTCATTTATTTGAAAGACAGAGTTACAGAGAGAGGTAGATCCAGAGAGAGAGTCTTCCATTCCATTGGTTCACTCCCCAAATGACCACAACAGCCAGAACTGAGCTGATCTGAAGCCAGGAGCCAGGAGCTTCTTCTGGGTCTCCCATGCAGGTACCGGGGCCCAAGAACTTGGGCCATCTTCTACTGCTTTCCCAGGCCATAGCAGAGAGCTGGATTGGAAGAGGAGCAGCTGTGATTCGAACCCATACTGCAGGCTGGGGCTTTAACCTGCTGCGCCACAGTGCCAGCTCCAGGATCTATTTGCTTTTAGAAAGAATAAGCTCTGGTCTACTCACTGTTATAAAATCCCCAATGTGGACCAGACTGATAGGTTACTTGCATTTCCTCTAAGTGGGTATCTCTAATTCTCAGTTTCAACCCACTTGGCAAACACACCTAAGCCACTTTCTCTAGCATTTCCATCGGAAATAAAGCTCTCTTGATGTCTACCTCCTCTACTTGTTTGACTCTCTCAGTCAGTTCAGAACTAGGGGAAGAAAGAGTGTTATTTATTGGACTACCTTAAACCTACATATTTTTATTGCTTATTCATGTGACTTAGTGGCACACTCATTCTGAACCTAAGTCTCCAAACTCTTATTCCAGTACTCATTAGTTAGCCTGGCTTTATAATATTGAAAATGCTTTTACTGTTGCACCTTATTTACTTCACCTTTTGTAGGTTTTTATTGAGATATAACATAAAGAGACAACTGCACAAATTGGTAGAGTACAGCCCGGAGAATTTTTGACAAACAGAACACTCCCATGTCACCAGCACCCAAATCAATTACCTTCATAGCAGAAGCCTCTGGTGCTCCCTTTCAGATACTACTCTCTTTATTTTCTTCTTTTTTTTTAAATAGAAAAAACCTTCCATCAGTGAGCAAATTCTTTACATGTCCTATCATGACATAATCTTGAGTTGAATTAGGAAACCAAATCAGCTCTCTCAGTCTTCGTTTGAATAAGCAATCTCCTCTGGACAAGCTATGCAATTCAAGCATCATGTAAATGCTTCTAGCCTCATGTAAATATATCCATTGCATTCACTGGAATTGCCTATGCCAAATTCAAAGTAATGCAAACCTCACCCCTTCATTTTCATTGGAAGCTGCAGTTCATTCAGGGGTAACACCAGCCAGCTGACCAGGAAATAGTCTGAAGCACCAAGGAGAAGAATCCGGAGAGGCAGTGGGTTGGAGGGCCGCTGAAGTTTATGGGTAGTCACATCCACTTCCTTGACCTTCTAGATCTTGCAGTCATACCTGTGATCCCTACCCTGATACCCTACACTCAACACACACACCCCTCCCAGATGGGTAGCAACTGCTGAACTCAAGCCTTGTCTTATGTACAGACGAATATTTAATAAGTGCTTTCATAACAAAGGATATTGAAGATTTAAACTCCATCAAACTCAGTGGTAACGAAAGTTTCAAAATGAGATCCTCAGTCACCAAGTTTAATCTCAGAAAATCCTTCCATTAAGACTTGGGTGGAGGGACTGGGGCTGTGGCATAGGAGGTTAAGTTGCCACCTACAGTGCTGGCAGCACGTATGCACACCAGTTAGACTCCCGGCTGCTCCACTTCTAATCCAGTTCCCTGCTGATGTGCCTGGGAAAGTAAAGGAAGATGGTCCAAGTGCTTGGGCCCCTGCACCCATGTGGGAAACCTGGAAGAAGCTCCTGGCTCCTGACTTCAGCCTTACTCAGCCCCAGCTGTTGTGGTCATTTGGGGAGTTAACCACTGGATAGAAGATCTCTCTGTCTCTCCCTCTCTCTCCCTGTAACTCTGCCTTTAAAAAGAAATAAAAGGGGCCGATACTGTGGGGTAGTAGGTAAAGCTGCCATCTGCAGTGCCAGCATCTCATATTGTAGGGATTGGAGTATCTAGCTTGCTAAATGTCGGTTTCTAACTCTGGCTTGCTTGCTTGCTTGCTTGCCAGCTGTAAGGCCATGACAGGCCTCAGTCTGGACCAGGAAGGAGGCAGGCTGGGTCCTTCTGCTCCCCACCAGCTCCCCTGGAATTTATGGCCCAATGCTTCCCGCCAGTGCCTCCCCGTGCCATCCCCTTTGTGTGGCCTTCCCGCCACATAATATGTATAGCCTATACGTTTAAATGAACCAATGAACATGTTGGGTCTTAATACCTTGCCATATAGAGAGTAAGAAGGTAACCTACGTAGGAGATGACCTGCACCCTTGCAAGTGTGAGGCTATAAAAACCTCTCTCATGCAAATGAAGGGGCCTTTTGCCAGTGCTAAAGGGCTGTGTGCAGGTAGGGGGTCCCAGCCGGCTGGTAGCTGGTAACAAATAAACCTCTGCTTTTGCATCCGAGACTGTGCCTTGTGCATTGACTGGGAAATACGGACACAACAATATGGGCACTGGTTCAAGTCCCAGCTGCTTCACTTCTGATCCGGCTCCCTGCTGATGCACCTGGGAAGGCAGTGGAAGATGGTCCAAGTCCTTGGGCCCCTACACTCACGTGGGAGACCCAGAAGAAGCTCCTGGCTCCTGGCATTGGATTGGCACAGCTCCAGCCATTGCAACCAATTGGGGAGTGAACCAGTGGATGGAAGATTCTCTCTGCCTCTGCCTTTCAAATAAGTAAATAAATAAATAAATCTTTTTTAAAAAGAAATGAAATCTTTAAAAAAAAAAGATTTGGGTGGAGAAAGTAGTTCAGGGCACTAATGGCTCACCATCATCCTTTTTTTTTTTTTTAAGATTTATTTATTTACTTGAAAGTCTGAGTTACACAAAGAGAGCAGAGGCAAGAGAGAGAGAGATCCTCCATGCACTGGTTCACTCCCCAGATGGCCACAATGGACAGAGCTGTGCCAATCCAAAGCCAGGAGCCAGGAGCTTCTTCCAGGTCTTCCACGCGGGTGCAGAGGCCCAAGCACTAGACCATCTTCTACTGTTTTCCCAGGCCATAGCAGAGAGCTGGATCGGAAGTGAAGCAGCCAAGTCTCGAACGGGTGCCCATATGGGATGCCAGCACTTCAGGCCAGGGCGTTAACCTGCTGCGCCACAGCGCCAGCCCCACCATCATCCTTAAAATAAAATCTAAACCTTTCATTTCTTTATGCCCTATAGGGATCTACAAGATCTGCTCACAAGCTCTCCCACACTCTTCCCTCACGTTCTCTTGCCACACTGGCTTCCCTCTTATTCCTTGTACTCTTTCTACTCTAGATGCTCTGTCTTCCTAATCTTTTCAGGCCAGCTCCTGAGTCATTCTGGACTCATCTTAGGTGTCACTTCCTCAGAGAAGCTACCTCAAACCAACTCCTAATCAATTTCTACTAATTTTATCTCCTTTGAAACACTCATGGCTATCCCAAAGATTACATCATATTACTTACATAGTTGCTGATTATTTTTCTCCCCTACTAGGAGGTAAACTATACATCTCATTTGTTCACCATGGTGTCTCAGTATATAGGACATTGCTTGACACACAGCAGATACATAATAAGTATTTCTTGAATGAAAATATGAATAATTTTTCAAAATTTATTTATTTGAAAGGCAAAGATATGGGGGGGAGCGAGAGAGAGCAAGCTCCAAAAATTCATTCCACAAATGCCTTGAAATGGCCCAAAGCTGGTAGCAGGGAACACAATTGAGTGAGTGGCAAAAGCCCAACTACTTGGGACATCATCGCTGTCTCCCAGGGTCTACAATAGCAGGAAACTGAAGCCAGGAGCCAAAGACAGGAGTCTGACCCAGCTATTCTGATGTGGGACACAGATAGCCTCATTGACATCATAACTACTAGACCAACTGCCACCCCCCACACCCACACACACCACCTGCCTGCCTACCATGAATGAATAACTTTAAACTATGTGCATTATGAGGAAGTAGATGGATTAATAGGTAGTTAGGTCCCCAGTCAGAATGAGGAAAGGGGAATTCTCTTTAAGAGGGTGCAAAATGTTTATTTCTCTCCCAGAAGCTACTTTTAGCAAGATAAAAGTGCTGAATCCCATTCTTGAGTTGCCAGTTTTATCACAAGGATAGAAAAGAAATAGTGATTCCACCCTTCTGTGTGTTGGTTTTTCATGAGCATAGAAAGAAGTTACCAATCATACCTTTCTGATGGCTTTTTGTTTTATCATGAGCAAGCTACACAGGACAGACAGGATTAAAAACTTGGCCTTTTGATGAGTTTTGTTCCCATCCTCTTATTGTTAGCTGCAGGTCTGTTCTCACCCTCCAAATTGTGCTTAAAAGAGTCCACCCTTACGCCTAATGGTAGAGATAGAAATGTGCCAGGGGATTCCAATTCAATCACATCAAGGTGGCATGTACCAATGCCATCTCACTACTCCAAGTGATCAGTTTCAGTTCATAATTGATCAAAAAGATAGGATTAAGTGTCAAAGGGATTACATAAATAAGACCAGTGTCTGCAAATAATTGATAGAATTAAAAAGGAGAGAATGATCCTACATGGGAAGCGGGATACACAGCAGACTCATAGAATGGCAAAAGTCCTAAACAGCACTCTGGCCTCAGAATCAGCCCTTAAGGCATTTGGATCTGGCTAAAAAGCCCATGAGAGTTTCGCAGGCATGGAAAGCCAAGACATCGCGGCAAAAAATGACCTAAATGAAAGATCTCTGTGAGTGAGATTCCAGCGGAAAGAACAGACCATCAAAGAAGGAGGTACCTTTCTCTGAAGGGAGAAGAGAACTTCCACTTTGAATATGGCCTTGTCTAAATAAGATCAGAGTTGGCGAACTCAAGAGGCTTTCATAGCCTTGGCAGCTCATGACAAGAGCCTTGGGTGATTACTGATGTCATAAATAAGAGTGTCAATTGTTAAATCAACAATGGGAGTCACTGTGCACCTGCTCCCCATGTAGGATCTCTGTCCTTAATGTGTTGTACTATGTGAATTAATGGTAAAACTGCTACTCAAACAGTACTCTATACTTTGTGTGTCTGTGTGGGTGCAATCTGTTGAAATCTTTACTTAGTAAATACTAAGTAGATCTTCTGTATATAAAGGTAATTGAAATTGAATCTTGATGTGAATGGGATGGGAGAGGGAGTGGGAGATGGGATGGTTGCAGGTGGGAGGGAGGTTATGGGGGGAAAGCTGCTATAATACAAAAGTTGTACTTTGGAAATTTATATTTATTAAATAAAAGTTTAAAAAAAAGAGTCCACCATCACAGTTTTTCAGGTCTGCCTCTCGTAGAGGCTTCTGCTTGGCTGCTGCAATAGGAGGTTTCTGACTTAAATAAATCTTGCCTTGCTCACTGCCTAGTTGGCATGGAAATTCTTCCTTCATGTGAGACAAGAACCAAGGTCGCCTTTCTTCACCACCATTTTACCCATAACAGTATGATCTGAAGTTGCCAGATGCAATTCATGGCATCACTTTTTAGCAGTCTCTGAAAAGCATGAATTTGAAAAAAGCTAAATATTTTAAAGGCCTTTTAAAAATTCATGGAAAACACATGTATATTAATTTCATTCTTCCACAAAAACTTTGAGGCACCCCTGTAGGTTCAAATCCCAATCATTGACCTTGAAAATAAAACTGGTGATCTTAGGCAAGTTTATCAACTTCTCTGATCCTGTCTCCTCTCCTGTAAGAATATCATACTCTCATATATAGTTGTTGTAATGATTAAATACTGTAACATGTGTAAAGTTTCAACATGAAGGACCAGAAGAAATAAAATCCATCCCACAGACTTACTCCTTCCCTAACCACCCACTTGCTATTATATTCCTCTCCATATCCCTCAATGGTTCTTTCTTTTGTCGACCAGGTGTGTCCAAATATCCCCTTCCCTCTCTGTTCACCCCACTCTCACAAATTATCCAAATCAAACAATTACAGCAACAACAAAAAATTCTGATGCCTGCCACAGTCATGTGGAAGAATCACCACTTAAACTCTCATTTCTTTAGTGGCTGGTCTGTTACTTCCTGCCTATCATCTGTCTCCTTCTATTGCCCCCTGTTGTTGTGAAGGAATCAAGCTGAAGCACTGTAAGTAAAGACTTTAAGTCATAATAAATCATTCAGATGTCAAGAGCCCTAATCTGCCAATCTGAGGCAGAGAGATTGATTGGAAGGTTCTAAAAGCTTCCCTTACCATTTTTAAGGATTTAATCTTTTTTTTCTTACTTTCTCTCTTAAGAAAGATTGGGAGATGCATCAGTGTCCTTTCCTGTATGGAAAGCTAAGTGAGTTAACATCAAAGGAATGTCTGCTACAAATGAACCAGGGAGAACTTTAGTCACTGTGGAGTAAGCACTAAAAGGTACTATGTAAGTCATCTAATTCAATCCCTTGTTTTACAAAAGAACCAAGACCCACAGAAGAGTAGTGTCACTTGCCCAAGCCCACAGAGTTGGTGGCAAGAGCAGAACAAAGCCCCAAGCCTTCTGACCCTTAGTTTAGTATTCATCGCATTAGACCACTCTGTTTCCTCATTGGAACTGAGCATCTCAAAGCAAGGATGAGGGCAAGTATTTCAGGCCTTTCTAGAGAAACTGAATCTTCTCATAGATATTGAAAAGTGGTCCCAGCAGGAAACAGGCAGGCACACTCAAATTAATAATTTGAGGAGAGTTTAAGAAGATGGCTATTTACAAAGGTGTAATAAAGCATAAGAATAGATCATGGAATTCTGGGAGAGGCGAGAAGACAGTTACCACCTCGGGCTGGAACGGGTAATAGGAGGTAGCTTCTGGGGCCAGCATTCTGGTATACCTGCTACACCAGGTAAAGCCACCATCTGTGACATTGGCATGCCATATGAGCAGTGGTTCATGTCCCAGCTATTCCACTTCCGATCCAGCTCCCTGCTAAGTGGCCTGAGAGAAACAGTGGAAGATGGCCCAAATGTTTGGGCCCCTGCTACTCGTGTGGGAGACCCAGATGAAGCTCTTGGCTCCTGGCTTCAGCCTGGCCCAGCATTGGCCATTGAGGCCATCTAGGTGAGTGAACTAGCAGAAGGAATATTTCCACCCCATCCCTATATCTCCATCTCTCCCTCTGTAACTCGATTTTCAAATAAATAAAATAAATAAATAACTAAAAATAAAAAATGAGGTAGCTTCTAGAAGCTACATGGAGAGGGTTTCCAGGGGACTGTGCCCTTCCTTTTATTAATATTTATTTTATGTGAAATGCAAAGTTACAGAGAGTGGGAAGAGAGAGAGCTCTTCCATCTGCGGACTTACTGCCCAAATGGCCACAAAGGCCAAGGTTGGGCCAGGAGCCTGGAACTCCATCCTTGTCTCCCTTGTGAGCAGCAAAGGTCAAAGCACTTGGGCCATCTTCTGCTGCTTTCCCAGGTGCATTAGCAGGGAGCTGGATCAGAAATGGAGCAGCTAAGATTTGAACCAGTGTTCATGTGGGATGTATCACAGGGGCAGCTTAGCAAGGGGTAGCTGAAACCACTGTGCCAGTCTAGGCTGTGACCTTTCACTGAGGGTTCCAATCAGCCCATGACACCTTGCAGGGAGAAAGCTGGGGAATAAATATCTCAACTTCACTGTTCTTCCTCTGATCTCCTGTTAGTGCCAAAAGAACAAGGAAGCCTGGTAAAGTCTACAAAGGTCAATCTTCCAGAACAAAAATAGGATAGAAAAGGGTGAAGAATGGGTCTGGAGAAACAAAGGGGAGATATTCAGCTGAATTTGACAAGGGAAAGGGAACCAGCACTTCTGTATAGATATTATCCTTAGAAGTTTTCACATTGCATTAATTCATCACAATATACTTTTGTGGTACGTATTATTTCTCCCATTTTACAGATGAGAAAAACCAAGGTCAAAATGGATTAGATCACTTGCTCAAAATAACACAGGTAGTATTTGAACCCAGATGACAGAGCTAGTATTTGAATCCAGGCCTACCTGACTCCAAAGACCACGCTGTTAACTACCTTGATAACAATTGTACAATGTGAATTAATGCTATAACTAGTACTCAAACAGTACTTTACACTTTGTGTTTCTGTGCCAGTGCAAACTGTTGAAATCTTTACTTAGTATATACGAAATTGATCTTCTGTATATAAAGATAATTGAAAATGAATCTTGATGTGAATGGAATGGGAGAGGGAGCGGGAGATGGGAGGGTTGCGGGTGGGAGGGAAGTTATAGGGGGGAAAAAGCCACTGTAATCCAAAAGCTGTACCTTGGAAATTTATATTTGTTAAATAAAAGTTAAAAAGAAAGGAAGAGAAAGACAGGGAAGGAGGGGAAGTATTATATTTTTAGCATTATATCTATCCCATATATATATATATATATATATATATATATATTTTAAATTTATTTGAAAGTCAGAGTTACACAGAGAGAAGGAGAGGCAGAGAGAGAGAGAGAGAGGTCTTCCATCAGCTGGTTCACTCCCCAGCTGGCTGCAATGACTAGAGCTGTGCTGATCGGAAGCCAGGAGCCAAGAGCTTCTTCCATGCAGGTTCAGGGGCCCAAGCACTTGGACCATCTTCTACTGCTTTCCCAAGCCATAGCAGAGAGCTGGATGGGAAGTGGAGCAGCCAGGACATGAACTGGCACCCACATGGGATGCTGGCACTGCAAGCAGCAGCTTCACTTGCTATGCCATAGTGCCAGCTCTCCTATTCTATATATTTTGTAGACATTGACATGAGAATTGATGGGAATTGCATTGTAAAAATCATCATGTATTTGCTGTGACCCTGAAAATCTAATGTATTAATAAATTCCTTAAAATATAATAAACTGTTCTTAAAATAAAAGCAATAAAAATTATTTTTTCTTAAAACAAACAAACAAACAAAAAAAACCAGAAATATAAAGCAGTACTTTCATGTGTCCCAGCAGGTTAATAAAAGGGAAAAGAACCAGGAGATAAGTATTGTCAAACAGCTGCAGATATGTAAGGAAAGCTACACTCACTTTTAAAAAGTTTTTGTTTATTTTGAAAGAGAAAGAGAGTGAGACAGTGTGCACTCTTTCATCTTCTGGTTCATGCTCCAAATGCCTGTGATAGCCAGGGTAGGACCAGGCCAAAGCCAGGAGCCAGGAACTCCTTCTCGGTCTCCCATGTTAGTGGCAGGGACCCCAGGCACTTAAGCCATCATATACTGTCTCCCATCGTGCACAGTAGTAGTAAACTGGAATCAGGAGTCAAGTTAGGGCTCAAATACAGGCACTTTGATACTGAATACAGGCATCCCAAGTGGCGTCTTAACCACTGCACCAAATGTCCTACACCCACTTCTTAAATCCTCCTTAACCACCTTTCCAAAGTGCTTAGACTTTATTCTCTTTTCCCATAAACCCCTGCTGAGGTGTTAATAGACAACTAAATTGTTAACTTATAATTTCCTACTAACTGGTACCATTTTAAGATGCAGCTTCCTTCCAGAGGAACCTGCATTTTAATAGAGAGAGACCTTCTCCCTTGTCATCTCACTCCCCTTTAGACTTTCCGAATAATTAAATGTGAAGATTTGGTGCTGAGCTGAAATTGCTGATGAGCCTTATCTTTGTCTGTAAAATATTAAGGGATGTATTTGCTGAAGGAAGTACAAAAAAAAAAGCAACTTGATTTTCTGTTTCTTTTTCTTTTTCTGGAGCCCAAATTCCCCCAATATCTATTTTTTCAGTCGATTCAAAGTTCAGACTTCCTGTTAGGGCTGCCTCTGTCTTTCCAAAATGCTTTTTCTTCTCCTTCCCTAAGGTGGCAACAGGATTCACAGGAAAGCTTGTATAGTTCCAGTCCGGCTGGACAAGGGGCATTTGTGCTGCATGTTGGTCTCTGGTTCCTCTCTGACCTCTGATAAAATGTCCCTAACCAGCCCTGCTCATCATGAGCCCTCAAAGATATCCACTGTAGAGTAGTTCAGCTTCACATGGCTTTGGGGGAATCATGGAAGAAGACATCATTAATGACCATGAATCTTGCCATTACTCTGATGGTAAGGTTCCTGTACTCAGTTCTCTCCTCTTCCTGACCCCAGGCCTCTTGTTATGCACCAGTCCTTTCTTCAGTCCTGCATTCCCCACCAAGTAACTTAAGCCATCCTTTATAACCCTTCAGGGCCAAGTACATAGTCCCCTAGTCCTCTATTTTACCATGCCACCATGGTGCCATTTCTCCTCAATGGTGGCTACTCTGTCTTAATACAGGATACCATGTGAAATGATCCCCACCACAAGTTATAAATGAAAAGGACAATGTCAGTCTTTTCTATGGTCCAGGGTATAGAGTCCACATCTTAAGTCTAGGCACATTCCTTCCCGAATAACCCCAAGCTTCTCCGACAGCAAAACAGTTTTCCATTTCTTGAGTGGCAGAAACTTCCCTTATGTTACTATCTACTGTTCTCTCTATACAATGGCTGATGATGATGTAGTATTTTCAGACCACCATATTTTGCTCTTGGTACATAAAAGAGATCTTTACCCTCAGCAAAGTTGGGCTCTTGAAAGTATGCTCTCACTATTCATTCGAGAAATTACAATTTGAAACTCAGACCAAAGTGATGATCTATTTGTTCTATGTCATATTTGTCTTCTCCTGAACCAATAATTGATTTAATGAGTAGCAGGAGTGCAAGACAACAAGGAAAAAAAAGTTATTAGGACCAAATGACAACAAAATTGATTTACTGTCTCAAAAATAAATAGGTAATACTTTCATTCTTATTTTAAACAAGAAAATTGATTTTTATTTGAAAATAGAGTTATAGAGAAAGGTAGAGAGAGAGAGAGAGAGAGGTCTTCCATCCACTGGTTCACTCCCCAAATGATCACAACAGCCAGAGCTGAGCTGATCTGAAGCCAGGAGGCAGGAGCTTCCTCTGGGTCTCCCACGTGGATGCAGGGGCCCAAACACTTGGACTGTCTTCTACTGATTTCCCGTTTCATAGCAGAGAGCTGGATTGGAAGTGGAGCAGCCGGGACTCGAACTGGTGCCTACATGGGATGATGCTGCTGCAGGCCAGAGCTTTAACTTGCTGCAACACAATGTAGGCCCCAAGAAAAAAATTTTAAGCACCCATCATGTGCCAGGCACTGTTCTGGGTGGCTATAAGAAGGTAACTGAAAATGTTCTTGGAAAATTGGAGTTAAAAGATAAGCATATTGGCATTCAAAACTTTTTGAAAAATCCATGCATAGTTTCTTCATAATATGCATTTTCCATGAATTATTTGAAGAGCCCTCATATACAGTGAATAATAACAAATGTCCCAGGTCAATTTACAGTATCACAAATTTACTATATAACAAAACTATTTGCAAACCACAGGCAATCATTTTTTCAATACAATGACACATCAACATGGTCAATCTTGCCTTCACTGGAGCTGAGAACAGAGTATTGTGCCTGGGTAACTGGGGGTTAAACTAAAAACCCTATTATTTTTCAAAATTTATGACTGAAAATCCTATGATTCCAATTTCCTGCCTTAGTGGGTACAGTATAGTAAGTTACATTAGTGAACAAAATGGTTATCTTATCATACACCTCCTTGTGCCAAAATACTATTCATTAAAAGGTTTGCTCGCTTAAGAAAGTTGTATTAATACATAGATACGTATTTGAAGTTCATTGTAATGAGATTTTGAACTTTATTATATAAAATTTTATTTCAAATAATGTTTCAAACTTCTTAAGTATATGCTTTGTTATTGAAAAATCATTAAAGATAGTTCCCATTATCATTTTTGCCCTATTGAACCTAGAATGCTATGTTTTTTTAATATTTCCAAATATATACTTAATAAAGTGCTTACAAGCATTTTACAGCCAAAAACTACTTATTAGGTCAGTGATGTTATTTTTAAAATTTTCCTGATTTTATTGTCCTGCTGCTGGATTGTTCTGAATCAGTACAATTCTTTAGTTTGAGAGAAGCTGTCATTAGTTAAAGTGATTTTTTAGACAGGTCAGTGGGAGTGTTTGGCCCTTAGTCACTAAGAAAATAATTACATTTTCTACTTAATGAAAAGCTTGTGGTTAAAAAGCATCTCAAGTTATAGCCAGGCAAAAACATGAAAGAAAACGTCACTTATGTATATGTGTAAAATCTCATATGTCTGTTATTTTAATTGCTAAACAAATTTTTGCAGACTTGAAAAGGGCTACTTTGACAGCCCTGGATTAAAAGCCCTTGCTATGCCAAAAAAGAGCAACTGGGGCGGGGTAGGGAGGAGTCTTAGAAATAGGGAAATAGAGGGTGAAAAGTATAAAGTTGCCTGGACATGAAGGCAAATGCCTTTGTCAAGAGGTAAGCAAAGCACCCCTATTTTTCTTTTTCATATCCGCCTATAGAGCTGGTAGAAGTTGTCATTAATTTAATAGGTTGGCTTTGGAGATTAGGACAAAGGTGTCCCTGTCTCATCTCAATCACTATTCTCTCCTCCCAGGATATCCTGGGGAAAATTACAATTATTGATTTCTGTGCAGCCCACTCCCAGATGACAATGAAGGAGGGTTCAAGCATGAAACGGAGAATGTCCGAACAGTAGCTGGGACGTTTCTAGCAGTAGCAGAAGCAGGACAGGCTGGGGTGTGCATATGAACGACAGCCAGCAGGGGCCAAGAGGCCTAGCACAGGGCTTGTCTGCTAATCACATTCAAACCTACACCTTGCCAGAAAGCCACGTCCCAAACTCTCCAAATAATGTTAGCTTGCGGGGGGGGGGGGGGGGTGTCAATTTTTCCAAGAGCTTTCCATGAAAAGATTTTTAATGGAAATATAAGCTTCATATGAGCAATAAGGGGAAAAATGTAAATCTCTTCTCCACCTTGCACTCACTTTTCCTGCTGTGTTCTGAGGGTAAGAAAAGCTCATCAGAAAGGGCTCCAGAGCCAGACTCTGACCTCCTAAGATCCTGCTCCCTCTAATCAGGCCACAGTTGACTGACAGTCAGGAAATCAACCCTTCTTTGAAGGTGCAGCCAGTGCAGGTTTATAGCAAATGACTAATATGATCTAATCTTCCAGCAATTTCAACAGTTTTCGATTCTGGAACATTCATATATGTCTGTTTAACTTTCTGATTTTCTCATGCAACTGCTCAATGAATTATTCTTCAAGATTCAATCTTCTCAAATATTGCAACCCTTTTCATTATCAAGCCAGTGTAATATTAAGATCCACAATGTGCTCAAGTGCCACAGTATCCACCTGGGAGACACTGACAAGCCAAAGAAAAACCTTCACAGCCAAAGCCTTATTGGAAGGAGGAGTAAAGACCCACTTATCCAATTAGCAAATCCTCATTGAACTGCCACTAGGTGTGCTAGCCACTGTGCTAAGCATTGTAGATGCCACAACCACCCATCAGCTTTTGAGATGCCATTAAGGTCCAACTTGGCCAAAAATCCACCTCTCCCACAAGCTCACCAATGCCCCAAATCCCTCTAATAAGGGACAAAGTCTTTAATTCTGTAATTGGAACCAGGGCTTAAAGGAAAAGCTCCCTGTGAGAGGGAGAAGGTTGATTTAAATCCATACTGAGTCATAAATGACTAACATTAGAGCCACTCCCCTGGGCAGGTTTTAAGTGAAAAGAAGAAAAAGATGGAGAGGAATTGGCAGTGCTGGAAGTTTTGAGGGAGAGGGAGTGGGAAGAGTGGGAGGAAGGGACAAAGAAAACAGAAGACAAAGCAAGGAGGCCCAGGGTTCCAAAGGTGACCTTTGCCAACTAAGCCATCTTACCAAAGGCAATTCAGCCTGCAACTTAAGTCAGCAGCTATGGGTCTAAAGAGGAAGACATCAAATGCAGCTGGTGCCAGTAACAGTTTACAAGTGTTTTACATTTTCTTTTGACTGCAGCAATAAAATATATATCCAAAGGGTTCAGACTAAAATAAAAACAGTGCTTCAAGTCTAAAGCAGAATTACTAACCTAAAAATTGCAAATGGCATTAACATATCAATTAGCTATTCCTAAAAGATTTTCAATTCACTGGTACATGTAGTTCATTTTCTCTGGCCCACTTCAACCATCTTTCACATTGGGAGCTCCATATTGGAGTTCACTATCAGATTAAGTTTTGGATTTGTTTTGTTGACAATTTTGATGCATGAAGCTTTGAAATTTCCACATGTGTGGATCAGGCTCCATCCATCTTTATATGTATCTTGATTTTCAGTGGGCTGGGCAAGGATTTATACATTCATGGCATGTGGGTTCATTCTACTGGAAAGGGTTTATGTGTGTGAGTGAGTGTGAGTGTGTGTGTGTGGTGGAGACAGGGGTCTCTGTAACCTTACAGAGTGCATCTTTTAAGACTGAGACCACAACCTGCATTGATAGAAAGGTTCTCTGAAGCTTCTTGCCCTGCCAAAGGGGAGACCAGCCATGAGGCAGATGTGCTCTTTTTTGTTTTTTGTTTTTTGACAGATAGAGTTAGACAGTGAGAGAGAAAGACAGAGAGAGAGGTCTTCCCTCCGCTGGCTCACCACCAAATGGCCGCCATGGCCGGAGCTACGCTGATCCGAAGCCAGGAGCCAGGTGCCTCCTCCCAGTCTCCCATGCAGGTGCAGGGGCCCAAGCACTTGGGCCATCCTCCACTGCCCTCTGGGGCCACAGCAGAGAGCCAGACTGGAGGAGGAGCAACCGGGACCAGAACCCGGTGCCCACATGGGATGCTGGAGCCCCAGGCAAAGGATTAACCAAGTGAGCCACGGCGCCGGCCCAGATGTGCTTTTGCTCTCATAATTCTGTTCCCTCTGATTAGGCAATACTGGGCCTATAGCATTCAGCCAGTCCCTTGGAATGAACGTGCTCTTTTTGTTCCCTTCACTGGGTCTTTTAGAGCCTTGGGGAGTTGGTAAAAAGAATGCTTATGTATAGCTGAAAACATGATGGGTTTTTATGAACTCCATGGGAATGAGACAGTTCATATTTGAAGAAGGGAAACTGAGAGAAGAGGTTTCTTCCTATCTCATTTCTCTGACAGATAGAAATGTCTCTTCTGCTGGTAGCATCAGGAAAAGGAGGCTTGTGTGAGTTGCCATGAAAATCATGATCATACATGTATGAGCTAAAAAATACAATTAGAGTCACCCTTCATGTGTGCTATATTCACAATCATTATCCCAATAAAACATTATCCACATAAATGACTAACAAAAACTCCAAGAGGGAATGAGACTGGGAATGGGAGAGGGAGGAGGTGGCGGGGTGGGGTGGGGTGGGAGGGCGGGTATGGTGGGAAGAATCACTACATTCCTAAAGTTGTACTTATGAAATTTGTACTCCTTAAATAAAAGGTTTCTTTGGGGAAAAAAAACTCCAAGAGGGAAAAGAGATTCTTTTTCATTATTGAATCATATCCCAGAGCTGAGGACATTATGTGCAAAAGCCAATACAGCCCCTCAGGGGTGACATAGTCAACTTTTACTTTATTTATTTATTTTTAAAGAGTTATTTATTTGAAAGGTGTAGTTACAGAGAGAGAGAGGGGAGAGAAAGAGAGAGAGAGAGAGTCAGAGAGATGTTCGTTCCATCTGCTGGTTCACTCTCAAAATGGCCACAATGGTCAGGGCTGAACCAGGCCAAAGTTAGGAGGCTAGAACTCCACCCGGTTATCCTACATGGTTTGCAGGGATCCAAGGACTTGGGCCATCCTCTGCTTCTTTCCCAGACACTTTAGCAGAGAGCTGGATCAAAAGTGGAGCAGCCAGCACTTGAATCAGTTCCCATACCAGATGCCAGCATCACAGGTGGTTGTTTAACCTGCTCTGCCACAGCACCGGCTCCCTCAGTTAACTTTTTACTTGAGAATGCCCACCTCTAGCCAAAAGATGGTTCAAAGTAAGGTCACTGTGGAAGTAAGTTCATGATCTACCCAGATCACCTGAGCTTTCATGGTACTTCACTTGTTGAAAGAAATGTGAAAGTTAGAAACTTGGGGCACTGGGTCTGGCTCTGTCACTGACTGGTAGCATGATCTTAATGGGGTCTCAGTTTTCTTGTCTGTACACAGAGAAAATGTCACATAAAGTTCAAATGTGGCAATAAATATGAAAACAATTTGAAATGCATGAAATATAACACAAATGCAAGGTTTAATTATTTGTTCTGATTCCAGAAAGGCTGAGGCAATTGTAATTTGTGGGGCAGGATACAGGAAAGGAGGAAGCTATGCAAAGAAAGAATTCCAGGAACTTCATAGGAGTTTACATGAGACCTGCTGAATACTGAGCTGTGCATAGACAGAGTGAAACCCCTATGAGGGTAGGCAGAGTAGAGCTTCTGAACAATTCCAGAGTTCATCCAGGGCAGGGAAAGGATTAAGTTCCAATCAGCCAGAATGGAAAAATGTTAAGCACCAGGAACCTGAGGAGAAACTCCACAATGATCACACTTTAGTAGTATGGTTAACCTAATCATAAAGGCTACTTGAAAGCTTGAAGCTCACCTAGAGGTGACTTAACTGCCTGCCAAAACAAACTTCAACATTCTTTAAAGCAAGACAACAAAATCCAGACACTCAACAATAATGCATTCACAATATCCAGCATCTAATTAAAAAAAACACTAGACACACAAAGCAGGAGAATATGACCTATAACCAGGAGAAATATCAAACAACAGGGAAAAAAAAGCCACAAGAATTATAGAGGACAGAATTAGCAAACAAAATATTTAGAATGGCTATTAAAATATGTTTAAGAGTTTAAAGCAAAACATGAACATGAGAAAAATGCAAATTATTTTAAAAGAACTAAATGAAACTATTAGAATTGGAAAATATATTTGAAACAGAAATTCCACTAAATGAGATTAACAACAGATTAGACACTGCAGAAAATGAGTCAACTTGAAGACATAACAATAGAAACTACATAGCAATAGAAACTACACGGCAATAGAAACTATCCAAGTTGAAACACTAAGAGGGAAAAGAAAGTGAAAAAAGAATAGAGCCTCAGCAACACGTTGAACAGTATCAAATATCTAACACATGTATAGTTAGAGTCTTACATTAGGGATTCAGAGAAAATATTTGAAGAACTAATGGCTCAAAGTTTTCCAAATTTTATAATTATAAATTCATAGATCCAAAAAGTGCAACAAATCCCCAACAGTATAAACACAAAGAAGGGGCTGGCATTATGGCATAGTGGGTTAAGTGGCCACCTGTGAAGTCTGCGACCCAAATGAGTGCCATCTCAAGTCCTGGCTGCTCCATTTCTGAACCAGTTCCCTGCTAATGCAGGAAAGGCAGTAGAAGATGGCCAAGGTGCTTGAGCCCCTGCCACCCACAAGGGAGACCCAGATGGAGTTCTAGGTTCCTGGTTTCAGCCTGGCCCAGACCCAACCATTGTGACTGGGGAATGAACCAGTAGATGGAAGATTGCCCTTGCCCTTGTCTTTGACCTCCCTCTTCCCCTCCCCTCACTGTCTCCCTCTCCCTCACCTTCCACCTCCCTCTGCTTCTCTGTAGCTCTTTCTTTTTTAAAAAAGATTTATTTATTTATTTGAAAGGAGAGTTACAGAGAGAGAGAGAGAGAGAGAGAGAGAGAGATCTCCTAATCCACTGTTTCACTCCCCAATTGGCTGCAATGGCCGGAGCTGAGCCGATCCGAAGCCAGGAGCCAGGAGCTTCTTCCATATCTCCCACATGGGTGCAGGGGCCCAAGTACTTGGGCCATCTTCTACTGCCTTCCCAGGCCACAGCAGAGAGCTGGATTGGAAGAAGAGCAGACAGGACTAGAACCGGTGCCCATATGGGATGCCAGCACTGCAGGCAGTGGTTTAATCCACTATGCCACAATGCCAGCCCCAAGAAATATCTTAAAAATGCAACTAGAGGAAGATAAAGACCATAAGACATATAAGGGAACAAAGATAAGGATTAACAATGACTTCTCATCAAAAATAATGTAAGCTGGGAAACAATGGAGAGACAACAAAATGCTGACAAAAAATGTTAACCTAGTATTCTATATCCAATGGAGGAAAAATATATCTCCCTAAATAAATACTAAATATATACTTTGTCAGGAAAATCAAAGCTGTGAGAATTTTTTTTTTTAAACAGGCAGAGTGGACAGTAGAGGGAGACAGAGAGAAAGGTCTTCCTTTTTGCCGTTGGTTCACCCTCCAATGGCCGCCGTGGTAGGCACGCTGCGGCCGGCGCACTGCGCTGTTCCGATGGCAGGAGCCAGGTGCTTCTCCTGGTCTCCCATGGGGTGCAGGGCCCAAGGACTTGGGCCATCCTCCACTGCACTCCCTGGCCACAGCAGAGAGCTGGCCTGGAAGAGGGGCAACTGGGACAGGATCGGTGCCCCGACCGGGACTAGAACCCGGTGTGCCGGCGCCGCAAGCTGTGAGAATTTTTAACCAGCAAACCCACTCACACACAAAAATGCTATATCCAGTGCTAAGATCATGGTTTCTAACATCATTCTACAACACAAGGAATCAAAATTCCTTGGAGAAATGTCTGACTCTAGGGCTAGGTCCCAGAATATACAAGATAAGCCTGTAACACTCTGCAGTACTAGAAAGTAAGGAAATGCTAAAAGTTAAAAGCAAAGAATTGATGGGAGTATATCAATGAGACAAAAGAGTCAACTGAAAGAGCTTCCAATGGCCAAAGTTGAATTAATCTGAACAAGAAAATAAGATAGTATTGGATTGTAACCCAAAGTGTAAGATAAAAATCCTCAAGTTCTTACTGATATATATGTATGATTTCGTAAACAAATAAATCCGGGAGAATAAGTAAGCCTCAGGTGCTGGCATTGTAGTGTAGTAGCTTGAGCTACCACCTGTGTCGCTGGCATCCCATATGAGCACAGTTTCGAGTCCTGGCTGTTCCACTTCTAATCCAGTTCCCTGTTAGTGCACCTTTGAAGGCAGTGGAAGATGGCCAAAGTGATTGGGCTCTGCCACCCCTGTGGGAGACCAGGATGCAGTTATGGGATCATGGCTTTAGCCTGGCTGGCACAGACCTGGCCATTGTGGCCATTTGCTGAGTGAACCAGCAGAATGAAGATCGATTCTCTCTCTCTCTCTCTCTCTCTCTCTCTCTCCCTCCCTCCCTCCCTGATGCTCTGCCTTTCAAATAAATAAATAAATCTTTATTAAAGGATAAACCTCCCACACAAAATAATTCCAAATAATTTGTGTAGATACTCTCCTCTCAAGTAGGTAAACTCCACACTCCTCAAATGTGAGCTGCACATAATGATTTCCTTCCAAAGACCACGTGTAGGAAAGGTGAAAATGAAAAACTTTACAGTGGAGAGACCTGGCAAGCACTACCTCAACCAGGTGATCAAGGTCTATATCGCCAATGATAGGTCATGCTGATGTCATGTACCATTGATACGTTGAGAACAGCACTTTATCTCTGTGGTCTTCCCCCCAAGAACACAGAGCTTCAGTGCAGTCATAAGAAAAATGTCACAGAAACCCAAGTGGAGGACAGTCTAAAAAAGAGCACTACTAGCCACAAAATGGTCAAAGTTCTGAAAAACAAAATCTGGCACAGACAAGCAACCTACACAGACATGACAAGTAAATGTAATATGGTATCCTGGATGCAATTCTGTGACAGGAAAAAAGACACTAGGAAATTAAAGTATGGACTTCAGTTAAAAATAATGGAGCAATATTGGTCCATCATTTATGACAAATGTACTCTACTAAACTAAGATGTTGACAAAGAGACACAGGGTGCAGGGTATGAGGAAAACTTTGAACTATCTTTGACTTTCTTTTGTAAATATAGATCTATCCTAAAAATAAATGATGAAGGATTTTTTTCAGGCTAAAGTAAAATGATATTAGATGGAAATTGATGTCTACACAAATCCGAAGTGTCAAGGCAAATGTATAATTTTGTGGCTAATATTTTCCAATTGGTCCTTTTAAATTTTTCTTGTTTAAATTTTTATTTATTTATTTGAGAGGGGGAGAGAGAGCGCTCACATCCACTAGTTCCCTCCCCAAATGCCTGCAATAGGCAGGGCTGGGACCAGGCCAAAGCTGGGAGGTGGAAATGCAATCCAGGTCTTCCACATGGGTGGCAATAACCCAATTAATTCATCCCTCATTGCTGCTTCCCAGGCTCTGCATTATTAACAGAAGGCTGGTTTAGGAGCCAGAGCCAAGAGTCAAACCTAGAACCACAATGTGAGAACTGAGTTATCTTAACCAGTGTCTTAACCACTAGACCAAAATGCCTGCCCCAGAACTTTTCTTGTATTATTTCATCTTATCAATTTCTTTCCTTATCTTAAGTAAATTTACAATACATATTTTAAACTACTAGCCTATCTGTTCAAATAATTCTGTGTTGGATAGTGTATGTTATTTGTTGCCGTTGTTTTACAGTAGTCATTAATCCTTTTCAAAATTGTAAGTTTGTTAATGCTTATTTTCTGTGGGGGTATCAGATACTATACCTAATAATATATATCAAGGAAGGACTAAAGGCCAGGTCCTACTTTAGCACTAGAGGAGGGCGCTAGACCTCACAGAACTATTATTACTCCTACTTCCTTGAACCTCATGAAGCAACTCTTCTGGTTAATAATTTTGAGTTAAAATCTGTCAGATATTAGAGTTGGTGGGATGGGGCTGGCATTGTGGCATAGCAGGTAAAGCCACTGCCTGTAGTGCTAGCATCCCATATGGGTGCCAGTTCAAATCCTGGCTGCTCCACTTCTGATACAACTCCCTATTAATATGCCTGGAAAAGCAGTGGAGGATGGCTAAAGTGTTTGGATCCCTGCCACCCAGGTGGGAGACCAGGAAGAAGCTCCTGGCTCCTGGTTTCATACTGGCCCAGCTCTAGCCATTGCAGCCATTTGGGGTGTGAACCAGCAGATGGAAGATCTCTCTCTTTCTGTCTCTGTCTCTGTCTCTCTCTGTGTAATTCTGCCTTTCAAATGAAAATAAGCAAATCTTAAAAAAAAAGAGTTGGTGGGGAAGTGATAGAGGAATGAATGCTAGAGAGAGCAGCTAGTTAGTCTGTCCCTATGCCTGTGAACTGCTCACCCCAGGGAGACTTTTGGGTGGCCCATCACTCTTGAGTCTGCCTACACAGGTTTTCTGGACTATTACAATTGGTTATTGCAGTGAATGAAGCAAGAGTAGTTATCTAAGGCTACACGGGCGAGAGGCAGGAGTAGAGCTCTGGAAACTTTCTGTGCTATTCTATCACTGTTACTTCTGGATTTTCTGCACTAAGAGATAATCACCCACCTTCCACGCATGCTTCAAAGCAGCTCTGGGTATCCCCAGGGATTTTTCACAATGGTGGCAGTGTTGCTGCTGCTGCTGCTGTTCTTTCAAGAATCTGTGTTGCCTTCTGACTTCTACAGCTTCTCTAGAATTGGTTCTCGGGAGGAACACAGCAACCAATTTGTGAGGAAATGTACATGTAATTCTTGTTAGATGCTTACTCTGTGCACAGACCTTATTTGAATTATTTAACTGAATCCTCTCAGTAATTCTATGAAGTACATACTACTATTACTCCCATTTCACAGATGAGGAAACTGTAGCACAGAGACATTAAGCAACTTGCACAAGATCAAACAGATGTAAGAGATGGAAGCAGAATTCAAACCCAATTAGTCCATCTTTACAAACAAGGATCTTGGTTCACCATCAGATACCCAGTGACTAGCACACTGTAGGTATTCAAAAAGAGTCACTGAATATTTCAAATAGTGAATGAATAGTTGGATGGCTAGAATTACACTACTAGCTTCTCTGGCAGCCTTATTGTTCCATGATTTCCTTTATTGGCTTGCTATAGTGTCTCAGAGTTATACTTTGAGGCCAGTCTCCATATCCTTAACAAAGTGACACATTCTACTTTTTTTCAGCCTTTATCATTTAAAGAAGCATATCTGCATGACTAACAAAAGGAAACACTTGCCTTTTGCTTTTATCCGAGTCAGCATGGGTGAGAAACTTTTCGTGACCAGCACTATATCACAAAAGCTGGCATGCTTATCCTCTATATAATTCCTTATGGAGGTAGGTCCTTCAAAAGAATGGATGTGACTGCCCATCAAACATGTGGAATGATATTCAGCATTATCATTTAGAAATGAAATATACATCAAAACAGTACAAAAATACCATTTCTCAAACAGGCAAAAAATATTAAAGGACTGAAATACCCAGTACTTGTAAGGGGTCTATGAAACAGGTCCTTTTATATGTTGGTTTATACACTGGAGTTTAAATTGCTATAGCCTGGGGCCGGCGCTGTGGCGCAGTGAGTTAAAGTCCTGCCTGAGGCACTGGCATCCCATATGGGCACTGGTTCTAGCCCCAGCTGCTCCTCTTCCCATCCAGCTCTCTGCTATGGCCTGGGATAGCAGTAGAAGATGGCCCAAGTCTTTGGGCCCCTGCACCCACGTGGGAGACCAGGAAGAAGCTTCTGGCTCCTGGCTTCGGATCGACGCAGCTCTGGCCATTGCAGCCATCTGGGGAGTGAACCAGTGGATAGAAGACCTCTCTCTCTCTCTCTGTAACTCTGTCTTTTAAATAAATAAAATAAATCTTTAAAAAAAATAGATTGGTATAGGCCTTTTAAAAGCAAAGTTGACAAAATTTTAAAACATTTATATGTGAACACACTTTGATCCACAATCTCCATTTCTAAAAATTTACACTACCAAAAAAAGGAGCCTGTGTTGTCCAAGTATATTGGCTGTAGCATAATTCACATAGAAAAAAATAAAATAAATGGCATTTTTGTTAATGAGGGAATGATTCAATAGATTAGGACAATGGAGTACTATAGAATCATGGAATGAAAACATTTATGTGTACTTAATTTACATGAAAAAGTATCCATGAGGCATAATGGTTTAAGCCATCACCTGCAATGCCAGCATCCAATATGGGCACACCATCCAGTTGGAGTCCCAGCTGCTCTACTTCCAATCAGGTTCGGCCTGGTCCAGCCCTGGCCATTGTGGCCATTTGGGGAGTGAACCAGCAGATGGAGGACCCCTTTTCCTCCCCTTCTCTCTCTCTGTAAGCCTGCCTTTCATATAAATAAAATAAACCTTTTTTTAAAAAAGATATCCATGATATATTGATAAATGAAAACTACAGAAAAGTGTGTAAAACATTCGAGTTTTGTAATCCAAAAACAATTTATATATCTTAATGTATGTCTTTGGATATGCATATTAAAATCTGAGGGAGGGGAAATTTAAAAAAAATACTTGGGTTCTGTCACCCACGAGAGAGACCCTGACAAGAGTTATAGGCTCCTGGCTCCAACCTGGCCAAGTCTTGGCCATTGTGGCTATTTGTTAAGTGAACCAGCAGACCAAAGATCGATCTCTAACTCTGCATTTCAAATAAATAAATACATATCTTTTAAAAATCTGAAGAAGGACTTGACACTGTGGTACAGTGGGTTAAAGCCTCAGCCTGCAGCACCAGCATCCCATTTGGGTGCCAGTTCGAGTCCTGGCTTTTCCAATTCCAATCCAGCTCTCCTCTACTGGTGGGGCGTTGGTGGCATAGTGGTGAGCATAGCTGCCTTCCAGCTCCCCTCTAATGCCCCTGGGAAAGCAGCAGAGGATGGTCCAAGTCCTTGGGTCTCCTCACCCACGTGGGAGCCCCAGAAGAAGCTCCTGGCTCCTGGCTTCAGACTGGCTCAGCTGTGGCTGTTGCAGCCATTTGAGGAGTGAACCAGTAGATGGAAGACAGCTCTCTCTGTATGTTTCTACCTTTTCCCTCTGTAACTCTGTTTTTCAAATACATAATATAAATCTTTTTAAAATACATAATATAATTTTTTAAAAAAATCTGAGGGGCAGCCATTTGGCCTAGCAGTTAGGATGCCCATAAATAAATCTTTTTTTTAAAAAAAGACTAGATTATGCTCTGAGTCCAACTAACTAGACACATACTCTCCTAAGAAAAGCCAAGAAAGGTGGTACAGGTTGAAGGCCACCAGTGCAAGGGCACCTTAACAACACTAGTGGCAGGAAGTCTTCACAAGATACTTTATCTAATTTGAGTGTTTCATGAGCTCTACTGAGTGAAACATGTTAATAAAATGTTGCAAGAGCAACATTTTGTCATTTCCCCACATATATACTACATGAAAACCCAGTACTTGTGCCCAGTCCTGTTCATTGACAGACATCCTTTCAATCCTCGCTACCCAATGTGTGATTCCCCAGACTAGTAACATAGTATCACTGGGAAGAATATTGGAAATGCAGGATCACAGGCCCCACCCTACACCTACTGAATAAGAATCTGCATGCGAACAAGATCTCCAGGTGATTCACATTAAAGTGTGAGAGATGCTGTGATGATTGGTAGTTGGGAGCTGTACCTGCCTGACTTCAAGCACCAGCCCATGCCTCTAACAACTAACCCTAGCATCTATCCTCATTCCTAGTTCGGACAAATTCCTAAGACATACAAGTGTACATCAGTAGAAGCTGGTGATGCAATTACCCAGAGTTTTTTAAGCATTTATTAACTTAGCCAAGTGTTAGGCCCTTGGAAACAAAACATGAAATCCTCCCCCTGCATCCTGATTCTCAAGAACGAATTCCCTGGTTGGGGGAAAGAGGACAGGCATATAGAGTCAATCTACCTTTCCCACCTTCTCTCCCACTCTTTCCCCTAACGTGTTTCCTACTCTGGCCACAACACGACTCATATCTGCTTTCCAAACGTGCCCTGTGCTTTCCTGTCTTTGTTCTCAATGTTCTCTCTGCCTGGAACTTTTGTTGTCCATCCCATCTTCAACTATTGAAACCCTACACACCCTTCGAGAGCCAGTTCCTGCCTACCCTCAATTAATCTGTCTCCCATTCCCTCGGAGTGCATTCCCATATGTGCACCTTCACCATTATCCAGTAACAGTTGGTTTCCAACTAGCTGAAAACACTGATGAAGCTTTCTGAGGTTAAAAAGGAGACTTCAAGCATAATAGGAGGTAGCTAAACTCAATAACCCCCTTAATCCTAATACTTAGGGTTGTTCATGACCTCCTTTTCTCTTAAGTGTTTCAGTTATTTTGGAAAGGATTGTTGAGGTAAAGCATTGCCAAAATGCTAGGATTGCATCAAAATTTGAAATGTTGCATTCAGGGATCAAAATAATGGTCCCCAAATACTTGGTTGCACCAGCACCAAGAATATTGCTCACCCTCCTCCATGGCTCACACAAAGCATGAAACTAACAGACATACACAGAAACCTAGAGGCCCTAAACCAGTCTCTGAGCCAGTCATCTGCATTGATGGCAAACACTGAGTGTAATTTTCAGTAGATACTCTAGATGGTAGCATTGTGCATTCAATTCTTTTATTTTTGATTTTCTAAGTCATCATTTTATACATGAGGAAAGGCACACGTGCATGGAGGAGAGATGCAATATCAAATATTAATTTTATATTAGTAGTAATCCACGTGAGGTAAAAATTAATAACACAAAAAATCAAAAATTCTATTACTTCTTGGGTCACCTTCCTGTCTCTCCTTTTTCCTATTGTTCAAATTCTCAGATCACAATACTGATGATTCTGCCTCAACTCCAACTCACTTTCCAACCCCTTGCAATCTAACTTTGCCCTTCACACCACTGAAACTTTCTAAAATCGTTTTCTTTAAGCTCTCCTGTGATCACCTAATCTCTAGACCCAACTGCCTCTTCTTTGGGCTCATCCTGATCCATTCCTCTGAAACATTTGTAAGGTGATTACCAACAATACCTTTTTTTATCCCTCACAATTTTCCCAAATTCTTATTTTGAAATTTTTAAACCTGTGAAAAGTTGGAAGACTACCAAAATAGCATCACAGGGGCAGGTGCTATGGCATAGCAGGTAAAGCCGCCGCCTGCAGTGCCCGCATCCCACGTGGGCGCTGGTTCAAGTCACGGATGCTCCACTTCCGATCCAGCTCTCTGCTATGGCCTGGGAAAGCAGTAGAAGATGGCCCAAGTCCTTGGGCCCCTGCACCTGCATAGGAGAACCAGAGGAGGTTCCTGGCTCTTGGCTTTGGATTGGTGCAGCTCTGGCCGTTGCAGCCATCTGGGTAGTAGACCAGCAGATGGAAGACCTCTCTCTCTCTTTCTCTATCTCTCTGCCTATGTTCTCTGCCTTTCAAATAAATAAATCTTTTTTTAAAAAAAGAGCATCACATATCTTCTTAGATTCACCAGTTAACATTTTACCATATTGCCTCCATCCCTCTTTCCCTTTCTCCTAGTCCTTCCTTTCTCCTCCCTTGCTTTTTCATCTCTCTCTCTCTCCCTCTCCCTCCCTCCCTCCCTCTTCCAGATATCATGGCACTGTAAAAAAAACCACAGGATGCATTTCCTAGGATGCAAGTATCCTAAGAATAAGAAGATCCTCCTTCTTGAAACCTTTGCCTTCCCTTGATTCTTCTTCCACCTCTGACCTCAGCTTTTAGAGGAATAAGGTGGAGGAGGTAGGAAGGGCAATGAGAGTCTGGTCTTGGATAGCTACAAACTATCTTTGTGATTTGAAGGAAAAAGAGAAATAAAGTGTTTAATTATAAAAGTAACACATATTCATTGCAAAAAAAGACAAAGTTTAAAGAAAATAAAATGTATCTAAAACGACCTTCTAACATTGATTACTCTAAAATATTTTACTCTTTCCCAATATAATAACTCACTTCACATAATTGAGCTTCTGGTAGGATAAATATAATATTCCATCCTTTTTTCATTTAATATTGAAAATAAGCAATGCATATAAAACTTTTTATAACACATTTTATTGGCTACATATTATTCCATTCTTTCCATGAATGAACAATTATGTTAAAAATGAGAAAAGGGCTTAAATGGGCGATTCATGGAATACAAATGACCAAAAGTTCATGAGAAAAGAATTCAACTTAACAAGTAATAAAAAGTCTCAAATTAAAATGACATTTTTTCATATACCAAGCTGATGAAGGTATTTTAGGAGAAAGAAATAATAATAAGAGTTGGAAAAAGATTAGGGAAAACAGATACTCCACAAAAAACACTGATTAGAATACAAGTTATCATGTATTTCCAGCAAAATTTTAGCAGTATATTACTTTAAAATCTTAAAAATACACATGTACTTTAGCAAATACACATGTAGGAATTTATTCTAACATGATAATTGGGTCATTACACCACAATGCATGCACAGAGATGTTCATAGTGGTATGATTTATTACAGGTTGTTTCAAATCTATTGGTAAATAAAAATAATGGAATGAACTCAGAAAATTATAGCATAAACATATAGCACAATATTAAGCAGCCACTAAACATGTTAATATGTGAAAACTTCGATTTTCTGTTAGACACTTCTATATCCTTTTACATTTTTTCTAACGAAAATTTATTACTTCAGCGATTAGTAGGAAGCAAAGATTCTTTAAATGATATAGAAATGCATTTGTTAATATAAAATATATTAATAAACTGACACTTGAGGAAATCCATTTATAGAAAACATGCAATGTATGACACCATTTTAACAGGTTTAATGATAGAAATACTATACCATAAATTTCATCTATTTAAAGTGTACAATTCCATTATTTTAGTCTATATATAGAGCAGTGCAGCCAGCATCATAATCTAATCTTAAGATATTTTAATCATCTCAAAGAAAGTCCATTCCTACCCTTTCATTTCCATCCCAAGTCACAGGTTACCAGTAAACTACTATTTGTCTCTATGACTTTACTTATTGTGAAATTTCATATAAATCGGATCAAATAGCTTGTAGTCTCTTGTGACTTCTTTCACTTAACAATATTTTCCTTTTTTAAGTTTATTTATTTACCTAGAAACCTTTTATTTAAGATATACAAATTTCATGCATTTCATAGATACAAATTTAGGAACCCAGTGATTTTTCCCGCCCTACCCTCCCTCCTGCCCACACTCCCACCCTTCTTCTTCCTCCCTCTCCTATTCTCAATCTTATGTGTTACAAAGATCTATTTTCAGTTAACTTTATACTCATAAGATTCACCCTACACTAAGTACAGAGTTCAACAAATAGTATGAAAAAAAAAAAACAAAACAAATAAACCACTGTTCCTCAACAGCAGAGACAAGAGCTGTTAAAAAAACATTGCATTGGGGCCAGCACTGTGACACAGCAGGTAAAACCACCGCCTACAGTGCTGGCATCCCATACGGGTGCTGGTTCCAGTCCAGTCCCGACTGCTCCACTTCCGATCCATAACTATGCTATGGCCTGGGAAAGCAGAGGATGGCCCAAGTCTTTGGGCTCTTACATACACGTGGGAGATCCGGAAGATGCTCCTGGCTCCTGGCTTTGGATTGGCACAGATCCGGTCATTGAGGCCATTTGGGGACTAAACCAGCAACACCACACCTCTCTCTCTTTCTCTCTCTCTCTCTCCCTCTCCCCCTCACTCCTTCTCTCCCTCTGCCTCTCTGTAACTCTGCGTTTCAAATATGTAAAATAATCCTAAGAAATTAAAAAAATCATCGCATTTCAAAGTGTCCACTTCTATTGATCAGGTAATAGTTACCACAGATCAGGGAGAACATATGGTATTTGTCTTTTGGGGACTGGCTTATTTCATTAAGTATAATTGTTTCCAGTTGCATCCATTTTGTTGCAAAAGATAGGATTTCCTTTTTTCCATAATATTGTATTTTTTTATCCAGCCATCTGGGTTGATTCCATATCTTAGCTATTATAAATTGAGCTGCAATGAACATGGGGTACAAATCACTCTTTCATATGCTGATTTCATTTCCTTTGTGTAAATTTCCAGAAGTGGGATATCTGGGTCATATGGTAGGTCTATTTTCAGATTTCTGAGGTATCTCTATATTGTACTTCCACAATGGCTGCACTAGTTAACATTCCCACCAACAGAGGATACGGGACCTTTTCACTCACACCCTCACCAGAATTTGTTGTTTGTTGATTTCTGTATGAAAACCATTCTAACAGTGGTGAGGTGAAACCTCACTGTGGCTTTGATTTGCATTTCCCTGAAGGCTAGTGATCTTAAGCATTTTTTCATGTGTCTGTTGGACATTTGGATTTCCTCTTTTGAAAAATGCCTGTTCAAGTCCTTTGCCCATTTCTTAACTGGATTGTTTTGTTGTTGTTGAGTTTCTTAAGCTCTTTATTGATTCTGGATATTAATCCTTTATCAGTTACATAGTTGGCAAATATTTTCTCCCATTCTGTCAGTTGCCCCTTCACTTTATTAAGTGTTTCTTTTGCAGTGCAGAAGTTTCTCATCTTGATGTAATCCCATTTGCAAATTTTGGCTTTGATTGCTTGTGCTTCTGGGGTCTCCTTCAAGAAGTCTTTGCCTATGCCAATGACTTGCAGGGTTTCTCCAATAGTCTCTAGTAATTTGATGGTATCAGGTTGTAGGTTTAGGATTTTAACCCATTTTGAGTGGATTTTTGTGTGAGGTGTAAGGTAGGGGTCTTGTTTCATACTCTGCATGTGGAGATCCAGTTTTTCCAGCACCATTTGTTGAAGAGAATGTCCTTGCTCCAGGGGTTGATTTTAGCTTCTTTGTCAAAGATAAGTTGGTTGTAGATTGTGGATTGATTCTGGAGTTTCTATTCTATTCCATTGGCCTACATTTCTATTTTTGTGCCAGTACCAGGCTGTTTCAATAGCTGTCCTGTAGTGTGTCTCGAAACTTGGTATTGTGATGCCTCTGGCTTTGCACTTAACAATATTTTCAAGTTTCACTCATGTTATAGCATGTATCAGTAATCTATTTATTTTTATAGCTGAAAATAAAGAACTTTCAATAATTTAAAAAAATTGGTTATCCATAAGTTGATGAAAATTTGGCTTGTTTTCAATTTTAATGAATAAGTCTCCTATGAAAATTAATGTGCAAATTTCTATGTAAACATATGTTTTCATTTTTTTGAGCAGATAACCAGAAGTATAATTTCTGGTTCTGATGGTTCTAGTATATTTAATTTTTGCAAAACCTGCCAAACTGCTTTCCACAGAGATTGAATCATTTTACATACTTACCAGCAACATATAAGGGTTCTAATTTCTCCACATTTTCACCAATGCTTGCTGTTCTCTGTCTTTTCTATTATAACATTCTATCATTAAGTGGCATAATTTGTGGCTTTACTTTGCATCTCTGTAATGACTAGTGATGTTGAGCATATTTTTATGTGCTATTGGCCACTTGTACATCTTCTCTGGAAAAATTCTATTCAAGGCTTTGCTCTTTGAGTGTTCCAGGTACATTAGCAGGAAGCTGGATTGGAAGTGTAGGTGTGACTTGATCCCAGGCACTCAGATATGGTTGAATGTGTCCTGCAGCACCACAACGCCTGCTCTTCTCTTATTTATATAATTTCTACACCTTGGGAGTAAGCATCGATGGCTCAAGTACTTGAGTCCCTGCCACCCAAATGGGAGACCTGGATTGAGTTCTCAGCTCCCAGCTTCAGCCACTGTGGGCATTTTGGGTATGAACTGTGGGTGCAAAATTATTCAAACAACCTTATCACATACTCCAATAGGAACGTGTTATATTCAACAAGCATGTATTGACCGCATCCTAAAGAGAACTATGAGAAATGTAAAAGTGAAAGAAAAGAAATTAAATAGTTTATTGAACTGATTGTAAGCTACTTGGAGGCAGAAACTATATCTGGTAGAAGATATTGGAAAATTACTACAGCACAAAGGAATATGATGGCTACTATAATAAATGTTATAAACAAAAACCTTTGAATCCAGAGAATATGAGGAGATTAATCTTAGCCAGGAAAATAGAAAGATTTCCCAAAAGAGTTGGTATTGAGGCTAGGAATGGAAATAAGCTAGGAGTTGTCATATTGGGTTGTTATGCCTCATTGAAAACACAGTATTTTTTTGCGAAGAGATGCCTCTTATGTCTACTCTATTTATGATTCTGTTTCTGTTTTTCTTATTATTTTTATACTTACAGTTAAGATTTTATTTAACTAGAAAGTTACAGTTACCACATCAGACCTAACATCTGTTAATGGTCAGCTATTCAGAATCCAGAGACTCCAAAGTGCCTTCCCCTGAAATTCTATCCCAGCTTTTTATACAATTGAGAAGGCTCACTTTTTTAGTTTGACCTTACTACAGTATGAAGAACTGTCAAAATTATTGATGTTGAATGATCATATACATTTTTACTTGTTGTGACTCTAGTTATATTACTATAGTAATCAAAATGTGCTTGTTCTTCAATCCTATTGACATTGTGTTGGGAGACAACTCTCCATTGATCTCACATTTCTGCATGCCTTGCAAACAGAGGCACTGAATGTATTTTCAAGAATGTTTATATAGCAAAGAGCCATGAAAGATAGAGATAATGTCTCTCTCTGGGGCAAAGGGCAGACTTGTTTATTGTCCAGTAAGGTGTAAACTTCTCACTCTGTTCCTGCAGATAAGGTTCCCTGTCCAAACAACTCTCTTTCTCAAGGTCACAAGGCATATAATTCCTGCTTATCCCTAAGTAGTTGGTTTCAGTTTCTTGCCATCTTGCAGAATTATTAAAACACACTAATTACATTCTCCCACAGGAACCAAAGGGCACTTCACCCTCCTGATACTTCAAAGCTTGCCTCTCTTAGCCCCTGGTTGTTAATTCAGTTCCTGAGTGCAATCTTATATGGCCCTACATGGCATGTGGTATCATTTTTCCCTTGGGCTGTGAATATATATGACTAATAAATTGCTGTGGATCTCATCTGTCCAGTGTTGGTGTTGTATATTTGGGCATGCTAATAACCCAGGAGTGGGATCTCATCCATGGAATAACTAAATAGCAGATGAGTAAGACATCCTGTATAATATTGTTTCCTTCTAGAGCAGAGGGTAAACAGATTTATACACAGCTCATGATAAAATGTTTAGGTTCCCTAAATTCAGGGTTCCCGAACTGTGATGCAAATCCATTATGTTCATCGCTTCCTCCTGACCTCATCTGCAAGACTCTGTGGGAATTAGAGGAGGGAGGCAGGGATTAGGAGAGCTGACATAAAAAAGAAACTCATGCTGTCTGCTGTACAATGAGTAGGAAAATCCTTGGTCTCTGATGCAGTAAGTTATAGATCTTCTGACAACACCATGAAACTGACATGCAACTAGAATAAAATCTCAGACTCTTCACTATTCTTGATACATTCCACAACAAATGTTTTCCTGAGTGTTTTCTTTATTAATCAACCAATGTAAGCACATTTTATGATGGTTGTGAGTGAGGCCTGATCTGTTTCAGTTTGAGTTAAAGCCTTTGCACAGCCTGGTTCACTGATAAGTATTAGTTCGCATAGATTTTTAAGACATGCAATGTTAACATCCACTGCTTTAAAAATATCAAGGTCATCACTGGAATACTGAACAACAAATAATAAATCACTGAAATCATTGACTGTTGCCTACAGTAAAGGAGTCTTAATTAAATAAAGATGGAATTTATTCAGATGCACAAAGGGGTTATTATTATACATATATTCATTTTCAGAAACTACACAGTAGGTTCGTACAGGGAACAAAAGTTACCATAACACAAAAATATTCATCAATTAATTAATCAAGTAAAATTAATCCCCATTTAAATATTCCTCCTTTACTAACTAGTACTGTCTATCCCTGGCTATTGCAGCAATGGTATTTCTTGCCTGTAAATATCTAATAAAGTGCAATGCAAATCCACAAAATTATATTGAAAATTTTGAAAAAGATGCAGAAGTATGAATAAGATAAAATATCTTAAAGAACTGCTCTGCCAACTTACAAAATCATTGGCAAATGATGACCTGGCAAAGTTAGAGAAGTTAAAAATTGAAGAAGAGAAAATGGGCAGGGATGATGACAGCATTGACATGTCAAAAAAGAATTATTTTAATAATAAAAGTTTAAGAGAGGTTCTTGGAGAAAAAAATGATGCAGATCTCAAACATTTTTGCAAAAATGACCCTCTAATGAAAGTCAAAAGTGAAGGGAGGATAGTGCAATCATGCTATCACATAAGCTTGTCAGAAAATTACATCTCCAAAAGCAATAATTTTCCCTTAAGAATTGAAAACTAATGAAGTAGAACCTATGTCAAATGTGAGGTAAAGTTCTTTTCATAATTGTTTCACTTTGAGACTAAAATCTTCATGAAACTTTATATTTTCCCATGTTTTATCAGGAAATATTTCCTCTCTCACACAGCTTTACGTATCCTTTTCCAGCACTAGTGTGTCCTAGATAATGAGAACTCCCTGTGATTAGTTAGCTACATCAGCTTCCTTGATCCTTGAGTACTAACACAATATTTCTTTTTTTTTTTTGACAGGCAAAGTGGACAGTGAGAGAGAGAGACAGAGGTCTTCCTTTGCCGTTGGTTCACCCTCCAATGGCCACCGCGGCTGGCGCGCTGCGGCCGGCGCACCACGCTGATCCGAAGGCAGGAGCCAGGAGCTTCTCCTGGTCTCCCATGGGGTGCAGGGCCCAAAGACTTGGGCCATCCTCCACTGCACTCCTGGGCCACAGCAGAGAGCTGGCCTGGAAGAGGGGTAACCGGGACAGAATCCAGCACCCCGACTGGGACTAGAACCCAGTGTGCCGGCGCTGCAAGGCGGAGGATTAGCCTAGTGAGCCACGGCGCCGGCCAACACAATATTTCTTAAAACTGGTACCCATACTACTGATAGTATACTAAGTTTTGGTAATTTATGATTATTTTAACAAGTATTTCTTTTAATGCATATTAAAATATTACCAACTGATTAACCAAAGTTTACTATAGCTTAATGCAAAATTTTAGAAGTGAGTTGATTTAAAATTAGCTTAAAGAAGGGGCCGGCGCTGTGGCATAGTGGGGAAAGCTGCTGCCTGCAGTGTTGACATCCAATATGGGCACCAGTTCAAGACCCAGCTGCTCCACTTCTGATCTAGCTCTCCGCTATGGCCAGGGAAAGCTTGGGCCCCTGCACCCATGTGGGAGAGCTGGAAGAAACTCCTGGCTCTCAGCTTCAGATTGGTGCAGCTCCAGCCATTGCAGCCATTTGGGGAGTGAACTAGCCGATGGAAGACTTCTCTCTCTGCCTCTGCCTCTCTGTAACTCTGCCTTTCAAATAAATAAATAAATCTTTAAAAATTAAAGAAAATGTGATTTTTGTGCAGATAGACTAGGCACATATAGCAAAAGTTATAACTTTGGTTCAGAAATTACTCTGGTTTAGGAAGCACTGCACCAGCATAAAGGCGCCAGGCACAAACTTCAGGCACTGTCAAAAGTTGACATCCAGTAACCACAGATGTGTTGAGCAGAATATCAAAACCTTGCATTCACAATGGAATAGGCCCTTTCATATCACAAATACAGAATAGGCCCCAACTGTTCATACACTATTATTTTCCAGGAATGAATAGTTAGAAATAATTAGGGGAAGCAAGCATTTGGCAGAATGGCTAAACATCACTTATGAAGCCTAAATCCTGTTTCTGAGTGCCTGGTTGGAATCCCAGCTCTGCCTCCAGTCCAACTTCCTGCTAATAGACACCTTGGGAGGCAGCAGGTGATAGCACAAGTACTTGGGTCCATGCCACCCATGTGGGAGACCTAGACTGAGTCCCTGCTCCTGCCTTCGGCCTGGCCTGGCTCTGGCTGTTGTAGACGGTTGGGGAGTGAACCAGAGGATAGAAGCACTCTCACTCATGCATTCACTCTCTCTCTCTCTCTCTCTCTCTCTCTCTCTCTCCCCTCTCTGACTCTCCATCTTTAAAACACAAATGAAAATTTAAAAATTTAAATACTTTTTAAAAATTAAGAAAATAAGAAAAGAAAGGTTATTTGTCCTTGGGGAAAAGCCTTATAAAAATAATTAGGGGGGCCGGTATTGTGGCATAATGGGTTAAGCCACAGACTGTAACACTGGCATCCCATATAGTCACCAGTTTGTGTCCCAGCTGCTCCACTTCCAATCCAGCTTCCTGCTAATGCGCCCGGGAAAGCAATGGAGGATGGCCCAAGTGCTTGTGTCCCTGAACCCACGTGGGGGTCCCAGATGAAGCTCCTGGCTCTTGGCTTGGACCTGGCCCAGCCCTAGCTGATGCAGCCATTTAGGGAGTGAAAGATTCTCTCTCTCTCTCACTCACTCTCTCTCTCTCTCTCTCTCATTCTGCCTTTCAAATAACTAAATCTTTTAAAAATAATTAGGAGTGAATTGTGTCATCTCTCATCTCCTCTGTATATCACTGTATATTTCTCTACTCTCAACACACCCTACCTCCCCTACATTTTTACTTTTGTTTCTTGAATGCTTGGCCCTATTCCACTTTCTATAGGAATGCAGGCTAGAGGCCAGGAGTACTTCAAAAGACTCAACAGAGACCACCCCTAATATCAGAGAAGCAAAACACCTCCACCCTCTCAGAGCAGGCATGTGTGTGTGTGTGTGTGTGTGTGGTGAATAGTGCAGAGTCAGGCATAATCATGGGCTTCTGTCTTTATTCTCAATTCAGATGTCTTTCCAGTAAGTAGTTCTGACTTCAATTAAAGGAGAAAATGGATATTCTCATGAAAGCTTAGCCCTAAGCCCTCAGAAACACTGGAAGAGGAGGAAAGGGGGAAAGCTCTCCAATTTTATTTTAAAGCTTTGCAATTGACTGATTTTCTTTAAAATTTAATTTAAGGTATACAAATTCCATGTATCTCCTATATACAGATTCAGGAGCATAGTAATACTTCCCACTCTACCCTCCCTCTTGTCCATGAGCCTACCCTTCTCCCTCCTCCCTCTCCTATTACCACTCTTAATTTTTACAAAGATCTATCTTTTTACTTTATACTCATAAGGTTAACCCTACACTGATTAAAAAGTTCAATAAATAGTATGAAGAAAAAAGTACTGTTCCTCAACACTAGAGACAAGGGCTGTAAACAATCATCAGATTTCAAAATGTCCATTTGACTTCAATACATTATATTTTAGGTACTCTATTAGTTACCCCAGCTCAGGGAAAACATATCATATCTGTCTTTTTAGGCAGGCTTATTTCACTAAGTATAATGGTTACCAGTTGCACCCATTTTGTTGCAGAAGACAAGATTTTTTTACTGCTATATAGTATTCCATAGTATACACATACCACAATTTCTTTATCCAGTCTTCAGTTGATGGACATCTGGGTTGATTCTATATCTTACCTATTGTTAATTGAGCTGTAATGAACACAGGGCTACAGATCACTCTTACATATGCTGATTTCCTTTGGGTAAATTGTCTTTAAAGAAAAACCCAAGGATAGTACATCTCTTATGAGCTCTTAAACATAACTAACTTATGAGACATAGTAAATTGAGGTGATTCTTGAGAAAAAGTTTTACTATTAAGCCTCATGATACAACTTTTTGGGGGACAGAGAGGTCCTGCATGGGAAGTTAGTACACAGTGAATTTTGTTGTTTATTTAAAAAATAACACTCTTATGCATGACAGCAATATTCACGATAGCCAAAAGGTAGAAACAACCCAAATGTCCCTTGGTGGATGAATAAAGAAAATGTGGTATACAGTGGAATATTATTCAACCTTAAAAAGGAAGGAAATTCTGATAATACTATAACATGCATGAACCTTAAAGACACTGAACTAAGTGAAATATGCCAGACACCAAAGGGCAGGTATTGTATGATTCCACTTACAAGAGGCACTTAGAAGCACTACTAGAATAGTGAAATTCAGAGACAGGAAGTAGAAGGATAATTGTCAAGAACTAGGGAAAATGGGTAATGAAGACTTACCATATAATGGGTACAGAGGTTCTTTTTTTATTTTTATTTTATTATTTTATTATTTTTTTTTGACAGGCAGAGTGGACAGTGAGAGAGAGACAGAGAGAAAGGTCTTCCTTTTTGCCATTGGTTCACCCTCCAATGGCCACCGCGGTAGGCGCGCTGCGGCCGGCGCACCGCGCTGATCTGATGGCAGGAGCCAGGAGCTTCTCCTGGTCTCCCATGGGGTGCAGGGCCCAAACACTTGGGCCTTCCTCCACTGCACTCCCTAGCCACAGCAGAGAGCTGGCCTGGAAGAGGGGCAACCGGGACAGGATCGGTGCCCCGACCAGGACTAGAACCTGGTGTGCCGGCGCCGCAAGGCGGAGGATTAGCCTAGTGAGCCGCGGCGCCGGCCGGTACAGAGGTTCTTTTTGTGAAGATGAACAACTTCTGGTGGTGGTGGTAATTGCACTTCAGTGTGAAGGTACATGATACCTCAGAACTATAACCTAAAATTGTTAAAAATAATGAATTTTATGTTAGGTGTATTTTGCCACAATAAAGGTGGGGGCAGGCAGGAGGAAGATATGAAGACAAAGGGAAGGGGAAGAGGAAGGGAAGCGGAAAGATGAGGAGAAAAAGAAACAAGAAGAAGGTTGATTCACGCTGAAGAACCCTCACAGAACCAGGGCTTACAGATATCCAACACCCGAGAAAACCAGGTTGAGGCAACACAGGGTGATTCACTGTTGAAAATCTGTATATGAAGTGAAAGCCAACACTGTGATGAAATGGGTAAAGCCTTCACCTGCAGTGCTGGCATCTCATATGGGCACCGGGTCGAGTCCCGGCTGCTCCATTTCTGATTCATGTCTCTGATCCCAAGATTAATTTTCCTCTTGAGAAATTGAAGGGCCTATGATGCGTCCTTGAGAGTCTGGTATTCTTGGCTCACTCAGTGATATCACTAGGATACAAAAAGATCAAACAGGCAAACAATGACAAGAAACAGGAGGAAGCAGAGACACCAAAAGTAAACGATTTTCATCTTTATTTTCTCAATCAATAATATACTGACAAGGTTCAAAAGTCAAAATAATATCAATAGAGACATACTGAGAAGTCTCATTGCTACCCAACTCCCAGGTCACATTCATACCATCCATTCTCCCCAACAAGGAATAATTATATTAGCTTCTTGTTTTTCTTTTATATATGTCTGTAGGTAAATACAAGAAAATATGAATATATATTTTACTTCCCCCAATTTATACTATCAAATACAGTATATACTGTTCTCACATTAAACTTTTTTTCACTAAAAATCTATACAGGTGATCTCTCTATAACATACATGGTGATGTTCATTTTTGTTGCAATTTAGGTTTTGATTTTTTTGCATCTGGATTTTTGTTTGGTGCTTTTTTCCTGAAAGAACATATTTTGTATGCATGTCATGGTACATATGGAAATTTATACATACATATTTATAGGATATCTACAGGATAGATCCCCAAAAGAGGGATTGCTAGGTCAAACAAAACAGATCTCTAATTATGATATATATTCACAGATTTGCCTCTATTAGAGTTGTTTCCTTTCTCCCTAAAGTCTCATCAGCAGAATATATTGTCAAACCTTTGTATTGTTTCCAAGTTAGTAGGTAAGAGTTGGTATTTCACAAAACTTTTAACCTGAATTTTTCAATTGTGAATGAGGTTGGGTATCCTTTCATATTTTTAAGGAAACTTTGTATTTCTTTGAATTGTGTGCTCATGTCATATCCCAATTTTTCTATAGGATTATCTGACTTTTCCTTCTTATTGTATGTAATACAGTAGTTCTTTATGCTACAAACCACAAGTATTTTCTGTTTTTCCTTTTCTTACTTTACTTATGATGCTTTTTTGCCATGAAGGTTTTTTGATGTAGTAAAATGTATCAATCCTTTTTCTTAATGACTTCTGAATTTTTAAAAAGCTTTTTTATATTTCAGAGTCATTTGAAATTCACAAAACTAAAATGTAAAGTAGTACAAAGAATTCCCATATATTTCAAACTCAGCTTCCCCTATTGTTAACATCTTATACTAGTATATTCGTCACAATCTATAACCACACATAGTTCCTCCTATTATTAATAGCTCATATTAGTATATTTGTCACAATTAATGAACCACACTCAACTTCCCCTATTTTTCCCCAGAAATCTTTTATTTAAGGTATATAAACTTCATGCATTTCATAAATACAACTTTAGGGACATAATGATAGTGATTCTTCCCACCGTACCCACCCTCCCATCCCTACTCCCACTCCTCTTCCTCCTCTCTCTCCTATTCCCATTCTTATTTTTACTAAGGTCTATTATCAATTAACTTTATATACAGAATATTAACTCTATACTAAGTAAAAAGTTCAACAAATAGTATAAAAAACTGTTCCTCAACAATTTTTTTTTAATTTCTCTTTTGATTTCTTCTATGACCCACTATTCATTCAGGAGCATGCTGTTCAGTCTCTATGTGTTTACATATGTTCTAGATTCTTGAGTTGCTGATTTCCAGCTTCACTCCATTGTGGTCAGAGAAGATGCATGGCATGATTTTGATTTTTTTAATTTGCTGAGACTTCCTTTATGGCCTGGCCTGTGGTTTATCCTAGAGGAAGTTCCATGCACTGGTGAGAAGAATGTGTATTCTGCAACTGTAGGATGAAAAGTTCTATAGATATCTGGTTAGGTCCATTTGGTCTACAGTGTCAATTAACTGTTGTCTCCTTGCTGACTTTCTGTCTGGTTGATTGGTCCATTGCTGATCATGGGGTATTCAAGTCCCCCATTACTATTGTATTGGGGTCTATATTTCCCTTTAGATCCATTAACATTTCTTTTAAATGGCCAGATGTCCTGTAATTAGGTATGTATACATCTATTATAGCCATATCTTCCTGTTCAATTTATCCCTTATTCATTACATAGTGCCCTTCTCTGTCTCTTTTAAGAGTTTTTGTGTTAAAGTCTATTTTGTGGCCAGCGCCGTGGCTCAACAGGCTAATCCTCCGCCTTGCGGCGCCGGCACACCGGGTTCTAGTCCCGGTCGGGGCACCGATCCTGTCCCGGTTGCCCCTCTTCCAGGCCAGCTCTCTGCTGTGGCCAGGGAGTGCAGTGGAGGATGGCCCAAGTGTTTGGGCTCTGCACCCCATGGGAGACCAGGATAAGCACCTGGCTCCTGCCATCGGAACAGCGCGGTGCGCCGGCCGCAGCGCGCTACCGCGGCGGCCATTAGAGGGTGAACCAACGGCAAAGGAAGACCTTTCTCTCTGTCTCTCTCTCTCTCTCACTGTCCACTCTGCCTGTCAAAAATAAAAAAAAAAATTTAAAAAAAGTCTATTTTGTTTGATATTAGGATATCTACACCAGCTCTTTTTGGGTTTCTGTTAGCATGGGATATCTTTTTCTGTCATTTCACTTTCAGTCTGCATGTATCTTTGTTGATGAGGTGTGTTTCTTGTAGGCAGCATTTTTTTTTTCATTCAACCAGTCTGTATCTTTTAACTGGAGAGTTGAGGCCATTTACATTCAAGGTGACTTCTGGTAAATAACAACTTGGCCCTGCCATTTTCCCATAAATGTCCCTATTTTTTACTTTAGATTTCCTTTGTACTTTTACTAGGAGATTTTCTTCCTTCACCTTCTTTCATAGTGACAATGTTTCTGTGTTTCTATGTGTAACACATCTTTAAGTGTCTTTTGTAAGGCTGGATGAATGGTGACAAATTCTTTGAATTTTTTTGTTATAGAAGTTCTTTATTTCACCTTCATTCATAATGAGAGCTTTGCAGGGTACAGTATTCTGGGCTGACAGGTTTTTTTTCCTCTTAAGACTTGGAATATATCTCACTACATCTCACCATTCTCTCCATCTGCAATCAATGCAGGATTTCTGATGAGAAGTCAGCTGTAAGTCTAATTGGAGATTTTCTGAAAGTAATATTTCTCTCATGTATGTTTTAGAATCTTTTGTTTTACTGTGGAGAGTTTGACTACATTGTGTCGTGGTGTAGATCTTTTCTAGTCATGTCTATTAGGAGCTTAACATGCTTCCTGTACTTGGACGTTCCTTTCTTTCTCCAAATTAGGTAAGTTTTCTGTAATTATTTTGCTAAAAAGGCCTTCTAATTCATTCTCTCTTTCCATGCCTTCAGGAATTCCTAAGAACTGTATGTTGGGTCATTTAATAATATCGCATAGATCTCCAACACTGTTTCTTAGTTTTCTTTACTTTTTTTTTTTTTTTTTTTTTTTGGCCAGACCATACAATTTCCAGAGATTTGGCTTCTAATTGTAACTATTCTCTCTTCTGCCTCACCAAATCTGCTGTTATGTCTTTCCATCTCACTTTTTATTTGTTTTACTGAATTCTTCATTTCCAATATTTTGTTTTGATTTCTCTTTAAAATCTCAATTTCACGAGAAAATTTTCTTTCATGTCATGTACGGATTTCTTTTTCTTTAAGGATTTTATTTATTTATTTGAGAGTTACAGATAGAGGGAGAGACAAAGAAAGGTCTTCCATCTGCTGGTTCACTCCTAAATGGCCACAATGGTGAGAACTGAGCTGATCTGAAGCCAGGAGCCAGGAGATTCTTCAGGTCTCGAATGCGGGTTCATGGGCCAAGCACTTGGGGCATCCTCTACTGCTTTCCCAGGTCATAGCAGAGAGTTGGATCAGAAGAGCAGCAGCTGGGACTTGAACCAGCACCCATGTGGAATGCCAGTGCCATGGGCAGAAGCTTAGCCTACTATGCCACAGTGCCATCCCTGATGTACAGATTTCTTTAGCTTGTGGATTTGCTTCTGATTACTTCTAAGTAATCTAATAATAAATTTTTTGAGTTCTGTTTCTGGCATTTCTTCAATCTCTTTGTTTTTACATTCTAGTATTGAAGTGTTGCTGTGTTCCTTTGGGGATGTCGTGCTAGCTTCCTTATTCTTGTTTCTTGAATTGTTGAATTTATTTTTAGGCATAAGTGGAGATACTTGTTGGTTTATTTTTTCCCCTATGATGGCTTTTCTTTTTGAACTGTGCTTCTGTGGCTTAGTGGGATATCTGCTCTTTCACTGAATACCTGAAGCATGTGCAGTCATGGCCAGGGAGCTCTGTTCAGTGTTCCAGGATGAGAGGAATGTCTAAGATGACACCCCAAGTTGGATGTGATAAATCTCCTTTTTTTTTTAATCAGAGGGGAGGTCTGTTCAGCTCTGTCAGCATAATCTCACACTCACCTCCTCTTTTGCAAAGAGACCAATGCCTGGGTGCTATCCTCAGTGGGTACAATTTCATCTGCGCTACTACAAGAACCACACAAAGCATCCGTGCAGTCCTTGTTGTGAGAACAGCAATGACCCTCACCAGGAAATCAGGGAGCCCTGAGCATGTAGAGCCACCCACAGTGACTGCCCAAAGACCCAGACATACCCTGTACCCTCCCACGCAGCCACAGTGTTTTCATAGTCCCAGCACACAAGTCTCCCACAGTCACGAGTGCCCAGCCCCCTGTCAATTCTCCCAGCCAGACTCAGGCATCTCCTCTAGGCTGGTTGCTAGGAGCACATAGACAAGCTGGTGCAGCTGTTACATATGTCCAAAATGGGGCCTGCCTGCTCTCAGCTAGTTACAGGACACCAGTGTTGGATGGTTGGGGAGAGAGAAACATGTCCCCTTTTTCCCTCTAGGTTGGCAGGTATACTGTCCCCCACAGGGCTCCAAGCCAGACTCATGCCAGGCTCTTCCCTCAGCTTTATCACCAGTGACTTGGGCTGTTGCAGTCTGGTCTCACCTCACTCTCCAAAGCTGGTGCTGAGGCTCTCAGCTTCTGGGGTCCTGAGTTTTGTGTGTCTACACCCTCTATGTAGATCCACAGTGTCCCTCTAATTTGTATGGACTTTCCTCTGCCATTTTCTCCCTAACTCTTCCCTGAGATCCCACTCTCCACATTTTTTTAACAATCTTCCCCTAGACTAAAAGAGTAATTTCCCTCCCATTCCACCATCTTGTTGCCTCCCCTAATTTTTATGCAAACTCCTTCTTATCCCTCTCAACCCTCCCAGCCTCTAATAATCAATATTCTGTGTTAAGATTTTCAGATTGAGTTTTTTTTAACCTTCCATATATGAGAGAGAACATGAGGTATTTGTCTTCCTGTATTTGACTTATTTCACTTAACATATTCACCCATTTTGGCACAAATCACAGGATTTCATTCTTTCTTATGGCTGAACGATATTACATTGTGTGTATGTAAATATGTATATATATATATATATATACATATATATCACATTTTATTTATCCATTCACCTGATGGTTGATTCCATGTCTTGGTTATTATTAACAGTGCCACAGTAAACATGGTAGAGCAGGTATCTCTTTGATACTATGATTTCACATCTTTTGTATTATACCCAATAGTGGCATTGCTGGATCATATGGTAGTTATAGTTCTAGTTTTTTAAGAAATCTCCACACTGTTTTCCTTAGTGGTTGTGCTAATTTATATTTCCACCAACAGTGTTTAAGAGTTCTCCTTTATCTGCATACTCACAGCATTTATTACTTTCTGTCTTTTTGATAATCACCATTGTGATTTTGCTTTGCATTGCCCTAATGACTAGTGATGTTGAGCATTTTTTAAAAAAATATATTTGTTAGCTCCTAAGGCATTTGGATCTAACTGAAAATCCCATGAGAGAACAGTTCTGCATGAAAGACCTCTGTGAATGAGACCTCAGCAGAAAGAAGGGACCATCAAAGAAGGATGTACTTTTCTCTGAAGGGAGGACAGAACTTCAACTTTGCATACATTCCTAATTATCAATGGAGTTTGTGGACTCAAAGGCTTCCATAGCCTTGGCAGCTCATGTCAAGAGCCTTGGGTGGTCACTGACATCATACATAAGGGTGTTAATTGCTAAATCAACAACAGGAGTCACTGTGCACTTGCTCCCCATGTTGGACCTCTGTCCTTAATGAGGTGTACTATGAGAATTAACAGTAAAACTTGTCTTCAAACTGTACTTTATATTTCGTGTGTCTGTGTGGGTGCAAACAACTGAAATCTCTACTTAGGATAGAGTTGGTCTTCTGTATATAAAGTCAATTAAAAACAAATCTGAATGGAAAATGGAATGGGAGAGGGAGTAGGAGGTGGGATGGAGTGGGGATGGGAGTGGGATAGGAGGGTGGGAACAGGGGGAAGAAACACCATATCCCTAAAAGCTATACATATGAAATTTGTATTCATAAAAAAAACCTTCAAAATATATTTGTTGGCCATTTATATTTCTTCTTTTGAGAACTATTGCTTCAGATCCTTTGTCCATTTCTTAACTGGATTGGTTGGTTTTTAATGTTGTTGAATTGTTTGAGTTGCTGATATATTCTGGATATTAATCCTTCATCAGATAAGTAGCTTGCACATATTTTCTCCCATTCTGTTGGATGTGTCTTCACCCTGTTGTTTACTTTGCTGTATAGAAGCTTCTGAGTTTGATATAGTCCCATTTGTTTAGCTTTGCTTTCATTGTCTGTGTTTTGGGAGCCTTATTTAAAAATTATTTGCTTATATCAATATCTTGAAGTGTTTTCTCTATGTTTCCTGTTAGCAACTTCATAGTTTCAGGTCTTACATTTAGGTTTTTGCTCCATCTTAAGCCAATTGTTTTTTTTTTTTTTTTGGGGGGGGGTATATTGAGAGAGGTAGGGATCTAATTTCATTCTTCTACATATGTATGTCTAGATTTGACAGCACCACTTATTGAAAAGACTATCCTCTATCAAATGTATGTTCTTGACACCTTGTCAAATATCAATTGGCTGCATGTATACAGATTGATTTCTGGGTTTTCTGTTCTATTCCATTGATCTATGTGTCAGTTTTTATGCCACTACCATGGTACTTTAATTACTATATCTTTGCAGTATGCTTTAGATTCAAGTATTGTGATGCCTACAGCTTGGTTTTTTTGTTTGGTTGGTGGTTTTTTTGTTTGTTTGTTTTGTTTGTTTTGGTCAGGATCACTTTGGCTATTCTGAGTCTTTTGTGTTCCCATACGAATTTTAGCATTGTTTTTCTAATTCTGTAAAGATTGCTTCTCGGCCTTTTGGCTACAATCAAATATAATTCTATAAAGAATGTCAGTGGTATTTTGATAGGAATTGCATTGAATCTGTTTTAGGTAGTATAGACATTTTAATTATATTGATTCTTTCAATCCATGAGCAAGGAGTATCTTTCTTTTGTATGTGTCCTTGATGATTTCTTTGATCAGCATTTTATAATTTTCATTGTAGAGATCTTTCACTTCTTTGGTTAAATTTATTTCTAATGTTTGATTTTCTGGGTCATTATTGTGAATGGGATTTCCTCCTACATCTAGAATATAAAAGAATTCACCTATATTTTCTTCCAATTCTTTTACGGTTTCATTTCCTTTTAAATTTAAATCACTAATCCAGTTGGAGATTAGCTTGGTATTTGACAGGAGATATGGATTCAACTTTATCTTTGCAAACATCATTACTAAAAAGTCCATTTTTTACCATATTGATTTGAGATGCCCTATACTGAGTTCCCATATCTATTTGGGTCTACTTATGGACTTTCTATTCTGTTAAATCTGCCTGTTCATTTATTCACCAATATCACATTCTTTTTACTTTTAAAGCTTTATAATAAATTTGAATATATTAATTTTTAAAATTTGTTTCCAAAGATTCTTAGTTTTTTATTTTTCATATAAATATTGGAATTCTCTTCTAGAAAAAAGATTGATGGTTTATTATAATTGCAACAAATTTATAAATTAGATAATTAATATATTTTTGAAGAGCATCTTGCTATCTAAGAATACAGTATGTCTTTCCATTTGTTAAGCATATTTTTGTTTTCAAGTATATATTTTCATTGTTTTGTTTTTCCTCATATGTTTACATATTTATTGTTATGTGTTTTTGTCTTTTTTGATGCTATTGTAAATAAAGTCTTCTCTTCCAATGCATCTTCTTTTAAAAATATTTATTTATTTATTTGAAAGGCATATTTGACAGAGATCTTTCATCCACTGGTTCACTCTACAAATGGCTTCAACATCCAGGGCTGGGCCAGGCAGATGCCAGGAACCGGAAATTCCATCCAGGTCTCCCATGTTGGTGGTAGGGGACCATGTTATTGGGCCATTATCAGGAAGCTGAATGGGAAGCAGAGAAACAGGACTCCAACTGGCACTCTGGTATGGTACACTCAAGTGGTAGTCCAACCTGCTGAGCCAGAGCGCTTGCATTCCATTGTATCTTTTAATGAATTGCTAAAATATATAATAAAAATATTCTTGAAAATTAACTTTACATTGTACCTCTACAATGAATTCTCTCTCTCTCCCTCTCTCTATCCTTCCCTGAGAAAGTGGAAAGATTTCCAAAAAGTCTTTTCAAAAGCTACAATGAATATTCTCAAAGGGCTAAGAAATTATTGCATTAATAAAAAGAACATCATCCCATGAAAAAATAAAGAACAAGAACACATTTTTTTTTCAAATGAGACATTATCTTCCTACTAATTGGAAAGAACTGGCACACAATCTTGAAAAAATACACTTTGAGTTTTACTATAGAAAGGGTGGGAAATGGATTAGAAAACTAATTAGTCACGTTTCTGCTACTTATTACTTCAGTCATATTAGGTAAATTAAATAACATCTTTTGTTCTTGTTGACCCTATCTGTAAAGTGATAGTCTATGTGGTCTTCGTAGAGTCAATAAACCTATGAATGAATTTCTCAGTAAGTGGTTTGTTTAATTCTCACCTGATTTTTCTCACTGAAAATTGTGACAACTTTGTCAGCTTTGTGAAAAGAACGTGCTACTTTTACTATAATTCACTTTAAACATAGCCAGAGATTGGGGTAATTTGTGGTGTTCAGAGATTTTGAATTTAAAATCATTACAGAGAATGGTCTGAGTTCTCTACAATTTGCTCTTACTCAGCAGTACTGGGGATTCATAGAGTCACCACCTTATTAAAATTTATTTTTATTGTATAGAATATATTTAAGGTTTACAACATGATGCTTATAGGTGTGTGTGTATAGTGAAATGATTACTGTATGTAACCAAATTAACATATTCAGGCCGGCACTGCGGCTCAATAGGCTAATTCTCCACCTGCGGCACCAGCACCCCGGGTTCTAGTCCTGGTCGGGGCGCCAAATTCTTTCCCGGTTGCCCCTCTTCCAGGCCAGCTCTCTGCTATGGCCCGGGAGTGCAGTGGAGGATGGCCCAAGTGCTTGGACCCTGCACTCCATGGGGGACCAGGAGAAGCACCTGGCTCCTGCCTTCGGATCAGCGCGGTGCGCCGGCCACAGCGGCCATTGGAGGGTAAACCAACAGCAAAGAAAGACCTTTCTCTCTGTCTCTCTCTCACTGTCTACTCTGCCTGTCAAAAAAAAACATATTCAACAACTTTTACCTCCTTTTATGTGTGTATGGTAAGATAACTGAGATCTACACTCTTAGCAATTTTCATTATACAATATTGACTCTAGTCCTCGTGCTGTACATTAGATTTCTAGACTTATTCAGCTCCCATAACTGCAAGTTTGCACACTTTTATCTATGTCTCCCTGTTTTCCTCCCTTCTCGGCCTCTAGTAACCACTATCATGGTCTTTATATCAATGTATTTGACTTTCATTTTAGATTTCACATACAAGTGAGACCACCCATTACTTGGCTTTCCGTCCTAGCTTATTTCATGTAACATAATGTCTTCAGGCTTACCTGGAACTCCATCTGGATCTCCCATGAGTGGCAAGGACCCAACCATTTGAGCCATCACTTGTTGCCTCCCAGGGCGTGCATTATTAGGAAGCTAGAATTGAGAATAGAGCTGGAACTTGAACCCAGGCACAGCATGGGATGTAAGCATCCCAAGCTAATTTTTTAAGCTTTTGTTTATTTATCTGAAAGGCAGAACTCTCAGATGGAGGGAGGGAGGGAGAGAGGGAGAGAGAGAAGTCTGAAAAGCAGAACTCTCAGATGGAGGGAGGGAGGGAGGGAGGGAGAGAGAGAAGGAGAGAGAGAGAGGAGAGAGAAAGGGGAGAGAGGGGGAGGGGGGGGAGAGAGAGGGGGAGGAAGAGAGAGAGAGATTGGGAGGGAGGTCTTCCATCTACTGGTTCACTCCCCAGATGGCTGCAACAGCTGGAGCTGGGCCAATCCGAAGCCAGGTGCTTCCTCTGAGTCTCCCATGCGGGTGCAGGGGCCCAAGGACTTGGGCCATCTTCTACTGCTTTCCCAGGCCATAGCAGAGAGTTGGATTGAAAGTGGAGCAGCCAGGAATTAAATAGGTGCCAATATGGGATGATGGTACTGCAGGTGGCAGCTTCACCCACCATGCCAAAGCACCGGCCCCCACAAGCAGCATCTTAACTGTTGTGCAAAATTTCCACCCTTTTCCTTTCTTAAGGATGAATAATATTCTATTTTATGTGTATATATACGTGTGTGTGTGTGCGTGTATGTGTGTATAAATTTGTCCATCTGTTGATGGGCACTTAGGTTGTTTCCATATTTTGACTACTGTAAACACTGTCATAAAGAGCACAAGAGTGCAGATATCCCTACAAGGTGTTGATTTCATTCCCTTTGGGTATACACCCAACAGGATACACTGTAGTATGACTACAGTGGTCATACTGTAGTCCCATTTTTCATTTTTGAGGAAACTCCATACTATTTTCATAATGTTTGTAGCCATTTATCTTCCTACCAAGAGTGTGCAAAGGGTTTTTTTTTACCCCATACTCTTGCCAACATTTACCTCTTATATATGTAATAACAGTCATCCTGAACAAAATAGTATGATACTGGCAAAAACCAGACATACAAACCAATGGACCAAAAAAAACAAGATCCCAGAAAGAAATTCACACATTTATAGTCAACCGATCTCTGGGAAAAATACAGTCTCATCAAATGGTGTCAGGAAAACTGAGTTGCCGCAAGCAAAAGAATGAAATTAGACCCCCTATCTTATATCAGACACAAAAATCAAGTAAAAAAGGATTAAATATATAAACATGAGATCTGAAACTATTAAAATTACAAGAAGAAAACATAGGCAACAAGTTACCTGACATAGGCTTTGGTAAGCTTTTTTTTTTTTTTTTATATTACACCAAAAGTTCAGGCAACAAAAGAAAAATAAACAAGTGGGACTACACTAACCTTAAAAGCTTCTGTACAGCAAGGAAAAACAATCAACACAATGAAAAAGCAGCCTATTGAGTGGGAGAAACTACTTGCAAATCACATAGTTGAGGGGCGGATGCTGTGGCGCAGTGGGTTAACGCCCTGGCCTGAAGTGCCGGCATCCCATATGGGCGCCGGTTCTAGTCCCGGCTGCTCCTCTTCCGATCCAGCTCTCTGCTATGGCCTGAGAAAGCAATAGAAAATGGTCCAAGTGTTTAGGCTCCTGAACCCACGTGGGAGATCCGGAGGAAGCTCCTGGCTCCTGGCTCCTTGCTTCGGATCGGTGCAGCTCTGGCCATTGCAGCCAATTGGGGAATGAACCATTGGATGGAAAACCTCTCTCTCTCTCTCTCTCTCTCTCTCTCTCTCTGCCTCTCCTCTCTCTCTGTAACTCTTTCAAATAAATAAAATAAATCTTTTAAAAAAACACATAGTTGATAAGAAGTTAATCTCCAAATTATATAAGGAACTCACACAAATTAATGGAAAAGTAAAAATAAATAACTCAAAAATGGACAAAGAAACTGAAAAGACATTTCTCAAAAGAAGACAAACAAACGGCCAACAGTTATAAGACAAAAATGTTTAATGTCACTAATCTGCAGGGAAAGGCAAATCAATAAGCCACAATGAGGAATGGGTGCTGTAGTACAGCAGGTTAAGACATCATTTGGTTTGCCCTCATCCCATATTTGAAGACCAGTTCAAGTCTCAGTTTCTCTGCTTCTGATCCAAATCCTTGCTGTTGTACCTGAGAAGACAGAAGATGATGGCTCAAGTACTTGTGCACATGCCACCCATGTGGGAGACCCAGATGGAGTTATTGGCTCTTGGCTTTGGCCCAGTCCTGGCTACTGAAGGCATCTGGGGAGTGAACCCGCAGATATAAGGTCTTTCTCTCTCATTCTGTCTTTTAAATAGGCAAAAAAAATAAATATTTAAAAAAATACAATGTTGGGGTTGGTGCTGTGGTATAAAAGGTTAAGCCCCCACTTAAGGTGCCAGCATCACATATGGACGCCAAATTGAGACCTGGCTGCTCCACTTCTGATCTAGCTCCCTGCTAATGGCCAGAGAAAGCAGCAGAGGATAAACCAAGTGCTTGGGCCCCTGCACCATGTGAGAGACCTGGAAGTAGCTCCTGGCTCCTGGCTTCAGATCAGCCCAGCTCCAGCAATTGTGGCCATGTGGGGAGTGAACCAGCAGATGGAAGATCGATCTCCCTCTCCCTCTCTCTCTCTTTCTGTCTATAACTCTGCCTCTCAAATAAATAAATAAATCTTTTAAAAAAATGAGATATCACCTTACACAGTACCACCTCTCTATATGCCTCCCCAAATGGTATACAATTTAGGTATGAGTACTACCAGTTAAAAAGTGGAAAGCCAAATTTTTCATTCAGAATGCAATCATAGAAACACATATTTTAGAAAACAGTTTTAGAGGTTACTCAGCATTGCAATTCTATTCATCCAAGATGCATTAACATAACCTTTGATATGCCTCCATCCCTGTTTTGATTCTAGAACAGATTTATTTATCTTGATAACTAATATTTATTTTTTTAACTTTTATTTAATGAATATAAATTTCCAGTGTACAGCTTATGGATTACAATGGCTTCCCCCCCCCATAACTTCCCTCCCACCCGCAACCCTCCCCTCTCCCGCTCCCTCTCCCCTTCCATTCACATCAAGATTCATTTTCAATTCTCTTTATATACAGAAGATCAGTTTAGTATACATTAAGTAAAGATTTCAACAGATAACTAATATTTATTAAAAATGTGCAGGTCTTCAAAAAAATTTTAGAAAATGTTCATTATCTTTTAACGATGTTGTCCATGAACTTTTTGAAGTGTCCTCATAAATAAACCAAGCACTGGTCTCTATTGTTTCTACATCAGCTCTATGAGATACACATTTTGCTTTCATCCCTATTTCACAGAAAGGAGAGCAGAGCTATGGAAAACCAAAATGGCTTGCCAAAGTCACATAGCTAGTAAAATGTAGGTACACAAACCCAAGTCAGTCTGTCTCTAAAGCCTGTGTTCTGAAATACTACATTTTATTTTCTTGAAAAGAAAAAAAGAAGAAATAAATACATGTGCCTTAAGAGCCATATCCTGACCAATCAATGTTTTCTAGCTTTTAACCCATGTGATGATATCCAGATTCACAATCACATCCAGTTATAGACAATAAAAGAGTGACATAGGGAATGAAGAGGCACTAATGGGGAGATTTTTTAATATAAGTTATCAAAGTCAAGCTATAATCTAGTGTCAGAATTCAGATCTGTTATAATTTCAGGAATTTAATATATATAATATTTATTACATAACACCTTAACATTTCATCAGCAAAACTTGTGAATATTCTCATTGAATGGGGTTGGAAAGATCTAAATAGACTTGTATTGGTTCAGGTCAGGATTTATAACATGGTAAGTTATGAAAGAGCTTTCCTTTACAGAGTTCTATGAATTTTTGAGTTATGGATAAGAATTAATGGCCCTATACTTTGTTTTTTCCTTTGTTTCAAATTTATTTTATTGTGGCAAGAACACTTAACATGAGATCTACCCTCTTAACAAATTTTTAGAAGCATAACACAGTATTGTTAACTATATAGACAATGGTTGTCTTAATCCATTTTTGTGTTGTCATAACAGTACCTAAGACTGGGTAGTTTATAAGAAGCTTATTTGGCTTATGACTGTGAAGGCTGGGAAGTCTAAGATCCAGAGACTGCATCAGGTGAGGATCTTCTTTGGGGCCATCTCATGGCAAAAGGTAGAAGAGTAGAGAGTACACATGAAAGAAAAGGGAAGGGAGCTGAACTAATATTTTATCAGTAATCCACTCTGCAATCCACTCATAGGACAGAACCATCATTACCTACTCACCTCCCAAAGGTCCCATCACTCAACATGGTTACCTTGAAGATTAAGTACCAAGCATGTGAACTTTACGGGACACATTCAAATTATACAACAGATCTCTAGAACTTACCCATCTTGCATAACTGAGACTTTTTGCCCATTAATTAGCAACTCGACATTTCACTCTCCCCCAGCCCCTAGCAACCATTCTACTTTTGATTCTGTGAGCTTGACTATTTTTAATACCTGATATAAATGCAACTATGCATTATGTATTTGTCATTCTGTCTAGCTTATTTCACTTAGCATCATGTTCTCCACATTCACCCATATTGTCATATGGCCATTTCTCTTCCTTTTAAGGCTGAACAATATTCCATTGGGTGTACATACCATATTTTCATTACTCATACATCTGTCAATGGACATTTAGATTGTTTGTCTACAAATCTTGGCTATGGTAAATAATGGTGCAGTGAACACGGAGGTGCTAATATCTCTTCAAGATCCTGGATCATATGATAGTTCCATTTTTTCATTTTTGACAAATCTCTGTACTGTACAAGAGTTTCAATCTCCACATCTTTGTCAACACTGTTTATACTTGGTTTAGGGAGGGAGCAGGCTTTTTGTTTTTATATTAGTCATCCTAACAAACATGAGCTGATATATTACTGAGGTTCTGATTTGGATTTCCCTGATGATAGAACATAATCTCATATACATGTTGGCCATTTATTCACCTTTGGAGAAATTTCAATACAAGTCTTAAGTCCCTTTTTGTATGATTATTGGTGTTTTGTTTTTTTGCTATTGAGTTACAGAAACTACTTTCCTATTTTAGAAATTAATTCACATTGTAATCTGCAAATATTTTTCTCTGATTTCATATATTTCCTTGACACAATATCAATTGTTTCCTTAGCTGAGTACAGGCTGTTTAATTTGATTTAGTCCCACTTGTCTATTTTAATTTTTGTTGTCTTTATTTTCAGTGTTATATCCATAAAATATTGTAAATAAAGTATTATGATACGGTTTCCCTACGGTTCCCTTTAGCAGTTTTACAATTTCATGCCTATGTTTAAGAATGTCATCCATTTTAAGTTAATTTTTGTGTATGGTATAAAACAAGAGTCCTGTTTCATTCTTTTGCATATGGACATCAGGTTTCCCAGCACCATTTGTTGAAGAGACTATCCTTTTCCCATTATACATTCCTGGTACCCTTATTGAAGATCAGTTGACTCTATATGTGTGGACTGCCTTCTGGGCTTTTTGTTTCATTGATCTATATGTCTGTCTTTATGCCAGTACCAAATTGTTTAGTTACTGTAATTTTGTGATGTATTTTGAAAGGAGAAAGTATGATGGCAGCAGCTTTGTTCTTTCTCAAAACTGTTTTAGAATTATTCAGGTCTTTTTTAGCTCCATATGAATTTTAGTATTGTTTTCCTATTTCTGTAAAAAAAAGTCATGAGAATTTTGAGAGAGTTACACTGAATCTGCACATGATTTTAAGTACTATGACATTATGACAAAATTAAATCTTCCTATCCATAAAATGATGATGTCTTTCCATTTGTTCATTTCTTCTTGAATTTCTTTCATGTTTTATAGCTTTCAGTGTACAAGTCTATGACTTTGTTAGTTAAGTTTGTCCCTAGATATATTATTTTTAGTTCTAATTTAAATGGGATTTTTCCTAATTTCATTTTCAAATAGTTCATTGTTAATGTACAAAAATACAACTTTTTTGTTCATTTTGTGTCCTGTAATTTTATTGAATTTGTTTATTAGTTTAAATAGTTTTTTGTGCAATCTTTAGGGAGTTATATATATGAGATCAGGCAATCTGCAAACAGGAACAATTTTTCTTCCTTCCTAATTTAGATACTATTCTTTTTCTTTCCTAAATACTGCTGAGGATTTCTAATACTCTGTTTATCAAAACTGGCAAGAGTGGCCATCTTGCTTGTTCCTGATCTCAGAAAAGCTTTTAATTTTTCACTGTTGAGTATGAAGTTAGCTGTGAGATTTTCATATATTTTCATAAATGGCCTTTATTATGTTGAGGTAGGGTTATTCTATGTCTAGTTTTTTAAAAGATTTATTTATTTTGAAAGAGTTACAGAAAGAGGGAGAGACAGAGATCTTCCACCTTTCCACCTGCTGGTTCACTTCCCAGATGACTACAATGGCCAGGGCCAAGCCAGGCTGAAGCCAGGAGCCAGGAACTTCATCTGGTCTCCCACATGGGTGACAGGTACACAAACACTTGGGCTATTTTCCATAACTTTTCCCAGGCCATTATCAGGGGGCTGGATCAGAAGTGGAGCAGCCAGGACATGAACCGATGCCCATATGGGATGCCAGCACTGCAGGCAGGGGCTTTACCAACTAGGCCACAAAGCTGGCCCCTGTTAAGGGTTTTTATCATGAAAAGAGTTCAATTTTGTCAAATGCTTTTTTTTTTATTTATTGAGATTATCATATTTTTTCTGTTAATGTGCTATATTATTTATTGACTTGTGTATATTAAATTACTCTTGCAACCTAGGGATAAATTCCATTGGATCATTCCATGTAGCCTTTTTAATGTGCTAGAGAATTCAACTTGCTAATATTTTGTTGAATATTTTTTGAAGTTATACTCACTAGTGATATAAACCAGTAGTTTTCTTTTCCTGTGGCATGTTTGTCTGGCTTTGGCATCAGGGCAATAGGCTCATAAAATGAGTTTGGAAGGGTTCCCTCTTCTTCAGTATTTTAGGAAGAGTTTGAGAAGGCCTAGCATTAATTTTTCCTTAAATGGTAGAATTCATTAGTGAAGCCATCAAGTCCTGTGCTTTTTACCCAGTTTGCTGACATATAATCACTCATAGTAGTCTAATGATCATTTTTAAAAAAGATTTATTTATTATTTGAAAAGCAGAGTTATAGAGAGATAGGAAAAGACAGAGAAATCTTCCATCTGCTGGTTTATTCCTCAAATGGCCAGAACAGCCAGGGCTAGGCTGGGCTAGGCTGAAGTCAGGACCCACAGGCTTCTTCCAGGTCTTCCACATGGTTGCAAGGGCTCAAGCACTTGGGCCATCTTCTGCTGCTTTCCTGGGTGCATTAGCAGAGAGCTGGATCAAAGTGGAGCACCCAGTATTCAAACCGGTGCCCACAGGGGATGCTGGCACCATAGGCAGCATCTTAACCTATTACACCACAGTGCCAGCCCTCATCTTTTGATCATTTTTATTTTTGTAGTATCAATTAAAATGTCTCCTCTTTCATTTCTGAATTTATTGAGTCTTTTTTTCCTTATTTAGTCTCACTAAATGCTTGTCATTTTTTTTCAAAAATACAATTCTTAATCTTATAATTGTTTCTAATTTTTCTCTAATTTTTCTGCTCTAACTTTTTATTTTTATTTATTTATTTTGAAAGACAGACAGACAAAGATAGATCTCCCACATACTGGTTCACTCCCTAAATGCCTGCAACAGCCAGGGCTGGACCAGGCTGAAGCCATGAGCTAAGAATTCCATCTTGGTCTCTCAAGTGAGAGTCAGGAACCCAACTACCTAAGTCACAACCTGCTGCCTCCCAGGGTGTACATTAACAGGAAGCTGGAATCAGAAGTGGAGCCAGGACTCAAACCCAGGCATTCCAATATGAAATTTGTGGGTGTCCCAAATGGTCTCTTATCTGCTGTACCAGCACTTGTCCTTCTTTTTGTTACCTTTATTATTTCTTTCTGCTAACTTAGGTCCTAGTGTTCTCTTTTTCTAGTTCTTAAGGTATAAAATTGAATCTTCTTTTTAATTCTATCATATACCACTACAAAGCTTTCTCTTAGTGCTGGTTTTGGTGTGCACTATAAATTTTGGTATGTTATGCTTCCATTTTTGCTTTTCTCATTCCCTAATTTTCCTTTTGAATTCTTCTTTGATCCTATGCTCTTCAAAAGTGTCTTGTTTCATATACTGATGTTATTTATAGTATCTAGAAAAATATTCTCCTCTACACGTCATGGATTGATATACTTCATGAGAGTAATTATGAGAATTGATTTATTGTAGCTGGCATTGTGGAAAAATGGGTTAAACCGCTGCCTGCAATGCCAGCATCCATATGGGCACTGGTTCTAGACCCAGCTGCTCCACTTCTGATCCAGCTCCTGGCTAATGTTCTTGGGAAAGCCATGGAAAATGGCCCAAGTCTTTGGGCCCTTATATTCATGTTTGAGACCCAGATGGAGCTCCTGGCTCTTGGCTTTGTCTGGCCCAGCTCTGGCCATTGTACCCATTTGGGGAGTGAACCAGTGGATGGAAGATCTTTCCATATCTCCCTCTCCACTCCCCCCGCTGTAACCTGGCCTTTCAAATAAATAAAATAAATCTTTAAAGAGTGTGTGTGTATGTGTGTGTGTGTCAGAGAGAGAGAGAGAGAATATGAATTGTTTATTAAGCAGAAATTTAAATAAGTCTGAAAATGGCCAAAACCAAAGTTGCCAACCAAAGGAGTATGCTTATCATGGTTATCATCATACTTGTTTATATGATACTTAAGTATGTTCTTAAAAAGACTTTAAAAATGTGTTACTCAGTTTACCATTTTAAAAAGTTTAGTTTTCCTTCAGCTTGTGATTTCTAGCTTCATTCTATTCTGGTTTGTAAAGATATTTGGTATCATTTCAATCTTCTTAAACTTTTTGTGACTTTTTTGTAATCTATTATGTGTTTTATCCTAGAAAATATTCTATGTGTGCTTGAGAAGAATTTGTATTCTGCTGAAGAATGTTCTGTATGTCTGTTAGGTCCACTTGATCTATTGTGTTGTTCAAGTCTGCTATTTCCTTATTGATTTTCTGTCTGGATGATTGATCCATTACTAAAAATGAGTATTGAAGTCTCCTACTTTCATTACATTGTCTATTTTTTCCTTTACTTCTGTGTTTGCTTTATATGTTTAGGTGCTCTGAGTTTGTGTGTGTGTGTATTTATTTATTTAAGGGACAGATACAGAGACAGAATATTCCCATCTGCTAATTCACTCCTCCAAATGCCCATAATGTCCTAGTCTGGGCTGGGGCCAAAGTTGGGAGGCAGGAAGATCATCCAGGTCTCCCATGTGGATGGCAGGAACTCAAGTGCCTGAGCTATCACCACTACCTCTAGAGTGTGCATTAGCAGGAAGTTGGAGCCAGGAACTGGAATGAGAGCCAGAAATTGAACCCAGTACTCCAGTGTAGGACCAGGGTATCTTAACTGACATTTTAATTGTTAGGCTAAAATACATGTCCCCCCAGTGGTATATTTATATTTTTGTTATGCCTTCCTGGTCAGTTGACTCCTTTATCATTGTATGTCTTTGTTTCTTGTGATTATTTTTTACTTTAAATTCATTTTGTCTTATGAAAGTATAACCATACCTGCTCTCCTTTGGTTGCCATTTTCATGTAATATATTTTTCTATCACTTCCCCTTCAGCCTATGTATGTCTTTAAATCTAAAATGAGTTCCTTGTAGATAGTATATAGTTGGGTTCTTGGTCTTTACCCAGTAACACTATGCCTTTTGATTGGGAGTTTAATCCATTTACATTTAAAGTAAGTACTGATAGGGAATGGCATTTTGTTCATTATTTTTGTCTGGTAGTCCTCTTACCCACTCCCACTATCTTCTTTTATGTTTTATTGACATCTGATTAGATTCCTTTCTTCTTTGTGTAAATTCTATAGTTATTTTGTGGTCATCATGAGGCTTACATAAAATATCATAGTTACAACAGTCTGTTTTAAGCTGATAACAACTTCAATTACACATAGCAACTCTACACTTTTACTACTTGTCCAAACATACAAACTTTATGTTATTAATGTCACAATGTATCATTGATACTGTGCATCCTAACTTTTTTGCTATAGGTCTTTTTAAATATTTTTATCTTTTACCCTAAAATTAAAGGTTATTTGCCCACTACATTGTGATAGCACAGTATTCTGTATTTGTCTATGTATTTACCTATACTAATTAGTTTTAAATTTTCTTATGTTATCAAATTACTGTTTAATGTCCTTTCATTTCAATGGGAAAAACTCTTCTTTCATGTTTCTTGTAAGGTATGTCTACCACTGAATTCCTTAAGCTTTTGTTGGTCAGGGAAACTTTCATTTCTCCTTTGTTTTGTAAAAGATTTATTTTATTTATTTGAAAGACAGAGTTGCGGGGGGTGGGGAGGGGGGAAACAGAGACAAAGAATCTTCTTGTTCACTCCTGAAATGGCTGTGACAGTCAGGAACAGGATCCCGGAACTCCATCTGGGTGTCCCACATGAGTGAGAGAGGCCCAAGCACTTGGGCCATGCTGCCTTCCCAGGCACATTATCAGGGAACTGGATCAGAAGCAGAGCAGCTGGAAATTGAACTGGTACTCTGATATGGGATGCTGGTGTCACAGGCAGTACCTTAACCTGCTGCACCACAGTGCTGGCCCTTCATTTTCAAAGAACAGTTTTTCCAAGTATAGTATTCTTGATTGGAAGTTTTTTCCTTTCAGCATTTTGAGTGCATCTTCCCATGCCCTTCTGGCCTGTAAGGTTTCTGCTGGATATGGAGGTTCCCCTGGATTTGACAAGTGGCTTTCCTCTTGTTGTTTCTCATATTCCTTCTTTGTCTTCAACTCTGACAACAGATTATAATATATCTTGATATAGATTTCCTTAGTTTCATTTTATTTGGGGTTCTTTGGACTTCTGGATCTGGCTATCCAGATTTGGGAAGTGTTCATGCATTATTTCTTTGAGTATGCTTTCTGCTATTTTTTTCTCTTCCTTCTGCTTCCTAAATTCCTGTCATATATAGTTAGTCCATTTAATGTTGTTCCATAAGTCCATTACGTTTTCTTTACCTTTTTTATTCCTTTTTTTTCTTTTTGTTCTTCGGACTGAATAACATTCAATGACCTGACTTTAAGTTCCTTTCTTCTGCATTATCTTTGATGAACCCTGCTATGGTTTGAGTCTCTTCCAAAACTCACACTGAAATTTACCACCAGTGTGATGGTATTAATATGTTATTGGATAGGACGGTATTGTGGCATAGCAGGTTAACCACTGCTCGGAACGCCTGCATCTCATGTTAGAGTGTTTGGCTTGAGTCTTGGCTATGCCGCATTTCTGATCCAACTTCTTGCTAATGTACCTGAGAGGCAAAGGATGATGGCCCAAGTACTTGGGTTTCTACCACCCCCATGGGAGATCCTGGTTTTAGCCTGGTCCAGCCTTGGCTGTTGCAGGTATCTGGGAAATAAAGCAGTGGATGGAAGATCTCTATCTGCCTGCTTGCCCATCTCCCTCCTCTCTGCCACTCTGTCTTCCAAACCAATCAATATATTTTTAAAGAGATGATGAGGACAGGGAATGGGTTAACGCCATTATCATCAGAGTAGACTTGGATTAGTTATCATAGCCATGAACTCCTGATAAAAGTATGAGCTTGGCCCCCACTTTTCCGTTCTCTCTTGGGCAAATTTTCCCTGTACAATGCCCTCCTCTGTGTTAAGATGCAAGAAGGCCCTCACCAGATGCAGGCTTTCAATCTTGGACTTGCCTGTCTCCAGAACCATGAGCCAAATAAATTGCTATTGTTTATAATCTACTCAGTCTGTGGTTTTCTGTTTTAGCAGCAGAAAAGAGACTATGACAAACCCCTCCTGTGATTTTTTTTCTGTCCAGATATTTTATTCTTCAGTTCCATGATTTCTGTTTGGTGCTTTTTTTTCCCTGAAACCCTGATTTATTTATTATTTAATGCAACTGACAAAAAATTACATTTCAATAAAAATTAGAACAAAGATAACATAAGGCAAAAGATTTATAAAAACTGTGCACATTGACAATTAATAGAAAAGCTATTGTACTCATGACTTTTCTTTCCACAGTTGTAACTAAACAAAATTTTATGACTAAAATAGTAATTATTCATATTAAATGTCAACATGCATTTCTGAATAAATTCTAGACATATCAATATTTAAAACATTTAATGTGACAAATAATCTCGTTTCTTACTTTTAAATTATCTAATCAAGATTGGATTGAATGCAACATTATTCACAAGGATAATGCTTAAGTAACCTGCTTCTCTGTCTTGTTTTAGAAAAACCAGTCCCACAGACATGTGTTGATGGAAAAGGAGGAAGATAAAGCATTTCAGCAGATTCAAAATATTCATCGTTGGCACAAGCTTTTGGCTTAGGAGTTAAGTCACCAGTTGAGACACACATGTCCTATATCAGAGTGCTCCTGACTCCAGCTTCCTGCCACTGGGGGCCAGTGATGATGGCACAAATAATTGAGTTCTCTGCCACCCATGTGCTAAACCTGGATAGAGTTCCTCACTCCTGACTTTGGACTCCTCCCTCTCCCCCCGCAACCATTGTAGGCCTTTGGAGAGCAAATCAGCAGATGGGAGAGAAAGAGGAAGTGCTCACTCTTTGTCTCTAATAAGTAAAAAGTTTTTTAAAAACATTATTTTAAAAATACTCATAACTTCTATACAAAATGAAGCATGTCTTCAAAATTCATCCTCAATCCTTCCTTAGTAGCCAGTTTCAAGCAACCATTTACAAAATGTGGTATTTTAAAAACACATACGTTCTATTTCTTTGTTGAATTTGTTGCAACTTTCACTTCATTTGTCTCCTGACCTTGATGAACAACTCTGATGGTTATTCATGAAAAATAAAAAATTCATAAATAATAAGGAATCTTCTATGAAATAAATTATATTAGCTCCATTTCATTAAAGTTAGTTTCTGAAGATTTACTTGGTTCCTTTGTTTGGAACACATTTTTGTATCTCTTCATTTTCCGTGAATCTGTGTTGATGTCTACTCTTAGTCTTAATAGACTGGCATCATTCAGGAGAACTTCACTGATGAACACAGCCAGAGGTTCTGTGGCCCTCTCCAACTTTTTTTAAATAGTTATTTATTTATTTGAAAGTCAGAGTTACACAGAGAGAGGAGAGGCAGAGAGAGAGAGGTATTCTATCTGCTGGTTCACTCCCCAGTTGGCCGCAATGGCCGGAACTGCACCGATCTGAAGCCAGGAGCCAGGAGCTTCTTTCAGGTCTCCCATGTGGGTGCAGGGGCCCAAGGACTTGGGCTATCTTCTACTGCTTTCCCAGGCCATTGCAGAGAGCTGGATTGGAAGTGGAACAGCCGGGTCTCGAACTGGCAACCATATGGGATGCCAGTGCTTCAGGTCAGGGCGTTAACCTGCTGCAGCATAGCGCCAGCCCCACCTTCTCCAACTTTCATACTAGTCCAACATGTGCTCTTTGGCCTCAGCAGTCCTAGGCCTCCAGAGCATACTGGATCTCATCAACACTCCAAGGCAAATGATATTAAAGCCACTTCCTCAGGCCCCAGAAAATTTCAGTTATTGTATGCTCTGTCCAACTCCTTTCCTGCTCATGGAGCAGCTGGGATCTGGGGGGCTTTTCACCTACTCGTTCTATGCTGAGCCAAGGGGATGGGCTCTAGAAACTAGTTTTATGCTCGACCAGACCACTTTCTCTGTTTTCACTGGACCCTAGACAGCTAGATTATGTCAGATCCCATCAGCACTTGAGACAGGTGAGACAGTAGGCAATCCTCAGCGTAATATCCTGAAAAGTTGGGATAGTGGACATGTAATCAACCTTTTTCTTTCCCCAAGAAGAAGCTGGGATCTAAGCCCCCCCCTTTCTTTGTGCTGAGCCAGTGGGAGGGGTTATAAGGCCATGGTGACTGTTAACCCAAGCTGCCATCTCCATTATCATTAGCCCCAGGCAGCTAGATTATGCTAGGTCCTGTCAGTGTTCTAAAATATGATAGATAGATGCCAGTCTTCTTGGTAGGCCCCCTAAAAGCTATAGTGTTGGGCACATGGTTAATCTTTCTGCCTTCCCAGGAAGAAGCTGGAAGCTGGGTAGTTTCTACCCGATCATGCATCAATGTGCCACCGGTAGTAATTATGGCAAGAGAGAACCTCAAATATCCCTACTGGCTTCCCTGGTAGTTTTGTGCCCACCTGGGATGTAGGAACTTCTCAACAAATTTCTGGATTTTTCACACAGGGAAGTTGTCTGTGCATCACTGTTGAGTTGCCATGTTTGTGGTTATAAAAAGGTTCCAGGGTTCCCTATTCTGTCATCCTGCTGACATCATAAAGAAAACACTTTTGAAGTTACAAATAAAGACAGATCAAAAAAGAAATTCAATCATAATATCGGAAGATAAAATAAAGGCAGTTTCCCCTGTAAAACTCTTACAAGAAGAAATAGACCATTTGAATAGGCCTATACTCATTAAAGAAATTGAATCAATAATTAATAACCTTCCAAAAGAGCACCAGGCCTAGATGGGTTAATTGGTAAATTTTACCAAACATTTAAGGAAGAAATTATACCAACTCTTATTCTTCCAAAAGATAAAAGCAAAAAGAATATTTCCAAGTCATTCTAGGAAGCTAGCATTATCCTAACAATGAAACCAAACAGAAACATTACAAGAAAAATAAGCTACAGATTTCTCTCATGAACACAAATGGAAAAATCTTCAATAAAATATTGGCAATTTGAGCCTAACAATGTATAAAAATAATTATACACCATGACCAACTGGGATTTACCTCATGTATGCAAGACTAGTTCAACATTTAAAAATCAGTTAATGTCATCTATTACATCACACTAAAGAAGAAAAATCACATGATCATATAGATATAGAAAAAGCATTTGACAAAATCCAATATCCATTCCTGATTTTAAAAACTTTTAGGAAACTTTCAATAGAGAGTAACTCAAATTGATAAAGAACATCTACACATACTTTATGGTGAGAAAACAGAAACTTTCATGCTAAGATTATAAGCAAGGAAAAGAAGTTCCCTCTCACCACTCCTTCTCAACATTGCACTGCAAGTCCTGGCTAATGCAATAAGACAATAAAATGAAGTAAGAAGTATACTGATTTAGAAGGAAGAAATAAAACTAGCATTGTTCACAGATAATACAACATCATACAACATAAGTAAATTATATCATAATGCAAATTATAAAGCCCTGGAAGAAACATAAGCGAAATCTTAGATGATCTTAGGTATGGTGATGTCTTTTAGATTCAGCCCTAAAGGTGTGGTCCTTTGATGAAAGAAGTTATAAACTGGAATTCATTGAAATATAAAACTTCTGTTTTGCATAAGACATTGTCAAGCAAATAGTAAGACAAGCCAAAGATCAGGAGAAAATATTTGCAAGAGGAATATCTGATAAAGGACTATTATCCAAAATACTCTTTTTTTTTGACAGGCAGTTAGACAGTGAGAGAGAGAGACAGAGAGAAAGATTTTCCTTTCGTTGGTTCACCCACCCCAACCGGGACTAGAACCCGGAGTGCCGGCGCCGCAGGTAGAGGATTAGCCTAGTGAGCCACGGCAATGGCCCAAAATACTCTTAAAACTCAATAATAAGAAAACAACCCAACTTAAAAACAGGTAAAAGATTTGACAGATATTTTGCCAAAGAAGATATACAAATAGCAAACACACATATGAAATTACGCTTAACATCATATGTCTTTAGGGAATTGCAAATTAAAAGACCAATGAAATACAACTATCAGACATTAGAATGACTAAAACTTGAAACACTAACAACACCAAGATGAAGATGTGGAGCAATAGGAACTCTCATTCATTGCTGATGGGAATGCAAAATAGTACAGTCACTTTGGAAAAGAGCTTGGCAATTTCTCAAAAAATTAAACTTACTCTTACCATATGACCTTGCAATTATGCTCCCTGGTATGTATCCAAGTGAGTTGAATGCTTATGTCTACACAAAATCTGTACAAAGATATTTATGTAAGCATTAATTCATAATTGTCAGAAATTGGAAGCAATAAAGAAGTCCTTCAGTAGGTGTATGGATAAGTAAACAGTGATACATCCAAACAATGGAATATTATTCAGTAATAAAAATAAGTGAACTATCAAGCCACAGAAATAGTTGGAGGAATCTTAAATGCATACTACTAAGTGAAAGAGGCCAATCTGAAAAGGCTACATACTACATGATTCCAACTATATGACATCCGGGAAAAAGCAAAACTATGAATATAATAAAAGGAGCAGTGGTTGCCAGGGGTTATGGAAGAGGGAGAGATGAACAAGTGGAGCAGATTGATTGTTAGGGCAATGAAAATACTCTGTATGATAATATAATGGTATGTCATTAACAATTTGTCCAAACCTATAGAATGTACATCAAGAGTGAACTCCAATGTAAACTATGGACTTTGGGTGATGATGGTCAATGTACATTAATCAGCTGTAACAAATGTACCACTGTAGTTTGAGATTTTGATAGGTGGGAAGGCTGTGTGTATGTGGAAGCAGCTGGTGTATGGGAAATCTCCCTACTTTTCACTCAATGTTGCTGTGAACCTAAAACTTCTTTTAAAAATTAAATCTATTGTAACAAAAAAGCAAAACAAAAGATACATATATTTAAAATGGGAGATAAAAAATAATCAAATTTGAGGATGACGCCAGGGAGCTAATAACCACCTAACAGGAGTTCAGAAAGCCAATGTAGGTGATGAAATTATCCAACAAACAGTGCAGTAATATTAACAAGAACTGACAAATGCAAATCCACAGATTAATAGTATCCTCCATGTGCCCAGCAAATTGCACAGAGACTGATCACTCTGAAGTGATTTGCCTATCATCAATGGGATCTGGGGTCTGCACTAAGCTTATGTTGGGAAATATTTTGCTCTTTTTCACTAACACTAATTTAAAGCTTAGAAATCCATCAGAGCCACTTAATTCGGGCTTTCATTAGAATTAGGTGGCTGGGCCAAGTTGCTAATGAGGCTCCAGTCATAGGCCTAACCCCCTGTCCCCTGGCCAGCCTCTTAGCATTGACTGTGAAGAAGGCTACATGAGAAAAAAAAGAGATAAGCTGATACCATATTATCTCCATTATGAGAAAACAAAAGAACCCAAGTACCTGTCATGTGGAAGTTCTCTATCTTCATATACAAAAGGTAGCCTCCTCATTTTGGATAACTAAAATGCTTACCAATGATCTTATATAGTAGGCTACTACCCTAGGCTGGATCTGGGCCTTGAAACATTCTCTGGAAAAGGAAATCACTGGGTTGTCTGTGTTTTTTGGTGGTTTCCTAGTCTTCTTTATTCACATAAATATTCAAGCAAGAGCCCCAAAAGTAATTTTTCAGGCCAGTATTTCCAGGCACATGAATTTTATATGCCAGTCAGATTTATTGTAATAGGAATAGAATGAATTAAGTCAGCTGCTTCTAGATGATGTTTATGATTGATTTTACAGAGCACTTCGGAGATTGTCCGTTTATCTCCTACTGTTCTCAGTTTTTTAAAAAACTTTACATTCTTTGGCCAGGCACATGCTATTTTCCACCTATCCTCCTTGGCACCTACTACTGCACAGCCCCACATGTTCTGTTCTCACAAACTACTTAACTCTACCACGTCTCACTGAGGTTTTTCTCTCCCTACAGTCGCTGCTCTTTTGTCAAATTCTCTTTGAATGATCTCTTTCTTTTCTGTCTCTCTCTCTTTCACGCTCACTTTCTAATGATTTTTTTGGTACTATCCAAAGGGCTTATTTAAAAAGAAAAAATCAGCAGGTAGAAAAGGATCTTCTCTTACTCCAGATTTTTCTCTCATTTTAAAATATGATATTCTATTCATCTTGGAGAATTTTTTAAAGTTTTCAAAAGTGAATATTAATCAAGCCACAGTATGAGGCAGTAAAAGAGTCCATTCACTTTCTCTATGCCTCAATCTTTTCCTTTGTAAAAGGTAGTCACTAAGTTGCCCAGAGCTGATACCCCTTGAGTATAAGTATTTTTTTAACTCACTGCCTTCTTATTGGTCTCTGCTTAAGCACTCTGAGCAGAATCATCCCTGCAAAATAAGAAAAAAAAATCTAAGGGAAAGAGCTTCACCATGATTTGATGAGGGTCACATGGCTGGTCTGTGGCATTCAGAAATAGCCTGGTAAACTCAGTACACCAGACAGTCCTCCCACTCAATTGTAAATCATTTAAACTCAGGTTTAAGTATAATACCTTGCCTTGGTTTCAGTGCCACAGTAGTCATTTTATTGTTTCTGGCAGTGAAGAGAGGAAAAAATGAAAACTAATATAGTGGTTGGAAGTTAAATCTTTTTAACAGACTAAGCTTTCTGAAAAAAAAAAAAACACGCTATTTTCCTCCAATTCCTTCCTTTTGCACCCCAGACTTGGTCTTTCTTGAAGGATGTATGAAAAATTATTAGTTCATCTTCTCTTGGGGATACCTATCCCTGCTATAGTGGGAAGAGCCCTGGAAAAGAAATCAGGGAGACTCAGGCACACGTCCTAGCTGGACTACTAACAAACCTGTGTTACTTTGGGCAAGTTGTTTCATGTCTCTGGCCTTTAGTTTTCCTATCTGTAAAAATAAGAGGGTTGGAGTAGAAGATCCCTAAGGTGATTTTAGTCTCAACATTTGTTGATTAGTAAACACAACACACACACACACACACAGTGAATGTATGTATGAAGTAAGTAAATAGGAAAGCAGAGACTAATTGTTTAGGGCAGAAGACAATTCACAAAGAAAAATCCAAACACATATGGAGTGGAAAAGCACAAGATGGTGTTAGAAAGTCAAGAATGGGGCCGAGCACCGTTGGGTAGAAGGAAAAGCCGCTGCCTGTGGTGCTGATATCCCATATGGGTGCTGGTTTGAGACCCAGCTGCTCCACTTCTGATCCAGCTCTCTGCTGCAGCCTGGGAAAGCAGTAGAAGATGGCCCAAGTTGTTGGGTCCCAGCACCCATGTGGGAGACACGGAGGAAGCTCCTGGCTCCTGGCTTCGGATCAGTGCAGCTCCAGCCATTGCAGCCAATTGGGGAGTGAACCAGAGGATGGACCCCTCTCCCTCTCCCTCTGCCTCTCTGCCTCTCCGCCTCTTCGCCTCTCCGCCTCTCCTTCTCTCTCTGTGTAACTCTGACTTTCAAATACATAAATAAATCTTCAAAAAAAAAAGAAAGTTAAGAACAGATTTAGATACCATTTCATATAGGCCACTCATTTTATAGAGAACCTGAAGACCTGGATTGGATGGTCATTTTCAACCTCCAAGTTGTCCTTTATTTTTTGTAGGTTGATGTTATCAATCAAAAGGAATATAGAATGGTGTCTTAGTGTGGGCAGTTGTAACAGAATAACAGACTATATGGCTTAAACAATAACATTTATTTGTCCCACTTATGAAGGCTAGGATGCCCTTGATCAAGGTGCTGGTAGATCTGGTGTCTGATGAGGACCTATTTCTGGTTCACAGATGGCAGTCTTCTCACTGTGTACTTATCTAGTGAAAGAGGTGAGGAGCTCTTTGAGGTTTCATTTATGAAGGCACTAATCCCATTCACGAGGGCTCTGTTCTCATGACCTAATAGCCAGTCAGGATTTAAATATACAAGTGAGGGGACAGCACAAATGTTCAGTCTTTAGCAGATAGACAGAAAGCAAGGCGTCTTGACCTTCACAGGTAAGAGTATATAGAAAGATGAAATCTAACTGATGAAAGACATTAGTAACATTTGGTAACCTACAGAGGATAGATACCATTGTTTCTTATAGAAAATAAGAGAATTTAGCTGTAACATGACAAACTTTCCATGTGGCTGTCCACTCATGCAAGAAAAAGTAGCCAAATAAATTCATGTTCAGTGTTTCCTTTGGGTAGGCCTGTTCTTTGTTATATTGAGGTAAATGAATGAGCTTAAATAACTTTAATAACTTTTAGAATATGATTCTTCCAGGAGCAGGCATTTGGTACAGCAGTTAAGTCAACACTTGGGATGTCCACATCTCATATCAGAGCAGCTGGGTTTGAGTCCCAGCCCTGCTCTCCATTCCAGGATTCCTGCTAAAGCACACCCTTGGAGGCAGCAGGTGATGGCTCAAGTACTCGGCTCCTTGCAATCCACAAGAAAGACCCAGATTGAGCTACTGGCTCCAGGCTTCAGCCTTTATTTCTTCCTGTTTCTTTTTCTTTCTCCTTCTCTCTCCTTCTCCCTCTCTTTCTCCCTCCCCCTTCCCTCCTTTCTTCTCTCCCTCTTTTCCTCTCTCTTTCAATTAAATAATTTTTAGAAAGCCCAGAATCATTTTTCTCAAATTAGATGTACATAGGAATCATCTACAGAAAGTTAAAATGTATATTCCAGGGTACTGATCCTGAGGTTGTAATTTGGGATTCTAATGTTAAGTTGGAGCATACTAGGCCGGTGCTGTGGCTCAACAGGCTAATCCTCCACCTAGCGGCACTGACACACCGGGTTCAAGTCCCGGTCAGGGCGCCGGATTCTGTCCAGGTTACCCCTCTTCCAGGCCAGCTCTCTGCTATAGCCTGGGAGTACAGTGGAGGATGGCCCAAGTGCTTGGGCCCTGCACCCCATGGGAGACCAGGAGAAGTACCTGGCTCCTGCCTTCGGATCAGCGTGGTGCACCAGCCGCAGCGCACCAGCCGCGGCGGCCATTGGAGGGTGAACCAACAGCAAAGGAAGACCTTTCTCTCTGTCTCTCTCACTGTCCACTCTGCCTGTCAAAAAAAAAAAAAAAAGTTGGAGCATACTTTGGGAAACACCCAGGTAGAGTGAATAGATCAAGTCTCTTCTACCTGGAATCTGTTCACATATGATCTATTAAAACAAATTCTCCCGAGAGGCGGCAAGATGGCGGAATAGGCAGGAAGCACACTTAGTCCGGGGGGAGAGAAAGTTCAATATAAGTGGAGATACTGCAGGGTCAAGGAAGAGTAGCGGATGAAACAGCAGAGGAAACTCTTCCGGAACTAGTGATTCACAGTGGACCTGCGTGGAGAGCGTGGGAGCCCAAGTTCGGGACACCAGCGGCAGACTCAACGCACCAGCGCTGGAACGCGAGGTGAGCCGAACCTCCATAGCCCGAGATACCAGCAGGCAAGCGGAAAGAGGAGGCTAGAGGGAATGAGGCTTGAAACTCCGTGGGGAAAAGTTCACCAGGCTAACTAGAAGAGAGAGAAAAAAAAATAAAAAAAGTGACTGATACGGACACAAGTTTCTCTCTCTCCGCTCACCTCTCAAAGGCGAGCAAGACAGAGCAGGCGCCATTTTGGACATACGTCATAAGCAGGGCGACCTCAGGTCTGCACCAGCCCTGAGCCTAGCAGAAAAACCTGACTCTGGGGGGAGGGGTGAAATAACAGGAGATTAGCATCTAACTTGGCAACCCAGTGGGAGACTGCAGGAGAATTGGAGCCCACACTGAGGGCAAAAGAGATTCCCTGTGTGGCCCTCGGGAAAGAGCTTCCGATCTCTGGCTCCTGTGGGTATATCATTTGCCTGCTAACTACCTCCAATTACGTTCAGCTGTACGGAATTACTTCCCTTTTAAATCAAAAAAAGAAAGAGAGATTTACCACACCTAACCTGGGAGTGTCATCCTTGACACACCCTCAACCCTGAGGAACCAAACACAGCTCTCAGTCCACACTCATCTCAAGCCTCTAAGGCTCCACTGAAAGCAGACAGTCCACTTAATATAGAGCCATAGTGTAACAAGAAAAAACACCACAGTGAAGAAACCAAATATCTCCAACATGCCAAACAACAAACGCAAAAACCAAGCTAACAAGAACAAGGAAGAAACTATGACGCCCCCAAATGAAAAAGACACCCCAATTCAAGATTATGAAGATGATGAGATCGAAGAAATGCAAGAAGCGGATCTCAAAAAATTGATAAGAACATTAAGAAGTTCTCAAAAACAAATTCTTGAACTACAGAAATCCTTCATGGACAAGATAGAAAATCTCTCTCTTGAAAGTGAAATATTAAGGAGGAATCAAAATGAAATGAAACAACTACTGGAACAAGAAACTCTGATAGTGACTAGAAATCATAATGAAATGAAGAGTTCAATAGATCAAATGACAAACACATTAGAGAGCCTTAAAAACAGAATGGGCGAAGCAGAAGAGAGAATATCAGACTTAGAAGACAGAGAACAGGAAAGGAAACAGGCAAACCAAAGAAAAGAAGAAGAAATTAGAAATCTAAAAAATATTGTCGGGAATCTACAGGATACTATTAAAAAACCCAACATTCGGGTTCTAGGAGTTCCTGAAGGCATGGAGAAGGAGAAAGGATTAGAAGGCATTTTCAGTGAGATACTAGCAGAAAATTTCCCAGGTTTGGAGAAGGACAGAGGCATCTTAGTACAGGAAGCTTATAGAACCCCTAATAAACATGACCAAAAGAGATCCTCACCACGACATGTTGTAATCAAACTCACCACAGTGAAACATAAAGAAAAGATCCTAAAAGGTGCAAGAGAGAAACGTCAGATCACTCTTAGAGGATCTCCAATTAGACTCACAGCAGACTTCTCATCAGAAACCCTACAAGCTAGAAGGGAATGGCGAGACATAGCCCAGGTACTAAGAGAGAAAAACTGCCAGCCCAGAATACTATATCCTGCAAAGCTCTCATTTGTGAATGAAGGTGAAATTAAAACTTTTCATAGCAAACAGAAACTGAAAGAATTTGTTGCCACTCATCCTGCCCTGCAAAAGATGCTTAAAGATGTCTTACACACAGAAACACAGAAACATGGTCACCAATATGAAAGAAGGTAAAGGAAGGAAACCTCACAGCAAAAGATCACAGGAAGCTCAATTTCTCTTTGACATAGAATTAAACTCTGATGCTCTGTTAAAGCAATGTGTTAAAGTAATCTATTATGTTCTCTTGATGTCTGTTAAATTCTAATTGTTCAAAAACAGCTGAATTTTTATTAAGAGCTATGGGGTATTTAAATATGTGCTTTTTTCAAAAATTTGAATAATCACCTTGTAACAATGATCAAATTTGGTCTATGTTATGTCATGATTTTAAGAAATCTTATTTCAACCAGATATTTTGGATTTTGAGCCTTCTTGGCATTCTTGACAGGCATTCAAAAAATCAAAGTTTCCAACAATCTGGTCTCTAAAATTTCCAGTAAATCCTGGACTTTGGTTTTTCCAGTTTGGGCCCAACTGAAAAAATCGAAGGACCTATGTCTCTCATCTTATAGAGACACCAACTAATCAGTCTATTTGGAGTATATTAGAAGTACTGTCAAGATGTGATGTGGTACCAGACTTTAAGTTTCTATAATGGAAAATGCTATTAATACAAATGTTGGAGAATTAAAAAGTCTAATGATCTTGTGGTACTAGACATGATAGTTATCTTAATGAGAAAGCCCCAGAGGCTTAAAGGGTTAAATACTTGTAAAATCCTACAGGTGCTTTCAAAAATACTGTGAAGTAAGCAAGTGCCTCTTGTTGGTTGATGAGTTTATAATTTTAAACATGGCGACTTAAAGTCTTTTGTCATCCACAGTTATATATGATCTGCTGCTCATAAAACTAAAGCGTTGTTGGTTCTGTGTTTAGCTGTCCTCCTATAGGTTCCTATGGACTTTTTCCAGCCACTTTTATTGTATTCAGTACTTTGGGATGGCTCTATAAACAGATGAAGCCAATAATGTATTAACAGTACCAACTGAGAGAAAGTATGGTTAACTGAGGTTACTAAAAAGAAAAAGCAATTCAAATCAATTGGCAATCGACAAAAAGAGTTAAAGATTTTAAAAGCTATTATTAAAATTGCTATATTGGTCTATTATGCTATATTATATGTGTGTACATATTGTATGTCCACATGGGAAAATTTTATTAAGAGTTTTATTTTAAATGGCTTATAGATAAGATTGTCCATAAATTTAAGCTGCTAAAATCAATCAAAGATACATTTTAATTTGTGGGACCTGAATCTGTGTATCATATGTTTTAGACTTGTTGGTAGAAAGAAACTAAAAACATTTTAGATGGTTGTGCTTAAGTTTACTGGCTAAACAAACTACACCATGTTAGATATTTAAGAGGTGTTTTCAAATACATGATTCTTAAAATTTATAGAAGGCATTGGACCTTCTGGTAAATGTTTTCTTAAGTTGTTATCTAATGGTTGAAACGGTTTGCTAAGTATTCATGTGATATTGCTATTGTCAGCAAGCGATCTAGGACTTGCTCCCTCATTTCTCTATTCTAAGCCCAACTTGTTCTTTCATTTCTCTATTCTCTTCAAGGTAGGAAGCTAATTCTATTATGAAGGAATCTGTAGGATGCACAATTTAATCTTGAGACCTTATAAAAGAGATGGCTAACATTTTTCTGCAATAGCATAGCCAAAATAAGAACTCAAATAATAATCTCATAGCTAGATTCACTTCGCCATCAGTGAAGTATACAGTAAGTAGAAAAAACCTCCCTTTCAGACCAAAGGGAAAGAAAGTTTTAAAGTGAGAATATAATTTTCCTCATGGGCATTGTCTACCTTAGAAAAACTACTACAGAACATGCCTGTGACTATAGACTTGTAGTTCAGGCCACCGAAGATTAGAGATGGGAAACGGGCACTCCCTTGACTTGCATCCTCTGGTCTGCTTTAACACAAACCAGGAGGAAAGGAAAGCTCGGCATCAGAAGCAATGGGTGGCAGGCCTATTAATGGCTGATCTGTACAGTGATCTGCCCTCAAGGAGACCCAACAGGCCAGTCCACTGCAGTGGCTTTCAATGTGGTAAGCCTGGGCTTCAGCAGAAGTCAGCTTGTGAAGAGCCCTGGCAGCTCTGCCAAGAGTTGGATCACTGGAAATGGACCTGCCCTGGAGTCGAAGGATGCCCAGGTCAGAGCCACAGATCTTATTGGCTCTAAGCTGAAAAGCCCTTCACTCAGCCCAACTTCCAAAGTGACCACTGCAGCTGAGGGGATGGTCAAGTAGGGTCAGCAACATTGCAGGCAGAACTGTAAATTTCTTGTTAGAGATGCCCCCTGCCTTTACCTGGCCAGCTCTCCTCCCAGGCCAGCCAAGTAATGAAAGTCAACAGAGTGCCTTCCCCTAGGAGGTTCACACCTCCCTTAGGATATACCCCATGTGAAGAGATAGATAGGTCTGGGCCTCTTAACTTACAAGGCCTAAAGCCCAACAGATTATTATCAAGCCCCTTCTGTCAGGTTCTATTTGCCTCTCAATCAGAAAACTTAATTGTAGCTTAGACAGCACCTTTCTTAGCTCCTCTAATAATGACTCTGTCCTTTGTTCTAGGCCCTGTCTAGTGCACTTGGGCCTCATTCCTTTGTAATCATAACCTCTACTCTACCACCAATGGCTCTACTCCCAACCTGTGTGTACTGATGGTCCTCTTCCCCACTTAATGCTGTATAATTGTTCAAACCTGGTAAATGCCACTCTTAGGATCATTGGTTACTATCCTCACTCTGTCTTTTATGACCTTGTCTAAATATGATCAGAGTCGGAAAACTTGGAAGGCTTCCATAGCCTTGGCAACTCATGACGACAGCCTAAGATGGTTACTGGCGCCATAAACTAGAGTGTCAATTTGTTGGGTCAACAACAGGAGCCACTGTGCACTTGCTCCTCATGTGGGATCTCTGTCCTTAATGTGCTGTCCATTGTGATTTAATGCTATAACTAGTACTCAAACAGTATGTTTCACTTTGTGTTTCTATGTGGGTGCAAACTGTTGAAATCTTTATACTAAATTGATCTTCTGTATATAAAGAGAATTGAAAATGAATCTTGATGCAAATGGAAGGGGAGAGGGAGCGGGAGGGGGGAGGGTTGCGGGTGGGAGGGAAGTTATGGGGGGGGGGAAGCCATTGTAATCCATAAGCTGTACACTGGAAATTTATATTCATTAAATAAAAGTTAAAAAAAAATCCAAAAAAAAAAAATAAATTCATCTACCCAACTTCCTCAAAAAAAAAAAAAAAAACAAAAACAAATTCTCCCAAACAAAAGCAGTTTTTTTCACCACATCAAAAAGGCATAAACAATACATAAAAGATTCAGATATGACCCAAATCCAAAATTAGTATGTATTTGGTGACTGAAAAAAAAATAGGCTACTGATTATCACTCTGTAACCAGCATTTACTATCACCATTACTGATTTTTTCCTTTGAGCATTTTGCCCTGTCCTAATCTATCATAGACATTATTTTACTAAACTTCTCAGCAGATTTTAAGGCATTTCACCCCCTCATTCCTATTTTCCTGAAACTTCCTTTCCTTAGCTTCTATGAAATCATGATCTCAAGATTTAACTCCTGTCACTCTAGCAGCAACTTCTCAGTTCCTTTGTGAATTTTTCTGCTTAACATCATTCCTTATTGGCTATTGATCTCCAGGACTCTATTCTAGGTCCTTTTCTCATTCTAAAGACTCTTCTTGGGCAAAGTCATTTTTTTTTCAAGGGTTTCAAATTACCATGTTAAAATTCACTAAATTTGAATCTCCAGCCCAGATCTCTCTTCTGATCTGAAAAGCCAACCATTTACTTAACTTCTCCATTTGAATGAGGCCTACACATCTCAAAATTCAATATGGTCAAAACTGAATTATAAAACCAGCAGGTCTACTGGAGGATATAACCAGGATAACAAGTTTAGTTTTTTAAACTTTTATTTAATGAATATAAATTTCCAAAGTACAGCTTATGGATTACAATGGCTTCCCCCCTCCCAAAACTTCCCTCCCACCCACAACCTTCTCCTTTCCCGCTCCCTCTCCCTTTCCATTCACATCAAGATTCATTTTCAAACAGGATAACAAGTTTAAAAGGAAGGAATGAAGAAAGGATGGATGGATGGGAGAAAAGAAAGAAGGAAGGAATTAAGATTAGAAAGGAAGTCGGGATGGTACTGTGGCACAGTGGGTTAAGCTGCCACCTGTGATGCTGGCACCCCATATGAGCACCAGGACCCATATGAACACCATTTCTAGTCCCTGCTGTTCCACTTTTGACCCAGCTCCCTGCTACTGTGCTTGGCAAAAGGCAACAGAAGCTTTGGGCTAGGCACCCATTTGGGAACTGAACCAAAGCTGCAAGATCTATCTCTCTCTCTCTCTCTCTCTCTCTCTCTCTCTCTCTGTATGTGTGTGTATCTGTCTCTGTCTCTAACTATGCCTTTCAAATAAATAAATAAATCTTTAAAAGAAAACATGAGAAAGGAAGAATTTTAAATACATCTATTTGCAGATGACATGATCCTACAGTGAAAGCCCTTAAAGATCCACCACTGAAAATAACAAATTTAACAATTTCAGGATATAAAAATGCATAGGATCCCAGAACTCCGTTCTACTCTCCCACATGGTTGGCAGAGGCCCGAGTACTTGGGCCATCTTCCACTGCCTTCCCAGGCACATCAGCAGGGAGCTAGATTGGAAGCAGAGCAGCCAGGACTCAAACTGGTACTTCGATATAGGATGCTGCTATTGTAAGTAGCAGTTTGCCTGCTGCACCACAATGAAAGCCCCAGCATAATGATTTTTGACAAGGGTGCTAATAGGGAAAAAAGTCAGTCTTTAACAAAGGGTGCAGTGAGAACTTGTTATACATAAGCGAACCTCATACCATATAAAAACCTAAATAGGCTGGCGCTGCGGCTCTCACTAGGCTAATCCTCCACCTGTGGCGCTGGCACCCTGGGTTTTAGTCCAGTCGGGGCGCTGGATTCTGTCCCGCTTGCTCCTCTTCCAGTACAGCTCTCTGTTGTAGCCTGGGAAGGCAGTGGAGGATGGCCCAAGTCCTTGGGCCCTGCACCCACATGGGAGACCCGGAGGAAGCACCTGGCTCCTACCTTCAGATCAGCGCAGTGCACTGGCAGTGGCAGCCACTTGTGGGATGAACCAATGGAAAAGGAAGACCTTTCTCTCTGTCTCTCTCTCTCTCTCTCTCTCTCTCTCTCTCTCTCACAGTCTAACTCTGCCTGTCAAAAAAAAAAAAAAAACAAACAAACAAACAAAAAACCTAAATGTAGGATCTAACACTATAAAGCTCTTAGAAGAAAATAGAGGTAAATATTCACGACCTTAGACTTGGCAATGGAGGGTTAGATATGATACCAAAAGCACAAGCAACAAAAGAAAAATTCATAAATTATTCATCAAAATTAAAGAATTGTGTATCAAAGGACTATCAAATAATGAAAAGATAATCCATAAAATGGGAGAAAACAATTGCAAATCATATGCCTGACAAAGGGACTTGTCAGGATATATAAGAAAATGTTTAGAACTCATATTTTTATAATATTTTTATAAATAACTCAATTTAAAAATAGGTAACAGATTTGAATAGACAAGAAAACATACCATTGTCTAGTAAGCCTATGAAAAATGCTCAACATCACCAGTGATTAGGGAAATGCAAGTAAAAACTACAGTGAGATATCACTTCACACCCACTAGAATATCTATAACATTTAAATAAACAGTAACAACTGTTGGGAAGGATGTAGAGTAATTGGAGCCCTTGTACATTGCTGAAGGGAATATAAAATAGTTCAGCCACTGTGGAAAACAGCTTGGTGGTTCCTCAAATGTTAAACAGTATTACCATATGTCCTAGCAATTTTACTCCTAGGTATGTATCTAAGAGAATTTTAAAGCATATGTTCACATAAAAACTTATACTTATCTATTCATAGCGGCATTAGTCATAATAACCCAAAAGTGCAATCAAGCCAATGTCCATCTACTGATGAATGATTAAACAAAATGCAGAAAATCCATACAATGGAATACTGTTTGGCAATGAAAATGAATTAAATACTTATGATACTACATCAAAGAATCTTGAAAACATACTAGGTGAAAGACACTAAACATCAAATGTCACATACCATATGATCCCATGTATGTAAAACATCAAGAATAAGCAAAGCCATAGAGACTAAAAATAGATTAGTAGTTGTCAGGGACTGGGGGAAGAGGGAAATGGAGAGTGACTGATAACAGATATAGGATTTCTTTTGTGGGGGGTAGTGAAGATGTTCTGGAATTAGATGGTGATGATGGGACACACAGGTTTGTGAATTTCCTACAAACTACTGAATCTACATTTTCAACTGGAAAATGTTACGGTACATAAATTATATCTTAATAAAATTTTTAAAATAAAATTAGGCAGGCACTATTAACAATAAATTCATAGAAGAATATGAATAGTGCTAAAGAAGAAATCCAAATGGCCAACAGACACATGAAAAAATGTTCAGGATCACTAGCCATCAGGGAAATGCAAATCAAAACCACAATGAGGTTTCACTTCATTCTGGTTAGCATGGCTTTCATACAGAAATCAACAAACAACAAATACTGGAGAGGATGTGGGGGAAAAGGCACACTAATCCACTGTTGGTAGGAATGCAAACTGGTGAAGCCACTATGGAAGACAGTTTGGAGATACCTCAGAAACCTGAACATAGCCCTACCATATGACCTAGCCATCCCATTCCTCAGAATTTACACAAAGGATATGAAATCAGTAAAGAAAAGTGTTATCTGCACCTCCATGTTTATTGCAGCTCACTTCACAATAGCTAAGACCTGGAATCAACCTAAATGCCCATCGACAGAAGACTGGATAAAGAAATTATGGGATATGTACTCTATGGAATACAATACAGTGGTTAAAAAAAATAAGAAATCCGGTCATCTGCAACAAAATGGAAGAATCTGGAAAACATCATACTGAGTGAAATAAGCCAATAAGCCAATTCCAAAGTGACAAATATCATATGTTCTCCCTGATCCATGGCAACTAATTGAATACCTAAAAGGAAATCTGAAGAAGTGAAATTGACACTATGAGAAGCAATGACTTGATCAGCCCTTATACTGACTGTCAAGGAACAGCTTACTATTTTACTCTTTTTACTATTTTCTTTTTCTACTTGATACCATTGGTTGAACTCTTTTCTTAACACAGAATCATTCTTAGGTGTTTAAATCCAATTGAAAATTGATCCCTGTTAAAAATAAGAGTGAGAATAAGAGAGGGAGGATATGTACAATTCGAAACATATTCCCTCAGACTTACCCATAAGGGTAAAGCTAAAAACTTGCCATGGCACTCCAAATCCCATTAAGTTGGCAGGTACCAATACCATCTTACTAGTTAAAGTGATCATTTTAAGTGCATAACTGATCATAAAGACAGGAATAAGTATCAAAGAGATCACATAAATAAGACCAAGTGTCTGCTCATAGAATGACAAATGCCCTAAACAGCACTCTGGCCTCAGAATCAGCCCTTAAGGCATTTGGATCTGGCTAAAAAGCCCATCAGATAATTTCAGGCATGGAAAGCCAGGACACTGTGGCAAAAAAGGACCTACATGTAAGATCTCTGTGACTGAGATCCCAGTGGAAAGAAGTAGCCATCAAAGAAGGTGGTACTGTTCTCTGAAGGGAGGAAACAATTTCCATTTTGATTATAGCCCTGTATAAATAATATCAGAATTTGTGGACTCAAAAGGCTTCCAGGGGCTGGTGCTGTGGTGCAGCAGGTTAACGCCCTGGCCTGAAGCGCCAGCATCCCATATGGGTGCCGGTTCGAGTCCCAGCTGTTCCACTTCCAATTCAGCTCTCTGCTATGGCCTGGGAAAACAGTAGAAGATGGCCCAAGTGCTTGGGCCCCTGCACCCAAGTTGGTGACCGAGAGGAAGCTCCTGGCTCCTGGCTTCGGATCGGTGCAGCTCCAGCCATTGCGGCCAACTGGGGAGTGAACCATCCGATGGGAGACCTCTCTCTCTCTCTGCCTCTCCTCTCTCTGTGTAATTCTGACTTTCAAATAAATAAATCTTTAAACAAAAGGCTTTCATAGCCTTGGCAGCTCATGACAAGAGCCTCAGGTGATCACTGACATCATAAATAACAGTGTTAATTGTTAAATCAACAACAGGAGTCACTGTGCATTTGCTCCTCATGTAGGACCTCTGTCCTTAATGAGTTGTACTATGAGAATTAACAGTAAAACTAGTCTTCAAACAGTACTTTATATTTTGTGTGTCTGTGTGGGTGCTAACTATTGAAATCTTTACTTACTATAGAGTTGCTCTTCTGTATATAAAGATAATTAAAAATGAATCTTAATGAAGAATGGGATGGGAGAGGGAGTAAGAGGTGGGATGGGAGTGGGAGTGGGAGTATGGATGTGGGGCGGGGAAGAACCACTATAATCCAAAAGCTGTACCTATGAAATTTATATTCATTAAATAAAAGCTTTCTAAAAAAAAGCAGCATTACTTACAAAAAAAAATACGAAGAGTGCTATAATTAAACTGAAACAATTATTGGGACTCTCAGATGATCAGAAATGTTAAAGATAAATAATTAAGAGTACTCACCCAACTGAAAGAAATATAGAAAAATAAGTATTAGAATATACATTAGAAATAAGTGGGTATTGGTACAACCTCTTTGGAGGGCAATATGACCATATTTATCAAGATTTCAAATATGCACATTCATTTAGTGACTCAGAATCCTGCTATGTAATAAGTGGAAGGCCGTCTCCCAAAGAGCTTTGCTGAAGACCTAACCCCCAGTAGCTGTGAAGGGACTTTATTTGGAAATAGTGTTTTTGTAGATGTTATCAAGATGATGTCAGAAGTGCTAGAATGTACCCTAAACCCAATGACTGGTGTCCTTACGAATAGAGGAAGGTTTGGAGATACACAAATTCACACATAGAGAAGATGGGCACATAAAGACAGAAGTCTAGATTGGAGTGATGCACTACAAGGCAAGGAAGGCCAAGGATTTCCAGGAGCTACATGAAGCTTGGAAAAGCCAAGGAAGGATTCTTTCTGAGAGACTTCAGAGGAGGCATGGCCTTGTCAATACCTTAATTTAGAAATTCTAGCCTCCTAACTGGAATAGAATACATTTTTGTTCTTTTAAGTAACCAGGTTTTGGTAATTTATGGCAGCCCTTGTAAACTAATACACCTTGCTAAGAATCTATTCTACGTACTTGTAGAAGCAGCAAAGATAATTAAGATGGACTAGTGAGCTCATTGCAACGTTCTTTATAATCTCAAAAATCTATAGGTGGGGTCAGCACTGTGGCATAGCAGGTTAAGCCACCATCTGCAGGGCTGCCAGTCACTTCCAATCCAGCTCCCTGCTAATGCGCCAAGGAAAGCAGCAGAAGATGGCCCAAGTCCTTGGGCCCTTGCACCCACATGGGAGACTGAAAGAAGCTCCTGGCTCCTGGCTTCAGCCTGGTCCAGCGCAGTGAACCAGCTGATGGAAGACCTCTCTCTGTGTGTGTCTCCCTTTCTCTCTAACTCTGCCTTTCAAATAAATAAATAAATCTTTTTAAAAAGTTTTTGGACTGACAAGGAAGTACATATATGCTACATTTCTAAATAAAAGGAGTAAATAATAAACATATGGATATGTCTTAGTCTATTTGGGCTGCTAGAACAATATACCATAGACTAGGTGGCTTATAAATACTAAGAATTTATTTTTCACTAGTCTAGTGCCTGGGAAGTCCAAGATCAAGGCACTGGCAGATTCATTTTCTAGAGAGAGGCAGTTTCCTGATTCATAGACATCCCTTCTACCTATGTCTTCACATGGTGGAAAGGGTGAGGAGTCTCTCCAGGGCCACTTTTCTTTTTTCTTAACATTTATTGATTTATTGAAAAGGCAGACTGATGGGAGGGGGAGAGGGAGAGTGAAAGAGAGAGAGAGAAAGAGAGAAAGAGAGAGAGAGAAAGAGAGAAAGAGAGACAGACATCTTACATTTGCTGGTTTACTCCCCAAATGGCCACAGTGGCCAGGTATAGGCCAGACTGAAGCCAGGAATGCCATCTGGGTCTCCAATATGGGATGCAGGGGCCCAAGCACTAGGGCCATCTTCTTCTGCCTTTGCAGGTGCATTAGCAAGAAGCTGGATCTGAAGCAGAGTAGTGAAAATTCAAACTGATGCACTGATATGGGATGTCAGTATCATAAGCTGTGGCTCAACCCACTGGGCCATACTGCCAGCCCCTCTTGGGCCCCTTTTTAAGGGTATTCATCCCATTCGTGATCTAATCACCTCCCTTAAAGGCCTCATTTCTTAACTCCATCACCTAGGGGAATTAAGATTTCAACATAAATTAGGGACAGAGAACTCACCAAAGCAGAGTGTTTTTGTAAAATCATGTATTTTTAAGGCTATTAAACTACATATATATACCTGCATGCATAGAATACATGTATACTATATACATACACATATACATATATATGTTAGTATATTTTTGCCAGAATAGGAAAGGCTATGAATAATAAACTGCTAACAACAGTTAATACTGGGAACTTGTGCAGTTGGGGATTTTGCTTTACTTCCTATTTTTGATAGATTATTTATCAGTGAAGATATATCTCCTTTGTAATGGAAAAATGTAAATACCCCTATCATGCCAAAATTTTCTCAGTTGCTCAAGCATTCCACTCTCTTTCATATCTCTAGCTTTTGTCCATGATTTTCCTTCTGCCTGGAATACCGTCTCCAAAACCTCCACCTGGCTCCTCATCCCTGAGTCTTGGTTTCTTTATCACTTTCTTCCAGAAGCCTGTCCTAAGTACAATTTCTCTCCTTATAAGCTTGGAAAGCTCAATTAAGTGCCCTTCCCTGTGTCCTCAAACACTCTAAACTGCCTTAAGATAGAACTTATCACACACTGGTCTATGGTCATTGGTTTACATGTCTCCCCCACCTCACTTATGCACTGTAGTATTCCCTCTCAATATTCGATAATCATTGACTTTATTAATTGATTTATAGATAGAACATTACTGAAAATCCTATATCTTTTATTTTATAAAGGGAAGAAATACACAAATGTGGAAGATATTAGAGGGAGAAAAGAAAACTAACTCAGATATAAATTTTTAAATTCCAAATGAAAAGCTAGATGGGGAGGCAGAAGTAAAAAATCAAGACAATAATAATAAATACTGAGCATATGGTTTGGAGGTGACACAAAGAATTGATTCCAATGACTGATTCCTTTAGAATAGCTTGCCTGATCCTAAAATAGATTTTAATTCCCAATATTTTACTATTGTAGAAAATGAGATTTAGATGGATTAAATAATCTCCCATAAAATTAGTATTTGAAATTAGACAGAACCATTCTTCACCTGAAGTCAAATCAGTTCCTATCTACTAAAGAACTCCTAGTCCTGAACATACATATGACAATCACGTGAAACTTTATACCCAATACCCAGAATTTCTTACTTCTTCCTTCATCTTCCACCCTATTTCCTCAAATTGGCTTATAGATAGGAAGAATGAATTGAAATACGAAGAATACATAATTTCTACATACCCACTAACAAAATTTAAGAATATCACTTTTCTCTGATAGTATTCCCCTCTCTACTAAACCCAGGCACCTAACTCAGAGGGAAAAGTAAATGCTTTACCGACATTAGTTCCCACACATGTTTTCTTCAACATGGCTTACCAAATTGCTTGCACACATTTTTATTTCCACTGTAAACACCTGAGAGTTCCTATTTCTGTACCTCCTCTCCAACACTGGGCATCATCACTTTCTGCCAATCTTATAGGTATGAAGTGAGTTTAATTTCTATTTGCATGATTATCAGCAAACAGAGTACTTATAAGATATTCTAACATCTCATTCAGATTTTTTTGTATGATTGCTTAGTAATTATTTGTCGTTTGTTCTCTTGGGTTATATATATTTATTTTCTTACTAATATAAAGGAATTTTATATACATAACACATTCCAATCTTTGTTACATACACTGCAAATAAACTATTTTATGAAAACAAAACAAGACGGCCTGGGAGGGGAAAAAAAGAGATCTGAGTAACTTGAGCTGTCATAAGTTCATCTCTTTAATGAAATAAATATTCTTCCCACTATACTACTCACTCCACCACCCCAAATACATACTTATACAACTATATGACTTTGTTCACATTATTCTTGCAGCCCAGAATGCTTTTTCACATTTTCCCCTACTCAAATCTTAGTTTGCAAACCCTTTTGACCTTGTAGTAGCTTTTGACACAGCTCACCACCACCTTCTTTGTCAAACGCACTCTTCTCTTAGCTTTTCCAACACCTCAGTGTTTTCCTCCCATTTCCCTTGCCACTGTATTGCAACTGTGTTTGCCAGCTCCTCCTCCTCCATCATCTGACTTCTACTGCTGGAATTTCTACAACGTAATCTGGTGAGCCAGAGAATGAATAGAGAGGCCAGGGTTAAAGCACTGTTGTAACTTAACAATACCACAAGACAATGAAACAATATTGATCAAGTCTCAAGCAAACGAAAAGTGTGACCCAAGAATTTTATGTCCTATCATTTTATCCTTCCACAGATTTTCTCAAGGATGCAAAGTTCAAGAAATCCAACATACTATGGAAGTGTGAAACAATTCCCTTATATTTGTATTAATAGCTTACTATGAGTACTTCTTTTAAAAAAAGAAACTAGTACATGATAAAATTTAGATGACCAAGAGATGTATAAAAAATAAAAAAATTTAGGGAGGCAGGCATTGTGACACAGTGGCTTAAGCCACCACTTGAGAAATTCACATCCCATATCAGAGTGCCTGGATTTGAGTCCCCACCTCTGCTTCCAGTCCAGCTTCCTGCTGATGATGACATGCTGTGAGGCAACACAGGGCTCAAATAACTTGGGTCACTGCCAACTATGTAGAAGACCCAATTTGGGTTCCCAACTCCTTGCTTCAGCCTGGCCAACTCCCAGCTGTTGTGGGCATTTGGGGAGTGACAGTGAGTGGTTCTCCTCTCTCCTCCTTCCCCGTGATTTTCAGATAAATAAATAAACATTTTTAAACAATTAGAAAAAAGGAGACATGATAAGAAAACTAGTGACAAGTACTGAATTCATTTAAACAAAAAACCAAGATCAAACAACTTAGGATTCTAGGTGGAGGGGTCAGTGTTATGACATAGCAGGTAAAGCTGCCGCCTGCAGTGCCTGCATCCCATATAGGTGCTGGTTCGAGTCCCGGCTGCTCCACTTCTGATAGGGCTCTCTGTTATGGCCTGGGAAAGCAGTGGAAGATGGCCCAAATCCTGGGGCCCCTGCACCCACGTGGGAGACCCGGAAGAAGCTCCTGGCTCCTGGCTTCTCTTCAGCACAGCTCCAACCCTTGTGGCCAATTGGGGAGTGAACCAGCGGACAAAGACCTCTCTCTCTCTCTCTTTGCCTCTCCTTCTCTCTGTGTAACTCTGACTTTCAAATAAATAAATAAATCTTTAAAAAAAAGAATTCTAGGTGGAGAACAGAATGTAAACATATTAAACTATGAGAAGGTAAAAACAATAATAATATAGTTAACAGAAATCAAGAGATCAGAGATGAAGTACAAGGAGGTAAAAGGGGTACATTTCCTCAGAGTTCTTATCATAGCTAATTTCTTTATATTTATAACCATATTATACCATATATGTATCAGGCACTGTGCCAAGTATTTTATATATATTAACTCATTTATTCCTCACAACAACCCAAAGAAGGAGATTTTTTTTAGTCCTCACTCCAGATATGAGCAAACTGAAGCACCTAGAGACTAAAAAAGAAGGTACCTCAAAAGTTCATGAAAAAATGAAATAAAAGTAAATTTATTTTACTTAGTGAAATAAGCCAGTCCCAAAAAGACAAATACTGTATGTTTTCCCTGATCTGTGGTAACTAAGAGTACCAAAAATGTAACATATAGGAGAGAAATTGACATTTTGAGATTCCATGATTGTTTACAGCCATTGTCTCAACTGGTGAGAAACAGTTCTTTTTTTTTCCCCCTCATACTGTTTGTTGAACTCTTTACTTATAGTAGGGTTAATCTTTTGAGTATAAAATAAACTGAAAATAGATCTTTGGAAAAAATAAGAGTGGGAATAGGCGAGGGAGGAGGAAGAAGGTTGGGAACACTGGTGGGAGGGAGGGGTATGGTGGGAAGAATCACTGTGGTCCTAAATTTGTATATATGAAATACATGAAATTTATATACTTTAAATAACATTTTAAAAAAACTCACATAGAAATATGATTACAGAAAATAAATAAGCATACAAATAGTTAAAAAAGTAAATTTATTTTTGAAATCTATGCATAGTGTTTTCATAGCACACATTTCCCATGAACTTTCTGAAGGCCCTTGCATAAGCTGCCCATCTTCACAAAGCTCATTGGCAGCAGTGACTCAGGCCCAGGCAGACTAGCTGTAGAGCCCTCGTGCTTAACCAGCCACCTAGGAAATCAGTCAGCACTGTCAAAAACTGAAACATGGAGATAAAAATATAACATGGATTAAAGATCTAAATCTAGGACCTGATACCACCAAATTATTAGAGAACATTGGAGAAACCCTGCAAGATATAGGCACAGGAAAAGACTTCTTGGAAAAGACCCCAGGAGCACAGGCAGTCAAAACCAAAATTAACATTTGGGATTGCATCAAATTGAGAAGTTTCTGTACTGCAAAAGAAACAGTCAGGAGAGTGAAGAGGCAACCAACAGAATGGGAAAAAATATTTGCAAACTATACTACAGATAAAGGGTTGATAACCAGAATCTGCAAAGAAATCAAGAAACTCCACAACATCAAAACAAACAACCCACTTAAAGATGGGCCAAGGACCTCAATAGACATTTTTCAAAAGAGGAAATCCAAATGGCCAACAGACACATGAAAAAATGTTCAAGATCACTAGCAATCAGGGAAATGCAAATCAAAACCACAATGAGGTTTCACCTTACCCCCGTGAGAATGGCTCACATTCAGAAATCTACCAACAATAGATGCTGGAGAGGATGTGGGGTAAAAGGGACACTAACCCACTGTTGGTGGGAATGCAAACTGGTTAAGCCACTATGGAAGTCAGTCTGGAGATTCCTCAGAAACCTGAATATAACCCTACCATACAACCCAGCCATCCCACTCCTTGGAATTTACCCAAAGGAAATTAAACTGGCAAACAAAAAAGCCATCTGCACATTAATGTTTATTGCAGCTCAATTCACAATAGCTAAGACCTGGAACCAACCCAAATGCCCATCAACAGTAGACTGGATAAAGAAATTATGGGACATGTACTCTATAGAATACTATACAACAGTCAAAAACAATGAAATCCGGTCATTTGCAACAAGATGGAGGAATCTGGAAAACATTATGCTGAGTGAATTAAGCCAGTCCCAAAGGGACAAATATCATTTGTTTTCCCTGATCGGCAACAACTAACTGAGCACCAAAGGGGAAACCTGTTGAAGTGAAATGGACACTATGAGAAACAATGACTTGATCGGCTCTTGTCCTGACTGTTGATGTACAATATAATACTTTATCCATTTTAGTATTTTTGTTTTGTTTTGTTCTAGTACTGGTGGTTGAACTCTGTAATTAACACACAATTATTCTTAGGTGTTTAAATTTTAACTGAAAAGTGATCCCTGTTAAATATAAGAGTGGCAAAAAGAGAGGGAGGAGATGTATAATTTGGGACATGCTCATTCGGACTTGCCCCACATGGTGGAGTTAGAAACGTGCCAGGGGATTCTAATACAATCCCATCAAGGTGGTATGTACCAATGCCATCTCACTAGTCCAAGTGATCAATTTCAGTTCACAATTGATCACACTGATAGGTCTAAGAGTCAAAGGGATCACACAAACAAGACTAGTGTCTGCTAATACTAACTGATAGAATCAAAAAAGGAGAGAACGATCCAACATGGGAAGCGGGAGACACAGCAGACTCATAGAATGGCAGATGTCCTAAATAGCACTCTGGCCTCAGAATCAGCCCTTAAGGCATTCGGATCTGGCTGAAGAGCCCATGAGAATATTTTAGGCATGGAAAGCCAAGACACTCTGAAAAAAAAAAAAAAAGACCTAAATGAAAGCTCTCTGCGAGTGAGATCCCAGTGGAAAGAATGGGGCCATCAAAGAAGGAGGTACCTTTCTCTGAAGGGAGGAGAGAACTTACACTTTGAATATGACTTTGTCTAAATAAGATCGAAGTTGGCGAACCCTAAAGGCTTCCATAGCCTTGGCAACTCATGACTAGAGCCTAGGGAGATTACTGATGCCATAAACAAGAGTGTCAAATTGTTAAGTCAACAACAGGAGTCACTGTGTACTTACTTCTCATGTGGGATTTGTCCTTAATGTGTTGTCCAATGTGAAGTTATGCTACAACTAGTACTGAAACAGTATTTTACACTTTATGTTTCTGTGTGGGTACAAACTGATGAAATCTTTACTTAATATACTAAATCGATCTTCTGAATATAAAGATAATTGAAAATGAATCTTGATGTGAATGGAATGGGAGAGGGAGCGGGAGATGGGAGGGGTGCGAGTAGGAGGGAAATTATGGGGGGGGAAGCCATTGTAATCCATAAACTGTACTTTGGAAATTTATATTTACTAAATAAAAAACAAAAAAAAATATTGTAACTTCTGTTCAAACACACACACATGCACACACACACAGACGTGGACATATGAGAACTTGACCATCATAATACATCTTCCATAACTTTTCAGAGTTAAATCTAATATTAGATCTTTTATTCCTTGCTAGGTGAAAATGCAAGATAATAAAATTAATAAATGTGTAGTTTTGACTCCTAAAAAAATAATGACTACAACCCCTTTATATATTTCAAATCTTTGATCTGAACTTTAAAACAGTCTTCCAGAGAATACCATTCCTTGAGAGGGAAGAAACATTTATCTGAAGTTTATCAATCCCTTTGCTTTTACTTTGATTTATTTTTCTTTTGTTTGATTCATGCATTTTTAAAATTTTAGACTTTAAAAAATAAGGTCTATTTTACTTCTATCAAAATTTGTCTACCTATCCATTTATTAACCCTATATCATAAAACTGAAGCCCTGAATAATGTTCATCAATCTTAAAACAGCTACCATTTATTAAATGCTTAGTATCTACCAAGTATCAGAATAAGCACATTAAATGGATTACTTCATAAGTTATCACAACAACCTTAAAAATAGGTACTGTTTTTATTCTCCTTTTTTCAGATAAGGAAACTGAGGCAGAATAATGTTTATTCCTGGTTAGTGGAGGAAATATCCCCTTTTGCATGTTTTCTATGTTTCTTAATTATCTTATAATGAGTATATATCCTTTTTTATAAAAATATGAAATCCAGGGGGAGCATTGTGGTATAATGGGTTAAGCCACCACCTGCAACGCTGACATCCCATATGGGTACCGGTTCGAGTCCTGGTTGCTCCATTTCCTATCCATCTCCCTGCTAATGTGCCTGGGAAGGCAGTGGAAGATGATTCAAGTCCTTGGTCCCCTGTACCCAAGTGGGAGACCCGATGAAGCTCTTGGCTCCTGACTTTGGCCTGGCCCAGCTCCAGCTGTTGTGGCCATTTGGGGAGTGAACCAGCAGGTGAAGATTTCTCTCTATCTCTTTCCCTCTCTGTAACTGCCTTTCAAATAAATAAAATGGACCTTTTAAAAAAAAAACCATGAAATCCATTATAAAAGCATGTTTTTCAAGATTTTATGTTACTTTATTTGAAAGTTACACAGAGAGAGAGAGAGAGAGAGAGAGAGAGAGAGAGAGAGAGAGAGATCTCACATCTGCTGGTTCATTCCCCAAATAACTGTAACGGCTGTTATAGCTTTTAAAGAAGACTTTAAAAAAATAGAAGAAAAGTAAGAGCTTCATGCTTCATATGGATCTCCCACATGGGTGCATGTTCCCAAGCACTTGAGGCATCTTCCACTGCTTTCCCACATGCACTAGCAGGGAGCTGTATTGGAAGTGGAGCAGCCAGGACTCAAATTGGCACTCACATGGGATGCTGGCATCACAGGCAGCAGCTTAACCTGCTGCATCACAATGCCAGCCCCTAAAAGCATGTTTCTAAATAAAGATTCATTGAGGTTCAGTTTTGAGCCCTCTTCTCTTTCTATTGTGAACTCTCTTCATAGACCATGTCATCAACTACCAAATCTTTGAACAGCATCCAGAGGCACATGGCTCCCAAATCTATATTTTTATTCCAAGACCTGCAGACATATATGCCCAACTGCTAACCAGCTATCTCCTCTTGAATGCTCCATAAACAATTCAAATTCAATATGTCCAAAACTGTACTTATACTTACTCCAAACCGGTACTCTTCAATGCTTCCTAATATGAGTGAATGGTTCCACTCTCCATCCAAATGCACAAGTAAATCACTCATCTTTTGTCTCTTTCTCTCGCCCTCCAAGGATATGCTACCCCTAATCTACCTAGTTAGATAGGTAGCAAATCTACCTGTTCTCTTAATCTCTGCTACAATTTCCCTAGCCCAAGCCACGATCATCTTTTTCAATTACCTCCCAATCAGTCAAACTTTCAAAATTCTTTCCCCTTTACAATTCATTCTTCTTGCAGAAGCCAAAGAGAGAGATGTTAATAGGCATATAAGAAATTCTACTTAAAACTTTCAAAGAATTCTCATTTTTAGAGTAAACTTCAAATCCCTACAAATGCCCTTGTGGCAGAAACTATCAGTTACCTTCTCAATATGTTTCCCCTTTCTATAACAAAACCAGGAATATTATTAGGAGTCGTAATAGGCTGAAATGAAAATAAAATCTCCCAAACTTGATTATAGCTAGGAGTGGTCATTCAACTCAATCCCGGCCAAAAAGAGAAGAAAAAAATATACATATATGCTAAAGCTTTCAAGAAAACTATTACTTTCTTAACAGAAAGGGACAAACTCAGCTGGCACATGTTCTTTTGCTTTTTGCTATCTCCCCCTTTTCCTGCCTTGAGTGGAGCAGCCAATGCTGGAAGATGAGGTTGGAAGCTATGCTCAAAGAATCACAGAACAGAAACAGGAAAGTTTGGTCCTTGCACTTGAACTAACCTGAACTGCTGACAATGAGACTCCAACCTTTAATTTCGTTAAAATATCAATAATTGGTTGCTGTTATATGTAGCCTGAAGTAGTTCTACCAGACTAACACAATGTTGGGTATTATGGGCCTTGCCTACCTCTTTAGCCTTACTCAAACAATTTCTCCTCATTTACTATATAACAGCCATACAACTTTCCTTTTATTCTTTGAATACTTTAATCACTTTTCTGCTTCAGGATGTTGGCATGTGCTGTTCCCTCTGCCTGGAGTAATCTTTTCCCTACCTCTCAATAGCTAACTTCTATTTCTTACCCAAGTCAACTTGAACTTAATTAAGCAACATCTCCTCAGAATGGACTTACCTGACCTCTCCAGTACAAATTAGCTGCTCTCAAAACAATCTGAGCTCTTTTCTTCCTAGCATATTTTATATTTTTTATTTATTTACAGAAAAATTTTTTAGTTTCATATCTGTCTCCTCAACTAGACTCTGAGCTCTACAAAGGTTTGTCTGACCACTACTGAATAGATATCCAGTTCCCACAATAGTGCCACCCATATAGGGAACACTGAATAAGTGTGATAATAAATGAACAACCTATTAAAATGCTTTTGGCCTTTGTGTTATTTTTCCTGCTCTCCTAAAATAGCATTAATCACCCCTCCTGATGTTTCCACAGCATATTGCTTTGATCTCTTTTAATTCAATCCTTTAAAAAGTAAGGCTTTTATCATTTTTTTTCATAAGGCATGTTTTAAAAGATCTTAAAGTCTACGCATGAGAGAAACATAGAAAAGTAAATAATAATGCACTGTACTAAGTATTAAGTTAAAGTATGGGCAAAGGGACTGATTTTGTAGCACCGTGTGTTAACCTGCTGTCCACAATGCTGGCATCCCACAACAAGCCACTAGTTCAAGTCCTGGATGTTCTGCTTCCAATACAGCTCCCTGCTAATGTGTCTGGGAAAGCAGTGGAAGATGGTCCGAGTGCTTGTGTCCCTGCCTCCCCTGTGGGAGATCCAGATGGAATTCCAGGCTTCTGGCTTCATCCTTGTCCAGCCCTACCTGTTGCAGGCATTTAGGGAGTAAACTGTCAGATAGAAGATATCTCTCTCTGGCACTGACATTATACCTTTCGAATAAACAAACAAATCTTTTTTTAAAAAGTGTGGGCAAGATACAAAAACAGAATAAGGGATAGGGTTATTAACTCAAGGAAATAGTAGAGATGAGGCCAGGGAAGGCATTCAGGAGGTGGTAACATCTAGGCAGCCTTTTGAAGGCTAAATGGGAATTCTCCAGGTAAACAAGGAGAGGAAGGGAAATCCAGGCAGGGAGGATAGTATATGAAAATGTCCTGTGGCATGAAAAAGTAAAGCATGCTTATCAGTGGAGTATAAATCAGAAGGGAGGCGTCCGAAGCATTGTGTAACATTATTTAGGGGAACTGTCTGAGCCAGTAAACCAAACTTTCTCCATGACACTGCTCTCATGACTTTTCTTTTTAAGCTTGACCAAAGAAATGTAGAATAGCACCATGACCTATATTTCTTAATTTATAAAATACAGTACATGCACAATCGCATCTCTAACAATTAGAAAATTATTTCCCTGGCGCTGACATGGTGGTGCAGTGGTTTAAGCCACTGCCTGCAATGCCAGCATCAGATATCAAAGCATCAGTTCAAGTCTTAGCTGCTCTGCTTCCAATCCAGCTCCCTGCTAAATTGCCTGGGAAAGCACTGGAGAATGGCTGAAGCCCTTGGGCCCCAGCACCTACATGGGAGACCCAGGTGGAGTTCCAGGCTCCTGGGTGTGGCCTGGCCCAGCCCTGGCTAATGCAGACATTTGGGGGAGTAAACCAGTAAACAGAAGATCTCTTTCTCTGTCTCTCCCTCTGTTTCTCTCTGCCTTTGAAATAAATAAATCTTTTTTAAAAAACCACATAAATTATTTCTCTTTGAGACATTAGAATGTGGACAGCATCATATGTACATGCCCTATTGCTCTGCCCAGCTGAGACTCCCAGTTGGCTCCATTTCTGTAAAGAAAACTGTCCAAAATCGAGGCTGGAGAGAGAGAGAGTGGGTCCAGGCCCTGAAGTGCCTATTATGTCATCATAAGTAGCTTGGATTTTATAAACATTGATTAGAAGGACTTGAAGTGGGGAAAAGATTATCCTCAGAATTAGGTCTTAGAAAGATCATCTTGAAAGCAATGCACCAGAAGCAAAGAAATTAGAATTATATTACAACTGTACAAATAACTATGAGACCCTCAATTAAGGCAGCAGGGATTGAGCATTGAGCGTGGAGAGAATAGGGTTGTGGAGGTAACAGAAGCAGAATTGACTGGTCTTCATTGATCAGGTAAGGGAGTAAACCAGAGAAGAAGAAATCAAGGATCGTTTGAAGGTTTCTCTTCCAGAAAGTGATCATCATGTCATTTGGTGAGAGAATACAGAAGGAAGATTATGCTTGGAGGGAGGTAATTAATTCAGTCTGGGATATGTGGTATTTGAGGTGCTCAGGAGGTATCCAAGTGGAGTTGTCTAGCAGATTAGACAGATACATGGGTCTGGAGTTCCAAGAGATCTGCCTGGTGAGCAATATATGGATTTGAGACTTGTCAGAGAATATGACAAGCCAAATTAAGGTTTCATCAGTAAGCATTGAAAGGAAAGAACAGCTTTGAAAGTATTAGAATTTAGAATGGATAAGACCTGATAGCTGATTGGATAAAGGGAATGTAATGTGTAAAAGAAAGGAGAATTCAATCTAACCTCAGGGTTCTGGTTTGGGAGACTCAGTGGGTGACGATTGCATCGTTATGCACTGAATTGTGACCTCTCAAAATACATGTGTTAAAGCCCGAACCCCCAGTACTTCAGCATTTGACTGTATTGGGAAGTAGGGGTTAAAGAGGTAATTAAGGTGAAGTAAGTTCAAACAGATGAGCCCTTATCTCATATGAATGGTGTCCTTAAAACTGGAGGCGATTAGGACACAGACATGCACAGAAGAAGAACACCATGTGGCCATGAAGAAGGCCATCTGCAAGCCGAGGAGAGAGGTCTCAGAAGAAACCAATCCTGCAACAGGCTGATCTCAGACTTCCAGCCTCCAGAGCTGTCCCAATACAAATATCTGTTGTCTGAGCCACTCAGTCTGTGGTACTTGTTCCATAACAGCTTGAGTGAACCAATACAGCCACCAACTAAGATTGGGAATGTGGGAAAGCAAGTAGGTTTGGGGAAGGAGGTGGTGAAAGGACAACCTGAAACAGAATACGTTGACTTTAAGATTCTTGAGGTGCATCCAGGTAGATATGTTCAAATGGCTTTGAAATTAAAAGATAGGACTGGGTTACAGGTACAGATTTGGTAATCATTGATACATAGGTGAAATTTTAAATGATAGGGCTACATGAGATTATGTAAGAAGTGCCTACAAAGTGAGAAAATCATCAAGAACAGAACCTTAAGAGATACCAACATTAAGGAACAGACTGGGGAAGAGGACCCAAGAAAGGAGAATAGTCAGAGACAGGAAGAAGAGAGGGAGCTTATAATTAGTCTTTACTTTATCCTGTTTTTAATTCTGATCAGTTGACTGTATTGATCACAGTCATCAAGGAGCTTTAACATAGTGACGTAGACACTATCTTATTCATTTCTGAACTCGAACACCAAGCACAGTGCCTGACATTTAATATCCTAGCAATAAATATTTGTTGATCGAATGGAATTGAAATTAGGGCTTCATTCCCTTTTTTGTTTTGTTTGCTTTTTTCTGGAGTATGCAGAATATAGTGCCACTGATATTTTAAGTTCATAGTGAAAAATCATTTCAATGTGTCCTAGGCTTGATCCCCTTCCAAGCCAACCCCCAGGACAACAGTTTTCATTATAACCTTCTGTCTTTGCCATTCTGGATGGAATTCTGTGCACAGGAGTTATATACATATATGGGTATATCTATGCAACAAATCGCAGCACAGGAGCCCCCTGGGCTCCCTCAGGCTCTGGTATGACATATTTGAGCCATATAAATTCAGCTTCTCCTCTGGCATCTGTTAGCCGACTCACTTGCAACTCCACCTCGGCAGTGGTCTCTCAGTCTTCTCAAAGCAGGGAAAGAGTACTGTGTGCTGAGAGACCATGGCAAAGAACCCTCCAGAGAACTGTGAGGACTGTCACATTCTAAATGTAAGTTGATTCCTATTTTTTCCCTTTTGAGCAGAAGCATGCTTTCACAGATTTATTGTATTGCAATGGGAACATTATAAAGTGAAATCAAAGGAGACTTTGAATTATGGCTTGCTATTTTAGGGTTATTGTGTATTGTTTTATTCTCTCTGTTCTTTGCTTAGGCAGAAGCTTTTAAATCCAAGAAGATATGTAAATCACTTAAGATTTGTGGACTGGTGTTCGGTATCCTGGCCCTGACTCTAATTGTCCTGTTTTGGGGTAGTAAGTACTTCTGGCCGGAGGCACCCAAAAAAGTAAGTAAAGTTAGTGTACATCACTAACCAATGCTTCTGAGCCTGACTGATTTTAATTAGTGGCTGACACGTAAAGCACTCTGAAAATGCAAATCATAAAGGACCTTTTGTGTTTATTTTCTAGTTGTATAAAAAAACGGAATCACGATTTTGCTCTCTCATTTGTCTAATTATTTTGGTAAGGGGAAATTTGTATTCTGTATATATTTAGTTAGCAATGACAGTATGTAGAATTATCCATTTTCCATAAAGATTGGCTTTAAGGGGGTTAAGACTCCTAGAAGCAAATTTTTAACAGTAAGAAAAAAAATATTTTCCATCTTTCTTTCAATTATCTGGGCAGAAACTAATGGAAAAGTAATTATTCTACCACATAAGGAAAAACATCAGGAATGGCAGCAAAAGATTTTCAGGGATTATATTTCTGATTTAAGGCATCTGCTTTGAGGACAGGCAATGAGGTTCTTTTCAGGAGGAGCAATTCTCATACCTGAGTTCACATTTATTTATGAGCTTTAAAAAACAAACTATAGGTTTTCAGCTCCTTGCCAGCCACAATCACCACTGTCCCACTGGGACAGTAATGCCACAAGCCAGAAGCAAGTAGCACCAAGTCATTAATCACATATATCTCAGAAAGCTTCTGATATTGGGGTCATGTGGTCATGTGGTGAAGCATGGCTGGCCATTGTAGCTTATATGAGTGTCCTTTAGTGTTATTGTTACTCTTGGGCTCACATAACACTCTCCATTTGAAAGAGAGTAAGTATACGCACTACTTGCTGGCTATGTCCTGTTTTTCTCTGTGTGGGGGTTGTTGTTGGTGGTGCTGTTGTTAATTTGTTGTCATGAGCTACTCATTTCTATTTGCTAATAGATGTAGGGAGGAAAAGGCACACACCCAGGAGGGTGGAGGAGGCTACAAGAAAATGGGCTGGCATGGACTGTTAGGAGCCAAAGGAGCCATGGGAGCAGACAGCAAAGAATATGGGTCGATGGGGAAGGAGAAGCAGAGGAGACATAGAAAATAAACTGGCCAAGTATCCCAAAGAAAGCAGAGAAGTAAAGCATAGCCACCCTCTGTTGCCATACCCACTTTTATGTAGTCCCAAAGGATACTTCGTCAAGTTCAGCTAGGAGGCAGAGGAAGCCAGCTTACTTTTATTTGCTTGGCTTTTATTTATACCTGTTCCAGAAAGGATTTCAGGCATCACTCAACGCCTATATTTAGCCCCCTCCTCATGCCCCTGATCCCTGTTTCTAAACAACTTACTTACTGTTTGGATGTCTTTCTAAAGAATCTGCCTATGTGTAGGCTGGCAGGATGGGCAGAGTGACTGAGATCAAAAAGGAAATAGCAAATGAGTAAGAGGGCCAAAATGCATTCTGACACAATTGTGGTTCACTTAGCTGACTCCCAAGGTGACGTGCTGCCCCACAAATTGTATCTTGGATGCTCTTGAAAATTACCCATGAGTTAGAGGACCATAAACCCTTTTGCCTTCCATGGCCATAATGCATTTCACTGGACACAGCAGGTAGCTAGTCCTTTTGACCACCCATAGATACCTTCCTGAATGGGGGCCAGATGGTCTTTCTTTTTCTATTGTAACCGTTGTTACTGTAAATGCTATTCAAATAGGATTTGTGTGTTTTTCTATACTGATGGGGCTATTTGCCAGTGTAGCTATAAATGACACAGTGTGGACCTTGCCTTTATCTTACAAGGTGCTAAACTCACTAGCAGTATCTACCTCTCCTCTTCTTTCCTCTTACATCATCTTTGCTTCTCATTCTACTTCTTTTTTTTTAATGGATTATAAACAGCAATTCTGTGATCCATCAACCAAAAGTAAAATTTAGTGCTTGTCCAAAACAGGTAGGCTATGCTACTGACTAAAGTTTATAAAAAATCAAATCTGTCGTCATGACATAGTACATCTTAGGATGCCATTTTCAGCAATGTAATTCTCAGAAATGAACAAACAAAGCTATTATGAAGAAGAGAGTAGGTGCCTTCTAGGGCCAGTTTTTCCACAAAAAACAAGGTTGCTTGTTTTCCATTTCCATGGGGAATTGCAATTTATTGTCTTTGAGTTCTGGCTTTCATGGCAAGACCAAGCTGAGCTCATTGTGAACTAAGGGACTAGAATGTTCTACTCAGTGCACCTCTGCCTTCAAAGTCCCAGACAAGGAGCCCAAGAAGCCACCCATGTTTCCAACAGCTAAGACTACCAATAAGCCTGCCTCAGAGTTGACTTGGGAATCCTGGGAAGAGATAAGTACTCAAATTAGTCTTGGAAGATTTGCAGAGAAAAAGGATCCAAGCATTCTGTACAAATTTTTCTCCCTTTAAGAGTATAATAACCTAGCAAGAAGCAACAGATAGCAGATTAAAACCCAGGCTCTTCTGGATTTTCTTGTACAAGCCTGTGGGACTTGTGTGGACTGTGGGGCCCTTGGTAGACAGAACTGTTGACATTGCTGTGTGTATTGATGGCAGTGGTTTGTCTGCTGACTTGGGGCTTCCTCCAGTCTCCAAGAGAGCTTGCTCCTCTAGTCCTCACCACATCTCCTTTTTATTTTGTTTTTAGACATCGGTTTATAATAAACAGTGCTTATTTCACATCCATATCTGGTGTTGACACTGTCATGCCAGTAACTGTTTCCCCTCCCTCTCACCTTGGTGTATACAGAAGATCCAGATTCCTGATCCAAAAGGCGAAGTAAGCCATGCTTGATTCCTCACATACCTGAAGCATGTGTGCATGTACACACACATGTGCACATACACACATATGCACCAGAGATAAAAAGAGATTTGAAACAAGGAGATCTAACCCTGGGTTAGCTGCTGTATCCCCTTCCAGGCCCCAGGCTTACTAAGCTACAACACAAGTAGGAGCCACTTAAGCTGAATGACAGTCAGGCCCATGGAGACCTGTGTTTAGCTTTCTTAACCAAGCAGAGGACACCTGTTCAGTTGCAGAGATTGTGAATGGAGCATCACAATGAATCCTTACTTCCAGGCAGTAACTGCCCTGGGATCCTTGAGGCAGATTCCCTGGAGAAACATTCTTGCTCAGAGCTGCCTGTATTCCCCGTTTAACTTGAGACAATTAGAAACCAACTCCCCAGCTAATGAATCCAACATGGAGAAAACAAATCGGAAAAATTCCAGCCCTTAAATCAACAGCTTCTAAAGCACAGCACAGACTTTGCAGCCCAACCCCTCCAGTCCTTTGTGAAATGAGGGGAAAGTATAATGAATGAAATGGGCTCCTTCCTGCCATACATAAGAACTGTCTGGTGACTTCTAGGGCTGTTTTAAAGTCATCAGGCTCACAGAGCAATCAACAGATTTCTAGGGATGTTCCCTTCTTTTCATACAAGATGAGAAGCAGTGGAGAAAGGGAGGCATCCTTCTGTCCCACCCCAACCTCAACTGCAGATGACTATTAAAACAGTCTTACCCAGAGTTGTGAGCTCAGTACCATTCCAGGCTGAAAATCCTTTGCTCAGAAGCAGCACTTTTTTTTTTTGCCAAGTCTAGATCCAGCTCTCTTTGTACCTATTTCTCTAATGCTGCCATTGGCCTGAGATCAACTTTCCTCACTCCTCTCTAGGCACACAGGGAGACAACTTTCCTCCCCAAGTTCCCTGGGCTTTCCTTACACAGCAGTCTGGCAAAACAAAACAAAATTAAAAAAAGGTGGAGTCATAGCTGGAATCTCTGGCAGAGGGACTGAGCTGCACCAGATGGTGCCACATCAGCAATTCAGAAAAGAGTTCTCTACAATTTCTTTTATTCTTAAAGCATTGTGAGATCCAAGTCCTCTCTTGTATAATAACTCTCACTGGGCCAGTTCTTGCCGTGGGCTGCTCTGGGGCAGCTCTCACCAACTACATGGCACATTCTCATTCAGTCTTTTTTTTTTCCCTCCAAAGGTAGCAGTTCTTGAGCAACTCACATGGCACCAGCAGGGAGACCCCAGGCCTTCAAAGGGTGCTGTCCTTGAAGGACTGAGAATGGAACTGGTAGCCCACATGATCAACAAGTGATAGTTGTCCAATGGTCAGCCTGACCAATGTCAGTTCAAATCTGAGCAGTGTTGATTTTGCCAACTATTCAACACCACAGCTGAAGGATCAGGGAATAAAGATAGAAGCTGAGGCCCCAGAGACACTCAGTGACTCACATAAAGTCACACAGCATGCGAGTGGCAGAGTTGAGGTTAGGATTAGAATTTATGTCCGGGGATTCTTTCCACTATTCTTCAGCCGCATTTAAGAATCAGGGGTGGGGAGAGTGGATAGGGGAAAATTTCCCAGCCAGCTTAAGTCTGAAGATGAAAGAAATGGCTTTTTCTGGTTGAAAAAGAGGAATGTCTGTGCTGCATATGCCAATTTTTTTCCGGGGCTGAGAACTGGTGATTGAACATGCAGAAGCCCAGCTTTGCATAAGAAACAATCTGCCTGCTCTGTGTTAGTAAAGAAATACCTAGAGGCCCTTAATTCCCCCAGGCTAGGCTGGTAATAATAGGGTACAATGCCTTGCCTTGCCTTCCCTTCCTGCCAGCCTCCCACCTGCCAGCCAGCTATTCTGAGCATGTATTTCACCTTTGGAGAGTGTACCTCATAAACAGACAGTAAAGGATGAAGGTGGAGAGAAGAGCAGCTAGATTAATCACAGGCTTCAAATAACAAACCTAAGCCAAATGTCCTCAAATCCCTGTCAGGACAGGCTAAAGCTACTTGCCCCCAAAACCTATCCATCATACTGAGGTCTGCGGCAGCTTTACACTTTATAAAAAGCTTTCTTTTCTGATCTCAGAGACTGTCACAAACAGAAGCAAGAAAACAGGACAAGCTATGAAGGGGGACTTTAGGGTTCATTTGCTGTCTGAGTGGAGGATTTCAGTGGACTGAGGACAGAATTCCTGGGCAAGAAAGAGAAACAGGTGTGCATATCCTCCATCTTTCATCGGTGTGGTCTTCTTACACCTTTCACTGCCTGGGCTTAGCCACACATCTGTCTCATTTCACTTCTGATTCATATTCCACTCCATTGGCTTCCCTGCCCCCATTTCAGTGTTCTGATCCTTACAGTCAAGGCCAGCCTTATGTGTGGGCAGAGTAAGAGCCTATTTGAGTGGTTCTGGAAAGATGCCCTTCTCCCCAAATATCTCCTGTTCCTAGTGCCACCAAGCTTAAAATCCACCATTAGTACCTCATTCCTTTGAATAAAGTATTGTACTCAATTTTCTAAATAGACAAATATCCATTGCTAATATCTAAGTGTGAAATCACTTGCCAGATTGATTTCTTCTGTGACATAAGTACCATGAGATTCCTAGATGTCTAGACAGGAGACAAGGGACAGACACAGATAGGATGAGGAGAGGGAATGGCTATGAGGCCAGAGTAAAGAGGATATGAAGAGGGAAGAGAAACTAGAAGCAGCGATGACTAACTTTCCCTATTTTCCAATTTGGCAGGGGAATACACCTTGTCATACTCTGCCGTGGCTCTGTCCTTCCTGGAATAAAGCTGAGTTGAGGGCAGAGTCTGAGACTTAGCTACTTGTAGCCCACTCACACAACTCTCAGGCCAGTCCCCTGTCTGTGCTTTAGTTTGCTCCTGGAGAGGACAAAGCCATTTATTCCTTTATCTCCGTAAAGACCCTCCACCCTGTGCCAGGGAGCTTAGTAATTCTGATGCCCAAGGCATGCACTCAGTTTACATATGGGCCACTGAAGCTTGCATAGCCATTACCCAAGCAATGTGCTCCACAGGGATCCAGGCGAGACAGTATGTCTGGATTCTCTCAAACTCATCCCCACACAGTCCAAAATGGGCCACCAGCATCATCTTCCTAGACAAAGGACAGTCTGTTCCAAAAGGACACCTTTGATAGTGGAATTCCATCTGGGCAGAATATATAGCTCCCTGCTCCTGCCTCCCACCAAGGATTCACATACAAACTCATTCTGACCTTACTCAATTGAGCAGCCTACTGTGGCTAACATAAAGCCAACAAGCTGGTTAACGGATACGATCAGGATGGACCCCTTTTCCCCTACCAAAAACACTCTTTGCAGGAATGTTGAAAATAATCAAGATCTGCTGAGCTTGGCAGTTTCCAATAGTTTTCATCTAGCAAGGTGTCCAAGTAAAGTGTATTGCCAATAGTGCAGGAAAACTCATTCCACAGAAGTACACTGAAATTCTAAATGTCACCAGTATGGTTCCATAGTCTTCTACCAGTGATTGAAAATACAGCCTGTATTTTCTCTTCTGCCCAGGTAGGCAGCAATCCAGCATCCCCTAGTCTCTAACCTCATTTTTCCATGCAATAATCCATCAGTAGTGCTACTGATGAAACAAACACCCCAGCCCAGCCCCCAATGGCTACTGGTGTCCACATTTGTCTCAACAATGGACAGTATTTCTAACGAAACTCCCCCTTGTTGAGACACCTGACAAGTCTGGATCTGAAGCAGATGCCTCTGTCCTCTGTTTAGGTCAGACCAACTGAGAGCTCAATTTGTTGCCATAGGTAGAAGTTTCTCTTCTCAAGCTGGCTGCAAAGCTGGAACTGAGGACATATTTATACCTCAAGCAAATAACAAACCTAAAGGAATTTGCTACCTGTCACAAGCCAGGCCAGACTTCCTGAGTTAACTCTGCATTTGCTGGAGGGTTCTCAATACAGTTTTTCATTCCTTTTTGAATGGTCTCTTGCCCATGTTCAAAATCTATCTTTAGGAAGATGAGACTGTGCCACTGATGGGAAAAACTTATTCAACAAATACTTAAATGTCAACCATGTCCAAGGCACTGTAAGGTTACAAAAAGCTAAATGACATTGCCTCTTGTTTTCCTAGTAAGCAGCTACATTAGACATTTCATGCTTGAAATAACCCTCATCTCTACAAACGCTTCCAATTTGTTTTTCTCCTTGAGTTGGGGAAAATTTGACCAGGTTAAACTAACATTCAGTCACAGACATCAGAAGACGCTAAAAAACCCATCCCTGTGTGAGCTCCACCAGGCTGCCACGGGGAGCTGTACCATTAGAAAGTGACTCTGGCTCTTAGGATAGCTTGCATTTTAAGCTTTGTAGTTTTCCAACTTTTTTCTTCATAAGGAAAAATGGTTGTGAAGAAACTCGATCAGCAAAGGTGTCCTCACAAAAGAAAGGAAGATAGTCTTCCAAATGGTGTCATCAGGTCTGGTCTGGTTTGCGACGGGTGATGAATTCCTTTAGACTTGTTATTTACTTCTAGATATAGATATAGCCTAAGTTGTAAGTTATGGGCTTCCTCCTAACCTGGGATACTGGATGGAACTGGTCTTTGAAAAGACAACTGATTATTTCAGAGGGCAGAAGAAAGTCTGAGATTTTGTTTCAGCCACTTAGTAAAAACCTGAAGCAGCCTGTTCAAGGTTCTCTTCTGTGAAGACCCCATCCTGCTTAATGCCAGGTACTTAATGCAGCTGAAGTCTATATACACGGGTGAGTCTGGAGAACTTGCAGACAATAAGATAAGGTTAAGTGGGAAAAATTCAGTAATAAAATGGGGGTGGGGAGTTGCTGGTAAGGGAAGGAAATAAATGTTCCCAGGACTTTGAAGGGCAAAAGAAAGCAAGTGAAGGCAGGGTAAGACTGTCACCTAATATTGGCCAAGGAGAACAGCTTCTGATTCTAAAAGGGATAGAAGGAAGACTGTTGCATCAGCATTTAAGCTCTGGGTACCACAAGTAGATAGAGAGCAATACCTAACTACTCTGTGTTCACATCTTTCCCAGGCTTAGTGAATTCTGTGTGAGTGGTGAGGGGGTGATCTCACACAGCACTTGGAAAGGGAAGTGGTGGCTTAAAGAAGCAACATAGATTTCAGGCGACCCCTCCGCTTAACACAAGGGGAGAATACTTCACAAGCTGATTTGCAGAATATCTCTTGCTATTTCATCAAGGCTGCCAAGAAAACTGTTGGAATTCTTGGTAATTAGCTCAGCAACTTGGCTTGAATACAAAATACTGGCTCTGAAGGGATCCCCATATCAACTCCACTGCCAAAAAGCACCTCACTTTAATCTCAAGTTTCAGAGAATTCCCAGTGGCAAGCTGCTGCAATGGCACCTCAGTAACAAAGACTCTGGAGAGATGAGGTGCCACAGACAGTACCCAATTACAGTAGCCTGGGGAAGGGATACACGGAGGAGCTTAGAGCTCATTTTCCTCTGTTCTCCCAGACCTATGACATGGAGCATACTTTCTATAGCAACGGAGAGAAAAAGAAGATTTACATGGAAATAGATCCCATGACCAGAACTGAAATATTCAGAAGTGGAAATGGCACTGATGAAACATTGGAAGTACATGACTTTAAAAACGTAAGTTGTGTGGTTTCCCTCTAAGACATCCTACTTAATATATTAGAGCAGTTGAATTGAGTTTAAAATAGCCTTTAATCTCCATTTAATTTATAAGACAAAGCTTTCCCTTTGAATTCAAATTTTGCCACTCTGGGGTCTTAGATCATAGACTTCATTAATCGTTAACTATTTCAGGAAGTTTTATCATTGTTTTCTCTGTTTTATAGGGATATACTGGCATCTACTTTGTAGGTCTTCAAAAATGCTTTATCAAAACTCAGATCAAAGTGATTCCTGAATTTTCTGAACCAGAAGAGGAAATAGATGAGGTATGTAAGAATAATAATAGTGGTGCTATTACAATTGGGTGCTAACTATGTACCAAACAATATACTAAAGACTTTATTCTCATCTTGTCCTTAAATGACCCCATAGCTCAGTACTATTATCATTTCCATTTTCAGATGAGGAAACCGAGACTCAGAAGCAAAAAGTCACTTACCCAAGTTACACAGCTAGTGAGAAGCAGAGTCGAGTCTTGAATTCAGGCCTTTCAAAAAAACTGAAGTTCATGCTTTTAGGTGCAACACTATACTTTTATACCTGGGTGCCCATTAACATTATATACCTTTGCTGCCAAACCAAAGACTTCTAGGAAAGACAAGAGCCAGAGGAACAAAATCAATCATGTCCAAGATAAAGTCCTAAAGAAAACTTTGTAAAGTCCCATGGCCACCTGAAGTCCTTGCCACTTTTATCATACTGCAACCTTCACCTATTTTGTGCTGGACTGCTAGCAGAATAATGTACATTTAACCTCACTAGGAAAGGCAAAAGCAAAGAAGGTGAGAACTGCAATGTAATATGAACTCTGGAAACACACTGTTAGGCCAGGGGGAGGCAACCTATAATACCAGTGTAATCACTGAATGGTTACTGAAAGCTGAGTGGGAGACTTATCATTCCCTAAAATACAACCATCAATAAAGTCCTTGAGGTTCTTTACAGGTTTTTTTTTCTGGTATTCTGTCTATAATTACAGTTTGTAGTTGTCAGTGGGAGGAGAAGGGGGACCTCAAATAAGGCCATATTATGACAGTACACCCCATGTGTTTGGTTTGGTTTAGTCTGGGGTTATCACAATGGCACAGTAGCCTCTCTATATGCATAAACACTTCTTTCTCTTTTGCCTATCTCTCCCCTGTTCCTTTTCACTTTTCTCCCACTCAACTCCTTCATCTCAATTCTTACCTGTCCATTTATCTATTTATTTTCCTTTTCTTTTTGGGGGAAGAGGGAAATGGGGAGTTCTTTTTCTCTTTCCTTATCCCAAGTCTCAGAGCTGTCATTGGCTACTGCATTACTCTCTCATGATGTAAAAATTACAAACCCTTGTTACTTGTTGCTTGTTCCAAGCAAAAGAAAAAAATGTCCCCAAACACGATGCTGTGCTCCCAGGGTCTATGTTAGCGACAAATTTTAGAGATTTTGTTTTTGATTTTTAAATATTTATTTATTTGAAAGGCAGAGTTACAAAGAGGGAGAAATGAACAGAAAAAGACCCTCCATCCTCTGGTTCACTCCCCAAATGGCCTCAATGGCTGGGGCTTGACCAGGCCAAAGTTAGGAGCCAGGAGTTTCTTCTGGGTCTCCCACATGGGTGGCAGGGGCTCAAGAATTTGGACCATCTTCTGCTGTTTTCCCAGGCACATTAGCAGGGAGCTGGATCAGAAGTGAGGCATACAGGACACAAACTGCTTAACTCACTATGCCACAATGCCAGCCCCTTTTTTGTTTATTTTTAAAAACCAAAAGTTAGATTATCTGAGTAACAGATCAACTTCCAGGACATTAGGAACAACTATAGGAGGCAGTGATAAGATGAAAGGAGAATCAACAGGATTAAAAAGTTACTATATGTGACTGCTGAGGAACAGTTCTCATAGTTTTTTTATTCCACTCTTTTTTTTTCTTTTCTTTTTCTTTCTCGGACTAAACAGGAGAGGAAGGAAGAAGAGGAGGACAGTGGTTGGGAGGGTGGGTACCCTGGGAAGAATTACTATGTTCCTAATGTTGTATTTATGAGATACATACATAGATTATTATGTTCCTAATGTTGTATTTATGAGATACATATTACTATATGTAATAACATATGCTGACTTTTACAGAAAATGAGGTAAGCATTCACATAGTCATTGATGAGAGCCCAAAGTAATATAACAGGATTTATTTTTCTTTTTTTTAAGATTTATTTTATTTATTTGAAAGACAGAGTTACAGGGAGAGGTAGAGACAGAGAGAGAGAGAGGTCTTCCATCTGCTGGTCCACTCCCCAGATGGCCACAATGGCTGGAGCTGTGCCGATCCGAAGCCAGGAGCCAGGAGCTTCTTCCAGATCTCCCATGTGGGTGCAGGGGCCCAAGGACTTGGGCCATCTTCTACTGCCTTCCCAGGCCACAGCAGAGAGCTGGATCAGAAGAGGAGCAGCCAGGACTAGAAACAGCGCCCATATGGGATGCCGGCGCTTCAGGCCAGGGCATTAACCCGTGGTGCCATAGTGCTGGCCCCCAACAGGATTTATTTTTCAAAAAGAGATAAAGACAAAGACCCATAATGACTCAATTTGACCCTAATTAATTCTTCAGTTGACTTCACTGAATCTTTAAAATAACACAAATATTTGTCTCATGATAGTAAATTACTGTACCTTCAAGTAAATTCAATGTTTTATATTCACACTACAGATTTTTTATGAGACAAATTGTGATCTTGAATGGCAAAAATCTTCTTATTCTGTACTTCCTTCACCACTATATCCATGACAGGTGCATGTTAAACATGCAGAGCAGGTATATAAATAGCCCTGATTTTGCTAACAAAGCTAGTCAGCATACCAGCCGCATTTTCTACCATCTCTTTCAATGCATCTCAAGGTCTTTATAGACTCAAGGGCAAAAGAGGGAAAAGTCATACAAAGGCATACTTAAGAAAACAAATTAAAACACTGAAATTGCAAAACTAGAAAGAAATAGAAGAGAAAAGGAAAAAAAAAACTTTAAGAACAGGAGGAAGGAACTGGTGTTTTGGCTCAGCAGTTTTTAAGCACCACCTGCTGCTTCTGATCCAGCTCCCTGTCAATGTGCCTGGGAAAGCAGCAGATGATGGATCAAGTACTTGGACCCCTGTCACCCACATGGGAGACCTGGATGGAGTTTCAGGCTTCTGGCTTTGGACCTGGCCCAGCTGCAGTCATTGAAGCCATTTGGGGGAATGAACCAGTAGATGAAATCTCTCTCTCTCTCTCTCTCTCTCTCTCTCTCTCTCTGTGTGTGTGTGTGTGTCTCTCTGTCTCTCTCTCTCTTTCTTTCTCCCTTCTTTTCTCCCAATACCCTGTCATTCTGCATTTCAAATACATAAATAAATCTTTAAAAAAAAAATAGTAGGAAATCATAGTGATTTCCTCCAGCAAGTTTAACAGCCACTTATGACTACTGGAATGCCAGTTTGAGTCCTGGCTGCTCTGATTCTGTTCCAGCTCCCTGCTAATGCATCCTGAGAGACAAGGGGTGATGGTTCAAGCACTTGGGCCCCTGCCACTCACATGGGAGACCCAGATAAAGTTCCTGGCTCCTGGTTTTGGCCTGGCCCAGCCCTGGTTGTTACAGGCATTTAGAGGGTGAATCAGTGGATGGAAGATTTCTTTCATCCTCCCTCTCTCCCTCCATTGCTCTTTCAAGTAGATTATAATAAACTTAAAAAAAGAGAGATTCCTCTTGTTGACATAAAAAATAGGAGGAAAAATGTTGAAGCCCCAGTGACAATTAAGTAAGAACTATATCTACAAGACAACTACTTCCAATGCCAGAAATTGAAAAGAAGGCAGCAGCGGGGCAGGTGTTTGGTGCAGTGGTTAAAATGCCCCTTGGAAAGGCTGCATTCATTTTGAAGTGCCTGGACTCAAGTTCCAGCTTTGCTTCCAATTCTAGCTTCCTGCTAATGTATACCCTGGTAGACAGGGGATGATGGCTCAAGTACCTGGGTCCCTACAACCCACGTGGGAGACCTGGATGGAGTTCCTGGTTCCTGACTTCAGCCTGGTCCAGCCCTGCCTGTTGTGGGCATTTGGGGAGTGAACTGGCAGATGGAAGATTTCTCTCTCACTTTCTCTCTCTTTTTCTCTCATAAATAAAAAATTTTAAATAATGATATAAGAAAGGCTCTGTAAAGCAAAAACACTCTATGAGGAATATAATAGTAGTAAGGCCAGTGAAGTCAGAAGCTGGAAACAACTTTAAAACATAAAAAGACTTATCTTCTGTACTACAGCTAATGACCATCAACAGATCCTATAAATCTAAAATACCAGGTTCACTTGCAATTTATATCTCAGCAGTTTGAATTGCAGAATTTTTTTTTTGACTTGAGATCAAATACTGCTTGCAACCCTAACTGCAAGTCTAAAACTAGGGAGGAACTCACAACATGCATTTAAAAGTGAGAAAACAAATGGAAATCATTCAAGGTTCCAGAAGCTCAAATTCAAACATACATGGCCCAGGGGGCACCCAGAAAATTATGGAGAGAGCCTTTCAGACTTTAAGTGAAGGGACAGCAAGGACGGCTCCTGTATCAGTGAGTAGTCTTGCTCTTAAACCCAGGAGGGAGGGATCAGTTATTAACACCCTCAAGGATAACTATTGTATACATAGCACAGAGTGAGTTCAGCAGCAGCCTGGAATTAGAATTGTTATTCAGACTCAAGACATATTGTTTTCCAGTATTCCTTAACGTCTTACTCATTTTATTAATTTCTCTGCCAATTCCACCCTGAACTACATTCTTCTTTCAGAATGAAGAAATTACCACAACTTTCTTTGAACAGTCAGTGATTTGGGTCCCAGCAGAAAAGCCTATTGAAAACCGAGACTTTCTTAAAAACTCCAAAATTTTGGAGATCTGTGATAATGTGACCATGTATTGGATCAATCCCACTCTAATAGCAGGTATGCCAACCTCATCCTCATCTCCCTCCTTCTCCAAAGATGGTAACAGATTAATGTTTCCAACATTCAGAGACTACATTTCTAGGAAAACAAATGATCAGCTTATATCTTCTTGGAGGAGACTGTATATGCTGACTGCCAGTGAGGAGGGAATTTTTCACAGCCAAGTTATAAATCAGATAAATTAATGCTGACAGGCTTTTAAATATCCCAGCAAAGGTAGCATCACCCTAATGTGACTAGCGATAGCAAAAAGCTAATCTGTCTTTCTTTGTACATCTATATTCATGGCAGTAGGGATGGATACCAGACTGTTGCTCAAACCACTGTGGATCCAACCCAAGAACAGAGGAGAGAAGAGCTAAAACGACACACTGTCATCTTAAGAAGGATTCTCTATGTCAAATGGTGGCATTCTCCCAGAAGATGGGACAGTACACATTTCTCTGTGGCTGTTTTAGGAATTGCTATAAGAAGCAATGGAGAGCTAGAGGTCCAGAGTAGAAGAGTCCAGCCCCCAACTTCCAGTCAGCCCACAGAGAAAGCAAAAGTCCCAGGACGTCATACTTTGTCTAGTTAACACAGTGGCAGCCTCCCTCACTCTGAACAGCACAGATTACTATATGACCCAGGAAAGGAAACTCTCACTCATGCAAACACCTTTTGGTATTCTGGGTACTTAAAATAAATATGAGTAAATGCAATGTGGCACCCTGCAATGTGTGCTAGAACAGAAACAGGACATCAGTGGAAATACTAATGAAAAATGAGTATAAAGTCTATACTTGAATTAATAGTATTATACCAAAGTTAACTACTCAATTCTGATCATTATGTCATGGATATCTGAGATAATATTAGAGGAAACTGGGTGAAGGGTATATGGAAACTCTGTACTGTAATTGTTCCATATATCCAAAATGATTTCTCAATAAAAAGTCTTAAAATCCTAAGATGACAAGAGAAAGGAAGAGGGAGGAGGACAGAGGACACCAAATAAGGCAACCAGAAAATATTTATTGAGTACCTCCCATTGGTAAAATCATTGTGTGGAACCAAGAAGTCCATTGCTTCCAGTTTTTAATTTAGTATCCTAATAAGACACAGCAGTAAACATATGATGCCAAACAAGCAAAGAGGTATGGGTGCAGGGGAATGGGCAGGTTTTTCTTAAAATACTCTTAAAATATCACCTGAAGGAGCTTGGAAAAGTGGTTCATTCCTAAATGATGCCAGTCAGAAAATGTGATGAAAAGCTCTACCCACAACTGCTGTTTTCCAGCACTTCCTTCAGAAATACTTGCAAAGCTGCTGCATCACAACTTTGTATTTATTATCTTAGTTTCCGAGTTACAAGACTTTGAGGAAGACGGTGAAGATCTTCACTTTCCTACCAATGAGAAAAAAGGGATTGAACAAAATGAGCAGTGGGTAGTCCCTCAAGTGAAGGTGGAGAAGACCCGTCACGCCAGACAAGCGAGTGAGGAAGAACTTCCAATAAATGACTATGTGAGTTATGTTAGCTCTTGGGACAGGAGAAACGAAGTCCTCACATAACTTCCAACCCCTCAGATCACAGTTCTTGGAAGGAAAATGATCATGGTTTTACAAAAGGTGTTTAAGAAACGTGGAATCTCTGCGAGACTCACTCAAAACCAATTTTGATCCCTATTTGCTATATCTCCATGATCAGGCTAGGGAGTTTAATTTCTCTCCAGCACCAAATTCATAGAGTCTTGTGGTACTCCCCTGCTTGGTGGGACCTCTTCCTGGTGAACTTTCCCCCTCCAACACTGGCTTCTTCTTCTTTCAGACTGAAAATGGAATAGAATTTGACCCCATGCTGGATGAGAGAGGTTACTGTTGTATTTACTGCCGTCGAGGCAATCGCTACTGCCGCCGTGTCTGCGAACCTTTGCTAGGTTACTACCCGTATCCATACTGCTACCAAGGAGGACGGGTCATCTGTCGTGTCATCATGCCTTGCAACTGGTGGGTGGCCCGCATGCTGGGGAGGGTCTAATAGGAAGTTTGAGCTCAAATGCTTCAACTTCTGGCAGCCAACATATAATACATGCATGCTATTCAATGAATTTCTGCCGATGAGGCATTTGGCTCCTAGTAGCCAGTATTCCAGAATTACTTGTAGGTAATTCCTCTCTTCATGTTCTAATAAACTTCTACATCATCACCAATGGCCTGATTGCTGCTGAACATACTGGGTAAGTGTTTGCTAAGAATATTCCCGACAAGTGACATGAAGCAGACCTGTCTCACTTAGATGACAAGGACAGAAGTTTATACTTCATCATCAGGTTTGGGAGTAGGAAAATGCAAAGCATAATGATTTTCAAATCTCATAGATTACTCTGCTGTACAGAGAAAATAGAAATAAGTAGCTGGTGATAAAATGTTCCCATAACTGGTGCATAAAAAGCATATCATTCTGTGCAGAGCTTCAATGTTTAATTATCTGAAAGACATACTGCGAACTTGCTTAAGGATCTACTAAGCCATTGGACAGGAGGTGAGTCACAGCAGGCCACCACTGAAATATTCCAAGTGCACACACTCAGCAAAAGAGGAAGCTAACTTAGCAAAAAGGGTCCTGGGCTCTCCTCCTGTGAACAGAAACTCGACTTTGGACAAATCTAACATTTTATAACCTTCACGTTTGACTTCTCTTTAAATCATTGTCTGGTTATATAATGTTCCAAGGCAAAAACAGGAATAATAAATATTCACAGAACAGGCTTCATAGGAAATGACTGAGGAGAGGAATCAAATGGGATTTTCCTTTCCAAACCACAGGGAACTAGCAGTATGCCACTTTCTCAAAGGAAGGTTAAGGCCAAGTTCCTAGTCACCCCAGACTTTGCTTAAGAAAGGGGAAAGAGAACAGGAAGGGAGCAGAGGGGAAAGGAAAACACATGGTTAGAGAGTAATGGTCATCTTGATATTCCAGCCAGTTCCAGTTTCAAAATTTATACTCTACTAATCTGTCACCCCTTCTAGTTTCATTTGAACATATCATCCTTCATTCATTGCTCAACTTCAAAGTTATTGTGTCATAAAAATATCTGTCTGGAACCTTCTGTCAGAAAAGTATTTTCAAATAAAATCTTGACCAAAATGCCTGTAGGTCAGAAGTCATTTCCCCCTACATAACAGTTGAGAAAATAATAGACAGGATTATACCTAAGGCTGAGTTAAGCTTAGCCAGCAATTAATTAATAATTAGTATACATGCCACACTTGGGTTATCAATTTTCACAGAATGAGAGAAGAAAATATATCTAATAATGCACATCACTGAAAATATTTTCTTTTTTATTGATAACTTAGAAAACATCTTATCATTTTGGAGTGCTTTGCTTATCCCAGCAGGCATTAATTTACAGCTGAATAGAAAGTTGCAAAAGTTATTAAATTAATTTAAGGTTGTATGGATTTTGTGATAGTCTATCATTTTTAAAAATAAATTATTCATTTTAACAGTGTTTTTTTAAAAAAAGACCAGATAATAATTTTAAATTCTTGAAACATTCAAATCCTTGTAGTTTTGGTATATCATATATACAACACTCTGGGGGTGGGAGGGCCGCTAATGAAGGAAAAGCTATTTCCAATGAAAAGATAATGCTCCCTAAATATATAAGCCCAAATATAGGCACTTTTACATATCTAACTACAATTGTATGTGCTATATCCATATGCATGGACCCCCTACATACATACATACATACACACACACACACAGGTACAGATGATTTCCCAATACATTCTCAGGCTCAGAATTCCTAATCATATTCTTTTTTTTTTATTTGACAGGCAGAGTTAGACAGTGAGAGAGAGAGAGAGAAAGGTCTTCCTTCTGCTGGTTCACCCCTCAAATGGCCGCTACGGCCGGCGTGCTGCACCAATCCGAAGCCAGGAGCCAAGTGCTTCCTCCTGGTCTCCCAGGCGGGTGCAGGGGCCCAAGCACTTGGGCCATTTTCCACTGCCCTCCCAGGCCACAACAGAGAGCTGGACTGGAAGAGGAGCAACCTGGACTAGAACCTGGCACCCATATGGGATGTTGGCACTGCAGGCAGAGGATTAACCAAGTGAGCCACGACGCTGGCCCCCATAATCATATTCTTTTAATTCAGGAAACTTTTTTCAAATGAGATACTTTAATCTCAAATGCTTTCACAAAGTGTGATCTTATTAATAATGAGGCAGACCTTGAATTCAAACAAAAATATAAAGACATGCTTAAAGAATCATTCAAACCTTCCCATGGTAGGGGAAACAATAACACAAATCAACAAATCCAAACACACTCATCTGTCACTTCAACTTGGGCCCATGCCAGGTTGGAAAGGAGAAAAGTATCTCTCTCCTGCCATAACTTTTTTGCCCTAGGTTTGAGTACTGTGTGGAGACTCTGTAGCATGCCTCATACTCCCCTCAGCTCAACCTCAGTGATCCTAGAACAGCCTCTCTTCCTTCTGCCCTCCCAAGGAACTACATCAAAGTAACTCTGACCTCCTAAGCCAGAGACCTTGAAGTAATTTTCATATATCCTTGCCCTCACTTCAGTCTCTTGCCAAATACTCACAAGTCTCCCTCCTAAACCATCCCTCAATCGTGCTTATGGTCCAAGCCACAGGTTATTTCTTAGTTCAGCTGTTGCAATTTCCTCCCTGCTTAAGTTCCCAGATTTTAGACTGAAGCTAACATAAATGCTTTTACACAAAGTTTATTTTTCACTTATAGATGTTATTGTTGTCATTTCCTTTCCTGAGAGTCTGTAATAGCTATATACTGCAATAAGAATCAGTCCTCTCTTGCATTCATTCAAAATATCCTTACTTAGAACCACGCTAAACTTCCACGTCATATCCCTTTTCTCTTCCTACTGCTTTACCCAACCCCTGGGATTTTCTTGAGCACTTTAACTTATAGCTCCATTTCTCTACTCATCCCATCTCCTTTGCAGAGTTGTGTTTTGCTAATTTGAACATATTTTTAAAGCCCATTTTCCTCTTACTTAAGTATGAAACTTTCAATCCTCTTCACTTCATCCTTTGCCCATATAAGTTAACATATTGCTCAATGCACAGACCCTTTATGTATGATTTTAACATGCAAGTTAATAAGGCAGAGTGCCCATATTCTCTCCTATTTTGCCCTTTATAGGAGCAAGTACAATAGCTAATATATATTGGTAGCTTTTAAATGTTTTTAATAACTATTTTGTTTTTCCATGTTATTTATTTATAATAAATAAAGGAAGGTGGAGAGACAGAGATCTTCCATCTGTTGACTTACTGCCCAAATGCCCACAGAAGCCAGGGCTGGACCAGGCTGAAGCCAGGAGCTTAGAACTATATCCAAGTCTCCTAATTGGTTGACAGGAGCCCAAGGGCTTGAACCATCACCTGCTACCTCCCAAAATGCACATACACAGGAAGCTGGAATAGGAAGCAAAGCTGGGACTGGATCCCAAGCACTCCGATATGGAAAGTGAGCATCACAAGTGGCATCTTACCTGCTGCACAAAACACCCACCCCTAAATCTTTTCTTGTTCGAAAGCAGTGAGAAAGAAACAGGGAATGAAGCTAGAAGAAAACAAGGAAGCTATAAAAGAACACAGCTACAAAGTTCTTCAGACTATTACAAAAAGTTAGCTTTGAGAGGAAAAATCTTAAGTCCATTTATGTATTCCTCTTCTTTTAACAATTTCTACAAGAATGAGGAATTCCTGTAATACCAGAATAATGAGAAGTATCAATGGTTGCCCACAGCTTGATGATCTATTTATATTATACAATGCAAGCTTTTTGCATTTTCATCTCAATTTTCAATGATTCTTTGTATAAAAGAGAAAAAAAAGGCAAAAAGCTTATTTGCTGTGAAATCACAAGAAATATCATATTACCTTTCAGATTCTTTGGGGATCTAAATTCCAAGCAAGGTATGTTAGGTGTGGCAAAGGCATCCATGGCTCCTACTCAGCGTAAGAACACTATGCATTAGTGTGCTCAGAGCCTTCCTGCACACCTAAAATGGATCTCTGGCAGGACCAGGGGCAAAGGAAATCTATTTTGAATCTTTATATATAAGGCTCACTGTCTGGCTGAGTCCAAAACTGTCACTTTGGCTCCTAAAGTCTAACGCTGAAAGCTTACTGAGATAAATATGGACCTTCTCATTCAGGCTGTCAGGAAACGCGTGGATCTATTTTATTTATACCCTTAAAAATGATTTCATTTTGGCTTTCCTTTTATGAAGAAGTTTCATTCTGGGGCTTAATTTTGCTGACAGCATGCTGTTCCCTAACAAGAAAGAAAAGTGGTTCCATATTAAAAATCAGGTATGAATGTACACACAAAATATATTATCCCTGGCATTCCAAAGGCCGGCTCCTAAGTCTCTTTGAGTATGTTAAATCAATTTGCATGAAAGCTACTTACCCAATAACTGCCTTGACAATTTATTTATATCAATATTCAATTCTGGCATTTGTAGCCCAGTAAGTGAATAGTCACTTTTCTACTTGCTGCTTTGAGATTTGGATTCCATTTGCCTATCTTTCTGTTCTTTCTTCTACTTCACATTCAGTCCTATTATCCTTACTAAAGTGGCTCATAAAGACAGAGACAGATTGAACAAGGGTCCAAGCCTCAATAAATTCCTCAAGCAACAACAACAAAAAAACACCCAGCACCTCCATAGTGTTGAAATGATCTCTGACAATGATATTAACATATTGTTTATATTTTATCATTCCCTGCTAATGTTACCATTTGCCACGCTGACTTCTCCATAAACAGCAGTATTTCTGCTAGACTTAGAGAGATGTTGGCTACTAAAACATATTTCAAGCTCACACCCATGTCGTCATCAGTGAGCCAAGAGCAAGACACCTACCAATGGCAGAGGATTTTGGATATAGGCCCTAGGCACAGCTGAGCACTGCAGTGAAAAAGCAGTCGTGTGGCTCTCTAGAAACAGAACACAGGGATTTGAGCTTGTTTGTTTTGCAAAGGGGTTCATGTGGCCTGCCTACTCACAAATTCACTGTATCCGCAAGTATCCTTTCTTGAGGGTGGGGGAGTGCCTATTCGAAGAGCAATGGTGCTCTAGCCTTGTGTATCTGGCAAACCACTGTGATGTAAATTCCTCATGCTCCCAATAATAGCTTTTGCTGTTTGGTTATGCTAAATCATATCATGCTGAAATCAGAATGGTTTGTGGTTGACCTTTTACATTTCCTGTTCCTCCAAATTACTTTTCTCTTTGACAGTTTCTTCCTACCAGGGCATGTCAATCTAAGGTAACTGTTACACACTAATATAATCAACAAGATAAGCACCCTGGTAGACACTGTGGCAAGGCAGATAGGACATGGGTTATGTTCTTTGTTGTCTAGTCATTCACAACATATTTGACATGATAGCATCTATGCCTTATAAACAACTAAGCATACGACAGAACCTTTTAAGAAGGATTCAAGAGAACAATAACTTCCCAAACTTCTTTCTCACAAAAACAAACTGTGATGGTTTTTTCAGAATCAGCCTACCAATTATGCTGAGAGATCTGTAAAGCCATGATTTCCCAAAGATGTGTGTCTTACTCTATCTTTAGGATCAAGTTCAGCTGTATATACCAGAAAAATCCCAAAATATGTAATTTAAACAAGGTAGAAGTGTAGGTAGTCCAGGTTGTCCAATCAACGTACCCAAGCACCATCTGTTTTCCATCCTCAGTATGTGGTTTCCATCTTCAAGGTCACAGTATAACCTACAATACCTCTAGTTTAGCCATTACATCCAGATAGCACAGAAGGCCATGCCCTAGCCTTCAAGGAGACTCCCCCTTACATGTCATAAGCCTGAACTCAGTCACGTGGTCAAATGCAGATTGAGAGGAGACTAACGATAGTCTTGTTTCTGGGTACAGCATCACCACAAATGAAATAAAAATTCTGTTACTAAGGAAGAAGGTGAGAAGACTTACTGCAGGGGCTAACTGACAATCTTGGCAACAGTCAGTAATTTGTCAGAGGATCTAGAGTCCCTGCTTAAAAGTTACCCTCATGTGGCTGACACTGTGGTGCAGTGGGTTAAGCCACTGTCTATAGCACTGGTATCCCATACGGGCACTGGTTCAAGTCCTGGATGCTCTACTTATGATCCAACTCCTTGATAATGTGCCTAGGAAAGCAGCACAAGATGGCCCAAGTAAGAAGTTCCTAGCTTCTGGTTCCTGGATTTGGCCTGGCTCAGCCCAGACAATTGTAGCCATTTGGTGGGGAGTGAACCAGTGGATGGAAGATATCTCCATTTCTCTTTCTCTCTTCTCTCTCTAATTCTGCCTTTCAATAAATTAATCTTTTTAAAAAGTCACACTGATACTATAAATATGTACATTTTTAATGTGTCAGTTAAACTATAAACAAAAAAATGAAAGCTACCCTTTTGTACTAAGTTGCCATCTCTCCAAATTTCTGTTAAAAGCAAATATATCACTCAGAAAGTGGTAAAACAGTAACAAATTAATTAAACAAACATATTAAGTGCTCATATGACAACAGATCAGTTTATGACAATTTTTTTCTGTGAAGAATGAGGTCATAAGTAAAGAGAATCAAAAATACTCTGTTTAGGGAAAGCATCTATAGAACCCCATGAATTCAAGGCACTCCTGTTCAAAAACTGAGGACAGAGAAGGAACCAAAACTAACTTTGCTTACTTCACAATTTTGCAGCATATTGACTTCATATATATAGGTTGATACAATCGTATGAACTTGCTGTAGTCTATATATCATCAAAGGTAGTATCTCACAAGTCAAACAATTCCATTTACTATCACCTTTTTCAAAGCTTTCATTTGTTTTTCAGTTTTACCAGCAAAGGGAGAAAATGCTGCTAAGGTATTGAGAACTGCATAGAAAAAGGAGAGAGAAAGTTTTTTTCAAATAACCACAGCTCTTGCTCTTTTTTTTTTTTTCTTTTTTCGACAAGCAGAGTGGACAGTGAGAGAGACAGAGGGAAAGGTCTTCCTTTTGCTGTTGGTTCACCTTCCAATGGCCACTGCAGCTGGCATGCTGTGGCCAGTGTACCACGCTGATCTGAAGCCAGGAGCCAGGTGCTTCTCCTGGTCTCCCATGCGGGTGCAGGGCCCAAGGACTTGGGCCACAGCGGAGAGCTGGCCTGGAAGAGGGGCAACCGGGACAGAATCCAGTGCCCCGACTGGGACTAGAACCCGGAGTGCTGGCGCCGCAGGCGGAGGATTAGCCTATTGAACCGCGGCGCCGGCCTCTTGCTCTTGAATCAAAATAGAGCACCATTTTGAAGAAAAGCAGAGACAGGTTTTTCTTCCCAAAAATCTCCATTAGTTTTTGGAGTAAGACCTTTATAAAATTAATGTTATTCATTAAAGAGGTTTTGTTTTGACAGATTCAAATGGACTAGAGAAAGCTCATCTTCTACATTATGTGGAATCAAAATGTGTCCAGCAGAGCAGAGTAAATTTCACGACACATGCACAGAGCAGATGTGAGACTCTTAAGGCCAGAAAAAACAAGTTCTATTTTGCTGTCATCCAGGGAAATTTCCCTTTTCTTTCAAGTAGCCAGTAATCCACTTATTTTTCTAAATCTTCATTTTTATTTTTTACCATCCGTGGATCTCATCCGTCATCCCAATGAACACAGCTTTGGAGATACAAAGTGCTGTAACCAATTTACAGACCAATCCTAAGACTATAAACCTTTATATTCAGAGAAACTATGATGACTATTTAAGCCACCAGAGAAAAAAATAAAGAAAAAACTATAAGCACTTGAAACTTGTTCACAGTCTTCAGGCCAGCCAACACAAGCTGATTCCCTACAGCACATCCATTGTGGACACTCAATAAATATTAACCAACATTCCCCAGTGTTCTGACCAGGTTTACATTTAGGCATCTTGAGAATGAAGCCCACTTCAAGGACTGAGAAACTGCTTCACAGAAATTCTACTTGATTTGATACTCAGTCTAATTTTTTTATTCTGAAACCTGTTTTCCCAGTGTCTACATTTTATTAATGAGCTAACCCTTCTCTTTGAGTTTATAAAAAGTAGTATAGAAAGTAGTACAGAAAACACTGAGAAAGACTTTCATTTGAGTGTTATAGTCTCAGATATTTTGATAGTTGAACAGTAGGGAAAAGGGGAGGGAAAACTGATGTAAGTTTAGCTTTCCCCCAAAGCCCCCAAACCCTTGCCCTTCCAGTTTCCTTTTGGATGATAATAACTGGCCTGCTGGAGCTGAGAAAGAAAATCTCTCATACCTGCAGAAAACTGAAATTTATCTTTCATCAGGTGTTCAAGCATTTCCCTCCAGGTGTCCAATTCCACATGCCAAAGTACATTGTTTTCAAAATAGAGCAATTCAACATCACATAAGTTTTCCTACAACATTTCCCTACTTTTCACACCCTATTCCAAAGCACTCGATTGGAGTGCACATTGCTTGGGAAAAAAGGGCCCTGTTTCATTTCACGGAGTGCTGTGTCCAGGAGACCACATTTTTCAGATATAAAAGGTTGAGATGGGTTTCCTTCTATGTCATCTTTGAAAAATGAGCAATCCCACCCTGAGGGTCACATTCCTACCCTACACAGAAGTGGCCCTTGTGTCTTATTATCCAACAAGGAGGATAAGATTTCCATACTAAAAGAGAAAAAAACCATCTCAGCCTTCTTTGTTATAAAAAGCTTAAGATCAATAGACTGACTGTGCTCTCTACTGGTAAAATCAAGAGCTACAGCCAGCATCAAAAATGTATTCGACAAAGGCCTCACAGAACTAGGAATTAAAGATGTGTTTACTGTGCCGGGAAACAGGATATCTTGTCGTCTGAGTTCAAAAATTACAACACAAGATTATAGCCTGAGAGCAGAAGCAAGCGAAGGCAATGGAGCTTCAGGCCCAAACTGAATATGGCTTAATATTTGATATAATTATCAGTGTTACTGGCTGCTTACTGTGTTCTGGCCATACCCTATCTAAATATACCTTAGTCCAGGGGTTTGCAAGTTTTAGTTTCCATCAGAAGCTCCTGGTATGCTGGTTAAAAGCATACAGTCTCAACTCCAAAGTCCAGAAATTCTGATTCTGTAGCTTTCGAATGAAGCTCAGGAGTTAGCATTTTATCAATTCTTCCCTACCCTTGTGATTGTGATGCAAGCCGTCCAACGAATACATGTTGCATAACATTGATACATTTTTACAAAACACACTGATAGGTATGATCAGAACAATTACTATTATGCCAGCAACACCATCAGCAGAACTCTGTTGTACCTGCTGGGACTGGAGGAAAGCCTCTTGTTCTTATTGGTGTCCTTGTCCTCATACCAGCAGCTCTACCTGTCTTACTGGCTCCTGTTCAGTATCTGAGTGAAAGAGAGCATTTTCAATGAATAATAACAATAATAATGGCTAACATTTATTGCATGCTTACTATTTGCCCAGTACTTTTCTTACATTAACTAATTCAATCATTATAGCCATCTTGAGGATAAAGTAGGAACTATTATTGCTCTCATTTTACAAATAAAGAAATGGAGACATTCCCAAGGTCACACACCCTGGTAAGTGGCAGAGCCAGGATATGAAGGCAGGCAGTCTGGCTCCAAAACACATGCACTTAACCACTAGGCTATATTATCTGTACTTCAAAGGGAATATATTTGGTTTTTTTTTCTTGGTGACTATATAATTTTTATTTCATTCACTGCGTTATAAAATTATTGTGAGAAGTGAAAATGATTTAAAAGTTATAGCCCTTTACCAGTGGCTTATTTGATCAAGTTCAGTTTCCCTGAAGAGTGTGTGATCACAGTAAGACTCACTGTAATGCCTTTATAATGGCCTGTGTTCCCCGCTACTTCATTGCCTCCCTTTAGAGATTTAGAAGCTGAGGCATTAAGTAAGCAACTCTTCCAAGGTTAACAACGAGTCCATGGCAGCAGAATGCTAAAACCTCTGCTCATCCTCCAAGCTGCCCCAGCACCCCAATCTCTGGGTTTCCACTCAACTCCTTTACATACTGGCTTTGATTTGAGGAGGATAATATCCACAGCCTGTGAGTGGCCATGTACAAAGGATATAAAAGAACAGAGTGTTATGCAAACTTGGCATAGCTTTTGGAAACCATGCTAGCACCCAAAAGACAACACACACAGTTGAAGACATCAGTCTAGACAAGAGAGGTGTCTTCTTTAAAGCTGTCATAATAAATATCACTGAACTTTGTCTGGCATTTAGGTATATCAGGTCTTCAACTGTAGACCTGTAAGTTCTTCCCTGTCTAAAAACTTCCCTCTGAACATCACTGTTTGCTTCACTCATAAAATACTTTTAAAACAACCTGGACCCACAGTATTTTCTCATGCCCTCTACCTAACAATCCATAAGCCCAGAGCATTTGCAAGTCTTTCTAGGTGCAAATGTGACAGAAAAAGGATTCCAGTAGCTAGCCAAATGTGAGGGGCAGACATCATAGCATAGCAGGTTAAGCAGTTACCTGCAATGCCAGCATCCCATGTGAGGGCTGTTTGGAGTCCTGGCTGCTCCACGTCTAGTCCAGCTCCCTGCTAATGTGCCTGGGAAGTTAGCAGATGGTAACCCAAGTACTTGGCTCCCTGCCACCCATGTGGGAGACCTGGCCTGACCCATCTCTGACCATTTGCGGCCAACTGGGAGAGTAAACCAAGAGATTAAAAAATCCTCTCCTGCCCCTCCCTCTCTCTGTAACTCTGCCTTTCAAATAAAAAAAAATTTAAATAAGATAAAATGTTTGTGAATAACTGTAAGTTAGTCAAGGTTTATCAGTGCCCCAGAGTAATTTTTATATGAGGGGGCTACATTTACATCCTGAGGCATTGTATCAAATTCCAGGATATACAACTCCATTTTTCCAATAATCAGCATGAACAGTGATAGTGTACAGTTACCCAAATCCATGAAGCAATGGTAACAGCAGGGATTATGCCCAGACTCATTTCCCAAACCATTGGGAATTGGTAGTAGGGCATGCTCTGTGATATTCCCCACATCTACAATGGCTTTTGCTTCTCCTCTTGCTCCAACAAAGTCTCCATGCAAAAGACCTTCCAGACCATGTGTGAGTTGAATAGTTTTTTAAAAAGACTTATTTATTTATTTGAAAGGCAGAGTTACAGAGAGGCAGAGGCAGAGAGAGAGACAGAGAGAGAGAGAGGTCTTCCATCCACTGGTTCACTCCCCAGATGGCCACAATGGCTGAAGCTGCATCAATCCGAAGGTGGGAGCCAGGAGTTCCTCCAGGTCTCTCACACAGGTGCAGGGGCCCAAGGACTTGGACCATCTTTTACTGCTTTCTCACGCCATAGCAGAGAGCTGGATCAGAAGTGGAGCAGCTGGGACTTGAACCACACCCATATGGGATGCTGGCACTGCAGGCAGTGGCTTTACCCATTATGCCACACTGCCAGTCCTGAATAGAAAATTTTACACAAAGGTAAATAAATTAACTGATGGAATGAGGCACCATTTTCTGAATTGCTAAATTAGCAAAAATTAAGAAGATTCTCCATGTTGGCAAGGTTATGTAAAGAAAGGCACTTGGATATACTAGTAGGAATATAATTAGTGCAATTATTTTGAGAGAAATTTGGCAATATCAATCAAAATTAAAACTACACATACACTTTAGGAACCAAACCTATATGCTTGCAATACATGTAAAAGATAATTCAAAAAAGCATGCATTGCATTGATTGGGATGGAAAAAAACTGGGAAAAAACTAAATGATTCAGCAACAGAACATAGTTAAATAAATTCTGTTTCATCATTAAGCTGCAACACTACAGAGATCTGCATGACTTGGTGTAGAAAAATCTTCAATGGATATTGTTAAGTATGGAGAAAAGCAAGCTAAGAAATAGCATGTATAATAAAATAAAAACTAACCAGGTGGGACTTCTGAAATGGCAGAGTGAGCACCTCTTTAAATCCATTCCTCCATAAAAGCAATGAAAATACTAGTAAAATTATAAAAATAAACTTCTTCAGGAATCTGGAAATTAACCAAAGGCCTAAAGCAATCTGAGGAGCAATTATTCAAGAAAAACTGTTGCACCTCTCCATAAGAACACTTTATGACATATTTAACTTGGCCCACTCCCTTGTCCCTCTCCAGAGCACCAGTCACCTTGAAAATCAGCAGACTAAGAACCAGTAGATGTTTAAAAAAAAAATTAAACAAAAAAAAAAAAAAAACCTACAAGAAAAACAGAAGTCATGCAGCCACAAGAGGGGGCAGATTGGATTTGGAGCTCCTTTAAAAGTCCCATGCACAGAACATTGTCACTCCTTGGCTTATGTCACAGCTCCCTGGAAAGTCCCATTTATAGAGGGTTTTCATTATTTGATCTCAGTTTGCTCCATGAGATTAAGTTCTATCTGTAGTACAGTTATCAAAAACAATCAGTTGCAACTGTTTAACATCCAGCAGCCTGTTGATTAGACCAGTGTGGGCAAGCAACAGCCTAGCCAAAAACTGAAAAGAAAGATTTAGAGAGAGATGTCCACAGTAGGGTTTAAGGAGCTCTGACATACGTCTAACTAGCCTCTCATTTCTGGCCAACCTTAAGGCTCTGGGCAAGCCAGAGCCAATGTTAAGGCAGAGGAATGACAGTACAAATGTATTTTTGATAACTTTTGTCTTATCCTACTTTTTTAAAATTACAATTGCATAATAAATAATTACAAAATTATGTACATGGACTAATAATGAGTAAATGTGTAATTTCTATGACAATACTAGCATAAAGGAATGGGGAGGGAATGGAGGTACACTGAAGCAAACAGTCTGTATACTGTAGAAATTAAAATAGTATTAATCTGAACCAGGTTGCTTTTTTTTTTTAAACTATTGCCCATACCAATGTTCACAGGGCTGTTCCTTTTTTTTTTAATTAATTAATTTATTTATTTGAAAGAGTTACACAGAGAGAGGAGAGACAGAGAGAGAGAGAGAGAGAGAGAGAGAGAGAGAGAAAGAAAGAGAGAGGTGTCTTCCATCCGATGGCTCACTCCCCAGATGGCCACAATGGCCAATCCGAAGCCAGGAGCCAGGAGCTTCTTCCCGGTCTCCCACGTGGGTACAGGGGCCCAAGCAGTTGGGCCATCTACTACTGCTTTCCCAGGCCACAGTAGAGAACTGGATCAGAAGAGAAACAGCTGGCACTAGAACCGGCGCCCATATGGGATGCCAGCGCTTCAGGCCAGGGCGTTAACCCGCTGAGTCACAGCACTGGCCCCACGAACTAGGTTGCTTTAAGATGGTAATTGTAATACAATACATAGAGCAACCACTAAGCAAATAAGCTGAAAGATGTATACTGAAAAACAAACAACGAAGCAATTAGAAAATACCTAATTATCACAAAATAAGGTGGTAATGACAGAACAGAAATACAAATATATATATATACACACACACACACACACACACAAGACATACAGGAAACAGAAAGCAAAATGGCAGAAGCCAGTCCTTCCTCATCAGTAATCACAGTAAATGTAAATGGAGTAAACTCTTCAAATAAGACAAAAAGTGACAGAATGGATAAAATCAAACATAGCTCAACTATATATTGTCAGCAAGAGACATACTTTATATTCAAAGACTCAAATAAATTGAAAATCAAAGAATGGAGAAAATACACAAATATATACACAAAAAGATATGCAAACTAACCAAAAAAAGATTGAAGTAGTTATATTAATAGTGGAAAAAATAAACTTTAAGACAAAAACTCTCATTAGAGTCAGAGGTGCATTTTATAATGATAATAGGTTCAACTCAGCAAGAATAGTTAGTTTTTAACAAATATGCACCTAACAAAGGAACCTTAGAATACACAAGATTAAAACTAACATAACTGAAGAGAGAAGGAGATAATGCAACAATAATAGCTGGGTACTTTAATATCCCACATTCAATTATGGGCAGAAAAACTAGACAGAAGATCAACAAGGACAGAGAAAACATGAATGATGCTCTCTACCAAATTAATCCAACAAAAACTGACAGAACACCCTACCTAACAGCAGTTGAATACACATTTTTAAGTATACATAGAAAATTGTCTAGGATAGACTTCTGATAGGCCACCAAACAAGTATTAATAAATTTAAATGGAGTGAAATTATATGAAATCTACTCTGTGACCAAAATGGTGTTAAATTAGAAATAAACAAAAAAAGAGAAAATCTATAAGTATTTAAAGATGGAACAACATATTTTTAAAAACCTTATAGGTAAAAGAAATTTCAAGGGAAACTAGAAAGTACGTTTAGATTAAAATACAAACACAAATGAAAATTTATAGCAAAAGCATTACTTAAAGGAAAGTTGGTACTTTTAATTACTTAAAAAGAAGAAATATTTTCAATCAATAATCTCAACTTCTAGCTTAAGATACTAGAAAATGAAGGGCAAATTAAACACAATGCAAACAGAAGAAGGATATAACAAAGATTAATTGTAACTAACTGCCTCAGAGAATAGAAAAACAATAAATTAAATCAATAAAACCAAATTTGGTTCTTTGAAAAAATCCACAGAATGTATAAAACTTTAACTAGACTAACCAAGAAAAAAAAATACTCAAGGTACTAAAATCATGAATGAAAGAATAGACACCACTGCCCACTTCAGAAATATAAAAGCATTATAAGGGAATATTATAGACAAGTGTGTGACACCAAATTAGATAACCCACATGAAATAAACAAATTACTAGAATGACACAAACTACCAAAACTGACTTAGAAAGAAATAGAAAATCTGTATAGGCTACTAACAAGAGATTGAATTAGAAATCAATAAACTTTACACATAGAAAAACTCGGGTTCAGAAGAAGTTACTAGCTAATTCTATAAAACATTTTTAGAAGAATTAATAGCAATCCTTTGCAAACTCTTCCAAAATTTAGAATGAGAGAGAACATTTCACAACTCATTCTATGAAGCCAGTATTACCCTAATACCAAAGTCAGACACTACAAGAAAACTAATATTCCGAGTGAATATAGGCACAAAAATCCTCAACAAAATACAACAAACCAAATCCAGTAAAATAGATTTATATACCATGAACAAGTGAGATTTATCCTAAAGAATGCAAGTTTTGTTCAATATTAGAAATCAATATAATAACCTAAAATTTTTAATGAAAATATTTGAAAAAGATAAAAACCACATAAATGTTTTCAGTAGACACTGAATTTTTTTTTTACATAATACAACCCTTTCATGATAAAAACAAAATGAAACAAATTAAGAATAGAAGAAAATTGCCTCAACCAGATAAAAAGGCATTTCTGAAAAATCCACAGCTAACATCATGCCTAACTGTAAAGACTGAAAGCTTTCCCCTAATATCAGGAACAAGACAAAAATATGTGTTCTCACTACTTTTATGCAACATGATACTGGAGGTTCTATCCAGGAGAATTAGGTACGAAAAAGAAATAAATTCATTCAGACTGGAAAGGTGGAAGTACAACTACCCTATTTGAATATGTCATCATCTTGTACATAGAAAATTCTAAGGAATCCACAAAAGAAAATTAAAAAAAAACTGTGAGAAACACATCAAGACCACAGGATATAAGATCAATGCACAAAAATCAAATTGTATTCCTTACATAAGCAAGGAACTATTCAAAAATGAAATTAAGAATATAATTTAATTTATAGTAGCATCAACACAATAAAATAACTAGGAGTGATTTTAGCAAAGATCAATACTAGCACACTTGCAAGAACTTAAAGATATACATAAGTGGAGAGGCATTCTGCTTACTGGGTTGGAAGACTCAATATTGTTAAGATGGTAATTCTCCCCAAGTTGATGTGTACCTTGAACACAACCACTAACAAAATCTCAGCACAATTTCTTTTTCAAATATTGTCAATGAGATCTCTAAGTTTGTGTGGAAATGCAAGGTATTTAAAATAGCTAAGACAATCATAAAATAAAAAGTTGAAGGACGCTCCTTCTTTTCCCAACTACAAAAGTTACCACAAAGGTACAATTATCAAGATAATGTGGTACTGGCCTAAGAACATATATAATGATCAATGTAACAGAATTGAGAGTTCAGAAATAAATCCTAAGCTTAAGGTCAATTAATTTTTAAAAGTTATTTATAAAGAAAGGGAGGGGGAGAGCGAAAGAGCACACTCCCATCTGCCGGTTCACTACACACACCTGCAACAGCCAGAACTGAGCCAGGTGAAGTCAGGAGCTGGGAACTCAATCCCGGTCTCTCACATGGATAGCAGGGATGCAACTGCTTGAACATAAGCCGCTTCTTCCCAGAGTCTGCATTGGCAGGAAGCTAGAATCAGCAGAGACAGGAATTAAACCCAGGCACTCCAATATGAGAAACGGGCATCTTAAACACTAGGCCAGGAGCCAGCGCTGTGGCACAGCAGGTTAACGCCCTGGCCTTAAGTGCCAGCATCCCATACGGGCGGCAGTTTGAGACCACCCAGCTGTTCTACTTCTGATCTAGCTGCCTGCTATGGCCTGGGAAAGCAGTAGAAGATGGCCCAAGTGCTTGGGCCCCTGCACCCACGTGGGAGACCCAGAGGAGGCTCCTGGCTCCTGGCTTCAGATCAGTGCAGCTCCAGCCATTGCAGCCAATTGGGGAGTGAACCATCAGATGGAAGACCTCTCTCTCTCGCTCTGCCTCTCCTCTCTCTGTGTAACTCTGACTTTCAAATAAATAAATAAATCTTTAAAAAGTTTTTACAAAAAACACACTAGGCCAGATGCCCACCCATCAGTTTTTTTTTACAAAGGTATGAAAACAACTCATTAGGGAAAAGAATGTTCAACAAATGATGCTGGGACAACTGATATACACATACATTTTTCATAGACTTAAATGTAAGAGCTAAAAACAATGAAACTTCTAGACAAAAACATAGGAAGACACATATCAGACCTTAGATTAGGTTAAGATTTCTTAGCTACAACACCAAAAGCCTACAAAAGAAAAATAAATGATAAATTAGAATTTATTGAAATTCAGAACTTTTGCACTGCAAAAAGACATTACTAAGAGAACAAAAAGAAAAGCAACATACTGGGACAAAATATTTGCAAGCACATATACAGTAAAGGACTTGTATCCAAGATATACAACTCTTAAAATTTTACAATAAGAAGACAAATAACCCGTTTTTAAAAGCAGACAAAAGTTATGAGCAGATTTTTCAGCAAAGAAGATAAATGAATGGCTAATAAGCATATGAATAAAATGTTCAACACCATCAGTCATTAGGGAAATACAAATTAAAACCACAATGAGAAATAATTTTGTCCCAGTAGAATGGACATATGACAAAAAATGCTATTGAGAATGGGCAGAAACAGCAATACTCAAAGAATGTTGATAGGAATATAAATATGGTACAGCCACTGCAAACAGTTTGGCAGTTATTCAAAATATTGAACAGCTACTATATATTTCCACTTTTAGGTAGCTATCCATGCTCAGTGTGGCTTATGCCCCAAAGGCCAAAACATTAAGGGCTTGGTCCCCCAAAGTCATATGTGGCTTTATAAGTAGAGACCACATTTACACAGACAACAAATGTGCTCACTCACGCTCTCTCTCGCTGTCTGCTTCCTGGTTCACCATGTGGTCATTTTCTGCACACATCCTGCCATTGCCATCCTCCACCCTCACTAGACAGCCAAACCAGTGGGGCCTACCCATTCTTGAACTGTGAACCTCCAAAACTGTTAGCCAAAATAAACTTCCTTCCTTCATAAGTTTATTCATCTTGGATATTGAATTATAGTGGCAAAAAAGTAACTAAGAAAAATGAAATGAAAACATACCCAAAGACTTGGAAATGCTCATAGCAGGATTATCCATAACTGCTAAAAACTGGAGACAACCTAATGTCTATCAACTGGTATAGACAAATGTGGGGTAGCCATAAAATTGAATATTACTTAGCAATAAAATGTAACAGACTACAAACACATGCTACATATGTCATGGATGAATCTCAAAAACATATTGTGGGGGGGCCAGTGCTGTGGTGTAGTGGGTAAGGCTGCCACCTGCAATGCTGGCATCCCATATGGGTGCCAGTTTGAGCAAGTCCCAGCTGCTCCACTCTACTATGGCCTGGGAGAGAAGTGGAGGATGGCACAAGTGCTTGGGCCCCTGCACCCATGTGGGGGAACCAAGAAGAAGCTCTTGACTCCTGGTTTCACATTGGCCCAGATCCAGCCATTCTGGCCATCTGGGGAGTGAACCAGCAGATGGAGGACCTCTTTCTTTGCCTCTGCCTCTCTGTGACTCTGCCTTTCAAATAAATAAATAATTCTTTAAAAAAATATATTGTGAAGAAAGCTAAGCTAAGCACAAGAGACCACATATTGTACACAATGTATATGAAATGTCTAGAAAAGAGGTAGAAAGTAGATGAATGGTTGCCTAAGGTTGGGGTAGGAACAGGGATTAATGAGAATGAGGGATCTTATTATGGGAGTGGGGGAGGTGGAAATGTTCTAAAATTGATTTATGGGGATGATTGCACCACTCAGTAATGTTACTAAAAATGCTTCAATTGTACACTTGAAATGGGTGGATTTTATATGTAAAATTTCAACAAAGTCCTTTTTAAAATTAGAGCTGACATTTATATAACATTTAGCATGTGCCAGTGTTTTAAATGCTTAGCATACAGCAACTCATTTAATCCTCCTAACAGCCCTCTGAAATAGATGCTATTATTTATCCCCCTCTCATAAATGAGGAAACTGAGGCACAGAGAGATCAGGTGAGTAGCTGCAGAGTACACAGCCAGTAAGTAAAAATGGGATCTGAACCCAGTCAGCCTGGGCATGATCTGTGACCTTAGCCATGGCTTCTATTGGTAGGAAGAACAAAAACAATATACAAATGTACTCACATATGGCAATGTGTGGAAGAAATCACAAGGCACTTTAATCAGTGATCCCCTCTGTGGAGTGGGAAATGAGAGAGGGCAGGAGAAGGACCTTTCCACGTATTACTTTACACCTCTTTGAATTCGGAGTCATTTTGTAGATAAGAAACATCTATTTTTAAATCAAGACATTGGTTATCTTTGATTTGTTAGATTATACATTTTGCATTTTCCCTGAACTTTTTTCTGTTCTCAGAATTCTTTGGGGTATGTGTTTGAGCCAAGCTCTCAAATAATTACCATGACGTGTGTTTTGCTACATTTCATCCTGCCAATGTCAGGGGCCCCGAGAAGGGTAGGGTAGGGGAGTAGAGGGAGACTTCATGAAAGAAGAGCCTGTGTTCCTTGCTCTGCTTGGGTGAGAATGTGATTGGGTTGGATTCAAGGCTGCACTGAGCTGTGCTGGGCAGTGAACTCTCTGGATCCCCTAGGGGCACAGGGGTTTGGTGGGGGGAAGGCTGCCTGCCTTAGAAACCGCCGCTGTCCTGGAGGGGGATAGATTATTTGCACGTGTATGTGCACACCAACCCAGTGAGTGAAAGCAGGAGTTTGAATCTGTGCATCCAGGGTGAGAGTGATTCTAACACCAGCATATGTGTGTCTATGTAACAGAGCTCTGCTTTTGTTGGTTCTTGATTTTGATTTTACTTATTAAAGATATTTACAAAAGAATATGTTACAAAAACAGCTATGTGTTATGGAGTATCTTCACTAATGTAGGAAATATTAAGTTTATAACCTTGAGGAAGCATTAGATTGTATTTAAAAGAAAATGCAAGTGGTTAATGTTTAGACTGCGAGTTAAGTCTTCATGATCATTTATTTGGTTCAATATGACGGAACAAAGACAGAAAGCCTTAGATCCATGTTGACCCCTCACCTACATACAGCAAGCAGGCCCCCGTTTCTCTGCCCTGCTAATACAGCCCCGCCCTGCCTGGACCAGCCCGCCCTGCCTGGACTGCTGGACACAGCGCTATCTGAAGAGTCCAGCGTCAGCCTGAGCTCTGCCGGCTCCTCCCGAGTCTTCACCCCCAGCTCAGCAGCTCAGCCCCAGAGTCCAGCCTCAGCCCAAACCCCTCCCAGCTCACACTGGGATCTCGCAGGACCTTTAGGACGAGCCCAGGCTCTCCCTCGGTCTCACAGCCCAGCTTTAGCTCAGACCCCTAAGCCTCTCCCGGCCACTTTGTACCAGAAAACCCGCCAGTCTGTGCTAGTCTGTGAGGGAAGGCGCTCTCTCTCTATCGTGTTCATCTGGACGTGAGCCCCTCCCAGGCTTTATTCTTCTGAATAGACCTGCTCTGGCTGTGGTTTCATGGTCTGCTGCTTCTTTCCTGACACAATAACCTTGTGGGGGGGCAAGGGATAACAATGGGGTTGGTTGGTTGGTTTTTAATATCAATTCATGGTATACTAACCCCATACCAAGGTATAATGTGAAAAAATAGAATACTGTTTCATGAAAGTTTTCTTTTTAAAGATTTCACATTCAACAGACTGATTAAAAGATACTTCAAGGAGATGATACTTTTTTCTTTGATTTTCTAGCTAAGGGTTAATGTCACCTGATCCCCTTTGCTAGTAAGATGCAGCAAAATCAAATGAAGGAAGTGTAGGCTTCAGAGTCAAACTTGAGTTTGAGTCCCAGATCTGCCACTTACCAGCTGTCTGATCTTGGGCAAGATATTTAACCTAATCCTTCAGCTATTTTTTGTTCTTGTTTTTTTCTAAAAAACGGACATAGCTCTACTTCCTAGCACATGGTGGTTGACTGAAGCAATTAGTAAATGCTCAATATGCTTAATAGTTCTCTTTCCTCTCCTCTGGGGGAGAAGAAACTGAGTAGGAAAAAAAAAGTCTTGGTGCACATGAGTTACCTCTCCTAACATGCCGGGTTCCTGCTAGAGAAGTACATGGCATCTCTCACCTCAGAATCTCTTACGCTGCATCGTAGCTACGTTGCCCAGTGTACACACTATAGCTGCTCTACCTTTCCAGCGATGCTTCTGAGTAGCTGTAGCACCTACTCAACACTGTATACACCTATGAGTGGCCTTCAAAGAGTTTGTGGACAATGGCATTACAAGATAAGTTTAGGAGCAGACATTTGGGGCAGCACTTAAAGGGACACCCGCATCCCATATCACAGTGCCTGAGTTTCGAGTCCAGCTCCGCTCCTGATTCTAAATGCTGCTGAGGTACACCCTGGGAAGCAGCAGATGATCACTCAAGTACTTGAGTTCCTGCCATGCACTCCAGAGACCTGGATGGAGCTCCTGGCTCCTGGCTTCAGCCTGGCTCAGCCCTTTGAGGCGTAAAGCAGCAAATGGAAGCATTCTCTCTGCCTCTGTGTGTGTGTGTGTGTCTCTGTCTCTTAAATAAGTAAATAAACATTTTAAAATAAATGATGCATTTACTGTAAACATTTTGAAATCTATGTGTAGATTTTTTTTCTTAATACACATTTTCCACAAACTTTTTGAAGATCCCTTGTATTTGTGAATTGTCTCTGTTCAGGCAGGAGACATGCCAGCTTGATTTGCTTTGAGGATTTTGCTACTGAGCTTATATTTTCCCAGAAAAGGTGGTAAGAAACTTCTGTGGGAATAGAGAAAAGCCTTTCCCAAGTCACCGCTGACAAACTGCTGTTTCTAATAAACACTTTGAGGATGTGGTAATGAGAGCGCCACTGTATCCAGTATGACAATCTTACCCAAAGAATCCATGTTCACCTGAGGAATGAATGCACACGGCACACCCACAAGAACGGACTCTCAGAGCAGCTGACCCATGCTCCCCAATTCCCACAAACTGTGTCATCCTTGGTGAAGGAGGCCTCTCGAACATCGCGGGAGTGCCTACCGGCCTTGCGCTAAGTCTTAGAGGAGGAATGCTTTTTACCTTTTTTACATGTTCAGAGTGCTAAGGTTTTAGGTGTTGGGGGGGGGACTACAAGCAAGCTGCATACAACTAAACTGCACCACCTTGGCATGTAACTCCTCAAAGTAAGGTCAGCATAGTCTAAGAACTGAAAGCCAAAAAACGAGCCCTTGGGGGCGGCCACACTTGAAGAGGAAGACGAAATTCACAACAGTAAAGTAACACGAGAAAACAGAAGGAAAGAAAATCGGGCTATGACAAGGTCAACATAGAAGAAAAACCATGTTCAGCAGCATCAAATACAGCACAGAGTTCTAGAAAGAGAAGCAGCAAAAAGTGATTTGACCAGGAGGAAGTTAGCCGTGGTTTCTAAGGTTAAGTGGTTTCTGACTGGGCAGGTGGTTACTATTACATAAACAGTGGCTTAAAGAGAATAAGATAATTTTAGATCAACATCCTATTTTACACAGAAGGTGTAGGGCGTTATAATTAGACTCACCATTCATTCATGTAGCCCACTGGCAATTACTGTGCTCTTACAAGTGCCTAACTCTACCAGGCTCCGAGGGGTGAGGGGCACCAAATAGAAAAGCCATAATTAAACCACAATGCTCCTCTCTCACAAGCAATCTGGGGGAAGTTTGAAAGTGCCGATTTAAAAATGCAAGCCTCATTTCTCTGTAGCTGGCGCCTTCTGTATCCTTTTCTGATCTATTATTAACCGTTTGTTTTCCTTTTGTTAACCTAGCAGGACCGCAAGCTTTTTTTTTTTTTTTTACAAAAAAATCAAATGTCAAAGTAGCTTATGATGTGGTGAGGCAAAGCATAAAGAGCATCTTTCTCTTGTGTTGTTTTTTTTCCCCTACAAACACAAAAGCCCATACAAAACCGTCCAAAGGAACCAAAGTTTTCTCAGGTAACACACACAAAAACGGCTTACATTGCCTCACGTCTCATGATTTAACAGGTTTGCTGGCCCGCGTTCACTGGCAATGTATCACCATGGATTCTGACAGGAGGCGAAAAACCTCAGGTCTCAAAGACTCGTGTGTGAGTTCTGAGGAAAAACAGACATGGCATTTATACCTTGTATTAGCTATTCATTTCTGCCAACAATCCATTGGAGTAGGCCACGGAAACATTTTTTAGCAAATATCCCTACAGATCTCTGCTTCTCAAAGTGCCGTTCAAAGCTGCTCTGCAAGTGAGCAACCCAGTGCCTGGAAATCCGACAACCCCCTGGAACCCTCTGGAACATCAAAAACAGAGGAGGATGGCGCAGGCCTTTCCCAAGTCCGGGGAAGACACTGGCCTGCCGCACTGCAGTACCCGGCTTCCGAGTTCCTGCCACTCACCTGGGAGACCCGGATGGAGTGGCCAGCTTCTTTCACCTGTCCCAGGCCTGGCCACTGCAGGCATGGTGGGGAGCGAAACAGGGAACGGAGGCTATCTCTGCCTCTCAAATAATTTTGCTTTAAATTTGTTAATGGAGCATAATTTTAAACTTAAAAGCGGGTATATTGTGAAGTAAACTATAAAATTCACAAGTTTTTTTTTATGAAACACAAAACAACAAAACTTAAGAACTTGGTTAGAAAGCCGAGGCCTGCACCGGGAGACGCCACATCCTCTCCCCACCCCCACGAGGGGTGTGGCTACCGAAAGCCTCGGGTCTACGATTGTCCGCAGCGGGAACTGCTTAGGCTCCGCTTGTCTGGCTGCATTCCACTCTCCCTACCCAGACACGCAAACTTTTCTCTTCACCAATTGTAAGCAGGTGAAACTACAGGCCAGGCCTCATCACTTTCAATTATTAGTGGCTGGGGCTGGCTGGCATTGCGTCACAGCGGATGGAGCTGCCACCTGCCACGCCATCGTCCAGTATGAGGTGCAGGTTTAACTGCGGCTGCCCCGCTTCCAATGCAGCTCCCTGCTAATGTGCCTGGGGAGGCAGAGGAAGATAGCCCAAATATTTAAGTCTCTGCCACCCACGTGGGAGACCCAGGTGGAGGTTTAGCTCCCGGCTTCTGCCTGGCCCTGGAACAGCCCCAGCCTTTGTGGCTTTTTTGGGGAGGGTGAACCAGAAGAGGGCGCTCGCGCTCTCGCTCGCTTTTGCTCTGTCTCCTCTCTGCCTTTCAAATAAATAAAAACACAGCACATCGCTGCTAAAAAAAAAAAAAAAAAAGAATTAAGGTCGCTAATCCATTATGCATATGTGCACATCAGCTATAAGGGACTTTTGTACCTGGCCATCCAAAACAAGTCCACCTGAAGTGTGATGTGTGGTGGTTTTTCTCTACTTTATCTCAATTTTTTACTTTTTCTTTTTTAGTGATTAGGGAAAGCTTTTTTAAAAAACAAAAGAAGGGGCCCACCATTGTAGCACAGTGGGGTAAGCCACCATCTGCCAACGTGGGCATCCCATATGAGTGCAGGTTCCAGACCTGGCTGTTCCAGTCCAGCTCCCTGCTAATGTGTCTGGGAAAGCTGCAGAAGATGGCCCCAGGTAGTTAGACTCTTGATATGCATGTGGGAGACCTGGTTGGAGTTCCAGGCTTCTGGCTCCTGGCTTTAGCCTTGGGGAGTGAACCAGCAGATGGGGATTTCTCTCGCATGCTTTAACTCTGCCTTTCAAAGAAAGAAATATTTTTAAAAGACACAGAACACATTGCTGTATGTAAAAAAGCAGTAAGGTCAACATTCCATGTGCACACATGCACATTAGCTCTAAGGGGCTTTTATACCTGGCCATATAAAACAAGGTCACCTTAAAAATAAACAAATGTACCTGAACTGTGATGTGTGGTGGCTTTTCTCTACTTTCCATATTTTAATTTTCTACTATTTTTTTCCTCTTAATGGTTAGGTATTTTTTTAAAAAAACTAAAGGGGCCCAACATTGTAGAACAGTGTGTGTGTGTGTGTTTTAAAGATTTATGTACTTGAAAGTCAGAGTAACACAGAGAGAGAAGGAGAGGCAGAGAGAGAGAGGTCTTCCATCCACTGGTCCACTCCCCAATTGGCCGCAATGGCCGGAGCTGCGCCTATCCTAAGCCAGGAGCCAGGAGCTTCCTCTGGGTCTCCCACGTGGGTGCAGGGGCCAAAAGACTTGGGCCATCCTCCACTGCTTTCCCAGGCCATAGCAGAGAGCTGGATCGAAGTGGAGCAGCCAGGTCTCGAACCGGCGCCCATATGGGCTGCCGGCGTTTCAGTCCAGGGCGTAAACCCGCTGCACCACAGCGTCAGCCCCGTAGCACAGTGTTTTAAGCTGCCACTTGTGACACGGGCATCCCATGAGTACAGGTTCAAATCCTGGATGTTCCACCTCCAATCCAGCTCCAGCTCCCTACTAATGTGTCTGGGAAAGCCCCAAAGGGCAGCCCATGTACTTGGACACCTGCCACCCACATGAGAGACCTGGATGGAATTCCAGGCTCCTGGCTTCGGCTTGACCCAGCCCTGGCCGTTACAGCTTGGGGAATGACTCAGTGGATGGAAGATTATCTGTGTCTCCTTGCCTTTCAAATGAATAAAAAAAAAAAAAAACCTAAAGAGAATATATGTTTGGAAATTTCTCTAATAGTCCTTTAAATAGTTGCTTTTTCACCATCACTGATCCCAATAGGCAAATATCTGATTTATTGCATTCGGAGTCACTGTTTATCAACTCTTTCTTATCACTTTTTATGACAAAACGAACCACCAAATGTTCTAATGAAGTATATCATTTTCCTGCAGTAACTCCATTTTAAAACATGCACCCAAAATCTGTTATTCTTACTCAACTAGTTTTTATCCATTTTAACTGCAGTTGACTCCCCCTTATCATCAATTCACAGGCTGTGTGGCAAAGATGATTATGTCCTATTGATAGAAGTATAGAGAGACCCAAAACCAAAGAAATAATTCTACCATTTAAATCTCAGTAATTATTAACTTCTGTGTTATCCCCAAAATACAGGCTACACCCCTCCCTATAGGTGGTTTTAATGCAAACTGTACAATCAAGTCCTATTTTTAGGCTGAGGCTAAACATAAGCTTTTTTTATATGGAATGCAATCCTTTCATGGGAACAGCTTTTTATACAGGGACATTATTATTATTATTATTATTATTTTAATTACTCAAGGCCTCAGCTTTATGTTTCCTATCTTAAAACCATATTCCAATTGCCAAGGTGCTATGGAAAATTCAAGTAACAAAATTAGAAAAAAATAAAATTATTAAAAGCAAAAAAAAAAAAAACCATACTCCAAGTAGAAAAGAGGCTTAGCTTTCTCAGTGGCGAACCAACCCAATTTATTTTCTAAAGGTTAATTTAAGCACAACTCTTTTAGAGAAAAACAATATTTATTGTGTGAAAGACATATATTTATTCACCAAAGACACAAACCGAAACTAAGACTATTAATATAAGGAAATACCAGTGAAAGCTAATGAAGATAAGTTCCATTAAATTCCTAAGGAAAGTACAATAATTCCGACACAGTTGAAGTAATAATTAGAACCTTTCAACAATAAGGAAAATATAAACTGTATAAATGCCTTAATTCAGAGGCAAAGAAATGTTAAATTGTGTGCTGAAACCTGATGCATCACCGAACACTGGTGGTGCCTTGTAGTCTTGGGTCTTTAGACCAGTACCACCACCTGGCAACTCTGACAATGGGTGCCATGTGATTCTCTGCCCATCTGGAGAACAGAGGCTAGTAAAGCACGTTAACTTCTTGGTGCAAATGACACAATCAAATCAGATAACCTTGGCTGGGAAGGGGTCATAGTTCAGAGAGGTCAACTGTCTATCACATTATATCAATAGCAAATTCAGAGGGGTCAAGTTCCATCTACATCAAAACAGCAAACTCACAGTGCCTTTCAAAGGCCCCACACTGAGAAAAATACGAGGAACACAATATTTCATTTACATTTTACTAGCTCTTCCAGTGTTTCGGAGGGATAGAGGGTTTCAATGATCTAATAAGAATGGGACTGTAAGGTGGACTTAGAACATATTGAGCAACTATCTTGATTGACTCGGTCAATTGATGTAGCCTTTCAATCTACTGGTAAGTAGTGTCTTCAGCGTTCCATCCAGGCATTCTTATATTTCACAGGGGGGAACCTAAGTGTCCTAAAACATAAAAAAGAAAAAAATTAATTTGCTTGTCACCCCAATTCCAAGAACTTTGAAGTACCCTCTCAACTCTGCCCTTGACCAGTAACTGGCACTTCCCTAGTGCTTTGTCTACTTTGCATTTACCACAGTCCTCATCAGTGAGTGACAGTGTTGCTTTCTTGCTAAAAAGATATTTCTGGAGGATTGTTGTTAGAGCCATAAACTCATCTGGCCTACTTTTGAAGGAAACTTGTGTTTCAATAACTTCAGCATTTGAATGTAAAGTCTGTTGGTGGCTGAATTCAACCCTAGGGCACCCCTCTCATTTCAACTGAGTCACTGACTAGGAACACCTGGGAAGTCTTCTTTAGCAGGAATAGACCCACAACAATGAGGGCCCAAGTGGTCGGGTTCCCGTCACCCATGTGGAACAGCTGGATTGAGTTCCCGGTTCCAGGCTTTGGCTTCAGCCAGGAGCCACCTGCAGGCATTAAGGGAGTGAACCAGCAGATGTTTGCTCTCTGTGTCTTCTCTGCCTCTCAAATGAAAAAATTTTAAAAATGTAAACCTGGAGGGGCTTTTCTGTTGCTTACATGGAGAAAGCATGCACAGACAAGCTGTGGCTTAAGTTACTGCTTTCTGGCCATCCACTGTGTAGAGAGACCTGCCCTGCCCATGAAGGGCTTATGAGCACTAAGGTCTGAATACGTTCCAGGACAAGACCTTCTTGGCACAATCAGGCCAGGCATCACACTAACTCAGCTGAGGATTAAAATGCACGCACCTTGAAGTTGGAGAGGAGTAAGCCTCGCAGATAGGCTGGTTACACTATCTCATACTGGTTATTCGTGATGGCACGAGAGAGGCAGTAGGCTAGGAAGATTCCTACCAGCTGGAAATAAAAAACACGAACAAAATTTAAAAATCGTCTCGCTCGCAACTACAAGAGGGGTAAGAGATTTCCTAAGGAACAACAGGGGCTTACCTGGAAGCAAGCAACTCCAAATGAAATTCCTGCGACGACTCCCATTTCTGACTCAATAATGGTCATTACCTTTATGAAACAACCCTAATTGGGAGCATTAAAAAAAGCATTAAGTACAACACAAGCAATCTGTGCTTTTCTTCATATAATAAATACTTGGAGCTTCAGCTACCATTAAACTTTGATAGTCATTTTATTGAAATCCATTCTCTTTCACATGCTCTCAATAGGACAAATTGTTATTCCCATCTTTTGGATTATGCATTTACAAGTGTTACTTGCTAGTCATGGGAACCTAAGTCCTGCTTTAATACACACCGTGTGCATTTTTTGTGAGTAAATCATAGAGTCAACTCTGTCCTCAAACACTGTCAAATAAAAAGTTCTAAAAGTCTCCTTACTTCATTGTTTACTTTATTTGCATCTCTCTGTGGAGAACAGTCTTCAGTTTTACAGCAACTCTTTGGAAATCCTTTATCTGAGTAGTAATTCGTATCTTCCCAATCCCTATAGTTGGTGACACCACAACAATGCAACTGAAAAATCCAAGAGAAGCATTTATAGTTCATATTACCACTTTGCAGTCAAATATTTACCCCAACATCGCCTTCTATTGCTCAAAACAATACGTATTTACTCAGTAATCTCTCTCCTCAATTGATTCAAGAGACTAGCCCTTGGTTCTAGCATCAAATGTTGACAGCTTTGGACTGGCCTGCCTTCCCTACTGCAGTTGCTATGAACAGTACTTGCCCTATGACCTAAATGGGGAGGGAAGAGAACAGGTGCACATGTGACGAGAATTAGAAGAGAATGTGGGTAATATCACTTAGGGTCCAACATACTAAGTGGACAACATACACTTGCCAGGCTCTATTCCTTCCTGTGAGGCAAAAGGGAACAACTTACCGTATTTTGGATCCTATCTACTGCCTCACTTCTATAATCTCCTGTAGAGTTGTACTGCTTCAATGCTTTCTCATAATTGTTCTTAAAGCTGTTCTTAATCTACAGAAAGGAAACACAAGACCAATAACTACATATTCTTTTCTTGGTCAAATAAGAACTTTTTGCATCTAACCAATGGTTGTGATAGTGACAACATATACAGTAACTAACTTCTGTGGTCCAATTCTGTACTCTAAGAGATACAGTTTAGAGAGGACTACTCAGCAAAACGCCGCTGGGGGAACATGTATTTATCTAAGTGACAACCATATACTGCTCTATTCCATGCCACTCCCCCCCATCTTTCTCCTCTTCATACAAATCTGATGTCTATGGAATTTTGAAGCTATAAAACCTTACTTTAGGAAACCTGCACTGGCACTTTGTGAAACATTCTCATTGAGGCGCTGACACTCACTGAATCATTTCCTAACAACCGAAGGTTTACCTGATTCCGAATTCAATATTAAACTTTTGATGATTTGGATTGAGTCTAATCAGTCTCTTAAAAATGTATGGCCTAAGTAGAAAAGATTATCAATTTTGTGTTACCAAGTTTGTGCTTTAAAATGTTTCCAATTAGTAAGGTTATAAATTGTACTAGTGCCATTTTAATAGGTACTTATATACAGAAAAATAAGTAGAAATATATGTAATTATAGGTACCTTTTATTTTCTTCTGGTACTTGTCAGCCTAAAATTTTCTAAATTTTCTTTTATATTATAAGTGGGCCAGGCTTTTTACAAGAAAGCCATTGTTGTCAGCTATAGGTTTAAACAAAAGGAAGTCTCAAATACAGCTGTAATTTTTAAACTATTATAACTTGTCTAATTCTGCCAACTTAAATTAATCCATCTTAACCTCTTAGTAAATCAATTTTATCATATTAAGGTTCCTTGATTCAGGCTTACCTCATGTCTGAAAACAAATCCTACGATGGCAGCGACCAATTCGACCAAAAAAATGAGAGTCAGAAACATTGCATACTGTGGGATAAAAAGAAAGTCCGAGTCAGCATAAGTAAGATATAGTACTGCTGCAACAGAAGCCAAAGGCAAGCGGGACAAAACCTCTGCTCCATCAGTTCAGTATGTTTCTATTGAAAAGGGCAGGGAAAGCAATAGTAAAATGTCTATTTTAAAAGTGGAAATTGGCAGCTGAGCTGTTACTTGGAAAGTTTCATAAGGAACAGGAAACATTGTAAAGGGCCACAGCCAGTTCCAAGAAACAAAGCCTACAAAATAGGAAAACAAGGACTCACCAGTTTCAGCATCCATGCAGAAGCTCGGCAGGTAGCAAAACAACCGAAGGTGCCCAAAAGAATAATGACAGTGCCCGTGCCAATGAGCACAAAGGGGACATTGGTGGCCTTCTCATTTAAAAGTGAAAAATAATTCTCCAGGCTCACCTTGCCCCAAATGCCAACAGCAAGAAGGATAACACCAGTGATCTAGGTGGGAAATCAGAGAATACAGTTACCCAGTGTATAGCCAACATCTTGGAATCACAAACCAGCAGGCATTTAAGACACAATAGGTGCAAGAATCGATTTAGCAGTCTGGTGGCCACAGAGCAGTGGGATATGGCAAACAAGAGGGGACAGTGGAGGGGGATGGGAAGGGGATCCGTACACAAGAGGAAGCTCGGGCATTTTTATCGAAATTCTTAAAACTCATCGTGTGTGTGTGTGTGTGTGTGTGTTTGTGTGTGTGTGTGAGAGAGAGAGAGAGAGAGAGAGAGAGAGAGAGAGAGAGAGAAGTCATGGATAGCTATTTTGGCCTAGGGATCAAAACTTCCATAACTGTTTTACTCCCGCCTTTCCTGGAAGTGGGGGAGGGAAGCATTTCTTTGCGTTCCAGAAACGTCTTCCATTACCCCCCACCCCCACCCCTCGCAATTTAGGGATGAACACAGGATACAAAGGGATAGGACACAAAGGCAAACCTAAGGCTAGATTGGCGGGAGTGGAGCCACATTATACTTACCTGCGAAACACTCCCCTCTTACGAAGCAGAGAAAAGAAAGACACTATTTGCAAGCGAGCCCTCAAAGGGGCCTCGCAAACCTTGCCTCTCCAACGGTTCTGAGACACCTCTCGGGTTTTAAGTCCCTTCCTCGCCTCCCGCCTCGAACTCCAACGCCTAGCACATCAGGGGCCGCGTTTAACCTGACGGCTGCTTTCGTCCCGCACCCGAGGCCCCGAGCCCGCGCGGTGCCCAAGCTCAGAGCTGGGGTCCCTGCAGCGCCGGCTGCTCAAATCCCACCCCACCCCCGACCTGAGCTCTCTCGTTCAGAGTCACACACACCCCCCCCCCCCAGCTCCCCGCCGAAACCCGGGATTGTCCCTGCCTTCCCGGGCAGCGCCGTCTCTCACCCAGAAGATGAACGTGTAGATCAGAAGGACGCTCTTGAAACAAGTAATGACGGGTTTAGTCTGCAGCCTCCGAGACGGGGACGCCATGACTTGCCCGGGACCCTGCACCACCGCACCGGACGATCGGAGCAGAGCGGAGCGAGACGCGGAGTTGCCGAGTCTCGCCGGAACCTGCCGAACACTTACGAGCGTCTACAAGTGAGAAGAGCCGGAAACACTGTACAGTTTTCTAAAGGGTAAAGTCCCAGAGGCTGTCCGGAAAGTGGCGACCACTTCCGAGCGCCCCCTGCCGAAGGTTACTGAAAACTATATACAAAGGTTCTAGTGTCGGAAATTTCATAGGTCTTCAAGTGGAGCTTTTCTTCATGCTTTTGTCTTCCAGAGAATCTTTCCCGCCCCCCTCCCTCCCCCGCCCTTATAACTTCATCATATTGTTGCTATCACCAGCAGCGCCAGCAGCGCTCTGATTTTCGGCCTCCTTGGCCCCTGGCACCCTAGAAGGAAGGGAAAGAATGAAAAAGAGGTTAGAAGTGACCAAAGAACCTGTTGTGACATGGGGGACTACCCACAAGAACTAGAGTTCCAAAGAGAAACAAACAAACAAAAAAGCACATCGCCAAGCAATACGCAGTCACGAGGGTTTAGATCAAAACTGAAATGACAAGTGAAATTTACCCAGGTGGTGGAATTAGGCTGATTTCTTTCCCCTTCAATTGAGGGGCATCATGGCGGAGACAAGCGTAACATCACAAAGGGGCCACTTACTGTATTGTCATTGCAAAAAATCCCAATTTGGGGGAGGAGAGGCAACCAAACTTTTCTGCTTGAAGCCCTGCTTTAAACGTATACCACAGAACCAGAAAACAGGAAAGTTCCATTGACTTGGTCATACAGAGCTTTCTTGTGCTTCAAATATTGACCTAGGACCAGTTCCTATAACATCCTGCTAGACGTCTGGGGTCCAAAGCAACAACTATTGGAGGATGAATTATTGCACTGCTAGGCTTTACACCAAACTTCTCTCCTAAAATTGGAAAGTCCTAACACACAAACACGTGAAGAGAACGCGTAAATGATACGTCTATAGACATGATATAAGCCTATGAACACTCTGAGGCAAAGGCAACAGGAAATAGAGCAGACATTCAACTTGCAAAGCAGCACATATGCCAGAGCCACAGGAGATGAGGTGTGAGATGGCTCTGAACATGTGCAAAGCTTCCTCCCTACAGTAAACGACCCTATCTGAGGGATCCTTGTACTAAAACAAGTATCGAGTAACTCCTTGTCATCCAACTAGAAGTTTCCCCCTGAAGCTTAGGTTTGTACCAGCCATATCAAAGAAGGGATTTTCATTATGCCCCGACAGCGAAGAAATGTTTCTGTGGCTGAAGAAAAACCAAAATAGTTACAGCAAAAGTCCCATCTTATTTCCAAGAATGTGTTGACTTTCCTCCTCTCTCTTCCTCTGCCACTCACAACACTGCTTTGTTTGAACAACAGTCAGTGCCAAATAAAACCAAAGGCTGACATGGAAATGAATGCTCCTATGGCCACAACACATTGCACCACTGCCACCTATCCTGCTATAACCACTCCCATCCTGACCCCTACCCCCCACCCCTCCACACACCAAACCCAGAAGTTCCATTTAATTCTAACCTAGGCCTAGGTCTGGGTCCAAACCCATACCAAAGGGGCATCTAATCCCATGTAAGGCAGTTGAAGTGCTTCCCAAGTCACAAGATAAATTCATTCTTTAGAGTATTAATAACCAGTACCCTAGTATCAACTATGTACCAGCTACTGTTGCTAAGGATTTGACACATGTTAGGTCATGGACACATCACAAAGGCCCTATTGTGAGGTAGACACTACTAGTGGCCTCATTTTACATACGAAAAAACAAGTTCAATGTGGCTAAACAGCTTGCTTAGGGCTAAGCCTGCCCTACTTTCCTTTCCCTCATCAGAAACACGGCCCACTGTGAGAGGAGACATGGCTATCGTAAAAACAGCTGTCTCAGCTCAGAATAATCTGAGCAAAGACGGCTGTTGTGCAGACATGTTGCCTTAAACAAAGGCTCTTCGCAGCCCCAAACTTCGGTTTTTTGGTTGAGTTTTACTTTTGCCTTAACTCCAATAGCCCAGTCACCTGCGAAGTAACCCTGCCTGTCCCAGAGTGGTGAGGTAGAAAAATCAGTACCTTTTCAGGTTCCATCTCTTAATTGCTCCCTCTTTCTGAGCACAAAACCACATTTCATGTTGAAAATGTAGGAAAATACTTTAAGTATCATTGCTAGTTGTTTTTTATTTAACATTTAGTAAGGATTTGTGTCCCTTCCCTGCTAACTGCCTGTAACCTTCATGATTAGGTTTAAATATCTTTCTTTGGCAGACATCAGGCAAAGGAAATGACATAAACAAGAGCCCACTGTTAAGTCAGACCTCCCCTGTGCCAACCCAACCCCTTCAACCAGCCATCAACCCTCCCTCCTCAATACCATCTGCACATATAAGGGTATACTTTAAACAGTTCATGGAAGATGGTATCAAAAGATATTTTGGTATCAAAATTTTGAAATCCATTCACTTTTTTAACAAAAAGTTAATGGAAAATGGTATAACACGAAAAAAAGAACTATGTGTGGATTTCAAGCATTTTTCATGAAATACCATTTTCCATGAACTTTATGAGGATGCCTTCGGTGACTGGATTTCAAAATTTTTGATACCAAAATAAACTTATCTTTTAATCCCATCGTCCATGAACTGTTTGAAGTATACCCTCATATTTCCTACTACTTTTCCAATATGAATTTTCTGCTCCACACCAGCCAGTATGATTATTCCCCTAAGAAGCAATGTCTGCTTCCTATATACCCTCTCCACTCTCCAACTCATTCAAAATTCCTGCCCCTACTCAACATGCAACTCAACCCCAACTCAATGAGGGCATCCCCCTCTTCCACCCCACTTCTTTCTCTAACATTGGTGCTCAGTCTAACCACACACTCACATTAACCCAGAGCCTTACTCAATTACATTACCTGCTTTGCATTTCTACTTACCTATGTTACATCCTGCCGACTAGATGTTCAGAAACTACTGAAGAGCCAGTTTGGCAGGGCCCCTGGACCCCCTTTTATACTCTCCCCAGACCCCTAGGACATAATGCTCAATTGATGAGCTCATTTGGTGCTCAGCCAATCCCTGTCAAGTTCATTGCTCTGAGGTCATAATTGATGTCTAGGGGTAACTGCATAGCAGTTATCAAATGATTGGTTTAATTAATTAAAAAACTAAATATCCAAGCTATTTCAGTATTACACTGTCATAAAACAGAAAAATGAAGTTGATCGGCTACTTAATGTCTTAAGAACTTCCTTCTCTCTTTCTTAGGAACCAGTAATGACACAATAACCATTCATTCAACTCTTATTCACACAGTAACCTTACCACTTTCGTTTTCTAATCCCTTTTCCAGTATCACTTCAATTTACCTGTGGCTAAGTACCTATTATGAAATTTAAAAGAACGTCCTTGTCTTCTTAAGATCTCATGTTTTATGTATAGCCACCAGTACCTCATAATTTAATCAGCTTATTCATATCTACAGTGTTAGTTTCCCAAATAGAGACATATTCTTATTCCTACTCTCTCTTGTGTTATCCATTATTCCTCCTCTGAAATTCTTTTCTGTGCCTATTTTTCATTTACTCACTTTCCATCTACTCCTTTTAGATTCCTCATTAATCCTTTTCTCTCTTTCTATTGCTGATCTTGTCTCCTTCAAAAAAGCTCCTAATCTTTAGTTTTGGAGCACATAGAAATGAGAAAGATTTTTGAATGGTGTTAGAAGTCACACAATTTTTCTTGGAAAGTTGTATCTAGTCTATCCTTATTGAGCTTTAATGAGATCTCAGTTAAGTCAGTTTCCCTACCAAATATTTCTGAAAATAGTTCCTTATTGACTGCCGAAGGGCTTCATATTGAAAGCTTTAACCTTGAAAATGGTATTGAACTTTTAAGAGATTCAATATGTATGGATGTTGTCAGTCTCTTTGTATGTTTTTGGCTTTTCTTCCCAACCAAACCATATGGAGGATGTTTTATTTAACTTTATACCCCTACAGTGTCTAATAGTGTTTTCCACACATAGTAGGTGCTACGTAAGTGTGGTTTTTTTAAGTTACTGTCTTCATACCACTCATCCCAGTGTGTTACAGGAACCTGTCCCTCTCCCCCAACTTGTCCCCTTACTCTTAACACCCTAGTGTCTCCCTATGTTTCCCCCTCGCTTTCTTTACCCTCTCTCTGCCTCCCTGTTGTCTCACTCCTTCCAGATGTAAGTGGCAGTGAGGCCTTACACAGGATCCCCACCCCGACATGAGTCAGGCTCTGTGTTGGGTGCTGGGGATATAAAGAAGACCAAGACAGGGTTCTTGCCCTCTGGACCCTCAGAGTCTACAAGGGTTCAGAGATAAGAACAATGACAATAAGTGGGTAAGTTCTGGAACTGAGACATGTATAGTGTGCTGTTAAAGGAGAGAAAGGCCCAGTTTCAACACAGAAAGAAAGTATGGCCATCCAGGGTAGAGTAACTTTGTGTAAAGGCACCTGGGCATCAAAGAAATAGAAAGAAGCTCAGTGTGTCCAGAATGAGGAGGTATGGGGGTGAATATTAAAACTAGGCTGAGGACATAGGTGGGGTCTGCTTGTGAAGGGTATGGGGTGTCATGGTATGGAGCTTGGAATGTATTTTAGGCCAAGAGGGAGCCAGTGAAGGGGGGCATTAGCAATTAATACAACTATGGGTGAATTCATTACTTTCTTTGCTCATTTCTCGCTCCCTCCCTGCCCCCCCCCACATGATATTTAATGTATTCACTGTTTCCATAATGCACGAGCTTGGAATAAACTTCTGTATCTGTTCTTTTGGCCCTACTTTATTAAACTTTATTTCCCATCACTCTCCTGAGCCATTTTTACCAGCCAGCCCCTCCCCCCTCTGACCTAACAGTCAGCTCTTGTTTATGTCATTTCCTTTGCCCGAGATCAGGCCAAAGGCCTCCTCTTCCCAGGTACTCCCCTCCTCTGACTTCCTCCTAGAGTCCTAAGTGTACAGCGTAGCTTTTGGTACTTTACTGCTTCATGTTGTTCCACAGATTTCTAATTGTGTTCCCCTTGTCTCCCCTACTAAACATAAACTCTCTTGGAGCTAAGCTCCAGGTGATCCAGGGTCACACATTTCCTGCTCTCCACTGAATCCACAATGCTGAGCTTACAGCAGATGACCAGTTAAGATTCCCTAGTCTGTCTCGTCCATTCCATGAAAACAGAGATTTTTGTCTATTCACTGGTGTCTCTCAAGTATCTAGAGCAATGTGTGGCACATAAACGCTGTTCAACAAATAATAGCTGAGTTATGGACTAGGATGTCGGGGATCTTGTCTGTCGTCTTTACCGCTATGTGCACCATCCTTGACACAGCAGCTGCCTGTTAAGCCATTGAACAGGTGAAGCTGAGATCATGACTTCTGCTTCGTCATGGTTTGAACACACAGTAGTTAGGTGATACCTACTCATGATTGGTGGATTAGAAATGAAGCAGACTCAGGCCTGCTACTGAGCTTGGTATTGTCATACACACAAGGTTTCTCATGACTGAGCAGGGTTACCAATTTGCTTGCACAAAACAGAGAGAAACTCTTTCTGTAACAGCTACAAACGTTCTCTTTCCCAAACCATTGTTTCAAGAGACAGAAACGTCGGGTGTGAGGGGAGGGAGGATGCCAAGAGCTGGCAATCCGTCTTGACCATTGAGGCAAAAGCACACGGTCCTCTCTGTCAACAACATAATCTTATCAGAAACTGAAGCCTAGAGAAGTCAGGTCATGGGTGCGAGGGCAACACTGAGGAAGCACAGGAGAAATCTCCAGGGAACATCAAAGTCAATTTCACTCTTTCCCTCTCCTTGGGGTTTGTGTAATCCCCTTTCATTCAATCCTGATGTCATGCTGAGTCACAAAAAGAAACACTCCTCAGTGCGACACATCTCTGGAGGCTCTTTAGCCAGCGTCTGTTAGTCATCGCTATACTCACGGGCTTAGGGCCAGTGCCATTCACACTTCTCTCTGTCCTGCAGCAGACGGACGCAGTTCCTCCAATCCCTCTACTCCCCCTTCTTTCTAAAACCCTTCTCTGAGGGAGGAAGAGCTATAGCTTTGGGGATAATATAGCTTTAAGGGAACTTTTGGCTGATGTGGACGTCCTAACATCTGGGCAGTGTTAACAGAATCCCGGAGGCCCAGACGGACCAGGAGCCGCTCGTTCTAGGAATGTTAAAGTAGAAGGGATTTTTTTTCCCGGCTGATGAGAGGAGCAGAGGAAGGAGAAAAAGGAAGAGAGAGAGAACGAACCACAAAAACATAAAAGAGGTAAGATCTGCAATTACTCCCTTCATGCTACACCGCCCTATTTTGCAGCTAGGGAGGGGATAAAGGACCCAGGACTTGGGCAACATGACTCGGGGTGGAAGGGGGAGAAGTTCTTTGATGAAACAGAGTGATATGCTGCTTGTCGTCTGGGCCGTGACCTGGCTGCAGAGGGATAGCTGACTCCAGTGAGTCAAGTTTCCAGGCTGAGATTAGGGAGGATGTGGGCAGAGCAGAGGTCACAGACTCCGAGTATTGTATCTGAAAAAGGCATACCCCTCTACCCCTGCTCCACAACAGAGGAACTGGAGTGAGGCTGGATGCGGGACAGGGCCCAGCCATTAGTTACCTAGCTCTTCATTTACCTGCATCTGTTAAGCCCCTTTCTCCTCCTTTTGTTGCCTCTTTCTGCTTTTCTCCAGCTCTTTCCTTTTAGCTCTGTCAGATTCTCTTTCTTTTCTAATATCCTTGCCACATCTTTCCACTTTCCTTGCCTCCCTCACTGGCTCTCAACTTCTCTCTCCTGCTTCCTTGCTCTCTAGATAAAATCAGGAGCCAAGTAGCAATGAATCAGAGGGAAACTTTTTTCCTTTATTTAATTTCACTTGTGCCTTAGGGACTGGCCAGAATCTGCCATCATTTTGTTCCTTCGTTTCTGGGACCGCCTCCTGCTCCGAGTGAGGTATCTCATTGATCGCAGGTAGGTGAACGGGTGCTTGCTGAAATCAGTAGCCCTTTTATGCCAATGGGCAGCAAGTTGTAATACTGTACTTTATGAAGTATTTGCCCACTGGGAACCACAAAACTCTCATGCCATTAGAGTGAGGGCAGGACAGGAAGTGAGAGGGCAATTGGAACCAGCTCACTCTCTCCTCAAGGACCTCAGTGGGGGGCTCCCTAACCTCGCTGACTTCCTGCTGGCTCAGCAGGGTAAAACTAGAAAGTTAGGCTAGACTTGAATGCCACAAGCCACCACCAAACCACTAAGCCTCAAAGCCCAAAGCTAAGAACAGAATAGAGTTTACTGCCTGGGACGCTAGAAAAAGGAAACATCCAGTCCTGTCCAAAATGAAGTTGGTAATAATAATGTCCAATAATTAGTGATAGCTAGGTAGATTGCTTCCTTATGTGCCAGGCAATGATCTATTCTGTAAGCGATATACTTTTATTATCCCCATTTTATAGATGAAGAAACGGAGGCCCAAAGAAGTTATGGAATTTACCCAAGGTCTGGTTGCTAATGGATGACAAAATTGGATTCACATCCAGATCTGTGTATAACTTCAGAGTTCAGGCTCTCAGACCATATACTCTAAGACTTTCCCTGATTAGTGGTTAGGGAATACTACTAGAATGTACAGAGCCATGACTGGCAGCTTTCAATTGCCAGATTCCCTCTTGATTCTATGTGACTTTTTATTGACCTTTTCCTAGTCTTGGTACATCATTGTCCCTCACTGAACCATGTACCATTTGGTACCCAAATGAACCATGGGATATTTGCATGTGACCCAAGCAGGGTCAGTTGAAGATTGTTTCATGTCCTTCTCCTTCTCCTTCTCCTTTGAAGAAAATGTACTATAATGGAAAATCTTTATGGGAGTGGGGACGGGTGATATAACAGTCATTCATTAATTTTCAAATCTCTGTCCTTCCTCACAGATCCCATAATTGTGTTCCCTTTCACGTTTGGAAGGTTACTGATGGCTGACTTTTGAAAATTACTTTCCTTTACCCTGGTACTACCGGCCACATACCTCTTCTTCTCTCCCTAACTCTACCTTTCAAGGATGACTGGTCAAGTAACTCAAAGAGGAGCTTTCTCTCTGCTGTTCTTCCTCACTCCAGCAGTGACGCCAACGTGGTATGCAGGTAAGTTCCAGCAGCTGCTGTCTTTATTTCCACTGAGCTAGGTCAGAGCCTAGCTCAAGACTTGGAGGGAAGGTATAGGACCACAATTAGAGAGATTGTTAGATACAGAGATGAGTCATTAATGGACAAGGAGGATGGTTAAAGACACATCCTACCAAGAGCTACTGAAAATATGCTACACCAGTACAGAAGTGAGAATGTTAGATAACATGGCCTTTGAGGCTCTTATCTTTTGCATCTAGCTTCCTGAAAACCATTTTCGAGTATTAACTTCTTCATGAGTCAAATCTTTATTAATGCTAATTCTTTTATGAGTCAAATACTCTTGTGAAGACCCCCCAAAATAGGCCTTATACCACATATCTTATTTGAAAAAAGTAAGGGGGACAGGCCATTTATTCAAAGGAAACAAGAATCAGTCAGACTTCCCTCCCCCCTCCCTCCTTTCTCTCCCCTCCTCTTCAGATCTTATTTATAACATGAGACTCTCTTAATCCTTTTCTGCCAAAGTTGTTCATGGCAATCCAGATGACATTCACTTATTCAGGAATTCCCCAGTTTCTTCTAGCTTGTTCCTCACTTCAGAAGGGATGGAGGTTTCTGGATTCCTGAACGTTTCACCCTTCACCCCTGGAGACATAGGGAGCTGAAAAGAACAGCCTCAATGAGGAGAGGGAGTGGGAGGGGAGCAGGATGAGGGAAGGATAATGAGCTGACATACAGAGGTTTTTTTGATGGGGCCCAGCTGGCATTCCAAGTGCTAAGAATATGCTGTGGCCTGTAGTGTCTGCCCTCACAGGGGCTTTGGAGAGTGGGGGAATGAGACAGGCCCAGCCAGTGGGGTTAGGAAAATATCCAGGGATGAGTAAATAACAAACTGCTCCCATCACAGCCACAGTCACTTCAGCTAAAATTTTCCACATGCCCTTAGCTCCTGATGGAGGCCTTTGGCAGTAGTGCTGTTTGTCTCGAACAGCTGCATCAAATATGCAAACTTCATCCCCTCTTTGGCTTAACCTGGCTTTGTAGGGGGTGAAGCACAAGGGCTGACATTGAGATGAAGGAATTCAAGTCAAGCCTTTGGCAGAGCAAACACTGCTTGGGGTTAAAGGAGCCCCAAGTCTCCAGGAGACAAATATGCAGCTGTCCTCCCCAACCCCTCACTAGCTGCAGTGCAAGTACGGAAGACCAAAATCCTGCCCAAGACCACAGGGCTAAGGGAGTGAAGATTAGATGGCTCAAAGCCCAGCTGGAACACCTGTGTGAAACCTCCTGTCATGTGAAGGCCTTTGCCTTTCCCCGGAGGGAAGCCGGAGCTGTTGGGAGTCCTGAGAACAGGATGGTTTTGTAAAAATTAGGTTCATTTGAGGTTCTCACAGGACTGTTTGCAAAGCTCACACTTCCCACTTTCATGTGAGTCTCCAGGCTGGAGAGTTCTCTGACCGTCCTGAAAACCGACTCATTCTGCCCTCTTCCAGTGGTAGGAGGCTTACGTGACGAGAGATGTGGAGTCCCATGAGCCTCCTCTACATTGCTAGCTCCGCCGCTGGGCTTGCCTCCACTCATTTGTTCATCTATTCACTCCACAAATATTTACTGAGCGCTGTTTATGCATCCAGGATGGTTTCGTTCCCTCCTTTAACCTTGTCCTCAAATGGGAACAGCACAAGGAAAGCAGCCAAGTGTGAATTCAGGGCTAATCAGAGAAAGGATCTGGGAATCATCAGCAGGGGCTAGGAAAAGTTAAGAACCTAAGTAAAGCAGAGTGTGGGAGTGTGTGTTGGTGTATCTGTGCAGTTCAGGAAGTCAGACTTGTATTTGTCATCATAAGCCAAGCACTAATGTCTTCCATTACCAATTCCATTGCCAGCCATACCTCTGTGAAGGGAAGTGCTTAGAGGGTCTGCACGTGCTATGGAAGATGGAGGAACCCAGAAACAGACCAGAGTTAACTGATTGGTTCAAAGGAACTGAGGCATGCTGCCAAGACCTTCCCCACAAGGGCTGAAGAGGGACAGGCAGATAAAATAATGTGGGGAATGCTCCCTCCTGGTTTCATTCTTATACTCCATCTCAGTATCCCAATATTTGCAAAAAAAAATACTCCAAGACGGGTGAGAGGCAGGGGGTGGCGATGACAAGGTTTAACATGGCGAGGTGGCCCAAGCCCACTTCCAGCACAACACAAACCTGGCCCTGGTCCGGCTCCCTCTACACTCTAGCGGAGACTGTAATTATGTCATTGAGTCCTCTCAGTTTTCCCACATCCCCTGTAATTCTAGAATGATGTAAAATGCTTGGTGGCCTTCGATCCCACACACAGAGTAAAAAAAAAAATCTGGTTTGCAAGCAAGATTTTGGTCTTTGATCTCTTTTGGACATTGTCAAAAGCTCTTCTTAGTTTCCATCGTAAGTGGGGTGTCTGCGTTTGGTATCCAGGGGTCTGATAGACCTGGATTGGGATGGCCATTGTGCTACCTACTGGCTGGCAGACCTCTGGCAACTCCCTTCATTCCTCTGAGTCTGCCTTTTCCTGCGTACATTGGACTGTTACTAGTGTCTTCCCCACTGAGCTGCTGTGAGATTGGATGTGGAGAACTCAAGTCATGTGCTTAACACAGAGTTGGTACTGAGTGATGTTAGCACTCATTGTTGTGGGTGTTATTGTTACCCAGCCCTGGGCCCCTGACACTCCTGTTTTCTCTTCTGCTAAAAGGCTGTTTGCAGCCTGCTGAGCATCGCTTCCCAAGCTGGCTCTGTAACAAGAGTGGGGGTGCGGGGCGGGGCGGGGGGGGCTCTAGGGAATCACATACATATGGCCTCCTGTTTACAGGAGCTGTAAGGCTTTGCGGCTAATGCTAAATTTAAACAGCTGACAATAATCCCATGTGCCCTCCCCCTACAAAGAAACCTCCCAGGTGGGCAAAGGGAGAGAGAGCAAGGGAGATGAGACCTAAGGAGAAATTAACAGAAGCCAGAAGAAACAAAATGGGGAAACAGAATGAAAAAAAAAAAGGAAAGGCAGGGAAAGAGAAAAAAATGAACTCTTCCCTGTGGAATGAGGGCAAACCAACAAGGACATGATTTCATAAGGCAAGCTTTCCATTTGATTCATTCTCTTGTTCACCAAGTTGGACTGGTTCCCCAGCAGCCCCCCTCCCCCCTGCCTGGGCTTGTGGGGAGTGGAGGAGCTTCACCATCTCGGCCTCTGCCCCACCCTTTAGTGCAGGGGCCCCGAGCCTCCTCTCAGAGACGAGCAGGCGAACGTGTGGTCTGAGTGTTTACACAGGCCCAAGGGCTCCAGCGCGTAAACCCAGCCCTGTCCTGGAAATGCAGAATTGTCTCCTGCCTCCAGCAAGGCCGCCTGCCCTATTCCTGTGCGTGCACTGGGGCTCAGGGCCGCTGGAAGGAAGGCTTCCGGAAACTCTGCTCCGGAAAGGACCAAGTTGTTTTCCAATTAGTTCCTATTCATGGCCGATTTCCTGCCGCCGTCTGGTGGAACATAGTGTTTAGTCTCCCAGACAGCCGCAGACCTGCCTCCACCAGGGACTGGGCTGTTTGGAGGTAGAGCAGGACTGTTCCACAGCTCAGCTTTAGCTCTGCTAAAGCTCCTGCTGATGAGAGGAACAGGAAATTTATCCAAAGGACTCTGCCTCCTCTTTTCTTGAAACCAGGACTAAGCGCTCAGGAAACTGTTCCTATTCCCCTTGCCTTTTGAGCCATCCTTCTGTGCTTTGGCATGCCACCTTCCGGCAACAGCAACCGGGTGGCAAAAGGGCTTGTGCCCTGTGAGCTAGGGGCACTGGAGGTCATTGCTTCCCTCTGAGGACTGTGAGCAAGCCTCTCATGAGGGTCAAGACACTGGGACTCTATTTTTTTCCTGCCACCTAGGACAATAGTCCATCCTCCGAGCTTAGGTCATCACTGTCTCACCAAGACTCATGTGTTGCATCAAGGGAATGGGTCTTTCATAGTCCAGATTGATGAATGGTCAAGAAGTTCAAAGTTTTTTCTTGATTAAAGTCACATAGTGCTATCAGGGGGGCCCCCTGACCATGAGCTTGCCCGCATGCATTAAAGTGCTGAGATCTGCCCACAGTAGTTCTGCTTTACAAGGTAGAATTTTTCCCACTATAAATATCCACCTGACTCCTCACCCATGGAAGAGACAAAAATGGATGGGGTAAGGGGAAGCTAGAAAAGACGGGAGTGAGAAACCAACATGCCACCATGATACTGTCTTCTTCATTCTAGGTTCAGGCTACTATCCAGATGAAAGCTACAATGAAGTACATACTGAAGAGGTCCCATGGGCCCGTGCCCTAGACTACCGAGGTAAGCCTCGCTGCTTCCCAGGGTCAGGAAGGGGCTCTGCTGGCCTAAGGCCTAGGCCCTTCCCTGAAGCATCCTCATCCAGGCTTGGCTCATACAAGATAAAACTACAGCACAAAGGAACTAGGGGCTTTGATTTCTAATCATGAACTTGGTTATTGTCTTGCTATGTGACTTCACCTCTCTAGCTTGAAGGTTGCTCACCTATTACTAATTATCAGGTATTGACTGAGTACTTACTCCATGTCTAATCCTGTGCAAGGCAAACCTGTGAGTGGTACAAAGTCTAAGATAGGGTTTTCTCCCCTACAAAGAGCTTGCATCCTGTTAGAGGGAAGGGGGTTCAAATGAGCACATGCAAGGCAAGCCAGTGTAAAACTGTGTGGTAGCAGTAAATGCAGTAGGGGTTAAATCAGGAAATGGACCATGAAGGATAACATTTAGGCTGGCCCTGGAATGATGGGTGGGACTTTGAGAACTGGAAAGGGGAGGGAAAGTCATTTGGCAAAGCAGAGGTCCAAAGTTATGGGAGTAAGAACAAAGTTGGTAAAAGAAGGAACTAAGAAGATACCAGCCTGACTGAAGGAGATGGCATGTGGAGGGTGTAGTAGAAAATAAAGTTGAATATAAATCTAAGTTAGGAAAGCCTCCATATGCCAGGGACCCATCTCAGTAGATGCAGAAGGACTCTGAAAAATGCTGTCTAGTGATTCCTGCATTAGAAGGAAACTTAGGCCAGGTGCTATCTTTATTTAAAAAAATTTTTTAAAGGTGTATTCATTTATTTGGAAGGCAGAATTAGAGAGGGATATCTTCCATCTGTTGGTTTACTACCAAATGGCTGCAATGGCCAGGGCTGAGCCAGGCCAAAGCCAGGAGCCTGGAACTCAATCCAGGTCTCCCACATGGATGGCAGAGGCCTAAGCACTTGGGCCAGCTTCTGCTGCTTTCCTAGACGCATTAGCAGGGAGATGGATTGGAAGTAGAGCAGCCAGGACTTGAACTGGCTCTTAGGTGGGATGCCAGCATTGCAGGCAGTGACTTCACCTGCTGCTGCACTACAATGCTGACCCCAGCCAGGTGTTATCTAATATTCCTGCCATTGATAATTCTCTGCTTCTATGCTTTGAAAGCTACACAGAAGAGTCTAAATGTTGTACTGGGAGCGATAAGGAGCTGTTCTAGGTTTCTGCACAGGGGAGTGACAGTGGATAGCAATTTGAGATCATTAGCCTGTTACAGAAAGAAGGGGTTCAGAAGGAGCAGAGCCCGAGTCAAGGACTCTCTAGGAACTAGTTATAGTAATGTTGACTGGAGATGACTGAGAGGCAAAGAAATGCAGAGTAAAGGATGAATCCAAGACATGTTTCCAAGAAAGAGATGATGGGACTTGATATGGATCAGATGTACCAACAGGCTAAGAAAGAAATGAATGCCTGAAAGCATCCAGTGTGATAACTGGGAGAACTGTAAGAGTCCTCTCAGAAAGAAAACTAGCTTCATATAGACGCCCTACAGGCAGCTGGAAGAGCAAAGTTGGAGCTTTGTGAGTCACCAGCTTAGATCGATGGCCTGCCTGAGGAAGCAGAGGGCCAGGCTTAGGTCAGAGCCTTAGAAGACATCTATAGATAAGAGTAGGAGAAAAGCCAGAAAGAGAGAGTTAGCGATCTGCCATGCTGGCGAAGATCAGGGGAGCATTTATCAGACTACAGAAGCCACAGGAGAAGACTTTTAAGGAAAGTATAGAAAGAATCAGCAATAGCAGAGCTATTAGATACGACCTGACCTAAGTTTCCTTCTAATACAAGAATCACTAGTCAGCCTTCTTCAGAGTCCTCTGCCTCTCTTGAGAAGGGTCTGTCCCTAGAACGTGGGGCCTTTAAGAAAAGGATAAGAGATCAGCGGTGTCAAATATGTCAAAGGGATCAAATGGAGGGTAGCGGGAACGCTATTTCACAAGAGCTAAGCAGTGACCTTTGAGAAAACAGTTTCAACAGAGAAATGATCAGAGCTTTGGGCTCCTCTATGTGCTCTTGTAGCTGCCTTCACTTCACTTCACTTCTCACTGCCAAATGCTGCACTCCCACTGCCTCCCTGTCCCAGCACCCACCAACTCCTCAACTTCCTACAGTCTGTTTCCTACCCACCCACAAACCTCCGAGCAGAAAGGACCTCTCTTGAAGATCACAGTGTTCTCCAAGTGACCAAATCATGTGGCCCTTTCTAGTGTGGCAGTCTCCTGGGTCTCTGCGGCAAGCGTGAGCATAGCCCTTTCTTTTGGGCTGCCCCCACTTCCTTGGGCTCCGTGACATTTACTATTCTCATAGCAGAAACTGAGAGGAGATCGCTCTCTGGTAGTGACAAAAGAGAGAATGAGGCTGGCAGGTGAACTTTGGGCAACCCTGACCTCTGTCCTGGCTTCCTCCAGCTGCAGCTGGACACTTGCATGTGTAGATATCTAAAAAGAGCTCCTTTCCTCTTACCTGAGAAAGGTTCTACCAGCCGACCTTCACACTTCTGAAAATGATACCATGATTCCATTAGTTGAACTTCAGACTATCTCAATGTTCCCTCCAAACACCCCCAGCAACTTTAACAGCCCCCTTTTCCTCATTGCTTTGTACCAGTCACTTACCAAGACTGGCCATTTCTTTATTAATGCATGAGATTAAGACCTTCATCACCTCACACATGGATAATGGCAGTTGCCTTCTAATGGCATTCTTTGCCTCATGATTCTCTACCCTCCAAGCCCAGTGGCCCTCGATGACCATTTTTAATTAGAATCTGACATCTATCTTCCAGGCCTGACAACTCCTTACCCCTTCTCCCCACACTAAATCTGTGCTTTATTCAAGTTGCTCTAGTCTGTTCCCAGACTACATGAGTCCAGACTGAGCTTTCCCTCACCAATTCATTTGTTCATTTAATATTTATTGAGTACGTACTATGTACCTCTTCTGAAATAAATATCTGGCGCCTAGAATGCCCAGTATGTACTGCCTCTTTGTTTTTTATTACCCTCAACATAATAGTCATCTGTTCAACAGGAGGAGCCATGTATGTCACTCCCACAGAGCCATGTAACAGGTAGATGCTGACTGCTGGCACCTTGGGACCAGAGGGCAGGAGTGGATAGTGAGAAGCAACAGATGTAGAAGGTACTCTTGAGGGGTCTGGCAGCCCTGTGGTTAATATTAACCTTCCTGTTATTTTTAAATGAGCATAAAGCCATTTTAGAAAATATAAGCTACATAGCAGCCTTTGGTCTTGGGGTTTAGTGTCAAAAAAGTCTCTTTGGAACCTAATCTCAGGGTACAAAATAAATTGAGTGAAGTTATTAAAATGAGTGGAAGGCTAGGAAAAGTACAACCTGAGATTCCATCATCCCTTCGAAGGAATCCATGATCTTATAATCAAAAACTCAGCAACTGTAGTGCTTAGTAATCTTCTGTAATTTGGACATGGTATCTCCATATGACAGTCATATGTCATAGCCATATGCTGAAACCCCCCACCCCCGCTGGAAGCTACTGCTTGTTGTTGCTTGAGAGGGATAAGACAGTAGCTCCAACACAGGCACTGAGTTAGGGACTATTATTCATAGGGATAGGTATTTCACACAGGCAATGCCATTCAATTCCCACTGCAGCTCTATGGAACTGGTTTCATAACCTCCAGTTTTACAGATCAGGGAACCAAGCTCAGGGAAGCTGAATTTAAAGAGAGAGAGCTTAGAGGTGGCATAGCAGGAATTTAAACCTAGGCCTAAATCCCAAGCCACATTCATTCTACTTTTTCATTACAAATCTAATTCACTGTTTCAAAGGAAAGATAAAAAGAAAGAGGTAGCCAGGAAAATGCACATCATTATTTTAGAGCAAACTGTTCGTGTAGTTTGGTTCCATTTTCACTAATCTTGTACTTTCTGTCATTCCCTTATCATGACTCTCAAGTTGGAGTCAGAAACCCTTCTCTGAGATGCCGCTTTGTTAGCCCTAGGCAAACTTGTCTTCTGCCTGGGTTATCTAAAGATAATCTCGGAGAGGGCCCTTTCAACCCTGTTGTTACACAAGAGCCCTTCCAGCTCTTGGACCTGGACACACACCTATTATGTGCCAGTATGTGTTTTATAAATGTTATTTCATTTAAATAAACTGCAGGTGGCTATAGAGCAATAGAGAAAGATCTCTGAAACACATTGTTAAATTAATTGAAAAAGCAATGGTGGGCAGGGGTGGGTGTTTGGCCTAGCAACTAAGATACTTGCATTCCATGTCAAAGTGCCTGGATTTGACGCCCAGCTCCACTCCTGAGTCCAGCTTGCTGCTAATGCAGACACTGGGAGAAAACAGTGATGGCTAAAGTGGTTGGGTCCCTGCCACCCTGCCACCTGGATTGAGTTCTTAGCTCATAGCCTCAACTTCAGTCAGAGGTCACTGTGGGCATTTAGGGGGTAGATTGGCAGATGGGCACTGTCTATCTCTCTGCCTCTCAGATAAGTAAATAAAAAGTTTTTAAAAGAGCGATGGTGGGGACAGTGAGCATAATATGCTACTCTATGTGTTTAAAAAGGAGGGAAAAATAAGAATCCATACCAGCATTTGCTTTATATGCCTAAAGAAACTTTTTTTGAAAAAAGATTGTATTTATTTATTTGAAAGTCAGAGCTGAGTTACAGAGAGAGAGAGAGAGAGAGAGAGAGAGAATGAGAATGGATCTTCTATTTGCTGGTTCACTCCTGAAATGGCTACAACACCCAGGGCTGGGCCAGGCTGAAGCCAGGAGCTTCCTTCAGGTCCCCCAAATGGGTGCAGGGGCTCAAGCACTTGGGGCATCTTCTGCTGCTTTCCCAGGCCATTAGCAGGGAGCTGGATCAGAGATGGAGCAGCCAGGACAAGAAGCACTCTTAATAGTGCTTCTTTATGAAGGGAAACTAGGTGGGGCTGGGGGTAGGAGGGAGACATTTTACTGTGTAACTTTTTATACTTTGGGATATAAAAAGGTCAATGTTTACTTCAAAATAGTAGCGGATGAAGCTGCTGCTGGCAGATGCTGTGGTTAGAAAGAATGTGGGTTTTGGAGGAGTCAAGGCTTCTGTTTAAATTCCAGCTCTTTCCCTTGCATGCTGAGGGACCTTGTGCAAGTTACATCCTCATCTGGTAAACAAGGATAAACACCCACCTATGGCACTGGGCTGCTGGGAGAACCATGAGATGATGTATGTGCAAAGGAAAATACACAGCATAGGGCAGGGTACACAGTAGATACTCGAACAAACCCAGCATACTTCCCAGCAGACATTTCCACCTTGCAGTATTTAACCATATTCTTAGTTTCAGATTCTCCACAGCATTCTTTGCGTACAGCTGCCCAGCCAGTTAGGAAACTTTCACCTTTCATCACCTCTCCTGTATTTCTTCATCTCATCCACATCAAACAGCGTGCAAAGCATTGTCACATGCCTTATTCCACATACTCTACCCATTTTCCTTGCTCTACCAGTCTGGTGGCCCTACCCAAAAAGAAAATGGGGTCAGTCTGGAATTGCTTGTTCTTGAGGCCGATAAGAGATCATCATCTCTCTACTTGCTCATAAGCCTTACATTTGAATATTCTAGAACGTGAGCTATCAATGCTGACAGTCACTGGACTCTAGTTCCCAGAGGCCACCTTCTTCCTTCTATGAAAAGTGGGATTGTTTTTTGCCTTGCAGCACTCTGTTTCTCTGCCAGGCTTCTCCTGGGCCAGCAAATTTGAATGTATTTATAATAGCTGTGCCTTCTCTTACAGTCTCAGCATTTATCCTGAGCTTTATATTTCCCTTTACTATTCTTGCTAGCTTTACCTGATGTGTATTTTACATGACTGAATACGGGAGAGAAACAGAATGGGAGTGACTTGTTGAGGTCCCAGCCTCCTGTGTAAGCTCTTTGTGATAGTTGTTGTAGCCTTATCATCTACAGCTCTGCACCTGTAGTGCTTAGCAGATTTTCTGTCATTTGGAAATGCTGTCTCCAGATGGCAGCTGTGTGTCACTGTCATGGGCTGGAAACGATGCTGGAAGCCCCAAGCACAGTGTTGGCTGAACAGTTTTCTCACTGTCATCTGTCTTTGTTCTCCAGCTGGGCTCAAGCAGGGGCTCTTGCCTTTTGTTTGTTCCTTTAGCTCCTGATGTGCTTTTTTCCCCCAAAGTCCCCTCTCTCCTTTTTTGTCCCTTAGCATTTGGGAACTGAATCAGCTCATGTAAGACTTTAGCCTTCTCAACCCTAGCTGAACAGATTAGTGCCATGCTGTGTGTATACAGCCTCGGGCAGGTGGCCCTCCCCTTATTTCTGTCCCTTTAAAATATGAACCCACCAGTCATCTATTTTGTATAGCTAATGAGGTGTCTTTATGATGCCTTGACGATTTAACAGCTCCATAACCTTTTGTGTTCACTACTGAACTGGAATTGAACTTTCATTCCCACGCAGCCTTCTTTGATGTCACATTACCTGCCTTTCTCTAGTTCATATTTTCGTGTTACTTTATAAAAATTTAAATTTACATACAGGAAAATTCACTCTTTTTGATGTACAGTTCTGTGACTTTTGACAAATGTATAGAGTGAGGTAACCACTACCACAGTACAAAACAGTTCCATCACCTCAAAAACTTGCCAAGGGCTACCTCTTTGGGATTATCCCCTATCTCTACCCCTGATCCCTGGCAACTTCTGATCTGTATTCCATCCCTATATACTTTCTTAAATTTTTATTTATTTGAAAGGGAGGGAGGAAGGCAAGAAGGGATGGGGATGTGCATACCTATCTACTACTTGACTCCTCAAATACCTGCAACAGCCAGCACTGGGTCAGGCTGAAGACAAGAGCAGGGAACTCAATCCAGGTCTCCCACTTGAGTGACAGGCACCCATTTATTTGAGCCATCACCTGCTGCCTCCCAGGACACACATCATCAGGAAGTTGGAATCAGAAGCAGAGCCAGTACTCCAACCTAGGCACTCCAATATGAGATGCAGGCATCCCAAATGGGGTCTCAACTGTTGTGCCAAGTGCCTGTCTCATCCATCCCTGTATTTTTGCCTATATATATCCCTATATATTTGTCATATAAATGGAGTCCTTTTGAGACTTTCACTTCAAAAAACTCATTTGAGCTTTATCCATGTATCAGCATTTCATTCTTTTGTATGAATAAACCATAGTTAGTTTAACCATTCACCCATAGAAAAACATTTGAGTTTTCTCCAGCTTTTGGCAATTATGGATATAACTACTATAAACATTTGTGCATATAATTCTGTGTGGACACAGATTTCCATTTCACGTGGGTCAATACCATAATGTTGGATTACAGAGATGTATAGTAATTATACCTTTCTTTATAAGAAGATATGTTACTTTTATAAGAAACTACCAAAATATTTTCCAAAGTGACTGCATTTTTGCATTTCCACAAGCAATGTAAGACAGTTCCAGTTTCTTTCCATTTTCATCCAATACTTGGTATTGCCAGGGTTTTATTTCTTTTTAGACGTTTTTAGTTTAGACATTCTAGTAGGTATATTAACAGTATCTCATTGTGGTTTAATTTGCACTTCTCTAATGACTAATGGCACTGAACATCTTTTCTTGTACTTATTTGCCACATCTTTGATGACATGTCTGTTCTTACCCTTTGCCCATGTTATAACTGGATTGTTGGCTTTTTTTTTTTTTACTGCTGCATTTTAGAGTTCTTTGTATATTCCAGGTACTAGTCCCTTCTTGGATATGTGACTTGCAAATATTTCCTCAGAGGTTTTTTGTTTTTTGTTTTTTTTTTTTTTGACAGGCAGAGTGGATAGTGAGAGAGACAGAGACAGAGAGAAAGGTCTTCCTTTTTGCCGTTGGTTCACCCTCCAATGGCTGCTGCGGCCGGTGCATCTCGCTGATCCGAAGCCAGGAGCCAGGTGCTTCTCCTTGGTCTCCCATGCGGGTGCAGGGCTCAAGCACTTGGGCCATCCTCCACTGCCTTCCCGGGCCATAGCAGAGAGCTGGCCTGGAAGAGGGGCAACCGGGATAGACTCTGGCACCCCAACCGGGACTAGAACCCGGTGTGCCGGCGCCGCAAGGCGGAGGATTAGCCTGTTAAGCCACGGCGCCGGCCCCTCAGAGTTTGAGGTTTGTCTTTGATCTCTTAATAATATCATTTGTAGAGTAACAATTTTTAATTTTGAGCAGGTCCAATTTATTGATTTTTCTTTTATGAATTGTGTTTTAGGTGTCATGTCTAAGACCCTTTTCCTAGCCCTAGATCCCAGAGATTTTTCTCCTATGCTTTTTCTAAAAGTACTATAATTTACCTCTTTACATTTAAGTCTGTGATCCAGTTAAGGTTCATTTTTTTAAACAGGTGTGAGACTTAAGTCAAGGTTTTTTTACTTTTTGCATATGGATACCCAATTGCTCGAACACCATTTGTTTGAAAGGCTATCTTTTGCATCTTTATCATTTCAGCATACTTATGTGGGTCATTTCTAGGCTATTCTGTTCCATTGATTTATGTGTCTGTCTTTTCACCAACACCACAGTATCTTGATTACCGTACTTCTCGTTTACTTGTCTTCTACTGCTACAGTCCCTCGATGGTGTTATACATTAAATATTCAGGATGGAGAAGCGACGTGCTACTCACCACGGGGAGGAAATTATCACAGCAGCCTGGGCACGCGTTGTGAGCTCTCCTGTGACCGGGGCTTTCGACTGATAGGACGGAGGTCGGTGCAATGCTTGCCAAGTCGCCGTTGGTCTGGAACTGCCTACTGCAGGCGTAAGTTGTACGTGTGTGTGTGTGTGTGTGTAGCCATGCGTAGGCTGACATGTGTAAGCTGACTTGTATAGGTGAGAGAAGCCACATAGTCATACATTGAAGGTATATACCTGGAGGTGTTAATATGCCCTCCCAAGTACAAATTGGGAATTTTCCATGGATTCCAAGAGGCTCTTTCCTCCTCCAAACACTGAATCAGTAACCCAAGCAATGTGGACATTTAAGTAGCAACTAGCCCTTCTGACTCAGGTAGCCCAAGAGTGTATGGAGGGGCTAATATTTGGGCCTGAGGCCTGATGGGGACTTGAGCCTTCTTCTGGAGCTCCCAAGGATGTATGGTGTCTCTTTTCTACATGTGGCCAACTGCTGTACTTCCTGACTTTTAGCCTTAGAAGACCTTGCCAGTAAAGCTATGAAACATCTGCTGTTCTTTTTCTTCTCAAAGTCAAGAAGAATCCCTGAGGCTAGAATGTGGGGATCCTAATGCATACATATCCCAAACCATGTCCTCCTTCAGCTTCCACATCCCTCCCTCTTATTCAAATTCTACAGCTTTTCCACTCCCCTTTTAGCAACTCAGTTTTGTCTGTCCAGATGTCCATCAATGAACACCATTTATAGGACACTTGTGTCCAGGAAGATGATGTGGAGGAGATGAGAATCCTGACGGATCCCTCTAGGTGACTGTAATTAGGTTGATTTAGGACTTAGTCCTCATTATTTCCAAAATAAATTTGAATTGTCCTGACAAAATTGAAAAAAAGTAAGGCTATATTACAAAAACCAGTTAAAAGAATATATTACAGGTATTTCCAGGTACCTAGAATGAGTTGATTACTACATTTGGGCACTGAATCTAGCTTTGACTTTCCTCATAAGAGACAAAGGAATGAATACTTTGGGTCTATTGTTCACTCTCATACAATACTAAGCAAATTTTTCTAAAGAGGCAAATCTTTTTTATTGGTCTTAATTTCAAGAGGGTCTTTTTTTTTCAGAATTCTTTACAAAAGGGATATTGGAAAACAGAAAAGGCAAAACTCTTCTAATCTAGTTTGAACAAGAAGCAAAATGAACATAGCTTATGTAGAACTTGATGCAAAGCTCTAATAACTGAACTTAGGCAGAATTAGACAATGTAAAACAATATATGGCCTACTTCTGTCAAGTATCAAATATCTCAAAAAAGACTTTGGCAAGCACAGGCTCATAATGAATTTATAGTGGCAATCTTTGGTCCTTGTGGTTTCTAAGATACACAGTTTCTTCTTTTGTCAACCACCACCATGCTTGGTCTTCCAGGTACTGGTCTGACTTGTACTGCCACCCAGACAGAGGGCAGGCCCACTTCGTCATATAAGGGAGTTTCAGCCGAGGAGTGTCTGTGCCAATGCCAAAATTATATTCAAAGGAGAGTTCTGAATTGCTCAAGGGCATCTAGCATTTGAGGAACAAGAAATGGAAACTAATAGCTGCTGAGGCCCTAAATGAACCTATAAATTAATAGGCATTCTCTTAACCTGCACAATTCTATGAGGTATTCACATGTCACAGATGAAAACACTGAGCCTCAATAAGAGGTGAGCCTGGGATATGAACTTGAGTTTGATTCTGATGTCTACACATTTTGATAAGTAATTCATTTCTGTCAGGCCGTCTCACCTCAGAAGGTGCTGATGTACTTTATAGTATGAAGATAAAGAGAAAATTAGGGGACGGGGGAGGCAGTTAGGCACAAAAATGTGAGGGCAGTTTGGGAATAGTTTCTCTACTTTCTGCTGTTTTTGATATGGTTGTCCCCATACTAGATTCCCAGGCATTGCCTCCAGTAGTCCACTGAGCTTGCCACTTGGTTCTCTCTTAGAAATGAGATGCCACCCATTGCCATTCATCACTAGTGGCACCTACACCTGCACAAACGGGGTGCTTCTTGACTCCCGCTGTGACTACAGCTGTTCCAGTGGCTACCACCTGGAAGGTGACCGCAGCCGAATCTGCATGGAAGATGGGCGATGGAGTGGAGGCCAGCCTGTATGTGTAGGTAAATGCTAGATGCTCCCTGTTGTCCTGCTGCAAAGACTCACGCTAGCATTAGAGCCTCTAAAAGATATGGAATTCTCACTACAGAAGCCATTCCTATTTGTCAGGAAGGTGGCACCCTGGGTGAATGCTTAATGAAATGGTTTTCCCCACCCCCACCCCCTACCCTTGCCCCCAGTTCGGGTTTCCTTCCCATTTCCTCGAGTACCTTTTGTTTGTAACCTCTTCAGTGGTGTATATATAACTTGGATGGGTTCTCTCCAGCGAAGGCAGGGAAACAATGAGTCAGCACTTGATTTTTGACCTCCACAGACATAGATCCCCCCAAGATTCGCTGTCCCCATTCACGTGAGAAGATGGCAGAGCCGGAGAAACTGACTGCTCGAGTATACTGGGACCCACCTTTGGTGAAAGATTCTGCTGACGGTACCATCACCAGGTGAGCTTGGATAACACATGCCCCTTGTGCTTCCCAGCAGCTTCTCCACTCCTTCAGGCTGCTCACACCGAAGCGGCGCAGGCAGAGGCTACAGTGGTGATGTGCCTCCGATCTCAATTCTCAGTCTCTTTCCTCACTGGCTCTTTCACCCTGTCCCACGCAGGGTAACACTTCGGGGCCCTGAACCTGGCTCTCACTTTCCTGAAGGAGAGCATGTGATTCGTTACACTGCCTATGACCGAGCCTACAACCGGGCCAGCTGCAAGTTCATTGTGAAAGTACAAGGTCAGAAAGAATTCTTCCCACATTGTTCCTTGTTCCTGTTCTACCCTGACCTTCTACAAGTCCCACCACAATCCTTTCCTCTCTATGCCTTAAACAGACATACTTCATTTATCCCTGGAGAGGAAAAAGACAAGTTCAGCCAACAGGCTCATTCAGGAAGCCTACATTATATGCACACATACATGTTTTAGAAACCTTGACTCCCCAAAAATACTTTCTCATGCTCCTAAAACTAGATAAAATTCACAAAGAAACTGTTTCTTCTCTCGACTTTTAAAATGATCAAATCCAATCAAGCTTCATTCTCAAGGCATTCACCATTCACTGCTGCTGAAATTGGCGTTGGCTGTCTGATTCTTACTCTTTGCTTTGTGTTGTGCTGTTTTGTTTTGCTTTTCTCATTGCAAAATGATTCATGCTCATGGTTGAACATTTAAAAAATAAAGAAATATATAAAGGGGAGAAACCTATTACCCCATCTAGAGAACCAATTGCAAGGTGGTCACCTGTACACAAGGTGTCCACTAAGTCTGGAAATAGACGGCCATATTTTCTTTTACGGATTGATTGTCTTGTGATGTGGCAACATGTCCATTTATCTGCACGTCCAGATTTTGTGAACTTTTTGTCTGTATTTCATAGTTAATTCCTTCAGAAAGGAAAATTCTAGCTCCTGGCTATTGGAAACATAGAGGGGCTGGTGCTGTGGTGCAGCTCGTTAAGCCATGGCCTGCAGCACCAGTATCCCGTGTGGGCACTGGTTTGTGTCCCAGCTGCTTCACCTCCAATTCAGCTCCCTGCTAATGGCTCAAGTGCTTGGGCCCCAGCTACTCATGTGGGAGACCAGGATGAAGCTCTTGGCTTCAGCCTGGCCCTGCCCCGGTTGTTGTAGCCTTTTGGGGGATTGAACCAGCAGATGGAAGATCAATCTCTCTCTCCGTGTCTCTCAATCTCTCCTTTCTCTAACTCTACCTTTCAACCAAATAAATAAATCTTTAAAAAAAATAAGAAACATAGGAAAGCCATTAATTCTGATCATCCTGCCTCCTGGTCTAGAAAGCCCAGTTAGGGCCCCTTTTACCCCTTCCTTCCTAAAAATGATGCAATAACCCACCCCTCGAATTCCTCCCTGACAGTGAGACGATGCCCAATTCTGAAACCACCACAGCATGGCTACCTCAGCTGCACCTCCGCAGGGGACAACTATGGTGCCACCTGTGAATACCACTGTGATGGTGGTTATGAGCGCCAGGGCACTCCATCCCGAGTCTGCCAGTCTAGTCGCCAGTGGTCAGGATCACCGCCTATCTGTACTCGTGAGTGAAGGCGGGGAATGGAGAGAGTAGATATATGCTGATGAGGGGGGAGTGGTGCTTTGGAGGGCCCCCTCTAGGATCATGGGTCCAATGGCAATGTGTTTGACATAAAACTGGAGGGTTCTGAGATGTGTCTGTTTTTAGGGCCAAGGTTCTCCCCCCAGCATGCATTACACCAAGAAGAAGGGTTTAAAATCCCTAAGTGTTCTTTCAGAATGTCCCTCCCAGGGAATGGAGAAAGCATGTGAAAGACTGGAACTCTGAGGATGTTCAGTCATCCAAGCTGGGGTGCAGCAGAAGGGCAGCCATACTCTGACTGGCCACCTGCTTCTGCCTTAGCCATGAAAATTAATGTCAACGTCAACTCAGCTGCTGGCCTGCTGGATCAGTTCTATGAGAAACGGCGACTCCTCATCATCTCAGCTCCTGACCCCTCCAATCGATATTATAAAATGCAAATCGCCATGCTTCAGGTGAGGCCACTCCCCTAATGAGGGCTTATGCCTTTACCCCATCACCCTTTCCAAATCAAAGAGTTGCTTAGAATAAATAAACTTTTTTAAAAGAGAGTTGTTGCCACAGCACAAACCCTACTTTTTCACATTTTGTGGGTAATATTTGATCAGTTTAGCATTTAGCACATTGGTTTTTTACTATTGTTAAAATGCAAAAAATTTGATTTATTTGAAAGACAGAGAAAGATAGAGACAGAAATACAGAGGGAGCTCCCTCCCATCCATTGGTCCCCTCCCCAAATGCCTGTAATGGCCAGGGCTGGGCTGAAGTGAAACCTGGAACCAGAAACGCCCAAAGGAACGGAAGGAACTTGGTTACTTGAGCCATTCCTCCTACCTCTCAAGGTATTCATGTGTAGGAAGCTGGAGTCAGGAGTCAGAGCTGGGCATTGAACCCAGGCATTCTGATGTGGGATACAAACATCCTAACTGGTGCTTTGAAAAAAAAAAAGATTTTATTTATTTGAAGCAAAATGACAGGGAAGGAGGGAGAGAGAGAAAGAGAGAGAGAGAGAGAGAGAGAGAGAGACCCTAAAATGCCTGCAACAGCCAGAGCAGGGCCAGGCTGAAGCCAGGAGCCCAGAACTCCATCACATTCTCCCACAAGGGGAGCAGGGACCCAAGCACTTAGGCCATCATTTGCTGCCTTCCCAGGCTCATCAGCAGGAAGCTGGATCAGAAGTAGTGCAGCTGCGACTTGAACCACCCCAATATGGAATGCGGGTGTCCCAAGCAGTGGCTTACACTGCTGCTTCACAATGTCAGCTCCCCCTAACTGGTCTCTTAACCACTAGGCTAAATGTTCACCACTTTGTACATTGTTAAACACTGTTACATTTGTTCTGAAATGGCAATGACAGCATTGGAATGGTAGCTGTGACTTGCAGGGAGCTGGGTGAAGGATGGGAGAAGAGCGTGGTAAAGCATTCTGGAGAGACACGGAAGACAGCTATAATCAAATGCAAATGCTGGAGGTTAGCTATATGTTTTCAAGGAATAATAGCACTAACATTTATATGTTTACTGCTTCGCATATACTCATTGAATTCTTACAACAACCCTTATGAGGTAGGTACTATTATGATACCTAGTTAATAGATAAGCAAACTGAGGCACAGAGAGATTATTTGCTCAAGGTCACTAGCTAGTGAGTGGTAGTGCTGGGATCAAACCCAGGCAGTCTGGCTCCAGGACCTGAGCTCTTTAACCCCAATAGTTGAGAAGGGAAAGTATTGTGATACCTCAATGTAAAATGAAGGAGTTGCATGACAATGGTTAACATACTAAGAGATACCTTGCCAAAGCCACTAGTGGGGGAGGGAGATGAGACCGAACAGATATCATTGTGGGGACTTATACAAAGCATAGACTGGGTTGCAGAAGAGAATTCATGGTGTGCTGCCAAGACTAAGAGAAGCAGCTCTGAGGAGCCTCAAACAAGGGAAGAGAAGCAGCTAATTAGGAGGTTCATTTTTTTGTGAGTGTTTACTGTAAATTTCGTCTTTTTAAAAAGTTTATTTATGGGGCTGGCACTGTGGCGCAGTGGGTTAACGCCCTGGCCTGAAGCGCCGGCATCCCATATGGGTGCCGATTCGAGACCCAGCTGCTCCACTTCCAGTCCAGATCTCTGCTGTGGCCTGGGAAGGCAGTGTAAGATGGCCCAAGTCCTTGGGCCCCTGCACCCACGTGGGAGACCCGGAAGAAGCTCCTGGCTCCTAGCTTTGGATCAGCGCAGCTCCGGCCGTTGCGGCCAATTGGGGAGTGAACCATCGGATGGAAGACCTCTCTCTCCCTCTCTCTCCCTCTCTCTCCCTCTTTCCCCTCTCTCCCTCTCCTCTCTCTGTGTAACTCTGACTTGCAAATAAATAAATAGATCTTTTTTAAAAAAAAGTTTATTTATTTGAGAGGCAGAGAGAGACAAAGAGCTCCAACCCATTGGTTCTCTTCCCAAATGCCCACAATGGCTGGGGCTGGTCCAAGCAGACCAGCAATACAATCCTCAGCTCCCACATGGGTGATGGGATCCCAAATACTGGAGCCATCACTGCTTCCTCCCAGGATCTGCATCAGCAGGAAGCTGGAGTCAGGTGCCAGAGCCAATAATCCAACCCAAACCCTCTGATGTGGGACACTGATGTCTTAACTACTATACAAACACCCACTCCTACTTAGGGGGTTTGGAAGGTTGAATCTGAGAAGTTGCCAAGGTGACACTTGAAGGCCCATGATGGAACCAGTTTTACTGAAAGGATGAACCTGCAGGTCTAGACCAAAGAGGATCTCAGCCCTCTAGGGATCCAAAACAGGCAGAGAAAGGCAAACAGCTCAGTTGGAACCGGAAGTAAGAACAGGTACCTGCTAGTGAGGGTGGCAGGATTAGAGGAGGAGCCCAAAGATGAGACGGGCATGGGGTACCAGGGAGTGTTAAATGCCCCCTTAAACCTCACTGTGTAATAGGCAACCTTTTAGGACAAGGCAAGACAAAGAGCCAACATAGAGTTCCAGGGTGTGCTGCCAGGGTGAGGAAGGCAACAAGGGGTAATGAAAAGAACACTGGGCTATTTATTTTGGACAAATCCTAGAGACTGAGAGAGGGCCCTGGCAATATGGCCTGGTGGTAAGCACATACACTTTGGCAGGTAGAATCAGCCCTCAGTTCAGTTCTTATTTTCCTGCAAATCTGAGCAAGTTACTTTTCTCCTCTTTAGAATGGCACCACCTGGCTTGTTAGGAGCATGTTATGAGGATTTTTCCCAAGTGTTAGAAATGTGTGACCAATAAACAAGTACCATGGGGTGGGTGTTTAGCATAATGGTCAAGACACAGGTGAGGATGCCTGTGTCCTACATCTGAGTACCTGGGTTCGACACTTGCCTCTGCCTCCTGAATCCAGCTTCTTCTAACGTAGATCCTGGGAGGCAGTGCTGATGGCTCAAGTAATTGGGCTCCTGCCACCCACGTGGAAGACCTGGATTGAGTTCCCAGCTCCTGGCTGTTGCCAGCATCTGAGGAGTGAATTAGTGGATAAGTTCTCTGTCTCTCATTTTTACAAAACAATAGCAACAATTATATTACAAGAGCCATTTATTAAAAGGCAATGTAGTTCAAATCCTATGCAAAGCTAAGCAATGATTATGTTTCTGCAGTTGAGTCATTTTACTTCTCTTTTCTACCCTACATCATGTCACCAATTTCATCCACTTTGGTAGAACAAAGAAAACACTTTGGGAATAAGTACTTTAGGAGTGACAAAGGAAAATGATTGTTGTGGACCCCAAGGGCTTTCAGGGGAAGCCCCTCCTTTCCTTCACTGTCTCATGTGGTCCCGGGAGGAATCAGCCAAGTAGCCTACAATTTGAAAGCAAAGACCTGTTACACAAAATGTTCTCTCCTCTCCCAGCAATCCACCTGTGGACTGGACTTGAGGCACGTGACCATCATCGAGCTGGTGGGGCAGCCACCTCAGGAGGTGGGGCGCATCCGAGAGCAACAGCTGTCAGCCAACATCATCGAGGAGCTCAGGTCCAAGCTGGGATGGGAGGCTGCAGGCAGGGGTGGGTAGAAACCCTAGGTGGGATGCTGGCAACAGGGTGGTGTGGGAGAATTGGCAGACAAAACTCTCTTGGGGGCACTTGTGTTTGAACCTTTATGGATGCATTAGGTAAGACCAGTGTGGTTTTTAATTCCTGAAAGACACTGGAATCAAATGGAAGCTTAAAATATAGATTACTAGGCCCTACCCCAGACCACCTCAGGAATATGTTTTTATAAAGGCACCTTTATAAAAGCTGACCCTGAGGCAAAGCTAGGACGGAGGCAGACCTAAACTTGACTCAGATAAGTCTCTGATCCTGTTGCCTCATGGCCTCATCTCTTTGCCTTCAGTCTCCAAAGGAGCAAAAGCCATCTCTAGGCACTGAAACCTAACATACATACCAGCATCTGAGAAAGGAGAAGGCCATGTAAGGGACAGGGGGTAGTTGAGTTTTCTCATTATCTATCCTTTATCACCCTTCTAATGCTTCCACAAATACTTATGGCCAATACGGAGATCACTGCTCTCTGTTCTAGAAACATCACTTGCCTATAGAAGGACTGAGTCTCAGTGGAGGCAGAAAGACTCAGTTCATGTTAGGGGAGAGACTAGGAAACCATCAGAATTAGGAGCCTGAAGACTTGCAGGTACAGAAGAAGTTAGCCAGGGGGTAGTTCTCAACCCCAGGGCTGCCATGTTTGATGTGCATACACTTCACAGTGCCTGTGCTAGGTAGGTATCCCTGGAGTCACCACACAGCCTACAGAGCCATGCACAGGAGACCCGGTTACAAGGGCCTGCAACCAGTGCACAGCCTGGTAATCACACGGCTGCCCCAGCTGGGATGAGGTGGCTTAGCAGAGCTTGATGCATGGGGACAGCAAGACTAGAGGCTGAGTGGAAGAAAGCAACAGGGCTTGTGAGACAGGTAATGGAGGAGATGGAGACAGGAGTGGGGTGGGAGAGGAATCAGCCCATCGATAGAGCTGGGAGAGGTCACAGAGTAGTGGAGACAGTGGCATGGATGCCTAGCTAAGGTCTCACATCTTCCTGGTTGCTCTCTCTAGGCAATTTCAGCGCCTCACTCGTTCCTACTTCAACATGGTGTTGATTGACAAGCAGGGTATGGACAGGGAACGCTACATGGAACCCGTCACCCCTGAGGAAATCTTCACATTCATTGATGACTACCTGCTGAGCAACCAGGAGCTGACCCAGCGCCGAGAGCAAAGGGATGTGTGCGAGTGAACTTGAGCCAGGGCATGGTGGAGCTGAAGGGACAAGCTTCCCTGGTTAACTAAGATGGGGGCCTAATGAAAGGAGGACATGGTTGTTTCTCACAGTTCTAGGGATAGAACTCTGAGGTGGCTGAGGTTCATCGATCCTGCAACATTTCCAGGCACCCTTTTCAGGGTTGTGTAATAGTTTCCCTAAGTAAGTCTCTGCTTCAGGTAGCAATAGAGGAGCATAAGAAGCTAGGTAGGGACTAAGGACAGGCCCCGAGAAGTGGACTGAAGTAGAAGATGTTTCTTTTTTAACCTGGGTCTCTTCCCAGCTCTCCAAAGTCTTTGGCATAGTAAATCCTAAATTCATTCACTAACCAGCTGTTTTAAATGGGTCTTCTACTCGAAGGTGACAGCAGAGGGCAGCACCATCTCAACAGACAACGAAGACACTTTAGGCAAGTGTAGCTGGATTTTCCTCACAGCAACAGAATAACTACATCATGGCTTGGGGAGCAGGCAGCTACAAAACATTCTTGAACTTGCTTGTCATTTCCTTTTCTAGGGCATTGGGCTAAAAATGTTCTATGAACCATTGATGTGGGATGCTCTCTGCTGGCCCCTCCAGCTGCTCATGGACAAGAACCTCTTCTTACTGAGATTTCTAATTCCCACAGCAAAAGGCTGACAATGCAATCCCTTCCTGAGAGGGCCCTCCCCCCTCAGCCTGTGATATAGAAAATCTCAAAAGCACTACTGCAGGTAGTAGGGAAAGTAAGAGAAAACAGACTCAGCCTTGTGTACTGACTTCATAAGATATCCACTTAATATTTTTATTTATTTAAGAAGAACTGGAGGGAGAGAGGGGAAGGGAAAAAGAGAGAAAGAATAAGAGCTCCTTCTACCAGTTCACATCCCAAATGCCTGCAACAGCTGAGGATGGGCCAGGCCAAAGTAGGTGCTGGGAACTCAATCCAGGTCTCCCATGTGGGTGGTTGAACCCAAGTACTCTGATATGGGACACAGGTGTCTTAACCGCTAAGCTAAACACCCACCCCAGATAACTACTTTTAAGAGATGAGCACAGAACAGGTGAGAGTTACAGCAGCACAAAGTCAAACCCTGTGAACCAAGAATGAAAACAAATTTGAGGTAGTGCCTTGTCAAATGGAATACCCACCACCCCACCAAAACACACATGCCTACCCGGACTTGCAGTCCCACCCCTTGCCACTGAGAAGTGGTTTATATACTTATGGGACCCAGAGTCATAGATAAGACTCAGAAGCCTTTCTCCTTTAGCTTTATGCAGGGAGTCATCAGTAGAAAACTAGAGGGGGGAATCTCACATTGTGGCACAGCAGGTTAAGCCACCTCCAGCAACACTGGCATCCCATATCAGAGTGCTGCTTTGAATCCTAGCTCCTCTACTTCCAATCCAGCTCCCTGATAATGTAGCTGGGAAAGCAGCAGAAGATGGCCCAAGTTCTTGGGACCTTTCATCTACGTCACAGACCTGGATGAAACTCCTGGCTCCTGGCTCTGGCCTTGGGCCAGCTCTGGCATTTACAGCCACTTAGGGAGAGGACCAGCAGATAGAAGCTCACTCTCACTCTCTTCCCTTTTCTCTCTCTGTCACTCTGCCTGTCAGATAAATAAATACATCTTAAAAAAAGAAAAGAAAACTAGAGGTAAGAAGGAGGCAGGTTGGTTAGGTAGGCAGAGCTAAGAATGCTGGAGCACTCACTGTGTACCAGGTATCATTCTTCATACTGTATTGATTAAAGTCTGTTATTAGCCCTTTACAGAGGAGGGAACTGAAGCTCAGAAAAGTTAGACAGTTTGCCTAAGATTGGACTGCTAGTAAGTGGCAGGGCCAGGATTTCAACACTGGCAGCCTGGCTCCAGAGTCTGGAGCCATGATGCCATCCTGCCTCTATTTCTTTTCCTACTTTCCATTTAAAGACAGGTAAAAGGAGAAAGAGTCCATCTTCCCCAATCCTACTCAGATGTAAGGCTTAGAGTGGGCCCCAGAGGAATGGGGGAAATGTGAGGCTTTCAACCCAAAGAAATTGGCTCTTTAAAGCAGAGTGGTTAGGCTGTCACCTGCGACACTGGCATCCCACATGGACACCAGTTCGATTCGTGGCTGCTCTGTTTCTGATCCAGCTCCCTGCCAATATGCCTGGGAAAGCAGTGAAAGATGGCCCAACTTCTTGGGCCCCTGAACCCAAATGGGAGACCCAAATGAAACTCCTGGCTTCGGCCTCATCTGGCCCTGGCTACTGTAGCCAGTTGGGCAGTGAGCTAGAAGATGGAAGATCTCTATCAATCCCTTTAGCTTTGTAACTCTGCCTTTCAAATAAATAAATAAATTTTTTTTAAAAGGAGCAAAAACAAAATAAAAAAAAATAAAAGCAAAGTGGTGGGACATAAATCATGAGCCTAGAACATACGGGTTCAGCCATGAGTCAGAGAGTAGCCATTTCCTTGGGGTTTTAGTGAGAGTCTCATTTTTACAATGCAAAATAAAAAAGGCAGTTGCTGAGTGGAATGTAACGAGGAAATACAGGAGAGGCAGGAAGCAAGTTAGAGGCAGGAGGCAAAAAAAAAAAAAAAAAAAAAAAAAAAGAGCTCCTGTGGGAAATCTCTGGTCAGACAAGGTCTGTGGTCCCAAAGGCAATGACTGCATACTGCACTGGGCATGATGAATGTCCTTCCTTGTCCTTATCACTAACACTTCCAGTGACAAGCCAGGACATGCTAGGCAGGTCAAAGGACCAAACAGTAACTCAGAGGAGGCCCACTGCCTCCTGAACAGAGTTCCCACCTGGGTCTGACTCTTGCCTATCCAAAGACGTTTCAAAAGATTTGTGGGAAATGAGATTACAAGATCATTTTGTTGCAAAAGACAACTTTGAAATCTAGGTATAGTTTTTTCTAATACACTTTTCATGAAGGTTTTGGAGACTGCTTGTATGCTGGGATTTCAATTTTTTTGCACCAGAATAAAGTCATTTTTAAATTCCATTTTTCCATGGATGTTTAATTTTTTTTTATTTGAGAGGCAGAGAGATATATAGAGCTAGAGCTCCCATTGTTGGTTCCCCAAATGCCTGCACCCAATTACTTGAGCCATCTGCTGCATGCCAACGTCTGCATTAACAGGAAGCTGTTACCAGGAGCCGCAGCAAGGCGTCGAACCAGGGCATTCCATCATGGGATGCAGGTGTCTTGGCCATTAGGCTGAGTGCCTGGCCCCCCAGTGAACTTGTAAAGTCCTCTTTGTAATTGCTCCTCTAGCTTAAAAGAATTCTAGAGCTTTTGTTTCATTTTGAGCAGTCAAGGCAAGTCAGTGTTACTTTCTTCAGGTGAAGTTTCACTCTAACTTCTTTTGTAGTCTTGTAGGCTATGACGGAAGAGACCCCAACTCCATTAAGTAGGGGAAAGAGACAGTAGCAGAATCAGGGCCACAGCCAGACCCAAACGGGCTAGCCTGCTCTCAACCCTTTACTCCCCCACCCCTCTCTCTGTTCTCACTTCTCCCCCACCCAGTCCTCACTCTATCCTTTTCTCTCCTCCCTTCCCTCCTTTTCCCTCTCTCTCTCTACTCCAGTGCCCGCCCCTGCCCCCGCTACCTCGAACACAAACACCCAAGCTATAAAGTTACTAAGCTGGCTATGTAATGTCCAAAGCATTCTGATTGTTGTGCTTTGTAAATTAAACTTATTTCCTTAAGATATTTTGGAAGAGATGAGTCATCCCTTTTGATTTTTCACCCTTAACACACATGTCATTCTCACAGGAGGTGGCATGGCATGATAGGGTCTGACCTTGATTCAAATCCCAACTCTGTTACGTGACAGTGAAGATTTCCTATTTCACAAGGTGCTTGGAGAAATTAAAGAAGATCTACATAAAGCCTTGTACACACAAGGCATTCAATATGTAGTAATACCCGTTTGCACAAGAGGCCAAGAATTGCTTGGGTTCTACCTACAAACCAGGGCTTTATTTCTGATATGGGTTACTCTGCATCTGTGTTACTTCTCTCTCAAAACTAAATAATGGAAGTAGGTGTGAAGGAAAAAGTCATCACCTGCCACAAACACTGAAGGGTCCAAAAAGAATCACTTACAGCATGGAATATCTTCCCTCATTCCTGCGTGAACCTCCCTCTCCTTCCTCCAGCACAGGGGTGTCTATGAAGCTACAGGAAGAGTCCCCTGAACGACAGCAAAGCAATGCCACTTTTCAGATGGGTTCTCGTTGCTCTCCTTAGATACCAAACACAAAGGGTAAGGGGGTCAGAGCTCAGTGGAAGTATGAGGCAGCAATCTGGGGAAAGGTCAATTTTCTTCAAAGTAGCACAGGAGGGTTAGGGAAAGGGCATTTTTCACTTTGGTGCTTACTCTTCAAGCCATGTGAAAAACCAACAGCAGTAAGTCGGGACATCAGAGACAAAAGCATCTATAGAACTACCAAATGCAAACATTTGATAAGTGAGAAAGCTTTATTGAAGCACACATACATGTCAGGGGGTGGGAAACAAAGGAGCAAGTTACAGCCCAGGATCCCAAGTTATGCCTTCCAGTACAATATCACCCCACACCAAACAAATCATTCCTTCATTCAGTTCCCACATACAACAGAAACCCCTGGAGCCACCCTCACCCCTGGAGCCTTTTCAGAGAGTCAGCTAGCTGTAGACTGAATGGAAAGGGATTCCTTCTCTGGTACAGACTCCTCCCACACACGACTTACTGCAGATACACTCCTAAGAACCAAAAGGTCAGGTTGGGACAGTGAAGACCAGAAAATGAAACTTAGCTCACCAGACCCTTCTTGGAAAAGCCTCAACACACCCATACATGGCGGTCAAGTTTAGGAAACAACAGCAACACTGAGAAGGGAAACCACTTCAGGTAAGAAGTCTGCAGAAAGGAGAGAGTTCTCTGTCTACATTCTCTTGGAGCACCAACAGTGCCCAGCCTGGAGAACGTTTAGACAGTATTTGACTCTTCATGCAGACACAGTGGTAGGTAGACCATGTGTTAGGAGTCAAACACCCAGACACAAACGTGAAGAAGGCTGTGTTACATGAGAGGGAAGATGTGTCCAACAACTGCTGCTGCATCAGTGTTAAAAAGTGCTAAGAATCTGGTATGGGCTGTGACACCCTCAGGTCACTGGAGTCCTCGGGGATCATCTAGAAGTTCTCACTGGGCATGTTTCCGACTCAGTCAAAAGGCCATCATCTCCATTCTAAGGGTTCCCCCTGCCCCAGGTCTAGGAAAAGGGGATGGAACTGGAAAGAGCTGGGGAATTTTCCTAGTATTTCAAAGAAAACCATTAGATGCAAACAAAGCAGATGCTGCTTAGAAACAGGGGAAAAGTTAAAAGTGGACATCGAGAAATTTGTCAGGGCAGAAATGAGTTAAAAGCATATCTTGGAGAAGAAGGAGAAGACCTACTCCCCTGTCTCCCACACTCCCCTGTCTTTGTAACCCCACTCTGCTTTCTAGAGCCTTGGCCTCAGATCAGGCACAGCTTAACCTACAGACTGGTACTAATGCCCAAAGATAGGCAGGACTTCCGGGGCATGTAGGGACAAGGAGAGCTAGACAGAAGATTAAAAAGGTTGTTTAAAAAGATTTTTTAAGTTAATTAAACCTCATAAAGATATAAGCAAGAATGGACTCTTGAAAACATACTAGATTATGCACAAATAAAAACCTTTCAAAGAGACCTTACTCTTGTGCCTGCTTTAAAAAGAGGGGCACATCCACATCACTCTAGCTAGCACAGTGAGATTCGCAAAAACACGTTTCTATACACACACACACACACACACGACACACACACACATTAAATTATAACTTTTCACTCTTGGTTTCTTCACTTCCTCTGACTTGCCCTGGCCAGGGCTGCACCTGCAGAGGAGGGCAAGGACTCATAAACCCAGCTTCTGCTTGGCCATCGAGGAACGGAGCTGCAGAGTCCCTTCTGCCCAAGACCCTGGGTACTGGCGCATCTTCTGCCACAGGCTCACTTCTTCCCCAGTCGAGTCCATCCAGTCCACCACTTCCCCATTACTGATCCCTGAGGAGAAACACCAGAGGAGGCTGAACAGGGGCTCCAATCCTCAGCCCACCAGGCAGGATGGGTTACACAGCAAGGCCACCCCATAACAGATAGTGTGCTATGGAGATGGGCTGATGGGAACAGAAGTCTGGGAAGTGCTCCCTGTCGATCCCGCACAGATGTTTGCCCTTGAGAACCCATCAGTGACTCCAGGTTTCCAAAATGGGGCTCCAAATGGTACACAGTTACCAAAGACTTCTTATTCTGGGACTGTGACAGAGCTCTCATGTCTGCCCCCTCATGTCAGGGCTCCTACCCTTCTGTTATTTCAACTTGAGATAACAGAAACACAACAAAGCACAACCACTGAACACCCTTTTCCCTAGCTGTATAATCCAGGCCAAAAGTTAGCACGGGAGGTGGCCTCATTCCTGTTCTTTTGTGCATTCATTCACTCAGCAAACATTTATTGAGGATCTACTCTATGCCAGGTACTCTTCGCAGCTCTGGAGACGCCATGGTTAACAAAGCAGAAGAAAAAAAGTCCCTGCCCTCAGGCAGCTTACATTTGACCAGGGAAGACAAAAAACATACAAGCAAACCAGCAAGAGTATTTGGGATAGTGTGATTCACAGTATAAAGTAAATAAGCAAGTGACTGGTAGTGCCTGGATTAGGACCCACAGAACATGGCATAGCCAGGTGGACTGAGAAGGAGGTATTTGAGATAAGACCTGAAGGATGGGAAGGAGCCAGTGTTTGCAGGCTGCAGCAACAATAACCACAAAGATTCTGAAGTGCGGATGAGCTGGGTAAATTAGGATAGTGGAAAGAAAGTCACCGTGATTGGAGCCTGATGAGCACACGTGAGAGAGATTTCGTTTGACTCAGAAAGAAAGGAGCTTTCAGACAAGATAGGGGCCTGCAGGCCTAGTACAAACTTCAGGTTGTGTTGCACATATAGCAGGAAGCCACTGCAGGGTTGTAAGCAGGGGGCCCAGGCTTACCTGTGTACAAACATAACTCTGGGCGCTGTGCGTTAATTGTGTGAGTTGTCAATATACAAGTGGTAGTTAAGGCCATGAGAATGCAGAGACTACGGAGAGAGAAATAAAGAGGGTCCAAGACCAAGCTCTGAGAGGGACCCAAACATTTAGAGTCTGAATAGAGAATGAGGAACCTATAGAGAAAACTGAGGAGTGAAGTAGTGACTTGAAAGCAAAAAGCATAATATCATTAGAAGCTAAGTATTTCAAGAAAATGGGAGTGGTGTGCAGGGTTCAACAGTGCTGCAAATTCCAGGAAGATGAAAATCATATTGTGGCATCACCAGCTGCTCTGCAGAGTGGTGGCACAGAAGCTAGCTCCCGATGGGTTGAGAACTAAAGGAGAGCGAAGAAAGTGGAGGCCATTTGTTTTAAGAAGAGAGGGGAGCAGGGTAGTGAAGGGAGTTTTTTGTTGTGGTGGTTGTTGTTGTTCAGTAAGAGTGGAAGTACTAGGGTACATCTGTATTCACCTCTGCCAGGGAAGGAGGATGAAACAGATCACCCAGGACAGATGGAGATTACACAGGTGAGGTCAGTGGGCCAGGGGTGCTGGGGTGGTCCAGATACTTGGAGAGAGCTTGGCCTTCGCTAGCAAAGACTCGTTCCATTTTAACAAGACATGAGATGGGAATTACAGTACAGATACATAAGCAGGCTTGTAGAGTTATAGGTGGGAAGAGTATGGCATTCCTTGCAATCAAGGTCACATTTATCTATACACATAACAGTACGTAAGTTCAGCCTTCCCCTCGGCCTGGCACATAGTAGGCACTCAGTAAGTGTTTGCTAGATGTTAACTGAAAAGAAAGAAGGTAACTGTTGTCATAGAGGAGTTTTGTGTGTGCAGGAGCGTGGGGGGGGGGGAGGATGGGGGGCAAGGGAGGTACTGGGATTGAAATAGGCAAGAGGCCTTTGAAACAAGCGAGGATGGGGGAGAGGCTCTCACCAGTGCCAACACCCAGCCTGACCCCTCCCAGGAAGTCATTGCTGGCCAGGGCTTCCCGGTCCCACACAGTCAGTTCCAGGCACATGTGTTGTAGATCTTCCAGCCTCACACCATTGTAGACAAATGTATGGTTGTAGTGGGGATTCAGGGTCTTCTTCACCACGGGAGTTTTACGCTTACTGGCCTTGGTCCTCATGGGCAGGAGGTATCTGGCAGAGGGTGGGGAGTAGTCAGCAGGCTACTCAAAGCCAGCAACGTCTGTCTAAAGTCCTCTTTCCCTGACCACAGGCCTAGCCCAGCAAGGTACATCAACACCCAGATCCTCCTTTGAATCTGCTGAAGCAGACGTCCTACTACCTCCACTAGATCATGCACCTGATCCACTTCCTGTTACCTGGAGAGGAAATGAATATATTAATGAGGTCGCTATCTGTGCTCCACCAAAACTAGGCTTTAGATATGTGGTTCCACTGCTACTTGGTAAGGTTCTCTTTAAATAAAACCAATGGCAGCATCTGTAGGCTCAACCAAACAAGATTTGGTAATGAATGTCCATCCATGGGTGATCTATAATCTGGGGATAGCAAGCATTGCTTAAAAATCACAGGGAACAAAGCCCCGAGTTCCCAAATCCACACAGTCCGGGGCCATGGGTTTTCATCCAGGACTACTTCAGAGCAGGAGTGGGAGAACAGCCAGACTGTATCTGACTACCTTCCTACTCTTTGCATAGCAACGCAACAGCCCAGTCCAACCTGGGCTTAGACCAGTACACAAGTGGTGGTGGAGGTGTTACCATTATGGAATTTCAGGAACAAGGCAAACAAAGCTGGGGCTTGGGAGGACACATAAGGACAGCATCCACAGGGAAGGGTTAAATTGGGTTCCTCCCTTGGCTCTCATGTCCTAGAACTGGTTAGTTAGTTTGGCACTGGTCCAGGGACTCACCCCTTGACAAAGCTGTCTGAAGTCCCTCCTGATTTGGCAGCCGTCAGGTTCTTGGCTTCTTTGATCCACACCTGGAGCTCTCCCCCTTCCCCACCTTTACCTGTAAGGGACGTCAGCCACAGCAAGTGAGCTGCTACACCTCTGGATTTGTCCTAAGCTCTAGCTATGCAGCACTCCCTTTTCTTGCTCTGTAACAACCTGAGGCAGATTTCACCTGTTTCCTCAGTACCTAGCCCAGTACCTGACTATAAGCCATAGGTGCTCAGTTAATCCCACTACAACAGCGATAAATAGTAACTGCAAATGGGAATGGGCTATGTGCCAGATACTACCTTAAGCATTTCATTCTCAAAACAACCCTCTGAGATATACACTATTTTTGTCCTCATTTGATAGATGAAGAAACTGAGGCTTAGGAAATAAAGTTCCTGATACTTGTTGAATGATTAAAAAGAGGGAACTCCTCCACTTGAGTTCTTGCTCCAGTCCTCACTTCACAGGACTCATCAGGTAGCACCAACTTCGACCCTCACCTCCCATTTGTAATATTTGTTTCTCAGTCTACATATGTGCTAATCTCACCGGTTCTTTCAAAAAAAAAAAAAAAGAAAGAAAAAGAAAACATTCTTTGATATTCTTTGAAAAGAATATCTCCCTTCAAGCTTATCTCTTCTTCAGGTTATTCTTGATGTGTCTCCTTTCTTTCACCATCAACTACTCTGAAAAAGAAATCCACACTCACTGGCTCTACTGCTTGACCTCGTTCACTCAGTCTAGTTTCTAGTGAAATCTGGTTTCTGCCCCAACTAATGTGCTGAAAATACAGTGCGATGCCAGTGAGGCGAGTCTGCTCAGTCCTCAGCTGGCCTGGCCCGTGCCCCCCTGTGCCTTTTTTCCGAAGCTCTCCTGGCATTTCTCTCGCCTGGTGTCCCTCTCTTTCGCTGCCAATTCTTTTCTTCTTTATCCTTCACTGTTGCTTTTCCCCATGGTTCTATCACTTCTCTAAACATTCAACACACCCTCTTTGGGGATTTCATTGATGCCCCAAATCTTCTCGATTAGACCTGGCTGAAGATCTGTTTTGGAAGAACTCTGCCTTCCCACGGCTGATGGATCAAGCTAAACTCCTTACCACTGTGGCCAGGCTCTTTTCAGTTAAGCCACTATTCCAGCCCCCTGCCACACATGTGTACCAACACTGCAGTCCACTGAAATAAGGGGTCACTCCCCCACCCTCACATATAACCTCACATTTCCCGTGCCTGTTAAAACCTTGGCATGTGCAATCCTGTCTACTGGAAATTCTCCTCTCTCCACATCCTCTTCCTTTCTGTCTAGTAAAGTCCTAGTGTCCAGTTTCAACATTACTTCCTCCTAGCGCTCCCAAATGTAACCAGACAGAATTCATGACTCCCGTACCTGTGTCCCTTTAGTGCATGACTGTCCTTCTGGTTCAATTCAGTCCTCAAAGGAGCTCAAATACCACATCTTCCTCCTGTGCGTCACCTACATATCCATAGTCACCAGCACAGTGCCTGGCATGTTGAATTATTCTTCCTCAGCCTTCGATTTCCTACTCCTCAAACTTGATTTGACCACTCCTGCTAACTGCCCTTTGCGGCCCCAATGTTTCTGTTCTCTTCCGTCCTCATAGCCTGCCGTAGATGTACTGAGACCATGTCAGTTTAATAGTATTTAGAAAAAAGCAATGTCAACCCTAAGGTGCTCCCTTTCGATTGACAAGTACAGAAAAGGCTTCCTTAGTAACGAAGTCTTCCCTGAGCCAGGGAGCATCCCAATCTGGGCTCTCCACCTGTGCTACCCAGAGCCAGCAGCAGCCTCGCACAGATCCTGTGCAGAAGACTAAGGGCTAAAGCCAGGGCCCCAGAGAAAACTCACTCTTTTTCCGGTCACCTCCAACAGGGAGTTTGGAGGCTGGGATGTATTTCAATGAAACCACCAACTCGCCTTTGTGTGATGGCAAGCCAGTCAGGGACTCAGCACTGACCTGAAACACAGGGAAACCCATCACGTCAAGCCGGGCTGCTCAGGCAGTTGGGATCACTCCCTGAAGGCATCCTAAACAGTATCCCCCAAGAACAGTTTCTCAGCAAAAGAGGCTCCTAGCTCCTTATGAATACAACCCAGGGTCCTCAGGCCATGGCTGCCACAGGTTTTCAAGGCAGTCTCCAGGAGGAGCCTAGTAGTGGCAACAACCAAGAGCCTTCCGCAATCCCCACTACTATGGCACCGTGGGGACACAGTTAGTAGATTCCAAGCACTCAAAGGTCTTCCAGCAAGGTTGCCACACAGCTCACAAAGGATCGACACCATGACGAAGAATCTTGCTGCCAGCATTGTTAGTAGTAGCCAGAAAGTGGAAACAGCCTAAATATCAGTCAATCTAGGAAGGGTTACATGAGTGATTTCAATATCTTCCTATGGCATGTGGCATGCAGTCATGAATGAGAATGCAGGGAATGTGTCCATGCTGACATGGGAAGATGTCTAAGACATTCTGTTAAGCCAACAAAGCACTGTGCAGAGAAAATATCCCACTTACGGCCGGCGCCGAGGCTCAACAGGCTAATCCTCCGCCTTGCGGCGCCGGCACACCAGGTTCTAGTCCCGGTAGGGGCGCCGGACTCTATCCCGGTTGCCCCTCTTCCAGGCCAGCTCTCTGCTATGGCCCGGGAAGGCAGTGGAGGATGGCCCAAGTGCTTGGGCCCTGCACCCGCATGGGAGACCAGGAGAAGCACCTGGCTCCTGGCTTTGGATCAGCGCAATGCGCCGGCCGCAGCGGCCATTGGAGGGTGAACCAACGGCAAAAAGGAAGACCTTTCTCTCTCTCTCTCTCACTATCCACTCTGCCTGTCAAAAAAAAAAGAAAAGAAAATATCCCACTTACATTAAAATATATTCATATTTGTCTATGTGAATATATACATACGTAAGTAGTAAGTGGTATCATGGCCACTTCTATGCAGCACTTACTATGTGCCAAGTATTGTTTTAAGTACTTGAAATACATTGTTTTGTTTAATTCTCAAGATACTCCTTATGAGACAGGTATTATTATCCCTGTTTTACAAGCTATGAAACAGAGGAATAGAGACATTAAGTAACTTTCCCAAGATCACACAATTAGTAACTGGAAGATACAGGATTCAAATGCAGACAGAGTACATGCTTTTAGCCAGAGTATTACACTGCGTAGAAAACCCTAGAAGGATGCAAACTTAACACTTGTTTCCACTAGGGAGGAGAAAAGACTAGGGATTAAAGGGATTTCCCTTCTTCCTCTATAATAATGGCAGCTACAGTGTCTTTTAGAATGAGAATGGCACATATCACTAGTGTTGTTTCTAAAGATAGAAAGTATGTTTGTTGAAACGGCTTGCAAAGATGTGAGGGCTAGATGGAACTCTTACAAGGATTTGAATATGGCACAATTCTCAATTTTACAGTTACTCATTTATATTTGAGTAGTGTCTGTCTCTACCACCAGAATCTAAGTGCCAGGAGGATAAGAATCAAGTCTATTTTTGTTCATCCTAGTACGTTGAATACATAGCAAAATATGAGCACACAATAGACACTCCACAGATATTAACATAATGAGCATGAGAGTAGTTTGTGGCCTACCATCTTTTGCTTTGAGTGGTAGAATTGCTTCACTCTATTGGGTCTTTCTGATTTGACTCTCTTCTTTATGATTTGGTATCCAGAGCTTGGGCTGGGGTAGACTAGAGGTGCCCGTTTCCATGCCTGTGTTCACTAGGGTCCTTACTCTGAACACACTGACATTAGACAGGCCTAATCCCCATAGGTCTGGGTCAGGTAGCACATCCCCAGACAACACAAAGTTTAGTACAGGGGACAGACGCAGAAGAAGCAAGAGGCGGATGCTACTAAGTGAAAACCAAAAGGGAGCAAATGGATTTCTAGAGACAAGAAAGAAAAACCAGAAAGAACAAATGTAGAATGCTTTCAGATAAAATAGATATATGAGAGTAGAATTTTGTCATTTATGAAAGTCCATGCAATTTATTAATTTCTAGGTTATGAACTTCAATAGATTTTTTTAAAAATGGAGTTTAGCATTAGTTAGACACTGGCATATTTGTTTCAGCAACACATTTCAATTCTGGCTCAAAATTCTTTGCAAAGAATAAATACCCCCATTTTAATGCAGCTGCTTCTCTTTATGTAAGACATTTTAATTGGCAGTAGCTTGTGACATGTCCAGTACAATCATATCACTAGTAGACCCGAGAGGATGACTTCTATGTCAGATGCTTGAAAAATTCTAGGTTCTAATAATTGCTTTCCTGCTCTTATTAGTATTTAAAGGGGAAAAAATTGCCATTGTCATTATTTTTGGAGGGCAACAGCTATCAAATTATGAGTTATGCATTTCTTTTGACTCAGCAATTCCACCACCAGGAATCCCTCTGACAGTTATAGAAGCCCAGAATATACTAGAGCATGGTTTTAAGAGAAAGTAAAATATGTGAACAATTAAACGCCCATTAGTGATGGAGTGGTAAGTAAGTTAGCATCCAGGGACATGGCAGAAGGCTATGAGAAAAGAAAATGAGATAGATCTGTAAGCAGTGGCCTAAGGATGCCCATGATAAATTGTAAAATTACCACAATCAAGAGAAACAATGAGGTTCACATGAGCCCATTTGTGCAAAAGTGTGTTTGTGTGTGTGTATGTGTGTATAATGTGTAGATGTATATCTGTGCTGCTTGATACAAGATTTCTAGAATGATATCCAACCAGCTGTTTACAATGGTTATTTCTGGGGAATGAAATCTACTTCCTCTTTTAAAAAACACTTTCTATTGGTTTAGTTCTGAACCACGTGCATGTATGTCCTCTAATGCTTAATTTTCTTAACATTGCAAAAAGTTCAAATGTTCAAAAGGGGCATATAAAGCAGCCAAAATCCTCCTTCTGTTTCAGTCTCTCTCCCTAGAGGCAGCCATCAATACTAATTTCTTTCATAACTTTCCAAAAATATTCTATGCATCATGGATTATCTTAAACATTTAAGATGCTAATATAAAACAATTGTAAAGAGGAACTTTGTCATTGTATAGTTCTGATGATCAAGAAGTTGCTGAGTCCTGTTTTAGCAATTTCAACTTAAGCAGGATTGTTGAACGTTCCCTATGTGCCAGGCTCTGATTGGTACTTTGTATATAATCCTGAAAAAGAGGCACATTATTGTTTTATTGTTTGTCCATCTTTAAACAAGAAACTGAGGCTCCTAGAGCTTTGGGTGACTTTCCTAAGTTACTTCATGAGTTAGGTGACTCACCTAGTGGACAAGCGACAGAACCAGGATTCAGTGCAGGCCTGCACTCAGATCCCAGGCACGGTCATGCCACACTGCTGCACTCTCACCTGAGATGCCATCTCCAGAGTAAATTTCTCTCGCCCGTGCAATGAGGAACACAGCAATGGAGTTTCATGAACTGCTTTACTTCCCACTTCCTCAGCAAGAAAGTTAGCTTGGAAAACAGGCACAGATTAGGATACACCCAGAGGGTTAACTTGGAAAAGAGATGCAAGTTAGGACGTTACGAAACACTCAGGCTATGAAAGGTTAGGAGGCAAAGCTTGGCACACATATTAAAGACTTTTCAATGCAAAACCAAGGCTTCACACTTTGCCTGGCTTATGCGGAAGAGAACATTCACGCTTGACACACCAAGTGCCTCTAAAATTGATGTCAAACTCAGAAGTGCCAGCAGGGTGCGCTAGAACTCCACATAAGACTACATACAAAGATGCTAACAACACTGACCAGCAGAGGTCGCTGCAGATAGTTCTACCTCTGATCGCACTGTGGAAGGAATTGTTAAAAAGCTGACTACCTTTCCGTGTAAAGGGAGGCAATGATCCAGTCTCTTATCGAGCTTCCAGGAATCCATCTGGACCTCTGCCTCTCCAAGGAAAGTGTTTCTGCCAAAACGACCGTGATGCCAAACCGAGAACTGCAAAGTCCTCTGGGCCAGGAGAGACTCTGGGATCTCATACTGTGAAGGGAAAAGTGGAAGCCGGGGATGATTAGTTAGTGGCAATTCACAGAAATGGTGACTTCAAATCCTAACCAACCCACAGTTCTAAGCACTTTGACTCTCCTCACTCAAAGCCTCAATGGACCTCATTTTGCAGAAACTTACCATGAGAGGACCTAGAAATTTAATTATTTTTTTCCTTAAGTAAGTGAGAAAACACTGGGACATCCCAAAAGAACTGCCAAGGAGACTCCGTATCCCACATGATTTTTTAAGAAGAGACTTTTGGCCACGTGACTGTCCAGCTTCACAAGGATATGAGAGAGATCACCTTCGTTCTTCTCGGGGAGGTCAGGATGTGATCAGATGCCCAGACCAATGCTCAGACACAGACGCGATCTGCTGAAAGCCATGTCAACTGGCCAGGGTGCAGAGGAATAGCTACAGCTCAGGGGCCAGACACAATGAGTTCTCCTACCCTTGGCGTCTCCATACTTACCCGGAGGAGTTCATCATAGAGTGGATTGACAGTGTCCCGCTTGATGCTGGTTTTCCGTTTGCCTTGGCGGGACTTGTCAGGCAGAAGGTAAGTCTTCACATATCTAGAACCCAAAGAGGGCACTGAGTCATTCGCTGTCCTGTCTCCAGCCCATTCTTCACTTCCCTTTGCTTTCCATAAAAATGTACCATGATGAAATGCCATGTCAAAAGTGCCACACCAAGCCCTCTGAGACATGCCATTCTTGATGTTTCCCAATCCTGGGTCCCTTCCTGCATCACACCTCCCTGCGCTCCCAGGAAGTGATAAGCCTGCTCCAGAGCACCCAGACAGATGCCAGGGTCTGGTCTCATCTCAGAGCCTCGGTCAGGCTCCGGAAGCACTCACGGGTTGGAGCGCTTCTTGGCTTCATCAGCAAAGGCCAGCTGGTGGCACTCCTTCACGTGGATGACCAGAGTCTGTGTGTGTTGCTCATACTTCAGGGAAAAGGCAATCTTGCCAGTCACAAAGACGTTCCCGAAATCACCAGCTTCACTATAGATGCTCATCATGCTGCCGATCGTACTCTAAAGAGAAAGCACCCACAAACATCCGGGCATTGCTTGCATCTTCCCTCAGCAGAAAGCCAGAGTCACTGAACAAAACAAACCCTTGGGAAACCCCTGCACTGAGCCAGCACTGCCAACAGTCCTTGACCCAAAAGATAAGACAGAGCCAGCAAGACACTCACAATTGCCCGGGTTCATAAATCAACTCACAGCTCATCAAGACTCTTAGCTTCTCATTTCCCCCTGTTTGTAACACATTTTATTGTTCATGTTCACCTACCGCAGAAGCTGGGCAAGGAGGAGAGGTAAGGTGCAGCTAAGTCCATTGTTGCTATATTTTGTATCGGAGGCCAAAAACTTTGTGGAAAAATGAAATGAAAAGGTAATACAAATTTTCCATGTACCTTTTGAAGCGCCCCTTTGATGCTAAAATGTTGGCAAGAAGGGGTTAGTTACTAGTTAAGACAATGTGTCTTTCTTATCTGTACATTTCTTTAGTCACCTGATCTCTATCAAGACCTACAGCAAAAAGAGCTTGGGCTATAACTGGGGGTAGGGTGGAGAGAAAACACCACCAGTGGTGCAAAGGCACTTTCCTCACTGGTAATGATCAGTATGTGAGCCTGACTAATGTCCTAAGTATACAGATTGATACCTAGGGGAAACAGGGTCAGGAACAAGGGAAGAAAATGTCCCTTTAGCTTCATGAGCTTCCCTGGTGGTATTGACCTCAACCCTACCTGGATGCTAATTAACTCTGCCAGAGCTAGTGGTACTCAGTTCCCTTTAATAGGAGAATTTGAAGCTGGCTATGATGAAGAAACCTGATCTTGCTCACGTCATGGCCGGGGTCCCTCTAAAGTGGGGAAATTATTCTTACTGTCCACAAATCCACAAAGCTGCAATGACAACTGTCGCTAGCCCCAGTTGCCTAATGTAACAATCTCAAGGACAGTGGCCTAGGAAGTTACTTCGATATACACTGAGCACTGAGGTTTCTACAGTGAGGGTAGAAGAAGCAAATGCCTCTGGCTTACCTGAGAAGGGTGCTGGGCATGCTGTCCCCAAGTACTGAGTCTTCTCTAGAGAGGCATTTCTTTGCTTCCTCTTGCCTCGCCATGTCTATAATTACAGGACTAAAGAAACTTACCATGGAGGAGCCACTTTGCATGCTGCTCCGGGCTAGTTTCTGGCGATGCAACTTCACCAGGTGGTCGATGTCTTCCTCTTCTTCTTCTTCCTCTTCCTGGAATAATATAGATTCAGAATCAATAAAAATTGTTAAAAAGTTCTCCTCTAGTGGGAAACATAATTATTGCAAAGCTCTGAGGTGTCACATGTGCATGTATGCACATATCCTTTTTATATATCTCTCCATTTCCAGCTTCCCAGCTCTATTCCAACCATCTTTCTCATATCTCAAAAGAATAAAACAGGCATTTAGTGCAGGCATTTGGGCAGGCATTTGGTTAACATGCCACTTGACACCCATATCCCATGTCATAGTGCCTAGTTCAAATCCCAGCTTCTCGGCTTCCAATCCACTTTCCTGCTAACACACACCCTGAAAGGCAGAAAATGATGGCTCAAGTACTTGCATCCTTGCCACCCACATGGGAGAACCAGACTGAGTTCCAGGCTCCTGGCTTCAGCTTGGCCCAGCTCAGGTTGATGTGTGTATTTGGGGAGTGAACTGGTGGGCAGAAGGTCTCTGTCTGCCTTTCAAATAAATAAAAGTAAATAAATAAAAGTTTTTAATGGAATTAAAAAGACAAATTTATTTTTGGTGCAAAAGTTTTGAAATCCACGCTTACACAGGGTATTCAGAAAGTTCACGGATGGGGCCAGCGCTGTGACACAGTAGGCTAAGCCTCCACTTGTGATGCCAGCATCCCCTATGGGCACCAGTTTGTGTCCCAGCTGCTCCTCTTCTGATCCAGCTCTCTGCTTATGGTCTGGGAAAGCAGTGGAGGATGGCCCAAGTGCTTGGGCCCCTGCACCCACATGAGAGACCTGGAAGATGCTCCTGGCTCCTGGCTTCGGATCAGCCGTTGTGACCATTTGGAGAGTGAACCAGCGGATGGAAGACTTCTCTCTCTGTCTCTCCCTCTGTCTGTCTGTAACTCTATCTCTCAAAGAAATAAATAAAAATCTTAAAAAAAGAAAGCTCATGGAAATTTTACATTGTGAAAAGTAGATTTCAAAAATTTTTGCGCCAAGACAAACCTATCTTTTAATCCCACTTTCTATGAACTTCTTGAAGTACTTTCATATATCCAGCAATGTATTAGGATGTAAATGGGACAGCAACAATAGTTCCCCTCTTTAAGCAAATAAGGAACTGAATTTTCCTTACAAGTTTGGGGGGAATTAAGGTTAATGGTGCCTTTTTCTAAAGAGTTAAACAAGTTGATTGAAAGTATCTATATTATTGTAGGAAGAGGAAGAAGAAAAAGAGGAAGACATTATCTAGGTAAGTCAAATTTCATACAGTGACCAAGTGAAACACAAGAGCACTTACCAAATCCACACTAAGGCCTGGGACAGATTTGCTTCTGTCTCCTAAGGAGCCACTTTCATTCCCCACATCTTCTGGGCGAAGATCTATCACAGATTTAGTGTATTCTGAGTGGAAGACCAAAAACTCAAATCAAAAGAGAAACTACTCTTCTTCACACCAAGATAACAACAAGGGTACTCAGAACTTTTGCCCCAAAGGGACATGAAGGGGAAGCAGCTACCTGAAGGCCTGAGGATTTTTCTGGTGTTCTTCTTGAATATCATTTCACTCTCATCAACAGATAGCACATTTTGACCCCCAGGCTGAGTTTCCTAGGAAGCAATAAGGGCAAGGAAATGGAAAAGGACAATTGGGCAGACAGTGAGGTAGACAGAAGGAATGAGTAAGGAAGGATAGCCTTAGGAAGAATTGGGCTCAGTCTTTTGCTAAACCATGACAAACTTAAAGATTAAATGTCTGGAAGCAGCACAAAACTTATTTTCTCACATTTCAACCAAAACCTTAGAAAATGTTTCGAAGTGCATCTGAACTGAAATTTGTTTAAGTTGAACTTCCTGACTTAAATTCTGCCCGAGAAAAGAGAGAAAGGGAGGCCAGTGCTATAGTGTTGTAGGCTAAGCCTCTGCCTGCAGTGCCAATATCCCATGTGGGCACCAGTTCGAGTCCCAGCTGCTCCTCTTCTGATCCAGCTCTCTGCTATGGCCTGGGAAAGCAGTAGAAGATGGCCCAAGTGCTTGGGCCCCTGCACCCACATGGGAGACCTGGAAGAAGCTCCTGGTTCCTGGCTTCGGATCAGCCATTGTGGCCATTTGAGAAGTAAACCAGAGGATGGGATACCTTTCTCTCTGTCTTTCCCTCTCTGTCTGTAACTCTACCTCTCAAATAAATAAATAAAAAATCTTATAAAAAAAAAAGAAAAGAGAGAAAGGGAGGGAGGGAAAGGAGTGAAGGAAAGAGGCATGCAATCAGGCAGGCCACTAACCTGAGGCTTACCTTTTCTACTTGAGATCTGGGGGAAGACATCTTCTTCCATTCTGGAAAGAGGCCAGATTTATCCAGAGAGTCGGTCCTGGAGGTAGATTCAGAAGTTATAACTAAGTTACACCTTCCCCTTCCCCTTCTACCCAGGGCCCAAAGTTCTATGGAGGGAGAGCACTGGCTTGGGGTCAAATCCAGAAGGTCCACTTTACTTCTCATTTCTTTGAAAAAATGCAAAAGATCAAATAGGCAATTTTTCTCAAACACAAACGTTCATGCCCGCAAATGCTAAAGAATCAGCTGCTGCTGGGGCTATGCAGCCTGGAATCATGTTAAAATTTTTTTGAATTTATTAAACAGATGGAGATCTCCCATCTGCTGATTCATTCATCACAACAGCCAAGGCTGGACCAGGCCAAAGTGAGGGACCAGGAACTCAATTTGACTCCCATGTGGATAGCAGGGACCCACGGACTTGAGCCATCACTGCTGCCACCCAGAGTATACATTAGCAGGAACCTGGAGTAAGCATCTGGTGCAGGAAATCAAACCCAGGCACTGTTTTGAGAGATGTGAGCATCTTAGCCACTGCACCAGACACCTGCTCCAGACTGGGGAAATTAGCCTACTCCAGGAAGCTGTGTCCAGAGCTAAATCGGTAGAAGTGTTGCTGAAAGACATCTGGTGAGATCAGAGAAAATACTCACTTCATTTGGTTTCCTGAGGACAGAAAGCTGGAACACAGAAGCAAAGGAACCGTGCGTCCTGAGGCTAGAGAACAAAGTGGGAACTCTGGGGTTGAACAGAGGTGGGGGAAATCAAGGAATCTCACCTGGAGGTGCTATCCGAGTCAGCTGTGTAGCTATCCAGGCTCTCACTCTCAGCCTCCAGTGCACTCTTCCCACTTTTCACCTTCGGCACTTCAAGCGGCACACTGAAATAAAAACCAAGAGCCAATGCTTGAGGGAAGCAGGTCTCCTGCCTCTACTCTGGGCTCCTTCGAGCCCAGTCACAATGTGAGCCCAAGTGATCTTTCTAAAATAAAGCTGAGTACACTTTTACAACTCTCCAGTAGCTCCTCACTGCTACTGAGATTGAGTTCACATTCCTTCGCATGACGGTCCTTATGGTTCGTCCCTGTTCACCTCTCCAGCCCCATCCTTGACACTCCATTCCTCCTCACACTTTATATTGCACAAAGATGAAGTTCTTTTGACTCCCTGAATATCCCCAATCTCTCCCTCTCCCTGTTTTCTCTGCATGGGATATTCTTTTCACAATGATCATTCTTCACCTCCCTAATTGTTTTTTTCTTCAACTCTTTTGTTATGTGTTGACTCCTCCCATTTCTCTGAGCACACTCTCACCCCAACTCTAGATGAGTAACCTTCCTATGTGGCTCCTGCAGCACCCAGATTTCTTGCTACCAGTAATTATATATGTAATTATTAGACTATGTCTTTTATACAAATAATTTGTTCAGTAATGTAAACAAATAATCTGTTTAATGTCTTTCTTCTCCATTAGACTAAACCCTAAGATATCAGTGACTACATATTATGTTCTGGGCTACATTCTCAATCCGTAGAAGAGAGACTAGTGTAGAGTAGGATTCAAAAATTTTATGGCCTGATTCCTGATTTAATACCCTCAGTACAGGGCTGGTGTTTTTTTTGTGGGGTGGGGGTTAAGCTGCCACCTGTGACACCAGCATCCCTCTTCTGGTCTGGCACCCTGCTAATATGCCTTGCAAAGCAGAAGAAGATGGTCCAACTACTTGGGCCCCTGCACCCATATGGGGTCTTGGATGGAATTCCAGACTTCTGGCTTTGGTGTGGCCCAGCCCCAGTCATTGCGGACATTTGGGAGATGAACCAACAGATCTCAATATTTCTGTGTGTGTTTGTGTGTGCGTCCCTCTCTCTGTAACTCTGCCTTTCAAATAAATAAATACATCTTAGAAAATGAATAATAAACAAATACCCTCAGTGGGGCTTAGGTTTATCCATGGATTAGCAGTATGTTATAAAGATAGCATTCAGAAGACTAGAATCTTTTGCATCTTAATGACATCAGTGAAGGAGGACCTGAGCATTCAAAACAGCAGTCCTCATCTCTAAAGGGAAGGACACAGTTCCTGGGCCCCTTACCCCAAAGAATTAATGCGAGCAGCAGGAAGAGGGGAAAAATCCTCCCTCAAGTATCTCTAGTAACTTTCCTTGGCTCCCAGGACACCACACTCTCCTGGTTTCCTCCTCCAACTTCACTGGCTGCCCCTTTTCAGTCTCCCTTTGCTGCTCTCACCTGCTCTCCCAATCTGCTGATCTTTGGACTATGTCCAAGTTTCTCCCTTGGGCTGTTGCTCTTCTCTATATAGAATTCTCCCTAAATGATCTCAGCTGGTCTCATGGCTTTAAATATCCTCTGTAAACTAGTAACTCAAATTTATCTCTTATTCAAACTCCAGCCTTGTTTTTCCAATGTTCTATTCAGCATCTCCAGTTGGACATCTCAAACACAGAAAAGTCTAAGACCTAAGCCCTAATCCTCCCCCAACCCAGCTTTTCCCTCAATCTTGTCAAACGGCAGCACCCTTCTTTCTCAAGCACCATCTTTGGCTTCTCTTTCTCTCCCTCCCTAACCCTCACCTTCCCTCCCTCTCACTCTGTCCCTCCCTCTCCTCTCTTCCTCCCTTCCCTCTTTCTCTTTCTTTCAAGTCAAATCTGTCAGCAAATCCTCTTTGCTATTGTCTTTCATGTATATCTGCCATCTGATCAGTTCTCACTGCCTCCATTGCCATTACTCTGATCTAAACCACCATCATCTAGCAACAACTCTTCCTGCTTCTTGTTTCTTAGATACAGTCTAGTAACAGACAAAATGAGCTTTCAAAATATAACTCAGACCTGGAAATCACCCAATGACCCAGCAATTCCACTTTTAGGTATATACTGAAAACATGTGTTTACATAAGATTTTCAAATGAATATTCATAGCATTATTTGTAACAGCCAAAAGGTAGAAACAACTCAAATGTCTACCAGTGGATGACTGATAAAATGGGTATATACCTATACAACAGAATATTATCTATCCATATAAGGGAATGAAGTTCTGATGTGTGCCACAACATGGATGAATCTTTCTTTTTTCATGGATGAATCTTAAAAACAATAGCTAGGTGAAAAAGTCAGTCACGGGCCAGCGCCAAGGCTCAATAGACTAATCCTCTGCCTGCGGCACTGGCACCCTGGGTTCTACTCCCAGTCGGGACGCTGCATTCTGTCCCGGTTGCCCCTCTTCCAGGCCAGCTCTCTGCTATGGCCCGGGAGTGCAGTGGAGGATGGCCCAAGTCCTTGGGCCCTGCACCCGCATGGGAGACCAGGAGAAGCACCTGGCTCATGGCTTCAGATCAGCGTGGTGCGCCGGCCGCAGTGGCCATTGGAGGTGAACCAACGGTAAAGGAAGACCTTTCTCTCTCTCTCTCACTGTGCACTCTGCCTGTCAAAAAATAAATAAATAAAGTCACAAATGCCACATTTTATCTGACCCCATTGATATGACATGTCCTGAACAGGCAAATCCACAGAAACTGAAAGAAGGTTATGGTGTTGGGGAAATTGGTATTGACTGTTTCATGGGTATGAAGTTTCTTTTGAGGGTGAAAATATTTTGACATTAGATAGTAGTGATGGGTGCATAACATTCAGAGAGCACTAACAGCCACAAAATAGTATACTTTATGATCATAGTAAACGTATAACTTATCATATATATAGGATTAAGTGTCAAAGGATCACATAAATAAGACCAAGTGTCTGGTAATAACAATAGATAGAATTAAAAAAGAGAGAATGATCCAACATGGGAAACAGGCCACACAGCAGACTCATAGAGTGACAAATGCCCTAAATAGCACTCTGACCTCAGAATCAGCCCTTAAGGCATTCGGATCTGGCTGAAAAGCCCAGGAGAGCATTTCAGGCATGGAAAGCCAAGACGCTGTGGCAAAAAATGTTCTACATGAAGGATCTCTATGAGATCCCAGTGGAAAGAAGATGCTACCAAAGAAAAATGTACTTTTCTCTGAAGGGAGGAGAGAACTTCCACTTTGCATATGGCCCTGTCTAAATACCAATGGAGTTTGTGGACTCAAAAGGCTTCCATAGCCTTGGCAGCTTACATCAAGAGCCTTAGGTGGTCACTGACGTCAAAAATAAGAGTGTTAATTGTTAAATCAACAACAGGAGTCATTGCACTTACACCCCATGTTGGACCTCTGTCCTTAATGAGGCGTACTATGAGAATTAACGGTAAAACCTGTCTTCAAATAATACTTTATACTTTGTGTGTTTCTGTGTGTGCTAACAGTGGAAATCTCTACTTAGTATAGAGTTGGTCTTCTGTATATAAGGTGAGTTAAAAATGAATCTTAATGAAAAATATAATGGGCAAGGGAGTAGCAGGTGGGATGGGAGTGGGGGTGGGAGGGCAAGAATGGGGGGAAGAAACACTATATTCCTAAAAGCTGTACATATGAAATTTGTATTCATTAAATTAAAACCTTAAAAAAGAATGTTAAAAAATTGCACACTTTAAATTTTTTAATGATAGTTTTATATTATGTGAATTTTATCTCATTTGTAAAAAAAAAAAAAAAAAAAAAAAAAACAAGATCACGTTGATCAGTTATCTTTCCCAGAGTACAAGACAGTCCTTACAACTGCCAACAAAGTCTTGCATCATCTCCTCCCATGCCCCCCACCCCTGCTCATTCAGTTCCAGATTACTCAAAAGTACCAAGCACACACTCTTCACATGGGCTGCTTTCTCTGCCTACAGTGATTTTCCACTGGATACCCTCAGGGTTTGCTCTCTTATTTGCTTCATGTCTTTTCTCAAATGTCACCTTATTATTAAGAACTGGCCTGGCTATCCTAAAGAAAACAGCATATGTATACACATGCATTCCTGGCACTCCCTATCCCTTTAGCCTACTTAATTTTCTCCATTACACTTGTCAACATTTGATACTACATGTTCACTGGATTGTTTTCTGTGTCTGCCTCTCCCCAAATCTAAGTTCCACGAGCAACAAATCCTTGTATATTCATCAGTGTATACCAGTGCCTAAAACAGTGCCTGGCACAGAGTTGGCATTCGTAGATATTCGTCAAGCAAACCAACAAGCTAATAAATGAACAAAGAATGAGGTAATCAAAATCTATAGTGCCTTAGCCAGTAAAGAATAAACTTTCCAAGTGGTCACATGATATCTGAGACAGTTCGTGAAAACAGATAGCAGCAGCTGAAATCTTAGAGTGCCTAAGAGGTGAAAAATCAAGTGTTCCCTTGAGAGATGTATTAGCTTTATGGTACAAGACACAGCAAGCAGCTTGATTTCATTTTTTTTAACTTTACACTCATTCTGTTTTTCCCTTTGCTCCAAAGAAAAATAAACCCCAAGTGGAACCATTCCTCTAAAGAGGTGGTTTCACAATGGCCCATGGAGAGTGTTTTATGCTTGTATTTTTTCCTAAAAATTAATACGTGCTGATCCAGGGATGATACAAACAACCCTAGGGCAAAAAAGCAATTATTTGACATCTGTGCAATAAAAAAGGGCCTAAGATATGGGAGTTCTGGGTTTTAACTATCTGTATGATCTCAGGTAAATCACTTACCCTGCTTTCTTTTCTCTGAAAATAAAGAAGGTGAATTAGATTATCTCTGAGGCCCCATAATTTTATGGGAAAGATAATTTATGTCCACCCAATCTCTTTACATGTTTAGGATAAATAAGAGTCTTCTGGGTCCAATGAAACAAGAGGCCACTGACAGCCAGAAGCAGTGGGTTTCAGAAATTACATTTTGACTCATGATGTCAGATGTGTTAATCAGGTTCAGCAAATAAAATCCATCCTTATCCACAAAGGAAAAAGGGGGCCTCATCACCTGGAACAGATGAGTCACCCACTCAAAGCTGTGTGCATAAAATCACAGAACATACATACAATGAAACACCATACAGAGAGCAAAAGTGAAATAGACCCTTGGTGCTCACACGGAAAGGTGTTCACATTATATTTTTCCCCACAATTTGTTTCTTCTTATACTTTGAGTTGTAACTGATAAAAATAAGCTGCATGTGTTTTAGTGCACAACTTGATGAATCTTGACATACGTACACACCCATGAAACCATCGCCACAATTAAGTTAATGAACATATCTATCATTCCCCAAGTTTCTTCAGGCCCCTTTAAAAATCCCTGCATCTCTCTCCCCAGCCTGTCCCCAAGCAAGTGCTGACCATTTTCATTTTCTTGAATTTTATACAAACAGAATAATACTGGTTTTTTAAAATTCGGTTTCTGGGGGCCGGTGCTGTGGCATAGCGGGTTAAAGCCCTGGCCTGAAGCGCCAGCATCCCAGGTTCAAGACCTGGCTGCTCCTCTTCTGATCCAGCTCTCTGCTATGGCCTGGGATAGCAGCAGAAGATGGTCCAAGTCCTTGGGCCCCTGCACCCACGTGGGAGACCCAGAAGAAGCTCAGGCTATTACAAACAAAGCTGCTATGAACAGTCAACCTGTCTTTGTACAGACATATAATTTCACAACTACAGAGTAAATCTCTAGGAACAGAATGGCTACAAGGTAGATGCACACTGAACTTTTCAAGATACTGCTGACTTATTTTTCAAAGTGGCTGCACCACTGTATATCACCATCAGAAGTGTATGAGAATTCTAGTTGTTCTAAATCCTCACCAGCAATTGATGAGGTCAGCCTTTTTCATTTAGCCATTCTAATGGGAATATAGTAGTACATTATTGGGATTTTTTCATTTGCATTTATCTAATGGTAAGTGAGGTTGAACATCTTTTCATGTGCTTATTTGACATCCTCATATTGTCTTCAGTGAAACGTGCTAAAATCTTTTTACCCATTTTCTATGAGATTATCCATATCATTGAGGTGTTTTTAGAGTTTTATTTTTATAGTCTTTAAAGTCAAATATAGCTGAGTGTGGGGAAGAAGGAAATTGTTTCAAGTTTGAAGTAAGGAGCCTGTCCAGAAGAACTCATCCATACTACTTTATAGCAAACAAAAGATATAGACAAACTTCCCACATTTAACATCAGCAAAATCAAATGAAATAGTCTGATATATATATATATATATATATATATATATACACAACATATGCAGACACAGAGTACGGAAAGATGGAAACAACTTGCAAGTTGGACGAAGAACCCATTCTGGAAAAGAATATAACCTTAGAAAAGTAAGTGGCTTTCTTGTGAATGCTTTATACTACAAGGGAACTTAACAAGAATATAAATTTGATAAATGACAAGACCTCCAACATTAGATGATAAGACAATAAAATAAGAGAAAAAAGGAAGACCGAGAACAAAGAAAAAGTTATAACCAAAAAAGATAATTCATTCAAACAATTAAATCAGAAATAGTAAAAAGGAAGGGAGAAAGGGTGAGAAGTAGGGGCAGAGAAAGAAAGAAAATGGCTAAAACCAAACTAGCTACACAGAGGAACAGATTGTGCTAATCATGGTTAAATTCAATCATCTTTCTCTTTTTCTATTGCATTAAATAGTAAAAGAAAAGGAAAGAAATAGAAGATAAGGAAATCCATTATCCCTGAGGTAGAGAACTTAACTAATGGGAAAAAAATAGTTCAGAGATACGATATAGGAAAGTTTTCTAGCAATGAGGAAAGAATTCATCAGGGATAACCCACACATCAGAAAAAAAAAAAACGATACAGAATGATACAGAATGATCACCACTAAATTATATTCTTGTTAAGCTACTAAACTTCAAAGAAAAAGAAAAGGAATTTTTCAGGCAAATTCATTCTCTCTCTCTCTCTCTCTCTCTCTCTCTCTCACACACACACACACACACACATTCACTCTCACTCAAAATTACCTACAAGAGAGAAAAACAGGAGTCAAACTGGCCTCAGACTTATTCACAGTTACACTCAGTGGCAGAAGACAATGGAGCAATGTCTACAACATTCTGAAAGAAAGAAAATGTGACCCAAGAATATAATATGCAGCCAAGATACTGTTCAAGTATAAAAAGGCACTTGGCAGATGTTCCTAAAATGAAAGAATGTAGTGCATATTGCAAGCCCTTCTTGAAAGAACTTCTCAGTGATGAAATACACACAACAGAGAAATAAATCTAAGAATTCAGGAGTAGAGAAGCCATGGCACAAGGTCTGGTTGTAAATTTCTAATCCTTTTAAACATGCAACCAAAACTACACAGATAAAAAAAAAAGTTGATCATTTACAGTTATATAACAGAATGTAAATGTTATTAACCTTCATAAAATAAATTTGAGTAGCAAATATTATGAATAGGGAAAAAGGAGTGGGATAAAGTATAAAAAAGCTAACCACTTCCTCTTTCATAGCACAGTTCACTGATAATGTTTAATACTGATAGTTTAAAAAGCTCACTAGGCTAATCCTCCGCCTTGCGGCGCCGGCACACCGGGTTCTAGTCCCGGTCGGGGCACCGATCCTGTCCCGGTTGCCCCTCTTCCAGGCCAGCTCTCTGCTGTGGCTAGGGAGTGCAGTGGAGGATGGCCCAAGTCCTTGGGTCCTGCACCCCATGGGAGACCAGGAGAAGCACCTGGCTCCTGCCATCGGAACAGCGCGGTGCGCCGGCCGCAGCACGCTACCGCGGCGGCCATTGGAGGGTGAACCAACGGCAAAAGGAAGACCTTTCTCTCTGTCTCTCTCTCTCTCTCACTGTCCACTCTGCCTGTCAAAAAATAAAAAAAAATAAATAAATAAATAAAAAAATAAATAAAAACTGACTAATTGGGGCAGGCATTGTGGCACTCTACCTCTCCCCTCACTCTCACTCTGCCTTTCAAATAAATAAATCTTTAATAAAAAAAGATAAACCTTGAAAACATTATGCTAGGTGAAAGAAGCCAATCACAGAGGACCATATATTGCATGTTCTGTTTACACGAAATATCTAAGATAGGCAAATACAAGAATACTTCAAAAAGTCCATGAAATGATGGAATTAAAATATAAGTTTGGGGCCGGCACTGTGGTGTAGCAGGTTAAGCTGCTTCCTGCAGTGCCAGCCATCCCATATGGGCTCCAGTTCGAGTCCCGGCTGTTCTACCTCCAATCCAGCTCTCTGCTGTTGTGCAGCTCCAGCTGTTGCAGTCAATTGGCAGCTGGTTGCGGCCAACCAGCGGATGGAAGACCTCTCTCTCTCTCTTTCTCTCTCTCTCCTCTCTCTGTGTAACTTTCTCTCTGACTTTCATATAAATAAAATACATCTTTAAAAAATAAATAAAAGATAAGTTTATTTTGCTGTAAAAAGTATGAAATTCAGTTTCATGAACTTTTTGAAAATAAGTAGATCAGGGGCTGTCACTGTGGCGCAGTGGGTTAAAGCCCTCGCCTGAAGCGCTGGCATCCCATATGGGCGCCGGTTCTGGTCCCAGCTGCTCCTCTTCCGATCCAGCTCTCTGCTATGGCCTGGGATAGCAGAAGATGTCCCAAGTCCTTGGGCCCCTGCATGCCTGGGAGACCCGGAAGAAGCTCTTGGCTCTTGGCTTCGGATTGGAGCAACTCCGGCTGTTGTGGCCATCTGGGGAGTGAACCAACGGATGGAAGATCTCTCTCTCTCTCTCTCTCTTTCTCCCTCTCTCTCTCTCTGCCTCTCTTCTCTCTGCATAACTCTGACTTTAAATAAATAAAATAAATCTTAAAAAAAGGAAAGAAGTAGATCAGTGACTTCTTAGGTTTGTGAAAGAGTTTGGAGAAAGTCATTGCCAAAGGGTACAGAGTTTCTTTCTAAGGTGATGAAAATGTTCTAAAATTAATACAAGTGGTAAGTATACAACTCTGTGAATACACTAAAACTCATTACATTTTATACCACAAATGGGTGAACTGTATGGTATGTGAATTATATCTCAATAAGGCTGTTACCAAAAAATACCCTAAAAATAACTACTCAATTTTTTTATCTTTAGAGGGATGTTAATAACTAGTATCTTTGATAGTAAAGAAACATTTTTCTGAAGATTAGCAATTCTTCCATTTTATTTCAGTGCTTTGTTAAATTAAAACAAAATTTAACAGAATGATTTTATTATATTATAAACCAATATTATACATTTTTGCAGCCTCTCTACCCAGTCATTCTCTGTTTATACACATATCAAACATCTGAAATGATTTTCATATTATGTGAAACCTGGAATAGTAGAAATTAGAGAAATTTGTTGCTTTCTTCTTTCTTGTGTCCTATATTGGTCAAAGTTTTAATATTGAGTCTGTGTTCTTTTTCTTTCTCTTCAAATTATTCTTATAAAGAACAAGTATAAGCCAAAATGTTAACGTTTACACGTGGGTAGTGGTATTTGCAATAATTTTTTCATTCTTATTTACTCCTTTCTGTCCTTTTCAAGTTTTTCCATAATGAACATCTATCATTTTATAAACAGAAGACAGTAAAAACAATAATAAAAGAATTAAAAGGATGCAGTGGCATTTCTTTAAACAGTCAGCTCTTACCTGGGCTCCTTCTGTTGCTCCTGAATGATCTTTCTCCCTGGCCAGACATCGCCCATTTGTGTCTGATGGACAGACTGCTCCACTGTCTCTCTTTTATTCACTTCAACAGAAACAAAAGCATGATGGGGTGGCGGTGATGAGAGCAGGGAGGGGAAACAACCCTCATAACATCTCCCCTGAGACACACCACACATGTGTAAAACAATCATTTACGTTCCCCTTGAGCCACTGAGCCTATGGAGTTAGGGCACCCCCAGGGATACACTAAGATGCCACACCAGAGGATCCAGCATCATGGGTAAGCCCTGCTGGGAACCATCTCTAGACAGGCCTGGTACCTGTAGGTTTGCGACGCAGGGACATCCTGATTATCTCACTGCCTGTGCGGTAAGCAAAACGATTCACTTTCTGGTCATAAAACCAGTCTCCAGTTGCTTTCTTCAGCTCGCTGGGAAGGTATAAAAGAAAATAGCAAATGCATAAAGAACGGCTCTTGTCATTCTACCAACAAAGGCTGAGGGGAGAAATTCTCATCACAGCTGAGGTCTATAGTCCTATCTCTAGTCAGCCATAAGTGACACTCACATTTCCTTGGTGCACACCTTGCACCTCCAGGTACCATTGCTTTCTTGGATGCGGCAGTCCCGACACACCAGGTGATTACAACCCCGACAAGTGTTGGTCTTGGGAGTCAGACGGCCCAGGCTCTCCTGGCACCGAGCGCAGGTCCTATCACTGTAGTGTTGGCTGCCTCTCTTGGCCCCCTTCCTTTTTATCTCCAGTAACTCATTCTTCAGTCGCCTGCCAAGACCCAAAAGAGAAGCATAAGTGGGTCAGGATCTGCACAGGTTGTTTGGGTAGGGTCTGAGGGGTAAACAGAGTAAGACTATTCGGTTCTGTTAAAGCAACAAACTCAGAGCCCCAACCTGACCCAATGAGGAGTTGTAAGTGTTGTATATACAGGTTCTGAAAGTCAGATGGGTAGCGTAAGGAAAAATCCAGCTATCATTGGTGAAAGGCCTGAGGCCCCCATGCTTTTTCTGATACTCTTACCTAATCCTTTTCTCATCTGCTTTTCGGAGCTCCTCATCTCGCTGTAGAACACTCAGGATCAAATCCCTTTCCATCTCAGACAGAAAAGACAGGTCTAGTATCTCTGACATGACTTATTCTGTTGTTGTTGTTGTTGTTGTTGCTGTTCACTCTTCTTTCTTCAAAGCAACCAGACAAGGAGAGCACCAGAGTTGCCTGAAACAAGAGAACTAATTTCACACAAATGACTTACTCCAGAACAGGCTCACAGCCCTAGAACCTTTCAGTAGACTATAGGCTAAAGAGACAAACTAGAAGTATCAGATGTATTTGCACTCTGACCTCACCTGAATCATGCCCTGAAAATGAAAAGGGTTTTATTTTTCAAGAAGAAAAAAGCCATTTATGACTCTGGGAAAGGACTGGATCTTTCATTATAAGCATCTTATTCTGGAAAGAGCAAAGAACAATTGAGTTAAACTCCTCCTCCACCAAATGCATCCTCAACCATCCAATTTTTATTTCTTTAAATATGCTCAACTCCTAAGTCTATTAACCCAAATAATCAAGAAGCTGGTCCCCGTAGGAGAAGGGAAAAGCACAGGGGAACTCCTGTCAATTTAGGTCTACTTCTCATTCCTGATCAGCGTCCATGCTCCCAGGATTCAGTCAGCTTTCCACTACACTTCAAAAACTTTCACCACCTACTGCGCCACAAAGTTTTTATTGCACTCACACTACCTCAAGAAAGTCTGCCCCATTTCATAAACATTTGTCAAGCCCCACTAAATGAAAGGTATTGTGCAAAGTGCTTTGAATACAGAGCTTATTAAGACACAGTTCCCGGCACAGTGGGTTAAGCCACCACCTGTGCCACTGGCATCACATATGAGCACCAGTTCAAGTCCCAGGTGCTCCATTTCTGGTCCAGCAGTCTGTTAATGCCCCTAGGAAATCATCACAAGATGGCCCAAGTAATTGGGCCCCTGCCACTCACATGGTAGACCCAGATGGAGTTCAAGGCTCCTGACTCTGGCCTGGCCCAGTTCTGACTGTTACAGCCATTTGGGGAGTAAACTGGAGGATGAAAGATTCATATTCATTCTCTCTCTCTCTCTCTCTCTCTCTCTCTCTCTCTCTCTCTTAGCCTGTCTCTCTCTGTTGCTCTGCCTTTTAAATAAATAAACAAAAGATCTTTAAAAATATCCAAGAGGGGCCAGCGTTACTGCTCAGAGGTTAAGCTGTCACCTGCAATGCCAGAAATAGCAGTACATGATGGCTCACAAGCTTGGGCCCCTGCCACCCATTTAGGAGACCTGGATGGGATTCCTGGATCCTGGCTTCAGCCTTGCTCAATCCTAGCCCAATCCTTGCCATTGTGACCATTTAGAATGTTAACCAATGGATGGAAGATCAATCAATCAATCAATTGATCTCTCTCTCTCCCCCTCCCTCCCTCTCCCTCTCTCTGTAACTCTTTCAAATAAATACATAAATCTTTAAAAAATAGATATATCAAATGACCTATTTCATAAAGTATTTATTTCAACATTTGTATAGGCAAAGAGAAAGGCCTAGGAAAAAACCTATTATATACCATTGGTATCTCTTTGGGCAGAATTAGGATGGGGCAATTTTCACTTTTTATTTTATATAGTTCTGATTTGTTTTTACACGTCTTCCTTTTATATTTCAAAAAATACATTTCAAGGGACACAAGGAGATTATGGCAATAGTCCAAGCAACAAACAACCTAGATTACTAACTGTGCCTCTAATCACTTGGATGAGTGATCTTATTTCTGTTCCCTATGGTTTCTCATCCTCAAAATGATCTACCTCACAAAGTTGTCAAGAAAAATAATGTGTGTTAAAGGACCAATCACAATATCTGGAACACATGCTCGGATTACAAATACTTTTTGTGTCTGCTAAAATGATAAAGGTGTGAGCCAAGGCAGCAAAACCAAACACAGAATAGGTTTGAGAAGTAAAATTGACATAATGGAGTGACTGAGTGGAGAAGATGAAGAGGTGAAGTCGAAGATGTTTAGCCCTCCCAGGAACAAGAAATAGAAGAATCAGCCGGTAGACAAAGTGAGAAAGGAAACAGGGATTGTATTCCCCTTCCATGTTTTACCTTGAAACTAAACAACATCCTTTCAGGTTTTTTTTATGTTGTTTTACTAAATACAAGAAAGACAATAAAGAGCATAAAGAGGATAGCAAAGCATTACAGGTTCTTAAAACTTCAATGTTTTCAGGCCGGCGCTGTGGCTTAACAGGCTAATCCTCTGCCTTGCGGCGGCGGCACACCGGGTTCTAGTCCCGGTTGGGGTGCCGGATTCTATCCCGGTTGCCCCTCTTCCAGGACAGCTCTCTGCTATGGCCCGGGAAGGCAGTGGAGGATGGCCCAAGTGCTTGGGCCCTGCACCCGCATGGGAAACCAGGAGAAGCACCTGGCTCCTGGCTTCGGATCAGCGAGATGCGCCGGCCGCAGCGGCCATTGGAGGGTGAACCAACGGCAAAAAGGAAGACCTTTCTCTGTCTCTCTCTCTCTCTCTCTTACTATCCACTCTGCCTGTCAGAAAAAAAAAAAACTAACTTCAATGTTTTCTCAACGTGACTATTTCTTGGTCTTTATTGAACTATAAGAAGGTAATCATGTTTCACAGGCCCTTTATTAGATAATCTTCAGGAAGTCTTCTTAGTTCTTATCCTCAAGGAAAATATAGAAGAGTCCTGCAAAAAGTTCATGAAAATGCATATTATTGAAAAAACTATGAATAGATTTCAATATTTTTACCACAAAATAAACTTATCCTTTAACTCTATTTTCTGTGAACTTTTTGATGTACTCTTGTATACTTGCAATGGAAACAAGGACCTTTTCAATATCATCTCTGGCCCAGCACCTAACACATTATCTGGCAAATGGTGCCACATATGCTGCCAATATTGGTGAACACCATCACTGTCATCACCATTCCAACAGTTCCACATATTGAGATTTTCCTACAAGTCAAACAAGTACTTTGCATATACATAATGATTAATTTAATCCTCCCAACAACACTGAGGGTGAGTGACTATTACTATCCCCATTGTATTGATGAGGATTCAGGAGAGGTTAGCCTAATGTAACAGAAGAAACAGCAACTAAGAGAAGTTGCTGGGAGTGAAGCCTAGGCAATCTGATTCTAGAGCAGGATCATGATCCTAGGCAGGATCATGGCTAGGGCAGCTGTAAAATATTAAATAATCAAAGTACTGTGGAAATGAATTCTTAAATGTATAATTATGGATGAAGCACTGGAAAATCAGCAGTTCCTATATAAAAGAGATACAACTAGTTGCCTGGCAGCAAAACACCAAGCAGAGCACAGGCATACAGCAAATGAGACCAGCACCAGATTTGTTAGAAAACTGGCACTTATAGAGAGGCAGCACAGTCCTGTGATGAGAAAGGCACATTGGCACAATCATAAGACTAAGTAATATCAAAATCCAGGGAACTAAGAACATTTTGGGGAAATGAAGAGTACCATAAGAAAATGGAACTGCTAACATTATACACCTTTCCTTTATTTTTCATTCATGTACTTGACCAGCCAGAACTGCACCCTCCTGAATTCTTAAATTCAAGAATCCCCACTTTTCAACCACAACTCAGTCCCACTATACCTGTTTTTCAACTTCATCAAGACCACGGTCTCCTGAGCTTTCCATTTTCTCTTGGTCTACTCACTTCCTGCTGATTTATCTTGTCTTCCTATTCATCCTGGACTCCAGATGGCTTAATCTTTGAACCACTCTCATTAGTGTCTTTCATATCCATGTGCCCTCATCACTCTGCTACACTGTTCAAGTAAACCCCAAACCTGTACCAATGCTATAGCTTGCCTCATTTGCTCCCATACTCCAATGCTACACAACTCTTGGTCTACAATCTCAACTGGACTCTTGTTACCCATAAATCATGTTACTTGCATTTGTTAAGTTCCCTTACATAGTACCTTCAGGTTTTATTTTATTCTTTTAATTTTATTTATTTTTATGTATTTGAAAGGGAGAGTGAGAGTGAGAGATACAGGTCTTCTGTCTGCTGGTTAACTCCCAAAATGTGCGCAACAGCCAGGATTGGACCAGGCCAAAGGCAAGAATCTGGAACTCCATCCAGGTCTCCCACTTGGCTGGCAGGGACCCAAGCAGTTGAGCCATCACCTGCTGTCTCCCAGGTTGCACATTAGCAGAAAGTTGGATTGGAAGCAGAGGCAGGACTCAACCCCATGCACTCCAATATGACATGGACGTCCCAAAGGGTGGCTTAACCCACTGAGCCACAACGTTCATCCCAGGGTTTTATTTTAAGCCTTCAATTATCTCACATTCCCGCTTCCTTTCTCTCTAGTCCCATCATCGGACCTCATACTTGTAAAAACAATTTCTAAATATACAAACAATGAATGCTATCAGCTCCCTGCTTCCTCTCTCTCATCACTTAACAATCTGATTCCTTTCAGCACAGCTATATTCCACTCACACCCTCACCTTCTTCTGCAGGCTACTGCTGTTTCCAACAATAAATCTACTACCAGCCAGCCCACTGAGATAGGATCTTACAGAATCAGTAGTGGGGAGAAGAAAACAGAATATAAACAAAAATTAAAAGGCAAGGATGAAAAGCAAAGTGTAGAAAAAACTGAGACAAAGAAAAAACGAAAGGTAAGATAGTAAAAAGAAGTTCATTTTATATATCAATGAATACAAAACACATATTCAATCAAAACTCGCCCTTTAAAATATAGATGAACAGACCAGATAAAAGAAAAGAATACAGCTATATTCCATTTACAAAGGACACATATAAAACATAAATTCAAGAAAAGATTGAATGTAAAAATGATGGAAAAAGATATACCATGTAAATGCTATCCAAAAGAAAGTTGAGGTAGTTATATTAATATCTAAAACATTAAGATAATAAAAGCATTATAAAGGATAGAGAAAATCACTACATAGAGATAATAAACCTGTTTGCACTAATAAAACACCCCCTATATAAATGAAGGTTAACTGTAACTAAATTGAAAAATCAACCATTAAAATAAGAGGTAAATATCTCTTTAAATTACTGTTGTGATTAATAATTCAAGCAGATAAAACACTAGTAAAGAGGCCGTCACTGTGGCGCAGTAGGTTAATCCTCCGTGTGCAGCACCGGCATCCCATATGAGTGCCAGTTCTAGTCCTGGCTGCTCCTCTTCCCATCCAGCTCTCTGCTATGGCCTGAGAAAGCAGTGGAAGATGGCCCAAACACTTGGGCTCCTACACCTTTGTGGGAGACTTGTAAGAAGCTCCTGGTTCCTGACTGCTGGCTTCAGATTGGCTCAGCTCTGGCCATTGCGGCCATTTGGGGAGTGAACCAACAGATGGAAGGCTGTCTCTCCCTCTCATTATCTGTAACTCTACCTCTCAAATAAATAAATAAATAAAATCTTTAAAAAAATATTTTTGCTGTCTTAAATTTGTTGAGCACACTGGTACCCCTCTCTCTGCCAAATGTGAAGATAATAATACTTGTGTTCAAACTAGAAATTTCTCCCAAATATGATCTCCTTGAGGGCAGGTACTATAACTGAACCTCATACCCCCTGGAGCTTAGCGCAATGTCCGACACACAGGTTGAGTCTGATAAATGCTTAGTTAATGCCTTCACCCAGAAATCTACTTGTGTTTATATGTTTAAACTTATGCCCACAGAAGGGCTGGTGTTGTGGCCTAGTGGGTAAAGCCCCTGCCTGTGACACTGCCATCCCACATGGGGATCAGTTGAAGTCCCAGCTGCTCTACTTCCAATCTAGTTCCCTGCTAATGGCCTGGGGAAAGCAGCAGAAAGTGGCCCAAGTCCTTGGGCCCCTGCAGTTCATGTGGGAGACCTGGATGAGATGAAGCTCCTGGTTTTGGCCTGACTCAGTCCTGGCTGTTGTGGCTACTTGGGGAGTGAGCCAGTGGATGGAAGACCTGTTTTTCCCTCTCTCTTGAACTTTTTCGAATAAAATAAACAAACATTTAAACTTGTGGTCACAGAAACTGAAGAGTGGTAACAGAACTGAGAGAAAAATGTTTCCCTGAGGCAGTATGTGTGATGTGGTTAAAAGTTTGGACTGTGGAGACAAACTGCTTGAATCTGAATCTCAATTTACCTTTACTGTGTTACCTGGAACAAGCTACTAAACCTCTCAGTGTCTCAATTTTCTCATTTGTAAAATGAAGGTAATAATTGTACCTACCTTTAGAGTTTATTTTATAAAGATTAAATGAGTCTTTTGAATATGTAAAGGACTTAAAGTAATGGAAATATAGATAATGCTCTCCAAGTGTTTGCTATTTTAACTTTAGTAATGTGTATTCAAGCTTTCAGACTTTACTGTGGTCTGAGAAAATGACATTCATTTTCTTTTAAGGAATATAGATGAATTGTGAGTTAAACTGTGTCTAGACACCATTTAAAATGTGAAGGGCAGGACTATGCTGACAACCTGATACATGACAGAATTTCTGCAAAACTGACCCATGTTCAGGGTTAAAAGGCAGAACAAGTATTAAATTATTCTTCTAATCTTATAGGTAGTAATTATGTGATGCATTTGCAAAGAATTCTAATGATTTACTAGTCACATCTCACCAAAGTGATATGACAAAAGTATTTTACTGCTTGGGCTAAGGACAATAGACAATGTCAGTAAAACTTATACCTCACTGAATATGAAAAGTAAACCAGACACTCAAAGGATATATAAAAGTTCAACCAAAAAAATCCTGAATCTAACTCCTCTTATTAAGCAAATGGTGCTATGTTTTTCACAGAAACTGATCAGTAATGTAATAGCTACACTGCTGCATGCGGAATTCTGTATATTTTTGATCATACATATTTAGAATTAATTTAGGTATATCAAACAAAGAATGTGGTAGTGTTTACATTCTTGAAACATGAGAACTGAAATTGGACTACAAATTATAATTGATCATGATAATTAGAGATGATAAAAATGTCAGTGGACATGGGGCCAGCACTGTGGTATAGCAGGTAAAGCCATTGCCTACAATGCCAGCATCCCATATAGGCACTGGTTCAAGTCCCAGCTGCTCCACATCCGATCCAGCCCCCTGCTAATGTGCCTGAGAAGGCAGCAGAAGATAGCCCAAGTCCTTGGGACCCTGCCACCCATGTAGGAGACCCAGATGAAGCTCCTGGTTCCTGGTTTTGGAACAGCCCAGGTTCCAGACATTGTGGCTATTTGGGGAGTGAACCAGCAGATGGAAGATTCTCTTTCCTTCTCTCGCTCTGTGAACTCTGCCTTTCAAATAAATAAATCTTTTTTGAAAAAGAGGACAACATATAGAATAACAAGGAATGAATCTCTACCCTTCCTGAAACAAAAACAAAAACAAAAACAGACAAAATATATGAAACAGTCGTTTGAAGACATTGAACATCGGGAAATAAAGAGCTATGATCTCTGAGAGATGAGAAACAAATGAGGTAAGCCCTTTAAATTTCCCAGCTTACTGTTTGAGAGTTTCCAGGCCATGGCACAAAAAGGAAGAATCTAGGCAGAGCCAGGTAAGCTGAGGAGACAGAGCTGAGAGTCTAGGCAAACTCTGGTGTCTGGAGTTCAGAGGGCAGAGTACCTGAGAGAGCTTCCAGAGACCCTCAGACAATCTCCATCAAATATGCAGTGAATGACACATCAGTGCATGCTAAGCGCTGTGACGTAGCAGGTAAAGCTGCCACCTGCAGTGCCAGGATCCCATACGGGTGCCGGTTTGAGACTCAGCTGATCCACTTCTGATCCAGCTCTCTGATTTGGCCTGGGAAAGCAGTGTAAGATGGCCTGAGTCCTTGGGCCCCTGAACCTACATAGGAGACCTGGAAGAAGCTCCTGGCTCCTGGCTCCGGATCGGCACAGCTCCAGCCATTGCGGACAAATTGGGGAGTGAACCAGCAGATGGAAGACCTACCTCCCCCCTCCCCCGCCGCCCTCTCTCTGCCTCTCCTTCTCTCTGTGTGCAACTCTAACTTTCAAATAAATAACTCTTAAAAAAGAAAAAGTTTTAAATGGGCAAAATATATTAACAAACATATCACCAAAGAACTTATACAAATAGCAAATAACCACATGAAAAAAAGTTCATCAGCATTAATCATTAGGGAAATGCAGACTAAAACCACAATGAGATATCACTTTACACTTATCAGAATAGCTAAAATTAAAAATGTGCCAAATGTTGACCAGGCACTGAAACAACTGGAACTCTCATAAACTATAGTGGGAATGTAAAATGGTACAACTGCACTAGAAAATGGCTTAGGAGTTTCAAAAGTTAAACATACCTTTTCTATATGACTCAGCCTTTCCACCTCTACATATTTGCCCAAGAAAAGCAAAAGCATATGCCCATGCAAAGAATTGCATGTGAATGTTAACAAAAGCATTATTTGTAATAGGCAAGACCTATAAAAAATCCAAGTGTTCATTAACATGTGAACTAATAAATCGCGGTATATCTACAAATGGAATACCACTCCACAATGGAAAGGAATGAATACATAGCAACATGGATGGATTGTAAAATAATTATGCTGACTGAAATAAGCCAGGTAAAAAAAGAACATACATTGCATGATTTGACTTGTACAAAACTCTAGGAAATGCAAATCAATCTATAGTATCAGAAAATAGACAGTGGTTACCAGAAGATAGGGGAGGGGCAAGAGTACAGAGAAGGGGGGCCAGCGCGGTAGCGCGCTAGGTTAATCCTCTGCCTGCAGTGCCGGCATCCCATATGGGCGCCGGGTTCTAGTCCCGGCTGCTCCTCTTCCAGCCCAGCTCTCTGCTGTGGCCCGGGAGGGTGGTGGAGGATGGCCAAAGTGCTTGGGCCCCTACACCCACATGGGAAACCAGGAGAAAGCACCTGGCTCCTGGCTTTGGATCAGCACAGCGCCGGCTGTTGCGGCCATTTGGGGAATGAACCAACGGGAGGAAGACCTTTTTCCCTCTGTCTCTCTCTCTCACTGTCTGTAACTCCACCTGTCAAATAAATAAATAAAAATCTTTTTTTAAAAAAAAGAGTACAGAGAAGGGAAAGAAGGAAGGATTATTACATGGTACATGAAAACTGTTGAGGTGTCTTAGTCTATTTTGTACTACTAAAACAAAATATCATAGACTGGGTAGCTGATAAAGAACAGAGATTTGACTTATGATTCTAGAGACCAGGAACTACAAGACTTAGGGGCCACATCTAGAGAGAAGCTTCTTGCTGTGTCATCCCAATGTAGAGTGAGAGCAAGAGAGCCTATTTTGTTTTTATAACAAACCCACTCCCAACACCTCCCATTAGGCCTGAAGTCCTAACACTGTCATATTGAGGATTAAGTTTCAAACACATGCACTTTAGCAGATACATTTAAAACATAGCAGGAAGTAATGGACATGTTTACTATCTTGATTTTGGCAATGATTTCATGCATATATACAGATGTCAACATTTACTAAATTGTACTCTTGAAATACATATATTTTATTGTGTAACAATTTTATCTCAACAAAATTGTTTGGTAAAATTTTATGTTTAAAGGCAAGTAAACTTTCTACTTGTAATCATAAATTTTATAATTCCAGAATACTTAGAAGGCACTAGAAAACTTTAACTCAATTGAAACAGTAAAATATTTTATGTCATGCATTTTTTAAATAGACAACAAGCAATACAGAGTAAATTTGAAATGTTTCCATTATTATACAATTTTGTTGCCTAAAAGATATGTTTTACCATCCAACTCCTCCAAATGAAAAATTTTAGAGAGCATCGTGCAACTGTTAAAAATGTAAAAAAAAAAAAAAAAAAAGCACTGTGGTGTAGCATGGTGTAACAGGTAAAGCTACCCTCTGTGGTGCCAGCATCCCATATGGGCACTGATTTGAGTCCCAGATGCTCCACTTCTGATCCAGCTCCCTGCTAATGCAACTGAGAAAGCAGAAGATGGCTCAAGTCCTTGGGACTCTGCACCCACATGGGAGACCCAGAACAGGCTCCTGGCTTCTGATCAGCCCAGCTCCAGATGCTGTGGCCATTTGGAGAGTGAACCAGTGATGGAAGATCTCTCTCCCCATCTCCCTCTACCCCTGTAACTCTGCCTTTCTAATAAATAAATAAAACTTTTAAAAAATGTATAAAACTAACAAACAATATGCTCAGAGCAGGAAAGATGAAACAGCAACAAAATGTTTGCTAATTGATACCTGGAACTATCCTGAGTATGATTATTTAATAAATGCATCTAACAATGCACATCCTTCATTTTTAGATTTATGTATTTTGTGAGATATGTCATTAAAATCAAATATAAAAATAAACTGGAATCAAATCTTAAGTAACTGTAGCACAAATCACAATTTTATTTAAGTGAAACACACTTAACATCATGGCTCTTATCAAAATGAGAGCAAAGATTACTGCCCCATCAATAAATACTAAAATTAATTTTAATAGTGTTCATTTCCTCTATTATCCTCTCTAATTTCTACTTTTTGTGAATAGTTTCTAATATATTATAGTGATAACCATATAGCTTATAAATAAATATGCATATTGCAAAGGCGATCAAATTTTGGGTGATAGGGTAAGTGATAAAAAAAGTTGGGAAACCCTTTGCTTAAAGGAGGGTCAAGGGAAATTGTTCTTACAAAGTGCTGTATGTTTTCATGATTGTTCTTGCATAAAGAAATGACATGTTAATTAGGAAGGAATAAATCCTTCTTTAAATTTCCGAAGTATAGTTTATGGATTACAATGACTTTCCCCCCCATAATTTCCCTCCCACTCACACCCCCCCATCTCCCGCTCCCTCTCCCATTCCATTCACATCAAGATTCATTTTCAATTATCTTTATATACAGAAGATCGATTTAGTATATACTAAGTAAAGATTTCATCACTTTGCACCCACACAGAAACACAAAGTGTAAAATACTGTTTCAGGCCGGCGCCGTGGCTCAACAGGCTAATCCTCCGCCTTGCGGCGCCGGCACACCGGGTTCTAGTCCCGGTCGGGGCACCGATCCTGTCCCGGTTGCCCCTCTTCCAGGCCAGCTCTCTGCTGTGGCCAGGGAGTGCAGTGGAGGATAGCCCAAGTGTTTGGGCTCTGCACCCCATGGGAGACCAGGAGAAGCACCTGGCTCCTGCCATCGGAACAGCGCGGTGCGCAGGCCGCAGCGCGCTACCGCGGCGGCCATTGGAGGGTGAACCAACGGCAAAAGGAAGACCTTTCTCTCTATCTCTCTCTCTCTCACTGTCCACTCTGCATGTCAAAAATAAAAAAAAAATACTGTTTCAGTACTAGTTATAGCATTACTTCAATTTGGACAACACATTAAGGACAGATCCCACATGAGAAGTAGGTACATAGTGACTCCTGTTGTTGACTTAACAATTTGACACTCTTGTTTATGGCGTCAGTAATCTCCCTAGGCTCTAGTCATGAGTTGCCAAGGCTATGGGAAGCCTTTTGAGTTCGCCGACTTCGATCTTAAGGAATAAATCCTTCTGATGATTGTAAAGCAGTTCCCCTGAGATATGAGTTGTGCAGCACAATGAATAAGGATTCATGCTGTCATAAGGCACATTCCAAAGTGGACTGTAGTATTTGTGACTAAGACAATGACACTATCTGAAGCAGGCCAATCTAAAGCACTGTCAGAATTAATACCTATTATGCATGTGGGTTTCCAAAACACAAGTGAAGAAACACAGCTCTAAAGGATCGCAAAATCCAGCAGCCTCCCCATGGCACGGGGAGAGGGGAGACTTCAGCTATTTTATAACTTAAAGGCAAAAGAGAGTTAGTTTTAGAACATGAAAAATTGAGATCAAGTCCAGGTTATGCGGTGAGTCTGCAGAATTTAAAGAAAAAATAAACCTCCACATAGGAAAGGAAGCTTCCCAGGAGGCAGGGCCTCCTGAAACCCTCTTGTCTGGATCCAGCCATCTACGCACAAAGACAGTAGACGATAACATCTTATTGGTAACATCTGAGTGAGCATGCAATATTGCTTACAGTCAATAAAATGTTTGCACTGTAATGCTGTGTTGGTTATTGCATCAATTTTCCTTTTCAATTTTAGGGTACTTTTCCTAGAAAACTATAAATATGTTTATTAAAATGTTATCTTAGATATCTAGTCCACACTACTAAAACAATCTCAATGTAAGCTCAAATTGCAAAGCTGCTAAGCCTGCCTTCTCAGAAGCTCCACAGTTCCTTTTGGATACAAACCCCTATAATCACCCCCCACACACATACCCAGGCCCATTGGGCTCCTGGATTAAGTAACAAAAATGTATCTGGCCCCGAGTTTCCTCTGTGAGATCTCAGTGTGCTATCGTGGTAAAGTTATCTTTGAATGCTTGCATGGTTTCAGGCCTTCAAAATCCTACCTCTTTCCCTGGCCTGGAGTTCTAAATTCTGCACTATTTACAGAATTCTCCACTAGTTACAAGAGTCTACTACGTGCTAAGTGCTGTGTTAGCTATTTAAGGATAAAATAAAACGCAGTCCATGCCCACAAAGAGCTCACCATCTAGTGAAGGAGATACTTAAGTAGTTAATCATAAAAGAACATGGCAAGCAAAGAAATATACACACGGGTTATTATGAAACTACCAAGGAGAAGCATCTGATTCAGCTTGGAGAAAGGGAACCAGAAAGAGGATATCCAGCAGTAGTACATGAACTGATTACAATTAGTGTGCATCAGTTAGTGAACCAGGAGAAAGAGCACTTTCCAGGCAGAGTGCACAGCATTTACAAAAAGCAGGAGGCATACAGCACCATGCTATGGGCAAGCAGTGCAGTGATGCTGAGAGAGAAGCTAAGGCAGGATGTAGAAGAGGCAGGCAGGGATTACACCATGTCGGGCAGGCAGTAGCTTGCTATGCCATACTCAGAAACATGGCTAGTTAGCTTGTGACAAAAGGAACCAGCAACAAGTTTGAGGTAAGGCAAGGACTTGTTAGAGTATTCTGATAGTTAAACACAATACAGATTTGATGAGGCTGTGGCATAAATCCCGGGGGAAGATGATAAGCGCTAACAGGAAAGGTCAGGAGATGCAGAGGGACGCAGTGAAGACGTAACTTTAAGGTAAAATCTTCAGGACCTGTGAGTGTTCTACTCATATAACACAGGGACAGCCTCTTCTATTAGGGCATGGAGTTCTGATGCACCAGATTTCTAATTAAAGACAGAATAGCATAGAATGGTATTGAAAACTGGATCTGGGGTCAGGTTTCGCGGATTCAAAATGCAGCTTCGTTACTTTTTAGCTGTATGAACTTGGGGCAGTTTTTGAATCTCAGTTCTCCATCTGCAAAAACAAACGGTGATTAACAATCGGATTTCTTGCCTAGGGCTACGAGGATTCAACTGCGTAGCATGAGTAAAAGGCAGAGCATAGTGCCTGGCCTAGAGGAAGAACTCAGTATTGGTAGATGTTTAGTTTTCATAATTATTAACCATATGCTTTGGAAAAATATATGAGCATATGGCTGTTTTGACATCTTTCTATGAAATTTGAGAAATCTAATCAGTATTCTTGCCCAGATGGAAAGTCGCCACACTTCTCCACATGGAGGTAGGCTGACAAGCATAAATATTAAGTCAATGTTAGTAATTAGATACGATCAGTTTAAAAGATATTTATTTATACACTGTTCCAGACAGGATTTAAAGTGACTTACAAAGATACATAAAACATAACAGAAGAGCATAATTTAAAAAAAAATAGGATCAAAAAGACAAAAAACAAGAATGGGGACAAAGTGGAGGAGTCAGAATCAAAGCTCCCAAACCAAAGTGCAACTGGGGTTTCTCAGTGGTGAGCTGGGGTCTTAACCCCCATGAGCCCATCCATGAAGCATGTCTGTTGCTCACTGGGTCTATTCTCAAAACCTTTATGGTAGCAAAGCTGTATTTTATTTTTTTCTAACAATAATAAATTTGTAATTAGCTCTCGATTTTACAAGTTTTTTTTTTTTTGACAGGCAGACTGGACAGTGAGAGAGAGAGAGACAGAGAAAGGTCTTCCTTTACCATTGGTTCACCCTCCAATGGCCGCCGCGGTTGGCGCACTGCAGCCGTTGCAACGTGCTGATCCGATGGCAGGAGCCAGGTGCTTATCCTGGTCTCCCATGGGGTACAGGGCCCAAGCACTTGGGCCATCCTCCACTGCACTCCCTGGCCAAAGCAGAGAGCTGGCCTGGAAGAGGGAAAACCGGGACAGAATCCGGCGCCCCAAGCAGGACTAGAACCAGGTGTGCCGGCACCACAAGGCGGAGGATTAGCCTATTGAGGCGCGGCGCCGGCCTTACAAGCTTCTGATTTGTGTTTTGCACTAAGCTTATGGTACCTTACAATCTTCTTCAACAAAAGTGGGGTTTATATGTGCTGAGGCATTTTGCAGATTTAGCTCCATTTAAAATACCCACAAACGAATGAAAGTGAAGGTGAAGATGATGATGATAGCTAACCCTTCTATAATGCTTACTACGGAGTCAGCACTTTTCTAAGCACTTTTTACATATGATAGTTATTTGCTCTTCACAATCACACTATAAAGAAGCACCATATTATGTCCACTTTATAAAGGAGAAAAGTAAGGCAGAGATGGAGCAAATAAGTTGCTCAAGATCACACACCCTCTGAGTCTAATTTTGGGACCCAGGCAGCCTAGCTCCAGACTCTGAGCTTATTCATTATGCTATACTGTCTCTTCATATTCTAGCAATCTTGCCCTATATGGAAATATTTAGAAAAAGGTACATCTTAACCTCAAGAACTTGAGACGGGTTGTTTAGTTTAATACTCAGCTAAGAACAGGTCAACGATTGAGAGTCCTTTTCTGGTTTATTTTCCTAGCCCCCAACCTTCTTCTCTTCACACAAGAAAGGACCCATTCTCCTCATCCTTTGGACATCTCGTTCCAAAGGATTGCAGAAGCAAAATGGCGAAAAGTAAAGGGGAATAACTGGGCTCTTGGAATCACTGTGGAGACAACTTCTTCTGGATGGAATCCTCATGATTACCTTTGAATTCCATAAAAATTGATAAACGGTTTAATGAAATTCCCACTCAAAACAATATATATTTCTCCAAAATAAGTACCAGAAAGGAGCTGGATATCTTTGTAATTTTTTTTTTTTGACAGGCAGAGTGGATAGTGAGAGAGAGAGAGACAGAGAGAAAGGTCTTCCTTTTTGCCGTTGGTTCACCCTCCAATGGCTGCTGTGGCCAGCGCATCTCGCTGATCCGAAGCCAGGAGCCAGGTGCTTCTCCTGGTCTCCCATGCGGGTGCAGGGCCCAAGGACTTGGGCCATCCTCCACTGCCTTCCCGGGCCATAGCAGAGAGCTGGCCTGGAAGAGGGGCAACTGGGATAGAATCCGGCACCCCAACCGGGACTAGAACCCGGTGTGCCAGCGCAGCAAGGCGGAGGATTAGCCTGTTAAGCCATGGCGCCAGCCAGGAGCTGGATATCTTAACACATACAAGGGCAGTTTAAAAACTTAATGAAAAATATCAGTTAAGAAAAAACTACGCACAGATTTCAAAAACTTCTGTGCCAAAATAAATATAACTTTTCATCCCATTTTCCATTAACTTTTTTATAAAAAGATTTATTTATTTATTTGAAAGGCAGAGTCACAGACAGAGAGAGGGTTAGACAGAGAGAGGGCTTCCATCTGCTGGTTCACTCCCCAAATGGCCACAATGGATCTCCCATATCTCCCATGTGGGGGCAGGGGTCCAAGCACTTGGGCCATCTTTCACTGCTTTCCCAGGCCATAAGCAGAGAGCTGGATTGGAGGAGGAGCAGCTGGGACTAGAACCAGTGCCCATATGGGATGCCAGCGCTGCAGGTGGAGGCACAGCCTACTGCGCCACTGGCCCTGAGGGTTTGTCTTTTAAACTTGTTTCTAACAGAATTAAAGCCATGGTAGAGGCCTTCCCAAGGTCAGAAGGGAAACGAGGAGAGGAGAGGAGAGGGGAGGGGAGGGGAGGGGAGGGGAGGGGAGGAATCTGTCCTAGGAATGAAATGCAGTTGTTACCTGCTTGCCTGTGAAGTTACTATCTGCTTGGGTTCCTGCTTGTTAGCACCAAGCGATGGTGTTAACGCTTGCTGGACAGTATGTGTGTAAGAAAAAAAAATCATCAGTAACTATGTATAAATGCACAGTATTGCATCAATTCCTGTGGCTGCCATGTAACATTAGACTAGCCAATCAAATGTATGCATGTAGCCATATAAGGGAGACAAAGAAGCTAAAACCATATATAAGGAAATACCCCTTTGTTCGAGGTTCAGGCATTTGGATATGAATCCAATTGAGCCTTATGCAGGCATAATCATAATTATAATCATAATCACAATAAAAGATAACTTCCTGTTAAAGGCCTTGATGTCTCATCTCTTTACGCAAATCCCGCTACACCACAACGCCAGTCCCTCCATGAACTTTTTAAAGTTCCCTCATACATTTCTCCTACAGAATGGTTGTTTTGGATACATAAAAATATGGTTTAATTATTTTCATAATTTCACACTTTTTTCCTGCTCTTTACCAATTCCAAGAATCTTAAGGTCAATAATCACAGAGGCAGATTTCCAGAAATGTGGTACATGGAAGTATAAAATATCACAAAAGTGAGACCAAGTGTCCAAACACTCTACCTGACAACCAAGGAAATACATATATTAAGACAAATCCCATTTGGCTTTCCACCTTTCAAAATCTAAATGAGAATCTTCCTTTTACATTAACCATGCAGGCTACAAGAGTCCCATGAGGTTGATGGATGAAGGATGGCCAGTTTATCTTCTTCTTTGTAAAGGTCCCTTTCCCTAACAGGGAAAAAGCTTAAATCCACAACTAAAAGAATGGAATGCTTTACAAACATTGGTCTATTATATGCATAAAACATTTTTCAAAACTCTTCTGAGAGCCAGTCTGGTGTTGTTTTTCAATAAACCTCATTACCACACAGAACACCATTACCTCTCCTAAGTCAACAAGCTTTGATAAAGCACCACCCCCCGCAGAGAAGACCTCTTCTCCTGCCAGGACCACAGATGGTGGGGATTTCTAAACTGAACTCTAGCTAGCATCTGCCTCTTTCTTGCAGCCCACGTCACCTAAAAATCACCTATGCAGTCCCCTTAAATGAGAAATCATGATGTATCATGACTAATCTGGCCCAGGTTCACACATAACCGTGATTTCATGCATCTGGTTTCTTTTTAATTTTAGGGAGGCTGTGATCTAGCAATGGCCACAGAAACATTCAACACAATCAAATAACCTGTAGTTGAACTTAAATTGAGCTGTATATGTGGCAGATAACTTTAAAGTGTTATTTAAGGCATAGGAGACATTAAATGCTATTTTCCTTCAAATAAAATAATAAATATATATCAGTATATATATAAAAGGCAATTTAAAATAGTAACTTCCTGCAAGCCCCCTTTCCCTAACTGCTTAACCATAATTACTTTACACATTACATCAAATCCCTAGAGCAAAATTAGTACATGTAGTATCAACATCTGGTCTACAGCTAGAAGCAGTGTCCTAATATTTTTAAAAAGAATATAAAACATTAAAGCCACTAAAATGTTCAAATTAGATCTGTATTAAGTTTATATTCAACACTGACATAATTCATGAAAGTATTTTAATAAGTTCTAAGGGGAAAGGAGTATGAAATCTCATAATTCACTCAGTATAACTTAACATAAAACAAAGTACTCAAGCCCAGCATTGTGGCATTGTGGGCTGAGCGGTTCCCTGAGACACTGGCATCCCATATAGGCACAGGTTCGAGTCCCAGCTGTTCCACTTCTGATCCAGCTCCCTGCTGATGCACCTGGGAAAGAAGTGAAAGATGGTTCATGTACTTGAGCTCCTGCCACCTACATGAGAGACCTGGATGAAGTTCCTGGCTCCTGGATTCAGCCTGGCCCAGCCCCAGCCATTGTGGCCATTTGGGGAGTGAACCAGTGGATAGAAGATGGCGCTCTCTCTCTGTCTGTCTCTCTGTAACTCTGCCTTTGAAATAAGATAAATATTTTTTTTAAAAAAAAGCAAAGTACTTGGGGCCAGCGCTGTAGCGTAGTGGGCAAAGCCACCGCCTACAGTCAGCATCCCATATGGGTGCTGGTTCTAGTCCTGGCTGCTCCACTTCTGATCCAGCTCTCTGCTAGGTCTGGGAAAGCAGTAGAAGATGGCCCAAGTCTTTGGGCTCCTGCCCCTGCACCTCTGGCTCAGCCAGAGGAAGCTCCTGGCTCCTGGCTTCAGATCGGTGCAGCTCTGGCTGTTGTGGCCATCTGGGGAGTGAACCAGCAGATGGAAGACCTTTCTCTCTCTCTCTCTGCCTCTCCTCTCTCTGTGTAACTCTGACTTTCAAAAAAATAAATAAATCTTAAAAAAAAAAAAAGCAAAGTACGCAAAACATCTAGAGGGACTTCCCTAGCACCATATAAGTAAATATTTGATCGTGGAAGTATTATTATTTCTAAATAGAACGACATAAGTAGGAATCAGCATATCAATGAAGATGCTCTTTTATTTTATAAAAATATATAACCTTCCCCACTAGATTGTCAGATGTATGACAAGAGGATTTTTTTTTTCGCTCATCTCTAAAACTTCAGTGCCTAAAATGCTGCCTGGCCTATAACATGCATACAATATATATTTGTTGAATGAATAAGCTGACATGAAGAATATTATGAATCATATTCATTCAAGCCTAAGGACTTAATCATCCAGGACTTCACCTTTGAGATCATTCATTCACTTCTCCTTTCTGACCACAACTTCCCATCCCTCCAGCCTGTTTACTCAATGACCTCCCCAGCTGCATATCTAGTTTCTGATCTCATGAGTGGTAAGTGGGCTTCCAGTAGACCCTTCTACTTTCACCCTGTCATTTGCTTTCTGTGTTCACTGCTTTCCTAGACAGTTGGATTGTATTATTTCAACTGGATTCTTCTCAATATCCTCCACAAGACGTAATTTAATTGCAAATATCTGATTTAAAATGTAACCCTTCTAAGCCCAACTCTTGTGCTTTATACCTGCAGGAGGACTTATGAGATCTACTAGAGAAAGAAAATCACATTCTGGTAGATGATTATCCATATGAATTCTTGGTCATTAAGCTTACTACAACACTGCCTGGCACTGCAACTATGCTTCCCTGATCCTAGCTTGCTCTCCTGTTCTCCACAACACCTCTTTAAATCTTTTTGAAATACCTCAAATATCCAACCTAAACCTTATCCTATCCAAACCTGGCCTTAGAGGCTGGCCTTACCTCATATACCAGAGAAATATACATGACATCAGACATGTTCCTCCTGCTAAATCTATAAACCCATTTTCATCCATACCTATTCAGGATAACTCTCTACCTCATCTGGATCCTCTCCCATCCGGCATAAGGACTCTGCCCTATACGGCCTGTGCTCTGTCAAGTATCCTCTCCTTCCTATCAGTTTTTAAAGACACTGAAGTCCCTCCTGAAATAAAATATTCCCTGGATTTCAACCCCTCTCTGGATACTACTCTTTCTCTGCTCTTATCTAAGGAGTTCTCCATATTCACTTCCCTCACTTCATCATCACCCCAATCATTTCTCAATCTAGCATAGTGTAGCTTTCTGCCCCACAATCCCCTTAAATCACTCTAAGGTCACCAAGAACCTCCTAAATCCAAAGGGCAGTTCTTGTTCTTTATCTTCCCAGATCTCTCTGAGTCTTTAGCACCACAGACCACTTATTGATGGACTGATTCCATCTTGAAAAATTTATTCTACTGATATTTAAGTAGATTCACAAATATGTATCATGAATATGCTCAATGTCTGAAAAAGCAAAAAGAAATTAAAGAACACAGCAACAGGAAATGGATTAGTTAATGGTCTATACACATAATGGAATAGTGTGTTACTGTTAAAAATATTGGGGGCCAGCGTTGTGGCATAGTAGGCTAAGTCTCCGCCTGCAGCGCCAGCATCCCATATGGTCACTGGTTCTTGTCCCGGCTGCTCCTTTACTGATCTAGCTCCCTGCTAATGTGCCAAGTGCTTGGGCCCTTGCACCAGTATGGGAGACCCAGAAGAAGCTCCTGGCTCTGGCTTCAGATCTGTGGCCATTTGGGGAATGAACCAGTAGATGGAAGAACTTTCTCACTCTCTTTCTCTCTGTAACTCTATGTCTCAAAGAAATAAATTTTTTTAAAAAATATATAGAGACAGTTCGGGGCCGGCGCTGTGGCATAGCGAGTAAAGCCACTGCCTGCACTGCCGGCGTCCCATTTGCACACCGGTTCGAGTCCCAGCTGCTCCATTTCTGATCCAGCTCTCTGCTGTTGCCTGGGAAAGCAGTGGAAGATGTCCCAAGTCCTTGGGCCCCTGCATCCGCATGGAAGATCTGGAGGAGGCTCCTGGCTCCTGATTTCTGATCAGTGCAGCTCCAGCCATTGCAGCCAACTGGGGAGTGAACTAGCAGATGGAAGACCTCTCTATCTGCCTCTCCTCTGTGTAACTCTGAATTTCAAATAAATAAATAAACATTTAAAAAATATATAGAGTGGGGGCTGGCGCTGTGGCGCAGCGGTTTAATGTCCTGGCCTGAGGCGCCAGCATCCCATATGGGCGCAGGTTCGAGACCTGGCTGCCCCACTTCTGATCTGGTTCTCTGCTGTGGCCTTGGAAAGCAGTGGAAGATGGCCCAAGTCCTTGGGCCCCTGCACCTGCGTGGGAGACCTGGAGGAGGCTCCTGGCTCTTGGCTTTGGATCAGCGCAGCTCCTGCCGTTGTGGCCATCTGGGGAGTGAACCGGTGGATGGAGGATCTCTCTCTCTCTGCCTCTCCTTTCTCTGTATAACTCTTTCAAATAAATAAATAAATAAATCTTTTAAAAAATATAGAGAGGTAGTTCTAGATATACTGGGACTGACAGCTTGCCATAGCATATCAAGTAAACAAAAATACCCTGCAAAACATGATTCCACTTACTTTTTTACATGTAAGTGTAAACAGATTGGATGGATAGATGGATGGATGGAAATATCTTATACAAGCATGGAAAAATGTCTGGAAAGAGATATAAATTTAAGATTGTTACTTCTGGGAAATGAGATAAGCAGAGAATAGAAGACTTATATGTTAATTTTATTGTGACAAGTAATAAACATATAGTTATATTCCTGAACACACCAATATTTCCAAACTAGGTAAAAAAGAAGTTTAAAGGAAACCAAATAGGAATGGTCATAGGGACTTGCAAAAAACTTTTTAGGTTCTCCAGAGCAAAGGGAGGTGGGAGAAAAATGTGGTTAATGGTTTCAAACATGGAAAGAGAGACCTACTCAAAACAAGGTTAGATTAGTATCCAATAGAGACCATGAACAGATCACTCTTAAAGGAGGAGAATTAAATGGCCAATACATATGAGAAAACAATTTTCATGCTTACTGGCAATAAAGAGTTTTTATGTTTGCTTATTGAATCAGCCAAATTTTAGAAAAATAACATTCACTTTTTAAAAAGAGGATGTAAGAGATGCTCTTATTCTTTGTTGGTAAAATGTAAACTGGCAAAACCTGTTAGAAAGCAATGTGACAGTTTGATACCTAGAAAATTGCACTTCAGTGGCTGGTGTGGGGCAGCAGGTTAAGCCACCACTTGTGACGTCAGCATCCCATATTGGAGTGCTGGTTTTGTTTGAGTCCTGGTTGCTCTACTTCCCATCCAGCATCTGGCTAATGTGCCTGGAAAGGCAGTGGAAGATGGCCCAAATGTCTGGACCCTTGGCACCTATGTGGAAAACCCAGATGGAGCTCCTGGCTCCTACCTGGCCCAGCCCTGGCTATTGCAGCCATTGTGGGGAGTTAACCAGCAGATGGAAAATCTCTCTCTCTCCCTCTCTTTCCCTCCATCCCTCCCTCCCTCCTTCCTTCCTTCTCCCCCTCTCCATCCTCCCTATCCCTCTCCCTCCTCTCTTCTCCCTTTCAAATAAATAAATCTTTTTTAAAAAATAGAAACAGCATAGATAGCATGAAATTTCTCCATCTCTTAAAACTGACACAGATTCAAGTTTAAGGTAGGTTTAATCACAAATATGAAAGCCACAATAGTCCCTAATTTCAACTACTCTTCTGACAGAACCAAAAACATCCTACCCTCTCATATCTCTGTCACAGCCCCCCAAGAAAAATCCCCCAAACTAGAACATTCACACTCTGTTTCTATACATGGGCTGAAGAGAACTGCTGGGGAGAATGGATACCAAGGTCTGTGACTTGAGGCAGACACAAATTCAAGTTATCCAAGCCTCTTATTATTTTTTAAAGATTTATTTATTTATTTATTTGAAAGGCAGAGTTACAGAGAAGCAGAGGCAGAGAGAGAGAGAGAAAGAAAGAGAGAGAGAGATAGAGAGAGAGAGAGAGAAAGGTCTGCATCTGCTGGTTCACTCCCCAGATGGCCACAACAGCTGGAGCTGTGCCAATTCAAAGCTAGGAGCCAGGAGCCAGGAGCCAGGAGCCAGGAGCTTCTTTCGGGTCTCCCACACAGGTGCAAGGGCCCAAGGACTTGAGCCATCTTCTACTGCTTTCCCAGGCCATAGCACAGAACGGGATAGGAAGTGGAACAGCCAGACTCGAACCAGCACCCATATGGGATGCTGGCCCTGCAGGCAGCAGCTGTACCAGCTACACCACAGTGCCGGCCCTGTCTCTTATTACTTTTTTGGTTCATTTTTCTCCAACTTTATGGAAGTATAGTTGAGACCGCAATGGTACTTTAAAAAGTTTGTGGTAGCCCTTGTCTAGACTGTTGAGGAACAACTTACTATTTTATTCCTTTTAGTATTTTTGTTGGTGGTGGTGGTGGTGTTGTTGCTCTGTTTGTTCTACATAAGACCACAGGTTGAACTCTGTAATCAATGCACAATCATTCTTGGGCGTTTAAAATTAACAGAAAAGTGATCTCTGTTAAACATGGGAGTGGGAATAAGAGAGGGAGGAGATATATAGGTTGGCACATGCTCACTCGGACTTACCTCCAATGGTGGAACTAGAAATGTGCCAGGGGATTTCAACTCAATCTTACCAAGGAGGCAGGTACCAATGCCAGCGCACTTGGTAAAGTGATAAGTATAAATACACAACCGATCAAAAAGATAGGGTATGTGTCGAAGAGATTTCACAAATTTGCGTAAGCAAATAATGAAGGATAGAATTAAAAGGGAGAGAATGATCCTGCGGAGGAAGCAGGACACACAGCAGACTCATAGAATGGCAAATGCCCAAAACAGCACTCCTGCCTCAGAATCAACCCTTGGGGCATTCGGATCTGGCTAAAAGGTCCATGAGAGTCTCACAGGCATGGAAAGCCATGACACGGTGGCAAAAAACAATCTAAATGAAAGGCCCTGGTGAACAAGACCCCAGCAGAAGGAACAGGCCATCAAGGAGAGAGGCGCCTTTCTCTGAAGGGAGGAAGGAACCTCTACTGTGACACGGCCTTGACTGAACAAGTTCAGAGTCAGTGAACTCAAGGGACTTCCATAGCCTAGAGAGCTCATAGCAAGAGTCTTGGGTGATTGCGGACGTCATAAATAAGAGTGCCAATTGTTAAATCAACAACGGGAGTCACTGGGTACATGCTCCCCACGTAGGATCTCTGTCCTATGAAACTTAAAAACACTACTAGTCGAACAGTACCCTATACCTTGTGCGGTTGTGTGAGTGCAGCCTGTTAAAATCCTTGCTTAGTATATACTAAGTTGATCTTCAGTATATGAAGGTAATTGAAAATGAAACTCAATAAAGGGCGGGATGGGAGAGGGAGAGGGAGAGGGAGAGGGGAGGGCCATGGGAGGGAGGGAGGTTGGGGGGGAAGCCACAACAATACAAAAGTTGCACTTTGTAAATTCACATTTATGAAATAAAAAATAAAAAAAAGTTTGTGGTAAATGGAATTAAAAGATAAGGTTATTTTTTGATGCAAAAAAATGGAAGCCATGTATGTTTTTTTTTCTAAAATATGCATTTTCCATAGTTTATAAAAATCCTTCATGTGCATGAATTCATTTTTTGCACCAAAATAAATTTAGCTTTTAATTCTACTTTTCAGTTTTTTTATTTTTTAAAACTTTATTTATTTGAAAGGCAGAGTTACAGAGAGGCAGAGGCAGAGACGGAGATCTTCCATCTGCTGGTTCATTCCCAAACGGCCGCAAAGGCCAGAGCTGAGCAGATCCGAAGCCAGGAGCTGGGAGCTTTCTTCGGGGTTTCCCACATGGGTACAGAAGTCCAAGCACTTGGGCCATCTTCCGCTGCTTTCCCAGGTGCATTAGCAGGGAGCTGGATTGGAAGTACAGCAGCGGGGACTTGAACCAGTGTCCATATGGGATGCCGGCACTGCAGGCAGCAGCTTTACCCACATTACCACAGCACCAGTCCCTTCATAATTTCTCAAAGTGTGCTTGTACACTTTTGTGGTTTATAACATGATTCTTTGATATACATCTGCATAATGTGGACAATATTGTAAGATCATAAAAAAACTTCTCTTTCTATCATTTTAAATGCCATTCCAGGCTTTTCCCCGTCTTGTCAGGGGGTACCTCCCTCAAAATCCTGTCCTTCCACAGCTCTTTTCATCTCCATAGCATCAGCAGTCCTGCTCTCTTTGCCTCCTATCTACTGCCCTATCTCTAAGGTCAGTATCTTCGCCACCCTCCCTTTCATTCTGATACTCCAGCTTCTTCATGGATCTTGCACCATCAGGCTTGATGCCATCTACCCACAAATGGGCTCATCTTTCTCCTATATTTAAAACAAAATTGGCCGGCGCCGTGGCTCACTAGGCTAATCCTCCGCCTGCAGGGCCAGCATCCCGGGTTCTAGTCCTGGTTGGGGCACTGGATTCTGTCCCAGTTGCTCCTCTTCCTGTCCAGCTCTCTTCTGTGGCCCAGGAGTGCAGTGGAGAATGGCCCAGGCCCTTGGGCCCTGCACCCGCATGGGAGACCAGGAGAAGCTCCTGGCTCCTGGCTTCAGATCGGTGCAGCCAGCTGCAACACGCTGGCCATGGCAGCCACTTGCGGGGTGAACCAACGGAAAAAGGAAGACCTTTCTCCCTGTCTCTCTCTGTCTCTCACTAACCCTGCCTGTTAAAAAAAAAAAAAAAAACTAACAATCTAATATGGCCCTCCGTACCCTACTGTCTATAAGAAATACTCTCCTTCTCATCATAGACCAACTTCTTCAACATATGTACCATTTTCAGTCCTGTTTTCAGTTCCCAATGATTTATGATCTGCCTCCTCTCCTTCTGAACTGATGTCATCATTTACCTCCTAATTGCCAAATCTAATGAACATGTTTTTAAAACGTTTTATAGTGAGTTTATCTGATTATAAGAGGGGTGCACACCATGAACAAAAGTATGACATATGACAGACTAGAGAGAAAAAAAAAACATGGCACTGTATAGCAGGCAATGAGCAAATATCTATAATAAACATATATTCTTACAAATAAATAACCCAAAAGAAAAATGTACAAAGTATATGAAGGAACAAATCTCAGAAAAAACAAAAATAGTCAACACACGAGAAAAGTCGCTCAGCCCCACTGGTGATCAGAGAAATGCCAAATTAAATCAGTTTAATACTATTTTTTACTTGTCAGATTGGCAGAAATTGAATAGACTGCCCTCTGCATGGACATGAGGAAAAACTCTGAATGGTGAAAGTGTAAACCTCTTTGGATGTCACTTTGGCCTGGCATATTCAATTTTTTTTTTGAAAAGACAGTTACAGAGAGACAGAAAGAGAGAGAAAAAGAGGTCTTCCATCTGTTAGCTCACTCCTCAAATGGTTTCAATGGCTGGAGCTGAGCCACACCAAAGCCAGGAGCTTCCTCTGGGTCTCCCATATGGGTGCAGAGATCCAAGGGTTTGGGCCATCCTCCACTGCCTTCCCTGGTGCATTAGCAGGGAGCTGGATTGGAAATGGAGCAGCCAGGACTTGAACTGGTGCCCATGTGGGATGCCGGCACTGCAGACCGGGTCTTTAACCTGCTGCACCACAGTACTAGCCCCCATATTCAATTTTTTTAATGTGCATATCCCTTATTTGGTATTTTTAATTAATGAGAATTGGGTATATTTATAATGTACGATATGATGTTGATCAAGGGGGCTGGCATTGTGGTTAATCCTCCGCCTGCGGCGCCGGCATCTCATATGGGCACTGGTTCTAGTTCTGGTTGCTCCTCTTCCAGTCCAGCTCTCTGCTGTGGCCCGGGAAGGCAGTGGAAGATGGCCCAAGTGCTTGGGCCCCTGCACCCGCATGGGAGACCAGGAAGAAGCACCTGGCTCCTGGCTTCAGATCGGTGCAGCACCAGCCATAGCGGCCATTTGGGGGGGTGAACCAACGGAAGGAAGACCTTTCTCTCTGTCTCTCTATCTTTTTTTTTTTTTTTTTTTTTGACAGGCAGAGTGGACAGTGAGAGACAGAGACAGAGAGAAAGGTCTTCCTTTTGCCGTTGGTTCACCCTCCAATGGCCGCCGCGGTAGCGCGCTGCGGCCGGCGCACCGCGCTGATCCGATGGCAGGAGCCAGGTGTTTATCCTGGTCTCCCATGGGGTGCAGGGCCCAAGGGCTTGGGCCATCCTCCACTGCACTCCCTGGCCACGGCAGAGAGCTGGCCTGGAAGAGGGGCAACCGGGACAGGATCGGTGCCCCGACCGGGACTAGAACCCGGTGTGCCGGCGCCGCTAGGTGGAGGATTAGCCTATTGAGCCGCGGCGCCGGCCTGTCTCTCTATCTATAACTCTACCTGTCAAATAAATTTTTTAAAAAAGACCCAATCAAGCTAATTAACTTATAAGTCACCCTACCAACTTATATCTATATTTGTGGTAAGAATGCTTAAAATCTATATTTGAGCAATTTTAAAACACACAATACATTTTTATTAACAGTGGTCAGCATGCAGTGCAATGGATTGCTAAAACTTATTACTTCAACCTAACTGAAACTTTGTATTCTTTGATGAACATCTCCCTGACCCAGAAATTCTCCTAGAAAAAAACTATGCCATAGAAATACTTGTGTATATACAAGTAGATGCTTAAGCATTGTTCCAGGATGTTCATTGCACATGAAATCCTAAAGCTAGGGGTTTGGACTTAAATGTCCTCTTGTATAGGCATTTTCTGACCATTTTATTTAAACTTTCATCCTCTTCCCTACCTTACTAGATTTTTCTAGTTTATTGTCTATTGTCCCTACCCTGTGCTCACCCTCGCCCCCAACATAACATAAACTCTGTATGGACAGGGATTGCTGTCTTTTGTACTCACCAGTAGACCCTAGGACCCAGACCTGAGACTGGCACGTCATAGGTATACTCATATCTGTTAAATAAATAAATAAACTGACAGTCCCAAAGTATGAATTGGCACTCTTTTATGCTCTCCTGGAGCTGAAACTAAGCCTACCCACTTTGTAGCCCTACTGGTGTAAGGTTGCCCTAGTGCCAGTTTTTGTAGAGGTTTCTGTCTGCTGAGTTTTGCTTTGAGATTACATTTCTGATAACAACTTTGCCCTAGTTAGAAATACATTCTCTCTCTCTCTCTCTCTCTCTCTCTCTCTCTCTCTCTGCCTCTGGATGGAAGCTTCTGAGGTTTAGAAGGGGAACTGCAAAGATGCTGTGCTTCTTAGTGGTAGGAAGGGGGCTGCACTGGGAAAGAGCGTGGACTGTCAGATGCCTTGAGGCCTCTTGGGTATTTGGCAAGCTCAGTCAGAGGCTGGAGAAAGTTGCTGTGCAACAGGGAAGTGAACAGCTCAGAAGAATAAAAGATGCCACCAATTAGGCATCTGGCCTCATGTCACCCTTAGCCTTTTAGGTGTGAGGTAGTTATTGGCTTGTGAAATTTATGGAAGAGCCGTATGTGAGCACTGCTTTGATACCAGGAGGATTGTGCAGTATTAGAAAACTAGTATATGACATAAAACAAAAAAATGTCATTCCACTTCAATGTGTTTTGAAATGTTCAGAAAGAAATAAAAGGCCAGAATCCATTTAAAGACAGATTTGGAAGGACCTGGGCCCTTGTTAAGGTAGTAAATATTGGGGCCAGCACTGTGGTGTAGCAGGTTAAACACCCGCCTGCAGCACAGGCATCCCATATGGGCTCCAATTTAAGTCCTGAATGTTCCACTTCCAATACAGCTCCCTGCTGATGGCCTGGGAAAGCAGTAGAGGATGGCCCAAGTGCTTAGGCCCTTGCACCCATATGGAGGACCCAGAGAAAGCTCCTGGCTCCAGATGGGCCCAGCTCCAGCCATTGTGGCCATTTGGGGAGTGAACCAATGATGGAAGACCTCTTTCTCTCTCTCTGTAACTCTGCCTGTTGGGTAAATAAATCTTTTTTTTAAAGTACGAGATTCTTACCATTTAATGTACATTCATTGTTTTAAAAACTCAAGTTTGTATTTAAAAAATGTCTCAGTTTCTTCTAAATTTATCTCCTCAACCTGTGAACATCAGAGTGACTTACAGCTCAGTGTGGACTTTTCTCCACCTAGAATCTTCCTAGAGGCTCTCATCCAGCCCCATGGCTTTAAATTTCATCTGTCTAGATACTCATCACTCCCAAATTTATGTCTTTGATCTATGCCTTTCTTCTAAGCCACAGCTTCATATATTCAGGGACATTTCACATTTCTACTTGTCTATCAAATAGACATCTCAAATATAACATGGTCAAAACGGGATTTCTGGCTATTCTCACATGCCTCAGGTTTTCCCTCAACCTCCCCTGTCTCAGTAAAATTATGTCATCAGCCATTCAGTTGCTCAGACCAAAAACAAGGGTCACCCTTGTTTTCTCTCTTTTTCTCCTCACACTCAATTTATCAGGAAGTCCTGCTGATCTGATCTGGAAACTGTATCACATTCTGTACTTCCATTCTACCATCACCAGACCTCAGCCCCTGAAAGGCATGACTACCCCCATTTCCAGAACAAATGTTTGTGAGTCTTTTATGTTTAAGACAAAGGGAACTCCAAGATCCAGAGCTTGCTCTTAGAGAGGTTACAGCCTTCCAGGTGGAAAAACAGCCAAGAGTGATGGTAAGGGCTTTACTGAGGTGCAACAAGAAGTGCTTTAGGACCAGGATAACTAGTAATTCCTCTTGACAAAAGTAAAGTGCACGTAAGACTGTTCCAAAGGAGGCGACTTTAGAGTTAAATGTTGACAGATGACTAAGAATTAACAGGTAGGGGTGGCAAGTTGGCTTTTCAGGAAAAAAAGGGGGGAGACAATTTGAGCAAAGTCCCAGAGGTGGGATCAGGGAGGAGATTTTTATTTTCTCCCCCTCTCCCAGCCTACATATTCCATCGATCCCATAACAAAAAGCACACCATCACCCTCAGGCTTTCTGGCCTGGCTGTTGGGAAATCCTTATCACTTACCATGTCCTCAATTCTCTCTTTTTGCCAGTAGGGAAGAAGTAGTCTGGCACATACCCCTGGATGCCAGGGTTACTCTCTGCTAATTTCAGGACAACTGCCCTGAGCTGACAGCCCAGGAGGTTTCTTTCATCTGGGTACATTCCAGGAGGGGGGTGCTTATAGTGGCAATGTGGCAGCTGGCCCCATGTTGGAAATGAAGTGGGTAAGACATCAGTGAGGAAAGTGGTCCAGAGTCTATGCAGTGTATCTAAGGTGAAATCAAGGACCCAAACTTATGTCTCAGCTTGGGAGAGAAGTTTTTCATAAGTTAGTGCTCACGTACAAGCTATTTAGTGTTCCTAACATCTGAGATAATAGATATGGTATGATAGGATAGAAACACAAGCTCTGACCCCCTCAGTCAGGTGATTTGGGCCAAGGCGCTTACCCTCTCAGAGTCTTCTTTTCATCCTAACATGGTTATATGTGTAGTGCGTGCTGCACAGAGTTATCATGAGGACTGTATGAGACAATTACGCAAAGAACTTATCACAGTGCCTAGCTCAGCAGACTCTTAATAGCCACTATTAGTAGCAGTCATTAAAGGGAAAAGCCCAGAGAGCATCAAGCAGAATGTCTCATTCACTCACACACCACTCACCCCAGAACAGGGCTTCGAAGCTCCACTTCACTGCTCTGACCTAGAGAGAGACACCTGAAATTCTGTCACCTCTCAAAAACAAAACAAAAGTCACCCAAGCCAAGTTCATGGGCTTTTTCTACTAGGATCTCCAGCTGATGATTAAAAAAACCAAATAGAAAACCAGAACACCATCAGGGCCACAACTCTGCATTAAACCACTGTTCCCTCCACAGTAGGGTAAACATTTTAGGTCATTAACCTCTTGATATTAATGGATTTATGAGAGGTGGGAGTAGGGAGGTGAAAGAGCAGAAAAAATCCAGTTAAAAACAGGAGGTCCTAAATGTACTGAAGACTAATTTCTGCCACACATGTCCAAGGTCTTGGAGGTCAGCCCTGCCTAAAGCATTATTCGAGAATGCTAAGGTCCTCTGGCCCTGAAAAAGCAAGGGTTCAGGGAAACTGGTTGGTTCATAAAAAGACCACTTTTTCAAGCCACTAAAATTCTAACCAAATGATTTCAAACCCGAAAACCCCATCCCATCCAATGTTGAGGGCTAGAGGAGCACTTTGTCTTGTCCCTTTACAAACCGACACAGAAGACACAAGCATCCTGTGCCTCTTCTGAGAGCTCTGGGGACCCTGCTGCAGGAGTAAACTCCCATGGCCTGCTTGAAGGGCCACAAAGAAAGCAGCCCAGCCCCAAGTGCAGGGGGAGCCCACTGAGGCAGCACTCTGGGCCAACCGGCCTCACTGTGGCAGGCAGGCCAAGGCAGCCAACGCCGCCAGGCCAGGTCCGAGGTTAAGGGACAGTGCGAGAGGAACCGACGGAAATGTGCCGGGCCGCCACCGAGGGTGCGTCCCCACTAGGAGCCCAGCCCCACCCCCGCCCCCAGGGCCAGCTCTCTGGAGGAACCTGGGCTCCGGCTGGCGGGAAAAGCTGGGGACTCCACAAGAGGGGTGACAGAGAAGGAACAGTGCCCAGATGGCCACAGTCCGCGTTAACGACGCGTGGGCCATGGAACGGGCCAGAAGAAGCCCGGGAGAAAGAAAAGTGGCAGGGAGGGACCGCCCCAAGCAGACGGCGTCCAGGCGTAGGGGTGCGGTCCAGAGCGGCAGGCAGGGGAAAGGGGACAGACCGTCAGCGGGAGAACACTAAAGACCTGGAGAGCTAAAAGGGGTAGGGAAGGGCGCAGGTGCTCAAAAAGGTGGGTGGGAGCGCTTTAGCAGTGAAAAGGGGATAGGGGCCAAAAAGAGTCCTGGAGCGAGAGCGAGAGGGCGGGCAGCCGCTAGCTGCGGCCCTACCTGTCACCAGCAACAGGTGCCTCGAGAAGACTAGACGTCCCAGGACCAGAGTCAGGGAGGGGTCTCCGGCTCCGGGAAGATCTCAAGCCCACTCTGCGGCCGGCCCTTCTCACTCTCCGGCAGGCGGAAAAAGCTGCAACTTTCCCTGGAGTGGGGAGGAGCTGGGCTCTTAAAGGGGCCGCACAGCGCTTGAGCTCCTTAGAAGGGGTCGCCCAATCCCAAGGCGAGCTCTGGCAGCCAAAGCCTTAATGTATTGAAGGGATGTCCTCCCAGGTTAGAAAAGAGAATTTGGGGACCGAGGATAGGGATCTAAGAGTATATGTACCCCCCCCAATACACACCCCGTGTCCCCAGCGCCGTTCACTTCCATCTGTGGTCACTCTCTTTAGATGGTAAAAATGTTCAGCTGAGCCAAAAGTTGTCAAGCTGTCACGTACCTGCAAGAAGTCTAAACTATGTGATTTGGGAAGATAACATATGACACTGTTCTGATCCTTTGACTTTTTACTTTTTATAGAAAACAGTGTTTGCCCACAACAGAAGTGTTTTGAGCAGAGGACACAGACTTAACTCACACATGCACACTCAAGGAACACAACCAGTTAAAATATCGACTCACTGGTAATCAAAGAGCAAATTATAACAATAATGAGAATCTTCAGCAAAGAGGTTATTTTTTTCAATAACACTTAATGATGACAAAGTGTCCACCAAACAAGTTCTCTCATAATTGCTGGTAGGAGTGTATGTTGTTTAAAAATCTTTTAGAGGGGCCGGTGCCGTGGCTCACTTGGTTAATCCTCCGCCTGCAGCGCCGGCATCCCATCTGGGCACTGGTTCTAGTCCCAGTCGCTCCTCTTCCAGTCCAGCTCTCTGCTGTGGCCCGGGAGGGCAGTGGAGGATGGCCCAAGTGCTTTGGCTCCTGCACCCGCATGGGAGACCAGGAGGAAGCACCTGGCTCCTGGCTTCGGATCGGCGCAGCTCCGGCCGTAGTGGCCATTTGGGGGGTGAACCAACAGAAGGAAGACCTTTCTCTCTGTCTCTCTCTCTCTCACTAACTCTATCCGTCAAATTAAAAAAAGAAGAAGAAGAAAAATCTTTTAGAAACCATGTGAACAATCTATATCAATAGATTCTGAAATGTTTATATCTGTTTAATAATTTCAGATGCCCCCTTGCCCTCCTCCCTCCCTTCTTCATATCAGCCATTAAACTTGTTGAAGTCTCTCTCATTTGTCATCAGCAATTAAACATGTTCTTTACTATCTTAAAAAATGTATCCTGGCCGGCGCTGTGGCTTAAAAGGCTAATCCTCTGCCTTGCGGTGCCGGCACACCGGGTTCTAGTCCCGGTTGCCCCTCTTCCAGGCCAGCTCTCTGCTATGGCCCGGGAAGGCAGTGGAGGATGGCCCAAGTCCTTGGGCCCTGAACCCGCATGGGAGGCCAGGAGAAGCACCTGGCTCCTGGCTTCAGATCAGCTAGATGCACCGGCCGCAGCAGCCATTGGAGGGTGAACCAACGGCAAAAAGGAAGACCTTCCTCTCTGTCTCTCTCTCTCTCACTATCCACTCTGCCTGTCAAAAAAAATGTATCCTGCCAGGACTGGTGCTGTGGCATAGCAGGTAAAACTGCTGCCTGCCACACTGGCATCCCATATGGATGCTGGTTGGAGTTCCAGCAGCTCCGCTTCCAATCCAGCTCCCTGTTAGTGTGCCTGGAAAAAGCAGCACAAGATGACCCCAGTACTTGGGGCCTTGCCACTCACATGGAAGACCCAGAAGAAGCTCCTGGCTCTCAGGCTTTGGCCTGGGCCAGTCCCATCACAGTAATCTAGGGAGTGAACCAGCAGATGGAAGCTCTCCCTCCCTCTCTGTAACTCTGACTTTCAAATAAGTAAATAAATCTTTTTTTAAAAAAAATGCATCCTGCCTACTCATGAGGTTCCTTCCAGCTCCTCTGGATGGCAAATTCATTGAAAATGCACCTTACAAGTGCATTTGCCATTTTCAAGCCCTTCTCATTCATTTCTCAACCCTCAGCAATCTGGCTGCCTTCTCCACTGAAATTGTGCTCACCAAAATACCCAACCAATGCCCTCCATGTCAATAAATCCCTCAAATAAATACATGGGATACTGTCAGCCCTTATCATCCTTGACCTCGCCCCTACATTTAGCAGCATTAACAATTTTCTCCTCCTAGAAATTCTTCTGGAGGAGACATTGCTCTCTTGCTTTTCCTCCCACTCCTTTGCCCTCTCTTCGGTCACCTTTATAAGTTTACTCTTTCACTGACACTAAAACGTGCACATTCTTAGGCCTAGGATACATATACTGTCTCCCCAAATGACCTCTTTCACTCTCGTGGTTTTACCACCTATATGGCCACGAATGTAATTCAAGAATTCTACTCAGACCACTTCACTGAACTCTGTTTTCTTGATATTTCCACTGGAATGCCTTTCAAATACAACACATACAAAGCTGCACCTCCCCCAGTGTTTCCTAGATCAGTAAACAACAACAGGCCACTCAAAGCAGAAACCTGGCACCTAGCATAGTACATGGCATATAGTAGGCCCCCAGTAACATCAGTATAATGAATGAATGTGTGCTAAGGAAAAAGAGATGTACAAATATTTTTTGTTCAACTATGTTAACTCTGGTATTACTTAGAATAATAAAATACTAGGGAGGAGGGGCCAGTGCTGTGGCATAGTGGTTAATGCCACCACCTGCAGTGCCTGGGCATCTCATATGGGCTCGGGTTCGTGTCCCAGCTGCTCCTCTTCTGATCCAGCTTTGTGCTATGGCCTGGTAAAGCAGTGGAAGATGGCACAGGTCCTTGGGCCCCTGCACCCACGTGGGAGACCCGGAAGAAACTCTTGGCTCCTGGCTTTGGATCGGCGCAGTTCCTGTCATTGTGGCCTTCTGGGGAGTGAACCAGCAAATGGAAGACTAATCTCTCTCTCTCCGCCTCTGCCCCTGCCTCTCTGTAACTCTGCCTTTCAAATAAATCAATAAATCTTTTTTCTTTAAAAAAAAAGAGCTTATGGATTAAAATGGAGGAGAAAAATTAATCTTCTTTAAAAATACTAGGGGGAAAATAGTTCAATGGTTAAGTAAATTATAGTATATTCATATAATGGAATATTATACAGCCTCCTGATATTTACACATAGGTTATAATGACAGGGAATGTTTTGCCATAATATTAACTGAAAGTAGGATACAACATTCAATATAGAATGATAATAACAACATGTGAAAATGGGATATGCATAGAAAAAACATTAAAAGGAAAGATGTCTCTAGATAGTGGAACTAAATGAATTTTGTTTTCTTCCTGCTTTTCTATATTTTTCAGCTTTCTTACAATGAGTATATATGGTTTTGATAATATAAAAATATTTTTGAAGGTCTTTAAAAGGGAAAAAATCAGTTTAATCCTAGCAAACAAAACAGTAAAAACTTCAGCTCTCAGGCTCTTAAGTCTGGAGAACCCAGAGTTTTTTCCATTCTTTAACATTTCATATCTCTCCTCTACCCTGAAATGTGAAGAAGTCACTTCAAAAAGGAAATCCTTTTCTTCTATCGAGCTTTTCCAACTCAGCCCTGCCCCAGGGACCATCACTCATCTCTGGACTTTGAATGTGTTCTAGCACCCCAAATCTAACCCATGGGAAGTCACACCAAGCTCTGTTCTCCTTCTTCTTTGCAGGTAGTTCTGGGCAAGAGCTGGAAATGCCTTCAGCCAGAAATAACATCAGGAAACATTTGGTCCAACCCCCTTCTTCCTGGGGCAAAATGGTAAGCGTTCACTTCTTTCCTTATGTACAGCTGCTCCCCCTCCAAGATCCACCCCATTGAAGAGGATATGAGGGCCTGACCCCTCATCTCTAAGAAAGGCTCACTGACCCAGCCGCAAATATAGAGACAGACCAACATAAACAATGAAACCAGGCAGAGTGAGCCAATGGAGTGATAGCACATATCTTATGCTTCGCAAACTCTGATCCATTTCTGTTTGATCCCACTTGCTTGCCACAAGGGTTTTGTGCTGAAATTCTTATACAAAATATTGTGAAAGGTCCAATGCAAGCAATATCCTGTACATAAATGTAAATAGGAACTTATGGATTATCATCCTATGTATAGTGAATAATCTACTGTCCCATACTAAATGACTGGATTCAATGAGTTGTTCAACTTGGCCACATTCAAAGAATTCTGACTAGTGCAAACTTAAAAAGATGGGAATTTTCATCAGAACCAGTGATAGGATACCTCAGGATTGGGTAATTACTCTTTAAAAAGTATGAGGGGCCAGTGCCGTGGCTCACTTGGTTAATCCTCCGCCTGCAGCGCCGGCATCCCATATGGGCACTGGTTCTAGTCCTGGTTGCTCCTCTTCCAGTCCAGCTCTCTGCTGTGGCCCAGGAAGGCAGTGGAGGATGGCCCAAGTGCTTTGGCTCCTGCACCCGCATGGGAGACCAGGAAGAAGACCTGGCTCCTGGCTTCGGATTGGCACACTGCCAGCCATAGCAGCCATTTGGAGGGTGAACCAACGGAAGGAAGATCTTTCTCTCTGTCTCTCTCACTGTCTATATCTCTACTGTCAAATAAAAAAAAGTATGAAGTATTACAAAACTATATAAGCATGTATATGATAATATAACAACCAGGATATTCCCACTACCCAGTTTAGTAAGGCATCATCAAAACAATTGAAGCCCTCTGCATACTCCTCTGTCACAAGGTTTGTACAATCTTAATTTGTTCTTGATCACTTCCATGTATGTCTATTTACATTTACTACATAGTGTCTGTCTCTAAATAATATGTAGTACCTTACGTAAATATTGTCACTCTGTACCCTCTTCAGTTTGCTTTCCTCACTCAACATTATGCTTATGAGAGCTAGCCTTATTGGTAGATACAACTTTAATTCGTTCATTTTCATTTCAATAGAGCATTCTAGGGCATAAAGATATTGCAATTTATCTATCTGTACCCCTATTGATCAGGTATTTTTAACTGCCAAAGTTTTCATTCTAATTTCCAAGACACTCCCTCTTTATCTCATGTTGAGTAATAGTTTACTGAGAAAGCAAATTGAATGCACAAATTATCTACAGTGAGTATAGCATATAAAAAGTAGATTGAGGGGCCAGTGCTGTGGCACAGTAGCTTAATCCTCCATCTGCAGTGCCGGTATCCAGCTCCTCCACTTCCTATCCAGCTCTCTGCTGTGGCCTGAGAAAGCAGTAGAAGATGGCTCAAGTCCTAGGGCCCCTGCACACTCTTGGGAGACCCAGAAGAAGCTCCTGGCTCCTGGCTTCAGATTGGCCTAACTCTGGCTGTTGTGGCCATTTGGGGAGTTAACCAGTGTATGGAAGAACTTTCTCTCTGTCTCTCTCTATATATATAACTCTATCTCTCAAATAAATAAATAAAAATCTTTAAAAAATTTTAAAAAGTAAATTGAGTCACTCATTCTATTTAAACTTTCCCCTTTTTCCAAGGATACCAATCATATTGGATTAGGGTAACCCTAATTACTTCATCTTAACTAAGTACATCTGCAATGACCCTATTTCCAACTTATGACACACTCTGAGGTACTGAGGACTAGGACTCCAACATATGAATTCTGCAGTATGCAATTCAACTCATAGGGGTTAGAACTTCAGAGGTTTTGTGAATCATATTAAAGAATTTGGACTTTATCTAGAAGCTCATTATAGGCATTCACAGAATCCAACTCTGTTATTTTTGGTGACATCACTCAAACCAGTCTTCATCCTTTTTATGGCTGAATAATATTCCATTGTACAGATACACCACATTTTGTTTTATCCATTCACAAGTTGATAGATGCTTATTGTTGTCTCCACATTTTGAACTATTATGAATAGTGCTGCCATAAACATTCATGTACAAGGTTTTTGTGAACATCTGTTTTTAAAATGCTTGTGTATGGCACAAGTGCTGTGATGCAGCAGGTTAAAATCCCAACCTGTTGGCCAGCGCCATGGCTCAATAGACTAATCCTCCACCTGTGGCACCAGCACACTGGGTTCTAGTCCCGGTCGGGGTGCCGGATTCTGTCCCAGTTGCCCCTCTTCCAGGCCAGCTCTCTGCTATGGCCCGGGAGTGCAGTGGAGGATGGCCCAAGTGCTTGGGCCCTGCACCTACATAGGAAACCCAGAAGAAGCTCATGGATCCTGGCTCCTGGCTTCAGCTCAGCTCAGCTCCAGCTGTTGCAGCCAACTGGGAAGTGAGCCAGTGGATGGAAGACCTCTCTCTCTAACTCTCTGTAAATCTGTCTTTCAAATAAATAAAATAAATCTAAAAAAATGCTTGTGCGCATACCTAGGAGTAGAATTCTTGAATCATATGGTAAATATAATTTAATCTTCTAAGGAACTGCCAGACTATTTTCCAAAGTGACTGCCCCATTTTACATTCCTGCCAGCAAAGCAATTTCTCCACATCCTTGATAATGCTTGTTATTATCAGTCTTTCTGATTATAGACATTCTAGTAAGTGAAAAGTTATTATCTCATTGTGGTTGTGATTTGCATTTCTCTAACAACTAATAATATTGAGCATCTTTTTATGTGCTTTTTACCAATTTGTATATGAATGGTCTTCAAAAAGTTCATGAAAATGCATATTATGGAAAAAACTATACATGGATTTAAAAAAATTTTACACCATAATAAAGTTACCTTTTAATTCCACCTTTTTAAAAAACATTTACTTATTTTTATTTGAAAGTCAGAGTTACAGAGAGAGAGAGAGAGAGAAACAGACAGGCAGGCAGGCAGGCAGGCAGATCTTCCATCACCTGGTTCACTCCCCCAAATGGCTACAATGACAGGAGTTGGGCCAGGCCAAAGCCAGGAGCCAGGAGCTTCTTCTAGATCTCCCACATGGGTGCAGGGGCCCAAGCACTTGGGCCATCTTCTGCTGATTTCCCAGGCTATCAGCAGGAAGCTGGACTGGAACGGGAATAGCTAGGACACAAACCGGACCCATATGGGATGCCAGTGTCACAGGCAGCAGGCAGCTTTACCCACTATGCCACAATCCCTGATGCTATTTTACCTTTTGAGATAACTCCACATCTTCTTTGAAGAAATGCCTATTCAAATCTTTTGTCCATTTTAGTATTGAGTTACAAGAGTTCTTTTTTTTTTTTTTTTTTTTGACAGGCAGATTTAGACAGTGAGAGAGAGAGAGAGACAGAGAAAAAGGTCTTCCTTCCATTGGCACCCCTCAAATGGCCGCTATGGCCGGAGCACTGCGCCGATCCAAAGCCATGAGCCAGGTGCTTCCTCCTGGTCTCCCAAGCGGGTTCAGGGCACAAGCACTTGGGCCATCCTCCACCACCCTCCCGGGCCACAGCAGAGAGCTGAACTGGAAGAGGAGCATCCAGAACAGAATCCGGCGCCCCAGGGTGCCGGCACCGCAGTCGGAGGATTAGCCGAGAGTTCTTTGTATATTCTACACACACTTTTGAAAAGAGAGATGGGTGTAGGAGAAAAGGAAAAGCACATTCTTAACAGGAGAAATGTCTTTTTTTAAGATTTATTTATTTATTTATTTGAAAGTCAGAGTTACACAGAGAGAGAAGGAAAATCAGAAAGAGAGACAGGTCTTCCATTCGCTAGTTCACTCCCCCAATTGGCCACATGGCTGGAGCTGTGCCAATCCAAAGCCAGGAGCCAGGAGCTTCTTCCAGGTCCCCCATGCAGGTGCAGGGGCCCAAGGACCTGGGTCATCTTCCACTGCTTTCCCAGGCCATAGCAGAGAGCTGAATTGGAAGTAGAGCAGCTGGGACTCGAACTGACACCCATATGGGATTCCAGCACTGCAGGCAGTGGCTTTATCTGCTACGCCACAGTGCCAGCCTCAGCAGGAGAAATGTCATAAAGCTGATTGCAGACATAAACAACAGGTCTTGCTGTTTGATTCAAGAGAGGGCATGTCATAGGAAAATATAATGAATTGTATTGAAATGGGTCCTTTGTGTTTCTGGCCAACACTAAGTAAGGTTTGTTCTTTGGAGGTTGGTAAACAGAGGTGAAAACTTTTCTTTGAAGATTTATTTATTTATTTGAAAGGCAGAAGAGAGGGAGGGAGAGACAAAGAGAGGAAGAGAGAGAGAGATTTTCCAACTGCTGGTTCACTCCCCTAAATGACTGCAATAGCCAGTTTTGGACCAGGCCAAAGCCAGGAGCCAGAAACTTCACCCAGGTCTTCTATATGGGTGGCAGGAACCCAAACAATTGGGCCATTTGCCACTACCTTCCCAGGCACATTAGCAGGAAGCTGGATCAGAAGCAGAGTAGCCAGGACTTCAAGATTTATTTATTTATTTAATTGAAAGTTGGAGTTACAGAGAGAGGGATCTTCCACCCTCTGGTTCACTCCCCTAGATAGCTTCAATGGCCAGGACTGGGTCAGGCTGAAGCCAGGAGCCAGCAGCTTCATCTGGGTCTTCCATGTGAATGGCAGGAGCCCCAAAACTTTAGCCATCTTTTGCTGCTTTTCCCAGGCCATTAGCAGGGAGTTGAATCAGAAATGGAGCAGTGGAACACAAACCAGTACCCATATGGGATATTGGGGTCAAAGGCAGTGGCTTTACCTGCTACACCACAACACTAGCCTTAGAAACCAGACTTAAACTGGCACTCCAATATGGAATTCCTCTGTCACAAACAGCAGCTTAACTCACTGGAAGACCCCCCCCCCTCTTTCTCTCTCTGCCTCTCCTTCTCTCTCTCTCTTTCAAATAAATAAAATAAATCTTTAAAAGAAAGATTTATTCTGAGTGGTCATTCTTTTTTTATTTTTATTTTTTTGACAGGCAGAGTAGATAGTGATAGAGAGAGAGAGAGACAGAGAGAAAGGTCTTCCTTTGCCGTTGGTTCACCCTCCAATGGCCTCCGTGGCCAGCACACTGCGCTGATCCGAAGGCAGGAGCCAGGTGCTTCTCCTGGTCTCCCATGGGGTGCAGGGCCCAAGCACTTGGGCCATCCTCCACTGCCTTCCCGGGCCACAGCAGAGAGCTGGCCTGGAAGAGGGGCAACCGGGACAGAATCCAGCACCCTGACCGGGACTAGAACCCAGTGTGCCGGTGCCGCAAGACGGAGGATTAGCCTATTGAGCCACGGCGCCAGCCCATTCATTTTAATGAAATCATCTATCAGAGAAAGAAAATGAGTATTTGCTAAGATATGAAAGGAAAAGACAGATCTTTGTTGCAAACTAAAATGGCCACTTTTAGACTTATTTTCCTTTGATCCTATAGCAATGTTTTATGCACTTGTGTATTGTTAAAGTCTCCTTGGTTTCTGGAACATCATGGTCTCCTGGTTCTTCTTTCTTAATCTTGTCAGACCCCACTTTTTCTGCCCACACCTTAACATGACTAATAATTAATCATGCCTGTTGTATGTACTTTTAAGGTGCTGTAAATGCAACAGTAAACAAAAAACATTTTGCACATACGGAGCTTACATTTTAAGTCATAAAAAAACAATAACACTTATAAGAGCAAACACACACAGCACTTACTACTATTCTAAGTAGTGTTCTAATGTACTAAGATACACACACACACACACTCACACACAATTTAGTTCTTACAAAATTCCTATGATGGTGGGAAGCAGGATACACAGCAGACTCATAGAATGGCAGATGTCCTAAACAGCACTATGGCCTCAGAATCAGCCCTTAAGGCATTCGGATATGACTGAAGAGCCCATGAGACTATTTTAGGCATGGAAAGCCAAGACACTCTGGAAAAAAAAAAAGAAGACCTAAATGAAAGACCTCTGCGAGTGAGATCCCAGTGGAAAGAACAGGTCATCAAAGAAGGAGGTACCTTTCTCTGAAGGGAGGAGAGAACTTCCACTTTGACTATGACACTGAATAAGATCGAAGTCGGCGAACTCAAAAGGCTTCCATAGCCTTCGCAACTCATGACTAGAGCCTAGGGAGATTACTGACACCATAAACAAGAGTGTTAAATTGTTAAATCAACATCAAGAGTCACTGTGTACTTACTTCTCATGTGGGATCTGTCCTTAATGTGTTGTCCAATGTGAAGTAATGCTATAACTAGTACTGAAACAGTATTTTACACTTTGTGTTTCTGTGTGGGTACAAACTGATGAAATCTTTACTTAGTATATACTGAATCGATCTTCTGTATATAAAGATAATTGAAAATGAATCTTGATGTGTATGGAATGGGAGAGGGAGCAGGAGATGGGGGGGGGGGTGCGAGTGGGAGGGAAATTATGGGGGGGGGAAGCCATTGTAATCCATAAACTGTACTTCGGAAATTTATTTACTAAATAAAAAAAAACCAAAATTCCTATGATGGGAGTGGGTGTTTGGTTCAGTGGTTAAGACACTGCTTGGTACACCCATATCCCATATCCAGAAAGCCCGTGTTGGACTCCCAGCTCCTGTTCAGATTCCAGCTTCCTGCTAATGGGTATCTTAGGAGACAGCAAATGATGGCCCACGTGCTTGGGTCCCTGCCACCCATGTGGGAGACCCAGATGGTGTTCCTGGCTCCTGGCTTTAGCCTGGCCCAGTCTTGGCTATTGCAGGCATTTTGAGAGGGAATCAGCAGATGGAAGATCTTTCCTCTTCCTCTCTCTCTCTCTCTCTCTCTCTCTCTCTCTCTCTCTGCCTTTATAAAAAATTTTAAAAAATTAAAACCCCAATCCTTCTAAAAAACCCTATGATGTGGCTGGCACTCTGGTGTAGCCAGTAAAGCTGCCGCCTGCAATGCCTGCATCCCATATGGGCACCGATTCGAGTCCTGGCTGCTCCTCTTCTGATCTAGCTCTCTGCTATAGCCTGGAAAAGCAGTAGAAGATGGCCCAAGTCCTTAGGCCCCTGCACCCACATGGGAGACCTGGAAGAAGCTCCTGACTCCTGGCTTCGATTGGCACAGCTCCAGCCATTGAGGCCAACTGGGGAGTGAACCAGCAGATGGAAGACCTCTCTCTCTCTCTCTACCTCTCTCTGTAACTCTTTCAAATAAATAAAAATAAATCTTTCAAAAAAACCCCTATGATGTAGATGCTATTATCATTCCTATTTTACAGATAAGGAAATGGAATCACAGAGAGTTCAAACAGATAACTCAGGATTTAATCCAGACAATATGGCTTCAGAGTCTATAGTCTTAAGACTAGTACTCTACATTGTCACTCAGCAGTAAATAAATATATCATACACATATGCCTATGATATATACTTGCATGTGTATGGGAGAACTTCAAAAGATCCATGGAAAAAAATGGGGTTTTTGGTGCTGCAAACAATTCTAAACTCCATTCATATGGGGAGGTTTTCAAAATGTTCATGGAAAATGAATATTATGATAAAACTGTATGATTTCAAAATTGTTTACACCAAAATAAACAGATTTCCTAATTTCATTTTCCATAAACTTTTTGAAATACCTCTCTCTCTCTCTCTCTCTCTCTCTATATATATATATATATATATTGCTATATGTGTGTAAAAGAATATTAAATTATTTTTTCTGTTGTTTCCCCAAGTTTTGACTGAAGTCTAAAGGCTAATGACATCAATCAAAGAATAACCCTACATTCCAAAGAGATGCTAGACAGCTATCTACAAGACTCACTAAGAGTTAGCCAAACTGGGACTTCTTTTTTTAAAAGATTGGTTGATTTTAAATGCAGAGTGTTAGAGCGAGGGAGAGAGAGAGAGACATACAGAGAGAGAGACACATCTTCTACCTGCTGACTCACTCCCCAGATGACTACAACAGTCAGGGCTGGACCAGGCTGAAGTCAGGAGCCAGGAACCCCAGCCAGATCTCCTAAATACTTGAGCTGCCCTCCCAGGCACATTAGCAGGAAGCTGGATTGGAAGTGGAATGGCCAGAACTCAACTGGCATTTCAATATGGGATGCTGGCATACATGCAGAGGCTTAATCCACTGTGCCACAAGGTAGGTCCTCCAAACTGGTATTTTAATTATTAACCCTCACTACTCAACTCCAGTCTATATAAAACAATCCTAGAGATTAATTGGAGAAAGAAAGATTTTTTGAAGTGAATTCATGGCCAATAGAAAACACTGTGGCTCCCCTGCTCAAGTCAAAGGGGAAAAAAATCCCAATTAAACTTTGCAAAGGAGAAATACCTCTAGGCTGGAGGCTTGTTGCACTACAGAAATGTCTCAGGCCTGTTTGTGTTGCTACTGAAGCAAGAGGAGTTCATGGCAGAACCTAACATGTGTCCTCTGGTGTTAGAAAAAGACAGAAACCTGTACTTGACTTTTTACCTGAAGAAGTTTGAAGGCAGAAGTTTGGTCAAAGTTGCTCACAATGACAGGGCAAAGAAATAGATCTAGACTTTCAAGGGCCCCCGTTTTCTATGGGCCAGGAAGCTTCTGCTGACGGTGATTGGCAACTCCAGCGTAAGAAAGAAGATCTCATGAAGAGAAAGTTGTGTGGGCAACAGCCATAGAGAGTATAGAGAATGTTACAGAGAAAAGGTCCCCACTAGAGGAATGAGAAGGAAGGGGGTCCTGAACCACAAAAGCACACCACGGGAAAAGGCAGTATTGCAGCATCTACCTCACAAAGGATAATGATAGCCAAATTACACAAGCACCAGTCAATTAAGATTCCTACCACCTCTGTCAGACTCCCCTCTCTCCTTCCCACCCAACCTACTCTGGGGAACTCAGAGGCAGGAGGACAAGCAGGGAGGAGTTGGAGCATGGAGAATAAAACAACAGACCACTCAATTTTCTTCATTGGAAATCTGTGGGATGTACAGGCAACTGCACTGGAGGTCGAGGCTTGGAGTTTTAAACTGGATATGAGACAGAAGGGTTGATTTTGAGTGGTTGAACTTTTTACTGTCAGTAAATGTAACTATTGTAGCAGCTGAGAGTAACCAAAAAGCTAATGGGTTACATACACAGCATATTATGGGATGGTAATGGAATACCAAAAAAAAAAAAATCAAGGTAAAGGAACAGAAGTGATAGGGGTGATGTTTCATAAATGTTAGTCAAGGAAAGCCTCTCAGAAGAGGTGGCACAGATGAAGTAAAGAAGCAAGCCATGGAGCCGGCACCACGGCTCAGTAGGCTAATCCTCTGCCTTGCGGTGCCGGCACACCGGGTTCTAGTCCCGGTCGGGGCACCGATCCTGTCCCGGTTGCCCCTCTTCTAGTCCAGCTCTCTGCTGTGGCCAGGGAGTGCAGTGGAGGATGGCCCAAGTCCTTGGGCCCTGCACCCCATGGGAGACCAGGAGAAGCACCTGGCTCCTGCCATCGGAACAGCGCGATGCGCCGGCCGCAGCGCACCTACCGCGGCGGCCATTGGAGGGTGAACCAACGGCAAAAAGGAAGACCTTTCTCTCTGTCTCCCTCTACTGTCCACTCTGCCTGTCAAAAAAAAAAAAAAAAAAAAAAAAAAGAAGCAAGCCATGGGGATAGCCTTGGCCAGCCATTGTTCCACAGCACCCTTAACATATTCCAGATACAACATTCACTATACCGTATTCTCATTGTCTTTTCAAATGGTTGCCTCTACCATTAAAATGTGAGCCCGCAATAGCAGGCCTATGTTTTAGTCTGTATCCATAAGGCCTGTCATGTGAAACAGGTTCTCTTTCAAAGTTCAAACCCTTTCTTCTGCCTCAACTCTTCTTTCCCTCATCCTCTACTTACACTTTGACTTTCCAATCACTCCTGAAGACTCAATTTAGTTTCTTTCTACAGAGTATTTGTTTTAGTTTTTTTTTTATTTTATTTTATTTTTATTTTTTGACAGGCAGAGTGGACAGTGAGAGAGACAGAGAGAAAGGTCTTCCTTTGCCGTTGGTTCACCCTCCAATGGCCACCACGGCTGGCACGCTGCGGCTGGCGCACCGCGCTGATCTGATGGCTTGAGCCAGGTGCTTCTCCTGGTCTCCCATGGGGTGCAGGGCCCAAGGACTTGGGCCATCCACTGCACTCCCGGGCCACAGCAGAGAGCTGGCCTGGAAGAGAGGCAACAGGGACAGAATCCGGTGCCCTGACCAGGACTAGAACCCAGTGTGCCGGCGCCGCAAGGCGGAGGATTAGCCTAGTGAGCCGCGGCGCCGGCCCTCTACAGAGTATTTATATCCCAAACACTTGGCTGACTTGTTTATCCTAGGGCTGGTTTTCAACCAGGAACAAGACTGTCCCCCTTCCCAGGAGAAATCTGGAAATATTGGCAGACGTTTTTGGTTGTCACAATAGAGGGGAGAGGTGCAAACACCATCTAACGGGTAGAGGCCAAGATGCTGCTAAACAGGAGAGCCCTGTACAACAAAGAACAACCCAGACTAAAATGTCAAAGTATTGAGACGATGAAACTCTTCTGGGGCCAGTGCTGTGGCACAGCAGGTGAAAGCCCCGGTCTGTAGTGCCGGCATCCCATATGGGCACCAATTCAAGTCCCATCTGCTCCTTTTCAGATCCAGCTCTCTGCTATGGCCTGGGAAAACAGTGAAAGATGGTCCAAGTGCTTGGGCCCTGCGTGGGGGACCCAGAAGAAGCTTTAGGCTCCTGGCTTTGGATTATCCCAGCTCTAGCCATTGCTGCCATTTGGGGAATGAACCAGTGGATGGAAGACTGACTCTCTCTCTCTTTTTCTCTCTCTCTCTCTCCATGTAACTCTGCTTTTCAAATAAATAAATAAATCTTTTTTTAAAAAGTCTATTAAAAAAAGAAACCTTTCCCTAGGGCAAGCAAAGCCCTTCAACTATGCTGTACTTTCAAGTCTTATTTCTCATACACTGTGTTACAAAGCTGTCTGTGAAATTCAGTCCTGTCTTCTGGACTCTAAGATAATGAGGAGGAGGAAAAGAGAGTCATAAAGATAAAGTTCTTGTGGGCTGAGGTTTCACTTGGTCTTTCTGGCTGAGCAAAACACATTTGAATGCATGTTAAAACCCATATTTGGAAAAATGCTCACTTACAGAGTGATGCCCCAAAGAATTTTAACGAAATTCAGAGAACTATTTAGAGCCCATAGTTTTTGTTTGCTTTAAAGATTTCTTTTTTAAAGATTTCTTTATTTATTTTAAAGACATAATCACAAATAGAAAGGGAGAGAGGGAAGGAGACACACATACACACACACACACACATATACACACAGAGAGAGAAATTGATTCTATCTTCTGGTTCACTCACCATATGACCACACTAGCCAGGGCTGAGACAGGAACTTCATTGGGTCTCCCCAAGTGGGTGGTAGGAACTCAAGTACTTGGGCCATAATCCGCTGCCTCCTGGGTACGTTCCTGGGAAGCTGGACAAGAAATGGAGGTGGGACTCAATTCCTGGCACCCTGATATAGGATGCAGACATCCCAAGAGGTAGCTTAACCTGCTGTGCCACAGTGCCCACCCAGTTATTTTGAGTCAAGCAAGGCACACTAGACAATCTCTTGTGCAAGTGGAAAAGGAAATGGAAATAATTTTGAGCTATTTCTATACATCAAATATTGTAAAAATGTTTAATATGCATTATCTCTTTTAATCCTCACAAGAGGATTATAATTTATATATAATTCACTATAATTTAGGCATTGTTGTTATCTCCCTTCCAGAGACAAAAAATATCTGTGGTTCAGAGAAGTTAGGTAACATATTAATGCTAAATGAAGAGATAAGGACTTAAATCCAATGTCTTTCTATAACACCATGCTAGGATGATTCAGTGTTCAAGGCACATCAAATTGAAGTTCTCAAACCAGAAGATATCTTCTAATATTTTGAACATTTTGTTTGCTTCTATCAAATTTTTAAAAAAATACATTGGCATCCACTGCAAGTCCAGTTAACTGTTTGCTTGGTTCTTCACACTTGAGTAAGATCCATCTTCTATGGGTATATTTGCATTTAGGATCTGGGCTGCTATAGAAACATGTGAAGTAACTCAATCATGTATACTTGAAAAAAATGACTATGGTCATTATCTCAATAATCTTGGTTTCTCATTGGCAAAATGATAAGCTCTGGTTATAATAATAGGTTATGATAGGTGAAATGCATCCCATATACAGACCTTCCTAAGTTTGTGATATTAAAGTAGACAGAAGCAGAGAGGGGAAAGGCAGAGAGAGAAGTCTTCCATCTGCTGGCTCACTCCCCAAATGGCCGCAACAGCCAGAGCTGACCTGATCCAAAGCAAGGAGCCAGGAGCTTCTCCCAGGTCTCCCACGTAAGTGCAGGGACCCAAGGACTTGGGCCATCCTCTGCTGCCTTCCCAGGTACATTAGCAGGGAGCTGGATTGGAAGTGAAGCAGCCAGGACTCGAACCTCTTACATTAAGAACATCATGAAGAGTGCTGGTGTTGTGGTGTAGCAGGTAAAGTTACCCCATGCAAGACAGGCACCCCATATTAAAGCACCAGTTTGAGTCCTGGCTGTTATGCTTCCAATCAAGCTCCTTGCCAATGTACCTTGGAAGGCAGTGGAAGATGGCCCAAATGCTTGGGCCCCTCCCACCCATGTGGGAGACCCAGATGGAGTTCTGAGCTCCTGGCTTCAGCTTAGACCAGTCCTGGCTGTCACAACTATCTGGGGAGTGAACAAGAGGATGCTCGCTCACTCTCTTTGACTCTCTCTCTCTCTCTTCCTCCCTCTCTCCCTTTCTATGTCACTCTGCCTTTCAAATAAATAAATAAATCGATAATTATTTTTTAAAAATCACCAGGGCCAGTGTTGTGGAGCGGCAGGTTAATCGGCCATCTGCAGTGCCAGCATTCCATGTGGGTGCCAGGTCAAGTCCCAGCTGCTCCATTTCTGATCCAGCTCCCTGCTAATGTGCCTGGGAAAGCAGCATAAGATGGCCCAAGTTCTTGGGCCCCTGCACCCAAGTGGGAAACCCCCAAGAAGCTCCTGGCTCCTGGCTTCCATCTGGCCCAGCCCTGGCTGTTGCAGCCATTTGGGGAATGAGCCAGCAGATGAAAGACTTCTCTCTGCCTCTCCTTCTCTGTAACTCTGCCTTTCAAATAAATAAAATAAATCTTTTAAAAAATAAACAAAAATAAAAAACATCATCACCATGTGTAATGCTTTCAAATAAATAAATAATCTTTTAAAAAATAAACAAAAATAAAAAAACAACACCACCACCACTTGTAATGCTTCATAGGAATGGTGGTCATCATGATAGGCGTGTGCATATTTTATAATGCCTTAATCACTCAGTCATCAACAATTGCACCAATGCAAAGGACAGTTTGTGCTAATGCTGTTACATACAATTTGACCATTTCATACAACAACCTGCATTACTAGCCTTTCCCATCTCTGCTTCTGTCTACTTTAATATCATAAGCTTCATCATCAAGGACCTTGAGATCTACCTTGCTATTATGCTGTTTGGATAATACAACTCAAAATGTCTGTCTTCAGACTTAAAAGGAGGAGCTATATACAAATCTCTTCACCTAAGTTTAATCCCTTCTTCCTTCTGAAGTTCTCTTTGTGGTTCTGCTTGCACTCCTACTTGACAATCTTGAGACTGTTCCTATGTAGCCAAAGGTATGTGAGAATGAAGCTTGACAAAAATAAATTGCAATTTGATGTTCAGGAAATTACTAGGAAGCTTCAGCAAATTTGTTGAGTCCTGGCACTCATTTTGAGCAAACAAACAAGTTTATTGAGTGTCCACCCTTCCCAGATACCTTTCTATTTGAAGCTCAGTAAACTGACACCTATCTCCACCACAGCATGAACTGAAAAGGTACAAAAATATTTTCAAATGAAAGTATTTGACTAGGAAACTTAGAGCAAAAACTAGTCTTTTAAAAAAATTTGAATATTGTATTTCTCTGTGCTTCAAGTCTTATGATTGGTCTATGAGTAATGTTTCACATTTCTATCTCTTTAAGTCTTCAAAGAACCAGACTCACTAATAGGATCATCTTAGGGTGAGACCAGGGGTTGAGGAATAGAACAAGAAAGAAGGACAAGTAAGAAGGATGATGTCCAAATTGTATCCTTTTGTTGCTACTGCTATTCAGAAGAGGAAACTGGTAGAAAGTTGATGTTTCAGTTGCCCTGAAGTCCTGCGACAGAATAAGATGGAGGCCCCAACCCCCAAAGAAAAGTTATACCTTATCACCAAATCAGCTAGTGCAGAGTAGCCTCCACTCTGTGTACATCTCTGCCTGTATACATTCCTGGTTTCTATGGTCTATTTTCCCATTTGAATTTATGAACTTGGTGACAAAAGGATTGAATATTTGGGGTCAGCCTAACACTGGGCAGTGGGAAAGCAAATACAGGGGACAATATGTTCTACATGTACATAATAGTGTCATTTCTTTTGAGGAGATACAGGAATCAAATAGCAGGGATTTTTGGCTCTTTGGATTCTGAGGGAAAACAAAATGACCTTGGCATCTAGCAAATAAGCCCCAGTTCCAAAGATTGAAGTTATTACCCACAATAAGATTAGATTCTGCCCTGTGGGAACACATTTATGTTGCACAGTCAATTTGGGATTAACCTTTTCAGGGCTGCTGGAGAATCATTGAGTTCTTAACTTCTCTCTCTGGGCTGCCTGAGGCTCTAGAGGTGTTTCCCTGTATTCCAGAGGAGCTCTGCAACAGGGCAACCAGCTGTGCAACTGTGCCTTATTTACCCATGCTTTTGGCATAGATTCCTCTGGCTGAGAGAACCGGAGAAGGCAGCCCCTCCCAAAGAGCACACAAGCCCAGCCCAGTACAGCAGGACTTCGTGTGGGTGAGGTCCATCCAGTGCATCCATTATGATAGTTCAGAAAGTGGCTGAAGTATGAAATCACTCCAAGTCTGCTTCCTCCTCCACTGTGCTTCTCGTTCCTTCATTTGCCCCTGACTTGCCCACGCTACCACAGATAGGAATAATTATGGAAATTCCAAAACCCCAAGAATTCAGGCTTGCACTGCTCAGGAATGGTGGAGTTTTTAAAGAAGTATACAACTTCCACATGCATAGTTTAAAAAGCTACTCTTAAAATCATTAACAGTGGCTATTTCTATGGTGTGCAATTACTGAAGATTTTTATTTTCCTCTTTGTGGTTTCTTAAACTTTCTGACATGATCATGTATTATTTGAGTAGATGTTTTAAATGTATTATAAAGGTAACATTATTAGATGAGTCATTTTTTTTATTTCCCTGGTGCTCTATCTACAAGCACTGTAGAGCAGCCCAGAAAGTGTACAGAAAAGTACCCAAGTGGGGAGTTTTCCACTTCCAGCATTATTGTTCTTTAAAATCCTGGAGATAAGGCCAAGGATGATGATATGAATAGACTTTATCAGCAGGGCCTCAACAGGAAAATAATCCACCACAGATGAATTAGATGAAGAGAGCTTATGAAAAGACTATTTACAGGGAGTGGTCAGGACAACAGGAAGAAACAAGGGATAGTGAAGTTTGAGTGAAAACCATTTCCATCCCTAGAGCCAGCCAATTAAGGGAAGAAATAGAGTTGTCAGAGCTCAGTGAGGGCTGGAACTATGGAAGAGGTGCTGCATGGTGGGTGGTATAGCTATGTGGAATGTGGCTATTGATTGGGATATAGTGCCACTGCAGGGAGAGGGTGTGGAAGAAATAGCCTAATGTCCCACTCTCTGATCTCCTACCATTCCTACCCCATCACCAAACCCAATGATAAGCCAACAGGCAAGGGAACCAAGAACATGCAGTCCCTAGGGATAAGCCTCCTAGGACACGGAGAGGGACTAGGTGCAAGAGAACTCCATCTCTAATACAAGGAGACACAAAATTCTAATGACACACCTTATCATCATGAGGTAGTCTTGATTCAAATATATACCTATGTAGAACCAAAGTTCTAATATTAGTCACCACTAGACTGTTCATCAAGCAAGCAAGGAAAGAATGATAAAAAAAGAGAGTTGATTAACACAAAACACACATAGTTGTTACACTCCCCTGTTGCTAAGAAATAGCAACTTCTTTATCTCCCTTCCCGTACAGACAGGGAATCGGCCTTCCTCTGCATACAATCCTTTTAATACATACCACTAGTGTAGTTTCTGGACAAACTAGTTGTGAGCCCCCTCTGGATCAACATTCTCCAAATCCATAGGAGACTTAGATGGAAAAAAGGAACGAGTCATAGAGAACAAAGCTGAGAGAGAGAGAGAGAGAGAGAAACATCAGTCTAATACTCTAAAATGACCTCACCAGTCTACATTGACAGGATTACAGGAAGCATGTACAGAAGTGAATTTCAAAGGTGTTGACCAGTAGGAAAGAAATAACACTTGATGGGGTGAATTCCCTGACATAAATGTACTCATTCAGTTCAAGTATGATGAAGATATGTTGTAATTATCTTATCTAGCTAATCAAATACTGGATTAAATGATGGTCTGTAGTTACTGAATTAAAAATGCCTGGCTCATGACAAGAGCCTAGGGTGATCATTGACATCATAAATAAGAGTATCAATTATTAAATCAACAACAGGAGTCACTGTGCACTTGCTCCCCATGTAGGACCTCTGTCCGTAATGTGTTGTACTATGAGAATTAACAGTAAAACTAACCTTCAAACAGTACTTCATACTTTGTATATCTGTGTGGGTATAAACTGTTGAAATCTTTACTTAGTATAGAGTTGATCTTCTGTATATAAAGATAATTAAGAATTAATCTTAATGAAGAATGGTATGGGAGAGGGAGTAGGAGGTGGGATGGTTTGGGGGTGGGAGGGCAGGTATGGGGGGAAGAACCACTATAATCCAAAAGTTGTACTTATGAAATTTACATTTATCAAATAAAAGCTTTCTATAAAAAAATGCCTGAGTATCTCTGATCTCTTATAGAACAAGGAGTCCAAATGGATATAATGGAATGGATCCCTGTAAAAACTGCTTAGCTGTCCCTCAACTGTACCTCCTAGGAACACACAAAGAATACTTCAAAGCATTTTTTAAAAGTACTGATGGGCCCAGCACTGTAGCACAGTGGGTAAAGCTGTTGCCCATGTGGGAGACTCAGATAAAGCTTCTGGCTCCTGGGTTCGGCCTGGCCTAGCCAGGCTGTTGCAGCCACCTGAAGAGTGAATTAACAGACTGAAGATCTCTCTCTTTCTCTCTCTCTCTCTCTCTCTCTCTCTCTCTGTAACTCCTTCAAATAAGTAAATAATCTATTTAAAAAGCATTGATGATGGGCCAGCACTGTGGTGTAGCGGCCAAAGCCGCCACCTGCACGTGCCAGCATCCCATATGGGCGCCAGTTCGAGTCCCAGCTGCTCCATTTCCGATCCAGCTCTCTGCTATGGCCTGGGAAAGCAGTAGAAGATGGCCCATGTCCTTGGACCCCTGCACCCACGTGGGAAACCCAGAAGAAGCTCCTGGCACCTGGCTTAGGATCAGCGCAGCTCGAGCCTTTGCAGCCATCTGGGGAGTGAACCAGTGGATGTAGGACTTCTCTCTCTCTCTGTCTCTACCTCTCTCTGCAATTCTGCCTTTCAAATAAATAAAATAAATTTTTAAAAAAAAATTTTTAAAATTAAAAAATAAAAAGCATTGATGATCTTCCTCTTCTCTCCTATTTCTCAGAAATTCAGTCTGAACAACATTAGGCACAGAGCAAGGGAGGCTTCTGGAGGGCAGGGTGTTAGAGCCTGAGAGGAGAAGAAAGGCATGGAATAGAGTTATGGAACTTAAGCAGGGTGTGGAGGGCACTCACGCAGGTATGGAGGGGACAGCCTGGCATGAAATGTCAAAATTCAAACAGGGAAAGGAGGGAATTCATGCATAAGGCTGGCCTAGCATAAGGTACTAGCTGTGCTGATCATAATCCCAAAAGACACAGTCCTAAACATCATAATCCCAAATGTTAAAACCCCAAAAGATCAAAGCACTATAAAGATCAAAATTCCAACAATCACAATCCCAAAAGATTAAAACTCCAAATGTTTAAATCCTGAAGGCTAAAATCCAAAACCCTGAAATTCTGATTAGGGGAAAATGCTACCTAAAAAGGGTACACAGCCAAATTCTGGGGAAGAATTAGTGCATTTTCAGGTGTTTGCAGGACAGCTGCCAAATTATTTGTGAGCTGCTTCTGCCCCTTCACACATAATGCCATGACTGTCTTTAAAAAATGCCCTTCACCAGAGAACAAAAAGAATTCAACAAGCTCAGCAATCTTCTGAATCAATGATACTTGTTGATATAGAGGTTCCTCAAGCATTACAAGCACATAAAATGGCGAACTACAAGTATTCTTGTTTAGGGATTTGACTGTTGAAGAAGATAGACTTATATTTAACCACTAAATCTTACATAGAAAAATAGCACATTCTTTAGTTTAGCTAATGAATTGTACTACTAAAACCAGCCCCACTTTTTTATCAAATACATACAAATCAGGAACAGGTGTTGTGGCACAATGGGTTAAGCTGCCACTTAGCACACCTATATCCCATACTGGAGTGTGAGTTTCAATCTCAGCTACCCTGCTTCCCATTCAGCTTCCTGCTAATGCACACTTTGGGAGGCAGAAGATGACGGCCCAAATTTCTGGGTTCCTGCCACACAAATGGGAGATCAGGATGGAGTTACAGGCTCCTGGCTTTGGCCTTGCCCAGACCTGGCCATTGCCCCCATTTAGAGAGTGAACCAACAGATAAAGGATCTCTCTCTCTCTCTCTCTCTCTCTCTCCCCCCTCCCTCCCTGCTTCCCTCTATCTTTTCTCTGTCATTCTGCCTTTAAAAAGACTTTCATGGACTGCATTGTGGCGTACAGAGTGCTTGGGCCCCTGTACACACCTGGAAGACCTGGAAGAAGTTCTGAGCTCCTGGCTTCCACCTACCAGAGCTCTGGTCGTTTAGCCATTTGGGGAGTGAAACAGCAGATGGAACATTCTCTCCCCCTCTGTAACTCTGCTTTTCAAATAAATAAAAATAAATTTTAAAAAAGATTTTCTTTTTTAAGATTTATTTATTTGAAAGGCAGAGCTACAGAGAAGCAGAGGCAGAGAGAGAGAGGTCTTCCATCTGCTGGTTCACTCCCCAGATGGTTGTAATGGCCAGAGCTGCACTGATCCAAAGCCAGGAGCCAGGAGCTTCTTCTGGGTCTCCCACTTGGGAGCAGGGGCCCAAGGACTTCTACTGCTTTCCCAGGCCATACCAGAGAGCTGGATCGGAAATGGAGCAGCCGGGACTCAAACCGGTGCCCATATGGGATGCTGGCACTGCAGGCAGCGACTTTATGCACTACGCCAAAGTGCCAGCCCCTAGACTTTAAAAAATATACACAAGTCATACCCCTAATAGATCCAAAAATTCTAAAACTTATCTACTTATTTATGTATATGTATTAATGACTGGAAATCGTGGAACATTTGATAAATACTTAATTTGAAGGTTTGGTGGACTTTGCAGAAGAAAACAGATTTCAATTGACCCCTAAATCATAAAGATAGATTTTGAATTAAGTGTAATCAAGACTTCCAGGGGCCAATAGCTGTGGTGTAGCAGGTAAAGCCGCCGCCTGCACTGCCAGCATCCCATATGGGTGCTGGTTTGAGTCCCAGAATCTCCACTTCAGATCCAGCTCCCTACTATGGTCTGGGAAAGCAGCAGAATATGGCCCAAGTTCTTGGGCTCCTGCACCCATGTAGGGGACCTGGAATAAGTTCCTGGCTCCTGGCTTTGGATCAACCCAGTTCCAGCCATTGGAGACATTTGGGGAGTAAACCATGGATGGAAGATTCTCTCTCTCTCTCTCTCAATCTCTCTCTCTCCCCCTGCCTTTGTAACTCCACCTTTCAAATAGATAAATAAATCTTTAAAAAAAAAAACACTTCCAAAAGTGGATTTCAAGGCACTGACAATGAAGTTTGTTTCTTCCATTCATCCCAATGCATTTGGTAGAAAATTCAGATGAGAGGGTTGGCTATGTGATATAGCAACAATGAAAACTTCAGTTTAAAAAAGCATCATTTGTCTGCATTGGCATTCCTTCCAGAAGACATTCCTGGAGCTTTTAATGAATTAAACCTGAATTTGCCTGAAGAAGCCAACAGTTATTGATTGGTTTGAAAATAATTTTTTAAACAGTTTTTTTTTAATTTGACAGAATTAGCAGTGAGAGAGAGAGACAGAGAGAAAGGTCTTCTTTCCGTTGGTTCACCCCCCAAATAGCCGCTACGACTGGAGCTACGCCAATCCAAAGCCAGGAGCCAGATGCTTCCTCCTGGTCTCCCATACAGGTGAAGGGGCCCAAGAAGTTGAGCCATCCTCCACTGCCTTCCCAGGCCACAGCAGAGAGCTGGACTGGAAGAGGAGCAACTGGGACTAGAACCGGCGTCCATATGGGATGCCGGCGCCACAGACGGAGAATTAACCAAGTGAGCCACGGCACCGGCCCCTTGAAAATAATTATCAGTATGGTAGGATATAAAGACACATAGTGCAATGCTGTTCCTGATCAATCAATAGTATTTTTTCCAGCAGACTGGTGGTTTGTTATATGAGTGCATGCAGAATGGATTTCCACATATCAAAAACAACATAGAAACATGGCAAAATGAAAAAAAAATGTAACAGGGAGTAATCACATCAGTGTATACAGACTCAAAAAAATTTTAAAAAGATCACAGCCACACAGTAAATGAACATGAACATATTCTCTGAGCAGAAGTATGCTGTAAAAAAAAAAAAACGCAGTTAATCATCATAACACAACAAAATATAGCTCATGATCATGAAAGTCAGCCAGCTTTTTTAAAGAAAGATTCATTTATTTATTTGAAAGGCAGAGTTACAGAGAGAGATGGAGAGACAAAGAGAGATCTTCCATTTACTAATTCATTCTCCCAAATGGCCGCAATGGCAAGGGTTGGACAAGGCAGAAGCCAGGAGCAAAGAACTCCATCCAGGTCTCCCACGTGAGTGGCAGGGGCCCCAGCACTTGAGCCATCTTCCACTGCCTTTCCAGGTGCATTATCAGGGAGCTGGATCAGAAGTGGAGCATCCAGCACTAAAACTGGTACTCTTACATGATGCTGTCATCACAGGCAGTGGTTTTACCCACTGTACCACAATGCCAGCCCCTCATCTTCTCATCATTTCCAATACTGGAGGTATAAACTGTGTAACATTTTTAGAGTTCTACTTCATTATATATTTTTTTGCAAATTTGACTCTGCAAAAGTGGTTTACCACAATGTTGATTTCATGTGTAAGCATTATGAGTGGGCATAAAAGTGTTAATCTTCAGTAAATGAAGAGATGTTCTTTTTTATACACTTGTAGTTGTGAAAAATATTATTTCTTGAGATCTGGGCTTTTTTTGACAACTAGATGTGTGGTAGTGACCCATCAACATTTTCTTATCAATTTCATCAAAAGACAGATTACCCAATATGATGTTTCAGAAGACAACACTTACAAAGCTAGGTATACACAATTACCAACGATAGTTAATTTCATTTATACATTTTGCTTTTTGACATATCTCCTTGTGAATACAGTTCAACAGTTATGTAATTATAATTACTATACCTAAGTGTTTATGCTTGCAAAAATATGTTGTTATTGGTTTCGTTGCGCGGCAGGCGTTCGCGCAAGTGCTTCATCCTTAGGGTCAGCGCCATGGGTGGGTCCGGGCTCCTCGAACGCCTAGCCCCGCGGCTGGGCCTCTCCGATCCTGACCTGCTGAGGAAAGCAGAGGAGTCCTTACGACTGTCCCAGTTGAAGTGTGTTGGCCTCTCTGCCCATACCACCGAAACCCAGCAGTGCGGTCATGTGCCTGGACCTCGCAGCTTCCTGTATGAAGTACCCCTTGGACAGGGCTTATTTTTTTTCTTTTTTTATTTATTTTTTTTCATTTATTAAACTTTTATTTAATGAATATAAATTTCCAAAGTACAGCTTATGGGTTACAATGGCTTCCCCCTCCCCATAACTTCCCTCCCACCCGCAACCCTCCCCTTTCCCGCTCCCTCTCCCCTTCCATTCACATCAAGATTCATTTTCAATTCTCTTTATATACAGACGATCAGTTTAGTATATGTTAGGTGAAGATGGACAGGGCTTATTTAATTAAACTTTCTGGTTTGAACAAGAAAATGTATCAGAGCTGTCTTAAATCTTTTGAGTGTTTACTGGGCTTGAATTCAAATATTGGAATCAGAGACCTAGCAGTACAGTTTAGCTGTACAAAAACAGTGAACATGGCTTCAAAGATACTGCAAAGGTAGGAATCCAGTCTTCCTCAGACACAGCAAGTAGATCTTGATTTGTCCAGGCCGCTTTTCGCCACTGCTGCAGTACCCTCAGCATGCAAGATTCTAAAACTGAAAGTGGATCAAAACAAAATGGTAGCTGCATCTGGTGTAAAAAAAAGCCATATTTGACCGACTGTGTAAACGATTAGAGAAGATTGGACAACAGATTGACAGAGAACCTGGAGATTTAGCTGCTCCACCACAGAAAAAAACAGAAAGCAGTGGATGAATTGCCAGCACAGAAAACAGAGAAGATAGTAGAGACCTCACACAAACCACAGAAAGATGAAGACTTGACACAGGGTTATGAAGAATGGAAAAGGAAGATTTTGGAAAATGCTGCCATTGCTCAAAAGGCTATAGCAGAGTGATTTCAGTTTTCAAAGACTATTGCCTTGAAAGCAAAGAAGCTAACACAAGGGCTGATGTCTGGGCAGTATGCTGACCCTTAACATCGTAATGGGTCAACCACAGTGCCTCACTTGGCCTGGGCTTCCCACAGGTCTGTGCTCTACTACAAAATTAGATTGGAGCCATTTTGCTTTTTTGTTTTTGTTTTAAGCAAAAGGCAGTGTCCTTTCCTATCTGCAGTGTGAAATATGTGCTGAATGGAATCTTACAGATTTAACTCAAGTCTTTGTGTAGGCTTTTTGGTTTGACTAAATCGATGTGTTGTACAGACTAAGTTAATAAATGTCATTTTTATATGCAAAAAATATGTTGTTATTGTCTATTTCATTATGAAGAGTGACCTATGAAGTGTTCTGACATGTTTTTATATGTTTCTCAAATAAATTTCCTTTTAAAATGTGAATAAATATCTTTTAAAGAGTTTTCAAAATATTTTTGGCATAATTTTACTTTCAGAATTTTGATCTTTTGGGATTTTTAGACTTTAGGGATACTGATATTTCAGGATTTCAGTATTTAGGATTGTGGCTTTCCAGATTATGCCCCAAACTTGGATACTAGCACCCAAGTAGGGTTAAACTAGTATCCACATTGAACAGTCCATGAGAGCACAGCATGGCAGAGGGAGGAGAACACTGCCAAGGAGAGGTGGCCCTAGAATAGGCTATCAAAGTCTGAATATGATAAGGAGAGTATCCATATGAAGTGAAGAGGGCTGCCTAGTGTGGTAGATCAGAGCCCAAGAAGAGGGAAATGGGTATCCTTCCAGAATAAGTGGCCTGAGAATGGAGTATCACAGCCTAAGTGAGGTTAGGAGGATACCCATATCAGAGTACAAACTAGCATGCAAAGATAGAGCTAAGTAGTGGGAGAAAGGCATGTCTACAGAGATGCAACCTGGCATGCAGTGTCAGACCCTAAGTGGAATGACAAGGGTGTCCACAAAGTCAGGCAGATTAATACAGAGTGTCAGATCCTGAGCAAGGTGAAGCATGTATCCATGAAGTGAGGTGGCAGCCTAAATCAGGGTATCAAAGCCTGAGCAAGGTGTGGAAGGTAGACATGCAGGTGTAGGGTCTGGTATGGGGTGTTAGAATCCAAGAAGAGGGAAAAGGATGCCAGTGAAGGATAGGGACTTCCTGGTGTGAGGTATAAGAATCCAAGTGGGATGAGAAAGCCTTATATGCAAATGAGAGAGCACCCTATAGCAGAGAGTTTGTACCAAAACAGAGTGAAAAGGATGTGCCCAAGGAGCACCTCCCCAGTGTTGGGTATCAGAACCCAAGCAGTGTAAAAAAAAAAATCCACATGCAAGAGGAGCAGCTTGGCACTAAGGGGTCAGAGTCTGAGCAGGGCAGGGTTGGGGAGGCATCCCTGCAAAAGAGGTGACCTGGCATGGAGTGTCAGAACCCACATGCAGTTAAGAGGATATTCACGCAGCAGAGGTAGGGATGAGCAGTGTGCTGCACCAGAGACTGAGGGATAGAGAATGGTAATCCCCACAAGAAAGTATCCTGGTGTGGGCTATCAGTACCCATGAAGCATGAGAAGGACACCCATGCAGAAGGGTGGCCTGACATCAAATGTCAGTGCAAAAGTAGGGTTAGGAAGCTTTCTCTACAGGTGAAGGATTGGTAGAGGAGATTCTGACTAATTACATACAGGGGGCCTAGTCAAGTTGTTAAGAATAACTAAAGCCAAGTTCCTCACTGTCAGAGAAGGGGAAAAATTGGAAAACCTGTAGTATTGTATTATAACTAGATGTACCAATGAGAACTCATGATTTCTTTTTTTCTTTTTTTTCTTTTCTTTTTTTTTTTTTTGACAGGCAGAGTTAGGGAGAGAGAGACAGAGAGAAAGAAAGGTCTTCCTTCTGTCGGTTCACTCCCCAAATGGCCGCTACAGCCGGCGCGCTGGACCAATCCAAAGCCAGAAGCCAGGTGCTTCCTCCTGGTCTCCCATGCGGGTGCAGGGCCCAAGGAATAGGGCCATCCTCCACTGCCTTCCCAGGCTACAGCAGAGAGCTGGACTGAAAGAGGAGCAACCGGTACAGAATCTGGCACCCCAACCGGGACTAGAACCTGGGGTGCTGGCACCGCAAGCCGTGGCGCCGGCCTGAGAACTATGATTTCTAATATAAAAATAAATATATGCACATGAATTATTTGTATATATACTTGTTTACACACACACACACACACACATACACCTTTACCTGAATCTCTTAGCTCTGGCTGCTGAGAGCATCTAAAAGCAATGACACTCCAGTAGCAACAATCATACTTAGCACCCAGATCTTGGCTTCTAAGTACCATTTTCTGTTAAAAGAAACCAGAGCTCTGTGCAGAAATGGCTGATTATAGGGCTGGGACAAGAAAATGGTAAGATGAGCCAGGAACATCTTTTTTGTGCCAGAAATCAAAGAAGCAAGCAATTGTCCAAGAATGAAGGAGGCATAACAAAAGGACAAATAAACTAGCAATTTGAGCATCAGATTAATGATAGTAACAAATTATTGAATAAAATAGGAAACCATGAGTCCACTCTGACAAAGTAAATAAAGAAATAAACTTACATTTTGATGAGGAATGGGCTATCTGCATAGTTTCTAAGTATTTCCTCACAAAGTGCTTATCAATTACTAAAGGTGAAAACAGTAACTTTACAGTGGACAACCCTGGCACATGTTGCCTTCAATAAGCATACAAGTGAACATTAGTAACAGTACAAATATAAATCATTTGTCTCCTGATAGGATGTGATAAAAAGAATGCAGCATTTACATGATGTTATTGTCAAAGATATTCTTTCAGTCAGATTCAATGAGAGAAAAAAAATCCACTAGGAATTTGTTACAGAGATTTGAGCTACAAATGCAGGAGATGTTTAAGCAATGTATGCTTGGCTGTTTCGGTCTTTTTGTCTGATGCTGGAACTTGAAGTTCACTGAGAAGGCAGTTGGAAAGGGAAGACAGATAATGTGGGGGAGGACGAGGACAAATCAGAGTCCACAAGCACAAGCTGGCAGTTCTTGTTGCTTCTGACCTTAGTGATATGGATATCCTGCAGAAGCTGGGACCTTCATCATGGAGTTAAACACATACCTGGCCCAGGAGTCAAAGGAATTGATGTACAATCTAGGGGAAAGTGCACAGTTACAGGCCCAGATGGTGCCCCACACCAATAGAGTGTCAACAAATAAGCAACACTGTGTTTAAACTACAAAACAGCTGCTGCTTCACTTCCACCCTCCAAATCTCACAGAATAATCACTTTTGTGGTCCTGCCTAATAAGAATCATAATGAAAAGGGGATTCTGGTAATGCCATTTAGCTTAATCACTTGGCATATTACAAAGCCACCAGAGATACATAACATGAATCTAATGATAAAGAAATATTTGTATAATCAAAATTGAAGGTAGTCTATGAAACATTCTAATATTCAGAAGTTTCAAGATCATGAAAATCAGGGGAAAACTGATAAATCTTTCCACATTAAAGGAGACATTAAAGGGACATTAAAATTTGATGCAATGTACAATTCTGCCCAGGATCCTTTTACTCTGAAAGACAATTGGCACAAGTTGAATGGGATCTAGGATTAGATTGTGATAATGTGTCACTGTCAATTTATCAATGATGCTGGTTGTCTTGTGGTCATATAGGAGAATGTAATTTTTTATTAGAATGCACACTTAAATATATGGAAAAACATACATGCAATATTTGGAGGGTTGGGGCTGGCCTGAAGTGCCAGCATCCTATATGGGTGCCGGTTCAAGACCCAGCTGCTCCACTTCCGATCCAGCTCTCTGCTATGGCCTGGGAAAGCAGTGGAAGATGGCCCAGGTCCTTGGGCCCCTGCACCCATGTGGGAGACTTTGAGGAGGCTCCTGGCTCCTGGCTTCAGATCGGCACAGCTCCGGCTGTTGCAGCCAATTGGGAAGTGAACCATCGGATGAAAGACCTCTCTCTCTCTCTCTCTCTCTCTCTGCCTCTCCTTCTCTCTGTGTAACTCTGACTTTCAAATAAATAAAGAAATCTTTAAAAAAAGATTTTGGGGTAAATGGGCAGCAGGTCGGTAATTTATTCTAAAAAGTTTCAAGAAAAAAAAAACTTATTTTACCTGCCACTTGTCTGTAATATTTCTGTATACTTATGATTGTTTCAAAATTTAAAAAAATAGTAAAAATATGCATTGACAAGGGAAGTACATGCCTTCTTGACAAAAGCATAGTGGTCATACTCTGAAGGCCAGAATAATGGTGAGGGATACTGCAAAGGAATTGGGCCCCCTGACCTAAAATGGGAACAACAGGATCCTGAAAAAGTTAAGGCCAGGGAGATAAAATAGTAACAATTACCACAGTAATACATAGGGATAGAATGATAATCCAATTGTTTTGACTCACAAGTATCTGTGGCAATGACTAATTGATCACAAGATACCTAAAAATGAAATGTATGTTCAACTTACTAAAGTGCTGCTTCACATACTGTAATGATTATTTTAAAGTGTCAACCTGACTGAATTAAGGTACATCAAGGTAACTGGTAAAGCATTATTTTGGGGTACATCTGTAGATGTTTCTGGAAGAGCATTAACTGGCTTAGTAACAAAGATCTACTCTCACACAAATGTAGGTGGATATCATCCAATTTACTGAAGGCCCAGAAAGAACAAGAAGGCAGAGGGAAGTTGAATTCACTCTCTCTCTTCTGGAGCCAGGACACCCTTTTTCCCTGGCCCTTGGACATCAGAAATCTATGTTTTCAGGCCTTCAGACTCCAGGACTTTCAGCAGTGACCACTCCCCGTCCAGGTTCTCAGGCCTTCAGCCTTAGATTGAGAGTTATACCACTGATTCCCCTGCTTCTAAGGCTTTCAGACTTGGGCTGAACCATGCCGCCAGCTTCTGTGGCTCTCCAGCTTTTAGATGGCATATTGCAAGACTTCTCAGTCTCCATAATAATGTAAATCAGTATCATTTATAAATCCCCTCTCAAATATCTATCTTTCTGGCTATCTATCTATCCTATATATTGGTTCTATTTCTCTGGAAAAAATATATATAATACAATATACAAATAATATATAATACATATACAGATATTATGTGTGTATATAACTAATATATATTAGTTCCCACATATATTTTCCATATATACATAAATAAGATATATATGGAAAAATTATAAGTCTTCTGGACAGAAATCTAACTTACTTTGGTCATCATAGAGGGAATCCATGTCTTCTTATCCAGTTCCCAGTCCTAAGCCAGTTCACAGACACACAGCCCCTTGACCAAGGAAGGACTCTGCAACATAGCCACATACACATAGCATAAATTCTCCCCTGAGGATCTTGTAGCAAGTTATCAGGGTAACTAAACTGGGGAAAGAGAAATACTCAGACCTACTGGATATTATTAGATAATGGCTCTGAACACACACTAATCCCTAAACATCTGAAATATCACTATTAACCACTGATCAGAGCAGGTGACCTATGGAGTTCAGATGATAGTATTGGCTTGAACATGTCTTACAGTGGAGCTAAGTTTACATCTTATGGTTATTTTGTAAAAGATTTATGTATTTATTTATCTATTTATTTGAGAGAGAGAGAGAGAGAGAGAGAGAGAGAGAGAGATTGATCTTAAATCTATTGGTTCACTCCCCAAATGACTGCAACATCCAGGGCTGCACCAGGCTGTAGCCAGGAGCCTGAAACTCATCCTGGTCTTCCATCTGGGTGACAAGAACCCAAGAACTTGGGCCATCATCTGCTGCCTCCCAGAGTGTGTATTAGCAGGAAGCTGGATCAGAAGCAGAGTAGCAGGGACTCAAACCTGGTGCTGCAACACCACAGTGCCCCCGTCCCAATCCTCTAGCATTCTATTCACCAAGAATCACAATATATTGTAGGAATAGATACATACATTTACTAACTGGCAGAATTCCCAAATTCATACTCTGATCATTGAGTGATACATTATAGTAGAAAAAGCCAAATGGAAGTCCCTGGAACCGCCCCACCTCTGCTACATTAGTAAACCAAAAGCATTGTGTCTATGGGGTAATTAAATAAATCAATATCTAATCAAAACTTGAGAGATGCTATTAAGGTAATTTCTACCAAATCCCCAGGTAACTCACTGACTTGGCTAATGCAAACCAGATGGTTTTTTGGAAAATCAGAGTAAATTATCACAAACATAATTAAATGATATAAATTGCAGCTGGGGTTCCATATGTGGCAACTCTACTGGTATATAGCTATCAAATTGGAAACTCATTCTTCCCCATTTTAATCAATAAGCAACATAACAAACAGTTTATATTTACAGGGAAGAAACAACAATATATCTTTACTATTTCCACACAGCTATTCTGCTCATTGTCACAGCCCAGAAGACAGTTGATTCTCTTCATATCCCAAAGAACATCACAATGGTCCATTACATTGATGACATTACACTATATAAATCCACTGAAGAGGAAATAGCAAGTGACCTAAATACCTTAGCAAGACGTGTGTGCCAGAGGATAGGGGATGAACCTTGGAAGAGTTCAGAGGCTTGCCACATTTATGGAGTTCCTAAGGGTCCAGTGGTATTGGGCATTCTAGATATCCCATATGAGATAGAAGCTCTTGCATGTGTACCATCTACCATGAATAAAGAAGCACAGTAGTACTTCTTAAGATGCTTTGGACATTTCATTATGCTGCTCTGACCCATTTATTGTGACCCTTGTTAAGACTACTTTTGGGCCAGCGCCACGGCTCACTAGGCTAATCCTCCGCCTGCAGCGCCGGCACACCGGGTTCTAGTCCCGGTCAGGGCACCGGATTCTGTCCCGGTCGCTCCTCTTCCTGTCCAGCTCTCTGCTGTAGCCTGGGAAGGCAGTGGAGGATGGCCCTACTCCTTGGGCCCTGCACCTGCATGGGAGACCAGGAGAAGCACCTGGCTCCTGGCTTTGGATCAGCGCAGTGGCCATTGAGGGGTGAACCAACGGAAAAGGAAGACCTTTCTCTCTGTATCTCTCTCTCCCACTGTCCACTCTGCCTGTCACAAAAAAGGAGACTACTTTTGAATGACACTCCATAAGAAATAGATTTGCAGTAGGTTCCAGTTGTAGCAAACTGATATGTCACTCAGGTATTATGACTCAGCAGATCTGAAGCTACTCAAAATGTCATGTCTGTAGCAGGTAAAGAAAAAGTACAAATCTCTGGCAGACCCCAATAGGAAATCTCTGTGAAGATCACAATGGCTCACAAGCAAGATAATGCTTTCCTCTATTGACAATGATTCTCCACTTGAAAAATAGCTGTTGGTTTACTACTAGGCCCTGGTAGAGACTGAAAATCTGATCATGGGACATGAAGTGACTATACAACTGAAGTTTATTTTCATGAACTGAATGTTTTCTGATCCAACAAACCATAAAATTGCTCACATAAAGCAGCATTTTGTTAAACATGGAAGTGGAAGAATCCCACATACACAATGCATGAGGAACAAAGAGCAATAAATGGTGTACATAATTTTAAAAATCAACTACCTGGGGTAAACATTTAGGTTAGTGGTTAAGAGGCCAGTTAAGATACCCATGTTCTTTATTGGAGTGCCTGGGTTTGAATCCTGGCTCCAGTTCCTGACTTCAGCTTCTTTTTAACACAGACCCTGGGAGACAGTGGTGATGGTTCAAGTAATTGAGTTCTTGCCACCCATATGGCCGACATAGATTGAGTTCCCTGCCGCCAAGTTTAGACCTGGCTAAGGGTCAACCATTATAGGCATCTGGAGAGTGAACCAATGAATAAGAGCTCTCTCACTCTGTCTCTTGCTCACTCTCTGTTTCTTTCTGTGCCTTACCGACTATTTAAAGTCCCTAGAAATTGTCCTAAGGGTAAACAACAAGTGAAGAAACATTTATTCAAGAAAAATCTAGGGGCCGGCGCTGTGGCTCACTTGGTTAATCCTCTGCCTGCAGCGCCAGCCTCCCATATGGGCACCGGGTTCAGTCTCAGCTGCTCCTCTTCCAGTCCAGCTCTCTGCTGTGGCCCGGGAGGGCAGTGGAGGATTGCCCAAATGCTTGGGCCCCTGCACCCACATGGGAGACCAGGAGAAAGGACCTGGCTCCTGGCTTCGGATCGGTGCAGTTTCAGCTGTAGCGGCCATTTGTGGGGTGAACCAACAGAATGAAGACTTTTCTCTCTGTCTCTCTCTCTCTCTCACTGTCTATAACTCTACCTGTCAAATAAATACAAAAAAGAAAAAGAAAAATCTAGGGGCCACCATTGTAGTTCAGAGGGTTAAGCCACCTCTTGCAATGCCAGCACCCCATACTAGAATGCTGGATCAACTCTCAGCTACTCTGCTTCCAATCCAGCTCTCTGCTAATGTGCCTGGAAAAGCAATGGAAGATGTCCCAAATACTTGGGCCCCTGAAACCCAAATGGGAGACCCATTTGGAGTTCTGGGCTCTGGGCTTCAGCATGGTCCAGCCCTGGTGGTTGCAGCCATTTGGGAAGTGAACTAGTGGATGAAAGATTCATTCATTCATTCTCTTTCTCTCTATCTCTCTCTCTCTCCCTCCCTCTCTCCCTCTCTCTCCCTTTCAAATAGATAAAATAAATCATAAAAATAAATTTTAAAAATCTATTAAAACTCAGTAAGAACAGCAAAAATCTATGGAGGTTCAGCAAAGACACATTCTCTCTCTCCCCATCCCCCAAGTGGATTTAATAAAAGCTCCATTCTATGAGGGTATGGCCAAGAAAATAGGTCTCTTACACCCCTCAACTCTAAATCAAGTGTTACCATATTTCCTTGAGAGAGACAAGCCAACTAGCATTTCTCATCCTCTCCAACTCCAAGTCCCAGGAACTAAATTCCTGTGAATCCCATCAAGAGGTTGGGACTCCCTTACTCCACCATGCTTCAATACACAGGACAGACACATTATATCAGGTGTCAAAGGCCAAGAATGCTGGAGCCTGAGTCACCCTCGTTCCAACTCACTGTCAAGATGTTGGCTCTATGTTGTCAGTGAAAAGCTGAGAAGATCAGAGTTACTGACTCATGTAGGGCTCAGAGAATAACTCAGAAATATTTACTAGGAAGAGAGAGCGCTCCAGGGCCGGCGCTGTGACATGGCAGGTGAGGCCACCGCCTGCAGTCCAGCATCCCATATGGGCGCCAGTTCAAGTCCCGGCTGCTCCACTTCCAATCCAGCTCTCTGCTATGGCCTGTGAAAGCAGTAGAAGATGGCCCAAGTCCTTGGGCCCCTACACCCGTGTGGGAAACCCAGAAGAAGCTCCTGGCTCCTGGCTTTGGATCGGCGTAGCTCTGGCCATTGTGGCCAACTGGGGAGTGAATCAGCAGATGAAAGACCTCTCTCTCTCTCTCTCTCTGCCTCTCCTTCTCTCTCTGTGTGTAACTCTGACTTTCAAATAAATAGAAAAATCTTTTCAGAGAGAAAGAGAAAGAGAGAGAGAGCAAGCGAGCACTCCAGAGCTCTTCTCAGATAAACTGACTTTATTTGAAACAATTTATGAGGAAGTTCAATCATAAGTGTGGTCTTAGAAACAATGGTTAAATCTGTTTCCTTGTTGATCGTCTGTCTGGTTGATCTGTCTATTGCTGAAAGTGGAGTATTGAAGTCCCCCAATACTATTGTATTGGAGTCTAAGTCTCCCTAAATGAAAGATCTCTCTGAGTGAGAGCCCAGTAGAAAGAACGGGCCATCAAAGAAGGAGGTACCTTTCTCTGAAGGGAGGAGAGAACTTCCACTTTGACTATGACCCTGTCTGAATAAGATCAAAGTCGGAGAACTCAAGAGGCTTCCATAGCCTTGGCAGCTCATGACAAGAGCCACGGGTGATTACTGATGTCATAAATAAGAGTGTCAATTGTTAAATCAACAACGGGAGTCACTGTGCACCTGCTCCCCATGTAGGACCTCTGTTCTTAATGTGTTGTACTATGTGAATTAACGGTAAAACTACTACTCAAACAGTACTCTATACTTTGTGTGTCTGTATGGGTTCAGTCTGTTGAAATCTTTACTTAGTATATACTAAGTTGATCTTCTATATATAAAGATAATTGAAAATGAATCGTGATGAAGAATGGGATGGGAGAGGGAGTGGGAGGTAGGATGGTTGCGGATGGGAGGGTGGTTATGGGGGGGGAAGCCGCTATAATTCAAAAGTTGTACTTTGGAAATTTATATTTATTAAATAAAAGTTTAAAAAGAACCAGAAACAGAGGGAAAGGGGCTCGTGGAATTTCTACAAAGAAGAGATGCTCAGTCAGAAGAAAGTGGCCAAAGAAGGCTTTGCAAGATAAAAGTGGCGGGCTGTTTAGTTCCTAGAAAGCTGCTTCTCTGTCTCAGAAGGTAGACCTTGCACAGGAATGCTCTGAACACTGCTCGTGTAACCAGTGCCAAACCTGGCTTGTCATGATGCCCCTGAACCTGAGTTCCTTGTTCAGAGGAAGAATGGTGGGAGTGGGCAGGAGGGAGGGTAGGGTAGGAAGAATCACTGTTTGTATACTTGTATATATGAAATGCATTAAGTGTGTATACCTGAAATAATATATATATATTAAAAAACTAAAAAGAAACAATGGTTATTTTGGTAGTGAGCAATTAAGAGGAGATTGGTAATTCCATGAGAGTAACCATCTAAGCTATAGAGCAGTTTATTTACTACAGAGAACCAAGGAAAGTAGAAGCTAAGATTAGCCTCCCAGGGAGAAGAACAAGCCTCAGATATTGCCTGAAAAGTTAACCCCCTCAAAGGGGCCCAAATATAATTGGGTCATGCTATGAAGCAATTTAAGGCCAAAGCCTTCTAAAACAGTAGAGAAATCAGATAGATATTAGTATAGCCTAACAGCCTGGTGTGATATCAACAGAGATAGACAGCTTAACACACACCAGTCATTCAGAGAGACAAAGAGCATGCTCAAGGTTACATCTTCTGAGGAGCAATATTAAAGGTTTCACATTACATGGAAAGTACATTTCACTAAAATAGTCTAGCCATACTACTAAACAAATAAACAATCAAACAACAAAAAGAAGCCACAAACATGAGGAATGAAGCCAGTACCCAATCTTATTACAATACATTCCCTAAAATGTCCTATTTTCAACAAAAATTATCATACATGCAAATAAACAAGGGAAGACTGACCTATATACAGGAAAAGTGCAGGAAAGAAATTCCTAAGAGAGAGTGATCAGATGTTGTATTTGGCAGAGTAAGACTTCAAAACAACCATTGCAAATAAATTCAAAGAAAATTATGTTTAAAGAAATATAGGGCCAGCGCCGTGGCTCAATAGGCTAATCCTCCGCCTACAGTGCCGGCACACTGGGTTCTAATCCCGGTCGGGGCCCCGGATTCTGTCCCGGTTGCCCCTCTTCTAGTCCAGCTCTCTGCTGTGGCCCGGGAGTGCAGTGGAGGATGGCCCAAGTCCTTGGGCCCTGCACCCCATGGGAGACCAGGAGAAACACCTGGCTCCGGGCTTCAGATCAGCACGGTGCGCCGGCCGCAGCACACCGGCTGCGGCGGCCATTGGAGGGTGAACCAACGGCAAAGGAAGACCTTTCTCTCTGTCTCTCTCTCACTGTCCACTCTGCCTATCAAAAAGAAAGAAAGAAAGAAAGATAGGAAGGTATGATGACATAGTGCATCAAATATAGAATATCACTGAAGAGGTAGAATTATTAAAAAGAACCAAACAGAAATTCTGGAATTCAAAAGAATAATCTAGGGGCCGGCGCAGTAGCACACTAGGTTAATCCTCCACCTGTGGCGCTGGCATCCCATATGGGTGCCGGGTTCTAGTCCTGGTTGCTCCTCTTCCAGTCCAGCTCTCTGCTATGGCCTGGGATAGCAATAGAAGATGGCCCAAGTGCTTGGGCCCCTGCACCCATATGGAAGACCAGGAAGAAGCACCTGGCTCCTGGCTTTGGATCGGCGCAGCTCCGGCCGTAGCAGCCATTTGGGGAGTGAACCATCGGAAGGAAAACATTTCTCTCTGTCTCTCTCTCTCACTGTCTGTAACTCTACCTGTCAAATAAATAAATAAAAATCTTTTTTTAAAAAAAGAATAATAATCTAAAAAATATTTTCACTTAGAGGAACTCAACAGTAGGTCTGAACTAAAGAAGAATCTTCAAACTTATAGATTGATTTCAGTAAATTGCAAGTGAATCTCAACTCCAAGTGAACTCCAGGTGAATTTCTGTGAACTCCAAGTCTGATAAATGCAACCAGGCTCACACCAAAACATATCACAGTAAAAATGCCAAAAGTGAAAGACAAAAAGGAAATCTTACAAGAGAAAACCAATTCATCATGTACATTAGAACCCATATAAGATTAACAGCTGACTTATACAAAACAACAAAGGCCAAAAGGCTATAAGATGTCATGTTCAAAGCACTGAATGGAAAAAACAATCTGTCAACCAAGAATCACATATCTTAGCAAAATTATCTTTCAGGTAACAGTGAAATAAAGACATTCCAAGATAAACCGAGACTTCATTGCTAGCATACATATCTTTTTTAAAATTTATTTTTAAGGAATACAAATTTCATAAGCATAACTTTAGGAATATAGTTATTCTTCCCACCATACCCACCCTCCCACCCACACTCCCACCCCTCCTCCTCCTCCCCCTCCCCTTCCCAGTCCCATTCTCCATTAAGATTCACTTTCAATTAACTTTGTACACAGATTAACTCTATACTAAGTAAATATTTCAACAAGTTGCATACACACATACACATACACACACACACACAAGATCTGTTTGAGAACTAGTTTTACAGTTAACTCTCATAATACAACTCACTGAGGACAGAGGTCCTGCATGGGGAATTAGTGCACAGTGACTCCTGTTGTTAATTTAACAATTAACACTCTTATGTATGGTGTCAGTGACCACCCGAGGCTCTTGACATGAGCTGCCTAGGCTATGGAATCCTTTTGAGTCCACCAACTCCATCAGTATTTAGTCAAGGCTATAAAGCAAAGTAGAAGTTCTCCCTTTAGAGAAAAGTACATCCTTCTTTGATGGCCACTTCTTTCCACTGGGGTCTCATTCACAAAGATCCTTCATGTAGAACATTGTTTGCCACAGTGTCTTGGCTTTCCATGCATGAAATAGCATACATATCTTATAACAAATATTAGAGGAAGTATATCAGACTGAAAGCCTGTGACCCTAGATGGTAATTTGAAAGCACTTAACAAAACAAACATTATTGATAGATGAAACTGTGCAATTATAAGTGTTAGTAAAAATGGTAATTTCTTCTTTCTCATTTAAAAAGCAATTGTATAAACCAATTTGTACATAATTGTGTTGTTATGTCTATTACAGATGGTAATGTATTATATATGTAAACAATAGCACAAAGAGGTGGGTGGAGAAAAACTATACTGGAGTAAAGAAATGTCACTAGATTATAACTCAAATCTGAGTGTGTTAATCATGCTATAACAATATATCTGATTTAGGGTAATTTATACATAATAGCAATGTATTTTTTCATAGTCCCAGAGGCTGAGAAGTCTACGATCAAGGTGCCAGCAGATTTGCTATTTGGTGAGGGCCTGCCTGTTCCCTGCTTCCAAGATGACACCTGGTTGCTGCATCCTCATATAGCAGAAGGCAAAAGAGCCAAAGAGATAAACACTGTATCCCACCTGCCCTGGCAGAAGACAAGAGAGTGAATACATTCCCTCAAGCCCCGTTACAAGGTCCCTAGTCCCATCCATGAGGGGTCTGTCCTCATGACTTAATCACTTCTTAAAGGCCTTACCTCTTATATATACCAAATCGGTGATTGTATTAGTCAGCTTTTCATTATCTAACTAAAATATCCGAGAGGAGCTTCTTGGTTAGGAAAAGGTGGCCCCATTAGTCTAGTTACTGGCAGAGGCTGAATATGGGCAGAGGAATAACCACATGATGAGCCAGGAGGCAGAGAGAGAAGCTAAGCCAAACTCAGCTTAAATAGCCAATCCTTTCTTAGAACTGGCAAGCCCTCAATGACCTAAAGGCCTCTCATTGGTCTTACTCCCTAGCCACTAACTTAGATCAAGTCTCTACCATAATCTACCAACCATTAGATTATTTCATTAACTGTTAACACAAGATTTTGGGGTTTAAATGACTGCATGAGTTTGAGGGGAAAGTCCTGTTCAATCCATAACAGTGAATAGGTTTAATGTATGGATTTTGGGGGACATACACTATATCAGAGCCCAACAGAAGTATGAACAGGCAGAAGAAAGAGTTAGTAATTTAAAGACAGATCAATAGAGATGATGAAATCTTTTTTTATTTTTATTTTTTTAAATTTTTTAGTAATTTATTTATTTTTTAACTTTTATTTAGCAAATATAAATTTCCAAAGTACAGCTTATGGATTACAATGGCTTTCCCCCCCCCATAACTCCCCTCCCACCCAAAAACCCTCCCAATTCCCGCTCCCTCTCCCATTCCATTCACATCAAGTTTCATTTTCAATTATCCTTATATACAGAAGATCAGTTTAGTATATATTAAGTAAAGATTTCAACAGTTTGCCCTCACACAGAAACACAAAGTGTAAAATACTGTTTGAGTACTAGTTATAACATTAATTCACATTGAACAACACATTAAGAACAGAGATCCTACATGAGGAGTAAGTGCACAGTGACTCCTGTTGTTGACTTAACAAATTGACACTCTTGTTTATGGCGTCAGTAATCACCCTAGGCTCTTGTCATGAGTTGCCAAGGCTATGGAAACCTTTTGAGTTTGCCAACTCCGATCTTATTTAGACAAGGTCATAGTCAAAGTGGAGGTTCATTCCTCCTTTCAGAGAAAGGTACCTCCTTCTTTCTACTGGGATCTCACTCGCAGAGAGCTTTCATTTAGGTTTTTCTTTTTTCTTTTTTTTTTTTTTTTTTTTTTTTTTTTTTTTTGCCAGAGTGTCTTGGTTTCCCATGCCTAAAATACTCTCATGGGCTCTTCAGCCAGATCCGAATGCCTTAAGGGCTGATTCGAGATTATGAAATCTTAAGAACACAAAAAAAGAAGACTCCGAGAGATGAGAGGAGAGAAGACAGACACCACAGCCAGCCATGTAGCACAGACAGCTGTTGGCTGTGAGCCACCATCTTACCATATCAAGGTAGGAAGAAATTGCTGTGTGCCCCATAATTGCAGTTTTATCTGAGAGGGAATTCCACAGTCATCCACTGACTTTTACTTCAGCTTGGGGAAGTGACTGGGGTCTGAGCAACTGCCAGACTTGGACCAAAGAATCTGCATTGCATCTCTTCCCTCTCCCATTCCCACAGAGCACCATATTCAGCTAAATTTGTATATATGAAATGCATTAATTTTGTACACCTTAAATAAAAGCTTTCTAGGTGAGAGAGAGAGAGAGAGGGAGAGAGAGATTACCCAAATAATAGTCTTTTTAAAAAAGATTTATTGGCTGGCGCCGTGGCTCACTTGGCTAATCCACCGCCTGTGGCGCTGGCACACCAGGTTCTAGTCCCGGTTGGGGCGCCGGGTACTAGTCCCGGTTGCTCCTCTTCCAGTCCAGCTCTCTGCTGTGGCCTGGGAGGGCAGCGGAGGGTGGCCCAAGTGTTTGGGTCCCTGCACCCACATGGGAGACTGGAAAGAAGCACCTGGCTCCTGGCTTCAGATCGGCGCAACTCCAGCCGTTGTGGCCTTTTGGGGAGTGAATCATCAGAAGGAAGACCTTTCTCTCTGTCTCTCTCTCTCTCTCACTGTCTATAACTCTACCTGTCAAATAAAAAAAATTATTTATTTATTTGAAAGGGAGAGTTAGAGAAAGACAGAGGCAGAGAGAGAGAGGTTCTCCATTCATTGCTCACTCCCCAAATGGCCACAGTAGCTGGAGCTGCAACGATCCGAAGCCAGGAGCCAGGAGCTTCTTCCGGGTCTCCCATGTGGGTGCAGGGCCCCAAGGACTTGAGCCATTTTCTACTACTTTCCCAGGCCACAGAAGAGAGCTAGATCAGAAGTGGAGTGGCCAGGACTCAAACCAGTGCCCATATGGATGCCGGCACTACACGCAGCAGCTTTACCCACTATGCCACAGTGCCGGCCCCTCAAATAATAGTCTGTCAACAAGTGACAGCATGCTCATGTTTTAACCCACAAAAAAATGTTCTTTGCTTTTCAATAAACCATTATTTCTTAAAAAAAAAAAAAGTTGCACAGCATGCCTCTGTTACGCTCCCACCAGAATTAGAGTCAGAGTCAGGGCAATGTGTGGGATAAAGGACAAATGCTCTGCAACCAACAACTGTGGGAGGTTTTGGGCATTAGCCCCAACAACTATACTTATACACTCTACGTGAGCCAAAGGGATTCACCTTAGCTTCCGGGAGCTAACACCAGAAGCAGCCTATAAATAAATCTGCTTCTACCAGGGGAGATCTGGGTAATGGCCCAATTATATCCTGCAACACCAGGATTGTAACAATTAGTTCTAAATTTCTCAGTGACACTGTAATCTACCTGGTGGACCTAGGGAAGAACCTACCTGAATTCTACCTCTTTGGACTCATACCATCTAGAGCAAAATCTCCTGTATACCTTGTAGTCACCCTGTAGAACTAGAGCAGGGTTAGGACTAGGGCTGTTGGTGTTATAAGCTACAACACCAGTTGGACTCTTCTAGGAGGACCTGAGGAAGAATCCATCTGCCTTGCACAGTCCTAGAGCCACAGCAATTGGTGCCATAGGCCCCAGTATCCACTCATGCTTGCCAGTGGGACAAGGGGACAGCTACCATTGTCTCCCTCAGCAACAAGAACAAGGCCTTGTCTCTCACAGTCACCAGGGAGACTGACACCAAACTCTCTGTGGTCCTAAGATACACACCCGGTGAAACCCTTATTCATCTGAAAGTCATACTTCTATCCCTACGAATTGCAGCAGACTAGTCTATTGTGTCACTTATAGACACAGCCAACGTTGATTAACACAAAAGAAATCACTCAGAGCCTACACTCCTGGGCTCACATAGAACCAAAGCCAAATCAATGAGTCAAGTGATATTCCAGCAAAACCATAAAATCTGCTCCATAAAGAAGAAAGGATGATTACGCCAGATGTGCAGAAGTCAATGTAGGGACACAGGAGACAAGAAGAAGCAAGGTAGCATGACATGTCCAAAAGAACACAATAATCCTCCAGAATTAGATCCTGCACTAAGGGAAATCTTTGAACTGACAAATATAGAATTCAAAATAATGACTGTAAGGAAACTCAATGAGTTGCAAGAGAATGCAGATAGATTAAAGAAATGAGGAAATCAACAAGTGACATGAATGAAAATATTTCTAAGGAGATAGAACTCATTAAGAAGAACCTAATAGAAATTTTGGAGATTAAATCTTCAATCAGTGCAATAAAAAATACGATTGAGAGCTTTAAAAGCAGAATATCAAGTGGAGGAAAGAATTTCTGACCTCGAGGACAAGACTTTTGAAATAACCCAGACAAATTAAAAGAGAAAATAATTAAAAAGAATGAATAAAGTCTACTACTAAATGACCAAGTGCTCATATTATGGATATTCCCAAAGGAGAAGAAAAGGGAAAAAGAAGGAGGTACCTTTCTCTGAAGGGAGGAGTGAACCTCCATTTTGACTATGACCTTGTCTAAATAAGATCGAAGTTGGCAAACTCAAAAGGTTTCCATAGCCTTGGCAACTCATGACAAGAGCCTAGGGTGATAACTGACACCATAAACAAGAGTGGCAATTTGTTAAGTCAACAACAGGAGTCACTGTGCACTTACTCCTCATGTAGGATCTCTGTTCTTAATGTGTTGTTCAATGTGAATTAATGTTATAACTAGTACTCAAACAGTATTTTACACTTTATGTTCTGCGTGGGTGCAAACTGTTGAAATCTTTACTTAATACATGCTAAATTGATCATCTGTATATAAGGATAATTGAAAATGAATCTTGAGGCCGGTGCTGCAGCTCACTAGGCTAATCCTCCGCCTTGTAGTGCCAGCACACCGGGTTCTAGTCCCGGTTGCCCCTCTTCCAGGCCAGCTCTCTGCTGTGGCCAGAGAGTGCAGTGGTGGATGGCCCAAGTCCTTGGGCCCTGCACCCCATGGGAGACCAGGAGAAGCACCTGGCTGCTGCCATCGGATCAGCGCAGTGCACCGGCGGCCATTGGAGGGTGAACCAACAGCAAAGGAAGACCTTTCTCTCTGTCTCTCTCTCACTATTCACTCTGCCTGTCCAAAAAAAAGAAAAAGAAAATGAATCTTGATGTGAATGGAATGGCAGAGGGAGCGGGAGAGGGGAGGGTTGCGGGTGGGAGGGAAGTTATGGGGTGGAAAAAGCCATTGTCATCCATAAGCTGTACTTTGGAAATTTATATTCATTAAATAAAAGTTAAAAAAAAAGAAAAAAGCATTGAGAACCTATTAAATGAAATAATAGTTGAAAATGTCCCAGGTCTTGAAAAAAACATGGACATCCAGATACAAGAAGCTCAAAGAATCCCAAGCAGACTCAACCAAAAAAGATCTTCTCCAACACGTATTGTAGTCAAATTGTCAAAAGTCAAGGACCAGAAGAGAATCCTAAAGACAGTAAGAGAAATGTGTCAAGTTACATATAAAGGAAAATCAATTAGGTTAACATCAGACTTCTCAGTGGAAACTCTACAGTCCAGAAGAGAGTAGAATGATATATCCAAGGTCTTAAAAGGAAAAAAAAAAACTTCCAACCAAGAATATTATCTTCAGAGAAGCTCTCCTTTAAAAGTGAAGGAGAATTAAGGCATTTTCCAGGTAAGCAAAAACAGAGAATTCACCACCACCAGGCCAGCCTGACAAGAAATTCTGAAGGATGCTCTGCATTAGAAATAAACATTCTGAAAACACATGACATGACCAAATTCACTACCAAAGCAAGTAGAATCAGTATCCAATCAACAAAATGACAGGATTTAGTTCTTGCCTACCAATACTAACTTTGAGTGTAAACGGATAAATTCTCTAGCCAAAAAACTTAGGTTGGCTGAATGGATAAAAAAAACCAAGATCCTACTATATGCTGTCTACAAGAAACTCATTTCACAAACCAAGATACACACAACTGAAAATGAAGGACTGTTAAAAGATATACCAGGCAAATAGAAACCATAAGCGAGCAAGCATATTCTGATCAGATATCAGATAAAACAGCTCTCCCAATATCAGATAAAACAGACTTTAAATAAAAAACTGTAAAAAAAAGATAAAGGACATTATATTTTGATAAAAGTTTCAATTCAGCAAGAATACATAATAATCACAAATATATATGTACCCAACACAAAACCACCCAGATATACATAGCAAATACTGTTAGACCTAAAGGTAGAGACAGACCCCCATACAATAATAGTGGGTGACTTCAACACACCACTCTCATAAATGGACACATCATCCAGACAGAAAATCAATAAAGATACAGTGGAGTTGAAACACTATCAAGCAAATGGACCTAATAGACATTCACAGGACATTTCACCCAACAGCTACAGAATAAACATTCTTCTCATTAGCACATGGAACATTTTCTAGGATAGACCACATATTAAGCCACAAACAAAGTCTCAGCAAATTTGAACACACTGAAATCATACCATATATCTTTTCAGACCACAAAGGAATAAAACTAGAAATCAAGAACAAGAATAACAGAACACTCATAAATACTTGGAAAATAAGCAAGATGCTAATGAATGATCAATGGATCACTGAAGAAATTAAAAAGGAAATAAAAAATTTTTTGAAATAGATGAAAATGAAAACTCAATATATCAAATCCTGAGGGATGCAGCAAGAGCAATATTAAGGTGGAAGTTTATAGCATTAAGTGCTTATATATATATATATATTTTTTTTTTGGACAGGCAGAGTTAGACAGTGAGAGAGAGAGAAAGGTCTTCCTTTTTCCATTGGTTTACCCCTCAAGTGGCCGCTACGGCTGGCGCATTGTGGCCGGTGCGTTGTGGCTGGCGCGCTGCGCCGATCTGAAGCCAGGAGCCAGGTGCCTCCTCCTGGTCTCCCATGTGGGTGCAGGGCCCAAAGACCTGGGCCATCCTCCACTGCACTCCCGGGCCACAGCAGAAAGCTGGACTGGAAGAGGAGCCACCAGGATAGAATCTGGCGCCCCGACCAGGACTATAACCCGGTGTGCCGGTGCCGCAGGCAGAAGATTAGCCTAGTGAGCCGCGGCACCAACCCAAGTGCTTATATTTTAAAAACAAAAATATTTCAATGATCTAATGTTGTATCTCAAAGACTTAGAAAAACAAAACAAACCAAACCCAAAATCAGCAGGAGGCAAGAAATAATAAGGATCAGAGCAGAAATAAATGGAACTGAAACTAAAATTCAAAAGATCAACAAAACAAAAAAAAATGTTTTTGAGAAGATAAATAAAATAGATAAACCTCTAAAGAAACATGGAGGGAAAATTCAAATAAATAAAATTAGAGATTAAAAAGGAGACTTTACAACTGATACCACTGAAACACAAAGGATAGTAAGAAACTACTAGAAAGAACTATATTCTAATAAACTGGAAAAACTCAAAGAAATGGATAAATTCCTGGATACATATAATCTACCAAGATTAAATCAAGAAGATATAGACACTTTAAATAGACCCATAACAATGAGATTGAAGCGGTAACCTAAAGTCTTCTACCAAGGAAAAGTCTAGGACCCAATGGCTTTACTACTGAATTTTACAAAATATTCAAAGAGAAAGTAATTCCAATAGTTTTCAAACTATTAAAAAATGTTGAACAGGCTGAAACTCTGCCAAACTTTTTTTAAAAAGGCCAGCATCACTTTGATACCAAAACCAAAGACATTACACAAAAAGAAAACTACAGACTTAGATCCTTAATGAACATAGATGTAAATGTTCTCAACAAAATACTAGCAAATCAAATCCAACTCTACATCAAAAAGATCATACATCACAATCAAGAGGGATTTATTCCAGAAATGCAAGGGTGGTTCAACATTTACAAATCACTAAATGTCAAAAATCACATCAATAGAATGAAAAACAAAAACTATATGGTCATCTCAATAGATACAGAGAATGCATTTGATAAGATTCAACAACACTTCATAATAAAAACTCTCCACAAACTAGGTACAGAAGAAACATATCAAAATTATAAAGGTTATAGATGACAAACCAACAGCCAATATGCTGAATGCGGAAAAGCTGAAAGCATTTCCCCTCATATCTGGAATAAGAAAAGGATGTCCACTTTTGCCACTCTTAATCAATATAGTACTGGAAGTTTTAGCAAGAGCAATTAGGGTAGAGAAAGAAACAAAGGGCATCAAAATTGGAAAACAAGAAGTCAAATTATCCATGTTTGTGGATGACATGTTGTACATGGAAAAACCTAAACTCACTGAAAGAAAAATCAAGAAAGAAATCCCATTCATAATAGCCACAAAAAAATCAAATATTTAGGAATAAATTTAACCAAAGAAGTTAAAGATTTTAGGCTTGTGTTGTGGCATAGCAGGTTAATCCACCTCCTGCAGTACTGGCAACCCTTATGGGTGCCAGTTCAAGACCCAGCTGCTCCACTTCTGACCAGTTTCCTGTTAAAGCACCTGGGAAAGGGGTGGAAGATGTCCCAAGTGCTTGGGTCTCTGCCACCCACATGGGAGACCTGGAAGAGGCTCCTGGCACCTGGATTCAGCCTGGTATGTTGTAGCCATTTGGGATAAACCAGCAGATGGAAGACCTCTCTCTCTCCCTCCCTCTTCTCTCTCTCTCTCTCTCTCTCTCTCTAACTCTGTCTTTCAATTAAGTAAAATAAAACTTTTTTTAAAAAAAGAAGCAAAAAATCTCTACAATGAAAATTATCATACATTGATGAAAGAAATAAAGGACACAAAAAATGAAAGAATCAATATCATTAAAATGTCTAAACTACCTAAAGCAATCTACAGATTCAATGCAACCTCTATCAAAATATCAATGACATTCTTTACAGAATTACGGAAAAAAATCCTAAAATTTTTATGGAATCAAAAAAGACCCAGAATAGTCAAGGCTTCCTGTGCAAGAAAAATCAAGCTGAAGACATCACAATACCTGACTTCAAAGCATACTACAAAGCTATAGTAATTAAAACAGTATGGTACTGGCACGAAAACTGACAAATAGATCAATGGAACAGAACAAAAAACCTAAAAATTAATCCAAGTACATACAGCAAACTGACTTTTGACAAAGGTACTCAGATCATACAGTGGAGTCTTCCATCTGCTGGTTCACTCCCCAAATGGTCGCAATGGCCAGAGCTGGGCTGATCTGAAGTCAGGAGCCAGGAGCTTCCTCTGGGTCTCCCACGTGGGTGCAGGGCCCCAAGGACTTGGACACCTTCTGCTGCTTTCCCAGGCCATAGCAGAGAGATGGATGAGAAGTGGAACAGCCAGGACACGAACTGGCATCCATATGGGATGCTGGCACTGCAGGCAGCAGCTTTACCCGCTACATCATAGTGCCAGCCCTGGGAATATCATTTTATTCCTAGAATTGTGTCTGCAAACTATATTGAATCTGAGAGGAAGGGACGGGGGAGGGAGGAAGGGAATATCATTATATTCTTAAAATTATATCTACAAAGTGTACTGAATCCATTAAAAATCAACTAAAACTTAAAATTAAATTTGGAGGAGAGTCACGATAGTTGAATAGGGAAGGAACTCGCTGCTCTAGTCTAGAGGAAGATAGTTTTTAAAAAGTGGAGAGAGCACAGTCTCAGGGAAGAGTTAGGGAGAAAATGGCAGAGGAAATTGCACAAATTAGAGAGACACTATGGACCTACGTGGAGGGTGTGGACAGACACGACTCAAGAACCCAGTAGCCAAGTGCCTCAGCACTAGCTTTGGAGTGAGGTGAGACCAGACTTTGGCAGCCCAAGTCACTGGTGATAAAAACACAAGATGAGGGGCTGGTGCTGTGGCGTGATGGGAAAAGCTGCTGCCTGAGGTGCCAGCATCTCATATGGGCGCCAGTTTGAGACCTGGCTGCTCCACTTCTGATCCAGCTCTCTGCTGTGGCCTGGGAAAGCAGTGGAAGATGGCCCAAGTCTTTGGGCCCCTGCACCTGCATGGGAGACCTGGAAGAAGCTCCTGCCTCCTGGCTTTGGATCGGCCCAGCTCCAGCCATTGTGACCAAATGGGGAGTGAACCAGCAGATGGAAGACCTTTCTCTCTCTCTCTCTCTCTCTCTCTCTCTCTCTCTCTCTCTCTCTCTGCCTCTCCTTCTCTCTCTCTGTAACTGTGACTTTCAAGTAAAATAAATAAATCTTAAAAAAAAAAAAAGATGCAGGAGGAGTCTGGCAGGAGTCCAGCTTGGAGTTCTGTGGGGGACAGTGTACCTGCCAATCTAGAGGAGAAAAGGGGGGCACATTTTTCTCTCCCCAACCACCTGGCACCAGCATCCTGTAACTAGCCAAGAGAGGGAGAGCGCCATTTTAGACATATGCAGCAGCTGCACCAGCACATGAAACCCAGCAACCAGCCGAGAGGAGACACCTGACTCTGGCTGGGAGACTTGACAGGAGGCTGGATGCTCATGACTGTGGGAGCCTTGTGTGCCAGGACTATGAAAACACTGTGGCTGTGTGAGGTTCAGGGTGTGGCTAAGTCTTGGGACAGTCACTGTGGGCAGCTCCACACACTCAGGGCTCTCTGATTCCCTGGTGAGGGTCATTGCCGCAGGATCTGTGCTCAAAGCGAGGACTGAAGAGATCCATTGTGTGGTTCTTGTGGCACTGGGGCTAGCACCCAGGCATTGGTCTCCTTGGAGGAGAGGAGGTGAGCATGAGACTATGCCAACAGAGCTGAACAAACCTCCCCTCTGATTACAAAAAGAGAGATTTACCACATCCAACTTGGGTGTCATCTTAGACACTCCACTCACCCTGGAGCACTGAACAGAGCTCTCTGACCATACCCAGCACACGTCTCAGGGTACTGACTGAAAGAGCAGACACTCCACTAAGCCACAGAGGCATAGTTCAAAGATAAAAGCCATCACAGAGGGAAAAAAAAACCAAGTATCATCACAAATGCTTAATAATAAAAACCGCAATTCAAGAAACAAGAATAAGGAAGACAACATGACACCTCCAAATAAACACAACACTTCAATACTAGACTGTAAAGATGAAGAGACTGATGAAATGCCAGAAACAGAATTCAAAAAACTGATCATAGGATTACTTAAAAGCAATCAGAAGCAAATTCATGAATTAAAGGAATACATACATGACATGAATGAAAATTTTTCCCATGAAATTGAGTTTTTAAAGAAAAATCAAAACAAAATATTGGAAATGAAGAATTCAATAGAACAAATAAAAATACAATGGAGGGGCCAGTGTTGTGGCTTAGCAGGTAAAGCCGCCACCTGCAGTGCTGGCATCTCATATGGGCGCTGGTTCAAGTCCCAGCTGCTCCACTTCCAATCCAGCTCTCTGCTAGGTCCTGGTAAAGCAGTAGAAGATGGTCCAAGTCCTTGGGCTCCTGCACCCATGTTGGAGACCCATAGGAGGTTCCTGGCTCTGGCTTCGGATCAGCTCAGCTCTTGCTGTTGCAGCCATCTGGGGACTGAACCAGCGGATAGAATATTCTCCCCCTCTCTCTGCCTCTGCCTCTCTGTAGCTCTGCCTTCCAAATAAATAAATAAATCTTTTTAAAAAAAATACTGTGGAAGCCTTAAGAACAGACTTGGTGAGGCAGAAGAAAGAATATCTGAGTTAAAAGATAAATCTCTGGAAATTATACAGTCAGACTTAAAAAAAAGAAGAAGAAATAAGAAAAAAAAGTGTTGGAAATTTATGGGATACTATCAAATGACCTAACATAAGGGTCTCAGGAGTTCCCGAAGGTGTGGAAACAGAGAATGGATTAGAAGGCCTTTTTAATGAAATAATTACAGAAAACTTCCATAATTTGGAGAAAGAAGGGGATATCCAAGTACAGGAAGCACATAGGGAGTAGAAGGTGGGACAGCAGTGGGGGTAGGAGGGCTGGTATGAGGGGAAGAACCGCTATATTCCTAAAGCTGTACCTATGAAATTTATATTTATTAATTAAAAGCTTCCTTAAAAACTCCTAATAGACATGACCAGAAAAGATCTTCACCATGACACACTGTAGTCAAACTCTCCTCAGTAAAATATAAAGAAAAGATGCTAAACTGTGCACAAGAGTGACACCAGATTACTTTCAGAGGATCTCCAATTAGACTCACAGTGACTTCTCATTAGAAACCCTACACGCTAGGAGAGGATGGTGAGATATATTCCAAGTCTTAAGAGAAAAAAAAAAAAACACCATCCCAGGGTATTATATCCTGCAAAGCTCTCATTATGAATGAAGGTGAAATAAAGACCTTCCATAACAAACAGAAATTGAAAGAATTTGTCACCACTCGTCTAGCCCTACAAAAAATGCTCAGAATCACTAGCCATCAGGGAAATGTGAATCAAAACCACACTGAGGTTTCACCTCACCCCAGTTAGAATGGCTTTCATACAGAAATCAACAAACAACAAATGCTGGCTAGGATGTGGGGGAAAAGGTACCTTAATCCATTGTTGGTGGGAATGTAAACTGGTGCAGCCACTGTGGAAGACAGTATGGAGATACTTCAGAAATCTGAATATAGACCTACCATATGACCCAGCCATCCCACTCCTGGGAATTTACCTGAAGGAAATGAAATCAGCATATGAAAGAGTTATCTGTACTCCCATGTTTACTGCAGCTCAATTCACAATAGCTAAGATATGGAATCAACCCAGATGCCCATCAACTGAAGACTAGATAAAGAAATTATGGGATATATATACCATGGAATACTACACAGCAGTAAAAATAATGAAATCCTGTCATTTGCAACAAAGTGGATGAAACTGAAAAACATCATACTTAATGAAATAACCCAGTCCCAAATGGACAAATACCATATGTTCTCCCTGATCTGTGATAACTAATAGGGCACCTAAAAGGTAATCTATAGAAGTGAAATTAACACTTCAAGATGAAATGACTTTGAAGAGCCCTTGTCCCAACTGTTGAAGAACAGTTGTGTTTTTTTCCATACAATTTGTTGAACTCTTTACCTAGTATAGAGTTAATTATATGTGTATAAAGTTAATTGAAAATAGATCTTAGTAAAAAAAAGGAATGAGACTAGGAGAAGGAGGAGGAAGAGGGGTGAGAGGGTAGGTACAGTGGGAAGAATCACTGTATTCCTAAGTTGTGTTTTTGAAAAGTATGAAGTTAAGCATCCCTTAAATAAAAGGTTTCTGAGAAAAAAATACTGACTACAGTAAGATTTTATGTATATAAGCCTGAAAACCTATTGCCTGACACTGCAAATATTAATTAAATGTTGTTATGTGATGGCTACATTAATTAATTTATTTTTGGAAAAAATATTGGGCTTTTTTCTAGTTATTTTTCTTGTTAAAACATTTTGTTTTTTATTTTTTTAGATAACATTTTGAATTCACATTACATTCAAAGGCTTAATGTTTGATTAAATGAAACATTCAACAAATAAAAATTTAAAAAGAATAGTTCAGCAGAAAATAGTCCAGGACTATTCATAATAATCATTTGGAAATATGTTCCACCTCATTTACATAAGCTAAATTTTTTTTCTTTGAGAGAACATATTTTTAATTTAGGTTATAGTCAAAGGCTTAATGTTCCACTAAAGAGTTCAACAAGTCTAATTTTTAAAAGATGTGAGATTTCTTATTTATAAAAAATACTGTGCAGTCAAGAAATTGCAAAGCATATTTTCTTACATTAACTTACTTTTAATCTATGTGTCACCTATTTTCCCATGGAATTTGAGCTAATTTAATATGAAAAACAAATTCAAATGCTTTGGGAAGTGCCATCAAGAACCTAGGGAACAGGGCAGATGCTGTGGCACAGTGGGTTAACGCCCTGGCCTGGGGCAACGGCATCTCATGTGGGCACTGGTTCGAACCCCAGCTGCTCCACTTCCAGTCCAGCTCTCTGCTATGGCCTGGGAAGGCAGTGGGGGATGGCCCAAGTTCTTGGGCCCCTGCACCCACATGGGAGACCTGGAGGAAGTTCCTAGCTCCTGGCTTCGAATCGGCATGGCTCCGGCTCTTGCGGCCAATTGGGGAGTGAACCAGCGGATGGAAGATCTCTCTCTCTCTCTCTCTCTCTCTCTCTCTCTCTCTCTCTCTTTCTCTCTGCCTCTCCTCTCTCTGTGTAGCTCTTTCATATAAATAAAAATAAATCTTAAAAAAAAAGAACCTAGGGAACCACTGTATACATACATACTTTCTGCTAGGTGTTCAGGGAAAAGATTTTTATTGCACCTAAACACTTAACTGTGTTTTGTACTTCATGTTATTTATGTCAGTTATGGAACCCAAACTGGTGATGTGGCTGTCTTTGCTTAAGAAAAGCAAGAATGTAATTTATCATGAGAAATTAATGGGTGAGATGAATCACAAAAAATAGTGTAATTCTACTTATTGAGGCTCTTGAAAACTAGGAAGGCTATGGACTCTCAGGTCAAATCTCAACTGGGGTTGATATAGAACTTTAATGCTGTTCACATCATCTGGTTTTCTAGGTTTAGACTATTTCATGTAAAATCTTGGACAGTTTGTAAAGAACTGGAAGATAACTTATTTTACATTTCATGAAAAAACATTTTATTGTAAAGCTTAATGTGCTTTAGAAAGGACAGTACTATTGTTCCTGTAAAATCTTAGGACCTTGAATAAAAACGAACCCCGTTGTACTGATTAGTATGTCAGTTTGGCTTTTGTAGAGGGTCCTCAAGCGGAAGTGCCTGAAGCTAGACAGAAGTTCAGCCTTCTCCCCTGCATGCACTGTTCTCTACACCGAGGCTGATGTAACTCCCACCTGCCCATGGCCCTGGAGGCCTTCCCTCGTGTTCCCTTCTCTCCCCAGCGGAGCTTTTCCATGTTGTGATCCAATGTCCCTGCTGTTTGTTTTTCTGCATTCTAGATAACAGAAAGGAGGCAAGTGGCAATGCAGGGCCTGCCGTTTGCCTTTCAGGGCCTGTTCTGGAAGTTGCACCGTTCCCTTACTGCTGCAACTGTTGTCCCTGACTTAGTGAGCAGCCTTGCCTAGTTGCAAGAGGCGTGAGGGATAATTTCTTTCCCCTTGGATGGGCATGTACTCAAGCAAAATGTCCAGTTCTATTACTAAAGAGTGATGGGGAAATAGTAAACAGGAGATGGTTAATTAGCAGTTTCTGTACCAACGTTTCAGTTTGCTTTTCTCAACATTTTAAAGTTAATGATAGCACTCTGCCCACCCATCTGTGAGTCTTTTATAATTTATATGCAGTCAACTTGAGAAAAAAAATCCCTTTTACAGTAAAAGAAATATAAAATGCAAAACAATAAAGTTTGGAGTACAGAAAAAAAATTTAATGAAAAGAATGACCAATAAGCCAATGTGAAATATGCTCAACAGCATTAATCATCAGTGAAAGACAAATGAAAAGTATAACAAGATTGAAGTTGTGAATTAGATACACTTCACATCTACTAGGATAGCTATAATCAAAACATGAAAAAAATAAGTACTGACAACAATGTGTAGCAATTGGAACCCTTATAGGAATGTGAAGCAGTACAGCCACTATCAAAAATAGTTGCCCCCAAAATTGGACACATAATTACAACAGGATCCAGTAATTCCACTTTTAGTCATAGACCTCAAGGAACAGAAAGCAGGAATTCAAATAAGACATTTGTACACCTAGGTTCATATCAATGTTATTCACAGTAAGCAAAAGGTGAAAGCAGTTCAGTGTTTACTAATAAATAGATAAGCATAATATGGCACATACATATAATGGAATCTCATTCAGCCTTTAAAAACTGAAAGAAATTCTGTCACATACTACAACATGGTTGAACCTTGAAGACTTTATGCTGTGAAATAAGCCAGTCACAGAAAAACAATTACTGTGTGGTTCCACTGATATGAGGGATCTAAACTAGTCAAATTCATAGAATCAGAAAGGAGAATGGTGGTTACTAGGGGCTGGAGGAAAGGAAAAAAGGGGAATTGTTACTATTGGGTACAGAGGTTCAATTCTGTAAGATGGAAAAGGTCTGGAGATCTGTTTCACAACAATGTGCATATACCACTTAACACTACTGAGTTGTATACTTAAAATGGTTAAGATGGCAATTTTTATGTTATGTTTTTAATACAATAACATTTAATTGTGTAATTCCTTTAGTTTTATTGTTCCTTTTCAAAATTGTTTTGACTATGCTAGCTCCTTTTGCATTTCCATATAAATTTCGGAATCAGCTTGTCTATCTCTACAAAAAAATTCTGCTGGGGTAACGATTATAAGTCCATTAAACTTATACATCAGATTGGGGAGACTGATGTCCTATTAATATTGGGTCTTCCAATGGGATGGGAGAGGTAGTGGGAGATGGGATGGTTGCGGCTGGAAGGGAGGTTATGGGGGAAAAAGCCACTATAATCTAAAAGTTATACTTTGGAAATTTATATTTATTAAGTAAAAGTTGAAAAAAATATTGGGTCTTCCAAATCAAAACCAAATATCTCTCCCCATACTTAGGTTTCCTTTTATTTATTTCATGAGCATTTTGTGGTTTTCAACATTCATATATTACACATGGTTTGCTATATTTATATCTAAGTATTTTATTTGGAGCTATTGAAAATATAAATACGGTTTTACTCTCCATTTCCAAATTGTTTAGTACTAGCATACAGGAATGATTGGTTTTTGTATATTAAACTTGTATCTGGTAACCATGCTAAGTTAAATAATTATTTCTAGGAGTTTTTATACATACTTTGGGAATATACATGTAGATAATCATGTCAGTGAATATAGGTAGTCTTATTTCTTCCTTTCTAATTTGTATGTCTATTTTTATTGATTTGGAATAACATGTTAATATAACCTATTGGCTTTCTTCACAACTCAGTACATTATAGTAACAGTCTAATTAGCTATATTTTGCTTCACATTTAACCTTCAAACAGATTTTTTATTTATTTTTTATTTGGAAGGTAGGGGTAGAGTGACAGACAGGGAGAGACAGAAAGGTCTTCCATCCACTGGTTCATTCTACAAATGGTCACAACGGATGGAGCTGGGCTTATCCGAAGCCAGGAGCTAGGAGCTTCTTCTGGGTCTCCCATGCAGGTGCAGGAGCCCAAGCATTTAGGTCATCTTCTATTGCTTTCCCAGGCCAGAGCAGAGAGCTGGATCAGAAAAGGAGCATCCAGGACATGAACTAGCGCTCCAATGTGGGATGCTAACCATGCAGGAGGAGCTTAGCTCGCTGAGCCACAATGCTGAGTATGTAATGGGAGATGGCCCACGTATCTGGGTCCCTGCTATCCAGATGGAGCTCCAGGAGACCCAGATGGAGTTCCAGGCTCCTGGTTTCTGGCCTGGACTAGCCCTGGCTGTTTCAGCCATTTAGGGAATGAACCAACAGATGAAAGATTTGTATCATTCTGTTTTTCAAATAAATAAATGTCTTTTTAAAAAAAATCACACATTGGTGCCAGCACTGTGGTGCAACAGGTTAACGCCCTGGCTTGAAGTGCCAGCATTCCATATGGGCGCCGATTCAAGACTCGGCTGCTCCACTTCCAATATAGCTCTCTGCTATGGCCTGGGAAAGCAGTAGAGGATGGCCCAAGTCCTTGGGCAGCTGCGCCTGCGTGGGAGATCCAGAAGAAGCTACTGGATCCTGGCTTCAGATCAGCTCAGCTCCAGCCATTGCGGCCAGTTGGAGAGTGGATGGAAGATCTCTCTCTCTCTCTCTCTCTCTCTCTCTCTCTCCCTCTCCTCTGTGTAACTCTGACTTTCAAATAAATAAATAAATCTTTAAAAAATCACACAGCATCTCATAAATATAATATGTATGTATATATTATATATACATATATAAATATATTATATATGTATTTATATACAATATAAATACAGTGATTTATATGTGTTTAGAAGAAAAAGCAAAGGAATATGGACTTTTATTTTTTTAAAATATTTTATTTATGTATTTCAGATGTAGAATTATAGACAGAGAGAGGAAGAGACAGAGAGAAAGGTCTTCCATCCACTGGTTCACTCCCCAGTTTCTTCATGCATTTCATAAATACAAATTTAGGAACAAAGTGCTTCTTCCCACCCAACCGTCCCTTTTGCCTGTATTCCCACCTTTCTTCCTCCTCACTCTCCTATTCCTATTTTAATTTTTACTAATATCTATTTTCAATTAGTTTTATACACATAAGATTAACCCTACACTAAGCAGAGTCAACAAATAGTATGGGAAAAAAAACCTGTTCCTCAACAGTCAAGACAAGAGCTGTTCAAAGTCATCAATCTCAAAGTGTCAATTTCATTTCTATAGCTTAACTTTTAGGTACTCTATTAGTTACCACAGATCAGGAAGAACATATCGTATTTGTCCATTTGGGACTGGGTTATTTCATTAAGTATGATGTTTCCCAGCTGCATCCATTTTGTCGCAAATGACAGGATTATATTTTTTGTACCACTGTGTAGTATTCCATGGTGTACATATCCCATAATTTCTTTATCTAGTCTTCAGTTGATGGGCATCTGGGTTGATTCCATATCTTAGCTATTGTGAATTGAGCTGCAGTAAACATGGGAGTACAGATAACTCTTTCATATGCTGATTTCATTTCCTTCAGGTAAATTCCCAGGAGTGGGATGGCTGGGTCATATGGTAGGTCTATATTCAGATTTCTGAAGTATCTCCATACTGTCTTCCACAGTGGCTGCACCAGTTTACATTCCCACCAACAATGGATTAAGGTACCTTTTCCCCCACATCCTAGCCAGCATTTGTTGTTTGTTGATTTCTGTATGAAAGCCATTCTGACTGGGGTGAGGTGAAACCTCAGTGTGGTTTTGATTCACATTTCCCTAATGGCTAGTGATCCTGAGCATTTTTTCATGTGTATGTTGGCCATTTGGATTTCCTCTTTTGAAAAATGACTGTTTGGGGCCAGCGCTGTGGTGCAGTGGGTTAATGCCCTGGCCTTAAGCGCCGGCATCCCATATGGGTTCTGGTTCAAGAACCGGCTGCTCCACTTCTGATCCAGCTCTCTGCTATGGCCTGGGAAAGCAGTAGAAGATGGCCCAAGTCCTTTGGCCCGTCCACCTGCGTGGGAGACCTGGAGGAAGCTCCTGGCTCCTGGCTTTGGAACGCTGCAGCTCCAGCTATTGCGGCCAATTGGGGAGTGAACCAGGGGATGGAAGACCTACCTCTCTCTCTCTCTCTCTCTCTCTCTCTCTCTCTCTCTCTCTCTCTCTCCCTCTCCTCACTCTGTAACTCTGAGTTTCAAATAAATAAATCTTTTTAAAAAGAAAAATGCCAGTTCAAGTCCTTTGTAAATATATCTTTTTTAAAAAGTTTGTGTGGGGATTTGGGAGGTGGTGCTGTGGCTTAGTAGGCTAAGCCTCCACCTGCGGTGCAAGAATCCCATATGGGTGCTGGTTCTAGTCTCCGCTGCTCCTCTTCCAATCCAGCTCTCTGCTATGGCCTGGGAAAGCAGTAGAAGACAGCCCAAGTGCTTGGGCCCCTGCACCCATGTGAGAGACCCAGAAGAAGCTCCTGGCTCCTGGCTTCAGATTGGCTCAGTTCTGGCTGCTGTGGCCATTTGGGGAGTGATCCAGCAGATGGGAGACCTTTCTCTCTGTCTCTCCCTCTCTCTATCTCTAACTCTACCTCTCAAATAAATAAATAAAATCTTTAAAAATAAGTTTGTGGGAAATAGAATCATTTGTGCAAAAAAAATTGAAATTCATGCCTAGTTTTCTCATAATATACATTTTCCATGAGCTTTTTCCCTCATTTTTAAGAGCTTTTTGAAGTATCCTCATATATGACTACTTTTTGAAATGCACTAAATTTATAAATAATTATTTCTCAAATACAGTGCTGCATTTGGCTATTATGGTCTTGATATCTAAACATATGGTATAATTGCAGTTTGTTCCTTTTGCACTTACATTCAATAAATGAGCTCTGTCTCATTTATTGGTGGGGGGATACAGAGAAATTTCATCCCAAATACAATATAAATTATTATAAAATTTAAAGTGATGAAGACTAAATGATATTGCTGCTACACAGTCTTAGACCAAATTGCTCATGCATGTTTTAATTGCCTAATCCTCTGATTACCTCCATCATTATGGGTAATCACAAAATAACCAACTCTTTGTTTCTCATCAGCTAGAAGAGTATGTATGATAACTGCCTTTTGTGATGGGAAGAATTTATGGCCTCAGAGATGTGCAAATTTCCCATGACTCCCTGAGGAGTAATTTTACATATTAAGATCTTGTAATGGGTCACAATCTACCAAATATTTACTGTACATGGGTGTCCAAGAAGCTAGCTAGAAATCTACCAATGTTAAAGCCAACCTATATATGGAGTAGCCCATGATTTTTACACTTATTGAATTTTTACTTGCTACAGTTCCACTGATGGGAGTCTGCAGGCTGAGGGGTACTGGCTGTAGGTAACTGACTATTGGATTATTATAGATATATAATATATAAAATATACATAAAATCCTCTTCCAAGTCATGGAGTCAAAAATGCTTTGTAAGGTTCTTGAATTTGCACAGCTCAAGGTGAAATAAGAGAAAGAGGCCACAAGGCAGAACTTGCATGTCCAGCTAGCATGTGAAAGACACCAATCCCATGAGTTTCATGGCTTGCCCACTTGACTCCATGAATTCTGAGACAGAATCAAAAGAGTAGATAGAAAAGTTCTGCACCTGTTGCCAAATGTGACACATTCTGGGGAATACTTCAGAAAACATATAACATCAGGGCACAGAGTAGAGACATTAAAATTGCTATATCAAGTCCACCCTCCATGCTCATCTGGAGCCTACAGTGATCCAAGGTAAATGCAATGATTGTTGTTGTTGGCCAGCTGAAGGTCACGGAAAGTACTCAAAAGGTGGATGCAAAGATGAAATAAGGGCAATGTAACTCTGGCAGATTTTTCACTGCAAGGCCACAAGGGTTGGTGTTTAAGGATGTCCTCCTATTGCCTAATGTCCATCTATGGGTTGTAAGCACAAAAGACTAGAGAGGCCAATGGCGATCTCAATATTCTGTTTGCCAGGCAAATATTTGAAGGTCAAATCATATTAGCACAGAGTTCTCAATCTCTCTACCACTACATGTCTTGGTATTTCTGTGCTTCTCAATGGATGAATGATAAAGCAAATCAGATATATGGAGAATCATCACTATGATTGGAATGTATTCCAGGATAAAAGATTTCCACCATGGTCATGGAAATGTACTCATTTACTTTAAAGTATTAGGGGATGGATGGTTTAGTAGTCTCCATCATACACCTTGTGGTAAGAATTGAAGTCACATAGGAGGTTGCTGTTGGGTCTTCTCTATAGGCAATTCCAAAAAAGGGAGGCTGTGAAATGCCAGTTGATTGACTTTGGGGACCTCACAAGCTGTTCCTTATAAACAATATCCCAGGATGAGATGTAGGACTCCAAAAAGATGATAAAGACTTTCAGGGCATTTGCAGACATGCTCCTTTGAGCTGTAGTGGTGCAGCCAGAGGGCAGGACCAGGTGCAGCCAGAGAAGGCTTCATTGGGCAGCAGCATGAGTAGACAATTCTTGTTGGGTCACTTGGAGAGGCAGTGACAGAATGCAGCAGGAAAGCTAGACAGCAGTAGGGAAATAAAGTCACCACTTTTGTATACCTTTTATTTCTTTGTTCTCACTTTACTGCATGACCTAGGACCTTTTATTTCTTTTCTGCCTTACTGTGCAAATGAGGGCTTCCAGTATGACTTAAATAGGAGTGAGAATGGACACTGTTACTTGCTCCATGCTTAGCATTCAGTCTTTTACCATAATATATGATGTTAGCCATAGGAGTTTCTTGTAGGTGCCCTTTACTAAGTTAAGGAAATTCCCTGTGTTCTGGACAAAATTGTGTCTCCTCCAGATTCATATATTGAAGCTCTGACGTCCAATGTGATTGTATTCTGAGATAGGACCTTTAAAGAGGTAATTAAATGAGGTCAAAAGGGTAGGGCTCCAATCCAATATGACAGATGTCTTTGGAAAAAACACCAAGGATGTGTACACACTGAGAAAAGGCGATGTAAAGACACAGGAAAAGGGAGGCCATCCAAAAGAAAAGGAGAGAGTCCTCGGGACAAAACCAATTTACTGTCACTTTAATCTTGAACTTGAAACTGGGAGAATTGTGAGAAAATAAATCTTTGTTAACAAAGCCACCCAGTTTTTGATATTTTGTTACAGCTGCCCTGGCAACTAACACACCATACATTCCTTCTTTGTTGATTGACAGCTTTTATCACTAAAGTATGTTGAATTTAATGAAATGTTTTTTTCTATATCACTTGATGTCATCATGCAATTTTTTCCTTTTTTAGCCTGTAATGTGATGGATTGCATTGATTATTGACTCAGTGTTGTATTCCCAGGATAAATCTCATATTATTAGTTTTGTATGTTCATGAATGGAATTTGTCACTATCAGAATTCTTAAGCCTATGTTCATGGCAAATATTGGTCTATCATTTCCTCTTCTTGTTACTGCCTTTGTCTGGTCTTGTTGTTAGGGTAAGGCTGGCCTTAAAAGAAGAGTTGGGCTTTGTTTTCTCCTCTTCTGTTTTTTGGAAGAACTCGTGTATAACTGCTGTTATTGCTTCTTTTTTTAAAGATTTTATTTATTTATTTATTTATTTGAGAGGTACAGTTACAGACAGAGAAAAGGAGAGACAGAGAGAAAGGTCTTCCATCTGCTGGTTCATTCCCCAGAGGGCGACAACAGCCAGAGCTCAGGTGATCCAAAGCCAGGAGACAGGAGTTTCATCTGGATCTCCCTCTGAATGCAGGGGCCCAAGGACTTGGACCATCTTCCACTGCTTTCCCAGGCCATAGCAGAGAACTGGACTGGAAGAGGAGCAGCTGTGAAATGAACTGGTACCCATTTAGGATTCCTGCACCACAGGCAGAGGCTTAGCCACTAAGCCCCAGTGCCAGCCTCGTTATTGCTTCGTTAAAGGTTTAGTAAAATTAGCTCGGAGATTTCTTTTCTTAGAATGTTTTCAACTGAGAATTCAATTTCCTGAATTTCAAGTTATTTATTTCATCTTGATTGATTTAGGATAGTTTGTGGTTTGACGTGTAATATTGCTCACATAATTCTATTATTATCCTTTTAATCTCTGAGGATCTGTAGTGATATTTACTATTTCATCCCTGATATTGGTAATTAGTGTCTTCCATTTTTATTTGTTAATTTTGGCAGAGGTTTATTGAATTTGTTGATCTCTTTCAAAGAACCACAGTTTGGTTTCTTTTATTTATTGTTTTTTAAGTTTAATTTCATTTGTTTCTGCTTTCATCTTTATTATTTCCTTCATTTTGCTTGATTTGGGTTTATTTTGCTCTTGTTTCCTAGTTTCTTAATGGGAAAGCTTAAATTACTGCTTTGAGACTTTTAAAATATACTTTATTGATTGATTGATTGATTTATTGACAAGCAGAGTGGACAGTTAGAGAGAGAGACAGAGAGAAAGATCTTCCTTTGCCGTTGGTTCACCCTCCAATGGCTGCTGCGGCCGGCACACCGCGCTGATCCAAAGCCAGGAGCCAGGTGCTTCTCCTGGTCTCCCATGCAGGTACAGGGCCCAAGCACTTGGGCCATCCTCCACTGCACTCCCGGGCCACAGCAGAGAGCTGGCCTGGAAGAGGAGCAACCGGGACAGAATCCGGCGCCCCAACTGGGACTAGAACCTGGGGTGCCGGCGTCACAAGGCAGAGGATTAGCCTATTGAGCCACAGCGCCGGCCTTAAAATATACACTTTTAATACTATATGTTTTCCTTACACACTAATTTAATATATACTACATATTTTTGATATATTGCACTTTCATTAAGTTCTATAGTTGGGTTGTTCTTTTTCATGCTCTCTACCAATCACTGTATATAATTCATGTATTTAAACTATTTAGGGCCAGCGCTGTGGCGTATTAGGTTAAGACTCTACCTGTAGAGCCAGCATCCCATATGAGCACAAGTTCATGTCCCAGCTGCTCCTCTTCCAATCCAGCTCTACGTTAATGGCCTGGGAAAGCAGTGGAAGATGGCCTAAGTGCTTTGGTCCCTGCACCCACGTGGGAGACCCAGAGGAAGCTCCTGGCTCCTGGCTTCGAATTGACCCAGCTCTGGACATTGCAGCCACTTGGGGAATGAACCAGTGTATGGAAGACCTTTCTCTCTGTTTCTCCCTCTAACTCTACCTCTCAAATGAATAAATAAAATCTTTTTTTTAAATAAACTATTTATATTTGAAGCACTTATTGAATGTTAGGGTTTATGTGTCAGATTATTTGTTTTCTGATTTTTGTTCCTGTTTTCCTTTTCTTCCCTTTTTGTTATTTGAACTTTGTTTAGGACTCCATTTTAATTTAAATAGAGAGTTTTTAAAATATACCTATGTATAGGTTTTGAAGTTGTTGATCTAGGTACTGGGAAAATACATGCTACTTATCACAGACTGCTAGCATTGACCTTTTAACACTTCAAGTGAATTGTAGAAAATTTACTTCCACTTAGATCCCTTTATCCTCCAAACATTTTTTAAAAATTCCTAAGTATTTTCTCTACATACATTAGGCAACACATCAGATGTCATAATTTTGCTTGAGTCATCAAACATAATTTAAAATTCATGAGGAAAAGGATGGTCTATTATATTTGATCCTATATTTTATCCATGAATTTTTCTTCCAACCTGTCTTAAAATTCCAAGTTTTCTTCTTTTATCATTTCTTTTCTTTTTGGAGAAATTACTCTCCCTTTGTTGTGGTAAAAAAATTAAATTTACCATCTTAACCATTTTTAAATGTACATATTAGAACTATATTCACGGGGCTGGTGCTGTGGTGCAGCAGGTTAATGCCCTGGCCTGAAGCACCAGCATCCCATATGGGCGCCAGTTTGAGACCCGGCTGCTCCACTTCCGATCCAGCTCTCTGCTATGCCCTGAGAAAGCAGTAGAAGATGGCCCAAGTCCTTGGGCCCCTACACCCATGTGGGAGACCCAGAAGAAGCTCCTGGCCCCTGGCTTCAGATCGGCTCAGCTCCAGCCGTTGCAGCCAATTGGGGAGTGAACCATCGGATGGAAGACTTCTCTTGATTACACGGTAATCAAACTATCCACAGTAAAACATAAAGAAAATATTTTAAAATGTGCATAAGAGAAACACCAGATTACTTTCAGAGGATCTCCAATTAGATTCAGAGCGACTTCTCATCAGAAACCCTACAGGCTAGGAAAGCATGGTGAGAAATATTTCAAGTCTTAAGAAAAAAAACTGTCAACCCAGAATACTGTACCTTGCAAAGCTCTCATTTATGAATGAAGGTGAAATAAAGACCTCCTATAACAAACAGAAATTAAAACAAATTTATCACCACCTATTCAGCCTTGCAAAGATGCTTAAGGATGTACTGCGCACAGAAACATGGTCATCACTACGAAAAAAGGTAAAGGAAGAAAATCTCCCAGTAAAAGTACAAAGGAAATCCAAAGTAAAAAATAGGAACATTTATGGAATAATGGCAGGGCAAAGTTGTTACTTATCAATAGTCACCTTGAATATAAATGGCCTCAACTCTCCAGTTAAAAGACACAGACTGGCTGAATGGATTAAAAAAACAAAACACATCTATTTGCTGCATACAAAGATGTATGCAGACTGAAAGTGAAAGGATGGAAAAAGATATTCCTTGCTAACAGAAACCAAAAAAGAGTTGGTGTGGACATCCTAGTATCAGACAAAATAGACTTTAACACAAAAACTGTTAAAAGAAACAAAGAAGGGCACCATGTAATGATTAAGGGATCCATTCAACAGGAAGATGTAACTATTATAAATGTATAGGCACCTACTTACAGGACACCTGGCTATAAAAGAAATGTTAAGGGATCTAAAGGGAGACATAGGCTCAAATACAATGGTAATGGGGGATTTCAATACCCCACCTTCAGCAATGGATAGATCAACCAAACAGAAAATCTGCAAGGAAACAACAGAGTTAATTGACACTATAGACCAAATGGACCTAACAGATGTCTACAGAACTTTCCATTCTATAGTTGCACAATACACATTCTTCTCACCAGGGCATAGAACTTTCTCTAGGATTGGCTACATGCTAGGCCATAAAGCAAATCTCACCAAATTCAAAAAAATCTAATTCATACCATGCATCTTCTCAGACTACAATGGAATGAAGCTGGAAATCAGCAACTCAGGAATCTCTAGAACATATACAAACACATGGAGACTGAACAATAACAGGTCTAGTGTGATTAACACCCCCAGCTTCTATTTTATCTGGAAAAATCTTAATATCACCTTCATGTTTAAAGGATAGTTTCACCAGATACAGCATTTTTGAGTAATAATTTTTCTTTTGGCACATTAACTATATCATTCCACTGCCTTCTATCCTGCAAGGTTTCCACTGAGAAATCTGCTGATAATCTAATAGAAACTCACTTTTACTTAATAAATAATTTTTATTACTGCTTTTAAGAGTTTCTGTAGCCAGTGCCATGGCTCAATAGGCTAATCCTCCGCCTGCGGCGCCGGCACACCGGGTTCTAGTCCCGGTCAGGGCCTCGGATTCTGTCCCGGCTGCTCCTCTTCCTGTCCAGCTCTCTGCTGTGGCCTGGGAGTGCAGTGGAGGATGGCCCAAGTCCTTGGGTCCTGCACCCACATGGGAGACCAGGATAAGCACCTGGCTCCTGGTTTCGGATCAGTGCGGTGCGCCGGCCGCAGCGGCCATTAGAGGGTGAACCAATGGAAAAGGAAGACCTTTCTCTCTGTCTCTCTCTCTCACTGTCCACTCTGCCTGTCAAAAAAAAAAACTTTAAAAAAAATTAAAAAATAAGAGTTTCTGTGACTTTTCAGTTTGATTATGATGTGTCTTGGTTAGTTCTCTTTAGATTTACCCTATTTGAATTTTTTTGAGCTTCTTGATTTTCTACATTTTTCTCTGCTCATATTTGGGAAGTTTTTAGCCACTAGTTAATGAAATAGCCTTTCTTTCTCTTCTCATCCTGGAGTCTCATAATGCATATGTTGTTATGCCTGATGGTATTCCATAAGTTCTTCCTTAGTCTTCCTTACTCATCCTTTTTTTCTTTTTGTTCCTTTGCCTGGGTAATTTCTTTCTTTAAATGATTTATTTTATTTATCTGAAAGAATTACAGAGAGAGGTAGAGAAAGAGAGAGAGAGGGAGAGAGGGAAGAGAGGGAGAGAGAGAGAGAGTTAGTTCTCCCATCCACTGGTTCACTCCCCAAATGGCCACAACGACCAGAGCTGTGCCTATCCAAAGCAAGGAGCCAGGAGCTTCTCCCAGGTCTCCCACGTGGGTGCAGGGGCCCAAGGACTGGGCCATCCTCTGCTGCCTTCCCAGGTATTAGCAGGGTGCTGGATTGGAAATAGAGTAGCCAGGACTCAAACCGGCTCCCACATGGGATGCCCGAGCTGAGCTGCAGGCTGGGGCTTTAATCTGCCAGCCCCTTGCCTGGGCAATTTCAAATGTCCTGTCCTCAACTCCACTGATTCTTCCGTCTGGTTAAGACTGTGATTGGATTCCTATAACGAGTTTCTCAGGGCTGTTATTATATATTCTTCAGCTCCGGGATATCTTTTTGGTTCTTCTTCATAGTTTCTATCTCTTTGCTAGTGTTCTCATTTTGTTCATGGATCATTGTCCTGATTTTGTTTAGTTGTCAATATTGCACTCTCTTAATTCACAGTGAATACTCTTATGATGGTTATTCTGAATTCTTTGTCTTGTAATCCACATACTTCTATTTTGTCAGGATCAGTTTCTGGACATGTAATTTTTTTTAATTGTCTATTTAAAGGGGAGAATGACAGAGAGAGAGAGAGAGAGAGAGAGAGAGAGAGTGATTGATCTTCCATCTGCTGGTTCACTCCCCAAATGGTTTCAATAGCAACGGCTGGGCCTGAACAAAGCCATGAGCCAAGAATTCCATCCTGGTCTCCTACATGTGTGGTCAAGGCCCAAGTACTTGGGCCATCCTCCACTGCTTCACCAGCCACATCAGCAAGGAGCTCCATTGGAAGTGGAATGGCCAGGACTTGAAACAACACTCCAATATGTGATGGCGGCATGGCAGACAGCAGCTTAGTTTGCTGTACCACAATTTCAGCCTCTAAATTGTTCTTTTGACAGGTGACATTTTCCTATTTGTATACCTTGGTACCTTCGGTTGGGACTACAGCATTCAAAAAAATCATGCAACCCACCCAGTCTCTGGAGTTTTACTTCTTATAGTAAAAAACTTTATCCAATCAGTCTGGCTATAAATTCTAGAGACCTCTCGAGTTTTTTTTAGGAATCTACCCTCTCTGGGCTTCAGTGTCTAGTAAGCTCCCAATTAAATAGGTTTGATGATTAAGTTATATAGCTCCCTCTGGTGGTTATATGTAGTACTGCAATCTCTCTGTTTGTGTAGGCACTAGGTAGTACTGGAGCTCCATCTAGTGTGTATTCATGATACTGCATACTCTGGCGCACAAGTAAGCGCTTGGCTTAAGCCAACATAGAAACTAATCTCTCAGGCATCCCCCACTCCATTTAGTGCCGAGGTCAAGACACTGCTTGGGACACCTGTGTTCCATATGGGTGTGCCTAGGTTTGTGCTCCGCCTCCACTCCTGATTTTAGCTTCCTGTTAATGCACCTGGGAGGCAGCAGGTGATTGCACAAGCAGTTGACTCCCTACCACCCACACAGGAGACCCACCTAGAATTCATGGCTCTGGGCGTCAATCTGGCCCAGCCCTGGATGTTGTGGGTATTTGGGGAGCCAACCAGTGGATGGATAATCTCTGTCTCTGTCTCTTTGTCTCTGTGAAATGAAAATGAAAATAAATAATAAGTTTCAAACATCATATTGTTGGATATATATTCTATTTTCTTTCCCTACTCAGGGATAAGGGAGGGGTTGAGAATTTTTTTCTAATTTCACCTGTTGTTCTGGGAGGATGGGCTCTGGCAAGTGAGCATCATGACTTTTCCTACTAGTCTTCAATGCCATTGATGTCCCATTGGCCTGGGGTGTAGGAACACCTTAACTATTTTCTGGATTTCTTATAAAAGCAATTGATTCAGTACAAGCGTACTCCAAAAACTTCACAGCAAAATGGAATTAAAAGGTACTGCATATTTTCTATAAACCTCTTAAATACTGCTCATATGTTGTTATGGCACTGTCTCCATGGAGGAAGTAGGATCTAGAGCTTCCTGTTCTGCCATCTTGCTGATATAACTCCTGTGAATATATTCTTCTCCTTTTAAATAGCTTTATTGAGCTATGATTCAAATATCATACAATTTACCCATTTAAAATGTACAAGTCAATCATTTTTAAAATATTCACAAATGTGTGCAACCACAACCACAGTCAATTTTGGAACAGTTTCATCAATTCAAATAGAAATCTTCTGCCATTTGCCACTCTCGTTTTCACTTACCATCCTCCAAATCCCTAAGCAACTACTAAGCAATCCTGTGTTTCCATAGAGTTCTCTATCCTAGACATTTCATATGAGTGGACTCAGAATATATTATATGTTTTTATTGGCTTATTTCACTTAGCATAATATTTTCAAGGTTCATCCATATCGTAGCATTGTCAATACTTCATTATTTTTATGGCCAAATAATACTGTATTATATGGATACACGACATATGCAAAAATGAAAAGAAATCTAGAGACAAATATAACTCATTTAATTAGATACAATAATATTCTACAAAATATGAACAAATTGACTCAGGAATATATAAACAGAATTATATACCAGGATTAGTTTCTTACAAGTAAGTAGGGTTGGTTCAATATTTTTTCAAAGATTTATTTTATTGGGGCTGACATTGTGGCACAAGTGGAGTAAGCCACTGCCTGTAATGCAGGCATCCCATATGAGTGTTTGTTTGAGTCCCAGCTGCTCCATTTCTGATCCAGCTCTCTGCTAATGCACCTGGGAAAGCAGCAGGATTATGGCCCAGGTGCTTGAGTCTATGCCACCCACATGACTCCTGGCTTTGCCCTGGCCCAGACCCAGCTATTGTGATCACTGGGGGGTAAACTAGTGGAAGGAAGATCTCTCTCAGTGTGTCTCAGTCTCTCTCTTTCTGTAACTCTTTCGAATAAATAAAATTTTAAAGCTTTATTTATTTATTGGAAAGACAGAATTATAAGATAGAGTGAGAGAGAGAGAGAGAGAGAGAGAGAGAGAGAGAGAGAGAGAGATCTTTTGTCTGCTGGTTCACTCCCCAAATGGCTGCAACAGCTGGAGCTGGGCCAGGCAGAAGCCAGGAGCCAGAAACTCCATCCAATCCCCCACACAGGCGGCATGGACCCAAGCACTTGGGTCATCCTCCTGCTGCTTTCCCAGGTACATTAGCAGAGAGCTGGGTTGGAAGGAGAATAGCAAAGACTCCAAACGGCACTCTGATATGGAATGCCAGTGTTGCAGGCGTTGGGTTTAACCCACCAAACAACAACGCCAGCCCTGGTTCAATATTTTAACATCAATCAATACAATCCACTACACTAATAGGTTAAGAAAAAGACTCACAAGATAATAATTCATGCTGTAAAACATATGACATTTCAGGAGCCAGCACTGTGGTATGGTTGGTAAAGTCACCACCTGTGATGCCAGCATTGCATATGGGTGCTGTGTCCAGCTGCTCCATTTCCAATCCAGCTCCCTGATAACATACTTTGGAAAGCATCAGAAAGATGGCCCTATCACCCATGTGGGAGACCCAGATGAAGCTCTTGGGTCCTGGCTTCATCCTGGCCGAGCCCCTGGCCATTGTGGCCATCTGGGGAGTAAACCAGTAGATGGAAGATCTCCCTCTCTCTCTCTGTAATTAAGAATTTCAAAATAAATAAATATTTTACAAAAAAAACCTTGACAATTCAATACCCATATGTGAATCTCAACAAAGTTTTTAAAAGCCTTCTTAAGGATGGACATTGTGACGTAGCCTGTTATGCCACTACTTGGGGTGCCCACATCCCATAACATAATATCAGTTCATGACCTGGCTCCTCCACTTCCACTCCAGTTTCTTGCTAATGCACCTGGAAAGGCAGAATATGATAGCCCAAGTACTTGGGTTCCTGTCACTCACATGAGAGACCAGGATGGAGTTCTGGGTTCCTGGATTTGGTCTGCCCCAATCCTGGCTGTTGCGGCCATTTGGGGAGTGAACCAGGAGATAGAAGATCTCTTTCTCTCCCCCTGTCACTCTGCCTTCGAAAGAAATAAATCTTTTAAAAATGCTTTTTAAAAGTAGAAATAGAAGGAAACTATTTATATTTACATTCATAAAGAATATTATTAAATAATACTCATGAGGAGTTGGATCATAAGTGGAGCAGCCAGGACTCGAACTGGTGCCCATATGGGATACCAGCACTGGAGATGGTGGCCCAACCCTCTGTGCCACAGTGCTGGCCCCAACAAAACAAATCTTAAAAACAAAAGCTGTTCTTTCCCAATGAATTGTCTCGGCACCCTTGTTTAAAATCATATGACCATGGATGTATAGGCTTGCATCTGTACTCAGTTCAATTCCACTGACAGATATACCTATCTTTATCCTAGTACCATATTACATTGATTACTCTAAGTTATGAAATCAGGAAGTATGAGTCCTAAAAGTTTGTGGCCTTTCTCAAAATTTCTTATGAATATAAATAAAAAGACAAACCTCAGAATGGGAAAAAAAAGTACTTTCAAAGCATAAAACTGATATAGTTCCAGTACCTAGAATATATAAGAACTCTTAGAACTCAAACAACAACATGACAAACAGCCTAATTTAAAAAGAAACAGTGGCAGGCAATTGGCACATTAGTTAGGTTGCTGTTTGGGATGCCCATATCCCAGATAGGAGTGCCTGGTTCGAGCCCTGGCCCCTCCACTTTCAATCCAGCTTCCTGCTAATAGACCTGCGAAGGCAGCAGATGATGGCTTAAGTACTTGGATACCTGCCAACCACATGGGACACCCAAATGGAGTCCCACACTTCTGATTTTGGCACAGGCTTGGCTATTGTGGGCATTTGAATGAGTAGATAGAAGAGCAGTATCTCTCCCCCACCCGTTTCCTCTCTCTCTCCCTCCCTCTGTCAAATAAAATGAAAATAAATAAATTTTTAATGACAAACAATCTGAAAAAGAAATCAAGAAAACAATTCCATTTACAGTAGCTACAAAAACATACCAGAAAAAACATAAGTACAGAAATATCTATAAAACAAATATTATAAAACATTTATGAAATAAATTAGACACAAATAAATATTTACCCCTTATTAATAGATTGGGAAAAATCATATTGTTAAAAAGGTCCATGCTGCTCAAAGTGATGTACAGATTCAATACAATCCTTACACAATGACATTTTTCATAGAAATAGAAAAAGTAATCTCAGAATTTATGTAGAACCACAAATAACACCAAACAGGTAAAACAATCTTATGCAAAAAGAACAAAACTAGAATATCACATTAATTGATTTAAAAATATACTTACAGGGGTAAGCATTTGGTACAGAAATTAAGATGCTGCTTGGATTGCCTGTATCCTATATTGGAGTGTCTGAGTCCCAGCTCTGCTTCCAATTCCAGCTTCCTGCTAATGCATAGGCTGAAAGGTAGCAAGTAATGACTCAAGTACATGGGTCCTTGTCATCAATGTGGGAGATTCAGATTGAATTCTGAGACCCTGACAGCATGGCCCAACCCTGGCTATTGTGGGCATTTCAGAAGTTAGCCAGCAGATGAAGGATTTCTTTCTCTCCATGTCTCTCTCTATGCCTTTCAAATAAATAAATAAAAATATGACACAGAGTTGTAGTAATAAAAACAGCATGGAATAGTATAAAAACATATAGACAAGGGGCCAAAACTGTGGTGTAGCAGGTAAAGCTGCTGCCTGCACTGCCGGCATCCCATATGGGCGCCGGTTCGGGTCCCAGCTGCTCCACTTCCGATCCAGCTCTCTGCTATGGCCTGGGAAAGCAAAATAAGATGGTCCAAGTCCTTGGACCCCTGCACCCACATAGGAGACCAGGAAGAGGCTCCTGGATCCTGGCTTCAGATTGGCACAGCTTCAACCATTGAGGCCAACTGGGGAGTGAAGCAGCGGATGGAAGACATTGTCTCCCTCTCTCTCTCTCTCTCTCTCTCTCTCTCTCTCTCTCTCTCTCCCTCTCCCTCTCTCTCTCTCTGCCTCTCTTTCAAATAAATTAATTAATTAAAAAATATAGACAATGGAACAGAATAGAAGGTCTAAAAATAAATCTGCACATGGATATAATTAATGACTTTTTTTCCAAAAGGTGTCAAGAACACACAATGGAGAAAGAACAATCTCTTCAATAAATGGTGCTGGGAAAATTGGATAGCCACACAGAAAAATGAAATTGTACCCATATCTGATACCATATTTTAAAAATCAACTCAAAATTGATTAAATCCCTTAAACTTTACACTACTAAAAGAAAGCAGGATTACTTGATATGCGTCTTGGCAACAAATTTTTAAAGAAGACCCCCAAAAGCACAGAAAACAAAAACAAAAATGAACAAATGGTATTACATCAAACTAAAAAGTTCAAGAGAAACAACAATGAAGAGATAACCTACATAATGAGAGAAAATTTTTTTAAAGATTTATTTATTTACTTTAAACTCAGAGTTACACAGAGAGAAGGATAGGCAGGAAGAGAGAGAGAGGTCTTCCATCCACTGGTTCACTCTCCAATTGGCTGCAATGATCAGAGCTGTGCCAATTCGAAACTAGGAGTCAGGTGCTTCTTCTGGGTCTCCCACGTGGGTGCAGGGGCCCAAGCACTTGGGCCATCTTCTACTGCTTTCCCAGGCAATAGCAGAGAGCTGTATTGGAAGTGGATCAGCCAGGACTTGAACCAGTGCCCATTTGGGATGCCGCTATGCCACAGTGCCAGCCCCGAAAGAAAATATTTATAAAGCATGTATCTGATAAGAGGTTAAGCTTCAAAATATAAAACATACATCTGATAAGGGGTTAAGAACAAAAATATGTAAGGAACACAAGCAAGTCAATAGCAAGAAATCACTCAATTAAAAATTGGGCACACAAGACAATGAGGCAAAAAATGTCCTATATGAATGACCTCTGTGGGTGAGACCCCAAGGGAAAGAAGTGATCATCAAAGAAGGATGTACTTTTCTCTGAAGGGAGGAGAGAGCTTCCACTTTGCTTATAGCCTTGACTAAATACTGACGGAGTTCATGGATTCAAAAGGCTTCCATAGCCTTGGCAGCTCATGTCAAGAGCCTTGGGTAATCACTGATGTCATACATAAGAGTGTTAACGGTTAAATTAACAACAGGAGTCCCTATGCGGGACCTCTGTCCTCAGTGAGTTGTATTATGAGAGTTAATAGTAAAACTTGTTCTCAAAGATTTTTTTCACTTTAGTGTATTAAGTGGAGGATATTCTTATGTCTTAAAAGTTTAGTTATGCCTAAGTATCCAACTCTGCAGATCAAGGCTTAACCTTCTATGCCACAGAGCCACCCCGCAGACTATTCACATTATACATGCTACCCACCACAGGCATCTTGGCTATCAGATTGAGTGCTGTAGTACTGCACTATTTGTGTTTAAGTAAACTTTATTTTACTTAATAATGGGCCCAAAGCATAATAGTAGTTATGCTGGCAATTCAGATATGCCAGTGAGAAGCCATAAAGTACTTTCAGTGAAAAGACGAAAGTCTTCAATTTAATGAGGAAAAAAGAAATATTATACTGAGGTTGCTGAGATCTATGGTAAATTATTGCTAATCTCTCATTGTGCCTAATTTATAAACTTTATCATAGATATATATGTACAGGAAAAAAACAATGGATTTATGTACGTTCAGTACCATCTGAAGTTTCAGGCTTCCACTGGAGGTCTTGGAATGTATCTCCTGCAGATGAGCAGGGACTATTGAATTTTCCTGCTTCCAGGAAGTTGGTGATTCTTCCACGGTAAAGATTCCACATTTTTGGAAGACATGCAGAACTCCCCCAGTGCCTTTGTTGTGGGATGATGATGGTGATATCAGTTCTTATCTCACATTGCAGAATTTCCATGCAGACAGGGACAGTGAGCAAAGCAAGATTTATTCAAAGTGGGAAACCTCCTGCCACAGGAATCAGGAGGGGGACTCCAAGGGAGGAGTGGCCAGAGAAGTTTGCCAGTGCTGGCTCTATTATACACAAAGTGGCTCTCTCTGATTAGCCCCTTTCTGAAAACCAAATATAGATTTAAACAATCAAGGGATCAGAATAACAGCCAATCAGAAGGTAGGGATAACAGCCAATCAGGGGACTAGAATAACAACCAATCAGGAAGCAGGGATAACAACCAATCAGAGGGCTGGAATAACAATCAATCAGGGGGCTGAAAGTGTATGCTAATGAGACATGCTATGCTAACCAGAGACCTGACAGTATATACTAATGAGGCATGCTACCTGGACCCATCAGAAAACTGAAAGTGCATGCTAATAAGGCATGCTAAATGAACCAATCAAGGAACTGACATTGGAGCAGCCTGGTTTGCACAGAAGAGTGTAGAGTGCTCAATCAGATCTGATTAGCAGGCTCAACATCTGAAGATTACATTGTGTATCTTTACATTGTATGTGTCCCCCCACCTTCCAGCAACCCCATCTCCTATCACCCCCTCCATCAGGGGTCCTGAAAAGTTATATCATGTGTTGTCTTCTTTGCCATGTCCCCCCAACCCCCCAGGGCCCCTGGAACTGCTGTTGAGGTAACGCTCACTTGGCAGATGATGAACCTGCCTTCTTCACAGCTAAGAATCACCTATAGAATCACCAAGTCAGCAATGTCCAGCAGCGGAATCTGTCAGAGGTGTAAAGAAAATAGTAAAACAGCAGTTTCATCAAATGGGATAAAGCTACAGCACAACAAAAGGAAAAATGACTACACAGACTTTCCCAGGTCTTCATTCCAATAGTGTATCCTGAGAAGAAGAGGAAAACAAAGTCCTCACTTAATGCTGGATAGGATACAGGATATGCAGGATATGGGAATGGCTCATCTTTCACGAGTTTTCACTCTAACACATTTCTCCCATTGTTTTTCTCTCAATTTCTTTGAGAGAAGGTGGTATACATTGTCAAACAGCATTAAAAATATAAATTCCCATAGTTTTATTTCAATTGCTTTATAATTTGTCTGTATTTGTTCCAGACCTTGGCTGCTTACCTAATCCTCTCCTCTATCACATTATACATACTTCACTTTCTAAATAAATTGTATCACTCAAATTTTCTGACTAAAATCATTCTATGTAAAATCAGTACTTTGAGGGTCCTGCGCTGTGGCATAGCAGGTAAGGCTGCCGCCTGTGGTGCAGGCATCCCATCTGGGCACCAGTTTGAGTCCAGGCTGCTCCACTTCCAATCCAGCTCTCTGCTATGGCCTGGGAAAGCAGTAGAGGACAGCCCAAGTGCTTGCACCCCTGTACCCATGTGGGAGACCTAGAGGAGGCTCCTGGCTCCTGGCTTCAGATCAGCACAGTTCTGGACATTGCAGCCATCTGGGGAGTCAACCAGAAGATAGAAGACCTCTCTCTCTTTGCCTCTGCCTCTCTGTAACACTGACTTTCAAATAAATAAATATTTTTAAAAATCAGTACTTTGTATAGTGAGATAATAAAGACAAGCAATTCAGTTTGCCTGTTTGGATTTGGGAGGAATGGAAATTTTTTGAAAGTCACTGCCTAGTAGTAGCAATGAAAGGTCATCTTTGAGCTGACAAAAAATACATTTCCTCTGTGCTCACCTTTCCATTATCTTCTAAGTATATTTGGCACGATTTGCTATTCTATTTATCTCTATATTTTTTCTCAGAGCAGTTACAGCAAGAGGACTCTGATCACAGGTATGGACAGAGGCAGCACTAACATGAACTATAAAGGGCAATGCAAAAATCCCTATAGAAAAATAAGACACAGCTTGAAGTTTTGGGCCCCACATGGCCCAATATGAACAAAGGCTCCAAGTTCTGAGATTCAGAAATAGCAATCTCCCTGAGGGAATACTCACTTTAGGTTGAGCAAGACAGAAGTCTCCTTGTTCAAAACACCAGGTGACCATTCTCCAGATGAATTAGAGTGAGTCCTTTCTTCTTTATTATCAAAAAGCATATACATAGTACTATCTTGTCTGGGGTGCCTACCTATATGCTCTTTAGGGAGAAGATATTAACACAAATATTTACAATATATACCAAAATGTAATAAAATATTTAATATTTTGAGTATTCATACCATACACATATCAGGGGCCAGGACGAGTAGTGCTCAAAAGATAGTAGACACAGAGGTATTAGTAGTCCATAAATTACTATATATCGAGCATGAAAAAATTATCTGAGACTGTCTAGTGAAAGAAATTATTAGAAAAGAACATCTCAGACATCTGCATGGGACAAGGCTCACAGATATAAAACATGTGGCAATCTGAGGTTCTGACACTAAAGGCTTTTGGACTTCATTCATAGGGAGTAAGAAGGGCTTTTTAAGAGGAGAAGCAATGATCAAAGGAAGACAATTCTTAAAGAAATCACTTTAAAGAGCTCACCATTTTCTAAGAGGGTAATAAGAATTTCCATTCTATTCAATAAAAAAGAGAAATTTTATATTCAGTATATTCTGACACAAATGTATCACAATTCAACCAAAAAATTCTTATAGCATAGAATAAAAAAGACTGATAGACTTACAAGTAAATGGAACCTAAATGGAAGTCTAGGAAAGACAGGGCTATTTTAACGTAATAGTTCCTAGAATTGTCTATCATCTGCAAAGAGAACCTACATATACTTCTCCAGTATGGGATAGTGAGGCCACTTGTAGATTCTCAGTGATGAACCCAAAGGAGAAGGCATACTGGGTCACATCAAACTTATACCCAGAGAACAGCTGAATAACATGGGCATCAAACAAAAAAGTGAGGGCTCACAATTGTCCATGCCTTTATAGTATTTAATTTATACAAGTAAAGAAGTGAGGGGGCTGGCGCTGTAGCGCAGCAGATTAACACCATGGCCTGAAGCGCCGGCATCCCATGTGGGTGCTGGTTCGAGACCCAGCCTGCTCCACTTCCAATCCAGCTCTCTGCTGTGGCCTGGGAAGGCACTGGAAGATGGCCCAAGTTCTTGGGCCCCTGCACCTTTATGGGAGACCAGGAAGAAGCTCCTGGCTCCTGGCTTTGGATCAGCACAGCTCCAGCTGTTGCGGCCAATTGGGGAGTGAATCAGTGGATGAAAGACCTCTCTCTCTCTCTCTCTCTCTCTCTCTCTCTCTGCCTCGCCTCTCTCTGTGTAACTCTTTCAAATAAAAATAAATTTAAAAAAGAATTGAAACTAATAACAACAATAGGTAACATATGAAGGCTTATGATATGCCAAGCATTGTACAAAGCAAGTGTTCTTTCTCATTTAATCTTCATCACCACAACCTCATGAGGCTATTATGCCAATATTACAGGTAGGGAAATTGAGGTTCACAAACATACAGTTAGAAAGTAGGATCTGAACTCTTACTGTGTGCTACTAAGTTGCCTCTAAATGTATAGTAAACTATCATGTAGGAGAGAATTGGATTGTGAATCTTCCAGCTTCCTCTTTTTCTTTTGCTCCTGTTAACCACTCACTATACACATACACATACTCCCCCAAGTAGGTTCCCAGCCTACTACACTCTTTCATTACTATGCAGACATTTGATATTCTAAAAGGAACCATGGCTGGTTGGAGAAATGGGTGATTCTAGGGATGTATCAAGGAATCCACAAAATGTATATCTTGTAATGCTCTAAAAACAATATTATGGGGACATGCCAAGGGGACACAGAAGGCAACCTGAAAAAGCGTCCAATAGGCAAATCTGGAACAATTTGAGCAATAAAATAAATAATTCGTCCTTATAGAAGAATTCCAAATAATTTATGTAGATATTTGCTATGGCAGAATAGGAAGTTCTAGGTCCTCCTTCTCCTACAAAGAAACATTTTTAAAAACAATTATAGATTGAGTAAAACAACTTTTTACAAGGTCTAGAAAATAGTGAAAGGTCTACAGAAACAAAGAAAATATCCAATAAAAAAGCACATTCAAAACAGTAGGAAATGTGGTGGCATTTTTACTTGCCTGCATTCTACACACCCCTTCCCCCCCCCCCCCCAACAGGAGCGTCCCAGCTGTCAATTACCTCCCTAAAAGAGACCAGAGTAGACTTTACTTGCAACATTCTAACATGTCTAGGAATAGTCTAGGATAGAGTTCTATTTTCATCTAACTTAGAGATGGTACAGCTTGGATCTGAAGTTAGGAAAAGCCACAGGAAATGGTGGGCACTGTTCATGAAAGCTGCATACCTGGGGTGAGACATTCAGGTTAAAGGGATACAGTAGAACATCTAAGGCCTCCCAGAAGAGGCAGGGGTGAGGTTCCAGGAAACAAAGACATTTAAAAGCAGTCATGTATTCAAGGCAATAGAAAAGGCCTAAGAAGACTTTATGACTAATATGATGCTAATCCCAAAGTTTAAAACATGTCCTACGAACTATGAAGGTCTTTCTTGGTACAGAGCCAATCTATAAAAAGTGGCAGAGATTGCTATATGCCCAAGTTTTAACAAAAAAAAATCACAAAGCATACAAATAAAGAGGAAAATATGGCCCACAAAAGAAGAAAATAGTGTCAGAAACTGTCCTTGAAAAAAAAGCATCAGAAGTGCTAGACAAAAACAATAACAACTGTCTCAAAACTCTAAGAATTCAAGGAAATCAGAAAGGAATACATAAACAAAAATAATATGAACAATGAAACATTATAAAAATAAACCAAAAAATTCTGGAATTAAAAATACAATCACAGAATTGATAAAGTCTGTAGAGCAGTTCGACAGTAGACAGAAAGAAAAAACAAACTAGAAGATAGGTCCTTTGAAATTACAGAGTCTAAGAAGAAAAGAAAGAATTAAAGAAAGGAGGACAGAGACTAAGAGACTTATGGGACACCATCAGGCTAACTGATACAAATCAGGGAAGTCACAGAAAGTGAAGAGACAAAGGGGCAGAGAATAAATGGTCAACACCTTTCCAAATTTGAGGGAAAATATAGATGGATAAATCCACAAATCTAAATGACCTCTAAGTAGGATAAATCCCAAGAAGTACATAATAAGACATATCTAACCATCAAAAGCCAAAGTAAAAATATTGAAAGTAGCAAATAAAAAGTAACTCATCATGTAAAAGTTATTCTCAATGCCATTATCAGGGGATTTCTTAACAGAAACCTTGGAGGCTAGGAGTAGGACAATACAATTAAAGGAATAGAAAAAATGTTATCATAGAAGTCTACATATGGCAAAACTGTCCTTCAGAAATGAGGAATAGGGGTTGGCATTACTGCACAGTGGGTTACGCTGTTGTCTACAATGCCAGCATCTTATATGAGTGTCAGTTAAGTCACAACTGCTCAACTTCTGATCCAGTTCCCTGCTAATGTGTCTGGGAAGGCAGTGGAAGATGACAGCACAAGTACTTGAGTTCCTATCATCCACATGGGAGACCAAGATTGAGCTCATTAGCTCCTGACTTCAGCCCTGGCCATTGTGGCCATTTTGGGGTATGTACCAGCAGATGGAAGATGCTTCCTCTCTCTATCTCTCCCTTATCTCTAACTCTGCCTCTCAAATAATCTTTTTTAAAAAAAAAGATATGAAGGATAAATTAGGATAGCCCCAGATAAACAACTTTAAACATTGCATGGGAAGTTATAGCTAGAGCAATTATGCAAAAAAATTGAAATCAATGCGATTTTTTTCATAATATTCATTGACATGAACTTCTTGAAGACCTCTTGTACGCATGGATCTCAAAATATTTTTGCACCAAAAATGAATTTACATTTTAATTCTATTTTCTATGAACCTTTTAAAGTACTCTCATACAGATGGCCAATAGACACATGAACTATGTTCACCATCACTACTAGGGAAATGCAAATAAAATACCACTTAACACTATGTGGGTACTATAAAAAAAAAAACAGAAAATAACAAATGTTAATAAGGAGTTGGAGAAGTTAGAACCTTTGTTCACTTCTGGTGGAAATGTAAAATGATGCTGGCATTGTCAAAAATATTATGACATTCCTCAAAAATTAAATGCATGTAATTCAGCAATTCCACTTCTGGGTATATACCCAAAATAACAGAAAGTGAGATTCAAACAGATATTTGAATGTTTATATTCATAGCAGCATTATTCACAATAGCCAAAAAGTAGAAGTAACCCAACTATCAACAGATGAATGAACTAAATATGGTATATACATATAATAAAATATTCAGTTAGAAAAATTAAAGAAATTTTGACACACTTTACAACATGGATGAACCTTGAAGACAGGCTAAGTAAAATAAGCCAGTCATAAAAAGGTATATTTTACTATTCTACTTATATGAGGTGCCTAGAATAGTCAAATTCATAGACACAGGACATATAATATGGTTTCCAGGGGCTAGGATGAAGAGATGGAGAGTTAGTATTTAGTGAGTATGGAGATTCATTCTGGGACCAAAAAAGAAAGTTCTGGAAATGGATGATAATGAGGAATACACAACAATGTGAATATATTTAATATCCCTAATTGTACACTTGCAATAATGATTAAAATGGTAAATGTTAAGTTCTCTGTATTTTATCACAATAAAAATTTCAAACAAAATTCATCTTAAGCGTTTTGTTAGAATCAAATGATATCTATGGGAAAAGCCTTGGGTTCTATACAACCCTTCACAAATATTATCTGTTCTTGGTCATTATCACTACATTTCCCCTGATACTATTATCCACATGGTCTACCCAGAAGCAAACTGTTGGAGTTTGAGTGCTTTCCAGTGATACCCAGTTTCTTTTTGCTAAACCCTGGATGCCAGGTGCTAGGCAACAATATGCCAAAGTTTTGGTTCTGAAATAGAACAAGCCCACAAAAGAGACAGCTTTTAGAGCAGGCTGGTAGAAGCTAGGTTAAAAAAAAATGAAGACCAACTCTTCTTACTCAGTTTTTTTCATAATGCTTGAAAGTAGTCCTCACACCATAACTAAAGGTCAGGATGCCATTGCCAAGAATAGGGCAAATCTTCTTCCAATTCAGTTGACAACATACCCCTCTGGCTTTCTACCAAGGAAAGTACTTCATAATACACAGCCTTTGAGCAGGTGAATAACCACGAGCCTTCTTTAAAGGAACAGCATTCTGGGAAAGGAATAAAAAAAACATACAGAGCATGCAGTCAGAACAAAATTAGTGATCTAAGAGATAAAAAATGAAAACACTAACATCAAAAGATCAAGAATAGGAATTTAGCACAATGCACAATGGTTAAGATGCCACTTGGGATGTTGCAACCCTGGGTTTGAACCCTGGCTCTGATTCTGATTCCATCTTCCTGCTAATGTGCACCTTGGAAGACAGCAAGTGATGATTCAAGTACTTAGGCCCCTGCCATCTACATGAAAAACCTGAATTGACTTCTAGGTTCCTGGCTTCAGGCTGGCCCAGCACCAGCTATTGAAGGCATTTGGGGAGTGAACCAGCACTTTGTTTTTCTTTGTTTATCTCTCTCTTCCACCCTCCCTCCCTCCCCCTTTCAAATAAAATTAAAATTTAACAAAAGACCAGAATAACCGGTTTTGATGGACTTGGCACTTATTAGTAGAGTAGCCTCAGGGCTTAACTCTCAAATATTCCCAGAAAGTACAGATGCTGCTGCAGAACCAGTCTGATAATGCAACAGTACAGAATTTAGGATTTATGGTTCTTTTTCTTAAAAAAAAAAAAAAAAAAAACCTTTATTTATTTGAAAAGCAGAGACACACAGAGTTCTCATCCACTGGTTCACTCCCCCAAATACCCACAACATCCAGGGCTGGGTCAGACCAATGATGGGAACTGGGAACCCAATGGAGATCTCCCATGTGGGTGGAAGACACCCAGCTGCTTGAGACATCACCTGCTGCTTCCCAGGGAGCACGTTAACAGGAAGGTGGAATCAGGAATGGAACTGAGACTTGAACTCAGACACTCCAATATAGGATGCAGGCATGAAAGGTGATGTCTTAAGCCAAATGCCTATTCCACGAATGTTTCTTTCTTTAAGCCAGTTGATGGGGCTGGCATTGTGACATGGCATGTAAAGCCACTGCCTGCAGTGCCGGTGTCCCATATGGGCACCAGTTCAAGTCCCAGCTGCTCCACTTCCAATCCAGCTCTCTGCTATGGCCTGGGAAAGCAGAAGATGGCCCAAGTGCTTGGGCCCCTGCACCCATGTGGGATGCCCAGAGGAAGATTCTGGCTCCTGGCTTCAGATTGGCTCAGCTCCAGCCATTGCAGCCAATTGGGGAGTGAACCAGCAGATGGAAGATTCTCGTTCTTTCTCTCTCTCTCTCTCTCTCTCTCTCTCTCTCTCTCTCTCCCTCCCTCCCTCCCTCCCTCCGTCTCCCTCTCTCCTTCTCTCTCTGTGTAACTCTGACTTTCAAATAAATAAATCAATCTTTTAAAAAAAGCCAATTGATACTTTCATCCAGATACTGATCAGGATCTGTGTCAACATTCAAGTAACTCTCTGGGAGCCACAACTTCCCTTAGCTCATTTTAAAAAAGATAAATTTATCTGAGAGAGAGAGAGAGAGAGAGAGATCCATCTTCCATCTGCTGGTTCACTCCTAGGATGGCTGCAATTGATAGGACTGAACCAGGCTAAAGCCAGGAGCTCCATCCGGTCTCCCACATGTGTGGCAGGGGCCCAAACACTTGGGCCATCTTCCGCTGCTTTTCCCAGGCCATTTGCTGGCAGGGAGCCGAATCAGAATGAAGTAGCTGGGACTCGAACCTGTGCCCATATGGGATGCCAGTGTCACAGGTGGTGGCTTCACCCACTATGCCACAAAGCTGGCCCCTTCCTTGGCTCTTGTAGGTACTAGCAGTCTCATCAGTTGTCTTTTTCATGCAATATCTACCAAGGAGTTGCGGCCTTTCCAGATATTCCTTGAAGACCTAATGAGCAATTTCATCCCACAACTCTTCGAGGAACTTTAAATACAGATCAAACATGAATATACACCCCAGGGGAAATCTGACCTTCTGTAGCCAGGGAGAAAGAACTTGAGTCTCTGTACCCTCACAATATTGAATGTCTTTTGTTGCTTCATTTTAGGTTACCTCATCCAAGATTCATACTATCTACTACAGGACTGCCTAAGAACTCAGGACTGGGCCGGCACTGTGGCACAATGGGTTAAGCTACTCATTGTGACTCCAGCATCTCATATCAGAGCACTGGTTACAGTCCTGGCTGCTATAATTCTGATCTAGATCCTGCTAATGCACCGGGGAAATCAGCAGAAGATGGTCCAGGTGCTTGGGCTCCTGCCACCCACACGGGAGACCACGATGGAGCTCTTGGCTCCTGGCTTCAGCCTGAATCAGCACTGCCTATCGCAGCCATTTGGGGAATGAATGAGCAGATGAAAGATCTCTCTCCATCTTTCTCTCTTTCTGTCACTCTGTCTTTCAAATAAATACACAAAATATTTAAAAAAAAAAAAAACTTCATGTGGCCAGCACTGTGGTGTGGTGGGTGAAGCCGCCGCCTGCAGTGTCGGCATCCCATATGGGCACCGGTTCAAGACCTGGCTGCTCCACTTCTGATCCAGCTCTCTGGCTATAGCCTGGGAAACCAGTGGAAGATGGCCCAAGTCTTTGGGTCCCTGCACCCATGTGGGAGACCTGGAGGAGGCTCCTGGCTCCTGGCTTCGGATCTGTGCAGCTCCGGCCATTGTGGCCGATTGGGGAGTGGACTAGTGGATAGAAGACCTCTCTCTCTCTCTCTCTCTCTCTCTCTGCCTCTCCTTCTCTCTCTGTGTAACTCTGACTTTCATGTAAAATAAATAAATCTTTAATAAAAAAAGAAAACTCAGAACTCTGCTACAAACCTTCTGCCAAAGCTCCACAAATCTTTTTTTTTAATTTTTATTTATTTATTTTGACAGGCAGAGTGGATAGTGAGAGAGAGAGACAGAGAGAAAGGTCTTCCTTTTTGCCGTTGGTTCACCCTCCAATGGCCGCTGCAGCCGACTCATCACGCTGATCCGAAGGCAGGAACCAGGTGCTTCTCCTGGTCTCCCATGTGGGTGCAGGGCCCAAGCACTTGGGCCATCCTCCACTGCCTTCCCGGGCCATAGCAGAGAGCTGGCCTGGAAGAGGGGCAACCGGGATAGAATCCGGCGCCCCAACCGGGACTAGAACCTGGTGTGCCGGCGCCGCAAGGTGGAGGATTAGCCTGTTAAGCCACGGCGCCGGCCATCCACAAATCTTAACTACTGTTTCGCAAATTCTTCCATTCTCTACTAGGTACCCTTTAACTTCTGTTCAATGCCACAGGTAACATTTATCCTGATATATTTAGTCCCATTTATGCAGAAATGTTTCTTTTCTAGCATACCCTCTACCTCTGCATACCACATCCATATGCTCATGTTAACTGTGGCTTATACCTGACACCTAAAATGGCAGCAGCGTCCCACCTGCTGTCTTCACTTTGATATAACCTGGAGGCAAATGAAATGCTGTCACTGACAGAGTATCTTAATGAAGATGAAAGAGTCTCATGGGCAGGCATTGAGGCCAGAGTCACTAGCATAGAGACTATAAGTGAAACCCAAAGATAAAAAATCAAATGCTTAGGATAAATCCTTTGCATATATCTCTTCTATTATAACCAGTAGAATGAGGTTTAGTTGCTGAAGTGATAGCACCAACACTCCATATTTCACAGATTTTGCCGACAGCAGAACAAATTCTGCCTAAGAGCCTCAACCTTTTCTTGGGGTTCACTATTATGAGCTCCTGATCCACCATCACTAAGTCATATGCTCTACAACCTTTCCCAAAAACGGTAACATATTGAGCCATCTACATTTTCTGTTATACTGAGACAAAGCAGATAACAGGCAGACTCTGGATCTAGAATCACCTGAGTTCAAACCATGCCTTAGCTGTTTGTTGTGCGATCCAAAGTAAGTTACTTAAAATTACATGTTTATCAATAAAAAAGTAGGCAGAAGCCTAAGACAGCCCCCAAGAGTTCCTGACTCCCTGATATATTTTTTCTATCCAATTCCCAGGAATGTGATTATAACAGATCTTATTCTCATGATTAGGTTGTTGCATAGCAGTTGACCTTAATTAGGGAGATTTTTCTGGGTGGGCCTGGCCTAAACAGAAGAGCCTTTTAAAAATCAAGAGTTCTGGCCGGCGCCGCGGCTCACTAGGCTAATCCTCCGCCATGCGGCACCGGCACCCCAGGGTTCTAGTCCCGGTCGGGGCCCCAGATTCTGTCCCGGTTGCCCCTCTTCCAGGCCAGCTCTCTGCTGTAGCCCGGGAGTGCAGTGGAGGATGGCCCAAGTGCTTGGGCCCTGCAACCCATGGGAGACCAGGATAAGCACCTGGCCTTCGGTTCAGCACGGTGCACTGGCCGCAGCGCACCAGCCGTGGCGGCCATTGGAGGGTGAACCAACGACAAAGGAAGACTTTTCTCTCTCTCACTGTCCACTCTGCCTGTCAAAAAATAAATAAAATAAAATAAAAAAATCAAGAGTTCTGAAGCACCGGCATCCCATATGGGCGCTGGTTTAAGACCCAGCTGCTCCATTTCCTGTCCGGCTCTCTGCTATGGCCCGGGAAAGCAGTGGAAGATGGCCCAAGTCCTTGGGCCCCTGCACCCATGTGGGAGACCCGGAAGAGGCTCCTGGCTCCTGGCTTCAGACTGGCGCAGCTCTGGCCGTTGTGGCCATTTGGGGAGTGAACCATCGGATGGAACACCTCTCTTCTCTCTCTCTCTGCCTCTAACTCCGTGCAAATAAATAAATAAATCTTAAAAAAAAAAAAAAGAGCCACTGTGAGAAATTTTATAAGAAAACATGGTTGTCCTAAGTGTTGTCATAAAACTACCTCAATAACTACAATAATACCCAAATTGCCTGATCCTAAGAATCACCAAGGAGGGGCCGGCACTGTGGTGTAGTAGGTTAAGCATCTGCCTGTGGCATTGGCATCACATATGGGTGCCAGTTCCAGTATCAGCTGCTCCACTTCCAATCCAGCTCCCTGCTATGGCCTGGGAAAGCAGAAGATGGCTGGCCCAAGTCCTTGGGCCCCTGCACCTGCATGGGAGACCCAGAAGAATCTTCTGGCTCCTGGCTTCGGATCCAGCCAGCTCCAGCCATTGCAGCCATCTGGAGAGTGAATCAGTGGATGGAAGACATATTTCTCTGTCTCTCCCCTTCTCTGTAACTCTGCCTCTCAAGTAAATAAAAAAAAATTTTTTTTAAATCACTAAGGACTCCTAAATTCCTTCCCTAGAATCTCATTCCATACGCCTTGGTGAAGCTCAGGAATCTCTATTTAGACTTAAACACCCCAGATCAATATTTTGCTCATGTTAAATTTGGAAAATACTAGGTTAGAAAACATAAGCCTACTTCAAAAAGTTCGTGGAAAATAGAAGTAAAAGTATTTCTGTACAAAAAAGCTATGCATAACAGAGGAATCTTCAAAAAGCTCATGAAAATATGTATTATAAAAATAAAACTATGGGGGCCAGCACTGTAGCGTAGATTAACCATTTGCCTGCAGCACTCTCACAGTGGTTCTTTTTTTTTTAAAGATTTATTTATTTATTTGCAAGACGGAGTTAGAGAGAGGCAGAGGCAGAGGCAGAGAGAGAGATCTTCCAAATGGTTGTTCACTCCCCAAATAGCTGCAATGGCTGGAGCTGGGAGGCAGGAGCTTCTTCCACGTGGATGCAGGGGCCCAAGGACTTGTGCCTGCATCCATATGGGATGCCAGTTCAAGTCCCGGCTGCTCCTCTTCTGATCCAGCTCTCTGCCATGGCCTGGGAAAGCAGTGGAAGATGGTCCAAGCCCTTGGACACTTGCAACCACGTGAGTGACCTGTAAGAAGCTCCTGGCTCCTCACTTCAAATCGGCCCAGCTCTGGCCATTGCAGGCATCTGGGGAAAGGACCAGCAGATGGGAGATCTCTCTCTCTCTCTCTCTCTGCCTCTCTGCCTTTCAAATAAATAAATAAATAATTTTTTTAAAAAATAAAGCTATGCATGGATTTCAAAAATTTGGGGCACCAAAATGAACTTACCTTTTAATTTCATTTTCCCAAGAACTGTTTGAAGTACCCTGGTATATTTGGCCATACGTGTACTTAGCAAAAGTTCACCATAAGGGGAACAACAACTCATACTAAAACTCTTTGAAACCGGCATTACAGAGCTGTAAATCTCGTTTGGGACTACTCTATTTCACAAGGTGTTCTTTTGGTCACATAGTGATTCCATAAAGAAATCGAGTCATGGGAGTGAAAACTTTCTATCTTGCAAAATTTTACATATTTGCCAGAATTACTTCTTGAAATGTTCAATGTGTAATGCAGCACTTATTCTCTTTTTAAAATACTTCTCATTTTGCAAACAAGGACTTACACTTCTAATACATGTGCAGCAAACGTATCAAATTCTGTGGCTATTTTACTGCCTATTTTTCGGGAGACAGCAAGTTCTCTCTGGATCGTGCTCTTCGCTCCTTGTTTTTTCCTCCTCTAGCTCTGTACTTTTCAGGTACCTTCCTCTGGGTTTCCTCCAACTCGGGCAGGGTCTGCCTTTCTGGGAGTTAGCATCTCGCCTTTGCAGCACGCTGTATCCCAGGAACGCAGGCACCCAGTGTGTGTTATCACCGCTCCATGTTTTCTGTTGTTTGCAATACTCTGCCTGTCAATATCCCCTGCGACACCGCCCCTCCAACCTAGCACATGGACCCTAGGGTTACGTCTGTTCTTTCCATATCTTCACTCCTTTTAGCGTAGACTTAGAGCGCCGCTCGTTCTCCCATTCTCTTGATTGGCGCGCCTTTCTTTCCCCCACCTCACTCCGTACACCCAATTTTAGCAAAATATAATGGCCCGAAAGAGGGCGGCACTAAAATGAAGTTATTCGTTACCACGGTAACTGCCGCCGCCATCTTCGCGGTGGTCGACCAGTATTTCTGACAGCCTTAAAGAAAATAAACCAAAAACAATTTCGCAGACTGAAAACTTTCAGTTTAACCTCCCCTACCCGAATCCTACTCCGGAAAGAGTTATTCTCAGACTGCAGCCACCCCACAGCTTTAGTTCTCCCTTGGACGTGCCGAGCGACAGAAGCTGACGGAATGACGCTAGGAGGCGGAGCCCTGCGTCCGCCACGCCCAGGCGCTCTCTGCTCACGCGCCGTAGGGAAGCGTGGTCGGTGCTGGGCACGCGCGCTGTACGGAAGTGTGCTTAGGTGCACCGGAAGCCGCAGGAAGAGAGCGATGGCGGGTTTGACTGTTAGAGACCCTGCGGTGGATCGTTCTCTACGTTCTGTATTTGGTGAGAGGAATTCGATTGAGCCAAACGTCGGGGAGGGACGCTCCCCCGGCACCCCCACCCTTCTTGAATCGCCACAGGAGCTTGTGGCGCTCGACCTTTTCTGTGGGGCGGCCAACTGGTGGACTCGTGGGCAGAGATGCGCCCCTTTTCCTGAGGTTTCACAGGCTTTGCGCGGTATCATTGAGGAAGTTAGACTTAGGTTCAGCTTTTATCCGTTTCTCCTTTTCGGAGCTTCAATTATTGTCTGAAAGAGAGGGCTCATGGCTACAGCCCGTTACTGTCCCGTAGTACTTCTCACCCGGTCCCGGAATATAGATTATATGCTGAGTGTACAGATACCTGTGTCCACTTCCCCGTCCTCTAAAGAATTTTCATTCGTTGCTTCTTCCCTGTAACGTTTTAGTTCAACCAGCCACCTGTCGTCCTGAAATGGATTCTAAGTAAATGAATGAATAACAATTAAAATCGCCTCAGAGGAATTTTAAAGAGGACCAAAACTATTCTGAGTAATTTTCTTCGACTGGAATAAGTTGTTTAAAAAAAAAAAACCACATGTAATAGTTTTTAAAGCACGTTTTGAAAGAGGCAATGACAAAACAGTTTTTAAACATCCTCTGTTAGAATCGTGGTCATTCTTCCTTAAGGGTGTTGATGTGTGAAAATACTTACGTATGAAACTGTTTTTAAATTGTATATAAATATTTTAGTAGCTATTGACAAGACTTGCAGATCTTCAGGTAAATACCAAAGCCTAAATAGTAACTTTCACCAACAGTTAAGGAAAAATCTAACACTGGGCAGATCTGTGAGCTTACATTCATCAGTGTCTATACCTTTTGCATTTAGTCTCACTGATTGATTCACTTGTTAAGAGGCCTGAAAAAGTGCAGTGGAATTGGGAATTGGAGAACACTATTTTGAGGCAGGTGTTGAATAGTCAGTGACATAAGTAGACACTGTACTTTTCCACCAAAGGTCTGCAAACTCTGAATTTTAGTATTACCTGTTTTCTTCCCTAGTGGGAAACATTCCTTATGAAGCTACTGAAGAACAATTAAAGGACATCTTTTCTGAGGTTGGACCTGTTGTTAGTTTTAGGTGAGACTTCCTTTTACTTCTTATGAGAGTTTCTTAAAAATCCCAGCAAATCTGACTTTTAGTAATAATGGTAGGGTTTTTTGTTTGTTTTTCAAACTGGTAACTTTCCACATGCATTTTATTTCTTAGCAACTTTATTGATATATAACTAACTATGTAATTCACATTCATTCTTACCTAAAAGGTGCTTTTTTTTTTTTGCTTAAAAAATGTTTTAAGAGGGGGCCAACATTGTGGTGCAGTGGGTTAAGCCACTGCTGCTGGCAACACTGATATCCCATTTTGGAGTACTGGTTTGAGTCCTGGCTGCTCTGCTTCCTGCTAATGTACCTGGGAATGCAGTAGAAAATGACCCCTGCCACCTGTGTGGGAGACCAGGATGGAGTTTCTGGCTTCTTCCTGGCCCAGATCTGACTATTAAGGCCATTTGGAGAGTGAACCAGTGGATAGAAAATCTCTTTCTTCCTGTCTGTCACTCTGCTTTTCAAATAAATAAATAAATAAATAAATAAAACTTTAAAAAATACTGTCATGAGAGTTACAAGGTTATTTAAAGTGTGCTGAATTAGAGCATGGCAATATTAGCAGAAATACTGCATGTTTCTGATACCTGCTTCTGCTCTCTAGATTGGTATATGATAGGGAGACAGGAAAGCCAAAGGGTTATGGCTTCTGTGAATACCAAGACCAAGAGACAGCACTTAGTGCCATGCGGAACCTGAATGGACGTGAATTCAGTGGGAGAGCGCTTCGAGTGGACAATGCAGCCAGTGAAAAGAACAAAGAAGAGTTAAAGAGTGAGTATAAACCCAAGTTGTATACAATAAGAGTTATGAATAATATAACAATAAAAATATTCTGTTTATCATATGTTTTAGAATACTTTGAAATGATTAGACATACAGTTTCTTAATCAACCAAGGTGCCTCAGCTAGGGAAGTATGTCTTTTGAGGAACAAAAGGTAAAATTGACTTTAGAAACCCTTTAGTTGCCAAGGAGTTTATTTTGAGTTAAAGAGGAGTTCAGGTTCACCAAGCTACTAGTAGTGCTAAGCGTGTCATAGTAATAGATCCAGGAATTCTGTTTTGAAATAAGCATCTTTTTCTATTTAAACCTTTTGTTTCTGAGATGACTTGTGAAGAAAAGTCAATATACCTAGTTCTCTAACTTTTGTCCATCTATGTGTTCGTGGTCCCAGCTTTCCTTTGAGAACATTAAATATGCTCTCACTTTTTTCCATAGAAACGAGATTTTCAAACCACTTATTTCTCAGCTTCAGAGAATCTGTGGTTATCCACTGGCCCAAACAGCAGTCCTGGGAAGTAGATACTTGGAATGATTTAGCTTTTTATTTTGTCTCCCTAACTTCTTGTACTTTTTTCCCAATTAGGCCTTGGCACTGGTGCCCCAGTCATTGAGTCACCTTATGGAGAGACCATCAGTCCTGAGGATGCCCCTGAGTCCATTAGCAAAGCAGTTGCCAGTCTTCCACCAGAGCAGATGTTTGAACTGATGAAACAAATGAAGGTGGGAGGAGGCATTAGGTTGTGGATAAGAATTTACATCAGATTTTCAAGAAGTTAATTGATAAGTTAATAGAAACCATTCCCTGAGCTCAAATGGAACTTGTGTCCATAGACCAGTATTTTTAGCACCTTCAATAGTCCATGTGTACACAGTATATTTACTTTCTGCCAAGAGCTTTTCTATTTTTGTATACAAACACATCTGTTCAATCTACTGGGGTTTTGTGATCTGTAGATATCAAATACAGATACTTAAATGTGACTTTTTTGCTAAATGACAGTATTGCTAGATTTGAAATGCCTCTTCCTTCTCTTAATTGCCATGACCCAGACTTTGTGTGCCATGCAAAAAAAATCCATGATAACTTAAAGAGCCTCTTGAATATTATCTTTCTCAGATGGGAAGGTTCTAAATCACTCTCCATTTCCAAGTAATGAATACTGAACCTGATCATGGATTTGCTTGTCTTCTCAGCTCTGTGTCCAGAATAGTCCCCAGGAAGCACGGAACATGTTACTTCAGAATCCTCAGCTGGCATATGCTTTGCTGCAAGCACAGGTAGTGATGAGAATCGTGGATCCAGAGATTGCCCTGGTGAGTGCTTCTGTTTCTTTTATGGAAATGGTAGGGAAACTTTGAGTGGAATAGAGCTGCCTGATTGCTTTGTTAGACAATTCACAGGGTTGTCTTTTCCCTTTTTAGAAAATTCTGCATCGCCAGACAAATATCCCGACACTGATTGCAGGCAACCCCCAACCAGTCCATGGTGCTGGACCTGGTTCTGGAACCAGTGTATCGATGAACCAGCCAAATCCTCAGGGCCCTCAGCCCCAATCTTTGGTAAGACTTTATCCCTTCACATTTCTTTTATCTGTCTGTGAATGTTGTTTTCTTTTTAGGAGAAAGTATTGAAAAGGAGTGGTTAAGAACTAGAGGTGACACTTGGCAATTCCCAGGTTTCAGAACACATGGCATCTGAATGAATAAAGATTTAATTTCAATTCTGTGAAATAAAGAGATCCTTCCTTTATGCCCATTTCCTATAAGCTAACTTTGTATGTATGCCAGATATACACATTGTATAAAGTGGTTAACGCCTCACTCCATGTATGTGATCATGCTTATCTTCACAGTGCTTATATGAAGGTAACATTCTTAATTTTTTTAAAGGTTTGTTTGTTTGCAAGACAGAGTTACAGAGACAGAGGGAGACAGAAAGAGAGAGAGAGAGAGAGAGGGAGGGAGGGAGGGAGAGATCTTCTATCTACTGGTTCACTCCCTAAATGGCTTAATGAAACCAGGAGCCTGGCACTCCGTGGGTAGCAGGGGCCCAAACTCTTGGGCCACCTTCTGCTTTTCCAGGCACATTAGCAGTGCATCAGAAGTATAGCAGCCAGGACTCAAACCAGTACTCATATGGCATGCTGGCGTTGCAGCTGCCCTCTTAACTTGCTGTACTACAACACCAGCTCTGAGGTTAATACTCTTACTATCTTCTTTATCAATGAAAAAAAAAGCTCACCTTCCAAGTATGATACGAAATCCTGAAGACATAAACAGTTGATATATTTGAAGAATGAAGAATTTCTGTACAGAGAAACACCAAAGAAAAGTGACAAATTAGGAAAAAGTGTTTGCCACACATACAATAGACAAAAGGCTGATTACTTAATAAAGAGCCTTTAGTGATGTTTAAAAAAGTTTTGCTACATTATAATAGCAAAAAATTGGAAACATCCTAAGTGTATATCAGTGGAAGAATGGAGAAAATGTGTATTTATCCAGTGGAATACTCTACAACAGTTAAACTGTATGTATCAACATGGATGATTTTCTTTTTTTTTTAAACATGGATGATTTTCAAAAACATAATTCCATAAAGCAATAAGATGAACTAGGAAATGAGGCATCAAAGGCATCAACACAGATAACTAAAAAACATAATACTATATAGAAGTGAAACTGTGAATGTGAAAGCATTCTCAAAATACAGGGTGTATGTATCTACATAAATCTCCAAAAATAAATCCCAAAGATATGTTGAATAAATTAACAAAAGAATATATTCAATATGTAGTGGTTCATATAAAAAGTTGAAACATCTGGGGCTACCGTTTGGCCTAGCGATTAAGCCGCCGATTGGGATGCCTGCATTCCACATTGGAGTGTCTGGGTTCAATTGCTGCCTGCAGGTCCTGATTGCAGCTTTCTGCTAATGCAGAACCTGGGAGGCAGTGGACCTGTCTCAGGTGATTGGGTCCCTGCCACCCATGTGGGAGACCTAGATTGAATTCCCAGCTCCCAACTTTGGCCTTGCTCAGGCACAGCAGATGACTGGGGAGTGAACCAGTGCATGGGAGTGTGAGCAGTCACCCTTCCTCTACTGTTCCCTCTCCCTACACCCCTTTTCCTCTCAAAAAAAGTTTAAAAATGCTTGTCTAAGAAGAAGATACAACATAAAATTGGGAAAGACCATACAGGGGATTTTGATTGCATTTATAATTTTATTTTCCTAAGTTAGGTAATTATTTTCTTATGACTTATCTTTCTGCAATTTTTATAATAAAAAACCTATAAATTAGTTAGAAAATTACCAGTAACCCAGTAGAAACTGGGCAGGAGACATAAATAGTTCACAAAAGTAGAAATATAAAGGTATGGAAAAGTATTCAAAATTAAGATAAATATAAATAGAAACTATACAATTTTTTACTTATCAGACTGGCAGAGCTAAACAACTTGGATGGATTGTACATTTTCTGTAAATTCCCAGATAGTAAATTATTTTGACTTTGCTGGTCATAGGATCTCTGTCACAACTACTCTGCCATGCTAATGTGGAATCAGTCATAAACAATACCTAAAGTATGTGTGGTTGTGCTCCAATAAGACTCTAGAGAAAGAAGGAAGTAAACTAAGACCCACAGAGATTAACTGGTCCAGAATTAACACAATTGTAAGTGACAAGTCTAACAGCTAAATCTGATTCTGTTTGACCTCATAGCCTATTTACTCTTACCCATCTTCCTGTACAGTTCCCTCTTTTCTGCTTTAGTTTCGTTTGTGTTCTCTAAGTGTGTGTGTGATTTTTTTATGGCTTAGTTTTTATTCTTTATTTGTTGGGTTCTTTATTCAAAGGTAGTGCTCAGTTCTCTAAGGAGTACAGAGATGAAAATATAACATTTTCTTTCCTCCAAAGAACTTTAAAATAGCATTAATAGGGCTGACGATGTGGCATAGTAGGCTAAGCCTCTACCTGCAGCACTGGAATCCCATATAGGTGCCAGTTCTAGTCCCGACTGCTCCTCCTCCAATCCAGCTCTCTGCTGTGGCCTGGGATGGCAGTGGAAGATGACCCAAGTGCTTGGGCCCTTGCACCCACGTGGGAGACCTGGAAAAAGCTCCTGGCTCCTGGCTTCAGATAGGCCCAGCTCCAGCTGTTGCGGCAATCTGGGGAGTGAACCAGCGGATGGAAGATCTTTCTCTCTGTCTTTCCCTCTCTCTGTAATTCTACCTTTCAAGTACATAAGTAAAAAAATCTTTTTAAAATAGCATTAATAACATTTTGGGGTCTGTGTTGTGATGTAATGAGTTAGGCCTCAACCTGTGATGCCAGCATCCCATATAGGCACCAGTTCGAGTCCCAGCTGCAGAATTGTTCCAACTGCTTGGGCCCCTGCCACCCAGATGTGAGACCTGGATGAAACTCAATTCTTTAAAAAATATGACATTCCCCCCAGACCAGAATTATATCTGAGGACAGGAATGAGGGAAAATTTATCAGATTTAAAAAAAATTTTTTTCCTCTTAAAAACAGGTGGCTAGGTTGCTTTTTAAAAAAGTCCTAGTCTCTTTTTCCTCTTGTATTCAGGACACTTGTTGTTGTTGTAAATCTTAATGCCAGGCCCCAGTCCTGAAGTTGACAACAGATGCTTCATGATGCCTTGCCACACAGATAAGGCTTATCAATTCAACTTGTAGAATATGTTGCATAGAAACTGTATTCCATATAACCAGGCTCATGATATGTATTACAGCTTGTTTCTGTGGAATTCAAAATGTGTGTTAGATCTAATGCCATGTAAGACATATTATATAAAAAGAATGTTTGGTACCATATTTGGAGCTGTCAATTTGATGAACTTTAAAATCATAGACTTAGGGCCCGCGCCGCGGCTCACTAGGCTAATCCTCTGCCTTGGGGCGCCGGCACACCGGGTTCTAGTCCCGGTCGGGGCACCGATCCTGTCCCGGTTGCCCCTCTTCCAGGCCAGCTCTCTGCTGTGGCCAGGGAGTGCAGTGGAGGATGGCCCAAGTGCTTGGGCCCTGCACCCCATGGGAGACCAGGAGAAGCGCCTGGCTCCTGCCATCGGATTAGCGCGGTGCGCTGGCCGCAGCGCGCCATCCGCGGCGGCCATTGGAGGGTGATCCAATGGCAAAAGGAAGACCTTTCTCTCTGTCTCTCTCTCACTGTCCACTCTGCCTGTAAAAAATAAAATAAAAATCATAGACTTAGTGTATTAAGTCTTCATGAAAGCAAGTACATACTGTGTTTTTTTGTCTTGATCAGGGTGGAATGCACGTCAATGGCGCACCTCCTCTGATGCAAGCTTCTATGCCGGGTGGTGTTCCAGCACCAGGGCAGATGGCAGCTGCTGTCACAGGACCTGGCCCTGGTTCCTTAGCTCCTGGAGGTAACTTTCATTTCAAGTTGACACCATTTCTGTACTTTGTTGAAATGTTGTCATAGCAACTGCTGCAGTGCAGCCGAAGTATTATGTGGTAATAGAATCTTGATATAAAATTAATATAGGAGAGTACTTTAAAAAGTCCTTGGAATTTGCATACTATATAAACCATTTTTGCACCAAAATCAAGTTATCTTTCAACTTCATTTTCTATAAACTTTTTGAAGTCTCCTCATACAGCTAGAAAGTATATATCCCAGAGGAAGGAAATACTTGATTTCTTTTACACAAATCCTTAAATATCTGATTATGTGGGACACTCAAGTGGAAACTTGGAGTAAAACTTCCAAATTAACAAGGGAGAAAATGAAATGAATGGAAACTAAAACAAGCCAGAAAAAATTAAAGGAAAAGACAATGTAAAATAAGTAAAAATAAATGTAGAGTAAGATAGAAGAAATAAAAACTGGTTTAAGTTGTTATCCTGCTAAATGTGAATGAATTGAATTCTCTCACTAAAAGCTGAAAACTGTTAGATGAGGTTAAAAAGCCCATGAAGAAAACAGACACAAAATACATAGTCACATGTGTTATGTTTAGCAAGTCTAAATTTGCATTTTAACAAATACAATCAGACTAACCAACAAAAGAAATAAATTTGAAAACTCTGTATTCCTTGAAAGTATATAGGTGGACAATTAAGAATGTTGCTATTGAGGTCAGCATTGTGGCGTGGCTGGTAAAGCCACCACCTGTGACACTGGCATCCCATATGGGCACAGGTTGGAGTCCCAACTGCTCCACTTCCAATCCAGCTCTCTGCTAATATGCCTGGCTTGGGCCCCTGCACCCACATGGGAGACCCAAAAGAGGCTCCTGGCTCCTGGCTTCTGTCTGACCTGACTCTGGCCGTTGCAGCCATTTGGGTAGTGAACCAGCGGATGAAAGATCTCTCTCTCTCTCTCTTTCTCTCCCCTCCCTCCTTCCCTCCTTCCCTCCTTCCCTCCTTCCTTCTCCCCGTCTCCCTCTCCCTCTGCCTCTCCCTCTCTACATCTCTGACTTTGAAATAAATACATAAATCTTTTTAAAAAAAAAAAAACAAAGAATATTGCTATTACAGTTAGCTTTTCTTTTCAAAAAGATTTTATTTTATTTATTTGAAAGGCAGAGTGACAGAGAAGAAAAAAGAGAAAGATCTTCCATCTGCTGGTTGATTTCTCCAAATGGCCACGATAGCTATAACTAGGCCAGGCTGAAGCCAGGACCCAGGAATTCCATCCAGGTCTCTCATTTGAGTGGCAGGGGCCCAAGTACTTGGACCATCTTCTACTGCCTTTCGAGGCACATTAGCAGGGAACTGGATTAGAAGCATAACATCTGGGACTCAAACCAGTGCTCTGATATGGGTTGCCAGTGTTGCAAGCTACTGCTTAACCCAGTGCACCTCAATGCCAGCCCCCCGTTAACTTTTCACTGTACCTAAACACACTGAATGAAATAGCAGTTCTTTATGAAAGACTTGTGTGAACCCGAGTTATTTTCAACATTTATAGTTTTTTATGAAGCAAACTTGCTTCTTTGCTAATTTTTCTAATATTAGATTGGCTAAAACATTACTCATGAGAATAATTAAATTACTCTGTTTTGTAGATAAGTCTACACAGCTAAGTTAACAAGGAATCGATTTTTAAAGAAATTTCTAAAACTCAGAATTTTCATTTATGCACATTATAAAATTGAGTTGTAATTCTCTCTCATTGAAAGAAATAAGCTCAGCCTTTTATACATTTTTAAATTAGACGTGTCTAGCTTACCTTAAAAATACCTCACGTTGTAATGCCCTGCACATGGCAAATATGCAACCCACGATATATGCAGTTTGTTACACAAGTTTACTTAGACTGGTCTATACTTTGTTCAGTGAAACACGTGCACTGATCACACACTTCAATGTCACAGCAATTTCATATTGCTGTAAAACGTTTCTAGGTGTCTGCAGTCCATTTCTGTACTTACCTTGTCATGTACTGTTAACATACAGTGTATAGATCAGCACCATTGGTGGATCACACTTCAAATAGCATTGTGCTAGTGGACAAAAAATAAGTAAGGACACTGAGACATTAAATAATAGAATCAATAAACTTCATCTAGTACAGAGGGAGCTTTATATGTTTTTTTTTATTTGACAGATAGAATTAGAAAGAGAAAGAAAGGTCTCTTTCCGTTGGTTTCCCCCCAAATGGCCGCCACGGCCAGAGCTATACCAATCCGAAGCCAGGAGCCAGGTGCTTCTTCCTGATCTCCCATGCAGGTGCAGGGCCCAAGCACTTGGGCCATCCTCCACTGCCTTCCCAGGCCACAGCAGAGAGCTGGACTGGAAGAGGAGCGACCGGGACTAGAATCAGCACCCATATGGGGATTCTGGCACCGCAGGCAGAGGATTAACCAAATGAGCCATGGCACCGGCCCCACTTTATATGTTTTGACTAGAGAATACATCTTTTGCCCTCCCAAATGACAATGGGAAGTTTTTTGTTTTAAAAGACCATGTAAAAACATTAGCTGTAAAATAAAACCTTAACAAATTCAAAAGAAAAGATTATTTCAAAGGCCACAGTCTTTTGATTATAAGCCAATAAAGTTAGAGACAATTAAAAGGTGACTGAAAAAAATCTTTGCTTGGAAGATTAAGGAACATACTGTAGGTCATCCCTGGATCAAAGGGGAAGTAAAATAATTATGAATTAACTAAAATATAGCAAAAACTCATATGTATATATATATATATTTTTTTTTGTATATATAATACAAGAAAGTATGGGTGGGGCCAGTGTTGTGGCAGGAGTGTGTTAAGACACTACTTGTGATGCTAGCATCCTGTATCATCAGAGTGCCAGTTCAAGTCCTGGCTGTTCTGCTTCTGATTTCAGCCATCTGCTGATGTGCCGGGGAAGGCAGTAGATGACCCAAAGTGCTTAGAGCCCTGTCGCTCCAAATGGAGTTCCTGCTCCTGGCTTCAAAGCCTGTCCTAGACCTGGCTGTCGAAGCCATTTAGGGAGTGAACCAGAAAACAGAAGATTGATCTCTCTCTCTCTCTCTCTCTCTCTCTCTCTGTTACTCTGCCTTTCAAATAAATAATTTAAAAAAAAAAGTTATGGGAAACAATGAAGACAATGCTTAAAGGGAAATAAATACCCTTAAATTCCTACATTGCTAAAAACAGAAGAACTCTAAGAACTAGTTTTAAAGAATTAGAAAAATAATAAACCAGAAGGTACCAGGAAGAGGAAATTAATAAAGATAAAAATTGAAAGTAAGTGTAAAAGAAACTTAAATAATTGAATTTTTGAGTAATATTTTTTTGTGAGTTCATAGCATTTATACTTCTGAATTTAAGCCTGCGGCGCCAGCACACAGGGTTCTAGTACCAGTCGGGGCACCGGCTTCTGTCCCAGTTGCCCCTCTTCCAGGCCAGCTCTCTGCTGTGCCCCGGGAGTGCAGTGGAGGATGGCCCAAGTGCTTGGGCCCTGCACCCCATGGGAGACCAGGAGAAGCACCTGGCTCCTGCCGGATCAGCGCGCTGCACTGGCCGCAGCGGCCATTAGAGGGTGAACCAACGGCAAAGGAAGACCTTTCTCCCTGTCTCTCTCTCGCACTGTCCACTCTGCCTGTCAAAAAAAAAGACTTAAAGCATAAGATTTTTTAGATACGCTATACAAAGCTCTTTGACAGTTGACGAGGAGAGAGAGCTTCAGAACCAAATGAGCAAAAAAAATGTGTAGGCACAAAGAGGTAATAATATTGGTGAGGAAAGTGATATTCACATATTGGCTGATGAAAATGAGAAGTTTTTTCAGTCTTTTTAAGAAAATCATTTAATGTTCAATATTTACGTACATTTTGACTCACCAATTCTGGGAATTTGGACCATACAAATAAAAGTGCTGTTATGGAATAATGTATCGTGTGAGAGAGATTATGCCCTAAATGCCTTCTGCTGTTTCCTCAGATCTTATCTTTGCATTGTTTTGCTGATTGATTTGAATCAAATGAATAGGACAGAACAGAATGTTGTGGCTAGATGAGAGCTTTGAAATCATTTAGCCCAGTGGTTCTCAAACTTTAATGGGTTAGAATTACCTGCAGGACTTTTTTTTTTTTGACAGGCAGAGTGGACAGTGAGAGAGAGAGACAGAGAGAAAGGTCTTCCTTTGCCATTGGTTCACTCCCCAAAGGCCACTGTGGCTGGCACACCACCTGATCCGAAGCCAAGAGCCAGGTGCTTCTCCTGGTCTCCCATGGGGTGCGGGGCCCAAGCACTTGGGCCATCCTCCACTGCACTCTCGGGCCACAGCAGAGAGCTGGCCTGGAAGAGTAGCCACCGGGACAGAATCCGGCGCCCCAACTGGGACTAGAACCCGTGTGCCGGTGCCGCAGGCGGAGGATTAGCCTAGTGAGCCGCGGGCTGGCCCTGCAGGACTTTTAAAAACAGATTGCTCATCCCCATCCCTAGACTCTGTAATTCAGTAGGTGTGAGAGAGAACCCTGAGAATTTGCAGCTCTAACAAATTCCCTGGTGATGCTAATGCTGATGCTGCTACTCTGGGAGCACATTCTGAGAACCACTGTTCAGACCAGTCCATTTGCTTTTACACATGAGGAAAGCTGTGAATGTATTAATTTTTTCAAGTCACTTTGTCAAAAATCACAATGATTAAGAAGCAAGGGCAAGGCCAGCATCTAGTTCTTATAAAAGCAAAATAGAAGGGCATTAATTTGTCATTTAAAAAATTTTGTAATAGACGATTGTCCAGGCTCAACTACACTGAAAAACAGAACATAGCAGTCAGATATTTGCAGCCTATACCATGAACATAAAAACTAAAAATATCAGGCCGGCGCCGCAGCTCAAAAGGCTAATCCTCCGCCTGCGGCGCCAACACACCGAGTTCTAGTCCTGGTTGGGGCGCCGGATTCTGTCCCAGTTGCCCCTCTTCCAGTCCAGCTCTCTGCTGTGGCGCAGGAGTGCAGTGGAGGATGGCCCAAGTGCTTGGGCCCTGCACCCGCATGGGAGACCAGGAGGAAGCACCTGGTTCCTGGCTTCGGATCAGCACGGTGCGCCAGCTGCAGCGGCCATTGGAGGGTGAACCAACGGCAAAGAAAGACCTTTCTCTGTCTCTCTCTCTCACTGTCCACTCTGCCTGTCAATAAATAAATAAACTAAAAATATCGTCAGATAAAGGCACATTGATTTGGCAACTCAGATACCACAAGGGCTATTGCCATTGGTGATGGAATTTTCTGAAATAGTGGAAACTCAGGATAAAGGTCTTAAATTGCACTTCCCATAATTTACTCAGTAATTGCATTTCTGAAAAATTCAGTTGCATAATGATAGTACAGAGAAGCTTTATATTTACAGAATAGACAGGTTCTAAGTTCACAGGACTATAAACACGTTTTTATTTCTGTGAGTATACAGTGAGACATTTCAAAGCATTGCAATACACAAGGTAATTCTTGACTTTGTGGAACTGTCTCATATATCGTAGGACATCTAGTATGCCTGGTATCTTCTCAGTGCCAGCTGTGCCCTACAAATCTCTGTTATAACCGACCAGTATACCCACATGTTTTCAAGATACTCTGTGAGTAGTGCTGCCTACCATGAGAGGTCTCTGGGGTAAATGGCATTGTTTACCTGTATTACACAAGAGCTTCATTCCAAGGTCTTGATATTGAATGAGGTGAAGTGTTCTTATTGAACCCACTTTTCTGTTGCTGAAGCACAAAGCACTAACAAACCCCATCTTGTATCTAATTGCATTGTTGAGTGGTATTTATCATCTCCCCCTGCAGGTTTCTGCTTGTAGGACAGAAATGAAGAAATTTGTAAACTTAGCCACTGTTCCCACTGTCCTAATTTGTGTTTTTCTTTCCTGCCATTTATCTTCTAGGAGGAATGCAGACTCAGGTTGGAATGCCAGGAGGTGGGCCAGTGCCCATGGAACGAGGACAAGGTAAATAAATATTAGTGTCTGATTAATGTGGACTGGACTTGGAAATTTTCCATATCTGTACTACCTAATACAGTGGCCATTAGCCACCAGTGACTATTTAAATAAATATGAAATTCAGTAAAATTTAAAACTCAGTCCCTCAGTCACACTAGTCACATTGCAGTTGCTCAATACAGATACCCTACTGGACATTGGAGTTATAGAATATATCTATCATCACAGAACATTTCTCTTGAACAGTGCTAGGCTAGACTTTCCACCTAGTGATTCAGACCACTCTGCAAAAATTGATGATGAAGCAAATGCATATTGAAGCAAATGGATCTTTTATTTCATGATAGCCTAATGATTCCACTTAGATGTCCTCTCTCTCTCTATCCATGACTGTGTTGACTGCGTAAGGAATTGTAGTAATGAGCATTTATTATGGCTTGGGTATGCTGAAAACTAGATTTAAACCCTGTGGAAACTTGCAGTAATGCTGTAGACCACAGTGGCAGCAGCCATCCCAAATCTCCACATTACTTCTCCTGGCTGAAAGAAAAGAAAATGCAGAGATTCAATTGAAAGCAAAGTCAGAAGGAAACAGGATGAGAAAAGAGGAGGGACTGACTGCATACTGTGTAGCACTTTAATTTTCATAAACAACCTTGAGAGGTGGCAGCACCTCAGTTTTGAAGCAAAGAGATAGAAGCTCAGAGTTTTAAATTGCTTACTCAAGGGGACAAGGTAAGTAAGTCCTAATGTCTGAGGAATGTGGACTGATTTTGGTGCTCTCATCCTCTTTTCTTTCTTTTTAAGATTTATTTATTTGAAAGTCAAGAGTTACACAGAGAGAGAAGGAGAGGCAGAGAGAGAGGTCCTCCATCTGCTGGTTCACTCCCCAGTTGGCCACAATGGCTGGAGTTTCTCCGATCCAAAGCCAGGAGCCTCCTCTGGGTCTTCCCACACCGTCCCAGGCCCAAGAACCTGGGCCATCTCTTCTATTGCTTTCCCTGGCCATAACAAAGAGCTGGGTCGGAAGTGGAGCAGCCAGGACTTGAACCAGCGCCCATACTGGATTTCGGCACTGCAGGCAGCAGCTATACCACAGCACTGGCCCCATCTCATCCTCTTTTCCACCTACTAAGTGGCAGAGCTAAGATTCAGAAGTCTCTGATTTCAAAATTAATACTTTTTCGGTCACTTCACATTAGCTCTTATTTTTTAAAAAGGATTTATTTATTTATTTTGAAAATCAGAGTTACAGAGAGAGATCTTCCATATGCTGGTTCACTTCCCAAATGGCCACAATGGCTGGGGCTAGAACAGGCCAAAGCCAGGAGCCAGGAGTTTCATCTGGATCTCCCACATGGGTGTAGGGGCCCAAGCACTTGGGCCATCTTCTGCTGCTTTCCCAGGCACATTAGCAGGGAACTGGATCAAAAATGGAACAGCCAGGACTTGAACCAGCACCCATGCAAGATGCTGGTGCTGCAGACGGCGGCTTTAACTACTGTGCCACAGCACCGGGCCCATCTTACTAACTTCTAAAAATATTCTTCAGTGTCTTTTACTCCTATGCATTGGGTCTCTGTGTTGAGAAAAGATTGCTTTGGACAAGCTTAAAGAAGCTTAAGTTGTTTCATCTTAACCTATGTCCTATGAGTGAAACTCATTTAAAAAGCAAAATATTAAGATGTAGGCCTGTAATTTGTTGTTAGATGTCTGACAGCAGGATAAACTCCTGGCCCAAATACCTTATCTTTTCTCTAAGCATCCTATGCTTTTTTGTTGTTGTTGGCCATCCCCACTGGCAATCAACTGTGTATGTATTCCAAAGTGTTTTTGTTGTAGTAAGAAGAAATTGGGACTCCAGGCATATTTCCATGTTTCCCTAGGCTAGCAGTTAATCAATGAAGCTTTAGATGTTTAGCACATACTTCTATAAAACATCTTCCTTCTTGCTGTAGTTAGTTCACCTTTCTGGTCAAAAATTAGCAAAAGGAAATGACTCCTGTTGTGAAGGTATTTGAAAGATGCCTTCATGAAGAGACAAAGTGTGGCCGGCGCCGTGGCTTAACAGGCTAATCGTCCGCCTTGTGGCGCTGGCACACCGGGTTCTAGTCCTGGTGAGGGCGCCGGATTCTATCCCGGTTGCCCCTCTTCCAGGCCAGCTCTCTGCTTATGGCCCGGGAAGGCAGTGGAGGATGACCCAAGTGCTTGGGCCCTGCACCCGCATGGGAGACCAGGAGAAGCACCTGGCTCCTGGCTTCGGATCAGCATGATGCGCCGGCCGCAGCAGCCATTGGAGGGTGAACCAACGGCAAAAAGGAAGACCTTTCTCTCTGTCTCTCTCTCACTATCCACTCTGCCTGTCCAAAAAAAAAAAAGAGAGAGAAAGTGTGATGAACTTTCTTTTATAATTTTCTTCAGTACCCAGCAGAAGAGTAACAAATCTTTTCACTTCCTTTTTCTGGAATCTATGTTTCTTTTGCACTTTTGTAATAGTATAAAGAGACAATGAGGTGTTGGAGAAGATACTTCTTGCTTTCTTACCACCTTTGTATATTGGGGGTACCCTTACTGCGTTGGCCTTTGTTTGCTGTGGTCACGATGTGTATTATCAAAGATTGGCTGTGGCAGAGTATTTCTTGTGGATTGTTGATATCTGAAGGTCATCTACTGCATTTCCCCTTTCGATACTTTTTTGATAACAAATTTTTATGTTTTAAAGTATAACAGAATAGCCTTATCCTACTTCTGTTATGGCCTCTCCAGAATAAATCTCACCTTCCAGATTCAGTGTAATTTCTTTCATGCTTTACTTCTGAAAATACGTTCTTTGCTTAACTAGAGATTCAAAATCCTCCTCCTCACATTTTTTCTGTATTTGTGCGCATGTGTATGTTTTAATAGTATCACCAGAACATTTAAGGGAAGACATACAAATAGGGGTGAAAATGGAGATTGGCTGGTTATTCCTGCCAGATAACCCCAGTGTCCTGCAGGTTTCCCTTTAGGAAGCTGTCTGGTGCAAGCGAAACTCTTTCAGATACCCAAAGAAGCTAGTGTAGTTTGGGAAGATTTTATAGCTGTGTGGGCAAGCTAATCACCCCTTGGCTTGTTAACATACCTGTGTAAATCTGCAGTTTCTGTGTGTGTGTGTGTGTGTGCAAGCTATTTTAAGTGTCTACTCTTTCTCCTTTTAAACTTACTGCTCACCTAGGAACCCTACAGCACTCGCCTGTGGGACCCGCCGGGCCTGCCTCAATTGAGCGAGTTCAAGGTACCCATTGTATCTGCGGGTTTCCTTTTGCTTGTGGTGTTCAGGGTGGGGTGATGAGAGGAAAAGAGCTGCTTGGCAGTCATCCTCATGTTCAGAACCCAAAAGGGTAGTATTTTTGGGTTTTTGGTTGTTTTTTTTTTTTCCCTTAATTTTTTTTTCCTGTTGAGGCCACAAGCCTAAGATTGACCTCTTCACACAGGGCAGAGAACATGGATGATAGGGGCATCTGTCCGAGGCTGTACTCCCTCCCTAGTGGTGTCAGGAGGCTTGGATGGAATAGCAGTCTGTAAGGAGACAGCAGGTTCTTGCAGAGCCATGGCAGTATTAACATATGCCAAGACCCTACCTCTCTTTTGTGACTCTGGTCCTTGAACTTAAGATTGATTAGAAGGAAACCAAGGAGCATAAGGTTCTTCAGGTCACAGTGCTAGTCCTTGGCAGGTTGCTCCCCAGTTTGCTGTGTATATAATTCCATCCATACCTCTGACATGGCACAGATTCTGCCTACACCCTGCTTCTGTTCTTGAGCTGCAAGAGGATTCTGCTGTGGTGAGGTTTCACCCACTCTGAGGTGTCTGAATTACATTGTCAGTGGTATATAGAGTCATTTCTTGTTTTCTTATGTGTCCTTCACAGCAGTAACTCCCCATTTGTTTCCCTGTCAGTGCCGATGCAAGACCCCAGAGCAGCACTACAACGGGGATCTTTGCCTGCCAACGTCCCAACTCCTCGAGGTCTCTTAGGAGATGCTCCAAATGACCCACGGGGAGGCACTTTACTTTCTGTAACTGGAGACGTAGAGCCTAGGTAAGTACTAACATAGAAGGAAACGGTTGGAGAATTCAGGATTTTCCTTTGTCTTGAGAACAAAGTCTTTCTGTACAAATTGTACCTATTTGCCTACTTCAAAAGATAAAGGAAAAGTCCATGGTCACTGTCCAAGCATTTCTCTTAAGGCAGAACATGTAGTTGTGTGTCCTTTCAAGCTAATCATGGCTACTATATATATTTTTAGAAGTTGGCAATTCTAGTATACATACCTAAACAGGGAAAACTTGTGGTAATAATAATATCAATAATAGTACTAGCTGACATTAATAGGGATCATATTTCTGACTCTGCTCTGAGAAGTTTTATTAGATCATCTCATTAAATCCACAGAATGACCCTATAAGATGGATAGTATTAGTTCTGTTTTACAGATAAGCTGGGGGTGGCATAGAGAAGTTGAGCAAATGTGCCCAAGATCACATAGCTAACAAGTGATGGAACCTAGATTTGAACCCATATAGTCTGAATCCAAAACCCATGTTCCTCTTCATGTAATGACTATTCATTAATTCTTCTCTAGTTGTGAGTGCCACTAATTATCAAATTCTGGAATAAGTGGATTTATGTCTCTACAGCTTCTATGTAACATTTCTTTCAATCTCTAGAGGTTACCTGGGACCACCTCATCAGGGTCCACCCATGCACCATGTCCCTGGTCATGAAAGTCGTGGCCCACCCCCACATGAGATGAGAGGAGGGCCACTGGCTGAGCCTAGACCTCTAATGGCAGAGCCAAGAGGACCCATGCTAGATCAGAGGGGTCCACCTTTGGATGGCAGAGGTAAGGAGAGACCACATCACGAAGCTAACTGGTACTCTTGGGTTGATAATGAACCCAGCTGTCTTTGACTCTAACCTGGGATAAAGAATGCTGGCAGAGGGAGCACTGGGGTCATCAAGCATCTTTAAGGTTTATCTGCAAATCTGAGAAACTGGGCAGAAGACAACAATATCATAGTTGGGGGAATTTTACTAGAGGACTAGAGTTCTATTCCTGACAAATTTCTTTACAGGTGGACGAGATCCACGAGGCATAGATGCACGAAGTATGGAGGCCCGAGCCATGGAGGCAAGAGGATTAGATGCACGAAGTATGGAGGCCAGAGCAATGGAAGCCCGCGCCATGGAGGCCCGTGCTATGGAGGCCCGTGCCATGGAGGTCCGTGCTATGGAAGTCCGAGGAATGGAGGCTAGAGGCATGGACACCAGGGGCCCAGTGCCTGGACCTAGAGGACCTCTGCCTAGTGGAATGCCAGGCCCCGCTCCAATGAATATGGCGGTTGGTCCCCAGGGAGCCAGACAGGTATGTGTAATGCTCACTTCTAGCAGCTATGTGAAATCTTGATCTACTCCAGAATTGGTTATTGAGCCTGATTATTACTGCCTTGTGACTTGAACTTTTTCTAAGCTTGCTAGAAAGGGAATGGTGGGCCAGCGCTGTGGCTCAATAGGCTAATCCTCCGCCTGCAGTGCCGGCACACCAGGTTCTAGTCCCGGTTGGGGCGCCGGATTCTGTCCCGGTTGCCCCTCTTCCAGGCCAGCTCTCTGCTGTGGCCCGGGAAGGCAGTGGAGGATGGCCCAGGTCCTTGGGCCCTGCACCCCATGGGAGACCAGGAGAAGCACCTGGCTCCTGGATTCAGATCAGCACGGTGCACTGGCCACAGCATGCCAGCCGCAGTGGCCATTGGAGGGTGAACCAACGGTAAAGGAGGACCTTTCTCTCTGTCTCTCTCTCACTGTCCACTCTGCCTGTCAAAAAGAAAAAAAAAAAAGAAAAAGAAAGAGAATGGTGGGATCTCCCTTTATTTTCTGTGTCCCTTACAATAGTAATTTTTCTGGCCACTAGGATTGAAAACCCAAAGAACAACTTTGTCTTACAATATCAGTAGCTGTTTGCATTCAGAGCAGAACCCTTGGAAATTTAGTGGTTATGGAATATTCTTCACTGGGGTGCAAACCAATGTCGTATACAAGGCTTCTTCAAAATAGACTTGCCTGAATCTCACTCCAGGCCCATCAGAATCTATCAGTAGGATCTGGGGCGGGGATGGTTTGAGAAACCTCCCCCAAATGATTCTTTTTTTTTTTTTTTTGAGAGGCAGAGTGGACAGTGAGAGAGAGAGACAGAGAGAAAGGTCTTCCTTTTGCCATTGGTTCACCCTCCAATGGCCGCCGCGGCCAGTGTGTTGTGGCGGCGCACCGCGCTGATCGAAAGGCAGGAGCCAGGTGCTTCTCCTGGTCTCCCATGCGGGTGCAGGGCCCAAGCACTTGGGCCATCCTCCACTGCACTCCCGGGCCACAGCAGAGAGCTGGCCTGGAAGAGGGGCAACCGGGACAGAATCCGGCGCCCCGACCGGGACTAGAACCCCATGTGTGGGCACCGCATGGCGGAGGATTAGCCTAGTGAGCCACGGCGCCAGACCCCCAAATGATTCTAATGTGCAGCCCTAAGAACCCCTAGGTTAGAGTGTCTGAAGAGCTGTTTGTGGTCATTTAGATAATTGTAGGATTACAGAAATGTGTTATTAATTTATTGTCTTACATAGCCTTAGTGAACAGTGGAGTGTGAAAGACAGTTTCCTAATGATTACCCTAAAAGCTGCGGAAGTGAAGTCTTACCTTTTCTCTCTCTTTTTGGCTCTCCCAAGCTATGTGTATATGGTAGTCTCTGGTTGCCATCTTTCCTATCCATATCCCCTGTTGGCCGTGGGAAGGTAGTATGTGTGTATCTTCCCTGAGTTTTTATGTGCTGGTACATTCTTTTCCCTTCAGCCTCTTCTGTTTCCTTTTTCTCCTTCCTCTGTGTAATTGTCTCTTCTCTCATATGGTTTTCTAAAAGATTTATTTATTTATTTGAAAGTCAGAGTTATACAGAGAGAGGAGAGAGAGGTCTTCCATCTGCTGGTTCACTCTCCAATTGGCTGCAACAGCCGGAGAAGGACTGATCTGAAGCCAGGAGCCAGGAGCTTCTTCAAGGTCTCCCACGCAGGTGCAGGGGCCCAAGCACTTGGGCCATCTTCTACTGCTTTCCCAGGCTACAGCAGAGAGCTGGATTGGAAGTAGAGCAGCTGGGACTTGAACCGGCTCCCATATGGGATGCTGGTACCACAGGCAGCGGCTTTACCCAGCCCCTCATATCTTTTTTTATGTCTTCCTTCCCGTGTGTGTGTGAGCAAGAGGAGAGAATGTCAAACCAGGAATGGAACATGTCAGTCATCCAGTTCCCTCATTTTTTAGGCTTGGAAACTGAGGCCCAAGAATTAGGTGACTTGATCAAATTCGCATACCTAAGAAGTACAGGGCAAGAAATAGAACCCACTATTTTTTCACTGCTGCTCTGTCCTGTTACTTGCACATGTGTGTGTGCACATGTGTGTGCACATGTGTGCACGCGTGTATGGGTGGGTGGGTGGGTCGGTATGTGTCCACCTACTTCTTGAAATAAAAATACTTTTTTTCTGGTATATATAGAATAAAATTATTCTTCCACGCCGGCACACCGGGTTCTACCGGGTTCTAGTCCCGGTCAGGGCACTGGATTCTGTCCCAGTTGCCCCTCTTCCAGGCCAGCTCTCTGCTATGGCCAGGGAGTGCAGTGGAGGATGGCCCAAGTGCTTGGGCCCTGCACCCCATGGGAGACCAGGAGAAGCACCTGGCTCCTGCCTTCGGATCACTGCGGTGCACCGGCCGCAGCGCGCAGGCCATGGCGGCCATTGGAGGGTGAACCAACGGCAAAGGAAGACCGGCCGGCGCATCTCACTGATCCGAAGCCAGGAGCCAGGTGCTTCTCCTGGTCTCCCATGTGGGTGCAGGGCCCAAGCACTTGGGCCATCCTCCACTGCCTTCCCGGGCCATAGCAGAGAGCTGTCCTGGAAGAGGGGCAACCGGGACAGAATCCGGCGCCCCAACCGGGACTAGAACCCGGTGTGCCAGCGCCGCAAGGTGGAGGAATAGCCTGTTAAGCCACGGCGCCGGACTTATCTTAAAATCTTTTTAAAATTTCTTAATTAATTTATAAATAAGTGAGTATACATTCATCTATAAGACATACATATTAAGAACCTTACTATCTCGTACCTTTCTACACTGTGAACCCCCTAGCTCCTGTAGATAATTGCTTTTATTAGAATTTTTGTGTGTCTTTCTAACAAATATGAGTGTTATTTTCCCCTTTCGGTGTCCTATACCTTATTTTTTTTTACTTAATAATGTGTCCTTCATAATTTTATTTATCTTTTTAATTGACACACAAAAATTGTACATATTTATAGAGTACCATGTGATGTTTGGGTACATCATACATGTATAATGCTCAAATCAGAATAAATCTCTGTCTTCTCACTTACCATTTCTTAATTACTAATTTTTAATCAGGTTTTAAAATTGACTCCAGTCCTGCCAGTTGTAAACTTGTAGGTAAAAGGCTTATTGTTACTAGGGTGATTCTGTAATTTGTCAGCCAGAGACAGGCATGTTGGAGAGTACTGTTAATAATTTACTCTGGGCAGAAGCAGAACCTGGGACTGCCTCAGGTGAACCAAGATGTATGATCACTCTTGCTTGTACTTACAGATATAGAACAGGTACTTCTAGAAACAAAATGGCCTTTTTTGAGTGGTTAGATCACATTGTAATATTTCAAATGAATATTAATAAGTATTAGTAAGCTTCAAAAATATTATAGGTATTTCAGATCCTTAACAGTACAAGAGTTCAGTGCAGCTTCTGGATTCAATATTGATTTAAAAAATAAGAAGAGTGATAATATTCTATCATTCTGTACAAAGCTGTATTAATACCTCATGTATCCAGTGTCTTTGCAAAATGAGTTGAATGCATATACGTGAATGTTCCAGATGATAGACCTGTTCTACCAAGTTTTTAAAACTATTTTAATGAAAAATTACTCATGAAGTATATTTTATGCTTCCTTTCTTAATCAAAATACCAAAAAATGATTTTGTTTTTGATTAGTCAAGGTCATCATTAAATAGCTCAATACCTGTATATGCTATAATACAAAACATAGTCTATTTCCTGTTTGGTTTCTGGTCTCCTTCACTGTCAGGCTGTTGCGTGGCTCTTCACATGCTGTCGTATTATCTGATCCTAACAGAAGTTTATCAGCATTTCTTTTATGCTTTGCTGCTTTTAATCTGCTGGGGAAGCAGGTAACAAGTTTATTGACAATTTGTGTTCAGTCAGAGTACCTAAGCTCTGGGTGAATGCCTGGGTGTGAACATAACTCTCATGGAAGGACCTTCTCACAGTTCCACTAGGTATTCACAAGCCTTTTCCTTCGGTTCTGGCAGTTTTCCAAAGGGTTGAACTCACTGAAGAGCTTAGATACCAATACCAACAAGTATGATTTAACTACACTTTCTTCTTTTACGTGGGTTAGTCATACACAGGTATGCCAGAAAGTTCACGTAAAATGCACGTTACCTTTTGTTTTTTAAAGATGCATCTATTTGAAAGGCAAAGTTAACAGAGAGAGAAAGGGAGATAAAGAGTTCTTCCAGGAGCTGGTGCTGTGGCACAGCAGGTTAAAGCCCTGGCCATAAGTGCAGGCATCCCATATGGGCGCCGGTTCTAGTCCCGGCTGTTCCTCTTCCAATCCAGCTCTCTGATGTGGTCTGGGATAGCAGTAGAAGATGGCCCAAGTCCTTGAACCCCTGCACCCTCATGGGAGACCCAGAAGAAGCTCCTGGCTCCTGGCTTTGGATCGGCACAGCTCTGGCCTTTGCGGCCATCTGGGGAGTGAACCAGCGGATGGAAGACCTCTATCTTTGTCTCTACCTCTCTCTCTGTAACTCTGTCTTTCAAATAAATAAAATAAATCTTAAAAAAAAAAGAGAGTTCTTAGGCCGGCGCCGTGGCTCAACAGGCTATTCCTCCACCTTGCGGCGCCGGCACACCGGGTTCTAGTCCCGGTCGGGGCGCCGGATTCTGTCCCGGTTGCCCCTCTTCCAGGCCAGCTCTCTACTATGGCCCGGGAGTGCAGTGGAGGATGGCCCAAGTGCTTGGGCCCTGCACCCGCATGGGAGACCAGGAGAAGCACCTGGCTCCTGCCTTTCGATCAGCACGCTGCACTGGCCGCAGCGTGCCGGCCGCGCCGGCCATTGGAGGGTGAACCAACGGCAAAAGGAAGACCTTTCTCTCTGTCTCTCTCTCTCACTGTCCACTCTGCCTGTCAAAAATTTAAAAAACAAAAAAGAGTTCTTCCATCTGCAGGTTCACTCCCCAAATGACTACAGCGGCCTAAGCTGAGTCACGACAGAGCCAGGAACTTCATCTGGGTCTCCCACATGGGTGACTTGGGCCATCTTCTGCTGCTTTCCCAGGCACATTAGCAAGGAACTGGTTCAAAATATACAGCCAGGACTCTTAACAGGTGCCCATATGGGATGTGGGCATTACAGGCAGCAGCTTAACATGCTGCACTACAACCTGGGCCCCCACATTACCTTTTTTTTTTTTAAGATTCGTTTATTTAAGAAGCAGGGTTACAGACAGAGAGGTCTTCCATCCACTGATTCACTCCCCTAATGACCACAACAGCTGGAGCTTAGCTGATCCAAAGCCAGGAACCAGAAGCTTCTTCTGGGTCTCCCACGTGGGTGGAGGGACCCAAGCACTTGGGCCATCTTCCACTCCTTTCCCAGGCCATAGCAGAGAGCTAGATTGGAAGTGGAGCAGCCAGGACTTGAACCTGCGCCCATATGGGATGCCATTGCCGCAGGCAGTGGCTTAACCTACTATGCCACAGCACCACCCCCTCCACACACGTTACCTTTTAATTTCACTTTTCCATGAACGTTTTTGGAGTAGCCTAGTATATTTGGTATGTATTGAGCAGCAAGCGTTTGCTGCTCATTCTCCATGGAAAGCTATGAAAAGCAACTGTGGGATTAATAGCAACCTTTTTCCCAGAGGCATTTCCATCTCCTTTCTGCCTCTGCAACATTATGATTGTGTGTACCTTACTGGTGGGATAAGATCCTCTGGGAAGAACTACCTGGGTCTGATTAACTAGAGGTAGGCAGTAGCTCTCTAAATGTAGTGTGCCCAGTGGATCAGCATACAGTACCTCTAGAATCTGTTGGCTTGCATTTGTGTTTCCACCGGGTACTCCTTTCCAGGGTGTTCTGTTTTTTCTGTGCTTATTTGGCTGAATTTTGTTTAATCTGACAGTATCCGATTGTGCTGTGTGATATTTATTGGTGATGCTAGAGCTGTGTAAACAAGTGTGTCTGACTTGCTCATTGATCTCTGGCTAAACCCTGCCTTCTACCATTGCTAACACTAGAAAATGAGACTCCGAGTCATTAATGTGCTTTTAAAATTCATATCTGCCTAGAGTTTATTGTAATTTTTCACATTGCTGTTCCTGGGTTCAGGTTCCCTATATGTGAGAAGTTTCAAAAATCTCTTCCCTTTATGCACCTAGGTCCCAGTCATGCAGGGAGCAGGCATGCAAGGAGCAAGCCTGCAGGGTGGAAGCCAGCCTGGTGCCTTTAGTCCTGGGCAGAACCAAGTCACTCCACAGGATCATGAGAAGGTGAGCAACACTGACTGCTGCCATATGCACAAATCTTGTCTTTTGATTCTTTTCACAGTGACCATGTGGTGTTCCTGGGTCTTGAACAGGTCCCTTTGGAGGTGATGTTTACTCTGACTTTGAACTCTTGTATAATATTGTTACCTGGAAATTTGTGGGCCTGGTCTGTCATTAAGTGTATGTAAATGGCAGTTTAACTTGCATTTCAGAGTCATTGACAAGAGTGGTTTTCTTACACAGATCAGATGGACCTGAAAATCCAAACCCCTTTCTTTCTCCCCTTTCTACCTTATCCCTGAAAAGAGTAGCAGATTCCCCACAAGTGTATATTTCTGTTTTTACATTTAACCGTGGTGAGGAGTTCATATTTGATAGAAAGGCTAAAATTTGTGAAAATGAGAGACTTTCAAAACAGGATCTAAAATTGAAGAATTCCCAGGGCCCACAGGTACCATCTTAGGCTGCAGAAACTTTGAGTTCATGAAGGTGTCTATTTTGAGTCATCTAATCTTAGGTATTTTAATTTATGCTTGTTCTTTCCATTATGCCTTTCCTCACCAGATTTCTTTTGGCCTGTTGTTTGTTTTCTGTGTGGGAAATATCCTTCTTTTTTCCATTTAGCTTTATATTCCACTACAGTAGCTTTTTGGACAGAATCTGGTGGTGGTTGGGGTTTTTTTTTTTTCTTTCTTTCTTTTTTTTTTTTTTTGTAGCTGCCATCATTCAAACTCACTACCTTCTTTTCCTTTGCACAGGCTGCTTTGATTATGCAGGTTCTTCAGCTGACTGCAGACCAGATTGCCATGCTGCCACCTGAGCAAAGGCAGAGTATCCTAATCTTAAAGGAACAAATCCAGAAATCCACTGGAGCGCCTTAAAAGGTCGGCATAATAAATTCCACCCGAGTAGAAGTAGCTTCCTCTGTATTTTGGGTATATATTTGACCTTAACCAACAAGATTGTTCTCTTTGAGACCCTCCCTTCTCTTAGCCAAACTCTCTTTTTCCATTCAGAGTATAGGTCAGCATCTACAGAGTAAGGCTATAGAACACGTGTTCAGTTGTTGAATGCTTATAATTTTTCTTAACCTTTCCTTATGACAAAATAATATATAATGAGTTTAACAAAATGAGTCAAATACAGAAATGAGGAAGATAAAGGCACAAAGCCCTGCTTCTACAATCTCATCCCCCCAGACAGACCTCAAAAGCTAGTTTGGTTTGTGTCCTTGCAGAATAACTTGTGTTACTTGATTCCAAATGTCCCATGAAAATGGAGAAAATACACATAATTTCAATAAAATGTATAAATATTTTAGTTTTCAGGGTTTTTTTAGGAGTTTACTTTCTTTATTTGAAAAGCGAAGTGATAGAGAGAGAAGAAGAGACAGAGAAAGAGATCTTCAGTCTGCTGGTTCATTCCCCAAATGACCACAGTGGCCGGAGTTGGGCCAAGCCAAAGCCGGGAGCCAGGAACTACATCCAGGTCTCCAACATGAATGGCAGGAGCCCAAGCACTTGGGTAATTTTCCACTGTCTTCCCAGGTGCATTAACAAGGAGTTGGATCAGAAGCAGAGCATCTAGGAATTGAACTGGCACTCCCTTAAGGGATGTTAGCATTGTAGGCTGTAGCTTAACTTGCTGCACCACAACACTAGCCCCATCATCAATTTCTGTACAATTTGGAGATTACTGAATCTTGTACCCTTATTTCTCTTGTTTATCAGTCAGATAAAAAAGATCCTCAGGTGACCTACTTCATAAATAGTTGCGTGACATAATTTGATTACACACATTGGTATTTGTTTTTTAAGATTTATTTTATTTTATTTGAAAGGCAGAGTGACAGAAATCAAAAGGGATCTTCCATCTAGTAGTTTACTCCCCAAATGGCCACAATGACCAAGTTGAAGCCAAGAGACTAGAACTCCATTCTGGTCTCCCACATGGGTATTTGGGCCATCTTTTGCTTTTTCCCCAGGTACATAGCAGGGAGCTTGATCAAGCATAGAGCTTGGACTTGAACCTATGCTCTGATATGACATGCTAACATCACAGGTGGCAGTTTAGCCCACTGAACTGCCACACTGACCACAGATTGTTGTTTCTTTAAAAAAAAAATCCCCATCATTTTTGTATCTCATAAATATTCTGTTTCTTTTTTATTATTATTATTATTTTGGACAGGCAGAGTGGATAGTGAGAGAGAGAGACAGAGAGAAAGGTCTTCCTTTTTGCCGTTGGTTCACCCTCCAATGGCCGCTGCGGCCGGCTCATCGAGCTGATCCGAAGCCAGGAGCCAGGTGCTTCTCCTGGTCTCCCATGCGTGTGCAGGGCCCAAGGACTTGGGCCATCCTCCACTGCCTTCCCGGGCCATAGCAGAGAGCTGGCCTGGAAGAGGGGCAACCGGGATAGAATCCGGCGCCCCGACCGGGACTAGAACCTGGTGTGCCAACGCCGCAAGGCGGAGGATTAGCCTGTTAAGCCACAGCGCCAGCCATATTCAGTTTTCTAAAAACAGTTTTTTTAAAAGAATGTATTGATTTACTTGAAAGGCAGAATTAGAGGTGGGGGGGGGGGGGGGAGAGTGTGAATGAGAGAGCTTTCATCTACTGGTTCACTCCCCAAATGGCCGCAATGGCCCAGGCTGGGCCAGGCCAAGGCCAGAAGCCAGGTGCTTTATCCAGGTCTCTCACATGGGAATAGGGGCCCAAGAACTTGACCTGTCTTCGTTGCTTTCCCAGGTGCATTAGCAGTGAGCTGGATCAAAAGTGGAGCAGCTAGGACACAAACTGATACCTATATGGGATACTGAAGTCAGCAGTGGCTTATTAACTCATTGCATCACAATGTTGGCCCCCAAAAATAGTTATAAATTCACATGGTCCCAATATCATCTGAAATATCATATTTTGTGGGGTTTTTTTGTTTTTAATATTTTGTTTATTTATTCAAGAGGTAGAGTTACAGACAGAGAGAGGGAGAGACAGAGAGAAAGGCCTTCTATCCACTGGTTCACTCCCCAGGTGGCCGCAACGGCTGGAGCTGGACCCATCCGAAGCCAGGAGCCAGGAGCTTCTTCTGGGTCTTATGCAGGTGCAGAGGCCCAAGCACTTGGACCATCTTGTACTGTTTTCTCAAGCCATAGCAGAGAGCTAGATTGGAAGAGGAGCAGCCGGGACTAGAACCAGCACCCATATGGGATGCTGGCACCACAGGCGGAGGCTTAGCCCACTACTCCATAGTGCTGGCCCCTGAAATACCATATTTTGAAATTCTACTTTTTACCCTATCCATATTATAATTTCCCCCATATGTTATCATCTAATCATGAACTCGTTTATACTAATTAGCAGTCTTACTAAATATAGTGGCATTTTTAAAGTAATTTATATTTATTTGATAGGCAGAGAGAGAGTGAATACTCCCATCTGCTGGTTCACGCCCCCAAAAGCCCATAATGGCTGGGGCAAAAGCCAGGAGCTAGCAGTTCAATCCAGGTTTCCCACAGGAACCGCACCACTTGAACCATCATCACTGCCTCCCAGAATCTACATTAGCAGGAAGCTGGAGTCAGGAGCCAGAGGCAGGTGTCAAAGCTAGGCACTCTGGTATAGGTTAGGGCACCTTAACAGCTAGGCCAAATGCCCACCCCAATATAATAGTATTTTAATCTGTATTTGTAACGTCTTAAAAACATCTAAACTGCAAATATGCACCATATCTGTATTTAGACTTTAGGTAACTAAACTGTAATAGGAACCTATCACAGATGTATGAACATCTAGACTTTTGTTATGACTGGTACTTTACCTATTTACTCCAGATACCCACAACATTTTTTTCTTTAATAAAAGCATAGACTACCTGTTATATTCACAGAAACCTTTTCTAATTTATTTATGCTAGAGAAGATATTTCCTGCAATGTGGGAAAGTTACTCTTTGGATAACAGAGGAAGAAATAATTCTGGGGGCCTTTGCTGTGGTGTAGCGGGTAAAGCTACCACCTACAGTGCTGGCATCCCATATGGGTGCCGGTTCAAGTCCCGGCTGCTCTACTTCCAATCCAGCTCTCTGCTATGGCCTGGGAAAGCAGTGGAAGGTGGCTCAAGTGCTTGGGCCCCTGCACCCGCATGGGAGACCCAGAAGAAGCTCCTGGCTCCTGGCTTCTGATTTGGCCCAGCTCCAGCCGTTGTGGCCATTTGGGGAGTGAACCAGTGGAATGGAAGGCCTTTCTCTCTCTTTCTCTCTCTCACTGTCCATAACTTTACCTCACGAATAAATAAAAAAATCTTTAAAAAAAATAGCCCTGAGTACCTTTCATTCCGCTTACCCAATGAGAACATCTCAGATAGCTGTAGTGCAGTACTTTTTTACTCTATGTGATACAAAACCAAGAAATTGACATTGGTACTTTACTATTGGACTACAGATCTTTTTTGGTTTTTGACATTTAAAAAAATGTGTTGTTCTTATTTATTTTTATTTATTTGAAAGGCAGAGAGACAGATACAGAGATCTTCCATCTGCTGGTTCACTCCCCAAATGCCCACCACAGCCAGGGCTGGGATAGGCTAAAGCTAGGAACCCAGAATTCAATCTGGGCCTCCCATATCGGTGGCAGGGACCCAACCATTTGAGTCATCATTGCATTCTCCCAGGGTGCACATTAGCAGGAAGCTGGTATTGGAAGCAGAGCTGGGACTTGAGCCCTGGCACAATATAGGAAGTGAGCATCCCAAGGGGTGTCTCCCATTTTTTAAACCTGCAGTAACTAATGTGCGCATGCATGTGTATATGACTATAATTATGTAATTTTATGTGGGTACAGTTTTCCTGATTGTGCTGGTATTTGTGCATACTGTAGCCAAAGGTGTTGGCTCTTTCTGCACCTACTTCATTGTGATCCATCTCTGCCATCACTGACAGGCATCTATTCCATTACTGTCAGATCAGTTCCAAAAGGGACATTTGGCAGTGTCTGCAAACATTTTTGGTTGTCATGACTTTAGGGAGTATGGTATACGAGTGGTATTCAGTGGATTAGAGACCAAAGATGTTGCTGAACATCCTATAATGCATAGCCCCCAACCTCCCAATTATAGAGTGCTCCAGTCCAAAATGTCACTAGTGCTGAGATTGAGAAACCTTGCTGCAAGCAATGATGGCTCTGGGGATGTGGGAGGCAGGAGACAGCTTAGAAAGCTGTTCTGGTGATTTGATTTTATGCCTTATCCTCCCTCTCCTAGCCTTTAATTTTTTTCCTGATGTATGGGGAAGAGAACTTTATCTCCACTTCTCATATGGCTTTCTCCAAAATTTTTCTTACAGGTTTTCAAAGCTACCTGGCAACAGATCTGGAAATTATTTCCATAACTTTATTCAAATGTTGCAAAAAGATTACTTCAGCATCCTAACCCCTGACTGACTCAGTTGGTGCCAGGTGGAGGACTCCCATCACCTTCTCTCGAAACAAAACTGTTTCATTTTGTTGTCTTAGTTTGTATATTTTCTGTGACTTGAAATAAACTTTGAACACAATTTTAGTACACTGCAAATTGATATACATGACCTTCTTGGTTTTAAAAAGCTGAACACCAAGGGTGAAACCTTAGATGTGTTTTCTACCCTTCCCACAGCATTGTGCTTTAATGTCATATTGTAGCTTGCTCTTTTGGTTAACCATTCTTTCTTCTTGATAATATTTGAGAATTTCTCAGAAGCAGTGTTTTCTGGAATTTAATTTTTGCTTAATTCGCTTCCAGCAAGAACAATAAGGCTTTGCCCTTTGGAAACTTTCCCAAACTTCTGAGTCTTCTGGGAGAAAACAGCACATGCTTAGAGCTATAAAATGGTCAAAAGGCCAACAAAGCAAAGAGCCTAGCACAGCAATGTGTTTAGTTTAGAAAAATATAAATATCAAAATGCATTTTTTGTCAATAGCAGATCTGAACATTCATAGTTCAGAGTTAAGACAAAAGATTGTGTTGGCACTGGTTTGAGTATATCAACAATACAAGACACTGTTGACATTTTCTTGTCTGTTCTAAAACTTCAGTCTTGTAGTCAACTTTAAAAACCCACTGATTTTTCACATGTTCAAGGTGAAATAACAGCAGAAATCGAGTGAACAAAATACATTTCATCCTGTCTTCCAGGAAATCACTAACCTGCAGCCCTACATTATAAACCAAATTTATTCTGGGAACTCAAAACATAGAAAGTCCTAAAACTTCAGACCAAATGTAGAGGACAAGCATTCAGGTTGCCTGGTAGGTGTGTCCCTGCTTCCTACCTTGCAGATAGTTCTGAATGTAATCAGTGCTCTAACCTGGGATCGTCTTGCCTAGTATTCTCTCTCTCATAGTGGCATTAAGGAGGAACATAGTTTCTCTCCATCAAGCCAACCTCAAGAGGTTAAAAGTTGCCTTAATAATTAGTAAAGTTCTACTGGAACTATTTTTGATCCTATTTGTATTCTCAGAATACTACCCCCTGGGTTAGGGATTATGGTCAGATCAATTGAAAACCTGGCATATGCTTAGAGAATGTAATAGCATATTGCTTTACATGGCAAGCAAAAGAATGCAAAGATAATCAACTTGATAGACATTGAAATGGAGGAATTTTCTACTCTTGATACATAATCATTTATAAGAGAAGTGTGCTGAATAAGCTGTTTCATATTAACCTAGCAAAGAAAACGTGCTCAAAACAGCTGAGGAGCTTTCTGGGTATCCTGCTCATCTCCAGTTCAGCTTGGATGACAATTATGCAGAGTTTATTATTTTCATTACCTTTTATGTCCATTTCCATGAATACCAGAACCTTGATATGTTGATTTGAGACTAGAATAAAACCTTCTCGTCAGGAACACGTAAGTTTCAGGGAACACTAGCATTCCAAATCAAGGGCCTTGAAGATATTAGTTGGTCAGCAGTTGTCTAACAGGAACGTGTTTTTGAGGTTACATTGTGTGTTTTCCCAAAGTCTTATTAAAATTAATTTAGGTAACTGAAATCCAAGAGAACAAATTGGCAACAGCAGTGGTATCCCAATCTATCCCTACAGAAGCACCTATAAGTGTCTTTTACTGGTGTAATAGCACAGTTAGATACCATGGGTCCATGAGCTACCTTTATTGTGTTCAGACTAGTGACTGAAAAACCTATCTCACTAATCCTTCATGTCATACCAGAGGTTCCTGAATAATTAGAAACAACCATTTGTTCATTCTTGGTGACTTAATGGTAGGAAAATTGGTGCTATAATGCTAATTCAGTAGGAACATTCTCATAAATCTATAATGACTTGAACTCTGGGTACAACTGAATGTGAAGTTTTTTCCCTCTTTTGAGGGGCTTAGGGCTTCTTCTCTCCTAGTGATTCATGGTGAGCGGATGTAATTGTAGGCTAAGGTTGGATATATGACAAAAATAAAAAGCATTTTGGTAAGACAAAGAAATGGCCTTTTGCTTATGTTACTTGGTGAATGATTACTTGGTGAATAGGTAGATAGGAACCAAAAAAAAACCTACTGAAATTGTAAATTATTTCTTAGTTTTTAAATGAGACTTTAATAAGTCCCCTTAATAAAAAGAGTGATAAAGGAGCCTTTGTGTTGACTACAAAAGTCATCCTAAGATGGAGTTCAAGTTTTTTCAATTATTTTCAACAGAATAATAGAAGATGACAGGATAACTGACTTTAAATTATAATACAATTTCAATTACAATTCACATACTTTCAAGGTTTTCTTTCCCAAATGGAGAGCCCAGAAAATGCAACAAGAGTCATTAAACAAAGAAAAAAATCCTTCATTTTTTGACAAGCAAAATTAAAGCATAAATTGCTGTTCACACTGGATAAGATTATGTTTAATGTAACAGAATGTATGTAGTTGGTGTTATGTGGGGATAGAGTTCTTGGTAATTTTATGTTCATTGTTTATTATTTATGTTTATTATTATGTTTTGTCATTATTCAATAAATTTTTATTTAAAAAGGCACCCTAATTAGAAATCTTCTGTGAGGGTGAGAGGGCGGGAAGGTAACCAAAGTCCGGGAGATAGTAACAGCTAAAGTCAGCAGAGCCACCTGGGATTAAATTGTGTAACTGTCAACCGCCAAAGCTCTTGCTACAGTCATGGCTTTTAAAGGACTGCTCAAACCTGACCAGAGTAGTGGAAGATACAGACGAGATGAAACGCAGATAGCCATCCTCATTACTGTAATTCAGAAGTTTTCTTTGTTGAAGTAGAATTGAACCTTCCTAGGATCCAGACTGGAGTGTCGTTGACAGCATTTGCGCAGGCTCTTTGCCAGACCTTGAGGACCACATAAGAAAACCCCCACCACAGACCTGCAAGAATAAAGCAGTAATAAGGGCAGGAATGCAGTAAAGGCTGTGGGTGTTAGTGGGAATGAAGAGACTGCTTTTGCTAGGCCTCTGTTATTCCCAACAACACCAAGTTAAAACACAATTGGTGGTTGACTTCCCATGTTCTTCATGTCAATTTTTTAGCCTTTTCTGTTTGAAAGTCCCAACTATGCTCCCAAGAACCCTTACTACTCTCAGCACTCAGCCTTACTTATTGAGGACACAGATACCCAAGAGATGTATTACAGCACTGTGCGTAAGTGTTAGACCCTGGATCCAGTCTATGGGTTCAAATCCCAGTTCTGACATTTATCCCACCCATGTGACTTTAAGAAAGGTACCGGTTCAAGTCCCAGCTGCTCCACTTCCAATCCAGCTCTCTGCTATGGCCTGGGAAAGCAGTAGAAGATGGCCCAAGTCCTTGGGCCCCTGTACCCACGTGGGAGACCCAGAAGAAGCTCCTGGCTCCTGGCTTCAGATCAGCCCAGCTCCAGCCGTTGTGGCCATTTGGGGAGTGAACCAGTAGATGGAAGATATCTCTCTCTCTGCTTCTCCCTCTCTCTAACTCTGCCTTTCAAATAAATAAATCTTATTTTAAAAAAAAAAGAAAGAAAGGTCTTGGGGCTGGTGCTGCAGAGTAGTAGGTTAACCATTTGCTTGTGGTGCTGGCATCCCATATGGGCAGTGGTTCCAGTCCCGGCTACTCCACTTCTGATCCAGCTCCCTGCTGATTGCCTGGGAAAGCAGCAAAGGATGCCCAAGTGCTTGGGCCTCTGCACCATGGGAGACACAGAGAAAGTTCCTGGCTCTTGGCTTCGGATCAGCTCAGCTCTAGCTGTTGCAGCCATTTGGGGAGTGAACCAACGGATAGGAGATTTTCTCTCTCTCTCTCTCTCTCTCTCTCTCTCTCTCTCTCTCTCTCCCTCCCTCCTTCCCTCCCTCCCTCTCTCTCTGTCTCAAGTAAATAAATAAATATTTTTTTTAAAAAAGAAAGGTCTTCACCATTCTGTATTTCAGACTCCCACCTATAAAATAGGGATAAAAATGGTACCCACCTCAGGGTTGTTTTGAAGAGTAAGTGGAAACATGTAACACAATTGGGAAAATGTGTGGCTCACAGCAAGTGCATATGTGTTAGCTGCCATTAAAGCCATTCACTGTGAGTTTATTCCCACCTCAATTTCTCACAGTGAAGAGGTGATGTCTTTCCAGTTAAGCTCTGTGTCTCACTCTGTCCTCTTTTTAAAAATATAATTATGCCATAATTTGCATACCATAAAATTCATCCTTTTGAAGTATGCAATTAGTGCGTTTTAGTATAGCCACAAAGTTGTGCAATAATCACCATTATCTAATTCTAGAATATTTTCTTTTTTAAAAAAAGATTTATTCAAGGCCGGCACCATGGCTTAACAGGCTAATCCTCCGCCTTGCGGTGCCGGCACACCGGGTTCTAGTCCCGGTTGGGGCGCCAGATTCTATCCTGGTTGCCGCTCTTCCAGGCCAGCTCTCTGCTATGGCCCGGGAAGGCAGTGGAGGATGGCCCAAGTCCTTGGGCCCTGCACCTGCATGGGAGACCAGCAGAAGCACCTGGCTCCTGGCTTCGGATCAGCACGATGCGCTGGCCGCAGCGGCCATTGGAGGGTGAACCAACGGCAAAAAAGGAAGACCTTTCTCTCTGTCTTTCTCTCTCACTATCCACTCTGCCTGTCAAAAAAAAAAAAAAGATTTATTCATTTGAAAGAGTTACAGAGAGAGGTAGAGACAGAGAGAGAGGTCCTCCACCTGCTGGTTCACTCCCTAGATGGCTGCAATGGCCAGAGCTGCACTGATCCAAAGCCAGGAGCCAGAAGCTTCTTCTGGGTCTCCCACGTGGGTGCAGGGGCCCAAGGAGTTGGGCCATCTTCTACTGCTTTCCCAGGCCATAGCAGAGAGCTGGATCTGAAGAGGAGCAGCCAGGACTAGAACCGGCGCCCATATGGGATGCTGGCACCTCAGGCCAGGGCTTTAACCCGCTGTGCCACAGCGCCGGCCCCTAATTCTAGAATATTTTCATCATCCTAAAGAAATCCCATCCATACTAGCAGTCACTCCTCATCTCCTCCCAAACACTCTCCTGACCATAGACAATTGCTTATCTACTTTTTTAAAGATTTTTTTTAATTTGAAAGGCAGAGTTACAGAGACGGAGGAGAGACAGAGAAAAGTCTTCATCTACTGGTTCACTCCTCAAATGGCCACAAAGGCTGGGGATGGGTCATGCTGAAGCAAGGAACCAGGAGCTTCTTCCAGGTCCTACCCCTTGAGTGCAGGGGCCCAAGCACCTGGACCATTTTCAGCTGATTTCCCAGGTGCATTAGAAGGGAATGAATCAGAAGTGGAGCAGCTGAGAATCGAACCAGCGCCCATATAGGATGTAGGCATCACAGATGGAGATTTAACCTGCTGTGAGACAATGCTGGCCCCTGCTAATCTACTTTCTATCTACAGATTTGCTTGTTCTGAACACTCCATGAAAATAGAATCATACAGTGTATGGCCTTTTATGGCTAGTTTCTTTGATTCAGCATAATATCTTCAAGGTTCATCTGTGTTATAGCATGTATCAATACTTCATTCCTTTTATATCCATGCAGATACTACATTCGCCTTATCCCATTCATCTGCTGGTGGATACTTGGATTGTTTCTATTTTTTGGCTATTATGAGTAATGCTGCTATGTCCGTTCATGTACAAGTTTTCATTTCTCTTGGGTGTATACTGAACAGTGGAATTGCTGAGTCATACGGGAGCTCTTTGAGGAACTGCCAAATTTTGCCCAAGTACTGCACCATTTCACATTCCCACAAACAATGTAGGATTCTAATTTCTCCATTTACTGCCCAATACTTGTTATTGTCCATCTTTCATTAAGCCCATCTTAGTCCTCTCCCCTCTTTTGTATGTTAATTTATTTCTATCAATTAGACTCTGTCCTGTCTATAAATATGCTAAGATTGTCATTGGGCTAAATAAGCATTTCCTGGGGCTGGGGCTGTGTTGTAGCAGACTAAACCACTGTCTGCTGTGCCAGCCTTCCATATCAGCACCAGTTTGAGCCCTGGCTGTTCCACTTCCTTTCCAGCTCCTTGCTAATGGCCTGTGAAAGCAGCAGAAGATGGCCCAAGTCCTTGGGCCGTCCTTGGGCCCCTGCCGCCCACATGGGGGACACAGCAGAAGCTCTTGGCTTCAGCCTGGCCCAGCCCTGGCTCTTGTGGCCTTTTGAGAAGTGAACCAATGGGTGGAAGCTCACTCTCTCACTTTCTCTGTGTGTGTAACTCTGTGTTTCAAATAAATAAATAAAGCTTAAAAAAAGAATTTCCTGACACTGAACCTTTCCAATACTTGACTACACATCTCTAATAATTCCTTCCTTGGTATCTATGACCCCACTTCCCCACGTTCTCCTACTTTTTCTCTGGTTTATCTTTCTCTCGTTCCACATAATGTAGGCATTACTTAATACTCTATCCTTTGCCATTCTCTCTCCTGGCAACCTCCTGCACTCTCACAACTTCAACTACTTCATCTCAAGCATAACTTCTGCTTGTCTGCTGCTTTATGAGGTACAAAGCTTTTTTGATATATTGTATCACTTCATCTTTACAACAGCCCTGCAAATGAGCACAGCAGGCATTTACTAACATAACCATTTTAACAGACAAGGAGTTGGAAGAACAGAGGGTTTTTTAGCTCAAGGTCCTAGAACTAGAAAGTGTCACAACAAGTCTGAGGTAGGACCTAGGATCATCTGAGTCCCAGTCACTAAGTGCTCTTGCCACTGCCTTCCCGAAGCCTTTCCTGATCATCCGATGTGGCCATAGAGTTGCTTGCCTAGAGTGTCCATGCACCTGTTTTACGTAGTTGGTCATTCTGATTGAGTTTATTATATGCATGCCGTGGTCAAATGTGTGCTACCAGAGGGCAATAACAGTATCCTATTTCTCTTTCAACCTCCAAAGCTTCTAGAATAGTGAATGCCGAACTCATAGAAAGTAGCTAATAATTGTGTAGAATTGAATTGATCTTCACCTACTGATTTGTTCAGGAAGTGTATCTGCTACAATCAACTGTACTCGCCCATTGGAATGGCTGCTTTCATAGCACTGTGTTTTCCTGTATTCATGAATATGTCGCAAAACTCTCTAGAAAGACTGAGCTCAGGTGATCAGTGAAACAGATATTGCACTCCAAAGCCTTCTTACTTTAGAGGTCATTGCCCCCCACCCAAATGCATTTGAATTGCTGCAGGTCTCTATTTTGTTTGGTAGATCAGAATGGAGGCTCCTTGCCTCACTGAATAGAGGCTTGCTGGGGCAGCAAACACCCTCTCACCAATTACAAAATTGTGACCTTTTTTTTTTTTGATTAAAAAAAAACATAAAGTTTTCTCCATTTTAAGCAAGAATCTAAGAATAGTTTCTGCTCCTGAGATCTTTTTCTGAGTGATCTACATGCTATACTGTCTTTCCTAAACCCTAGCTCTGCAAACTCAACTAACTAGAGGAGAATGTACTTACTTGGGGTGGGCAGTAGCTATAGTAGAAAACTCATTGTCCCACATTGGTCTCCCAAAGGAGGTTTTCTGTTTCAAACCTGTCAAGATGTCAGTGGCCTTGTCAAAGTTTAATGCTGCGTGGCCAACCTGGAGTCAGAAAAATAAGTTAGAAAAAGCAAGCAAGTCCTGATGGCTGCATCTTTCTTTGGCCACTTTTCAACTTGGGTGTGAGGCTGAAGGCAGGTAGGAAATCAGAAGAAATAATTATCTCTAGTCATCCTGCACTATCTTTTGACTGACTTTCATCTTAACACTTAACAAGAGAATTAGTGTGTTATTTAAACTTACAATGTTGCTATCCCATCCGGTGAGGAAGAGACGGTAGTTTAGAAAACCCACTTTGCCCAATTCCTCCATTTCCTGTTCCAGGGAATTCAACAGGTCATTGAACCAGGCAAAGGCACCTGTCTCCCTGCAGATCCAGTAGAAATAGATCTGGAATAAGCAAAAGAGGACATAGTCTTATTAAGTGCCTTTTAAATATATACACAAGGGAACTTCAAAACATTCATGGAAAAATGGAGTGAACATAAGTGCATTTTGGTGCAAAAGAATTTTGAAGTACATTGCATAGTTTTTTGCAACACACATTTTTCCCAAACTTTTTGAAGACCTCTTATATGCATAGATTTTAATTATTTGCCAGCAAAGAAACTTATCTTTTAATTCCACTTTCCACAAACTTTGTGAAAGTGCCCTCACATGTACTCTACACTTATTGACCAACCTGACAAATCCACCTTTACAGAGCAGCAGACCTAAGGCAACAGGGCTGTCCCATGTCCTGACAATTTCCCTCAAGCAAAGAGACCTCCAAGACCGTATTTGATTTAGGGTGATTTGAAACTGCAAATCAAATCGCAGCCTCTGCTTTTACAGTGAATCTGTAGAAGCCAATGATGTGGCAGAGAAGTGATTTCTCACTCTCGTAACTCCAGAGAGAGGCTTACTCCCTTAGCCATTGGAAAGATCTAGCCCAAGAAGTCGATAGACCTGCCAGTCCCAGGCTAGGTGACAAGTACTATGTGGAAATGTACCTTTTGGGTTTTGAGTTTGTGGTCAGCATGCTGCAATTTGTGCCAGATGGATTTCAAGATGGAAGCAAAGGGAGTGACCCCAATTCCTGCTCCAATCAGCACAGCCACTTCATACTGGAAAACATCCTCACTGACTGTGCCAAAGGGACCATCTACCTCAATTCTGGCAGGAGACAGAAGACAACAGGCAAGTGAGTCACGTCCACCTCTAACCTTGAACATCCTCCCAGAAACTTCGCTGTTCCCATGGCTGACTTCTACCTGGTCATTGCTATTGTACCAGGCCTAAGGTTCAGTGAGGGATTGCTTTCTCTTTTCTGCCAGTCTGCATCCTGGTCTGGGACCCTGCTGGTCTCAAGGACCTACCTGGGTAGTGGGGACTTCTGTTGTTCAAAAGCCTTGATGAGTTTTTCTGTCCAGTCCCCTGCTACTCGGACATGAATGGAGAAGAAATCTTCCTCTGGAGCAGAGGTCAGAGTAAAGGGATGCCACTCCAGGAAAGAGATTGAGGGGCAGTTAACGAAGACGTACTGCCCCACTTCCATGCTGAAACCGCGCTTCTTCATCTGCAGTTCCAAAACTTTGGATGGGTGCATGATCACCTGTGGAGGAAACACACAGACCCAAGGAGGCAAACTCAAATGGCAACAGGGGCAGGCCGAGGAAGTACATGAGTAGAGCTGGAGGGCTAGTGACTGATGGAAGTGAACTGCAAACCCAAGTTCTTTCTAAAGGGGGCAGCAGCTACTCAGTTCTTGACAAGGGTTGCAAAACTGAACTGTGACTTGGTTGCTAATCAGCTTTTCTGATTTTTCAACGGAAGCAAGAAATGCCTCTGTGTGTGTGTGTGTGAGAGAGAGAGAGAGAGAGAGAGAGCCTCCATTCAGATTTTTAACTGTTGGCAATCAATTATTTTTTTAATGAACATTATGTGGGCCAAACAAAAATGTATTCATGGACTAGATCTGGCCCAGGTTAGATCCGGAAAAGACAGCTCTGAAAAAGACCCATCCTGAGTATTTCCGCCAGACCCCTCCTTCCCATCATTTTGTCCCACACTGGAGAAACTGAGGTAGGTTGCTCCTATGTTCCTCTTTACTCTCTTCTCAATGATAATGTGACAATTAAGGGCTTTTTTTGTTTGTTTGTTTGTTTTACACAGCCAGATGGCAATTGAGTTTTATAATCAGGCATAACGTAACCTTATCACAGCAAGAGAAAAGTGTGTATTCTTTACCTTGGTAATCACAACCTTCTGCCGGGAACGATAGAACCGGAGGATCCTTTCAAAGGCATAAAGAACGCATGGTGCAAGGATCCACTCCCAAGACTACACAGAGACAGAGCAAAGAATTAGACCACATATTGATCTCTCACTGAAGACTGATTGTGTCACAATTTATTCTTTCACTTAAGATCTCTGATGTGTGCCTACATTAAACCTCTAATTTCACAGATCTTGAGGATGGAAATCAAAAGAAATATACCACAATGATTTCATTTGCTAATCTGTTACTCATAAACAGAACACTTTCTGAAAACTCATAGGTCTGACCAGGAAGTGAAAAAAAAAAAAAAACACAGAAATAAAATACATGGATAGATGATGGAAATATACTTAGATAGATGATAGAGACAGGTGATAGAAATGTACATATATTCTTAAATTATATGTAAAATTTAATTTTAAGGCTCTAAGACAATCTTTCAGGACAACTTGTCCAATCTGAGGAACCAACAGAGAAGACAGATGTGAAATAGAAACATATGATTAAAAACTTTTAAGAAGTAATGCCCAGGGGCCGGCGCTGTAGCATAGCAGGTAAAGCCACCACCTGCAGGGCCGGTATCCCATATGGGCACTGATTCGAGTCCCAGCTGTTCCACTTTCGATCCAGCTCTCTGCTGTGGCCTGGGAAAGCAGTAGAAGATGATCCAAGTCCTTGGGCCCCTGCACCTGCGTGGAAGACCCAGAAGAAGCTCCTTCCTGGCTCCTGGCTCTTGATCGGCTCAGCTCTGGCTGTTGCAGCCAATTGGGGAGTGAACCAGCGGATGGAAGACCTCTCTCTCTGCCTCTTCTTCTCTCTGTGTGTAACTCTGACTTTCAAATAAATAAATAAATAAATAAATCTTTTTAAAAAATAAATAAGTAATGCCCAGTGTTAACCGAGATTCAGGGAAATGGGAATGGTCACCTGTGCAGCTGCTGGAAGTGCAAATTAGCAGCATCTTTCCAGTGGGCAATTTGGTGGTAACCCTCAACAGCCTCAAAGGCATCCCTTCTCTTTGACCTTGGAATTTCACTTCTATAAAATGGAGATAAAGAAATAACTAAGGAACAGGTGTTGTGGCACTGCACGTTAAACCACTGTTTGGGACACTAGCATCTCATGTCAGAATGCCTGTTTAAGTTCCAGCAACTCCACTTCTGATCCAGCTTCCAGCTAAAGTGCTTGTGAGGCAGTAGATGATAACTGAAGTAGTTGGGTTCCTGCCACCCACATGGGAAGTCAGGATGGAATTCCTGGATCCTGGCTTCAGCTTGGCCCAGCCCTACCTGTTGCAAGTATCTGGGGATGGAAGATTCTCTCTCTCTCTCTCTCTCTCTCTCTCAAGTAAATAAAAAATAAATAAATGAACATTTAAAAATACATAACTAAGCTGTACATAAAATACACAATATTTACTAAGAAAAAATGTCAAGAATAGAATATCATAAAACTGTTTCAAACAGATATTTCAGGGAAATATTTGACCATAAAGGAAAACATATATGATATAGGACAAAGACAAAGATGCTTATCTTACATGGTAGAACTCTATATGTAATTATTTGTCTGTATGTTCTACAATAAACATGTATTAGTGTTTTAATTTTCAAATAGAGGGAATATTGAGATAGTATTTTTTTGTAATGTTTATGGAGGAAAAAAAGCCATACATTAGGGTGACAAAACTGGTGTTGTCTTCCTTAGGGTATTAAATGACCCATCAAAGCAACCCTTGATTTTTTTTTTTAGAATTTATTTATTTTATTTGAAAGTAAAATCAAAGTTATAGAGAGAAGAGAAGAGAGAGAGAGAGAGAGAGAGAGAGAGAGAGAGAGAATCTTCCATCCATTGGTTTATTCTCCAAATGGCCACAACAGCCAAGGCTGGGCCAGGCCGAAGCCAGGAGCCCAGAGCTCCACCCGGGTTTCCCACGTGGGTGGCAGGGGCCCAGGTACTTGGACCATACTCTGCAGCTTTTCCAGGCACATAAGCAGGGAGCTGGATGGGAAGCAAAGCAGCCAGAACAAGAACCATGCTGTGATATGGAATGCCAGCATTGCAGACAGCAGCTTAGCTCACTGCACCACAATGCCCACAATGCCGGCACCTGAGCTACCCTTTTCATGTAAATGTTAACAGACTATACACACTGCCCTGCTTGTTTACATTTCCTATCTTGGAGACTGGTTCTTATTCATACCTATTTTACTAGCAGCAGGGTATTCCATCACCATAAAGTCCTGTCATTTAACTATTGATGCAGGCTGGTTTCCAATCTTTTTTTTTCCATCAAGCAGTGCTGCAATGAATAAGCTCAGACATGTAGTTTAACATATAGACAAGTATATTTGTGGAATAAAATCCTGGAAGTAGACTTGTAAAGTCTGATGGACACTTTCAAATCACCCTCTACAAGCAGTTACATGGACTGATGCTCTCACCAGAAATACGCAAGAGCATTGCCCTACACTTTTTCATCTTTGCTAGTCTGATAAGTTAAACCTTCTTTTCTTGTAATTTAATTTTGCATTTCTTCCATTATAAAAACACAAGCCATCATTTCATGTATTTAAGATTAAAGTACACCTCCATTTCTGTGATTATCCTGTTCATATTTTTACATGTCTTCTTATCAGGTTAGGCTTTTATTATTGATTTCTAGGAGTTGTTTATATATTAAGAAATTAGCCCTTGGTCTGTGAGTTGTAACTATTTTTCCTACTTAATTTGTTGTCAGTTTTTTATTTCTGACCGTCTTGTCTTGTTTCTTTTCTTTTGTGGCTTTGAGATTATTTGTCTTACTTAGAAGTATACTCTCCCATTTCAGCATAAGAAAAAAATTCCTATGTGATCTTAAGGTGCTTTTTTTTTTTACATATAAATCCTTGCCCCATGTAGCCTCAACCCATGTTTGAGTGTAAGATATGGAATGAAAATGTAACTTTTTTCCCAGATGATTTTCTTGCTGTCCTAAAAATATTAATTTATCATTTTCCCTGAATTGAAATGTCAACTTTAGGAGAATTTTTTAGATATTAGATTAGGTGAGGACTAACTAAGCTATTGTACTTTCTTTCTCTTTGTTTTTTAAAGATTTATTTATTTATTTGAAAGACAAAGTGGAGAGAGAGAGAGGGAAGGAGGGAAAGACAGACAGAGAACTTCTATCCGCTGGTTCACTCCTCAGCCACAACGGCTGGAGCATCCGAAGCCAGGAGCCAGGAGTTTCCTCCAGGTCTCCCACATGGGTCCCAGGGCCCAGGACTTGGGCCATCTTCTACTGCTTTTCCAGGCCATAGCAGAGAGCTGGATTGGAAGTGGCGCAGCCAGGCCTCAAACTGGTGCCCAAATGGTATGCCGGTATCGCAGGCAGAGGCTTTATCTGCTATTTCACAGCGCCAGCACCTAAGGTATTGTTCTTAATCCTGCATCTCAATTAACCATGTTTTTAATTTTTTTATTTTTTTGACAGGCAGAGTGGACAGTGAGAGAGAGAGAGAGAGAAAGGTCTTCCTTTGCCGTTGGTTCATCCTCCAATGGCCACTGCGGCCGGCGCACTGTGCTGATCCGAAGGCAGGAGCCAGGTGCTTATCCTGGCCTCCCATGGGGTGCAGGGCCCAAGTACTTGGGCCATCCTCCTCTGCACTCCTGGGCCACAGCAGAGAGCTGGCCTTGAAGAGGGGCAACCAGGGCAGAATCCGGCGCCCCAACCGGGACTAGAACCCAGGGTGCCGGCGCCGCAGGCAGAGAATTAGCCTAGTGAGCCACGGCACTGGCCAGAGATCATGCATCTTACACAGCAAGGCCAGCACATGATCAATAGTACTAATAATGTGGGCTATCATTATTACTTTTACAGAGGGTCTTGCAATATACAACAACCATTGGTCCTGTCACTTCAAGATTTTCTGTTAGGCTAGTGATGCAGAACAGTGGGTTAAATTAGCACTTTCAATGCTGGCATCCCATATCAGAGTGCCAGTTTAAGTCCCAGCTGCTCTGTTTCCAATTCAGTTTCCTGCCAATGTGCCTGGGAGGGCAGAGGAAAATGGCTCAAGTGTTTGGGAGACCTGGTTGAAGTTCCTGGTTCCTGGCTTAGGCCTAGCCCAGCTTAGACTGATGCGGTCATTTGGGGACTGAACCAGAAGATGAAAGATCTCTCTCTCTCTCCCTCTCTCTCTCCCTCCTTCTCTTTGCCTTTCAAATAAATAATTTTTTTAAAAAGATCCTCTGTTAATTGCCTGTTGTCAGTGATGTTGGAAGTTCCTTGAAGGCAGGAATCTTGGAATATCTTTCTTAGGACCCAGCATAGGGCTGAGGTGATAATAATGATAACTATAATGAGTAATCATAACAGTCATAACAACTCCTAGAGTCTGTCCTTATCCATAAGGTTCTGACCTGAGGGAAGTGCCCTTCAAACTGAGGATGCCTACAGTGGTGGTCAGGGTCATCCCACTTCTCAAAAGAGTCTGCACATTCATGAGGATGGTCCTCCTCCATGCTCTTCTTCGTTTGACCTCGGACAATTCCACTGAAACAGACAACGGAGGGCATTTTGAGGGTAACGAGTTGTGCAAGGTTGGGAGTTGGGACAAAAGAACGAGACTTTGAAAACCTTACCCAGCACCATGAATCACTAAGCCAATGATATAGATGATGAAGAGGTGGTGCGTATACCAGAAGACCTCAAAATAATGCTTCCGGATAAACTCCACAGCGGAAGTTACCATGAGAATCAAGGCTATCGTGATAACAACTCCTGTGAGACCAGCGATGCTGGTAAACGTCACATACAACAATGTCTGTGAAAGGAGAAATGTCAGCAAGACACATGTCCACCAAGGTTACTGTGCCCTTCCAGAGCCTAGATGCTTTGCCATTCAGTCAACTCACCACGTCTGGGGAATGGATGGGATTTAGCCAAGAATCTCGTTCCTTCCCATGATGAGATAGGTTGGAGAGAACAGAGGCCAGGGATCCATCTGTGGCCTGCCGGCTTCTGCTGTAGCGTTCAAAGTTAAACAGGTGTGCGATTATATGAACAGCTAAGTGGAAAGATGGAAAAAGAGTGTAAGAAGCATCTATCTGAGGAACATCCTGGCGAGCATACCCCACCAAAATAGGAGAATCCTGGAGGGAATGCCTAGCATAATGATACGTCTACAACAGGTGTCCAAGACTGCAGAGATCCAAGATCTTTTTTATACTCAGTCAGTCCCCATGGGAATAGAATGTGCACTCTATGAAAACAGGCATAGCGCAATGCCTGACAAATAATGCCAATAAATATGTGCTGAGTGTTTGTAGGCATGGATGAGTGAATCAGGACTCTGAATGCCCTGGCGTCTGCAGTTTCAGGGTTTGCTTGAGTTACCTGTGAGGAGGCAGATCATATACGCCACCAGCTTGTGGAAGGTCAGATTGTGATCCAATGGCTTTCTCAGTGTTCGACTGCAAAACTACAAATAGAAGGTGATTGTGGTGAGGTGCCCCCAGGCAGCCTTAAGAAATTCACTAACCAGTAACCAATATGTTTTATACATAGCATGCTAATACCCATGTACCCTCCCTCACCCCCTTGGCCTCCAGAAGAGACCTCTGGCTTCCATCCCCAGGGACTCAGTGTTGGGCTGTCCTACTAAGGCGCCAGGGGTCTCTTTCTTTAATGGGAAAAGTGTAGTAGTGGTTGAGACTCACTGAGCAGGTGCCCCTCACGAAGGACAGCAGATTGCGACACACGGGAACCAGGATCAGCATGCTGTTATAATTCAAGCAGCGAGCAGAGGCTCGGGCCCAGGCCAGTGCAGACTAGAGCAGAGGGGGAAAAAAAGACATACTGCTGCTTCATCTGACCACCTAACAGGTAAGCACTGGCCCAGTCCACTTGTCTGAGACATGCAAATGGACAGGGCTCGGCTTACACCCCACTCTCTCCGTAGCTAGCATAGTCAGGCTAAGCTCTCTATTTGCAAAAGATAGAAAATGGACTGAACTTAATATGGAATTGAGAAATTTCCCTGACAGTGGCTTGGAAATAGTTCACTACACATTTATTAATGTGAAAGAGACTAGAATTTAATGATTTTGGGCTGGCGCTGTGACGTCGTGGGTTAAAGCCCCAGCCTGCAGTGCCGGCATTCCATAAGGGCACCAGTTTGAGTCCCGGCCACTCCACTTCTAATCCAGCTCCCTGCTAATGCTCCTGGGAAAGCAGAGGAGGATGGTCCATACCCTTGGGCCTCTGCACTCACATGGGAGATCTGGAAGAAGCTCCTGGCTCCTGGCTTTGGATCGGCTCAGCTCTGGCCATTGCAGCCAATTGGGGAGTGAACCAGCAGATGGAAGACCTCTCTCTATCTGTCTCTACCTCTCTCTGTAACTCTTTCAAATAAATAAAAATAAATCTTTAAAAAAAAGAATTTAGGCCAGCACCGGGACTCAATAGGCTAATCCTCTGCCTGCGGCGCCGGCACACCAGGTTCTAGTCCGGTCGTGGTGCCGGATTCTGTCCCGGTTGCCCCTCTTCCAGGCCAGCTCTCTGCTGTGGCCCGGGAGTGCAGAGGAGGATGGCCCAAGTGCTTGGGCCCTGCACCCGCATGGGAGACCAGGAGAAACACCTGGCTCCTGGCTTTGGATCGGCGCGGTGTGCCGGCTGTAGCGGCCATTGGGAGGTGAACCAACGGTAAAGGAAGACCTTTCTCCCTGTCTCTCTCTCTCTCTCACTGTCCACTCTGCCTGTCAAAAAAAAAAGAATTTAATGATTCCATATTCGTAAATATATTCTATGTATGTAATATTTTGCAATGAATAATTGTACTTATTAGACTCAATTATGATTTTATTATTTGCCATTTAGCCTTAAGAATCATATATACTTTTATTTGCCTTTTTAAATAAAATTTTTACTTAGAGCTATAATTACCAGTGGTGGCTATTTTATTCTTTTTTCTATATTGTCTAATGTTGCAATTATAAGCATGTAACAGCTGTGTAATAAAAATAATAAAGCATTGGATGTTTGGAGAAGCAGTTTAGATGCCACTTGGGCTGCCTACATCCCATATCAGAGTGCCCCCCACCGCCTCACAAATAAGTAAAATAAATAAAAATTTTAATAAACAAAAATTTCAATAAATAGAAAGATTTAACCATTTATATGTACAAAAGTGTGCTTCAACAGTTCATGGAAAATGAACTTAATAAATAAGTTTATTTTAGTGCAAAAAACTTCTGAAATCTATGCATATGAGGGGTCTTCAAAAGGATCATGAAAATGTGTACTTTTTTATAATTATATTTATTTATTTTGAAACTCAGCGTTACAGAGAAAGAAAGACAGAGAGAGGAGAGAGAGAGAGAGAGAATCTTCCATCGGCTGGTTCACTCCCCAGATGGCTACAATGGCCAGTGCTAAACCAGGCCAAATTCAAGAGCTTCATCTGGATCTCCCAGGTGAGTGGCAGGGGTTCAAGTACTTGGGCCATCTTCTGCTGCTTTTCCCAGGCCAATGGTAGGGAGCTGGATTGGAAGTGGAACAGCTGGGACTTGCATCCCATATGGGATGCCAATGTCACAGGCAGTGGCTTTACCTATTATGCCACAATGCTGACCCCAAAAACATGTATTATAAAAAGTCTTGCATGGATTTCAAAAATTTTTTAACGAAAATAAACTTATCTTTTGATTTAATTTTCCATGAAGTTTTTGAAGTACCTTTATACAATATCTTAACAAATGGAATATGGGCTGATGTGGTGGTTCAGTGGGTTAAGCCACCTCTTGCAGATCTTGCACCTCATATCTGAGTGCTGGTTCAAGTCCTGGCTGCTCTGCTTTCCATCCAACTCCTTTCAAATGTGTCTGGGAAAACAGTGGAAGATGTCCCAAGTACTTGGGTCCCCTGCCGTGAAGGTGGGAGATCCAGATGGAACATTTGGGGAGTGAACTCCAGTTGATGGAAGATTCTTTCTCTCTCTCTCTCTCTGTCTGTGTGTGTGTGTGTGTGACTCTGCCTTTCAGATAAATAAATAAATAAATTTTTAAAAAGAAAAGGTTGGTGTCCAGCACTGTTATTTTTTTTTATAAATGGAATAAAGCTTAGGCAAGACCAGCAAATCCCCTAGAGCAAAATTCTTAACTTTAGGTAGAGATTTGAGAAGACAACTTCTGAGAGCAGAATTTCAAGCTGATTTCCTTGGGTAGCCAAGCAGCATAAATCAAGAACTTGATCTAACAACCTAGAAACAGGCTGAACTAGGTACAGACTGGCGGAATACGCTCCACTCCATGGCAGCTACGTCCAGCTTGTAGCCTCAACTCTGCATAACTGGTCTCTAAGTCTGCTTCATGTATTTGGGACTGCAGGCTGTGGGATGTGACTGTCCTGTAGAAGTACAGGTGGTGGTGGTAGCCAGAAAATTTCTACTGCACTTCAGCCAACTGGCCAGCCTTACATGTATGCCTGTCAAGGACTTGCTAAAAGGAAGAGTATGGATCCACATTAACAATCGCTCAGTCTGCCCCTAACAATATGTAAAGCACAGAAACTAATTTTCCAAATAGCCTGGGCCCAGGACAATGTGACATCAGGTGAATAAGCCAGGTCAAGATCTGCCTAGGGTTGCTAATGGCTCACAATGTCAGGCAGTGCAGTGAACAAGAGCTGCCCTGCTGTTTTCCATTTCTGGATCTTCCACATGACCTGTGCTTTCTCGCTCTGCTGAGTCACACTCCGACTGTTTTTGGTAGAGACAGCCTGTTCCATTTCCGAGTAAATTTTCTCTTATCTCGGAGACCCTGCATTTCCACATCAGTTCCCACAGCTTGCTTATTTGAGTCACAGAGGTTTCTTGAAGCTAAAATTGGCAAGTGAGTTGAAAATGTAGGACTATAATTTCACAGCCCCACATTCTGTGGCAGCTATCTGTACAGGATGAATTCTTTTCTGAGAAAATCTTTTACCCCATCACAGCACACTGAAATAGCCCAATGTATATTCGTTTCCCTCAATCAACACTTACAGATGTTGTAATTAAACTGCTATTGTCATTAATGCCTCATTGACTTTGGACTTAAACTCCTTCCTCTGCAACGTACTTGCTCTGCTTCACAGTGAATCAAACTGTTCTCCATATATTCCCCAGGTGAGCATGAATTATAAAATGCTCTATGGAATGATTAAATGAATTATGACACATCAATGCAAAGGACTATTATTCTCCTAAAAGGCTGAGAGCCATCTGTGGTGGTATAGTGGAGATACATGTTTTAACAATCAGTTTTTTCAGGGGAAGGAGATTTCTGATCTCCAGCATTTGTCAATTTTGGTGATGTAACTATTCCCGCCATGGTAGAGTTCAAGATGTCATTGGACCCTACCAAAAGCAGTTTGGAAGAGATGCACACAGCTGCAAGTATGAGGGTGAGCATTTAGCAGAGTCATTGAGATGCTGCTTGGGATTCTCATATTCCCAATATGGGAGTCCCTAGGTCCAGATTCTGGCTCTGCAGCCAATTCCAGCTTCCTGTTGATATGCACCCTGGGAGGTAGCAGTGATGGCTTAAGTGCTTGGGTCCCTGGCATCCACATAAGTGATCTGGACCGAGTTCTTGGCTCTTGGCTTGGACCCGGCCCAGTCCCCAACTGTTTCAGGCATTTGGGGAGTGATCCAGCAGATGTGAGCTCTTTCTGCCTTTCAAATAAGTAAATAGATTTTTAAAAAAGATTTATTTTATTTATTTGAAAGGCAGAGTGCTAGAGAGAAAGGGAGAGACACAGAGAGAAAGAGATCTCCATTCTGCTGCTTCACTCCCCAAATAACCACAATAGCTGGGCCTAAGCCAAGCTGAACCAGGAACTAGGAACTCCATCCAGGTCTTCCACATTCGTGGCAGAGGCCCAAGCAATTGGGCCATCTTCCGCTGCTTTTTCAGGCACATTAGCAGGGAGCTGGATCAGAAGCAGAGTAGCTGGGACTCCAACCAGCACTCTGATATGGCATGCCAGTGTTGCAAGTGACAGCTTAGCCTGATGTGCCACAATGCCAGCCCCAATACAATTTTTTTAAGAGATGTAGAGAGGATGTTATTGCAAGCTGGCATGAGATGGTTCTAGCACACCCATGCTTATGTACTCACATGGGAATATACCTGAGGTACATTGAGTATAAGAAGCAATTTCTTGGGGCTGGCGCCATGGCACGGTAGGTTAATCCACCGCCTGTGGTGCCGGCATCCCATATGGGTGCCGGTTCTAGTCTGGCTGCTCCTCTTCCCATCCAGCTCTCTGCTATGGGCTGGGAAAGCAGTGGAAGATGGACCAAGTGCTTGGGCCCCTGCACCCATATGGGAGACCCAGAAGAACCACCTAGCTCCTGGCTTCAGATTGGTGCAGCTCCGGCTGTTTCGGCCATTTGGGGAGTGAACCAGTGGATGGAAGACCTTTCTCTCTGTCTCTCCCTCTCATTGTCTATAACTCTACCTCTCAAATAAATAAATAAAAAAAGAAGCAATTTCTGGCCAATATCTATAAAGTGATTCTTTTTTTTTTTTTTGGTTCAAACAAAAGATAACATGCCCTACTATAAAAGTTAATCAAAAATACTTAGCACTATACATCCCAAAGGGCACATGTGACTGTATGGAAAGAAAAAGGTGAATGAACAGTAATAGCTATGCCAAGACACAAAAATAAAGCCCATGTGCGTGACAATGTGTGAGCAAGCACATCTTGGCATACATGCATTGCACTATAGACATGGTGCTCTCATGGGAGTGCAAAGGGGAGGAGTTTCCACGTTGTACTTACACACTTCTACATGGCTTGGTTTTGTTGAAGACAGCATTGCTTCTCCAGAAAGCTTGTTTTAAACAGGGCTTGAAAAAATGAGATGTCCACAGGACAGCAGCATGATTCATATTCTTGCTGCTGACTCTTTGGTCATCATGTAATCAAGCTCTTAATAACGAGTCACACTGATTGCATCATTCTCTTAATAAAAAGCTATTTTTAAAACAAATGAACACTTCCTTCGGAGTTCTAATTTCTAAGGAAGGATCATGGGCAAGCATTTAGAAAGGCAAACAGCAGGGTAAAATCAGCCCCATGAACAGAACATTCAAATTCATTGTGATCTCAGCATGGGGCCTCTGATTATGGAAAGTAAGAAAGTTTTCTTTAAAAGGACATGCTGTCTTCAAACGAGTCCGTCCATTGGGTGGGTCTTTGCGGAAAGTGACTGAAAAAGGGCTCGGTGGAGATGAAAGCGATGGGAGCAAGTCCCATACCTGATAGGGCATAATAAACTAGAGATAGCAGGCACATTTGTTCTTCGAAGCAGGGAGTGTCCAGGTGCAGCAGCCAGTGAGAGAACCACCCTCACCTCCATGTGTCCTGGTGACGTCCACACCCCCCTTCCCCTGCCACCCCCCCCCCACAGCTTTCTCCACGCCGTTACCGAGACCTGACCCCAGTTCTTGGCAGCCCCGCCCAGGCCCCAAACGTTTCCTGTTTCAGAGGCGTTTTTCCGTGACCATGACCGTGACATTAGTCCTCAGCACTGACTTCCAAGGTGCCCTATGTCTTTCCTTGTTTCTTTTTCTTTCTTTCTCCCCCTTCCCTCCCTCCTTTCACTCTCTGCTTCCTCCCTCCCTTCCTTTCTCTCTGTCCTTTCTCCCCTTTTTCTTTCTCTCCCTCCCTCCCCTTCCTACTTCTCCCCTCCCCTCCTTCCCTTCTGTCTCTCTCCTCTTTAGTTCCTCCCTCCTTCCTTTCTTTCTCTCCTTCTACATCCCTCTCTCCCTCCCCATTCCTTCTGTCTCTCTCCTCCCTCCCTCCCTTCTCTTTCTCTCCCCCTTTGTCTCTCCTTCCCTCCTTTCACCCTTTCTTTGTACTTTATCTTTCCCTCCCTCCCCCTTTCTCCCCCCCACTCCTTCCTCCTTCCCCTCTCTCCCCCATTCGTTCCTCACTCCCTCCTCCCTCCTTTCTCCCTTTCTTTCTTACCCCTCCCTCCCTTCCTTTCTCTCTGTCTCTCTCTGCTTCTTCTCTCCCTCTCTTTTGTTTTCCTCTTTCCTCCCTTTAATCCCTCCCTCCCTCCTTCCTCCCCTCTTCATCCAGACCACTCGCCTTCCTCCTTCCCTCCATTCTTTTTTTTTTTTTTTTTGCCTGCCTGCTTGCCTGTTCCTTCTTTTTTCCTTTCGTCTTTCAAATAAAGGCTTCTCTGGTTAAAACACAAACATGGGGGGCCGGTGCTGTGGCGTAGTGGACTAAGCCTCCGCCTGCAGAGCCAGCATCCCTCATGGGAGCCGGTTCAAGTCCCAGTAGCTCCACTTCCGGTCCAGCTCTCTGCTGTGGCCCAAGAGGCAATTGAAGATGGCCCAAGTCCTTGGGCCCCTGCACCCATGTGGGAGACCTGGAAGAAGCTCCTGGCTCCTGGCTTCGGATTAGCACAGAGGCAGAGTCTCTGCCTCTGCCTCTCTGTAATTCTGCCTTTCAAACAAATAAATAAAAGTCTTTTTAAAAAATGAAGTTATTGAAAAAAAGAATTTTTCCACCAAGAATACTATATCTGGCAAAAATTAACAACAACAACAACAACAAAAAACCACAATCATGGACATGAGCACTATTCAGTGAGCCTTCCCTTCCCACCTGAGTTTCTAGAAACCATTTTGAAAGTTACCTCCTAATGTTTTTCTTTGCCATCTTTTTTCAAAGACTTATTTATTTATTTATCTGAAAGGCAGAGTCTCACAGAGAGAGAGAGAGAGAGAGAGAGATCTTCCATCTGCTCTTCAAAGGCTACAACTGCCAGGGCTAGGCCAGGTAGAAGCCAGGACCCAGAAACTCCATTTGGGTCTCCTACATGGGTGGCAGGGACCCAAGTACTTGAGCTTCATCTAGTGCCTTCCTGGGTGCATTAGCAGGGAGCTGGATGGGAAACCAAGAAGCCAGGACTTGAACCAGCAATCTAATATGGGATGCTGGCGTTGAAAGCACTGGCTTAAACTGCTGAGCCACAAGACTGGCCCCTGGATGTCTTCTTTATCAGATCTGGGGAGTATGCCCTATATACGGTTGTCAAATTTAGTAAATAAAAATACAAGGATACTCAGCTAACTTTGAACTTCAGATAAAAAAATTAGCATTTCAGCATACTTGCATTCCATGCAATATTTGGAACATACTTAAATCAGAAGTGATTTGTTGTTTATCTGAAACTCAAATTTATCTGAAAAATCCTGCCATTTTTCTGACAACCCTAGCCTTAGAGGAAATCGGGTCAAAACAGAGCTGGAATCAGAGATAAGGGAAAAAATGGAGATTGTCTACATCACAGCTGTGATACTCACCCCAAGGATTTCCCTTGTGTAGTAGTACTTGTCGTCCGTCTCATATTGCAGAAATGCTTGCACAAACAAGAAAACGTTGAGTCCAAACCAAATAACCTAGAGGAACAGAACATACAGTAGAACTGGGGTGTGGAAAGGAGGTAAGAGTGTGCCATTTGGCTGTTTTGGATTTATCTGTTTTCATTTAAAATGAGTACAACCCTGTCAGTATTGGATTTGCTCTCCGAGTTAGCACTTTGAAATGTGTGTACCCTGCTAATGAGCAAGGTCAACAAGCCAAGGCCCAGGGGCACTTCTGGCTCACCACCTGTTTGCATCTCCTGCAAGCTAAGAATGTTTTTACACTCTTTTTGTTTCTCCATTTTTAAATGGTTGAAAAAGATCAAAAGGGTACAATATTTCATGTAATATGAAAATTATGGGGGCAGGCGCTGTGGCATGGTGGGGGGGGGGGTAAAACTGCTGCCTGCAGTGTGCTGGCATCCCATATGGGCACCAGTTCGAGTCCTGACTGCTTCAAATAAATAAATAAATAAATAAATCTTTAACAAAAAAAGTATGTAACATTCAAATTTCAGTGACTGTAAATAAAGTGACATTGGAACTTAGCCATATCTATTCCTTTCTATGTTGTTCATAGCTCTCTTCATGCTACGATGACAGAGTTGAGGTGCTGGGACAGAAATCATAGGGCTTGCGATATGTGCTATCTAGCTTTGGACAGAAACATTGTCTCATTTCTGAACTAGAGTGTTCGAACGACAGCACCTAAAAGGTGGCAGTAAGTGAATAGTGGATTTCTGAAGAAACAAAGACTAAATTTAGCATTTATAACAACACACATCTGAAAAGGCCTTAAGCACTCCAGATGGGCCTGCCTCTTTAATTACACCCTGACACACACTTCGCTGTTTTTGGATGGTGAGTCTTCTTTCAAATTCACCTATTATTGCTTTGGACTCATTTGACCTCCTAAGATTGCTTTGCCTGTCCCAAGCTCTGGCTCAGCATTGGCTAAGTGGGAAACCTGGAACCCACTGCCCATTGTCTTGGAGACCAACCAACTGGGCTTGAGCCCAAGTTTGGAAGTGCTACTCTAATTCAGCAGGTCTCTAGGGCACTGGGGTGGCCCTAGGATGTATCCCTCTCCCTAGGATAGGTCAGACCCATCTCAACCAACAGCTACAGAGCCTTTAGCCTAAGATACGGTTCATTCAGATTCTCCAGATCTTGACTACTCATTCATCTCTAGCAGGATAGCATTTAAAGTGTGATATTGGAGTCAAACTCCTTGAGCTCAAATTCTATCACCACTTCCTACTAGCTCTGTAATCTTAGAGATGTGGTTTAATGTCTCTGAACCTGAATATCTTCATCTGTAAAATGAGGATACTGAATAACAACATCTACCACACAGCAATGCTGTGAGGGTTACCCAATGTAGTGCATGTAAAGCGATGAAGGCAATACTTGGTGCATAGTAAGAGCTCAGTAAATGCTGGCTACAGAGTTGAGTCATTACCAAACTGACTTTACCAAAATCAGTTCCTTCCTACCTCCTCTGCTTAGATACTCTTTCCAGATTTGAATGTCTTTGAGATTCTTTTACTCCAGTTGCAAGGGGTGGCTACCTCAAGAATTCAGAAGACAGAGAAGAGATGCTTATTAAGGGGAAGCAGAACTGTTTCAGGATCTGAAAGGGATACAGGCTAAAGAGCTCTTATCCCATTAGCAAGTGTAAGCCAGGTAAATGATGAAGGACATCCAGGGGGATGTACATCACTGCTCCTTTCCCCAAACCGCCATATACACATGGGAGACCAGAAGTCTAGAGAGGATAAATAATTTAAATAATTTGATCAAGTTCACTCAAGCACTGAATGTACCTGCCAGATTCCCTGTCTCCTAAACTAGTTCTCTTTCTGTGATAATGCAAAAGGAGCTAACCATAGGGCACTGAGTGTTCAACATGTCATGAGATAATTTGACAAAATAAACACTGGGCTTTTCATTAAATACAAGAAAAAAACCCCTCCAGGAGAATGCTGTACCTTTTCCCCTGGTGCACCTGGGCAGTCCTAAGGGACCCAAAGGAAAAACTGGAGAAAAGAGAAAAAGCCCCCGAAGGAGTGATGCCTGGTGTTCTAAGGCAGTGAGAAGGGACCTGGGGTGCTCCAGGCTCAGGTGTGGCTCAGAAATGAAAAAATCAGAGTAGAGAAAGGTCTCCTTTCTTTGGGAGCAGGGAAGAGATTGTGCACACCTGGGATAGTGAAGAGGCTCTGGGTTGATCACTGGGGAGCTGGGTTTAAGTGATGGCTCTTCAATCCATTCACTGAGTGACCTCTGGGTCTTATTTTCCTTTGCAAAATTCGGAAGCTGGGTTATATTTGCACTATTATGCGGTGCTATAGCCACCACCCCACCCGCTGTTACTGGGCACTTGAAATGTAGCTGCTCCTAATTGAGATGTGCTGTGAATGTAAAATACACATCAGATTGTAGAGACTTGGAAAAACCAAAAGAATATAAATGATCTCATTACTATTTTCAATATGTATTACATTCAGAGGGGATAATATTTTTTGATAAATTGGGTTAAACTATGTTGTTAACAATTTCACCTGTTTCTTTTTACCTTCTTCACTATAGCTTTGGGAAGCTCAGAAATGATGTATGTGGGCTTGCAATATATTTTTAGCAGGCAGTGATGAACCAGATGATCTCTCAGATCACTTTTATCTCAAAAAAGACAATGATTTGATGAAATCTGGGTGGGGAGAGTCTAGGAAGGATGGAGAGAAATCAATGCTCCAAGGTATAGAAATGAGATGGAAGAGAAAAGAAGACAGAGAATGAGAACGGATTGACATTCCAAATACTTATCACCTGACAACATGAATAATTGCATAGTCTTTGCCCCTGTCCTCTCATCTGGCCCAGCATTGGATTCATGAACTGAAACCCAATAACTAACATGAAATCTCCCTTTCAAATAACTTACAAATCTTAACAAACATGTTGTCTCCTTATTCTGTCAACCTTCCCAACTAATAGGAAGTGAGACATCACTTACCAGAATCAAAACTGAGAACCAGTGATTAACCACCCAGTTTCCCATCGTCAGGAGCTGGCCTGGAGCTTTTCTGAGCAGCAGGGCTGCTGCAGCAATCTGGCTTCTGGAGAGGGTCTTCAGGCTAGGGAGCTCTGTCCAGCTCAGCCTCTGTGAATCTTTAGGATGTGAAAAATGTGCAGGCACCCACAAGGCTCCCAGGGATGAGTAATTGTATTCTGCCTTCCTCCTCTGGAAGGAACTATGTTATCAGCTTAGGTAGACCAACCCTACTTGTGAGAACCACAGGGGTTTTCCCTGCTAGGGTTTTTACCTCTTCAGGAAATAGAACCCTTCTAGGGTTGAAAATACTCTTGCTCATCACCTTATCAACATAAGCTAATGGGAAGCGTTACCTTCTTTGATAAGAAATTTGCTAAGTTTTTTTTTTTTTGGTGGGAAGGAATATAATTCAGTGGGAATGATATAGCCACGGGGCTCTGGTGCAGCAAGGGGGGAGGTGTGTGTGTGAAGGAAGCTGCTGGCAGGTGCACTTTCAGAGGAGCTGTCAAATCTGCTGCCTGCCGCTAGGACTTCAGACTGGTTAGCTCGGAACTTTAAATCTACCGGTCCTCCTGGCAGCTGATCCCCAGTTGGTGGATGACAGCTGTGGGGGGAGCTGGGCTGGCTGGAAGGACAAGTGAAAAGAAAAGTCAAATAGGATAAGGGAAATATTAACAAGTGTAAATATATGAGGGGTCTTCAAAAGCTTTATAGAAAATGTGTATTACCAAAAAATCTATGTATGGATCTCAAAAATTTTATACCAAAATAGATTTATATTTTCCATAAAGCTTGTGAAGTACTCTCATACACTTTGATTCAAAATAAACAGAGGCAGAACACTAAAAACAAGGGGGGAAATTGTCTTCCTATATGATGGGTTAGCTAGAATTATGTGTTCAACTCTAGCACTGATTTTTTTCCTCCTTTTTCTGAAATGGTGAAATACATAGAATGGTATATAAAGCAGTTACATGTAACTTAAAGAATAATTTTAAGGAATGAATATCTATGTGCTCACTACCCAGGAAGTTTCCTCCCTTATCAAATCCCTCTTTTCCCCAACCAGATGCAGCCATTATCCTAAAAGTTGGAATAGTCATGACCTGTTCCTCTTTATATTTTTACTAACCATAAATGCATCCATTAACAATAAATTGTCTGGCTTTCCTGTTTTTTGAACTTCTTGTAAATTGAACCTAGCTGTATATATGTACGCTTATTGGATTTTTGAGATTTATACATGCTGGCATATGTAGTTGCAGGTCTTTTACACTGTCATATGCCATTGAATGAATATACCTTCATTTATTCATTCTGCTATTGATGGATATGATGGTGGAGCAATGTTGATGGAATGACACACATATGTTACAGATTCTTTAAACTATATACCCAGGGGGTGGGCATTTAGTGCAGTGGTTAAGCTGCTACTTGGAATGGTTGCACCCCACCCATATCAGAGTGTCTGGGTTCCATCTGTAGGAACCACACCTGTTGGTTCACTCCCCAAATGCCCGCAACAGCCAGGGCTGGACCAGGTCGTAGTCAGGAGCCAGGAACTCCATCCGGGTCTCCCACATGAGTGGCAAGGGCCCAAGTACTTGGGACATCATCTGTTGCCTCCCAGGCACATTAGCAGAGTGCTTGATCAGAAGCACAGAGGAGCTGGGACTTTAACCAGGGACTCTAAAATGGGCTGTGGGTGTCCCAAGTAGTTGCTTAACCTGTTACACCACAACACCTGCTTGACTTGAGTGTCTCTCATTTCAACTACTGGTCATTTGAATTTTCACTTCTGAGATATACCTAGTCGTTTTGGCCTCTCTTTCTATTGTTTATTTATAATTTTCCTTGTAGATACTTCGAATTTGGTTTGTAATCTGATACTAGTCTTTCATTGGTTACAATGCTAGCTTATCTTTTCACTCTCTTAGTAGTACTTTTTGGTAAATGGAAGTTTATAATTTTAATCTACTCTGATTAGCAGCCTTTTCTTTTAGAATGTATACATCTTAGTGTGTATTTTAGGAATTTGCCACTACCCAGAGATGAAGATATTTTCTTCTGAAAGTTGTATATTTTTAACTTTTCCATTGATATTTTGAATTCACTTGGAGTTAATTTTTTTAAATGTATAGTATAAGGTAGGCATTCCATGTACTATTTTTACATATGAAAAACTAATCATTCCAGCACCATTTTTGAAAAGCACACTTTTTTCACTAATCCAAAATGTCAGCCCCATCATATGTTGAATGTCTATATACATGTCAGTTCCCTATGCTGTTCTGCCACGCCACTGCCTTCATTACTATGGTTTTATAATAAGTCTTGACATCTAGTAGAAAAGCATTTCCCATTTTTTTCTTCAAGAGTGCTTTGGCTATTTTTGACCTTTTGCACTTTCATGTAAATTTTGTAATCAACTTCCTCCTACATTTCCTTTGTTACATTTACTGTTAAATACTCGATATAGCTTTATGGAATTCTAATTGTATATTTTAATTTTTAATTACTGCTGTAATCAAAGATACACCTGGGTTTTTAAAAAAAGATTGATTTTATTTATTTGAAAGACAGAGTTAACAGAGAGAGGTAGAGACAGAGAGAGAGGTCTTCCATCCACTGGTTCACTCCCCAAATGGCCACAACAGCTGGAGTTGCGCTGATCTGAAGCCAGGAGCCAGGAGCCTCCTCTGGGTCTCCCACGTGGGTGCAGGGACCCAAGGACTTAGGCCATCTTCCACTGGCATCCCAGGCCACAGCAGAGAGCCAGATTGGAAGAGGAGCAGCCAGGACCAGAACCAGCGCCCATATGGGATGCCAGCGCCTCAGGCCAGGGCCCTAACCCGCTGTGCCACAGCACCAGTCCCACAACTGGTTTTTACATATTAAATTTTATATCCAGAAACATTACTAAACTTACTCAATTTTTTGCTCTAATCTCAGTTTCAATTTGTTCTTCCTGATTGTTATAGCCTTTATTTATTTTTATTGGCTTACTGCATTCACTATAACTTCTAGCAGTGTTAACAAAGGTAGTAACAGTGATGCTGTGTCTAATTCCCAATCTCAAACGAGATTCTTTCATTTCACCCTTAAGTGAAATGTGTGCTGTAGGTTTTTGTAGATACCCAGCTACATGGTCCTCTCTCATTTTACTCTAGACACAAAAGAGAATATTTATATAAAATAAGAAAGAAATTGCGGTACATTTTAAAGTTTATTGAGGTATAATTTATAAACCATAACATTCCCCTATTGTAAGATTACAACTCAATACACAGCACATCTTGTATTTATTTATTTTTTAAAAGATTTATTTATTTATTTGAAAAACTTACATGGAGAGAGAAAGAGGAGCCGAGAGAGAGGTCTTCAATCCGCTGGTTCACTCCCCAAATGGCTGCAACGGCTGGAGCTGCACCGATCAGAAGCCAGGAGCTTCCTCTGGGTCTCCCACGTGAGTGCAGGGGCCCAAGGACTTGGGCCATCTTCTACTGCTCTCCCAGGCCATAGCAGAGAGCTAGATTGGAAGAGGGGCAGCTGGAACTAGAACTGGCACCCATATGGGATGCCGGCGCCACAGGCGGAGGATTAACCTACTGTGCCAAGGCATGGGCCACCAAAAAATAGCAGTTCATTAGCTGCCTAACACACCTACAACTTATTGTCACAATGCTGGGTGAAACTGGCATAATGTGGAGTAGGAGTATTCCTGGAAGTCATTCCTACACTCCAGCACCTAGCAACTGGTTAACTATACATGAAAATGTCAGAATAATATATATTCTCCTAAACCTAAACTAGACATACTACAGGTACAGCTTCCCTTTAATGTATTCCAGAAATGCTCATGACCACTCCACCAGCACCTGACGTGAGGGCACGTATGACAACGGGAAGCTGGAGTGGAGAGAAACAGTCATCTTAATCCCTTGGGAGGAAACTATGTTACTTTTGAAAATTGTACAAAAGCACTTGACATGTTCAGGACCACACCTTAAAAATGAAACAGGAGTCTGTCCACGGGAAGGTGACCAGGATGACAGAATCACTTGAAAGTGCCTTACATGAAGAGGAGTTACAGAATTTAGAGAATTTGGCTGAGAGAAGAGGTTTGTCTACAGCAAAAAGTAATTATTTCTTCAGAGAAGGCTTAGATTATTTCACATATGGACCCAATGAGTCAAGCTAGGAATGGAAGCTCTAAAACAACACAGATTTGTTCCATAGACAGCACAATTTCCTAACGCGGGTGTCCAAAGAAGTAACAAAGCAACGAGTTTCCTCTTACTTGAGATGCTCAAGGAAAGATGTACAGCCCCTTACCAGCTACTTTATAGGGAGAATATCAGCACCAAGTGGAAGGTTAACTGAATTATTTTAACTAGCCTCTAACCTTGAGATCCTGCGATTCCTAAGAGAAATGCTCTATATAGATGACAATTTATGTATTACCCAAAGGACTAGACATGCCATCCTGACTGGATCCTTGTGTCTGTAGGTAGAGATACTCCCAATATTGGAGAGCTAGGAAATCAGTGGATAAATTGATGAGCACAGAATCTGAGCTATATAATTTTAATAGAATATTGGTATTCAGCTGAAGCAGCAGGATTAGTCAGCCCTTTCCAAAATCAGATTATACTGGCAAATTCAACTAAAATACCCACGCCTCAAATCAGAGATGCCTCTCCCTCGGGCAGTGTTGGCCATACCAAAAAAAAAATTTTTTTAACATGAACCTTCCTTTTTGGTAAGCTCTCCAAGAACTTTTTACTTTCTATTGGCTCTAGACACTGTAATAGCCCCCTCCACCCTACATTGTTTCACCGGACTCTCTTACTGTTTGCATTTCCCAGGTTTATAGATTACTTGAGATGGGTTAGCTTTGAGTTTGTCTGCTTCCTGGAGATTCTGAAGAATATTGAAATGTCATTAGTAAGTTATCCACAGTCATAACATGGGCTACTCTCTTTTGGAAAGACTTCCTGTAGACCGTTGATCCCACCCAAAGTAGGTGGATTCTGGTAAATTATAAACACAGGGCCCTTCCCTGACGTGCCTGTTCTGTCTTCTTCCTCATCACCTGTGTTCATCGTCATCTGCCCCAGACTTACCTTTACCGTTTCAACTCTTGTACACCACCTCTGCCAGGAATTAATATGTAACAGACAATGCTGAAGTACTTAGCAGTTTACACATGTCCTTAAGACACCAGAAAAAAATATTTCAAAAACTTCTTAAACCTTTTGATGGTGGGCATTTCAAAAAGATACATATAAGCAGCCATTATGGGCCAAAACAGTACTTTGTTGTATTTACTTTATTGTTTATAGTTATTTTTAAATTCAACCTCTTGAGGATGGTGTTGAGAGAACCTTTTTCTTTTTAGAGCTTCAATTCTGTGAAGGTGTTGTTCTGGTATTGATCACAGTGTCCAAAAATGAAACATATTTAATGACGAGAGCCACTGATGTGTGTGAAATCATTTGAGGTCGTTTCTTTACACCATGTTGGAACAGAACCAGACTTCACCAAAGTAGCCTCTCTTAGACACAGCGTGGTATGATGGAACTGGATTTTCCCCCAGGCATCCTACTTGGCTACTTAATACTGTCTTCAAAAAGTCTAGCTTTTCTAGGCCTCAGTTTCCTCCTCTGTAACATAGTGACCTATTTCCTCACGGGGTCAGTGTCCAAAGAGTAACCTATATTTATAGGCAGAGGGTGGAGTGATGGTGGGGAAGAAGTGGTAAGGCAATATGGGATAGTGGTTAAAGATTAATTAATTAGTTAATTTGAAAGGCAGAGTGAGAGAGAGAGGAAACAGAGGAGTCTTCCATCTGCTGATTCATCCCCCCCAAAGCCCGTAACAACCAGGGCTATGTCAGGCTGAAACCAAGAGCCAGGAACTCCAGCCAAGTCTCCCATGTGAGTGGCAGGAACCCAAGTACTTGGGCCATTCTCCATACATTCCATGTACATTATTAGCTGGAAGCCAAATAGGAAGCACAAAATAGTGGGGATTGGAACCAGGCACTCCAATATGGGATGCAGGCTGCTTAATCCATAGCACCACAACTCCTGCCCCTTGTCTCCTGGTTAGAAACATGTATTCCAGGGCGGGTGCTATGGCACAGTGGGTTAATGCCCTCGCCTGAGGCGCCAGCATCCCATATGGGCTGCCGCTCCACATCTGATCCAGCTCTCTGCTGTGGCCTGAGAAAGCAGTAGAAGATGGCCCAGGTGCTTGGGCCCCTGCACCCACATGGGAGACCCAGAAGAAGCTCCTGGCTCCTGGCTTAAGATCAGTGCAGCTCCGGCCGTTGCGGCCATCTGGGGAGTGAACCAGCGGATGGAAGACATTCTCTCTCTCTCTCTCTCTCTCTCTCTCTCTCTCTCTCTCTCTCTCTCCCTCTCTCCCTCTCTTCCTCTCTCCCTCTCTCCCTCTCTCCTGCCTCTCCTCTCTCTGTGTAACTCTGACTTTCAAATAAATTAATTAAAAAAGAAACATGTATTCCAGAGCCAGTCCACCCCACTATACCCATCCATAAAATGTGCTGTTGTGCTGATTGAGTTAAGATATGTAAAGCAATTAAAACAGTGCCTGACATATAAAAACCACTCCATCATGACTTGCCGCAATAATGCTGAGGATGATTCCTAAGAAAATAGAAGCAAAGGACCTGAACCTAATGGTATCATCTTTTGCCAATGAAAAAGGAAGCAGAAACTATAGATCAGAGACCATAATTACATAAACTTCGTAAAATTATGGAAACTTTCTCACCTCCTTACACCTGTCGGTTTTATATCATTTTCTCTAGAGTTTAACAGGTAAAAATTAAAATTATTAATTATTAATTAAATGAGTCTGTGTATGAGGTCAACAGAAAGTGGAGAAGGTGGAGAGACTATGTCTCATTCTGCAACTAGGCTTGGGGAAATAGTTACCAACAAGGGAGAAAACAAACTGTGTCCCTAGGGCTACAAGGAAGAAGGGAGCCTCGGGGACTCATGTGGTTCCCTGTCCTCCCTACTTCCCTCACAGGGCTGTGGTGAGTCTCAAGTGGGCTATTGGATGTGCTGGCACTCTTTAAGCTGGAAAGTGTTACGATAACATCATTTGAATAGCAGTAAGTGTGTTCATGTTACAACTGCTACATGGGAAATCTGCACTCAAGAGTTTGTAAGAGTCCCTCAGCTCAGAAACAATGCTCACGTGTTGCCCTTTCTTTAAGTCTGATGGTGCAAGTTCTGCCTCTTTCAGAAAGACTTCTTTGACCACCTCAGTGATCACACCATATAATCTTCTAATTTTCTTTTTTTAAAAAATCAATTGATTAATTTGAGGGAGAGCTATGGATCTTCCATCCACTGGTTCACTCCCTAGATGTCAAAATGCTACAATATCCAGGCCTGGGCCAGGCTGAAACCCAGAGCCAGAAGCTCCATCCAGGTCTCTCACATAGGTGACAGGGACTCAAGTACTTGAATCATCCATGGACATTAGCAGGGGGCTGCTGGGAAGCAGAGCCAAGACTGAAACTCAGGAACTCCAATGTGTGATGGAAGCATCTTTTTTTAAAAAAAATATTTATTTTATTTATTTGAAAGACAGAGTTACAGAGAGAGGTAGAGACAGAGAGAGAGAGAGAGGTCTTCCGTCCGCTGGTTCACTCTCCAGATGGCTGCAACGGCCGGAGCTGCGGCAATCCAAAGCTAGAAGCCAGGAGCTTCTTCCGGGTCTCCCATGCAGGTACCGGGGCCCAAGGACTTAGGCCATCTTCCACTGCTATCCCAGGCCATAGCAGAGAGCTGGATTGGAAGTGGAGCAGCCGGCACTAGAACCGACACCCATATGGGATGCCAGTGCTTCAAGCCAGGGCTTTAATCTGCTGTGCCACAGCGCCAGTCCAATGGAGGCATCTTACGCGGCATCCTAACAACTGCATAAAACAACTGCTCCGTTCTAATTTTCATTGTGAGAGTGCCTCTTCCGATCCTACAGCTTTTTATTATTATTTACCTTTACTGTTATTTACCCTTTTCTCAACAAGGCCTGTTTCATCCGGACTGCCCCTTAAGCCAGAGCACAAGGCTCTTCATGCACAGTAGAAGTTCAATAAACACCTGGCAAGTGGTGGTACAGTAGGTAGAATTACAGTGCCCCAAAGACATCTACCTCCTAAGCCCTGGAACTCTGAATATGTGACCTTACATTGCAAAGGGAATGAAGGCTGCAGATGGAATTTAGTTTGCTCATCAGCTGACCTCAAAATAGGGAAATTTCTGCGGATTATACAGTACTTTCAAATATTTATGGAGGTTGCGGCGCCGGGACACCGGGTTCTAGTCCTGGTCGGGGCACCGATCCTGTCCCAGTTGCCCCTCTTCCAGGCCAGCTCTCTGCTGTGGCCAGGGAGTGCAGTGGAGGATGGCCCAAGTGCTTGGGCCCTGCACCCCATAGGAGACCAGGAGAAGCACCTGGCTCCTGCCATCGGAATAGCGCGGTGCGCCGGCCGCAGCGTGCCTACCGCGGCGGCCATTGGAGGGTGAACCAACGGCAAAAGGAAGACCTTTCTCTCTGTCTCCCTCTACTGTCCACTCTGCCTGTCAAAATTTAAAAAAAAAAATATTTATGGAGGGGCTCTTGTTATGGCAGTGTTATGCAACACTGGCATCCCACATTGGAGGGCAGGTTCCAGTCCTGGCTGCTCTACTTCCAATCCAGCTTCCTACTAATGCACTTGGAAAGGCAGTGGAGGATGGCCCCAGTGCTTGGGCCTCTGACACATTTCAGATAGAGTTCCTGGCTCCTGACTTCAGCAGGCTCAGACCTGGCTGTTGCAGCCATTTGATGAGCGAACTAGGGATTGGAAGAGCTCTCTCTCTCTCTCTTTCTCTTGCTCTGCCTTTCAGGTAAATAAATCATCTTTATTTTAAAAGTTTGTGGAAAATGGAATTAAAATTTTTATTCTGGTGCAAAACAATTTTGAAATCCATGTGTACAACAGGTCTTCAAAAAGTTTATGGAAAATCCTTATTATGAGTAAACTATGCATTGATTTCCATTTTTGCACCAAAATAACCTTTTCACTTATTTATTGTTAAAATGTTTATTTATTTGAAAGATAGAGTTACAAAGAGAGAATGAGAGACACAAAGAGATCTTCCATCTGCTGATTAACTCCCCCAGATGGCTGCAATGGCCCAGCCCAGCCAGGCTGAAGCCAGGAACCACGAACTTCATTTGGGTCTCCTACATGGGTGGCAGGGACTCAAGCACTTGAGCCATCTTCAGCTGCTTTCCCAGGCACATCAGCAGGGAGCTGGATCAGAAAAGGAGCACTTGAACCAGTGCCCATATGGGATGCTGGTGTTGCAGGCAGGAGCTCAGCCCGCTACACCACAGCACCGGACCCTAAACTTATTTTTTTAATGCATTTTTCCACAACTTTTTTGAAGTCACCACATAGGGATGGGTCTAATGTAATCAGAATGATCCTTACCGGTGGAAGTGGGAGGCAGAAGGTCTGAGCACTGAGTAGTGAGACTACAAGCTGCTGTGCTGACTTTGAAGACAGAGAAAGGAAACTAGCAGTGTCTAGAAACCAGAAAACAGACTCTCCCACTGGACAGAAACAAACGCAATCCTGTCAACATGTTATTTTTAGCGCAGTGAGACCACTTGCAAACTTCTGCCACTCTAAACTGTAAAATAACAAATTTGCATGGCTTTAAGACACCAAGTTCGTGGTGATTTGCTACAAAAGGAAGTTAATGCAGGTGATAAGAAAGGACTTTCTTGCAACCATTTTTACTGATTGGACTTCCTGCTCTGCAATATAAAGTCAAGAGCTTTCAGAGCTAAAAGTGACCATTTTATATCCCTACCATTAACCTAACATGTGCTGTGAGGTAAATAAGCTAGAACTATTTTTGTTGCAAGTGTAGATGATTGGCTTTTTCTATAAGGAAATGCAACTGTTTTTTAAAAATCTTTATTGCTTCAGAAGAATTCAGTTTGTGCTTTGGAGAAGGGACTTCTCCTAGAACAGAATGCAAATATTTGCCTTCCCTTCCAGAGAGTACAAGATGAAACCACTAGAATTTTGACAGTAGCATTCTTGGCATCAAGAAAAAAAAAAATTTAATTTTTGACAGGCAGAGTGGACAGTGAGAGAGAGAGAGAGAGAGACAGAGAGAAAGGTCTTCCTTTTCCATTGGTTCACCCTCCAATGGCCACCGCGGCTGGCACACTGCGGCCAGTGCGCTGCAGCCAGTACATCATGCTGATCCAAAGCCAGGAGCCAGGTGCTCCTCCTGGTCTCCCATGGGGTGCAGGGCCCAAGCACTTGGGCCATCCTCCACTGCACTCCCGGGCCACAGCAGAGAGCTGGCCTGGAAGAGGGGCAACCGGGACAGAATCCGGTGCCCTGACTGGGACTAGAACCCGGGGTGCCGGCGCCGCAAGGCGGAGGATTAGCCTATTGAGCCGTGGCGCCGGCCCAAGAAAAAAAAATTTTTTTAAAGATTAATGTATTTATTTGAAAGGCAGAGTTACAGAGAGAAGCTTCATACAGAGAGAGAGAGAGAGAGAGAGATTGAGACCTTCCATCCTCTGGTTCACTCTCCAAATGGCCACAATGGCTGGAGCTGAGCTAGGCCAAAGCCAGAAGACAGGAGTTTCTCCCAGGTCTCCTACATGGGTGCAGGGGCCCAAGCACTTGGGCCATCTGCTGCTTTCCCAGGCACATTAGCAGGGAAGTGGATTGGAATTGGAACAGCCAGGACTCGAACCGGCTCCCATATGGGATGCTGGCACTCAAGGCAGAGGCTTAACCTTCTAGATCACAGCGCTGACCCTAAGAAAAAGATTTTTTTGAGGAAGCCTCTGCCTGCAGCACCCGTTCATGTCCCAGCTACTCCACTTCAGATCCAGCTCCCTGCTGATGGCCTGGGAGGGCAGTGGAAGATGGTCCAAGAGCTTGGGCCCCTGCACCCATGTGGGAGACCTGGAAGAAACTCCTGGCTCCTGGTTTCAGATCGGCCCAGCCCTGGCTGTTGCAGCCACTTGGGAAGTGAGCCAGCAGGTGAAAATCTCTGTCTCTTCCCCACTCGGTCTGTAACTCTGGCTCTCAAATAAATGTAAAAAAATATATATATACATATATATATATTTTTTAAAAAGAGAGAAAGTATTTTGATTGTTAAAGATTTGGACTCTAGTTTGAAGCTCTTGATATGGAAAATGCATAGTATGAAAAAAACTATGCATAGACTTCAAGACTTTTTTTCACCAAAATAAACTTTTTTAATTGCATTTTCTACAAACATTTCAAAGTGCTGTCATATCTAAGCACATTCCTTTTGTGTCTGGCTTCTTTCCTTTAGCATAAAACTTTCAGTTTATTCTTGAGCCTCATAGCATGTATTGGGACTGCCTTCTTTTTCCTTGCTGAATAATATTTTTAAAATCCATTTATCCACCACAGTACTTTTGGGTTGCACCCACCTTTTAGCTATTGTGAATAGAGCTGCTATTAATATTGTACATATTTTTTTTAATTTTTTAATTTATTTTCCTTGAAAGTCAGAGTTACACAGAAAGAGAAGGAGAGGCAGAGAGAGAGAGAGAGAGAGAGAGAGAGAGAGAGGTCTTCCATCCGATGGTTCACTCCCCAGACGGCCGCAACAGCCGGAGCTGCGCCAATCCGAAGCCAGGAGCTGGGAGCCTCCTCCAGGTCTCCCACGTGGGTGCAGGGGCCCAAGGACCTGGGCCATCCTCCACTGCTACCCCAGGCCACAGCAGAGAGCTGGATCGGAAGAGGAGCAGCCGGGACTTGAACCGGCGCCCACATGGGATGCCGGTGCTTCAGGCCAGGGCGTCAACCCACTGCGCCACAGCGCCAGCCCCTGTACATGTTTTTGTTTGAACACCTTTTTCAATCCTTTAGATATATACCTAAGAATAAAATTGTTAGGTCACATGATAATTCTATTCTATTATTGAGGAGCTGACAAAGAGTGATCCACTCTTTGAGTCACTCAAAGAGGGATGCACCAGATTACTTATAATGAGATCTGGTTCTGCCACCAACCACCTATCTCATGCACGTGTCTCCCCACAATACCCCCAAACACCCATGGTTGGGAGAAAGATTTCTCCACATGTGTCTTGTGCTCCTACGAATCTTGCTAGGCATACCAAGAATGAGGGGCCCTGAGCCACTCTTTACCCAGGTCATTTCCCAAATTGTATTTGCAGCAAACAGCCTTGAGAGATGAGGTAATATCTCCCCATAAAGAGTAGGCTTGTGTCTGCTTGATAGAAGTCAGTGAATTGCCAAAGCTGAGTGTTCCTTGGCAGTGTTCCCCTGCTTACAACTCTCCTATGAGACCTGAGAGGCATGAGGCACAGATGCAAAGTAAAATTAACTCATGCTGCATGCTGTGCCATGGATAACAAAGTCCTTTGCCTCTGACCTAGGAGCCTTGCCTCTTTGCCAGCATCCATGACATGGATGGTCTCACTTATTAGCTTGTAAGTAGGGTCAAATCTCAGATCCTTCAGTTCTTGATGCTTACAAACCCTGGATATCTATGGGGTAGTGAGGACGAGCTCTTCATGTGTTCTGGAAAGGCATGTGAACTTAAGCTTTTTAAAGCCCAGGGATGGAATACAGCATTTTGATCTCTTAAAATATCTCTCCAGGGCAGGCATTGCAACCCAGCAGGTTAAGTTGCCACTTGGGGTGCTTACATCCCATATTAGAGTGCTGGCTCAAGTCCTCGCTACTCCGCTTCAGATTCAGCTCCCTGCTAATGTGCCTGTGAAGGCAGTGTATAATAGCTCAAGTGCTTGGGTCCCTGCCACCCACATGGGAGACTGGGATGGAATTCTGGGCTCCTGGCTTTGGCCTGACCCAGACCTGGCTATTGTAGGCATTTGGGAGTGAACCAGAGGATGAATGATCTCTCTGTCTCTGTCTCTGTCTCTTTCTCTCTGTAATTCTGATTTTCAAATATATAAGTAAATATTTTTAAAAATAGTGAAGTGTTATTTTTTAACCATAATGCCTCGTAGTTTTCTGTAGATTTATTCCTAATAGTCCATATTTATTATTGCCTGACACTTTGAAGAGTATTTTATTTCATTTTTATCTGTCCTTTATATAGGATTTCATTAACACATTTATTTTGTATCCAGAGGGCTGGTGCTGTAACATAGAAGGTTAAGCTTCCACTTGCAGTGCTGGCATCACAGATGGGCACTGGTTTTCAGTCCCGGCTGCTCCACTTCCAATCCAACTCCCTGCTAATGCACCTGGGAAAGCAGTGGAAGATGGTCCAAGGCCTTGGGCCCCCATACTAACATGAGAGACCAGGTAGAAGCTCCTGGCTCCTGGCTTTGGCCTGGTCCAGGCCCAGCCATTGCAGCCATTTGGGGGAGTGAACCAGCGGATGGAAGATCTCTCTCTCTCTCTCCTTCTCTCTCCATATCTCTGTCTTTCAAATATAAATATTTTGTATCCAGAAATCTAGCTCAGTTCTCTTTAGTTCTACTAACTTATCTGGACATTCTTTTGGACTTTACAATTTGAAAATTAATTAAGTTGATGGTCCTATAGTCAAAAAACCATCATGATTATGTAATTAGACAGATTAGACAATATAGTCTATGGATCAAAATATAAGGAAAGAATTCTCAGGTGATGAAAAGTTTGGGAACCAGGACTGGCATTGTGGGGTGGCAGGCTAAGCCATTACTTTAGATTCCAGCAACTCATTTGGGAGTTCTGGTTCAAATCTTGGCTGCTCTGCTTCTGATTCAGCTCCCTGCTAATGCATCTGGGAAGGCAGCAGAAGATGGCTTGTACAAGTACTTGGGCCCCTGGCACCCATGTGGGGACCAAGATGGAGTTTCTGGCTCTTGGCTTCGGCCTGGCCCAGCCCCAGCCACTGTGTCCATTGAGGGAGTGAACCAGTGGATAGAAGATAAGTCTTTGCTTTTCTGTCACACTATATTTCAAATAAATAAATATTTTTTAAAAGTTCAGATCCACCAAACTATGGTATCTGATCTTTTGATGACTTGCATTCATCACAGAGAATTGAGTTTTATATTTAGTATTTATTGTATATCTGTCCTATACAATGTGTGAGGAAGTAAAAAAACATGAATAAGACATAGTTCCTTCCTTCTAGGAGCTCGCAGTGTAGCAGGAAGGATGGAAATAATGTCTCTAATATTCTACTTATGCAGAAGTCATAGATTTCATCTCTACCATTTATTTACCCCTCTAGGCTCCAGTGCCCGCCCCCTTCACTGTCACTTTCTCACCCCTATGATTCAAAGAACAGAAACAACTCAATGTACTACAAGAAAAAAGGGATAACATTTTTGGGTGTTATCTTTGTTTTTCCTAAGGAATCCTTTTCCTCTCATCTCTATATCTCTTCTGTCCCTTCACCATCTTGCCTTGTCCTGACCCCTACTCAACCTCCTTTCACTTTCAGTTCCGTGGATAAAGAACTCTGTTTCCTCAATTCGTATTAAGAATAGAATGTGACTCAGATTTTCTTATGCTATAGGCCAGATGTGGTTGCTAATCAGTCTGTTGGATAGAAGTGCCTGTCCCTGGGTTAAGTGACGAGGGACACTTCAATCCAGTCAATGTGGTTAGTGCAGCAGGAGGAGAATATGAAAAGACTTTATAGGCCGGCGCCGTGGCTCAACAGGCTAATCCTCCGCCTTGCGGCGCCGGCACACCGGGTTCTAGTCCCGGTCGGGGCACCGATCCTGTCCCGGTTGCCCCTCTTCCAGGCCAGCTCTCTGCTGTGGCCAGGGAGTGCAGTGGAGGATGGCCCAAGTGCTTGGGCCCTGTACCCCATGGGAGACCAGGAGAAGCACCTGGCTCCTGCCATCGGAACTGCGCGGTGCGCCGGCCGCAGCGCGCTACCGCGGCGGCCATTGGAGGGTGAACCAACGGCAAAAGGAAGACCTTTCTCTCTGTCTCTCTCTCTCTCACTGTCCACTCTGCCTGTCAAAAATAAAAATAAAAATAAAAAAAAAAAAAGAAAAGACTTTATAGTCTAAGTATGTCATAAACATAGCAGGCAATCATTTACATCTCAATTATGGGAAATTCATTTCTTTTTTTTTTTTTTTGACAGGCAGAGTGGACAGTGAGAGAGAGACAGAGAGAAAGGTCTTCCTTTTGCCGTTGGTTCACCCTCCAATGGCCGCCGCGGTAGCGCGCTGCAGCCGGCGCACCACGCTGATCCGATGGCAGGAGCCAGGTGCTTCTCCTGGTCTCCCATGGGGTGCAGGGCCCAAACACTTGGGCCATCCTCCACTGCACTCCCTGGCCACAGCAGAGAGCTGGCCTGGAAGAGGGGCAACCGGGACAGGATCGGTGCCCCGACTGGGACTAGAACCCGGTGTGCCGGCGCCGCAAGGCGGAGGATTAGCCTGTTAAGCCACGGCGCCGGCTAAATTCATTTCTTGAGGAGGCCACTTTTGTGCCTCCAAATGATCATGAAATAAGTCATGTAAAATATTTTGTTGTATGAATTGAGGACCTAAATAAATAGTTTCAGATAACTAGATTGGATTCTACCAAAATAGGGAAATTATAGGAAAATTTCTGGGCAAATATTGGTCAAATATTATCAGAATCCTTTAAGCTGCCAAGAATGTACCATCATCTGCAAGGAAGCCTTCACTCAGATGTCTCTTGTTTTCTTTGCTTTGGAATTACTACTCCTTTGGCCATAATCATGAAACATCTGGTCACAGTTCCATGGTTCCACTTCTAAAATAAGACAATGTTGTCTCCCATGAGTTCATGGGCATATAAGAGGTCAGGCAGGGGCCAGCGCTGTGGCGCAGCGGGTTAACGCCCTGGCCCAAAGTGCCGGCATCCCATATGGGCACCGGTTCTAGTCCCGGCTGCTCCTCTTCCAATCCAGCTCTCTGCTATGGCCTGGGAAAGCAGTAGAAGATGGCCCAAATCCTTGGGCCCCTGTACCCGCCCGGGAGACCCGGAAGACGCTCCTGGCTCCCGGCTTCAGATCGGCACAGCTCTGGCCATTGTGGCCAACTGGGGAGTGAACCATTGGATGGAAGACCTCTCTCTCTCTCTCTCTCTCTCTGCCTCTCCTGCTCTCTCTGTGTAACTCTGACTTTCAAATAAATAAAATAAATCTTTAAAAAAAAAAAGAGGCAAGGCAAAGAGTACAAGTAGCTAGGATTGGCAATCCCCTATGTTGTATGATGTCTTTGAGAAATTAGAAATGAGATTCCTCCTCCTCATCCCACTAAAAAATAACCTTTCCATGAGTCTGTTAAAAGACATACAAATTCTTACCATCAGAATTATTTCTTTGTCCCTAAAGATGTAGTTAAATTCCATCAGTCTCATGCGGTGGAATGGGTTTGGTCTTCTGTCCAAGACAGTAAGGGAAGTAATTCATGAACTCACTACCACATGTTACTCGTTATATTTTCACAGACAGGCAGGTCCAGAGAGAAAAGGACTTAGGAGAGGCGAATTTGAAAGTGAGGTAGAAACACACACATTTACTGGGGCATCTGGTAAAAAAAAAAAAAAGTAGTCAGAACACTGAAGCAGAGGACTCTGAAAAGTAGGAGTGCATTGGGCAATTTGCAGGTAGGCTGAAGCCAAGTGAATGTTTACATGGGGACTCCTAGAGACCCACCTGATTCACCCCACAACACCCTCCTTGGACCCATTGAGTCCAGCATTCCATTTTAACAGGATCACCAGGTGGTTTGTGGGCACCTTAATTTTTTAAAAGATTTATTTATTTATTTATTTGAAAGAATTACAGAGAGGCAGAGGCAGAGAGAGAGAGAGAAAGAGAGAGAGAGAGAGAGAGAGAGAGGTCTCCCATCCACTGGTTCACTCCCCAGATGGCTGTAATGTAATGGCCGGAGTTGGGCCAATCTGAAGCCAGGAGCCAGGAGCTTCTTCCAGTTCTCCCATGTGGGTGCAGGGGCCCAGGGACTTGGGCCATCTTCCAGTGCTTTCCCAGGCATAAGCAGAAAGCTGGATCAGAAGTGGAGCAACTGGGACTCGGACCGGCGCCCATATGGGATGCCAGCACTTCAGGCAGTAGCTTTACCCGCTATGCCACAGTGCTGGCCTCAAGGATTTTTTTTAAAACATTTATTTTATTTAGTTGAAAAACAGAGGTACAGAGAGAGAGAGATCTTCCATCCGCTGGTTCACTCCCCAGATGGCCACAACGGCTGGAGCTGTGCCGTCCAAAGTCAGGAGCTTCCTCTGGGTCTCATATGTGGATGCAGGGGCCCAAGGGTTTGGGCCATCTTCCACTGCTTTTCCAGGCCCATTAGCAGGGAGCTGGATCGGAAGTGGAGCAGTCAGGACTGAAACTGGCGCCTAGCTGGGATGCCGGCACTGCAGGCGGCGGCTTTACCTACTACACCACAGTGGCAGCCCCAGGGCACCTTAATTTGAGATACATTGCCTAAGGGTGTGTAATCCACAGGCCTTAAAAACCACTGACTTCAGTGGAAAGAAAGTTGGGAACTGATTCTACAAAATGGTCTAATTAAATTCCTTTTTCCATTTATTTAAAGATTTGTCTTTTTAAGAAACAGTTTTTAAAAATCAACTTTCCTCCTTCCCCTTGCTTGAATCTTCACAAGTTACAAACAATCCCCCAATTTTTATTATAGGAAAAGCCCAATTTGAGTTGGATAAACATCAAAGGTTCTGGCTGGAGTTCTCTTTTGATCTTTAAGGCAACATGGAAACAAACAACACTAGGAAAAAACTCCCAAAAGAATTTGTTTATGTATCAGTTTATCTTAGCACCTGTCAGATTTTACAGCCTGGATCTAGGAGACAGGTGGGAAGGGTTCACCTCTCTACTTTCAAGCAGGTCAGAATTTTTAAGTGGGTAATTCTTTTTGCTTATTTATTCATTGTATTTAATTGGAAGCCAGAGAAACAGAGAGAGACAGAGATTTCCTACCCGCTCATTCACTCCCCAAATGCCAACAATAGCCAGGTCTGGGTCAAGTTGAAGCCCGAACCCAAGAATGCAGCTCAAGTCTCCTATGTGGGTTACAGGGACCCAAACACTTGAGCCATCGCCTGAGCCATCGCTGCTGCCTCCCAGCAGTACCTGAGCAGGAAGCTCAATTTGGGAGTGGAGTGGTGACTCAAACTCAGATACTCCAATATGGGGTGTGGGTGTCGTTTCAAAAATATTTATTTACTTGTTCCCTTATTTGAAAGGCAGAGTGACAGAGAGAGAAGAGAGAGAGGGAGGGAGAGGGAGAGAGAGGGAGAGAGAGTGAGAGAGGGGGAAGGAGGGAGAAAGAGGGAGAAAGAGGGAGAGAGGGAGGGAGAGAGAGGGAAGGAGGGAGGGAGGGAGGGAGAGGGAGGGAGAGGGAGAAAGAGGGAGGGAGAGAGAGGGAGAGGGAGAAAGAGGGAGGGAGAGAGAGGGAGAGGGAGGGAGAGAGAGGGAGAGGGAGGGAGAGAGAGGGAGAAAGAGGGAGGGAGAGAGAGGGAGAGAGAGAGAGAGAGACTTCCATCATCCAAAGCCAGGAACTCCATCCTGCTCTCAAGTACTAGGGCCATCATCTGCTGCTTCCCAGGTGCATTATGAGGAAGCTGGATCAAAAGCAGGGTAGCTTGGCACTGTGGCACAGTGGGTTAAAGAAAGCCCTGGCCTGAAGCACCGGCATCTCCTATGGGCACCAGTTCTAGTCCCGGCTGCTCCTCTTCTGACCCAGCTCTCTGCTATGGCCTGGGAAAGCAGCAGAAAATGGTCCAAGTCCTTGGACCCCTGCACCCATGTGGGAGACCCAGAAGAAGCTCCTGGCTCCTGGCTCCTGGCTTAGGATAGGCCCAGCTCCACCCGTTGTGGCCATCTGGGGAGTGAATCCGTGGATGGAAGACCTTTTTCTCTTTCGCTCATTCTCTCACTCTGCCTTTCAAATGAATAAATGAATGAATAAATAACTTCATAAAAAAATTTCAAAAGCAGAGTAGCCAGCACTGGAACCCAAGCACTCTGATATGGGATGTGGGCATCTCAAGTGGCAGCTTAAGCTGCAGGTGTCTTAACTGCTCCGCCAAACACCTGTCCTGGATTTTAGTTGGAAGTCAGCTTTGTTCCCTGGCCTTTTATGAGCCAGTTGATCTAAGAGGATATTTTGTTTTCCTAATAGGTAGTCTAGCCAGGCTAAGGAGAAAGCAAACAATAGTCAACCTTTGAGTAAAGTTTGAAAATGTATATCTGTCTGGCAACGGATCCCTCTCCTGTTGACTCTAATTTTTGCTGCCATCAGGTGGTTTTCTGGTAGTACAAGTAGAAGCAAGATGGGTAACTTTGGAAGAGAGGAGTAATCTTATTTTATTGTTTTATAATTGGTCTCTTAGATAAGAGAAGTTCACTTAAGGAGGAAGAATAAATGACTTCAAAAGTTTAAGATAAGCTCCACTTTCTCAGGGAAAATTCGACTCCACTGGACTTTTCAGAGACTCAGAGAACAAAGTGAACATTCACTCATTTAATGTTCATTTAACAAACAGTTATTAAATATTTACCCTTGAACAGGCACTATGTTAGGGGCTAATGATATAGAAGTAATAAGATAAGCAAACTTCCTATCTCTGTGGAACTTATACTCTTTGAGGGTTGGATAAAAACCAAGTAAAAAGAAGTCAATTTTAGGTACAAAGCAGGATGGGGAGGAGAGACTGTGGGTATGGTGTAGGGGCTATATTGAATAGAGTAAGATGGGTCTCATTGTGGAGGTGACATATGCGATGACATTTGTATGCTGAGAAGGAACAACCATGCTTCTTTGGGGTTCTAAACAGAAGGACTGCCATGTTTAAGGATCTGAGATGGCAATCAGCGTGGTGTACTAGGGGAACAGCAGGAAGGCCAATATTACAGGGTGCATTGTGCCTCTCAAAATACAAATGTTGAAGGCATAACTTCAGTACCCTAGAATGTGTAGAATGGGATCATATTTAGAAATAGGGTCGTTGTAGATGTAATTAGTGCAGACTATATCATACTGGAGTAGGGTGGGATCCTAATCCAATATGAAAGGATTTCAAAAAGCTCATGGAAAATGAAATTCAAAGATACGTTTATATTGGTTCAATTTTTAATTTTTTTTATTTTTATTTTTTGACAGGCAGAGTAGACAGTGAGAGAGAGAGAGAGACAGAGAGAAAGGTCTTCCTTTTACCATTGGTTCACCCTCCAATGGCTGCCGCGGCTGGCGCGCTGCGGCCAGCGCACCGGGCTGATCCAAAGCCAGGAGCCAGGTGCTTCTCCTGGTCTCCCATGCAGGTGCAGGGCTCAAGCACTTGGGCCATCCTCCACTGCACTCCCGGGCCACAGAAGAGAGCTGGCCTGGAAGAGGAGCAACCGGGACAGAATCCGGTGCCCCGACCGGGACTAGAACCCAGTGTGCCAGCCCCGCAGGCAGAGGATTAGCCTATTGAGCTGTGGCGCCGGCCTATATTGGTTCAAAAAGTTTGGAGCCAGTGTTGTGACACATCAGGTTAAGCTATCACCCGCAGTGCTGGCATTCCTTATCAGAGTGCTGGTTGGAGCCCCGGCTGCTCTGCTTCTGATCCAACTCCCTGCTAATATGCCTAGGAGGCAGTAGAAGATGACTCAAGTACTTGGGCCCCTGCCACCCATGTGGGAGACCTGGATTGCAGTTCCAGGATGCTAGCTTCAGCCTGGTCCAGACCTGGCCGTTATGGCCATTTGGGCAATGAAGCAGCAGATGGAAAATCTCTTCTCTCTGTGTGTCTCTTCCTCTCTCCGTGTCACTCTTTCAAATAAATAAAATAAATCTTAAAAAAAGTTAAATCTATTTGGTTTTTTCATAATATGCATTTCCCATGAACTTTTTGAATACTTCTATGCATGAATTTCAACTTGTACTTCAATTTTTCCATGAACTTTTGGAAGTATCCTTGTATGACTGGCATCTTTATAAAAAGAGAGGTGTTTGAACATAGACAGGCACACAGGGAGAACCCCACGCAAAGATGAAAGCTGAGATCAGGGTGGGGCTTCTACAAGCCAAAGGAATGCCCCATGATTACCAGCAAACACCGGAAGCTAGGAGACAGGCATACAATATTTTCTGCCTCAGAACCCTCATAAGCATGTGGTAACACATTTCTATTTGAACTACTCAGCTTGTGGCACATTGTTATGGCAGCCTAACAAACTAACACAATCAGGAGACAAGTAGAAGTAGGTGGAAAGAGGAGTTCAGAGACATAGATAGAAGTCAGATTATCTAGGGTCTTACAGGCCTTTGTAAACAAATGTGTTGCAAGTGGACCTAAACCCATTGTTTTTGGTAGGGTTCAGTAGGCTCTGAATATTACAAGTAGGTAAAAAGCTAGAGGTCATCTCTTGCAACCTCCTTCATAGGTGGAAATCATAATGAAAGTAATTGTCACTGTGAATTCCATAATGCATACTGTTATTAGCAAACAGGGTCCAAAAAGTCATTATAGTCTCTTGTTGTTAACTGGGTCAAGTCCATGTTCTCTGATCTTTAGGAACTTCAGCAAGCTCCTTGCATGAAAGATTCACCTGAAACAGATGGCTTAATGCTATGGTAACAGGGTCAGCCTATCTTCTAGTTGGAATAGGAAAATCTTCTATGAAGTGGCATATGTTAGTTATTTACTGCTATGTTAAAAATTACCCCAAAATATAGTGTCTAAAAACAACAAACATTTACTATCAATGGGGGGCACCAGCTGGCAGGCTAGCTATCTCATGCTGGGGTATGGAACCACATAGAGTCTGGAGCTCAAATACCACTTCAAAGAGTGCTGAGCTATTGGACTGGCCTTACCAGATTTTTTAAAATGTTTTTATTAATTTATTTATTTTGTGTACTTGAAAGGCAGAGAGAGAGAGAGAGAGAGCGAGCACTGTTCCATCTGCTGGTTCATCCCCTAAAAGCCCACAACAGCCAGGGCTGAGCCAGGCGGAAGCGAAGAGCCAGGAACTCCATCTGGGTCTCCCATGTGGGTGGCAGGAAACGAAGCACTTGAGCTATCATCTGACATCTCCTAGGATGCATTAGCTGGACGCTGGATCACAAGTAGAGCAGCCAGGACTTGAACCGGCCATGGGATCTGGGAGTCCCAAGTTGCACCTTAACCTGCTGCATCACAACATCTAACCCAAATTTTTATATTCTGTTCAAGCACCTGCACAATATTTCTAGCCATTCAACATATTTTGGATATAAGTCATTTCACCAATGAAATATTATTTCTTATAATTCTTATATGAATTAATGTACTCTCTGGTGCAAGGTTTCTTTGGGTTTTCTTAACTTTGGGTTAACTTTGGGGGAAGTTCTGTGGACTTTGGTGGGAAAATGACTACACTTTATTTTTAGCAATTTCCAACTGAATATAGGCAACAAATCAGTCTCACTAGCAAACAGTCTTATTAGTTGGTGATATGTTTCACCAAACACAAATTAAAGATATTTTCTCATCACATTATAGCTGTTGCTAATAATTCAAAAGATGGCATATTCCTATCACTATTTCAAAATTATGGTGATTATTACACTTTCAGATAAATCCTATTATTTCTGGGTTAATAAAGAAGTACACATACTATTGTTAAAATGTCTACATTGTCCCCTGAATCTACACATTCAATGTAATTCCTATCAAAACTCCAATGGGGGAGGAGGGTGCGGCGCTGTGGCATGGCTGGTAAAGCTGCCGCCTGCAGTGACAGCATCTCATATGGGCACTGGTTCTAGTCCCGGCTGCTCCACTTCTGATCCAGCTCTCTGCTATGGCCTGGGAAAGCAGTAGAAGATGGCCCAAGTCCTTGGGCCCCTGCACCCACATGGGAGACCCGGAAGAAGCCCCTTGCTCCTGACTTCAGATTGCTGCAGCTCTGGCCACTGCAGCCATTTGGGGAGTTTAAAAAAAAAAAAAAAACTCCAATGGGATTTTTCATAAAAATAGAAGAAACAATCTTAAAATTCATATGGAACTACAAAAGACCCCAAGTAGCCAAAGCAATCTTTTTTAAAGTAACTTTATTTAATTTATTTATTATTTTAAAAAATTTATTTATTTGAAAGGCAGAGTTACAGAGAGGCAGAGATAGAGAAAGAGAGGTCATCCATCTGGTGGTTCACTCCCCTAGATGGCTGCAATGACCGGAGCTGCACTGATCCGAAGCCAGGAGTCAAGAATCTCCTCCGGGTCTCTCATGCAGATGCAGGGGCCCGAGGACTTGGGCCATCTTCTACTAGTCAAAGCAATCTTGAGCAAAAAAAAAAAGCTTGGAGATATCACAATACTTTATTTATTTATTTATTTTGCCAGGCAGAGTTAGACAGTGAGAGAGAGAGAGAGACAGAGAGAAAGGTCTTCCTTCCATTGGTTCACACCCCAAATGGCTGCTATGGCTGGCCGCGCTGTGCTGATCCAAAGCCAGGAGCCAGGTGCTTCCTCCTGGTCTCCCATGTGGGTACAGGGCCCAAGCACTTGGGCCATCCTCCACTGCCTTCCCGGGCCACAGCAGAGAGCTGGACTGGAAGAGGAACAACTGGGACAGAATCCGGTGCCCCAACCGGGACTAGAACCCGGGGTGCTGGCGCCGCAGGCGGAGGATTAGCCTAGTGAGCTGCGGCGCCAGCACAATACTTGATTTTGAAATATACTATGAAGCAATATAATAAAAATCACATAGTTATGACATAAAAAAGACATATAGACCAATAGAACAGAATAGAGATACCAGAACTAAATCTAAACATTAATGGTCAATTGACCTTTGAAAAAGATGCCAAGACACAACGGGGAAGGAACAGTTTGTTCAATAAAGGGTTCTGGAAATACTGGATAGCCATAAGCAGAAAAATGAAACTTGATCCTATCTCTCTACGTATAAAAAAATCAACTCAAAATAGATTAAAGATTGAAAAATAAGGCCTGGGAGTGAGCATATAGTTTAGTGGTTAAAACGTCAGTTAAGAGACCCACACCTCACATTGGAATACCTGAGTTTGATTCCCAGCTCTGGTTCTCGATTCCAGCTTCCTGCTAATACAGATCCTGGAAAGCAGTAGTGAGGGCTTAAGTAATTGGACTCCTGCCATGCACATGGGAGACTTGGATTGCATTCTCGGCTCCTGGCTTCACCCCTGAGCCAGCCTCAGCTGTTGTGGGTTCTTGGGGAGGGAATCAACAAATGAGTTCTCTCTCTCTCTCTCTCTCTTTCTCTTGCTCGCTCACTCTCTCTCCCTCTGCTTCTCAAGTAAATACATAAATCATTTCAAAAAATAAGGCCTGAAACTGCAAAAGTATTAGAGGAAACCACAAGGGAAAGGCCTCTTGACATGGTCTGGGCAATGCATTTTTGTATATGTACCTAAAAGCACAGGAGACAAAAGCAAAAATAGACAAATAGAATCAAATTAAAAAGCTTCTGCACAGAAAAGGAAACAAGCAGTAAAAAGACAATCTACAGAAAAGGAGAAAATATTTGCAAAGCATCCACACATCTAATAAGGTGTTAATATCCAAAATATATCAGGAACTCAATAGCAAGAAGACAAATTATGGGGTATCGGGTAAAGCCGCCGCCTGCCTCCATTGCCCCTACCCCCTGGGCCAGTATTCAAAAAATCATTTTGTAGACAGACACAATAGCTTCATTGAATAGTTGATTCTATGAATCCAAGAATCGGTCTATAGGTTATAAGGCCGATCATTCTTTCATGCACTAAGAAGGGAAAAAATACTGTCAATTAGATTTTGACATTTTTAATTGATAGAATTCGACTCCAATTTCAGAGGTAATAAAAAATGAAAAACATGCATCTTCAAATAGATGAAATACGGTATATCACCCAGCTGATACTGAAGTGTTTTGAAGTCCGTTATGGACGTTACAAAAGTGGCACATATACAATATAGCATGGTAAGGAGTCTGGACTTGATATCCTTCCCTTATGAAAAGTCCTCTGTTCAGTTCTCAAGGTTAATGACCTGCCACTAGGTGGCGAGAGCTCCGAGGAAACAGTCAGAGGCAGCGAAAGAAAGTGAAAGCAAGCGCCGGGTTGAGAGATCAAAGGCTAAAGCAATGACGGGTTTATCTTTTGAGTGTCTCCAATGGGTTTATTTCAAAGTTGATGATAACAACCAGAAAAGTACTTTAGGAAAGCATCAAAATGTACATGTAACGTTCTGTTCTGCCTGTGTGTACTGGACCTTGCCCTCCAGGCACAGGTACATGGACAAGATCAAATGGTTGGTGTAGGCAGTAGACAATGTGAATCATTGGCAATCAGGGATGTTTTTAACATGCTTCAGCCCCAACCGGCCAGGCAGCTGGGCAGCTTGAGAAGTGGCTCATAACAAGACAAGTCTTGCCACAAAGTGTTCCTCATGAGTGCCAGGCAATCCATTTGTTTTTAGCACAGGATATGTCATAAGGAAAATAATAGGATGTAAGCTCTGGTATATTTTTGTGGGATGAGTGGTGAGGGAGGTCAAGTCTCTCTGATGCCATTAAGGTCAGAGTCACCAATTTGATCCCCACTGACTCTCTGGTAAGATATAAAAAGCCTGGACTCTTGTACATTGCTACTGGGAATGCTAAATGGTATGACCTCTATGGAGAGGAATTTGTCAACATCCAGTAAAATAACATGTGTGCATACAGCCCTGTCACTTTCCAGAAGCTATTCCAAGACCCACTAGAAAAAATGAAAAGTGACAAATTCCCAATGCTATTCATTGACATTATTTATTATATCCAGAAATAGAAGGAAATCCAACACAGGCTTATGAAGTAATAAACAGTTATGAAAAGGAATGAAGATAATCTGCATGTACTGACATAGGATGATCTCCAGGAAATATTAGGTGGGAAAAATAGCAAGGTAGAGAGCAATTTTTATAGAATGGCATCTTTGGGGTAAAAATGAAGAGAAATACACATGCACGCACAAATATTTGTGTAGAATTCTAAGCAAGAAGCAACAATATAAGCAAAATTTAACAAAACTGAAGAAAGGAGGAAATAAGATGCATGAGTGGAAGGGAAGCAAAACCTCACTAGATTCACCTTGTTACCTAGTTTTAACTTCAGGTGAATAATTAAAAATCAAGTCAAATTTTAAAGAGCAATATCTAAAAATACAAAACTGAAACAAATGAACCTTGATGTATATTATGTTGGTGGCATAATCACACAAAGAAAAGAATACCTTCAAATATCATTAAAGCACAGTATTGGCATGGGTGTCTGGCATGTTGGTTAAGATGCCAAGTGAGATGCCAGCATATCAGAGTGCTGGTTCGAGTCCTGCTTCCATTTCTGATTCCAGCTTCCTGCTAATGCACACCCTGGGAGGCAGCAGGTGGCTCAAGTACTTGGATCCCTGCCACCCACATGGGAGACACGGATTGAGTTCCAGGCTCCTGGCTTTGTCCTGGTTCAGTCCCAGATCTTGCAGACATTGGGGAGTAAGCCCCTGAATGGAAGATCTCTCTGTCTCTGCCTTTCAAATAAAATGAAAAAAAAAATTAAACACGTTATTTTGACTATACATCCCTAGTGATATTGTCCAAAGATAAGTGAACAGCAAAAAATCTTAAACTGTTTTCCATAGTCTTCATGTTAACAGTAATATTGGCATTCTATTTTGAAGCTATTATTGACTTATTTAGAGTTTGCCCATGATTCCTTTTAACTCTTTGAGCTTACAGGAAAAAAACTTTAAATAAAATGAACTACAATGAAAAAAGAATCAGTTATGTATCCTGGAGCTAAAGAGTGAAATAACTGAAATAGTAGACTTGAACAGACAAAAGAAAGAATCAACAAACTTGAATACAGATCACTTGAAATTATCCAGTTTGAGGATAAGAAAGAAAAAAAACTGAAAATAAGATAATAGAACTCAAGAGACTTGTGTACATCATGATTCAGAGTAAGCAAACAGTTGAGGAAGAAAAGTTTCTTCTTATAAAATTCCAGATAATAAATGCAAAAGAAATATTAACATTAGAAAAATCACTATTTTTAAGTTCTTAATAAAATATCTAGGCAATGGTTATTATTAAGTAAAAGGTTGATGTAATGGGATAAGCTGACATGACCTGAACCTATTGATCATTCTTAGCATCAATCAAAATGACATCTGCAGACATAACATACCGAATAATGTGATGTATTAGGACGTACACAGAGCCACCTATAAGTGATTCTTGCCTAAAAATTGACACTGAACCTGATCAAATTTTTAGGAACCACAAGGGATGAAAGACAAGTTAAAAAATATCATAAGGAGGGGCCGGCACTGTGGCGCAGTGGGTTAAAGCCCTGGCCTAATGTGGCAGCATCCCATATGAGCGCCAGTTCTAGTCCCGGCTGCTCCACTTCTGATCCAGCTCTCTGTTATGGCCTGGGAAAGCAGTAAAAGATGGCCCAAGTCTTTGGGCCCCTGCACCCGCGTGGGAGACCCGGAAGAAGCTCCTGGCTCTTTGCTTCAGATCAGCGCAGCTCCGGCCTTGAGGCCATTTGGGGAGTGAACCATCAGGTGGAAGACTTTCTCTCTCTCTCTCTCTTCCTCTCCTCTCTCTGTATAACTCTGACTTTCAAATAAATAAATAAATCTTTTAAAAAAATGTTGAAAACAATTGTGAAAATTTGAATATGAACTGAGAATTAATAAATTATTGTAAATTTGTGTGGCTATGATGATGGAATAATGATTAGGTTTTTAAAATATATCCTTTGTGGGGAGGGGCTGGCGCTGTGGCACAGTAGGTTAAAGCCCTGACCTGCAATGCAGGCATCCCATATGGGCATTGGTTCAAATCCCAGCTACTCCACTTCTGATCCAGCTCTCTGCTTTGCCTGGAAAGGTACTGGAAGATGGCCCAAGTGCTTAGGCCCCTGCACTCACGTGGGAGAACCAGAAAAAGCCTCTGGTTCCTGGCTTCAGATTGACCCAACTCCGACCATTGCAGCCATTTGGGGAGTGAACCAGTGGATGGAAGATATGTCTGTCTGTCTGTCTGTCTCTCTCTCTGTGCCTCTGCATCTCTGTAACTCTGCCTTTCAAGTAAATAAATAAATCTTTTTTAAAAAATCCTTATCAGATATAGATGCATACCAAAGTATTTTTTGCAAAATTTTCTTTAAAGTCTACCACCTGAATGAAAAAACATAATTGGAAGCTAGAGGAAATAATATTAGCAGAATGATGATTGTTGGATCTGTGTGATGGTGCACGAAGGCTCATTATTTTATTCTCTTTTCTTTTATGTATGACAAACGGTTGAATAAAAAAGAGGTCTGGATTAGAAGCATGAGCCCTGGATTCCATTTTCTAATTTGCTCTTAATTAGCAGGGGGATCCTGGTAGTCACTTCATTACAGTACCTCAACTGTCCTCAGTGACACAGAAATAATAAGTGGTTAAACTCTATAGCATCTATTGTATGACCAGAATCATACCAGTGGTATGAGACAGATGTTTGGCACAGTAGTTAACACACTGCTTGGGATGCCTGCATGTGGTATCAGAGTGCCTGAATTTGAGTTCTGACTCCAGTTCTCTATTTTGTTTTATCATTTATTTTATTTAAAAGGCAGAGTTACAAGGGGAGGGGGAGAGAAAGAGAGGTCTTCCATCCATTGGTTCACTTCCCAAATGGCCACAATGTCCAGGGTTGGGCCAGGCTGCAACCAAGAGCCTAGAGTTTCATCTGGGTCTCCCACAAGGGTGCAGGTGCTCAAGCACTTGGGCCATCCTTGGCACATTAGCAGGGAACTGGATCGAAAGTGGAGCAGCTGGGATTCGAACCGGTGCCCAACTGGGATGCCAGCATCACAAGGTGGTAGCTTAGCCCACTATACCACAACGCCGACCCCCTGACTCTACTTCAGAGCAGAGCTTCCTGCTGAGGCAGTACTCAGGTCCCTGATGCCCACATGGGAGACTCAGATTGAGTTTTAGGCTCCTGGATGTGTCCTGGCTCAGCCATGCTATCTCAAGCATTTGAGGCATGAAATAGCAGGTGGGTCTCCATCTCTGCCTCTTTCTCTCTCTCTCTCTCAATGCGCATGCCTGCACTGGGAAGTGCATAAATAAAAATACATTTTTAAAGTTAAAAAAGAAAGATAAGAACTGTACATGGCTTACCTATTTTCCTATCTACATATGAAACATCAATCAGATGTGTATGTAGGGGTTGGGGGAGAAACAAGAGAGGATGTAGGGTTTTTGGAAATGTATCATACAATAAAGAAGAAATTATCACCTCTAATCCCATCATGTAGCAATAACAAATTAAGATATTGACATATATTTGTATATCTTCCAGACATTTTTCTGTGACTTCAACACATACATGTCTTTTTTAAAAAATAAAATAAAATGTGGACTGGTTTTTGTGTGTGCTATGATATCCTCTGGTAAATATACTCAAGTATATTAAAGCATCGTAGCTTTGTAAGCACAACCTAGTTTAGTTTCATTACCTTCTCACAGTTGTTTCATTAAGTACCAGCCTCTAAATTAATATGTGCCATGTGTACCAAAGGAATGGTCATCTCTGGTTTGAACTCTTACAGCTGGTTTCTTCGCTTCTCATTTTACCCTCATCTAATCCATCCGTCACACAAACACCAAAGTGATCTTCCTAAAATAGCCCTAGTCAAGTTACTCCTGGACTCAGAATCCGTCAATGCAAGAGGTTGTATACTATATGATCCCATCTGTATGAAGTCTCAAAGAGATAAAAACTATAGGAATGGTAGGGGTGGGGGCAGCTCTGTGGTGTAGTGGGTTAAGCCGCTGCCTGCAGTGCTGGCATCTCATATGGGCACCGGTTCTAGTCCTGGCTGCTCCACTTCCAATCCAGCTCTCTGCTATGGCCTGGGAAAGCAGTAGAAGATGGCCCAAGTGCTTGGGTCCCTGCACTGGTGTGGGAGACCCTGAAGAAGCTCAGGGTCTGACCTCAGATTGGCCTAGCTCCAGCAGTTGCTGCCATTTGGGGGATGAACCAGCAGATGGAAGACCTTTCTCTCTGTCTCTCCCTCTGTCCATAACTTACCTCTCAATAAATAAATAAAACATTAAAAAAAAATATATAGGGGAGGCCGGCGCCGTGGCTTAACAGGCTAATCCTCCACCTTGCGGCGCCGGCACACCGGGTTCTAGTCCCGGTCAGGGCGCCGGATTCTATCCCGGTTGCCCCTCTTCCAGGCCAGCTCTCTGCTATGGCCCGGGAAGGCAGTGGAGGATGGCCCAAGTGCTTGGGCCCTGCACCCGCATGGGAGACCAGGAGAAACACCTGGCTCCTGGCTTCGGATCAGCGAGATGCGCTGGCCGCAGCGGCCATTGGAGGGTGAACCAACGGCAAAAAGGAAGACCTTCCTCTCTGTCTCTCTCTCTCACTATCCACTCTGCCTGTCAAAAAATAAAAATAAAATTAAAAAAAAAAACTATAGGGGGGCCAGCATTGTGGTGTAGTGGGTGAGGCCACTGCCTGTGGTGCTAGCATCCCATATGGGCACCGGTTCAAGTCCCGGTTGCTCCACTTCCAATCCAGCTCTCTGCTATAGCCTGGGAAAGCAGTAGAAGATGGCCCAAGTCCTTGGGCCCCTGTACCCGTGTGGGAGACTCCTGGCTCCTGGCTTTGGATCGGTGCAGCTCAGGCCATTGTGCCCAACTGGGGAGTGAACCAGCGATGGAAGACCTGTGTGTGTGTGTGTGTGTGTCCTTTTCTCTCTGTGTAACTCTGTCCTTCAAATAAATAAATAAATAAATAAATATTTTTTAAAAATCTATAGGGACTGAGAGCAGATCAGTAGTTTCCAGGGTTAGGTGTGTGAGGAGGCTGTGACTATCAAAGAATAACACAAGGGAATTCTATAGGATATTGGAAATTTTTGTGACCTGATTATTGTGGTGGTTACATAAATCTACACTTGTGTTAAAATTCACAGAAAAGAAGCCAAGAGAGGCCGGTGCTGTGGCATAGCGGGTTAAGCCACCACCTGCAATGCCAGCATCCTATATTGGCACTGGTCCGAGTCTTGGCTGCTCCACTTCTGATGCAGTTCCCCATTAAGGAGCCTGGGAAGGCAGCAGATGATGGCTCCAGTGCTTGGGCCCTTGCCACTCACATAGGAGACACAGAATAAGCTCCTGGTTCCTGGCTTCAGTCTGACCCAGCCCTGGTAGTTGTGGCCATTTGGAGAGTGAACCAATGGATGGTGGATCTCTCTTTGTTCACTGTGCCTTTCAAATTAAAAAAAATAGGGGCCGGTACCATGGCTCACTTGGTTAATCCTCCGCCTGTGGCGCCGGCATCCCATATGGGTGCTGGTTCTAGTCCCGGCAGCTCCTCTTCCAGTCCAGCTCTCTGCTGTGGCCCGGGAAAGCAGTGGAGGATGGCAAAAGTTCTTGGGCCCCTGCACCCGCATGGGAGACCAGGAGGAAACACCTGGGTCCTGGCTTCCGATCGGTGCAGCTCCGACTGTTGCGGCCACTTGGGGAGTGAACCAACGGAAGGAAGACCTTTCTCTCTGTCTCGCTCTCTCACTGTCTGTAACTCTACCTATCAAATAAATTTTTTTTAAAAAATTAAAAAAAAAATCTTTAAGAAATCATAGCAGCCGGTGCTGTGGCACAGTAGGTTAATCCTCCACCTGTGGCACCGGCATCCCATGTGGGCGCTGGTTCTACTCCTGGCTGTTCCTCTTCCGATCCAGTTCTCTGCTGTGGCCAGGGAAAGCAGTAGAAGATGGCCCAAGTCCTTGGGCCCCTGCACCCCCATGGGAGATCCAGAAGAAGCTTCTGGTTCCTGACTTCGGATTGGCTCAGCTCCAGCTGTTGCGGCCATTTGGGGAGTGACCCAGCAGATGGAGGACCTCTCCCTCTGCTTTCCTTCTCATTGTCTATAGTTCTACCTCTCAAATAAATTTTAAAAAATAAAAAATCATAAAACTATATATTATCCCCCAAATATCAATTGTTCTGTATGATATTTTAAAAGTTTTCAATGATTGCTTAGGTTTGAATTCAGGCTTCCTTAGCCAATACATTTAAGGCTCTCCACGTTTCTCCCACCATCCAGTCTACCTTTCAAACCTCATCTCTAACTGCACTTTACCCCTAATGCATACTATATTCCAGACATGCTGTAATAACTTGCTGCTCTGTGAACATAAATACCATGAACTTGACACCTCTCTGTCTTGCAACGTTCCCTTTGCTAAAATGCACCTACCACTCATCTCCACCAATGGAAACCCCACTTATCCTTTAAGACTTGGTTCAGATCTCACATCCACTGCGTACCTCTCCTCATCTCCTCAGTCAGAATGAAATCTCTCTTTCCCCAACGCTCCCATAGCACTTTGCTTATATCTCACTGTCTGACATTGCTTTAATGATTGTCCGGTAAAACCCTAAACCTCACTGAAGTATTCACTAGAAATACTGCATTCCTTTCATTCCTGTCTCAGTACCCAATGCCCCGCTGGTTTCCAGGCTAGGCTATACCCACGGACTTTAGATTTGCCCTGTTATTTACCTTTGATCCTTCAAACCCCACCTTCCAACTCATTCTTAATTAAAGCAGTCTTTTGCTTTTCTGTTCTGGTGCTGAATTATTGGCTTGGTCTCTAGGCACAATTCTTCCATGCCACTCCCAGGGAAGTTCTAGGTTTCTGACCTCACTACACCTGTTCAATCCCACTCTTCTGCCTGTGGGAGAGACACTGAAGCTTATCTAGCAGGTGTGTGTGCCTGGGTGTTGGGGCTGGTGGGAGGAATGTTTCATTGGCAAGTGAGCCCATGAAAAAGGGAAGAACAAGTTATAGAGTTAAGTAAGGCAGGCAGAGGTTGCTAAATCAAAGAAGCAGAGCCAAATAGGCCAGGGAAACAAGATTGGAGCCTAAAGCCAAGAAAATGAGCATGTGGAGGGCAGGGACCTCGCCTCTAAAACAGGCAAAGTCATCTGCTGGTTTGGGTAAAGAGTACAGAGATGCCTTCTGCCTGTTTGCTTCTGAGTGATGTGTGAATGGATCTGCCCCTATTTGAAGAGCCAAAGATGAATATAAAACACTCACTGACCTCAGTCCTACCCAGTCCAGACAGTGAGACCCCACACCTATTGGAGGAAGCATTGTAGTTGAATGGAACTGATAGGAGCTTTGCAATCAGAAAGACTAGGCTGTTAGTTCTGAATCTTTGCTTTAGTAGTTGTGTGACCTTGGACAAGTCACTCTCAACTTTAATTCCTTCCTCTGAGAAATGGAGATATATAGCATCTACCTCACAGGGTTGTTGTGAGAAAACAAAACTATATGATCCAAAATATCTAGTGAGCACTCAGCAGATCATAACTCCCTTCATTCAAGGGTGCCTATTATAATTTGCCTTGTATTTCTAGGTAGTTGTATGAAGCCAATGACTTTCTCAGCCAGATCTTAAACTTGTGGAGGGCATACATGGTGTATGATCATTTTTCATATATACTTACTTTTTAAACTAATATATTTTTGGATTAAAAGTATCATGTGAAGTTATCCAAATTCAAACACTGAAAAATACTCAGCACAGGAGAAATCCCCAATAATTTCTCCCACACCTCCCCAAACAGACAAATGCTGAAAACAGTTTGGAGCATTTTCCTCCAACCCCCTCCGCACAAAATCACTGATTTTGTTTTTTAAAAATAAAATCATTGTTAAAGTCTAATTCTCAAAGTATAAAAAAGAAATGCAAGTTTCATACCAATAGAGACCATGTGTCAACATTTTATTTAATTCATGAAAGAAGAAATCAGTAGAATGGTAAAGTCAACTAAAAAGAGGATATGAAAAATGGTGTTTTATAAATGGCAGTAACAAAAAAAAATACAAAAGAATGTTAAAATAAGATTGCTAAGTTAGAATCAAAGCTTGTTAAGTCCCACTGGTCAATAAGAACAAAAATTAGGGTGTCTATTTTTTTCTATTTAACTAACATACAGTTTAATATACAATTTTATTTCTATAAAGGTTTCTTTAAGATTATAATTCTGTCCCTGGTTTCGGCACCAAAAAAAAAAAAAAAAGATTATAATTCTGGAACAGAGACAGTCGTATTAAGTCAATTGTGGATACTCTCACAAATGATTATATTTTGTTTAATAATGTTAGGCTCAAGGTTTTTAAAAAATATTTTATTTTCATAGAGCAGTTTTAGGTTCACAGCAAAACAAGGAGGAAGGTACAGAGATTTTCCATATACTGTTGCCCCCAGAGAGTAAGAGAGGGCAGTAGAGGTTGACCAAAGCTTCTAGGGCAATAATAGCTAGGGTGTGCTGTGGGGTGGGGGATGGGGCTGTTATTCTCTACCATCTACTTCCCTGACCCACTATACAACTAAGAATCAGCTTCTCAGTGGGAGAAAGAGCAATATTGGCAAGAGGAGGCGAAAGAGAATGGGCTTCAACATCATCCTGATGGGCTGTTTCTGGGGTCAAGTTCATACAAACCTGAGTGGGAACTGCTGCCTCCAGCTTTCTCCCACAAGCAGAATTAGGAAGGTGTGTGTTCAGGAACATGCAGCAAAGTCGTGGAACTAAAAGGGAAATGGGCCCGTCTACAATAGCACCCGCCAAACCCAAGAACAAACCTACAAGAGTAGCTGAGCACACACTCGGGTTTTCACGAGGACTCTTTTTTTTTTTTTTTGACAGGCACAGTGAACAGTGAGAGAGAGAGACAGAGAGAAAGGTCCTCCTTTGCCGTTGGTTCACCCTCCAATGGCCGCCGTGGCCGGCACGCTGTGGCCAGCGCACCGGGCTGATCCGAAGCCAGGAGCCAGGTGCTTCTCCTGGTCTCCCATGGGGTGCAGGACCCAAGCACTTGGGCCATCCTCCACTGCACTCCCGGGCCATAGCAGAGAACTGGCCTGGAAGAGGGGCAACCGGGACAGAATCCGGCGCCCTGACCGGGACTAGAACCCGGTGTGCCGGCACCGCAAGGCGGAGGATTAGCCTATTTAGCCGCAGCGCCGGCCTTCACAAGGACATTTTAGGACTTGACTCTTCTCTAGAAGGAACTGAGTAGTGTTCCCTGATAAATAGTATTTGTGGGAAGAAATGTTTGGTATGGGCACAGCCAGGGCTCAGAAAGCACTGGTGAAACCAATAACATTAAAATATTTCACAAAGGACCTACAAAGACTTAGTTAAATAAGATTAAGAGCATAAGGTCTGGAGCCTGAGGTTTGAAGACTGAATCCTGGCTTTGACACTAGCTGTGATCTTGCACAAATCTCTTAACCTTTCAAAGTCTTACAATCATCATCTGTAGGGACAGGCACTTGATCTAGCAGTTGCTCGGCATGCCCCCAGCTCATATTGGAGAACCTGGTTTGAGTTCCAACGCTCCTTTCCATTCCAGCTTCCTGCCAGTGCATACTCTGGAAGGCAGCAGGTGATGGCGCAACTACTTGGGTTCCTGCTACCCACCTGGGAAACCTAGATTGAGTCCCCAACTCCTGGTTTTGTACTAGTTTGCCCCTGGCTGTTGTGGGCATTTGGGGAGTAAACCAGAGGATAGGAGCTCGCTCTCTCTCTCTCTTTCTCTCGCTCTGCCTTTCAAATAAAGAAAAAACACTTTTAAAAGAATCTTAATCTGGCCAGCGCCGTGGCTCAATAGGCTAATCCTCCGCCTGTGGCGCTGGCACACCAGGTTCTAGTCCCAGTCGGGGTGCTGGTTCTGTCCCCGTTGCTCCTCTTGCAGTCCAGCTCTCTGCTATGGCCCGGGAGTGCAGAGGAGGATGGCCCAAGTCCTTGGGCCCTGCACCCGCATGGGAGAAGCACCTGGCTCCAGCCTTTGGATCAGCATGGTGTGCCGGCCGCAGCGGCCATTGAGGGGTGAACCAACAGTAAAGGAAGACCTTTCTCTCTGTCTCTCTCTCTCACTGTCCACTCTGCCTGTCAAAAAAAAAAGAATCTTAATCTGTAAAATGAAAGATAATAACAATATTTACTTCATAAGTGTTGTTGTGAGGATTGAACGAAACAATCCATAAGAAATCCTAGTGCTGTGCCAGGCCTATAGCAAGCACTCATAAATATAAACTTTATTTATCTAAGTGTTTTATTTAAATATTTAATATTATTTAACTCACCCATAGTGCCTCACAACTCCACACCAATAGTCTTGAAAGTATTTGTGGAGCAAATAAACATGACAACTTAATACATTTCCATAACATGTTAGTTTATCCATACTTAGGCTACCAAAGTTCCAGTAATCTGAAAATAGCTATTGTAACTTTGGCCTAATACTTTTTTCCAAACTTTATGGTTTGCTGGTCTCACCTGTGCCACCTCCTCCACTCAGTAAGATTTGTTCTTACCCAGGTACCTCATGCTGCTTGGGTTAGCATTGTGGCACAGCAGGTCAAGCCACCACCTGCAACTCTGGCATTCCGTATCAGAGCAAGAGTTTGAGACTTGGCTGCTCTGATTCTGATCCAGCTCCCTGCTAATGCACCATGGAAAGTGGCAGAAGATGGCCTAAGTACTTGAGCACCACATAGGAGACCCGGATAGAGTTCCTGGCTCTTGGCTTCAGGTGACCCAGCCCTCGTTGTTGTAGCCATTTGGGGAATGAACCAGAGGATGTATGATCTCTCTCTCTCTCTCTCTCTCTCACTCTCTTTCTCCTTCTCCCTGCAACTCTGCCTTTCAAATAAATAAATCTTTTAAAAAGGTGGAGAGACAGAGAGAGAGATTTTCCATCTGCTGGTTCACTCCCCAAATGGCTGTAATGGCCCTGGGCTGGGTCAGGCCAAAGCCAGGAGCCAGGAGCCAGAAGCCAGGAGCCAGGAGCCAGGAGCCAGGAGCCAGGAAACAGGAGCCAGGAGCCAGGAACTTCTTCCAGGTCTCCCATGAGTGTGCAGAGGTCCAAGGACTTCAGCCATCTTCTGCTGCTTTCCCAGGCACATTAGCAGGGAGCTGGATTGGAAGTAGAACAGCTGGGACTTGAATCAGCACCCGTATGGGATGCCAGCATTGTAGATGGTGGCTTAACATGCTATGCCATAGCAAGGGCCCCAATAAATAAATCTTAAAAAAAATTTCAAAGGATAAAAAGAGTTTAGTCAATTGAAGAAATGCTTGCAAATATGAAAGTATTTCAAGGAATTCATGGAAAATTGAATGAAAAGTATATTTTGATGTAATATTTTTTAAAAATCCATACATAGTTTTTTATCATCTGCACTTCCATGAACTTTTTGAAGACTGCTTAGGAGAGGGCACTTGCCCTGTCCCCTCACTCCAACACCATATTTCACAATTCCTTCTCTGGTGTATCTGGAAGATTTCTGTTAAACAGGAAGGCCACCATCTTCAGGAGGTTCCAATACTTCATTTGCATAAGGTATCACCACAGTCTTTCTTCTTGGGTGAAGGAAGCAGGTTTTTCAGGTTGGAAGCTGCTCCACAGCCCTCTCTCTAAACTGCCTGCATTCCCAAGATATTAAATCACCGAGGCTGGGCAGGACTACAGAGGGAGGTGGATGTTGTGTAGTCTGCCCTGTGCATCTCCACTCTAACTATAATTGGCATGCCCTACTTGATGTGTCTCTCTACATTTCCATAGTACCTACCCCTTAAGTAGCTGATTCATATGCTTTTATGAACCAAATTATTGTTCCTTGCTGCTCCTTGGCTTAATTAAGGGCATGTTGACCATTGGGGAGAAATTCTTGCTTGAATTCCAAAGAGGTAATGTGTTCTTCTGGAGTTCTAACAGATTATTTCTTTCAAGTTCACCATGAATAACACAGTCAGACGTCAGTTGTGAGGTTTATATGACAACAACCTAAGTCTGTTCTTCATTATGAGAAAATGGAATAAGGGAGTTGAGTCTGAAAAACGAAATCTCTGTTGCTTCAAAGTAAGTCACTACAGTCTCCCCCAAATTAACTATCCCATCGTTTACCCCCAACAGCAGTTGAAGTTGAGAAAACCACACTACCCATGTTAAGTAAAAGTATAATTCTGCTTAACAGCCCCACTACTTAGAGGAAGGAGCTCCCCCAACATCATGTCCTCACATTGAATAAGAGGGGGAAATAGCTAGATAACTTCTTAGCATGATCCCAAGAGTAAACTTGATCAGGAAATCTTAGGTCACATTGTTTACAATTCCTTGAAGCACTGTCAGGGCCACAAGTGGCACACATGACTAAGAGTTCTTATTTTCCTACTCTGTGATGGACAAGCATTATTCTGGTAAATTATGGGATATTTGGTCCCAATGGGCAGTGGCTATAATATCCTCAATTTCTTGGCTACCTTGGAGGCATGCAGCTGACATTCTCATCAAAATACCCAACTGAAATAAGATGTAAACATTGTGATACATCAGAAAGGGAGACATGCATTCACCCATTGGGAGTTTAGGAATGAGAAGAGGGTTGACAAACATTTGTTTTTTATTAGAAAGTAAACTCCTATGGGCTAAACCAGTACTGATGATGACTTAATGTGATCTGGTTTCCCTCCTCTGTCCCAAATAGCATGAAAGTGATGTCCCAGCCATTATTTTCTCTCTCCCCTAAAAAGAAATCAACAAAATAATCAAGCCAACACAAAGAAGTCTTCATTTCCACTCATCAGAAACATTTTCAACTGCAGTCCAGCTTCTCTGAGGTCTACATCAAGTACTGTAATGCCAGGAGCACAGCAAGGCTTGGTTGGTGGGACTCCTTATTAATGAGGCACTAAGTGGGAGATTTCACTCAGCCATTCCACTGGACAAACTGGAGGTCTATGCAAGTCCCTGAGGGCAAAAGGAGTCATTCTGTCTTATGCCCTGAAAGAATCCTACTATGTACTCCCACTTCAGAGCATGCTTACCAAGGGCCACTGAAAAGAGAGGTCCTTGTGGAATGACCACAACAAAATCCTAATGGAATACTAACTCACTGGGGGAGCAACTCTTTTAATAATGGGGGTTTCTCACTTGAATGAAGACCCCAGCGACACTCACAGATGCAGGTTTCACATTAGTCAGACTGTTTCCTGGGATGTACCCACAGCCAGTAAGCCATCACATCCTCTGATCAATTATGATCAGTTCTGTTGGGATTCTGGGCCTTCGGCTCAGTCCAGGAAAGCTCAGTAATGCCTCAAGCCAATGAGCAGGGCTAGAAAGTCAGAGAGAGCCCAAGATGCTTAGAAGTATGTTATCTGAATTGACCTGGGTAGGAGGAATGTCAATGGTATTTCTGATGCTTCCAAGTAAGTAGTGGATACCCCTGGGGTCCAAACATAGCAGTAAATCTGAAAGAAATAAAATAAAACCTCTTTGGGAGCCACTTCTTCTTCTTACAGGTTTAGCAGAAAACTCTAGAAAATGTCTTGGTGGGTACTCACCCATGAGCCTCATCCTTTCCTTAAATTTCACAGTTGCTGTTGGTAACTCCTAGCCCATCCTTAAAATATTCAGAAGATGGAATCAGACAATGCTTTGCCTTGCTTCAGCCTCAACAGGTGGCTCCAAGGTCTCAGCCCTGTCCTGAGACTGCCGGTGGCAGCAGACACAATGGAGGTAATCTATAACATTATGGGTGAAGAGCGAGCGCAAAGGATGCAAGTACTGGAAGAAAAGGAGCATGAAGCCAATGGAAATTACATACGCAATAATGAGCTGCACGGCAAGCAAAGAATGGCAGTAATTCAGTAACACTTTCACGCCAAGGAACTTAAAAACCAAGACCATGATCACATTCTCTACCAATCTCACACTATAGTGCAGGCCCATATGACCCCAGTTCTGACCTTTGTCAACAAGATCTCTGTCTGCCAACTTCAACTGCAAGGCTGACCAGCAAGAGAAGTTGATGCCAGCATAGAGGACAGTGACTGAAATCAGCACCACCAGGGTACCAACCCGGCTGAAGTTTTTCTCAATGTTATTGGGCATCTGGGCCCCACTCCTCCAGAACTTAACCCAAGGCTCCAAGAGGATGACCAGGAAGTTGAGCACTAAGAAAGGCAAAGCCTTCAGTTTCAAAGTAGCTGAGAAGAGCACCAGGATCATGAGGCGGGATGTGATCTCCAATGTCCGCCAGATGGTGATGCAAAGGACTTCCAGTGGTCCAAGGCGAATCTTGTAGTCATCATACTTGATCTGGATAGCCAACATATTGCAGAGGGTAGCCCCATAGGTGACAGATATCAGGGAAAAGACCATTAGCACGGCTGTTAAAAAAAAAAAAGAGGAACAGAAAAATAGGCAATCAGTAAATGTTGGTGGTGAAGACCCAGAGGTCCAGAGACACAATACGTGGAAGCAAAGAGCCCTAGTTAAGAGTGAACACACATATGGTCACAGCTATGTAAACAAATAGCATGTGCTTGAATAGGCACTGTTCCAAAGAAAACAGGCATGTGAAAAAATGCTAAACATCATTAGTCATCATGGAAATGCAAATCAAAACCACAATTAGATATCATTTCATACCTGTTAGGATGGCCATTAGAGAAAAAAGGTAAGTAATGGGATAGGCGTTTGGTGCGGCAGCTTAAGTAACCACTTAGGATGTCTGTATCACACATTGGAGTGCCTGGTTCAAGTCCTAGCCACTCTACTTCCAATCCAGCTTCCTGCTACCCATGTAGGGGACATGGATGGAGTTTTAACTTCCTGGCATTGGCCTGGCCCAGTCCTGCCTATTGCAGGCATCTGGGGAGTCAACTAATAGACAAACTATTTCTCTCTCTTTGTCTTTCAAATAAAATGAAAATAAATAATAAAAAAGAAAAAAGTTAAGTGTTGGCAAGGATGTGGAAAAAGGGGAACCCTTATATACTGTTGGTAGGAATGTGAATTGGTAAAGCCATTATGGAAAACAGTACAGGAATTTCTTTAAAAACTAAAACAGAGCTACTGTACAATCCAGCAATTCCAATTCTGGGAAATGAAATCAGTATCTCAAAGAGCTAGCTATACTCTTATGTTCATTGTAGCATTATTCAAAATAGCCAAGATGTGGAAACAACCTAAGTGTCTGTTGTTGGATGAATGGATAAAGGAAATGCGCACACACACACACACACACACAAAGGGAACATCATTCAACTATAAAATGAAAGGAAATTCTTCCAATTGTAACATGAAGGAATCTAGAAGATATTATGCTAAGTGAAATGAGCCAGAAACAGAAAAACAAATACTGCATGATCTCATTTATATACAGAATCTAAAAAAGTAGAACTCATAGAAACAGGGTAAACCAAATGGTTGCTTGGGGCTGGGGACTGGGGCAAATAAGATTTTGGTCAAAGGGTACACATTTTGAGTTTCTGAGAAAGTTTGGAACATCTAATGTGTAGCATTGCGACTATAGTTGATAATAATGTATAATTGACATTTTCTAAGAAAGTAGATCATAAATGTTTTCAGCACACATGCACATAAAAATGGTAACAAGGTGAGATTATGGATTAAATAGCTAAGTTATGGTAATCATTTCACAATGCACGCATTTATCAAAGTATGTTGTATACACGCTTTGGGAATCTCCGAACTTACAGAAGAGTGGCTCCAGCCCTGACCACATTTCTTCAGATAGTTATTTCTGCCTATTCAATGCTTGCTCAAAAGCCCACCTCATCAGATAATTTTACCCTATTCTTTTATAGTTGTTCTTCTCAGGTTAGTGACTTCTTGTTAGTTCTTTTTTTAAATAGATTTTATTTATTTATTTATTTATTTGACAGGTAGAATTACAGACAGTGAGAGAGAGAAACAGAGAAAGGTCTTCCTTCCGTTGGTTCACCCACCAAATGGCCGCTACAGGCAAAACTACACCGATCCGAAGCCAGGGGCCAGGTGCTTCTTCCTGGTCTCCCATGCAGGTGCAAGGGCCCAAGCACTTGGGCCATCCTCCCCTGCCTTACCGGGCCACAGCAGAGAGCTGGACTGGAAGAGGAACAACCAGGACTAGAACCTGGCGCCCATATGGGATGCCGGCGCCGCAGGTGGAAGATTAACCAAGTGAGCCATGATGCCAGCCCCTCATGTTAGTTCTAAAACCCGCTCTTCTTAAAGCTGATTTTGTATATGTATGTGACTGTAAAAGTAGCACAGTGTATTGCATCATGGAAAATTTAGAATGTAAAGAAACGTAGAAAACAAATTCCAAAACTAATAGATAACTCTCTCTCTCTCTCTACCTCTTTCTGTCTCTTTCTCTCTGTCTCTGTCTCTCTGTCTGTCTGTCTGTCTCTCTCTCTCTCTCTCACACACACACACACACACACACACATTTTGGTTCATGGGGCTGGCACCGTGGCGCAGTAGGTTAATCCTCTGCCTGCGGTATCGGCATCCCATATGGGTGCTGGTTCAGTCCCAGCTGCTCCACTTCCAATCCAGGTCTCTGCTGTGGCCTGGGAAAGCAGTAGAAGATGGCCCAAGTCCTTGGGCCCCTGCACTCATGTGGGAGACCCGGAAGAAGCTCCTGGTTCCTGGCTTAGGATTGGCACAGCTCTGGCTGTTGCGGCCATCTGGGGAGTGAACCAGCAGATGGAAGACCCCTCCCCCCACCGCCTATGCCTCTCTGTAATTCTGCCTTCAAATACATAGTAAAGGTTTTAACAAAAAAAGAAAGAAATGTGGTCTCGGGAGACTCACAAAAAACACCTTTGCTAATAGAAGTTCCTTCTTTTTTTAATTTTTATTTACTTATTTGACAGATAGAGCTAGACAGTGAGAGAGAGACAGAGAAAGGTCTTCCTTCCGTTGGTTCATCCTCCCAAGTGGCCGCCTCGGCCTGAGCTATGCCGATCTGAAGCCAGGAGCCAGGTGCTTCTTCCTGGTCTCCCATGAGGGTGCAGGGCCCAAGGACCTGGGCCATCCTCCACTGCCTTCCTGGGCCACAGCAGAGAGCTGGACTGGAAGAGGAGCAACTGGGAATAGAACTGGCGCCCATATGGGATGCCGGCCACAGGCGGAGGATTAGCCAAGTGAGCCACGGTGCTGGCCCCTAGAAGTTCCTTCTTTAATGAATATCTTCTGCAAGGACTGAATTCTTTTTGCATGTGCTTCCAGAATGCTTAACTCCAGGGAATGGCTCAAAACATGTACTGAAAATTCCATGAAAGCAGAAGAGTCCATGTCTATTTGCTCACTGCTGTATCTCCAGAACCTAACACACTGCCCAGAACAGGGTAGGTGCTCAATAAATGTTTTGCTGAATTGATCAGGAATTATGAGTTTAGAGAAACAATTTAGAATATCTGGAATTCGAAATCCTTGCTTCACAGGGCCAGCATTTTGGCGTAGTGGGTAAAACCACTGCCTGAGAAGCCAGCATCCCATATGGGCACCTGTTCATGTCCCAGCTGCTCCACTTGCTATTCAGCTCCCTTCTAAAGGCCTGAGAAAGCAGTAGCAGAAGATGGCCTAAGTGTTCGGGCCCCTGCCACCCATATGGGAGACCTGAAAGAAGTTTCTGGCTCCTGGCTTCAGCCTGGCCGAGTCTTGGCTGTCACAACCATTTGAGAAGTGAACTAGCAGATGGAAGATCTCTCTCTCTCTCTCTCTCTCTCTCTCTCTCTCTCTCCTCTCTCTCTGTGAGTGTATGTGTGTGTGTGTCTGTGTTTCTCTCTCTGTAACTCTGTCTTTCACATAAACAAAACAGATCTTTAGAAAAGAAAGAAATCCTTGTTTCAGCTGTGTGGGAGCTTGCATAATCATTAAATATCAATGTGCCTCAGTTTTCCAATTAATTCAGATACTCCAGAGTTGCTTGGATTTGTCATCAACAAAATCAGTTCATGACCCCCATGCTTTAGTATAGTTTGGGAATCTCCGAACTTCCAGAAGAGTGGTTCCAAAATGTACAAAGCTTCTCTTTTAACCCACGGCATCCATTGCACTCTACGCTATAGGAGGGAGCTACATTGCTCCCCAACCCACTCTCCTCAGCCTCAACCACAGACCACACAGGTGGCCTTTCCTTTCCTTCCTTTATGTCAAAGAAAGGATACAGATGACTGGGAAAAGCTAGTGCTCTCAAGCAAAGTGGGATGCTTATCCAAAAGAAAATGTGAAACATTCTATTCCCACAAAAACACAGAACCTAGGGAAACTAGAGCCACGCAGATGTCAATGCAATCGGCAAGAAAAATCCCAAGACCTCCCCGTGGAAACCATAAAGGAAGTGCAGCTCTGGATCTGAATATCTTCTTTAGCTGAAAGTAGAGTGTTGGAATCCCAAAGGCTGGAATGGGAGATGCTTCCCAAATCCCTCTTGGTCCCCTCCTCAAGAGCTAAGGCTCTTTGCAGAAATGAGAACATCAGAGCATACATCTAGCCAAGTGTGATGCTTCCAATAGATGGAAAAAAGTTTCCCATCTGTCTCCCTACAAATAGACTCATGCCATAAGAGATCAAAATGCTGCTATAGTTAGAAACATGGGCTCTGGAGGCAGACTCCCTGGATTCCAGTCCAATGTTTGCCATTTACCACTTCTGAGGTCTTGGGGAATTACTTAACCTCTCAGTGCCTCTGTTTCCTCATTTGTAAAATGGGGTTGTTGTAAAGATTAGATGAGATAATTACATGTAAAGGATGAAGAGAAAAGCCTGGAATGTGTAAATGCTATCTGCCTCCTCCTTCTTCTTCCTCCTCTTCCTCTTCTCATCCTTCCTCCTCCTCCTCCTCTTCTTCTTCTTCATCATCATTATCATCATCATCATGTCCCTATTTCCAAAAGCGTACTCATATATTTACTTTACCTAGCACTATCTTGGTACTTAGAAAGTAGGGTCCTTTTAAAACTGATAAAACACCCAGAAATAAACCTTACAAAAACGTGCAAGACCTATAGCAAGAACATCATACAACTCAATCTCAATGCAATGATTTTTGGTTTGTTATTATTGTTTTGATTTGTTTGTTTTTGTTTTCTGGTGAGGGAATTGACAAATTGATCCTGGAAATTAGTTAACTTGGAATATCAGGGTAAATTTTTTATCAGATGAGAGTCATAAAAGGCCTTTGTATGAAAGGCACGAAATCTAGAAGCAATAAAGAAATTGAATACATAAAAATACAGTGCTTCAGAATACCACAAGATATTACAAAATATATTGTGCATATTAAGTATAGTGTCATACACATATTACATGTGTGACACATACACACACACTTAAAATACATAAGGACACACAAAATTATATATTTGTATACATATACACTTGTCCACAGCAGAGAAAGGATTAATAGCAGAATAAGTGAATAGCTCCCACAAATTAATACAAAAAAGCAAACCCACTAGAAAATGTGAGTAAAATATAGAAAATAAGCAACACACACAATGATCAAAGAGAAAATATGTTAAACTTCTCCCATAATCAAAGAAAGTCAATTAGCTTAAAAGCCAGTTATTTTATAATTATACAAATAAACAATATTTGGTTTAAGATATGTAGAAATACATTCTTATACTGTCTGAGGGAGAAGACATTTATACAACATTTTGGGAGCGTTATTGGGCAGAAAAATAAAATTCTAAACATGCTTACCCTCTCACCCAGCAATTCTACTGCTATAAATTTATTCTATGGGGCTGGCACTGTGGCGTAGCAGGTAAAGCCACCGCCTGCAGTGCCAGCATCCCATATGAGTGCCGGTTTGAGTCTCGGCTGCTCCACTTCCAATCCAGCTCTCCACTATGGCCTGGGAAAGCAGTAGAAGATGGCCCAGGTCCTTGGGCCCCTGCACTCATGTGGGAAGATCCGGAGGAAGCTCCTGGCTCCTGGCTTTGGATCAGTGCAGCTCTAGCCATTGCGGCCAATTGGGGAGTGAAACCAGCAGATGGAGGATCTCTCTCTCTCTCTCTGCTTCTCTTTCTCTCTCTGTGTAACTCTGACTTTCAAACAAATAAATTTTTAAAAAAATTATTCTATAAAGTTTAATTCAAGTACTCATACATTTACAGAAATGTTCACTGTAGTATTTGTAATTAGAAAAAAACTTTTTTTGTAAAAAAAATTAGGAACAAACTTTAATCCTACCAATAGAAATTAGGGAAATAAGAAAGAATGTTCCTCTCAATAGTTCTCAAAAGAAGAAACATAAATGGCTAACAAATATATAAAAACGCTCAAAATCACTAGAAATCAGGGAAATGAAAATCAAAACTACAATGAGATATCCTTTCACCCCTGTCAGAATGGCTAAAATCCAAAAGACAGAAAGTAACAAATGTTGATGAGGAAGTGGAGAAAGGGGAACACTTATACGCTATTGGTGGGAATGTAAATTAGTACAGCCACTGTGGAAAATAGAATAGAGGTTTCTTAGAAAGCTCAAAACAGATTTGCTATATGATACAGCAATGCCACTTCTGAGTATACACCCAAAAGATATGAATGCACAGTATCAAAGAGATACCTGCATCGCCATGTTTATAGCAGCACTGTTCACAACAGCCAAATTATGGAATCAACCAAGGTATCCATCATCAGATGAATGGATAAAGAAAATGTGTTATGTATGTATAGTGGTATACATATAATGGAATATTACTGAGTTATAAAAACTGAAATTCTACCATTTGCAGCAAAATGCACACAACTGGAGGACATCATGTTGAGTGAAATAAGCTGGGCACAGAAAGACAAAGACTGCATCTTCTCCCTTATATGTAGGAGATAAAGTTTAAAAAAGAAAAAATTAAAAGAGAAACACCTGTATGTACCAGTATTGCTGTAAATATAGTTTTGTCAATCTTTGTTTTAGATCTTTGCCAAACCAATAGTTAAGAATGTTATATTAGTATAGTTTTAATGATTTGTGATTACTTTAAAGTTATGTACATGGGTAAAATGGTCATCTTTCCATTAGGTTAACTGTTTATATCCCTTAGCTGTATTCCCATTAAATTAGGGTCTTTTTGCATTTTACTTGTTGAACTTTTTATTTGGTGGAGCTTTAAGCCCTTGACTGTAATGTAAATTTAAAAAACATTATCTCAAAAATGAAAGAAAGAGAGAAGGAGAGGGAGAGAGAGGAAGGGAGGAAGGGAATATTATTATATTTTTAGAATTGTATCTATGAACTATACTAAATCTGTTAAAAACTAAAATAAATAAATAAATAGAAAAAAAAGAAAGAATGGCCCTGTTCATAGAAGATAAATTTATATTTAGTTTATGTTATTTATGAACCTACTGCAAAAGTTCATGGAAATGGAATTTAAAAATAAATGTGCGGGCCAGTGCTGTGGCGTAGCAGGTAAAACTGCCGCCTGCAGTGCCGGCATCCCATATGGACGCAGGTTTGAGTCCTGGCTGCTCTGCTTCCAATCCAGCTCTCTGCTGTGGCCTGGGAAAGCAGTGGAGGATGGCCCAAGTCCTTGGGCCCCTGCACCCACGTGGGAGACCTGGAAGAAGCTCCTGGCTCCTGGCTTCAGATCTGCACAGTTCCAGCCATTGCAGCCATCTGGAGAGTGAACCAGTGGATGGAAGACCTCTCTCTCTACCTCTGCCTCTGCCTCTCTGTAACTCTGCCCTTCAAATAAATAAATAAATCTTTAAAATAAAATAAAATAAATTTGTTGCAAAAACATTTTAAATCTATGCATACAAAGGTCTTCAAAAAGTTCATGGAAAGTGCATATTATGAAAAATTGCATTTCAAACATTTTTTGCACTAATATAATCCCTCATTTATTTATTTTAAAAGATTTATTTATTTGAAAGGCTGAGTGACAGAGAGAAAGAGAGACAGAGAGATCTCCCATCTGCTGGTTCACTCTTCACATAGCTACAACAGCTAGGGCTGGGCCAGGCTGGTGCCAGGAGTCTGGAGCTTCATCCAGGCCTCGAATGTAGGTGCAGGGCTCCAAGAACTTGGGGGCATCTTCCACTTCTTTCCAGGCACATTAGCAGAGAGCTCGATCAGAAGTGAAGCAGCCAGGACTTGAACCTGTGCTCATATGGAGTTGCAAGTAGTGGTTTAACCTGCTGTGCCACAACGCCAGCCACTAACATAATCTTTTAATTCCATTTTCCACTGATGTTTTGAAGTATCCTTGTCTGAATATAGAAATAACTGTTGGAAAAAGATACATTGGCATAATTTTGAAAAAGACATGCTGCTGAACTGAATGTTTCATACAACTCCTTTTTGGGCAAAAACATATACATATACACGAGGGTACTTCAAACGGTGCACAGAAAAAAAGGAACTGAAAGATCGGTTTGTTTTGAAACAAAAGTTTTTTGAAATCCATGCATAACTTTTTTATAATATACATTTTCTATGAACATTCTGAAGTACACTCATAAAAGCACTGTTTGTGTGTTTATATTTACATGGTATAAAAGTCTCAAAGGAATGATAGTAATTAACATAGATTATCCCTGGGGAGTAAGATGATAGTTCTTACTTTATCTTTCTTCTGTGTGGTTTTCAACTTTTACCATAACCTTTTCTGGTTTTTATAATTAAAAAATAAAGACCAAAAATATTAATACATGATTATGGTCAAAATTCTAAGCATATGGAAGGATTAAAGTAAGAAGCAGGGGGCAATGCTGTGGTGTAGTGGGTAAAGCTGCTGCCTGCGGTGCTGGCGTCCCATGTGGGTACCAGTTCGAATCTAGACTGCTGCACTTCCGATCCAGCTCTCTGCTGTGGCCTGGGAATGCTGTAGATGATGGTCCGAGTGCTTGGGTCCCTGCACCCACATGGGAGACCCAGAAAATCTGGCTCCTGGCTTCAGATGGGCTCAGCTCCAGCCATTGTGGCCATCTGGGGAGTGAACCAGCAGATGGAAGACTCTCACTCTCGCTCTCTCTCTCTCTCTCTCTTTCTCTCTGCCTCTCTGTAACTCTGTTTTTCAAACAAATAAAAAATAATAATAAAGTAAAAAGCAAAAAGCAAAAACTTGCTGATTTCTCGTTTTCACACCTCCTAGGTAATTCTTGAGTAGCTTTCCGGGAATTTTCTTTGCAAATCACCTGTGGATCAATCAGTTTGTATATGTATTACTTTGGTAATGTCTACATACAACTATTTTAATTTGATGATCTGGTGCCTTTCACAGTTGTCAGGAGGAAAAGCATCATCATTTCTCGAAAATTTTCTCATCATGCCGGCGCCGTGGCTTAACAGGCTAATCCTCCGCCTGCGGCGCCGGCACACCAGGTTCTAGTCCCAGTCGGGGTGCTGGATTCTGTCCCGGTTGCCCCTCTTCCAGGCCAGCTCTCTGCTGTGGCCCGGGAAGGCAGTGGAGGATGGCCCAAGTCCTTGGGCCCTGCACCCGCATGGGAGACCAGGAGAAGCACCTGGCTCCTGGCTTCGGATCAGCTCGATGAGCCGGCCGCAGCGGCCATTGGAGGGTGAACCAATGGCAAAAAGGAAGACCTTTCTCTCTGTCTCTCTCTCTCACTATCCACTCTGCCTGTCAAAAAAAATTTTTTTTCTCATCAAACTCATCAGTTCTACACAGTGGAAACATTCAAGACAAACAGAACTTCATGAAAATTCTTAGAGGAGCAAAAGAAGGCACATTTCCACCTTGCATTTATTTGTGACTTTGCCCAACAGGGTCAGCGCCTACTGATAAGAAATGGTCCACAGCTGTACCCACAGCTGTACCAGCCTCTGCCCTAGCAGGTTGCTAAAACACGTTAACAGCACTTTACCTCGGCTTTGAAAACACTGACTCACATTGCAGCCTTTGCTGGAGGTCTTACTCATCTCAGGATCCCTCTTTTACAAGTTGGAAATTACGGCAGTGACTACTTTGTCACTTCCTCCAAAGATCCAAAGATCCCAGCAAAGGTCAGAACTTGGACCAGCCATGACTCCCCTCCGCAGTCATCCCACACCCCTTTTCTTTCTCTTCCCTGGCATTGGGCAAATTGATTAACTCAGGGCTTCCCAAATGTGGTGGCTCAAAACCAAGCAGGCTACTTCGGAGAAATACAGATTCCAGGCCTCCCCCCATTCCAGGACGGATTCAGATCTCGGGAGGAAGTGTAATTTTATAAAGAAGCTTGCCATGTAATTCGGTTGATTAGTACTATATGGGAACCAAGTATTTAAAGACAGCCATCCCTAGACAAACAAAACAAAACAACTAACAGCATACTTTAAACACTTTGGCCAAGGGAAAATATCCTACTGCCTGCATGTATTATTAGCTTCCTCTGCACCCAGAGAGTTTGTCTATGGCAGTTTTAGTCTAAGCAGTTTACCCCAGTTTAAGAAATCTGGCAGCCCCGAGATGTCTGACTCCCCAAGTTCTTTGACTATCTATGAGTGCTGTTTAATAGCACTTTTATTTTTTCGATTTTTAATTATTTGAGAGGCAGAGCCACAGAGAGAGAGAGAGAGGGAGATAAAGAGAGAGAGGTCTTCCCTCTACTGATTCACCTCCCAAATGGCCGCAATGGCCAGAGCTGGGCCTATCCAAAGCCAGGAGCCAGGAGCCTCCTCCGGGTCTCCCACACAGGTGCAGGGGCCCAAGGACTTGCGCCATCCTCCACCGCTTTCCCAGGCCAGAGCAGAGAGCTGGATCGGAAGAGGAACAGCTGGACTAGAACCGGTGCCCATATGGGATGCCAGGGCCGCAGGCAGAGGATTAACCTACTACTGTGCACAGCGCCGGTCCCCCAACAGCACTTTTGATGACAATAGAGATGTTCTATGTATGTGCTATCCAGTACAGGACTCACTAGTCACATGTGCCAACCGAGCTCTTGACATGTGGCTAATATTACTAAGGAAGTTTTGGTTTTATGTGATTTTAATTTAAATAGCCACATGAAGCTAGTGGCCAGTCTATTGGACAGCTTGGATCTAGACTTTTAAGCCCATTGACTTAAGTGGAGCACCCCTCCCCCATTCTCCTGACCCCACTCACCTCTACCCAGGGGGACCTCTGCAGAGATCAGGGTCACATAGAGCTGATAGGTCAGCTGGGGTACTGAGCCCAGGAAGGCTTGGATCTGCGACACACGTTTGTAGGCATTGCGGTGCATAGCCAGGGTCCGGATGGAGTGGCCCACCTCCCATTCTATCAGCACCTCCTGGCCATCTATTAGCATCTTCTTTCGGGTGAGGCTGACATAGGGCTCCTCCTGCCCCTCCTTCTTGCACAGTGTGAGGTATTTAATCATGGCCTCCGAACATCTGCAGAAGCAAAGCATCATGGGAACTTCATGAAAGCTGTCTTGGGAAGGGAGGTTGTAAGAGGGGAAAAATAACTTGGGGAGATTGTGCTTCTTTTCGCCATTCTTTTCTGTTCTGCTCATTCCTCATGAGTCAGAGGGCTGGCCATGCCTTCTACAAGTTACTTGAGCCTAAATCCTTTTTTGTTCAGTCACTGATGGACCTGCAAACAGCATTTCAGAAGTACTTCTTGGAGGACATAAGGAACTGTTTTGTCTCCTTAAGAATAGGCTTAGGGTAGAAAATGTCTCCAACACAAAGGTAAATACTGGATAGGGAGTCAATAAAGAAGCTTCCCCAGAGCCTTTGTTTTCATAACACCTCAAATTTCTGAAGGAAAGCATCCGTTATCCGGAGCATGTAGCTCCACAGTTGAAGTTTGGAGGTTCTTTTTTTTTTTCCAAAAAACATTGCCTCTCTCTGTGTCTCTTGACTTATTTGCAGACAATAGCCTTTGGAACCTGACTTTTTTACAAAGAGAAAAACATCCTCTTGAGAGCCTAGCATCCTTAAAATAGTGATAAGACCACATTTCCAGGCCGGTGCCATGGCTTAATAGGCTAATCCTCCACCTTGCGGCGCCGGCACACCAGGTTCTAGTCCCGGTTGGGGCGCCGGATTCTATCCCAGTTGCCCCTCTTCCAGGCCAGCTCTCTGCTATGGCCCGGGAATGCAGTGGAGGATGGCCCAAGTGCTTGGGCCCTGCACCTGCATGGGAGACCAGGAGAAGCACCTGGCTCCTGGCTTCAGATCAGCACGATGCGCTGGCTGCAGTGGCCATTGGAGGGTGAACCAACGGCAAAAAGGAAGACCTTTCTCTCTGTCTCTCTCTCACTATCCACTCAGCCTGTCAAAAAAAAAAAAAAAGACCACACTTCCTGCTGTACCTCTCCCAGCTCCCCCGTGTTAATCAGAAGGCTTCAGCAGCTCTGATGTGGTGAATAGATGAGAAGCAACTGGAACATCTTGTTTCGGAACACCTGAGCTATCACTTCCCCCACTCACCCTAAAATGAATGGGAAATGTGAACTGCCTCTTGTGACAGGTAATAATAGTCAGCTTTGTGGTGGAAATCAAGACATCCCCCCCAGTCCACTCAGAACAGGGGTTGTGTTTATCTTGCTTATAGCCCTGATCACATAGTTGGAATTCGACCAACATTTGCTGAGTAAATGAAAGACCAAGGCAGGAAGAAAATAATGCAGGGTAAGAAACAGTGGGAGGCGGGATCATAACAGCAGTGTAATCTAACAGAACATTAGGTCAAACACAAGCTCCTCAGAGACTTATGTGCGCTCCAGGCTTTGGCTCCCAAGAGAAAGGTGTGAAACATGTGCTGCTACGCTCCGCCAGATCCCCTGAGACAGCTCCCACATCACTACTGCAAAGCGTGCAGTATGGAACTCACTTTCTAGAGACAAACTTTTTTTTTTTTTGACAGGCAGAGTGGACAGTGAGAGAGAGAGACAGAGAGAAAGGTCTTCCTTTGCCGTTGGTTCACCCTCCAATGGCCGCCGCGGCCGGCGCACTGCGGCCAGCGCACCGGGCTGATCCGAAGCCAGGAGCCAGGTGCTTCTCCTGGTCTCCCATGGGGTGCAGGGCCCAAGTACTTGGGCTATCCTCCACTGCACTCCCGGGCCACAGCAGAGAGCTGGCCTGGAAGGGGGGCAACCGGGACAGAATCCGGCGCCCGGACCGGCACTAGAACCCGGTGTGCCGGCGCCGCAAGGCAGAGGATTAGCCTATTGAGCCGCGGCGCCGGCCAGAGACAAACTTTAATACCTGGGAGAGGGAAAGATGGAAGGAAAGAAGAGAGAAGACAAAAAATGCCATTTCTTTCTGTTTATGGAAAAACGCACAACTGCATTTTCAACAAAAGATTTTAGATTTTTTTAAAGATTTATTTATTTGAAAGGTAGAGTGACATAGACAGTAATACACACACACACACACACATAAATAGAGATGATAGACATAAAAATATAGATGAGACAGAGAAAGATATATCTTCTTTTATTTTTCATTTTTTAAATTTTTAAAAAAGATTTCATTTCTTTGAGAGGCAGAGTTACAGATAGAGAGAGAGACAGAGAGAGAGGTCTTCCATCTGCTGGTCCACTTCCCAAATGGCTAGAACTGGGTAGATCTGAAGCCAGGAGCCAGGAGCTTCTTCCTGGTCTTCCATGTGTGTGCAGGGGGCTAAGGACTTGGGCCATCCTCTACTGTTTGCCTAAGCACATTAGCAGAGAGCTGGATCAGAAGAGGAGCAGCTGAGACATGAACCGGCAGCCATATGGGACACTGGCGCTGTAGGTGGGGGCTTAGTCTGCTACACCACGGCACCAGACCCATGAAAGCAATATCTTCTATATGCTGGCTCATTCCCCCAAATGACCACAGTGGTTGGGGCAGGGCCAAACTGAAGCCAGGAGCTAAAATTCCATCTGGATCTCCCATGTAGGTGTCAGGGGCCCAGGTACTGGGGCCACCTTCTGCTACCTTCCCAGGAGCATTAGCAAGGAGGTAAATTGGAAGTGGAGCAATCGGGACTCAAACTGGAGCTCACATGGGATGCTGGTATTGCAGGTGGCAGCTTAACCCGCTGTGACATGCCAGCCCCAAGATTTTAGATTTTATCCTAAGCCCCAAAATGCCATTGCCATATAAAATACTGATGGAGGTGGTGGCATAAAATGTTCTGTTCATGCTTCTATTTGTAAGGCTATTTACTGGTTCAAGGAATGGTATTTATCTTGCTTATAGGCTTCAGTAAATTAGAGTATATTTGCACTTCCAGAAGTCTGCTTGCATTTCATGGAAGGAAGCCAAGCCCTACAAACATGTTCGTATGCCTGCTAGCAGTGATCATGCTCCCACCTACCTAAAGAGTAACTGGGGCCAGTGCTGTGGCGCAGTAGGTTAATCCTCCGCCTGTGGTACTAGCATCACATAAGGGTGCTGGTTCTAGTTCCAGCTGCTCCTCTTCCCATCCAGCTCTCTGCTATGGCCTCAGAAAGCAGTAGAGGATGGCCCAAGTCCTTGGGCCCCTGCACCTGCGTGAGAGACCCAGAAGAAGCTGCTGGCTCCCAGCTTCAGATCGGCCCAGCTCTGGCCATTGTGGCCATCTGGGGAGTGAACCAACGGAAGGAAGACCTTTCTCTCTGTCTCTCCCTCTCACTGTCTGTAACTCTACCTTTCAAATAAATAAATAAAAAATCTTTAAAAAAAGAAAGGAGTAACTGACCAGGGCTGGCACTGGGGTGCAGCAAGTAAAGCCACCACCTGCAGTGCCGGCATCCCATAGAGGCACTGGTTCGAGTCCCAGTTGCTCCATTTCCGATTCAGCTCTCTGCTATGGTCTAAGAAAGCAATGGAAGATGGCCCAAGTGCTTGGGCCCCTGCATCCACGTGGGAGTCTTGGAAGAAGCTCCTGGCTCCTGGCTTCGGATCAGCCCAGCTCCAGCAACTGCAGCCATTTGGGGAGTGAACAAGTGGGTGGAAGACCCCACCCCAACCTCTCTCTCTCTTTTACTCATTCTCTCTCTGCCTCTGCTTCTCTGTAACTCTCCCTTTTAAATAAAAAAGTAAATTTAAGAAAAAAAAGTATTGGCTTTGAAAATAAGTGTATCAAGGGTATAATTTATAATTTTTAAATTATTTTTTCTCTATTAGACGTTTAGTTGACTGATGGTATAAATGCTTTCCAATCATTTCTGTGGAAGCTAAACAACAGAAATGAAAAACACTACTCAACGCTCCATACAGAGTGGTACAAACCAAAGACAGCCTGGGAAAAGCAGACATCAGTAGTCCAAACCCAGGACTGGGTACTTGCTGAAAGTTTCCATCTTGAAAGTTTTTGTTTTTTTTTTTTTGGACAGGCAGAGTGGACAGTGATAGAGAGAGAAACAGAGAGAAAGGTCTTCCTTTGCCGTTGGTTCACCCTCCAATGGCCGCCGCGGTAGCGCGCTGCGGCCGGCGCACCGCGCTGATCCGATGGCAGAAGCCAGGTGCTTCTCCTGGTCTCCCATGGGGTGCAGGGCCCAAGAACTTGGGCCATCCTCCACTGCACTCCCTGGCCACAGCAGAGAGCTGGCCTGGAAGAGGGGCAACCGGGACAGGATCGGTGCCCTGACCGGGACTAGAACCCGGTGTGCCGGCGCCGCAAGGCGGAGGATTAGCCTAGTGAGCCGCGGCGCCGGCTCCATCTTGAAAGTTCTTTACCTGTTAACTCAACACAGTGTATTCAAAAAGGGAGAAATTCGTCTCCTTGCTTCTCCAGCGACATCTTTCCATTTTTTTGGTTCCGAGTTCAAGATGAGGTCTTACTTTGACAGCTTAATGTCAAAGATTTAGAACTGGAAATGATCTTTAGATCACCCAGTCCAAACATTGCATAGACTGAGTCACAGCTGAACAACACATATGGTTTTGGCCCATATCATGTTTTTTTGTTGTTGTTTTTAAAGTCAGTTGCTAAAATTTAAAATCATGTTATTTTATATAAAAGGAAAATCCGGTCTTGAGAGCTTCTCTTGAAAAGTTGGGGGATCTGGCAACCGTGCGTGTGAATTCCAACACAGAAACAATGGGCTGGGACTATAGAGCAGCTGCCTCCTTTAAGCTGGTCACTATTCCCCATCATTCCTCTAACACTGAGATTTTGTTGTCATTTGTCAACACACATGAGGCGACTTTTTCTTCTACTTGGCCTACTTCAGTCATTTGTGATACCTGCCTGGCCTCTGCAAGCAACTGGCTTTGAGACTCACGATCTAGCCCAATGCACTTATTTTACAAAGAAGGGAACTGAGGCCCAAGGCATCTTCAGGGATTTCACCAAGGCCACACAACTAGTCCATGACAGAGGGAGGACTAGTTTGCAGGTCTCCTGAATTCCGGGCCACTGCTTCTGTTGATATCCTGGATTTTCTCTGATGGAGCCTAATCAATTCCTCCCTGTTTTAAAATATAATGATTATTACAACTTGGGGCCGGTGTTGTGGCACAGTGGATTCAGCTTCTGCCTGCGACGCTAGCATCCCATATGAGCGCTGGCTACTCCACTTCCCATCCTGCTAAGATGCCTGGGAAAGCAGCAGCAGACTATCCTAGTACTGGGGCCCCTGCCACCCTTCTAGGATGGAGTTCCAGGTTCCAGGCTTTGGCCCAGCCTCAGCCATTACAGCCATTTGGGGAGTGAACCAACAGATGGAAGATATCTCTCTCTCTCTCTCTCTCTCTCTCTCTCTCTTTCTCTCTCTCTCTCTCTTTCTCTATCTCTCTCCCTCTCTCCCTCCCTCTCCCCTTTCTCTGTAACTCCACCTTTCAAATAAATAAATAAAATCTTTTTTTAAAATAAGTAAATCTTTTTAAAAATTTTGTAGCTTTACTGAGGTGTGACAAAAGTATATGTACATATACAGATAAACAACTGCCTAAGAGGGGGAGGAGCTCCATCCTTAATCAGTTTCACAGCCAGTTTTTAGTTCTCTCACGATGAGCTAGCCTCCCATTGCAATTACAACATCAGCACTCTGACCCACATTCCTCAGCTGACTGCAGGTTGTTGCCTCTCTTGCAATCATGACACACTTGGTCCATCCCTCCCTCCTGAGCTCATAAGTTTTGCAATGTGTCTCTACTTTGAAAATCTCATAGTGTCCAGGTCAGACTACTGACACAGATGCCTGTCTCCCTAGGATTACACACTTTCTCATTCCTTCAAGGCAATCTGCAGGGAAATACTTGATACTAGTACATTGTGTTGCTACAGCCAGATGGAGCGGACTACCTTCCCCCTTCCAACCATGTACCTTTACTGCAGAAATATATCAAGAGATAAACGGATAGAGAAAAATAATGACATTGGGTTGGCATGCCAGATTACCACAGATGTCTTAGACTATTTCCCAGATGTCAAATAACACTGGAAAATTTGGAAATGGCAGCAGCACTAGCCCAAGCAGCTCCGAATAAGGCAACTGGATGTGAAATGGGATGGAGTAGAGCAGGGAAGAAACTCTCAGGTAAAAGGCAGAGTCAAAGTCACTCTGCAGCTATGGCCTGTGTGCACAGGGTGACAACATCTGAGAGTTCCATACCGATTGTCACCATCCAAACCCAGAGAGCAAACATTACCTAACGAAGTCTTATCGAAGCTATCACTCACGGTTTTGGAACACAAGTACATGCCACATGTTCATCATGGTGACACTTAAGATTTCAGATAAGTCTTTTTTCTTTTTTTTAATGGTAGACAGGGAAGCCAAGAGTGGGAAGGAAGGAATGGACAAATCAATTAGATTAGAAGCACAGTATCAGTCTTGCAAAGAATATGTTCGCCTTTCTCTGGCCGAGTCTGGGGTGGGGAAGGTTGGGGGGGGGGATTATAAAAGTTGCTCACCTGATAACAGGTCCCAAGAGGATTAGATGCATGAATAATGAGAATGGTCTATCTTTGGCCAGATCTCTGTGCACAAAAATGAGGGTCAGCTGGACCATAATAGATGAAAACATGAAGAAGGAAAGGGTGTATGTCATCCAGAAGGTTTCGTTACTCTTCCGATAGGTTCTAACCATGTACAAGGCGGATGCAGCCTCCCCGCAGTACAAAAAGGTGGAGAACAGGATACCAAAGGGGAAGGTAAAGCGGGGGTTGGCCCCACGGATGACGTCTTCCTCCAGAGATGAAACCCGATCCACACTGGGCTCCTCGGGAATTTCATAAACTCTGTCCATTGTCGCGGTTCGGAGTGTTGAGGTCTGGCGCTCACAGCACCCACACACCCATCCCCAAGAGAAGCCTGTAGCCACTATGGTCAAGCCTCAGAGAGCAGGGCTCTGTGAAGTCCAGTTCCAGAACGGAGATCCACTAGTTAGAGCAGGAGATCCCTCTCTTCTGGACTCCTGTTCGGAGTCTGGGATGCAGAGCCCAGGAGTACCACTTTGAACTTGACTCTTGACTGGCTCAAGAGTCCAATCATCAACATACGTGCTGTGAAACTGGAACAAGGAAAAAGCAAGCATCCCAGCGCCCAGTCCGGATCCCAATTCTAGGTGCCTGAAGAGCCATGGGAACAGCTGTTTCAGTTGCGACTCCTTTAGCAGTCCCCCAGGCAGGGGACAGCCACCTGTCGGGGCACCGGCCCCTCAGCAGCTTCTCACAAACAGTGTCAAGTCAGCGGAGAACCAAGTCGGAGTAGGAGAGCAGGTGCAGCCAGAGCGTTCCTTCGGAGAGAGATTACTTCAGCGCCCAGGTCCTCTAACTATATGCTAGGTTGTGGCTGTTAGCTCGCGGCGTGAGTCTCAGGCTGGCTCCTCCGTTCCCCAAGCCCCGCCCCCAAGACAGCCGGGCTGGGGGCTGGAGCAAAGCCACAACCCAGTCGCCTAGCGCAGTCTCCAAGGACCGCAGCGGAACGCGCGCGCGCTCCTGGATCAAGAAAAGGCTGGAGGGGCTGCACCACTGAGAAACTTTGCTAGTGAGAGGAACAACGCGTGGGACGCCAACCCAGCCGAGCAGATGTCACCAAACTCTCGGCGCTCCACTGCCGGGGTTTCGCCTGGCCCACGGTTCCAGCCGCGACAGGTTGGCGGCTTCAGGAACTAAGGGCGGGCGAGCTGGGAGGGACAGCTGAGGCCGAACAAAACCAGATAGAGGCTCCGGGTGGCCAATTGAGGGATGCTCCTTATGGAGAGGCGCTACAACAGGGGGCCTGGGTTACTCTCAGAAGCACTTCTCACCACGACCCCCAGATCTGGGAGGGAGCCACAGCTCTCCTCTTCCCCAAGAGCTCCTTTCCCAGGTGCCCACTTCTACCCCGCCCTCCCTAACTAGCTAAGTGGCTCACTCCCACACTCGATCAACCCACGCGGTTAGGCAGGTGTGTCTACCTTGGCCACAGGGTTGCACCTCCCTAGGTCCTATTGCCCTCCAGATAATAACACTGGGGGCTGGGGGGAGGGAGGCGATCCTGGGAGGCAGTTGGACTGCAGTGTCCTTTCCAGGCAAGATTGTTTGCAGCAAAAGGAAGATAAAACAGGCTGGAGGTCAAGACTCAGGTCAACCTGCAGTCATTGAAAGCTCATAGTATATGCCTTGATTTCTCCACTTGCAAAATGAAGTCACGATCGAAGCTTTACAATGAACTTTCAGATCTTGGGTTGAAAGGTTCTGAAGTGGCAAATTCTAAATAGATTGGCAAGGAGCCAGGAGAGCTGTGAGTAGAAGCTGAGAGGGGTGTCTTAGAGAGCTCTGAAATTGCCTGGATCCTCAAGAGCAATCCTCCCCCACCTCACTACGCTTTTGTTTTCATGCCTTAATTTGCATAATTCTAAACCCCACAGAAAAAGAGAAAACATCTGCCTCCTGGTAATAATATCAACGTAGCAGAGCCGGTGCCAATCTCCTTTTGCTACAAGAAGTCAGTAAAAAGAATCTACAGGAGGCGTGGCCAAAGTCAGCCACGGAAGTGATGACTTCGAGAGATAGGCTGAGTCTTGCTATTATGTTGTTTTTCTAAGGTTCTCACAACTGCCATCTCCTCTCCCCGGGGCTGATTCTGAGACAGAGTCAACATCTAAAGGCTGTTGTCTTCTGAGGCAGCCTCCCCAGCTCGGCCTGCACCTGTGCTCGCAGCTGCGCTGGGCTGGGCGGATGAGCCTTCCTCTTCTCTGTTTCGCCAGGGAGGGTCAACACTGTCAAGCATGACCTGAAAATGCTGAGTGCTTGCTTGGAGTGTAAGGACTTTCTCCGCCAGCAGTATATGGTGCACAGCCTCTCAGGGCCACTTTCAGGAATCTGTTTGCGAGAAGGATCTCAGACAGGTTGACCCACTCATCTCATTACGTATATTTGTCTCTCCAACTTATTTTAAAATAAGGAAATGATTTTTTTATTTCAAAGACAAATTTACAGAGACAGAGAGACAGACAGATCTTCCATTCATCCATTGGTTCACTCCCCAAATTGCTGCAACAATCAGGGTTGGACCGGGCCAAGGCCACGAGCCCGGAACTCCATTCCAGTCTCCCATGTGGGTGGCAGGGGCCCAAGCAGTTGGATCATCATCTTCCACTGCCTTCCCAGGCACATTAGCAGGGAGCTGGGTCGGAAGTGGAGCAGCTGGGACTCGAACTGCTGTTCATCTGGGATGGTGGCGTCACAGGTGGCAGCTTAACCTGCTGTGCCACAGCGCCAGCCCCCTTGTCTCCAGCTTTATCACTCATATTACCCTAGCTCCAGTCCCGCAGGTATCTCACTTACTACACTCATCTTGTTCACGCTCACCTTCTGTGCCTTGTCGGTGCCATTTATGTCTTTACCCTCTTCTCCATTGGCCTAGACTCTAACCTTCCTTCAAGGATCAGCTCAAGTACCACCTCCTCCAGGAAACCCATTCTCACATGCCCCCTTCACTTTTCTCTTTGTGCTCCTGGCACATATTCTCTTCTTCAGGCCTTTAACTCTTTCTGTGTGTGATCTCTCTCCTCGACAGAAGTGTAAACTTCCGGAGGGAAGTTCAAGTGAATGTTTACTGTGGTTCTTGTGGATGGCAATGGTGATTGACAAATGGTGATGAAACTTCCTCCCCCGTACTTCCTCCATGATACCAGGCAAAACTCAGACATACTCATCTCTACGAGCTGTGGCCCCTGTATCTGGGACATAAAAACCTTTGGCTGAGTGAGCACCATCTTATTTAGCCATCCTGCTCACACAGCATGCCAGTCCACATGATCTGTCCCTTTTCAGAGTTCCCAGAGCATTTCTTCACTGATGCCACATTTTAGCACCACATTTTGTTATTTTCAAGTGTATTAATTCTTGCAACTAAATTATCACGTGCTGAGGGCAATGCCACTGCTAGCACACTTTTATTAGATTCCCCTGTGGCTGGTACAGATCTGTAAATTTCCTGCTATCTGATCGCCTTTACCCACCAGCTTCTCTATTTGCAGCATTAGGACTCTGGCGCGTTAGGTAACTAAATCCTCTGGTCTCTTATTTCCCCGTTCCTTTACCCTGCTGGAAAGAGCTGAGAATTTTCCCTGTTTCTGTCCAGGATTATTGGCTCATTCAGGCAATCTCTAGATTCCAGCTCATTACTCTTCTTAGAGATGCTGGAAAATATTGGTGGTCATATTGAGGCCCTAAGGACCGCTCCATTATAAGTACTGATCTCCCAAAGACTGGTCATCTCAGGGACGTCTCCTAGCTTGCCCCCTGAATGCTAAATAGCGTTCAGGGGTCAATTTTACCCTCTAGGAAGTATCAGAAGTCTGAAAGGAAAAGAGGCACAAGATCTGATTCCTTATCCACCTCCAACCCCAAATTCAGCGGGAACAGACCGTGGGTCTAAAAGCCTTTGGCTAAAATTTTAAGTGAAAGATAAGTGTATTTGGATGCAAAAACTGTAGGCATTCATGCATATGAGGGATGTTTTGAAAGTTCATGGAAAATTCCTATTATGAAAAAACGATGCATGAGTTTCAAAAGTTGTTTGAACCAAAGTCAACTTATCATTTAACTCCAGTTTCCATGAACGTTTGTTAGTACCTTGTACATCAGCATTTAGAAACACTCTGAACAAATCTACGATGCCTTCCTGATGTCAGCAGGGTGGCAGGATGAGCAAACGTTGCTGAGACTTGACAGCACGGCTCTGCTGTCCTGCCCACTGCGGCCCTGCCTGCTTGGCCTCGCTTGGCAGTCCCCGGCCCCCATCCCACTCAAAGTAGTCCCCTTTCTGTGTATTGCCCAAACCTCCCTTTCAATGCACTGCCAAACCACCCCCCTTCTGAGTAGGGGAAAACCACTACTTCCCCAATTTTGCCACTTAGAATGAGCACCCACTAAAATGGCAACTATAGCTGCAGTATGTGTTCCTATGGTGACCTTTTGTTCACTATGTTACTATAATCAAATTACCAGGCTGACTCTCCCATCATGCATCTGACATGATACTCAGAGATTGGGGGGGGGGGGCAAGGAAATGGGCAGTACTCAAGCCCTGCCCCCAAATGCACCCTTTTTGAATATTCAATTAAGTCCCACCCGACACCACCCCCTATGCTTCTGGATCATAGAGAGACAACCCTAATTTTTATTTTTTAAGATTTATTTATCTATTTGAACAGGAGAGAGAGAGAGAGAGAGAGAGAGAGAGAGAGAGAGAGAGATCTTTCATATGCTAGTTTAATCTGCAAGTGGCCACTCAGCCATGGCTGGGCCAGACCGAAGCTGGGAGTCCAGAACTCCATCTGGGCCCTCCAAGTGGGTGGCAGGGACCCAATCACTTAAGCCATCTTTTAAAGCTGCTTCCCCAGGCACATAAGCAAGGAGCTGGATCGGAAGTGGAGTAGGTGGGGCTTGAACCAGCACTCTGATATGGGATGGCAGTATCTTAGGCAGCAGCTTAATCCAGGAGTGCAACTGTCTCTCCTGCATTTGCCCGCACTCCTTCCTGAGTGTGTAGTTTTGCTTTGCATGTAAATAAATCTTGCTTTTCTGCTGAGTTTTATTACTACATCACTACATCTCCTCCTTGAGTTCCTTCTTGTGATTGAGACAAGAACCTGGACCAAGCCTAGCCAGGTGTCAGCCCACAACATTTGCATCTTGTAAGGCTCATGGACAGGGTTGAATTTTTCAAGCCTCTGCAGCCCACAGAAGACTGCTCCTAGACCTCCCAGGAGCTGATGTGTAAGAAGTGACTGGCATCCATGAGGGAAGAGGCGAGGAAGAGATGGGCAGCAAGTGGCTGATGGTCCTGGCACATAATGCTGGGTGGTGCAAGGGAATGAACTAGGCCGAAAGAATCAGTAGCTAGGATGGAAGGATGGCTGTTAGAATCCTTGAAATGGGGTCCACTGCTGTGGCCTAGTAGACTTAAGCTTCTGCCTGTGGCTCTGGCATCCCTTATGGGCGCCAGTTCATGTCCCAGCTGCTCCTCTTCCAATCCAGCTCTCTGCTATGGCCTGGGAAAGCAGTAGAAGATGGCCCAAGTCCTTGGGCCCTGCACCCACATGGGAGACCCAGAAGAAGCTCCTGGCTCCTGGCTCTGGATCAGCTCAGCTCCAGTCATTGCAGCCATCTGGGGAGTGAACAAGCAAATGGAAGACCTGTCTCTGTCTCTCAAGTAAGTAAATAAAATCTTTTTTTTTTTTGACAGGCAGAGTGGACAGTGAGAGAGAGAGAGAGACAGAGAGAAAGGTCTTCCTTTGCCGTTGGTTCACTCTCCAATGGCCACCGCAGCCAGCGCGCTGCGGCCGGCGCACCGCGCTGATCTGAAGCCAGGAGCCAGGTGCCTCCCCTGGTCTCCCATTGCGGGTGCAGGGCCCAAGGACCTGGGCCATCCTCCACTGCACTTCCGGGCCACAGCAGAGAGCTGGCCTGGAAGAGGGGCAACCGGGACTAGAACCCAGTGTGCCGATGCCGCAGGCAGAGGATTAGCCTATAGAGCCGTGGCGCCGGCCAATAAAATCTTTTTTAAAAAATCTTTAAGATATATCTAATACACAATCAGTCACACATCCTCTGGACTTTAGTTCTCTTTTCTCTGTAAGCTTTCTAAAGGCAAAGAGTCTTACCTGTAAGTTATGAGCCACTCATTCTTCAGTATCAACCCTGGGTGGGTTCTGAGCCTGAAGTCCACACACAAAATGAATTCCCTGCAGCCCTCACTCCTAGCATCCTCCCTTCAAAAAATCTGGTTAACCTGCACATATAAATTAGTCTTAAAGAAAAAGAACTGCTGTCACAAAATGCAGCACAGGGATTATGGGTGATAGCTGTGTTGCTAGGGAGCTGACAATTCTCTGTTTATCCTGCCTAGTGGGTCAGGAGAGGGAGGATATTATGAAAATTATTTATGTGTTAAATGATAGATTTATTGAAATATAATTCACATATCTTACTATTCACACATTTAAAGCATACAATTTAGTGGCTTTAGTAACACAGTCATGCAGCCATTATCACAATCTAGTTTCAGAATATTCCATCACCTCCAAAAAGAAACCCACACCCATTAATACTCACTTCCCAATCCCCTCTTCCCCAGCCCTGGGCAACCACCAATCTACTTTGCATCTCAATGGATTTTTCTACTCTGGACATTTCATATAAATGGGATATACTACGTGACCACGTATGACCTCTCATATCTGGATCCTTTCACTTTGCAGAAGGTTTTCAAGGTTCACTCATGTTATAGCATGTATCGATGCTTTATTCCTTTCTATGATGAGTGATATCTTACTATATGGCTATGCCACAGAGAAACAGGACCAATAAGGACCTAGGAGGGGGTGGGAATTGGCTTACGCAATTGTTGGGGACAACAGATCTGAAATTCAGGCCAGGCTGGAAACTCATGAAATAGTTGATGTTGTAGTTTTGTGTCTGAAGTCTGCAAATTCAGACAGAATTCTACCTTCTTCAAGGCCTTCTTTCCCAGGCCATAGTAGAGAGCTTGATCAGAAGTGGAGCAGCCAGGACTCGGACCAGCACCCATATGGGATGCCAGCACTGTAGACGGTGGCTTTACCCACTACACCACAGCACCAGCCCCTAGATAATTTTTCAACCTTTGCTCTTAAGAACTTCAAAGGATTAGATGCAGCTCACCCACATTATTATTCAGTGTCTAATGACTTTAATGGTAATTACACCTGAAAAATACCTTCACAGCAACATCTAGACCAGTGTGTAACCAAACATCCGGGCACCATATCTAAGTCAATTTTTAAAAGATTGATTTTCATTCATTCAAAAGACAGAGCAACAGAAAAATCAGGGGGCAGGAGCTGGGTCAAGCCAAAGCCAGGAGCCTGGAACTCCATCTTGATCTCCCAGCGTGGATGGCAGGAGCCCAAGAACTTGGGCCATCATCCACTGCCTTCCCAGACACATTAGCAGGGACCTGGATCAGGTCCCAGGGACTGAAACTGGCACACTGATACAGGATGTTTGTGTCATAGGTAGTAGCTTCATCTGCTGTGCCACCCTGCCAGCCCCGTTAAATAATTTTTTTAAAGATTTATTTATTTATTTGAAAGTCAGAGTTACACAAAGATGGAGAGGCAGAGAGAGAGAGAGAGAGAGAGAGAGAGGTCTTCCATCCACTGGTTCACTCTCCAGATGACCACAACAGCCAGAGCTGCACCGATCAGAAGCCAGGAGTCAGGAGCTTCCTCTGGGTCTCCCACGTGGGTACAGGGGCCCAAGGACTTGGGCCATCTTCTACTGCTTTCCTAGGCCATAGTAGAGAGCTTGATCAGAAGTGGAGCAGCCAGGACTCAAACCAGCACCCATATGGGATGCCAGCACTGTAGATGGTGGCTTTACCCACTACACCACAGAACCAGCCCCAAGATAATTTTTTAAGAGATCATTTTTTAAACATGTATTTATTTTCATATACTTTAGAGGCAGACACACACACACACACACACAAACTCACACACAACTTACACACAATCTTCCACCCACTGGGTCACTCCCCAAATGCCTGCAACTGTGAGGGCTGGACCAGGCTACAGCCAGGAGCCTAGAACTCTATCAAGGCCATCATCTGCTATGTCCCAGGCACATTAGCAGAGAGCTGGATTGGAAGCAGAACAGCCAGACTCAAACCAGTACTCTGATAAGTAATGTGGGTGTCCCAAGCAGCAGCTTAACTTGCTGTGCCACAACACCTACCCTCAAAGGTTAGATCATATGGTAACTACATGTAAACTTTGGAGAAATGTCCAGACTTTTCCAAAGTGATTATACCATTTTGTATTTCCATCAGTAGCATATGAGGGTTCCAGTCTGTCCATATCCTTACCAATGTTATGTCTTTTTTAAAAAAGATTTATTTATTTTGAAAGTCAGAATTATAGAGAGGGAGAGACAGAGAGATCGTCCACTTGCTGGTTCACTTCCCAGATGGCCACAATGGCCAGCACTGGGCCAGGCCAATGCCGGGAGCCAGGAGCTTTATCTGGGTCTCCCATGTAGGTATTAGGGGCTCAAACACTTGGGCTATCTGTCGCTACTCTTCCCAGGCCATTATGAGGGAGCTACATCAGAAGTGGAGCAGCTGGGACACAAACTGGCACCCATATGGGATGCTGGAGCTGCAGGTGGCAACTTAACCCATTGTACCACAGCATCGGCCCCTCTAAGTAGATTTTCATTTTGATCTCCCTGATGGCTAAATTGATAGATTTGTGTGTGTGTGTGTGTAAAGACATTTGAACACCAGTTGGCTACATTTAATTATTTCGATAAGCATTTATTTGTAAATGTTTGCAATAGTGCTGAGCAAGACGAAGATCTCTGCTCTCAAGAAACTCACACAGTAAAGTGGACATTTCTTCTTTTTTGGGTGTTGCTGTCCAGCATCTGGCTCCCTTTACTTGGGGGAGAGCATTTAGGAATCTTGGTGGGAAGCAGACCTCCCTGGCAGTGAGGATACGACATATCACTTAGGCTTACTCAATCCAGGGATCCACCCCTTCATTCAGGAACCAATGACCCAATAGTGGAAAATCATTTCTGTTGAGATAGCCATGAAAATAAGGCTTTCAGCTTTCCCAGTGTGGGGTGTATAACTGACCTTGGCCCTAGGTGCTATGCTCTAAATCCAACTCAATATTTGCTGCTTTGCTATAAGGTCAACCACCTCCAGCGAATCACTGAGACCAGCAGGCCCATTTCAGGGAGGCACAACAGGTGGCGTTGGCTACAGAACTCCTCAGCAGACTGTCCACATTTCATTAGAACCCCCCTTCAGTCAGGCTCTTCCTACCCAACCTTCTTTTTGCCTTTCGTCCTCTATAAAGGGCAGATGGATATCCAAGTCTGACAGCTCTCCCAACCTTCCCCAGTTCTCATCCTATTTTCTGTCCCAGGCATTTCCCTCAACACGTTTCTTGCATGTCTAACCCCCGCTTGCTCTCTGCTCTCATAGGACCTGAGCTAACACACTGCCGGCAGTAGCACTGGCGGTGGTAGTGACAGCGGCAGCTGTGATGATGACTATGTAGCCCCGAGACTGGCTCTCTACTCTAATTGGTGTTTCCGTGAGCTGTTCAATGTGCTTTCAATACAAACATTTCTGCCTCAATTAGCCAGTCAATTCCTGTTGCTCACAACTAAGAGCCCTTTGTATGACAAGGAAAGAACACAGGCCTTCAATATAATACAGCGTGGTAAGGGTTAGGATAAATGCACAGGGGCTGCGAGAGCACATAGAGGGCCTCTAACCCAGCCTTTATGTCCTCGCAAATGAAACTGCTGTACGCTACCTGGAATTGCTAGTTAGCTCTTGTCACTAATCTTATGGGCCACTCCAAACTGAAAGACTCATGACCATTTCCCCAACTTAGCATTTCTTACGCAGTAGCTCTCATAGTTAAATAGCTACTTGAGGGTAAGAGAAGACTACTTGCAAAGTCCAAGAGCTCAACCCTGCAGCAATGCAAGTTCTCAAAGGATTAACATTAAGAAAGCTGCCCTATGGACAGTTATTTTTCTTTTAAAGATTTATATTTTATTTTTTTAAGATTTATTTATTTATTTGAAAGTCAGAGTTACAGAGAGGCAGGGGCAGAGAGAGAGAGAGAGAGAGAGGTCTTCCATCTGCTGGTTCACTCCCCAAGTGGCCGCAACAGCCAGAGCTGGACCGATCCGAAGCCAGGAGCCAGGAGCTTCTTTCAGGTCTCCCACGTGATTGCAGGGGCTCAATAACTTGGGCCATCTTCTATTGCTTTCCCAGGCCATGGCAGAGAGCTGGATCGGAAGTGGAGCAGCCGGGACTCAAACCAGTGCCCATATGGGATGCTGGCACTGCAGGTGGTGGCTTTACCTGCTACACCACAGCACCGGACTCATATTTTATTGTATTTATTTATATGAGTGATAGAGTATGTGTGTGTGTGTCAGAGAAAGAGAGGGAGAGGGAGGGAGGGAGAGAGAGAGAGACATTTCCACCAACTGGTTCAGTCCCATAAATGGCCCCAACACCTGGGCCTGGGCAAGGGCAAAGCCAGGAGCCTGGAACTCCATCTGGATCTCCCAAGTGGGTGCAGGGGCCCAACAACCTGGACTATCTTCTGCTGCTTCCCCAGGCACATTAGCAGGGAGCTGGATCAGATGTGGAACACTGAGGACTTGAACTGGTATCCGTATGGGATGCTGGCATTGCAGACGGCAGCTTAACCCATCATGCCACAACACCAGCCTCACCTATGGAGAGTTTCACAGTCTGTATCCAGAACAAGCTCACCCATCACTATAGTGTACATTTTATAAATGTGAGTATATTTGCAGCAACTGACCCCTCTGTGGCCCGGGCCAGAGTTAATATCAACTTAAGGGTCATTCCACACACAAACATCTGTTCCTGACACCAAAGCCCTTGATTTCCTTGGGCTGCACACAAAGAATATTACCTCCCTAGTATAAATAAGTAAGAATGAAACTTTTTGCACTCTCCTTTATATTCTTTCTCTCTTATTGGGCACATTAGGCATTTGACGGACCTAGAAATGCTCAATCTTATGGCCAAGGGAGATAGTCCAGCAGTGTCACGAGGAGAAAAGGACTCCCCCTAGACTTCATGCCCACTCAATGGATGAACAACTAAAAGGAGAAATCCACAGGAAAGATAATGAACCTTGGTCCATTACCAGGTCACTTCCCAGCATACCTGTCTCTCTTTGGCTTCACTACCCAAAAAAAAAAAAAAAAAAAAAAGAAAAGAAAAGAAATAAAGAGTCCCTTCTTTTCTTCTGGAACAAATATCTAAGCAGTATTCACTGAAAACTGGTATCAAAATAAAAAGTATAAAATTTTAAAAATATAAAATTCACAGCTAAGAACAAACCATAGATTAATATATCCAGCAAGAAAAAAAGTTCCCCTGTGTAGTCCTATTTTACAAAAGATAGTCATATGTTAAATTAAGTGACGCATTATGCTTGCAATACAACTCATTAAGCAAACAGTCTAAGACTCAGTTTTTAAAAATTAATTAATTTATTTTTTAAGGAATACAAATTTCATAGGTACAACTTTAGGAATACAGTTATTCTTCCCACTATACCTGCCCTCCCACCTATGCTCCTATCCCTCCTCCTCCTGTCCCCTTCCCAGTCCCATTCTCCATTAAGATTTATTTTCTTTCTTTTTTTAAAAAATTTATTTGACAGGTAGAGTTACAGACAGTGAGAGAGAGAGACAGAGAGAAAGGTCTTCCTTCCGTTGGTTCACTCCCCAAATGGCCACTATGGCCGGCGCTGTGTGGATCCAAAGCCAGGAGCACCTCCCGGTCTCCATGTGGGTGCAGGGGCCCAAGCACTTGGGCCATCCTCCACTGCCCTCCCGGGACACAGCAGAGAGCTGGACTGGAGGAGGAGCAACTGGGACTAGAACCGGCACCCATATGGGATACTGGCACCACAGGCGGAGGATTAACCAAGTAAGCCACAGTGCCAGCCCCCAAGATTTATTTTCAATTAACTTTGTACACAGAAGACCAACTCTATACTAAGTAAAGATTTCAACAATTTGCACACACACAGACACACAAAAACTGTTTGAGAACTAGTTTGACAGTTAACTCTCATAATAAGACTCATTGAGGACAGAGGTCCTACATGGGGAGTTAGTGCACAGTGACTCCTGTTGTTGATTTAACAATTAACACTCTTCTGTATGATGTCAGTGACTACCCGAGGCTCTTGACATGAGCTGCCAAAGCTATGGAAGCCTTTTGAATCCACAAACTTCGTCAGTATTTAGACAAGGCCATAAGCAAAATGGTAGTTCTTTCCTCCCTTTAGAGAAGAGTACATCTGTCTTTGATGACCCCTTCTTTCTACTGGGGTCTCATTCATGGAGATCCTTCATGTAGAACATTGTTTGCCACAGTGTCTTGGTTTTCCATTCCTGAAATGCTCTCAAGAGCTTTTCAGCCAGACCAGGAAGCCTTAAGGGCTGATTCTGAGGTCAGAGTGTTACTTAAAGCAATTGCCATTCTGAGTCTGCTGTGTGAACTGCTTTCCATGTTGGAACATTCTCTCCTTTTTAATTCTGTCTATTATAATTACCCAACACTTGATCCTATTTATATGGTCACTTTAACACTTAATCCTATCTATATGTTCACTTTACACTTAATATGATCACTTTAATACTTAAGATGACATTTTTATCACCCAGCTTAATGGGATTTGGGGTCCCATGACGTTTTTAAACTATACCCTTAGAAGTTAGTCCTTAAGAATGTATGCAGGGGGCTGGCACTGTGGCACAGCGGGTTAACACGCTAGCCTCAAAGCCGGCATCCCATATGGGTTCTGGCTCAAGACCCGGCAGCTCCACTTCCGATCCAGCTCTCTGCTATGGCCTGGGAAAGCAGTGGAGGATGGCCTAAGTCCTTGGGCCCCTGCACCCGCGTGGGAGACCTGGAGGAAGCTCCTGGCTTCAGGCTTTGGATTGGGGCAGATCTGGCCATTAAGGCCAATTGGGGAGTAAACCATCAGTTGGAGGACCTCTCTCTCTCTTTCTCTCTCTCTCTCTGCCTCTCTTCTCTCTGTGTAACTCTGACTTTCAAATAAATATTAAAAAAAGAATGTATGCAGAACTATACAGCTTTACAGTTACAAATTTCTTCCTCCCTCTCTTATGTCTTACTGAGATTCATCCTCAATTGACTTTATACACATATGATTAACTCTATTCTAAGTCATGAGTTCAACCAAGCATCTACAACCAACTTATATTTGACTAAGGAGCTAAAACCAATCCCTGGAGTAAGGACAGTCTCTTCAACAAATGGTTCTAGGAAAACTAGATTTCCACATGCAGAAGTATGAAACAAGACCCTTTCTTACACCCTACACAAAAATCCACTCAAAATGGATTAAAGATCTAAAGCTACAACACGACAGCATCAAATTATTAGAGAACATTGGGGAAACCCTGCAACACATTGGCATAAGCGAAGACTTCTTGGAAAAGACCCCAGAGGAACAGGCAGTCAAAGCCAAAATTAACAAATGGGATTACATCAAATTGAGAAGTTTTTGCCCTGCAAAAGAAACACTCAGAAAAGTGAAGAGGCAACTGACAGAATGGGAGAAATTATTTGCAAGCTATGCAACTGATAAAGGATTAATAACTGATAAAGGGTTAATATACAAAAAGATCAAGAAACTCCACAACAAACAACCCAGTTAATAAATGGGCCAAGGACTTAAATAGACATTTTTCAAAAGAGGAAATTCAAAAGGGCAAGACACATGAAAAAATGTTGAGGATCACTAGCCATCAGGGAAATGCAAATCAAAACCCCAATGAGGTTTCACCTCACCCCGGTTAGAATGGCTTTCATGCAGAAATCAACAACAAATGCTGGTGAGGATGTGGGGGAAAAGGCACACTAATCCACTGTTGGTGGGATTGTAGACTGGTATAGCCACGATGGAAGACAGTATGGAGATACCTCAGAAATCTGAATATAGACCTAACATTTGATCCAGCCATCCCACTCCTGGGAATTTACCTAAGGGAAATGAAATCAGCAAATAAAAGTTATCTGTACCCCCATGTTTACTTCAGCTCAATTCACAATAGCTAAGACATGGAACCAACCTAAATGCCTATCAACCAAAGACTGGATAAAGAAATTACGGGATATGTACACTATGGAATACTACACAGCAGTTAAAAAAAAGAAATCTGGTCATTTGCAACAAAATGGAGGAATCTGGAAAACATCTTACTTAGTCAGATAAGCCAGTCCCAAAGGGGCAAATACCATATGTTCCCCCTAATCTGCAAGAATGAATAGAGCACCTAAAACTAAACCTGCAGAAGTGAAATTGACACTTTGAAGGGATGACCTGAGCTGCCCTTGCCTTGACTCTTGAGGAATAGTTGGCTTTTTATTTTTCATTTTTTCCTCTTCATACTATTTGTTGAACAAGACTCAATTTTAATGTCAAATGGGCAAATTTAATATAATATAACTGACTGGTTAGAATAAATTAAAGAGCATATTAGTTTAAGTAACAGTAGTACCAATACTTATTGGGTGCTTACTAAGTGCCAGGTACTGTTGTAAGCCCTTTGTGATGTAATCTAACACTTGCAATGCCTTTATGAGATAGGAGCCTCGATCATCTCCAGGTAGAGGTAAGGAAATAAAAGCACAGAAGTTATCGAGACTTGTCGAAGGTAAGATAACTTAGTAGAGCTGGGATTTGGACTCAGGAAGTCAGGCAAACATGCATCAAACAAATTGCGATGAAAATTCAAATATGGTCTGCAGGCAAATTTTAGGACTTGATTAGGTGACTCCAAAAATACAAGCCAGAAAAGATTTGGGTTTATTTTAATAGTCACCTAACTGGTTTCCCTACTCCATTTTTCACATCCTACACCTTCCCATGTTATCAAGCTTCCTAAGATACCTCTAACAGCATGTCATTCCTGTGACCAAAAGCCTCCAAGGGCTCCTTTGTGCCTACCTAATAGATCCCAGACTTGAGTGTGCATTACAACACCTAGGGAGCTTGCTTAAAATGATTTATGAGGCTCCAACTCAGACAAATTTGATTTAGTAGCTCTAGGACCTTGGAATATGTTTTAAGAAAGCTTTGCAAAAACACTGACCTATATGAACAACTCAAACTCTGCTAGCCTTCAAGGTTGTCCAAAACGTGGCCCAAACGCACCTACCTCCTAACATGAATGCCTTATTTTAGAATGGCCATTGTCCTCAAACTTTCATATATGAGGCATTTTCAACTCAGAACCTCTGCCCATCCCCTCCAATCCACCTGGAATAACTTCTTGCCTTCTTTCCTCCTATCTAAACACTAAGTTTCACCTGCTCTACAAGACTCTTTAAATTCAACCCAGAAGACATCAATTTTTCTGAACAATAAAAGTTTCTTTTTATTTTTAGATTTTATTTATTTATTTGAGAGGTAGAGTTACAGACAATGAGAGAAAGAGACAGAGAGAAAGGTCTTCCATCCATTGGTTCACTCCCCAAATGGCAGCAATGGCTGGAGATGTGCTGATCCAAAGCCAGGAGCCAGGAGCCTCTTCCCAGTCTCCCATGTGGGCGCAGGGGCCCAAGCACTTGGGCCATCCTCCACTGCCCTCCTGGGCCACAGCAGAGCTGGATTGGAAGAGGGGCAGCCGGGACTAGAACCGGCACCCATATGGGATGCCAGCGCTGCAGGCGGAGGATTAACCAACTACGCCATGGAGCCAGCCTCAACAATAAAGTTTCTACTGTTTGACTCCAATTACTTTGGGATTTAACTGTTCTCAGTATATCCCTAATTACACAGAGCTGCACTGTCCATTTTGGTGTCCACTACTTACATGTAACTATTGAAATTTAAGCTAATTAAGATTCAACAAAATTAAAGTTCCAGTTCTTCAGTCACACTAGCTGCCTTTCAAGCGCTCAACAGTTCCATGTGTACTGGACAGTGATGATACAGAACATTTCACATCACACAAAATATGCTTTTGGCTGCCACAGCTGCAGCTCCTTCTTACTCTCCCGACAAATCTTGCTCGCTCTGAACTTAAAATAAATATATATCCTGAGCACAAAAAGTGATGGAATTTCTTTTTAAACTGATTCCCATTTCCAGTAAAAACAAGGACTTCAGAAGGTAAGTCTCAAATGTAAATATCACTGAGAATTTCTAATCAAGTCTAAAAACCCTTGCCTTTTCTCAATTCTCACTCTCCTTGACCTCCATGCTGCATTTGGCATTACACGGAACAGACTTCCCTCTCCTATTCAAAAAGCTCTCCTCCTCTGCTTCAATGACAGTGTTTAGACAAGAAGAATGATTAATTTCTTACTTACCTTGGGCCATGCATCATGCTTGAGCACTTTACATACCTCAATAGTCATATCAGGTAAATACTATTATAGTCATCCCTGGGCATCTGCAGGGGATTGGGTCCAGCCCCAACCCCTACACCATGGATTATCATGGATGCTCAATTTCCGTATCTAGAATGGTGTAGTATTTATGTATAACCTACATGCATCCTCCTGTGTACTTTAAGTCAGCTCTAGATCACTTGTAATATCTAATATAATGTAAATGCTGTACAAATTGTTGTTATACTGTATTGTTTAGGGAATAATGACAAGATAAAAGTCTGTATGTTCAATCCAGAAGCAATTTTTTAAAAAGGTTTATTTGAAAGGCAGGGTTACAAAGATAGGGAGAAAGAGAGTGAGAGAGAGAATCTTCAATCTGCTGGCTCACTCCCCCAATGGCAACAATGGCTGAGGCTGAGCCAGGCCAAAGCCAGGAGCCCAGAATTCCATGAGGGTCTCCCACATGGATGGCAGGGGTCCAGGTACTTCAGCCATCTTCTGCTGCTTTTCCAGACACATTAGCAAGGAGCTGGATCAGAAGTGGAGCAGTTGGGACTCAAACAGGCACTCTGATATGGCATGCTAGTGTCACAGGCAGTAGTTTAACTCGCTATACCACAATGCTGGTCCCCAGAAGCAATTAAAAAAAAAGTTCTATCAGAGGTTGGTAGAATCTCTGGATGTAGAACCCATGGATACAGAGGGCAGATTGTATTGTCTCCATTTTATAGATGAGGTATCTGAAGTTCAAAGAGATTAATTGATTTGAATAAGGTCACTGAACTAGTGGTGCTAGGACTAGAACCCAAACCTTTTTTAAGGCTCTTTTTTCATGAGTCATTACAGGATCAAATGCCTAAGAGGCTGGTCAGACCATCCATTCCAATCATCAAAGAACAGAAAAAAACCTATTCAAAAGAGTCATCTTTTTTAAAAAACATTTATTTGAAAGGCAGTTAGAGAGAGGGAGAGAATCTTCCATCCACTGGCTCACTCCCCAAATGGCCAAAAATGGCTGGGACTGGGCCAGGAGCCTGTAACTCCATCCAGGTCTCCTACATGGGTGGCAGGGGCCCAGGGACATAAGTCATCTTCCGCTGCTTTCTCAAGCACATTGGCAGGGAGCTGGATTGGACATGGAAAAGCCAGGACTGCGAGAGGTGCTCATTTGGGATGTTGGCATCGCAGGCAGTGGCCCAACCCATTGAGTCACAATGCTCCAGTCTCCTGTTTTTTTCTTCCTTCTTTGCCCTTTTTTGAAACTCTTACTCTCTCTACTTCATATATCCTTGTGATGACTTTTCAAGGTCTTAACCTGGGGAGTTTAAAGCAATTACCAAGAAACGGCTAGAAAGTAACTACAGTAAGTTCAAGAGAGCAGGGACCAGGTACTGCCTTTCCTTTTCCAGTATTCTGTTTTCTCCTAAATATCCTATAAGCCATTTACATTAGAACCGGTGTTGTTCAGGATTTAGAATTTTTTTTAAAGATTTACTTATTTATTTGAAAGAGTTACACAGAGAGATAAGGAGAGGCAGAGAGAGGGGTCTTCCATCTGCTGGTTCACTCCCCAGTTGGCCCCAACAGCTGGAGCAGCGCCAATCTGAAGCCAGGAGCTTCCTCTGGGTCTCCTACATGGGTGCAGGGGCCCAACCGGAAGTGGAGCAGCCAGGACTTGAACTGACACCCATACGGGGTCCCAGCACTGCAGACAGCAGCTTTACCCGCTATGCCACAGCACTGTGCCCAGAACTTAGAATTTTGATCCAAGCACTTTGCCAATGGTCCATTTCAATTACACCAGAGACCATTTGTAGCTTTTTGGTTCTCTGGGTTAGGTCTGGTGGCAGCTGCCAGAGTTGGTCACAGCTGGCTAAGAAGTGCATGGTACTGGTACAAAAACAGATGGATAGACCAGTGGAACAGAATAGAAACACCAGAAATCAATCCAAACATCTACAGCCAACTTATATTTGATCAAGGATCTAAAACCAATTCCTGGAGCAAGGACAGTCTAGTCAACAAATGGTGCTGGGAAAACTAGATTTGCACATGCAGAAGCATGAAGCAAGACCCCTACCTTACACCTTACACAAAAATCCACTCAACATGGATTAAAGATCTAAATCTATGACCCGACACCATCAAATTATTAGAGAACATTGGAGAAACCCTGCAAGATATAGGCACAAGCAAAGACTTCTTGGAAAAGACCCTGGAGGCATAGGCAGTACTCTATAGAATAGTATACAGCAGTAAAAAAAAAAAAAAGAAAGAAATCCAGTCATTTGCAACAAAATGGAGGAATCTGGAAAACATCATGCTGAGTGAAATAAGCCAGTCCCAAAGGGACAAATATCATATGTTCTCCGTGATGGGTGACAACTGTGTACCTAAAAAAACCTGTTGAAGTGAAATGGACACTAGGAGAAATAATGACTTGATCAGCCCTTGTCCTGACTGTCGAGGTACAACTTACTTTATTCCTTTTAGTATTTTTTTGTTCTACTTAATACCATTGGTTGAACTCTTTAATTAACAGACAATTATTCTTAGGTGTTTAAATATAACTGAAAAGTTATCCCTGTTAAATATGAGTGGGAATAAGAGAGGGAGGAGATGTACAGTTCGGCACATGCTCACTCAGACTTATCCCTAATGGTAGAATTAGAAACATGCCAGGGGATTCCAATTCAATCCCATCAAGGTGGCATATACCAATGCCATCTCACTAGTCAAAGTGATCAGTTTCAGTTCATAATTAATCATGATAGGATTAAGTGTCAAAGGGATCACATAAACAAGACTAGTGTCTGCTAATACTGATACAATTAAAAAGGAGAGAACGATCCAACATGGGAAGCGGGATACACAGCAGACCCATAGAATGGCAGATGTCCTAAACAGCACTCTGGCCTCAGAATCAGCCCTTGAGGCATTCGGATCTGGCTAAAAAGCCCAGAGTGAGATCCTAGTGGAAAGTATGGGCCATCAAAGAAGGAGGTACTTTTCTCTGAAGGGAGGAGAGAACTTCCACTTTGACCATGGCCTTGTCTAAATAAGATTGGAGTTGGTGAACTCAAGAGGCTTCCATAGCCTTGGCAGCTCATGACAGGAGCCTCGGGTGATTACTGACCCCATGAACAAGAGTGTCAATTATTAAATCAACAACAGGAGTCACTGTGCACTTACTCCCCATGTAGGACCTCTATCCTTAATGTGTTGTACTATGTGAATTAACAGTATAACTAGTACTTAAACAGTACTTTATACTTTGTGTGTCTGCAAACTGTTGAAATCTTTACTTAGTACATACTAAGTTGATCTTCTGTATATAAAGATAATTGAAAATAAATCGTGATGAAGAATGGGATGGGAGAGGTAGTGGGAGATGGGATGGTTGTGGGTGGGAGGGTGGTTATGGGGGGAAAAAGCCGCTATAATCCAAAAGTTGTTCTTTGGAAATTTATATTTATTAAATAAAAAAAAGAAAAAAAGAAGTGCTAGAGGAGTTGAGCTTTAAGTTTGAGAGAGTCATCTGCTTACCAGCGTTTCACATTGTATACTGATACCCTTAAACAGGTTATTTCTGGCAGGACACAGTGAAGATGTGGAAAAAACACTTAGACCCTTTGAATTGTGATGCCTCTTACTCAGGTCAAGGAAGTATAAGGGACACCGGCTTGTGGTAGCTCTGCAACTGACTGCATGTATTTGTATATTTCATGACACTTTCTTTCCTTTTACTATTTGTGCATGTACCGCAAACACTATCTTATATAATAAAGTAGGCTAGTAGTTTATGTTTTTATACAAGAGTACTTAAAAAGCACATGGAAAATTGAATAAAAAGGTAGGTTTATTTTCATGAAAAAAAATGAAACCCATGAAGACTTTTTCCATAATAGATTTTCTTCCATGAACTTTCTAAAGACTCCTTTTATACTGTGTATTCTGATCTACACATGGGAGAGTTTCTCTTGATTAAATGTCTAGGAATAGAATGACTTGGTCCTTAGGGTAAGTTCAGTTTTAGTAGATACTGCCAACCAGCCTTCCAGAGTAGGTGTACCAATTTACAATACCACCAACAGTGTTCACAAGTTCCAAAAGAGGGTCCTGCATGGTGGCATAGCAGGTTAAGCTGACACCTGCAACGCTGGCATCCTACATGGCCACCAGTTCAAGACCCAGCTGCTCCACTTCTGGTCCAGCTTCCTTTCTAACGCCCCTGGAAAAGCAGCAGAAGATGGCCCAGGTATTAGGAACCCTGCTACCCATGTGGGTAGAAGGGTGGAAGAAGCTCCTGGCTTTGGCCTGGCCTACCACCATTGCAATCATTTTGGGAAGTGAACCAGCGGGTAAAAGATCTCTCTTGGTCTTTCCCTCTCTCTGTGTAACTCTGCCTTTCAAGTAACTCAATCTTTTTTAAAAGTTTCAAAACATACAAATTTTCATCAATGCATCATACATCAATTGTCTCATTATAGTCACCGTGATAGGTGTATAGTAGTATCTCACTGTGGTTTTAGTTTGATTTTCCTGATGACTAGTGAAACAGAGCACATTTCATAGAGTAATCATTTCATGCTTTCTTTCTAAAAATTTATTAATTTATTTGAAAGGCACAGTTACAGAGAGAGAAAGACAGGGAGAAAGACAAAGAGATCTTCCATCAGTTGGTTTACTCTCCAAATGGCCACATTAGCCAGGGCTGGGCTAGGCCAAAGCCAGGAGCTCAGAGCTTCTTCCAGGTCTCCCACATGGGTGCAGGAGCCGAAGAACTTGGGCAATCTTCTGCTGCTTTCCCAGGTGTATCAGCAGGAAGCCAGATCGGAAGTGGAGCAGCCAGGACTTTAACCAGCACTTACATTTGATGCTGGCATCTCAGGTGGCAGCCTAACATGATGTGCCACAATGCTGGCCCTGAGAGTCTACATTTCTTTTATATATTTTTTTTTTGACAGGCAGAGTTAGACACTGAGAGAGAGAGACAGAGAGAGTTATAGACAGTGAGAGAGAGAGACAGAGAGAAAGGTCTTCCTTCTGTTGGTTTACTCCCCCAGTGGCCGCCACGGCCGGCGCTGCATGCCGATCTGAAGCCAGGAGCCAGGTGCTTCCTCCCGGTCTCCCATGCGGGTGCAGGGACCCAAGCACTTGGCCATCCTCCACTGCCCTCCCAGGCCACAGCAGAGAGCTGGCCTGGAAGAGGAGCAACCGGGACTAGTACCTGGTGCCCCAACCGGGACTAGAACCTGGGGTGCCGGCGCTGCAGGCAGAGGATTAGCCAAGTGAGCCATGGCGCCGGCTGAGAGTCTAAATTTCTAACATTTCTGACTTCTAGGGTTAGGGTGAGGGTTAACAAGCTCATAAATGCTACTGATCTGAAGACCACGCTTTGACTTTAGAACACAAGCTATGGAGTCAGACAGACCTGAATCTCAAACCCAACTGCTGTTTCTTAGCTGTGAACTCTCTGGCAGGGTATTTAATTTCTCTGAGTCTTAGTTTCCTTGCCTATACAAAATATTTTATTTTTTAAAATGTTTTTAAAGATTTATTCTATTCAAAAGGCAGTTACATGCAGTTACACACACACACACACAGATAGAGAGAGAGAGCGCTCTTCCATCTGCTGTTTCACTCTCCAAATGGTTGTAAGAACTTGAGCTGGGCAAGGCCAAAGTCAGGAGTTAGGAGCTTCTTCCAGGTCTCCCATGTGGATGGCAGGGGCCCAGGCACTTGGGCCATCCTCCACTGCTTTCCCAGGTGGATCAGAAGCAGAGGAGCTGGGACTGGAACCAGCACCCAAGTGAGATACTGGCACTGCAGACAGCAGCTTTACCTGCTACGCCACAGTTCCAGTGCCACAAAATAGATTTTAAAAAGTACCTACTTCATGGGGCTGCTGAGGTTAAGTGAAATATTATATAAAAAACATGCTTAGATGGGGGCCTGTGCTGTGGTATTGTAGGCAAAGCCTCTGCCTGCAGTGCCAGCATCCCATATGGGTACCAGTTCATGTCCCAGCTGCTCGACTTCCAATCCAGCTCTCTGCTTTGGCCTGGGACAGCAACAGAGGATAGCCCAAGTCCTTGGGCCCCTGCACCCATGTAGGAGACTTGGAGAATGCTCCTGGCTCCTGGCTTCAGATTCGCCCAGCTCCAGCCACTGTGGACATTTGGGGAGTTAAGCAGCGGATGGAAGACCTTTCTCTCTGTCTCTCCTTTTCTCTGTAACTCTACTTGTCTAATAAATAAATCTAAAAAAATGTTTAGTACATTGCATGGAAAAGGTAATTAATGAATCAAGTTATTATTAATGTTCCATGAACTGACACCCCCCACATCGATGGTTCTCTGAAGAATGTAGTTCAGAATGATTATCCGAACAAACTGCAAGAGCCTAGATTAATCAGAGAGAAACAGATTGAATCATATTTAGTTCTATTTTGTTAGGCTTATTTCATTGTATTCTAATTCCTTGAAAATTGAGACCTCATCTGTGTCATTCCTGGTCCCAGCAGGAAACAGATGGTGCCCTCAAATTAGCATAATTAGTGAAAAGGTGTGGGCAGGGGGTGAGGGCCCAAGAGGGAGAGAGAGTGCAGTTCCTTGAGGCTCTTACCATTCCCTACACCCAAAAGGATGACGGGAGGAACTGATGCCATATTTTTTAAAAAGGAAAATGTGGAATACAGAGTCCCCTTAAGAGGAGCCATGACTGGGGCTGGTGCTGTGATGCAGTGGGTTAACGCCCTGGCCTGAAGCGCCAGCATCCCATATGGGCGCCAGTTCGAGACCCAGCTGCTCCACTTCCAATCCAGCTCTCTGCTATGGCCTGGGAAAGCAGCAGAAGATGGCCCAAGTCCTTGGGCCCCTGCTCCCATGTGAGAGACCCGGAAGAAGCTCCTGGCTTCGGATCTGCGCAGCTCTGGCCAATTGGGGAGTGAACCGTCGGATGGAAGACCTCTCTCTGTGTAACCCTGACTTTCAAATAAATAAATTAATTAATCTTTAAACAAAAAAGAGGAGCCATGACCTTTAATTAAGGGACAGTATCTAGCCTCAGGCAATCCTGCAAGGAAGAAGCCAAGAATAAACACCCTGACCTCGGTTTCTTCCTCCCCTTTGATGACATGCCATGGAACTGCACTGCTCAAACCCTACGAGAAGCCAGGAAGGGAAAGGGACTTATTGATATAGTTCATACAGATTAGCCTCCTAGGGCATAGAGCACGGTATAAACCAGTACATTGTAGATCAGGAGGGGTAGGAAGAAGCCATCTGGAATACTGCCTATGACACATACATCCAACCGAAACAAGACAGAATGGACTACTGTTTTGGACAAAGCTAAACTGAACTAGTTTATCACTAAATGAGGATCAATAATTTCCAGGATATCTTCCACTAGGATGTTCTATTATCATCCCAAACCCAACACAACTGAAATTGATGCCTCGTCCTCTCCCACCACAACTCAACTATTCCGTTTCTAGCCATGGTAGCCTTTGCCTATGCCAATCTTCTGGCTCCTGCAAGAGCCTTCCATTTCTTCTCTGTATATTTTTAAGTCTTATTATCTGTTAAGATCCAACTCACGGGGCCAACATTGTGGCATGGTGGGTAAAGCTGCTGCCTGTGATGCTGGCATCCCATATGGGTGCTGGTTAGAGTTCCAGCTGCTCCACTTCTGATCCAGCTCCCTGAAAACGGCCTCTGAAAGGCAGCGGGAGATGGCCTGAGTGTTTGGGCCCCTACCACTCACGTGGGAGACCTGGATGAAGCTCCTGGCTTCAGCCTGGCCCAGCGCTGGCTGTTATGGTCATCTGGGGAGTGACCTAGTGGACGGAAGCTCATTTTCTCTCTCTTTTCCTCTCTTTAACTCTGCCTTTCAAAATAAATACATAAATCTTTTTTTGAAGATTTATGTATTTATTTTGAAAGTCAGAGTTACACAGAGAAGGAGAGGCAGAGAGAGAGAGAGGTCTTCCATTTGCTGGTTCACTTCCCAATTGGCCGCAACAGCTGGAGCTGCACCAATCCGAAGCCAGGAGCCAGGAGCTTCAGTGGGGTTTTCCTTGTGGGAGCAGGGGCCCAAGGACTTGGGCCATCCTCCACTGCTTTCCCAGGCCATAGCAGAGACTTAGATCAGAGTGGAGCAGCCGGGACTTGAACCGGCGCCCATATGGGATGCCGGTGTTGAAGGCAGCAGCTTTACGCGCTACACCACAGCACCAGCCCCAATAAATAAATCTTTTTTAAAAATACAACCCAAATACCTTCCCCTCCTCCAAGAGCTCTTCCCCCCAACTACTTTAGTCTACACTTATTTCCCTTGTCCCTGAATGCCCAGTGCCCATAATTTAGTCACTACTGACAGATAGTGCTATTGTGCTGGTTTGTACAAACATATCATCACATCAACCAGATACTATATTTCCTGAAGGCAGGAACTATGTTCCTACTCTCTTTTTCTCCTTGTTAATATCAAACATCTTACTGCATATAATAAGTATACAATAAACAGCTGAAGAATGAAAGTAGGGAAAGGAAAGCAGGGACCCAAATTTCCAATCTCATTTCCCATGAGAGGTTCTTTGAAGAAGCACAGCTCCCTGAGGAACTGCTTGGTATTATGTGGAAATATGCAGGCTCAAAGGACAGCTCCGCCTCCCATCTAGCCACTTGGCATTTCCAAAAACACTCTTCTAAATAACCCTTGAGTTAAATAGAGAATCAAAACAGAAATTATAAACTGTTTAGAGATGATCAGCAGGGAAATCGGCACCCATCAAAACCCATGATGCACAACTAAAGTGGTACTCATAAAAAAGGCATAGCATTGCATGCACATATTTATTCCAATATATTTCAACAATAACACATGAAGTATTCCAACAGGCAATAGATGAACAAGCAGGAAACTCAAGAAATCACATGAATAACAAAAAGTGTACCTAAAGAAAGAAGAACCCATGGCACAGCAGGTTAAGCCACCTTTTGCAATGCCAGCATCACATATGAGCAAGGGTTCCAGTTCTAGCTGCTCCACCTCTGATCCAGCTCTCTGCTATGGCCTGGGAAAGCAGAGGAAGATGGCCCAAGTGCTTGGGCCCCTGACAGCCATGTGGGAGTTCCTGGCTCCTGGATTTAGCCTGGCCCAGACTCAGCTGTTGCAGCCATTTGGGGAATGAACTAGGGCATGGAAAATATTCTCTCATTCTGTGTGTGTGTGTGTGTGTCTCCCTCACTTTCTGTCAATTTCTCTGCCTTTGAAATCAATCTTTTTTTAAAAAAAAAGTGGAAGGAAATAATAAAAAATTAAGAATCAGTGACCTATTTCTCACTAATCCTCCCTCTTAAAATTTAAAAGAAAAGCCAGCACCACAGCTCACTTGGCTAATCCTCTGCCTGCAGCGCTGGCACCTCGGGTTCTAGTCCCGGTCAGGACACCAGATTCTGTCCCGGTTGCTCCTCTTCCAGTCCAGCTCTCTGCTGTGGCCTGGGAGGGCAGTGGAGGATGGACCAAGTGTTTGGGCCCTGCACCCGCATGGGAGACCAGGAGAAGCACCTGGCTCCTGGCTTTGGATCGGTGTGGTGTGGGCTGTAGCGGCCATTTGGGGTGTGAACCAACGGAAGGAAGACCTTTCTCTCTGTCTCTCTCTCTCTCTCACACTGTCTAACTCTGCCTGTCAAAAAAAATTTTTTTTAAGAAAAAAATAACACCTTGATGTCAAAACAAAAGTGTGGAGGGTGAACATGACACGGTAGATTGTCTAAGGATCTTAGGAATTAAACAACACTGCAGGGCTGAGTAGTCTGGGGCTTTCTTTTTGCCTCTCATACATTCCATACAGGGTGCAGAAGAAGCCTGCATCCTGAAACTGTTTTAAAAAAATGTCGAGACCCAGAAAATACTTGTTCCTTTTAGTTAAGTGGCTGTGGAAAGGGTGGCCTAGCACACCAGAAAGTCATTCTGATAATACACACACTACTCTAGTCAAACATCAAAGTAAAATATGCCAAGAAAGCAACAGGGGATGGCTCAAGTACTTGGGTCCCTGCCACCCACATGGAACACCTGGATGGAGTTTCAGGCTCCTGACTTCCGCCTGGCCCAGCCCTGGCTATTCTGGGGATTTAGGGAGTAAACCAGTGGATGAAGATCTTGGTCTCTGCATTTCAAATAAAATGAATATAAATATATATTTTAAAAATTATAATGAACCTTGTAAAAGACCAAAAGAGGGGCTGGCATTGTGGCATCAGCATCCCAAATAGGCACTAGTTCATGTCACAGCTGCTTCATTTCCTATCTAGTTCCTCGCTAATGGCCTGGGAAAAGCAGCAGCAGATGGCCCAAGTGCTTGGGCCCCTGCACCCATGTGGGAGACCAAGATGAAGCAACTGGCTCCTGGCTTTGGCCTGGCTCAGCGCTGGCCGTGGCACCCTTCTGGGGAGTAAACCAGTGGATGGATGATCTCTCCTCTCTCTCGCTGTCTCTCTGTAATCTGTAATTTTTTTTCAAAATTTTACTTATTTATTTGAGAGGTAGAGTTACAGACAGTGAGAGGGAGAGACAGAGAGAAAGGTCATCCATCCGCTGGTTCACTCCCCAAATGGCTGCAATGGCTGGTGTTGCGCTGATCCGAAGCCAGGAGCAAGGATCTTCCTCTGGGTGCAGGGCCCAAGCGCTTGGACCATTTTCCACTGCCTTCCCAGGCCATAGCAGAGAGCTGGATGAGAAGAGGAGCAACTGGGACTAGAACCGGTGCCCATATGGGATGCCAGTGCCACAGGTGGAAGACTAACCTACTGCATCACAACGCCGGCCCCTCTCTCTGTAATTCTTTCAAAATACATAAATAACTTAAAAAAACAAAACCTGGGCCAGTGCTGTGGCGCAGTGGGTTAACGCCCTGGCCTGAAGTGCCATCATCCCATATGGGCGCCGGTTCAAAACCTGGCTGCTCCACTATGCTCTGCTATGGCCTGGGAAAGCAGTAGAAGATGGCCCAAGTCCTTGGGCCCCTGCACCCATGTGGGAGACCCAGAAGAAGCTCCTGGCTCCTGGCTTCGGATCGGCTCAGCTCCGACCATTGCAGCCATCTGGGGAGTGAAGCAGTGGATGGAAGACCTCTCTCTCTCTCTATGCCTCTCATCTCTCTGTGTAGCTTTGACTCTCAAATAAATAAATAAATAAATCTTTAAAACAAAACAACAAAACAAAAAGTATAAACAACTCTGTATTGACAGATTTGATAATTTGAAATAGACCAATTTCTGGGATACATGTTGTGGCACAGTGGGTTAAGCCATTGATTGGGAGACCCCCTCCCATCCCATATCCCATACCCATGAGCTTGGGATCAAGTCTTGCCTCCACCTTCTAATCCATCATCCTGTCAACCTAGAGGCACTGGATGATGTATGAAGTACTTGGGTCCCTACCATCTAAGTGGAAGACAAGGATGGAGTTCCAGGCTCTTGGCTTTGGCATGGCCTAATCTAGCTATTGTGGGCATTCTAGGAGTGAAGCAGCAGAGGGAAGCTCCCTTTCTCTCTGTCTCTTCCTTTCTCTCTCTCTCTCTGCCCATCAAATAAATAGATGAATACATAAATATACCGGGAGCTGGGTGCTGTGGCGCAGTAAGCCAAGCCTCTGCCGGTGGCACTGGCATCCCATATAGGTGCGGGTTGGAGTCCCAGCTGCTCCATTTCTGAACCAGCTCTCTGCTATGGTCTGAGCAAACAGAAGACAGCCCAAGTGCTTGGAACCCTGCATAAGGCCCAAAAGAAGCTCCTGGCTTCGGATCAGCCCAGCTCCAGGTGTTGCAGCCATTTAGAGAGGGAACCAGTGGATGGAAGCCCTTCCTCTGTCTCTCCCTCTCTCTCTCTCTCTGTAACTCTACCTCTCAAATAAATAAAATCTTTGAAAAAATAAAGAAATAGGCCAATTTCTTTTTTCTTTCTTTCTTTTTTTTTTTTTTTTGACAGGCAGAGTGGACAGTGAGAGAGAGACAGAGAGAAAGGGAAATAGGCCAATTTCTCAAAAACAGAACTATCCCAACTAATTCAACATGAAATAGGTAATTTGAATGGCTCTGTAACTATTAAGGAAATTAAACTCCTAGGAAGAGAAACCTCCAGATCCAGATGGTTTCACTAAAGAATCCTACCAAACATCTAAACATCATACACAATCTCTTCCAGAAAAGAGATGGGAATGCCAACTGATTTTATAAAGCTGGTATTATCCTAAAATGAAAATCAGGCAAATTCAGTACAAAAAAGAGAAACCTTGCGGAACAACGTACTCATTTACATTGATACAGAAATCCTAAACAAAACATTAACAAATATAATCCAGTGACTTGGTGCAGGTGTCTTACCTAGCCTAAACCACAGGTTGCAATGCCTGCATTCCATATTGGAGTGCCTGGGTTTCAGTCTAGCTCTTCCCTCAACTCCAGCTTTCTGCTAATGTACACCATGGGAAGACAGCAGGTGATCACTCAAGTACTTGGGCACCTACAACCCACATGGGAGACCCAGATGGGGTTTCTGGCTCCTGGCTTCAGCTTGGCCTGGCCCTGGTCAATGTGGGTACTTGGGGTGTGAACCAGTACATGAAGTGCTCTCTCCCTCTTGCCCCTTCCTCCTCTCAAAAAATAAAATAAAATAAAATAAAGAGAATTCAGCAACATATAAAATAATAATATATCACAATGAGTTAGGATTTATTTCAGGGATACAAAGCTGGTTCAATACTATGCCACAGCACTGGCTCCTCAATAGTCTTAAAAATAAAAATGACAAGCTGGCGCCGTGGCGTGGTGGGTAAGGCCACTGCCTGCAGTGCCAGCATCCCATATGGGCACCGGTTCAAGTCCTGGCTGCTTCACTTCCTTTTTTTTTTTTTGTGACAGGCAGAGTGGACAGTGAGAGAGAGAGAGACAGAGAGAAAGGTCTTCCTTTACTGTTGGTTCACCCTCCAATGGCCTCTGTGGCCAGCGTACTGCAGCCAGCGCACCGCGCTGATCCGAAGCCGGGAGCCAGGTGCTTCTCCTGGTCTCCCATGCGGGTGCAGGGCCCAAGCACTTGGGCCATCCTCCACTGCACTCCCGGGCCACAGCAGAGAGCTGGCCTGGAAGAGGGGCAACTGGGACAGAATCCGGTGCCCCGACCAGGACTAGAACCCGGTGTGCCAGCGCCGCAAGGCGGAGGATTAGCCTATTGAGCCACAGCGCCGGCCTGCTTCACTTCCAATCCAGCTCCCTGCTATGGCCTGGGAAAGCAGTAGAAGATGGTCCTTGGGCCCCTGGACCCACGTGGGAGACCCAGAAGCGGCTCCTGGCTCCTGGCTTAAGATTGGTGCAGCTCCGGCCGTTGTGGCCATCTGGGGAGTGGACCAGTGGATGGAAGACCTCTCTCTCTCTGCCTCTCCTTCTCTCTGTGTAACTCTGACTTTCAAATAAATAAATAAATCTTAAAAAAATAAATAAATAAAAATGACATGGGGTCAGTGCTGTGGCACAGCACGTACAGCCACCGCCTGCAGTGCCCTTAACCCACTGTGTCACAATGTCATCCCTCCACATTTTTTTCTTTTGTTGTTTGTGTTTTTTGTCTCACATCTAAGAAACCACTGCCCAATCCAAGTTCATGAAGATTTGTACCTGTTTCTTTTTTTATACTTTTTTTCTTCCTGTTTCTTCTAAGAATTTTATAATTTCTTCTCTTATGCTTGGATCTTTCATATGTTCTGAATTAATTTTTATATGTGGTGTAAAGCAGGAGTTCAACTGCATTGTTTTGCAGCTGAATATGCAGTTTTTCCAAAGTTCTATGCAATTTTTTTGCTTGTATAGATTTGTGTAACCACCATCAAAGTAAACATAAAAAGCTTTTTTTCAAACCACCTACATCTTTTATGCTATCCCTTTATAGTCACAATCATCTCATCTCCTTCCATGTCACTAAACATCTGCAAACATTAATCCATCACTTTAATTTTATCATTAAGGATGTTACAGGGGCCTGCACTGTGGCATAGCAGGTAAGGCCACCACCACCTGCAGTGCTGGCAACCTATATGGGCGCCAGTTCGAGTCCCGGGTGCTCCACTTCCAATCCAGCTCTCCACTATGGCCTGGGAAAGCAGCAGAAGATGGTCCAAGTCCTTGGGCCCCTGCACCCATGTGGGAGACCTGGAGGAAGCTCCTGGCTCCTGGCTTCAGACTGGTACAGCTCCGGCCATTGTGACCATCTGGGGAGTGAACCAGTAGATGGAAGACCTCTCTCTGTCGTTTCCCTGTGTAACTCTGACTTTCAAATAAATAAATAAATCTTTTAAAATATTTAAGAAACATGTTACAACATAGATTAATCTTCAAAACATGCTATGTGAAAGAAGCGTATCACAAAAGACTAGCTATCTGATTATTCCATATATATGGAATGTTCAGAATAGGCATTTCACAGAAACAGAAAAATCAGTGCTTGCTTATGGCTCGGAGTAGGGAATAAAAACGAGTGAAGGGAATTCCAAGATGGCTTAATAGGAAATAGATGTGCTGCCTTAGACGAGGGGAAAATATCAGACGAAAAGCAGAGGAAGTGCATTCCTGGGAGAGAGTCGGAGAGAAGCGTGCCGTGGCAATTCTACAGAAGACAGGTGCGATGGAGCAGCATGGAAGGTGTGGACGTGCAACAAGCAGAGAAACAACACTTGACCCCTGCAGCCAGGAACTGGAGGAGGTGTCAGCTTAGGAGAGTGAGGGGAGAGCAGACTGTGGAAGCCCATGCCACTGAGGGAGAGCCTTGCAGACCATACTGCCTTTGAGTCCAGCCTGGAGCCCTAGCAGCGGCGCAGTGTACCCAGCTAATCCAGCAAAAGGAAAGCAGGTTCTCCCCATCCCCCAACAAGGGTGCCTGGCAACTGGCAGGGAGAAGGTGCCATTGTGACACAAGTAGAGACTGCAGTGGCTCTCGTGCACCCATTTGACCAGGGGATTTTACCAGAGGGAAAAAGCTGCATTCCTGACTGACTTTGAGTCTGGCTGGGAGGATAGACAGGGGCTGGGAACCCATTTAGTATTGTGAGATGCCCCCATTTTCTCAACCGATCACAGGCTCCAGGACTCAAACTGCCAAGGCGGAGCACCCACAGGCAGCTGGCTTTGGAACGTTTGTGTGCTTTCCATGGACGGGACAGGCTAGTGGGTTGGAGCAGATCGCCAGCACCCTGTGACTGTGGGAGTCTTGAACTCTGTGACTATGATAACTCTGACTGCATGACAGGGCGAAGGGTGTAGCTCGGTCTCTGGGCAGTCACTGTGTCTGGCACCAGAGGCTCGTTGCTCCCCGACTGCCCTGGGTGGGTCATTGCAGAGGGACCCATGCTCATACTGAGGACTGCACAGGTCCTTTGTGCAGTTCATGTGGTGGTGCGGTTTGAGGGCTGCACCCACTGTGGGCTAACCTTGGGCATTGATCACCTTGGAAAAGGAAGTGAGGGTATGATTACAACAACAGAGGAGATCATATCTCCACCCTCCCTGATGAAAATGACAAAACTTTAAAGAAAAAAATAGAAGAGGATACAAAAAGTGGAAAAATCTTCCATGTTCATGGATTGGAAGAATATCATCAAAGTGTGCATTTTTCTAAAAGCAATTTACAGATTCAATGCAATACCAATCAAAATACCAAAGACATTCTTCTCAGATATGGAAAAAATGATGCTGAAATTAATATGGAGGCACAGGAAACATCGAATAGCTAAAGCAATATTATACAACTAAAACAGAGCCGGAGGCATCACAATACTAGATTTCAGGACATACTACAGGGCAGTTATAATCAAAATGGCATGGTACTGGTACAAAAACAAATGGATAGATCAGTGGAACAGAACAGAAACACCAGAAATCAATCCAAACATCTACAGCCAACTTATATTTGATCAAGGATCTAAAACCAATTCCTGGAGCAAGGACAGTCTAGTCAACAAATGGTGCTGGGAAAACTGGATTTCCACGTGCAGAAGCATGAAGCAAGACCCCTACCTTACACCTAACACAAAAATCCACTCAACATGGATTAAAGATCTAAATCTATGACCCGACACCATCAAATTATTAGAGAACATTGGAGAAACCCTGCAAGATATAGGCACAAGCAAAGACTTCTTGGAAAAGACCCCGGAGGCACAGGCAGTCAAAGCCAAAATTAACAACTGGGATTACATCAAATTGAGAAGTTTCTGCACTGCAAAAGAAACACTCAGGAAAGTGAAGAGGCAACCAACAGAATGGGAGAAAATATTTGCAAATTATGCAACTGATAAAGGATTAATAACCAGAATCTACAAAGAGATCAAGAAACTCCACCACAACAAAACAACCCACTTAAGAGATGGGCCAAGGACCTAAACAGATATTTTTCAAAAGAGGAAATCCAAACAGCCAATAGACACATGAAAAAATGTTCAAGATCACTAGCCATCAGGGAAATCCAAATCAAAACCACAATGAGGTTTCACCTCACCCCGGTTAGAATGGCCCTCATACAGAAATCAACAGATGCTGGCAAGGATGTGGGGAAAAAGGCACACTAATCCACTGTTGCTGGAAATGCAAACTGGTAAAGCCATTATGGAAGGCAGTGTCCGTCTCTCGCACTCTCTGTGTGTGTCTGTATGTCTGAATCCTCCTGTGTCTCTGTCCTCGTCCTTCTGTCCATCTCTGTCTCCATCCATCTCTCTCTGTTTCCCTCTGTGCCTCTATTACTGTCTATCTGCCAGCAGTCTCATTCTCTGTGTATCTGTCGGCCTGTCTCTGTCTTTCTGTCTGTCTGCTTGCCTGGTGTGTCACTGTGTCTCTGTCCATCTCTCTCTGTAGGTCTCTGTCTCTTGCTGTCTATTCTTTCTCTCTCTCAACTCTGTCTCTTCATCAGTCTCTCTCTTTCACTCCATCTCTCTGTCTCTTGGTCTGTCTTTCCATTTCCTTCTCCCTGTCTCTGTGTCCGTATCTGTCATTTCGTCTGTCTGCCTTTCAGTCTGATTCTATGAGCAGTCTGTCTGTCTCACTGTGCACCTGTCTCTATGTCCATCCATCTCAGTTTGTATCTATCTGTTCCCCATTTACTCCTGTCTCTGTCAGTCTCTTGCTCTATTATTGTATCTCTGTCACTCTCATTGTTTCTCTGCCTGTCTCTCTTAACTCTTTCAGTCTGTCTCTCTTTCTGTTTGCCTGTCAGTCTGTTTCTCTCTGTTGGTCTCTGGGTCTGTCTTTCTGTATATCTGTCTGTCAATCTAACGCATTCCTTTCTGTCAATTTATCTGTCTCTGTCCATCTATCAGTCTGTCTGTATCTCTTTCTGTCACCATTTGCACATCTGTCTTGGTCTGTCTTTTTGTGTGTATGTATCTCTCTGTATGCGTCTGCCTGTTGCTGTTTCTTTCTGTTTCTGTAGGTTGTTCTCTCTGCCTCTATCTTTGTCTCTGTGTCTCTCACTCTCTTTCTCTCTCTCTCTATTTCCCTGTTTCTTGTTCATTCACTCTCTTGGTCTGTCTCTCTCTATATATATCTATCTGTGTCTCTCTCTGCCTGTCTGGTTCTGTCTGCCAGTGTGCCTCTCTGTTCACTTCTGTCTGTAGTGTTTGTCTCTCTGTCTCTGTCTATCTGTATCTCTGTCGCTCTTTTGGACTCTGTCTCCCTGTCTTGCTCACTGTTTGTCTATGTCTATTTCTCTGTCATTGCCACTGTCTCTCTGTTTTTGTCTATATCTCTAGGTCTTCCACAATCTGTTTTTCTCTCTTTTCCTCTCTGTCTCTTTCTTGTGTGCTTTCTCTGAGTAGGCCTTTCTGTCTCTCTCCATGTCTGTCTGTCTGTTGGTGTGTCTGATTCTTGGTTTTGGCCTGTCTGTATGTCATTCTGTCTCCCTGTCTGTCTCTGTACCTCTCTCTGTCTGTATCCCTCTTTTTTTTTTTTAGCTGTCAGTCTGTCTCATTCTCTCCTATGCACGCTCTGTCTCTCATTCTGTCTCTCCCTGTCTTTCTGTTTGTCTGCTTTTGTCTCTCTCACAGTCTCTGTATGTCTCTTTCCCTCGCTCTCTGTCTCTTTCTTTTTTTTAAAAGATTTATTTTATTTATTTGAAAGACCGAGTTACAGAGAGAGGTAGAGACAGAGAGAGAGAGATCTTCCATCCGCTGGTTCATTCCTCAGATGGCCACAATGGCCAGAACTGCACCGATCTGAAGCCAGGAGCCAGGAGCTTCTTCCAGGTCTGCCACATGGGTACAGGGGCCCAAGGACTTGGGCCATCCTCCACTGCTATCCCAGGCCACAGCAGAGAGCTGGATCAGAAGAAGAGCAGCCAGGACTAGAACCAGCACCCATATTGGATGCCGGTGCTTCAGGCCAGGGCTTTAACCCACTGCACCACAATGCCAGCCCCTCTCTTTCTGTCTGCCTGTCAATGTGTTTGATTCTTTTTCTGTCTGTCTCCGTCTCTCTCCTTCCTTTTGTCGGTCTTCCTGTCTCATTCTCTCTCTTCCTGTCTGCCTGTTTTGTCTGTCTGTAAATGTGTCTCCCTTTCTGTCTGCCCGTTGATCTCTATTACTATGTCTGTCTGTCTCTCCCTGTTTGTCTGTCTCCTTTCTGCCTGGCTGTCAGTGTCTCATTCTGTCTCTCTTACGCTATGTCTCTAAGTCTCTTCTTGACTCCTTCTGTCTCTGTCTGTCAGTCTGCCCCTGCTTCCCTCTGTCTGCCTGCCTGTTCGTCTATTTTCTGTTTGTCTCTCTGTCCATCTATGGTTTTGTCTCTCAGAATGTTTCTCTTTCCCTCTCTCTCTCTCCCTCTCCATCTGTCACTCTCTTTCACTGTTTCTCTCTATCTACCTGTCTACCTGTGTCTCTTTCTCCTTGCCATTCTCCATCGGTCTTTGTGTCTCTCTGACACTGTCCATCTGTCTGTGTACCTCTCTCTGTCTCTGCTTCTCTCTCCCTCTCTGTTTGTCTCATTCTGCCTGTTTTTCTCTCCCTCTGTGTATGTCTGTCTCTGACTTTCACTTTCTGTCTTTTTGCCTGTTGGACTGTCTGATTCTCCGTCTGTGTCTCCCTGTCTCTCCCTCTATTGTCTTTCTGTCTGCTTGCCTGCCTATTGGTGTCTGATTCTCTGATTGTCTGGCTCTCCTTCTCTCTGTCCTTCTGTATTTTTCTCTTGATCTGTCATTCTCTCTCCCTGTGTCTCTATTGGCCTGTCCTGTCGCTCTTTCTCTCTCTTGCTCTGTCTCTGTGTGTGTCTCTCTCTTTATGTAGTCTACCTGTTGCCACGTCTGATTCTGTCTCTTTCTCTGACTCTCTTTTATGTCTATCCTATCTCTCTGCAACATTATTACTTGCTGTCTCTCTGTCCCTTTGTATCCCTCTCTCTGCCTGTCTTATTCTGTCTCTGTCCATCCATCTGTTTGCCTCTCTGTCCCTCTGTCTATTTCTGTCTGTCTGCCTGTTGGTCTCTCTTGCTCTCAATATCAGTCTGTTGGTCCATCAGTCTCTCTCTCTCTCTTTAGGTCTTCTCTATCTCTCTCTGTCTGACTCCGTCTGTCCTGCTTTTTCTATCTATTTAGTCTTTGTCTACCTGTTGTTCTGACCCATTCTGTCTATCTCTATGTCTACCTTCCCGTCTCTTTCTCTGTGTCTGTACCCCATATATATATGTATATACATATTTATTTATTTATATATATATAAACATTATATATATATTTTATGTTTCTTTCTGCCTGTCTGCCATTCAGTGTGTCTGATTCTTTGTCAGTCTTCTTTCTTTGTCACTGTCTGTCTGTCTGTCTCCATCTTCTTGGCTGTCTCTCTGTTTCTGTGTCTGTCAGTCTGTCTCTCTCTCTCTTACTGTCTGTAGCTCTTTCTGTGGGTATCTATCTCACTCTTTGTTCTCTCAGTCTCTTTCTCTGTCACTATTTGTCTGTCTTTTCTGTCTCTCTCTTGTTCTATCTCCCTCACTCTGTCTCTGCTTATCAGACCATTTCTGTCAGTCTGTCAATCTCCATCTGTTTGACTCCTTGTCTATGTCTCTATGTAAGTCTGTCTGTATCTCTGTGTCCATCTGTCTGTTCACCTCTTGGTCTTTCTCTCCCTGTGAGTTTCTCAATTTTTCTGTCTCCTTCTCTCTCTGTCACTCTATCTGCCTCTATTTTTGTGTCACTGTCTCTCCCTACATGCCTCTTTCTGTCTCTTTTTCACCGTCTCTATCACCCTGTCAGTTCTCTGTCTCTGTCATTACTGCCTGTCCATCCGTCTGTCTGTGACTATCTCTGTCTCTGTCCTTCTGTCTGGACATGTCTGTCTCTATGAGCCTGCCTGTTAGTCTCTTTCTCGGTATCTATCACTCTCCATCTGTGTGTCTGTATCTCTCTTACTGGCTCTCTGCTGTTGGTCTATTTCTGTCTGTCACTCTCCATTTGTTGGTCATTCTGTCTTACTATGTGTCTCTCTGTCCATCTGTCTCTTTCTCTGCCTCTGTCTGCCTTTCAGGCTGTTTCTAACTCTATTGATCTGATTCTGTCAATCTCATCTGTCTGCTTGTTTGTCTTTCTGTCCATCTCTCTGTGTATATGCAGCAGCCTGTCTCCCTCCCTCATCTCTCTCCGTCACTATGTGTGAGTCCATCTCTGGGTTTTCCTCTCTGCATCTATCTCTGTCTGTCCCTGATTGTCCCTTTTGCTCTCTTTCTGCCCACCTCTGTCACTCTCAATCTGTCAATCTGGCCATGTCTTGGTCTGTTTGTCTGTCTCTGTTTCTGTCTCCCCCTCACTGTCTGTCTGTCACTCTGTCTCACACTCTATGCTGGCCTGTTTGTCTCTGTCATGTCTGTCTCTGGCTTTTTGTCCTCTCTCTGACTTTTGGTGTTTCTGTCTGACTCCCTATCCATTCATTTATTTCTTGCTTTCTCTCCCCTTCCTCTGTTTGTCTTTCTCTCAGTCTCTCTCTCTCTCTCTGCCTGTCAGTCTGTTTGTGTCAGTCTGATCTCTCTCACCATTTGTCTCTAACTCACTCTGTTATCATTCTATTGCTCTCTCTCTTGCTGTATCCTTGCCCATCTCTCTGTCTCCCTTTCTTTGTTCATCTGTCCATCTGTGTATCTACCTCTCTCAACTTGTTTCTATCCATGTCTTTCCCTCTCTCTCTCTGTGCCTGTCTCTAATTCACTTTCTCTGCCTGTCCGTTGCTCTGTCTGTTAGTCTTTCTCTCTCATTCTCAGTCACTCTGTCACTATTCTGTCTCTCTCTCTCTCACCATCTGACTCTATGCCTTTGTGTCTGTTGCTCCCTTACACTGTGCATCTTTCTCTCTGTCTATATACATCAGTCTGCCTGTCTTGCTATCTCTATGTCCATATGTCTGACTGCCTTTATGTATATCTCTCTTTGTTTGTCTGTCTGTCTCTGTGGCTATCTTTCTCTGTGTCAGTCTGATCTATCTCTCCCAATATGTCCCTGTTTTTCTTTATATCTGTCTCTCACTCTGTCCATTGGTCTGTTTCTCCCCTGTCACTTTCACTGTTTATCTCTGTTTCTTTCTGCTTCTTGCTCTGTTTCTCTCATTATCTCTGTCTTCCCATCTGTCTTTCTCTACCTGCCTCTCTGTGTTTGCATCTGTCTCTCCTTTCTGTCAGTCTATTTCTTCCTGTCTCTGTGTTTCCCTGTCACTCTCCATCTGTTTCTGTTTTTCTCTCATGTCTGTCTGATGGTCTCCCCTGTCTCTGTTTCAGTGTCTGTTCACTGGTATCCCTGTTTATATCTCTACTCATTTGTCTCTCTGTCTGTCGTTGGTGAGTCTGTCTCCCTGTCCATCTCTTTCTCTTGGCCTGTCTTTCCCTGTTTCTCAGTCTCTCTGTTTCTCTCTATCTATCTCAGTCTTTCTTTGTGTGTTACTGTCTTCCTCTGTCTCTCTCTGTCTTCCTCTATCTTGTTCTTTCTCTGTCAGTCTGTATCTCTACGTGTGTGGCTCACTGTTTTCATCTTTATTTCTCTGTGTGTCTTATCTGACAATTTGCCTTTCTGTCTCTGTGTATGTATGTCTGTGGCTCTGTCTCTCTGCCTCCTTGTCTCACTCTGCTCCTCTTTGTCTGTCACTCTCTTTGTCTAGTGTGTCTCTTTCTGTCTCTCTGCCTGTATCTTCTGTCGGCCTGCGTCCCTCTCTGCGTCTCTTTTGTGTATCTGTCTCTCTCCCTCTGTCACTTTGTTGCTTTCACTGATGTCTGTCTCTGTTTCTCTCTACCAGTCTGTCTGTCCCTTTTACCTCTCTGTCTGTAGGTATGTTTGATTCTGTTTGTCCACCTCTCTCTGGGTCTCTCTATCTCTGTTCATCTGTCTTGTCTATCTGTCTCTCTGTTTCTTGGCCTGTCTCTTTGTCAGTCTGTCTCTCCTTCTACCTATCTCATTCTCTGTCCATCCATGTGTGCCTGTTTCTCTGTTTCTCTCTCTCCCTGCCTGCTGTTCTGTCTCTGTCAATCTGTCTGTCATGCTCTTTCTGTCCATCTGTCAGTCTCTCTATATATCTCTGGCTATCTCTGCTGTCTGTAACTTTCTGTCCATCTCTCTCTCTCTAATTGTCTTTTTTTTTTTGACAGATAGAGTTAGACCATGAAAGAGAGAGAGACAGAGAAAAATGTCTTCCTTCCATTGGTTCACTCCCCAAATGGTCGCTACAGCCAGAACTACGCTGATCCGAAGCCAGGAGCCAGGTGCTTCTCCTGGTCTCCCGCGCAGGTGCAGGGCCCAAGCACTTGGGCCATCCTCCACTGCCTTCCCAGGCCACAGCAGAGAGCTGGACTGGAAGAGGAGCAGCCGGGACTAGAACTGGTGCCCATATGGGATGCTGGCGCCGCAGGCGGAGGATTAGCCAAGTGAGCCACGGCGCCGGCCCTGTCTCTGACTTTTGGTCGTCTTTCCCTTTGTTTCCCTGTCTCCATTTCTATCTATCTGTCTATGTCACTCTCTGTCCCTCTCTGTCCATCTGTCTGGTTGTCTCACTCTCTTGGTCTGCTGGTCTCTCTGTTTTTTTCTCACATTTTCTTTTTTTTTTTTTTTGACAGGCAGAGTGGACAGTGAGAGAGAGATAGAGAGAAAGGTCTTCCTTTTGCCCTTGGTTCACCCTCCAATGGCCGCCGCGGTAGCGCGCTGCGGCCGGCGCACTGCGCTGTTCCGATGGCAGGAGCCAGGTGCTTATCCTGGTCTCCCATGGGGTGCAGGACCCAAGGACTTGGGCCATCCTCCACTGCACTCCCTGGCCACAGCAGAGAGCTGGCCTGGAAGAGGGGCAACCGGGACAGGATCGGTGCCCCGACCGGGACTAGAACCCGGTGTGCCGGCGCCGCAAGGCGGAGGATTAGCCTGTTGAGCCACGGCGCCGGCCTTTTTCTCACATTTTCTTCTGTGCCTCTGTCTCTCCCTCTCTGCCTGTCTCTTCGTCTGTTGCTCTATTGGTCTCTTTGTGTTTGTCTCTGACACCGTCTCTATTTCTGTTTCTGTCATTTTCTCTCCACCTACCTCTCTTTTTGTCTGCCTCTATCAGTCACTCTCTGTATCTTTTTCTCTGTTCATTTAGGTTTCCCTCAGGCTCTGTCTCTATGTCCATCTCTCTGTTAATCTGTGTCTGTCTCTCTTTCACTGTGTTTGTGTGTCTGTTAATCCATCTCTATCTCTTTCTCTTCCTGTCTACGTCTCTGTGTCTGTCTCTCTTTGTGTGTGCGGGTCTCTATTTCACTCTGGTAATCTGTGTCTCTTCCTGTCTATGTCTCTATCTCATTGTCTATCTTTGCATGTCACTCTGTTGCTCTCTATTAATTTCTCTCAGTCTGCATCTCTGTTGCTTACTGTCTCTGTCTCTCTGTCCATCTGTCTCTGTTGCTGTCACTGTCTCTCTCTGTCCATCTGTCTCTGTCCTCGTCAGTCCATTTATTTCTGTCTCTGTTTCTTACTCTCTCACTCTCTCTGCCTTTCATTCGTTCCGTCTCTGTCTCTGCTTCTCTCTTTCCATCTCTCTCTTTTTCTGTCTGCATTTGGGTCTCTTTCTCTCTGTGTTGGTCTGTCTCTCTCTCTGTCCCCCATCTGTTGGTCTGTTTCTCTGTGTCTGTCACTCTCCATCTGCCTCTGACCATCTGTCCTGGTCTCTGTCTGTCCATGTCTGTCTCTCCACCTGTCTGTTTGCCTCTCAGTCTATCCATCTCTCTGATCCTGTCTGTCTCTCTCTGGATATCTGCCTTTCTGTGTCTTAGATCTCGATCCATCTGTCTGTCCCTCTGCTTCTCTATATATCTCTCTGAAGTCTGCCTGTCATTCAGTATATCTTTCTCTATCCATTATGTCTATCTCTCACTGTCCCCATGTCTCTTTGTCAATCTCTCAATCTGTCTCTGTGTCTCCCTGTGTCTGTCCATCTCTCTTGCTGTCTGTCCATATGTCTGTCTGTGTCTATCCTACCTCTCAGTGTTCCTCTTTGTTTTTCTGTCTCTCAGTATGCCTCTCTTCTCCCTGTGTCTATCTCTGTCTCTCTCTGCCCATCTGTCTTTCTCAGTCTCTCTGTATGTCTATTTTTCTCTGGCTGACAATCTGGTTGTCTTTCTGTCCCTGTTACACTGGATGTCTGTTCATCTGTCTCTCTGTTTATCTCCTGGCCTGTGTGTCTATACTGCTCTCTCCCTTGGTCTGTTTCACCTTCTATACTTTTCTCTGCTTCTCTTTCTCTCTGCATTCCCCCTCTCTATATTTCTATTTCTCTGCCTCTATGTGTATCTGTCTCTGTGTCTCTAACTCAGTCTCTCTGTTCATCTGTTTCTTTATCTTCCTATCTCTGCTACTATCATTCTGTCTCTTTCTGTTTCCCTCTGTATCTCTCTATCTGTCTCTGTCTCTGTTGCTTTCTGTCCAACTGTCTGTCTGTCTGCCCATTTTCCTCTGTTCTATGTCTGCCTGTCTCTCTCTTTGTATTTTTCTTTTGATCAGTCTGCCTGCCTGTCTTACTTTCTGTCTCTCTCTCTCCCTTGGGCTATAGGTCTGTCTCTTTGGCTCTGTCTCCGTCTTCTCTGTCACTAAGTCTCTGCCTGTTTCTGTCTCTGTTTATTTATCGGCCTCCATGTCTATTTCTTTCTCTGTGTCTTTGTCAACCTGTCTCAGGATTTGTCTTTTAGTCTCTCTGTCCATCCAGCAGCCTCCATGTCTATTTCTTTCTCTGTGTCTTTGTCAACCTGTCTCAGGATTTGTCTCTTTTAGTCTCCCTGTCCATCCAACAGTCTGTCAATCTGTCACTCAGTCTGTTTCCATGTCTCTGCCACTCTCCATCTGTCTGTCTCTGTCTTTATATCTTTCTGTCCATCTGTTTCACTCCCTTTCTGTCTGTATGTCTGTGGTTTTATCAGTTTGACTCTCTGTCTCTCAGTGTGTCACTCTGTTTCTCAATCTTTTCCTGTCTCTCTGTCCATCTCTCCCATGTCTGTCTTTGTGTCTACCTGTGTGTCCATCTCCCTGTCTGCCTGGGGGTATGTCTGTTGGTCTGTCTGTGTCTCTCAGTCTGTCTGCCTCTGTGCATATCTCTGCCTGCATCTCCTGTCTCTGTCTCGCATTCTCAATCTGTCTCTACCATTCTGACTCTGTCTAGTCTGTCTCTGTCACTTGCCATCTGTCTACCTGTCAATCCATCTGTCTCGCTCTCTCTGTCCATATGTGCTCTCTCTCCTTGTCTCTATCAGTCTTTGTCTATTTGTCTATCTGTGTATCTGTTCATCTATCTTCCAGTCTGTAGCTCTCAGTGTGTCTTTCTCCTCCTGCATCTCTGTCAGTGTGCCTGTCTCTCCCTCCTTATCTCTAGCTCCATACGTCAGTGTCACTGTATCTCTGCCTCACTATTTTTCTTTCTCTGTCTCTGTCACTCTCACTCTCTCTCTGTGTCAGTTTCTCTGTCTCTTCCTTAGGCTGTCTCATTTGCTCTGTTAGTCTCTCTGTCCATCTGTCTCTGTGTCTATGTGTGCCTGTTTCCATGTCGATCTCTGTTGGCCTGACTGCGGGTCTGTGTGCCACTCCTCCTTTCCATCTGTCTCTGCCTATCTCCATGTCGCTGACTCTGTGTGTGTCTCTGTCTGTTGTTCTATCTCTGGTTCCATAACTCTCAATTTCTCTCTCTCTGTCTCTGTGTCTATGTGACACTCTCTATTGCTGTCTCTGCCTGTCTCTCCTTTGGTCTACTTGTCTTTGTATTTTACTGTCAGTCTCTCTCTATATCATTCTGCCTGTTGGACTTCTGTTTCTGTTGTCTACTTGTCAGTCTGTCTGCATCAGTCTATTTGTCTGCTTCTCTGATTGTCTTTATCTCTTTCTGTAAGCTCTGTCAATATGTACTTCTGTCTGTCTTTGTCTATCTGTCCATTTGTCTCTATCTCTCAGTTTGTCAGTTTCTTTTTTTTAATTAATTAATTGATTGATTTGAAAGGCAGAATTACAGAGAGGCAGAGGTGGAGAGAGAGAGAGATCATCCATCCGCCTGTTCACTCCCCAAATGGCTGCAATAGCCAGACCTGGGCCGATCCAAAGCCAGGAACAGGAACTTCTTCCATGTCTCCCACACAGGTGCAGGGGCCCAAGGACTTGGACCATCTTCTACTGCTTTCCCAGTCCATACCAGAGAGCTGGATTGGAAGAGCAGCCGGGACTTGAACTGGCACACATAGGGGATGCCGGCACTGAAGACTGCAGCTTTACCCGCTATGCCACAGCGCCGTCCCCCAGTCTGTCAGTTTCTCTCTGTCTCTAGGTATCTCTGTCAGTCTGTCTCTGTCTCTTCCTATCTCTTCCTGTCTCTGCATTTGTCTCTGTTTCTCTCTTTACTTCTGTCTGTCTCTGTATCTCTATCTTCCTGTTTCTCTTTGTCTCTCTCAGTTTCTGTCTTACCCAGTCTATCTGCCGGTCTTTCTTATCTGTCTCTCTGTCTGTCTCTCCATCTGCTGGTCTGTCTCTGTGTCTGACTCTTGTCCCTGTCAGTTTACCGGTCTCTCTGTCTGTTAAGTCTGTCTCCCTGTCATTCTTGCTATTTGTCTGCCTGTCTCTCTCACTGTCTGTCTGTCTCTCAGTCTCCCTCCTGTTTCGGTGTCTGTGTGCCTCTTTCTGTCTCTATTTTCTCTGCCTCTTCCTCGGTCTGTCTCTTTTGCTCTGTGTCTCTGTGTGTGTGTCTTCTCTGTCTGTCTCTCTGTCTCAATTTTTGTCTGTGTGTCTGTGTGTCATTGTCCCCATCTCTTCCTGTCTCTCCTGCCTTTCTCTCTCCTATCTGGGTCTGTGTGCCTCTGTCTGTTTCCTGGTCTGTCTCTCACTGCCTGTCTCCCTGTCCATATTTCTGTGTCTCCCTGTCTCTTTCCCTGTCTCTCTCTCCTGGTTGATCTGTCTCTATTACTGTTTCTCTGTCTTCCTCAGTCTGTCTTATTTGTTCTGTCTTCTAGGTCAGTCTGTCTGCCCGTCAGTCCTGTTCTCACAGTCTCTGGCTCTCTGCCTTTGTCTGTCTGTTAGTCTGTCTCTCTCTGCCTACCTGTCTATTTCTGTCGCATTCTGTGACCATATATTTGTCTCTTGGTCTATTTCTGTTTCCTGCCTCTCTGTGTCTATGGACCTTATCTCTGTCTATCCCTATGTCTCTCTCTTTGTCTCTCTGCCCCTATCTCTTGCTATCTTGGTCTCTGTCCGCATATCCGTGTCTCCCTCTCTTTCTTCATGTGTGTGTCTCTGTTGCTCACTGTCTGTTTCTGTCTTTCTCTCTGTCTGTATGTTTGTCTCTTATTGTACCTGTCTCTCTCTGTGTTTCTCTGTCTCTTTCTCTCTGGTTGTTTTTCTGTCTTGCTCTCTCTCTGTCCACCTGTCTGTCTCCCTTTTTGTTTGTGTGTGTGTCTCCATCTGTTGCTCTCTCTGTCCATCTGTCTGTTTCTGAGTGTGTCTATTTCTCTATGTCTGTCACTTTCATTGTCTTTTTGTCTCACTCTCTGTTTGTCTGTCAACCTCTCTGTTGCTCTCCCTGTGACTGTCTCTCACTGACTCTCGTTGTCTGTGTTCATCTCTCTGCCTGTCTCCATCTGTCTGCCTGTTTCTCTCTGTCTATCAGTCTTTCTGTTAAGTCTTCTATCTTCCAGTCTTCCAGTCTGTCTCTGTTATTCTCCATCTTTCTCTATCTCTTTCTCTAACTGTCTCTCTCAGATTGTCTGTTTCTGTCCTTGTTTCTCTGTCTCTCTCACTGTCATTCTGTGTCTGTCTGCTTCTCTGTATAGCTCTGGTTAGCTCTCTGTCTGTGGCTCTCTGTCCATCTGTCTCTCTACCTTATTTCTGTCCATTTGTCTCTATTTATCTCTCGGTCTGTGTGTTTGTCTCTCTCTCTCATTTGTCTGTTTGTCTCTGTGTCTGTCACTACCAATGTCTCTGTGTGTCTATCACTCTCTCTCTGCCTGTCACTCTCACTGTGTGTCTTTGTCTCCTTGTCACTCTGTCTTTATGCCTTTCTTACTGGCTCTGTCCATCTACCTCACTCTCTCTGTATGTCTCTGTCTCTGTCCATCTGTCTTGTTGTGGCTATCTAAACCTTTCTGTCTAATTCTCTCCAACTGTGCTGTCTCTGTGTCCCTCTCTGTGTGTTCAGCTGTTTCTCTATCTCTCTGTGTCTCTCTCTCCCTGTGTCTGTGTGTGTGTTTGTGTCCATATCTCCTTTAATGTCTGTCCCTGTCTCACTCTTTCTATCCATTTGTCTGACTGTCTTCCTGTCTCTCTTTCTGTTGCTCTGTTGTCTCCCTCTGTCCCTCACTGTCTACGTGCGTCCCTCTGATTCTGGCTCTCTCCCTGCCTGCCTCTTCCTGTCTCTGTATCGCTCTTTCTGTGTCAATCTGTCTATCTCTGACCCCCTCTCTTTCTGTGGGTCGCTCTGTCTCCCAGTTTGTCTCTGTCTGACTGTCTTTCCACTGGTTGGTTGCCCTGTCTGCCTCTGTTACTCTCCATCTGTCTCACTGTCTCCCTTGTTTTGTCCATATGTCTGTCTGTCTCTTGATCTGTCTCTGTGTCTTTCTCTTTGCCTCTGATTCTCCCTCTATATGTTTCTCTCTATTGGTGGATCTCTCTGTCTCTGTCTACCTGCCTGGCCCTCTCTCTATCCCTTATTTTTCTGTCTCAGTCTGTCTCTCCCTGTCTCTGTCACTCTCTGACCATTTCTCTGCGTGTCTCTTACTCTCCCTCTCCCTCTCCGGCTGTCTGTTTCTATCTGTTGCTCTCTCTATATTTCTGTTTCTGTTCCTTTCTATTACTCTGTCTCTCCATTGTCACACTCTGCTTCTCTCTCCCTTTGTGCTGCTCCGTCAGTCTGTCTGCCAGTTTGCATCTGATTATTTTATACACTCTGTCCGTCTGTCTTGCTCTCACTCTGTCCATATATCTGTCTGTTGCTCTGGCTCTCTTCTATCTCTGCCCATCTGTCTCGGTTTGTATCTCTGTCCATCTGTCTGTATCTCTCCTTTTCTCCCTCTCAGTCTATGCAGGTCTCTCCATCTCCCCATCTGTTGCTCTGTCGCTCTGTGTCCATATGTCTGTCTGAATGTCTGTCTCCCTCACTCTGTCCATTTCTCTTTCTGCCTGTCTCTCCTCCGCCTGCCTGTCAGCCTGTCTCGTTCTCTGTCTAGCTCTTTCTCTTTCTCTGTGTGTCTGTGTATATCTTTCTGTCTCACTCTTTTTCTCTTTCTCTGTGTATCTCTTTCTGTCTCACTGTCTGTCTGTCTCACTTCATCTGTTTCTCCCTAACTTGGTCACGCTCACTGTCTCTGTCTCTCTTGTTATCGGTTTCACTCTGTCATTCTCCATCTCTTTCTGTCTCTCCCTGTGTATCTGCCTGTCTCGCTTGCACATCTCTTTCTGCCTCTATGTCTCTCTCTGTTGCTCCATCAGTGTCTCTCAGGCATTCTGACTGTAACTTCATCTTCAACTATGTTGGTCTTTTCTCGCTCTAATTTTCTGCCTCTCTGTCTCACTGTTTCTCTCCTCTCCATCTGTCTCTCTGCCTCTCCCTCTTGCTCTTTCTCTGTCTCTCTCTCTGTCACTCTACCTCTCTGATTGCCTGTCAGTCTCTCTCTCTGTGTATTTGCTTCACTGTCTCTAATTCCCTCTCTGTAGCTCTCTCCATCTGTCTTCTTGTCTCTCTCCTTGTCTGCCTCTCCTGCTCTCTGCTTGTTTCTATGTGCTGCTCTGTGCCTCTCTCTGTTTCTCTATCTGCCCCTCTCTGGCTGCCTGTGCGTCTGCTGCTCTGCTTGCCATTCCATAAGTCTCCATGTCTGTCTCTATGTCACTCGCTCTCGAGGTCTACAGCTTTCTGTGAATCTCTCTGTTCCCGTCTGGTCTCTGATTCTGTCTTTGTCTGTGTCTGTCTCCGTCTCTCTCTGCTTGTCCACATGTGTCTCTGTCTCTCTGTCCATCTGTCTCTGTATGTCTTCTCTGTATTTGTGTGGCTCTCCTTTCCTGGTTCCCTTTGTCTCTCTGTCCATCTGTCTCTCTAACTCCGTCCCTTTCTCTGGGTGTCTGTATCTGTCTTTTCTGTCTCTATCTCTGCCAGTCTATCTACTGGTCTCTTTCTCTGTCTACCTATTCCATTCTGTCTGTCTCCCTGTCTATTGGTGTCTGTCTCTCTGTCAGTCATATGTCTCACATCTTGTTTGTCACTCTCCATCTGTCTTGCTCTCACTCTATTTCTGTCTCGCTCCCTGTCCATGTCTGTCTTTGTCTGCCTCTCCCTCTGCCCCACTCTGTCTTCCTGTCTCTGTACATTTGTCACTGTCTCCATGTACCTCGAGCCCTCTGTTTCTGTCAGTTCATCTGTATTTCTGTTTGTTTGCCTCTATCTGTCTATCTCTTCGTCTGTCAGTCTGTCCCTTTCCCTCTCTGCCTCTTTGTCTGTGTGTCTCTGTCACTCTCTCTCACTGCCTGTCTCTTGCTCTATGTCTTTCTCTCTCTCCATCTCTCTCACTGTGTCTTTCACTCTCTCTTGCTCATCTGTCTCTATTGGTCTCCCTGTCTACCAGGGTGAGAAATACAGAGAAAAAGTGCGTGTAGCTGTCTCTGTCTTCCTGTCACTCTCCATCTGTCTCACTGGCCCTGTCTTTGTCTCTGTCACTGTTGTCTGTTTGCCTATGTCAATGTCCATTTGTCTGTGTCTTTCCCCCTGTCTCTTTCTCTGCATCTGTCACTCTGTTCATGTGTCTCTGTTCTCCTCTCCTTCAGTCTGTCCACTTATCTGTTAAGTCTGTCTCTCCCTCCCTCTGTGTCTAGCTCCCTTTCTGTCTATAACCCTGTCTCTCTGTCTTCTGTTTCTCTCATTTTCTTTTTTTTTTTATTTATTTTTTATTTTTCACAGGCAGAGTGGACAGTGAGAGAGAGAGACAGAGAGAAAGGTCTTCCTTTGCCGTTGGTTCACCCTCCAATGGCCGCTGCGGCAGGAGCCAGGTGCCTATCCTGGTCTCCCGTGGGGTGCAGGGCCCAAGCACTTGGGCCATCCTCCATTGCACTCCCTGTCCACAGCAGAGAGCTGGCCTGGAAGAGGGGCAACCGGGACAGAATCCAGAGCCCCGACCAGGACTAGAACCCGGTGTGCCGGCGCCGCATGTTTCTCTCATTTTCTGTGTCTGTCTTCTTCTTCGTGTTCTTGTCTTTCTCTGTCTATCCCTCTTGCTCTTTCTCTATCTCTGTCTCTTTCTGTGTATCTGTTTGTCTCTCTGTCCATCTCTCTCTCTGTATCTCTGCCAGGCACTTTATCTGCATCCATCTCTCTTCTCTGTGTCTCTCTCACCCTCTTTTATCTTTCTTTCTCTTCGCCTGCCACTCTGTGTTTCTCTCTAGATCTGTGTCTACGTCATTCTGTCTGCTAGTCTGTCCCTCTCTCTGTGTGTCTGGCTGCCAGTGGGTGCTGTCTCTCTGACTGTCCCTCTCTGTCTCTCTCTCCATCCATCTCTTTCTGCCAGTCTCTTTTCTGTTGCTCTTTTTGTCTGTTTCTGTCACTCCGATTCTCTGTCTCTGCCACTGTCTGGTGTTCTCCTTATGTCTGTCTTTCCAACAGATCGAGAGTGACTGATAAGACAGACTGACAGGCAGAAGGATGGACTGCGAGACAGGCAGACAGACTGAAATAGACCAACAGGCAGACAGAAAGGGAGAGACAGAAATAGACCAACAGGTAGACTGATAGAGACAGACTGACAGATATAGAGAGAAAGACAGAAAAGACAGAGAGAGGGACACAGGTATATGGAGAAACTTGGACAGAGAGACACAGACAGGGAGACAGAAAGAGAAAGAGATTGATCGAAAGTGACAAATACAGAGTCGACATGACGACAGAAACAAAGGGAGGGGAAGATGGAGAGGCAGGTGTACAGAGACAACAGACTGACCAACAGAGAGGGACAGAGTGACACTTTGACAGAGATAGATAAACAGACACAGACGGAAAGACCAACAAACAGAGAAACATGAACAGGGAGAAAACAGGAAAGAGATAGGGAGAAAGAGACAGACTGTGAGACAAATGGACGGAAAGACAAGGAGTCAGATGAACAAAGAGTGATAGAGACAGCAAGTAACACACAGAGTGACAGAGAGAAACATAAACAGTGACAGAGTGACATACAAAAAAGACACAGAGACAGACAAGCAGAGACAACCAGATGGGAAGAGATTCAGAAAGAAACAGAAGGACTAGACAGTGACCATGAGAAACAGAGCGAGTAGAGACAGTGTGACAGAGACACAGTGTGAGTGACAGAGACAGATAAAAGAGGGTGAGAGAGGACAAAAGAGAGAGAAAGACAAATAGGCAGAGAGATCAAAAGAGAAAGATGGACAGGCAGAAATAGACTAACAGGCTGACAGAGAAATGAAGAGACACAGATGGAAAGAGACAGACACAGATAAAAAGGAGACAGAAGCATACAGAAAGAGACATAGAAAATGAGATTGACAGAGACCAAGACAGACAGGAAGAGACAGTGCAACAGACAGACCGAGAGACAAATGGAGACAGAGACAGATAGGGACAGACATAGGTCAACAGGCAGACAGAGAGGGAAACAAACAGGCAAAGAGAGACAAAGAGAGACAGAGCAAGAGATAGAGACAGACATACAGAGAGACAGAGAGCCACACGGGGCAGCTCTGTGATGTAGCTGGTAAAGCCACCATCTGCAGTGCCAGGACCCTGTCTCTATCTCTTGCTCTGTCTCTCTCTCTTCCTCCCTCACTGTGAGCCTGTCTCTCTGTTGATCTCTATCTGCCTATGTCTCTCTCCCTCTTGTCTACCTGCCTGCTGGTCTATTTCTTACTGTCTGTATGTTTCCATCTGTCTGAACCCCAGTCTATCTCTGTCAGTCTGTGTCTCTGTTTCCCTGCTGTAAGTCTCTGCCCCCCTCAATCTGTCTGGTCTCTCCCTACCTCATTCTCTCCGTCCATGCCTGCCTATGTCTGTCTGTCCATCTGCCTCTCGGTCTCCTCTCTCCTTTGCATCTCTGTTTCTCTCGTTGAATCCCTCTCGCACCATGTCTGTCTGTCTATATGCCTATCTCTGTCTGGTGCTGTCACTCTGTTTCTCTGTATCTGTCACTCTTTCTTCCTGTCTGTTTCTATCTTAATCTGTCTCTGTGTGTCCCTCCTCCTGTCGCTCCTGTTCTCTTTGTCAGTAAATGTGTCCCTGTCTCTCTGTGTCTGTCTCTGCCTATGTAGCTATTTTTCTGTGTCTCTCTGCCTGCCTGTTGGTATGCATATTTGTGTCTCTCCCTCTCTCTGTGTGCATGTCTTTGTGTCTGTCTCTATGTTTGTCTCTGTCTCTCAGTGTTGGTCTGTCTCCCTGTCACTGTCTACTGGTCTCTCTTTGTCCATCTATCTATTTCTCTCCCTTTCTGCCTGTGGTCTGTGTCTGTTTGTCTCTCCCTCTGTCTCTCTATCTCTCTCTCTGGCTGCCTTTAAAAAACAAAAGAATTGCCTATTTAAAACGCAGAATTGGAATTGGGGGTGGAGAGAGAAAAATCCATATTTCATCCACTGGTTCACTCCAGAAATGGCTGCAATGGCCAGAGCTAGGCCAGGTTGTAGCCAGGAGCCTAGAGCTTCATCTGAGTCTCCCACGTGGGGTGCAGGGGCCTAAGCACTCAGGGCAGCTTCTGCTCTTTTTCCCAGGCATATTAGCAAGGAACCAGATCCGAAATGGAGCAGCCAGGACTTGAACTAGGTGTTCATATGGGATGAAGGTGTCACAGGCAGCAGCTTAACCCACTGTGCCATCATGCACACCCCTCTGGGTGTCTCTCTTTCCATCTGTCTGTCTCCCTTTCTGTGTGTCTGTTCCTCTGTTTCTATTTGTTCATCTGTCTGTCTCTCAGTCTATTTCCCTCAATCCATTTATGTCTCTGTCTCTCCCTATCTTTCTCTGTCAATTGTCTCTTTCTCTGTCACTCCCATTGTCTCCATCTGTCTCTGTGCATCTCTCTCTCTCTCATCCTGTCTCTATCCCTGGTGTTCTGTATCTTCGTTGCTCGCTTTGTCTCTATCTCTGCCTGGCTCTCTGTCTCTGTTGCTCTGTCCTCTCTCTTCCTCTATGTCTGTCTGTCTGTCTCTGTTTCTGTGTGTCACTCTGTCTCTGGCTGGATCTCTGTGTTTCTGTCGCTTTCTTTGTGTCCCTCTCTGTCTCTCACTGTCTGCTTCTGTGTCTCTCTCTGCTCGCCTCTTATTCTGTGTTTTCTGTCACTGTCAGTATGTGTCTCTATCTGCCACTCTGCTGCTGTCTCTGTTTATCTGTCTTTGTCTCTTACTCTCTCTTGCTTTTTCTCTCTGTGCCTGTCTCACTCTCTTTTTCGATCTCTCGGTCTTTTCCCATCTTGCTGTTTTTTCTTTCTGTCCATCTCTGTCGCTGTCCCTCCCTGTCCATCAGTCTCTCTCTCTGCTCATCTTACTATCTACTTCTGTGTCTGTTTGTTGGTCCCTTGGTCTGTGTCTGTGTGTCTTTCTGTCTCTTTGTGTCTGTTGCTCTATCTGTCCTACTCTGTCTCTGTGTGTCTGTGTCTTCTCTGCATGGCTGTGTCCCTTTCACACTCTCTGTCCATATGTCTCTTTCTGTCTCACTGAATTTTCTGTCTTCTCTCTTTATCTCTCAGTCCATCTGTCTCTTTGGCTGTCTATTTCTCTGCATATATATATATATATATATATATATCCCTCTGTGTATGTCTCCATCTTTCTCTGTATCTTCTTCTCTGTGTCTTTCTGTTTCTCTGTCTATATCTCTGTCCAACTGTCTCTCTATATCTTTGTTCATCTATATCTTTCTGAGTGTCTGTATCTCGCTTACTTGGTCTGTCCATCTTTCTCTCAGCCTCTGTCTTGGTCTTGCTCTCTCTCTCTGTGTTTCTGTCTCTGTCTTCTCTCTCTTGTTCATCAGTCTTTCTGTTCATTTGTCTCTCTCCATCTCTCTGTCAGTTTCTTTTTTGTAAAAATTTACTTATTTTGAAAGTCAGAGTTAGAGAGAGGGGTCCTCCATCTGCTGCCTCACTCCCCACATGGCTGCAATGGATAGCACTAGGCTAGACCAAAGCCAGGAGCCAGGAGCCAGATCTAGGTCTCCCATGTGGGTACAGGGGCCCAAACACTTGTACCATCTTCTGCTGCTTTGCCAGGCCATAAGCAGGTATCTTGATTAGAAGTAGAGCAGCTGGGATTCGAACCGGAGCCCATATGAGATGCCGGCACTGCACGTGGTAACTTTACCTGCTATGCCACAGTGCTAGCCCTGGTCTGTCTCTCCTTCTCTGTCTCTTCTGTTCTTTCTCTATTTCTGTCTCTGTTGTCCTGTCACCCTCCCTTTCAAGTGGATTAAAAGAAACAGTTATTAAAACTTTACTTTTTTTGTCCAAAGAGCACAGTATTGCAGTGTGTAAGGCAGCAACACCAGCAGAATGGCAGAGCTGCTGTTCCCAAACTCCATACCTCCACAGTAACGCTGACAAGCAATGTCAGAAGCAACGCTGTCAGAACTCTGCAAACACCGATTACTCAGCCAAGTAAATCCTGAAACAGGGAAAAAAAAGTTTAAAATGAGAGGAGAGTTTTGGGGCATTTTCAGTTGTCTTTGTTCCACTCCTTTAATGGCTCAGTGCTGGCTGCCTGTACTCTGTCTTGTTCCAGACAGCAGCACGGACCTTATTCACATTTTCACTTGGGTCTGTTCTAAACTGTGTGGAGCGTGAAGGGACACTGATTGAAACAACTCTAAGGCAAACCCAAAAACCCCACGAATGCTTGGAGCAAAGACTGTGGTTGTACCACATAACGTACCCCTTCAAGTGTGGGAGGAAAAGCTGCAGAGAAAGTTTCTTCAGCAAATAGGGCCCTCGTAAGGGCCATGGATGCTGGGAAATGCACACAGTCAACCACATATCTGGGGAGGCGGCATGTTCAAGAAGGACCCTAGAGGCCGGCACCGTGGCTTAACAGGCTAATCCTCCGCCTTGCGGCGCCGGCACACTGGGTTCTAGTCCCGGCCGGGGCACCGGATTCTGTCCCGGCTGCTCCTCTTCCAGGCCAGCTCTCTGCTGTGGCCCAGGAAGGCAGTGGAGGATGGCCCAAGTGCTTGGGCCCTGCACCCGCATGGGAAACCAGGAGAAGCACCTGGCTCCTGGCTTCGGATCAGCGAGATGCGCCGGCCGCAGCGGCCATTGGAGGGTGAACCAACGGCAAAAAGGAAGAACTTTGTCTCTCTCTCTCACTATCCACTCTGCCTGTCAAAAAGAAAAGAAAAAAAAAAAAAAGAAAAAGAAGGACCCGAGAAGACCCAAAGCTTTCGCCTCAGGCTCACCTCCAGGTTCAATACCAACAGGAAGCAAAGACGAAAGCAGAGTTGGAAAGAGCTTGAGTAAGGGTTAAAGGAGTGACCCAGAAGAGAGTCAACCTGCAAAAACTGGCAGAGGTGAGTTCTTGTTGTTTGTTCCTTTGTTTTATTTATATTCAGTGCAATACCAGTCAAAATAGTAGCCTAATACGAGTTAAAATGACAAAGATTTCAATAACAACATACAACAAAAAACATAGTTTTAGCAAAAATAGTTTGGAAAAGTCATTAAACAGATGACTAGAACCCTCAACAATAAAATAAATTACTATATTATAATATTTAAATATCCAGTTTTCAGTTGAAAAAAATCACGAAGTATACAAAGAACCAAGAAAAGTATGGCCCATTCAAAAAAAAAAACCTAATGGAAATTATCCCTAAGGAAGCCCAGACACTGGACTTACTAGACAAGATTTTAAATCAACCAATTAAATGTGCTCAAAAACCTAAAAGAAGCCAGGAAAATGATAGACGAATAGATGATATCAATAAACAGAAATTATGGAAAGGAAACACACAGAAACACTACAAAGTCTACAAACTGAAACTCTGTACTTCAGTAGAAGGAGCCCACAGGAGATGTGAGTAGGCATAAGAAAGAATCCGAAGGCTGGCGCCGCGGCTCACTAGGCTAATCCTCTGCCTTGCGGCGCCGGCACACCAGGTTCTAGTCCCAGTCAGGGCGCCGGATTCTGTCCCAATTGCCCCTCTTCCAGGCCAGCTCTCTGCCATGGCCCGGGAAGGCAGTGGAGGATGGCCCAAGTGCTTAGGCCCTGCACCCCATGGGAGACCAGGAGAAGCACCTGGCTCCTGGCTTCGGATCAGCGCGGTGTGCCAGCCGCAGCGCGCCAGCCGTGGTGGCCATTGGAGGGTGAACCAACAGTCTCTCTCTCTCTCTCACTATCCACTCTGCCTGTCAAAAAATAAATAAATAAAATAAAATAAAATGAAATGAAAGAATCCACAAGCTTGAAGACAGGACAACTGAAATGATCAAGTCAGAGTTCTTAAGATTTTATTTATATATGTGTGTGTGTGTGTATATATATGGGGGAGAGAGAGCAGGATATACGGAGTCCATGAAGTAAGAATACAGAGGCTGATATCCCAGCTGCATGGGATATATCGACTAAAACAAAGAGAGGAGCTGGACATCATGCTGGGATTTTTGGAATTAGAAAACATCAGATTTTATTCAAAGTGTCAGAAAAGGCCTTGAAGTATATTTTTTTAAATAAAGCTTTATTTAATAAATGCAAATTTCATAGTTACAGCTTTAGGAATATAGCTGTTCTTCCCTCCATACCCCCCATCCCCACTTCTGTCCTATCTCCTACTCCCTCTCCCATCCCATTCTTCATTAAGATTCATTTTCAATTATTTTTATATACAGAAGATCAAATCTATACCAGGTAGGTATTTCAACAGTTTGCACCCACACAGACACTAAGTATAAAGTACTGTTTGAGAATAAGTTTTGCAGTCAAATCTCATAGTATACCTCATTAAGGACAGAGGTCCTACATGGGGAGCAGGTGCACAGTGACTCCTGCTGTTGATTTAACAATTGACACTCTTATTTACGATGTCAGTGATCACTCGAGGCTCTTGTCATGAGCTGCGAAGGCTATGGAAGGCATTTGAGTCCAGAAACACTGTGGGTATTTAGACAGGGCCATAAGCAAAGTGGAAGTTCTCTTCTCCATTCAGAGAAACACTGAGGGTTTTTAAACCAGGAGAGTGCCATGTTCTGATTTGGATTTGAAAATACTACTTTCCTATTATGTGTGAGAACATCTGCATCGGACAACAAAGGAAGGGCAATGGGGTCACGGCAGGAGTGCAGGGAAGAGGTTATGGGAACTTGCGGGGCGGGGGGGGGGAACCACAGATATGAAAGACATGGATAGTTTCTAATTTCTCTTTATTTTTTTAATATATTTTAAGATGTTTTTAATGACTTTTTTTTTAAAAAAAGATTTATTTATTTGGAAGGCAGAGTTACAGAGAGGCAGAGGCAGAGAGAGAGAGCAAGAGACCTTCCATCTGCTAGTTCACTCCCCAACTGGCCCCAATGGCCAGAGCTGCACCGATCCAAAGCCAGAAGGTAGAAGTTTCCTCCAGGTCTCCAACGTGGGTGGCAGGGCCCAAGGACTCAGACCACCTTCTATTGCTTTCTCAGGCCATAGCAGAGAGCTGGATCAGAAGTGGAGCAGCTGGGTCTCAAACTGGTGCCCATAAAGGATGTCAGCACTGCAGGTGGTGGCTTTACCCACTACGCTACATTGCCAGCCCCTATAAACATTTCTTAACAATCCAAAGTTCACAGTGGTTCCAAAGGACCAGTAGAAAAACAAAGAAAATCACAATCTTCCTCACCACCTCCTTTGCTTTCTCACCTCTGCCAGTCTACGGTAAGAAATGTAACATCCTCAACAGGAAACCATTATGCTTAGTGAAATAAGCCAGTCCCCAAAAGGCAAACTGCATATGTTTTCTCTTATATGTAGTAGTTAATATAGAATTCAAAAAAAAAATTGTTAGGAACGAAATTTACATCTTATAATTTGATTGTTGTTTTTAGCCCTTGTTTATACTCCCATGCAACTGTGGTCTTCCTACTTTTCACCTGTTGAGTATGATGGTTAGTGGTGATGCATTAAGTCTGTGAATACAGAATAGACTGAAATTATGTTTTTGCAAAAATTAAAGAAAAAAAGAAAGGAAGGAAGGAGGGGGATTGAGGGAAGGAGTAAGATACGGAGGGAAGAATGGTTATGTTCAAAGAATTGAACCTATGAAATACATGAAATCTGTTCACTCTATATTAATAAAAATTTTAAATCTTAAAAAAAATGGGGCTGGCACCGTGGCATAGAGGGTAAAGCCGCCGCCTGCAGTGCCGGTATCCCATCTGGGCACCAGTTCAAGACCCAGCTGTTCCACTTCCGATCCAGCTCTCTGCTATGGCCTGGGAAAGCAGTAGAAGATGGCCCAAATGCTTGGACCCCTGCACCCATGTGGGAGACTGGAAGAAGCTCCTGGCTCCTGGCTTCGGATTGGCACAGCTCCGGCCGTTGAGGCCAACTGGGGAGTGAACCAGCGATGAAAAACCTCTCTCTCTCTGCCTCTCCTCTCTCTGTGTAACTCCTTCAAGTAAAATAAATAAATTTAAAAAAAATTTTTTTTTCGACAGGCAGAGTTAGACAGTGAGAGAGAGACAGAGAGAAAGGTCTTCCTCCTGTTGGTTCATCCCCCAAATGGCCACCACAGCTGGTGTGCTGCAGCTGGCGCACTGCGCCAATCTGAAGCCAGGAGCCAGGTACTTCCTCCTGGTCTCTCATGCGGGTGCAGGGCCCAAGTGCTTGGGCCATCCTCCACTGCCTTCCCGGGCCACAGCAGAAAGCTGGACTGAAAGAGGAGCAACCGGGACAGAATCCGGCACCCCAACTGGGACTAGAACCCGGGGTGCCGGCGCCGCAGGCACAGGATTAGCCTAATGAGCCGCGGCGCCGGCCAAAATTTTTTTTAAAAAATAAATGTAGCATGCCCATGCCCATATAAACATAAACAAAGACCCATATATACACATGTGTGTATATACGCAAATATATATTTTATAGATTGGAAGAGTTAATTTTCAAGCTGGCGCTGTGGCATAACGGGTAAAGCCGCCACCTACAGTGCCGGCATCCCATATGGGCACCGGTTTGAGTCCCGGATGCTCCACTTCCAATCCAGCTCTCTACTATAGCCTGGGAAAGCAGTAGAATGGCCCAAGTCCTTGGGCCCCTGCACCTGCATGGGAGACCCAGCAGAAGCTCCTGAGTCCTGGCTTCAGATCTGCACAGCTCCAGCCATAGAGGCCAATTGGGGAGTGAACCAGCAGATGGAAGACCTCTCTCTCTCCCTCTCTGCCTCTGCCTCTCCTTCTCTCTCTGCGTAACTCTGACTTTCAAATAAATAAATAAATAAATCTTTAAAAAATGTAATTTTGTGATTTTGCATAAATATAATCATCCCATAAAAATAGATAATGAAATAGAAAATAAACCATCAACAAATCACAGAAGAATTGATCAATAAAATGAAAAGACACATATATTAAAGTCCAGCAGTACTATGAGAGGCAGTGCCACAAGGTTGGTGATAACTATAAGACAGAGAAATAAAATAATTTGGAAAAAGGTACCAAAAGAGGTTTTCTTTTTAGAGGATTAGCAAAGAAACCTAACAGACAACTCAGATTGGGTTGAGAGGAATGTGTCACAGCAGGGTCAGATCAGTAGGTGATCCTGCAACCAACTGTCCTAAGACAAAACCGGACCCATTGGGAGAGATGCAGTGAGCTTCCTTGTACTAATATTTCAAAGTTGAAAACGTGGGAATTAATCCTGATGACACAGAACATCTGACTCTTATGGTCACTCTTTACTAATTCCACTTCTATCTAAAGATGATAAACAGTATCACAAAATAGCATCTATACACACCTCGTTAGAACCAATCTCATCAAAAGCCTGCTCTTCTGCAATGTTAATGTCAGCCAATCTAAGGCTGGCCATGCAGTCACACGTACATAATCCCAGTTATTACCAACATGTGACCTTGCAAGAGGTCAAATCAGTGTGGGGCATGGCTCAAGCACATTTCCTCATTCATCTTTTTCAGTCTACATTTTGCCTTCCTACTTCTCAATCAGTAACTAAGCCAACAATGTGAATTTAGACTCATACTCAAAATAAGCTAATAATTAAAGCAAGATGGGGGAAAGGGGCACAAAATGTTTCCTCTACCTAACTCATTTCTGGGTATGACAGAAAAACATGGTATCAAGTGGCTCATTTCCCTTAAGGGATACCCTGTAAGATCTCAGCTGCAGATTCCTCCCTATGGATGCTGCATCTTGGGGGAAAGTTGGGGGAAACGCAACCTCAAGTGGGTCAAAAATGAATTCACGTATTTAGAACAGCCTCCACCCGTTCAAAGCACTGTGAAGCACCGCATTGCGATGAACACAGGTGTTCGTATAGCGTATCATGCAAACCAGGACGCTCTGGAGAATGAGAGCAGGCACTATGAGTAATTACTTTAGGATGGGGACTGGAAACATTTTTCTCAAAAGGCCAGAGAGTAAACATTTTTAGCTTAGGAAGCTACATACAGTCTCTATCACACGTTCTTTTTCTTTTTAGCCCTCTCAAAGAATGTAAATGCCATCCCAGCTTAGACGTCACAAGAAAACAGGCCGTGGGCTTGGGGTATGGTAGGTATAACAGACAACAGGTCTGTTCCAGGCAAACGCACACAGGCACACTAGCTAAAGGCCCAGGCTGGGATCCAATTCAAAATTTGGAAGTAAGAGTCAGCACATGTATTCACCAGGGTTCTCTAGAGATAAACAGAATCCATGACAGAGATGACAGAGACAGAAACACACACACACACATATGAGTTTATTATCTGGAACTGGCTCACGTGCTGATGGAGTCGGGCAAGTCCCAAGGAGTGGGGTCAAATGGCAACCTGGAGACCTAGAAGAGCTGGTGGCTGACTTCCGGTTCTAGCCTGAAGGCCTGAAAATCAAGAGAGCACATCTAGTGGAAAGGTCAGCAGACTGGAGATCCAGGAGGAGCAGCGCAATGTTTTAGATTGAATCTCCTAGCAAGAAAAAATCTAATGTCCTAATCAGAGACAGTCACACAGGCAGAATCCTCTTACTTGGGGGAGCATTCAGATGCTCTGTTTGATTTAAGCCTTTAACTGATTGGAGGAGGCAACTGATGTTGGTGACGGAAAGAGAGGACTTTAAAGGATTCACCATAAAGAAATGATAAAAGTTTAAGGTAATGGATAGGCTAATTACCTCGAGATGATCAATACACAGTGTAGACTTGAATCAAAATATCAGATTGGGGGGATAGGAGTTTGGTATAGCGGTGAAGTTGCTGTTTGGAGTGCCACATCCAATATTTCAGCACAGGATCAAGTCCCAGCCATTCCACTTCCGATCTAGTTCCTTACTAATGTGCCTGGGAAGGCAGTGGAAGATGGCCTAAATACTTAGACCCCTGCCACCCACATGGAAGACCCAAATGGAGTTCTTGGCTCCTGGGTTTGGCTTGGCCCAGCCCCAACTGTTATAGCCATTTTTGGAGTGAACCAGAATGGAAAAGGTCTCCTCTTTCTCTCCCCTCCTTTTCTTTCTCTGTAACCTTGTCTTTCAAATAAATAATATTTTTTAAAAGAATAATAATCCCTAGTTCACCATATTGTAATAAAGATTAAATTAGTTATATATAAAGTAATAAGGATTAAATGAGTTTGTGTGTGAGTGTGTATGTGTGTGTGTGTGTATTCAATGAGCACTGGCACACAGTAAATTCTATATAAATATTTTTAAATAAAAACTAGAATGACTAACAGTTCATTTAGTAATTAGCTATAATCACACAAGGTAAGGAGATGTCAGTTTGGTTGCTATGCAGCAGGCAGAGGTTGCCATAGATATGCCAGTACTGTGACAGCCATTATTAGGACATTGCCATATCCTTTATATGTGGCCACTGAGCTGTGTTAATCTGGCAAGAAAGCTAGAAAGGTCAATATACTTTCTTATTAGGCTACACAGCTTATGTCTTTCATCCAGAAAGAACCAACTTCTTCTCACATAAATCATTACTTCAAGGTAAGCAAAATATATCATCTTCATTATTCAGATAAATGTGAAAGTGGAAGGTTTAATGTAGGTGATTTCACTCCAGAAAAGGCACTACAAATCAAAGATAGGGCTTACTTTGTGTGATTACAGCTGATTACTAAATGAACTTTTAGTCACTGCCATTTTTTATTCATTTCACAAATATTTATACAGAATTTTCTGTGTGCCAGTGTTCATGTAAGTACTATATATATAAACTCATGTACTGCTTATTATACTATGACAAAGCATGGATTATCATTCTTACTTTTAGGAGATAAAGTTCAAGAAGAGGCTAAGGCACTTAGTAACCCTTAGTTCAATCATTTTCCCACTTGGTTATCCACCTACCCTTCCTTCTAAAGAACAAACTTGTGTGATGCATATTTGATCCTTCTTGGTGACACTGACAAGTTTAGAGAGCCTGAGATCAAGCTAGGGAGCTCTGCCAATGATCAGGAAATAGACAAGAAGCCCTTCCTGGCCTCATCTCAAAGGGAGATGGCTACCATGGAAGCCAGACACTTAGGCTCTGGTGTTTGGGGCTTTAGGTCTTATCAGTTTCATGGGCAAAGCCAGAATGGGGCTGGTTCTTATCGCAAGCCGCAAATAAAATTTCCCTGTTGTCTGACCTAAACCAGCACCATTCTCCAGGAGGTCCTTATGGAAGCCAAGTAATTTCCTAAGGAGTAAGCTGAGCTGTAAGAAATGCTACAAAATGTGAATCTCTACAAAACAGTAAATGACTGAATGACTTTAGAGAACCCTGATAAATTATCCGTTATTCAGCAGCCACATAAACTGTACTGATCACATAGCTAGGCAAAGCCCATGCAGGTGTCAGCTTAAGTACTCTGCTAACCCAACCAGGACTTCCCCCAACTCTGGATTACAACATAATGAGTCATTAGGGTGATGTCAGTGAAAACAAGATACAGCCTGACGCCCACTAGGCCAGCTACAAGCAAAAAGCCAATAGTAAAGGTGAGGATGTGGAGAAATTGTAAACCTCCTACACTGCTGGCAGGACTGTGGAGTCTTACGGTGAGTTCATAAAACAGTCTGACAGTTCCTACAGAGGTTAAATATAGATTCATCCTGGCCCAGTGGCTACACTCCTGGGTAATGTACCCCAGAAAAGTGAAAACATAGAGCCACCTAGAGACCTATATATCAATTGTTACAGCAGCCTTTTTCTTAAGAGCTAAAAAGTAAAAAACTAAATTCCCATCAATTGATGAACAGATAGATAAAATATGGAGTATCTATGCAATGGAATATTATTCAGCCATAAAAAGGAATGAAGTTTTAATACTTGCTATAGCACAGATGAACAATGAAGTGCTTGCCTAAATTTTTACTTAGATCATCACTTTCAAAACTTGTCACTAGACTTGAGGATAACCAGTCCCTCCTGCTGTGACATTTATAGACAAAGTTGGATAGAAAGAAGGAATCTAACAGTTCTGGGTGTTCTGTTCATCAGCACCTGGGTAATTATAAGCTGACTTGGGTTTGTGTTATTAACACTGCAACGGGACTCATTTCCTGCTTACTTTATTCCCTTAAGAACCAAGCTGAATTATGTTCCGGCTACTGAGCTCCTGCTGGGCTTGGCTAAAGACACCTGGAGAGACACGAAGGTAATATTAAGAATTATTTATTTAAATCAATTCCATCATTTCTTCCCATATGTCTGCCCACAGTCCCACAAGGGACAAATCTTCATGATATTTACAAGAGCACTTTTAAAAGTTTGTGGAAAGATGGAATTAAAAGATGAGTATATATCGGTGCAAAAAAAATTTAAATGCATGCATTGTTTTTTCGTAATACGCATTTCCCATGAACTTGTTGAAGACCTCTCCTATGGTAAGGGAAAGTGATAATCTAGGTTCACAAGATCAGGGGCAAGGTGGAGGGCAAGATGGACCACTGTACATGGTAAGTGAATTTGGGAAAAAAGGCATCCTTGAAAGCTTTGAGAAGGGGTTCTCACACCACCCTCTGCCACCTTAGCAGTGGAACTACTACAGACAGAACCCCAAACACTAAGAAATAGCACAATTCTTTGTGTACCCAAAGAATTAACAATGTTTTTAAGACATTGGCTAATTTTTCTTTTCCATTTCCAGGAATGTAACTGTCATTATCATCGGCTTGGACAACTCAGGCAAGACTGTCCTTGTGCAAGCCTTCCAACGATGTAAGGAACTAAGAGAGTTAAACACTTGTGTAGGTCTCCCATGGACCCAAGGGTCCAGTGAAATGATCATTCTTTCCTAGCTTGGCTTCAGGACTCCCAGTTTCCTTCTTTTTTTGAGGACAAAGAGCTCTGAGTTCACTCTCTTTCTCCCTCTCCCTCTCTTCCCATCCCCTGGTGTGATCAGCCTGCTTATGTCACCTGCTCCCTTTCTAAGCTGTCCTAATTGCATGTCCTCATAGTGTCAGCACCAGTGAGCTCCAACCATGTAAAGAATGGCAGTCAATTAAGAAAGATGGCATGTTTGAAATGGTGTCTAGTTCCAGAGCTCAACTAAAGCACAATTCGGTCTAGATAAGAGACACAAATGTGGGAATGATAAAGAAGTTTCATAACCTGGAATTCTGTGTGACAGTGACTATATAGAGCAGGGCTTGAGGAATATTGTCAGTTCAAACATGTGCATGCTTAATACAAGATCTCGTTTAATACTCTGACATTTCAAAGAGCAGTTACAGAGAATTTCGGGAACCTACCATACTGCTGTATAGTAAGACCCAGTTAGCTGCCAGCTAATGAAAGAGGCTAGCCTCATGTCTGGCACGGGATGCTCCCCCATCGATGCTCATTGAATGAATGAATGAATGAATGGGTACGAGGACTGAATTTTACATAACCTGGCAGCCCTTAGCAAAGTACTTCAGCTATAGCAACAGCCTTCTGGCTGGCCCTGCCATCTCCAGTTATCTCCCCAGTATTTGGTCCACAGTTAGCAGAAGGACTTAACAACAATCTGATGAGGGCAATTCCCTGCTCAGGACTATTCAATGCCTCCCACACAGGCCCTCCCTGATTTAAGTCCTGACTCTGCCTCCAGCTTCATTTCCCATCCTGTTTCCCTGCTTCCCAGAGAATTAGGATGGGCAAGGAGTCAGAGATACTGCCACTAAGGGAGAGATACCAGGCTGAACCTCTGGTTAACGTGTGGGGCTTGCTAGTGCCAAGGTCACATTTTTGCATATGTCCTCTGACACAGTCCAAACTAATAATCTGCCGCTGCTCTGCCATCACACTGTTCACTTCACATGGCCTTGTTTTCTGGACCTGTTGTCCCACTACCTCACATTACGATCATCCCCTCCATCATCGACCTGCTTAATCAGACACCGCAAGTCACAGCACAAACTTGACCTCAGGAAAGTCTTCCCTAGAGCGCCTCCTTCCTCAGCTCCCACTCTGTTCCACGCATCCCTCTCACATGAACTTGTCGCAGCACTGCACAACTACAGGTCCATCCCCTAGACTGTAAGCCCCTTGAGAATCCAGGGATCTTGTTGTCTGTGAACCTTTAGCTTCTGTACTTTTAGCATCTTCAGGTAGGTACTCAGTAAGTATTTGTAGAATGAATATTCGCAGCGAGTTATTGGTGTACTGATTTGTGTGTGTTGACTTTGCGTGTTGCAATTTTACGAATTTTATCAGTTGAAATAGTCTCTTGGAGTCTTTCGGTTCCTCTCATCTACAGAACATCTGCAAACAGGAATGACTTGACTTCTTCCTTTCCTATTTGTATGCCTTTTCTTTTTTCCTCTTGCCTAATGATCTGGCTAAAACCTCCAATGCTTTATGAATGAAGCTATATGAATGAAGGGTGACTGAAAGTAGACAGCCTTTCCCAGGCTCTACTTTATGCAACATTCCACTAGGAATACAGAGATGAATGAGGCTCAGTACCTGTTCTCAGGGCATTTATAAGTTAATGGAAGAAGGAAGAGAGCCGTGACTTGTTTGGGAAAACCACTTGTGCTATCCATGGTTCACCAACAATAGACTGCATTACTGAAGAAATTGGTAGGGTTTCAAGTAAAAAGAAAAAAGCCACTAGGGAAAATGTTGTTTTGCTCTGTGAGGGTGAAATAATATGAAGTTCCTCTCCATGCAGGGAACAAGCTCTTAAGACTATCTTTAGAGTTTTAACCTTTTCTTTAACCTTTATTATTTTTAAGTGGTTGAATACAGACTTGGCAAATATCACAAAGTTATGATAGACAATTGTATGTTATCTGAGAACTATAATTAAAAGGATCACTGAGTAGCAGGAAGACACATTAAAATATAAATATATATGCTCATAAATGGATGTGTAATCGTATATTTCCAACAAGCTAAAAGTATATTACTACCTTCTCAGCAAAAGCCTTTCATTTTGCCAATCCTACGGCAAACATCACAGGTAGAACGGAGACTACAAATAAGTTAGTGATTCTGATCTTGGCACTGCTAGGTGTAAAGAATCGATAAAAGCATTTTGCTACTAACGTGTGCAGAGACCTAGACCAGAACTGTCAGTTAAGCAGACTGCAATGCATACAGATAGTCACTGTATGGAATTTCCTGGAGGATTTTATGTCAGGGCCTTAGCTTTTAAAGGGGAAATGTGTCTGCAGTGGGCACAGTTTCTTTCAAAAGATATGCGGAAGACTTCCTGCCCTCGCCCACAGTAACCGCTCCAGAAACACACACTGAACACAAGGCACCTTCCCCCCTCACAGAGCTTGTATTTTACTCGAGAAGACAGGTCAGGAAAGAGGCGAAGGACCAGTCAAACAGTGTCTCTGTCTCTGCGTGTGTGTGTGTGTGTGTGTGTAGGAGAGAGGAAAAGACAGAGTGGAGGAGGGGGCGAAGGGGAGAACAGAGAAGAAGAGAGTGAGGGAAGGAGACAAAAGGAGAGTGGAAGAGGAGGGAGGGAAAAAGGAAGAGCAGGGGGAAGGGGAGCAGAGGAAGATGGGGAGGGAGGCAGTAGCGGAGAAGGCAAGAGATGGTGAGATGGAGGGATGAAGAAGGATAAGAGAAGGGGAGAGGAGAAGAGGGGGAGAGGAAAGAAGAGTGAGGAAGGCAATGAGTAGGTGAGGGGGAAAGGAGGGGGCCAGTGGGGAAGGAGAAAAGGAACTGGCGAGGAGGAAGAGAAGGAGGCAGGAGAGAAGGGGTGGAGAGGGAGAAAGAAGGAGAGGTGGAGGTGAAGAGGGGGAGTGGAGATAGTGAGAAAGAGAAGGGGAGAGGGGAGAAAAGGGGAGGGGGAGGGTAAAGAGGGTGAGAAGAAGAGGAGGGGAAAGGGAGTGAAGAAGGGAGGGGGGAGAGGGAGAGGAAGATGGGGTGAGGAGGGAAGAGAGAAGGAGGGATTGGGAGAGAGGGGGAGGGGTACAGGGGAAAGAAAGATGGGAAGGGAGAGGGACAGGGGAGGGGAAAGGAGGGAGGAAGAGGAAGAGGGGAGAAGAGGAGGGGAGTAGGAGAGGGGGAGAGAGGGAAGGAGGGGGAAAAGGAAGGTGGGATGGGGGAGAGGAAGATGGGTTGAGAGTGGGAGAGGGAGGGAGGGAGCGAGGGGAGTAGGGGAGAGGGACTAAGAGAAGGACTGGAAGAAATGGGAAAGGGATAAAGGGAGGGAGGGGGAGAGGGAGGCAGAGGAGGGAAAGGGGAAGGGAAGAGAAAAGAAGAATGGAGGAGAGAGGGGAGAGGGAGAGGAAGATGGGGTGAGGGAGAGAGGAGAGGAGAGTAGGGTAGATGGGGAGAAGAGGGAAGGAATGGGAAAGAGAGGGAGGGGGAATAGGAGAGAGGGAGAAGGGAAAAGGGGCAAGGGGGAGAGCAGCAGGAAACAAAGATGGTGTGAGGGAGGGAGACAAAGAAGGGAGAGGAGAGATGGGAAGAGCAAAAGAGGGGGAAAGGAGGAGAGGGAGAAGGAAATGGGGGACAGGAGGAGGAGAGAGGGCAAAGGGAAGGGAAGGAGAGGAAGAGGAGAGGGAATGAAGAAGGGACAGAAGGGGGGAAAGAAAGGGAGAAGGGGAGAGAGGAGGGAGGAAGTGAAGGAGGGAGAGGGAGGGTGGGGGGAAGGGAAGGGGAGAGAAGAAGGGAAGTGAAAAAGGGAGGGAGTGAGGGAGGGAGAGTGAGGAGAGAGGCAGAATAGAGGAAGGGAGGAGGAGGGGAGGGCAAGAAGGGACAAGCAGGAGGGAGGGGAGGAAAGAGAAGAGGCAGAGATAGAGAGGAAGATGGGGTGAGGGGAGATGGAGACAAGGGGCGAGGGGGAGAAGGGGAGAGGGAAGGAGGGGGTGATAAGGACACAGAAGGGGAGAAGTAGGAGAGGGAAGAGGAGTGAGAGACAGGGAAGGGAAAGGGAGGGGGAAGGGAGGAAGGGGAGAAGGGGAGAAGGGTGGGGATGAAGGGTGGAGAGGGACAGGCAGTGAGGGAGAGAGGCAGCGAAGAGGAGATGGAGAGGGGACAGGCAGAGAGAGGGGACAGGGAGGGGTAGGGACAGGGAAAGGGAGAGAGGTGCAGGCTGCACAGGTCAGAGAAGGCCTGATAGAGAAAGTGGTAGTCGAGCTGGGTCTTAGGGTGAAGGCAAAGGGACTCCTGTTCATTCTTCCCTGGATGAAATTCATTCATAAATATTTACTGAGCACCTGTGCCCAGTACCTGAGCACCGTGCTGGACATCAGGACTATAGAATTGAAAGGGACTGTCTTACTGTGGGTTATAACCCACGGAAGCGAACCACAAATCTCTAAGACCGGGATGCCTGCTATGATAGTGGTAGATCCAGACTGAGGATGGTGGTGGGAGGGAAAACTTCCTTGAATAGACAAGATCTACAGTAGTACAGGAGTGTTTTAGCAGAGGGAATGGCATCTTGGGAAGGCTCAGGGCAACAGAGAGCATGGCAAGAGCGTGGACAAAGGAACTGCCAACCAGACTGGGTGCAAACCAGGGACAATGTGGCCACCACTCAGGTTAGAGTGCGAGGAGATAGGTCTGGTAGCGTATGAGAAGGGGTCTGCATTCGCCTCTCCTGGGAGCAGTAGGCACTCACTGAAGGTGAATGAGCCAAAAGAGGGTAGCATAGGCCAAGCAGGCTTCCTTCACATGTAAACAGCATCAGGTATAGATGCATGCACACTGGTTTCCTTAAACATATAACAGATTCATAACAAAGGGATATAATCCAGTGAAGACATTTATAAATATATAGACACCAAGTAATATAACATGCAGTCATTGTTCTTACTACCTCTGTATTAACTTCCACATGTGAGAGATGTCTGCTTTATTTCATTCAGCATAATGACCCCCTAATCCCATCCCATTTGTTGCAAATATCAGGCTTTCATTCTTTTTCATGGCTAATAGTCATTCCATTGATCTAACTCCCTGTCTCTGCTTTGTGGTTGCATCTCCTCTCTCGGCCTATGCACAGTACTTCCAAGCAGGATTGGCAGCTGTATGAAGTCAGAATTGACTACACTCCTATTAGATGAGTATGAAGTTTCCATCTACGACCTAAGTGGAGACATGAAGGGCCGAGAAGCATGGCCAAACTACTATGCACGCGCACAGGGGCTGGTTTTTGTCCTGGATTCCAGCGACTTAGGACGCATGCAGGAAGCGAAGACCATCTTAACACGTCTGCTCTCTGATAAGAGAGTGGCAGGGAAACCCATTTTACTGTAAGATTCTGCTTTTGTACCCTACTCTCCCCTTCCCAATTTGCACTGGAAGGAGAGATGACGTGCTGGGTGGTCCCTTTGTCACACCCAGCGAGCCCTCCCATTGCTGTCAGCTCAGTGGGGTGGAATGGCCCAGTGCTCCAGGGACTGTTTTCACAGGAGCCCCTTTCTCACACACACACGGCCCTGGGGGAACAGGTTACCTCATTGTACACAGGTCATTTGGAAGGGAAATGGGAAGTGACATCTGACTCTGCCACTGCCACCCCAAGGCCTGACTGCCTTCTGAATTTGCTTTGCACCTTTTCCAGCTGCAGGCTCTGACCTTGCGACCCCACGGTGGCAGCCAACAGCCCCTGTTTTGTATACTGGATCCTGATGGCCTGCTCCCTTAGCAGGTTGCTCCGGAGTTATATAACCAGTGCTTTCTTCCAGGGTGATAATTCAAGGGACCAGGCAATCCTTTCCCCTCCCCCCCACACAATCACTCCCTTTCTGCCTTCTGCATTCCTCATTAGCAACCCCAAGTAGAGCATGAACAGAGGTTGGTAGAGGATGTTCAAAACTCCCAAGTCTGTTCACATCCCACTTGGCAATTCCACTTCAACTCTGATAGAATGAAGCAGAAGTGAGCAGTGAGGCCTGGGGGTTACCTTGGATTCAAATTATTTGTGTTATTCTTTTCCCCTTTCCGAGCTGAGCAGAAAAACCTCCTTATATCTGATTCCTGGATATGAAACAGCTGGATCAGAATTGGTTCTCACCCTGCCTTCCCCTCTGACCCTTGGCCTGTATTTTGGTTTCACTCTTCGTCTCTTCTTTCCCTCCTCTTTCCTGTTCTAGCCTGGCAAACAAACAAGACAAGAAGGATGCCCTTTTGCCTTGTGATATCATAAAGAATCTGCTCCTGGAAAGGCTAGTGAATGAGACCAAGTCCCTGTGCCGGGTGGTAAGTGTCCACCCGTTCCTTCCCTCGTCCTCTCTAACGCCCAGCTGAGAATGTCCTTGGCCCGGCCCACAGTCAGCCCCGTTTCTGTCCTGGGACAAAGTCTCTCATCACACCCACCGTGGTGACTTCTAAATTACTGGTGGCCACCGATACTGCTTTCTGCCTTCAAACTAGCTTTTTGAAGTTGGAAATGTGAATACCCCCATTTGATGACTAAGAAAGCCGAGGCCAACAGCCTCGTAAGTGACTTTTTCAAGGTAACACAGCCAAGAAAACCACTTTTATCAGAAGAGGACAGTTTTTGTGTCTTTTTCATTTACCTTCTTAGATGTAAGTGCTGAGGGTCTCTGGCCTCAAATTTTAAGTCTGCCCCTCCTCCCCCTTTCTGTGCCACAGGAGCCATGTTCAGTCATCAAAAATCTCCAAAGGAAGAGCCATCAGCCCATAATTGAAGGGCTACGCTGGCTGTTAGCTGCCACAGGGGACAGAAACGAAGAACGATGTATTCCCCATCAGCCGCATACATCAAGCATCCTAATCTCCAAGAGTACTAGACGCTCTGGGGATAGATGCTCATCAGAAAGGTACTGACTTGCCTCTAGTAGGTTTACTGATAAAGAATACAAGCAGGGCTCGATCTTATCTTAGACATGACCAGGTAGTTCTGGGACATACCTAGATTCCTAGCAGTGTTGAGCAAGGCTGTCAAGATCAGTGGGTCCCACTGATCCAGGGCAGTGTCCACAGATAGTCCCAGAGTGTTAGGTACACCCCCATGCCTGCCCCCTTGCAGTGGCCATGGCAGTGGCATGCTTTGTATAAAAGTAAAGCCAGTCTGCCAGCATTAGAGCTTCTCCAAACCAGGGTCTCTAGTCTCTTAATCCCCCACGCTGAAGAGAAAAGCAACAGGAGCCCCTTAAAAGCCCCTTAGACAGTTGTCATGGAGCTGCTGCAGATTCTCGGCTTCCAGGCCTGTGATCCTCACAAGAATGAGGAATGAGGAAAAAGAAAAGGAGAAGGCAGGCGTTTGAAGCAGTAATTAAGACACTGCTTGGGATGTCTGCATCCCGTATCCAAGCACCTGGGTTCAAGTCCCAGCTCTGCTTCTGATTCCAGTTTCCTGCTAAGGTGCACTCTGGAAGGAGTGGCAGCAGGTGATGGTTCAAGCACATGAGTCCCTGTCACCCATGTGGGAAACTCAGAATGAGTTCGCGGCTCCTGGCTTCAGCCTGGCCCAACACTGGCTATCGTGGGATCTGGAGACTGAACAAGAAGAGAACAGATCTGTCTCTCTTTCTCTGTGTTTCAAATAAAAATGAAAAGAAAGAAATTTGCAAAAAAGATAACAGAAGGTGAGCAAGGACTTGAGCAGTAAAAGTTCTCAATGTCCTCCTGCTCTACCGTCACACCCATTGCACAAAGGGAGGGGGAGCAGCTGCACTGGATAAGCTGGACTGAAATGCATCTCTTTCTACTGCTGCTTTGTCCTTTCTGTCTTCTCCAGCTTCTCTACCAGAGTGGGGTTATCCAAAGAAAAACGACAGCACTTACCATACTCGGCAGAAGCTAGGCCCCTCAAGCCAATCCTCCAGGTAAATGGCCCTTTACATGTTATTGTTCAGGGGCCAATCCCTGAACACCTGCGCAGCAGCTCACTTTGCTAGCCCTGTCTTCTTACTTTACAGAAAGAAGGCTTCCGATTGAGACCGAAGAAGAATATCTCAGTAACATTTGCTCTGGATGAACCCATGGAGAAAGGTGAATACTCTGGGAGAAAAAGAACTCTGAACGCTACCAAACACCATTCCAGTCCAAGTGATGATTTAAAGACTCCATCACCAAGCCTTTCTGATGACTTATTTGAAGGTAATCCTGGGCCGTCTATAGAGAAGAAATGATGGGTAGACCTTTCTTCACAGTTTTTATAAATTCGCTCACACTACAGTTGGTGGTGGCTCAGGAGAAGAGAAGTGCAAGAAGTACAGGCACAGTGCATGGGGACCACTTTCTGGGAGCCCAGGACAAAGCCCTGGCATTGGCTGACACAAGAGCTTTGGATAAATATAGGGTTGTCTTAAGGGCTAGGACTTCCAATGACAGAAGTACAAATTGCTACAGCCATCATAGAGGGGACATTGGCTAGCTCTCCCCACACATACCAAAAACTAAAAACTTACATATCTTTTGACCTAATAATCTAATTCCTTAAGCTGTATCCAAAGATACAAGTACCAGAAAAAAAAATACACACTCAAAGAGATCAATCACAGCATTGTACACAACAACTCAAAGTTGAAAACAACCTAAAATCTAACAACGGGCTAGGGCTAAATAAATGCTGACACAGCCACACAACAGAACACTATTCAACCGTTAGGGAGGTCAATGTTGACTCCGCAAGCAGTCTTCAAAAAGTCTATGGAAAATGCTTTTTTATTATTATTATTTGACAGGTAGAGTAGGAGAGTGAGAGAGAGAGAGAGACAGAGAGAAAGGTCTTCCTTTCATTGGTTCACCCCCCAAATGGCTGCTACGGCCAGCGTGCTGCGCCGATCCGAAGCCAGGAACCAGGTGCTTCCTCCTGGTCTCCCATGCGGGTGCAGGTGCCCAAGCACTTGGGCCATCCTCCACTGCCTTCCCGGGCCACAGCAGAGAGCTGGACTGGAAAAGGAGCAGCCGGGACTAGAACCCGGTGCCCATATGGGATGCTGGCGCCACAGGCGGAGGATTAGCCAAGTGAGCCACAGCGCCGGCCCCGGAAAATGCTTATTAAGAAAAAACTATGCCTGGGTTTCAAAATCCTTTTGTACCAAAGAAGTTATCTATCAAATTCCATTTTCCATGAACTTTTTGAAATACCCTCATATTTACTGGCAGGGGAAGTTTCCCACAGCTAACATTTTGTTAGGAAAAACAGCAAGTTAGTGTGTAGCATGATGTGCATACATGGTTAGAGATATCTGAAGATATCACTAAAATACATGCCCTTTTTTTTCTATTTCTGTTTCATTGGAGATTTTCGTTTTTATGATAAGCAGACAGTACAATATAACAAAGGTATTATTTAAAAAGCTGCATGGGACTGAAGCTATGGGTTGTTACACCTCCATGGACGGTCCTGGATGTGGCCAGGGCCACCAAGGGGGAGACAGGCACTGCTGCGGGGATGAGGAAGGGGTGAGGATGAGCCGGGTAGGCATCTGGTGGGAGAGAAAAGGAAATGTTTTTCTATGTGTCAGCAGCTACCCCTGCATCTTCGTCTAACACTGCGGTGTCTTCATTTCCATCATCTCAGAACCTATGGCAAACAGGAAAAGGAATACCTGGGACACAGGGGAGAGGCTCCTGGAAAGTCACCGTGGAGGAGCCTATGATTTCTGTGGTTAGTACTCCTGAAATGTAGGGCGGAGCGGAGACAGCAGGAGTGAGGGGAAGCATGAGGCCGGGGCAAGGGGTGGGGGACATCTTTGTAGGGTGCAGTCTGTACCTCCTGGAAACTGACCGGTATCCTCCTACCCTGAAGTGGTCTGGGAGGACCAGAAACCTGGTACTTGGCCTTGCTTTCAGTAACTGGCTCTTTTCTTTCTCTTGCTAGACTTTTAACAGCCCACAAAAGAACGGAGGGAAATGAAAAAGAAACATCTAATTTTCCTCCTGCAGCAAATGAGTTCATTTCCAATACCATCGGGACCTACTCAGTCTTCTCCCTTTCTGTTTGATACACTTCTCTCCAAGTCACTAAGATCACTTTCTTGGAACCTATCCTTATTCCTAGCTCTCTATATTCCAGCCAGCATAGCAATCCTGCACCCCAACCGCTCCCCACCCCAAGACACTCAAGAAACGTTCCGTGGCATCCATTTGTGAACATAGGCCACCTTGGCAAAGAAGAGCAAGAGACTTTAACATCTTCGTACCCAAACACACCTGCCACGGGTGACCAACCAAAATGAACCCTTAGAATGACAGGATTGCTTCTGAAGTAACATCTTTATACTTTAAGGTGCTTGAGTGTAAAATGGCTGGTGAAAAATAAATGGAACTTCTTTGCTGACAATTATGAATTATGTTCTTTTTTTTTTAATTTTTGACAGGCAGAGTGGATAGTGAGAGAGAGAGAGAGAGACAGAAGAAAGGTCTTCCTTTGCCGTTGGTTCACCCTCCAATGGCCGCCGCGGTAGGCGCGCTGTGGCCGGCGCACCGCGCTGATCCGATGGCAGGAGCCAGGTGCTTCTCCTGGTCTCCCATGGGGTGCAGGGCCCAAGCACTTGGGCCATCCTCCACTGCACTCCCGGGCCACAGCAGAGAGCTGGCCTGGAAGAGGGGCAACCAGGATAGAATCCAGCACCCCGACCAGGACTAGAACCCGGTGTGCCAGCGCCGCAAGGTGGAGGGATTAGCCTGTTAAGCCACAGCGCCGCCCGACAATTATGTTCTACCGAATCTTTTTCTGTCTCACCTCCAACCCCGCAACCGGCCCAGAAGTCGGGCAACAGTTGCTTTGCTGCCTCTGTGGGAACAGCAACTACAATGTGTAGAAACACTTGGGGGAGGTATGTAAACAATGCAGGAGTCTCAATGCCTTAGCCCCTCTCTATCCCAAGGGCAGTAGTGGCAATGCTGGTAGGTATTTACTAGGGGTTAAGTATCTCTCTAACTCAAAATGCTGGCAACTCAAAGGGTTTCTGATTTCAGACTTTTTTTTTTTGGATTTTGGAATATTTGCATAGATTGTACCAGTTGGGCATCCTGACTCTGAAATTCTGAACCATGCAGGAAAAAAGGTCAATGCATATCCATGTCCACGTGAGGGAATGATGTTGCTATCATGAGGCAACCAATACCACAGTGGTAGCAGATATTCTGCCAGGGGCTGGGTAAAGCTCTTGACATTATTGCCTTTCACCCTCACAAGTCTATGAAGTTGGTTCTGTTACACCATCTTACAGAGGCAGAAAATTCATGTTAAGAGAAGTCAAATAGTTCATCACAGGGCACCCATTAGGAGGTGGCGGAACTGGTTTTGGCCTATTTTTCTAAGTGTATTATTTATTTGAGAGGAACAAAGAGACAGCAAGAGCATGAGTAAGCAAGGGAGTGCTCCCATCTGCTGATTCACTCCCCCAATGCTTGCATCGGCCAGAGCTGAAGCTGGAAACTGGAACAAAGTCCAGGTCTCCCTCGTGGGTAGCAGAAACCCAACTACTTGAGCCATCAGCATTGCCTCCCAAGGCCTGCATTTAATAGGAATCTAAGGAGCTGGGAATCAAACCTAGGGACTCCAATGTTCTGGGATATGGACAGCTTAACCAGTATTTTCTTTCAGATTTACTTTATTTATTTGAAAAGCAGATTTACAGAGACAGAGACAATCTTCCATCCTCTGGTTCACTCCAAAAGGCTGCACCAGGCTGAAGCCAGGAGCCAGAAACTTCACTGGGTCTCCCACGTAGGTGGCAGGGGCCCAAGCACTTGGGGCATGTTCTGCTGCTTTCTCAGGTGAATTGGCAAGAAGCTGGATCAGAAGTAGAGCAGGGGTCGACACCGTGGCGTAGCAGGCAAAGCCACTACCTACAACACTGGCATCCCATATGGGTGCCAATTCCAAGTCCTAGCCGCTCCACTTCCAATCGAGCTGTCTGCTGATGTACCTGGGAAAGCTGTGGAAGATGGCTCAAATGCTTGGGCCCCTGCACCCACATGAGAGACCTGGAGGAAGCTCCTGGCTCCTGGCTTCAGATCTGTGCGACTCCAGCCGTTGCGGCCATCTAGGGAATAAACCAGCAGATGGAAGATCTCTGCCTCTCTTTGTAACTTTGTCTTTCAAATAAATGAAATAAATATTTTAAAAAAATAAATTAAAAAAAATAAGTAGAACAGGGACTGGCACTGTGGCGTAGTGGGTAAAGCCACTGCATACAGCTCTAGCATCCAATATTGGGCGCCAATTCAAGTCCTGCCTGCTCCACTTCTGATCCAGCTCCATGCTGATGAGCCTGGGGAAGCAGTGGAAGATGGCCCAAAGGCTTGGGTCCCAGAACCCATGTGGGAGACCCGGAAGAAGCTCCTGGCTTCAGATCGGCCCAGCTCGGGCTGTTTGGCCATTTGGACAAACTTTCTTTTTTTTTCTCTCTCTCTCTCTGACTCTGCCTTTCAAATAAATAAATAAATAAAAGTTTAAAAAAAAAAGCAGTAGAACAGCTGGGACTCAAACTAGCACCCATATGGGATGCTGATATTGCAGGTGGCCACAATGCCAGCCCCAATCAGCAGCCTTAACAGCTAGGCTAAATGCCTGTCCCAGAACTAGCTTTCAAATGAGGGTCCACCTCTTAGTTCTCCTGTATCCCATCTCATCAAGCAGTTAAAAACCAATTAGCCCATAACTGCTGCAAAGGAAAAGAAACCGCCCAGACAGATCCATCTTCCAACCCTATCTGAAAGGTCTGACACTGCCTAAGACTGCGTCATTTGCTCTTATCTGCAAAGCAGCCACCACAGGCACCTTAGGGATCTTTGACAGGATCCCGACAGGCTCAGCTTATGAGTCACAAAGCTAGAAGGAACCTTACAGAGCCTCTAGCTGGAGGCATGGAAAACATCGGCCCATGGGCTAGGGAAGGCCCACAACATCATTTGGCCAGGTCCTGCCAAGGCAACTGCATGCGAAACTTGAAATTCAATCAACCCCTAGCAAACTAATTTTTAAATTGATCATCTTTTTATGGCTCACAAATGATGCAATAAATATCTAAAAGGTCCCTGGCAGAGAAAAGGTTCCCACCTTTGTCCTAGCCTGACTCCCAGGAACGCTGGCAGAGCTGCTCCTACAACCCAGATCTCCCGCATACCCAAGCCAGAACTCCACTCTGTCCAGAGACTCGATGTCCTGTCTGGGTCTGCTGTGGCTGCTCAGCCCATCCACTGTCCTCCAATGTGCCCACTAATGAGACTGGAGAACTTCACCGGAGTCACCCTCACATGGGGATTCAGGAAATCTGTCTACCCAAGAGTTATATAAGACTAAAGATCACAATTCAGCAAGCCAAGGTTCATAAGAGAACTGCAGCACCCTCATTTCTCTTTCCACAGACAGACACCTTTCTCAGCCATGGGGGGAGGGGAGGAGCGTGGAAATCGGAGCAGGGTAGAGAATTCAGGCAGAACAACCTCCAACAGAACTGAGTTTTATTTAGTACACCAGTGCACTTCCTCTTGTGCAATGTATGTGTCCCTGGGTGTCAACCAAACTTTCCCACATAGAATCTACCAATCAGAGAATGCTATTTAAAGAATCTGCCCCCCAAAGGCTTGACATTGTGGTACAGCAGGATAAGAAGCTACCTGCACTCCCAGCATCCCATATGAGTGCTGGTTCAAGATCTGGCTGCTCCACTTCTGATCCAACTCTCTGCTAATGCATCTGGGAAAGCAGTGTAGGATGGCCTAGGTGTTTGGAACCTTGGCACCCACATAGGAGACCCAGATAAAGTTCCAGGCTCCAGTCTTTGACATGGCCCAGCAATACCCATTTTCAGCCATTTGAGGAATGAACCAGTGGATGGAGGATGTCTCTCTCTCTCTCTTTCTCTCTCCTCTATCTCTGTAACTTTGACTTTCATATAAATAAATGAATCTTTAAAAAAGAAAAAAAAAATTCCCTCTCCCCTCTAACACAGCCAATATACCCTTATTCAGGTAAAGGACAAATACTTTTTGAGTGCATCTTCCTTTTGTTGTTCTAACCTTTTAATGTACTTTCCTAATCCCATATCAAGCTGGGTGCAGGCAGGAGGAACAGGACTTACTTCACAGGATTGTTGTTTAGTTTAAAGGGAACAAGCACTACAATAGTGTTTAGTGTCATGCCCAACGCAGCTTTAGTAGCGCATTAAATGTTGGCTAGTGTGATGATTTAAGGGAAAGCTAGGAGAGGTCACTACAGAGCTATTCCCCCCACACCTGTCTCCGACTTCTGGGAGAACAACCCACAGAGAAATGGCTTAGATTCTAAAGTACACAGACTACAGAGAATTGAGGGTAATTATAACCACTGCCTCTCACCTCCTCCTCTTTGTTTTTTTTTTTAAAGATTAATTTATTTACTTATAAGTCAGAGTTACACAGAGAAAGAGAGGCAAAAACAGAGAGAGAGAGAGAGGTCTTTCATCCACTGGTTCACTCCCCAAATGGCCACAACATCTGGAGCAGACCCAATCCTAAGCCAGGAGCCAGGAGCTTCCTCCAGGTCTCCCATACAGATGCAGGGGCCCAAGGACTTGGGCCATCTTCCACTACTTTCGCAGGCCATATCAGAGAGCTGGATTGGAAGTAGAGCAGCCGGAATTGAACTGGCACCCATATGGGATGCTGGCACTGCAGGTCTTGAACCCAAGGGGAAAATTTTTTAAAAATATTTATTTCAATGAATGGCAGAGTTACAGAGAGGGAGAACCATCCATCCACTGGTTCACTCTCCAAATGGTCGCAATGGCCAGGGTTGGGCCAGATTGAAGCCAGGAGCCTGGAACTCCATCCAGGTCTCCCATGTGGCTACAGGGCCCTTAGTACTTAGGTCATCTTCTACTGCTTTCCCAGGCACCTTGGCAGGGAGCTGGATCAGAAGTAGAACAGCCAGGACTCAATCTGGCACAGAGGGAAAATTTTCTTTTTTAATTTCTTTTAAATGCTGACTCCCCGTGGACTTAAAGCCATATTTGAAGCTACCTTTTCTTGTTTGGTTAGTTAAGATTTATTTATTTATTTAAAAGGCAGAGTTACAGAGATGTAGAGGCAGAGAGGGAGAAAGAAGTCTTCCATTCACTGGTTCAAAAGGCTACAACTGCCAGAGCTGGGCCAAGCCAAAAACAGGAGCCAGGAGCTTCTTCTGGGTCTCCCACACAGGTGCAGGGACCCAAGGACTTGGACCATCTACTGCTTTCCCAGGCCATAGCAGAGAACTAGATCAGAAGTGGAGCAGCCAGGACTTGACCCGGTGCCCATATGGGATGCCAGCACTGCAGGCGGCGGCTTTACCTGCTATGCCACAGTGCTGGCCCCAGGAAAATTTTCTTAAAGAGCATGCAGCTGCCATGGGGTCTCCCTTTAGTTGTCAGTGTCTTAGCCTGCCTCCAGAACATTCAGAGCCTACCTCTTATCAGAGGCACTTTGAGCATACAATCCTGCCCATCATTCAATAAGCCCCACATGGCTCAGGGTACTTGTCTATTTTGTCCTTCAAGAATTCACTATGCAATGGGAAGTTAGCCTAGCAGATAATCTCCCACATCCCATATCAGAGTACCTGGGTACAATTTCCAACTCCAGCTCCTACTTCCAGTTCCTGTTAATGCAGACCCTGGGAGGCAGCAGTGATGGCTCAAGTAACTGGGTTCCCGCCTTCCACATGGGAGAACTAGATAGAATTCCCTCCTAACTCCCGCCATTGCAGGCATTTGGGAGTGAACCAGTACATGGGGGAGTTCTCTCTCTCTCTCCCTCTCAAATACATAGACAAATAAAATTTTAAAGAGCAAGTTTAAAGAAAAATTCCCTGTAAGGCTCTCAATGGTTTCCTCTCCTGTATAGCAGTCCATGTAGATTCATCCTACCAGTATTACCGTCAGCAGGGCTGCTGACTAGTCTGGACCCAGAGAAACTGGCGGTCACATAGCACACAATAAAGGATAAGAAACAACAGCAGTGGGGCCAGCACGGTGGCGCAATAGGATGAGGCTCTGCCTGCAGCACCAGCATCCCATATGGGCACTGGTTCAAGTCCCAGCTGTTCCACTTCCCATCCAGCTCTCTGCTATGGCCTGGGAAAGCAAGAGAAAATGGTCAAAGTGCTTGGGCCCCTGCACCCACATGGGAGACCTGAAAGAAACTCCTGGCTCCTGGCCCCTGGCTTCGGATCTGCCCAGCTGTGTCCATTTGCGGGGAGTGAACCAGCAGATGGAAGACCTTTCTCTCCGTATCTCCCTCACTCTGTCTGTAACTCTACCTCTCAAATAAAAAAAAGAAAGAAAAAAAAAACAGTGATTAAGTTAGGATTGGAACAAAGAAACCAGAAAAAACTAACCTAGCTCAAGAGGGTACCCCAAAATGTTCACTGGAAATGTTATTAAGATAAGCTTATTTTGATGCAAAGCAATTTTTGAAATCCATGAATAGTATTTTTCTTTTCTTTTTTTGGACAGGCAGAGTGGACAGTGAGAGACAGAGAGAAAGGTCTTCCTTTTGCCATTGGTTCACCCTCCAATGGCCGCTGCGGCCGGCGCATCGCGCTGATCTGAAGCCAGGAGCCAGGTGCTTCTCCTGGTCTCACATGGGGTGCAGGGCCCAAGGACTTGGGCCATCCTCCACTGCCTTCCCGGGCCATAGCAGAGAGCTGGCCTGGAAGAGGGGCAACCAGGACAGAATCCGGCACCCTGACTGGGACTAGAAGCCGGTGTGCCAGCGCCGCAGGTGGAGAATTAGCCTATTGAGCCACGGCACTGGCCCATGCATAGTATTTTTCAATTATAACCATTATCCACGGGGCCGGTGCCGTGGCGCAGTAGGTTAATCCTCCGCCTGCGGTGCTGACATCCCATATGGGTGCTGGTTCTAGTCCCAGCTGCTCCTCTTCCAATAAAGATCTCTGCTGTGGCCTGGGAGGGCAGTGGAGGATGGCCCAAGTCCTTGGGCCCCTGCACCCACGTGGAAGACAGGGAAGAGGCACCTGGCTCCTGGCTTCGGATTGGCGCAGCTCCGGTCACTGCAGCCATTTGGAGAGTGAACCAGTGGAGGAAGGACCTTCCTCTCTGTCTCTCCTTCTCACTGTCTGTAACTCTACCTCTCAAATAAGTAAATTAAATATTTAAAAAACTAAAAAATTAAAAAATAAACATTATCCACAAACTTTCTGAAGTACCTCAGTTAAACCCCCCAGAGATTCGGGTGCAGGATGCTTGGGCCAATTCAGCTATGTTTTGAACATCACTCTTCCTTCCCATAACCTCTATGAAGGCAGGTGCTATTGGCCAGATGTGACAATCAAGTGCACCAAACACAACATCATTCTTCTCAGAAGCCTGCCAATTAGTTTTTTTTTAAGATTTACTTACTTGCAAGTCAGAGTTACACAGAAAGAAAGAGAGGGAGAGAAAGAGAGAGAGAGGTCTTCCTTCCATCAGTTCACTCTCCAGATGGCCACAATAGCCAGAGCTGAGCCAGGCTGAAGGCAAGAGCCAGAAGCTCCATCCAGATTTCCCACGAGAGTGGCAGGGGCCCAGGCATTTGGACCATCTTCTGTTGTTTTTCCCAGACCATTAGCAAGGATCTGGATCGAAAGTGGAGCAGGTGGGACACAAACTGGCACCCATATGGGATGCCAGTCAGCTTCCCAACTAATATTTTTAACCGTGTAATTGGCCATAGCTGGCATAGAGGCCAAGCCTGGACTCCCAGTTTTTGTTGTTCAACCTTGTAAACCATTTATTGAGATATCAAAACTTAGATTTCTTTTTTTAAGATTTATTTGACTTATTTAGAGCAAGAGGGGCTGGTACTATGGTGTAATGGGTAAAGCTGCCACCTACAGTGCCAGCATCCCATATGGGCGCTGGATCGAGTCCCAGTCGTTTCACTTGCGATCCAGCTCTCTGCTGTGGCCTGGGAAAACAGTAGAGGCCCAAGTTCTTGGGCCCCTGCACCAGCGTGGGAGACCCAAAAGAAGCTCCTAATTCCTGGCTTTGGCTCGGTCCAGCTCCGGCCTTTGCAGCCATTTGGGAAGTGAATCAGCAGGTGGAAGATCTCTGTCTCTCTGCCTCTGCCTCTCCCTCGCTGTAACTCTGCCTTTCAAATAAATAAATAAATCTTTAGGGGCAGTCGCTGTGGCGCAGCAGGTTAACGCCCTGGCCTGAAGTGCCAGCATTCCATATGGGCGCCAGTTCGAGTCCCAGCTGCTCCACTTCTGATCCAGCTCTGCTATGGCCTAGGAAAGCAGTAGAAGATGGTCCAAGTGCTTGGGCCCCTGCACCTGTGTGGGAGACCCGGAATAAACTTCTGGCTCCTGGCTTCAAATTGGCGCAGCTCTGGCTGTTGCGGCCAATTGGGTAGTAAACCATCAGATGGAAGACCTCTCTCTCTCTCTGCCTCTCCTCTCTCTGTGTAACTCTGACTTTCAAATAAATAAATCAATCTTTTTTTAAAATCTTTAAAAAAAAAAAGCAGAGCAAGAGATAGAAAGAGGTTCAGAGACAGACAGAGAGAGACATACAGACAGAGACAGAGACATCTTCCATCTGCAGGTTCACTGCCCAGATGGCTGCAATGCCCCAGGCTGGGACAGGCAGAAGCCAGGAGCAGAAGCTCCATCTGGGTCTCCCACATGGGTAGCAAGACTCCAAATACTTGGGCCATCACCCACTGTTGTTTCCCAGGCATATTAGCAGGGAGCTGCATTGAAAATCGGGCTGCCAAGACTCGAACCAGTGCTCCTATAGGATGCCAGTGCCACAGGCAGTGGCTTAACTTGCTGTACAACACTGGCTCCCAAAACTTGGATTTCTGACACAAGGGACTGTAGACAACAAGAGCTGACACCCAACATTCCAGAACTTGAGATGGTTCCTGTTGTTGGGATACACGTTCCTGGTGTGCCTGTACCAGGTTGTTGTCCCACGAGGAAAGAATTCAAAGTAAGGACTTCGGTAAAATGTATTAAAAGCAGCAGGATTGATGCAAAGTCAAGGTGAGTTCACCTTCAGCCATCAATGTGGGTAACCTCACGAGGAAAGACACTCACCATGAGAGGGCCAGAAAGAGAAAGTGGCTGCCCATGAGGAGAGAGTCCGGGTCCATGAGGAATCAGAGAGAGCCCCCTCGGTTTAGCGGACCCCCTTTATGGGGTGTAGCCTGGTGCCCTCATCTAATATTTAAAACGGGATGGAGTTTGGGCAGGGTGTAATGCACATGATGTCCCCTGGCAACATTTTGTGGGGTCTCCATGTGGAGCTCAGTGTACACACGCTCCTCAGGGCATATTCATGGTGCTGGGGGACACTCGGGTATGCCCCTGGAAAGTAGGTGTGCTGGACTGGCACGCAAGGGGAGTAGAGTTAGGATGCCGGGCTAGAGATGGAAACTGCAGAAACTTCTAGCCCTTTTATCCCCTGACGGCTTGCCTGGCCCACATCAGTCCCCTCACCTCACTTCATTTTCCCAGATACACCTAGAGCTACAGCTCTGGCACCACTGACCTGAGCCTTATTCCTTCAGCTACAATAATCCCTTCTCCCACTGCTGTTGCCTTTCTCTTATGGCAAGCTCTGTTGGGAAAGACAGGTGACAGTTTTACTGCTGTGGGCATGCAGATAACAGCGGCTCAGGGTCAGGGCTGTGAGAGTCAGGGGGCTTATCCTTCTGCCTCTGAGCCCGGGAAGTACCCGGCTCAGAGCCAAGGCAGTAACGGGAGGTTCTGCCACTGGGCGGTGGTGGGCCAAACCATGTTAACAAAGCGCTCAGACTGAGCTGTGCACTGATGACTCAGGAATCCCACACGATCCCACGCCCATGCTAGTCGCCATTTCCAGAAATTAAAATAGACTCCTGGTACTAAGAGACAGCAGGCCTTTAGGTCTGCTCAGAGACAATGAGCCCAGTCCTAAGAACTGGCACGCCAGGCGATACAAAGGAATGGTACACAGCCATTAAAGAGGGCAATCATGTGCACTGTGTGGGTGCAAACGGGAATGTGAAATAATGTTAAGTGAAACCAGCAGAAGCAGAAGGAGCAGGCACACCTGCTGATCACAACTATGAAGAGCACACAAAAAAGGGTGCATCGCTGAAGAACTTCTGAGAACAAAGAACATCACAGTGCTTTTAAATTGCATGTCCCTCCCAACATGTTTTAATAATACATGTCTTTTAAATTACCATGCTGCTCTTCCTAGGTGCCAGAGGCACCTGCCTTTTAGCTGACACAGGACATAACCCCACAGATCACCAGATACCAGGACGAGAGAACAGGACACAGAGGAGGCTGTTGCTTTAACCTGGGCCAGAATGTCCTGTGTTCCCTGCCCTTTCTGTTCTGCGCACCCTACTGGAACCCAATTACCATTCTAGGTTTAAGGTCACAGTGAGAAGAAGCTCCTTCCAAACCCCAGGCTGAACAAACAACACAAACATGCGCGTTTAGGAAAACAGATTTGAATATCCTGTCCGGCTGCTGTGTTCTGAACTCAGCTCACTAATCCTGAAAGGTACTGTTTTTTTGGATAGGCTGCTAGAAGTTTCTCTGCAAAAGAATCCCTACATGCTACCCCTCTTATCACTTTGTCATGGGTACTACATAGTTAGTCAAACACACCTTCATATCTGGGTATCTTGGTAAGTAAAATTCTTGCCCTTGAGCCCTGGCCTCAACACCTACCTAGACATGGTTTTTCTTTTTTTCTAAATATTTATTTATTTACTTATTTGAAAGGCAGGGTTAGAGAGAGAGACACACACACAGAGAGATCTTCCATCTGCTGGTTCATTCCCCAGATGGCCACAACAGTCAACCCTGGGCCAGGCCAAAGACAGGAACCAAGAGCTTTATCTGGGTCTCCTACATGGGTAGCAGGGGCCCAAGCCCTTGGATCATCTTCATTGCTTTTCCCAGGCCATTAGCAGGGAGCTGGGTGAGAAGTGGAGCAGCTGGGACATGAACCAGCACCCATATGGGATGCTGGTATTGCAAGCAATAGCTTTACTTGGGATGCTAGAGCGTTGGCCCCAGCACAGTTTTTCTAGAATTAGCTTTCAGTCAGTATGTTTAGTTTTGAAAAGACTGTATTTGGGGTTTTCTTAATTGGCATTTTGAACTGATTTGAGATTTACTGAAGAATTGTAAATAGAGTTTGTTTTGTTTTGTTTTGTTTTGTTTTGACAGGCAGAGTGGACAGAGAGAGAGAGAGACAGAGAGAAAGGTCTTCCTTTTTGCCGTTGGTTCACCCTCCAATGGCCGCCGCGGCTGGTGCGCTGTGGCCGGTGCACCGCGCTGATCCGATGGCAGGAGCCAGGTGCTTCTCCTGGTCTCCCATGGGGTGCAGGGCCCAAGCACTTGGGCCATCCTCCACTGCACTCCCTGGCCACAGCAGAGAGCTGGCCTGGAAGAGGGGCAGCCGGGACAGAATCCGGTGCCCCGACCGGGACTAGAACCTGGTGTGCCGGCGCCGCAAGGTGGAGGATTAGCCTAGTGAGCCACGGCGCCGGCCTATAAAGTAGAGTTTGTATATACCCTTCACCCAGCTTCCTCTAATGCTAACAACTTAACTACCTCTGGCACATTGGTCAAAACTACCCTGTTGGCTTCCCAGACTTCACTGAAGATGGACAGCCAGATTCCTTATGCTGACTACCTAGTGGTTTTCCTGCCTGCCTATGAGAATCCCCCAGCATGGATTCACCTCACCAGAGAGTACACCACCCAGCTACAACAATGGGCTGACTCAGTTTCTGCCCCGAATTGTCACACTGAGGAAGCCTCCTGGAGTGTGGCTGGGACTTAACATCTGAGGAGGAGAGGCCTCCCAGCCAGGCATCTTCATCTGCAAGGTGATTCCTGACTCCGACGCACATCAAGCAGGACTTCAGGACGGCGACTGAGTACTAGCATTGGATAACGTGCATTTGCAAGATCCTGAGCACAGCAAGGCTGTGGAGATACTGAAGACAGCCCGTGAAATCAGTGTCTGTGTCGTCGCCAAAAAGAGAGCACTGTGCACTACAGAGTTGCATCCCGCAGCCCTCCATGAGGAATCTGGCACGATGAGCTGGCCAGGCCCAAAGGAAGTCGCCTGAGACATTCGCTCAGGCCCTCCCTGGCAGAGTGGAGTGGGGACACGCAGACAGCTAGCCAACTGTCACTCAAACTGCACCGGACTTTTAGTACCCTAGTATGCTAGGTAAGCTTCACATACTTAAGAGACTCCCATGAGACACTTGCCCCTTCCTCTTCCTGTTCTTGCAAAAAAAAAAAAAAACAATGTGGAAAGCAAAATACTATCCCATTAACATTAGTATAACGTTACTTACTAAACTGTAGACATTATTCAGACTTCACTACCTTTCCCACTGATGTCCTTTTTCTGCTCAGGATCTAATGCAGGATCCCACACAGCATTTACATCTGCTTACTTTTTTGAAAAACCCACCCCTAGAACCAAGTTTCCACTGAGGAAGTCAAAAGGGCAAGCTAGCAGGTGTTCTGAGCCATCAGCGAACCTGAGTTCTTTCCTCCCGAAGGGAACTCCATTGCTTCTATACCAAAGCCCTTGATCCATGACATCTCATCACAACTATTTTCAGAAAACATGTCTGACATTAGCACTACTCACAGGAGAACAAAGGATTTGACAAGTGCGTTATTTTTAGCAACCAATATTATGAGAAAATAAGAGGGCTGGCCTTCCCTGTTTTCTATGCTTCATTTTTCTTCGAAATTCATTTAAACTTTTCACTAGAAGCTGTAACATAAATGCTGAGAAACACCCACACAAACAGGGAAGGGACTCTTTCCAATGTCTGTTTGGCTTTGTTTGCCTAAAATTAAGTACCAGGGCTGGTGTTGTAGCACAGCAGGTTAAGCCACCATTTGCACGGCCAGCATTAGCTGCTCCACTTCCAACCCAGCTCCTTAGGAAAGACCCTGGGAAGGCAACAGAACATGGCCCAAATACTTGGAGCCAACTGCCCCCCATATGGGAGACCCAGAAGAAGCCCCTGGCTCTTGGCTTCGGCCTGGCCCAGCCGCAGTTGTTGTGGCCATTTGGGGAGTGAGCCATGGGATGGAAGATCTCTTTCTGTAAGTCTACTTCTCAAATAAATAAATCTTTAAAAATAAATAAATAAAATTAAGTACCAGCTAAAGAGGGTGGGACTCAGGATTTTTTGACTTCATATAGTGTGAAAGTGATATACATTCAGCAGAAACTGTACTCTGAATTCTGAATTTTGGTCTTTTCCTGGGCTGGCAGTATGGAGTCTGATTCTGTCTCATGGTACTAGCCAGTGACAACAAGCACAATCATTCGTGTGATCATAAGGGTGAACAACCAAGACCCTACAGTGTGCTGTTTCCAAGCAAAGATGTTCGCTAGGTGAGGTGTTTCAGATACATTTTTTTTTTTGAAAGGCAGAGTGGACAGTGAGAGAGAGACAGAGAGAAAGGTCTTCCTTTTGCTGTTGGTTCACCCTCCAATGGCCGCTGCGGTAGCGCGCTGCGGCCGGCGCACCGCGCTGTTCCGATGGCAGGAGCCAGGTGCTTCTCCTGGTCTCCCATGGGGTGCAGGGCCCAAGCACTTGGGCCATCCTCCACTGCACTCCCTGGCCACAGCAGAGAGCTGGCCTGGAAGAGGGGCAACCGGGACAGGATCGGTGCCCTGACCGGGACTAGAACCCGGTGTGCCGGCGCCGCAAGGCGGAGGATTAGCCTGTTGAGCCACGGCGCCGGCCTTCAGATACATTTTTTAAAGATTTATTTATTTATTTGAAAGGCAGAGTGACAGAGATAGCTTTTATCTGCTAAGTCACTCCCCAAATGGCCACAACAGCCAGGACTAGGCTGGGCAGGACTCAGGAGCCAGGAATTCTATCTGGGTCTCCCACACAGGTAGCAGTAGCCCAAGTACTTGAACCATCTTTCATTAGCAGGGAGTGGGATCAGAAGGGAGCAGCTGAGACTTGAACAAGTGCTCTGATACAGGATGCTGGCATTGTAGGTGGCAGCTTAACCCATTGCACCAACACACCAACCCCTCAAACACATTTTTGACTTATGGCATTTTCAAGTTACCATTGGTTTATCAGGACCTAACCACAATGTCAGTTAAAGAACATCTGTACCACTATTCCCCTTTTTTATGGGGACAGGGGTGACAGTGTTGGAGAGAATAAGTTGCCCGATGTCACACAGCATGTAAGTGATGGAGACAGGATTCAAGTTCAGGTCAGTCTGATCCCAAAGCCACTCCTCTTGCCCAGGATCCTATATTGCCTCCCTGAGCATCTGCCACATGTCAGACACTCCTAGGTGTGAGAGGTACAACAGCAACCAAGGTATAGCCCTAAGTTTCTCAAATCTTACAGCCTAGTTGGAGGAAATAACAAAGTATAATATCACTCTCTCTTCTTCTCAGGTATCTCTTGGCTTGGTTACAAGTAAAGGTAAACAGAGAATGCAAATATCCCTGGGGCATTTCAATGTGCAGATAAGTTTGGAGCCAGAGACCTAATGAGGATCATAACTCAGACTACAGAGTTGAATCACCTTGGGGATCTTTTAAAAATTCAGATATTTTGGAGCCGGCACTGTGGCACAGCAGGTGGGGCTACCGCCTGCAGTGCCAGCATCCTGTGTGGGCCCTGGTTCAAGTCCTGGCTGCTCCACTTCCAATATGGCTCTCTGCTGTGGCCTGTGAAGGCAGCGGAGGATGGCCCGGGTCCTTCGGCTCCTGCACCAACATAGGAGACCCTGAAGAGGCTCCTGGCTCCTGGCTTCAGATCAGGGCAGCTCCAGCAATACGTATGGCAAGCCCCACTTTCAGCACACCCACCAAAATAACCGCAGGGGTGGCGGGAAAGGAAGTGCTTTCCAGGGATGAAAATCTTTGCAAAGGACTGCAAATCAACGCTCCAAACACCTGGGGAGGTCCAGGCGAGGAGGAAGCAGAAAAGCAAGCTACTTGTCATACGTATTGTCTAGCTAGTTAGTTTCTATGTAATACTCAATGTGTGCGCTTTGACTCATTACACCAACTCCTGGGCTTGGAGACAAAAACCCTACACAGGGGCCAGCGCTGTGGCGCAGCGGATTAACGCCCTGGCCTGAAGCGCTGGCATCCCATATGGGCACTGGTTCTAGTCCCGGCTGCTCCTCTTCAGATCCAGCTCTACTGCTGTGGCCTGGGAAAGCAATAGAAGATGGCCCAAGTCCTTGGGCCCCTGCACCCGCGTGGGAGACCCGGAGGAAGCTCCTGGCTTCTGGCTTCGGATCAGCGCAGCTCCGGCCTTTGCGGCCATCTGGGGAGTGAACCATTGGATGGAAGGCCTCTCTCTCTGTCTCTACCTCTCTCTGTAACTCTGTCTTTCAAATAAATAAATGAATCTTAAAAAAAAAAAAACCCTAGACAGTAATTCTCACCCCAGGAATTCTATCAGAGTCATGTGGAAAGCTTGGAATATGATGATGCCAGGGCCACACCCACAACAAATTAAATCAGAATCTCTGAGGAGATAATGCCCATGATCCTGCTTTTAAAAGGCCCTGGGGAGGGGGGGGGGGGGGGGCTGGTGCTGTGGCATAGCAGGTTAATCCTCTGCCTATGGCACCGGCATCCCATATGGGCGCCAGTTCAAGTCCCAGCTGCTCCACTTTTGATCCTGCTCCCTGCTATGGCCTGGGAAAGCAGTAGAAGATGGCCCAAGTCCTTGGGCCCCTGCACCCGCATGGGAAACCTGGAAGAAGCCCCTGGCCATTTGGGCAATAAATCAGCTAGCTCTCTACTCTTTCTCTCCAACCACCCACCGTTGTCTAACTCTGCCTCTCAAATAAATAAGTCTTTAAAAAAAAAAAAAAGGTCCTCAAGTGTTCTAACTAACGTGCAGTCAGTGGCTCCCAAACTTGAATATGCATCAGAATCACCTATAGGACATGATAAGCAGACTTCTGAGCCCTACACTCAATGTTTCTAATTCACAAGGCATGGAGCCTGTATGCTTGGAGTTTTTTAAAATTAATTTATTTATTTGTAAGGCAGAGTTACAGAGAGAGAGGGGGAGAGACAGAGATCTTGTATCTACTGGTTCACTCCCCAAATGGTGGCATCAGCCATGGCTGGGCCAGGCCAAAGCAAGGAGCCAGGAGCTTCTTCCAGGTCTCCCATGTGGTGCAGGGGATCAAGCACTTGGTACCTCTTCTGCTGCTTTTCCCAGCTGGACTGAAGCAGCTAGGACTTGAGCCAGCACCCATATGGGATGCTGGTGGCTGCAGGCAGCAGTTTAACCCACCCCACCACAATGCCAGCCCTGCAAATTTGGATTTCTAAGAAGCACCTGAGTGCTTGGCTCAGGGCTACACCTTGCTGCTGCTGGTCTAAAACTAGACTTGGGTAGGTAAAGCTTGACCTAGGCCACTGGTTCTTCATTTAGGCTGCACATTAGAATCATTTGGGGGTATTAAAAAATACTGATGCCCAAGCACTTCCCTAAACCAATTAAATTAAAAGGTATGGGGTCCAAGCATTGGTATTTTTTAATTGCTTTCCAGATGATACTAATGTCAAGTTTGTGATCCACTGCCATAGACCCACGCACACATTTTACAGCTAGAAGAGATCATTTAAGGAGAAATTCTTAAATATCCTGGGAATCTTCAGCTACCTCAGTTACTACTAATCTCCATATCCCGACTCCAATTTCCATGATTCTTCCTCAATCTTTACTATGTAGTAACAATGTGACCAATTTAGGGTGACCAACTTGTCCCGGTTTGCCTAAGATGTTCCCAGTTATTAGCACTGAAAAATCCCAAGCCTCAGGAAAATCAGGACAGTTGGTCACTATACGAATGTTTTGTAGCTCACAGACTGGAATACAGTACACTTATAAGATTGTGCTTCTAACACCCAACTTCCAGATTTTGGTTTCTAAACACCATTCTCCATTAAAAGAAACCAGAGCTCATTGGATATGGCTGATTCCAGGACTGGGGAAGGGAAAATGTAGGGTGAGTCTCGGAATCCTATGCCAGAATCTAAGAAAGTGCTTGAAGATTAATAGAGCTGTATGTAAAAGACATGGGAACGAGTCTGACTCCTGCCGGTGAAACTGGGGAAAATCTGAGCATCTAAAAGAAAATAACTGAACAATGGAAAACACTGAATTCAAATAAGAGAAAACACTGAATCAAGTGACATTAAAGAATAAAAAAACACTCCTTTGCCACCACTGAAAATAACTATTATTTCAACTTCTTGCTCAGAAAATTGAGTTTCTGGAGGCACTATAGTTCACACCCTATAGATAAGGCAAAGTTCACCACTACAGAAGAATGGCAGCTAATAAACTCAGATTGAATGACAGAATCAGAAAATCATCACTTTGCAATCCCTAATTAAAGGACTGACTGAGTTAGAAAATAAATTTTAACAATTTGAAAAGAATGACTGAATCAGGGAATAGTAATGGATGGATGCTAAAAGTTTAGATGAGAGGTTGCTAGGAAACAGGATAGCCACACGACATCAAAATAACACTCCACAAATGACTTGTTAATTACAAAGGGGAAATTGCAAGGAGAGTTCTGAGGGCCATCACCTTTCCTAAGAGTGGATAACTGACATTATGCCCTTCCTGGTGGGTTATGACGTAAAGTACACAGTAGCACTTAACAAGTATTCTTGTCAACTGTGTTTTCATCTGAAGCAAATCGGGCCACTACACCCAACTTCAGTTTATCAGAAAGTCAGGGGCAGGAAGAAGGAGTTAAACACTGCCATGGGTAAATGAACCACTCTGGTGTGCTAGGGACTGTCGTGTTGCCCTGGATGCAGGATCAGTGCTCAAACTGGAAATGTCCCAAGCAAACCAGAAGAGTTGGTCACCTGCAGTCAGACAAATCCATCCTGTGGGGCAGATCGCTGGTCTCCGAAAAGTCAGTGCCTCGAAAACATAAGAGGAAGAGACTGTCCTATGTTAAAAGAGATGAAAGAGACACAACCACTGAATGTAGCATGTGAACTGCTATAGAAGACATTTTGGGAATAGCTGTGGGAATTGAAAATAGAGCCACGCCACACAGGCAGTCCACAGATGTAAATGAACTACATCACTAAGCACCCTGTTTAATTCAGCTGCCATTTGTGTATGTGTGTGTGTGTTCTGTGTGTGTGTGTACACGCTTGTGTGATGTGTGCTGTGACACACACTCTAGGGCAAGCTCCTTATCTCCCTTGTGAACATTAGGTTGTCTGAAGACCATACTTCTGGAAGCCCTGGACTACATATCATATAATATTAGTGAAGACTGGTGAGGTATTCATTTTCTTAGCTGGGTTTATGGTGTCAGTGTTATATAGAAAAATGACCTATGCTTAGATATGCTGAGGCATACAACTTAACTTTCAACTGGTTTATTAGAGAACATACACACATAGACAAAAAAACAGCAAAATGTTATTTGTTGAATAACAAACGGGTATGTGGATATGTGACTTGGGCCAAATTCCACTGCTTTCCCAGGAGGCCATAGCAGAGAGCTGGATCGGAACAGGAGCAGCCAGGCAGGACATGAAACAGCACCCATATGGGATGCGGGCACCACAGGCAGAGGCTTAACCTACTATGCCACAGTGCCAGCCCATTGTCTTTATGTTTTTGAAAACTTTCATATCAAAAAAGGAAGCATGATTCTAGCATCATCTTACAGGATGTAAAACACTAACAAAATTATCAACATGCTGATTGTCCATAGCCAAATCTATTTTTATTTCTTCATTAGCTCCTCATTGAGGGAGGAAATCTAAGCTAAAAACAGAGATGGGGCCAGCACTGTGGCACAGCGGGTTAAAACACAGCCTGTAATGCAGACATTCCACACGGGCTCTGGTTTGACTCTCAGCTGCTCCTCTTCCAATCCGGCTCCCTGCTAATGCACCTGGGAAAGCAGCAGAGGATGACCCAGGTCCATGGGCCCCTGCACCCACATGAGAGACCAGGAAGAAGCTCATGGTCCCTGGCTTCAGCCTGGCCCAGTCCCGGACACTCGTGGTCATTTGGGGAGTGAAGAAGCTGATGGAAGATCTCTCTCTGTCTCTTTCTCTCTCTGTAACTCTGCCTTTCAAATAAGAAATCAATCTCTTGAAAAAAAAAATTAAAAACCAGAAAGATGAGTAGATTTAGCCAAGAAGTGGTAGAGAAAAGAGCAATCCAAATGCAGGGAACCAAACGTGAAAAGAACCAGCACGGAAGACGTTTGTCCTTTTCAGGGAAAGGAATTTGAAGTATACAAAGAAATGGGACGCCTCAAATCATGAAGTGGCTTCCAAGCTTTATGAATCATTTGGGACTTAATTTTAAAAGCAGTAAGAAGCTAATGACAGATGTTAAACAATGGAGAAACATAACGAGATCTGCATTTCGGGAAAAATCACTGTGGATGTAGAGAGTGCAAATCAAGGGGAAAGCGGCATCAGCCGGGGAGATGGCTCCTGCAGTAGTAATCTGCTGAGAGATGATGGTGGCCCACGGGGATGGCAATTCGGTGACAAACTGGATGGGAGCAGTAGGACAGGGAGACTCAGAAATCATTTCCAGGCTTCTGGCTGTGGTGACTGCGCAGATTGGTGCATTCATTTAAGATTAGAGTCAGAGGAGGAAGGACAGGCTTATGGGAAAGATGCAGAGCGTTCAACATTAGACATGTCGAACTGGGCATATCTAGAAGATAGCCAGATAGAATCTACCTTGTGGGCAGCTGGACAGGGGAATGGTAAAGAGAACTCTGGGTTTTTGACTGAGATAGGGGAACAAGGGAGGGGAAAAATAGAGTTGCTTTTTAAAATGCTTCCATCATAAAAATAGATAGTAATATTATATAAAATTAATAAGCAAATAGAAAATAACTCATCTGATTACCATAAATCAACAGTTTTATCATTTTAAATAATTTCCTTCTAGTTTTTTAATGGGTATTATACTGTATATAATATGCATGTATATATGTGTGTACATATCAAAGTCAGGAGCCATGAACTCAATCTGGGTCTCCCATGTGGGGGGCAGGTACCCAAGTACTTGGGCCACCTTCCACTGCCTTCCCAGGGTGTGCATTAACAAGAAGCTGGAATTGGGAGCCACAGTAGCCGAGACTTGAACCAGGGCTCCCATAATGGGATTTCAGCATTGCAGGAAGTGGCTTACCCCACTGTGCCACAGCACCAGCCCCTATTTGACATCTTAATAAAACCTTTCTGGCTGTGCTCAGAAGATGCCTTTCATATGCAAACTGACCAATTCAGAGCATCACCTACCCTAACTAGCCCTTCAAACCCAGGAGACAATGCTCCTCTCAATCACCCAGGGCCAGGAACCAGACAACTAGGAACCACCCATGCAGCTTAGAGCTCACAACAATTATTCAAACTAGCCTGCCCTGCCATGCCTTTCCCCAGGAAATCCTAATAAAGGTAGTAGCCTAAACCTTCCCCTTGCATCTGTCTTCTGCCTGCTGACTGCCCTGGTGGCTCTAGTGTGTGGCTCTGTGCAGTGTGCCATGCCTCCTGTCTTTAGAAGCTTTCAGCTTGCTTTCTGGGCCCCCTCTGGTGTTCTCTTGTTGCCCTAGCTGACTGACCATCTCATAAAAGAATACAAGGGGCCAATGCTGTGGCACAGGTTAATCATCCGCTTCCGACATCGGCATCCCATATGGACACCAGTTCTAGTCTCAGCTGCTCCTCTTCCAATCCAGCTCTCTGCTATGGCCTGAGAAAGCAGTGAAAGATGGCCCAAGCGCTTGGGCCCCTGCACCCATGTGGAAGACCCAGAAGAAGCTCCTGGCTCCTGGCTTCGGATCAGCCCAGCTCCAGCTGTTGAGGCCATTTGGGGACTGAACCAGTGGATGGAAGACCTCTCTCTCTGTCTCTCCCTGTCGCTTTCTGTAGATCTACCTCTCAAATAAATAAATAAATAATTTAAAAAAGAATAATACAAAACATTATACAGTAGCTTTAACAGCCATTTTTTTCTAAGGAGGAGCCTTCTCTAGAAATATTCAGAATTAAGAAGAGTTAAAAAAGCTAGTTGAGGGGTAGGTAGTGTGACAGAGTTGGTAAGACTGCTGCCTACTGCACCAGCATCCACTATGGGCATCAGTTCAAGTCCTGGCTGCTCCACTTCCAATCCCGCCCCCTGTTAATGTGCCAGGGAAAGAAGTGGAAGATGGCCCAAGAGCTGAGGTCCCTGTACCCAGAAGGGAGACCAGGAAGAACCTACTGATTCCTGGCTTCAGAACAGCCCAGCTCTATACATTGCAGCCATTTGGGGAGTAAACTAGCAGATGGAAGATCTCTCTCTACCTCTTTTTCTCTGTAAATTCTGCCTTTCAAACAAATAAATAAATCTTAAAAAAAAAAAAAAGCCAGCTGAAAGACAGGCACTCAGTCAATAGTTAAGATACTAGTGGGACCAGTGCTGTGGCATAGCGGGTAAAACTGCCACCTTCAGTGCAGGCATCCCATATGGGCACCGGTTCCGGTCCTGGCTGCTCCACTTCCAATCCAGCTCTCTGCTATGGCCTGGGAAAGCATTGGATGATGGCCAAGTGCTTGGGCCCCTGCACCCACATGGGAAACCCAGAAGAAGCTCCTGGCTCCTGGCTTTGGAACAGCGGAACTCCGGCCGTTGAGGCCATTTGGGGAGTGAACCTGCAGATGGAAGATCTATCTCTGCCTCTGCCTCTCTATAACTCTGCCTTTCAAATCATAAGTAAATAAGTCTTTAAAACAAAAAAAGATACTAGCTAAAATGCCCATGGCCTCCATCAGAGTACCTGGACTCAACACCCAGCTCTAACTCCTGACTCCAGCTTCCTGCTAATACAGACCCTGAGAGGCAGCAGTGATGGCTCAGGCACCTGGGTCCCCATGGGAGACTGGGATTGAGTTCTCAGCTCCCAGCTACAGCCCAGTCCAGCCCTGGCTATTGTGGGAGTTTGGGGAGTGAACCAGCAGATGGGCACTCACACTGTCTGTTTCTGTCATAGGAATAAGTTTTTAAATACTAGCTGACCCAATATCATGTTGTAAATTAGAGAAGGCTCACTAAGTTAAATGTCCTTAGCCATTAAAAGATTCAAAACTAAATCTTCTTAGGCAAGTATCTAAGAATTCTAGAACTGAAGAAATCACAGACCAGAGAACACTGACTATATTCAGATAACCAGTTCTCAATATCCACTTTATTATAGACATACTATTCTAGGATCCTAGAGCTTCGTGTCTCCATACTACGAAGTGCAATTATTCATATTCAGTCCCTTCTTTGAAAATCTTTCTCCTTCCATAGGTGAGAGCTAAGCAGTACTACTCCTCCTAGGGATAATCTTCCCAAAAGGCATTCTAGAAACCTCAAAACTTAGAAAACTCCAAGGAATGAACCTCTGCTGATGTGGACTCAGTCACTGTGGCAACCACTTCACAGCTTCTTCTGCTTTGTAAAAAGCTAAAATTGTTTCTAGTTCTACTTCATGACCTCTAAAGTCTGAAAACATCCAAAAACAGTCAAGTCTCTGAGCAAATGCGCAGAACCCAGGAGCAAAATCAGAACAGTCCAGATCCCGGGCCAAGGAGTGGAGAGCAGTGAAAACAAGGAAAACCGGCAGGTGCGCCAGAGAACCTGCTACCTAAGGTTCAACCTGCCTCAGACAGGAGGCCAACCACATTCTTCCTGCTCACAGGCCAAGGATGGCTTTCCCGGGGAATGCTGCCAGGGCCTGCCATGCAGCAATAAGCCAAACCTGCAAGTTTCGGAAACTTCTGCCTTAACAAATCGCCTGCAGTCTTCCAGGAGGCTGCTCATCGCGTGCAGAGGAGGGCCAGCTCGCAGTGTGCGGTGTGGGGAAACAAGTCCACGGGTACAGCTTGTCTCAGGACAAAAGGTTCGCCGAGGAGCTTCTTAGTGGAGTTTGGAGGACAGCATAGCCTGGAGAAACATATCATAAAATCAGTTCCCACAAACAAAAGAGCCTACAAGAGCACAACTGCCTAAAATGTCAGCCCTTCCTTTGTGCTCCACAGGCCCTCTGTTTCTCGCTTAGCCAGCGCTGATCATATCTAATGCAACTTGTTTCTTCACCATATTGCTTGCTGCAATATCTTTGAGACAAAAACTGCTTTTCATTCATTCATCTCTGTGTTCCCAGAATGAGACAGAAAGTGTGAAATTTTCACACACTAGTTAATTGTCCAGCTGACAGAAGAGAATGCTCTCAGGCCAGCCCCTATTGATGCCACCTGCAGAGTGAACCAACGGATAGAAGACACCTCCCTTCCTCCCTCTCTCTCTCTTTCTCTCTCTCTCTCTCTCTTTCTCTCTCTCTCTGCTTCTGCCTATCTATAACTCTTTCAGATAAATAAATAAATCTTTTTTTTTTTGACAGGAGGAGTGGATAGTGAGAGAGAGAGACAGAGAGGAAGGTCTTCCTTTTTGCCGTTGGTTCACCCTCCAATGGCCGCTGTGGCCGGCGCATCGTGCTGATCCTAAGCCAGGAGCCAGGTGCTTCTCCTGATCTCCCATGCGGGTGCAGGGCCCAAGGACTTGGGCCATCCTCCATTGCCTTCCTGGGCCATAGCAGAGAGCTGGCCTGGAAGAGGGGCAACCAGGATAGAATCCGGCGCCCCGACCGGGACTAGAACCCGTGTGCCAGTGTCGCAAGGTGGAGGATTAGCCTGTTAAGCCACGGCACCGGCCCAAATAAATAAATCTTTAAATTTTTTTTTTTTCTAAAAATAAGCAAAGCATTGAAATAGACATTTCTCCAAAGATTTTTTTAATGGCCAATAAGCACATGAAAAAAATGCTAAACAGCATTAGCCACGGGGGAAACACAGATGAAAACCACCATGAGCTATCACTTCTCATGCACTATAATCAAATAGATAATAACAAGGTTTGGTGAGGGTATAGAAAAACTAGAACACTCATACACTGTTGCTAGAAATATAAATTGGTATAGTTAGTTTGGAAACAGACTTGTAGCTCCTTAAAAGGTAAAAATAGCACAGACCCAATAAATCTACTCCGAGGCATCTGCCCAGCAAAAATGAATATGTATGTCCACACAAAAACTTGCCCATGAGTGGTCATGCAGCAGCATTAGTCTTACCAGCCAGAAGTGAAAACAATCCAAATGCCCACAAACTGACAAGTGGCCCAATAAAATGTGGTATGCCCACACAATGAAGTATTATTTATTTCTATGACCATAAGAATGAGTGAAATATTAGATACATACTAAAACATGAATAAATCTTATAAACATTATTCTATGTGAAAAAAAGATGGATGCAAACAACCACATATTTTATGACTCCATTTATAGGAAATACCCAGTATAGGCAAATCTAGAGAGTCAGAAAGTAGATTACTGGTTGCCTAGGGACAGTGGGGTGGGAAAAAATGTGGAGTGACTAAGTGATACAGGGTTTCATTTTGAGATGATGAAAATGTCCTGGAATTAGAGAGTAGAGACAGTTGCACAAGTCTGAGAACATCAAAACTCACTAAACTGTACAATTTAAATACATGAATCGATATATGAATCATATCTCAGTAGAGCTGTTATAAGAAATAACATGCCTTAGAGATCTTTCCTTATCAGTACATGGAGAACACCATCTTTTTCTTCTTTTTTTTGAATAGCAACACAATGTTCTGTTGAATGGTACTACAGTTTGAACATGATTTGCCACCCCCACAATGACCTTTAAACACCACAGTCTTATGTTAATGATTAATGGATTAATATTAACAGTTGATGGATTAAGAGTGGAAGCTCCTTACCAGAAGGTAGTTCTTGAGAGTGCTGGTTATATAAACAAGCTTGCTCCCTATCTCACTCTGCTTCCAAGCTCCCCAAGTGACCGTGTCTCTGTACACACACTTGTCATTGTCAGCCATCCGATCTTAGACTGTGAACCTCCAAAACCATGAGCCACAGTAAACCTTATTCCTTTCTAAGTAGCTTCTTTAAGATATTTTAGTTAAAGAAGGAAACACTGAATGTTAGATAGATACAGCACAGTTGCTTCAACCAATTCCTCACTGATGAGTTTTGAGGATATTGCATCTTTTGCTGTTAAAGAACTACAATAAATAACTTTGTATATATGTCATTTTATATATATAGGAGTCTATCAGAGGTGGGCAACCTTTATTCTGCCATTTGGATATTTATAATTTCATGGGTCACAGAAAATTATCAACTTAAAAATTATCCTGGTATAGATTCACTGAATTTTCAGTCCCGGCTGCAGTTGCCTTGGCAGAACCACACCAAATGATACACAGCCCCCAGGCCAGATGTTCCCCACTGTTAACCTACAGTATAAAGCTTGAGGAATGGAATTACAGGGCCAAAGGGTGTATATACATTTATAACTTTAATCTGTATGGCAAACCACCACAAGGATTTACATGGGCTAGTACTCAATTTGCACCAGTAATTTTGGGACTGGCATTGAGGCACAGTGGGTTAAACTGCTTACAATGCCAACATCCCATATCAAAGCACTAGTTCAAGCCCCAGCTATTTCACTTCCCATCCAGCTTCCTAATGCACTTGGGAAAGCAGTGGAAGATGACCCAAGTATGACAGCCCCTGCCACCCATGTAGGAGACCAGATAGAGTTCTGAGCTCCTGGCTTTGGCCTGGCCCAGTCCTGGCTGTTGTACCTATTTGAGGAGTGAACTGGTAGATGGAAGATCTCTTTCTTTGTCTTTCTAATCTCTCTCTGTAACTGTGCCTTTCAAATAAATAAAATAAATTTCAAAAGACTATACCAGAAATTTTTTAGAATTCACATTTTTCCATATTACTGACAAAAGCACATTATCAAACTTTTGTACTTTTGCCAATCTGTGAAGTAAAAAGTGGCAACATAGAGTATTTCTAATTTGGATTTCCATTACTAGGGGGAAGACAGCATCCTTTCATGATTCATAAGCACATTTACTTTTCATATCCTCTGCACTTTTTTCTACCGGGCAGTTGTCTTTTTTTCTTTAGATTTAATTTATTGGGGCCGGCGCTGTGGCACAGTGGGTTAATGCCCTGGCCTGAAGCGCTGGCATCCCATATAGGCACCAGTTCGACACCTGGCTGCTCCACCTCCAATCCAGCTCTTTGCTATTGCCTGGGAAAGCACCTGGGAGACTCAGAAGAAGCTCCTGGCTCCTGACTTTAAATCGGCGCACCTCCAGCCGTTATGGCCAATTGAGGAGTGAACCATCGGATGGAGGACCTCTCCGCCTCTCCCTCTCTGTGTAACTCTTTCAAATTAATAAATAAATCTTTTAAAAAAAGATTTAATATATTTATTTGAGAGGTAGAGTTACAGACAGAGAGAAAGACAGAAAAGAGGTCTCCCATCTGCTGGTTCACTCCCCAAATGGCCACTATGGCCATAGCTGAGCCGATCCGAACCCAGGATCTAAGAGCTTCCTCCGGGTCTACCAAGTGAGTACAGGGACCCAAGGGCTTGGGCCATCTTCCACTGCTTTCCCAGGCCATAGCAGAGAGCTGTACTGGAAGAGCAGTAGCCAAGACTTGAACTGGCGCCCATATGGGATGCAGGCGCTGTAGGCAGAGGCTTGGGCCACAATGCCACATTGCTAGCCCTAGTCCTTTTGCTTATCGATTTCCAGCACTTTGTGATATGAACTGCAAAGTTTGCCCCAATTTGTTGTCACCTGTCTTTGCTTAGGATTCTTTTCAACATGCACAAGTAAGTGATTTTGTCAATATTTTTGTTCAGATATAATCCACGTACTATACAGCTCACCTGTTTATATAGTTCAGTGGTTGTTACTATACTCAGAAAATTGTACAACTATCACAACAATCAGTTTTGGAACACTTTCATTAGCCCAAGAAGATACCACGTACCCATGAGTAGTACACTCTATTTCTTCCCAGCCCTAGATAACTACAAAGCTAGTTCCTATTTCTATAGATTTGCCTTTTCTAGATATTTCCAATAAATTAGATTATATAACATAAGGTCTTTTGCATCTAGTTTTGGATATCAGTCCCTTATTGATGGTGTATAAATATTTTCTCTTATTCTGTGGGTTGTCTTTTTACTTCTAAGTTGTCTATCTGCAACACAACATCTTTTTAAGAAAATTTTGATAATTTTTGGGAGGTGTTAGGCTTTTGATGTCATATCTAAGAAGCTTTGCCTAATCCACAATCATAAAGATTTAAAATCTCCTACGTTTTCTTCTATGAGTTTTATAGTTCATTTCTGTACATGGTGTAATGAAGGGAAAAGTTATTTTTATATAGTCAAATTCAACAATTCCTTTATTATATGGCTTCTAAATGTTCACAGCTAAAAGGGCTTCAGCACTCTAAGATTATAAAGAAATTCTTTGCTTTTCTAGGGTGCATTTATACATTCCCTTTTATACATTTAAATCTTTGAGCCATTTCTAATTTATCCTAGTTTACAGGGTGAGATAATAGACCCAACTTTTTCTTTTCAGCACTGCTACCCATTAGTCCATGATCATTTATTGATTTTCCAACTTTTCCCCACAGATTTGAGATGCCACCTTTATAGTATATTCAAAAACAGTGTCAAACAGTTATTAAAAACAAATGATACAGGGCTGGCGCTGTGGCATAGTGGGTAAAGCTGCCCCCTGCAGTGCCGGCATCCCATATGGGCACCGGTTCAAGTCCCAGCTGCTCCACTTCCAATCCAGCTCCGCACTGTAGCCTGGGAAAGCAGTAAAAGATGGCCCAAGTGCTTGGGTCCCTGCACAAGCGTGGGAGACCTGGAGGAAGTTCCTGGCTCCTGGCTTAGGATTGTGCTCAGGTCTGGCCAATGTCGCCATTTGGGGAGTGAACTAGCAGATGGAAGACCTTTCTGTGTCTCCTTCTCTCAAATAAAAATAAATAAAATCTTAAAAAAAAGATTCTTCATATCTATAGTTATACTCCTTTTCTCATGTATGACATTTTATACATGTCTTTTACCACTTTGTATTATCAATTAGGTTTATTTGTCTATTTAATTATTTTATTCCAATAATATATATATTTTTAAAGATTTATTTATTTGTTTGAAAGGCAGAGTTACAGAGAGGCAAAGGTAGAGAGAGAGAAAGAGAGAGAGAGGTCTTCCATTCACTGGTTCACACCCCAGATGGCTGCAATGGCTAGAGCTGCACTGATCCAAAGCCATGAGCCAGGAGCTTCTTCTGGAACTCCCATGTGAGTGCAGGGGCCCAAGGACTTGGGCCATCTTCTACTGCTTTCCTAGGCCACAGCAGAGAGCTGGACTGGAAGTAGAACAGCTGAGATTCTAACGGGTACCCATGTGAGATATTGGTACTGTTGGCAACAGCTTTACCCACTATGCCACAGTGCTGGCCCCCAAATAATACATTTTTGTTTACTTGTCAGGTCTATACTTTTTTTGTTTTTGTAATTCACTAACTGATTAATTTTTGTGGTCTTTATTTATTTCTTCAATTTCCTTTAGACTTATTGTTCTCTTTCTTGCTCACTGACTTTTTTATTAGTAGTATTTTATTTGAAAGGTGGAATTACAGGGAAAGAGAGGGAAAGAGGTCTTCCATCTGATGGTTCACTCCCCAAATGGCTGCAATGGCTAGAGCTGTGCAGGTCAAAGCCAGGAACCAGGAGCTAGGAGCTTCTTCTGGGTCTCCCATGTGTTTACAGGGCCCCAGGCACTTGGGCCATCTTTCACATGCATTAGCAGGGAACTGGATTGGAAGCGGAGCAGCTGGGACTTGAACTGGCGCCTCTATGAGATGCCAGCACTGCAGCCAGCAGTTTAACTCACAGTGCCGGCCCCATTCATTGACTTTTGAAAGCTCAAGTAATTTAATTCTTTTTTAAATTGACAAACAATAATGTATTGTTTGTTGATGTTACACTTCATTCATTTTTTTTCATTTATTAAACTTTTATTTAATGAATATAATACTTTATACTTGACTATATTGTCTGTTACAAAGAAATTATATTGTCCTGTTAGAGGAAGGGGGGAAAAGGAAGGAAGAAAGATAATAAAAAAGAAAACATTTCAAAAGTCAAAATAGCTAACCAGGACCAGATCTAGAGTAAAGTGAGAGGCACTTGCATTGAGTATGAAACTTAATTGGTACCAACAAATCTCAGTAATCAAGACAAGTAATATTTTGATGCAACATTTTAGCATATCAAATTGGAAGACTATAGTTTACAGTACAGCTGTCTGCTTTTATAAAGTTTTATTGGAACCAAATCCAGGAGTAGGATAAGGCAATGAAGCAAAATATATCAAGTACGCAAACAGATCATCTTTAAAACTTTTTTAAAATATTTTGTTGTAGCTGGTGTTGTGGCACAGTGGGTTAAACTGCCGCCCGCGACACCAGCATCCCACTTGGGCAACCTATTCAAGTCGCAGCTGCTCTGCTTCTGATCCAGCTCCCTACTAATGCACTTGGGAAAGCAGTGGAGGATGGCCTATATCCTTGGGCCCCTGAAACTACATGGGAGACCCAGATGGAGTTCCTGGCTGCTGGTTTCAGCTTGGCCCAGCCCAAGCTGTTAAGGCCATTTGGGGAGTGAACCAGTGGGTGGAAGATTTCTCTTTCTGTAACTCTTTCAAATAAATGAATAAATCATTTTTAAAAAATAAAAAATGGTTTGCTTATAATTAATTTAATTTTGCTTTCTGAAAATATTGCTTAAAATTTTATCTTGCAATTTTTGGCATCCTCCTAAATTTTCAATCCAAAGCAAATACCTAACTTGCATCACTTTACACACAGGCCTATAACTGACTCTTCCTTTCAAAATTTTTATTTATTTATTTTCATTTTATTTCTAAAGCAGAAAGAGAGAGACAGAGAGGCAGACACAGATTTCCCGTCCTCTGGTTCACTCCCCAAATGCCCACAATAGCCAGGATTGGGGCCAGGCCAAAGCCAGGCACCTGGAACTGAATCTGGGTCTCCCACATGGATGTCAGGGTGCAAAGTACTTGAGCCACCACCTGCTGTCTCCCAGGGTGCATGGAAGCATGAAGCTGGAATGCAAAGCAGAGCTCGGACTCAAACGCAGACACTCTAACATGGAATGTGTGTGTCAAGTGGCATCTTAGGCACTGTGCCAAATGCCCACCTCCATAATTGACTCCGGAAAATAGTACAATTTTGTTTCTTTTGCTTCACATTTCTCTACATTTTCCATACTGGACACAATTAGCATGGCACCCTCCATACCAAGAAAAATAACTTTAAAAAGAAGTCAAGACTCACTCAATGATATTCCTTGTGGTCTCCCCATGGAGCTTGCAGGAAACAAAAACTAGCGTGCGGATGGCCCTGCAGTTTCGAATGGCTTGGACCACTCGGTGATCTGAAGGAAGAAACACCTATCAATATTAAACACTATCAATATACTTAAACTATAATGATCCCCACTATCATAAAATCCCAACTAGCTAGCATCTAGGATTGGTTGGTTATGGAGAAGCAGGTTCAGGGCTGGCCCACTGGGAGACCGCTTAACACGGTAGGGGAATGAGGAACCCAAGCTGGAGGACGTACGCAGCCCAGCACGGGGTGGGTTCACCACAGCAACAATTGGCTGCCCGCCTTCCTTTGACTTTAGCAGCCACGGCAAAATCTTCTCAGCTCGACCGGCGTGAAACTCACAGTTGGTGATGCCTGCAGAAGAGAGGCCCATATGACATCACTCAAGGACAGCAGAAGCAGGGGGAGAACTTCAGCTTTATGGAAATGTACAAGAGCCACAGCTCTGCCGCCTCCCCTTTACATCTAGCATTCTTATACCAGTTATGACAAAATCAATGCTTTTCCCTCCGGGCCATCTCAGGAAGCCTTTCAACTCAACCACTCACAAGGCATGGATGTATACCAAGACGACAACCTTGACTTTTATTCAAGTGATCCTCGTGCAGCCTGCAAGTGGGGTAGAGGGGGCCAGACAATCCATTTTCTATACTGCAGCCTGGCATCCTTTGGTTTCAAGAAAGGGTTTTGTTGCTGAAAATATAGGTAAGAAACCAATTGTATTATACTATGACACCTCGCCAGTCTAAAGTCAAGAAGGCTCTTCTATTCTATGCCAAGCTCTGTCACTGCCTTTCCCATCAGCTACACTTTTTGCCTTCCCTTGGGATCTTCCTCTGAAGAGAAAAAAGAATGATTAGATAGTGGGATCCTCCCCACAAAATTACCAAGACCCAACTCTGACCACTCTGGAACCAGCTCCCTGGCTTCGTGAAGGTTGGGGCTGCGGTAGGCATCTTTTCCACAGAACACTTTCTCTAGCACAGAAACAACTGCATCTTCATGTCTCCCCACACTCTCAGCTGTGTACCATTGAAAGCAGCCGTCCACCTGGCATCCTCTACTGCCTGCTCCACCAACTCAATCCCAAGGACCTGGGAAGCGTGCTGAGCCAGAGACAGGCCAATCGCGCCTGGGGAAGTAAGAGAGAATGAGAAGAGGGTATTTTAGGATTTTAAACCAGTAAGGCCATGCTTGCACCACTACCACCACCCGACCCCTCCCCCAAAACCCTGCAAGCTGCAAGGGCCCTGGGTACTAGGGGGTGGGTGTTGGAGGCTAAGCAGCATGCATATTCTGCTCCAGACTGCTGCTTGCCAGTTCCACAGCAGATGTCAAGGAGGATGGTGTTAGCGTTCACTCCGCTCAGCTCCCCCACGGTCTGATACAGCCTCTCTGCACCAGCAGTGTTGACTTGGAAAAAGGCATCAGGAGAAATGCGGATCTTCAAGCCCAGGAGACCTTCAAAGATGTAAGGCTCCCCAAATAGCAGCTGGTAGGGGGACTGCTGATGGCTGCAACGGGTCATGGTGCTAGGAAAGAATAAAAAAGGAAGAAGCAAATAATAAAAACAACAACAACAAAGACTAAAAGAGGAAAGCATCTTGGAATGGCAGACAATTCTACCTCCCATGGCTGGCGGAAGGGGAGGCCCCAACAACTCAATGAGGAGACACAGCCGCCTTGCCAGGGCCCTGTGAGCTCTGCAGGAGTCTAGCTGTCAGGAGATGGAAGTACACGCAGACACACCTCCACATCCTGGCCTGGGATCCGAGCCCCGGCGGGTGTGTGTGAGGCCTAGGAACTCTTAGCCCAGATCTTGCATTAGTAATGCACAAACTCAGAAGACAGCAAGCCATGGCGCTCCCACTTGCTGTTTAGCTGCTCCCGGTTTACCTTTCTTGGAAGTAAAGTGAGGTCAAGTCACAGACTGCTCCAGGGCCTCGGAGGAAAAATTCCTTGATAGTCTCCTTCTGAACACAGAGCTCCTCCTGCCCGGACCACAAAACCAGGAGTCAAAGACTCATTTCTGACAAATGTCCCCACCAAGTTATACAATTAGCCATATTTTTCATTTTTTTAAGAATTATTTTTATTTATGTGAAAGACAGAGATACAAAGAGAGGTAGAGCCAAGAGGTCTTCTATCCGCTGGTTCACTCCCCAAATGACCACAACGGCCAGAGCTGAACTGATCCGAAGCCAGGAGCCAGGAGCTTCTTCCAGGTCTCCCATGTGGGTACAGGGGCCCAAGGACTTGGGCCATCTTCTACTGCTTTCCCAGGCCATAGCAGAGAGCTGGATCGGAAGAGGAGCAGCCGGGACTCAAACTGGCACCCATATTGGAATGCTGGCACTGCAGGCTGGGGCTTTAACCCACTGCACCACAGCACTGGCCCCAGAAGCCATATTTTTCAAATCCTATCAGAGATAACACTTATGGGGCTGGTGTTGTGGCATCGCAGTTTAAGCCCTGCTTGCAACACCAGCATCTCACATGGGAATGCTGTTTTGAGACCTTCATGCTCTGCTTCTGATCCAGCTCCCTGCTAATGCACCTGGGAAAACAGAAGATGACCTGAATACGTGGGCCACTGACAACCACGTGGGAGACCCAGATGGAGTTCTTGACTCCTGGCTTCAGCCTGGCCCAGCCCCAGCTGTTGTGGCCGTTTAGGGAGTGAACCAGCAGATGAGAAAATCTCTCTACTGTTCTCTCACTCTGTCTCTCTCTATCAGTCTGCCTTTCAGATAAATAAAACTTAAAACAACACAATCTAAAGCATCATTCTGTAGGACAAAAAAGAACTACACGCTGATTTTTCACATCTCAGTAGAAGCAGCATTTTGTTTAGTGGCTTTTGCAAAATCTCATACAATAGAATTGGCACTTTCTCTTCTTTGAGCCTTTATATATATTATATATATAATATATATTATTATATAATATTATATATATAATAATAGGTGTAACTGTTTCCTTTGAGAAATATATATTTATTTTATATATTATATATAATATATATTATATATGTATTATATATATATTTTATATATATATATATTTCTCAAAGGAAACTGAGTTACACCTATTGCAAACAAGGAGCTGAACTAAGCCTCTGTCCCATCAGGAAGAGGCAAGAACTTTTCATTCCCTTCATCCTACTCGACTTCAGACATCCCAACCACCTACCCAAACACCAGCTCAGAAGACACAAGTGCTAGGGGAAAGGAAAGAGGGGGCACCGGCAACACTGAGCATGTAACTAAATCCTTTGTTTGTTTTTTGAGTTCAGAACATTTTAAAAACTCTTACGGGAGAACCTAAGCATTAGCATGATACAAGCTTCTATTGAGTCAATCATGTTGAAGCTATAGAGTTAAAAACACCAGGCATCAAGGACCTGGGTTCAAATCCTAGCTTTGTTATGTACTGGCCCTGTAACTTTGGGTTTTTCTATAAAATTATAGTGACAGGACTTCCCCTCTTGCCTCTTCAGTTTGGGGGAGCTGAACACCTAAGTCCAGGAATGTTTAAACATAGGAGTATGTGAGAACTCTAAATGTATTAAAAGTGCAAATCATTATTTGGGTTATAAAATTCTGAAGTTCTAGTCACTACTGAATTGGCTTTTGAATTCAGAAGAGCACCTAGTACATTGGGCAAAATTCTTGTGAAAACACTTGGGAGTCTTCATGGCATAATTAACATGGTAATCTAGCCACATCCTTGCAGTCTGGTTCTGCCAGCAGTAGCTTTAAATAGTATCCTTGCCTCATGCCCAATCCTTCTGCCCACCAACACAAATCTGCGGTGGATGTGTGGCTTCTGCTCTCTGCCCTGAAACCTTCAAAAACAAACAGCAGCACTGTCACCTGACTTAATTCCTGGGGATGGAAGGTGATGATGGCCATCGTGTGTCCTTGGTGATTAGTGCGGACCGTGAGCTCACGCCAGTGTCCACCTTCATGAAACAGAAGGCAGGGCTCCAGGGGAGACTGTCGGAGAAATACTTCATAGCACTAGGAAGAAAACAGTACTGTTACTCAGGTAAAACTAACAAGTGACATAGCTGATGATGTATGCTAGGTGACTACCTGAGGCTATAAAGTGCCCCCCCAAAAGTAATATGCTAAAGCCTTAATCCCCAATAGCTTACAATATGACTGTAGAGACAGGACCTTTAAAGAAAGTGACTAAGGGGGCCACCGCTGTGGCCTAGAAGGTTGATGTGGTGCCCGCATCCCATATGGGCACTGGTTTGAGTCCTGGCTACCCCACATCCAATCCAGCTCTCTGCTAATGCACCTGGGAAAGCAGCAGAAGATGACCCAAGTGCTTGGGCCCCTGTACCCATGTGGGAGATCCAGAAGAAGCTCCTGGCTCCTGGCTTCAGATCGCCCCAGCTCCAGCCCCTGCAGCCATTTGGAGAATGAACCAGCAGATGAAAGATCTCTGTCTCTCCTTCTCCCTCTCTAACTCTGCCTCTCAAATAAATAAATAAATCTTTAAGCTTTATTTTATCTTTAAGATTTATTTTATTTATTCGAAAGGCAGAGTTACAGAAACAGAGAAACAGAGAGAGAAAGAGACAGGTCTTCTATATGCTGATTCACTCCCCAAATAGCCACAACGGCCGGAGCTGGACCATGCAGGAGCCAGGAGCCTGGAGCTTCTTCCGGGCCTCCCTCATGGGTACAGGGGCCCAAGCACTTGGGTCATCTTCTACTGCTTTCCCAGGCCGCAGCAGAGAGCTGGATTGGAAGTGGGGCAGCCAGGACTTGAACTGGCACCCATATGCAATGCTGGCACTGCAGGTGGCAGCTCCCTGCTAATGTATCTGGGAAGGCAGCAAAGCATAGCACAAGTCCTTGGGCCCCTGTCACCCACATAGGTAACCCTGATAGAGTTCTGGGCACCTGGCTTCAGCCTGGCCCAGCCCTGGCTGTTGTAGCCATTTAGGAAGTAAACCAGTAGACAGAAGATGACTGTCTCTGTTTCTGTCTTTCAAGTAAATCTTTTTTAAAAAATCCTGCTATTTAAGCTCTTTAGTCTGTGGTATTTATTACCGCAGCCATAGCAGAGAATATAGTGATCTTAAAAAAAGGTTTATTTTATTTATTTATTTGAGAGGCAGGGTTACAGAGAGAGAGGGAGAGGGAGAGACAAATAGAGAGATCTTCTATGCAGTGGCCGGAGCTGGGCGAATCCAAGGCCAGGAGCCGGGAGTTTCTTCTGGGTGCAGGTGTATTACTCCTGATTGTGATTCCTAACATATTACTAGACTTGTGTCATTCTATTCTTCCTTATAAATTCCTGTAAAGCCATCAGTTATAATTTTTGACAATTTTTTATTTATTTGAGGGAAACAGAGAAGGAAATCTCCTATCTTCTGGTTCACTCCCCAAATGACTACAACAGTTGTGGCTGAACCAGGCCAAAGTTAAGAGCCACGAACTTAGTCCAGGTCTCCCACGTGGCTGGCAGGGACTCAAGTACTTGAGCCATCAGCTACATCCTCTCAGAATATACATTAGCAGGAAGCTGGTATTGGGAGTGGAGTCAGGACTCACAGCTAGGCTCTCTGATATTGGATGTGGATATCGGACGTGAAATCTTACCTGCTCCCATATCTCTATTTCGTCATATACCAGGTGCTAACAGCACTATAGTCAGATCTGTCATTTTCTCCTAGTGAACATGAATCAAATGCAATCTTGACTTAGTTGTTGTGATCTCAAAAATTCTTTTTTAAGATTTATTTATTTATTTGAAAGTCAGAGTTACACAGAGAAGGAGAGGCAGAGAGAGCGAGAGAGGTCTTCCATCCAATGGTTCACTCCCCAGATGGCCGCAACGGCCAGAGCTTCGCCGATCCGAAGCCAGGAGCCAGGAGATTCTTCCGGGTCTCCCACATGGTGCAGGGGCCCAAGGGCTTGGGCCATCTTCTACTGCTTTCCCAGGCCATAGCAGAGAGCTGGATTGGAAGTGGAGCAGCTGGGTCTTAAACCAGCGCCCATATGGGATGCCAGCGCTTCAGGCCAGGGCGTTAACCCGCTGAGCCACAGCGCCGGCCCCGATCTCAAAAATTCTTAAAGACACAGTTTTCAAACAAAAGCCAGGACACACTGGGTGATTTACTAGTTCCTTTGGTTTCCATAATGCAAGCATTCTAGGTTCGTCCATGTTCTCAAGAAACCCCGAATTAGGCAGTGAAGGGGAAGTAACACAGAAAACCAGTGCTACCTGAGAGGGTAAGATCTATCAGAGCTGTAACTGATCATTTTTACTATATAACTTCTTATATGAGGGTATTTTAAAGATTTATGGAAAAATGGAATTAAACCTATGTTTGGGCAGTTGTTTGACAAAGTGATTGACTCCCTACTTGAGATGCCCAAAGATCCTGGGTTCAAGTCCCTGCTCTGCTCTACATTCCAGCTTCCTACTAATGTGCACCCTGAGAGGCAGTGGTAATGGCTCGAGTACTTGGGTCCCTGCCACCCACTAGGGATACCCAGATTGAGCGCATGGCTTATTCCTTTGGCCTGGCCCAGCCCTAGGGTGATGTGGGCATTTGGGGAGAGAACCAGTAAATGGGAGACCTTTGTCTGTCTCCCTCTCTGTGTCTTTCAAGTAATTAAAAATAACTTTTAATAAAAATTAAAATCTTAAAGATAGATTTATCTGTGTACAAAAACATTTTGATATCTACGCATAAGTTTTTCATTATATGAATTTTCTCTACGCTTTATGAGTCCCTCATAAAAACAATATAAGATATGCTTAACTGTACTGAGTGTATTTTTCATATTTTGATGTTGGGGACTTAAGGAAGAACTGATTCAACTGTCATTTACTGGCTGGTTAGAAAGGAACACTTTTTAGAAGCAAGATTCAAATGTCACAGAGGTCCTGGAAGGATGGTAATTGAAAAACTGAGGCAGACCTGGGAGATAATGGGGAAATAAACATGAAATATAGCTTTTCCATTTGATGACCTTGGACCTTGGCTTCTTCAGTGTAAAATGGGAGATTGCAATTCCTATTCTTATAAAAGAATCCCTAAGTATTACGATTGAAGGGATCTTCTGATAAAAACAACAGAACATTCTTCCTAAAAATCCTACCAAAATGAGGGGCAGGTGCAGTTAGGACATCTGTGTTCCACACTGGAGTGCTTTGGTTCGATGCCCACCTCTGGCTCTAGCTCTTGACTCCAGCTTCAGACCCTGGGAGGCAGTAGTGATGGCTTAAGTAGTTGGACACTCCCAATTCCAGCCTCAGCCAGCCACTGGAGGCATTTGGGGAGTGAACCAGTGGACTGGAAGCTCTCTGTCTCTCGGCCTTTCAAATAGTTACACATATTTTATTATTATTATTTTTAAATCCTCCTGAAAGGTATAAGCTTATTTAAACTCATTTTTCTACCAATTATTCCTTCTCTTTCTCCTATATCATCATTTTCCTCTCACTACTGGATCATTGCCATTAACATAGAAGCATGCTTATACTCTCCCTTTTCAAGACAAAAACCAGAAAGGAACCCTCTCAATCCCACCTTCCCCACAAGTGACTGCTCCATTTCTCTCTTCCACTTCGCAGCAAAACTCCTCACAAGAATTATGTAAGTCTACGGCCTCCCACTCTTCTCCTTCTATATCCCCACCTGAATCTGATCTCCAGTACTCCACCAAAAGAGCTCACATTAACCTCACCAGGAACCTCCTTACTATGAAGTCCTATGACCATGCTACACTGGGCACAGCTGGTGAGCCCCTCCTCCTCGGTTCACTTTCCTCATTTGGCTCCCAGGAACTCTCACCAAGAACACTTCAACTGTCTCCAAACCTGTCTCCCTGCTTCCAACAACCCCCCTCAATAATCTACTCTCAACCCAATAACCAGAGTGATCCTGCTGAAACCCTAAATCATGTCACGACATTCCCCCATCAAAACCTCCAGTGGCTCCTCATTTCATTCAGAATAAAAGCCCAAGTCCTCATTCATATGTGAAAGCTAAAAATGTACATCTCACAGAAATTTGAAAACAGAGCAGATGTCACCAAAGGCTGGGATGGAGAAGAGAGAGGGGAAGGAAAACGGGTACCAAAATGCAGTCACATGGAAAAGTAAGTTCTAATACTGCAGAACACAGGAGGGTGACTAGTTGCCGGCAATGTGGTGGGCCAGCGATGTGGCGCAGTGGATTAAAACCCTGGCATGCAGCACCAGAATCCCATGTGGGCGCTGGATCGAGTCCCCGATTCGCCACTTTTGATCCAGCTCCCTGCTAATGTGCCTGGGAAAGCAGCGCAGGATGGTCTAACTGCTTGGGCTCCTGAACCCACATAGGAGACTGAAAGAAGCTCCTGGCTTCAGATCAGCTCAGCTCCAGCTACTGCAGCCATTTGGTGATGGAAGACCTCTCTCTCTCTTTCTACCTCTCTATGTAACATTTTCAAATAAATAAATCTTAAAAAGAAAAATGCTAATTACACTGATAAGATCATTACATAGCATATATACTTACTGAAGGGTCATTATATAGTATACAAACTATGAAGGGTCAATTTCAAATAATTTGGGTTTTTTTCTAGAAGATTATTTGGTTACTTATTTGAAACATGGAGCATTAAAGAAAGAGGGACAGACACACACAGAGACAGAGCAAGAGAGAGAGAGAGAGATCTTCCATCTGCTGGTTCACTCCCCAAATGACTACAACTGCCAAGGTTGGGCCAGGCTGAAGCCAGGAACTCCATTCAGGTCTCCCATGTGGGTGGCAAGGCCCCATTATCAGGCAGCTGTATTGGTAGCACAGCAGCCAGGACTCAAACTAGCACTACCATATGAGAGGCCAGCATTGCAAGCAGTGGCTTAACCCACTGCACCACAACACCAGGCCCCAAAAAGGAATTTTTGAAAAGCTCAAGTCCCTTCAATGGCCTCTGAGGCTCGACATGATCTGGCCCCCATTAATTCTCAGGTCATCTCTTACTACTCTTCCCTCACACAGCTGGGCCTAGTTTCAGTCCCTGCACAAAGCCAGCCATTCCTCCATGTAGGGCCTTTGCACTTCCCTCAGACCTCTGCATGGCTAACACCCTCACTTCCTTCCAGGCTTTATTCCAGGGCTTTTCAACCTCAGCCTACCGACATTTGGGACAGATGCTGTCAGGGCTGCCCCGTGCACGTGGTAGGGTGCTTCCAACAGCATCCCTGGCCTCTACCCACTTCCACAGCCATAGGACTACCCAACCAGCCCCCAGCAGTAATAACCAAAAATGTCCCCAGACACAGTCAACTGTCCGCTGCAAGGCAAAGCTGCCCTCAGTTGAGAAGCACTGCTTTATTCAAATATCATTTTCTCAATGAAAACTACCTTGACCCTATTTCAAATTACAATCCATCCTCCCTCCCCAGCCCCCAGAACTTCTTTTTTAGAGTCAAGCTTTAATTTATTTATTTGGATTGATCTCAGAACATTTTTTTTAAAATTTTGGACTAACATGTAATACTTCAACATTTTTTCCAAAGTCCAATGCAACTTTTCAACACGCGTCCATAGCTTAACCTAACCACACCAGGCAGCCTTTGAGCCAGGGGAACATCAACATCTCTTCAGGATGCAGATAATTATGGTCACTCCCCCATCTCATGATATTTCTCTATTCTGTTCTGCCGAAGACACTCGCCTTCCAATTATTTCAGGACCTGACACTGGCTACAGTGGCCTTCCCAGTATCTCTCTGTCCTAACACTTCTGGACTTGGATGCTTAGACTTAACAGTAATGGACGTAGTCCTCTCCCTTCCTTCTCAGTCTTCATGAAATGAAACGCCAGCAGTCAGCTCTCCACACTGAGACGCATACATTCAGAATCTCGCCTACCCACTGGCAATGGCTCTGAGATTGAAATGTCACGGTTGCTGCTGTAATAGGCGACAATGCCCCACATCATTTCATAATGCCCTTGTCCCTTTTTACCTGAGCCACTTGATTGTGCTTCTCAGGGATGTTTTTCAGATGGCTGGACTGCACACAGACCACGTTCCCATCTGTGGGAAATAAAAGAATTAACTAATGGGCTTTTCTCTGAAAAAGATTATTTAGGAGAAAATGTCTGCCAACTCCAATTCCCTCCTTCGAAGAGGCGTATTGTGGATAGGAAGAAGCAAAGTACTTAATTCCAGCACATGGCCATTTTTCAGGGAAAACCTAATTGTTTCCTGGTCTAGCCATTAAGCAGTGAATTCTTAATGGAGCTCGTCCTCACTATTTTCTTTCATGCCACAAATGTGCCATATGACGACATCTGCTTTCTGTTCACATTTTAAGAGGAAAAATAAAATGTAATGGGTTTTGTTTTTCTGGCTACTGAATAATACAACACTGACGTCATCTTCATTTAATTCAGCGCACAGTGGGGGAAAAAAACCAAGTGCCTCCTAATGAACTGTAGTTTCAAGCATATGGATATTAAATAGTGTGACTAATACCAAAAACGGTGGGTTTATTGAAAACAGGCAAATGGGAAGTCCAGGAATGGAGTTTGGGAATGGATACCAGAGTTACGTCTCAGAAACAGGCCACTAAGATTTCCCTCACCCAAATACACTTCCCCTGTGAATTCCTTTAAGGCAGATTTATCACAGAAAACTCTATCTTTCAGGGACATGGAGATATGTGATAGAAAAGGCAACTGTAACAACGAGGAGACTGCTCCCAGCATGGAAACTAGCATAAACTGACGACGACGATGACGAGGATGATACAGCCGCTGCAACATTGGTAACACTCGTGAAGTGCTTGCTAGGTTATCAGCTATATGGCTCATTGAAGAAGAAAGAGCAAGGAATCGTATGATTTCTGTCACTGTGTTACAATGACTACCCACCAGAATGTATCTACAATGAACCTTGGGATCACGTTCTGCAGCAAAGACTTCCAATCCAACCTCCTCCTTTAAGGCCACTATATTTTCCACTCCTACTGACACTGTTCTCTGTGCTCTTCCCTTCCCTCTCAGTCCTTGGTTTGCTATTTCTACGGATCATAGCCTTCTACTGACCTCTCCAAGTTCCCAGGTAGTACCCCACAGTCTTGGGATTGCCGTCTGGACCTCGGTTCACGGAGAAGGTGGACTTATTTCGGTAGTCATTGATGACAGGCTGGAAAGGGCAAAAGGACAGGAAGGGGACAAGAGGGGGGTCAAATGAAACAAAGGAGGAAAACAAAAGAGCAAAAACAGGAATGTTCTCTAGATAAGAATGCATACTGCTTACCTGGAAGGTATGACATATGTGAAAGTCTGTGGCCAAGCAAGACACTCCATAGCAGAAAAGGGTTCTAATCTTACCAAAAAGGAGTCAGCAAACTTGTGGCAAGGGCCAGAGCATACATATTTTCGGTTTTACAGGCCATATGGTCCCTATCCCAACTACTCAACTCTGCCACTGTGGTGCCAACACAACCACAGACAACATACAAACAAGGGAGCCCAGCTCAGGTAGTAGCATCGTGGTTGATAAACTGTGCCTTGTATCACATAGTCCTCAGTGTGAATCTCCACTCTGGCACTTCCAAGATGTGTGTGTCCTGGCAAATTACTTAATCTCTCTGAGCCTCTATGTCTTCATTTGTAAAATGGCAGTACCAACTCCTCAGAGTTATTGTAAACAGTAAAATGAAGAAAAATGGCGCATGAGAATCACTTAGCTCAGAGCCCAATACCCAGCAAGTGCTCAGCAGACAGCGGCTGATTTTATGAGCCATGAAGAGGGCTTGGTGGGTAAGGAGTGGGGCGTGGAGACTTACAGAAGGTATAATAGGATGGAGAAGACAACACAGCTCCTTGGATGTTGCAGCTGCTGTGACCTTGACTCTTTGGAGCATCTGAAGGTAAGACTCCAGTCTCTGTAAAATTTTTTTCTGAGCTTCAAATTTCACCTGCAAAAGAATATAAGCAATGAAACAAGACTTTTGTGATCTCACAGCAAAGAATGGGAAACAAATGGGACAAAAGAAGGATATCGCACAGATTCTTGGGCCACGTTCTCAGCAGATAAGGAACCCAGAATAATGGAACTGAGACAAACCTAATAAGGTATTGGAGAAAGGCCAAGAGAAAGCTCTGGCATAAGCTGATCATTTTATTGAACTGTTCAGACTAAACATTCAAGATATTTGCCAGTGCTGACCAGTAGAGCTTTCTATAATGGAAACAGTCTATGTTTGCACTGTGTCCTATGTATACAGTGGCCACTAGCTGCTGGGCACTTGAAATGCGGCTGGTGAGGCTGAGGAATGGAACTCTTAGTCTTATTTAACTAATGTATAGAGTCAATTCTGCTATAATGTGACATAAGTATTCTTACATATTCTGGGCTCCCTTGTTTATATGTTGTCTGTGGTTGTGTTGGCACCACAGTGGCAGAGTTGGGTAGTTGGGATGGGGACCATATGGCCTGTAAAACCGAAGCATCTAAAGGTAATGCAAAATTGCACACACACAAAAACATCCCAGGGCTCATGGGGTTAGGCACACAACATTCCACAACTTTTCAGTGACACCCACAAAAAAGATAAGAACCTAATAAACACAGTAGCATCATTTTTTACACAGCAAATGGTTAAGAAATATGAGTACTATGATAAGGATAGCAGTGTACCCTAAACCTAAAGTGTGCTTGTGTTTGTCAGAAGGGCTGCAGCTTAGAGTTAAAGGTGACGTAGTAAAGGAGGGTTATAGGAGTTGGACAGAAAGCTCTAACACCACATTCAGAGGAGCGTGGCTCATAACATGCTTGGAGCACAGAGGGACCCAGCAGTGTTGGATGTGTGTATGGTGTTCGGTTCATGTGTCCTCGTGTTACTCATGTTCAGCTGGGTGTCGTTTCCTTCTTTCATCTAGTATTTTTCACCTCTAACATCACTACTAAGCAAATGTGAAATGTGTATTATGCTCAAATTGTTCCCTAATATTTCAATCCATTGAAACAAATTTCCACTCTCAAAATAGGCATTAGAGTAGGATTGACTGTATTTAAATTTAAATAGCCACATGTGGCTAGTGGCTACTATTGCTGGAAACTGCAGCTGTATATGCCACAGCATGAGCACCACCACTTCCACACAGAGCTGTAAAGAGTGGCAAAATAGCCAGGAACAAAATAGGCATTTGGATCTAAGCATCCAGAGTCTGGAACATATGAGCAGCCTGAAGTTCCAATTCCAGTCACTGGGATATAGTTTCAGGCCTGGGAGAATCGCCTGGTCAAGCTTTCTCCCAGTTTAATGCTGTTCTGCTGGAGAGGAAAGGGAAAGACTCAAGCTGGGCACCTACCTTGAGCTGCTCTTCATAGCTCAGCCTCCAGAGTGGCGTTACAACATCAGCCAGCCTTGAATCAAATAATTCAGGCACTTTGTTAATCATATAAACATGGCCCGAGCACCTACTATGCCTATGTACTTCCTGCTACCATTTTCTCTAGTGTTTTACTTAGCATTCAGAAGACCTAACTCACGAGCCTCTAGGGAGAAGGAGTCTGGGAGAAGAGCCCATTTTGGTGCTGTCTACTTAACAAAGCAGAACAGATGGGCAAACCTCATATAAGAAAAATTCAGATTTATCAGGTGATAATTAATCATATTACAAAAGGCTTCACTGTTGGGTTCCTTTAAATAGCTCACCTCCCTAATGCCTTTAAAATATAATTTGATTTAGAAGATGCATTTGTTGCATAAAATGAGGTCTATTTGTGTTTGTATGGCTGCAATGGGACTCTTCATTTCTAATCCATCTAATATCATTCTGGGGCGCTAGTTTTCAGCACACATACCCTGGACTGTTTAGAGAGACAGTCCCACTCTAGTATCACCTTTCTGAGAAAAATACGCTCAAAGACAAGAATATTTTGTGCAACCCCAGAGCATTTCCACTCACATGACTTCTGCAGATGCCCTGAAGTCTGTACTGGGTATCCTCACTTGCAGTGCCACGTTAGTTACATTAGGAATACAGAATTCCACCAGATCCACAGACCCGGACTGGGCCTCACCTTTCCTGCCAGGAACTCTCTGGTGGTCCAAGATGGCTTGGCTTCTTCTGATGTTTCTGTCCCCTTTGACAGTTCTTGGCTATCACATGGATGAAATTTCCCTGACATGCTGTGTCCGGAAAGAGTCGTGACCAACCTGGAAGCTGTCTGGCACCCCAGGGAAGCAGCAGTGGTTTGGAGAAGAGAGCCACCCCGGAGAGGAAGCACCTGGGGCTGTGTACCAGGACTCTTCTCCTGATACCTGCCATCCAAAGACATACGGACATCTACCTGGTGAAAGGCAGACATATACAAGTTGGGAAATGGAGGCACAACTCCCAAATCCCTTCACCCACTTACAAACCCTTAAGCAACCCCAACACCTAATTCAGCACTGGTGCAGGGGAGACACTCAGTAAAAAAGCAGAATCTGTTGAATTACCACGCACAAGGTACTATTAGGCTCCCACAGAAAAGAAAGGAGGAAAACATAGTCTTGGTCCTCCAACAAACAGTTCAATTCTCTGCATACATGACTATGGCCAATCTCTTCCCCTATTCTACCCGTCAAAACAACAACCAACCAACCAAATAGTATGTAGTGAGCATTTCCTATGTGCAAGACGCCAAGCCACACTGGAAACCAGAGGGGTTACAAAGGTTACAATCCAATTGAGGAGATCAAATGCCAACACAGAAAAGACATTAGTAAATAATGCAATATGCTTGGTTCCTGATGAGCACTCAGGGCAGGCTCCCCAGCACAGACTCTCCCTGGCTGGGGGTATCAAAGGAAGGCAAGGGAGGTGAATTAGATGTTTGGAACACAGGAGGTAGACTGGCCTGCCTAAAACACTCATTCATTTCACAGAACAGAGACAATAAGGTTGAAAAGTTAAGGCAACATGATGAGACTTGGAGGAATGCTAATACCTGAATAAAATATTGACTTTATTGTACTTTATTGACTTTATTGGCTTTATATAGAGAAATAAAGAGGACATATGGTGGTAAATAAAAAGTAGGCTCACATTTGAGATGCGCTGGGTTTGATCCGATGGGGAAATATCCAAACGGAAACCTACTAAGTAGCACAGAAGCAGCAAGACAAGTCAAGAGAGAAGTCAATGCTAGAGACTCTGGTCCAGTACAAGCTCTAAGATCAAAAGAGGGGCCAGCGCTGTGGCTCAGCGGGAAAAGCCACTGCCTGCAGTGCCAGCATCCCATATGGGAGCCGGTTCGAGACTCAGCTGCTACACTTCCAATCCAGCTCTCTGCTACGGCCTGGGAAGGCAGTAAAGGATGGCCCAAGTCCATGGGCCCTTGCACCCGCATGGGAGATTCAGAAGAAGCTCCTGGCTCCTGGCTTCGGATCAGCCCAGCTCTGGCCGTTGTGGCTAACTGGAGCGTGAACCAGCAGATGGAAGACCTCTCTCTCTCTCTCTCTCTCTCTCTGCCTCTGCCTCTCTGTAACTCTGACTTTCAAATAAATAAATCTTTAAAAAAAAAAAGATAAAAAGAGAGCTTTAAGTACAGAGAAGAGCAAAAGGCCAATGACTAAAGCTAGGGAACGGTAACATTTGGAGAGCAGAAAGAGTGTAGGGCTGAGGAGGCCGAGGCAACACTGGATGAAAAGGCTGTACATCCAGGAAGTCTGTGGCTAAAGGCAATGGGCAGCAGCAGACAGTGGAGACAGTGAAGGCTTTGGGATTGTAGGAGCACAGACCTGAAGTAGACAGATTGGGCCTGGCGGCCCACTGGCTCCACCACTTAGGAGCTAGGTGGCAAGAATCATTTCCATTGACCTTAGTCTTGTTTTTGTTTTTGCTGGATAATGCAGGCAATAATAGAACCTACTTCATATAATGGTTCTAAGAGTTAAATAAAGATAATTCACAGAAAGTCCTTAGCAGATTTGAGATGATATTTGCAAAGCTCTTCAGGGTTAACAATGACTGTCATGATGCATTTCAAAACAGCATCTGGGGGTGGCGATATCAAAGGAGAGGAGCTAGAAGAGGCGACAGTGGGAATAACTCTGAGACCAAAGCTGGAAGAGTTAAAATGGGTGACTCTGAGAATACAGGGGAGGGCTCCACTTTGCAAACAGGAAGGAATCCCTCTTCCTCCAACATGGGATCCTGTTTTTTTGCTTACTGTGTCCTGTCTACTGTTGTGTAAGCGCATTTTTTTTTTGACAGGCAGAGTGGATAGTGAGAGAGAGAGATAGAGAGAAAGGTCTTCCTTTTGCCGTTGGTTCACCCTCCAATGGCCGCCGCGGTAGGCGCGCTGCGGCCGGCGCACCGCGCTGATCTGAAGCCCGGAGCTAGGTGCTTATCCTGGTCTCTCATGCGGGTGCAGGGCCCAAGCACTTGGGCCATCCTCCACTGCACTCCCGGGCCACAGCAGAGAGCTGGCCTGGAAGAGGGGCAACCAGGATAGAATCTGGCGTCCCAACCGGGACTAGAACCCGGTGTGCCGGCGCCGCAAGGCGGAGGATTAGCCTATTGAGCCACGGCGCCGGCCCGTGTAAGTGCATTTTAAAGTATCCAGGACTTGGCTTGACATCCTTCTGATCTGCTGTGAAATTAGCTTTCTGTCACTGACCTCTCCCTTGGAGTTCATCCCAACACTAAGTCACACTTTAACTCACTATATTAAAGTCCAGTGTATGCAATGGAGCTCCTCCAGAGCTCCCTCTTATTACTAACTTAGTATGCTATGATCAATGGGTAATTGAGAGGATGCTGACTTGGGTGCTGTAATATGCAGCCTACATACCATTCTATATGATTGCAAACTACTAAAGGGAGCAACTGACATAGCCTGTAATCATTTCCAGGAGGGAGGGGAATTCCAGCTTTCTAACAGAAGATTAAGCTGGCCCAGAATTCAAGTGTTAATGATAGTACTCCCCACCCAAACTCCCTACAAAAGGCAACAAGTTGTCATGGTTAAGAACACAGGCCTTGGGGCTGGTGCTGTGGCGCAGCGAGTTAAAGCCCTGGCCTGAAGGGTTGGCATCCCACATGGGCGCTGGTTCTAGTCCCAGTTGCTCCTCTTCCGATCCAGCTCTCTGCTATGGGAAAGCAATAGAAGATGGCCCAAGTCCTTGGGCCCCTGCACCCACATAGGAGATTCGGAATAAGCTTCTGGCTCCTGGCTTCAAATTGGTGCAGCTCCAGCCATTACGGCCATCTGCGAAGTGACCAGTGGATGGAAGACCTCCTCTCTGTCTCTACCTCTCTCTGTAACTCTTTCTAATAAAATAAAATAAAACTAAAAAAAAAGAAAAGAAAAAAGAACACAGGCCTTGGGGCCATTGTTGTAGCCTAGCAGGTGGCATCCCATGTGGGATGTGACACCAGCATACCATTGGGGCACTGGTTTGGATCTTGGCTGCTGCACTTCCAATCTAATTCCGTGCTAATGGCCTTGAAAAAGCAGTGGAAGATGGGCACCACCCATATGGAGGCCCAGATGATGCTCCAGGCTCCTAGCTTAGGCCTGGCCCAGTGCTGGTCGCTGTGGCTATCTAGGAAGTGAGCCAGCAGATAGATCCCTCTCTCCTTCTCTCTATAATAAAATAAATAAATCTTAAAAAAAGAAAGAAAGAATATGGGGCCTTAGAACCATGCTCTAATCCCAACTCTACTTCATTACTTAATCACTTTGAATCCCAGTGTCTCTATCCATAAGAATAGGGCTGATAACACCTACCTTTCAGGTTTGTGGTGAGAATTAAATGAGCTCATATACATGAAATGCTCAGGACTGCACTTAACTCGGGTGTTCAACGTGTGTCACCACCCTTCCTTGGGCTTTTCTTGAAAGCGTGTCACTTGGCTTCTTTGTGCCTCAGTCTCCAACCTGCAAATATAATATAATAATGCATATAATAATATATATTATATTAATATTATATATAATAATATTAGTAGTATATAATAATGCATGCAAGGGTTGTGACAAGAAGCACAATCACGTAGGAACTTCTAAAAGCAACACACGCACACCAAACCTCTCCTCTCTGCATGTGTGCCTGCCAGACTATGATGTGGTCAGGTTACTGCCAGCCCCTCGACCACCTGGTAAAACTATCAAAAGCAGGGGCCAGCACTGTGGCACTGCAGGTAAACCTGCCACCTGTGACAGCAGCATCCCATATGAATACCAGTTCAGGTCCCAGCTCCTGGCTTTGGCTTGGCCCAAACCTAGCCGTTGCAGCCATCTGGGGAGTGAACCAGTGGATAGATCTCTTTGCCTCTGTCTCTGTCTCACTTTGTCTGTTAACTCTGCAACTCTGCCTTTCAAATAAATAAATCTGTAAAAAAATAAATAAATAAATAAACCTAATTAAACTATCAAAAGTGTGTGACCTGTGATGGCCCATATTTGTAGGATAAGAGATATGTATGTATTTTGATATGAAAGAGAACAAAAGCCAGAGAGAGGAAATGAGGGAAGCAGGTGACAAAGATGAAAGAATGACCTGGTGGGGCTGAGGAGGCCAATGACCTTGAATCCCAGACTTCAGGGAAGCAGGAAGGTGAAGGGAACATCAAACTCTTTTTTGGTGGGGTAGCATAGAAAGTGTTATGGCAGACAAGCAGAGAGGTTTAAAAGCAAGATTTATTACAGTCACGGACCTCCAGCCAGAGTGGCAGGGAGAGGGGCTGCAAGAGAGGAAAAACCCAAAGGGGCTGCAGTTTTTAAGCCCAATTTTGGGGAAGAAAAAAACTTAACAGCTTGACATTCTATTACAAGGTAGGGACCAAATATCGGGGCCGGCACTGTGGCCCAGTGAGTTAAAGCCCTGGCCTGAAGTGCTGGCATCCCATATCAGCGCCAGTTCGAGGCCAGCTGCTCCACTTTCAAATAAATAAATAAATCTTAAAAAAAAAAAAAAGGTAGGGACCAAATATCTTTCAAAAGACCTGATTTGCAATCTTATATGCCCTGCATCTTGCTTATAAAACAAAGAAAAAGCCATCCAGAAGGGTGGGACAGCTAACTTGTTTTCACAATAAACTGTGAGTTCAGGGTGGAATCCCCACTTCCTTCCTTACTATTCTTATGGAAACTTCCAAGGAGTGGTCAGGTAGGCACTTTAGGCCTTGCTAAAGACTAGCATTTTGCACCCTAAATTATCACCAGGACCACAGTGACGGTCCATTAACCCATCTGACTGCTCACAAAAGGACAGAAGAGCTGAGGAATGTGGAAACAGCTACCCCAACCCCATGAGAGTCAGAGTTAGGGGGCCTCTCACTGGTGACTGCTACCAGGGCCGTGGTTCATGTGTCGCACCTCCAAAGCACTGTCCTTGTCCGGCTAGTCTTCTTCAAATGTGGTCATGCATCAGCCACCATTCCTACCATAGAGTTTTTCATCGTTATGTAGTTAATTTTTGTGGTGAAATCTATTTTTCAAGACAGTACAGTAATATCAAAGTGACTTCCGTTTAATATTAGCAGGGGCACCTATTTAAAGAAAGCACTGTTTTCTTTTTATAGTTTTTCCTGTTTTAATAAACGAAAAATAAGGAAACAAAACCGTGTGTGTTTGTGTGACAACTCCACTCCTTGCCTGGGTGTCCGGAGTAGCCAGATAGGAAGGCAGAGTAATTGTGCAGGGCTTCCATGGATAGATGCAGCTCCAAATCCAAGAAGCTACATGGCAGTTCTGGTGCGCGCAGGGCCAAGGATCCGCTGGAGCAAAATGTCATCTGCCCCCAGGGGTCCTGCTTGCCCTCCGCTCTTCCTTCCTTGCCAAACCAGCAGCATTAACTGCGGCGCCCGCCTGCAGTCCACGTGCGCTCAGATCCTCAGATCCTCCCCCCTCCCCCTTCCTGCGGGCAGCTTTGGCCCAAAGTGCCTGTAGGAAGAGTTAACAAAGAGGAGACGCTAGGAAAGCTGGCTACTGAACTGGATTAGGCTGCAGGGCCAGGGGACTAGGGGGAGGGACCCAGGAGTTACGTTGGCCTCTCCGCTGATCGTGACCTTGCGCAGCCACCACACGGCCGCGTCCCCCAGCGCCGCCAGTGTTCTCAATTCCCCGCCTTGCCGGCAGTTTGGTGCAATACGCACTTTTCTGTACAGCAAGGGTGAAATCGCGTTTTCCGGGCTATTTACCACCCCACCCCCTCGCCTTACCTCCCGTCGTAACCAACAAATCCTCTTACAAAGCTGCAGCGAGGTAAGAGTCACTTCCTGGTGCGCGGGACGCCTCCGCTGCAGCGCGCGCAGCGGGCCTGGGACGCCCGGCGCGGGACGGGAGACTCCTCCCCGCGTGGGCGGGGCCGCGACCCGGGCCTCTCCGCTCCTCCCCCGCAGCCCCCTCCTCTGCTTTCCTGGGGCCCTTCTCCAAAGACCTGCGGCAGAAGCAACCGGAGTTTTATTGTCCGCCACCCCCGTTCTCCAAATTCTCCCTGCTCCCCTCTACCCTGCCCATCATCGCCTGCTCATTTCTTCCTGTCCCACTGGCGGATCTAGATAAACCTCGGAAAAAACATCAAGAAATTAGCATTCCAGTTAACAGTGTAACCCACTCCAGAGATGCTTGCACTTTATGGCTTTCAACCCAGAGAATGACTTTCTAATGGTAGATGGAGTTGCAGGCATCACATCCAAAACGAATGGGGAGATGAGGGGCGAGGTGTTTTCCTGAAGCCCATCTTTTTGGGAAAAGTGAGCCTTATTGTGGGCCGCAGAGTTTTTCAGGCATTCATTCCCTCTCTCTTTTATATTGTGTCAGAAAAGTATCTTGCTATTAAGACAACGTAAACCTGATTTCCTAAGTGGATTGCACTCAAAGCAATTAAGTCTTAAGTCATCGGGGAAAGAATGGTTTCTTTTCTTCAACTACAGAACTCAGAAAGAGGGCTGATATGTTCGTTCACCAGCTCTTGGACAGCATTTGATGATTTCTCTCATTTTGGGGGATCACTAGCCCAGCCAAATGAATAATAGAACATGTGTGTGCTGTAAAATCTTGTTGCTTTGACAGAACAAAATGTACAGTAAAATGAACCTACATTCAGTGACATTTGATTTTATTGTAAGCTTTTATTAATAACCATTTTACATTCATATGCCTGCATTTTGCTATATATTGCAATATTTACTGAATTTGTTGATTTCCAAATTTCTTTTTTTTTGTTTGTGTTGTTTTTTTAATTTTGTTTAAGGTATACAAGTTTCATGTATTTCCTATATACAGATTTAGGAATATAGTGATACTTCCCACCCTACCCTCCCTCCCATCCGTGCTCTAACACTTCTTCATCCTCCCTTTCCCAGTCCCACTTTTTAATTTTTACAAAGATCTATTTTCAGTTTGCTTTATACTCATAAGGTTAACCTGACACCAAGTAAAGAGTTTAGCAAATAGTATAAAGAAAAAAAATACCGTTCCTCATCGGTAGAGACAAGGGCTGTAAACAATCATCAAGTCTCAAAATGTCCATTTCACTTCAATACATTACATTTTGGAGACTCTTAGTTACGACAGATCAGGGAAAACATATATCTGTCTTTTGGGGATTGGCTTATTTCACTAAGTATTGTTTCCAGTTGCATACATTTTGTTGAAAAAAAAAGGATTTCATTTTTTTTACCCACTGTGTAGTATTCCATAGTGTATATGTACCATAATTTCTTTTTTTTTTAAAGATATACTTATTTATTTGAAAGGCAGAGTTAGAGAGAGGCAGAAGCAGAGAGAGAGAGATAGGTCTTCCATCTATTTATTCACTCTATTCATTCACTCCCCAAATGGTCACAACAGCCGGAGCTGGGCCAATCAGAAACTAGGAGCCTGGAGTTTCTTCCAGGTCTCCCATGTGGGTACCGGGACCCAAGGACTTGATCCATCTTCTACTGCTTTCTCAGGCCTCAGCAGAGAGCTGGATCGAAAGTGGAGCAGCCAGGACTCGAACCGACGCCCATATGGGATATCAGCACTGCAGGAGGAAGCTTCACCCACCACACCACAGCACAGGCTCTCATAATTTCTTTATCCAGTCATCAGTTGTTGGACACCTAGGTTGATTCCTATCTTAGCTATTTGTGAATTGAGCTGCTATAAACTTGGGGATACAAATAACTATTTCATATGCTTATTTCACTTCTTTTGGGTAAACTCTCAGGTCTATATTCAGGTCTCTGAAGTATCTCCATACTGTCTTCCACAGTGGCTGCACCAGTTTACACCCACCAACAGTGGATTAAGGTCCCTTTTTTTCCCCACATCCTTTTGTTGTTTGTTGATTTTTTTTTTTTTTTTTGGACAGGCAGAGTGGATAGTGAGAGAGAGAGACAGAAAGAAAGGTCTTCCTTTTTGCTGTTGGTTCACCCTCCAATGGCCGCTGTGGCCAGCGCATCGTGCTGATCCAAAGCCAGGAGCCAGGTGCTTCTCCTGGTCTCCCATGCGGGTGCAGGGCCCAAGGACTTGGGCCATCCTCCACTGCCTTCCCGGGCCATAGCAGAGAGCTGACCTGGAAGAGCGGCAACCGGGATAGAATCCGGCGCCCCAACCGGGACTAAAACCTGGTGTGCCGGCACCACAAGGCAGAGGATTAGCCTGTTAAGCCATGGCGCCGGCCTGTTGTTTGTTGATTTCTGTATGAAAGCCATTCTAACTGGGATGAGGTGAAACCTCATGGTGGTTTTGATTTGCATTGCCCTGAGAGCTAGTGATCCTGAGCATTTTTTTATGTCTATTGGCCATTTGAATTGACATTTAATTTTTATGCTTAATAGTATTTGAGTTTAAATAGGAAGCACTTTGTTGTTAGCATTTCATTTATTTATTTACTAAAAGGATAACATGCCTACTATGTGCAACGCAATGCATTCTCCCTATTGAGTACAGCCAACAGCAAACGCTGGGTCAGCCAGACCAAGACTCAAAACCCACATCTGCCACTTGCAAGCTGTGTGCGCTTGAATAACTTATTTAACTGCTCAGTGCCTCAGTTGCCTCATTTGAAAAAATTCATAATAGTTGTACCCACCTCTTAGTATTGTGATGAAAATTAAACAAATTTAATGTGAAGCACTTACAACAGAATAGATACAATAAATGTTAGCTATAACGATTGAAAGATAATTTAATATACTGTATGCATGCACACTTACATACATATATATGTGTGTATATATATGCCTTGTTTTTTAAAACACATATCTTTTACTTCCCATTCTAAACTTGGGAATTAATTAAAAAATTAATTTTTTTTGACAGGCAGAGTGGACAGCGAGATAGAGAGAGAGAAAGGTCTTCCTTTTCCATTGGTTCACCCTCCAATGGCCGCTGCAGCTGGTGCACCGCACTGATCCGAAGCCAGGAGCCAGGTGCCTCTCCTGGTCTCCCATGCGGATGCAGGGCCCAAGCACTTGGGCCATCCTCCTCTGCACTCCTGGGCCACAGCAGAGAGCTGGCCTGGAAGAGGAGCGACCGGGACAGGATCCGGCGCCCCGACCGGGACTAGAACCCGGAGTGCTGGCGCTGCAGGCGGAGGATTAGCCTATTGAGCCACGGCTCAGGCCAGGAAATAAATTTAGAATTAACTCAAATTGCAACCATCTGAACTGCTTTAATGGCTCTGAAGCAAAATCTGAGCTCAAACCACTGTTTCAGACATGTAGGTCCACATAGCACCATCAAGCGAGGTCAGGTCAGAGAAAGCACCTTCAGCTGTCTTTTCTCCTTCTCCTCTTACCGTCTCCCTTATGTGAATAGACAGCTCTACTCCTTTCTTCTCTCCTCTCTCCCTTTCTTCTCCTTCCCTTCTGTTCCTTTTTTTTTTTTTAATGATAATAACCCCAATGCTAAGCCCTTTTTTTTTTAATTTGACAGAGTTAGACAGTGAAAGAGAGAGACAGAGAGAAAGGTCTTCCTTCCGTTGGTTCACCCCCCAAATGGCCACTACGGCCAGAGCTATGCCGATCCGAAGCCAGGAGTCAGGTGCTTCTCCCTGGTCTCCCATGCGGGTGCAGGGCCCAAGCACTTGGGCTATCCTCCACTGCCTTTCCGGGCCACAACAGAGAGCTGGACTGGAAGAGGAGCAACCAGGACTAGAACCCGGTGCCCATATGGGATGCCGGTGCCACAGGCGGAGGATTAACCAAGTGAGCCACGGTGCCACATCCCCCCTCTGTTCCTTTTTCAAATCCCATCTCTGCATTCTCTGATGGACCTAGCACAGAGCCAGGTTCCCTGTGGGAACTGAACAAATATTTGATGAATTAAACAGAATTCCACCTTGTTTATTGAAAGGGAAAGGGCATTTCCTCACTCACCTTCACCTCCACCCATTCCGAGCATCCAAGCAAACTCATTTAAAGCAGGTCTGTCATTCCAGGAGGCAGAACCCCGAGGGCTAAAGAGAGAAAAGAGATTAAGGAAGCTATAACATAATTACTTAGCCATTAACCCCTTTATATTTATTTAATCTGATAAAGCATGTGCTTCTTTCAAAGAGAAATCATTGCATTTGTAAGACGGGAAAGAAATATTCCATACTATAGAAAAGGTTAGACTCTTCAACGGAAAAGTCAATAAATGGACGTGTCATAGGTGATAAGCAATGCAGTTATATTAAATCAGAGGTGGAACCGAGATAACCTTTTGCTTAACTTTGTTATCAACAAACCAAATCACAACAAAGTGAAACCTCTAGAAATTTGTCAACCATTCTCCCTTTGGTGCAAAGAAAAGCTATGGGGGAGGCTAGAGCATTAGCTCTCAGAAATAACACGCATTGCAAATCTTGGGCAATTAGGGCTAGTGTGGGTCCATTAAAGAGATTCTCCAGTGCTCATTCCTCACACCTAGGACTGTGCTGGAGGCTAGGAGGGATGACTGCACAGACCACAGCCTGGAAGCATATGTGACTTGGTGGGAAGATGAGACTCACATTGTGAGAATACCCACCAGTTCTAGGAAAGCAGCTATCATCTTGGTAGGTAAGGAAGAAGGAGAACGTGAGAAGTGCGTTGATTGCACAGGACATGCATAATCTGAGAGGAGGTGAGTGCTGCAGCTGGCAAACAGAAAATGAGCAATGTGGGCACAGGGCCCGTGAAGAGGCTGGCGTGGCAGGGTGGGAGAGTGAAGCCAATGTCATTGGCCATCCCGTGGTTTAGATAGATAGGTCCCAGAAGATGAGGAACAGATGTTCGCGAAGATGTTTCTGTGGTAGAATTCCAGCAGCTGTGTGTAGGATGGATTTTACAGTATAGGCACCTGGAAGTTGAGGGAGACATGCTGCAGTCATTCAGATGGGGGTGAGAAGTGTCTGTACTGACTATGTGTCTATGCTGTAGACTGCAAGAGTTTCTCAAAATACGGTCAGGGCTCATCTGCAACATAACATAACCATAGCCCGGGTGGGTGTAACAAATGTGGATTCTTGTGTCCCACCCTGCAAGAGCTGAGTCAAAATCTCAAGGGAGAGGGGTTTGGGAATCTGGGTTTTGTAGGGGACCAAACCCGAGGAACCGCAGCGCTAAGATGGCGCTCATTTCCTGCTTCCGGGTTCTTCTTCCCCGGCAAAGTTTCCCGCGCTACCCCTGAGCTGTCCTATCCTGACACAGCCTTGTAATCATATGATTCGTGACGTGTACTGCGTATATATGCCCCGACCACCGGATGTGCGAGTAGTTCCTGCCCGCCAGAGATCGAGGTCTGATCTCCCGCGCCCTGAGTAATAAAGAGCTCTTCTACGAGACGCCCGGTGTCGGTTTCTTGCTGGACGAGAGCGGCGCCGAGCAGCTGGTGGCCCGTACGGGGAAACGAAAGAGCTTGACTCTCGGCGTGGAAGGTAAGCGAGGTAAGTCTTACCGGCGTGGCCCCGTGAGCGAGGTAGGTCTCACGGGTAAGGGGTGGACGCACCCTATTTTCGAGGAAGTGTTTTCCCTCTTTGTTGAGGAAGTGTTTTCCCTCTTTTATTCATGATGGGCAATGCCCCGAGCCAGTCAAATTTGATTGCCCCGTTAAAGGCGCTACTGCGCAACAAGGGAATTAAAGTCTCTCGATCCACGATTGCTGAATTCCTCGGGAGCATTGACTTCTTTGCTCCGTGGTTCGCTCATACAGGCCAGATCACTCTTAGCTGTTGGGAGAAACTTGGACAGGACCTCCGGCGCACGGCCGAGGACCCTAAAGAACCTGATCTCAATCCCATGGTAATTCCCCTGTGGGACTTGGTTCGAGCATGCCTTCGGGAGGAGGGGTCGACTCGGACGAGCGACCCGGCGCTCGCAGCCGCTCGTGATACCTTTGAGGAAGTCCGTTCTCAGAAGTCCGAGAGCGCTCAGGACCTGATAGAGTTTAAGGAAATTGGGTGTCAGACTTCCCTGGCGGCCCCGGACTCTGAGTCCGGCGCCTCCTCCTCTGACGCGGAGGGGGAGGGCGACAGCCCGCATAAATCACCCCCCCCTTTATATTCGCGGTTGCGTCGAAGGTTGAGAGCCGCTGATGCCGCCCCCGCGGCTCCCCCTGGTGGCTACCCACTTGATTATCAGTCTGAAATCATAGCGCCCCCAGGCGGCAGCACTTTTGATGTTAGGCAGCCAACCCAAGCTCCACCCGCACCGCCGTGGCCGCCTGCCGCCCCGCTTGTCGCTACTGCCCCACCCGTAACAGGGAGGCAATTTCATCGGCAAGCCTGGAAACAACTAAAAGCTGACGCCCCCGGCTCAGCCCATGCTTACCCGGTCTTGGGCCTGGGCACCCGAGAGGTCAGATACGCACCGTTGGACATGGCGGTCCTAAAAAGCCTCAAGCAGGCAGTTTCTGACTACGGTGCCACCGCCCCATTTACTATCTCCCTGCTTGAGTCAGTCGGTCAAGAGGTCTTAACACCCAGTGACTGGACTCAGTTGGCTCGCGCCTGCTTAAGTCCCGGCACATTTCTTCTATGGCAGTCTATGAATGCCGAGTGTTGCCACGATCAGGCGGACGAAAACGCTGAGGACGGCAACCCCGCGTGGAACGCCGACATGCTATTAGGGCGAGGACCCCATCAGGCCGATCAAACACAATACCCAAGACAAGTGTACAGACAAATCTCCGAGTGCGCCCGACGGGCGTGGAGACAGGCGGCCACTTCGGGTGGATCCTCTAGCCACCTTACCAAGATTGTCCAAGGCCTGACCGAACCGTTTGCTGACTTTGTAGCTCGGATACTCGAGGCCGCGTCACGGATATTTCCGTCGGACGCAGACGTAAAACCATTGATCAAACAAATCATATATGAGCAGGCTAATAGTGAGTGTAAAGGCATCCTCCGGCAACATAGAAACAAATCTGTGGATTCTTGGCTGAAGTATTGTAGGGACGCCGGCGGCCCGCTTACTAACGCAGGCCTTGCCGCCATGTTGGCCACCTATAACTCCACACAAAAACAGGGAGGAGGTCAGAGCCAGGGGCGCCCGCGGCCCACGATCTCTTCTGGCCTTTGCTTCCAGTGCCACCAACCTGGTCACAGAAAGCGTGACTGCCCTGCGTTTGCATCTGGGCATTCCCCAGCGCACTCCACAAGTGCAGAGCTCTGCCGCAGGTGCCGCAAGGGCCCTCACAAAGCGGAAGACTGCCGTTCCGCCTTTGATGCCGATGGCAATCCCCTCACCGGTAACAGACAGGGGACAAAAAACGGCCAGAGGGGGCTCCCCGCTCCGGCGAGGGGCCCCCAGGTGAACGCCTACACCTCAGTGCCCCCCCCTCCGCTGTTGCCATACCCTCAACCCCCTCAGGCCGCGCCACCAGTGGCTCCGCAGGCCTGGACCTCTGTGCCGCCTCCCCACTCCTCCTAACACCGGAGATGGGAGTTCAGCTGGTAGAAAGTGATTACTCAGGCCCCTTGCCACCGAATTCGGTTGGGCTTTTGCTAGGCCGATCTTCTGTTGCCCTTCGGGGCCTGACGGTAATTCCCGGTGTGATAGACTCTGATTTTACCGGTAAGATAAAAATCATGGTACAAACATTTCAAGGAACCGTTTTAATTAATACTGGAGATTGCATAGCTCAACTTTTGTTGTTACCCAGTCTTCACTCCCTATTCCCTGCAAGAGGCCCCGCCCGCGGCACGAGTGGTTTCGGGTTCTCCGGAACCAATTTCACTGGCCTGCACATGCTTTTGAACGAACGCCCCATGCTTACCCTGTGGATTAATGGTAAAAGTGTTAAAGGTCTCTTAGATACGGGGGCCGATAAGTCAATTATAGCTGAAAAGGACTGGCCCAAAACATGGCCCACTGACGTCGCTGAACAGACCCTACAGGGGCTTGGCTTCGCCAGCTTTCCAAAGAAAAGCGCGGCCCTTCTACCCTGGCAGGACGACGAGGGTCACTCAGGACATTTTGCCCCTTTCGTTTTGCCCCTTCCGGTTTCACTTTGGGGACGGGACGTGTTAACGGAAATGGACGTTGCCCTAACCACCACTTCCCCCGCGGTGCGTTCCATGCTTCAAAAGATGGGGTATGTCCCGGGAAGAGGCCTCGGCATTCAGTTACAGGGCACGCCCTCTCCTGTCCAGCCCGAACATAAACACAATAGAAATGGTTTGGGTTTTTCTTAGGGGCCACTGCGCTGCCTCCTGCATCTATAAAGCCCCTATCAATATCCTGGTTGGTAGACACACCAGTTTGGATTCCGCAGTGGCCCCTGTCACAGGAAAAATTGGAGGCAGTCAAAAGGCTCGTTCACGAGCAGGCTCAGGCGGGACATCTGATCCCATCTACCTCCCCATGGAACACGCCTATTTTCGCAATTCGAAAAAGAACAGGAAAATGGAGACTTTTACACGATCTTAGAGCAGTCAATGCGCAAATGCAGCCCATGGGCCCGGTGCAGAGAGGCCTTCCGCTACTTTCTGCACTCCCAAAAAATTGGCCCGTGATTGTCATCGACCTCAAGGACTGCTTTTTTTCCATTCCTTTATGTAAAGAGGACACTCCCCGTTTTGCCTTTACTGTCCCTACTACTAACCAACAGGAACCAGATAAACGCTGGGAATGGGTGGTCCTACCTCAAGGAATGACAAACAGTCCTACCATGTGCCAAATCTATGTTGCTCGTGTGCTTGACCCAATTAGAGACCTGTTTCCTGACTGCAAGTGTCTCCATTACATGGACGACCTGTTATGCGCTGCTCCTACAAAGGACAGGCTTCGGGCCCTGTACGGCGGGTTGCAACGAGCGCTGCAAGACTCAGGATTGTCTATCTCCCCTGAAAAGGTGCAGGTGTCCTCCGTGGTCACATACCTTGGAACCACGGTCACACCCACCCACACCAAACCTGTAAAGTTGCATATTAAATATCCGAATGTTTCCACGCTCAACGATTTACAAAAACTTCTGGGGGATATCAATTGGATTAGGCCTTTCCTTCGCATCCCCAACGCCACCCTGCAGCCTCTTTTTGACGTCCTAAAGGGGGATCCTAGTCTCACTTCTCCACGAGAACTTACTTCTGAAGCAAAACAAGCATTGCTGGCCGTTAACGAAGCGCTCAGCGAGGCCGCACTTAAGCGGTGGGACCCGTCTGGAGACCTCACCCTGTGGGTCCTCTCCACGCCCAAACAGCCCACGGGCGTTCTCTGGCAAGACGGCCCCCTTCTTTGGATCCACCCCTCGGTGTCACCCACTAGATCCCTCGCCCATTATCCCTCCATGGTGGCGGACGTTGCGCTTATGGCAAACCAGAAGGCTATCCAGCATTTTGGTCGCGAGCCATCTACTATTGTTGTGCCATATTCTGCAGAGCAGGTGCGTGTTCTCACTGCTTGCACTGATTCTTGGTCAATCCTGGCCTGCTCAGTTTCCGCTACAATTACCAACAGAACCCCTCGCGACCCTCTGTTAACCTTCATACAGTCTCACCCCGTAATTTTCCCCAAAATTACATCCTCCAAACCGCTCCCCGAAGCCGTAGTGGTGTACACCGACGGTTCCAATACCGGAGTCGGTGCTTATGTTGCTACCGGAAGCAAGCCGAAAGCCTTTCAGTTTGCGACTGACTCTCCCCAAATAACTGAGCTCCTCATAGTTAATCAGGTACTTTTAGATTTCCCGGAGCCTGTAAACATTGTTTCCGATTCCCACTATGTGGTGAATGCGGTTTCCATATTAGAAACCGTGGGCAGTGTTAGTACATCATCCCCTGTGAGTAATGTTTTCCTCACCCTCCAGCAAGCCATTTGGAATCGGCCCGCTGCCTTTCACATTACCCACATAAGGGCCCATTCTTCCCTGCCGGGGCCTATGGCATTGGGCAATTCCATGGCAGATCTGGCCACACGCCCGGTGTGGATATTCCACTTAGCCTCCCCTGAACAACAAGCCACCTACTTTCATTCGGAATTTCATGTCAATGCCAAAACACTTGCCGCCAAATTTAACCTCCCCCGTGCAATCGCTCGTGATATTGTTCGTCGTTGCGCAGCTTGTCCTACCTTAACCGCTGTCCCATCTTTAGGAGTTAACCCCCGAGGACTCCTGCCAGGACATGTGTGGCAAATGGACGTCACTCATATTCCAGAGTTTGGAAAGATAAAATATGTCCACGTGTCTGTCGACACGTGCTCCCAAATTATTTATGCCTCTCTGGAGACCGGCGAGCGTGTCTCCCATGTCATCGGCCATTGTCTTGCGGCTTGGGCGGCATGGGGCAAACCCAAAATTATAAAGACCGACAACGGACCTGCCTATACTTCCACTTCATTCCAACAATTTTGCTCACGCATGCAAGTCCAACATAAGACCGGAATCCCCTACAACCCCCAAGGTCAGGGTATTATCGAAAGAGCGCACAGAACGCTCAAGGCTTTCCTTTCTAAGCAGAAGGAGGGAATTGCAGCGGGCAAGACACCCCGCATGCGCCTCTCCCTCGCATTATTTACCTTAAATTTTTTAAATTTGACGGATCAGTCTATGCCCCCCGCTGAAAGACACATGATAAAGGAACCCCCTGCACGAGGATTTGTCCGCTGGAAAGATATCCTTACGGGATTATGGCACGGCCCGGACCCAGTACTATGCTGGAACCGAGGCGCAGTTTGTGTTTTCCCACAGGAGACGGGAAGAGAACCCCTTTGGGTCCCGGAGCGATTGGTGAGGAAAGCGGATCCACCGACAGAAGAACCAACACCCTCGCCACAAGACCGACCGCCGGAGGAGCCACCCTCGTCATCAACGGGTGATACCTCCCCCGAGGCTAATAAACCTCAACCCACCTCCTGAGGATGTTGGGCCGTAAACCGGCCGTCGCCCTTCTCTTTCTGGGTCTTATCCTCCTCCCTAGCTCTCATGCAGGCTTAGATGCCCCTGCCCACCGACAACAGGCCTACTTGCAGTACCGCAATAATCCCTGTAGCTGCCCAGTCTCTGCAGACAGCCTACGAGGCATACACCCCTTGAGCTCGACTGACTGTGGGGACAAAACCGTTTATAAGGTATCCTGGGGTTGCGTGGCCATTCCCAAGCCTCGCCCCCATCCCTCGAGTGGTCCCCCACCGCCATGCCCATGCTCCTCCTCCTTTCTCGCGTCCGTACGTAGTTCTTGTTACAAGTCATTCTCTACATGCACCTATCAAAACCGCACTTATTTTACTGCGTCGCTGTTGCCTTCACCGGCATTGCGGCCTGTCTTTCTCGATTCGGGACCTTTTGTTCAGGCCCCTTGCCCCGCCCACTCCAGCCCTTCTGTCGTCTGTTGGGGAGTGGGGGCACCCATATATGTCTCTGATGGTGGAGGTCCTCAGGACCAAGCTCGCCAGAATGACCTATGACCGTGCCCCCACCGAAGACTAGCCCGCCCCTCCTGACGCATTGTACTCCCGCCTTCCTCGTATTGTTTGGTCCCTAGTCTTCTCCCCAATTGGGCATAACCCCGTCCTCCGACCGGGAGTAAAAGACCGAGGCATGCGAGATCAAGGATACCGCAGCGAGCGTTCACCCGGAGGTTCCGGGGGCCTCGGGAGAGTATATGCATGTGCATACGGGGGTGGTCCCAACCCGTCCCAGAAAAAGGGAAACTAAGGGCAAAAGTGAGGCCAAGGGTTGCGGCCGAACCTTTGGTGTATCACAATATGCCCACCGGCACACTGGGCATGCACCTCTGCTCTCTGTCCGGTCGCTGATATCCCGGCCGCCACGGCCGTCGGAGGCTGATTTGCGGAAAATAAAAAGGAGGGAGATGTAGGGGACCAAACCCGAGGAACCGCAGCGCTAAGATGGCGCTGATTTCCTGCTTCCGGGTTCTTCTTCCCCGGCAAAGTTTCCCGCGCTACCCCTGAGCTGTCCTATCCTGACACAGCCTTGTAATCATATGATTCGTGACGTGTACTGCGTATATATGCCCCGACCACCGGATGTGCGAGTAGTTCCTGCCCGCCAGAGATCGAGGTCTGATCTCCCGCGCCCTGAGTAATAAAGAGCTCTTCTACGAGACGCCCGGTGTCGGTTTCTTGCTGGACGAGAGCGGCGCCGAGCAGGGTTTGTAACAAGCATTCTAGGTGATGCCAGTTAACACTGGAGGCCCACTATCATGCACCCTGAAATTCCAGAGGAGTTCAGTGCAGCTCAACAAATCAGCTTGTTAACAAAATACAGATGATTACACACCTGAAATATGGATGGATAGAACTTTCTAAATTTAAAAGCAATAGAATAAAACAATCAAGGGTGCAGATTTTACTATACAAACCTTAAAACTTCTATATGGGGCAGGATCTGTGGCTCAGAGGATTAAACCATTGCATCCCATATCAGAGTGCAAGTTCAAGTCCCGGCTTCTCTGCTTCCAATCTAGGTTCCTGCTAATGCAACTGGTAAGGCAGCAGATGATGCCTCAAGTATTTGGGCTTCTGCCATCCACGTGGGAGACCCGGATGGAATTACTGGCTGCTGGCTTCAAGCTGTCCTACATCTGACTGTTGCAGGCGTTTGAGGAGTAAACCAGCAGATGGAAGATCTCTCTCTCTCTCTCTCTGTCTCTCACAATCTCTCTCTCTCCCTCTCTGCTGCTCTCCCTTTAAAATAAATATTTTTTAAAAGAACTTTATTATGACAAAAATATAATTAACAAAATTAAATCATAGACAACAAATGGAAAATGTATGCCTGTATTTATTATATAAGGAGCTCATATAAACTTATAAGAACGCCATGACTCTGACAGAAACAAAGTTATGGAGAGATAACTCACATTAAAAGAGATACAATTGCTCAATAAAGTGCCTGGTTCTACCACACTAATAAAATTGAACATCCAAAGTATATCAACTACATAATATTTAACCTGTCAAATTGGCTGGTGAGTATTGAAAATGAACTGATATTCCTCAAAGGACAGCAGGAGCAGTGAGGCAGAAACTCATACACTGCCATGAGGATTGCAAATTGTAGAACTTTCCTGGAATGCAATTAGAGTCCACAGCCTTTAACAATCTTATAACATTCCTCTCAGAAATTCCACCTTGAGAACTCTATTCTAAGTAAATAGAGATGTGGATGAAGATACATTTCCAAAGACTCTCATGGTTTTTATTAAAAGAGTTACTTATTTGAAAGGCAGAGAGACAGACAGAGAATGAATCTTCCATCCGCTGGATCAAGTGGACACAAAGGCCAGGGCTGGCCCAGTCTGAAGGCAGGAGCCAAGAGCTTCTTCTAGGTCTCTCCTGTGGGTGCAGGGGCTCAAGCACTTGAACCATCTTCCTCTGCTTTCCCAAGCCATTAGCAGGGAGCTGGATCAGAGGTGGAGCTCGAACTTGAGTTCATATTGGGATGCCCACCTCACAAGCAAAGCAGCTGCTTAAGCTGCTATGCCACAATGCCGCCCCCATGGGTTTTGGTTTGTTTTCTAAAGTATCTTCAAGGTGCAACATTAGAAAAGTAAAGAACAGGCTCTTGGAGTTTCCGCACCCTGAGGTGGTGGCAGACCTGTGGGATCACAATCCCAATCCTGATTCCGATCCTGACTCCGACCCCATCCCATCGGATGAGCTCGGAGTCTGAGACGGGAGACGCCTACTCAGACAAAGGCCCAGGTCAAGGTCTCAGGAAGCCTGCAGAGAGCAGAGCGTGTCAGCCGCCAGAGTTCCGCCCTGGGCTGACTCGGTTTCCTGCTCTGCAGGATACTAGGTGCTACAGTGCAGGTTTGCCCTGGAATTGTGGGAGATGATGACTCAAACTAAAGCACTTAGCTCAAAGACCGTCACAGAGTAAGCGGTTAGTAGTTCTAATAATCGCTCTTACCGGGCGTGTACTAAGATCTCGCCTCTGCCACTGGCCATGTGTGCAGCACAGTGACTTAATCTCTGTGTGCCTCCTTCGTAAAATGAGCATCGCAATACCTAAATCTCACACTTATTGAGTGCCTATTGTATTCCAGGCACTGTTCTAGGACAGACAAAATGCCTATCCCATGAGCCTTACATTTTAGTAGGGGAGTCAAACAAATGATAAAACATGCCATCACCTGATACATTTTACCAAGAACTCCAGTAGAATGAGAAAGCAGCATTGGTCGGTGGATGATGAGGGAAAGCCTCTGCAAAGGGGAATAGGATGGGAAGCAGCAAGTCCCATGGATAAGGGAGAGAAAGAACCTTCCAGAAAGACGGAAGGTAGGTGCAGAGCCCTGAGTTGGGAGCAGGCTTGGTATTTTGGGAGTTGGTCCTTATGAAAAATCAATCAGTTAAAACTTTGCTGCATTTACTACAACATCTCACATATAGTCCTCACAACATGGGAGCATTTGTTATAAAGTCTGTACCAGGTTTTTATTATTATTATTAAATCCATTTCTTTTTTAAAAAGGTTTATTTATTTATTTGAAAGGCAGAGTTATAAAGAGTCAGAGGCAGAGAGAGAGAGATCTTCCATCTGCTGGTTCACTCCCCAAATGGTCACAATGGCCAGAACTGGGCAGATCCAAAGCCAGGAGCTTCCTCTGGGTCTTCCATGTGGTGGGTGCAAGGGCCCAAAGACTTGGGCTACCTTCTACTGCTTTGCCAGGCCATAGCAGAGAGCTGCATAGGAAGTGGAGCAGCTGGGACTCGAACTGGCTCCCATATGCTGGCACTGCAGGCGGTGGCTTTACCGGCTATGCCACAATGCCGTCTTCAGGTCTGTACCAGTTAAAAAGGGTGGGGATTCTTAAGGAGAGTAGTGAATTAATAAACAGAGACTGGGGTCACTTTTTCTCATTATTCTTACCATGACCATCGACATCTTGTGTATGCAACACTTTTATTGGTTCTAGTTTCCTTGCCATATTAGTGGCCCAAGGGAGGGTGTTGCTTGTTACCATCTCTGAGTTGTTTTCTTCTGAGTTCATTCATTCATTCATTCATTCAACAAACTTTCACTGAGACCTGCAAGGTACCAGACTCTGGGGATTACTCAGTGAACCAAACAGAAATCCTTGCCTTCCCAGACTTTATGTCAGAGTGAAGAAACTGACAAATTTAACAACTGAGTCAAGTTAAAAAAAAAAAAAAGTGGAGGGGCTGGCGCTGTGGTGCAGTGGGTTAACGCCCTGGCCTGAAGTGCCAGCAGCCCATATGGGCGCCTGGCTGCTCCTCTTCCGTTCCAGCTCTCTGCTATGGCCTGGGAAAGCAGTGGAAGATGGCCCAAGTCCTTGGGCCCCTGCACCCACATGGGAGACCCAGAAGAAGCTCCTGGCTCCTGGCTTCGGATTAGCACAGCTCTGGCCATTGCAGCCAATTGGAGAGTGAACCATCGGATGGAAGATTCTCTCTCTCTCTCTCTCTCTCTCTCTCTCTCTCTCTCTCTCCTCTCTCTGTGTAACTCTGACTTTCAAATAAATAAATAAATATTTTTTTAAAAAATGGAGAATAGTTACATAAAATATGGTTTCTCTATAGCTGGATGCAGAGCCACTAAAAGTTACATTCATGATATGGTGTTAGAAGTCAATATAGGGGCTGGCCTTGTGGCACAGCATGTTAAGCCACTGCTTGTGACACCAATATCCCATATGAGTGCCAGTTCCAGTCCCAGCTGCTCCACTCTGATCCAGCTCCCTGCTAATGCACCTGGGAAGGCAACAGAAGTTGGCCCAAGTGTTGGGTCCCTGCCACCTGGATGGAGTTCCAGGATCCCAGCTTCAGCCTGGCCCAGCTCCCTGCCATTTGAGGAGTGAACCAGAGGATGGAAAATCGCTCTCTGGCTCACTCCCTCCACCTTTCAAATAAATAAATAAAGTAAATCTGTTTTGAAAAGAAGTTACTATAGCTTTATGTTTAGGTTGGGGTAGTGGTTGGCAGGGGGCCCAAGGACACTTCTGGGAGTGCTAGTGATATTCCATTTTTTCATGTGAGTGCTATTTATATAGATATATCTATTTTGTGAAAATGTAGGGAGATGTATTGAGCTGTACTCTTTCGAGATATGCACTTTCAGGTATGTTTGTTACACTTCAAAGACATTTAACTTAAAATTGTGTCTCTTTGGGACTGGCTCTGTGGTATAGCGGGTAAAGCCATCACCTACGGTGCTGGCATCCCATATGGACGCCGGTTCAAGTCCCAGCTGCTCCACGTCTGATCCAGCTCTCTGCTATGGCCTAGGATAGCAGTAGAAGATGGCCCAAGTCCTTGGGCCCCTTCACCCACCTGGGAGACCTGGAGGAAGCTCCTGAATCCTGGCTTCGTATCAGAGCAGCTGTGGCCGTTGAAGCCAACTGGGGAGTGAACCAGTGGATGGAAGACCTCTCTCTCTCTCTCTCTGCCTCTCCTTCTCTCTCTGTGCAACTCTGACTTTCAAATAAATAAATACATCTTTTTAAAAACTCGTGTCTTTGAAAAAGTTATAATGACATAGAAATATACATCGAAGGGCTGACCTTGCGACACAGTGGGTTAAGTTGCTGCTTGTAACACTGTTAAGGACTCCAGGGCCCCTGGCCAGGAAACAATATACACCAGGTAACCCTCCAGGAGCCCTGAGGGAAGGGGAGAAGGGAGAAGCATATTCAATATAATCTTCAGATGTTGTATCTGCCAAAGGGACCTGAGTAAGCACTATGTGAACTTCTGTGCAAAACAGCCTACTCCGATGTCAGTCCCCTGATTGGTTCATGTAGGATACCTCATTAGCATACACCTCAGTCAATCAGGTGAAACTTCCTCCTTTAATAATGCATAAAAGTCCAAACCTGAGCAGCAGCTCAGGCCAGGCAGCCTGTAGGGGCAGGGCAGGCTCTCCTGGCTGCCAGAGAGCTTTCTTTGCTTTGCATGAATGTCCTTTGCTTTCCTCACTCTTTCCTTATCCGGGTGCCTCACTCTTCATGCTCTCAAGACAAAGAACCCAGCAGAGAAGAGAAGCTGTAACCCAGAAGACCACTACACCGTCTGATGATCCAAGCAGAGAAGAGAAGCTGTGATCCAACGAGAGGCCGGAACGCAGAGAGCTGCAGCACAGGAGCTGTGTTGTTCCTGAAGGATCCAGCGGATCCTTCACATCTGTCCAGGAGGAGACACAGACCCAAGCGACTGGAGCTGCAGATTCCCCCTGCCACTGCTCCTGGAACGCCGACACCAGAACTGCAACAATGCTGCCAGCCCACATCGGAGCTCCGGTTTTGAGTCCTGGCTGCTCTGTTTCCAATCCAGCTCCCTGCTAATGCTCCTAGGAAGGCAGTGGAGGATGGCCCACGTCCTTGGGCCCCTGCAAACCACCTGGGTCCTGGCTTCGGCCTGCTGGGACCCTGGCTGTTGAGGGTATTTGAAGAGTGAACCAGCAGAAGGAAGGTCATTCTCTGTCTCTTCCTCTCTGTCACTCTACCTTTCGAATAAATAAATAATTCTTTAAAAAAAAGTGTCAAAGAGAAAAGGGCAAGATAAAAATGTGTACACTCAGTATGATCTTAAACGTGTGAAAAAATGCAGTAGAATGAAGACTGGAAGGAAATATGCTGGATGTTTACAGTGGTTGCCTCCGGATGGCAGACATGGGGAGTATTCCTTTGCTGGCTTTTCCCTCATTCCTGTGCCTCCCAATTTTTCTACAATAGACATGTATTATGTTGATAAGGGGAAAAAGTGAAATCTCAAAGAAAACAAATGAATGGATAGATCTTGGTGAAGGCCCCGTAGTCCAGATTCTGAAAGTGAGAACTCATTTTTGTCACTGCACACGGAAGGGATCAGACCTGAGGGAGTAACTAGGCAGATCTATAGGAGAATGTCTCACAAGCCCAATACCAGTGCGTGGAATAAGTTTGTAGTAATAGGAATATTCTTATCTACTATCTGGTGTCATACCTACCAGCTATTAATATACCTGGAAAACCAAACTAGCAATCAGAATGTCACTCAAAATTTGAACAAAAGGAACTAAATGGTTTTGAGGGAGCTCATTGGCAGGGTTATTTATAACAGGGCTACCAGATCAGCGTTCCTGTTACTTAAAAAGTGACGCATAAACACCGACTCTCCAATGTTTTTTTCTCCATCATCTCTAACTAGTTACCAGAATCTTCTGTCATTACAATATTACCTGTCTCCTATCCTCATTACATGGCACAGTTGCCAAGGTAACAGCTCATCTTACATGAATTACATTCTGTGTTGGTAGCTCCCAGGTGAGATATTGGGAAGCGTCTTAATCTCATCTGCAGTATATCCACAAATTATACTTACTAAGTCGCTTCTGGGGAGAGTCCTAGATGGCTAGTTTCATCCACTATGAGCCTTCTTTTTAAAAAATGTTCAGTTGAAGAGTCAATCATTTCCTGATTTATGTGTCCATTTTTTTCCTAAACTATATCCCTTCAGTTTGGAGGTACACACTGTTTGGGGACCCTTCAGTTCACTGATGAACATCAATGATTTTTGATGATAGTACTTAGAAGAATGGCACTGTCACTTAAAGAAATAAAGTCAAAGAGGAGTTTTTTGGGAGAGAAAGGAGATAATGGAATCTAGAGTTAAGGTCCAGGGGACAAGTACAGAAAGGGTTAACAAAATACGAGCGCTGTTATGTTGTATGTGGGAAGAATTACCCTGGAAACTGTCACCAAACTACCTAGATACCTTTATACTTCTGGTTTCTAGGGCAACACAGATATTTACTACCTTGCATTTACATGGCTGGTGCTAACACTCATTTGCTCACTTAAGAAGGTCTCAACCCTTTGCTTTTTATACTGCTGCAATTTGCAATTCATTGTTAATAGCATTCTAGCACTGATGGCTCATCCCTCAGAGCTAGGTGAAGAGAAATAATGTAGGGATATCTATCTCATGTTCTACTCCACACTGGAACACTCTCAGTACAACAAACCTCAGCCTCATACCTGGAGCTCAGCACCATGAGAACAAATTCTACAACCACCCAGAGGCCATGATTGCTCTCCTCTCCTGGCTCTTGGCTTCAGCCTGGACCAGCCCTGGCTGTTCTGGGCATTTGGGGAGTAAACCAGCAGATGGAAAATTCTCTCTCCCTCCCATCTCTCTTTCTCCCTGTTACTCTGCCTTTCAAATAAATGAATCTTTTTTTTAATGTGTTATTTTGTTTCTGAATTTATTATTAGGACTTTTTCCAGAGGAAATAAAGTTGCAAATCAAATTAATTTTATCCAGAACAACACTTATAATGATTATTTTTTAAAGTAATATTTTTTTTTAAATTTATTTATTTACTTGAAAGTCAGAGTTACACAGAGAGAGGAGAGGCAGAGAGAGAGAGAGAGAGGTCTTCTATCTGATGGTTCACTCCCTAACTGACCGCAATAGCCGGAGCTGCGCCAATCCAAAGCCAGGAGGCAGGAACTTCCTCCAGGTCTCCCACACAGCTGCAGGGGCCCAAGGACTTGGGCCATCTTCTACTGCTTCCCCAGGCCACAGCAGAGAGCTGGATCAGAAGAGGAGCAGCCGGGACTTGAACCAGCACCCATATGGGCTGCCAGCACTTCAGGCCAAGGCGTTAACCCACTGCGCCACAGCACCAGCCCCTAAATTAGTATTTTTTTTAAGATTTATTTTTAATTATTTATTTGAAAGACAGAGTTACACAAAGAGAAGGAGAGGAAGTGAGAGAGAGAGAGAGAGAGAGAGAGAGAGAGAGGTCTTCCATCCTCTGATTCACTCCCCAACTGGCCACAACGGCCGGAGCTGCGCCCATCCAAAGCCAGGAGCCAGGAGCTTCTTCCAGGTCTCCCACTGTGTACAGGGGCCCAAGGACTTGGGCCATTTTCCATTGCTTTCCCAGGCCATAGCAGAGAGCTGGATCGGAAGTGGAGCAGCCGGGACTCGAACCAGCACCCATATATGCCAGCACTGCAGGCAGCTTTACCCACCCACTATGCCACAGTGCTAACCCCATAATGATTATTGTGAGTTATAAGATTTATTGTTTCTCTACTTTGTGTCTCACACTGTGCTAAGTGATTCCATGTAGGTATCTATTTTACAGATGAGAAAATCAGTATTTGTATCTTCTAGGTGAGGTAGCTGAGACTTAGGGATAAATGACTGGCCGAGGGTCACACAATGAGTGATGGAAAGGGAACTTGAATTTAGCTGTCTGATGCCCCTGTCTCCACTTTTAATCTTTTGAAGTTTGAACCCTGGGGCCAGCGCTCTGGCACAGCGGTTTAACACCTTGGCCTGAAGCACAGGTATCCCATATGGGCGCTGGTTTGAGACCCAGCTGCTCTACTTCCGATCTAGCTCTCTGCTATGGCCTGGGATGGCCTAAATCCTTGGACTCCTGCACCCACATAAGGGACTTGAAGAAGCTCCTGAATCCTGGCTTTGGATCGGTGCAGCTCCGGCTGTTGCAGCCAGCTGTGGAGTGAACCATCGAATGGAAGACTTTCTCTCTCTCTCTCTCTAACTCTGACTTTGTAATAAATAAATAAATCTAAAAAAAAAAATAAAGCTTGATCCCTAAGCTTTAGTGTGCATCAGAATTATCTTGAAGGTTTTTTAAAAAGATTTATTTATTTATTTATTTGAAAGGTTGAAAGGGAGGGAGGAAAGGAGGGAGAGAGAGAGAGAGAGAGAGAGAGAGAGAGAGAGATTGTCCATCTACTGGTTCACTACCCAAATGGCCCCATCAGCTGGGACTGGGTCGAAGCCAGGAGCCAGGAGTTTCTTCTGTGTCTCTCATGTGGGTGTAGGGACCCAAGCATTTGGGCCACCTTCCACTACTTTCCCAGGTGATAGCAGAGAGGTGCATTGAAAGTGGAGCAGCTGGGACTTTAACTGGCTCCATATGGGATGCAGGCACTGCAGGTGGAGGCTTAACCTACTATGCCACAGCGCCAGCCCCTGGAGGGTTTGTTAGAATACACTTTCCTGGGCCTATAATTTCTGATTTAGTAGGCCTGAAATTTTTCATTTCTTTTTTATTTTTTGAAAGAATTATTTTATTTATTCGAAATACAGAGTAGTTACAGAGAGAAGTAGAGCCAGAGAGAGAGAGAGAGAGAGAGAGAGATCTTCCATTCCACTGGTTCACTCCCAAGATGACCGCAATGGCCAGAGGTGAGCTGATCCAAAGCCAGGAGTCAGGAGCTTCTTCTGGGTCTCCCACATGGGTGCAGGGGCCCAAGGACTTGGGCCATCTTCTACTGCTCTCCCAGGCCATAGCAGAGAGCTGGATCCGAAGAGGAGCAGCTGGAACTTGAACTGGTGCCCAAATGGGATGCCAGCGCTGCAGGCTGGGGCTTTAACCTGCTGGGCCACAATGCCAGCCCCAAGATTTTATATTTCTTTTTTTTTAACAGGCAGAGTGAACAGTGAGAGAGAGAGAGAGACGGAGAGAAAGGTCTTCCTTTTTGCTGTTGGTTCACCCTCCAATGGCCGAAGGCAGGAGCCAGGTGCTTATCCTGCTCTCCCATGGGGTGCAGAGCCCAAGCACTTGGGCCATCCTCCACTACACTCCCTGGCCACAGCAGAGAGCTGGCCTGGAAGAGGGGCAACTGGGACAGAATCCGGCGCCCCAACCGGGACTAGAACCCAGTGTGCTGGCGCCACAAGGCGGAGGATTAGCCTATTGAGCTGCGGCGCCAGCCAAGATTTTGCATTTCTAACAAGTTCCCAGATGATGCTGATGTTGCTGCGTCAAGGATCACACTCCAAGACCTCTACTTTGTACTCCAGTGCCTCCTGCCAGGGGCAGAAGAGTCTAGGGCTGTAATGGAGCTAGGAAGAAACTTGTGCACAATAGGGCTGGCAATGTGCTCAGGGCTCCACGCTCAGGAATCCTAGGGGCTGCCCTGATCTGTCTCTGTCTTTCCAGGAAGACCTGATGACTGGCTGGAAAGGCCTGCTGGGGGAGAACACATTGCATAGTCTGTGCTCATGGAACACAAGGATTCTGTTAGGAGCCAGACAGCTTTTGGGTTAGGCTCGGTTCCTAAGCTGGTCCTGACTGCTACCAAATGCTGATATATATACAGTATGGTCTGAGTTCTCATTTGGAAGTAAGCCAAAGAGTTAATATCAAAGAGCAGGATGTGCCACGTATAGCTACCTGTCACTTTGGGTTTTGATATAAGCGACACATTCAGCCTGATCCTGTGGAGGGTCTCGATTAGCACTATCCTCTGAAGCTGAGGAAAGAGCCATTACCGAGCGAGTTCTCCCCAGAGCTGCTGTTCACACCTACCTTATAAAGAACAGATATTGCCTACAGTAGACAGAGAGCAGTGCAGGTTGAACATAACACTCACCCTACCATAACCTTGTTTGCCTTTCCACTTCAATTTTTCCACCTTGTGCCTTGTGTTTCCCTGAGATCCAGCTGAGGTCACTGAGTTTTTAGGCAACGAGGCATAGAGCGGTGCTCACTAGTGTGGCTGCTGGTTGGAAATCACTTAGGAAGCTTTTCATAAACACCAGTGCCAGAGACCCCACCCCCAAAACTATCAAATAAGAATCTGTAGGAGGGGCCCAGAAATATGCATTAAAAACAAATTTCCAGGTGATGCTAATGTCAGCCAAGATTAAAAAGCAATTTTGATCAAGAAAATAGGATCTTGGGGCCGGCGCCGTGGCTTAACAGGCTAATCCTCTGCCTTGTGGCGCCGGCACACCGGGTTCTAGTCCCGGCTGGGGCGCCGGATTCTATCCCGGTTGCCCCTCTTCCAGGCCAGCTCTCTGCTGTGGCCCGGGATGGCAGTGGAGGATGGCCCAAGTGCTTGGGCCCTGCACCCGCATGAGATACCAGGAGAAGCACCTGGCTCCTGGCTTCGGATCAGCATGATGCGCCGGCCGCAGCAGCCATTGGAGGGTGAACCAACGGCAAAAAGGAAGACCTTCCTCTCTGTCTCTCTCTCTCACTATCCACTCTGCCTGTCAAAAAAAAAAAAAAATAGGATCTGCTGTTTTACAGACTATATTTCTAATTCTGCTACTTATGAGAAGTTGACATTGGACAAATGACCTTACCTTTTGGAGCCTCAATTTCCCCATCTATAAAAACGAGTATAATTAACAGAACTCACTAGACTTGTCTCACAGGCTATTATGAGGCCCAAATGGGTTGGTTTTGCAATGTACTATTACCATACGATGCCTAGCACAGAGTGATTACTCCCTAGATGGTAGCGAGTGATAAAATTAAGGCATCTCGTTTCAGCCTACAGAGCAGATTATGAGTCCAAGACCTACGAGAAGTGTCAGTGTTGCACCCACTCTGCGATGGATTTCTTGGTCATTCAACTGAGACCACTGTGACGTGGCAAAAGACTCTGGAACATCTGCTTAGTACATGTCACAACGAACCTCTCTCATAACAAATAGGGAAAATGATGCTGCTTTGGATACAACACTGAGTAAAAGCAAACTGGAGATAATGCAACACTGATACTCTAAGAGACGAGTTCATGAAGAACTTGGAAGAAACAGCAGACCACTTGGGGTTCTCAGGACAAAGTGAGGCTGCTGTCATTTATAGTACCATCCTTAGAACTGGACAAAAGGGGTTTCGGCCCTAGGGCTCATCCTTTAAGGTGATTTATTATAAATACTCAAAATTAAGTTGATTATAGAAGCATGGACACTGTGTCCCTTGGTATCCAGTGCACAGTGTTGGCATAGCACAACACATAAACCCACAACACATAAACAAAACACATAAACCCACAACACATAAACTCCACTGTCATGATTAACATCATTCAAATTTCAGGGGAATACTTTCTTTCTCTTGCCGCGTGCACTTGAAACCAAAGGCAAATGCATCCAAATGCCATGAAGGTTTATGAGCTATGCTGCCATTGATGTCAGACACTGCTTGAGACTGCAGGGAGAATTTGAGCAGCAGAAGTGCTTAGTAAGAGAAAAGTCAAATTAACCTGTCAAATCCTTCCTCTGTCAATGACAATAGACTCTTCCATAACAAGGATTGCTTCCCAGTAGGAACCAGCCTGGGCTTTCTTGTGTCTCTTTGTGCTCTGGATTCATAGTTCCTTGACATGTGGTCCTCCATTTGCACTCTTGCCCCAGGCCAGGCAAATGTTAAGAGCTGGCCTGTAGAAAATACAGTAAGATGTGAAAAAGAAATAAGCTATAGTTATCGGAAGGGAGACAAAAATAATCATTATTTGCAGTTGATTTGGATGTCTATCCAGAGAGCACCCAATGGAATCAACTGAACCTTCATAAATGTAAGGAGAGTTCAGAAAAGAGCTCAGGAAAGTGACTGAATAGCAATCAATAGTTTATTTCTGTAAGCCAGCAATAACCAGTTAGAACATATAGTGGGGGAAATACATTAATATTGTTTAAAGATTTATTTATTTATTTGAAAGAGTTACAGAGAGGCAGAGGCAGAGAGAGAGAGAGAGAGAGAGAGAGAGAGAGAGAGAGAGAGAGATATCTTCTATCCACTGGTTCACTCCCCAGATAGCTGCAACGGTCAGAGCTGCGCCGATCTGAAGCCAGGATTCAGGAGCTTCCTCCAGGTCTCCCACATGGGTGCAGGGGCCCAGGGACTTGAGCCATCTTCTACTGCTTTCCCAGGCCACAGCAGAGAGCTGGATTGGAAGAGGAGCAGTCAGGTCTCAAACTGGTGCCCATATGGGATACTGGCATTGCAAGCTGTGGCTTTATCCCTATGCCACAGTATTGGCCCCAAAATACATTACTGATAACAAAAAATAGTATAAAATATCTAGGGATAGCTCTAAAAATGAACAGGCACTATATGCAAAAAAAAAAAAAAAAAGAAAGAAAGAAAGAAAGAAACAAGGACATTTAGTCCATACTACCCAAAGTGAGTTACAGACTCAAGGTAATCCCTATCAAAATTCCAATGTTATTCTTCATAGAAATAGAAAAAAAACTCTAAAATTCATATGTAATCATGAAAGACCCTGAGTTGCCAAAATAATCTTAACAACAACAACAAAGAAAAAATTCAGAGGCATCACATTACTGGATTTCAAAATATAATACAAATCTATAGTAATCAAAATAGCATGGTGCAGGCATAAAAACAGACACATTGACCAATGGAATAGGATAAAGAGCCCAGAAATAAACACACACAAGGTCAGTTGATTTTTGATAAAGGTGCCAAGGAAACACAGCGGGGAATGAATAGTCACTTCAAAGGATGATGCTGGGGAAACTGGGATATCTACATACAGAAGAATCCAAATAGACCATTATCTTGCGCCTTATACAAGAATCAACTAAAAATGGATTAAAGAGTTAAGCATATGGCTGGAAACTTCAAAACTAATGCAAGAAGACATAGGCAGAAAGCCTTTTTTTTTTTTTTTGACAGGCAGAGTGGACAGTGAGAGAGAGAGAGACAGAGAGAAAGATCTTCCTTTACCGTTGGTTCACTCTCCAATGGCCACTGCGGCTGGCACGCTGCGGCCAGCGCACCAAGCTGATCCAAAGCCAGGAGCCAGGTACTTCCTCCTGGTCTCCCATGTGGGTGCAGGGCCCAAGCACTTGGGCCATCCTCCACTGCACTCCCGGGCCACAGCAGAGAGCTGGACTGGAAGAGGGGCATCCAGGACAGAATCCGGCGCCCCCACCAGGACTAGAACCCGGGGTGCCGGCGCCGCAAGGTGGAAGATTAGCCAATTGAGCCGCGGCGCCGGCCAGAAAGCCTCTTGACATTGGTCTGGACAATGAATTTTTGCTGTGATCTCAAAAGCACGGGCAACAAAAGCTAAAATAGACAAATAGGACTGCATTAAACAAACAAACAAACAAAAAAAAAACTTTTGTAGAGGGGTCAGCATTGTGGTGCAGCATGTTAAACTACCACCTGCAATTCTGGCATCCCATATTGGAGTGCTGATTCAAGTCCTGCCTCCGCTTCTGATCCAGCTCCCTGACAATGTGCCTAGGAAAGCAGCAGAAGATGGCCCAAATACTTGGACCCCTGCAACCCACATGAGAGACTGGATGGAGGTTCTGACTCCTGGCTTTGATGTGGCCCAGCCTCAGCTGTAGTGGCCATTTGGGGAGTGAACCAGAAGATGGAAGATCAATCTCTCTTTCTCTCTCTGTCTTTCAAACAAACAAATAAAAAATATTTATTTATTTAAAAAGCAGAGTTACAGAGAGGCAGAGGCAGAGAAAGAGAGATCTTCCATCTGCTGCTTCACTCCCCAAATGGCTGCAATGGCTGGAGCTGGACTAATCCAAAGCCAGGAGCCAGGAGTTTCTTCCAGGTCTCCCACGCAGGTGCAGGGGCCCAAGCACTCGGGCCGTCTTTTACTGCTTTCCCAGGCCATAGCAGAGAGCTGGATCATAAGTGGAGCAGCCAGGACTCAAATCAGTGCCCATATGGGATGTTGGCATTGCAGGCAGCAGCTTTACCTGCTTCGCCACAGCACCAGCCTCAAATAAATATTTTTGTACAAAAAATTCTGTAGGGCAAAGAAAACAATAAAGGGAAGAGACAATCCACAGACTGAGAGAAATATTTGCAAATAACACTTCAGATAAGAGGCTAATATCCAAAATACACAAGGACTTCAAACTACTTAATAACAGAAAAACAAATATCCTATTTGAAAGTGGGCAAAGGGGGTGGATGTTTGATAAACAGTTAAGATACTGCTTGGGACACCACATGTCACATCCAAGTGCTTGGGTTTGATGCCCAGCTCTGCCTCTTGACTCCAGGTGCTGCTAATAAGTGATTCTAAAGTTCATCAAAAAGAATAAATAGAGTAGAATGGCAAGGAAATTCTTGGAAAAGAATAATAATGATGGGGAAGTTGGCTTATAGGATATTGAAATGTATATGTAAAATTCTTTTTTTTAATTGTTTGACAGGCAGAGTGGACAGTGAGAGAGAGAGACAGAGAGAAAGATCTTCCTTTGCTGTTGGTTCACCCTCCAATGGCCACTGCGGCTGGCACGCTGCGGCCAGCGCACCGCGCTGATCCGAAGGCAGCAGCCAGGTGCTTCTCCTGGTCTCCCATGGGGTGCAGGGCCCAAGCACTTGGGCCATCCTCCACTACACTCCCTGGCCACAGCAGAGAGCTAGCCTGGAAGAGGGGCATCCAGGACAGAATCCGGTGCCCCCACCGGGACTAGAACCCGGTGTGCCAGCACCGCAAGGTGGAGGATTAGCCAATTGAGCCGCAGCACCGGCCTATGTATATGTAAATTCTAATATATGAGTATAAAACATTGTAGTACTGTTACAAGAATCAACAAGCAAGTAAATGGGACATAACAGAAAGCTTTGGAACTGACCTAGTAAAAAGATTGGAATCTGATATACAATAAAGGAAGTGTCACAGCCAATGTGGATAGAATTAATCAACAATATTAAACGTGAAAAAAAGAAAGCATGAAGTTGCCTTGTGAAAGTATAGGAGGGGCCGGCACTGTGGTGCAGCGGGTTAAAGCCCTGGCCTGAAGTGCCAGCATCCCATATGGGCGCTGGTTCTAGTCCTGGCTGCTCCTTTTCCAATCCAGATCTCTGCTATGGCCTGGGAAGGCAGTGGAGGATGGCCCAAGTCCTTGGGCCCCTGCACCCACATGGGAGACCCGGAGGAAGCTCCTGGATCCTGGCTTTGGATCAGCGCAGCTCTGGCCGTTGCAGCCAATTATGAGAGTGAACCAGCAGATGGAAGACCTCTCTCTTTCTGTCTCTACCTCTCTCTGTAACTCTGTCTTTCAAATAAATAAAATAAATCTTAAAAAAAGTATAGGCAAATATTTGTACTTGGGACTCAGAGAGCTTTTCAAGTAAAAAAGCAATGGGAAACTCATAAAAGTATTATCCGATTTGACTCTTTCAAATATACTGGTAAACACAAACAGGAAGAGATATTTAAAACAAATTATTAATGTCAGTATGCTATAAAGGGGTTTCATAAATCAGTCCAAAACAGCAAATACTCAAAATAAAAATGGAAAAAGGAAATAAACACACGATACACATATGACTGATAAATGTATGGGAAAATGTCCTTTTATTAAAAGATTTATGTATTTATTTGAAAGCAGAGTTACAGAGATGCAGAGGCAGAGAAAGAGAGAGAGAGGTCTTCCATCCGCTGGTTCAATCTCCAGATGGCTTCAATGGCTGCAGCTGTGCTGATTTGAAGCCAGGAGACTGGAGTTTCTTTTTTTTTAAAGTTTTTTATTTATTTTTTTTTGACAGGTAGAGTTACAGACAGGTAGAGAGAAAGACTGAGAGAAAGGTCTTCCCTCCATTGGTTTACCCCCCCAAATGTCCGCTACTGCTGGTGCTGCACCGATCCGAAGCCAGGAGCCAGGTGCTTCCTCCTGATCTCCCATGTGGGTGCAGGGACCCAAGCACTTGGGCCATCCTCCATTGCCCTCCCAGGCCATAGCAGAGAGCTAGACTGGAAGAGGAGCAACCGGGACTAGAACCCGGTGCCCATATGGGATGTTGGCACCACAGGCGGAGGATTAACCAAGTGAGCCATGGCGCTGGCCCCTGGAGTGTTTTCCAGTTCTCCCATGTGGGTGCAGGGGCCTAAGGACTTGGGCCAGCTTCTACTGCTTTCCCAGGCCATATCAGAGAGCTGGATCTGGAACAGCTGGGACTTGAACCAGTGCCCATGTGGGATGCTGGCACTGCAGGTCGTGGTTTCACCTGCTATGCCACAACTCCAGCCCCTGAAAAAAAAATGTTCTAACTCACCAATTGTCAATTAAAGACAAACTTTTAATTGAAAGAAATTGAAGGTGAAAAAACACATTGAAATTCTTAATGCCAATCTGATGTGGTGATGCCCACACTTTCCCATACTGCTGTTGGGAGGGTAAATTTTCTCTCTGGAAAGGACTTTGATTATGTGTATCAAGTCTTTTAGACAGTCTTGTCTTGAGGCCAGCATTGTGGGGCAGCATGTTAAGCTGCCAGCTGGGATGCCAGCATCTCATATCAAAGTGCAGGTTTCAGTCCCAGAGTTCCAGGCTCTTAGCTACAGTCTGGCCCAATCTCGACTATTGTGGCCATTTGGGGAGTGAACCAGGGGATGGAAGAGCTTTGTCTTTCCTTTCTGTTGCTTTTTCTTTCAAATAAATAAGTAAATCTGTAAAAATTCGTATCTTTTAAATGAACTAAAGGAGCAGCAGCAGCAAACTGAGAAATAACACAGGTTTAAGTTCAATACCGCAGCAGACAGCAGATGTTGGTCCTGCTCTGCATTCAAGAAGTTGCTCTACTACATGCTTGGTTTCCTCAAGCACTAGATGGAAAGAATTAATGGTACTAATCTTACAATACACGCAAATCATCTAACTTAGTGTCTAGTGTCCTCTCTGTGATAAGTGTTAGCTATTATTAAAATATATGATTATGTATTTATAAATAAATATGCATGTCTATATGAAAATGTCATAACTTTGAATCATTTAATTTACAGGAATTTATTCTAAAGAAAAATCCAGGCATTCAGGCAAAGACTATATGTGAGAATGTGCATCACATCTTTATTTGTAGAAGCAAAAACCATGGAAACAACACCAATGTCTAGCAATAGGAAAATAAATGAAATATAGTGCATTTGAATGACACTAAAGTATTATACAATGATTGTGGTTTTTGAAGACAGTCTAATGACAAGGAAAGATACTAACAAGTGAAAAAACAAGGTGTAAAACTGAATATATAGTCAGATGAAATTTTGGAAAACGAATGTATATATTTTGCTCATAGAGAGGCAGTTAAGAAAAAGGTCAATTAAAAGATTGACCAATAAAAATATGAGCATGTCTTTATTGTGAGACCATGAGTTGTTCTGCCCTTATATTATTTAGTCTTTTACACATTTCTATAAAGAATATTTGTCAGTCTCGTCACACAATTTGAAAGGAAAAAAATTATATATAATGATTGGTTGCTTAACTATGTGAATAGGCTTCCCTAAAGTACTACTTGTACTTCCATAATCAATGTAGGGCATTTGGAAAGCAAATTGTGAAGATAAACATTTCCTATTTTGGTGTTTTTTTCCAGTCTTTCATGTATATGAAAAAAATCCTCTCCTCTCTAACTAATCCCTCTGTCTACAACAAGGAGTCCAGTGGGAGTAGGGGTTGTGCCTCCTTTGTCTGTGGATTCCTATGGTGCTTAATTCACTTGTATGCATGTGCACTCAGTAAATTGTAGGTTGAATCGTAATCGGAAAAGAGTCTGATTTCTTCCATCATAGGACACAAATGATTGCTGAATCTTAGCGTTGCCACGCTGATCCGAAGCCCGGAGCCAGGTGCTTCTCCTGATCTCCCATGCGGGTGCAGGGCCCAAGGACTTGGGCCATCCTCCACTGTCTCCCCGGGCCATAGCAGAGAGCTGGTCTGGAAGAGGGGCAACCGGGATAGAATCCGGCGCCCCAACCAGGACTGTGCCGGCTAAGGTGGAGGATTAGCCTGTTAAGCCACGGCGCCGGCCTGCTCTCCTTCTGATCCATCTCTCTGCTATATCCTGGGATAGCAGTGGAAGATGGCCCAGTTCCTTGGGCCCCTGCACCCACATGGAAGCTCCTGGCTCCTGGCTTTGGATCGGCACAGCTCTGGCCACTGTGGCCATTTGGGCAGTGAACCAACGGATGGAAGACCTCTCTCTTTGTCTCTACCTGTCTCTGTAATTCTGTCTTACAAACAAATAAAATAAATCTTTTTTAAAAGAAGTTATTATTGTAAGCTAGACATTGTACTAGGTGATTTACATACACGAAATTCTTCCAACCAAGCTTTGAGGCACACTTCTCTTCCACATCTTATAAACATGGAAATGGAGGTGCGGATGAGGTAAGTGACTTACCGAAGTTCACACAGCCAGTGGCAGATCTGATGGCAGATCTGGGATTCAAACCCTGAACCTCCTGGGACTGACAACACTGGATGTTGTCATGTCTCTGTGTAATTACAGTGCTAAGCAGTATCAAATCATTGGTAAGTGCAGGGCTAATTGTACAACATATTATAGGAAAGGCAGCAGAGCCATGATGGAGAGCCTGGGCTCCAGAAATAACTTTCTGGATTTGAATCCTGGATCTCCACTTACTAGCTGTACTTAACTGTCCAGCAAGTGACTTAATTCCCTGGGTCTCAGTGTTCCCAGCCATAAAATGGTGACTCATACCTAGCTCACCGTGTTGCTTTTAAAGATTCAAATTAGGGCAGTGCATAACACCTAGTAAACATTCAATAAATCTTGGTTGTTGTTGTTATAGAAAATTGGAAGAGAGAGAAGTCATATCCAGTTGGGAATAGGCCAGGAAAGCATTTATGGAGGAGGTATCATTGAGGAGCCAGGAAGGGGTGGGAGAGATAGGGAAGGCTCAGGTTACTTGGGGCCTGTGAGTAGCAGTGACAGCTATTGAAAGATCAATCCACCCAAAGCAGCAGGAGTCAAAAATGTAGAGGGCCTTGAATGCCGAATTAAAACCTCTGGAGTCAACCGCTGGGCAATGGGAGCCGCTGCAGGCTTTGCAGCCAGAGGAAGATAAAGCATGTTTCGGCAGCAGTCAGGTTGGCAACTTTGAAGTTTTACCCTGGAGTGGCACCGACTTCCGAAACCAACAATTCTCCATGGACTAACGGTTTGAAAGGGAAAGGAGAGGTGGAGAAAAGGGAGTGAATAACTACAAGCTAGGTGGGGAGGAGGAGATGCAAAGTGCCGGTGGTGGTGAGAAGTGGCAGAAAGGCTGTCTTTCCCAACTGCTCGTGGCAGGGGCCGCTCGGTGACGGAACAGCGTAAGCTACCTTCTCCTCTTCGAAGAGTCCAAGTTTCCGCCTCAATTGGGGCTTCGTGTAACTTCCAGTCTTTTTGGCCTGTGCAGAGAGAGCGTAGGGCATTAGGACCCAGCGATTGTTGTAGTGAGAGCGGTTGAATCTCGATCTCTCAATTTTTCTCTCGAGCTCCCTCCTCTCCCTTTGTCATTCTAGCTGCCTGCTGCCTCCGCAGCGTCCCTTTAGCTGTGCCTGTGCTAGCTGCCTGCACCCTAGACTGACCGGCTGCGCCAAGCAGGATTAGTTGGGACCTGCCTTGGTGACCCCATGGCATCCCCCAGAACCGTAACTATCGTGGCCCTCTCAGTGGCCCTGGGACTCTTCTTTGTTTTCATGGGCACTATCAAGTTGACCCCCAGGCTCAGCAAGGATGCCTACAGTGAGATGGTAAGTGAAGCCAATGGGTGATGAGGCGCATACCCCGATGGGGTTGTGAGGACCTCTCCCCCTTCTTTCTCAGTCCCCACCCCCACCCCGGACCCTCCCTCCTCCCCAACAACTTTGCAGCTCTGAAACAGCAGCTGGACTAGAGCGGTTTTATTTGTGGGCTATGCTGGCAGCAACTGTTCTGGTGGAGCCACTGGATGCCAGTTGGGGGAGGGGCTGCCCAGTGAGGCCCCCCCCCCAACCCCAAGTAAACCAGGAGGCTGAGACCTGCGCAGCACCTGTCACTGGCAGGAGCCCTCCCCTCCTTCCAGCACACACCCAAAGTCTGGGCCACCAGTCTGCCAGCCTGACGCCTCTCCCTGGAGCTAAGAGTTTAGCAAGCTGGAGAGTTGATTTATTTTAGGGAAGAACAAAGGGGAACTAGAGAAGGAGCCGGGGAGAATGGACTACTTGAAGAAGCAATTTGTAGGGGCTGGTGAGGTATCCCTCCAGCTCCCAGAGTGGCTATCTGGATCCTGGAGACAAAGCCGTTTTGGTCCAGATAAAGGTCACTGAGCTGCTGCTTCTTGCCCTTCTCCCGAGGGAGAACTGGCTGTTTTGTTTTATTTTGTTTTGTGTGTAGGCTAATCTAGTCAATCTGCAAAGTCTGCTTTTTCTCTCCTGCAAAGCAGTCCACGATCACCACCTTGGCTCCTGTGCCCCGCAGGCTCTCCCCCTCTGCAGAATCACAGAAGGTGACTGGCCAAACATCGCCTCTGCAACCCGGGGTGGGGGGGTGGAGACCGCTTTTCCCCAGTTGGTCGTGCTGAGGGCTTGCTCTTATGTTAGGGAGTACTAGAGATGGCAAGGGATGTTTCCAGCACTTTCGGTCTCTCACCTCTCTCCCTGTCACTTTGCCTCTTCCTTTCCCCACCCCAGTTGAAGGGCACCTGCTTCCTGAAGCTTTTGCCAGACTACCAGTAATGGGTGTGTGTGTGGGGTGGGGGGTGAGGCACATTGCTGTGCTCTCAAGGTCAAGAAGGAAAGGAGCTGAGGGCAGGAACAGAAAGGCTGAGAGACAAGAGACAAGAGGGACTCTGTTAGGGCCGAGGCAGAGAGAGATAGCCTCACATGTTGAGAGGAATTAATAGTTCTCCTGGAACCCACTGCAGAGCTTTCCAGGGCCCCTCAACGTGAGCTGCAAATGGATGGAGTCCGGCAAATTATAGATGCTCAGAAAATGTTTGCAGGCAGCCCTGGCTTCTGTCTCAGGGTTTGAGCCAGAGCTTGCCATTCCTTTCTCACCACAGGCTCGCCCTAGGGTGGGGGAGGGGGGCTGTGACTCCTGGGGTTTAGGTCTAGCCCCAGTGGCAAATCCCAATATGCTCCTCTTTCTCCCCTTCCCTCCTCCCAGTGTGTCGGACCAGATGGGAGTGAAATCAGGTCAAAATGAGTTATCTAAGGCAGGCTGCATTGAAGAGGGGAGGGGTGGGGTAGAGTGGCAGAAGCCACCAAAGGGCTTGAAGAGGTTGGGGCAGAGGGACAGGGTGAAAGGGAAATGCCACTACGGTTTTGTCTTGGCTATCATAGTTTGGTGTCAGAGTATAAATACGTGACTATGCTCTGGCTTTACTTTTCGTATGTAGCTATGTTTATGTGTTTGTGTGTGTGCACTATAGGTATTTTTAAGCGTAGGGGCGTAGTACCCTTCTTTCGTATACTCCCTGTCCTCCTGACACTTGCTCAGCTGCCTTAGCGCCCCCACCCTTCCCAGGCTGCACCTTATGTACAGTGTTAGGCTCTGCAGGCAATCCAACTAAGATGGAGTCACGGGGAAGCTTCCTACCAGCTTGGCAGGAGCTCCCGAGAAGGACCAGCCACAAATGGGTTTACAGTAGGTTTCTTCCTAGGGAGTGGAGCTGTTTCTTGCAGCCCAATGAAAGGCAGAAGAAACAAATACTAAGATTTCATACTATACACAAGAACATATTTAAACAGGTATAATCTGAGACAGCAGTATAGAGCCATTGTGTGTATACGTGTGTGCATGTGTGTCTATGCACACTCCAGTGCTTCTGTGCTCAGGGGCTTCTGGAGGGAATAGAAAGACTACACTGGCAGGTAGACATCACGATGATGGTGTGAAGCTTGAAGAGGATTTTCACACTGCCCTTTTCCAGGGTCTCCTCCTGCACTGAGCATCAGAGCACAGGTTAACAGAGGGCTCTCTGGCATAGACAGGGCCTCCTGCGTAGTGCTTAGGCTTAGCCCAGCTTTATATATTTGAACCATAGGAAAGGGGAGGGGACATTCAGTTCTAGTACAAAAGAGGTACTCAATGTATTTTCGGGATGGGTGAATGAATGAGTCATTGTAGCATTGCCTTGGCTGGTCACCACCTTACAGATTTTTCTGGTTAGCTCTTGATTATGCAGTTCAGGGGCCATTACTTGCTTCTTAGAAAGGGGCCACAGTTCCTCAGAACCCCAACCCTACATCAAACAGAATGATTATCTGGAATTTTCTATGTTCCATATAGGAGTGATTCCTCTGCATTGATGGTGTTGGTCATAGGTTGATTACAGTGGTATTTCTTATAAGATCTCAAGGCATTGTTATTGTTGTTTTAAGATTATTTGTTCTTTAAAACATCTCTGCATGGTAGCTTCATTTTATTTTTTTTTCCTGATGGATAAACTGAAGCAGATCAAGTTTAATTACTTATCCAAGGTCTTAGGGTAGGCTGTTAACGGAGCAGATGTTAGAAGCTAAGACTATGACTTGATATTCCCAGTAGGGGGATCAGTAATGGTCAAATCTCTTGAGTTTTTTGTTTTGGTTTGTTTTTTTAATGCCAGAACCTACAACTGATTCTTGAAAATATCTGGCATATTCTTCCTCCTTTTTTGCACCAGTTCAATTACCCCATCCTTATTTTTGAAGTTTGTTTCACTTCAAAACTAATTCTTCAAATTTACATGCTACAGGGTTTTTTTTTTTTTGCTTTTAAGTTAATTTTTTATTTTAAAACCATTAGTGTTATGTTTAGGTGTTATCTCTTCCATGGACAATCAATGCTCAAAAACCAAACAGACAAATTAACTATGAACTCTTCTTCTGTCTCAGCTGGAGAATCCAGGAAAGTTTAGTGGAAACAATGCAGGCTTCGGAGTCATACAGGCTTGGATTCGAGTGCAGACACTCTTGGTGTCTCAGTTTCCTTATTCATAAAATGGGGGTAATAAAACCTACCTCGGAAGGTTGTAAATATTAAGTGAGATTGCATAGGAAAGTGTCTGGTGCAGCTTTTGTAATAGTAGACGTTTAAGAAATGCCCTAAGTGAGGTGATAATGATAACTGAATATATTTTATGCAGTGGTTTCCTAACTCATTTGAATGGTCAGTTTAAGGGATTGAGCTCAGTATTTAGATGGAAGAATAAGATGCTATTTTCACGTGCCCTGCTGAATAGACCTTTATACAATGAACTCATATTGAAAAATCCACTCCTGCTGCTGGGTAAGGCACAGTGGGCCCATGCAGAACTTCAGATGCATTTCTAAACAGCCTGTCTGGCATGCGTTGTCCCATACCTCCTCCAGATTTAGCAAGTAACATTATAGAGTACTCTAAATCCCACATGAATTCAGCATGACCAGCCAGTCCCGCGACTAAATGCCTTCATTAGCTCATTTGAAACTGAGAGACAGCACTTATAGGTGCTGCTAAGCAGTGACTGGGTACATATGAATGTCTGACTTGCTTTCAATTTGGTATTGTGCTTTATGTAGCAGTGTTTCTGTCCCGTAAGCACAGGGAGCCACGGGTACAATGGTATGAAAATACCAAAATCATGTCACATTGAAGCCAAAGGATTTGGGCTGTGGGGACAATGGGACAAGTCTCGGATCTTTCATCCCCTCATAGTAGATTCCTTGATCTGATTGATCAGCTTATCTGTGGTTAAATGCCCTCCTGTTTGTGTAAACCCTGGGGGAAACACTTCTAACTTGTTTGGGCATTTTACTTAATGTGCGTGGACAATCTTTTATGCTTCCAATCACTAACATCAATTGCTTTCCAACTAGGTAATAAGGTAGTAATTCACTGAGGCATAGACTGCTCTCTGGAGTGGTACGGGATGTTTAGTCCCTTACAGGGGAACTGGAGGTCCTGAGATGTTAAGTGACATGGCTTAGTTCATGCAGCAAGCCATTAGAAACTAAACTACACGTTGAAGCTTGGGTCAGGGAGCTTGGAGCCTCTCAGCCTGGCCAACAGCTGAGTCTATTTCAGAGTGACCTAAGATGTAATATGGGGAAGGTAGAAAGACCTGCTTTGCCAGTCAGCTTCCCCTTTAGATGGACATTGTATAACAGTGAAAAGCAGAATTGCCTAAAAGGTATTTAGCATTCATATGCATATTCAGCAATTAAACATGTGATGGGCTTTTTATTGCACTTAACAATAATCTATGATTCACATGTGGCTTTTTTTTCCCCTATAGAAATTTTGGGAAATCATACATGAGTAAGTACATTTTGCAGCACTCCTGTAGCCTTTATGGTCTATGCGACAAGCAACCAGACTGAGGCTTCTAGATGAAATATATATAGATTTTTTAAGATGTTGCTTATTTATTTGAGAGGTAGAGTTACAGAGAGAGGGAAAAACAGAGAGGTCTTCCATCCGAAGGTTCACTCCCCAAATCCAGCAATGGCTGGAGCTGCGCCAATCCGAAGCCTGGAGCTAGGAGCTTCCTCAGGGTCTCCCACGCAGGTGCAGGGGCCCAGGCACTTGGGCCATCTAGATGAAATATATGTCCATCAATGCCCTCTTTGGCTGGCCTATCCCTATACGTTTTACTGAAGTATGATGTGGCCTACTGTAAGATCCATATAAGTGTACAACTCAAGGATGTTTCAGAATTCTCCCATGCAACCAGCACCCCACATCAAGAAACAGCACATGGCCAATTGCCTAGCAGTTCCCCTCAGGGCCCCTTCCAGTTACTAGCTCTCCCCCAGGGTAATTACTATCTTGACTTCTAGCAACGTGAGTTAGTTTTACCTGTTTTGGGACTCTATATAAGTGGAATTACACGGTAGGTTAGCCCAATCATTTTTTCTTTTTTTTTTTTAAAGATTTATTTATTTATTTGAAAGTCAGAGTTACAGAGAAAGGTAGAGCCAGAAAGAGAGGTCTTTCATCCTCTGGTTCACTCCCCAAATGACCACAAGAGCCAGAGCTGAGCTGATCCGAAGCCAGGAGCTTCTTCCGGGTCTCCCATGCGGGTTCAGGGGCCCAAGGACTTGGGCCATCTTCTACTGCTTTCCCAGGCCATAGCAGAGAGCTGGATCGGAAGTGGAGCAGTTGGGACTTGAACCAGTGCCCATATGGGATGCCGGTGCTGCAGGCTGTGGCTTTAACCCACTGTGCCACAGCACTGGCCCCATCATTATTTTACCTAATTGGCATACGTGAAGTGAAGTGGACCAAACCACTTGCTCTCTGTTCTCATTTTGTCCTATTAACTGGCTCGGGTAGATTATTAATCGTAATGAAAGATGAATATTATTTGACAGTCTTGAACTGCTTAAGTTTAATGTCATTAATATGAGATCATGGACCTTGGGTGTTATGAAGAATAAATGACAAAAAGGCAAAGACAAAAAGGGGGGAGGGTAGGTATGACTAAAGAAAGGCCCCATATGCTTTTGACTCAGGTCTGAATCATGTGTCTTCACACCACGAGAATGGACCTGCTTGATTCATTGCTATTAGCATTAAATAATTACTGTGACTTGAAAACATATGAGTTTCTAGTTGTGTGGTGTATTAATGATAAAACGTGTGCATATGCATGTGGGGGGCTCTCTGTTGATATTGCGAAGCTGTATTTTTTGACTAAATCTCCAAAATGCTCATCTATTTTACCAAATGGAAATTGAGGTAATAAAATGCTTAGTAATTTTCTCCAAGCAATTTAGGGGTGAAACTAAAATTGGAATTTAGGTTCTCTTAAGAATTCTGGCCCAGGAGCCAGTGTTGTGGCCTAGCAGGTTAACATCTGAGTGCAGGTGAGACCCTGTTCCACTTTTGATCCAGTTTCCTGCTCATGCACCTGGGAGGACAATGGAGGATGATCCAAGTGTTTGGGCTCCTGCCACCCATGTGGGAGGTCCAGGTGAAGTTTCTGGCTCCTAGCTTCAGCATGGCCCAGCCCTGGCTGTTGTGGCCACTGGGAGAGTGAACCAGAGGACAGAAGAGCTCTGTTTCTGTCTCTTTCTCTCCATGATGCTCTGCCTTTCAAACAAAGAACTCTTTTTTTAAAAAGACTTCTGATCTACAGATATTGCTGGATGATTGCCTTTGACTGAAGGGATTTGAAACATTTGACTAAGTCCTTTCCTGCTTCCTTCCACTATAAAACTATGGTGTCAGGGTCTGGATCATTGCAGTGGAAAGAAAACAGACCCAACAAAGTGAATCTATTAACTCTCTTTATTCTTACTATCAGTACAATTAAGGTCTTCAGAGACCTAGTTAGTATAGACTTAAAGCATGTGACCCTTCTATTGTTAGAATTGAGGTGCTCTGGACTAAGCATAATGATGAGGCTGGCAATAGTAGAATTCTTTAGATGTCTCTACCCTGCTCCACAGGAGAAAGAATAAAGAGCTTCCGCTAATGTCAACAGCCAACCGCGCTTAGTCCCATCTACAACAAACTAAACATTCCCTGTCTGGAGTCCTGGAGAATAGATCCTATCTGTGTCTACTCAGCTTTCAATTAAAGATTTGATGAAATGGCTTATCCATGTGCAGTTTCCTCTGGAGAGAAGGAGGACTGGAAGAGGCAACAGGTGCATAAAAACATCCACAGCTGTAGTTTAAGAGATTAGCTAAACAACTGAAAAAGTGGTATGGAGTTACACCAAGTATAGAGAAAAAAAGATTGCCAAAGGCATAGGAATTTGAATTAAAGACAACGGAATTTGGACTCAGGCTACTGATTTCCCTGTAGTATAGATAAGAATCTAATTTTGACTGAAGAGTGGTTAGTTGTAGCCAGAAGAGGAGAATTTCCAGAAGCCAACTCAGCCAGCATCTGGAAGTCTTGGCTCAGAACTGGCTGATAGAAGCTCATCTTTCCTCCTGTGTGTGTTAAGGCAGAAGCTTACACTTAGGAATTGCTTCTTGAGAAACTTTGTGTTACTAATTAAAAAGGGTCATTAAGTGTTAAGGAAGCCTCTTATGTATGGATTTTTTCCCCAAATCTCTGCCAGCTACCATCTGCAGAGTGCAGAGCTGGAAGGAGTAGGCAGGCAGCATGTGTCTAGGCTAATAGTGAGAGGGATAGGGCAGGCTTCTCATCACCACCTCGTGCCCTAAATTCACAGCTCAGCTCTACTCCACATGGGTCTGGCTCGCTTCAGCCCAGCATTTCAACGCTGCCTACTGGTCAACTGCTCGCTGAATCTCCCCCTCAAAAATTGATGATTTAACCTAGATGAGGAGAAGGAGGAAGAACAACTAGTACTTTGTGTTTCCTAGGGTGAGATGAGCTTTTAAATAATGACAATCTCTGACAGGATGAGGCTGAGGGAGAGATGAGGCAGAGTCATAAAGTGCAAGTGAGAGTCTGACTTGTAAAATGTTTGATATTTTCCTCATCATGGATATTATTTACTGGGATTAATTGGTGCCCTTTTAAATGCTGCCTCCAACGCAAGTAACCTCATTCACTTCACCTTAGTTTTAGCCATGCTCAGGAAAATGAGGCTCAGAGAAGGCAAATAATTTGTTCCTGGACACTAAAGAGTGGCAGAACAGGGATTTGAAGCCAGCTGTATTTGGATCCAAACCGTGCTTTTTCACTAAACCATCAACTTTTTTTTTTTAAGTTTCATTTATTTACTTGAGGGGCAGAGTTACAGACAAGAGAGGGAGAGGCTGAGAGAGATCTTCCATCTGCTGATTCACTCCCCAAATGGCTGCAACGTCCAGAGCTGAGCCAATCTGAAGCCAGGAGCCAGGAGCTTCTTCAGGGTCTCCCACGCAGGTGGCGAGGCCCAAACACCTGGACCATCTTCTGCTTTCCCAGGCCATCAGCAGAGAGTTGAACTGGAAGTGGAGCAGCCGGGACTCCAACAGGCCCATACGTGATGCTGGCGCTGCAGGTGGATACATAACCTACTCTACCACAATGCTGGCCCCAACCATCAACCATTTAGCAGTCCTCATTGAGGATTTTCTTGTGCCACTCACAAAAATAAATCCATTCAATAGAGGTACATTCACTTGTTCAGAAGTTAGAGACTCAACATTTGTTCCAAACCTAATTGACTTTCTGCCTGATTTTTGTAGTTCAATCTTTCCTCAGTATCAGTGGGGCATTGGTTCCAGGATCCCTCTCAGATACCAAAATCCACACACACTCAAGTCCTTTGTATACAATGGTGCAGTACGGACAGCCCTCCCCATCTGTGGATTCCACATCCATTGATTCAGCCAACTGCGGATGGGAAATATTCGGGGGCAAGATCATCTGTACTGAACATATGCAGAATTTTTTTCATGTCATTATTCCCTAAGCCAGGGATGGGGAACGTTACAGCTCAAAATCATTTGGCCTGGCCCTGTCAAGGCAACCACAGGTGGGACTTGAAATTCAATATATCTATAGCATAAATATATATATATATGTATATCATTGTATAGCCTGCACATGATGTGATAAATTTCCAAATGGCCTTTGGCAGGAGAAAGGTTCTCCACTCCTGCAAAGTATACAAGCTAATTACATAGAATTTACATTATGTTAGGTATTATAATCATCTAGAGATGATCTAAAGTATACAGGATGATGTGTGTAGGTTATGTGCAACTACTATGCTATTTTATTAAGGAACTTGAACATGTGTGTGTGTGTGTGTGTGTGAGAGGGGGGGGAGAGAGAGAGAGAAGGGAGGCAGGTAATGGAACTAATCCTCATAGTTATGGAGGGCAAGCTGTACTTAACTTGAATCTGGCACTTTTGACTAATATCTTTTTTTAAGGTTTGTTTTATTTATCTGAAAGGCAGCATGACAGAGAAAAAGGTTTTTTTTTTCATCCGCTGGTTCACTCCCCAAATGGCCACAAAGGCCAAGGCTGGGCTAGGAGCTCCATCTGGGTCTCTCCTGTTGGTGGCAGGGGCCCAAGCACTAAGGTCATTTTCTGCTGCCTTCCCAGGCACATTAACAGGGAGCTGCATTGGAAGCAGAGCAACCAGGACTCAAACTGGTGCTCATATGTGATGCCAGTATCACAGGTGGCGGCTTAACCTGCTGCACCACAATGCTGGCTCCGATTTTTCTCTTCTTAAAACTCCTCTTTGGCTTCCCTGACCAATTCCTCATTCCTTCTGTTCCTTGCCTTCCAACCCCCCTCCCACACCCCCACCTGTTCCTCCCAACACGCTCTCATACTTAGAGAATGGTAACACATGTCTACCCAGGCACCCAAGTCAGAGACCCAAGAATCTGCTTGACTCTTCCCTTTCACTCAGTATCCACACCCAAGAAAACAGCATATTCTGTTGATTTTTTTTATTAAGTCTTTCATTGGACAAACATCTTCTAGAACACTGAAAAAATATATAGGTCCATTAACTCTGGGAGGTTAATACATAAGAGAGCACCTGCAGCCACACCACCCACAGTGATCATGTGGTCATGTTCCCAACTAGGACAAAAGAGCTAAGTTCTGCTGATTTCCCTTTCAAAGTGTTTTTGACTCTAGACCCTTCCCTCCATCCTCACTGTCATTATGCCAGTCCAGGTATCTCACCTGATGTCCTTGTCTGCAGGTGTAGCTCTCCCAGTCTATCATCCACACTATTTCCAGAGGGACCTTCCTTTAAAGCAAATGATCGTATTGCTGCCCCTGGCTTATGGGACAAAGTCCAAGGCCGTCACAGAAAAACAGATATAATTCTCCATGATCTGATTAATATCTATCGCCCCTGTCTCATATCTCAGGTCCCCTCTTACCCTTGTCTGAACCAGTGTTTGCAGCATATTAGGGCCTTTGCTCATCCAGATTCCTCTGCCTGCAATGCCCTTCCTTTATTGACATTGCAAACACTTGATTTTTCTTTTAAGATTCTACTCTCAATTTTTTGTCACTATAGGGAGATTTGACTACTTCCTCTGGTGTGTCTCTTCTATACTCACTACATAAGTTTATGCAGAATGTGTAATAGTTTACTGACTGATACAGTTACATGTCCACTCTTCCCCTTATAAACTTCAAGCTTCAGGAGGGCAAGGCTTTTGAATAATTGATAACTGTATCTGGAGTAGTTAGTACAGTGCCTAGCAGTTAATAAATATTGAATGAATGAACGTATTCTTAAAGAAAACAAAGCAGCAGGCCAACCCAATAAGACACTTGACAAAATCTCATCAGTTTGCTCCAAAATGAGGATCAGGTCAATCTGAATATGAAAACATGAATTATCTATTACTCTAAGATCACCAGTTCTGTTACTTTGTTCTATAACCAAGTGACTCCTTCCTCTTAGAATGTCTCCTTTTGGACTTTGTATAGGCATCTATTATACACTACCGACCATGCTGCTTTATTATATTATTTTTGTATTTATTTACCTCCACTAGACTGAGAACTGCTTCTTTTTTTTAAAGCTTTATTTGTTTATTTATTTGAAAGGTCGGTGGAGGGGGGGAGGTCTTCCATCCACTGGTTCACTTCCCCAAATGGCTACAATAGCCTGAGCTGGGCCAGAAGTCAGGAGCCAGGAACTCCATCTGAGTCTCCCATGTGGGTGACAGAGACTCAAGTACTTGGGCTATCATTCACTGCTTCCTAGAAGTATTAGCACGGAGCTGGATCAGAAGCAGAGTAGCTGAGACTGGAATTGACACTCCAATATGGGAAGCAGGCATCATAAGTGACTTAATCCATTGTGCCATGACGCCACGCCCACTGAGAGCTTTGTGACCCTGTCTTATTCGTGTCTTCATCTCTAATACATAACTCATAGTAGGTGTTCAGTAAATATTTGTTGAATTCAAACTAACGAAATTAAACTAGCCTAACCAAAGTAGTATCTTGACAAGGCTTGGAGATTTTTTTTCATGAACATGAGAATGAGTTTGTCTGAGTATATTTTAAAGATATAGCAGGAGATAATATTTGTGTAGTTTTATTTTTCTATTTGCTCAGCAAACATTTTTTCATTTTATTGATTCCACAAATGTAAACTCTAGCTCAGTTCTTTTCTGAAACATCACAGATTGCAAATTAGGGAAATCCAAATTAGTTAGGCCTTACCATACTGTGACTTGCTTGGTTTCATTTTGCTTTGTATTCATACACATCTGGCTTTGGACAAAGGCAGAGACTAGAAAATGTGGATGCGGCTGACACGTAGTGGTTTTTGTGGACCAAGTGAATTTTCTTTTTTAGACTTTTAATGTTGTTTATGATTTACAATCAGAATTTTTAAATTATAAATCCACATTCTCTGTCTTATTGCCCTTTGTGCTTGTCTTGATCCATTCAGACTCCTATAACAATATGATAAAGTCGGTAAGCAACAAAAATGGATTGCTCACAGTTGTGGAGGTGAAGAAGTCCAAGACCGAGGTGATAGCACATCCTGTGTCTATGAAGACCCACTCCTTATACACACTGACTTCCCTCTGTCTTTACATGGTGCAAGGTGGCAAACAGACGCCCCTCCCTGGGCATGGACCCTATTTATGAGGGCTCCATCCTCATGACCTAATCACTTCCTCAAAGCCTCACCGGCTACCGCCACCACTCTGTGGTTGAGGATTGCAACATATGAATTTTGGGGGGAACACAAGCATTCAGCCCCTAGCAGTGCTGCTACTGAGGTTTAAATCATGGGAATCCCAGATTACTTGCTTTTTGCTTACCTTAAGTACTAGGCTTTGGTTTAGGGTCCAAAGTGAGAAATGGCACACCCTTCCTTGGCTGGCATATATGGAAAGAGGAATGGTAGGGAAGGGGGACCCTGCTTGTGTTTTCTTCATTCCAAAGTGAAAATCATGGTTAACCAAGTGGTTTCCTTATATTCCCACTCTAGAAGCGTGCTTACAAGAGCTACGTCCGAGCCCTGCCTCTGCTGAAGAAAATGGGGATCAATTCCATTCTGCTCCGAAAAAGCATTGGTGCCCTCGAGGTGGCCTGTGGCATCGTCATGACCCTTGTGCCTGGCCGTCCCAAAGATGTGGCCAACTTCTTCCTGCTCTTGCTCGTGTTGGCTGTGCTCTTCTTTCACCAGCTGGTCGGCGATCCCCTCAAACGCTACGCCCACGCTCTGGTGTTCGGAATCCTGCTCACCTGCCGCCTGCTGATCGCCCGCAAGCCGGAAGAGCGGTCTTCTGAGAAGAAACCTCTGCCTGGGAGTGCCGAGGAGCAACCTTCCTTATATGAGAAGGCCCCTCAGGGCAAAGTGAAGGTGTCATAGGAAAGCGGAAGTGCAAAAATGTGGACCTTGCAGGCAGTTGCCTCTTGTGACACCCAGGAAGATGTCAGTGTGTGTTTTTCATTTGATTAATTTATCCTGGGGCAAAGGGAAAAAATATAATCTGCAAGTTAATGTCCCTATTGGCTTGTGTACATCTGTCCCCTAAAACGATCTCCCCACATTGACATTTGTGCGCCACCTTCAATCACTCTGGGGCAACTCCCATCTTGCTGCATGTACATGTATACGGCTACTATTGAAGTATCTTTGTGAGATGGACTCCAGCACGCATGTGACTGTGAGATTTCGTGTGGGGAAAATGTGCTTCATTACTGTGTGTGTGTGCGCGCGCATGTGTGCGCGCTCACGGGTGGAGAGGGCTCTTATCTTGAACTAATCCTGCACAGCTATCTTTCCCTGTATACCTTGATTTCAGCAAAGGCAGCATAAAATAAACCCCCTATGAAGAGAATCCCACTTCCTTCGGTATAAAACAAGTGACCCGTTCCCACAGCTGGGGGCAATCCCTGCCTAAATTGAGCTGAACACTTCACTTCATCACTTTAGGCAAAGAGTTCCTTCCATGTGAAACACTAAGTTAATATGTAAAATGAATTAGCCTCTACTTCCACCGTTGTTTAAATTTTAAATAGTCCATATTGAGTTTCCTTACAACAAGGAATACCTGCAGTTGAAACAGTCTAATTCTTCTAGGAAGAACTAGGGGATGTTTCACCCAGCCTTGTCCCAGCCCAACCGACTCCGCCCCTTACTAACAATTTGAAATTAAGCTTGTTACCAGACAGCCTTTTATGAGCTTCTTAAGCCCAAAGCTGCCTCACTCCCACAATTCTCAGCAGCTAACAAGGACTCAGCAGCTGCTCCGCTGGCGTGGCTGACCCAGGCAGGGATTGGTCCCGTTAGAAATCTGTGAATCTCCAACTCTAGCTGTTCTGTGAAATCATTCGAAATTCGGTGGAGGAACTGTATCCAGTGTTGCTCTGCCTAACAGACTCACTATCTGTATTGCTGGTGGAAGCAGAGTCCAACACCCCCAGGTTTGTCTCCTCTACACCTCTAATCATTCCGGTGGGTGGAGTTCAGCTGGGGGAAGGACGTTTGATCCGGGTTAGTTGGATTGAGCAGTATGGACATTTGCTTTCTTCATTACATACTGCTGTTTCTCCTTGTTAGATGTGCTTTGATGGTTTTAATATTATTGTGTCACGGGGATGGGGAAAGGGTGGGGGGGTTGTGTGTGGGGAGAGTACTTATTGTATTTTCTTCAGTGTCATTGTTCTTGGTAATTGATACCTCTCAGTCTTATTTCATTCATTCTTTCAAAATAAAAATTTTTGAAATTTGGAGGAACTTGTCTGGAAATACCAAAATCTGGAAAGAAAGGTTCACATCAAGGGCTTCAGATGAGGGAGAAGTAAAAGAAGGGGGAATATAATCCTTTAATAAATGCACCGCTGAGGTTGCCAACTTTCTAATCGCAATTAAGTTCTCCCGCACTTTTGTGATTTTTGCACATAAGACAAAATGTCATAGAATTAGGATCACAGTACAATTTCTAGGTTTGGGGAATTCTACTAGATTAGGTGATGCCAAAGGAAAGTAGAAAACATTATTTCGGAGAAAATTGAAGGTATTTGAAATAAAGGTGAATCCCTGTCTCTCACTTAAATTTGAGTTGCAAATTACAGTGTCACAGACTTGTCATGTCGGGCAAGTTATTGCATCTCTCAGCACTCCGGTCTCATACAAAAATAAAGTTGCTGAGGTCTTAAAATCTGTTCCGACTCATATTTCTTTGAGTCTATGAAATGATTAAAAGCATAAAGAATGACTTGAGAAATTTTTAGTTTTACTAGAGAAGTTAGCATAGAAAAAATAGAACAGTCTCAATTTTATGCATGATTAATTAAGAGCTGGAGAAACTACTATGAAAAACATAAATGTGGTAAGTAGTCATTTGTTGTATTCTTTCCCAAACACATCAATTTAATTCATCTGTCGCTAAGATGGTAGTTTCTTCCTACAGTTTTGCCTAAAGTTTATAATCCTCTTTTAGCCTCAACAAGTCAGTGAGAAACGTTAAATTTCTTTTCCTCTTATTAGTAAGAGGGTTAAACTAGGGACTAAGCTCAGATCTCAAAGCCTCTGTTGCTGTTTTTAGCCAGTTTTTTTTTAAGGTCATTGAAACCCCAAAGTTAGGAATATTTCTCCTTGACAGCCGACTACTTGCACCATGGCACAGCATCTGGCAGGGGACACACGTTTCTAGGAACCTTGGAGATTTTCCACACCCATTCTCGGTTAAACAAAAGCAGATCCAGTTCTTTCCTACCAACTCTCGAGCTTCACAGAAGGCAAACGACTTTAACTTAAATCTCTGGATGGAGACATTTTCCTACAAAGTCCCGACATTTGGGGTCAATGCGGGCAAAACGATCACTCTAATTGATCTTGTTAAATTCAAGAATCTTGATACTAGTCCTGTTCTATGCAAAATGACGAATGCCAACATTATTATTTTTTTAAACGATTTTTTTTTGATAGGCAGAGTGGACAGTGAGAGAGAGAAAGGTCTTCCCTTACCGTTGGTTCACCCCCCAATGACCGCCGCGGCCGGCGCATCGCGCTGACCCGAAGGCAGGAGCCAGGTGCTTCTCTCCACCGTGCTGATCCGAAGGCAGGAGCCAGGTGCTTTTCTCCTGGTCTCCCATGGGGTGCAGGGCCCAAGCACTTGGGCCATCCTCCACTGCACTCCCGGGCCACAGCAGAGAGCTGTCCTGGAAGAGGGGCAACCGGGACAGAATCCGGTGCCCCGACCAGGACTAGAACCCGGTGTGCCGGCTCCGCAGGCAGAGGATTAGCCTATTGAGCCATGGCGCCGGAATGCCAACATTATGAGAACAGCGGGAACGACAGCCAATCAGCTGACTCCAGCAGCAACGGCCCACTCGTCGCGCGTCCCAGTCTGGTTAGGTGGAGCAAACTATTCTCTAATTGGGTCTGCGTCAGCGCTGGCGCGCGCGCCACCTCCCGCCATAGAGCTGTACTCGAACCAATCAGGCTTCAGCAGAGGGCGCCGCTCCGCCCAGTCGCCTCCTGGGTCCTTGCGGAGGCGCATGCGCGGGGCGGGGCCTGCGCCTTTGAATGTGGGAGGCGGTGTTCAGGCTCCGGAGGCTGTGGGGCGGCGGAACGTATTAGGTGAAGTACTTTTAAAAACGCCGCGCCAAATGGGGCCCTGGGCACGAAGCGGGTCGCCTGACTTCTGAAGGCGAGGCTATCCTGTACAGTGTGGCTGCGGCTGGGTTTTCTCCTAGCCCGGGAATCGGCTCAGCGGGCCAGTCGTTGGCAGTTTCGCTCTGCCGGATGCCGAAGGGGTCGTTGGAAAGAGCTGGGCGGCGGGTTCAGTGGATGAGGTCAGAAGCTGCTCCTTCGCCCTTATTTCCTGGGCTCTAGGAAACAACTCAGAACCCGGAGCCTCCCTTGGGGGTGAGCATACATATTACTCTCCTGCTCTGGCCTAGTCGCTTCTGGGGAGGTGGGATTGAGTTTTGTTCTGACCATTCCCTTAGTTTTTCCCCCGTGAGGCCCAGAACTAACAAGTTATGTCTTGGTTCTTCTCTTTTCTTTCCCCCACATCCAGTTCTTTCATTGTGTTTAGTCCGCTCTCCCTCCAAAACAAAGGAATCCAATCATTTTCACCTCTGCCGCGCTACACACCTTAGACCCCGGGGAGACCACAGCCATCCCTCTTCTGGACTTATAAGAGCCTTTTAAGCGCGCTCTTGCCATTCCTTGACCTCTAATTTCTAGTCTCCACAGTGCAGCTAACCCCTAAATTCTAGTCACCGCAGTGCAACTAACCATGGTCTTCAAACACAGATCAGATGGTGGTGCTCCGCTCCCTGACCACTCCCCCACCCTGCTGTTGCTGCTGTTTTGTTAACACACAGAACTTTTTCTTGCTTGGGAGTCTTGGCATGTCTTTCCCTTCCCACCGTGTAATCCTCTTCCACTAGATCTTCACGTGGCTGGTTCCTTCATGACGTTCAAATCTCAGCTGAAAGATCAGGTCATAGAGGCTTTGCACCCTCACCCCATCTATGTCACATCACTTTGTATTCATTATTATTTACTTATTTATTGACTGTCAGCATCTCCTTCCCCCACTAAGTTTCATGACAGCAGGGACCTTGACTGATTGATTATTTTATCCCAGGTAACTGCAATTGTGCTTGGCACATAGATGACGTTCAGTAATTATTTACTGAATATATGAATTAATAAATGGGGAATGTTTCTGTTATACTTAGCCTGGCCAACAGTTTGGCTTTTCAACGATGCTGTATGAACTTAGAACTAACTGGGGAACCTAAAGATTAAAAGCAAATTCAGTGAGATGGGGAGATTTAATTGGAGTGGAGAAAATTGAGTTTGTGAGATGGGTTCGTTTTGGACTTGCTTATGTGATATAGCTGTTATTTTATTTTATTTTATTTTATTTTATTTTATTTTATTTTATTTTATTTTATTTTATTTTATTTGACAGGCAGAGTTAGGCAGTGAGAGAGAGAGAGACAGAAAGGTCTTCCTTCCATTGGTTCACCCCCCAAATGGCCGAGACGGCTGGCACGCTGCACCAATCTGAAGCCAGGAGCCAGGAGCTTCCTCCTGGTCTCCCATGTGGGTGCAGGGCCCAAGGACTTGGGCCATCCTCCACTGCCCTCCCAGGCCACAGCAGAGAGCTGGACTGGAAGAGGAGCAACCAGGATAGAACCGGCGCCCCAACCGGGCCTAGAACCCGGAGTGCCAGCGCCGCAGGCCGAAAAAAGCTGTTTTAAGAGAGAACTTTCTATGTTACTTGTACTCATACTACTTCTTTCCCACAAGAAGACCAGTTTAGCTGATGAATTTTACTTGGGTGGATTGTTTCTATTTCTATTTAGGTAAAGGGCTTTCTGAGGAAGTTAACCGATAGGTTTTGTTTTCTGGATTATTGTAAACTTCTTTATTGTGTGCCTGTTGTACTCTAGGTACTGTCTACTAAATGTGAGAATACGGGCTGATGTGGTGCTTGTCTTTGTAGGGAAAAAGGTACTGTTTGGCTGATGAAGGATAACTTGACACTTGTTTCTGAATAGAATGCATGCAGTAATGATGCCTCAGAAGACAGGTAAGAACTATAAGGCACAAAACAGACCTTCACAAGGTAGCAGTAGCTACCAGACCAATCTCTCAGCCTGCGAAGTAAAACAGAAACCAAGTGACTCGAAACAAAACAATCCAGTGGAAGATGATGAACATGCTGATGATCAAGATGGAGACGCGCTGCAGATAGCAATGGAGTACTTTGAGAAAGGTAAAGGCATATTGTTTCATTCATTTATTTATTGATTTATTTATTTTAAATATTTATTTTATTTATTTGAAAGAGAGAGTTAGAGAGGTCTTCATTCATTGGTTCACTCCCCAAATGGCCACAATGACCAGAGCTGAGCCAATCTGAAGCCAGGAGCCAGGAGCTTCCTCTGGGTCTTCCCATGCAGGTGCAGGGGCCCAAGGACTTGGGCCATCTTCTACTGCTTTCCCAGGCCACAGCAGAGAGCCAGATCCTAAGTGGAGCAGCCAGGACTCGAATCTGCGCTCTTATGGGTTGCTGGCACTGCGAAGTAAAACAGAAACCAGGAGACCTGGAGAAGGCTCCTAGCTCCTGTCTTTGGATCGGCCCAGCTCAGGTGGTTGCGGCCAACTGGGGAGTGAACCAGCGGATGGAAGACCCTCTCTCTCTGCCTCTCTTTCTCTCTCTGTGTAACTGACTTTCAAGTAAATAAATAAATCTTTAAAAAAAATAAACTTCATAGGCAATTCCAATATAATATACAGCAAGAGTTTGGGAAGCTAGCATCAAAACAAATGATAGTCTTAAGTTCAATTCTTTTAATTGCTTAAAGCAGAGATACCAAAGCATGACTGTTTTCTTCACTGAAGATACTATTGCTGTTAAATCTTCTAGAGTTTTGGGGCAGCTGTTGTGATTCTGTGGGTAAGCCACCCCTTAGTATGCCCACATCCCATATCAGAGTGCATGGTTCGAATCCCAGCTGATCCTGTTCTGATCCAGTTTCTTGCTAGTGCACCCTAGGAGGCAGTGGATGATGGATTAACTGCTTGAGCCTCTGCTACCCACATGAAAGATCCAGATGGAGTTCCAGGCTCTTGACTTCAGCCTGGCTCAGCCTTGGCTGTTGCAGGCATTTAGGGAGTAAACCAGTGGGTAGAAGATCTATTTCTCTGTTGCTGAGCCTTTTAAGTAGATGGAAATAAGCCTTTTAAAAAATACAGAGTTTTAAAAGAATTTGAAGGGTTTTTAGGAAGTTTTTTTTTTTATATAAAGTTATTCCTTTAAAGACCCCCAAGTTGTAATTGTGGAGGCTGAGGACTGAAAGAATTTTAAAGGTCTTGTTATTTAATATTGTTCCTTTTTTCCAGATCCTGTTAGAAGTTTACGGAGTAAAGATAAAATCTTGGGAAAGCACTTGATAACTGTGGAGAATGTGGCTTGGAAGAATGGATTAGCTCCAGAAACAATTGACATTCTATTAAATGTGGCACTCAGTGGCAGATTTGGTATGTCAAGGGGGTACATTTATTAGCAGTTTGCAATTAGTTTTGCCTTTCAGACTTACTCATTGCAATCAGTTGCAGTTCTTTATTTTTACTATTCTCTTCATAAGATAAATTTGATTTGGTAAGGTTATAAAATGTGCTTTACTGTGTCTAGATTACCTTATGAGCCAAAAGTTTGTGTGTACATATGCTGAAAATAACCAGTTATCACGTATCTTTACAAACAAAATGCATAAAATCTTGCCTCCAAAAACACAACAACCATTTTTAACACTTTTCTGCAGAGGCATAGAAAATACTTTGAATAGTGTTGCTGGAAGGCACCTTAAGAGATTGTTAGTCTACTTCATTGCCTTTAGGTTTATTTATGACAAGTTCCTGTTTATGCTGTCTCCGTCACAGTGTCTGTGACCTTAACAGTCAAGATACTTTTTGTGCAAATGTCTGTTTCCTTTTCTAAGTTCATTGGTGGTATGGATGGGGATTGGGAGAAGTTCTTAGAAATAATATCTGGTCAGTATCCTTTCTACCTGAAATCTTCTCACATCTAAATTCAGACTGCAAAGAAATTTTAAACCCTAAAACCCACATTAGAAAGGTGAGGAAAAAGGGTTTAGAATGATTAAGAGACTTAATACCAGACCCAAAGCTGGGGAAATCAGGTCTTCATTCCAGTCTTTATGCTGTACCACATTGCTACTGTTTTTTCCTACTTAAAATTAAGACTGCTATCAAAATTAGATGCTCTATTTGCTGAGTATTTCCTGGCCCTTGGATGTTATATTCCTTCCTATATACCAAGCATCATATTTTTAAGGGTGTGTGTATGTGTGTGTGTTTTAAAGTAACAACAAATTATAAATCGAATCCACTGTGTGACTCTGTTATTTAATTTCTCCACTCTTTCCTTATTAATTCTCTTTATTTCTCCCAGAAAGTTGAATCAGTTTTTGTACTTGTAGGTGCTTTCAGATTGTTTGATTTATTTGTTTGGTTTTGTTGTTGTTGTTGTTGACAGGCAGAGTTAGGCAGTGAGAGAGAGAGTTACAGAAAGTGAGAGACAGAGAAAGGTCTTCCTTCCGTTGGCTCACTCCCCTAATGGCTGCCATGGCTGGCGCTGCACTGATCCAAAGCCAGGAGCTGGGTGCTTCCTCCCGGTCTCCCATGTGGGTGCGGGGGCCCAAGCACTTGGGCCATCCTCCACTGCACTCCCGGGCCACAGCAGAGAGCTAGAATGGAAGAGGAGCAGCCAGGTCTCAAACTGGTGCCCATATGGGATGCCGGCACTGCATGTGGCGGCTTTACCCACTACGCCATAGCATAGGCCCCGCTTGCTATCTCTTAAGTTCAGACCTTTTGTGGGTTCACTTTCTCCTGAGAAAAAAAAAATCTCCAGTTTTTGGGTAGAGGAAGGTGGGAGTTCTTGGTGGGATGAGGATGTTTACTAATTTTGTGCCCACACTTTTAACCAAGCCTCGATTTTTGCTACGCGCCTTATCCTATCCCTGTCTTTGACAGTTTCCTGCACTTTATTTTTTAAAATTTATTTTTTTTATTTGAATGAGTTATGGAGAGACAGAGAGAGAGCGATCTTCTGTCCTCTACTTCACTCCCCAAATGGCTGTAATAACTGGGGCTGAGCGAGGCCAAAACCAGGAGCCAGGAGCTTCATCTGGGTCTCCCTTGTGAGTTCAGGGGCCCAAGGACTTGGGCCATCTTCCACTGCTTTCTCAGGTGCATTAGCAGGGAGCTGGATCAGAAGTGGAGCAGTTGGGACTCGAACTGGTGCCCATATGTGATGCTGGCACTGTGATGCGGCCTCACACACTATGCCACAGTGCTGGCCCAGTTTCTCGCACTTTCAAGTGTGTCTTTCCAGAGTTGTGTGGGGACGGATAAACCTTATTAGTCATCAGGTCCCTCCACGTGGATACTTTAGATATAGCTTCCTGTACCTTTTAAGTCACTTGTCACTCAAATCTTTTTTATTTTTTAAAATTTTATTTGTGGGGCTGGTGTTGTGGTGTAGCGGGTAAAGCTGCTGCCTGTAGTGCCAGCATCCCATATGGGCACCAGTTCGAATCCTTGCTGCTTCCCTTCTGATCCAGCTCTCTACTATGGCCTGGGAAAGCAATAGAGGATGGCCCAAGTCCTTGGGCCCCTGCACCCGTGTAGGAGACCCGGAAGAGGCTCCTGATCCTGGCTTCAGTTTGGCACAGCTCTGGCCATTGCGGTCATCTGGGGAGTAAACCAGTGGATGGAAGACCTCTTTCTCTCTGCCTCTGCCTCTCTGTTACTCTGCCTTTCAAATAAATAAATATTTTTAAAAAGGGTTTTTTGAAAGGTTACAGAGAGAGAAAAGGAGAGACACAGAGAGAGATCTTCGATCTATTGCTTTACTCCCCAGATGGCTGTAACTTCTGGCTCTGGGTGAGCCAGGAAAAACCAGGAGTCAGGAGCTTTGTCTGAGTCTCTCATGTGGGTTCAGGGGCCCAGAGACTTGGGCCATCCTCTGCTGCTTTCCCAGGCCATTAGTGAATGGAAGACCTCTTTCTCTCTCTTTCTGCCTCTGCCTCTCTGTAACTCTCTCAAATAAATAAATCTTCAAAAAATAAGAAATTATTTAAAAAGTCACCAGGAAGTTACTATAGAGTTAGTATTGAATAGTCCCTTTGTATTTGACACATATGTAAGGTGTTAGTGGTGAGACTTTTTTTTCCCCAAAGATTTATTTTTTATTTACTGGAAAGGCAGAGTTACAGAGAGAGGAGGAGAGAAAGAGAGAGGCCTTCAGTCCACTGGTTCACTCCCCAAATGGCTGCCATGGCCGGGGCTGGGCCAGGCTGAAACCAGGAGTCAGGAGCTTCTTCCAGGTCTCCCACATGGGTGTAGGGCCCAAGCACTTGGGCCATCTTTCCCTGTTTTCCCAGGCACACCAGCAGGGAGCTGGATTGGAAGTGGAGCAGCCGGGCCCACATGTGATGCTGGCTTCTCAGGCAGAGACTTAACCTTTACACCACAATGCTGACCCCAGTGAGACTGTTTTAAACTTTGAAAGGGTTTAGTGTATAGGAGTGGGAGAGAAAAAAGAAGAGAAACAAAAAGCCTAGATTAGAAAGGAGAGACTTTTATTGTGATTCGTTACCTGCCATCACTGCTTGCTTGCTTCTGTACAGATTAATGGGATAGAGGCTGATGCAGTAATGATTCCTGAAGCTTTCATGCACAGAAGTTGGTATAGGGTAAATAGAAAGCCAGTATCTGTAACATTAATTACCAGAAGGGAGAATGCTGTGGCGGCCAGAGAACAAAATGGAAAGATTGGACTAGTGTACAATGACGTTAATGTCAACTAATTCCAAGGATATCTTCCATGCTGCCACCTGTCCTTTTTTTTTTTTTGACAGGCAGAGTGGACAGTAGAGGGAGACAGAAAGGTCTTCCTTTTGCCGTTGGTTCACCCTCCAATGGCCGCCGGCGCACCGCGCTGTTCCGATGGCAGGAGCCAGGTGCTTCTCCTGGTCTCCCATGGGGTGCAGGGCCCAAGAACTTGGGCCATCCTCCACTGCATTCCCTGGCCACAGCAGAGAGCTGGCCTGGTAGAGGGGCAACCGGGACAGGATCGGTGCCCCGACCGGGACTAGAACCCGGTGTGCCGGCGCCGCAAGGCGGAGGATTAGCCTGTTAAGCCACGGCGCCGGCCCACCTGTCCTTTTTGAGAGAGTTGAGGATACAAATATATTTATTATTAAATGTAGCAGCTCATGCACAGTGTCTGTTAGTATCTTTAAATCAGAATCTATTGTGCCATTAAGAAAATAATACAAAAACTCTTTGAAGTTTCACTGTGATTGAAAGACTTTGAGATATAATTCACATACCATAAAATTCGTTTTTTTGGCTGGCGCCGTGGCTCACTTGGCTAATCCTCCTCCTGCGGCACCGGCACCCTGGATTCTAGTCCCAGTTGGGGCGCCAGGTACTAGTTCTGGTTGCTCCTCTTCCAGTCCAGCTCTCTGACCCGGGAGGGCAGTGGAGGTTGGCCCAAGTGCTTGGGCCCCTGCACTCACATGGGAAACTGGGAGGAAGCACTTGGCTCCGGCTTTGGATCGGTGCAGTGCCGGACGTAGCAGCCATTAAGGAAGTGAACCAATGGAAGGAAGACCTTTCTGTCTCTCTCTCTTTCTATAACTCTCTTTTTGTCTCTCTCTCTCACAGTCTAACTCTGCCTCTCAAAAAGTTAAAAAAAATTGTTTTTTTAAAAATGCAGTGTTTTGGGGCATAGTCACAGAGTTGTACCATAATCACCACTATCTAATTCCTGAACGTTTTCATCACCTGAAAAAGAAACCCTATATTCATTTCCCCTTTGAAAAATAGAAATATTTGGACCAAATAATTTGCTTTAGAGTTTATATTAGAAGTTATATAATTTTGTCTTGAGCAATGCTTTGTAATGATAGGAGATACTGAATATTATGGTGTTGGTTTTTATTGCCTTAAACATAAAGTGAGAAGGGCCAGTGCTGTGGTGTAGCAAGTAAAGCTGCCGCCTGCAGTGCCTGCAGTGCCAATTCGAGTCCCACACTTCCAATCCAGCTCTCTTCATTGGCCTGGGAAAACAGCAGAAGATGACCTGAGTCCTTGGGCCCCTGCACCTGTGGGGCAGTCCCAGAAGAAGCTGCAGGCTCCTGATTTTGGATTGGTCTAGCTCTGGCTGTTGCAGCTATTTGGGGAGTGAACCAGAGGATGGAAGACCTCTTTCTCTCTCTCTGCCTCTGCTTCTCTGTAACTCTGCATTTCAAATAAATAAATAAATCTTTAAAAAAAAGTAAAGTGAGATATTGAGCACCAAGAATGAATAATAGTAAAGAAACAATCAAAACACTAAGCTGTATTTTAATTGAGAGTTTGTCTACTGTCCAGGGAATGCTATAAACACACGGATTTTGAAGTGCCTAATTCCAGCAACTCTAATATCAGAAGATTCTGTGGTTAAGGCAGTCTCCTGGCTTTGTGTTGGCAAGTGTTCTGGTAGCACCAAGGTAATCTTTTTAAACACTTTGATGATAAGTCCTTCAGAACCACTTAAGGGCTGGCAAGGAAGAGCCACTTATGGAGTAATGGCAGTGGCCTTTTGTGCAAAGCCTGGCGTTTTGGAACGATATAGCTTGATGCAAGGACTCTGTTCAAACAGAAATTTTGACTGAGAAATAAAATCTATTATCCTACTTTGTGCTAGAAGCTTCTAAAACAGCCCTGAGGGGGGAATTAAGCTCTTCTGTGCCAGTTCTGTTTCTCTAAAGATAAACATTTTGTCTCTGGATAGGTACTTTTTTATCGTTGGCTGATTGCAATGTTTGACTTCATTGATCATAAGGAGCAAATTAACTTGCTCTATGGCTTCTTTTTTGCTTCATTGCAAGATGATGCGCTGGTAAGTAAACATAGGACAGCATCAAGCATCAGTCAAATAGTGTATTCATGTATATTGACATACCATAAGTGCTTCCAAGTGCCACACAATGTGTTTTCCTTATTTACTTTAACATAGACAGGCAAGTATAAGGAATATAATAAAAACCCTTGTGTTCATCTCTCAGATTAGGTAATGTAAAATTTTTACTGTATTTGCTTTACATCTTCTCTTAAGGACATAAACATGTTACAGATAGAGTTGACTCCACCTTGGAGTCTCTTTGCTGATCTGGAGCAGTGGTTGCCATTTTTTCACATTTAAACCACTTCAACAGGGTCCTTGGGGTCACTTACTCTACATTTTCTTGATTAACACTGCAGAAACCTCATCAGAATTAATGAGGAGGAGAGGATTACATCTCCTGAGTTGCCAGTGGACTGGGTTTGATTAAATAACATAATCATCCCCATTAAAAACATTAATAACTCTAAGAAATCAATTTGCTGTCCACCTGGAAGACTTTCAAGGACCATCAGTAGTTCACAGACCGTGTGAATCACTCATGTAACTGAGATTCTCTTGCCTTTGGGAAAATCATCCGTTGATTGCATCTTTTTTAAAAACATTATTTACTTGAAAGAGTTACAGAGAGAGAAGGAGAGACAGAGATCTTCCATCCGCTGGTTTATTCCCCAAATGGCTGCAATGGCTGGGGCTGGACCAGGCTGAAGCTAAGAACCAGGAGCTGCTTTCGGATCTCCCACATAGGTGCAGGGGCCCAAGGACATGGGGCATCTTCTGTTGCTTTCCAAGGTTCATTATCAGGGAGCTGGATCAGAAGTGGACCAGCTGGGAATTGAACTGGCACCTATATGGCATGCCAGCATTGCAGGCGTTGGCTTAACTTGCTACCCCACAATGCCGGCCCCTGATTGCATTTAAAAAAGATTTATTTATTTATTTGAAAGGCAGAGTGACAGAAGTGGGGAGATAGAGAAATCTTTCTAGTTCACTCCTCAAATGGCCACAATGGCTCGGGGTGATCCAGGCTGGATCCAGGAGCCAGGAACTCTAGCTGGGTCTCCTGCATGGGTGGCAGGGGCCCAAGTACTTGTGGCCATCTTCTGCTTTCCCTGGCACATTATCATGGAGGTCGATCAGAAGCGGAGCAGCCAAGACTTGAACTGGTGCTATGATATGGGATGCAGGCACTTCAGGCTGTGACCTAACCTGCTCTACCATAACGCCACTTCCTCCCCCCACCCATTGATTGTGTTTTTTTAAAAATTGGTATTTCTATATGCTCATTGCATTGTTCTAGGCACTGTAGAAGCTTCAAAGTTTAGCACAGAGTTTGTGCACTCCAGGAACTTAAAATCTAGTTGTAGAATTAAAGCACATAAAGTTAAATAATACATTGAGAGTTAAATTGTCAAAGGTGGTATGTGATAGTGTGCGAACAATAATTGCTGATGTATTTCCAGGAAGGAAGAGAACACTGTTAATCAGACTGATTAGAAAAAGCATAATGAAGTATGTGGGCTTGGAGCCGAGCCTTCAGTATTGAATAGGATTTGGGATTTGGTGAGAGAAAATGATCTATATGAGGGGGCTTTCTCAAGCACAGGTGTGAGAGGTGTAACATGAGTCTGAGGAGACCTTAAATAAATGGGTCTAACCTAATTGGAGTTAGTGTTGGCTGGTGGTAAGCACTAAGGCTGAAAGAGTTGGGTGAGCGGTTGATTGTAGAAGTCTTTCAATGTGATGCTTCGGAATTTGAACTTCATTCAGAAATTTTGGGCAAAATACATTGAAAGGAGTTTTGTAGGATGCTATTTAGTAGTGCCAAACAGTATAAATTAGGAGAGAGGCTAGACAGGAAGACTAGGAGACTGACAAGATAATTCATGTATAATGTGAAGCTCTAGACTAGAAGTCTGTGGACCCCTGCAGCTCTATGCCACTCTTTGAGGAAGTCTAAAAGGTCACAATTATTTTCATAATAATACTAAGATATTGTTTGCTATTTTCTTTGTGTTAACATTGGCACTGATGGTGTTAAAAGCAGTATGTTGGATAAAACTGCTGGTACTTTAGCACAAATTAAGGCAATGGCACCAAACAGTGGTGGTTGTACTTTTTACTGTAGTAAAAAATTCAAAATGCTAATTTCATTTAAGAATGTCCTAAGTGAAAGAGTAAAAATTAATCCATTACCTTTACTAAATCTCAACCCTTGATACATGTCTTTAGTATTTGTGTGATGAAATGGGAAGTACAAAGCCATTCTACATACTAAAGTACAATGATTCTGAGGAAAAGCACTTGTGTGCTTGAGTTGTGAGCTAAAGCTGCTTTTCTTTATGGAGCACACTTTTTTTTTGAAAGAATGACATACAAACTATGGTTATTCAAACTTGGTTATCTGGAAAATATTTTTCTTTTCTTTCTTTCTTTTTTTTTTTTAGACAGGCAGAGTTAGAGAGAGAGACAGAGAGAAAGGTCTTCCTTCCGCTGGTTCACCCCCAAAATGGCTACTACGGCCGGCATACTGCGCCAATCCAAAGCCAGGAGCCAGGTGCTTCCTCCTGGTCTCCCATGCGGGTACAGGGCCCAAGCACTTGGGCCATCCTCCACTGCCTTCCTGGGCCACAGCAGAGAGCTGGCCTGGAAGAGGAGCAGCCGGGACAGAATCCGGCGCTCCAACTGGGACTAGAATCCTGGGTGCCGGCGCCACAGGTGGAGGATTAGCCAAGTGAGCCGCGGTGATGGCCAAAAATATTTTTCTTGAAAATGAGCAAAGCAGGACTGTCATTTCAAAGAAAACACCTGGCCATGTTTGTTGCCAGTGATCAAGTTTGAGCTTTCAAGCACAAATTTGAAATTTGGAATTTTGTGTTAGCCACTGTGAACTTTGCAGTTTTCTGATAGTTAATCACTTTTCTGATGAGATTGTTGGGCAATATTAATGAATGTGATATTTAGATATCATTCCATGGAATGTGTCAACATTTGCAAGCTCAGTATAATTCAGTAAACCAATATTTTCCAGGCGACCAAACATGATGTTACGAGATCATGCGTGAATGAAAGATCCATTGAAAATACAAAATATATCAATGAATTTTAATGGAACAGAATACAGAGATTTCATTGATAGGGTTTTAGATTTCACACTACAGGTAACCCTTCAGAGAAACTGCCACTTGGGGTGGACATTGCGGTGCAACAGGTTAAACTGCTGCTTGTCACATCTGTATCCCATATTAGTGTGCCTGGGACCAAGTCCTGCCTCCACTTCTAATCCAATTTCCTGCTAATGAACACCCCAGGGGACAACAGATGATGGCTTAAGTATTTACATCCCTGCCACCCATGTGGGAGACCTCTATGGAGTTCCTGGCTCCTGGCTTCTGCCTGGCTGATCCCTGGCTGTTGCATTCACTGGGGAGTGAATCAGTGCATGGACATTCTATCACTCACTCTCTCTACCCCTTTCAAATAAATAAGCAAACAAAAAAAAAGAAACTACCACTTACCAAGTTTTAGTGTAGTATCAAAGCCTAATAGCCACAGTTTTCTAGAAGGATATTAAAATATTTCTCCCTTTCCCAGTTGCATACTTGTGTATATATCTGGTTGTATTTTGTTCATGTAATCCAATCAAAATATATCTTTTTTTAAAGATTGATTTATTTATTTGAAAGAGTTACAGAGTGGCCGGTGCTGCAGCTCACTGGGCAAATCCATGCCTGCGGCGCCGGCACTCCGGGTTCTAGTCCCGGTTGGGGCACCGGTCCTGTCCCGGTTGCTCCTCTTCCAGTCCAGCTCTCTGCTGTGGCCCAGGAGTGCAGTGGAGGATGGCCCAAGTGCTTGGGCTCTGCACCCACATGGGAGACCAGGAAGAAGCACCTGGCTCCTGGGTTCAGATCAGCGCAGTGCCAGCCGTAGCGGCCATTTGGGGAGTGAACCAGCAAAAGGAAGACCTTTCTCTCTCTCTCTCTCTCTCTCTCTCTCTCTCTCTCTCTCTCTAACTCTACCTGTCAAATAAATTTTAAAAAAATACAATAACAGTGCAGTGGAGGATGGCCCAAGTGCTTGGGCCCTGCACCCGCATGGGAGACCAGGAGGAAGCACCTGGCTCCTGTCTTCGGATCGGCACAGCGTGCTGGCCGTAGCAGCCATTAGGGGAGTGAACCAATGGAAAAGGAAGACCTTTCTCTCTGTCTCTCTCTCTCTCACTGTCTAACTCTGCCTGTAAAAAAAAAAAGAGTTATACAGAGAGAGAGGAGAGGCAGAGAGAGAGAGAGAGAGAGAGGTCTTCCATCTGATGGTTCACTCCCCAATTGGCCGCAACGGCCGGAGCTGCAATTGCCTGGAGTTTTAAAGACTATTTGAGAAGTAGAGTTACAGAGAGAGGGAGAGACAGAGAGAAAGGTCTTCCAGCCACTGGTTCACTCCCCAAGTGGCTGCAATGGCTGGAGCTGGGCCGATCCAAAGCCAGGAGTCAGGAGCTTCTTCCAGGTCTCCCACATGGGAGGAAGGGGCTCAAGTACTTGGACCATCTTCCACTGCTTTCCCAGATGCACAGCAAGAAGCTGGATTGGATGTGGAGCAGGCAGGACTTGAACCTGAGCTCTGATATGGGATGCTGGTATTGCGGGTAGCAGCTTAGCTCACTGCACCAAAACACCAGCTCCTATGCCCCCCCCCCCTTTTTTTTATAAAGATTTATTTATCTACTTGAGAGGCAGAGAGAAAGGTCTTCAATCTACTGGTTCACTCCCCAAATGGCTGCAATGGCTGGAACTTGGCCAATCTGAAGCCAAGATCCAGGAGCCGGGATCTTCTTCCAGGTCTCTTACTTGGGTGCAGGGGCCCAAGGACTTGGGCGATCTTCTGCTGCTTTCCCAGGCCATGGCAGAGAGCTAGATCAGAAGTGGAGCATCCGGGTGTTGAACCAGTGCCCATATGAGATTTTGGTGCCACAGGTGGAGGCTTAGCCCACTACACCACAGCGCTGGACCCACCTTTTCAGTCATTTTTAAAAAGTTATTTCTTTATTAGAGACAGAGTGCTCCCATGTGCTGGTTCACTTCCCAGGTGCCCACAGTGGCCAAGATAGAGCCCGGGTCCAAGCTTGGAGCTGAGAAGAAAATTAGCAAGGGGTGGCAGGAATCCAGTCACTTGAGTCATTACCCCTGCCTCCCAGAGTCTGCATTAGCAAGAAGCTAGAAACAGGTGTTGATCTGGAGCAATCCAGTGTGAGACGTGGGTGTCCTTAGCAAAATCTTAACTGCTGGGCCATAAAGTTGCCCCAGGTACTTACTAATTTCAGTACTTCATAGTAGTATTGGCATAGTGGTTGCCAGCAAGAGATCTGAAGGCTGATTGGTCTTAAATCTTGAGTCTATTGCCTGTTTGTTGGCTTTAGTTTCTCTTCCAGCAGGAAGTTAGAGTCAGGAGCTGGAGCCAGGACAAAGGTGCCCTGTGGGGCTAAGCACCTGTTCTTTAATTAACAAATTTCTGAGTGCCTGTTATTTGCCAAACTAAGGACTAAGCTGTTAGTGAAATTACAGTATGTCTACTCACTGGAATATGAAGCATCATTGAAAAATAACTTTGAAGACTAAAAAACATGGAATGTGCTTTTAAGTGGAAAATTATTTTGTATCTTAATAAATATGGACTAATACTGAAGAGTATATGTCTTTATTAGGAAGAAGGATCCTGGGCAAGTCTTTACTGTTTTTCAAGTTGTGGTGTTTTTACGTTACCTGAAAATGACCTTTTGGCTGGTGTTGTGATGTAATGGGTTAAGCTGCCTCCTGTGTTGCCAGCATCCCATATGAGTGCCAGTTCAAAGTCTTAGCTGCTCTGCTTGTAATCCAGCTTCCAGTTAACGCACCTGGGAAGACAATAGAAGATGACTCAAGTAATTGGGCCCCTGCAACTCTCGCGGAATACCTGGATGGTGTTCCAGGCTTCTGGCTTCGGCCTGTCCAACCTTGGCTATTGCTGCCATTTGAGAAGTGAACCAGCAGATAGAAGATATTCCCTCCTCTTCCCCGCTGCTCTGTGTGTGTATCTCCCTCTCTTTCTTTGTAACTCTGCCTTTCAAATAATTATATCGTTTTACAAAAATTAACTAATGGGGTGCCAGTTAAAACTGTTGTTATAGTTATAAAAACCACTATGTAGTACGGAAAAGAGAAGTTTTATAAAACTATTGTTCAGGGAAGTCCTTAAGCCTTTTTACTTACCAGGTGAGATTGACATTTGAAGAAAATGTGTTGCTGTTTTGTTCAAGATATATTGTCATTTCTTTACAATTTTTTTTTGTATTTTAACAGTGCCCTTATGTCTGCCATTTGTTATATTTACTTACCAAAAAAGAGAATGGTGAGTATTATCATTCCAGTTGTATTAATTCACTCTGCATAATTAGCATCTGTATTGGCCTTTATAAAGTTAAAGTAGCTATTAGTGTTAGTTATGACAGGCCTCATTTTGTGGAAATTACTTTTTAGTATTTTTATCTAAAAGCATTGGCTTAATGACTTAACTGAACAGGGTATTTCTATTCTTGGTGTATTGTCAGAAGAAACTACATGAGCTACATGCTGGGTAGGTATTACCGGTTTCTCTTTATTCTGAATCAAATATATAAAACCTTTTCTCTTTACCTTTTGTAGTTAAGCCATTTCGTGTGAGAAAACTGCTTGATCTTCAGGCAAAAATGGTGAGTACCTAAAAGACCAAAGACTGGCCATTGTTCTGTGGTCTAGGCTTTGGGGATACAAAAAGAGTCAACTGAGTCATTATCTAAAAGGAACTCACATTCTGGAGAGCTCAGTTAACAAAGTAAAAAAAGCAGCAAAGGAGGAGTGGTGATGGTTGAAAGAAAATTTAAGGGATAAATAGGATTTAGGAAAGTGAAGAAGGAGCTAGGCATTACTGCTAGAGAGAACAGCATGTAGATGTCAAACAGCAAACACTTGTTAGGGAACTGAGTTGGGATGGCTGGAATGTTAGGGAGTACTTCAAAGTCAGAAGTGAGTTTACAGTTGTTTTTTGTGAATGAGATCTACAAAAGCATTTCAAGACATTCTCTTCTGGATATTTAAAATTCCATATGTTCTTTGACCTTTATCTCTTGTCCTTACAACTCTTTTGCGTTGTTATTTCTACTGTACCTGCCAAGTAACGAGTCTGTGAAGCTTTGGATATAAAACAGTTTGAAACAGTAGTTCCCAGGCCTAACTGAAACCATCATGGTCTATCTAAAGGCATTCACATTGAATTTAAAACACAAACACATAACACATTTGGGCTTCTCCATGGTAGATTTCTTCTAGTAACAATTCAATGATTGTTCTTGTTTTATAATCTCATGATTTAGATTTGTAGGTACCATATCTTTTCATAGTCTCTAGTCTCTGAGGATAGTAATGGTAGTGCTTTTTTTGGTCCAAATTGCATTTTATTTTATGTTAATAGAAATTATAGAAAGTTGTAAGTTATCTTATGTTACAGTAAAACTTTTTTTTAAAGATTTATTTATTTATTTGAAAGTTATAGAGTTATACAGAGAGAGAAGGAGTGGCAGAGAGAGAGAGGTCTTCCATCTACTGTTTCACCTCCCAGTTGGCCGTAGTGGCTGGAGTTGGGCTGATCTGAAGCCAGGAGCCAGGAGCTTCTTCCGGGTCTCCCATGTGGGTGCAGGGGCCCAAGGACTTGGGCCATCTTCTACTGCTTTCCCAGGCCATAGCAGAGAGCTGGATTGGAAGTAGAGCAGCTGGGACTAGAACCAGTGCCCATATGGGATGCCTGCATTGCAGGCAGCAGTTTTACCCACTACGCCACAGTGCAGGTTCACAGTAAAACCTTTCAGCAGAAAATTCTTACCATAATATAAGAGCGTGCTGATTTGTAGTTATTGAAATACACTGTATATTCAAGTTAAATAAAAGGACTTCATTGGGACCAGTGCTGTGGTGTAGTGCGTAAAGCCACCACCTACAGTGCCAGCATCCCTTATGGGCACCAGTTCGAGTCTCGGCTGCTCCACTTCTGATTCAGGTCCCTGCTAATGCGCCTGGGAAAGTAATGGAAGATGGCCCAAGTCTTTGGGCCCCTGCACCTGCGTGGGAGACCTGGAAGAAGCTCCTGACTCCTGGCTTTGGATCAGCCCAGCTCTGGCTGTTGCAGCTATTTGGGGAGTGAACCAGCAGATGGAAGATCTCTCTCTCTCTCTCTGCCTCTCTGCCTCTCTGTCTCTCTGTAACTCTGCCTTTCAAATAAAGAATTTTTTTTAAAAAAAGGAGTAAATGAAAATGACTTAGTTGATGATTATCTAAAAATTTTAAACCCAGACATTGAATACAAGATTTCATTATATCTACAAAATGTTTTTTTCTATTTATTTGAAAGGCAGAGTGACAGAGAGTGAGAAATATCTTCCATCTGCAGGTTCATTCCCCAAATGGCTGCAGCAGCCTGATCTGGGCCAGGCTGAAGCCAGAAGCCAAGACCTCCATCCTGGTTTCCCACATGGATGGCAGGGACCTAAGCACTTGGGTCATCTTCTGCTCTCTTCCCAGGTGTATTAATAGGGATCTGGATCAGAAGCAGAGTAGCTGGGACTTGAACTGTTGTTCTAGTATGGGATGCTGATGTCGTGGGCACAGCTTAACCCACTGTGCCACAATGCCTGCTGCAATAATGACCTTTTTCATTGTGAACTTAGTGTTTTGGTTAAGTTGTTCTGGTTATATCCAGGTGCTTGACTACACATACGAATTGTGAGATGTCCTACTTAATATTCCAGGAATTGTGATAAATATGTTAATATTTCCTTTGATCTGTTTTCTTGGCTCACCTTTTGTTCCTACCTCCTTGGTATCTAAATTGAGGATAAAAAGTATGACTAGTAAAAAGCAGATATGGACAGAAAAGAAGATAAAATGAAAGTGAAGAGAGAGAGAATACAAGTAAGAATTAAAACAGGGCAAAAGGTCATAAAAGAGAAGATCACAGGTTGGCGAAAGTTATTTTATGATGGTTGATTTAAATGTATGGATATGTACTCCTTGGTCTTCTCTAACTATATTTCATAGTGAAAACAGAGTCTGAATATATATTAGTTTCAGTTCATTATTATTTGTTTTTCTTCTTGATATTTGTTTCTTCAGTTATTGGCCACAAAATTGAAAATCGAAAACTCTTTATTTTATTTCAGGGAATGCAGCCTCATCTTCAGGCTTTGTTGTCAGTGTATAAGTTCTTTGTTCCTACTTTGATATCTGTCTCTTTGCCTGTAAGGAAGAAGGTAAGATATTAAAGACAGAGAAGTATTAACCGAGATTGAAATATGTATTTTGGATAAAGTTAATTTACAGATTTGGACTAAAGTGATTGTAGCCTTCTGTTTTAAGATCTAGTATGTGGCACAGTTTTGGGGAAGTTGTTTTAGGGATTGACACTTTGTGTTGATCCCATTTGATGCATTTAGTTGATTCCTGATCAGAAAGAAAAATCTTTAATTGGATTTGTAGGGGTGTCAAAGATTTTATTTTAATATGCTTCAATTACAGAGTACTAGATTCTATGTTGCTGCAACTTGCCAGTAACTACTCTTTTGAACTTCCCATCCAAACATATAGATCTATTTTAAGAACTCAGAGAATCTGTGGAAGACTGCTCTGCTTGCTGTGAGGCAAAGAAATCAAGGACTTTGTCCAGAACCTCTAAAACTGATGTTAGGTCCAGCTAACATCCGTCCTCTAAAAAGAGTAAGTATCTAAAGCCCCAAATGACTTCTGTGGCTTTATTGTATTCAATCCCGACAATAACTATTTGGATATTTTGGGAAACTGTAGATATTTAAGTATGTTTTAATCGTAAATGGTTCTAAACTACATTTAGACTCTGTTCATTGAAACACCATAACTGTTTTTATGTTTATAGTTTGTAGTCTGTTTCATCCATGGATACACTGTTTTATATTTCTCCTTTAGAAGTGGAATTCTCGCTCCATTATACCAGTGTTAAATTCCAGTAGCCACACTACAGAATGTGGGAAAAAAGAGATGAGTCTTTCTGAGTATCTCAGTAGCAGTGGGTCGTTGCCACTAGAACAGCTTCAGAGGTTCCCTCAACTTTTAGAGAACATCCATTGCTTAGAGGTATGTGACTGGACCACGTGCTCATTTGCGTTTTCTGCTGATCTTTATGACTTTTATTTTTATTATATGTTTCCTATATGATAATGTCCTTGTTTTGTTGACCCACTTTTCATTTACTCATAGTTACTGTTTGACCACTTGTTTGTTCTTTGCAGCTGCCTTCTCAGATGGGCTCAGTGCTAAACAACTCTCTGCTTCTTCACTATATTAACTGTGTCCGAGATGAGACTGTCCTTTTGAGACTCTATCACTGGTTGAGTCAAACATTACAAGAAGGTAAGAATTGTGGTTTTTGTTTTTATTTTATTTTTTTTAAAGACTCTTTGTTCCCATGCATTTCATTATTTTATCTTATTTTAAAGATTTTATTTATTTATTTGAGAGGTAGAGTTACAGACAGTGAGAGGGAGAGACAGAGAGAAAGGTCTTCCAGCCACTGGTTCACTCCCCAAGTGGCTGCAATGGCTGGAGCTGGGCCGATCCAAAGCCAGGAGTAAGGAGCTTCTTCCAGGTCTCCCACATGGGAGGAAGGGGCTCAAGTACTTGGACCATCTTCCACTGCTTTCCCAGATGCACAGCAAGAAGCTGGATTGGATGTGGAGCAGGCAGGACTTGAACCTGAGCTCTGATATGGGATGCTGGTATTGCGGGTAGCAGCTTAGCTCACTGTACCAAAACACCAGCTCCTATGCCCCCCCCCCCTTTTTTTATAAAGATGGCCCTTTGGGGAGTGAACCAGCAGATGGAAGCTCTCTCTCTCTCTCTCTGGATTCTGCCTTTCAAATAAATAAAGTAAATCTTTTTTTTAAAAAGAGGTGGGGCCTAGTGGAAGGTGATTAAGGCCTTTGGGGGTTCTGTCCTTGGAAGGAATTGATGTAGTTCTCACAGAACCCTGCCTGGTTGGAGGGTTGCTTTTCCCCCTTTAAATATTTTATTTATTTATTCATTCATTCATTTATTCAAAAGGCAACATGGCAGAAAGAGGAAAAGAGGGAGAGAGAAAGAGAGAGAGAGAGAGAGAGAGAGAAATCTTCCATTTGCTGACTCACTTTCCAAATGGCTACAATGGCTAGGGCTGAGAACCCAGGAACTAGGAACTCCATCTGGGTCTCCCACACGGATGGCTGGGGCCCACATACTTGGGCCATCTTCTACTGCTTTCCCAGCTGCATTATCGGGAGCTGGATTGGAAGAGGAATAACCAGAATTCCAACTGGTGCTGCTATATGGGATGACAGTGTTGCAGGTGGCAGCTTAACCTGCTGTGCCACAACACTGACCCCTATTTTATACTTTATAACAAAATGCTTGTATTTAATTTCTGCTCTAGAATGCGTTTGGTACAAAGTGAATAATTATGAAAATGGAAAAGAGTTTGCCAGCTTTCTGGACACGATCATCAGGGCAGAGTCCTTCTTACACGTAAGATTCTGCTTGCTTCCTTTCTTTAATACCTGATATCTTTTGTAAAAAAATATTTGTTCACTTTGAAACTCATTACAAACACAAACAGGTCGGACTTACTTTTTTTTTAATCTTTACACTGTTGAATTTGAAAATTAAATATGTAAAATCATGCAAATAAAAGGGAAAGTTCTGTAATTTAAGAGAATAAACTGAAGATGTAATTGAATGCATTCAATTCATTGAATTATCTAGTACAGTAAAATCTCATAGGGTCACTACTTACATTCTTTTTTATTGATTTATTTTATTTATTTGAAAGACAGTTACAGAGAGAGGCAGAGACAGAGAGAGATCTTCCATCCACTGATTCACTCCCCAAAATGGCTGATACAGCCAGAACTGAGCATCTCCGGGTCTCCCACGTGGGTGCTGCAGGGGCCCAAGGACTTGGGCCATTCTCCGCTGCTTTCCCAGGCACATTAGCATGGAGCTGGATGGGAAGTGGAGCCGCCGGGACTTGAACCCAGCACCCATATGGGATGCCAGCACAGCAGACTGGGGCTTTCACCCACTGCGTCACAGTGCCAGCCCCTACTTATGTTCTTATAGTGAACAGTTTTTGAGTGTCTGATATCTTCTGGTTGGCCTGGGTAACCCTGATTGGACTTGAAGCTGCGACTCTGGTATCAATACCATCACAAAGGCTTTACTTGTCATTCCAGTCTGAGTTAGCTCCTTGTTTTATGTGGTCCCATGCTCCCTCTGCTTACCTCTATCATGCATGTTCAACCTCAGATGTTTTGTTTTTTTTACATGTTATGAGCTTCCAGCAGGCAAAAACCATGTTGAAGCTTTCTTCATGTACAGGTGTTCAGCTTGGTACCTCATGTGAATAATGATTGTCTAGTAAATCTTAAGGATTTGATGTGAGATACTTTAATGGAAAGGTTGGGTATGGATAATGGTAATGGGCATAAAGGGAGGGAACTTGGTTGACTTTTGGATTTCCTGTATGGGAGGATAGATGCCATTTACTAAGAAAAGGAATATAGGAGGAGCAGACTTAGATTAAAAGACACACTTGATTTAAGAGATGCCTTTGGGACATATATGAGGTCGTATTCGGTAGGCACTAAGATAATGAGCCTGTGTAGTTCAGGAATGAGATTTGGACTAGAGATATAAATTTAAGACTCCTCATGATAAAGGTGGTGGTTCTAGCTGTGATGTACAAGATTTCCCAGAGAGTTCATGCCATGAAAAGAAGATCTAGGATAGAGTCCTGATCCATGCCACTACATAAGGCCAAGTTTGACAAAGGAACAAAGGGACGACCTTGAGTCTCACTCTCTTGGAAACATAAGTGACCTAGGAACTCCGGCCTCTCCAGATGATGCTGCCTAGAGATTAGTTTTATTCTGTAGCTTGTAATGAAATATCAACCCTATTATCTAGCATTGTGAACATTTTATTAACTATTCAAGTCACTGCATATACTCCAAAATAACAAATTTCATTTATCTTTAAAAATATTATGTAACTTTATCTTCTTTCCAACTGATAGTTTTGTGTTTGAAAACTATATTAATAATGATGGTAATGTATCCAAATATTAATCATTACATCCTTTCTATGAGGAAGTCTAATACCTAATTTTATTTTGATTTTATTAATGACAAAAATTTTAGAAACAAATATAGCACAAAATAAATTGGTTGTTGGAGTAACCATGACTGGTGAGTTCCATGTAAGGTTTTCTTTGTGTTACAGGAAGGATTTTATTCCTGTGAAGCATTCCTGTATAAAAGCCTTCCTCTCTGGGATGGCTTCTGTTGTCGGTCACAGGTCCTTCAGCTTGTGAGCTGGATCCCTTTTAATAACTTCTCTGGTACGTGTCATAAAAATTTGGAGGAATTAATTCATTGTAATATGAGTCAAAAGGATTTTGAATAATCTTTTTCTTTTTTTAATTCCTAGAGATGAAACCACTTCTCTTTGACCATTTGGCACACCTTTTCTTTACATCAACCATTTATTTCAAGGTAAAAAAAAAAACAAAACCTCATCTTGCTTGAATTCATTGCGAAGTGTTATTCTATTGCCAGTGGTACACAATCCCAAACATTACAGCAATAGTTTTCTACCAGGATTCTCTTGGACCTGGGATTTGAGATCTCCATTGCTTAATTCAGAGTTAGTGCCTAGAATTGTACATCTTTAAGATTTTGTTGTATATAGTTTTCCTGAACTATTTCTACTTAATTACAGATGACAAAGTGAATGAATAAGAGGCAAATGCGTATTATAAAAACAACCTAGAAAATACTTAAGCAGACTTTGTTGTGTGTAGATAGGCTTATTCATTCCACAAATATTTATTGAGGTTTCTGCTATGTTCTAGATATATATTTTGACACTGGGAATACAGTAGTAACCACAGGAAACAAAACTCCCTGTATTGTATATTTATAGTATAGTCATTTTCTATAAATCTGATTGTTCTAATCTTACGTGATTAAAAAAAGACCACTGTGGCTTCCAGGAGTTCTCCTTGAATGACTTGGAGTGACACTTTCTTCTAGAATGGTTTTTCCTATTCCAAAAGAGTGACAATATAAGTAATGTTTCTTTTATAGCTTTTTTTTTTCACTTTTGAAATAAGATTTATTGAATTGAAAGGTGGCGAGACAGAGGTAGAGATATTTTCCATCAACTGGCTCACTCCCCAGATGGCCACAACGGCTGAGGCTGGTCCAGGCCAAAGCCAGGAACCTGGAACTCTATCTCAGTTTCTCGTATGAATGACAGGGGTGCAAGTACTTGGGCCATCTTCTGCTGCTTGCCCAGGCACATTAGCAGGGAGCTGGATGGGAAGTGGGGCTGCTGGGACTCTAGCCTGGGCTCTGATATGTGATATGGGCATCTCAACATCTTTTCACTTTAAATCACTTACTATTGGCCAAATTTACAGAAGAAGAAGTTTTCCTAGTGATTAGTGTCATAAATGGCACTTTATTATCATGTTAACTTGGATTTGAGATTTATTTGTAATACTTAGAACCTCTGCTACTTGACCAGTATCATCATTCACATGACAAAGTATACCAGTTCTTCCAGCTAATATATTTTCAGGGACTTCATTTTGTAGTTTTTCTGTTATTCTCTCTCAACCTTTGTGTTATTTCTGTATTTGTTCTCTTATTCCACCAATTTAAAGTGTTGTTTATCTATAAACATTTGGTTGGGCCATAGGAAATTGCCATTTTTATAGGTAAAAATGGTTAATGAATAACAGTTTCTTATGATTCAACCTAATGTACATAAATACATTTATACATAGATACATGTATTTATATTTGACAGGCAGGAAGGAAGAAGAGAAACTAGATGGTGAGCCAAGGATAGTGCTCAGGGGGACACTCAGTATTTATTTCTCAGGCTGAAATGGGAGAGAATGTAAAAGAACCTTAGGAAGGAATTGTCAGAAATATGAAAAGAACCAGGAGAATAATAATGTAGAGGAAACAAAGGGAATGCAGGATATGAAGAAGGATTGAAGAAATAATGTTGCCAACTATCCCAGGAAGGTTCAGAAAGATAAGGATGAAAGAATTTAGTTTGGAATTAGCAATATGGAGGTTTTGGGTACCTTTGTGAGTAGTTTCAATGGAGTGTGGAGGTAGAAGCCAAATTGTTGAGAGAGTTAAGGAGTAAATGAAAAGTGAAGAAATCAAGACAGTAAGTATATATTACCATTCAGAAAGTTTGTCTAGGAGTGAAAATTTGGAGCAGCAGTAAGATACTGCTTAGTACACCCACATCCCATATTGGAGTATCTGGGTTTGAGTCTCATTTCTGCTTCTGATTCCAGCTTCCTGTTAATGTGTACCCTGGGAGGCCGCTGTTGATGGATCAAGTACTTGGGTCCCAGCCACCCATGGGGGAGACCCGGATGGAGTTCCTAATTCCTGGCTTTGGCCTGGTCTGAACCCGCCCTGGCTGTTGCAATCATTTTGGGAGTGAACCAGTGGGTTGAAGATCTCTCTTTGTCTCCTTGTCACTCTGCCATTCAAAATGAAAATAAATTAAAATTTAAGAAGATTAGAAGTTTGGCTAAAAAAGAAGAGGTAGAGAAATAGCTATAACGGGTTTTTGAATCAAGGGAATTCCCCCACCCCGGAATGAGAGAAAACTGAGTGTTTATAGATAGAGTGAAAGGAGCCAGTTGGAGAAGAGGGAAAGGTTGGAATTAGAGGAAAGGTGAGGTATAATTGATGGTATGAGATTCCAGAAGAAAAATGAGGGTATTGTTATTAAGACTAAGTAGAAGGATTTGCTTGTATGGATGGTGAGGGTTTAGGAGATGCCACTTACCTAAGACTAAGGGAAGGAAATAGGGATAGGGCAAGAAAGGGCAAGAATTGTTTTTCCTAAAAAAGTCGAATCGCTTAAAATAGGACATATGTTATACAAGATAGAATTAAGTAGAAGGCTTCAGTAGAGTGTTAGGTGCTTAGGGAGAGAGTGCTGGTTGAAGACAACTGAAAAGATTATTGAGCTTCATTAAAGGCTCAGCTGAAAATGGAGTTCATAAATTTGGAGTGGCACCAATCTATATAGATGGGTGTTTTTCTTTAATTTAAATGTGGGGGAAGAGAAAACAAGTTATAAGATTAATCAGTTTGGATTTTGTTGAGCGAATGGAGCAGAGTGGAAGATGATCAGTAGTGTGGTCTAGTCTAGATAGAGAAGAGAGGGCAGGAGAAGGCTGATAAGCCTGAAAGTGGAGGTTAATGAAGGAATTGAATCTCTTTTACATTGAAGAGTACTAGTAACTGTAGTTAGAGTTGAGAGTATGAGAAAGCTGGAAGAATAGGAAGTTAGAACAAGGAAAGGATGCAAGTAGATCTTGGTAGTGGTTCAGTTCAGGTTGTGACAGAACTTAGTGTGTGGCTGTGGGAGTAGATAACTAAGGTGAAGTGAAGATAATGAGTTATCTGATTTGAGGTCTTAGAGCTGTGAAGCTCAAGTGTCAGGTGGACCATCTTCATAGACACTGATATGTGGAGGTGTTGCTGGCAGGGCACAAGGCAGAGGTTGCTAAGGTCCTCAGTAAATGTGGGTAAATGAGGAATGTGTGATCTGAAAGATAGATGTTTGAGAAGAAAAGTAAAGGGTAATTTAGTTGGATAGTATGGTCTTCAAAGGAGAAAGTGTTTTTATACATGATGGTTTAGAAATAATGTTGAAGATAGATTTTATGTTGTATTCAGAGAACCAAGAGATAGCCAAACTCATGAGAAAAACCGAATGTGGCTCAATGCAATCTGAAATGAGGGTCTTCTGTCTTAGCCTAACAAATCCAGATGACATTACAGTAGCCCGTCACTCATCCACAAGGGATACATTTCAACACTCTTAAGTGGATGCCTGAAACTGCAGATAATACTGAACTCTGCTTTTTTTCATACCTATGATGAAATGTAATTTATAAATTAGGCACAGTAAGAGATTAACATTAGCTAATGATAGAATAATTTAAACAATATACTGTAATAAAAGTTACTTGTGGTCTTTCTCAAAATATCTTTTCTAAAAAAAGATTATTTATTTATTGGTGTATTGATTTATTGATTTATTTACTATGAGAGGCAGAGTTACAGTTAGAGAGAAGGAGAGAGAGAGAGAGGTCTTCCATTTGTTGGTTCACTCCCCAAGTTGCCTCAACAGCCAGAACTGGGCCAACCGAAGCCAGGAGCTAGGGGCTTCTTCTGGATCTCCCGTGTGGATGCAGGGGCCCAAGCACTTGGGGTCATCTTTTTTATTTTTTAAGATTTATTTATTTACTTGAGAGGCAGAGTTACAGAGAGAGAGGTCTTCCATCTGCTGGTTCACTCCCCAAATGGCTGCAACAGCTAGAGCTGGGTCAATCCAAAGCCAGGAGCCAGGAGCTTCTTCGGGTCTCCCATAAAGGTGCAGGGGCCCAAGCACTTGAGCCATCTTTTACTGCTTTCCCAGGCCATCAGTAGGGAGCTGGATCAGAAGTGGAACAGCCAGGACTTGAACTGGTGCCCATATAGGATGCTGGTGCTGCAGGTGGAGGCTTAACCTACTATGCCACAGTGCTGGTCCCTCTCAAAATATCTTACTGACAGTAGATCTTAGCAAGCTCAGCACACAGGTTTTGTTTGTTTGTTTTTTAAATTAAGTCAAGAGCTGTCACCTTCTCACTTAAGGAAGCACTCTATGTCTTCTCTTTGACATATCCAAATTTCCAGCATTACTGTTTACTCTTGCACTTCGGGGCCATTATTAAGTAAAATAAGGGTTCCTGGAACATAGACACCGGGACACCAAAACAGTCCATCTGATAACAAATGTGGCTACTAAATGACTAAATGGCAGGTAGAATTTACAGCATGGATATTCTGGACAAAGGAATGAATAAAGTCCTAGGACGGTGCAGGATGTCGTCACACCACTCACACTCAAGATGTTATCACACCACTCAGAAAGGCATGCAATTTAAAACTTATGAATTGTTTATTCTGGAATTTGATTTCTTTGTATGTTTTTAATTAAATCTGATTCCCTTCTTAAAGTAGGATTCATTTCCGATTATTTATTTTATCAAACAAGAGGGCTTATATTCTATTCCCAACTAGCAGTGGAGAGCTAGGGTAATGCTTACCTCCAGTATTGAAGTGGGGTATGGAAATATATTCAGTGGAAATAGTCTTGTGGTTGTGTGGTGGAGAGGACCAGGATACGATTAGGGTAAGGAGACAGAGAAAACATTCCTTATAGAATATGACCAGGTAGATGCAGTTTATCATGGAAGAAGAGGTTCTGGATGCTGCAGTTGGGAGATTTGAGAAGGATGAGATCAAAGAAAGAGGACAAGGGGCACAGGAAGGTATAGAACACAAGACAGGTGACCTAAGGGGCTTACATTTTAGGAGGTGACTAAGGATAACAGGAATGTGAGAAGTAGAATTTGCTAAAAACTCAATTATTTCTGAAACCTATAGTAACTAATTATTGCCTTCTTATCTTATGGCTTGATCACTCAGCTTAGTCCAGTAAATGAACAGCTTTTTTTAAAAAAGATTTGTTTGAAAAGTAGTGTTGCAGACAGGAAGGGAGAGACCAAGAGGTCTTCCATCTGCTGTTTCACTCCCCAAATGATTGCAAAGGCCAGGGCTGGGCCAGGCTGAAGCTAGGAGCAAGTAGCCTCATCTGGATCTCCTATGGAGCAGGGACACAAAGACTTGAGCCATCTTCCCCTGCTTTCCTCAGCTCATTAACAAGGAGCTAGATTTGGAGTGGAGCAGCTGGGACATGAATCGATACCCATAAGGGATGCCAACATCACAGGTGGTGGTTTTACCTGTTGTACTACAATGCCAGTCTCCAGTATTTTAAAAATTCATTATTTTCACATTTCAGTGCTTTTGGTTTCTGGATGATCTGTTGAGCCTGTCAGTAATGAAATCTTTTTTGTTGAAAAATTTTGCATGGAAAAAGCCTCATAAATCCACTGTAACTTTATTATTTTTGTTTTGGAGTATTTTTCAAATTTTGTCTTATTGATTTATCATTTTCTATATAATTACAAATGTGATGGGCATAAATTTAAAAATCAATACAAAATTAACATTGCATAACAATTTCATGTTTTCACAGCCTTCATAATATTTTTCCAGTGACGCCCTAGTTTGTGGTACTGTAACTTATTTAATTATTTCCTTATTTCTAATTTGTTTCTGTTGTAGGAGTGGATAACTGTCTTGAACATCTTAATAATACATTTTTTTGTTGTTTTTCTCCCTCAGTGTAGTATTATTGAGAGTCTGAAAGAGCTACTGCAGAATTGGTTGTTGTGGCTTTCTAAGGACATCCACGTGAAACCTGGACAGGACAGTCCTCTGTGAGTTGTCTTGTAACCCCCCATAACAGCTGATCTGTATAAAATGATTGCATATTGAGTTTAATAGTGTTTAATGAGACCTACTTGTTATTTCCTCAGAATTCTGAAAGAAAGATTAATTCTCCAAATTTCTATAATGTAAATCAGAAAGCAAACCTTGATCTTTAATGTGACTTGCAAGAGTTAACACAGAGGGGCTAGCACTATGGCTTAGTAGCTTAAGCCTCCGCCTGTGGTGCCAGCATCCCATGTGGGCGCCAATTCATGTCCTGGCTACTTCTTTTCCGAACCAGCTCTCTGCTTATGGCCTGGGAAAGCAATGGGAGATGGCTCAAGTGCTTGGGCCCCAGCCCCTGCATGGGAGACCCAGAAGCAGCTCCTGGCTCGTAACTTCGAATCAGCTCAGCTCCCACTGTTGCGGCCGTTTTTGGAGTGAACCAGCAGATGGAAGACCTTTCTCTGTCTCGCCCTCTCTCTGTAACTATTTCTCAAATAAATAAAATCTTATAAAAACAATTAATATAGAAAAACACTGATGGGGCTGCCACTGTGGCATAGAAGGTTAAGCTTCTGCCTACGGGATATGGGATATGGGCGCTGGTTCAAGTCCCTGCTGCTCCACTTCCAATCCAGCTCGCTGCTAATGCACCTGGGAAAGCAACAGAAGATGACCCAAGTACTTGGGACCCCTGCACCCATGTGAGAGACAAAGAAGCAGCTCCTTGCTCATGGCTTCAGTCTGGCCCAGTTCTGACTATTGTGGCCATTTGGGGAATGAACCAGCAGATGGAAGATCTCTCTCTGTCTCTTTCTCTCCTCTCTGTATCTCTGCCTTTCAAATAAATTAGATTTTTTCCATTTCAAATAAATTAGATATTAAAAAAAGAAAAACACTGGAGAGCTGAGGTTAGAATTTGCAACTTTGACTTTCCTTCATTTTAACTCACTTAAAATGTATTCTTAAGGGGTGGCACTGTGGCTTAGTGGGTTAAAGCCCTGGCCTGCAGCATCGCCATCCCATTTGGTCACTGGTTTGAGTCCTGGCTGCTCTACTTCCTATCCAGCTCACTGCTAATGTGCCTGGGAAAGCAGCAGAGGATTTATTAAAAATGCTTTCCATTTGGGGAGTGAACCAACAGAGGGAAAACCTTTCTCTCTGTCTCTCTCTCACTGTCTGTAACTCTGCCTGTCAAATAAATAAAATTTAAAAAGTATCCTTATATATGTAAAAGTGAATTTTGATGATGGATAGGAAAATCTGTAAGGTATCTTTGCTGTACAACTTTGTTTTTATGTTCTTGTGATGTATTTTGGCTATATGTATTAATTTATTTTGACTTTGGAATTTTTTTTATAAAGGACTTATTCACTCATTTATTTGAGGGGCAGACTTACAGAGAAAGGGAGAGACAGAGTGAGAGAGAGAGAGATCTTCCATCTACTGCTTCACTCCCTAAATGGCTACAATGGCTGGGCCTGGGCCAGGCTGAAGCCAGGAGCCTGGCGCTCTATCCAGGTCTCCCATGTGGGTGGTAGTGGCCCAAGTATTTGGGCCATCTTCTGCTGCCTTCCCAGGCACATTAGCAGGGAGCAAGATGGGAAGTGGAGCATCCAGGACTTGAACTGGCACTCGAATGGGAGCCTGGCTTAACCCACTGAACCACAACGCCAGCCCCTACTTTGGAATTTTATAAAATGGCCTGAATTTCTGCTAAATGTGAACTTCACCCTCGAAATGAGAGTAAAAGACTGAATTTCAAGGAACACATAATCACGTTGATTTGACTTGTTCTCCCTAAAAATCTTTGGTATTTCCTCTTTTCTGTTATTAACTATGTTATTTTGTCATTTAAAAAGTTTCATATTATAGAAAATTGCAAATATAATCAAAGGAAGATAAAAGTACAGTGTTACCCCTATGTATTAATTGAGCTTCAACAGTTATTAACTCATGGTAGACCTTTTTAAAATCTATAACACACACCCTTTTACCTTCCCCTTGGATTGCTTTAAGCAAAGCTCAGACACCAATTTTAAATGTAAAAAAAAAGGTTCTATTATACCAAAAAAAATTAGTAGTTCTTTGTATTTCCAAATGTATAACCCATGTTCAAATTTCTCTTAACTTCAGCTGTGAACAGCTGGCGGGTAGTTTAAGAGTAGCCCAGACTCAGTTTTCTATATGTTCTTATCCCTTTAGTGATCTACATTGACAGGGAAATGAAGAAAGAAACTGCTTGAGGGTAGCCTGGAAAATGGTTTTTAATTTGTCATATTATTATAACATTTTCTTGCATGATCATATACAAGATGGAACATTCCTGAGCAATGAAAATATGTTGTAAAGATGAGCTTCTCTACCAAAGTATAGTCTTTAGGCCAGCAGCATCAGTATCACCCAAGAACTTTTTAGAGATGCAAATTATCAGGTTCTGTCCTAAATCTACTGAAACACTGGAGGTGAGGCCTAGTAACTGTGTGTAATACTTAAATAATTCTGGTGCACACTGAAGTTTGAGAAGTGTTATTGTATTTTTTTTTTTAATTTATTTGACAGGTAGAGTTAGAGAGAGAGAGAGAGAGAGAGAAAGGTCTTCCTTCTGCTGGTTCACTCCCCAAATGGCCGCTACGGCTGGCATTGAGCTGATCTGAACCCAGGAGCCAGGTGCTTCTTCCTGGTCTCCCATGTGGGTGCAGAACCCAAGCACTTGGGCCATCCTCCACTGCACTCCCGGGCCACAGCAGAGAGCTGGACTGGAAGAGGATCAACTGGGACTAGAACTGGTGCCCATATGGGATGCTGGCGCCACAGGCAGAGGATTAACCAAGTGAGCCACAGCGCCGGCTGAGAAGTGCTATTGTAAAGAAATTCTACTTAACTGCTTAACTTCTTCCACCTAAATTCTGTTAAGAATAATGTGTTTTCATTTATAATCTGGCCAAGTTGCAATGTAAAGTCTGAGGCACCCCTTAAATAGGTGCTTACAATGTGTGTATTGTCTTTCCCCAAATCCTGGGGTTCTTCTTTATTAATACCATAAATTAAGGGAGAACATTTAAAAAGGAGCTCTGCTTTCTAAAATTCTTCTTTTTTTCCCAAGATTTTTATTTTTATTTATTTGAAAGGCAGAGTTATAGAAAGAGGTAGAAACAGAGAGGGAGGTCTTCCATACACTCCTTCACTTCCCAAAAGGTGGCAATGATTGGAACTGGGTCAGGCCAAAGCCAGGAACCAGGAGCTTCTTTTAGGTTTCCCATTTGGGTGCAGGGGCCCAAGCACTTGGGCCATCCATTGCTGCTTTCCCAGGTGCATTAGCAGGGAGTTGGATTGGAAATGGAGCAGCTGGGACTGGAACCAGCGCCCATATGGGATGGCTGTGTCACTGTGCCGGTCCTTCTAAAATTCTTTTTTTTTTTTTTTTAAGATTTTATTTATTTGAGAGGTAGAGTTACAGACAGTGAGAGGCAGAGACAGAGAGAGGTCTTCATCCACTGGTTCACTACCCAGATGGCTGCAACGGCGGGAGCTGTGCCAATCTGAAGCCAGGAGCCAGGTGCTTCTTCCCGGTCTCCCACACGGGTGCTCAGGGGCCCAAGGACCTGGGCCATCTTCTACTGCTTTCCTAGGACACAGCAGAGAAGTGGATTGGAAGAGGGGCAGCCGGGACTAGAACCAGCGCCCATATGGGATGCCGGCGCCACAAGCAGAGGATTAACCTACTGCGCCATGGTGCCTGCCCCTAAAATTCTTTTTTTTTTTTTTTTTGACAGGTTGAGTGGATAGTGAGAGAGAGAGAGACAGAGAGAAAGGTCTTCCTTTTTGCCGTTGGTTCACCCTCCAATGGCCGCTGCGGCCGGCTCATCGAGTTGATCTGAAGCCAGGAGCCAGGTGCTTCTCCTGGTCTCCCATGCGGGTGCAGGGCCCAAGGACTTGGGCCATCCTCCACTGCCTTCCCTGGCCATAGCAGAGAGCTGGCCTGGAAGAGGGGTAACTGGGATAGAATCCGGCGCCCCAACCGGGACTAGAACCTGGTGTGCCGGTGCTGCAAGGTGGAGGATTAGCCTGTTAAGCCACGGCGCCGTCCAGAATACTTGTTTTTCTAATATATATCTTTCACTTAAAGATTTCCCTAATTGAGGAGTGTTAGATTTTAATGCCTAGCAATTACTAGAAGCTATGGTGACTACTGTGATCTGTGAACGTTGATAACATGATCTAATGTCTGTCTCGAGTTTATCATTTTTTTTTTGTCTGATATTTACTAGTAGAGTCTAGCTGCTGAAGATATTCTATGAATTGATCTTAAAGGTTCCCTAGAGTGCAAAGTGTAGTTTTATGATTAATCACTATGTTTATTTTTTATAAAAAAATTAATTATACATTGGAGCACTGATAGTTTTTGAAATCCTTACCAGTATTTTATATATTATCCAGTTTTAGCTTGGGTGTTTTGAGCATTTTTGCTCCTCTGGATCTGAATGTTATGGTTTCTTATTGCAGAGAGACATCGTTGTGTGAATCCATGAACTCTGTGTTTAAACTCGTTCACTATGTAGGGTGGCTGTCCACTATTGGCATGCGCTTGGAGAGCAACAGTACTTTCTTGATGCACTTTATTTTGGATTTCTTTGAGACGGTAGTATACATTTCATTTTCCCTATATTGATTTTTGTGATGGCTGTCCATAGGCATGTTATTTAAATCTTATGTGCAAACATTAAGGTAGGCTATGATCTTATTTGCATAGTTCAAATAACCTTACATTTTGAAGTTAATGATTGTATTCTTGCCTGAGTAACAGATTTCATCAAACAAAATGGAAAACAAACGCACTACTTTTTATGCCCAGGTATCACTTTAATAGATATTGACCTGAATAAATCTGGCCCTAGGCAGAAATCTGTTTCTGGTATCACTTTTTGTTTTATCTATTTTACATCCCCAACTCCTGGCAAAAACTGAAAGTATCTTCTTGTTTCTTCAGGTCTCTACTCCTGCCTTTCAACCACGTTATTCCTCTTGGTACCTTATACCTTTATGATTCTATTCTTGTTCTAGTGTTCTATAGTATTTAACCTGTACAGAACTACAAAACTATTATCCAGGAAGTACCCATTAATATCCCACTTTTCCTGGCTTCCTCTTTTCACTAATATCTGGTTTTCTTATATGATGTATTTGTTTGGAAGAATACTCAGTTGTTTTACAGGTTGACAGGTAACTGATATGATAAGTAGTTACGGTACTTAAGGCCAAAGGAATATTCCCTTCCTCTACCCTATCACCTCAACACCAGTCCCCAGAAAGAATGATTTTATTATTGGTCTTCTAGAAATAATGCTGTATGGTAGGATTAATGTTTGGTGAAGTTTATTTTAAGCAGGAGTTGGTCAGGTCCAAACAAATGTTATATTATTACTTATTTTATACTGATGATTCTTTGGCTGAACTTGGTTGCAGAGTTCTGGGGAGGAATCCACATACTGATGCTGTCATTTTTCCCCAAAGGCATGTGACATATATTTAATTTATAACCTTCCATTGGTGGTGTTGTTTCCTCGTGCGATCTTCTATTCTGCACTCTTCACCCTGGATGCCAGTATCCTGAACCAACTCTGTTATATTATGCACAGGTACAAAGCTTTATTTTTAAGCACTTTATTAATTAGTATATCATAATTCTGTCTTCATCCTTCAACTATAATATGGTAAAAATTCCTCTTCATTTTCTGTTGGGGCCTGTGGAAATATGAAGCATGGTTTTCTTTTGGGCATGACACTCCAATGTGGGATTGTGCTAGTTGTGTCATGTTTAAATCCTCCACTGCTTAAGATATGGAATCTTAAAAAATATAGTTAATGACCTTTTGACCAATAGAGCTGTTGCACTCATCATTGTTAATTCTAATTGCTGTGTCTTAAAAAAGTTAGTCTTGGGGCTGGTGTTGTGGCATAGTGGGTAAAGCTGTTGCCTGTGATGCCAGCATCCCGTATGGGCACCAATTCATGTTTTGACTGCCCCATTTCTGATCCAGTTCCCTGCTGATATTCTGGGAAAGCAGCAGTAGAAGCCCCAAGTCCTTGGGCCCCTGCCACTGACATGGGAAACCTGGAAGAAGCTCCTGGCTTTGGCCTGGCCTAGCCCTGGCCATTGAGGCCATCTGGGGAGTAAACCAGCAGATAGAAGATATCTCTCTCTCTCTTTCTCTCTTTGTAACTCTTTCAGATAAATAAATAAATCTTAAAAAAATCATTTGCTGACAAATGCTTCTCTTATAAAAATGTTTTGTAGGAAATAAAAGGAAATGTTTCTAATTATGTGAAACTTTTAAAGTATTATTTCTGATCTCCTGTAGTTCTTTTACTTGTGAACTGACATTACTCTTTTCAATCCACAAATATAGATCCTTTTGGCATAACATGTTAGACTATGTCAAGGTTAAAATATTTAAAAACTACTTAAAAATAGTTCTCAGGCAAGAAAATAATTACATTTCTTTTTTTTTTTTTTAACTCACAAATGCCCTTTTAGTATCTTATTTTATTTTTATTTTTTAAAAAGATTTATTTATTTACTTGAAAGTCAGAGTTACACAGAGGAAAGGAGGAGAGGCAGAGAGAGAGAAAGGTCTTCCATCTGCTCGTTCACTCCTCAGATGGCTGCAACGGCCAGAGCTGTGCCGATCCGAAGCCAGGAGCCAGGAGCTTCCTCCAGGTCTCCCACGCGGGTGTAGGGGCCCAAGGACTTGGGCCATCTTCTACTGCTATCCCAGGCCATAACAGAGAGCTGGATGGGAAATGGAGCAGCCAGGACTCAAACCGGCACCCGTATGGGATGCCTTCACAGCAGACAGTGGCTTTACCCTCTGCGACACAGTGCTGGCCCCAAAATAATTACATTTCTAAATTTCTCCTTTTTCCTTTCTATTTGTTCATTTGTTCTGTGTTTCTTAAGAAAGTGCATTCCTGGGGCAGGAATTGGACATAGCAGTTAAGATGTCAGTTGGGACACCTGCTACATCTCCTGTTTGAGTGCCCAGGTTCAGATTGCAGCTCTGCTTCCAATTCTGGCTTCCTAGTAATGTGCAGCCTGGAATGCAGCAGGTGATGGGTTAAGTAAATTTGGGTCCTTAACACCCATGTGGGAAGATTCAGATTGAGCCCAGTACTGGCTATTGTAGACATTTAAAGAGTGAAGCACAAGATGGAAGATCTGTCTCTACCTATCTGCCTTACAAATATATAAAAAGAAAATGCTCTCTCTCAGTGACTGACTGCTTTTGAGCCTCTATTATTTATTTATTTATTTGAGAGACATCCAGAGAAAGATGAAATTCCCATCTGCTGGTTCACTTCCCAAATATTTGCAACAGCAGGGATTGGGCCAGACTAAAGCTGGGAGCCAGAAACTCAGTCCAGATCTCCCATCTGGGTGAAAGAGACCCAGCTACTTGAGCCATCATCTGCAACCTCCCAAGGTATACATTAGGAGGAAGCTGGAATTGGGAGTAGAGCAAGACTTAAACCCAGGTACTCTGATATGAGATGTTATCATCCCAAGAGACTTTCTGCTAGGCAAATGCCTACCCCCTATTGATGTTTTGATATTGAAATATTAAAAACACTTCTTTTATTGTTTTTTCTTTTCTGTTGAGGTATAATTTACATGTACTCTTGTATACATCTTAAATGTACAACTCAGTTTGGAACTTGTATTGCTTTTTATTCATTCAGGAGAATGTACCACAAAAGGATCAATACCTTAATTAGACAACTGGGTATTTGTGTATATGCACAATTGCATATAATTACATTTAACATATACATTATTTTACATTTCAAAGGTATTACATTCTAAGTCATGTTAAATGTTTCATCCTATTGTTCTTTCTATAGGTATCATAAAAATTTGACTGCTGCAAAGAAAAATGAATTGATACAAAAGGTAAAAATGATAAATTTCTGTATTAAATTACCTTTTTTTAAAAATATTTATTTATTTGAAAGAGTTACAGAGAGAGGGAGACATACACAGAGAGAGGGAGAGAGAGAGAGGGAGAGAGAATGAATATCTTCATCCACTGAGTCACTCCCCAAATGGCTGCAATTGCCAGGGCTGGGCCAGGCTGAAGCCAAGAACTTCATCCGGATCTCCAATTTGAGTGCAGTGGCCCAAGCACTTGGGTCATCCTCTGCTGCTTTTCCAGGCTTGTTAGCAGGGAACTGGATTGGAAGTGGAGCAGCTGGGACTTGAGCTAACACCCATATGGAATGCTGGCACTGCATATAGTGGCTTTACCCAGCATGCCACAGTTATTTAAAAATTAAATATTTATATATATGACATGTTGAGAATAAGAAGGAAAGGGAGAATAGTTGGTAATGACAATTTTGTTTCTTTCCCACCAGGCAAAATCAAAGCTAAGTTTCAGCAGCAAGACCTATAAGGAGTTTAACTGCTGTTTGACAACCATGGTTGGTTGTCTGTGGACATCCAAGCCCTTCAAGAAGGGAATACGTTTCAGCCCTGAAACCATTGAAAAACTTGGAGTAGAAGAGCATAAAAAGAGTTTGAATTTAGTCTACCACTCTTCTCTGTTGAGTTATGCTGTTACCTTCTTGCTACAGGTAAGGGTATTTAAAAGATTTTAGATTTTATATAATAATACTGTAACAGCTAAAATAGAAATGCCATAGATTTATGTCAGATTTGCAAGACACGTGTTCAGTTACTTTTTAAAATTTATTTATTTGAAAGACAGAGTTAAAGTGCAAGAAGGGGGTGGAGGGACAGAGAGGAGGTATCCATCTTCTATCCACTGGTTCACTCCCTACATGGCTGCAATGATTGAGACTGAGTGAGATAAAAGCCAAGAGCCTGGAACTCCATCCAGGTCTCCCATGAGGGTGACAGGGGTCCAAGTACTTGAGCCATCTACCACTGCTTTCCCAGGTTCATTAGTAGGCAGCTGAATTGGAAGCAGAGCAACCAGGATCCAAAACAGTGTTCGTATGCCCACGTTGCATTCAGTGGTTTAGCCTGCTATGCCACAATGCCAACCCATTATTATTTTTTTTGAAAGATTTATTTATTTATTTATTTGAAAGTTAGCGTTAACGCAGAGAGAGAAGGAGAGGCAGAGAGAGAGAGAGGTCTTCCATCCGCTGGTTCATTCTCCAGTTGGCCTCAATGGCTGGACCTGTGCTGATCCGGAGCCAGGAGCTTCTTCTGGGTCTCTTATGCAGGTGCAGGGGCCCAAGGACTTGGGCCATCTTCTGCTGCTTTCCCAGGCCATAGCAGAGAGCTGGATTGGAAGTGGAGCAGCCAGGACATGAACCGGTGCCCATATGGGATGTCGGCACTGCAGGTGGCAGCTTTACCTGCTATGCCACAACGCTGCCCCCCCCCCCAATTATTTTTTTTTAAGTGCTAACTAAAATTGGTGTTTCTGCTTGGCTCTGGAGATTCAGTTAAGTAAGTGTCTTCTAAGAAAACATGGGCTTGTAGCAGATATTGACTTGTAAATAAATTACTATAATACAGTGAGGTGAAGTGAGAAAATGTGCAGTTGTTGGAAAAATGGAAGGGCGATTGGTTCACCTCTGCTTGGGAAGGAGGAGTGCCACGTAAGGAAAGGCTTCAAAGAAATAGAATCTCTCATAAAATTCTTGACAAGATGGAAAATGTAGCCTCAACAATACTAAAATCAGAATCAAGGTAAAGATTGCTGACTGAATGAATTAATATCAGTATGCTGGTGGTCAGCAGTGGTAAAAGGGGAATCTTTTTTTTTTAATTTGTATTTATTTATTTGAAAGGTAGAGTTATAGAGAGGAGGGTGGGGATGGGGGGGAGGGAGGGAGGGAGGGAGCATGTGAGTAATTGCACACTTCTATCAACTAATTCACTCCCCAAATGGCTACAACTGCCAGGGCCAGGACAGGCCCAAAACTCCATACAGGTCTCCCACATGGGTGCAGGGACCCAAGTACTTGGACCATCCTTCACTGCTTTCTCAGGTGCATTAGCAGGGAGCTGGATTGGAAGTAGAGCAACTGGGGCACAACCTGGTACTCATATGGGATGCTGGTATCACAGGCAGCGGATTAACTTGCTGCACTGCAACATCAGTCTCCAGGGGATTTTTTTTTTGAAGATGTGTTCATTTATTTATTTGAAAGAGCACACGTGAGAGATATCTTCTGTCTGCTGATTGATTCTCCAAATGCCTACAACAGCTGGGGCCAGGCTGATCTGAAGCCAGAAGCCTGGAACTCCAACCGTGTCACCCACATGGGTAGCAGAGGACCAAGTACTTGGGCCATCTTTTGCTGCTTTCCCAGGTGCATTTTCAATGAGCTGGTTTGGAAGTGGAACAGCCAGAAGTGGAACCAGCACTTCCATATGGGATGAGAATATTGTAAGCAGCAGCTTAATCTGTTGTGCCACAACACCTGCCCTGGGATAGGAGTGCCTGAGGAGTGTCCTTTTCTTTTTTAAAGAGATTTATTTGAAAGGCAGAGTTACAGAGAGGCAGAAACAGAGACAGCAAGGTCTTCCATCCACTGGGTCACTCCCCAGATGGCCTCAACTGCTAGAGCTGCACCGATCTGGAGCTGCACTGATCCAAAGCCAGGTGCCAGGCGCTTCTTCCGGGTCTCCCACACAGGTGCGGGGGCCCAGGAACTTGGGCCATCTTCTACTGCTTTCCCAGGGCATAGCAGAGAGCTGGATCAAAAGTAGAGCAGCTGGGATTCAAACCAGTGCCTATATGGGATGCCAGCACTACAGGCAGTGACTTTACCTGCTATGGCACAACACCAGCCCCACTGAGGGGTATCTTTTTTTTTTTAAAGATTTATTTATTTGAAAGTCAGAGTTACACAGAGAGAGAAGGAGAGGCAGGGAGGGAGGGAGGGAGGGAGAGAGAGAGAGAGAGAGAGAGAGAGAGAGAGAGAAAGAAGTCTTCCATCCGATGGTTCACTCCTCAATTGGTCGCAACAGCCGGAGCTGTGCCGATCCAAAGCCAGGAGCCAGGAGCTTCTTCCAGGTCTCCCACATGGGTGCAGGGACCCAAGGACCTGGGACATCTACTGCCTTCCCAGGCCATAGCAGAGAGCTGGACGGGAAGATGAGCGGCCAGGACCAGAACCGGCGCCCAAATGGGATGCTGGCGCTTCAGGCCAGGGCAGTAACCTGCTGTACCACAGCGCTGGCCCCTGAGCGGTATCCTTTTAAGACATTATCCTCAGCCCTGTCATTTTCAGCATTATCAGTGACTTGAAGAAAACCTCAAGGAGTATGTATGTTAAATGCTTGAATGGCACAACAGGGTGAGAGTACAAATACCCTGAAAAAAACAAATACCTGGAATATTGAGAAATGTAACAATTCTAAAGAAATCTAAAAATGAAGAAAAATATGTAGAGTGGAAAAACAATCATTGAATCAATGTTTAATAAATGCATATAGGGGCCGATGCTGTGGCATAGTAGGTTAAGCCTCTGCCTGCAGCACCAGCATCCCATATGGACACCGGTTTGAGTCCCTGCTGCTCCACTTCAGATCCAGCTCCCCGCTGGTGGTCTGGGAAGGCAGTGGAGGATGGCCCAAGTGCTCAGGCCCCTCCTCCCATGTGGGAGGCCCAGAGGAAGCTTCTGGCTTTGGGTCGACCCAGCTCTGGCCGTTGTGGCCATTTGGGGAGTAAACCAGCAATGGAAGACCTCTCTCTCTCTCTCTCTCTTCCTCCTCTCTGTGACTCTGCCTTTTAAGTAAAAGTCGAAAATAAATAAATGTGTACTACACAAAGACTAAGCAAAGGTACCATGAAAATTAAAAAAATATACATGCATGTCGTTTACTAGGCACTGTAGTGAACAAGACATATGTGAATGTTACCTTCGTAGAGCTTACAGTTTAGTCAGAGAGGCAGCCATCAAACAGTTTTCTTAGAATAAAGCATGAGTAATGTAATTGGGAAAGTATAACGGAAAATGAAAAAATATAAAGGGCTGCTAAGTTCAAATTTTGTAGCAGTGATGCTAATCAGTTTTGAAGGATGCAGGTGAACTTGCCAAGACAGAAGCAGAATTCACAGAAAAGCACAAAGATGCAGAGCCGATTGTCAGAACGAGGGCAGCAGATTTTCCTGTGGAGGGCTAGGCTGTAAATATTTTAGGTTTTACAGAACCTGTAGTCTTTACCAAGACAGCTTAACCTTGCTGTTGTAGTATGAGTATAGGTGCTGTGTAAACAAAGAGGCATATTTGCGTTTTAATAAAAGTTTATTTGCAAAAACAGGTACAGGACTGGCTTTGGGCCATGATTAGCTGACGCTTATGTTAGACTAGAGCCTGCTTGGTTTGGGGCACTTGACATATGAGGGGACTTCAAAAAGTTCATGGAAAATGCATGATATGAAAAGAGCTTTGCATGGATTTTAGAAGTTTTGCACCACAATAAGTTTAAGTCTATCGTCCTTGAACTTTCTGAAGTACCCTTATGTAATAGTTCTGATATACTACAGGGTCAAGAAATACTAGACAGGGCGGTGCTGTGGCTCAGTAGATTAATCCTTCCCTTGCGGCACTGGCATTCCCCTCTTTGATCCAGCTCTCTGCTGTGGCCTGGGAAAGCAGAAGATGGCCCAGGGGCCCGCACTGTGGCGCAGCGGGTTAACACCCTGGCCTGAAGTGCCAGCATCCCATATGGGCACTGGTTCGAGTCCCGGCTGCTCCACTTCTGATCCAGTTCTCTACTATGGCCTGGGAAAGCAGTAGAAGATGGCCCAAGTCCTTGGGCCCCTGCACCTGCATGGGAGACCCGGAAGAGGCTCCTGGCTCCTGACTTCGGATTGGTGCAGCTCTGGTTGTTGCAGCCAACTGGGGAGTGAACCATAGGATGGAAGACCTCTCTCTCTCTCTCTCTCTTTCTCTCTCTCTCTCTGCCTCTCCTTCCTCTGTGTAACTCTGACTTTCAAGTAAAATAAATAAATCTTAAAAAAAAAAAAAAGAAGGAAGATAGCCCAGACGCTTGGGCCCCTGCACCCACGTGGGAGACCAGGAAGAAGCTCCTGGCTTCAGATCACCTCAGCTCTGGCCGTTTTGGCCATTTGGGAGTAAACTAGTGGATTGAAGACCTTTCTCTTTGCCTCTCCCTCTCACTGTCTGTAACTGTATCTTTCAAATAAATAAATCTTTTTTTTTCTTTTTAAAAGAGATACTAGGCTGGATTGTAGCATGGTAGGAGATGAGGTTTTAAAATGGAGGCAAGGACTGGGTAGTGAAAAAAGCAATATGGAACCCTTCAGAACATATTGATCGATTTAATATTTAAATAAAAATTACATTTTTAACTATATAGAAGGATTTCAAGGCTGCTAGATCTTAGTGATTTTCTGATATTCCTTCCTCTTGTTTTTCCTCTTGCCTTTATAATAACTTGCTTATTTTATCACTAAGTATATACAAACCTGTTACAAATTAATATTACTAATTTGGGATGACTAGATGAAATATAAAATATTTTTGGGTCTTCCTGCTCCTGTACTAAATTCTACTACAAATGTACAGTGTAAATATTGTAACAATGTAAATATTGTATATTACATACAGTTAGGTACATTTGTTTTAGTTTGTTTTCATGTTTTACAGATTCTTTTTTTAGATATAGTTTTATTCTTAAACTATGTAAAACATTTACATAATTCCAATTTTTTTTTATTAGACACAAATAGCTTGTATCTGCTGGTTTGGTCAAATGCCCCAGATCAAAGCTGTGAGCTGGGAAGTCACTGTAGGTCTGGGAATTCAATGTAGGTCTCCCTTGTGGGTGGCAGTGACCCAACCACTTGCACTGTCACCTGCTACCTCCAGGGAGCACATTTGTGAGGAGCTGGAATTGGGAGCAGAGCCAAGACTCAAACCGAGGTGCTCCAATACAGGGTGTGGGCATCCCAACTGGTATCTTAACCACTAGCCTAAGTGCCCTCCCCAGTTCCAGTTCTAAACTCTGAAAATCTCACTTTCCTCCTAGCTTCTTTTAAGTCTTCTCATCTACTGTAGGTAACTGTTTTTATTGGTTTTTGTTTTTCCCATCCAGTTTCTTGATGATTCCAATATCTGATGTCTTTGTGTGTTTGTCTCTGTTGCCTACTTTTTCTGCTACTACTTCCCTGTGCTTTTTAGATTTCTTTTGTGCCTGGCTGACTTTGACCATGTGCTGAACATCTGGAATATTATTTGGTAGAAATAATTTAAAAACTAAAACGATACTATCCTACAGAGGATTTTCATTTACTTCTCATAGGTAGCTGGGTGTGCTCTTTGTCTGAAGCTACCCAAATTCAAGTTCTATGCCCAAGATTCCGTGGACCATAGGAGGTCAGACTACAAGCTTGCCATAGAAATTTTTTCATTTGCATAACCACAAGAAATTGAAATTTTTTCATTTTGCATAACCACAAAGAGATACCACCTCATATCCATTAGGATGGTTACTATTTTTAAAAATCCCCATAAAATAATAAGTGCTAGTAAGGATGTGTGAAAATTGGAACCCTTGTACATTGCTGTTGTGAGTATGAACTGGTGTAGCTGCTAGGGAAAACAGGATGGTGGTTCCTCAAAAACAGAATTACCACATGATCCAGCAGTTCCCCTTCTGGATAGATAGCCAAAAGAATTGAGGGCAGGAACTTGAACAGGTAATTGTATACCCATGTTTGCAGCAGCATTATTCACAATAGCCAAAAGTCAGAAGCATCCTAAATGTCTATAAACAGATAAACAGTGTGGTGTATACCTACAACGGAATATCATTCAGCCTTGAAAAGGATGTTCTATTATACTTAGTGAAGTAAGCCATTAACAAAAGGACCAAACACTGTGTGATTCCACTTAAAGGAGAGACATAGAGAAGCCATACTCATAATGCCTTCATACACTAAAGTTTTAAATTTGATGAAGTCCAAGTTATCTATTTTTTCTTTCATTTCTTATGCTTGATGTCATCTCGAGGAAATCATTGCCAAATCCAATGTCACAGAGCACTTCCCCTATGTTGTCTTCTAGGAATTTTACAGTCTTAAGTCTTAGGTTTAGGTCTGTAATTGATTTTGAGTAAATTTTTATATGGGCTGTGAAGTAGGGGTCTAACTTCATTCTTTTGCATATGAATATCCAGTTTTCCTAATACCGGTTACTGTCCTTTCCCTATTGAGTGGTCTTGGCATCCTTTGGCGAAAGATCATTTGGCCGTATACATGAGTGTTCCTTTTGGGCTGTTTCATTCCATGAGTCTGTATGTCTGTCTTTATGCCAGTACCACACTTTTATTTGTTATTATAACTTTGTAGTAACTTTTGAAGTTAAGAAGTGTGAAAATACTGTTTTTAAATTAATTATTTCATGTATTCCTTCTCTGATCTTTATTCTCTTCTTTAGGTTTGGTTTCCTCTCCTTTATAGAGTTTCTCAAAGCAGTGGTTTATAGAATTGAGATGTCCCTTTTAAATGTTGGCATTTACAGCTATAAATTTATCTAAAAATATTTTGTCCCTTTTTAAATGTTGGCATTTACAACTATAAATTTATCTAAAATATTTTTTCCCTTTTTAAATGTTGGCATTTACAGCTATAAATTTATCTAAAAATATTTTCTCATTTTCTTTTTGGCTGCGCTTTTGACCCTTTGGTTATTTAGGAGTGTACTGTTTAATTTCTACATATTTATGAGTATCTCCATTTTTTTGTTGTTGATTTTTAAAATTTCATCCCATTGTGTACAATCACCTGGGATAACAGTAGTTTTAGGACATAGTTTTCTTTAACTGCCTTTTCTTAATCTGTCTGTTAAGATTGTCTGCTTTGTTGGAATTATGTCCTCTTTTTTAGAGTCCACTAATTACTGACCAATTACAGTATTGTTTTTGACAGTGCCCTGGGCATAAATTGCTAAATAGTCTGATTTAATTAATTCAGACAAAGGTGGTTTTTGAAGCCAATCTGAAGGTTTTTTTTTTTTTTAAGGTTTATTTATTATCTGGGGCCGGCGCTGTGGTGTGGTAGGTTCCATTCTGGGTTCCCCTCTGGGTGGCAGGGGCCCAAGGGCTTGGACCATCATCTGCTGCTGCCTTCCCAGGCACATTAGCAGGGAGCTACATCTGAAACAGACTAGCTGGGACTCGAACCCTGGCTCTAGTATGTGATGCTGTGGTAGCAAGATAAGATTTGTTCTGTCCTTAAGAGGGTCCCCTCTTGCTTGTCTCTTTTCAAGTTCTCTTTCAATGAGGTCGCTTAACTGTAGTGTAGTTTTTTCCTCTTATGGAGGCTATTGTTTTGTCGAATACCTTATGCTTGGACTTCCTCCACACTCTGTTTCAAATAAGTCAGTTCCTTTGTGGACAGCTTTGCAACTCTCTCTTCTTATGGACTGCTTCTCTCCCTAGGAAAATCTCTGAGCCACTGTTATACTGGACACTAGGCAGTGTAGTGACTTTTCTGTTCTCTTACCTCTCCCAACATGGGATCTGCACGGTGAGTGAGTTGCGGCAGAAGTGGTCAAGGCACCAGTATTCTTGGCCTGCTGCAGCTGGGATAAAACCTGTGCTGAGTGAGGGCTGAGTGAAGGAAGGGAGGCCTGAAATCTTGGCCACACTCACTGGGAAGGAGGTGGTCACGGTTCGGGTGCCACAGATACTTGCAGTTCTAACTGAGTTTTAGTACACTACCTTAAATAATTGTTTGACGTTTCTTGTATGCCCTTAGGACAGTTTCCAGAGACTCAAAGTGCTGGATTTTTAAAAATAGTTTTTGGTGACTTTGCCCATTTTGCTGCTCCACAGAGCACTTCATCATCTCATCCTGGTAGTAAAACTCCATGTAGGTACTTTTTAACTAACCCAAATATCATTATCAATCCTTAAAAAGTTACAGTTCCTTAATATCTTGAAATATACTAGTGTCCACATTTCCCTAGTTGTTTCATCACTGTTTTTCAGTTTGGATCAGGATCTAAATGAGATCCATTCATTGCAGTCATCAGATGTGTCTGTTGAATCTTAATTTTTTAATCCTCCTTTTTTCTTCTACCATTTTATTGATTTGTTTATTTACAGATTGTCTTGCAGAGTTTTCCACAACCTAGATTTTACTGTTTGCATCCCCGTGGTATCATTTCCTTGTCTCTGCTATTTCCTGTAAATTGATAGTTAGATCTAAGGGCTTAGTCAGATTCAGGATCTTTTATAATTTTTTGTGTGTGGCAGGAGTACTCCATAGAGCGCATTAAGTATTTCCATCAGAAGGAACTTAATTATCTCGTTGTCTCTCTTGTTGTGTTAGAGGGCATTGATGGCCATTCCCAAATTTTATCATTCTTTCTCCTTTATTAACTGAAATATTTTTTCTAAAGGAAAACTTCCGTTCATTTTGATGCTTAAGATTTAAAAAAAAAATGACCCTCTTTTAGTTGTCCTCAGTGGAAGGGTTGATACAAATGACCTAGCGTACCATTACTGAAAAATCAAAGTAAATTTAAGAAGTTGGAAGTTACCTCTTGGCTCAAATCCTGGCTCCATTGCTGAGCAACTATGTGACCTTGAACGAATTCCTCTAACTCTTCGGGCTTCAGTTACCTTTTCTATTAAATAGGAATTATAACACTTACTTCCCTGTGAAAGCAATGTTGTAAAGACTAAATTTCATGAAGCATGTGATCTCAGTGTCTTTGGCATTTAGTAACTGCTTAGATGATGATGGCTGTTATTTACTTATTAATCAAAAAATTGCACATTAATACAGTTTTTTAAAAAAGATTGATTTATATATTTGAAAGTCAGAGTTATACAGAGAGAGAAGAGAGGCAGAGAGAAAGAGAGGTCTTCATTTGCTGGTTCACTCTCCAAATGGCTGCAACAGCCGGAGCTGGGCCAATCCAAAGCCAGGAGCCAGGAGCTACCTCCAGGTCTCCCACACGGGTGCAGGGGGACTTGGGCCATCTTTTACTCTTTCCCAGGCCATAGCAGAGAGCTGGATTGGAAGTGGAGCAGCTGGGACCCAAACCGGCGCCCATATGGGATGCCGGTACTGCAGGTAGCAGCTTCACCCAGTACGCCACAGCTCCAGCCCCAATACAGTTTTTAAAATTAATTTATGTCATTCAGAGATACTTTTATGACAGTTTTTTTAAAAAAAATTTATTTGAAAGAGTTACAGAGAGAGCGAGAGAGACAGAGAAGGGAGAGGGGGAGGAGAAGAGAGAGGGAGGTAGGTGGGGTGAGAGGGGGAAGGAAGGAAGGAGGGAAAGGGAGATAGAGATCTTCCATCCACTGATTCACTCCATACATGGCCACAAGTGGCCAGTGCTGGGAAAGGCTGAAGCTAAGACCCAGGAACTCCATCAAGATCTCCCACATAGGTGGCAGGGGCCCAAACACTTGGGTCATCTTCTGATGCTTTCCCAAGTGCACTTACAGAGAGCTGGATCAGAAGTAGAGCAGCCAGGACACAAACTGGCACCTATATGGATGCCAGCATTGTAGGAGGCAAAATAGGTGAGTTCATAAGACAAATATTGATAGTTTTTAAAATATTTTCCCAATAGTTACTTAGCTCCCCTCTCCAGAAGCAGCCATTCTCTGGAGTTTCTTGAATATCCTTCTGGAAACATGCTGTATATTTCTGTGTAAATTATCTTTTTTTTAAAAAAAAAAAGATTACTTATTTGAGAGGTAGAGTTACAGAGACAGAGAGGAGAGACAGAGTAAGATATCTTCCATCTGCTGGTTCACTCCCCAAAAGGCTGTAATGGCCAGGGTTGGGCCAGGCCAAAGCCAGGAGCCAGGAGTTTCTTCCGGGTCTCCCACGTGGATGCAGGGACTCAGGGACTTGGACCATCTTCTGCTGTTTTCCCAGGCATATTATCAGGGAGCTGGATTGGAAGTAGAACATCTGCGACTTTACCCTGGTCCTTCTGGGATACTGGCACTCCAGGCAGCGGCTCTACCTGCTGTGCCACAGCATCAGCCCCTAAATTATCTTTTTCAACACCATATGCTATAACACACTTTTTTGGCTCTTGATTTTTTTAAAGATTTATTTTATTTATTTGAAAGACAAAGTTACAGAGAGAGGTAGCGACAGAGAGAGAGGTCTTCCATCCACTGGTTCACTCTCCAAATGGTTGCAATGGCCGAAGCTTTGCCAATCCGAAGCCAGGAGCCAGGAGCTTCTTCCGGGTCTCCCATGCTGTGTGCAGGGGCCCAAGGACTTGGGCCGTTTTCTTTTTTTACATATTTTTTTTAACTTTTATTTAATGAATATATAAATTTCCAGTGTATACAGCTTATGTATTACAATGGCTTCCCCCTCCCATAACTTCCCTCCCACCCGCAACCCTCCCCTCTCCCGCTCCCTCTCCCCTTCCATTTGCATCAAGATTCATTTTCAATTCTCCTTATATACAGAAGATCAATTTAGTATAAAGATTTCAACAGTTTGCACCCACATAGAAACACAAAGTGAAACATACTGTTGGAGTACTAGTTATAGCATTAAATCAAAATGTACAGCACATTAAGGACAGAGATCCCACATGAGGAGCAAGTGCACAGTGGCTCCTGTTGTTGACCCAACAAATTGACACTCTAGTTTATGGCGCCAGTAACCACCCTAGGCTGTCGTCATGAGTTGCCAAGGCTATGGAAGCCTTCCAAGTTTGCCGACTCTGATCATATTTAGACAAGGTCATAAAAGACAGAGTGAGGATAGTAACCAATGATCCTAAGAGTGGCATTTACCAGGTTTGAACAATTATACAGCATTAAGTGGGGAAGAGGACCATCAGTACACACAGGTTGGGAGTAGAGCCATTGGTGGTAGAGTAGAGGTTATGATTACAAAGGAATGAGGCCAAAGTGCGCTAGACAGGGCCTAGAAAAAAGGACAGAGTCACTATTAGAGGAGCTAAGAAAGGTGCTGTCTAAGCTACAAGTAATTTTTCTGATTGAGAGGCAAATAGAACCTGATAGAAGGGGCTTGATAATAATCTGGTGGGCTTTAGGCCTTGTAAGTTCAGAGGCCCAGACCTATCTATCTCTTCACATGGGGTATATCCTAAGGGAGGTGTGAACCTCCTAGGGGAAGGCACTCTGTTGACTTTCATTACTTGGCTGGCCTGGGAGGAGAGCTGGCCAGGTAAAGGCAGGGGGCATCTCTAACAAGAAATTTACAGTTCTGCCTGCAATGTTGCTGACCCTACTTGACCATCCCCTCCGCTGCAGTGGTCACTTTGGAAGTTGGGCTGAGTGAAGGGCTTTTCAGCTTAGAGCCAATAAGATCTGTGGCTCTGACCTGGGCATCCTTCGACTCCAGGGCAGGTCCATTTCCAGTGATCCAACTCTTGGCAGAGCTGCCAGGGCTCTTCACAAGCTGACTTCTGCTGAAGCCCAGGCTTACCACATTGAAAGCCACTGCAGTGGACTGGCCTGTTGGGTCTCCTTGAGGGCAGATCACTGTACAGATCAGCCATTAATAGGCCTGCCACCCATTGCTTCTGATGCCTAGCTTTCTTTTCCTCCTAGTTTGTGTTCAAGCAGACCAGAGGATGCAAGTCAAGGGAGTGCCCGTGTCCCATCTCTAATCTTCGGTGGCCTGAACTACAAGTCTATAGTCACAGGCATGTTCTGTAGTAGTTTTTCTAGGGTAGACAATGCCCATGAGGAAAATTATATTCTCACTTGAAAACTTTCTTTCCCTTTGGTCTGAAAGGGAGGTTTTTTCTACTTACTGTATACTTCGCTGATGGCGAAGTGAATCTAGCTATGAGATTATTATTTAAGTTCTTATTTTGGCTATGCTATTGCAGAAAAATGTTAGCCATCTCTTTTATAAGGTCTAAAGATTAAATTGTGCATCCTACAGATTCCTTCATAATAGAATTAGTTTCCTACCTTGAAGAGAATAGAGAAATGAAAGAATAAGTTGGGCTTAGAATAGAGAAATGAGGGAGCAAGTCCTAGATCGCTTGCTGACAATAGCAATATTACATGAATACTTAGCAAACCGTTTCAACCATTAGATAACAACTTAAGAAAACATTTACCAGAAGGTCCAATGCCTTCTATAAATTTTAAGAATCATGTATTTGAAAACACCTCTTAAATATCTAACATGGTGTAGTTTGTTTAGCCAGTAAACTTAAGCACAACCATCTAAAATGTTTTTAGTTTCTTTCTACCAACAAGTTTAAAACATATGATACACAGATTCAGGTCACACAAATTAAAATGTATCTTTGATTGATTTTAGCAGCTTAAATTTATGGACAATCTTATCTATAAGCCATTTAAAATAAAACTCTTAATAAAATTTCCCCATGTGGACATACAATATGTACACACATATAACATAGCATAATAGACCAATATAGCAACTTTAATAATAGCTTTTAAAATCTTTAACTCTTTTTGTAGATTGCCAATTGATTTGAATTGCTTTTTGTTTTTAGCAACCTCAGTTAACCATACTTTCTCTCAGTTGGTACTATTAATACATTATTGGCTTCATCTGTTTACAGAGCCATCCCAAAGTACTGAATACAATAAAAGTGGCTGGAAAAAGTCCATAGGAACCTATAGGAGGACAGCTGAACACAGAACCAACAATGCTTTAGTTTTATGAGCAGCACATCATATATAACTGTGGATGTCAAAAGACTTTAAGTCGCCATGTTTAAAATTATAAACTCATCAACCAACAAGAGGCACTTGCTTACTTCACAGTATTTTTGAAAGCACCTGTAGGATTTTACAAGTATTTAATCCTTTAGGCCTCTGGGGCTTTCTCATTAAGATAACTATCATGTCTAGTAACACAAGATCATTAGACTTTTTAATTCTCAAACATTTGTATTGATAGCTTTTTCCATTATAGAAACTTAAAGTTTGGTACCACATCACATCTTGACAGTCCTTCTAATATAATCCAAATAGACTGATTAGTTGGTGTCTCTATAAGATGAGAGACATAGGTCCTTCGATTTTTTCAGTTGGGCCCACACTGGAAAAACCAAAGTCCAGGATTTACTGGAAATTTTAGAGACCAGATTGTTTGAAACTTTGATTTTTTGAATGCCTGTCAAGAATGCCAAGAAGGCTCAAAATCCAAAATATCTGGTTGAAATAAGATTCCTTAAAATCATGACATAACATAGACCAAATTTGATCATTGTTACAAGGTGATTATTCAAATCTTTGAAAATAAGCACATATTTAATAACCCATAGCTCTTAATAAAAATACAGCTGATTTTGAACAATTAGAATTTAACAGACATCAAGAGAACGTAATAGATTACTTTAACACATTGCTTTAACAGAGCATCAGAGTTTAATTCTATGTCAAAGAGAAATTGAGCTTCCTGTGATCTTTTGCTGTGAGGTTTCCTTCCTTTACCTTCTTTCATATTGATGACCATGTTTCTGTGTGTAACACATCTTTAAGCATCTTTTGCAGGGCAGGATGAGTGGCAACAAATTCTTTCAGTTTCTGTTTGCTATGAAAAGTCTTAATTTCACCTTCATTCACAAATGAGAGCTTTGCAGGATATAGTATTCTGGGCTGGCAGTTTTTCTCTCTTAGTACCTGGGCTATGTCTCGCCATTCCCTTATAGCTTGTAGGGTTTCTGATGAGAAGTCTGCTGTGCGATCTAGGACTTGCTCCCTCACTTCTCTATTCTAAGCCCAACTTATTCTTTCATTTCTCTATTCTCTTCAAGGTAGGAAACTAATTCTATTATGAAGGAATCTGTAGGATGCACAATTTAATCTTTAGACCTTATAAAAGAGATGGCTAACATTTTTCTGCAATAGCATAGCCAAAATAAGAACTTAAATAATAATCTCATAGCTAGATTCACTTCGCCATCAGCGAAGTATACAGTAAGTAGAAAAAACCTCCCTTTCAGACCAAAGGGAAAGAAAGTTTTCAAGTGAGAATATAATTTTCCTCATGGGCATTGTCTACCTTAGAAAAACTACTACAGAACATGCCTGTGACTATAGACTTGTAGTTCAGGCCACCGAAGATTAGAGATGGGAAACGGGCACTCCCTTGACTTGCATCCTCTGGTCTGCTTGAACACAAACCAGGAGGAAAAGAAAGCTAGGCATCAGAAGCAATGGGTGGCAGGCCTATTAATGGCTGATCTGTACAGTGATCTGCCCTCAAGGAGACCCAACAGGCCAGTCCACTGCAGTGGCTTTCAATGTGGTAAGCCTGGGCTTCAGCAGAAGTCAGCTTGTGAAGAGCCCTGGCAGCTCTGCCAAGAGTTGGATCACTGGAAATGGACCTGCCCTGGAGTCGAAGGATGCCCAGGTCAGAGCCACAGATCTTATTGGCTCTAAGCTGAAAAGCCCTTCACTCAGCCCAACTTCCAAAGGGACCACTGCAGCGGAGGGGATGGTCAAGTAGGGTCAGCAACATTGCAGGCAGAACTGTAAATTTCTTGTTAGAGATGCCCCCTGCCTTTACCTGGCCAGCTCTCCTCCCAGGCCAGCCAAGTAATGAAAGTCAACAGAGTGCCTTCCCCTAGGAGGTTCACACCTCCCTTAGGATATACCCCATGTGAAGAGATAGATAGGTCTGGGCCTCTGAACTTACAAGGCCTAAAGCCCACCAGATTATTATCAAGCCCCTTCTATCAGGTTCTATTTGCCTCTCAATCAGAAAAATTACTTGTAGCTTAGACAGCACCTTTCTTAGCTCCTCTAATAATGACTCTGTCCTTTTTTCTAGGCCCTGTCTAGCGCACTTTGGCCTCATTCCTTTGTAATCATAACCTCTACTCTACCACCAATGGCTCTACTCCCAACCTGTGTGTACTGATGGTCCTCTTCCCCACTTAATGCTGTATAATTGTTCAAACCTGGTAAATGCCACTCTTAGGATCATTGGTTACTATCCTCACTCTGTCTTTTATGACCTTGTCTAAATATGATCAGAGTCGGCAAACTTGGAAGGCTTCCATAGCCTTGGCAACTCATGACGACAGCCTAGGATGGTTACTGGCACCATAAACTAGAGTGTCAATTTGTTGGGTCAACAACAGGAGCCACTGTGCACTTGCTCCTCATGTGGGATCTCTGTCCTTAATGTGCTGTACATTTTGATTTAATGCTATAACTAGTACTCCAACAGTATGTTTCACTTTGTGTTTCTATGTGGGTGCAAACTGTTGAAATCTTTATACTAAATTGATCTTCTGTATATAAAGAGAATTGAAAATGAATCTTGATGCAAATGGAAGGGGAGAGGGAGCGGGAGAGGGGAGGGTTGCAGGTGGGAGGGAAGTTATGGGGGGGGGGAAGCCATTGTAATCCATAAGCTGTACACTGGAAATTTATATTCATTAAATAAAAGTTAAAAAAAAAAAAAGAAAGAAATCAAGAAAAAAAAAAAAAGAACTCTGCTGTGAGTTTAATTGGAGATCCTCTAAGAGTAATCTGACGTTTCTCTCTTGCACATTTTAGGGTCTTTTCTTTATGTTTCACTGTGGTGAGTTTGATTACGATGTGTCGTGGTGAGGATCTCTTTTGGTCATGTTTATTAGGGGTTCTATAAGCTTCCTGTACTAAGATGCCTCTGTCCTTCTCCAAACCTGGGAAATTTTCTGCTAGTATCTCACTGAAAATGCCTTCTAATCCTTTCTCCGTCTCCATGCCTTCAGGAACTCCTAGAACCCGAATGTTGGGTTTTTTAATAGTATCCTGTAGATTCCCGACAATATTTTTTAGATTTCTAATTTCTTCTTCTTTTCTTTGGTTTGCCTGTTTCCTTTCCTGTTCTCTGTCTTCTAAGTCTGATATTCTCTCTTCTGCTTCGCCCATTCTGTTTTTAAGGCTCTCTAATGTGTTTGTCATTTGATCTATTGAATTCTTCATTTCATTATGATTTCTCGTCACTATCACAGTTTCTTGTTCCACTAGTTGTTTCATTTCATTTTGATTCCTCCTTAATATTTCATTTTCATGAGCGAGATTTTCTATCTTGTCCACTAAGGATTTCTGTAGTTCAAGAATTTGTTTTTGAGAACTTCTTAATGTTCTTATCAATTTTTTGAGATCCGCTTCTTGCATTTCTTCTATCTCATCATCTTCATAATCTTGCATTGGGGTGTCTTTTTCATTTGGGGGCGTCATAGTGTCTTCCTTGTTCTTGTTAGCTTGGTTTTTGCGTTTGTTGTTTGGCATGTTGGAGATATTTGGTTTCTTCACTGTGGTGTTTTTTCTTGTTACACTATGGCTCTATATTAAGTGGACTGTCTGCTTTCAGTGGAGCCTTAGAGGCTTGAGATGAGTGTGGACTGACAGCTGTGTTTGGTTCCTCAGGGTTGATGGTGTGTCAAAGATGACACTCCCAGGTTAGGTGTGGTAAATCTCTTTCTTTTTTTGATTCAAAAGGGAAGTAATTCCGCACAGCTGAACTTAATTGGAGGTAGTTAGCAGGCAAATGATATACCCACAGGAGCCAGAGATTGGAAGCTCTTTCCCAAGGACCACACAGGGAATCTCTGCTGCCCTCAGTGTGGGCTCCAATTCTCCTGCAGTCTCCCACTGGGTTGCCAAGTTAGATCCTAATCTCCTGTTATTTCACCCCTCCCCCCAGAGTCAGGTGTTTCTGCTAGGCTCAGAGCCGGTGCAGACCTGAGATTGCCCTGCTTATGACGTATGTCCAAAATGGCGCCTGCCCTGTCTTGCTCGCCTTTGAGAGGTGAGCGGAGAGAGAGAAACTTGTGTCCGTATCGGTCACTTTTTTTATTTTTTTCTTCTCTCTCTTCTAGTTAGCCTGGTGAATTTTTCCCCACGGAGTTTCAAGCCTCGTTCCCTCTAGCCTCCTCTTTCCGCTTGCCCGCTGGTGTGTTGAGTCTGCCGCTGGTGTCCCGAACTTGGGCTCCCACGCTCTCCACGCAGGTCCACTGTGAATCACTAGTTCCAGAAGAGCTTCCTCTGCTGTTTCATCCCCTACTCTTCCTTGACCCTGCAGTATCTCCACTTATATTAAACTGTCTCTCCCCCGGACTAATAGTGTGCTCCCTGCCTATTCCGCCATCTTGCCGCTCTCCAATTTTACATATTTTGTCTGGGCCGTTTTCTACTGCTATACCACTGCTTCTTGATTATTTGACTTGATATCATGACTTTTATTTCCTATTAGTACATATAGGGCTTTGGTGTTTGTGTAGTATTCCATTGTATGGATCTAATGTAAGGTAGGCAGCCCCTTATTATTAAAATTCTCAGTTGTTTCTAATCTTTTTAAATTATACTATAATGTTCTTTAATTGCATAAATTATTTCACATGTAGATGTGTTGTATAAAATTGCTGAAATTATTTTCAAATGACTTACCTTTTTAATACTGTTGAGTAGTATCAAAATGCTTTCAAAAGTTTGCCAGTTTACACTCCTGCTAACAATGAGTGGGTGTCCATTTTTCCATACTCTTGTTGACACAGTTACATCTTTACAATTTTTAGTTGGTAAAGTGTAATGAATCATAGTAGAATAAAATTGATTTTCATAAATCCGTTCTGTTTTTTCAGAGACTCAGTCTCTAGTAAATATCAGCTTGGACATAGGTAAGCAAACTTGTTTTAGAAGACCAGGAATTGTTATATACTTTTAAATCAGAAAGGGGTTTTTTAAATGTTTAAGGAAGGTTGGTTCTAGAAGGTTAAAATCTAACAGCAGGGGCTGGTGCTGTGGTATAGCTGGTAAAGTCAATGCCTGCATGCCAACATCCCATATTGGTATTGATTCGAGTCCCGGCTGCTCCACTTCTGATCCAGCTCTCTGCTATGGCCTGGAAAAGCAGTAAAAGATGCCCCAAGTGCTTGGGCCCCTGCACCCTCGTGGGAGACCTGGAAGAAGCTCCTGGCTCCTGGCTTCGGATTGGCCCAGTTCCGGCCGTTGCAGCCATTTGGGAGTGAACCAGCGGATGGAAGACTTTTCTCTCTCTGTATGCCTCTGCCTCTGTGTAACTCTGCCTTTCAAACAAATAAGTAAATCTTTAAAAACCAAACAATATCTAGCAGCATAGAGTATATTAGGTAGAATAAGAAACTACCATTTTTGTAATTGATATTGGTTCCATATAGTACAGAAAATACTAGAGTTTATTATGTTATTCCTTCCTTTAAAGGAATGCGTTTTGAACCCCGAATATTCACTAACTGATCACTATCTAAGTACTCTACCTTTGAAGTGATACTGATAACCTGTGATACCATAGTAGTATGATTTAATTCTGGTAGTTCTATTTTACTGAATTATTACATTGTAAGTATTTCAAAATAGCCAGATTCTTTTGAGATATTTTAGCAACATTTATTCTGGTCTGTCTTAGTATTAAAGAGCTCAGCTCAGTTAGTTAAAATATTTTGAACATGTATAAAGCCTACTTTTTTTTTAAGATTTATTTGAATGTTAGAGTTATGGAGGGAGAGGGAAAGACAGAGAGAGATCTTCCATCCGCTACTTCAATCCCCAGATGGCTGCAACGGCTAAGGCTGGGCCAGGCTGAAGCCAGGAGCTTCTTCCTGGCCTCCCACATGGGTTCAGGGGCCTAAGCACTTGGACCATCTTTCAGTGCTTTTCCCAGGACATTAGCAAGGTGCTGGATTGGAAGTGGATTAGCAGGGACACAAACTGGTGCCCATATGAGATGCCAGCATTGTAGGCAGTAGCTTTACCCACTGTGCCACAACGCCAGCCCCTAGAGCCCATTATGTTTTCTATTTATTTTTAAATTTTTAATTTTTAAAAAATTTTAGATAACAATGAAATACCTTTACATTTTATGGTGTATAGTACAGTATCTCAACAGATCTACACAGCATCAACCAATCACACCAGGCAATTAGCCCTCCCCCTTTCTTTATCTCAGACTGTTATACTTCTGTTGGACACCAGAACCCGTTACCTAAACCTGAATACATTTTGGGAACCATTATCCAGTCTCTCCCTCAATCCTCCCACCCTTCCCTGCCTCTGGTAATTGCTATTAGATTCATATAGACTCTATGTGTGTGTGTGTGTGTGTGTTTATATGTATGTGTGTACTTTTAACTTCCATGTATGAGAAGGCATGTGGTATTTGTATTTCATTTTTAAACTTCATCACTGAGGGGTGATGAGCATTTACTTTTTTTTTATTTGAAAGGCAGGGAGACTGAGGTCTTTCATCCACTGATTTATTCCTCAAATGCCTGCAACAGCTGGAGCTGAGCCAGGCTGAAGCCAAGACCTTTAAACTCAATCCCAATCTCTCAAGTTGGTGGCAGGAACCCAAGTACTTGAGCCATCACTGTTGCTTCCCCGGGTGTATATTAGCAGGAAGCTAGAATCAGAAGCAGAGCCAGGACTCTTAACTCAAGCACTCCTATATGGGATGTGAGCATCCTAAATGTTATCTTAACCACTGGACCAAATACCTGACCCTGTGGATTTTTTTTAATTACAATTTTTACTTATTAATATTATAGGGAATAGATTTCATGAATTTCATAAATATGATTCCAAGAATACAATGACACTCTCCTCCCTCCCTTCTTCCTTCCTCCTCCCTTTCTTTTTAAATTTTTTAACTTTTTGTGATAACATTGTTTTAACTTTATAATCACAGGCTCAGTGCTCCTCTAAACAGATCTATGCGTAAAAGGTAGATAGGTCACTGTTCTGCAGGGATATAAGCAAGGGTTATAGATAACAATCAAATCGTAAGATGTCAGTTTAGCTTGATATACATTAAGGCTTTTTTTTTGTACTCTATTATCTACAACCAACATATGATATTTGTCTTTTTGGGTCTGGCTTATTTCACTAAGCAAAATGTTTAAATTTTTTTAAAATATATTTGAAAGGCAGAGAGACAGATACAGAGAAATTTCCCATCTGCTTATTCATTCCTCAGATGCCCACTACAGCCAGGGCTGGGTCAGGCTGAATCCAAGAGCTGGAAACTCAATCCAAGTCTCCCATGTAGGTATCACGGACCCAACTATTTGAGCCATCACCTGGAGCCTTCCAGAGTGAGAATTAGTAGGAAGCTGAATTTGGAGGTGGAGCCAAGACTGGAACCCCCCCCCCCCCTTGCACTCTAGTATGGGATGTGGACATCCCAAACAGTGTCTTAACCAGTACATCAAATGCCTGCCCCAGTAATTTGTCTTTGTGTCTGGCTGATTTCACTTAACATAATTATCTTCAATTTTATCCATTTTGTTGCAGATGTCAGAATTTCATTTTTTAGATACATTTTTAAAAGTTGTACATACATACCACTTTTTCTTTTTTAATTTGTCATCTATTTTGGTCCCTCATCTTTGCTATTGTGAATAGTGCTGCAGTGAGTATGGGTATGCTGGTATCTCTTTTTTATGCTAATTTAATTCCTTTATATATATTCCCAGAAGTGGGATGGCTGAGTCATGTATATCTATTTTTAGTTTTTTGAGGAATCTCCATGCTGTTTTCTAAAATGACTGTACTAATTTGCATCCTACCAAAAGTGTATTAGGGTCCCCTTTTCTCCACAACCTTACCAGCATTTGTTATTTTTTATCTTTTTGATAATAGCTATTCTAAGTGAAGCAAGATGATACACCTTATTGTGATTTTTTTTTTGCATTTCACTGATGGCTAATGATACTGAATATTTTTTCATGTGTTGGCCATTTGTATTTCTTCTTTTGAAAAATGTCTATTCAGATCCTTTGCCCATTTCTTAATTTGTTGAGTTTTTTTTGTTGCTCCATATATATCCTGGATATTAATCCTTTATCAGATGCATAGTTTGCAGATACTTTCTCCCATTCTGTAGGTTGTCTCTTCACTCTTGTTTCCTTTGCTGTGTAGAAGTTTCTTAGTTTAATAAATACCATCTGTCTCTTTTTGCTTTTATTGCCTATCCTTCTGGAGTCTTTTTTTTTTTAAAGATTTATTCATTGAGGCCTGTGCAGTGGGTTAACACCCTGGCCTGAAGCGCTGGCATCCCATATGGGCACTGGTTTGATCCAGCTCTCTGCTATGGCCTGGGAAAGCATTAGAAGATGGCCCAAGGACTTACACTCCCTACAACTGCATGGGAGACCCGGAAGAAGCTCCTGGCTCCTGGCTTCAGATCGGCACAGCTCTGGCCGTTGCAGCCAATTGGGGAGTGAACCAGCAGATGGAAGATCTCTCTCTTTCTGCCTCTCTGCCTCTCCTTCTCTCTGTGTAATGCTTTCAAATAAATGAGCAGCCAGGACTTGAACCAGTGCCCATATGGGATGCTGGCACTGGAAGCGGCAGCTTTACTCAGTATGCCATAGCGCCGGCACCTCTTCTGGGGTCTATCAAAAGAATTGTCTTTGCCAATGTCTTGATGAGTTTCCCCTGTTTTCTTCTAGTATAATTTCAATTCTTACATTTAGATCTTTGAAACATTTTGAGTCGATTTTTTGAAAAGATTTTTAAAAATTTATTTATTTGAGAGGTAGAGTTACAGACAGTGAGAGGAAGAGACAGAGAGCAAGGTCTTCCTTCCACTGGTTCACTCCCCAAATGGCAGCAATGGCTGGAGCTGTGCTGATCCGGATCCAGGAGCCAGGAGCTTCTTCCGGGTCTCCCATGCAGGTACATGGGACTTGGGCCATCTTCTGCTGCTTTCCCAGGCCGTAGCAGGGATCTGGATTGGAAGAGGAGCAGCTGGGATTAGAGCCGGCACCCATATGGGATGCCGGCACTGCAAGTGGAGGATTAACCTAGTGTGCCACAGTGCTAGCCCCATTGGGTGCTGGCCCCATTGAGTCGATTTTGGATTAGAGTTCTGTTTCAAACTTCTACATGTGGAAATTTATAGAGACTATCTGCAGGGAATATTTTTAGCACCATAGTCAAAGATAGGTTGACTGTGGATTCTGTTTCTTTGGTCCGCATGTCTATTTTTATGCTAATACCAAACTATTTTGGTTACAATTGCCCTGTAATGTGTCTTGAAATCTGGTATTGTGATGCCTCCAGCTTTGTTCTTATAGTTCAAGGTTGCTTTTGCTATTTGGGTTCTTTGGTGTTCCCATGTGAATTTTAGTATTATTTTTTCTGGTTCTGTGAACAATGTCATTGGTATTTTGATAAGGAATTGCATTGAATCTGTAAATTGCTTTGAGTAGTGTGGACACTTTGACAGTATTAGTTTTTCTTATCTGTTAATATTGGAGATCTTAACATTTTTTGTGTGTCTTCAGTTCATTTCTTAGTGTTTTGTTGTTGTTGTTGTTCTTGGAAGAAAATCACTTTATTCTACTCATAAACAATAACATTACAACATTTTGTTCAAGGAGACCAAACATCTGTCCAGCCCCAAATTCTATACCATCTCAATGAATTTCCACACAGTAAGGTTGCCCTTTTCCATTGCAATGCTGGACCAAGGAAGCTCTTCAAAGCAGATGACAGATTGACCTGGTGGCTTTACACTTTATACTGTCACTACTGATTACATGTGTATGCTAAAATAACTTTGTCATGAGATTCAACTTCCTGCTTCATCCTGAGCTTCTCGATTAGACTAACCCATTTGCAATTCTGCACTTGGGACTTCATTGAAACCCTCACAGAGCTTAACATCATTCTGGTTCTGGGCACACTCCAGAAACTGCTTTATCTCGTAGGAACAAGGGCCATACTCCTGCTGCTGTGCTAACTGGGCTCCCTGGGGCTCCTGGTAAGTGATGTCAGGCCTCGAGGGCTCAGCATTGCTTCTTCCAGTGAAGCCCCCAGTGATGGCATGGCCCAGCGTGTGCCCAACAGCAGAGCCCACGGCCCCGCCAGCTGCAGTGGCTGCCATCTGGGCCATCAGGCCTGGCTGTCGGGGTACAGCAGCAGGCGAGCGACTACAGATGATGGGGCTGCTGGGGGCTGAGCTGCTGGCGCTGGCCTTGGTGCAGCTCTCCTCCGAGGAGCCCGGCTGGCTGGAGGGGCCATGCTGGAGGTATGGCTGCGGCTTCCACATGGCATTGTCGTGGCAAAGTTACTCAGCATCTACAAAGGTGAAATTCTGCCTAGTGTTTTATAATTTTTCATTGTAGAAGTCTTTCACATCCTTTGTTGAATTTATCCCAAAACATTTGATTTTTTTGTAGCTATTGTGAATGCAATTGTGCTTAAAATTTTTTTCTCGACAAATTCGTTATTGGTATATAAGAATTCTAATGATTTTTATGTGTTGATCGTGTATCCTGCAAGTTTGCTGAACTTGTTTATCAGTTCTAGTAGTCTCTTTGGGGAATTTTTTTGGTACTCCTGTATGTAGAATATGTCATTTGCAAACAGAATGATTTCACTTCCTTGTTTCCTGTTTGTATGCTTTTGATTTCTTTCTCTTGCCTAATGATTGGCTAAAAATTCCAGAACTATATTGAATAAGGGTCGTAACAGTACATATGCTTGTCTGGTGCCAAATGTTAGTGGTAATGTTTTATTTTTTCCCTGTTCAATATGATGTTAACTGTGGGGTTGTCCTATACAGCCTTTATTGTGTTGAGATATGTTCCTATGTTCCTTCTCTATTTAGTCTGTTCAACTTTTTTTTTAAAGATTTATTTATTTGAGAGAGGCAGAGTCACAGACGGAGAGAGAAATAGGTCTTTCATCTGTTGGTTCACTTCCCAAATGGCCACAACGGCTGGAGCTGGGCTGATCTGGAGCCAGGAGCTTCTTCTGGGTTTCCCACATGGGTGTAAGGGCCCAAGCACTTGGGCCATTTTCTGCTGCTTTCCTAGGCCATTAGCAGGGAGCTTGATTGGAAATGGAGCAACTGGGACTCAAACCGGCACCCATATGGGATTCTGGTGCTGTAGGCAGAGGCTTAACCTACTACATCACAGTACTGGCCCCTGTTCATAGTTTTTATCATGTGTGGATATTAGGATTTTATCAACTGCTTTTACTACATGTGGTGAGATGACCATATGATTTTTATCTCATTCTGTTGATGTGTTGTGTTACATTTATTGATTTGCATGTTGAACCATTCCTGTACCCCGGAGATAAATCCCACTTGGTTGATCTCATGTTTTCTTCTTTTACCTGCTTGGTCTATAAGATTATTGTCTTTATTGGAAAAATCTTCATAGAAAATTGTTTGGTTTGCCTCTCAGTAGCCTGCCTCTGAGCTCTAAGGAACCTTGCTTTCTTTTAGGCTGCCTAATCTTTCTCCTGGGCAAGGAATATTTGTGGACGGTTCCACCTCTTCTTTTTAACTCTTGTCTTAGGCTTCTCAGATGCTGGATTCTCTCATGTAGCAGCCTGAGCTTTCCTACACATCTCTTCCATCATGTCTGGAGTCACATTGTTCTTAAAATTTATTTATTTATTTGAAAGAGTTATATATAGAGAGAAGGAGAGGCAGAGAGAGAGAGACAGGTCTTCCATCCGCTGGTTCACTCCCCAGTTGGCTGCAATGGCCGAGGTTGCGCCTATCCAAAGCAGGAGCCAGGAGCTTCCTCTGGATCTCCCACATGGGTGCAGGGGCCCAAGGACTTGGGGCATCTTCCATTGCTTTCCTAGGCCGTAGCAGAGAGCTGGTTTGGAAGTGGAGCAGCCAGGACTCGAACAGGCGCCCATATGGGATGCCGACACTGCAGGCAGCGGCTTTGCTATGCCACAGCACCAGCCCCATCCTTCATGTATTAAGAGAATTGTTTCTTGTAGGCAGCTTCATCTTCTTCCATTAGATAATGCATATAATCTGCAATGTTCTGACTCATGGAGTGCTTCCGATGTACTACTGCGTTAAACTCCTTGCTTTCAGAATCATGACCAGGATTCATTTGGTATATGAGGGATGGACAAGCCTCCATCCACAGCTTCCTCAGGACTCCAAACACTTGATTGCCAGTAGTAGTCCTGGCCAGGCCTACATTGAAATAGCAGGTGAAGGCACCAGGTTGACCATCATGCTTTCCGTATTGTATTCCTCTCCAGTCACCTCCACTTGGCCTTCATAGAGCTTGTCCATGCCAAACCTATTGAGAAGGCTGCGAGCCAGCAGCAGGCCCATACAATATGCTGCAGCATAATTGGTTAGGCCAACTTTCATACCTTGTTTTGGTAGTTTTGCATAAGCTGGGCAGACTATTATATCCCTTTCTATACAGGGATAAGTGATCTGACAAATGACACCTATGAGTTACACCAACTATCATCCTGGATTTAGGTACTTTTTTAAATTTATTTTATTTATTTGAAAGACAGAGTTACACAGAGAGAAGTAGAGAGAGAGAGGTCTTCCATCCACTGGTTCACTCCCCAAATGGTCGCAACAGCTGGAGCTGTGCCGATCTGAAGCCAGGAGCCAGGAGCTTCTTCCGGGTCTCCCACACGGGTGCAGGGGCCCAAGGACTTGGGCCATCTTCTACTGCTTTCCCAGGCCACAGCAGAGAGCTGGATTGGAAGAGGAGCAGCTGGGACTTGAACCGGTGCCCATATGGGATGCTGGCGCTTCAGGCCAGGGCGTTAACCCACTGCGGCACAGCAGTGGCCCCTGGGTACTTATTTTTATCCTGAGTCACCAAGCAGTTTTGAACATAGTAGTCAGTTTTACCCTCTTGTCATCTTCTAAAGCTCATTTGGTATCTCTTAAGGGAGGCCTTGTTATTGACAACTTTAACAAATGCCATCCTGTGGAACACAGACCAGCATCTGGTGCCACACAGACCTGCAGGCCCCACACAGACCTGCAGGCCTAGCGGCACTACAGGGGGAAAGCTGATCTTATGTTTTCTTATCATATGTTGCCTTTGAATCACTAGTTGTTTCTTTGGTTATTCATTCCACAAATATTTATTTGGTATCCTTTATGCTCCCAGCACTAAGAATGCAGTGCTAAAGAACATAGATACCATCTCTGCCCAAATAGAGTTTACATTCTAATGAGGGCAAACAATGAATATGTAATAAAATAAACATTATAATTTTAATTTTTTGTAAATACTACATAGTAAACAGGGTGGGGTGAGTGTAGAGAAAGTAGGCATCTTTGAAGAGGTGACATTAAATCTGAGATTTCTTCTGAATCTAAAAGGTGAGGATGAACCAGTTTGGAAACAGGTGGAGGGAGAACACAACAGTACAAGGAGACAAGGTGGCTTAGTGCTTAAGGAACAAGGAGGAGAATGGAATGAAATGAATGGAATGAAATCCATCCAACAGGTCTGTTCAAGAGTGGGAGTGGGGTGGGAGAGGGTGCGACATGTGGCATAGTGGGTAAAGCCCCCACCTGCAAAGCCATCAACCTTACATAGGCAGTGGTTTGAGTCCTGGCTGCTCCACTTCTGATCTGGCTCCCTACTAATGGCCTGGGAGGAGCAGTGGAACATGGCCCAAGTGCTTGGGCCTCTGCCACCCACATGGGAGACCCAGAAGTTAGTTGTTCCTGGCTCCTGGCTTCAGCCTGGCCCTCCCCCAGCCATTGTGGCCATCTAGGGAGTGGTCAGTGGATAGAAGATCTCTTTCTCTCTCTAAGTTTCAAATAAATAAATAAATAAATAAATAAATCTTAAAATGAGTACAGTGGGAAGCAGTTGGAGGATTTTAAGTCGGATTGTATTATAGTCTGAGTTGATGTTTAATAGAGATCACTTTGGCCTCTTTGTGGAGGGTGTGGTTATAAGATGAGACCTGCCTGGAAACAGGGACCACAATTAGGAGGCTATGGTTGGAGTCCAGGCAAGGAATGTTGATAGTGATTTGTATATAGATGGAGGCAGTGGAGATAGATGGAAAGAACTGAGTTGAGGTATACTGCAAAAGTAGGATAGCCAGGACCTACTGAGGATGGCTTGATTGGAAATGGGAATGTGAGGCTCCTTTCTCTGTTTCCCCTTCTCACTGTAACTCTAACTTCCAAATAAATAAATATAATCTTTAAAAAAATAAAGGGGGGGGTGCTGGCACTGTGGCACAGAAGGTTAATCCTCAACCTAAAGTGCTGGCATCCCATATGGGCACCTGTTCTAGTCTCGGCTGCTCCTCTTCCGATCTAGCTCCCTGCTATGGCCTGGGAAAGCAGAAGAAGATGGCCCAAGTGCTTGGGCTCCTGCACCTGTGTGGGAGACCAGAAGAAGCTCCTGGCTCCTGGCTTCGCATCGGCGCAGCTCTGGCCGTTGCGGCCATTTGGGGAGTGAACCAGCGAACGGAAGACCTTTCTCTCTGTCTCTCCTTCTCACTGTCTGTAACTCTAACTTTCAAATAAATAAATAAAATCTTAAAAAAAAAACAAAAATGAAATGGGAATATGGGAATGTGAGGAAAAATTTTTCCCCCCAGAGGTTATTTTGTTTTTTTGGGGGGGAGGAGAAATTGAGAACCAAGTTATGTTTAGACCCACTTAAATTTGAGATAGTTGTTAGACATGCAAGAATTGTAAACAGACAGTTTGAAAATGGGGGCTTGAAGCTCGGGAGAGGGGTTAGAGCTAGAGAAATAAATATAACATGGAATTCATCAACATGCAGTGTATTACTTGCTTGAGGATGTATTTTGTGATCATTGTCAGCCAGGTAGTAATCATAATATAATTCATTTGCTGTTTGAACATTCACAGGCAGATTGCTGGGAACCAAACTTTGCAAAATGAATGTCAGCAGCTTGGGGGAAAAATCCAGCAACACTGTTGGAGCACTTTTTTAACCCTCAAAAAAAGATTTGGGAGAAGGGAGGAGAGAAGCATTGAAGCATACACATTGTGGACATTTCCTGAAACCAGAGCAAAAGTACAATTGTCCTTTGGTATTCACAGGAGATTGGTTCCATGTCCTCCTCCACCCCATACCAAAATCTGCAGGTTCTCCATATCCTTACATAAAAGTTTCCTAGTCTCAGTGGACACAGTATAATGGTTGAGGTGCTGCATTTCATATCGGAGTATCTAGGTTTGAGTTCTAGCTCTGCTTCCAGTTCCAGCTTCCTGCAGATGATGGCTCAAGTACTTGCTTGGTTTCCTGCCACTCATGTGGGAGACCCAGATGAGTTCTAGACTCCTAGCATTGGCCTGGCCCTGCCCTAGCTGTTGTGAGCAGTTGCACAGTGAACAGTGGATAGAATATCTTTGTCTCTCTTTTCCCTGTCTCTTTATTTTTCAAATAAGATGACGATAAATAATGAATATAAAGTGGCATAGGATATCTTGTACACAAGAGATCTTTTTTAAAAGATTATTTATTTATTTGAAAGAGCTACACAGAGAGAGGGGAGGCAGAGGGGGGGTCTTCCATCCTATGGTTCACTCCCCAGTGTACACAAGAGATCTTTAAAGAGCTCATGGACAGTGCATACTGTGACAAAGCTATGCATAGATTTCAAAAAATTTTCTGCACCAAAATAAATTTCTTTATTTAATTCCTTTTATTCCCCCAAACTTTTTGAAGGACCCTTGTATAGATGTTCCTTGACTTATGATAGAGTAATTTCCTGATTAAACTCATTGTAAAGTAAAAAACAAAAACAAATTGAACCATCATGAATTGGGACTGTCTGTACTTCATCTCCAAATAATTTATAATACCTAATCTAATCTGTGCTATGTAAACAATTTTTATACTGTATTGTTTAGGGAATAATGGTAAGAGCTAAGGCTGAACCAGCCTGGAGCCAGGAACTCAATGCAGGCATCTCCCATCTGGGTAGCCCAGACCCTACTTGAGTCATTACCTCCTACTCTCCAGGGTATATATTAGCAGGAATTTGGAGTGGAGAACAGAGCTGGGACTGAAACCCAGGCACTCTGATTTGCAATACAGGCATTCCAAATCCCAATGGCTGCTGAACTGCTGTGCCAGATGCCTGCCTCTGCCTCTGCTTTTTGGATTTTTTTTTTCTCGTATGTATGTGATCTATGGTTGGTTGAATCTGTGGGTGTGAAACCTGCGGATACAGAGGGTCATCTGTAGTTAACTTTGTGAGTTTGGGACATAGCTTTTGATTAAGAAATGCTACATAACCAGCATTCTAAAATACAGAAGATGATATGGCATGAATAAACATAGACATCCCACTCTTGAGTAGAAAAATAATTTAGGGGACAGTATTGTGGTGTAGCAGGTTAATCTGCCACTTGAGACCCAAGCATCCCATATCAGAGTACAGGTTCAAGTCCTGGCTGCTTTGCTTCCAATCCAGCTCCCTACTAATGCACCTGGGAAAGCAGCAGATGATGGCCTACCTTGGGCCCTTTGCTACCCACATGAGAGACTTGGATGGAATTCCTGGCTCCTGGCTTCAGCCTGGTACAGCTTTGTCTGTTGAAGGCATTTAGGGAACAGTGGGTGGAAGATCTGTTTGTCTCTCTCTCAAAGAAGGGGCCAGTGCAGTGGCATAGCAGGTAAAGCCACAGTCTGAAGTGCTGGCATCCCATATGGGTGCCAGTTTGAGACCCGGCTGCTCCACTTCCAATCCAGCTCTCTGCCGTGGCCTGGAAAGGCCATGGTAAATGGCCCAAGTTCTTGGGCCCCTGCACTGGTGTGGGAGACCTGGAGGAGGCTCCTGGCTCCTGCCTTCAGATCAGCCCAGCTCTGGCCGTTGTGGGCATTTGGAGAGTGAACCAGTGGATGAAAGACCCCTCTGTCTCTCTCTGCCTCTGCCTCTCTGTGACTCTGCCTTTCAAATAAATGAATAAATGTTAAAAAAAAAAAAGGAAAGAAAAATGACGCAGAAGACTTGAACTCTAAATGTGAAGTTGTAGAGATACTTTCATCAATTTACTTTGTTTTATAAAGTTTATAAAAATGACATGATTAAAACCTCGGAGTGGGCATTCGATGCCTGTATCCCATATTAGGGTGCCTGGATTTGAGTCCCATGATTTGCCTCTTATTCCAGATTTCTGCTGATAGACACTCTAGGAGGCAGCAGGTAATGGTCAAGTACTTGGGTTCTTGCCACCCACATGGGAGACCTGGATTGAGTTTTGGTCTCCTGGCTTTAGCCTCTCCTAGACTGATGTTGCAGGCATTTGGGGAGTGAACTAGCGGATGAGAGATCTCTGTCTCTGGCTCTCTGCCTTTCAAATAAAGTGAAAATAAATAATTTTTAAAAAAATCTATCTAAAACAACTCTTTCAATCATTATAAAATTGTTTTTAAAAATTTTCTTTTGGGGCCAGTTCTGTGGCGTAGCAGGTAAAGACGCCACTTGTAGGGCCGGCATCCCATGTTGGCACCAGTTCTGGTCCCAGCTGCTCCACTTCCAATCCAACTCTCTGCTGTGGCCTGGGAAAGCAGTAGAAGATGGCCCAAGCGCAGAAGTTCCTGGCTTTTGGCTTTGGATTGGTGCAGCTCTGGCCATTGCAGCCAGTTGGGGAGTGAACCAGCGGATGGAAGACATTCTCTCTCTCTCCCTTTCCCTCTCTCCCCCTCTCCCCCTCTCCCCTTCTCTTCTTCTCTTTCTATGTAACTTTGACTTTCAAATAAACAAATCTTTAAAATTTTTTTTCTTTTAACTGATGCGTAGAATTGTACATATTTATGGAATGCCATGGGATGTTTTTGATACATGCATATACTGTGTAATGTTCAAATCAAAGTAAACATAGTTATCTCCTCAAACATTTATCATTTCTTGGGGTAAAAACATTCAAATCCTCTTTAGCTTTTTTTTTTTTTTAAGAAAAATATACAGTACATTATTGTTATCTGTAATCACCCGTTGTGCAGTACTACACCAAGGCTTCTTTCTCCTATCTAATCATAACTTAGCACTGTTAAAAATATAAATTCTAAGTTTTAAAAAGGCATTGCATTGTACATGGTTTAATAGGCAGAATTTTCTTTTAATGATATTAGAAAAGTGGTGTTTCATAGAATTGAAAAGATTTTAGATTCAGTGAAACATTATAGGTGATATAAACCAGGAAATAGGTGAGTAAAGAATTGGAGTTTCATAAAATCTAATGTATGCATGTAGTCTGCCTCACCAGACTTCATCCTCATCCTTCAAGACTCAATTCAAGGATCAGAGGCCTCTGAAAAAGCCTTCTCTGACATCCTCCATCTCTACTACAGAGGCTAGGTACAGAATAAGAAAAATAAGACCATGGATTAGCTAAATGCGGCTTGCTTGTTTTATCCACTGTGATTTTATTTCCTCTCTATTTGTGCTTCTAGGGGGAAAGAAAGGTAGAGGGTTGTAATGGGTGTTTATGCAGTAGGCATCTAAGAGTGATGGTAGGAGCAGAACTTAGCAGATGAATCAGACTTTAAAGAACCATCTTAATTTTCTGGGGATTTTCGCTAGCCAAATGTGTGACCTATGTCTCTGTACTTCTTCTTTTTTAAAGGAAACCCCAGAAGAAAAGACCATAAACTTGAGCTCTATTCAGGTAAATAAATTTACTTTCTTCATGACCAAGCATTTCAAATAGCTTATTTTCTTCAAGAGAATTGATATGTTTTCTTTTCCCCAAATCTGAAGTCTGCTGCCTCCACAAAGTCAAAGTGAGATGTTTGTCTCCCGAATTCATTCCAGTGACTTTTATGTGAATTTATTGGCGTATGCCATCATCTTTCTTTTGTAGGATATAACTCTTCATAGTTTGACTTTTGCTGTTGTGACCATTCATTGTCTAATTTTATAGTATAGTTTCATGAATATGAAGTAATGAGACCAATTTATGAAATTGTGCACAATTGTCTCATTATTATACAACTTCCTGCTATGCACATATTATAAGTGATAATATAATAATTTCTTCTCCTTTGTTATATATTTTAGATATTGATACTGTTGGAGTATGGGAATGATAGCACATTTCCATTTCACAGTATGTTGTTCAATTGAACAGCTAAATTTTTTTTTAAGATTGTATATATTTATTTGAGAGGTAAAGTTACAGACAGTGAGAGGAAGAGACAGAGAGAAAGCTCATCCATCTGCGGGTTTACTCCCCAAATGATTGCAGTGGCCAGAACTGAGCTGACCGGAAGCCAGGAGCTTCTTCTGGGTCTCCAACACAGGTGCAGGGACCCAAGGACTTGAGCCATTTTCCACTGCTTCTCCAGACCATAGCAGAGAGCTAGATTGGAAGTGGAACAGCCAGGACTAGAACCAGCACCCACATGGGATGCCGGCACCACAGGTATAGGATTAACCCACTGCACCACAACACCGGCCCCTGAACAGTGAAATTTTTTTGCCAGTATATTAAAAGGAATATTTAGCCCTGGGATATTGAGTACTTAGTAATTTGAATATTACTTGGTGACTGAGCTCCAAATATAAACTTGGCCCTTCTGAACTAACTCTTGCAAATGTGCATCCAGGATGCCGTGAACTTTTCCTAAGGAACAAAAAGACTATAAAGAATAAGTATGGGCCGGCGCCGCGGCTCAGTAGGCTAATCCTCCGCCTTGTGGCGCCGGCACACCGGGTTCTAGTCCCGGTCGGGGCACCAATCCTGTCCTGGTTGCCCCTCTTCCAGGCCAGCTCTCTGCTGTGGCCCAGGAGTGCAGTGGAGGATGGCCCAAGTCCTTGGGCCCTGCACCCCATGGGAGACCAGGATAAGCACCTGGCTCCTGCCATCGGAACAGCGTGGTGCGCCGGCCGCAGCACGCCTACCGCGGTGGCCATTGGAGGGTGAACCAACGGCAAAAAGGAAGACCTTTCTCTCTGTCTGTCTCTCTCTCTCTCACTATCCACTCTGCCTGTAAAAAAAAAAAAAGAATAAGTATGGTCAACTATTGGATAAATAATTGTCCTTTCTCTGTGCTTGCAGGGAAAGAAATGGAACTTGTATTTGGACTATTTATTTTCAGAGGAGTTACAAGGCTTGAAACTTTTCATAGAAAGTTGTATTCGTCGTTCTTCTGTCTCCTGATCAGAGAGCATAAACCATAATGATCAATATTAAATGATGCTGATGTAAACACCATGCCAGCCTACATTACTTCTTCAGTGCTAGAGAGACCAAGTAGCTCAGCTTGAGTTTCCATATTCACTTCACTAACACTGCCATCATCCACGAGCACCTGGACTGTCCTTCTTTCCGCGGAGGAGAGCCTTCGTATCACTAACTTATTTTTCAGCACTTAGCTTTTTAGCCTACTAATGAAAAACGGCCTATTCATCATCAGGCTCCGCCTTCCATCACATTATATATAAAGACACACACCTCTTTCGTGGTTGGGTTTTTCATATCTTTGTGTACTATAAGCTCCACTGATGGAAGAGAGGGGTAATGTACAGTGGCAGTTAATCCACAGACATGTACATGCAGAATACTCAGCTGCCCCTGTGAAACCTCTGGGCTATCACCATTTTTCTTGTTGTGAACAACAGCACTAGGACCAAGTTAACAGGATACAACATGTATTACTAAGAGCCCTAGTAGTTGGTGACTTCCTGAGCCTTCACTGGTAGTGATTTAGTAAGAAAAGAAAGACTGAAAGACTGTGGGCTAGGGAAGACGTTTCTGTTTATACCAATTTGATTTTATGAAACTGCACCACTTTGTGTGTATATGTGTGTGTGTATGTGTGTGTATGCAGTCGTCAAGTGTTCAGGCCTAAATAAATTAATTGCAACTTTACTTTCAGATGTAATTCTGAAGCCTTTTAAAAGTTTCGTAATAGCTGAAGTCTTGCTGAAACTATAAAATTCTGCTTCAGTGCTACTGAATAACTCTCCCTTTTAATAAAGTTCATATCATTTAAAAGAAATCGGGCTTAATTTCTTTTTCTTTTTTTTTGAGATTTTATTTATTTATTTGAGAGGTAGAGTTACAGACAGTGAGAGGGAGAGACAGAGAGAAAGGTCTTTCTTCGTTTGGTTCACTCCCCAAATGGCCCCAACGGCTGGAGCCGTGCTGATCCAAAGCCAGGAGCTTCTTCCGGATCTCCCAGGCGGGTGCAGGGGCACAAGGACTTGGGCTATCTTCTACTGCTTTCCCAGGCCATAGCAGAGAGCTGGATTGGAAGAGGAGCAGCTGGGACTAGAACCGGCACCCATAGGGGATGCCGGTGCCACAGGTGGAGGATTAACCTGCTGCGCCATGGTGTGGGCCCCAGGCTTAATTTCTTTTAAGCACACATCTTGTGATTCTTTTTTTCCCCAGTAAAATCTAAAGATATTAACTTGGTAGTATTCCAACAAGAAAATCTCATTCATCCTTCATTCATTTATTGATTTGATAAATATTTACTAAGTTGCTTCTATGTGGCAGGTATTCCTCAGTGGGTTGGTTGTACAGTTATGACCAATATAAAGTACTTTTATGGAGTTTAAATCCCAGTGGAAAAAATAGGCAATAACATTATAAGGAAATATATAATATAATATCAGGAAATATATAATTTCAACAAGGAATAGCGACAGAATGTGAAAAGAGATATTTTAGAGTGGTGAAGGAGGGCCTGTTTGGGGAGGTGACAGAGACAGAGACCCTAATGCGGTAAGCATAGGAACCTTGTAACTGTTTCAGCAGAGTATTCTATCTAGGAAGAGGTAAAGACAAATGAAAAGGCCCTAAAATGTTAACTTGCTTGGCATGTTTGAGAGAGTGCAGAGGGGCTGGTAAGGTTTCAATATAGAGAAGTCCTTGTAGCCTGGCATGGACAAGTAAGTGGAAAGCCATTAGAGAGACTGAGAAGAGGGACAACATGCTTTGACTTAACTGCAGTGTGAGGGTTCAACTGAAGAGAGTTAAGGGGCAAGCACAGAGACCAGTAGGTTATTATAACATGCCAGTAGTGTGATAGATGAGGAGGGGTGGTTAGATACTGGATTCAAGCTCTGCTTTGAAGGTAGAAAAGCTAGGATCTGCTGGTAGCTTGAATGTGAGGAAAAGGAAAGAGGCATAAAGGATGACTACTAGATGTTTTTTACCTAAAAAGCTAAGTTCTTAGATGCCTAGATGAGGTAAACAGGAGGAAGAACAAGAATGGAGGATGCTATGGTTTGAACAGGATTTGGCTTCCAAGCTTACTGAGATGTTTAATTCCCAAATTCCTAAATTAATGATACTCAAGCAGGTGAAAATTTAATCCTATTATGGTGATCAGGAAGTGGGCCTAGTTAGAGGTTCTTAGGTCATTGGGGGTGTACCCTCAGAAGGTCTCGTGAGAAGGCTGGTAATAAAAGCCTTAGCCCCGGCTGCTCTCTCTGCTTCCTGATTTGCCGTGTAAGCCTTCCTCTGCCCACATCAGATGTCAAATCAGTGGGGCCTCCCAGTCTTGGTCTGTGAACTTCCAAAACCAGGAGCTGAAATAAACCTCCTTTGATATTTCATTGTTAACAGAAATCTAACACAGATGAGTATGGAATTGGAGTTTTGTGCATATTAGGTTGGAGATGCTGAGGAGGCACTATTTGAGTCTGGATTTCAGGATACAATTTGAGACTGGAAAAAAATTGGGAGTCATCAGGGAAAACCATGACATTGGATAAAATCACTGTTTGTAAACATAGGAGTAAATTTTCATGGTCTTGGATTAGACACTGATTTCTTAGCCATGGCCTCAAAGACATATGCAATAAAAGAGAAAATGAACTTTATGAAAAAAATTTTTTTCTTTAAAGATTTATTTATTTATTTGAAAGGCAGATTGACAGACAGAGAGAGAGAGAGGTCTTCCGTTGTGCAGGTTCACTCCCTAAATTACTACAATGGCCAGAGCTGTGCTGATCTGAAGCCAGGAGCCAGGAGTTTCTTCTGGGTCTCCCACATGGGTACAGGGGTCCAAGGACTTGGGCCATCTTCTACAGCTTTCCCAGGCCACAGCAGAGAGCTGGATCAGAAATGGAGCAGCCAGGACTTGAACCAGCGCCCATATGGAATGTCGGCACTGCAGGTGGCAGCTTTACCTGCTACGTCACAGCGCTGCTCCCCCACATTTTTTAAATTCTCTTTTCAAACAAGACCATTGAGACAGTGAAAACACAGAAGGAGAGAAAATGTTTGTGAATCATATATCTGATAATCATCTTTTATCCAGAATGTATAAGAACTCTTACAGCTCAATAATAAAAAAAAATGTAAATGGGCCAAGGATCCAAAAAGACATTTCTCCCCAGAAGGCATAAGTGAATGGTTAATAACAACATGAGAAGATGCTAAACACCAGTGATGATTATGTAAATTCCAATGAAAACCACAAAAGCAGCATTTAGCTTAGTGTTAAGACACTGGTTGTTACCAGTATCTGATATGGGAGGAGTACCTGAGTTCGATACCTACCTCTCGCTCCTGACTTCAGTTCCTTGGTAATACAGATTGTGGGAGGCAGCAGTAATGGCTCAAATAATTGGGTTCCTGCAACCCACGTGGGATAGCTGGATTGTGTTCCTGGTCATTGCAGCCATCTGGGAAATGAGGCAGTAGGGAGTACTCTCTGTCTCTTTCTGCCTCTGAAATAATTTTTTTTTTAAAAGCCACAACTTCACACTCGATGGGATGGTATAATAAATGAAAGACAGTAACAAGGGTTGGCAGGGAAATGGAGAACTTAAAATACTCATACATTGCTGACTAGACTGTAAATGATGCAGCCACTTTTTTGGGAAAGAGTTTGACACTTCCTCAAAATGTTAAACAGTCTCCATATCACTGAGCAGTTCCAATCCTGGATATATACCTAAGATAAATGAAAACATATGAGCCGTCTTCAGAATGTTGATGGAAAATACCTGTTATGAAAAAACTGTTGCAGGTTTTTCTTTCTGCCAAATTTTTAGAAATTTTACAGCTATTTTTTTTAAAGATCTATTTATTTATTTGAAAGTCAGAGTTACAGAGAGAGAGAGAGAGAGAGAGAGGTCTTCCATCTGCTGGTTCACTCCCCAATTGGCCGCAACGGCTGGAGCCATGCCTATCCAAAGCCAGGAGCCTGAAGCTTCTTCTGGGTCTCGCACGTGGGTGCAGGGGCCCAAGGACTTGGGCCCTCCTCCACTGCTTTCCCAGGCCATAGCAGAGAGCTGGATCAGAAGTGGAGCAGCCAGGTCTGGAACCGGCGCCCATATGGGATGCCGGCACTTCATGCCAGGGCGTTAACCTGCTGTGGCACAGTGCTGGCCCCTTTACAGCTATTTCTGCTGGGTTCTTGTCTCACATCCATGAAGATTTAGGCACATGGACAAAGGAAAGTGGGCAGAAAGGAAAGTCTAGTAAGCAATAATGAAAGTGAAATAGAGAGCTCTAGGCAGTCTTGGGAGTGGTCCCAGATGGGGTGGCCAAAGAAAAGATTCTATCTAGGGGTTTTTATGTGCTACAAAAGGAACATTCTCATGATTGGTTGAGAAAGATACAAATAAGGCATTGAACAGTGACTGTTTTGATTGGCTCCTGACTATGAAAGTTAAGTCTCCAATTACAGAAGCCAGTTGCTTGACTTCTGTCAGGTCCAACAAGACTTATCTCTAGATGGTGTTGGGGGAGCCCCCTTGTTCCTGTCTACCTAGCTAAGGTCCTCTCTATCAAAATTTTATGTGGATTTTAATTTTTTTAAAAGATACATTTCTTTATTTGAAAGCAGAGTGGCAGAGATGGGGTGGGGGAAATTAAGGGTATGGGGACTGGGCCAGGCTGAAACCAGGGACCAGAAACTCCATCTGGGTCCCTAATGTAGATGGCAAGGACCCAAGTACATTAGCAGGGAGCTAGATTTGAAACAGAGTAGCTGGGACTTGAATCCCTGCTCCAATATGGGATGCCAACATTGCAAGCAGTGCCTTAACTCTCTGTGCCACAGCACCTTGCCTAATTGTAGGAATTCCTAGAGGTAAATAGATTTATGTATTTGGACATTTTGAATTCAGCAAGGAAAATAGATTCACTGGAATAATTTTCTCAAATACGGATAAGTGGAAGTGGGTTATGAAATTGCTTGTAGGTAAAATATCACTAGTGTCCTCTCAAAAAAGTTTCTGACCATTTTTACCAACATTTGCATGTTTTTCAATCCAAGAATACAGCGTGTATCTATAATGGCTGTATGCAGACAAAGCATGACTAGAATCATGACAAAGTGTTTAATTGCTCTAATTCTGAATGCGGATGCAGCTATAGTGAATGATATTTTAAATAGAACTGGGAAACTTTTCCATGTTTTTAAGTGGAGAATTTTATGAAAAAGTGCTACTTATTTGAGGGGTGAGAATTATAAAGAGTAGGTTTATATTAAAAACTTAGTCCCATTTTTAAGGCACTCTATGTAAACTACCTTAGCGGTGTTTAGAACCCCCAGTGTTACTGCTGAATCTAGGATAGAGGTGAGGAACTGTTTCTCTGCCAAGGGCCACTTGGATATTTATAACATCCTTTGCGAGCCATACAAAATTCTCAACTTAAAAATTAGCCTGCTGTAGGTTTATTGAATTTCAAGTCCTTGGCAGAGCCAGACCACATAATTTTGCAGGCTGGAAGTTCCCTACCCTTGATCTAGGATAGCCTACTGTCTCTCCCTTCCCCATGGTTATTTACTCCCCTGTAAGGAAGTAAGAATTTGACCTCTGCAACTTAGCTTCTACAGGTACAGCAAAAGGTGCAGCAAAAGCTGGAGTAGGGAAAATCATCATGTTGAACTGAATGGGGAACTAGAGTACAATTCTTTTTTTTTGTTGTTTTTAAGATTTATTTATTTATTTGAGAGGTAGAGTTACAGACAGTGACAGGGAGAGAGAGAGAGAGAGAGGTCATCCATTCACTGGTTCACTCCCCAAAGGACCACAATAGCCCATCCGAAGCCAGGAGCCAGGAGCTTCTTCCGGGTCTCCCATGCAGGTGCAAGGGGCCCAAGGACTTGGGCCATCTTCCGCTGCTTTCCTAGGCCATAGCAGAGAGCTGGATGGGAAGAGGAGCAGCCAGGTCTCGAACCGGCACCCATATGGGATGCTGGTGCTTCAGGCCAGGGCGTTAACTTGTTGCGCCACAGCCCCGGCCCTTAGAAGCACAATTTTAATTTCCAGCCCTTCTCAACTTCAGAGAGTTCCTTTCCTTGTGTTTAGAAATGAATTGAGGGGCCGACGCTGTGACGTAGTGGATTAAAGCCCTGGCCTGAAATGCTGGCATCCCATATGGGCGCTTGTTCCAGTCCTGGCTGCTCCTCTTCTGATCCAGCTCTCTGCTACAGCCTGGGAAAGCAGTAGAAGATGGCCCAAGTCCTTGGGCCCCTGCACCCATGTGGGAGACCTGGAAGAAACTCCTGGCTCCTGGCTTTAGGTCAGTGCAGCTCCTGCTGTTGCGGCCAACTGAGGAATAAAGCAGCAAATGGAAGACCTCTCTCTCTCTCTGCCTCTCCTTCTTTCTATATGTAACTCTGACTTTTAAATAAATAAATAAATCTTAAAAAAAAACCAGAGATGAATTGAGCTGAAGGAAAGAGCTTAAGGATTCTCAGTCCAGGGGGTCAGACAGTAATGGAGCTTTTCTAGGATATACACTTCTTAAAAGAACTCTGACCCAGTAAGCCACTTCACATAAGAGAAGCCACATGGGTTAACAACTACATTAGCTCTTCTTAACCTAGATCTCAGATTTTTCTCCCTTGCCATCAATAAGCCTTACAGTTTTTCCTAGTAACTTATTTAACTTTGACCTCATATATTTGATAATGTGTAGTTTTGTGTTATTAGGTTTCTTTAAGAACTTTCTAAAGGCTACTTTCAGTAGGGTAACCTTACTGTTTTACATTTTACTAGGTTTTCTAACTGTGGTAAAATACACATGTTTACCATTTTAACCATCCTGAAGTATACAGTTCTGTGGCATTAAGTACCTTCACAATGTTGTACACTCACTATCATGTCTATTCCAAAACTTTTTATCACCTAAAAAGGAACCCCCCATACCCATTAAAGTGGTCGCTCCCCCTTTCCACCCTTCGTCCAGCCCCAGGTGATCACAATCACCTGTGTGCGTGCTGGCCTCTGGATTTGGCGATCCTAGCTATCTCAGATAAGTCATACAACATGTGGCCTTTTGTGTCAGGACTCAAACCTAAACACTCCGGTGTGGGATGCAGGCTTCCCAAGGGACATCTAAACCTCTAGGCCAAATATCTGTGCCTCACTGACAATTTCATTGCAGGAAAAAAACTAAGTAAAAGCAAAAAAAAAATTGACAAATGAACAAAGTGTATTACTGGGATACACTGTGTTCAGCTTCATGGAGGTAATCCATAAGAGGCGCCTGGCTCTCACAATCATGAACTCTATTTTGAAGTCTTACATCATGACACATAGCTGCATTTGAGTCTTCTAGGGCATGATTCCTTGGAGACTAGTCGTTTCCTGTGTGGTAGATCTTCCCACCTTCCACTCAGAGTCTCACCACTCTCCTCTGGAAGCACTTTGACACACACAGACTCCAAGTAACACTCTCCCGGGTCCCTAACTATTCACTCTGCAGCTGTCCCACGTACAAGCAGAAGTGCGTGCGTCCCTTCCCCATCCTTCAGCTTTCTACCCCTTTCATAAGGCAGCCTTTTGTCCCCAGTGTGAATTGTGGATTTCAACATCCGGGATTTTGATCGTTCAAGACTCTGACTTTGGACATGTTGGCCTTTAGGAATTTCGATCCTTCAGGATACCGACATGGAGGGTTCTGGTGTTTGTGACTCTGTCTTTTGAGATTATGATCAGCACTGTATTCTCATGCTTTCTTTTAGTTTGGCAAACATGGTTTCCTTTAGTTCTTTGAACGTTTTTAACATAGTTGATTTTGAGTCTTTGTGAAGTCTGATGCCTGCTCTTCCCCAGGGACAGTTTCTATCAATTCCTTTTTTCCTGTGTAGACATCATACTTTCTTGTGTATTTGTATGGCTCATCCTTTTTTGTAGGAAACCAGGAATTTTGAATAATCTGATAGGATAGTTCTGCAAATAAGGTCCTCTCCTTCAGCAGGGTTTGTTATTGTTTCTGCTTGTTTTTATCACTGTAGTTTCTTTATTTTGGTAGCTTTCTGAACTGATCTGTAAAGTCTGTGTTTTCTGTTGTGTGTGGCCACTGGAGTCTCTGCTCAGCGAGCTTAGAGGTCAGCCCATAAATCGACAGTTTCTTGAATGTCTGAAACCAGTAAACCTTTATCAGGTGACTCTGTGTGCGTGTTGAAATAGATTTTCCACACTCAGCCAGGCCACAGACAACGGCTTTAACCTTCACTTCCTGATTGTGTAGAGGCTCAAGGTCAGCAGACATGAGAGTGTGGGGCCTTCTTAGATTTTTCCTCAGCATGTCCTGTGCGTGCTGTAGACTGGCTCTTGTAGGCTCTCAGGAATGCGTAGGAGCTTCTCCAAGTGCTTAAGGAGATCTCCTTCCCCAACTTTTAAGTGTTTTGATTAGTCTGTTATGTGCCTTAACGATTATCCACAGCCTCGGGCACCTGTGAAGATAAAACATGCGGCTGTATTTGGGTTTTGACCCACACTTCTCGCTGCAGAAGGCCTTTTGTGTTGTGTCAGCTCTGAATCAGGTGCAGTGGAGACAGCTTTGTGAACGGGGTCTTCCAGGGAGCCACCAGACAGACAACAGCAGTGGACTGGGGATTCGGCTCTGGAAGAACTCCAACCCCTTTCTGCTCCCACATGCATGTGCCAGGCTGATGGCTTTGTTCACGAATGTGGACTGTAATGTTTCCAGGCTACTGCAGAGCTGGAGTGTGGAAAATGGAAACAGGATGTTAAAATGATATAAAAGTCACTTCTTTCAGAGATTCAGAAGTTGTTCTTGGATAAATGTTCCCCAAGTTCCTACAAACCTTTAGCTAATATCTACAGTCCTGAAAATGTTGATTCTGTCCAGTTTTGCCAGGCTTTTGTTTTGTTTTCCTTTATGAGGGAGTAAACTGGACGGTGGGGAGGGTCCTTACACAACCTCAAGGATTCTTGTTTAACAACCTGTTGATATCATTATTACATCTTAAAAACATTAATAGCACATTCCTAATATAATCGAATATTTTCTTTTTATTTGTCTGACTGTCTCAAACTTTGTTTTAACCATTTGTTTGATTCTGTATTTTTAAGTGCACTACCTGACTTTAAAATACATTACAAAGCTACAGTAATTAAAGCAGCATGGCATTGACATAAAACAGACACGTAGACCAATGAAGCAGAACACACATCCTAGAAGTAAACCCATGCATCTGCAGCCAACTAATCTTTGACAAAAATGTTAAGAATAATGATTAGAAAAGGAGCAGTGTTTTCTTTTTTTTTTTTTTTTTTTTTGACAGGCAGAGTGGACAGTGAGAGAGACAGAGAGAAAGGTCTTCCTTTTGCCGTTGGTTCACCCTCCAATGGCCGCCGTGGTAGGCGCGCTGCGGCCAGCACACCGCGCTGATCCGATGGCAGGAGCCAGGTGCTTCTCCTGGTCTCCCATGGGGTACAGGGCCCAAGGACTTGGGCCATCCTCCACTGCCCTCCCTGGCCACAGCAGAGAGCTGGCCTGGAAGAGGGGCAACCGGGACAGGATCGGTGCCCCGACCGGGACTAGAACCCGGTGTGCTGGCGCCGCAAGGCAGAGGATTAGCCTAGTGAGCCGCGGCGCCAGCTAAGGAGCAGTGTTTTCAATAAATGGTGCTGGATCTCTCCACCCCTTATCTCTTGCCATGTACAAAAGTCAACTCAAAATGAATTAAAAATCCACATGTAAGACCTGAAACTTCAAGACTACCAGAAGAAATCAAGGTAAGTGCTGTAGGGCATTGGAATGGGCAAGGATTTTTTTGGATCAAATGCCAATAGCATAGGACATAAAAGCAAAAATAAGCAAACAGGATTTTATCAAACCAAAAAGCTTCTAACAGCAAAGAAAACAATAGAGTGAAGAGACAACCTATACACTGGGAGAAAATATTTGCAAGGTATAGATCTGACAAGGAGTTAAGAGCCAGAGTACATAAGGAACTCATACAATTCAGTATCTTCTCCCAAAAATCCAATATAAAAATGTTCAATACTTCTAAGCAGATGTGTCTCAAAAGAAGATGTACAAATGGCCAACAGGTATGTGTTAAAAATACTCATTATCACTTATCAGTAGGGAAGTGCTGATCAAAACCACCAGGAGAGTCCAGCATTGTGGTGCAGCAGGTTAAACCGCCATTGGTGACACCGGAATCCTGTATCAGAGTGTCAAGTGGAGTCCTAGCTACTCTGCGTCCAATCCAGCTCCCTGCTAATGCACATAGGAAAGGCAGCAGAAGACGGCCCAAGTACTTGGGCTCCTGCCACCCACGTGGGAGACCCAGATGGAGTTCCTGGCTCCTGCCCTTAGTCTGTCTGGCCCAACCTTGGTTGTTGGGGGCACTTGGGGGGTGCACCAGATGGAAGATCTCTCTCTCTTTCTCTCTCTGTCTCTCTTCCTCTCTCTCTGTGGCACTCTGCCTTTCAAATAAATAAATAAATCTTTTTTTTTTAAAAAAAAGCCACAATGTGATACCACCTCACTCCAGTTATATTGGCTGTCAACAAAAAGACAAAAGCTAACATGCTGGCACGGATGTAGAGCAAAGGAAACCCTCACACATTATAGGTGGGAGTGTGGATTAGTACAGCTGTTGTGGAAAACAATGTGGAGGTTCCTCAAAACACTAAGAAGCACCATATATTCCAGCAGTCCCACTAGTGGGTACATATCCAGGGGAAAAGAAGTCACTGTGGAAGAGACGTGTGTACTCATTCAGTGCACCGTTCACAATAGCCAAGAAATGGAACCAACCGAAGTGTCCATTGACTGATGAATGAATAAAGACGCTGTGGTACATATATACAATGGAGTACTATTCAGCCATCAAGAGGATGAAATCTTACTATTTGCAACAACATGGATGGAGCTGGATGTCATTGTGTTAAGTGAAATAAGGTAAGCACTACATGATCTCATATGTAGAATCTTAAAAAGTTGATCTCATAGAAGTTCAGAATATAATGGTGGTTACCAGTGTCTGGCACATAGTATCACAGTATTCAATCAATTTTTTGAAAGGATGACCTTGTAATTCACATTTATTTAGTCTTCTGTGGGTCAGCATCCATTGTAAATACTTTATGCATTGACTCATTTAAGTTCCACATCAACACAAAAAGGTAATGACTGTTATCCACATTTTGAAGATACTTACTGGTTGTAACTTTGTTGGTGCTTCACAGGCATCTCAAACTCAACATGCTAAAAAATTGAGGTTTTTTTCCATGATAGCTTACCTCTGTGCAACATCCTGTTCCTTTGAGTAGACATAGCTGTCTGTTTAGTATCCTCTTTTTTTTTTTTTTTTTTGGAAAAGCAGAGTTAGACAGTGAGAGCGAGAGAAAGGTCCTCCTTTTCCATTGGTTCACCCCTCAAATGGTTGCTACGGCTGGCGCGCTGCGCTGATCTGAAGCCAGGAGCCAGGTGCTTCCTCCTGGTCTCCCATGCGGGTGCAGGGACCAAGCACCTGGGCCATCCTCCACTGCCTTCCCAGGCCACAGCAGAGAGCTGGACTGGAAGAGGAGCCACCAGGACAGAATCCGGTGCCCCGACTGGGGCTAGAACCTGGTGTGCCGGCGCCGCAGGCGGAGGATTAGCCAAGTGAGCTGCGGCGCTGGCCATCTGTTTAGCATCCTATTACCCTTGTTTCTGGAGAGAGCGTGTGTCATTCTTTGAGGGAACTGGCCATGTCCCATTTCATTGGTTATTGTGAAATTATCAGTGTTCTACCTCTGTGCCTCAGCAGTGGATTTGTGTTCCAAGCCAGGTCCGATTCTTTCTCTTAGCGATCTGAATCTCAAGTGCATTTCAGGATGGAAGTTGGCTAGGGCTTGGTTATTTAATGGGAGCCCCCCAATTTTATGCCTCAACAAAACCTGCATCTTGTCTGTTCATATCTCTTGTGAGGTCTAATAGTTTAGCTCTTCTGTCACTTATCTCCTTGCAATAAATTTCATTCTTTGTTTAAGTCAGTTAGAATCGTTTTCCTGCTTGCATCCAAAGGACTGATTAAACCATACTCAGTTGAAGGTCACCATTTTATTTACACAGTAGCTTAGGTTAGAAACCTAACCTAACATTCCCATATCATCAGTCACAAAGTTTGATATTGATTCTTTGTCTTAAATCTTTCGAATCTGTTTCTATTAGTGTTCTTGCTTTGGTTCAGACCCTCATCTTGCCCTAACCGCAGCACACACCCCTTAGTTTGTCTCCTTATCCCTTCTCGGCCATTTGGCTAAGAGCAAGTGTAGTTTGTCTCCTTGCCTCCAGTGTAACCCCTTCCAGTTTGCCTCCCACTCATGCTCTAGTGCATGATTCCTGAAAACCCAAATCTGATCATGTCACTCCCCCATATAATATCCTTCCATGGCTCCCCACTCCGTTTAAGATGAGCCTGAATCTCATGACTAAGCCCCTGGTCACAATTCTCCCTCTTGAATTCAAAATAAAAACGAAACCACTGCTTTTTGTGTTAGCATTCAGATATCCTTGCCCTCCCTGCACACACAAAGCAAACCAAAAGGCAGAAGAGATCTTCAAAGTATTCCCCCCAGAACACCTTAACCCTGGAGAAGGGGCAGACTATGTTTTATTCATCTTTGTAATCAGTGCCTACTCACAGTAGACATTTGATACTCAACTCCCTTTACCCTTTCCCATTCTGGATAGCTTCCCGTAATCTTCCTCAGTGGCATTATTTAATTGTTTCTCCGTTGCTTGGACTCTTCTGTACGAGCCAAATGGTACACATTCTTGTCGTTTCTCCAGTGGTGGTCCCCCGGTGAGCAATGCTTCTGTGTGGCCCGTCCCGCATCATCCCTCTCCCCCTTAAATCTTGGCTGGTCCTCTGGCTTTCTGTTGACCAATAGGTAGAAGTGACGCAGTTTGAACACTGAGGCTAAATCAGAAGAAGCCTTAGAGCTTCCACCTGGACTTGTTTGGACAGCGCCTTCCCCGGAAGCCGGTTAGTATGCTGTGATGAAGCCAGGCCATCTGGAGAAGGCACATGGAGGTGCTCCAGTTGACAGCCCCAGCTGGCTTCCCAGCCTGGAAACAGCGTCAGCCGCCAGTGATGTGAATGAGCCATCTTGGACATCAGACCACTCGAGCCTGTAGATGACTCTGCTCTGTACGTTTCCTAGGCTCTCTCTTGCCAACTTGGCTTCCTCTCAGGAGGCACTGGCGGGAGATCAGAATGCAGGAGAAACAGAGCTGCTTCCTGCTTTGGTCGCTGATGCTGTGTCAGTTGCTGGCAAGAGCTGTGGTGGCAGCCATAGTACAGGTTCCAGCCCCAAGCAAGGTGAGACTACTTTGGTTAGAACTAGAACTGATTTTGATAATGTCTCCAGCAGTGCGGCAGCAGGTGCAAGCTTATGGGTTCCACCTCAGATGTGTAAGTTTCTGATCTCTGGGTACCATCTCTTCTTTTTCCCCTCCCTTCTCCCTTTTGCTATAACATTCCTTCCAATATCTTTTTAAAAAATATTTATTGTACTTATTTGAAAGGCAGAGTGAGGGAGAGAGGGATTGGGAGTTAGAGAGGGAGAGAGAAAATCTTCCACTGCTGGTTCTCTCCCCAAATGGCAGCAATGGCTTGGGGCTGGACCAGGCTGAAGCCAGGAGCCTGGAACTGCATCTGAGTCTTCCACGTGAGTGCAGGAGCCTAAGCACTTGGGGTATCATCTGCTGCTTCCCCAGGCACATTAGCAGGGAGATGAATTGGAAGCAGAGCAGCTGGGACTCAAACTGGTGCTCTGGTATGGGATGTTGGTGTCGCAGGTGGTAGCCTAACCTGCTGGGCCACAATGCCGCCCCCTCCCCGAATCTTTATAATTAATTCTTTTTATGAAATTCTGAGTTTGAAACACCAAGAGAAATTTCTGTCTACCTGGCTGGACCCTGACGAGGACACCAAAGAACTTGCAAATGAGACTACTGAGTCCCCATCGGCAATCTTTGAGAAACAAGGAAGATTACAGGAATAGCATCAGAGAGCTGTTCTCTGACCTTGTGCGTTGTAAAGAGTAGCACATTCAGAAAAGTGAGCATGTAGGAATATACAGCTCAATGACTTGCCAAGAGTCAAATGGCCATGTAACCAGCACCCAGATCACGAGACAGAACACGACCAGCTCCCCAGAATTCCCCTGCCACTCTCTAACTTCTCTTCCCTAAAGGTAACTGTTAGCCTTTTATGACAATCGTGTCCTTATCTTTCTTTTTTTTTAATTAATTTATTTTTTCCCCAGAAACCTTTTATTTAAGGAATGCAAACTTCATGCATTTCATAAATACAACTTTAGGAATACAATGATTCTTCCCATCATACCCACTCTCCCCTTATCTTTTTTTTTTTTTTTTTTGACAGGCAGAGTGGACAGTGAGAGAGACAGAGAGAAAGGTCTTCCTTTGCCGTTGGTTCACCCTCCAATGGCCGCCACGGCTGGCGCGCTGCGGCTGGCACACCGCGCTGATCCGAAGGCAGGAGCCAGGTGCTTCTCCTGGTCTCCCATGGGGTACAGGGCCCAAGGACTTGGGCCATCCTCCACTGCCCTCCCTGGCCACAGCAGAGAGCTGGCCTGGAAGAGGGGCAACCGGGATAGAATCCGGCGCCCCGACTGGGACTAGAACCCGGTGTGCCGGCACCGCAAGGCGGAGGATTAGCCTAGTGAGCCGCGGCGCCGGCCCCCTTATCTTTCTTTATGGCTTTGCCACCTAAGCATATATCCCTGAACATTAATGATATAATATGCTAATTTTTGGACTTTTATCTACATGTAAGCAAGCAACATACATGCTTCTGTGTTTGGCTTCTTTCAGTCAACATTTTATTTGTAAGATTTATCCATTCTGTGGTCAGTGTTGCGATGCAGAAGGTTAAGATGCCGCCTGCAATGCCAGTATCCATGTGAGTGCCTGTTCATGTCCTGGCTGCACCACTTCCAATCCAGCTCCCTGCTAATTGCCTGTGGGAAAGCTAATTGCAGCTTGGGAAAGAACTTGGGCCCCCGCCACCCATGTGGGAGACCTGGAAGAAGCTTCTGGCTTCTGGCTTTGGCCCGGCCCAGCCCTGGCCATTGCAGCCATTTGAGGAGTGAACCAGAGGATGGAAGATCTGTTAATCTCTCTCTCTCTCCTCTGCCTTTCAAATAAATAAAATAAAATCTTATAAAATATGCAAAACTATTCACAGTACCTATAGAAGGGATTTTGATAATCTCTTGCAAAATTACATAGACATTTTTAAAAAAGATTCATCCATTCTGATGTAAGGAACTGTAATTTGTACATTATTGCTGTATAATATCCTATTGTATGAGCAAGCACACCTACCCAAAAAGATCTGATTGAGGCTGTATTGACAATGTTAGGTAAAATGCCAGTGAGTCTGATGGCATTGTGAGGACGACTATGGCAGCAAAAATCTAATAGTTGACACTGGAAAGAAGGAAGTCTTGGAGCAGAGAAGAAAAGGAACCACAAACTGTCTTAAAAATTGAAAGAACTACCATGCAGAAGAGGAACTGAACTTATGCTAATCTTCCAGAAGGTACCATTAGGACCAATAGGTAGATGGCATAAATAGGTGCACTTCAGTCATCCTGTTACTATACTCTTGTCCTTACCATTCCATAAAGTTCTTCAAGATAATGTGTGGTCAGCTGGACTAAATACAAATAAACGAAAGTGATCTACACAGCTGGTTGCCTGAACCCCAGGTTTCCAAACATAGTAAGACATTTCTGGAAATAATCCTTAGCACTCTCTGCAAGCTTTCCATTGAGCGAAGCTTTTCACCTGGAGCAAGGAGAGGCAAATCAGTAGAAAAGATAGGGTAGACACTAGGGTCCATTGCTATCTGGGTATGAATCATGAGCGCTACATAATATGGAGACTTGTGAATTGGGAAGTTAGGATGCCATTTGGGTTTTCACCAATCTTAAAAATAATTTTCTGTACTATATCATGTCAGGAATCTTTTTAACAACAAAAAAAAGATGACCTGGAAAGGAAAAAGAGAAAAAATTTCTTGGAGTGTATTTGTGTGTGTGTGTGAGTGTGTGTGTGTTGCAGGGTTGGGGGAGTGAGTGGTAGTGCAAGTGTGCACTATCTGCTCTTGAGTGTTGCAAAGTATAAACCAGGTAAGGTAGATATATGCACTTCAGAAAGTCTAAAGTGCATTCAACTAGAAGATGAACTTTAAAAACGAAGTTTCAAAGGCCCCTAAGAGGAATTAGGCTGAATTTCCAAACCAGAATTTAGGTTGAATAATTTTTCAGAAACGGAACTCCTAAAACTTGAACAGAATTAGAGATAAGAATTCAGCTCTAGAGAGGAAGTTAATTTTATGAGTAATGAATAAATGCAAAAGGGTATACTGTGAGACTTTAGGCCTTCAGGTCAAAACTTTGCTAAGAAAACGCCGTGTCTAGTCTGCCACCTCTTTAAACATGCTGCTAGGGCTGTTCCTTTCATAGCTTGCCAAAGCAACAAAGGGGTGCTTGGAGTGGTAATTGAAGAAATGACTGATAACCAGAGCGGTTTTTGCTAAACTGCCTTCCCCTAATTTAAGCATATTGAATAAAGAAGCAATGGAATCTAACGTTAGTAGTAAATAGTGGGATGAAAAAACCCTCCCAGGGGCGAGCATTTGGCCTATCACTGAAGACACGGGTTAGGAACCTCGAGTTTCCAGTACCTGGGTTCTATCCCAGCTCCTGAATCCAGCTTTCTACTAATGCAGCTACGTGGAAGGCTGGATTGCGTTCCCAGCTGCTAGCTTCCTACAGGTATCTGGGGAGCATTCTGCCTTGCCAAAAAAAAAAAAAAAAAAAAAAAAGGAAAGAAACTCTCCCAGAGCCTTCAAATCCTTTCAATATTTTGGTGGTGAATTTGTAATAATGCAAATACAATGATTTTGATTATACCTCTCTCAATTTACTATTAGCCATAATAGTATGCATCATTGTAGTTATTTTTGTGTGTGTGGTGTGGGAGGGGTGGGGAGCAGGAAATGGAGATAAAGAAAGAACACAATATTTAAGAAAAATTCATGTTTAATAGAAAAACAAAGTAGATATTGGGATTTTTTTGGTTTGTTTTGAGGTTAGAGGAAATGAAGAGAATAGAAATAAAAGAGTATTATTTAATAGTTGTGCTAGACAGACAACTACAATATTGCTGCAATTTTATAAAACTTAAATAAATGGGCTGATATGTTCATTAGTTAAAATACTCACTATTTTAATGTTAGTTGTATGCAAATCAATATATGGATTTAATACCATCTCAGTGAAAATGCCAATAAGCTTTGTTGTAGAAGCCAGCAAGATGATTAGCTTGATTTAATTATCCCACATTGTATACATGATCAAATATAACATTGTACCTTTTCTTTACATTTCTCTTTTATTTTTAATGTAGTGAATTACAATTCATTTTCTCCCCCCACCAAGAAACCTTTTATTTAAGATATATGGACAATGCATTTCATTTATATAACATTAGGGACATAGTGATTCTTCCCTCCATACCCACACTCTTCTTCTTCCTCCCTCTCCTATTCCCATTATTTTTTTTACTAAGATATATTTTCAATTAACTTTATACATGTAAGATCAACTCTATACTAAGTAAAGAGTTCAACAAATAGTATGGAAAAAAAACCCTGTTCCTCAGCAGTTGAGACAAGTGCTATTCAAAGTCATTGCATTTCAACGTGTCAATTTCACTTCTATAGATTGCCTTTTAGGTGCTCTGTTAGTTACCATAAATCAGGGAGAACATATGGTATTTGTCCTTTGGGGACTGGCTTATTTCACTAAGTATGATGTTTTTCAGTTTCATCCATTTTATTGCAAATGACAAGATTTCATTTTTAACCACTGTATAGTATTCCATGGTGTACATAACCCATAATTTCTTTATCCAGTCTTCAGTTGACAGACATTTGGGTTGATTCCATATCTTAGCTATTGTGAATTGAGCTGCAATAAACATGGGGGTACAGATAACTCTTTCACATGCTGATTTCATTTCCTGTGGGTAAATTCCCAGGAGTGGGATGGCTGGGTCTGTCTTCCACAGTGGCTGTACCAGTTTACATTCCCACCAACAGTGGATTATGGTACCTTTTCCCCACATCCCCGCCAGCATTTGTTGTTAATTGATTTCTGTATGAAAGCTATTCTAATGGGGGTGAGGTGAAAGCTCATTGTGGTTTTGATTTACATTTCCCTGATGGCTAGTGATCCTGAACATTTTTTTCATGTGTCTGTTGGCCATTTGTATTTCCTCTTTTGAAAAATGCCTGTTTAAATTCTTTGCCCATTTCTTAACTGGATTGTTTGTTTTGTTGTTGGTGAGTTTCTTGAGCTCTTTATATATTCTGGTTATTAGCCCTTTATCAGTTGCATAGTTTGCAAATAATTTCTCCCATTCTGTCGGTTGTCTCTTCACTTTCCTGACTGTTTCTTTTGCAGTGCAGAAGCTTCTCAATTTGATGTATTCCCATTTGTCAATTTTGGCTTTGATTGCCTGTGCCTCTGGGGTCTTTTCTAAGAACTCTTTGCCTATGCCAATGTCTTGCAGGGTTTCCCCAATGCTCTCTAATAATTTGATGATATCAGGTTGTAGATTTAGGTGTTTGATCCATTTTGAGTGGATTTTTGTGTAAGGTGTAACATAGGGGTCTTGCTTCATACTTCTGCGTGAGGAGATCCAGTTTCCCCAGCACCATTTGTTAGAGACTGTCCTTGCTCCAGGGATTGACTTCAGCTCCTTTGTCAAAGATAAGTTGGTTGTAGGTGTGTGGGTTGATTTCTGGAGTTTCTATTCTGCTCCATTGGTCTATCTGTCTGGTTTTGTACTAATACCAGGCTGTTTTGATTGTAACTGCCCTGTAGTATGTCTTGAAATCTGGTATTGTGGTGCCTCTGACTTTGTTTTTGTTGTATAAGATTGATTTAGCTATTCAGAGTCTCCTATGTTTCCATATGAATTTCAGTATCATTTTTTCTATATCTGAGAAGTATGTCCTTGGTGTTTTGACTGATATCACATTGAATCTGTAAATTGCTTTTTGTAGTATGGAAATTTTGATGATATTGATTCTTCCAAACCATGAACATGAAAGATTTTTCCAATTTTTTGTGTCTTCTTCTATTTCTTTCTTTAATGTTTTGTAATTCTCATCACAGAGAGCTTTGGCATCCTTGGTTAAATTTATTCCAAAGTATTTTAATTTTTTTTGTAGCTATTGTGAATGGGTTTGATCTTAGAAGTCCTTTCTCAGCCATGGCATTGTCTGTATATACAAAGGCTATTGATTTTTGTGTGTTGATTTTATATCCTGCTACTTTACCAAACTCTTATGAGTCCCACTAGTCTCTTAATGGAGTCTATTGCATCTCCTATATACAGAATCATGTCATCTGCAAATAGGGACAGTTTGAATTCCTCCTTCCCAATTTGTATCCCTTTGATTTCTTTTTCTTGCCTAACGGCTCTGGCTAAACCTTCCAGGACTATATTGTATAGCAATGGTGAAAGTGGGCATCCTTGTCTGGTTCCAGATCTCAGTGGGAATGCTTCCAACTTTTCCCCCATTCAATAGGACACTGGCCATGGGCTTGTCATAAATTGCCTTGATTGTGTTGAGGAATGTTCCTTCTATAGCAATTTACTTAAAGTTTTCATCATGAAAGGGTGTTGTATTTTATCAAATGCTTTCTCTGCATCTATTGAGATAATCATGTTTTTTGTTCTTTAATTTGTTAATGTGATATATCACATTGATTGATTTGTGAATGTTGAACCATCCCTACATACCAGGGATAAATCTCACTTAGTCTGGGTGAATGATCTTTCTGATGTGTTGTTGGATTCGACTGGCTAGTATTTTATTGAGGATTTTTGCATTAATGTTCATCAGGGAAATTGGTCTGTAATTCTCTTTCTCTGTTGTGTCTTCTTCAGGTTTAGGAGTTAAGGTGATGCTGGCTTCATAGAAGGAGTTGCAGAGGATTCCCTCCCTTTTGGTTGTTTTGAATAGCTTTAGAATAATTTGAGTTGGTTCTTCCTTAAATGTTTGGTAGAATTCAGCAGTGAAACCATCCAGTCCTTGGCTTTTCTTTTTTGGGAAAGTCTTTATTACTGATTCATTTTCCGTCTTGGTTATTAGTCTGTTTAGGTTTTCTGTGTCTTCATGGATCAATTTAGGTAGGTTGTATGTGTCTAGAATCTACTCATTTCTTATTGGTTTCCTGATTTGTTAACATTTATAACTAAATACAATTATGATTTTCCCATTAAAATAATATTAATTTAAAATCTATATAAAAATGCAAAGGTCCTAGAAGAGCCAAAGCAATCTTAAAGCAAACCAAAGCTGGAGGACTTTCACTATTAGATATCAAGACTTGTTAGAATGATATAGTAAGACAGTGTGGTATTTGTACAATGGTAAAAGACCAGGGGAACAAGAGACAGAATATACAGAAACAGAATCAGCCATATCCAGGTATCAGATGTATGATGAAGGCACCATGAATATTCAGTAAGAAAAGGTTAGTCTTTTCAATAAATTATGATGTATCAACTGAATATCTATGTTGGAAAAAATGAACCATCTCAAACCATCCACAAAAATTAATTTGAGATGAATTATACATATATACTAAATCATCTAAAATAACAGATAGTAAAATGATCTACATAATTGGCCAGATAGTAAATATTTTAGGCTTTGTAGCCCATATGAGGCCATATGATCTCTGTCACACTACTTTGATGCTACAGTGTGAAAGCAGTCATAAAAATATGCAAATGAATGGGTGTAGCCCAATATTACTTGGGCTAGATTTGGCCTTTGAGTTGTAGTTTGTTGAATCCTAGTCTAGAAAAAATATATGAAAGTTTGATCTTAGGGGTAGGTAGAGATTTTTCTTTCATATTGAAAGCACTAACCATATAGAAAATTACTATGTTAAATTTAAGTTATGAACTTCTGGTCAAAGAATACCATTAAGAATATGAGAATTCAAAGCATTTCTGGGACTTCTATTTAGAATATATAAAGAACTCATGCAGGAGAGAACTTCCACTTTGACTATGACCTTGTCTAAATATGATCAGAGTCAGTGAACTCAAAAGGCTTCCATAGCCTTGGCAACTCATGACAAGAGCCTAGGGTGATTACTGATGCCATAAACAAGAGTATCAATTTGTTATTCAACAACAGGAGTCACTGTGCACTTACTCCTCATGTAGGATCTCTGTCCTTAATGTGCTGTACATTGTGATTTAATGCTATAACTAGTACTCCAACAGTATTTTTCACTTTGTGTTTCTGTGTGGGTGCAAACTGTTGAAATCTTTACTCAATATATACTAAACTGATCTTCTGTATATAAAGAGAATTAAAAATGAATCTTGATGTGAATGGAAGGGGAGAGGGAGCGGGAAAGGGGAGGGTTGCGGTGGGAGGGAAGTTATGGGGGGGGGGGAAGCCATTGTAATCCATATGCTGTACTTTGGAGATTTATGTCATTAAATAAATGTTAAAAAAAAAAAAGAACTCATGCAAAACAATAGGAAAGACTGAAACTCAGTAATAAAATGAGCAGAACACCTGAACAGGCATTTTGCTAAAAAAAAATCATATTGCCTCTGATATACAAATGAATAGATGCTCATTATCATTGGTCACTAGGAAAATGTAAATTAAAATAACATTGTGATACCCCCTACATGTGCCACAATGGTTCAAATTAAACAGACAAAAAAGCAACATGCTAGAGGAGATACAGAGCTACTGACAGTTATACATCGCTACTAAGGATGGAAAGTTAATCATGTTGGCAGTTTTTATTAAAGCTAAACAGATCTGTCCTATGACTCAGAAACTCCACTCCTGTTTGTGAACTCAACCAATATGAGTGCTATGTTCCCTGAAAGATTGTTGTTCATAACGGTTTTCTTCAGGATTAAAAGACTAGAAACTCAAATGTTCTTCCACTCTAGAGTGGATCAACCAGTTATGATAAATGCACACAATGGAATTAGTAGATAGCCATAAAAAAAAAGAGAACAAACTACTAATGTATAATGACATGGATGTATCTCACAAACATATTGTTAAGCAAAAGTCAAATACACACTACACAGTTTGAATCCATTCAGAGATGGGGAACGACCAGCCTGCAGGTCACATAAGCCATGAAATCATTTGGTCTGGCCCTGCCAAGGCAACCGCAGGCAGGACTCAAAATCCAATAAATTTATAGCAGGTTCATTTTTTAAAATTTAATATATATATTTTAAAGATTTATTTATTTATTTGAGAGGTAGAGTTACAGACAGTGAGGAGGGAGAGAGACAGAGAGAGAGAGAGAGAGAGAGGTCTTCCATCTGCTGGTTCACTCCCCAAATGGCTGCAACAGCCGGAGCTGCGCCTACCAGAAGCCAGGAGCCAGGAGTTTCTTCCAGGTCTCCCACGCGGGTGCAGGGGCCCAAGGACTTGGGCCATCATCCACTGTTTTCCCAGGCCATAGCAGAGAGCTGGATCGGAAGTGGAGCAGCCAGGACTCAAACCAGCACCCATATGGGATGCTGGCACTGCAGGTGGCGGCTTTACCCATTATGCCACAGCGCTGGCCCCCAAGCAGGCTCATTTTTAAGTTGACAATTTTGTGTGGCTTGCAAATGATATTATAAATATCCAAATAGTCCTTGGCACAAAGTTTCCCCACTCTTGAATGAAATTCCAAAGGAAGCACACAACAAATCTGTGGAGACAAAAGTTAAAACAGTGGTTACCTTTAGAATATTGATTGGAAGAGGGCATGGAGACATCTGAGGGCTAGAAATGTCCTACATCTTGATCTGAGTGCTACATGATTTTGTATGTGTGGAAATTAAGTGAGCTACACTGAAGATCTGTGAACTTTACTGTATAAAAGAAAAAATATGCTTTTAAAGGAAAGAAAATGTTAATTTAAAAAGTATGTTATCACAATATTAGACTTTTAAAAGATTGATTTATTTGAAAGGCAGAGTTACAGAGAGAGAATCACTCCCCAAATGGCCACAACTGCCTGGACTGGGTCAGACCGAAGCCGAGGGTCAGGAGTTTCACCCAGGTCTCCCACTTGGGTGGCAGGGCCTCAGGGACTTGGGCCATCATCCGCTGCTTTCCCAGGCATATTAGCAGGGACCTGGATTGGAAGGGGAGCAGCCGGGGCTCAAACACTACTCATATGGCATGCTGGCTCTGCAGGCCTCAGCTTAACCCACTGCGCCACAGCACTGGTTCTACAACATTAGACTTTAGTAAGTAAAGTAGTTGCTTCTGCTTCACATACGTGCGTGCACAAAGGGCTGTTGTTGTCCATTAACTTTTTCTCTAAATAGATCATTAGCTCACTCTAAGACCTTTCCATTTTGTGACGTCCGAAGTATAACAGAGCAGAAGGGAGAATTTTATTCTTTCTTCCAAATATTATTTTATGCCACACAATATATCTCTCTTTCCCTCTCCCTCCCTCCCTCTCTCTCTCCCTCTCTCCCTCTCTCCCTCTTTTACATTTCTGTGCGGGACTCATCCCCACTTTGAAAAGGATGCCTTTTGGAAGCCAATTGGGTAACTGGCAGGAGAAGCCTTAATTTGCTCAAAGGGACCACTGACACTTTTTCCTGGTGATGGGCAAGGAGCTCTTATTATTATTTTTTTTGACAGGCAGAGTTAGACAGTGAGAGAGAGAGAGAGAGAAAGGTCTTCCTTCTCTTGGTTCACCCCCCAAATGGCCGCTGCGCTGCACAGATCCAAAGCCAGGAGCCAGGCGCTTCCTCCTGGTCTCCCATGTGGGTGCAGGGCCCAAGGACCTGGGCCATCCTCCACTGCACTCCCAGGCCACAGCAGAGAGCTGGACTGGAAGAGGAGCCACCAGGACAGAATCCGGTGCCCCAACGAGGACTAGAACCCGGGTGCCGGCGCCGCAGGCGGAGAATTAGCCAAGTGAGCCATGGCGCCGGCTGGAGCTCTTATTCTAATTAGGCAGGATCCTATTGTTCCTCACCTGCTTCATTAGCAGCATTTAGCCTGGTTTTGTTTGTGGAGCCTGTGCTTTAGTATGGGTGATGGAACCAGATGATGTCTTAGAGAACAAATGCAGTCATTATTCTCTGCTCTGATAAGAATAGGCTCTATCTTTTATGATTAAAAGAGGAATCTTTATTTTTACCAGGAGTTTTCAAATACATTTTTTTTTTCTTGGAAGGAAATTTTGGTGTGTTTCTACAGCTCTCAACTGAAGTTTTGCTTAAGGCTATAATTCAAAATGTTTGGATTATGTATGGTGTTTGGCTTCAGTTTTCAGAGTGGGGAAATGGTAACTGAAGATGACATTAATTTGGTAATGTTAAAGTATTAAGTGGAGAAAAATCTTCAATTTCCTGTCCCCTGGTATGATTTATTAGGTTATAGTGCATACTTGCACTGTCTGTACTTCTCCCGTTAAGGTATTACATTTTGTGGTGCTACTGATCTTTAAATGAAGATTTGTTTTTCTTAAGGAAATGCAAGAAGCAGATTATAATGGCATGCAATTTTATTGTGAATATGGTATAATGAGAAAAACCACAGAATATGCTGTTAGTAGCTAAGACCACTAGACCTCATTCCATTCTAAATGACTGTGTGTGTGCGTTATCTAATCTTGCAGAACTTGTAGTTTTTTCACCTGTATAATGAGATGATCATAACAATATCTCCCGTACTGCAGAATACAGATGAAAATGATCCACACAATATCTTAAAGTGTGAAATGATATATATCATTTTAAAAATTACAGTAAAATTATGGCTGACAAGGTTTAGATTCTGGGCTTAAGAAATCTAAAAATACTGAACAGTCAAAAACCCACTATAAAATTTTGATGATGGTGGTAAGCTGAGACTAATAAAACTCGACATCTTAATGGGAAAAAGGTTACTTTTCTGTTCCTAGAAATAAATTCTTTTATCACTGAGAGGACGAGTAAGTATCCATTTAGAAGCAGGGAGTGTCTCAAAGGAAGAGTAGACAGGGGGATCTTTCTTTACATCTTAATGCACTTCTGGAGCCTCGATATAACCACCAAAATCATAGCCTTAAAATCCAAGGAGAGCGACAGGAGTTGGCAGCACTATATTTGAAGTATTCTTGCCAAAATATCTAATCTACTTTAAGGAAGACAAAGGAACATGGTAAACAATACCATGGGAATAGAATCTGCAAAATCTAGAATGTGGCAAACCTAAGAGGACACTCAGTTCTTTTTGAAATTGTCTTTCTTTCCTTTTTTTTTTTAAAGGTTTATTTATTTGAAAGGCAGAGTTATAGAGAGGCAGAGGCAGTGGCAGAGAGAGAGAGAGATCTTCCATCCACTTGTTCACCTCCAAATGGCTGCAACAGCTTGGAGCTGTGCCGATCCGAAGCCAGGAGCCAGGAGCTTCTTCTAGATCTCCCACATGGGTTCAGGGGCCCAAGCACTTAGACCATCTTCTGCTGCTTTCACAGGCCACAGCAGAGAGCTGGATCGGAAGTGGAGCAGCCAGGACTCTAAATGGCACCCATATGGGATGCTGACACTGCAGGCGGTGGCTTTACCTGCTATGCCACAGTGCCAACCCCTAAAATTTATTTATTTCTTTGAAAGGCAGAGTTACAGAGAGCGAGAGCGATCATCCATTCATTGATTTACTCCCCAAATGGCCACAACAGTCAGGGCTGGGCTAGTCTGAAGCCATGAGCCAGGAGCTTCTTCCTGGTCTCCCATGTGGGTGCAGGAGCCCAGGCACTTGGGCCATCCTCCACTGCTTTCCCTGATGCATTAGCAGAGAGCTGGATCGGAAGCAGAGTAGCTGGGACATGAACTGGTGCCATATAGGATGCCGACATCGTAGGCGGCGGCTTAACCTCTGTGCCAGAACACTGGCTACCTCAGCTTCTTTAACAAATTACATGGTAAAAATAAAAAGGAGGGAGGAGTATCTGTACATTAAAGGAGACTTATGAGACTTGTCTAGCAGATACGATGGGGAGCATTTTAAAATGCTTTTTGGGGTGGGGGACAGGCATTTGGCACAGTGATTAGGATGCTGCTTGGAACACCCATGTTCCCCATCAAAGCACCTCGTTTGAGTTCCAGCTCTGCTCCTGATTCCAACTGCCTGCTAATATGCACCCTGGCAGCTAGCAGGTGGAGTCCCCGCCACCTAAGTGAGAGACTGAGATTGTGTTTTGGGCTTCTGGACTCCAGGCATTGGCCTGGCCACTCCAGGCTCGTGTCGGCATTTGGAGAGTAAACTAGCAGATTGGACAATTTCTCCTCTCCTCTCCTCTCCTCTCCTCTCCTCTCCTCTCCTCTCCTCTCCTCCCCTCCCCTCCCCTTCCCTCCCCTCCCCTCCCCTCTCTTCTCCTTTACCTTTCAAATACATAAATTTTTATTTAAAATCATTAAATTGCTATAAATTTTATTAAAATTATTTTTGAGCAATGTATAAGATGTGCTTTTTAAAATGTACCTATTTGGGTCTACCATATAATGTCACAGTACATGTATACATTGTATGTTGTCCAATCAGGGTAAATACCTCTGTCTCCTAAAACATTTAGCATTTATTTACGGTAAAGACATTCCAAATATTTTCTTCTAGTTTTTTTTAAAGAAAAATATGCAGTAAATTGCCATTTATATCCACCCTGCTGTACAAAAGTTCTTATTCCGACCTATAACTTAGTGCCCATTAATCCACCTTTCCCCATCCCTCCAGCTTCTCTACTCACCTCGCACTAAATAAATGTAGTTACTATCAATATTACATGGTCATCAAAAATACTTATTGAATTCTATGTGCCAGATTCTGACTGAGCTAGATGCTGAGAGTTGTGATGAGAAAGAGAATGAATATGGAGCAATCAGCACAGTGCCCCCTTGAGGAAATAAACAGAAATTTAAGAGGTAGAGAAAAGATCTTCTGAGCAGAGGATGCTCCCTACTGGTTGGTAGTGGTAGGGATGGGAGAGGAGTTTATTAGGAGTCAAATGTATTTGAATGTGGGTATCACTTATAAGATGACCTTGAACAAATCACTTAGCCTCTACAAGCCTTAGTAGGAAAAATGGGAGTAATATTAACTACCTCCAAGTTTGTGGTAAAAATTAAGATAATGGATCTATGAAATAGCACAGTAAGTACCAAATATGCATTTGTTGAATTAGGAAATACTTTTATAACTCCCACATTGCATTCCTAATGTCACAATTAAATCAAGAAAGGAGGAAGAAGAAAATGATCATCCTCAGGATAATACATTTGGCAGGCTTGGTTAGTGCTATCGTTGCGAATTCAGGCAAGAAACCTCTCACTAGCCCCACAGGGAAAAGCTTCTCCCAGACAAAAAGCCACCACCAAAAAGTGCTATGTAGGCCTTGTTGTACTCCTATTTCTTCCTGTGTTCTTCTTACCTTGAAAAATAGTCATTCAGGGGCCCGTGCTGTGGAGCAGCGGCTAAACACCCTGGCCTGAAGCGCCGGCATCCTATATGGGCGCCGGTTCTCGTCCTGGCTGCTCCTCTTCCAATCCAGCTCTCTGCTATGGCCTGGGATAGCAGTAGAAGATGACCCAAGTGCTTGGGCCCCTGCACCCGCATGGGAGACCTGGAAGAAGCTCCTGGCTCCTGGCTTTGGATCAGCGCAGCTCTGGCTGTTGCGGCCATCTGAGGAGTAAACCAGTGGATGGAAGATCTCTCTCTCTCTCTCTGCCTCCCCTCTCTCTGTGTAATTCTGACTTTCAAATACATAAATAAATAAATAAATCTTAAAAAAAGGAAAAATAGTCATTCAAATAACAATCTTAGGATCACTTCTCATTCATTCAAAAAAATTTAAAATATGTATTTCTTTTTATTTATTTGAAGGGCAGAGAGAGAGAGAGAGAGAGAGAGAGAGAGAAATCTTCCATCCATTGGTTCATGCCCCAAATGGCCACAACAGTCAGGGAGAGGGCAGGCTGAAAACATCAGCCAAGAACTCCATCCATGTCTCTCATGTGGATAGCAGGGACCTAAATACTTGAGCCATTCCTGCTGCCTCCAGGGTGCACATTAGCAGGAAGCTGCGTTAGAAGCATGGGCGGGTGGGAGGGAAGTTATGGGAGGGGGAAGCCATTGTAATCCATAAGCTGTACACTGGAAATTTATATTCATTAAATAAAAGTTAAAAAAAAGAGATTGAAATTCTTTAAGAAAATTTAAAACAAAAATAAATTTAGCTTTAATGAATATAAAAAAAAAAAAGAAGCATGGGCAAGACTTGAACACAGGCAATCCAATATGGGGTGCAAGTGTCCCAAGCAGCAGCTTTAATCTGCTGCATCACCATGCCACCTCCATTCAACAAGTATTTAATAGTCTTGTACAGTGTTTATGAAACTACTTCAAAAAAATGAAATTAACATATAGTGTTTTTCTTAGTTTTTTTTATTTATTTATTTGAAAGAATTACAAAGAGAGAGAGAGAGAGAGAGAGAGAGAGAGAGAGAGAATCTTCATCTGCTAGTTCACTCCCCAAATGGCCACAATGGCTGGAGCTGGCCAAGCTGAAGCCAGGAGCCAGGAACTTCATCCAGGTCTCCCTGCTCTTGGTTAAAGGGGCCTAAGCACTTGAGCTATCTGCTGCTTTGCCAGGGGCCTTAGCGGGGAGCTGGATCAGAAGTGGAGCAGCTTGGACTTGAACTGGTGCCCATAAGAGATGCCTACACTGCAGGCAAAGGCTTTACCCACTAAAACACAGAGCTGGCCCCTATGCATAGCTTTTTTCATAATGTGTACTTATCATGAATTTTTTGAACACCCCTCCTATATATGGATTTTAAATTTTTTTGGTACCAAAATAAACTTACGTTTTCATTCCATTTTCCATGAACTTTTTGAAGTACTCTCATATGAACGGTCAGACTGCCATAACAAGCCATAGGCTGGATGGATTAAACAACAAAAGTGTATTTTCTCACAGTTTTCGAAAATGGGAAGTCCAAGACTGAGGTGCCAGCCAATTTACCTCCTAGGGAGGACTCGTCTCCTGGCTTTCAGACAGCTACCTTCTCACCGTGTCCTCATGTGGCCATTCTTCCGTGCCCGCATGAGGAGACAGAATTCTGGGCTCCCTCCTCTTCTTCAAGGACACTAATCGGATCATGGCACCACCTGTATGAGCTCATCCAGCCCTAACTACTCCCACAAGGCCTTCAAAGAGTTTGAAAGTACCAACTGGTAGACTAGCGTTAGAAGGCTAAGGCAGGCAAGATCCCTGCTATGGTTAGTTTTCACAGCACACGTTTTTAGGCTAGCAGAATAGCTTTGGAATCACACAGGCTTGAGTGTGAGTCCCAGCTGTGTGACCTTGTGCAAAGTACTTCAAAACGTGAGGCCTCATTTCCCTTATTTGTGAAACAAAAAACCAACCCAATAGTTTTTCACTCATTTAACAGATAAATGTTGAGTACCTACTATAAGTCAGCTATTCTGGTAGACCCTATAGGGATAGTATGAAGCTGAAAGAACTGGAAATACATGATGTGCTTAGCACAATGCATTTCATGAATGTTAGTTACTGTTACAAGGCAGAGGATCACTGAAAATCGAATTCCACGTCTAGTACTACCAGCTCAGCATTCCAAAACCAAAGTTGTCATTTCTTCCTGGTATGCTCTCACCTCTTATTTATTGTCTTAAAAAAAAAACAACGATTTATTTGAAACGCAGTTACAGAGAGGGACGGACACACACACACACAGCTTCCATCCACTGGTTCACTCCCCAGATGGCTGCAATGGGCAGCATTGAGCCAGGCTGAAGTCAGGATGCAAGAGCTTCTTCTGGGTCTCCCATGTGGGTGTAGGGGCACTTGGGCCATCCTCTGCTGCTTTCCCAGGTGCATCAGCAGGGAGCTGGATTGGTAGTGGAGCAGCTGGGACTTGAACAAATGCCCATATGGGATGCCGGCGCTGCAGGCGGCAGCTTAACAGCTTAACAGCGCTGGCCCTTACCTCTCACCTCTTAATCCTCCCTCACCCAAGACAAATAAATCTGTTCTTTCTCCTTGGTTCCCTCTCTCCATTCACATCTAAGGAGTCATCCATATTGGACATGTCCATCATCTCTGATTTGGTTTCTCTTTCTCCACATCTGTTTGGTCACTTCATTAGTGCTGTGCAGCAGCCGGCTCACCCTGGCTCGAGAACCAATTGAGCCCGATTTTTCCCAACTTTGCTGGCAGCTTGAAGTCAACCACAGGGAGATGTTTCCACTGTGGAAATCAGCAAGCACTGTAAATATCCGGTCTTCCTTCCTTTCCTTCCTTTCCTTTCCTTTCCTTTCCTTTCCTTTCCTTTCCTTTCCTTTCCTTTCCTTTCCTTTCCTTTCCTTTCCCTTCTTTCTTTCTTTCTTTCTTTTTTTCTTCTTTTTTTCTGGAAAGGCAGTTGCTTACCCACTTACCACTGTTTCTTAATGTTGTTCAAATCTCCCACCTTTCAGTTCCTGCTACCACTACCCGAGATGTGGCTCTCTTCTCTTATTCTAGATCTCTGTTAGCGCCTCCTAAATAGTTCCCTTGATTGGAAGCCAATGGAGGCTTGCCTCCATACTCCTGGCAGAATTCTTTCTTATTTTTATGATTTTTAAAAAGATTTATTTATTTATTTGAAAGTCAGAGTTCCAGCAAGAGAGGGAGAGACAATGAGAAAGAGGAGAGAGGTCTTCCATCCGCTGGTTCACTCCCCAAATGGCTGCAACGACCAGGGCTGGGCCAGACCAAAGCCAGGAGCCAGGAGCTTCTTCCAGGTCTTCCATATGGGTGTAGGGGCCCAAGGACTTGGGCCATCTTCTGTTGCTTTCCCAGGCCATAGCAGAGAGCTGGATCAAATATGGAACAGCTGAGACTCAAACCGGCACCCATATGGGATGCTGGCACTGCAGATGGTGGCTTACTGTACTATGCCACAGCACATAGAATTCTTTTTTAAAAAAGAAAGATGTATTTATTCATTCATTTGAAAGGCAGAATGACAGAAAGAGAAAGGGGGAGAGAGAGAGAGAGAGAGAGAGAGAGAGATCTTCTATCACTGGTTCACTCCCCAAATGGCCACAACAGCCAGGGCTAGGCCACGCCAAATCCAGGAGCCAGGAACTCCACCTAGGTCTCCCACATGAGTGGCAGAGGCCATCTTCTGCTGCCCTCCCAGGCACATTATCAGGAAGCTGGATCAGAAACGGAGCAGCTGGAACCTGATCTGGTACTGTGATATGGGATGCTGGCATCACAGGTAGTAGCATAACCCACCATGCCACAACACAAGCCCAGGAGTTCTTTTTGCAAATGTGGTTGGGATTGTGTTTCAGCTGCTTAGAACACCCCATTACCTAGAGAAACAATTCCAGACCCCTCAGCACGGCTTTCAAGGGCCTGCACAATGTGCCCCCACCTTACCTTATTCTAGTGTCTTTGTTCATTGAACCTGCACACAGCTATTCACTTTGCTGAACTTGAATTTGAGAATAACATACTTGCATACCTCTGTCCTCTTGCTCATGCCACTTTGTCCAATCTGGAACTCCCTTCTCTCTCTTTCTCTCTTTTTTTTTAAGATTTATTTATTCATGTGAAAGGTGGAGTTACAGAGAGAGGGGGGAGAGGCAGAGGGAGAGAGATCTTCCATCCACTGGTTTACTCCCCAAATGGTCAACGACAGCTGGAGCTGAGCCAGTCTGAAGGCGGGAGCCGAAAGCTTCTTCTGGGTCTCCCATGTGGGTGCAGGGGCCCAAGCTCTTGGGCCACCCTCCACTGCTTTCCCAGGCGCATTAGCAGGGAGCTGGATTGGAAGTGGAGCAGCCAGGTCTTGAACTGGCGCCCATATGGGATGCTGGTTCTTGCAGGCAGCAGCTTAACCCACTGAGCCACAGTGCCGGCCCCTCTCGTCTCTGTTGACCAGTTTAAAATACCAGCCCCTTGGGGAACTCTCGCAGACACTCTCTGCCTTGAGATCAGAATTAATTTCTCAGCCCCTGTGCTATCAGGCTGAGGTTCCCTAGGATGCAGGAATAGTGAAAAAAGTAGTATGATAGTGGTGGCAAGCTTTCAGTTAGCTAGCTTGGACCTGGTAGATTTGAGCAGAAGCCTGGAAGGCGTGGGTGCTGCACCTGGCTCACCTGTGTGGGAGTCAGGAGGTGCAAGCAGAGACTCAGGTGGCTGGAAGAGGCCATCTATTCGCTTTTAGGCAGAGCTGCAGGCAACCCACCCCAGAGCAGCAAAGATGACTTTGGGAGCATGTCTTTGCAGAAGCGAAAAATCGGCCCAGAGAACGGCTTGCCTGTGCCTGGCTCTTCCCCCTCACTGTGGGAGGTGTACAGCACTCTGACCCAGGAATGTGGAGAGTGTACCGATGCGTGGGTTGAGAGCTCGATGGGGCTTAGGGTTCATTCTGCTCTGTCTGTCACTGCCCTGGTTCCCTCACAATGAGATTGTTCCCAAATGGTTGCTCACCAGCCCACTGTTTCTGAGAATCAGCCCATCGGGAGTGGGAAACAAAAAACAAGGGCTCCAAGTGGTAGCGGGACTTGAGAGAAAACAACAGCGCTGGCACAGGCATGCCAGATGATGTTAACGCACTGTACGTATGCTCTGGGAACCCTCGGGCCCGGCCCTGGGCTGGTTATTGTTTAAAGACTATGGGGTATGGATCCAATGAGAACCTAGTGCAGCAGAGAACATCAGTGTGGAATTTTATCCAGTTCTGGCTGCAATCCTCTAACAAACACAAATGCCCACGCATGGTTTGATGTCAGCTTGGGGACCCAGTTCAAAGAGTCCCTACGTCTAAGTGCTGTATGTAAAACGAAAGCAATTAGTGCAGCTGTTACCATTGTGGTCCCCAATCTGGAATGAAGTTACAGGCAGAAAATACGGAATATTTATCCCAGGTCAGTATAATCAGGCTTTGGAAGCAGGAAGCTCATTTGTTTCTCTTCTAGCCCTTGCAATGTTCAGCACTAGTGTGCGCAGAATGAGTACTCAATAAACGGGAAAGCCAGGAACGGGCTTAAGGATCCTGCTAGACAAGCCTCCCTCCAGTCACTCAGCACCCTGCATCCCTTTTGAGCCTTGCCCCAGCAAGAGGCCCCCCGATGCCCTCCAGCTGGTCCTAAATCAATCCTCTCCTCACCAATGGGCTTTGATCTCGGCCTCTCCTTTCCCTTTTCTTGGGGTAAGTTGAAGTACCCTGAATCACAGGACTAATTTCAGGAAAAGCGTTGCTAGGAGGAATTTGGGATAATTTGTTAGGTTCTGGACTTTGTAGCTAAGAATCACTGCCCCATGGGGCTGGCGTTGTGGCACAGTGGGTTAAGCTGCCACCTGTGATGCCAGCACCCTATGTGCACACTGATTTGAATCCCAGCTGCTCCAGTTCCCATCCAGCTCCCTGCTAATATGACTGTGAAGGAGGTTGAAGATGACTTGAGTGCTTGGATCCTCACGGCCATGGGGGAGACCTGGATGAAGCTGCTGCCTCCTGGGTTTGGGCTGGCCCAGGCCTGGCTGTTGTGGCCATTTGGGGAGTGAACCAGTGGATGGAAGATTCTCTCTCTCTCTCTCTCTCTGCCTTTCAAATAAATTAATTGATTAAAAAAAGGATCACTGCCTTCAGTGTGCATTGTGGTCTTTGGTGGGTGATGGGCAGTAGGGTTGCGAGGGGCGGGACTGTGCTGGCAAGAAGCCTTAGTGAGCGCAGAGTGCAATAACATCCTGTCTGGTGCTGGTGTTTTTCTGAGACTTCAGGAGCGCCACAAGTCATTCCCTGGCACTCAGTGTTATTTCCACTTTACCTCCTCCGATCACGGCACGATCATCTCCACCACTGTTCTAAGCATGTGCTTCCTCCTCAGAGCACTTCCAGCAACGGGTCCGTGAAATGGGCGGAAGGGTTGCAAGATATTATGCCATTGTCCATTGATCCCTGACAGATTTGCTTTGACGCAGTGTGGGGCACAGCGGCACCTAATGTTTGTGGAGTGCCTCTATGTGCCAGGCAGCATGCTAGGCACTTCGCGCATGTATTTCATTCCACCCTCACACCTACCTTCTGGCATGAGAAAGCTTAGTCTCTTCATTTTACCAAGAGGGAAACAGAGTTAACAAGCAGGCAATAGACTCAGGATTTGACCCCAGGCAATTGACCTTCAGACCTTGTGCTGGCACCCAATGTACTAGTACCACTCTGAAGCATTGACATTAGTAACTGCTGTATGTAGGCATTTGGCTAGCCTTCATCCCATATCAGAGTGCCTGGGGTCGATATCCAGCTCTGGCCCCTGACTTCAGCTTCCTGCTAATGCACACCCAAGGAGGCAGGCATGATGGCCCAAGTACTTGGGTCTTGGCCACCCACACAGGAGACGGCAGCTGTAGTTCCTGGCTCCCAGCTTCTGCCCATCCCAATGTCAGCCATTGCAGGCACTTGGAGGAGTTAACCAGTGGATGGGCGTGCTCTCGCTTGCTCGCTCACTTGCTCGCTCTCTGCCTCTCAAATACATAAAATTAATAAGTGCTCAACAATTAGTTGAAAAATAAATGATTGGAGTTCTCTCATTTCAAAAGGGCTTGCCCAAGGCCTCGGGCAGGCAGGGTCACATGGTTTGGGCCCATTGCTCTGAGGAGAGTTTAGACAGATGGTTGAGGGCAATGAGGTTGTGCTTCACATTTTCAAGCACAATTGAGTCCCACTTCAGGAAAGTAAGAGCAGTTCAAAAGTGAAATTACCTTCTCTGGTCTGTTGAATATGAGTTAGCTGCTCTCTGGCAGCCTGCTTACCCTTAGCTACTCTTTGGAGAAAGGCTTGACACCTGGGCAGTAGGTAGCCCAACTCCACATCCTTAATAGCTGCAGTTTTCTCATGGGTAGGGGATGAGGGTAAGACACGGAGGACACATAGAATTTCAGTCTGGTATTGTGATTTCCTTTATCTATTTACTTTTTATTTGAAAGGCACGTACACACACACACACACACACACACGAGGGGGGGGAAGGGAGGGGAGGGGAAGGGAGGGGGAGAGGGGGAGGGGAGGGGGAGAGGGGGAGGGGGGGAGGGAGAGGGAGAGGGAGAGGGAGAGGGAGAGGGAGAGGGAGAGGGAGAGGGAGAGGGCGAGGGCGAGGGAGAGAATCTTTCATCCAAAGGCCCACAACAACCAGGGCTGGGCCAGGCTCAAGCCAGCAGCCTGGAACTTACTTGGATCTCCCTAGTGGGTGGCAGGGACACAAGTACTTGAGCCATCACTGCTGCCTCCCAGGGTACACGTTACAGGAAGCTGGAATTGGGAGCAGAGCTAAGACTCATACCCAGGCACTTCAAGTGGCACCCTAAGTGCTATAGCAAACGCCTGCTTCTGTGATTTCCTTTTCAGCTATTACATCATGTAATTTCCGTGTGTCTCAGTGTCTCCGTGTATGAAATGGGAGCAATATCCCTGGCTGACTATATTTTCAAAGCAAAATACTGAATCAGGAAACAGAGTTTGGTGAAGCAGTTAGGAGGCTGCTTGGGACATCCACAACCCTTATTAGAGTGCCTGTGTTTGAGTCCTACCTCCACTTCTGATCCAGCTTTGTGATGATGAGCACCCTGGGTGGCAGCAGGCAATGCCCCAAGCAATTGGGTCATTGCCACCCGACACGGGACACTTGCATTCAGCTCTTGATTCCTGGCTTTGGCCCTAGTCCAGCTCCAGACCTTGTGAACATTTTGGGGAGTCAACCAGGGGTGGGAGATAGGTCGTTCTGTCCCTCTCTCTGCCTCTCAAATAAAATACACTTTAGAATTAGCACTTTACAGCCATTGTTCAGTACAGTCCTACAAACTGACCTATGACTAGAAGTACTGCAGCCAGGCCTAAAAGGGCCAGCCAGAGAGCAGGAAGTACAAATGATCATTGTAGGGAGAAAATGTCAAATACATCTCTCAGGCCCAGACGAGTCTATCTCTAAGAGCCATGTTCCCTGTTCTCCTAACTATTTCCAATAAGATTCTAACTGAATGCTGGAGCTGGGCAGGGGTGAAGAGCTAGGCTGCTTTGGTGACATCAAGGACAGGTTAGCGCTGCCCTCTGGAAGAATCACCTCTGTCTTGCCCTCATGCCCCTCTCTACTTTCATTGCCTTATTATAGCACGTCTTGCATTCTACTTTGTTTTGTAGTTGTTTGAGTAGGTGTCTGCCTCCCCTGTTGGCTAAGGACTATGACTTAATCATTTTTGCGTCTTGATTTGGTGTTGAAAATTTTGACACAGGTTACGCCCTCCCTTATATATGCTGTCCTCTCTCAGGAACCTTGTCAGTTCAAGCTGGTTGCAGTCTTGGTTGACCTAATTGTAGGCAGATGCTTAACAAAGCAGCTGGCTCTGATTTCTCTACATCCTCCCCCATGTACTATTGTCTGTCTTCTTTAGCATAGCCATCATTAAGTATAAAGTGGTACCTCATTGCTTCAATCCTTTGTTTGAACTAACAAATATTCAATTCTTTTTTTTTTTAATCTACAATGCCAGGATTGAATATTTGGTGATTCAAACAAAAGATTGAAGCAATGAGATACCACTTTTTACTCTATGATGGCTATACTAAAAAAGGCACAGCGACACGTATCAGCAAGGATGTAGAGAAATCAGAACTCTTTTTTTAAGATTTATTTTATTTATTTGAAAGACAGAGTTACAGAGAGAGGTAGAGACAGAGAGAGAGGTCTTCCATCCACTGGTTTACTCCCCAGATGGCCGCAACGGCTGGAGCTGTGCAGATCCGAAGCCAGGAGTCAGGAGCTTCCTCCAGGTCTCATACGTGGGTGCAGGGGCCTATGGACTTGGGCCATCTTCCACTGCTATCCCAGGCCATAGCAGAGAGCTGGATCGGAAGAGGAGCAGACGGGACTCGAACCGGCGCCCATATGGGATGCCGGCGCTTCAGGCCAGGGCTTTAACCCGCTGCACCACTGCACCGGCCCCGAAATCAGAACTCTTGTACACTGCTGATGGTAGTGTAAAATGGTCTAGCTACTTTGATAAACAGTCTGGCAGTTCCTCAGATAGTTAAACATACTTTCCATGTAGCCCAGCAACTCCATTCCTAGGTATATACTTGAAAAAATTGAAACCATATGTACAGTTAACAACTGGTACACAAATACTCATTGCAGCAATATTCATAATAGTCAAAAGGTGAAACCAACCCAAATGTTCATCAGTGCATGAGTGAATAAATCAAATGTGGTATATCCATACAGTAGAACACAATACCTACTACAATATGGAAGAAGCTTTAGTAACACGATAAGTGAAAGAATCCTGACACAAAATGCCATATCTTGTATGATTCTGTTTATGTAAAATGTCAAGAACTGAAAACTCCATAAAGATAGAAAGTAGATTATTTGTTGCCTAGGGCCGGGAAGGGACTGGGTGGAAATGGGGAGTGACTGATAATGGACTTGAAGTTTTTGGAGAAGAGTAATGAAAATGTTCTAAAATTGGTGGTGGTGATAGTTGCACCTGAATGACAGCCAATGAATTATACACTTTGAAAGAGTGAATGTTATGACAACAAAGCAGTTAATTATAAGAAAGATATATTTTGTTTAACTTTCTTACACTTGTTTTATAAGTTGGTACTGTTTTTAAAGAATAGTCTTGTATTTAAGCCCTGTAACATTATTTATTTTTAAATTTACTTTCCTTATACTTGAAAGGCAGAGAGAGAGAGAGAGAGAGAGAGAGAGAGAGGGATTGATCGATCTTCTATCCACCGGTTCATTTCCCAAATGCTCACAACAGCCAGGGCTGGGCCAAGCCAAAGTTAGGATCCTGGAATCCAATCCAGGTCTTCCACATGGGAGGCAGGGACTGAAGTACTTGAGCAGGAGTACCTGCTGCCTCCTGGGGTGCACTTAAGCAGATCCAGGACTTGAACCAAGGACTCCGACATGGGGTGCAGGTGTTTCAACCACTGAGACAAACGCTCAGCATGGTAGTTATTTTTATTTTGGATTATATATGGACATGTAGGGTGTGTACCATTTATCTCTTTGGTACTTGGAGTTTCTGTGTCTTAACTCGGCCCTGTTGGATCTCAGCTGTGCATCATAGATTACATTGAATCTTTCCCTCTTTGCAAAATCATTTGCCCCGTGTCCCATACCTGTCTGGTGATTAGAATGAAAGTGAGAAACTAATGAGTATGATGTATGATGACTGAAGGTAGCACTTAGGTTTTGACAGCTGCCTTACCCTGAAGAAAGTGACTAATAGAGAATTGCAGGCACCATGGCAGGGTCGGTGGGAGAAGTCATTTTGATTAGTGATAGCATTTCAGTCTTCCCGAAGCCATACCAAGTAGGTACCTCCTGACTCTCCCCATTCCTCTAAGATTGAATTGGAGATTGGATCTAAGGAAGGGCCAGTGTGGTAGCTCTGAGTTCGGTTGATTATTGGCCAGGCAGCATTGGATGAAGTGTCCTTTTATCATGGACGTAGTCTCACTTTACCCCTGCAAATATCCTGCCTTTCTTATGTAAGATGTCCAGTGCTCACTAGTAGATGTAAAAGACAGACAGCTCTTGTCTTTTGGGCTCAGAGTTGCTTTAGTTTCCAAAGGAACTTCAGTCAAGGCAGCTTTGAAAGGGCTTCTACCAGTTGGTGGCGGAACTACTGGCCAGATGCAATGCCAATTTGTGCTTTCAAGTATGGCAACCATTGTGAAGTGCTAAGTTCTAGAATGTGTCCTTTCAAAAACATTTGACCGTTCTTTTCAAGATTTTTATTTGTTTGCTTTCATTTTAATTGAAAGGCTGAGAGACTGACAGAGAGATCTTCCCTCCATTGGTCCACTCCCCAAATACCTGCAACACCCAGAGCTGCATCAGGTTGAAACCGGGAGTCTGGACCTCAGTGCAGGTCTCCCACATGGGTGGCAGGGACCCAAGTACTTGAGCATCACCTATTGTCTCCTAGGGTGTGTATTAGCAGGAAGCTGGAATAGGAAGCAGAGCCAGGATTTGAACCAGGCACTCTGATATGGGACATGGGTGTCTCAAGCAATATCTTTTAAAAAAAGATTTATGGATGTATTTATTTGAAAGGCAGAGTTGTGGGGGGAGAGCTTCTATCTGCTGGCTCATTCCCCCAAATGGCTGCAAGAGTTGGGGCTGGGCCAGGCTGAAGCCAGGAGCCAAGAACACCATCAGAGTCTCCCACATGGGTGACAGGGCCCTAAGCACTTGGGGTATCTTCCACTGCCTTCCCAGGCGCATTATCTGGGAGCTGAATTGGAAGCAGAGCAGCCGGACTTGAACTGTGGCACTCCCATGTGGGATGCCGGCTTCATAAGCAGCAGCTGAACCTGCTGCACCACAAGGCCAACCCCCAAACAGCATCTTAACCATGGCGCCATGTGGTTATCTAAAAACACATTAGAAATGTGTCTTAAGACTCTGTGGGGAAAAAAAAACCCTACACAGAGGATCTCTGGGACACCTCAGAAGAAAGGAAGGGTCATCAAAGAAGGAGACACTCTTCTTTGAAGGAAGAGGAGAACATCCCCTTTGCTTATGGCCGTGTCCAAATACCGACAGTCTATGGTCACACAAGGCCTCCATAGCCCTGGCAGCCCACGGCAAGAGCCTCAAATGATCACTGACGTCATAGAAAAAGAGTGTCAATTGTTAAAGGAACAACAGTAGTCACTGTGCACTTGCTCCCCAGGTAGAACCTCTGTCCCTAATGAATTGTAATATGAGACTTGACTGCAAATTCTCTTCCCAAACTGTACTCTATATGCTGTGTGCAGGCGTGGGGGCAAATTGTTGAAATCTATGATTAGCATAGAGATGGTCCTCTATATATAAAGTCATAATAATAATGATCCATAATGAAGAAGGAGATGGGAGAGGGAATGGAAGGTGGGAAGGGAGTGGGGTGGGGGGCATGAGGGAAAGAACCACTGTATTCCTAAAGTTGTATCTATGTAAAAATGCATTCATTAAATAAAAAAAGAAATGCATCTTATTTTTAATATTGTGGCCTTGCCTGGAGGTAGGAGAGAGGTGGGAGGAGTGTCTGCCTTGAAGTCACATGGATTTGGGATTGAATCCCAGCTTGCATTTCTTGTTAGCTTTATACTTGGACAAATGACTTTGCATCCCTGAGCTGCAGTTTCCTTGTCTGTAAAGCTGGGAATAGTAACCCTACCTCTCTGCACTGTTGCGAGTTTAACAGGCAGCTAGACTTCAAGCGCCTTATATTGTGTTTGGCAGAGTGCAACCTCGAAAAACGTTGAGGTCCCCATTGTGAAGTAGTTGAGTTAAGTTGCTGCCTGCAATACCAGCATCCCATATCAGAGTGCTGGGTCAAGTCCCGGCTGCTCTGCTTCTGATACAGGTCCCAGCCAATGCCCCTAGGAAAGCAACAGAGCATGGTCCAAGTACCTGGGCCACTGCCATCCACGTGGGAGACCTGGATGGAGTTCCTGGCACCTGGCTTCCGTCTGGCCCAGTTCTCGCTGTTGCAGTCATTTGGAGAGTGAGCCAGTAGATGGAAGAGATCTTTATCCTTTTGTTTTTCCCTCTCTCTCTATGTCTCTCTGACTTTCAAATAAATAAAATAAATCTTTTACAAAATATTAATTTCTGGGGCTGACGTTGTGATGCAGCAGGTTAAGTCACTGCCTGTGATGCCAAGATCCCATATGGATGTGGGTTTGAGTTCTGGCTGCTACACTTCCAATCCAGCTCCATGTTAATGAGCCTGGGAAAGCAGCAGAAGATGCCCCAAGGACTTGGGCCCCTGCCACCCATGTGGGAGACCTGGATGGAGTTCCAGGCTCCTCATTTAGGCCTGGCCCAGCCCTGGCTGATGTGGCCATTTGGGGAGTGAAGCAGCAGATGGGAGATATCTCTCTCTCTCTCTCTCTCTCTCTCTCTCTCCCCTTCTCTCTGTAACTCTGACTTTCAAATAAATAAATAAATAATTTCTTTTTTTAAAAGATTTTATTTATTTATTTGAGAGGCAGACTTACAGAGAGAGGGAGAGACAGAGAGGGAGGGAGGTCTTCCATATGCTGATTCACTCCCCAAATGGCCTCAATGGCTGGAGCTGGGGCGATCCAAAGCCAGGAACCAGGAGCCAGGAGCTTCTTCCAGGTTTCCCACATGGGTGCGGGGGCCCAAGCACTTGGGGCATCTTCTACTGCTTTCCCAGGCCATAGCAGAGAGCTGGTTCGGAAATGGAGCAGCTGGAACACGAACCAGCACTCATATGGGATGCTGGTGCTGCAGGCAGAGACTTAGCCACAGCCGCTGGCCCCTAAATAAATGCTTTTAACTGTTAACTTATTTCTCTTCTTGATGCAAATTATGAGCAAAAAGTGCCCACTTTGCCTCCATACCATTGAACAGGAGTACAAATCAATAACAATGCTCTTGGCCTAGAAAGCCAGTAGTTCTTACTGAGTTGTACATCCTAGCCTGGAAGCTCATATCTGAGAGATTGCTGATGTCTGTGCCTATATGTAGCAGTGTGAGCTGGAAAGAAGCTGGGAAGGCTGATACTGTGAAGGATGGCCAAAAGGAAAGCGTGCATCACATTGTCAGTCCGTTGACTTAAAGAAATATAGTACTTGATCTAGCATAGAAATGGGAAGCTAATTATATTCCTGGCACGGCTTCCTTAGCTGCTGTAATCTATTCTGGGTCTTTATGTCCTCTGCAGATAGGGAAACCACCAGGACCTCGCAGCAATGGAAATAATCATCTCTTACATTTGAAGAGTACTTCATAATTTCAACATATTCAATATATGTTCACACACATTAGCTTGTCTGATTCTCAGCCTAATCAAGTGAAGTAAACAGGGCAGTTATTAGCCCCTTTCTGTGAAAGGAGAGTCAGGGCTCAAAAAGGTTAACAGCAATTTAGTAGCGAAATTGGGACTAGAACCTTTGTCCTCTGACTCCCAATTCAGCATTCTTTCCACTGTACCACTTGATAGCTCGGATGGTTTGGCTCTAAATGGAATATACTTGCAAATATAAATAGAACAGATCATTTTGTTATGTAACACCCCAGCTGTTGGGTCTGGGTTAGCAGAAGCTTGCAGAACGGCAGATGAGGGTGGGAGGTAACCGAGTGTGTAAAATGAGTTCCGCATTCTGAGATGTTCAGCAAAAGCAATAGAGTACACTCAGAGCACTGGCCAGGATGACGCTGATTCTTGAACCCTTCATGTGCTTCACAGTGTTTCTTATTAACTCCAGTGGCAAAACCCAGCCTTCATTTATCTCCTTACTGCCTGCTTCCTCTGCCTCTGTCATGTATGCTTGGTGCGAATCCTTCCCCCTTGCTGTCTGACTCATTCACACACTCCAGTTCATATTAATCTTACCTGTCCCAAAGCATTGCACCTCTCTGTGTTCCTCTGCTAACCCTTTTTGGTTAGCTGCATGGAATCCCCATGCATTGGAAGCAATCTATGCTGACTAAATTAATAGAGCAGAAGACACTCTGCAAATAACCGACACAGATTTATTATTTTTTTTTAAAAAAAGATTGATTTATTTATTTGAAAGGCAGAGTTACAGAGAGGCACAGGCAGTCTTCTGTCCAATGGTTCACTCCCAGATGGCTGCAACGGCCGGAGCTGGGCTGATCCAAAGCCAGGAGCCAAGAGCTTCTTCCAGGTCTCCCATGTGGGTGCAGGGGCCTAAGGACTTGGACCATCTTCAGCTTCTTTCCCAGGTGCATTAGCAGGGAGTTGGATCAGAAATGGAGCAGCTAGGATTCAAACTGGTGCCCATATGGGATGCTGGCGCTGCTGGCAGTGGCTTTACCTGACATGTCACAGCGTTGACCCCCAAGGATTTATTATTAATGTCCTCTGTATTTTCTTCATGCTACTCTTGACTTCCCAGCAAACTCCCCTCACATGTATTTAGACAGCAGGGAAAGAGTTAGAAGCAACCAAAAGATTGAAGATGAAATCGCGCACACATGCAAGAGAGGGACACACAGAGAGAGAAGGACACACAGAGAGAGCGACACACACACACACACGCAGAGAGAGAGAGAGAAATGTATAAAGAAGGTCCCAGAGGAGATAGAGTGAGAGTGATATGAAGTCTTGAATAAAGGCATTACCTTGGGGGGGGGGGAGAAATTCTGAGATAGAGAAGTCTGCAGGGATAGAATCCACCTCTTCGGTAAATCAACAATGAAGCTTATTTGGTGAGGTAAGTGAGCTGGAGCTGGGTGTTTAAGAAGGGGAGACATGGGGCTGGTGCTGTGGCATAGTAGATTAAGCATCTCCCTGCAGTGCCGGCACCCCATATGGGCGCCGATTCGAGTCCTGGCTGCTCCACTTCTGATCCAGCTCTCTGCTATGGCCTGGGAAAGCAGAAGAAGATGGCCTTGTGGGAGACCTGGAAGAAGTTCCTGGCTCCTGAATTCAGAACGGCACAGCTCCGGCCATTGCGGCCAATTAGGGAGTGAACCAGTGGATGGAAGACATTTTCCTCTGTCTCTCCCTCTCTCTGTCTGTAACTTTGCCTCTCAAGTAGATAAATAAATCTTTTCTTTTAAAAAAAGATTTATTTATTTTACTTGAAAGTCACAGTTACACAAAGAGAGAAGGAGAGGCAGAGAAAGAGAGAGAGAGGTGTCTTCCATTCACTGGTTCACTCCCCAGATGGCCGCAATGGCCAGAGCTGCGCTAATCCGAAGCCAGGAGCCAGGAGCTTCCTCCAGGTCTCTTACATGGGTGCAGGGGCCTAAGGACTTGGGCCATCCTCTACTGCTTTCCCAGGCCATAGCAGAGAGCTGGATCGGAAGTGAAGTAGCCGGGTCTCGAACTGGCGCCCATGTGGGATGCCGGCACAGAAGGCGGCGACTTTACCTGCTAAGCCACAGCGCCGGCCCTGATAAATAAACCTTAAAAATGGGGGGGGGGAGATATAGGGAGCTGATGTTTTGGTACAGTGAGCTAAGCTGCTGCCTGCAACACCAGCATCCCATGTCAGAGCTTGGGTTCAAGTCCTGCCTGCTGCATGTCCAATCCAGCTTCTTGCTGTGTGTCTGGGAAAGCAGTGGAGGATGGTCCAAGTATTTGGGCCCCTTCCTCCCGTGTGGGGGATCCGGATGGAGTTCCAGACTCCTGGCTTCAGCCTGGATCAGCCCCGTCCATTGCAGATATTTGGAGAGTGAAGCAGCAAATGGAAGCCTTTCTCTCCTCCTCCACCTTTCTGTCACTCTGTGTTTCAAATAGATAAATACATACATCCAAAAAAAAGGAGACGTGATTTGAAGTTGTACTTTTGGTAAACATGGTCAGGCAGCCAGTATATTCATTGTGGAATAACAAAACAGCAATGGGAACTACCTGTAGCACCAGCTCCAACTCCAATGGACAAAATAACTACCCACAGTTTATTTCTCCTTTAGCAACTCTGCAGGTAGTTCAAGCTATAAAGAAGCAATAAAAGGAAAGGTGAATGAGAGGAAGACCCATTGGCGAATGAGACCCACTCTTCCAAGATAATCCCAAATGCCCATTTTTCCATGCTCACTCTCAACTGCCTTCCTTCAGGTCCTCATCAGATGAGTCCTGCAGCTGTGTCCGACCAGGTATCCACGTTTCTAGTCTTTCTCCCTTGTGATTCGTCCTTCATTGTGCTTCTCACTCTGTTGGATGTGAAGTCTTCAGAAAGTTCGTGGAAAATGCATATTATAAAAAAACTACATAGGAGTTTCAATTTTTTTTGCACCAAAATAAATTAGCTTTTAATTCCAATTTATGCAGACTTAATTTATTTTTACTCAGTTATTTGAAAGGCAGAGAGAGAGAGAGAGAGAGAGATCTTCCATACTCTGATTTCTGGTTTATTCTCTGAATGCTCCCAGTAGTCAGGGTTGGGCCAGGCTGAAACCAGGATCCTGGGACTCCTTTTGCGTCTCCCATATGGGTGGCAAGGTGCCAAGTACTTGGGCCATCTTTTGCTGCCTTCCCAGGTGCATTAGCAGGGAGCGTGACTGGAAGTGCTACAGCTGGGACTTGAATTGGCTCTCCTATATGGGATGCACGTGTCCAAAGTGACAGCTTATCCCACTGCACCACAGCACTTGCCCCATTTTTCCACATACTTTTTGAAGTAACCTCATATGATCATTTTCACAGGGGTCCTTAATGCCTTAAGCAAAAACTAAACAAAACAAAATAAAGCACAAACAAAACAAGAGGAGAGGTCTGTTCCACCAAGATAAAGTTGGTAAGCCTGAGATTTTGACAAGCCTTTTGTAGTACGCCACAAGATGAACTGTGGCTTTATTTTCATAGAAGCTGGTACTGTATTTCTGTATCTCCAGGCGGAATGATTTCTCTAGAGAGAAAAAGAAAAGTGAAGGATTATTCTGGGTGATCCTTGTGCTCTGGGCAAGTCCAGTTGCAGTCAAAGAGGGAAACTCACTGCCTTTCCTCCTTCTCCTAGGCCTAGACCATGGTTTTGTGGGGTGTGTTGGTGAGCTGGTACCGGGGAGGGAGATAGGGGAGCGGTGAGTCAGGTTCCCATGTGTTTTCTGTTCACTTCATGTCTGCGCCAGCCCAAACAATTTCTCAGAATGTTCCCTTTGCTCTGTCTTCCAGCCAATTCTCCCTTCCAACTCATTTCAAGTCAGTAAGCTGCCAGGGCCAGGACTGTGGCCAAGAGTCAGGGTCAGACCTGATCTAGACTGAGGAGCTGAGAACCCGGATGTACTTCCTAAAGCCCCTTCAGGAATCAGGAATCTTTGCTGTATCTGCATGGGGGCCAGGCTGTTGCCACTTTTGCCAGACAGTCGGAGTCATTCACATAGCTCTGGAAGCTTGAGGGAAGGTGCGATTTTTGCTTGTTTTGAAGAGGAGATCAGGCCTTATTTCTAGTCTTTTACTAAATCCAGCAGCATAATTTTTTTTAAGATTTATTTATTTATTTGAAGGTCAGAGTTACACAGAGAGAGAAGGAGAGGCATAGAGAAAGATTGGTCATCCATCTTCTGGTTCACTCCCAATTGGCCGCAAGAGCTGGACCTGCACTGATCTGAAGCCAGGAGCCAGGAGATTCCTCCAGGTCTCCCACGTGGGTGCAGGGGCCCAAAGACCTGGGCCATCTTCTACTGCTTTCCCAGGCCATAACAGAGGGCTGGATTGGAACTGGAACAGCCAGGACTTGAACCGACGCCCATATGGGATGCCGGCATTGCAGGCAGCAGCTTTACCCACTATAACACAGTGTCGGCAACATTTTTTTTTTTTTTTAAGATTTATTTACTTGAGAGGTAGAGTTACCGAGAAAGAGGGAGAGACAGAGAGATCCTCCATCTTCTGATACACTCTCCAAATGGCCACAACTATCAGGGCTGGGCCATTCTGAAGCCAGGAGCCAGGAGCTTCATCTGGGTCTTCCATGTGGGTTCAGGGACTCAAGCACTTGGGCCGTCTTCCACTGCTTTCCCAGGTGCAATAGCAGGGAGCTGGATCAGAAGTGGAGAAGCCGGGACACAAACCACTGGCACCCATATGGGATGCTGGCACCGCAGGTGGAGGCTTAGCCTGCTACGCCACAGTGCCAACCCCAAGTTTTTACAATTTCATCTAAAAAGAAGCGCACACATATGCAAACCCTAGTTATTGCATAATAAAAATAATGGTAATCATAGTTAACAATGATGCATATTTCAAAATTGGCAAAGAATAGATTTTTAAAAAAGATTTATGTATTTATTTGAAAGTCAGAGTTACACAGAGAGAGGAGAGGCAGAGAGGGAGAGGTCTTCCATCCGATGGTTCACTCCCCAGATGGCCTCAACGGCCAGAGCTGTGCTGATCCGAAGCCAGGAGCCTCTTCTGGGTTTCCCACATGGGTGCAGGGGCCCAAGGACTTGGGCTATCTTTTACTGCTATCCCGGGCCATAGCAGAGAGCTGGACAGGAAGTGGAGTAGCCGGGTCTCGAACTGGCGCCCATATGGGATGCTGGCACTTCAGGCCAGGGCGTTAATCCACCGCGCCACAGCACCAGCCCCAAAGAATAAATTTTTTAAAAGATTGTTTACTTATTTGAAAGCCAGAGCTACAGAGAGAGACAGAAGGGAGAGAGAGAGAGAGAGAGAGAGAGAGAGATCTACTATCCACTGATTTGCTTTTACCACAAAAATGGTAAGTTGGTGAGGTGATATATATGTTAATTAGCTGGACTGAATCTTTTTATAATGTATACATAGATCAAAACATCTCATTGTACTCCATAAACATACATAAATAGTATTTGTCAATTAAGAGGAATTAATAGGGGCAGGTACTGTGGCACAATGGATTAAGCTGCCACTTGCGATGCCAGCGTCCTGTGTGAGCACTGGTCCAGTCCCAGCTGCTCCACTTCCAAGCTAGCTCCCTACTAAAGTGCTTGGAAAAGCAGCAGGAAGATGGCTCAAGTGCTTGGGCCCCTGCCACTCACAGGGGAGATCAGCCAGGATGGAGTTCTGAGCTGCTGGCTTCAACCTGACTCAGCTCCACCACCACAGCCATCTGGGGAGTGAACCAGTGGGTGGAAGATTTCTTTCTCTTTCTCTCTGTGCCACTGTGCCATTCAAATACATGAAATTAATCTGGAAAAAAAAAGTAGATACTAAAAACATTTTCTTTTTTCTTTTCTTTTCTTTTTTTTTTTTTTTTTGACAGGCAGAGTGGATAGTGAGAGAAAGAGAGAGACAGAGAGAAAGGTCTTCCTTTTTGCCGTTGGTTCACCCTCCAATGGCCGCTGCGGCCGGTGCATCTCGCTGATCCGAAGGCAGGAGCCAGGTGCTTCTCCTGGTCTCCCATGCGGGTGCAGGGCCCAAGCACTTGGGCCATCCTCCACAGCACTCCCGGGCCATAGCAGAGAGCTGGCCTGGAAGAGGGGCAACTGGGACAGAATCCGGCGCCCCAACCAGGACTAGAACCCGGTGTGCTGGCGCCGCAAGGTGGAGGATTAGCCTGTTAAGCCACGGTGCTGGCCTAAAACATTTTCTTTGAAAAATATATCACATAACAGTTTAAAAACGCAACTCTAAAATAATAATACTATAATAACAGTAATGATAATGCTCAATCCTTTAGCTACTTTGTAAACGCGATTCCCAGACCCTGTGGGCCAAGAACTATTTTCTGTTGTAAGTTCCGGTGCCACGGAGTGTATAGTGGATCTCCAGGCAGATGGGTGAAGTTAAGCAACCCATCCCTAAACCACTGTCTCCCTCTCCCACATGCATTGTATTTTCAGAAACAGAGGGAGGAAAGAAGATGCTTCTGTTAGCCTTTGCTCTGGTCTGGAGCTGCTGGGGCTGTGGGAGGATGGGGTCGGGGGCTCCACCCATTCAATTTACTCATTCAACTTGTATTTATTGAGAGACCCACTGTGTGCTGGGCACTCCGTGAAGGGATGCAGTACCCCCCATCCTGTTAGTGGCTTCTCCCGGCTCCCTCTGGGTGTTCAGCGCTCCTAGCCTCTTCTTAACAAAGCTGACAGTTAAAAGTATTTAAGGGCTGGCGGGGACAAAAGCAGGGAGGGTGAGTGAGGTCGCAGCCTGGGAGAGCTTGTACTTTTCTCCATTCATTCCGGGCCCATATTGTCCCCCCCTCCACTCCCCAACCCCGCCACTTGTTGAGAATTTTTTTTCTACATTGTAAGACCTAAGAGGGGGTGAAGATCTTAGGGGTGACGGGCAGACTGCCCTGAAGTACCAGCAAACATTCTAGAGCACAGTGCTTCAACCCCCAACACAGAAACTGAATTCTGGGCTGCCTAGCGAGCCGTCCCCTGCCAGCTCCTGGCTCTGAAGTTGGTCTGGGCTCTGGATTGGATCTGTGTGAGTTGGGCCCGGGCTCTTTGCTCAGCTCAGCAGCTTGTATTGATCTCTAGGGCTCTTTGTCTCCTCCTCCCCAGTGGAAGCTTCTCCCCCTCTCCCCCTCTCCCCCTCTCCCCCTCGCCCCCTCGCCCCCTCTCCCCTTCTCTCCCTCTCCCCCTCTCCGCCTGTGCTTTCTCTGGCTCTTCCGGCTTTCCTCCTCTGCTTCTGATGAATTGAAATCTCCAAGAGCCACGGCGGCTCTGGTAGTTTTGCAAAACTGTCCTTGCTCTTCCTGCGTTTGCCCAGTCAAGGGTGTCTTTGCCTGAGGTCGCTGTGATGCTGTTAGTCCTGGTGATGATTGCATAGCAACACAGAGCAGCTCCGAGAGGGAGGCGGAGGAGAAGGAGAAGGAGAAGGAGAAGGAGGGCAGGGAGGTGGGAGAGACAGAGGGAGAGTGTGCACACAGCAGCTGTCGGCATCCCTGTCTCAGGGACTTCTTTGCTGATTCACAGAGGCAGCCCAACCCTGGCCTCCGAGCTGCCAGCTACCGCCTGCTTCCCAGACCTGCCGGAATCAGAAGGTAGGCCACAGAGAAATCCTTTGGAAGCCTCGCCCTTGTTCGGCTGGCTGAGAGGAGATCACTGATGGAGGGGAAGCTCCAGAGGTGCTGTGTGGCTGAGGGGTGCATATGTGTCTGTGCTCACATGCCTGTGTGTGCACGTGTGTGTATTTGTGTGTGTGTGCACGCCTTTGGAGGAAAACTTGCATGAAAAAATGCACACAATGAAGTGGCCACCGCTTTGGATTCGTAAAGAAAAACCAGGCTTCCCAGGCATTGAAACTCAAGCCAATTTGAGCAACTAAGGGATAAAATTGGATAAGAGGAAGGATCACAGTGTGTGGCTTTGAAACGAGAGGGGTGCTTATTTCTTTCTTTCAGGTGCTCAATGACAGGCTTTTTGTCCACCGAGAGATTTCCCAGCGGGAGGGGACGCTGTGGGGAAGGCATTGGCTGGGAAGGAAGGAGTGTGTGTTTTGGAGGGTGGGTGGGAAGTGGGAGCAGCTTTCCTGGGCATATGAGTGTTTTGGCCAGACACAGGGCACGGGAGTTCTGCCCAGAAGTAAACCGGGCTCTGACCTAAGAGCCTGGGGCTGAAGCACTCACCTCACCTCTGCATTGCCTTCCTGGCTCTGTTCTTTTGCCCTATGGCATCCCCCCTCCCCGCCCGCCCCTCCCCCACTCCCCCCACCCCCTCCCTGCCCCATGTCTCCTCCTCAGTTTCCTTTCTGTGCCTCAGAAGCAGGAGGCATCACTCCACTCTGGAGAGCATGGCTCGGAGGGAACTGAAACAGGGCTCACTTCTCTTGGAGTCCAGCACCCCCGATCGCTTCTGCTCGCCCTACAGTTCCCAGCCTCAGGCCAAGCACCAGAGCCTGGCAAGTGGGCCTGAGACTGTACTGGTGGTTAAGGTTTCACCTTCCTTGGGTAGGCAGGGAGAGCCAGGAGTCCTGGGTGCTGTGCTGGGTGGCCAGGCTGGAGCTGGGCTGGGCTGGGGTGGAACGGGGTGCAGAAGGGCTGCCACCGCCTTCCACTGCGAGCATGCTGTCTGCAAAAGAACATGGTTTTCTCTGATGTTTCTCTTCGGGTGTTCGAAAGAACAAAAGCCTTTCGAAAGCTCCATGCCTAGCTCATCTCGGCTCCTGACTTCCAGAGGAAGCCTTGTGTCTACATGGAAGGCCCTCGTGTGGGTCACCCTTTGAAAGGCCCTATGGCTTTATGGCCATGCCACCCTGATCGCGCCTGATCTTGTCTAAAAGGCACCATGGGAACCATCCATGTCAGCAGCCTTTCCCTGTAAGGTTTGGGTGGGGAGATGGCTCCAGACAGTCTCAGGGCCTTCTTGGGAGAGCCTCACAAAAGCGCAGTGCTGGAAGTCCGAGGAGCTGTCTTGTCCCTGAGAGAAGACAGAACCCTCCTGGTCTGGGTGGGCAGGCCCTTGCCCCGCAGTCCTGCTGCCTGCGCGCTGTGCCCGGGCGATGGAGGCCACAGTGAGCACTGCTCTCCCCATAAGACTGCTGCCTCCAGGCATTCAGCTCCAGACAAGCAGCTCTGAGCTCTGGAGTGGTGCACCCTGCAGCTTGGCCACCATCATTGAACGGGGAGGGACAGCGTGACACGAGATAGCAAACTTAGGGCAGGCCCAGGAATGGGACACAGACAGCACATCTGGGATGCCGTCTTCCTAAGCACGGATGCTCACAAGGCTCTGATGCTGGACCTAGCACAATGCCAGCGACGATGAGGTCCCACTCATGAAGCCAGAGACGTTAGCCTTCTTCATGTACCAGAGGCTCTCATGCAGAGGAGAGCCACTCCGAGGAAACCGTATCATGAAAGTACATTCCTTTCTTACAAAAGAGTCTGAGCATACATTGACAGCTAAAATAGCAGGTAAACTCTTCCAGGACGGCCTTTACCAGCCCAGTGTTCTTCAGATCACTGTCCTTGCAGAATATTGGTAGATTCTGTTTAAAACGTGTGTTGGGTTGGAGAGCAGGGAGTGCTGTGTGTTGTATGTGGTCCAGTGATGTTTTGGAAATGCTTCTTAACTGAATTCTCCTTGTGGACAGGCACAGTGTAGATAAGAATATTCAAGGCTCTGAGAAGTACTGCTGTGCTGTACTTTGAAATCCTCTTTAGCCCAGTATATCCTAAACTGATGTGACCTAGCCCAGTATATCTCAAACTATGTGACCAGGGAACATTTTTCTACATGGAAAATATTTTTAGCATCTTGCAGATACAGTTTTGGGAATTGTTCCTCATTAAAAAAAAAAAAAAAGATGGAAGGAATAGTCCCGTGGCAAAAACTTGTAAAACAGTCTAGTCTAACACTACGTTTTTAAATATGAAAAACCCCAGAGGTTAATCAACTGCTCTCCTTCCCATACATAGCTGTTGAATATCAGAGGCTGTCCGCTGGTTACCCACTGCACCCAACTGCTACTTCTCCAGCAAGGTCCCTCCCATCAAATTAGTCCTAGGAAAATGGGGCAGGTTTCAGGAATACTCTTATTCTGCGTGCAGCATTTGTGTTTCAGACATTTCTGTTAGTATTTTTGAAATTTTATTTATGTATTTGACAGAGAGAGAGAGAGAGAGAGAGAGAGGAGAGAGAGAGAGATCCCATCCATTGGTTCATTCCCCAAATACCAACAACACCTGGGGCTAGGCCCAGAGCCAGGACCAGGAGCCAGAAATGCAACTCAGCTCTCCCACAAGGGTGGCAGGAACCCAGTTATTTGAGCCATCACGGCTGCCTCCCAGGGTCTGCGTTAGCGGGAAGCTGAAGTCAGAAGCCAGAGCCAGGAACTGAACCCAGGTAGCTGGTGTGGGATGTAGACCTCTTACCTGCCTCTCTTTTAGTATTTTGTTATATCCAAAATCGATCGACTTTTCTTTCAGCATGAGATCTGTTGCATTTATTTAAACCATGTGTTATGAAATATTTTGTACACTCAAAAGGATATAAAGAGTGATACTGTGAAAATCAGGGTACCTACCATCCAGCTTTAAAAAGACACATCATCAGTAGAATTGAAAACTCCCATCTATCCTCCCTGATTAAAGCTCCCTCCTGCAAAGTTACCACTGTCCTCAATGTGGTGTTTATTATTCCCAGGCATTTATTTACTTGTTTGCTACACACACACACATACACACACATACATATATACAATATGTCTTTAAATATGATATGCTATTGCTTTCTATGTTTTAAAAGTTTGTGTCAATGGTGTATTACATATATTCTTGTGAAATTTGTTTTTTCTATTCAGTTATATCTGTGACATGCATTCATGTTGTAACATACGACTCTAGTTGACTTGTTTTTCACTACTGTATATTCATTTAGTGCATATACTTCAATGTATGTTCCCATCCTGTTATTGATGGGCATGTAGGCGATTTCCATTTTGGGGCTATCACAGTTAGGGCTACTATGATCACGATTGTGTAGATATTCTTAGATAACTATTTCTTTTTTCAAAATGATTTATCTTTTAATTCTATCTTTTAAAATGCATTTTCATTTTTATCTGAAAGGCAGAGAGAGAGAGGAGTTGATTCAGAGAGAGATCTCCCATCTGCCAATTTATTCCCCAAATGCCAGAAACATCCAGGGCTGAGCCAGGCCAAAACCAGGAGCCCAGAATTCAATCTGGGTTGGCAAGAACTCAAATACTTGAGCCATCGTCTGTTGCCTCCCGGAGCGTACATTAGCAGGAAGCTAGATCAGAAGGAGAGGAGCCAGGACTCAAACCAGGGGACTCAAACTGTGATGTGGGATGCAGATGTCCCAAGTGGCAGCTTAAGTCACTGCACCAAATGCCTGCCCCGAGGTGACTGTTTCTATCTAGATTTCTGGGGTGGAATTGTCTCCTCACAAAGTGTAGCATATCACCTTGGGGGAGATATAGTCCCATCTCCAAAATGGTTTACTAATTTCCACTCCCCCAGCGTTCCATAAAGGTTTCAGGTTTATTGCATTAATTGGCTCTCTGAACGAAATTCTCACCCATGGGATTGCATCTCCATTTTTTTTTTTTTAGTGGAAAATATATTTTATTTCTCAAAATTCCTGGACCACTAACTTCTCAGGGACAGGTTTCCCTGTTTGCATCTGTGAGGAGGATGGCCTGGATGATCTTGGAGGTCCTCTCTAGCCCAACAATGTGGATTTCTCGGATTTATTCATTAAGTGAGGTGCATGCCTTGGTTTTTCGCTACATTGTAGGAATTATTTTAGGAACACGTGACAAAGTTGGGTACTGATGAAATGTGTGTGTCCTCTCTTGGTGTGCTACCATCAGGTAGAAAGGCAATGCTCTGTGAGGGAGGGCAGTCTCACGGTGTCACCTTGGATTAGGAGAGAAACCTGGAGCCCACGGGAAGGAGGCCTCCTCCCGTTTTCTGATCTTCTCTGAATCTCTCTTTCCTAGAAGTCGTCCCTGTTTCCATGATTGCTTTTCCCCCAAGAACGATAAATGCTTGTTATTTTAAAAAGTAAACAGCAGAGTCCGAAAGCTGATGTCTGTTTGTCTAGGCTTGTTGTCTGCACTTGCACTTTTTGAAAATGTTTTTACGAAGTTGGAGTACTACTGGACATAGTATTCTAGCTCTTTTACCCAAAATATCTATTTTTGATATCTGTTTAAAACAGTGCGGATAGGCCTACCTCTTTCTTTTTAGCAGCTACAGAATATTTCCTTGGGTGAGAGGCAACCACAGCAGATAACATTTGACCCGCTTACTAAAGGCCAGAAACTATAAATGAACTTGCAACAAGGCTACGAGGTAGGTCTTTTCCTTATCCCTGTTTTAGCGTTGTAGGGACTGAAGCACAGTGGGGTTAGGGAGCTTGCCCAAATCCGTGCTGGTAAGTGAGTGTGCTGACTCCCGTGTCCTTGATGATCACGCTGTGCCACTCACCAGGCCTCTGTTCATGGACATTTGTGTTGATTGCAGATTTTTGCTACTGGGAAAAAAGAAAAAAACCCTGCAGTGGCCATCCTTGTCCAATTCTGCAAGTCTTCCGGTAGCATAGGTTCCTAGACTTCTCCAGTTTTCAGGCAGAAAGAACTTATACAGTCATTCAAAAAATATTTAATGGGTGCTAGGCACTGGAGAAAGTCTGAGCTCAGATTAGGAGAATGGACAACAATTAGACTCCCTAGCTTTGCAGGGTTTTCCAGCCTGGTGCTGCCCCAGACCTTGGGTCTCACACATCCTGTGCATTCTTGATTTCCTTGCCTGGGTAGTGGTGCAAATGAATTGGTGCTTGGACTCCCACCTGGTGGTCCATAGCCAAAAATCTCCACTTGCTAGAGGTCAGTGACTACAGTGCCTCAGAGACTGGGTTCTAGAACTTATTCCAGGACACAGCTTTTTGGATACATATCCTAGCTCCTCACAACGGGTTCACATTATGACTGAACAAGTGACTCACTGTCTCTGTGTCTGTTTTCTCATCCACATGATGAAGATAATAGTAACTACTTCATAGGCTTGTTGTGACGATTGAATGAGTTAGTATACACAGATTTCTTAGTTAACATATGGAATAGTTGAATGAGTTAGTGTACGCAGGTTTCTTAGTTAACATATGGAATAGTTGAATGAGTTAGTGTACGCAGGTTTCTTAGTTAATATATGGAATAGTTGAATGAGTTAGTGTATGTGGGTTTCTTAGTTAACATATGGAATAGTTGAATGAGTTATTGTATGCAGGTTTCTTAGTTAATAAATGGAATAGTTGAATGAGTTAGTGTACGCAGATTTCTTAGTAAATATATCGAATAGTTGATTGGTTAGTGTACGTAGATTTCTTATATATATGGAACAGAGTAAATTTTGACTATTATTATTTGTTTGGCTATAGAAAAGCTACCACACCAATGAGGAGGGAGGGAGGAAGTAGCCGCTATTAACTATGTAATATGTTCACATGTTCAAAATTCAAAAAGTACAAAAGGGGGAAGGCATTTTGTATAGTGGTTAAGCCGCTGGTTGGGACACCCACGTCCCACATCGGGGATGTCTGGGTTCTGGTTCTGGTTCCATTCCCAATTTCAGCTTCCTGCTGATGTGCACCCTGGGACGCAGCAGTGATTGTTCAATTACTTGGGTCCCTGCCACCCACGTGGGAGACCTGGATTGAATTTCCAGCTCCTGGCTTTGGCCTGCCCCAACCTCAGCTGTCGCAGGCATTTGGAGAGTGAACCTACAGATGAGAGAACTCATTCTATTTGTCTCTTTCTCTTTGTCAATCTGTCTTGCTAATAAAATAAATAAATAAATAAATATTTTTAAACATAAAAAACGATACTCAGTTAAAAAAACTCTACCTCCTATTGACAACAGGAGACGTCTGTGGTGTGGGTAATAATTGCATTTCTCAAGCTGAGCAGTGATTGTAAGGGGACTTGCTGTAGAACAATTCAATAGACTTTGTGTAATGCTTTATGCCTTTTTGGTAAGTATATTTTGTGTCTTATTTTTAAGGAGAGGGAAAATGCCAAAGGAATGGAGAGATTTTTCTCACCTCTGACTATTCAGTTCCCTTCTCCAAGGGTAGCAGGTTAATTTGTATACTTTGAAAGCTATTTTATTGCAACTATAAGCACATATTCTCTTGGTTTATATAAATGTGGACTAACCACCTTGATTTTTTTCTTGTTTTCTTTGTACTTAAAAATATCTCAAGGGACCATTTCACTTGGGCACAAAAAGAGTTCTTAATTCTTTTTTGAATAGTTGTATGGAATTCAACTGCATGGATACACAATCATTTATTTAACTAGTGCTCTAGTAGTAGACATTTAGGTTGCTTGCAATATTTTGCCATTTCAAGTCTGACTTCAAATACTAACATTGTGCATACATCATTTCACACATATGTCTACCCAAAGCCATTCTGTTTTTGCCTCCTAAGATTTGTACCAACAAAATTGAGGACTTACCTTATTGTGCACTTACCTTATTGGAATTCAATTCAATAAACCAAGCCAGAAACCATTCACCAAGTGCCAGCTCTGTGCCTATCACTGTGTTAAAAGTATGTGGGATATAAATGAGGATCAGGCATGGACCTTGTCCAGCTTTCATGCTGGAATTCTGATGTTTATTTATTTATTTGAAAGGCAGAGTTACAGAGAGAGAGGGGGAGAGATAAAGAGAAATCTTCCATCTACTGGTTCACTCCCCAGCCGGGGCTGACTGAACCAGCGCCCATTTGGGATGCCTGGGTCGCAGGCGATGGCTTAACCCATCACACCACAACACCAGCCCCTCCCACATGTTTTTAAAGCCTTTATTTCTGCGCAAGCGAAAAAGTGTTCTCTGCCCTGAATCCTCCTGGAAGGGCTTATGCGTGTCTTCTAGAACTGAGGGAAGGGTATTTCCAACAGCACAAAACCCTAGCGTGGTATCTAGCAGTACGTGCAGGGGAGAGCAGAGTTCCTTCTACCTTAAAGCATCTGCCACAGTTTTCCATGTGTCTCCATGTGTCTTCTCTCTTACCTTAGCTCAAAAGCATCTCTTCCAGAAATACACCCTAAATCCCTCCAAATAGAAGGGAAAACTGCTTCCTCTGTTACCTCATATAGCACGATTTCTGTGTCCCACATAGGGCATGAATCATTTTCTTTCCTCATTTATCCTTCCTTGTTGCTGGTGATATGTCTTATTTCCTATATTTGAGCAGTTGGGGACCAAGTCTGATTCATCTTCAATTCCCCACAGCCTCTGCGGGTTCAAAGGAGGAATAGGAAGCGAATCAGTGTATGCGGGTGGTAATGTGGGGCAGGACGGAGATAAACCGAAAGGCAGAAGACTCTCTGTGTAGAACAAAAAGCACCAGCCCAGGAATCAGGAAGCCCATGTCCACTTGTGTCTCCCTTGTCTGTGAAATGGAATTACAATTTTGCACTGAGGATCTCAAGAGACAACAGAGCAGAAGACAAGAGCATATTATAAAAACACAGGGAGTGATAATGTTTTGATGCACAGCAATCCTTAAGCATTAACCTTTGACAGATTAGTAAACCACGACCTAGAGAGGTGAAATCATTTAAGGTCACGGTCAGGAGCAAAGTCTGAAAATAGCATTGCCAAGCTAGGCCCAGAAGAGATTAGAAGATCTGAATTCTCTGCCTCTTGGCTTTACCTTATTTTTGCTTTGACTCCTGTGTTTATCTTGTTTTTGCATCCACCTGGCATTAGGTCAGTAGAGAAATGAGAAGGACGGAAATCAGCCTTAAGGAAATGAATCACTAGAGACTAAAAGAGATCCTTCCTGAAAGAAAAAAAATACAAGTGGCCACTAAAATGTAGGGAAAGTTAAGCATCTCTAGTCATTAAGGTATTGCAAAGTAACCTTTGAGATGCCATTTTCACTCACAAAGTTGGCAAATAAAGTAAGAAAAAATACCATTGGCAAGTATGCAGGGAAACTGGCACTCTTATACATTGCTGGCGGTAGTATAAAGTGATAGAATTTTTTTCTAGGCAATTAAGAAATATGTGTCACAAGTCTGAAATTGGTTCTACACCTTTGGTCCAGGAATTTCCCCTTCTAGGAAATTAGCCAAAGGAAAGGATCACAAATATGGACAAGGCACAAGGATGTTCACTACAGTTTGACTTACAAAACAGAGCTATAAACATATGTCTATTTGTGAAAATAAATGTGTTACATCCAGTCAATGGAATACATTACTAACACTTATTGAATGATACATTATTGCCAGACACTGTCTTAATTTAAATAAGTTATTCACTTTTTTAAAAGATCTATTTATTTTATTTGAAAGAGTTACACAGAGAGAAAGGCAGAGAGAGAGGCAGAGAGGTCTTCCATCCGCTGGTTCACTCCCCAATTGGCTGCAACAGCCAGAGCTGCGCCGATCTGAAGCCAGGAGCCAGGAGCTTCTTCTGGGTCTCCTACATGGGTGCAGGGGCCCAAGGACTTGGGCCATCTTCTACTGCTTTCCCAGGCCATAGAAGAGAGCTGGATGGGAAGAGGAGCAGCTGGGTCTTGAACCAGCGCCCATATGGGATGCTGAGACTGCAGGCCAGGGCATTAACCTGCTGCGCCACAGTGCCAGCCCCATAAGTTATTCACTTTTAACTGTTATAAGAATTCTATGAGAACGGTATTGTTGTTCTCCCTATTTTACAGATGAGGACACTGAGGATCAGAGAGGTTAACTTTTCCCAGGCCTCACTGCTAATGGGTTGGAAGTATGGATTTGGTTCTACAACTGTCCAGTGCCAGAGCCCATGGCCTCAGTCTCAGTGCTGTACCACCTGTGCAGCTGTTAGAAGTCATGTTTAAGAGGAGTAGTTAAATCATGTTCTTTTTTTAATAATTTTTTAATTTTTATTTATTTATTTTTGACAGGCAGAGTGGACAGTGAGAGAGAGAGACAGAGAGAAAGGTCTTCCTTTGCCGTTGGTTCACTCTCCAATGGCCGCCGCGGCCAGCATGTTGCAGCCGGCGCACTGCGCTGATCCCAAGGCAGGAGCCAGGTGCCTCTCCCGGTCTCCCATGGGGTGCAGGGCCCAAGCACTTGGGCCATCCTCCGCTGCACTCCCTGGCCACAGCAGAGAGCTGGCCTGGAAGAGGGGCAACCGAGACAGAATCTGGAGCCCCGACCGGGACTAGAACCTTGTGTGCCGGTGCCGCTAGGCGGAGGATTAGCCTAGTGAGCCGCGGCACCAGCTAAATCATGTTCTAAAACAACCATGTGGGACTGGCATTGTAGTTCAGTGGGTTAAGCCAGTGCTTACAGCTCCAGCATTGCATATGGGAGCCGAGTACAATTCCTGGCTATTCTGCTTCAGATCCAGCTCCCTGCTAGTGAGCCTGGAACAGTAGTGGAAGATGGCCCAAGTGCTTAGATCCCTGCACTTAGACCCGGATGGAGCTCCTGGCTCCTGCTTTCAGCCTGGCCCAACCTCAGCCCTTGCACCATTCGGGGAGTGAACCAGTAGATGGAAGATCTCTTTCTCTCTCTAGCTCTCCCTTTCTCTCTCTCTCTCACTGTGCTTTTTAAATAAACAAATAAAAATGAAAATTAAAATAAAAACATACCATGTTATGGCAAGTGAAAAAAAGCAGAGTTAAAAAGTTATAGACACCCCCTTCTACCTGATAACCTGCCAGGTGGAGGTCCCCACCCCCTCTGCCTGACAATCTTCCATAATCTCCCAGGTGCAGCCCAGTATCTGAGTCTCAAACACCCTGCTCCCTTCCTCCTGTCTGATAACATTTGCATCCATAAAGTCCTTTGTTTCAGACCTTCAAGAGAATTTTTTCTATTTACATCCAAAAAGCCCTTTTGTTCCAAGAGGAGCAGAGGTGGGGAAGCAAGACCCATCTCCTTTAAAACCCCAGCCTCAACTAGACTGCACGCTCAGCCCTCTGCATCTCTGCTGAGCCACCCGCCTGGCCTGGTCAGGTGTAATCTCTCCACTCAACATGTAACCTCCTTTCTTTCTCCTCCCTAGTCTCTCAGGCTCTGTCGGGAGAGGTGCCCATCCATCCTTACAGATGTTCCTTCCCTAAGAAACCTTGCTATTTTACCTCCCACTAAAAAAAAAAAAGTTATAGACAACATTTGATGACAGTTTAATTTTAAAAGTAAGATAGAGATCTTTAAAAAGCTCATGGAAAATGAATATTATGAAAAAACTAAACATGAATTTCAGTATTTTTAAAACAAAATAAACATTTTTTTTAAAAAGGTTTATTTGAAAGGCAGAGTTACAGAGAGAGAGAGAGGGAGAGGGAGAGGGAGAGGCAGAGGCAGAGGGAGAGGGAGAGGCAGAAGCAGAGGCAGAGGGAGAGGGAGCGGGAGAGGGAGAGGGAGAGGGAGAGGGAGAGGGAGAAGGAGAGAGATCTTTCATACAGTGGGTCACTCCCCAGATGGCTGCAATGGCCAGGACTGGAGCAGGCTGAAGCCAGGAGCCAGGAGTTCCATCTAGGTCTCCCACATGGGTGGAAGGGCCCCAAACACTTGGGCCATCTTCTGATGCTTTTCTCAGGTCATTAGCAGGGAGCTGGATTGGAAGTGGAGCAGCTGGGACTTGAACCTGCACCCATATGGGATGCTGGCATCACAGACTCTACCTGCTATGCCATAATGCTGCCCCCAAAATAAACTTATATTTTTAATATCAATGTATTTATTTATTTTTATTTTTGGAAGGTTCTTATTTAATGAATTCAGATTTCATGTGTACAACTTTTAGGAATATAGTGGTTCTTCCTCCTATTCCCGTCCTCCCACCTGCACTCCCATCCCACCTCCTACTCCCTCTCCCATTCCGTTTTTCATCAAGATTCATTTTAAATTGACTTTGTATACGGAAGACCAACTTTATACTAAGTAGAGATTTCAACTGTTTGCACCCACACAGACACACAAAGTATAAAGTATGGTTTGAAGACTAGTTTTACTGTTAATTCTCATAGTACAACACATTAAGGACAGAGGTCCAACATGGGGAGCAAGTGCACGGTGACTCCCATTGTTGATTTAACAATTAACACTTTTTTTTTTAAATATCAGTGACCACCCGAGGCTGCCAAGGCTATGGAAGCCTTTTGAGTCCACAAACTCCATCAGTATTTAAGCAGGGCCATATGCAAAGTGGAAATTCTCTCCTCCCTTCAGAGAAAAGTACGTCTTTATTTGATGGCCTGTTCTTTCCACTGGGATCTCACTCACAGAGATCTTTCATGCAGAACCGTTTTTGCCACTATGTCTTGGCTTTCCATGCCTGAAATGTTCTCATGGGATTTTCAGCCAGATCTGAATGCCTTAGGGGCTGATTCTGAGGTCAGAGTGCTGTTTAGGGCATTTGTCATTCTATGAGTCTGCTATGTGGACTGGTTCCCATTAAACTTATCTTTTAATTCCATTTTTGGGCTGGCGCTGTGGCTCACTTGGTTAATCCTCCGCCTGCAGCATTGGCATCCCATATGGGCGCCAGGTCTAGTTCTGGCTGCTCCTCTTCCAGTCCAGCTCTCTGCCGTGGCCCAGGAAGGCAGTGGAGGATGGCTCAAGTGCTTGGACCCTGCACCTGCATGGGAGACCAGGAGGAAGCATCTGGCTCCTGGCTTTGGATCGGCGCTGCACCGGCCGTAGTGGCCATTTGGGGAGTGAATCAATGGAAGGAAGACCTTTCTCTCTGTCTCTCTCTCTCTGTCTATAACTCTACCTGTCAAATAAATAAATTTTTAAAAATCCCATTTTTTTCATGAACTTTTTGGAAGTTCTATATATACACCTCCATACACATTTTTTCATAGAGGAAACTCCTGTAAAGTTTCGTATCTACTAATAATGGTTATGCATTTGTGTTCATAGTATGAATTATCTTTATTGCTATGATTTTTGTATTTTCTAGTTTTTCTGTAAAGAACATCCATTAATGTGTAATCAGCAAAAATAAAAAGCCAGGAGCCAGGAGCTTCATCTGGGTCTCCCATGTGGATGCAGGGACCCAAGCACTTGGGCCATCTTCCTGCTGCTTTCCCAGGCCATAGCAGAGAACTGGACCAGAAGTGGAGCAGCCAGGATTCAAAGCGGTGCCCATATGAGATGCTAGCACTGCAAGCAGTGGCTTAACCCACGAAGCCACAGCGCCGGGCCCCTTTTATAGCTTTTATGCTCATGACATGCCCATAGAAATACTTCACTTTTGATCTGAGTGACTAATTCTTTTATGTCATCGGTGCCACATCACAGAGGAGCCATCTGTTTGTGGAATCTTCTTGGGAATGAGGAGTTGTGTGGCTATGTCATCTCCAAGCACTTTGACTACAGCAAAGTGTCCCTCACTCCACAAACTCTTGCACCCTTGTGATCCATAACAGCTCCCAATCTCTGTACCATGGGCCCCTGTGGAAGAGGGAAGGGTACTTAATGCAAGGAGTCCATAGATCGTTAAATGTGTTTTCTCACTCTGTAAGTTCTCAAAGTGCAGCTACTGTTGTGGGTGTGAGTGGGTGAAGTGAGATTTAGTTTCTGAATGTTATGAAGGAGCCCTGTATCTAAAATGTTTGGACCCTCTGGAATAGAGGCTAAAAATGGTGCTTATTTGGTCCCCAGCATCAGGAAGCAGAAATGCTCAATTCTTCCTTTGGGTCGGGGTCTGCCTGCCTGTGCCCAGCACTAAGGAAGATCACCTTTATCATTTGCACTATTGTCCTCGTTACCCATTTTCATCACATTTGTGCGCAGTCACTAAACCATCGAGTGGCTTGTACACCTAAAACATTCGTGCCTGTCTCTCTTTTGCTGAGTTGGGCTCCTGACAACTAAAGCTGAATCTATCTCAAGCACAGCTTATTACAAAACACTGCCTTCACCCCCTACCACACCAGATTCACTCCTTCTCCTCACTTCCTTCCCTCGCTGCTGGCAATATTCTGCACCCAGCTCCCAAATGAGAAAAATGTGACTCCTTCATCCCTCTCACCCTTTCCGTCCAACTAACCACTGGGCCCAGTGTGTTTTACCTCTTCAGGGTGTCTCAGACCCTGCCTGCCATCTGCTCCGTTCTCACTGCAACTGCTTGCCTTTTGGAATGGCTTCTGCATGGGTTCTTCCCCGGGGAGAATCCCTCCACAAGGCAGGCAGAGGGCTCTTTTACAATGCAAATCTGGCCACGTCACTCTCCCGCTTAAAGTCTTCTGTGCCTCCCCACTGTTTATAAGATAAAGCCCCGAATCCTCTGCTTGTCATTCAAGGCATGGTCCAATCTGGCCACATCCTCAGCACCCACCTGGTACTCTGCTAACACTGAGCATGCCACACATTTTATTTTTGTACTGTTTGGAATGTTCTTTTTGTTTTATCTTCTCTGCCTAATAGCAATCCCGTTTCTTTTCATGACTCACCTCAAGTACATTTCATCGTTGGAGACTTGGTTTTTGAAGATTTTTATTTTACTTACTTGAAAGGCAGAGCGAACGGGAGAGGGAGAGGGAGAGAGAGAGGGAGACCTTCCAACCACTGGTTCACTCTTCAAATGGCTGCAGTGGCTGGAGCTGTGTCTAGCTGAAGTCAGCAGCCTGGAACTCCATCTGGGTCTCCCACATGGGTGGCAGGGGCCCAAGCACTCGGGTCATTTTCTGCTACTTTCCTAGGCGCCTTTGCCGGGAGCTGGGTCAGAAGTAGAGCAGCCGGGACTTGAACCAACACCATGACACCTGGCCCCTGTGAAGGCTTTTCTTGACATGACCAGACAGAACTTGCTTTTCCCTCATCTGTCTCTGTTTTCTATTACATAAAAACTTCTATTATTAATGCAGATAACACTTTATGGCCTTTATTTTCCGCATGTTGGTTTGCTCTGTATTGTGGACGCTCCAGGGGTAGGCCCCGTGTCTTTTTCATCTCTGTGCCTCCTCAATCTAGACATTCTCAACTCACTGTACTCTGAACATGTTGTGCCTTTTGGGGACACCCACGTTTGCACAGGTGGCTTGGTTAGCCAGGAATGACTTTCTGTGCATAGGCAAACGTCTACTTATCCTTTGGGACTCATCTCAAATGCAATCTCTTGGAAATCTGTGTACAGTCTCAGGTCGCTAGCTGTTCCCACTCTGTGTGCGTCAAACCTTCTGGTCAAACCCTGGTGATAGCATTTGCCACATCTGCCAGACTTACATGACTGCCTCCCTGACCCATGCCCCTCCCCCCAGCTGCCAGCTGATGCGATCTCAGATAGCACTTCATATTTGTGGCTCTAGCCCAAAGCATAATAGGCAAACGAGAAATACTTGGTAGCTCAATAATTGAGAGGAGAGTCTCATGGTGTGTGGTGGTCTGGCAAGAATTACTGGGTAGGTCAGTAACCATTGCCTACTTACCCTACCTCTGGGTAGGGGCTGCAACCATGGGCCTTCTCTAGGGCCGGCCTCTGAAGTTCTCCTTGTTACTCTTCCAGGTGCTTTATGTTCAACAGTAGGTGCAGTGCCCATTCTCACCCCCCATGAGCCTTGGTTCTGATGCAACCGATGGTCATGCAGGGATGCCCTTACACCCTCCCACGATGTCATGAGTGGAGGGCAGCTGACCGCTTCCATCACAGCAGCAGCCTCCGAAGCACCTGCCCCCAGGCTCAGGTAAGAGTGCGCCGATCGAGAACAAGTGGACACTGGATCTGTGTATGCCCGTGGGGTGCCTGTGCTTCAGAAGGGGCGCTCTGTAGACATAAACCCCTCAGATAACATGGGGCCTCCTCCGGCTCCATCCCTTGTCACTCCTGAGGCCTGTTATGGGGCATAGGGCACAGAAGGGTGGTAAGCATGTTAACCTCCTAAGACTTCCAGATGTGGGCAGGTTGTAGCGCAGCATGCTTTTTCAGGGCATGGCGCAGGCTGAGGCGGGAGCTTCCCTTGCTTGGCTTCTCCATGGCCTGCCTTACATTCTGCAAGGAGCTAGCTCTCTCTTGCCGCTGGCTCTTCCTCTCAAGTGCCCAGTGTTCCTTGCAACTCCTGCCTTAGCCTCACTTAGAATTCCCTGAGCTTCCTGCCCGCCTGTCTGTCTCTGCTCCCCCAGGAGTGCGGTGCTGCTGGTTGTGGACCTGCCTGGGTGTATTGGTAGGTGGGTCGAGGAGGTGTGGAAAGGCAGTGATTGAGAGTGGGCAGCTCGCCTTCCTGAACATGAGGGGGACCCAGGGAAAGGTGACTGGATGAGGGGACACAGAAGCACACCTCCAGTCGGTCGCCCTCCGGTGTTGTGTCTCCTGGGGTCTTACAGATGGGCTGCGATGCTGAGTCACTGCCAGGGGAGCAGGCAGCAGCTGGATCCCCAGGGAGAGGGGAGGGAGAGAGAGAGAGAGAGAGAGAGAGAGAGAGAGAGGCGGCAGCAGGGATGGAGACTGTGGGTGCTGGGGAGCCTGCTCTGGGGGAGCATGAGAACAAGACACAGTGCTGAGGCACGAGGGGCAGGTTTTCCTGAGCTGTTTGCCATCTCCAGCCAGAAAGCGCTGCCTCTAGCATCATCTCCAAGCCAGGGTCAACTTAGAGACCTGAGTAACCGGCCCCAACCCCTCTCTTGGACTGCAATCTGGTTGCTCTGCCTTCCCTGCTGCCTTTGTGTCAGGGGTTGGGAGCCCAGTGTGAGACACAAACAGGTAGAAGGCATTGACAGGGAAAGGCAACAGAGAGGCAGTTAGTGCCCGGGCTTTGCCCTTTGTGTACCTGCCTTTGCTGGGTGGGGCTCGAGTGCTTGTGGGGACTTGGGGGAACAGGGCACTGAGAGGAGTGTGGGAGCTGGGAAGGGATAGGGAACGCAGAAGGGCTGAGGGAGTGAAAGGCTACCATGGGTGGGGCCCAGCTCATCATGGGTGCTTCTCCCAGAGCCAGCATGGCTGGGTTGTGGCTGGGCCACAAGGGGCTCTTTCTAACTCTGGGCACCCCCCAGCCCAGAGCAGAGACTCTGCGAGACTGGCTTGAGCCCAAATATGGCAGCATGAGTGAAGCTTCTGCCAGCAGGGGAGCCAGAGCCACTCCCAGCTCTTGGCCTGCTGTTCCCTGCCACCCCAGCTGGCTCCACCCTAGACCTCCCCAGAAAGGGTCAGGCAGCTGTTGCAAGTATTCCTGTGGGTGGGGCTCAGCATGGAAACAATGTGGAGCTGTGCAGAGCCCAGAAAACTGTGGGAGATACATGAGGATGGGAACAGAACCCTTTTTGGTAAAAACCACGTATTTGCTCTTCATGTTGAAGCGTGGGCGCCTAGCTTGGGAATGTTAACCTTTCCCCGGCAAACACCAGCGGAGAAGAGGGACCACTTCCAGGAGGGGTACCGGCTGATGGGAAAAGGATTTCCCTGGGGTCCCTGGGTCGCCGAGGCTGGGCACAGAAGCCTCCCTGTCCAGGGATCCCGCTGTGCTCACTCCCTCCCCTGCAGCGCTCCAGGCCCCACCCCTTTCCCCAGCCTGCAGGCTGTGGCTTTCCTCCACTGTTGTCTGCATCTCTGGGTCAGGCCCGAGCAGCCCACATGTTCACGGTGGGCTCCCATGAGTCTCATTCGAGAATGATCAAATGCGGCCGTGCGGTGGCTCTGTCCCGGGGGTGCCACCCGCGGTCCTCGCTGTCTGAGGGGCTCAGCCAGTGGAGGATAGGTTTGTTCAGTAAGCCCAGCCTCCTGCCAGGCCTTGGGAGAAACTGCTTACCAGAGGTTTGTCCCCCACCTCGGGAGGGCTGTGCCTGGAGGTGCAGGGAGCCCTGTGTGTGTTCCCTGGAAAGGGAAAAGAGACGGCCAGAAGCTGCCCCCCGTGTGGCCCTCCTTAGCGCCATGGAATGCCCAGTCCCACTCCCGCCATCCCTGCCAGTCTGGGAAGGCCATCCTGGCCCTCGGCTGGTGGGCCCAGTTGGGAGCAAGCCGGAATTCCCCAGGGACAAAGCTGTGATTCACCGGCCAGGTCCTGACATAGCCGCCCCCTCCGGATTCCTGGAGGGTCAGGAAACAAACAGGGGGCCAGCCCCCCGCCTCCTGGCCTGGCTCAGCTCTGCGTGCCTGCCTGAGTGGCCTTGCTCAGAGTCCGTCTGGACTCTGCCTCTTTGCGGCTCACCAGGCGTTGCGTCCGGATTCCTGCCGGCCATAACCATGGAGCTGCCTGATCCTGCCACAGAACCCCCCGGCAGCACAGGTAGGGTCAGCCCCATGGGGCCACAGGGTGGCTGAGCTCTAAGCTTTGCCCAGAGCTTGGCAGCTCCCTCACTGTTCTTTCACAGTGCGGCTGTGGACTGTGGTTTTAATGGGATGATTGCTTTCCTAAATTGCCTGGTGGGTCTGGTGTGGGGAGGAAGTACGGTTTGCAGGATGGAGGAGAGGAGAGGACTCCCAGCCACTAATAGGGCCATTTTCCTTGCACACAAAAGCAAGTAGGTGGACAAGCAGGCAGGTGAGTGGGTCTCCCCAGGCAGCAGGGCAGCAGCCCAGGCTGAAATTGATTTCCTCCTCCAATTTCTCTTCTCTCCACCCACACCTGCCTCCTGGCTGGGCAGCCCTAGCGCTGTGCTCTAAGTAGCTACCTTCTTAAGGGCTCATTGGCATAAGTGCATTCCCCCAGAATCCCCCCTCCCCCCCCAAAAAAAAGCCCTACCAGTACCCCAGAGGGCAAGGGGTGGGTTCCGAGCCCGAGGGCCCAGGCCGGATTCAGGTAGGCTGCGTGGCTTGTCATCTTGGCTGAGGGCTCTGGTCAGAGTCCTCTGGGGAGCAGGCTCCAGAATGTTCTTTCAGCCTTGCCCCACCCCATGGAAGAGGAGTAGTGCTCTTTAGGGCTACTTCCAAGCTTCCAGTTGTGGTGGGAAGTGTGAGTGGGGAAAGAGGAGGGGACACTGAGGCCTGGGAACATTCGGGAAGCAGGACCTCTATTATGGGTCGCTCGCTCTGGTGATCTGCGTGCTCCCTGTCTGAATCTCTGTGGCGCAGCCTCTCAACTCTCCTTCTAGAAGGCTGGATGAACTGTGGGAAGTACGAGCTTGCAGCTCGCCTGGAATGCCGTGGTCGCTAGCCTTTGGGAAATCCAAAGGGACATCAAGTCACCGCCAGGATCCCTCCTGGGCAGTGGCCCCGGCAATTTACACCAGGCAGAGTAATTACCATAGCTGTCAGCAGTCTTATGCAATCAGCCGGGACCAAGCGCACACCTTGCCGTGACCAGGGCTGTATCTCACTCCCTGAACGTACACAACAGAGGATAGGATTTCGGAGCACTGAGAGCAGCCCTTCTCTCGCCTTGTTCACACTGGTCCCTCCCCTGGCTTGCTGCAAACCAGGGGAGTGGCGCACTCCAGGGATCACAGGGTATCTGTGTTTCTGTCCAGGTTAGAGCTGCCGTCACCAGCCCTGCACCTCCTCAAGATGGTGCCGGGGTTCCCTGCTTAAGTCCAAAGCTGTTGAACGGGTCTGTTGGTGCCGCTGGCCCCCTGGAACCGGCAGCCATGAATCTGTGTTGGAATGAAATCAAGAAGAAGTCTCACAACCTCCGGTAAGGCCTGGCCCGCAGAAGCAGGTGCCTTAAGGAATTGCCTGCGACACTGTTGGGCTCCGTTTGCGACAGCAGCTTGGCATTGCTCTCTCAGCCTGTGTGTCCCCCGTCCTCAGTGTCACCGTCCACTTCTCCCGTGCCTTCTCTGGCACTCGGGGAAGAACCCTGCATTAAAATCAGGAGGCTTAGAGTTCAGCTTCAGTTTTAAGTAGTTGTGTCATCTTGGTGAGTTGTTTGAGTTCTCCGAATTTTAGCTTCCACTGGCGTCAGTTTTTAAGAATGGGGGTATATACTACCTGTCCTCACTACCTCATGGCTTTGTCGTGAGGGTTCCAATGTGAGAAAATGCTTCCTAAAATTAAAAGTGCTCATGTGCAGATGAAGGAAAGGCTTGGTCAGTCCTCCTCTTCCGCTCAGAGCTGTCCTCCATCTTGGTAGGTCTCACCAGCTGACTTTCCCATCCTCTAATGCCCTCCGTTCCCATGCGTGGGTTAGCAGCCTGCCTGTTCCTCCTCAGGCTAAGGGCAGCTCACGAAGAGCCTGAAAGCTAGTTCTGCATCCGTTCTCCTTCCCCTGCCCCTGGATGTACACCTGCCTTGTTTCCTTTCCAGACTCTATCACGCAAGCCCAACCCCCTGGCTTCTATTGTAGGCTCTGGAGTCAAATACACCTCCGTTCAAATCATAGCTCTACCAGTGGCTTAGCTGTGTGGCCCTGGACAAACTTCTGAACCTCTCTGTAGGCAACAGTAATGCCTACCCTGTAAGGTTGTTGGGAGAATTAGTTGAGGTAATAACTTAGGTAAATAGCTTGGCCCAGGTGGTGTGAAGTGATGGATAAGACAGTTATGATTTTCAGTTGCAGGAAGTGGCCTCGGTGGCTGTAGGCAGCTCTGAGCAGCTTCTGTCTTCCTACCTCATGGACCTCGGCTCATGGTTCATGTGGGAGTGGGGAGAGGCAGACAAATAATTACATGGTACAAGTGTTTTTGCTTCCATATCTCGAACATCTAGCCAGGGTGTCTGTCATCTGTTGGGTCCCTTGGGCTGCTGACACTCATATTGGTATGCATCCTTGCGCGTGGGCATGCCCACACTCAGCCACCCAACTTGTCCTTGCGACTCACTGAATCCCCTCCTGCTCACAGGGTGGGCTCAGGTGAGCACTGTGACATCACTTGAATTCCACTAGGGCAAGAGGGGAACCCGCCAGCTGTCACCTCGCTTGCCCTTGCTCAGTTTCCTGCCCTTTGCAGCCTGATGCAGCTGAGGTCCACAAAGTGACATTTTAAGCCGTTCAAATTCGGGATGCCTCCAGACCCATGGTCCCACTTACTGGTTTTAGTACTGTGCTCCCTGTGGAGTTGCCTTGGGACCTCTGTGGGTGGGGAAGAGAGAGGGCTCTGGGGCCCCCTCCCACTTCAACCAGAGCAGCTCCTCTTGAATTGGTCTTATATATCAAGATTCCACATGAATGGTTTTCTGGGGGGGGGGAATGTTTTGAGGCTTCAAAAGAAGTTAAACCCCACTGGTCTTACCCATTGTGTGCAGTGCTCGCCTGGAGGCCTTCGCGGACCACAGTGGAAAACTCCAGCTCCCTCTCCAAGAGATTATCGACTGGCTCAGCCAAAAAGATGAGGAGTTATCAGCTCAGCTGCCCCTACAAGGGGACGTGGCCCTGGTGCAACAGGAGAAGGAGACACACGCGGTAGGTTATGGTCATGGAGGTCGTGGTGAGTAGCTTCTCAGTCCGGAAGGAGTCACTTCTGCAAGACTCTGGGAGGCCAGTAGCTCTGCTTGCACCCCAAAAGGCATAGGAGGCTATGTGCTCTTCCTGGTCTTTCCTTCCTACCATTCCAATCAAGTGCTGACCTCCCCAAAAATCCTGCCCTGATTTTTAATGGTACAGAGAAATTAATGTAATATAGTAGTCAGTGAAAAAAATTAAAGGATAAAAAATTATGTATGAATGGATTTCAATTATATAATAAATATATATATAGGTGTGTGTGCATGCGAGACATGTATATTTAACAACACAGGAAGGAACTATATCAAAATATTATCTGTGGTGAACTCTGCATGTTGAAATTGGAATCCTTTTTCATTCCCTTCATCATAGTCTTTTGAAATTCCTGATATTTCTGTTTTATATATATATATGGCCTTTATAGTCAGAATATAACATTATATATTTATTTAAAATGAATATAGGATGGAATATAATATAGCAGGAAAACTCTGAGTGAGTCTTATAGACAGTATGTTGAGTGAAAAGCCAGATACAAAAAGAGTGGACATTGTATGGTTCAATTTATATAAAGTTTAAAAAGAGGCAAAGCCAATCTGTGGTTTTGTAGGTCAGGATCGTGGTCCCCTTTGGGAAGGAAGGGTGTGAGAGTGACTGGAAGGGGCCACCAGGGGACCTTCTGGGACGCCCACCGAGTTCTTGACCTCAGTGCTGGCTACACAGTTGGAATCACTCTGTGGCAACTCATCAAGCTGGACACTTTGATTTTGTAGTCTGCCTATTTCAACAAAAATGTAATTAACATTTTAATATAAATCCTTACCATCCTGCTTTTGACTTCTCTAAGCCCTTTAACAGGGAACTTTCTGAGTCTCCCAGAGAACCAAGATGTGCATGTTTCTGTGTGCCATGTGGCCTAGGGAGACCCACTGCATACCCAATAGACCTTCCGGTGTCAGGGTTATCCTGCCTGTAAGGAGGGCTGCTCCTCCTTTTGTTGCAGTGGCCCCAAGATACCCGAGAATGCCAAAGGACCAAGTCACATTGAGAAGAAAGGTGTCAAACGCAGGCTAGCATTCAAAGCGATTGAAAGACTTGCCTTCTCTGTCGCTAAACCTCACAGGCATTTATGGAAGAAGTCAAATCTCGGGGCCCCTATATCTACTCTGTACTGGAGTCAGCCCAGGCCTTCCTGTCGCAGCACCCCTTTGAGGAGCTAGAGGAGCCTCATTCTGAGAGCAAAGGTGGGTGGCTTTCCATTCCCCCCTTCTTCTTGAGCTATGTACCCTTAAACAAATGTCTTCCTGTCCTCCCCAAACTCATTTTCTCACCTGTTGTCTAGGGAGGATAGTTTTTCCCCAAGGAGTCCAAACTTTGAAAGGGGCATGATTCACACTGTAAGGAAAATCAGAGAACAGGGCCTAGAGCAGGGGTCACCAGCTCTAGGCTGGTGGGTGGCCCAAAGCTGTGGGTGGCTCTCTGGAGAATTACGTGTGGCCTTTTAATGAAGCATGAAAAAGAGAAAAGAACACTCAAATGAACTGAACTAACTCAGCAAATAAAAGTAACAGTATGTTCTTAAAAACACACCGCTGTATCCCCACCTGGAGGGACATGCAGGGATGCTCTCATTAACCAGCAAGCAGGCAACCTTTTTTTTTTTTTTAACCTAATCTGTTAGATGGTGAACTTCAAGAGGCAAACTGACTGTGGCTCTTTGCTATTGACCCTTGTGTTTTTTTGGCCCCTTCCCTCGACAGAGAGGGTCACTCCTGGTCTCCATTCAAATCAAATGGTCTGAGTGGTGGCCCAGCAAGGCCTCTTCTCCAGAAAGAATTGTCAGTCCTCTGAGATGAACTGTGAAGAGCCTGGAAGTATCTTTCATTAACTGAACCCTCGACCCACTCCACTTACCCTTTCAGTTTATTTCCACCTCTCAGTAGGAGGACTAGTACTGCATTGGCTGCCCAAAGGGGCTTAGGTAGGACAGGCTCAAGAAACAGCAGGATCATTCCAGTATGCTGAGCTTGGAGGCTTGGAATCTTCTTTTGAGAGAGGTTTGAGGAAAGAAGAGGGGACTTACAAATTGGAAACCTTGATGGAAAAGCTGGTCACATGAAACCTACATCTCTTGGGTTGGGTCTTCATAAAATGCCTCCCTTCTTTGGATGGAAGTGAGCAGCAGACACTAATGCAAAATCACGTTCCAGGGTCATGGGAATAGGACTCTGGGTGATTCATCTCATGATAGCTCTTAATGTATTTTACTCACTACTTACCTTGCCTGTATTTTTTTTAATGAGGAAATCCTTTCTTTTGACTAGTTCCAGATACATGAGCCAGCATGTGATAAAATAGCACAGGACTAAATACATGCATGTGTACACACACACACACAATGAATACACACAAGTAAAACTAAGGAATGCTGAACAAAATTGGTGGATTTTGTCACTGACAGAATAATCCTGGTTGTGATATTGTACTATCGTTTTGCATCTAGGGAAAATGGATGAGGGGCACATCATATGATCTCTGTATGCTTTCTTGTGATTGCATGTGATCTACATGATCTCAAAAAGTTTAACTAAAAAAAAACCCCTACATGTGCAAAAGCTCAACCATGAAAACAATATGTATTTGTATATGAATAAACACACACACACGCACACACACACATGCACATTTTTTACAAAGGGTTATCTTTGTCTCTGTCTGTCCTTGGACTGTCCCTGCCTGGTTGGCTTGACGTGGATTTCTGCCTGCACTTGAAGATACCTCCCCCAGACAGCGGATCCAGAATCTTAGCCGCTTTGTGTGGAAGCAGGCGACAGTGGCCAGTGAGCTATGGGAGAAGCTGACAGCCCGCTGTGTGGACCAACACCGCCACATTGAACGCACTCTGGAGCAGCTGTTGGAGATCCAAGGGGCAATGGAGGAACTAAGCACCACTCTGACCCAAGCTGAGGGAGTCCGAGCCACTTGGGAGCCCATTGGCGATCTCTTCATAGACTCACTCCCAGAGCACATCCAAGCTATTAAGGTACACAAGCCCCTCTTCCCAGGCTGTAGTCCAGTCCAATGCTCCCTCTGCTGAGACTCCATCGTTGGCCTGAACTACAGGGAGCTGCTGTCAGTTTATGTGCTGATTTGGGGCTGGTTTGGTTGGAGTCTCCTCTGTTCTTCTACCATCTTCTCTTTCCCTGGGGTTTCCTGAGAGGATAAGCATAGAGGCCACCCACACCTTAATCTAGTTGCCCTAACAGGCAAGCACCTAGATTGTGTTGTTGAAATAAGCCTCTGGGTGAAGCGGGGTAACTAATAGTTGCTCTTCCCCACTCTCTGTCTGCTGTGGCACTTGGGTCTTGGCTTTCTAGCTCTTCAAAGAAGAATTCTCCCCCATGAAAGACGGAGTGAAGCTAGTGAATGATCTGGCCCACCAGCTCGCCATTTCAGATGTGCACCTGTCAATGGAGAACTCCCGGGCCCTGGAACAGATCAACAGCCGATGGAAACAGCTACAGGTAGAAGAGCAGTCTGCAGCGAGCTGTGAGAAGGCACCTCCATCTTACCACGCCTGTGGGGAGCTTGTCAGGCCCAGAGGAAATGGAGGGGTGTTGAAATGAGACTTAAAAGGGGAAAGAGAACAGAGCACATGGGACCAGGGAACAGGATCCTTTAAGCTATAAGAAAGGATTCAAATGAAGAAATGAGAAGGATTTGTCTAGATTTGGGCACTCAGGATAAACAGAGGTAGGGAAAGAGTGTTTGTGGCCTGGAATTAGGGATGGTCTTCTCTGACCCTTGGAAGTGCAGGGGGAGGCCTAGGAGTTAGGTGATGATGACAGGGGCTGCAACTGGACAAAAGCTAGTCTAAAGAGAGCTCATAGAGATTCTTGGAGGTGTCTGGGAATCCCACACTTAATACCTGTGATTAATCCACTGGTTTCCTATATTCTTTCCACAGGTGTCAGTTGGTGAGAGGCTTAAGCAGCTCCAGGATGCCCACCGGGACTTTGGGCCGGGGTCACAGCACTTTCTCTCCTGTATGTGAGCCAAACTGGACTTGTCCTAGCAGAACCTCGGCAACCTTCCAAGACAGTGTGCTGTCTCCCCCTGGAGTCCTGGTGGGAGCCCAGTATGCCTTGAAATCCAAGAAGCAGTGAGGATGAAGAAGTGTAGTGGTTAAAAGAATAGGTTCTTGAATCAGAGACCTGGGTCTGAGTCACAGTGCCTCACTTTGATAGCTGTGCAAGCTTGACAAAATAGCTTAGCCTTTCTGAACCTCAGTTTTCTCATCTGTAAAACAGGAAAAATGTTACCTAGCTCATCAGGTTATAGGGATTAAATGACTTTATTTGGTCAACAATATTTTATTGAGGGCCTACTATGGACCAGGTAGGTGTTGGGGTTGCATTAGTGAGCAAGACAGAAATCCTTAAACTTGGAAATGTTACATTCGGCAGGGAAGCCAGACCATAAGCAAATAAGTAAAAAAAAAAAAGTATAAGGCCAAATGGTGATGAGTGCTGTGGGAAGAATTAAAGCAGGGAACGAGTGGATAAGAAGTGTAGTACCTACGCAGAGGGACATTGCAATTTTTGAATAGTGGGGCGAGCAAAGCCTCACCAAGAGGGTGGCAACTGAACCTAAAGGAAGTGAAAGAATGAACTATGTGGAAAGTTGAAGGAAGTGCATACCAGGCAGAGGGAATAGCAACGTCTGGACTCTTTAGGCAAGGGCATGCTGGAGGAACAGCTAACAGACCTGTGTGAAAGAGAGCAAAGAGGGTAGAAGCAAGGGAAGACCCAAACATAGAGGATCTGGCAGGCAAAGGGAAGAATTTCGGATTTTATTCTGGATGGAATAGAGGATCTTTGGCTGGGTTGAGTCAAAGAGTGACACAATCTGACTTATGTTTCAACAGTGTTGACCATGACTGTTGGGGCCAAGAGCTGGAGCAGGGAGACCTGTTAGGAGGCACATTGCAGTAATCCAGGGAAGGGATTATGGTGGTCCAGACCAGAGGTAACAGTGGAGATGGTGAGAATACACAGGTAGAAAACTAGATAGGTACACAAAGCTTTGAGAATGGTATCTGGCACATGGTAGGAGCTTAACAAATGTTAACCACAGTTAGACTTACTGCTATAATAATCACTAACATGCAGACAGACCTGCAGAAGACTCTTGTTGTCACAATCACTGACATGCAGCTAGACCTTGCAGTGAGAAAGTTGGCCAGGTAACCTGAGCCTCTCTTGGAAGATGTGGAAAATAGACACTGGGAAGAGATAGGCATGAATTTCCCAAGTTCCTCATGAGAGAGGGAAATGGGTAGTGCCATTCCCTGCTGGCCCACAGGACTGAGGAACTTGACCACAGAAGGTGGGAGGGCTTAGAGTCCCAAGAAGAAAGTAGTGTCCACTTCATATCCACAGGAGCAATGCAGCTGCCTGCAGTCGAATGGCAGTCTGCTCGGGGAGAAAATTGGCAGGGTGGCCAAGGTCAGGTAATCTTCTTCATGCCCTTGCCACATATCTGATATCTTAGGGCATCCATGACAATGTCTTCCCCATCCCTGGCCCTAATGTCAGGTAGAGAAGTGTGTTCATTAAAAGTATTTTGGGGTCCACCCTCAGGATCTGTTAAGAGTCAGGCATCCCCTTTTGGGATTGAACCCCTGTTTGGGAAGATGCAGCAGGGCCTGAAGAGCATTAAAAGCCAACTCTCTTTCTCTTTCTTCTTTAACAGCCTCTGTCCAGGTTCCCTGGGAAAGAGCAATTTCACCCAATAAAGTTCCCTACTATATCAAGTGAGTTGCCATCTGAATCAGAAGCGGGTCAGTCACCTGCCCACCCTCTCCCTCGCCTGTCTTTTGACTGCCTGTCTCTGTCACTCCTTGTCTGTTGGGATTCCTCCATCGAGTCCAATTTTTCTTCTTCATCTTAAGGGCACAAGATTGTACCTGGGTAAAGATGAACCTTTGTGCTTTGGAATCTTCAGGGTTAACCATTGGATCCTGTTTCTTCTTGTATCCAACCTGTCAATGAGCGGTGCACACACACGTGTGTGTGGGGGTGGGTAGGGGAGTGAACCCTGGTGCTATTGATGGTTTTGTTTGTAGCCACCAGGCTCAGACCACATGCTGGGACCATCCCAAGATGACAGAGTTATACCAAACCCTAGGTAAGAATGTGGGGTTCCTGTATGGGTGGATGCCTATACAGCTGCCTTTGTCCTAGAATGTCCATTGATAGATGAATGCATAAAGAAAACATGGTGTTTGTATACAATGGGATACTATTCAACCTTGAAAAAGGAGATTCTGCCATTTGCAGCAACACAAATGAACCTGGAGGCCATGATGCAAAGTGAAATAATCCAGACATAGAAGGAGAGACACTACATGATATCACTTATGGGGAATCTTAAATAGTCAAACTTATGGAAGCTGAGGAGAGAATGGTGGTTGTCAGGGGCTGGAGGGAGGAGGGCACAGGAAGATATTAGTCAAAGGACACAGGTTGCATTATGCAGATGAGTAGCAATACTGGGTTGTATCCTTAAAAATTTGCTAAGATAGTAGACCTTATGTTTAGTGTTCCTATAAAACCAGTAACAAAGAGGCCAGGAGGAAACTTTTGGAGGTAATGGCTGCATTTACGGCATAGATGGTGGTGATGGTTTCAATGTATGTATATTTATCTCCAGACTCATCAAGTTTTATACATTAAATACCTCATATGTACAGAATTTCTTTTCGATATTCCAATAATACCTCAATAAGGTGGTTACAAAGTAAAAAAAGAATAGAGAGGAATCCCAACCAATTTGTCAGTGAGTGCCTCGTCCTTTCTCCCACAGCCTTCCTACCTTTCCCTCTATACCCTCCTCAGCAGGAGGCTCTACCTTTCCCCCTAGACCATCCTATCATCCCATTCAGGAATTATGCTTGTAGATGTGGAATCTGATCTGCTTTGAAACACACTGTGCAGGCTGTGATGAGAGTGACTGTTGTGTACCTTATCTTTGCCTATTAAGAAACACTCACCATTATGTTGCAAATTTTACCCATGTTCATGCATGTGACTATAATTCATACAGTTCCATTGCTGTAGAGTGATCCATTGTGTATCATACAGTTTCTTTAACCATTTTACTATTGAGTTTCTAGTTTGGAGCTAATAACAGTGTTTGTTAGTTTATTAAAATGGAAGAGTGTTTGTACATGTCTTCTAGTACATCCATACGAGGGTTTCTCCAGGGCATGTTTTTCAGTCTGCAAGTCCTAACATTGTGTCAGTGCATGCGACAAGCAGTTTGAAAAATGGTAACAGACTAGGAAATATTAGCACGCAGCAGATCCTTAGTAAGAGTTATATTTGATATTAATTTCCTACTTTTCCTTTGTCAAATGGACTAAAGAATTGCTTCCGGAAATGTTTGATTCAGTTGTTTACACATGCATACATATGTGTATGTATACTGAATCATAAAATGAATTTCTTACCATGAATTCTGGTCAAAGAATGCTTGTAAATCACTGTTCTGGGATATGTAAGCTGGCTGGGTGGTAGACTCCATGATTATCCCCTTTTTCTAGGCAATATTAAGTTGTTTTCCAAGGTGATTTTATCAGTTCCCACTTCCACCAGCAATTCTCATTCATCCGCATCCTTGCTGACACTTGCTATTGTCAGACTTCTATTTTTTGCCAACCTGGTGGGTGTAAAATAATATCTCATTGTGGTTTTAACTTGCATTTCCCTGATCTGAGTGGGTCTCTTTCCATTCTTTGCAGCTGATCTGAACAACATTAAGTTCTCAGCTTATCGCACTGCCATGAAGCTCCGCAGAGTCCAGAAGGCCCTGCGCTGTATGTCTCCCGTGGCACTTGCCTATGGCCTTCACCCCCTCCTCCTGTTCCTCATTTGTCTGCTCTTTCCCACTTTCATCCCACTTGGCCAGGGTTATCCATTGGCTTGGTGAGGACTCTCCAAAGGTTGGGCTATGCCAGCTGTGCACCACATTTGCTCTTTCCAGGGCCCTTCCACTCTCTCCAAGCTCCATACTTGGTTCCAAGGGAACTTCACAGCTCTCCTCCTCCTTGTCCCTTTTCCCCTGCCCAACATGGTTAATTAAGCAACTGCTTTGTGGCAAAAAGTACTCCAGCCCATGGGTTGCTATCTTGAGGTTATTGGATGCAGCCCCAGAACAATTGAGGCCAATGCCAGTGGTTGGGAGACAGTGTGGCTGCAGATATCACGTGCCCTCTGGCCTTTCTCAGGGACACTGTGCATTCACGCTTCCTGGCCCAGGCTGATCGAGCACTGGGGGTAATTAAAATGCCACATCTGCCCAGCCATACCTGTGCCTTCACAGCTGGCATCTCAGTTCTCAGAAGAAGGTTCATGGACTAGTCTATTTGTAGCTGAAACTTGTATAAAGACAGAGAAACTTAAATGGGATCTGATCTCTTGGGAATTAATACAACATAGGAGGTGAGTTTACTCATATCCCCCTCCATCCCCATCTCCTTAAAACAGATGTCAAAGAATATATGGGCATAGAAAACATGTCGGATTAATTTAGGGGATCCTTTGCTGCCTTTTCCCTGCTTGGGATGAATAAGCTTGTATCATAGTTGCAAACGATTAGTCTGGAGATTAATGCTGGTGGCCTTATCTCCTTATCTAATCCCTGGGCTTCTGCTTTGGGCTATATTTTCCCCTTTTTCCTTTCCTTTGTAGTGGACCTGGTAACTTTAACCACAGCCCTGGAGATCTTCAATGAGCATGACCTGCAGGCCAGCGAGCATGTCATGGACGTGGTGGAGGTCATTCACTGCCTGACTGCCTTATATGAACGGTTGGAAGAGGAAAGAGGCATTCTGGTCAATGTGCCACTCTGTGTGGACATGAGCCTCAACTGGCTCCTCAATGTTTTTGATAGGTAAAGGCCTTTAGCTCTGACAGCCTCCAGGGTGAAATTCAATGGGGACATCTCAAGTGGGCAGAGTGGGAAGGGGCTGTTCCCATGGTGGACTTGAACCCAACTAAGCTTAAGGCACAGTAGGCACAGAGCCTTGTTGGGGTCAACTTGGTGAGGAAGATGACTGCCAAGATGTTAACCCTTTGTATATGCTCATACTCTCAGACTCTTCTCTTAAACCTAGTGGTCGGAGTGGAAAGATGCGGGCATTGTCCTTTAAGACTGGCATCGCATGCCTGTGTGGCACGGAAGTGAAGGAAAAACTTCAGTGTGAGTACAACTCCGAAGTCTGGAGTGGTGTTGGGTGGAGGGAGAGGTGTTGCAAGGAGGAGGAGGGATGTAAGATGAGCAGAAGGTAGGTCTTCTGATACAGCAGAGGGCTACTCGGGCTACCTTGAGATGCTTCGTTGTCCAGGATATTGCAAAGGACACATGGTAGCTAAAGGCCAAGGAGGGGCCAAAGGCCTGATAATTTTCCCAGTGTCTCTCCGAGGGTTTGGTTTCTTCTCTTGGTACTTAGCTGGGATCTGCACTGGCATCTTAGGGTATCCAGGGTCCAGACTTTCTAGTTCAATTCCCTTGTGCCCTATCAGACTTAGTCTTTCCCTAGTCTGAAGCTCAAGCCATGTCTCATTCTCCTGGAGACTTCTCTTGTCCACTACACCTGGGGTGCAACAATCCTCTTCATCTACGAAGGGGTTTTGAACTCTGGTTTTGAACCTCGCTGGTTGATAGGACCTTCGCTTTCCCCTCTATCTGCATCTTATTTTCCACATGTTAAATTTTTTTTGTTGGGGGTAGCAGTGTGTGTGGTTGCATCCTAATGTGTGCTGACTACTCTGCTACGTGGGGTGAACACCAGTAGTTTAAACTAGACACGGTCCCTACTTCAGGTGGTTGATGGACCAGAGCAGGAGACAGAAGTAGAGAGAAAGTGCTTTGTAAGAAATACTAATGAGGGCCAGTGCCGCGGCTCACTAGGCTAATCCTCTGCCTGTGGCGCTGGTACTCCCGGTTCTAGTCCCGGTTGGGGTGCCGGTTCTGTCCTGGTTGCTCCTCTTCCAGTCCAGCTCTCTGCTGTGGCCCAGGAAGGCAGAGGAGGATGGCCCAAGTGCTTGGGCCCTGTACCCACATGGGAGACCAGGAGGAAGCGCCTGGCTCCTGGCTTCGGATCGGTGCAGCATCAGCCGTGGCAGCCATTTGGGGGGTGAACCAACAGAAGGAAGACCTTTCTCTCCGTCTCTCTCTCTCTCACTGTCTAACTCTGCCTGTCGAAAGAAAGAAAGAAAGGAAGGAAGGAAGGAAGGAAGGAAGGAAGGAAGGAAGGAAGGAAGGAAGGAAGAAAAGGAAATACTAGTGAAAAGAACCCGAATGGCAAACAATGTGTGCTGCATCTGAAGAGAAATCCCAGTGGGCTGGGAAAACTTTCCAGGGGCAGGACCTTTCCCATGTTGACTGCTATGATACTGTGTATCTCACCCAACGTTCCTCTGAGATGGAGTGGACCATGACTGCTGAGCCTCAGTTGCAAGTAAGGAGCCTGCAGCACAGAGCATCATGACTTGCTCAAGGTTCTCTGGGTAGTCAATAATGGGTCCATGACCCAAACCCAAGCTGTCTGTCTTCTACATCTGTGTGTTGTCTAGGTCTTAGGTGAAGGCTGACCTGGCCAGTGACCTCTGGAAGAGGTGTACTAAGGTTGGATAGGGATAGAGGAGATCCTAAAAGGGCCAATACACCCTCTATTGAAATGTAAGTACCATAGTCTATTTCCCAACCACTTGGAGATAAGTTTTAGATGATTACATGCTTTGAACTGGCTCCTCTTTTTGGCTTATCCATGCCAGTGTTTCTTTCCATTTGTGTGGGTGATTGAGAGACTACTGCAGTATCAGACTACACGAGCCACACGAACACAGAAGGGTGTGGCAGCCCAACTCGGGGGCATGCTCAGGTGCCCTGAGCCCACACTCCTCATCTTGCTTCTTGAGGAATTTGTCTTCCCAGCAGTGTCACTTCTGTGTCTGGCACTGCTTTTACACCTCTCTCTCTCTCCCTCCTCTCTCCTCTCCTCTTTCCTCTTTCCTCTTTCCTCTCTCCCTGATGCCCTGTTTCTGTCTTTTTCTCTCTGAACTCAGACAATGCTCTTGTGAGTACTGGGCTTCTGGAAGTTCAGGGATGAATGTCCATGTATTTCAGTTTCAAATGTCATCACATCAGTCTGTGTGCTCTTTCCCTGTCTCCCCCTCTCTGTTCTTTCTCCTCACACCATTCTGGCCATTCCTGCATGGGGGTTGGCCATTCTTCATGGTGCGGCTGGCAGACCTCTTCAGCCAAGTGGCCAACTCAGGCAGCCAGTGTGACCAGCGCCACCTCGGTGTCCTGCTTCATGAGGCCATTCAGGTGCCCCGCCAGCTGGGTGAAGTGGCGGCCTTTGGAGGCAGCAATGTGGAGCCCAGCGTCCGTAGTTGCTTCCGTTTTGTGAGTATGGAACTGCAGGGAGGGAGGGGGGCGATGGGCTATGCTTTTGATCTGGAGTGCTCAGATACAAGGGTGTCTGTTGGGGTGGGGCAACAGGCTAAAGGGTTCTCTGGGCTCTAGGATCAGAGTCCTGTTGGGGAGGGTGCCAGTGCCACTACAACAGAGCAGAACTTGGACACCTCTGGAGAACAGGCCACCACAGGTCCTGCTGGTCCCTCTGCTTCTCTGAGGGCGGTCATTCTAGGGTCAAGAAACACTGGGCCTCAGTCATTCTCACTGGTCTTCCTGTTTCTGTAGAGCACTGGGAAGCCAGTCATTGAAGCGTCCCAGTTCCTGGAGTGGGTCAACTTGGAGCCGCAGTCCATGGTGTGGCTGGCTGTTCTGCATCGGGTCACCATTGCCGAGCAAGTGAAGCATCAGACCAAGTGCTCTATCTGCAGGCAGTGCCCCATCAAGGGGTTCAGGTAAGGAAAACAATACTTGCTGGGATGACAACAATCGGAAATAGTCATGTGAAATAGGAATCAGCTATTGCAAAACAGTGCATTGCATCATTATTACATCATGATAGCTAATCTATCAGGCATTATTTTATCTTGTTATAATTCTGTTGCAGAATGTTTAACTTTGGAAAACATTAGAAATGATGAAATGCTGTATTTTATTAGTTGCTCTATGAAGTTTGCAGATTCACAAAAACATGCTGTGAATACTCTAAGAATACCTGTGTAACAAAGTGGTGAGTCAGCAAATGGTTCACAATGGACTCTCCAGAAAGAAAAAAGAAAACCTGATTGGTTGCATTTGCTGATTTCCATGATGGAAATGCTCCCACAGTGGCTGATGTCACCCACAGGAGTTCTCTGAGCAGAGTTGGGAAGATATTGTGCAGTCACATACTGTTTATAGGATTTCCACCATGCAGATACAGGTTGAGCAGCCTGGATCCAAAAATCCCTAATCCACAGGAATGCCCAGCTGGCAGAGTCTATGCCAATATGTCAAAATCTGAAAAATTCCCAAATGTGAACATTTTGGGTAAGGGATACCCTACCAGTGCAATGGATGTAAACACCCTCAAAAGCATAGCCAATAGTAATTAGGAAATGGCAAGTTTTGATTGTGTATTACTTTAGTTTTTAATATTATTTACTTGTGAGTTTATATAAGTTAATTTTTTTAATACTGGCTGTATTTAACAACTTAAAAAAACCCTGAAATTTTAGCAGCTTATTCTTGTGGGCTGCTATTAAGCTGTCTCCAACACAACACATTGTATACTCACAACCTAGCTTAAGGCAGAAAGCATTCTTCCAATACATTTAATGTAGCTTTAGTTTCCCTTCGTCCTCCGCAAGGTAACCACTATCCTGAATTTGGCTTTCATCACAAAACACTCCACATTTTAACTTTTTAAAGCACTAACACACTACTCTCCTTACAACCACCCTGCTTTTATGTTTTTAAAGATTTATTTATTTTACTTGAAAGAGTTACACACAGAGAGAAGGAGAGGCGGAGAGAGGGAGAGAGAGAGAGAGAGAGAGAGAGAGAGAGAGAGAGAGAGAGAGGTCTTCCATCCGCTGGTTCACTCCCAATTGGCCGCAATGACTGGAGCTGTGCCAATCTGAAGATCTGAAGCCAGGAGCCAGGAGCTTCCTCTGGGTCTCCCACGTGGGTGCAGGAGCCCAAGCACTTGGGACATCTTTTATTGCTTTCCCAGGCCATAGCAGAGAGCTGGATGGGAAGTGGAGCAGCTGGGTCTTGAACTGGTGCCCATATGGGATGCCGGCTCTGCAGGTGGCAGCTTTACCCGCTACACCACAATGCTGGCCCCCCAACCCTGCTTTTTTTAAAAAAAAATTTTTTTAATTAATTTATGAAACTTGCACATTTTTGTGGGGCACAGAGCATTATATCAATACATGTCTACAGGCTAGACTGATCCAATCAGGTAGCTAGCATTTCCTTTTTCTTTATGTTTGGAGCCTATCAGCTTCTGTCTTCCAGTTCTTCATACAGTACACAATCCATTATTGTGAACTGTAGTTGCTCCAGTGTGCTGTGGAACACTAGAACTTGTTAATTCTCTCTAACTCTGTTTTGGTACCCATTATTCAGTTTCCCTCTATCTCTTCTGCCCTGCTCTATTCTCCCACCTCACCCTGCTTTCTATAAGATGAGCAAACAAGGCACAGAGGTGGAGTGTAACTTGCCCAAGGTCAAGGTAGATCCACGACTAGATATTGGATCATGTGACTCCTGTAAGTCGAGGCATCTCATTCTTCTGCATCTGGACAGTTCAGCTGGGCTTTGGAAATGGATTTGAAAAGCTATTCTGTGTTCTGCAATAATAGACTTACCATAAATAACCTTTGAAAGTGACTTTTAGCCAACTTACCCAAAGCTAGTAGAATAAGTTGCTTTCGTAGAACAAATGTAACTTTAACTTATGTGTTGGTCCCTCGGAGACTAGGCCTTGTGGGGATATCCATTTTTAGAAAGTTACTAGATACAATGAGATGTTTACCCCTGCTACCCCACACCACACTTTTTTTTTTTTAAAGTAGTGAGACTTCTTGAGATTCTGAGCTTGTGACAGCCAGGAGACTTATGGCCTCTAGAGTAAGGCTATTTGTATGTGGGAGGACTCAGCAAGTGCTGTATATAAGAGGCTGAACATGTTATGGCTCCAGGTGTCAACCCCTCCTAAGGTTGGCCTACATTTGGATGTTAATGGAACTGGTGTGGGGGGGGTGGTCACTGTGGCCCATTGGATTCTGTTTCCTACTGCCTGTCCTCTCCCCAAGGTACCGGAGTCTGAAACAATTTAACGTGGACATCTGCCAGACCTGCTTCTTGACTGGCAGGGCCAGCAAAGGCCATAAACTCCACTACCCCATCATGGAGTACTACACACCGGTACGGGGCCTCCGGGCAGGCCAGGGGCGGAGGGGACGCAGCTCCAGTGGCGGGCCCAAGTCCTCTCAGCCATTTGTAAGGCACTCGCTGTTTTACTGCAGGGAAAAGTTTTGGGAAAAAGAGACAGCAAGGCACGTCTGGGTGACTCACCTTCGAGGGCTCCCTTGGGATCTTCCTGGCTCGCTTTCTGTAACGCCCATGGGTTACCCAGTCATTGCCTGCTACTTTGCCAGAGTTTCTACCCTCTCTAGTCCGTAGTGAAGTTTGTGCTCAAAGGAGGGATTCAGTCCTTGAGGGAAAAAAAAAATAACGTGCTTCACCGGGTTCCCCAAATTCCACTTGGTTTTCCCTGGAAACTGTGCCCTTCCCAGCCACCCAAGTGAGCATCCTTGAACTCCAGCCACAGAATCGCTCCTGTGCTGGGTTCAAGACCTACAGCTGCACACTTAGCATCCCCTGCTGACTGTGCTCCCTCGCTGTCGTGATCCCTTTATGTCCCCACAGATTCTCCCAGAGCCCCAAGCATGTCCCCAGCTCCCTGCCATTCTCTCCCTCACTCTCCCTCCCCATCTGTCAGCCCGTTTCCCCACAGCCCATCTTTCCAAGCAGTCATCTCTTCTCTAAATGCTGTTATCCCAGAAATGCCTGTGGCCCAGTGGGAGCAGGGACACCCTCTTTTCCTCTTCATTTATTATCATTTTACAGCAAAATCAAACCCAGAAAACTGGCTGGAGAGAGTGGGCTGATAATCCTCTGCCTCTGGCTCATCCTCCCCACCCCTAGGCTTGTAGAAAAGATATTTTTAAAATTAACGAACGTATGCACGTTGTAAAAGGTTCAAATGACATAAGATAGAGGTGTTTAAAGTATGCAATGGAAGCCACCCCCTCTCCTCGCTGTGACCCCTTACCCTTCCAGTCCAACTTCCCAGCGGCAACCCGTGTTCCCAGTTTGCCGTGTAGCCTTGTAGCCCTTTTTCTAGATGCAGGGTGTAGTAGGCATGAATGAAAGTAGATGACCACAGCTTACCAGCATGTCTGGAAGCCATTAGGATGAGTCCCTCTGCCCTGTCTCCCCCCAGACCACATCCAGTGAGAACATGAGGGACTTTGCGACAACCTTAAAGAACAAATTCCGCTCAAAGCATTATTTCAGCAAACACCCTCAGCGAGGTTATCTGCCTGTGCAATCAGTGCTGGAGGCTGACTACAGTGAGACGTGAGTACCAGTGGCTGAGCAGGGCCTGCGGGCAGCCTCCAGGAGCCTGGGGTGCGTGCTGTGCAAGGCTCAGTCCCCGCCCCACCCCCATGGGCTAGGGGAGCATTCCCAGGGAAATCCCACTCACGGCGGGGCAGCTCAGCCTGGGCCTGACCGGGACTCTGGCTTGCGAAGTAGATTCGAATCCAGTCCTGTCTTCGATTTTCCTCAGCTCTCGTCCATCTCCATAATGCGGGGAGCGGGGTGAGGAAACAGGCCGCCCAGCTGCCCCATCTTTAGTCCTCTGAGCCTCGGCTGCTTTCTTCTAGGCCGGCTTCTTCCCCCATGTTGCCGCATGCTGACACGCACTCTCGCATCGAGCATTTTGCCAGCAGGTACCAGCGGGTTTGCTGGGGGGGGGGGGGGGGGTGTAGGAAGTGCAAGGGGAAGAGGTTTTCAGCCAGGCAAGGTGGATGGAGTCAGAGCTAGGGGGTGTATGTAGTGGGGTGAGCAGCTGACAGCCAGGTCCCACACTTCGGGTGGTCGGGGCAGCGCCCAAAGCCACTGAGCCTGCTATTGTGAGATTAGCGCGCAGGCCCCACATCCTGTTTCCCCTCTTGTTTCTGCTCTTTCTTCCCAGGCTGGCCGAGATGGAAAGTCAGAATTGCTCCTTCTTTAATGATAGCCTGTCCCCAGATGACAGCATGTGAGTTTCCCCAGCTGCTCCTTCTCCAGAAAGAACTCTGCTTGGGTTCCTCTGCCACTCCTGGGGAAGGTGTAGCCTCAAGGCCATGGGCAGTGAGTGTGGTGGTTAAGGTTGTTGACTCCATGGCCGGTGCCACCGTAGCTCACTAGGCTAATCCTCCGCCTGCAGCGCCAGCACACCAGGTTCTAGTCCCGGTTGGGGCGCCGGATTCTGTCCCGGTTTTTCCTTTTCCAGTCCAGCTCTCTGCTGTGGCCCAGGAGAGCAGTGGAGGAAGGCCCAAGTCCTTGGGCCCTGCACCCGCATGGGAGACCAGGAGAAGCACCTGGCTCCTGGCTTTGGATCAGCGTGGTGCGCTGGCCGCAGTGCGCCGCCAGAGCGGCCATTGCGGGGTGAACCAATGGCAAAAGGAAGACCTTTCTCTCTGTCTCTCTCTCTCTCACTGTCCACTCTGCCTGTCAAAAAAAAAAAAAGTCGTTGACTCCCTAAGGATGGAAAGCTGCTTCCTGCACGCAGTGTTTGATAAGAGAAGCCATCTTCCCTCTATCAACTGTGCTGGGGAATGGACGATGTGCTGTCTCCCTACCATCTGCTCAGGTTCCGTCCTCTTGCAAGATCCTAGCCTGCTGTACCTAGCTTTGAGGGAAGAAGAAAATTCCCTCATCTAATATTGCAGAAAGGAACGAATATCTTGTTCTCTGCACGCCACAATCCTATCTAGTGCTACACTAACCTGGGACACATCAGGGACTTGACCGAAGTGTGACCAAAAAGTCTTCCTGAGCTGCAGCCCAGAGAAGGGGCCCTGTGTCTCTGAGGAGGTCCCTGGAGCCCTCAGAGGGCCTGGGAGCCACTAGCTACAGGGATCGACCTGACCCTGGCTGGGAATCAGATCACCCTGGAGGGCAAGGAAGCAAGAAGGGACAGTGTGTATGTCGGTGTGTGTGTGTGTGTGTGTGTGTCGTGGGAGGTGGGGGAGGGAACAGCTCAGAAAAGGGACGTGATTTGCTCCTTGTTTCTCCAGGAGCTCCAGAATCCTGAAAACATTCTCTCCTAGAATCCCCAACCACAGTCCCTGCCCTCTTTGAACACTGTCACCCCTCTCAAGCCTGACTGTGTGGCCCTTCCCTCTGTCTGTGACTCGGAAGTAAATGTTTCAGTGTGCATCTCCCAGGTCCTGGGCTGGGAGCTAACTCATGCCCTAAGCCGTTTCTCTGTTCAACACCTGACCACTTCGTTTCCTCCCCCCATACATGCAGAGACGAAGACCAGTACCTGCTGCGGCACTCCAGCCCCATCACAGACCGGGAGCCAGCCTTTGGACCACAGGCTCCGTGCAGCATGGCCACAGAAAGCAAGGGGGAGCTAGAGAAGATCCTGGCCCACTTAGAAGATGAGAACCGGTGGGTGTGATGGTGGTGAAAGTCTGTGTGGGCTCTAGAGACAGGTGGCTTGAGTGTAAGTCCTGGCACTTCCACATTTTAACTGCGTGACCTTTAATGACTTGCCTATATCCTGTGAACCTCCATTTCCTCAATCTGTAAAATGAGGATGTGGTCATCGTGCTCACCTCCTAGGGTCACTCGTGGAGATCAAGTGACGTCACTTATATAATGTGTTAGCCCTGTGGCTAACACTGGCTTATAGTAAGGGTTCAATACATGCTAGTTATTGTAATGATTATTTGAATCCTTTTAATTTAACTTAAAATTTCCCGAGTACCAATTAGATGCAAGCACAAAGAACACAGAAAACAGCACGGCATATCCATGCCCTCCAAGAACTTTCAGTGTTGGAAGTGAAAGAGATACTTATCACCTCGGGAGAGTGTTCCAGACAGTGAGGACACTCCCCAGAGTGTCTGGGGAGTGCACGAGACAAGGTGAAGAAGATTACAGGGGTGGCATTTGTCTCCATGAAGGAGAGGTGGCAGCAGGGGCCTGAGGCAGGCCCAAGCCACTTTGGGGACAGAAAGTAGACACCATAGCACGCCATAGCACCCTTCACAGCAGCACTGCTTCATTGTTAGTGTGCATATGGGTCATTTGGGGAGCTTGGTTAAATACACATTGTGATTCGCAGGTCTGGGGATGCTTGAACTTCTGCATCTCCAACCAGCTCTTGGGGAATGCCTAGGCTTCCAGTTTATACACCACACCTGGAGTAGCAAGTCTTTAGCACAATGCCACTCAGAGTGTGGAATGCACACCAGGGCCAGCCTGTCTCCAGTCGAGGACAAAATAAGCACAGGGATAGATAAGTTTAATCAACTTTAGACAAGTTTCTAGCAATTTGCTATTGCCATGAGATCCAAGCATGTAATTACTCAAATTGTCACGCTGAATAGGGTAGAGACCAATGTAAGTGTTGTTGAATTTGTGTGGATAGATGCAAGTGGTGTGAGCTGGGGACTAGTCATGAACATTAGGGTCACATATTGGTCCACAGGTCAGTGAGCCCCACCCCCTATGCTTTCTTACCACAAATAGTTGAGAAGTGCTGTATTAGAGCAGCAGTGGACAGGCTCTGGCCAAGTGCTGGGCAGACAAGAATTCTGTTCTGTGGCCAAACAATAAAACAGTGATACGCCTCCAAGTAGGCCATGTCTTTGGAATTCTGTTCCCGTGATGCCCCAGCAAGGATGCTCAAAGTGGGCCAAGAAGGAGGGTCATGGGGAGAAGACACAAGATAAGTGATCTCTTGTTTATGTTACATCTCCCCCCCCCCCCCGAATCTGAAAATCTGGAAGTGGAGCAGGTGAGTCAGTGGCCACTTTATTATTTATTATAATAAATATATTTATCTTTATATTTATTTATCCGCCTTTATTTGCGGATGATGTTTCTGTGTGATTTGAAGGTCAAGATTAATCCCTGAGGCAGCAGATGCAAGCCCTGAGACATTTCTTATGTGAAATGTCAGCTCTCCCTGCTCTGAGGTCTTGGGATGGCAGAGTAAATGACACAGGTCCTGGAGAGGAAGAGTACAGCTAGGGCTGGGCTGGCTTGGGAGCGGAGGGCCCAGGAGTGCTCCCTCCCGGCTATGAGGCCACATCTGGGACAGGTCTTGGCTTCCCTGTCCTTGGCAGGATTCTCCAGGGAGAACTGAGGCGCCTGAAGTGGCAGCACGAGGAGGCGGCTGAGGCCCCCATGCTGACGGAGGCCTCCGCTGACGCCGCACAGGACCACCGCAACGAGGAGCTTCTGGCTGAGGCCAGGATCCTTCGGCAGCACAAGAGCCGCTTGGAGACACGCATGCAGATCCTGGAAGACCACAACAAGCAGCTGGAGTCACAGCTGCAGCGCTTGAGGGAGCTGCTCCTACAGGTGCGGCTGCGGACCCCAAGATGTGGCTCGGAGCTGGGGAGCGGGGCAGCACTAGGGAGGGAGGAGTTCCTTGGCAGGGACTGACATGTGACTTCCGCAAGACAGTTGCTGTGGCCATTGGGGAGGGACGGGAAAAATGGTGCTGGTGGGATCCATCCTTAGCCAGTTCTCGTCCATGGCCCACTGTGTCGCTGTCCAGCCACCGTGGTGCTGGTGGCAGATGGAGGGCTTCTGTAGGATCACTTCTTCACAACTTGTTGGGACCCTGTATTAAAAGAACAAACTTCAAAACCTACCCAAGGCATTGATTTTCTCACTCTAGTGTTGCCTAGAAACAAACGTGTTTGGCAAGAGAAAGATTGTTCCTTTATGATGAAGGGATCTCTTGTTATTTTTTGTTTCTGAGAGGTAGCCTGTGTGATGTAATGTAACTCTGGAATCAGGTAGCCCTGGCCTTGAACATGGCTCTGCCAGTTAGAGGCTGAGTGGTGTTAGGAAAGCTACCTAACTCCACTAAACCTCGTTTTCTTCATCTGTAAAGCAAGAATAATAATAGTCCCACTTCACCGAACTGTGGTGAATATAAAATGAAATGACGCGCTCACAGAATTTAGCACAATTCCAGGCATTGTAGTACACAGTTTGTGAAGGTGACCTATTGTGGTTATGATATGTAACAGGCAACAGCAATCCCGTGCTTCTTCCCCAGATCCTCCCTGAGATGGCCTCATAATTCATCCTTGGAGAATTCTAACATATCATGAACTGAGGATTAGGGGCGAAACTCTGTTTCCAGAGAACACTGGGTTGTAAAGAGCTTAATTGTAGCCCAAATGACAAGAGCCTTTTAGGCATGTTGCCATCCTTATAAGAACTGTGAGCCTTTGCCAAACAGAAGGTAATTGGTAACTGATACTCTAAGAAGATTTCTAAAAGAGAGAGCCACTCTTTGGGAGACTACCAAAAGCTTCTTTTAAAGCCAAGGGCAAAAGGATGAGCATGAGGTCTCTAAGGTTCTATCTAAGCTCAGGAGTCTGTCAAAGTGAGGTCAGGAAGGCAAAGCCACTTAAATCATGCTTTACCTCTTGCTAGCCACCTACCGAATCAGATGGCAATGGCTCTGCAGGTTCGTCTCTAGCTTCCTCTCCGCAACAGTCAGAAGGCAGTCACCCCCAGGACAAGGGACAGACAACTCCAGACACTGAGGCTGCAGGTGAGTTCCCTGCCCCTTCCTTCCAGGCTTCTCTCGCCCAAGATTTCCTGCCCAAAGACTAGGACTGGGACTGGTTTGTCCTCATGTTTTGGGCTTGTGGGTAGGCACAATTGACTTATTGATGAATTCATCCATATATTTATTCTACCAATGTGTATTGAGTGCCTCCTACATACCAGGCACTGTGCTAGGAAGACACAGTGCTATGGGTCTGCCCTTCAGCTGGCTGCATCCTCCCATGGCCCCTTTACCTCATAAAGGAGTCACTAGTTCTCTTCCCAAATCTCTCTTCTCCAACTCAGATGATGTGGGGTCAAAGAGCCAGGATGTCAGCCTGTGCTTGGAAGACATCATGGAGAAACTCCGCCACGCCTTCCCCAGTGTGCGAAGCTCTGATATGACTGCCAACACCCTGCTGGCCTCTTGATGGAGCCAGATCCTCATCCTGTAATCCACAGTCCTCTTCTGGTTCCAGTCAATGCCTTCCCTCAGACTTTACCCAACCTTTCCAGCTCCCACTGGCCCCATATTCCTCAATCAGAGTTATTTGGGCTCCGCACAGCAGCAGAGATCTGGTGGTATGTTAAGTGTGTGTGGGAGACCCAGGGAAGCGGGGAGGCATGATTCCTCTCACTCTAGAAATGTGCCCCTTGATCCTCAAGTTTGAGACATGTCCTTTAAGTACTCCTCTGTTGCAGCCCAGGCAGATGGCACTTGGCCACTCCCATGGGAAGCAGAGAAGCTGCCTTGTATAGTTAAGGCAATGTCCATAGAATTATGCACAGGGAGAAGTCTAATGACCCCAAGCTTCCAACATTATGAATCCGTGGGGGTTAGTCCTACTCTCTGGCCTAACTCAAGGAGGCAAAAGGGTATTCCTGAGACACATCCTTCCCAAAGTGCCCCTGAAGAAGTCTAGGCAATGTGTTCTATCACTTCCACTCCAGGGCATAGATCTAGCCCTCCTAATGCTACCTAGATATTGTTTCCTCCTCAAATATCTTCACTTCTTTCTGCCTCAGTCCTTGGTAGGTGTTACTCAAGGGGACAACTATTGATTATAGTTCCCACTTTCATATTACGTCTGGAAACATTAAAGAAATACTTATGGGTTTAGATACTTTTCCCCTGATCCTTCTCTTTCTTGAAGTCCTCAGCATCATGAAAGATCTGCTGAGTTGCTCTGGACACCCAGATAAAACCACCCTTTGTTCCTCTGAGTCTGCCCTCACAGACTGGGAGAAGAACAGCAGCTTGCTTGGCAAGGGAGGGAGGGGTCTTGCTTTCCTGATATCAGGAAGGGGAAGCCACCCTCTAGCCTCAAAGGACAGGAGAGCCCAACACCCTTCCAGTCTGTGACCCTCCTGACTCTCAGGCTCAATCAGGTGAGGTGGCTGATTGCCCCAGCTAATCATCAGACAGGTACACCTGGCCAGCCCAAGTGGCAGCCCCTTGCAGGAAGCTGCTGGCCACAAACCAGGAAGCTGGCCACTTTCTACCCAGACAACAGCAAGGTCTTCCTGCACATAAACTTGATCTTTCTAACTCTGGAAGGTTAACTCCATCTTCAAACTGAACTAACTCTTCCTAGGTAACATATACCATGACCCCTTCATCTTCAGCTCCAGAACCCGTGCAGAGTTGACAATGGGGGGTGGTGGAGTGGGCTTGGGAACTTTGAACAGAGTCAGAGTCCACTTAGGCAGCCTCTATCATGAGGAGCTTGCCCCCTCCAGAGCCCAGCAGTCAACTTCATTTGCCTAAGTTTATATACATACATATCTACATATCTACTGTCCATCAGTGCTCTCCTGGCCTCACTCACACATTAAATTCTAATACCTCTTGAAGTATTAATGTTCTGTCTTGCTCTTTGTTAGCCCCAGTCTCTGGTTGGCAAGATAGATGTATTCTGGCTGCTCTCTAAGATGTCTCTGTCCATTGATGTTTGGGGTGGGCTGTCCTTAAGACCAAAGCAACAGACACCTGTGGCCACAGGTGACTCTAACAGGAAGAAGCACTCTGTTCTCTACTCTCATTCCAAACCTTGTTCCCTTGAGACCTGGGCCTTGGGTGCGTTTTCCTGGGCTTCCTTAAACCATGATTCAGGTGCCAAAATAGAGCAGATCTAACTTCAACTCACCCCACACAGAAAAGAAAGAACAAAGAGGCTTTGCCAAGCTAAGACACAGAGTACATCCTCTTGCCCCTTCCAATTCCTAAGGTCTGGCTCAGGTCCTTCAAGAAAGCAGCAGTTGCTACTAAGACCAGGAGGGAGGGAGGCAGTTGGACTGTTGTGTTACAATTAAGCACTGGGCCAACTGCTGGGAACCTAGATTGATTGGCTACATGAGAGAGAAAGTGGTGGCTTGGGTCCAGAAATCTAGGACTGCCTTCTTTTTCACTAAGCCACAGGCTCAGAGGGTCACACCTCATGTTATAACATCTGCCTTAGTGTGCATGAAGTCTGGGGGGGGGGGGGGGATAGCAAACTGGGTATTGGGGCATGCTGAGCTCGTGGTAGACAGGCATCAAACACAGAACCTGTGCATCAGACTGGGGGTGTCTTTGTAGGGGCCTGTATTGTGAGCAGGAATGAGATAGAAATTTGCAGTGGACAGAGGGCTCAGAGACTTTGAGGCATGGGCCTGCCCAAACCTTAGGAGGGCTGATATTATAGAAGAAATTTTTATCTCAAAATCCTTCCCATAACCACCACCCCACCTGGGAGCTCTTGGGCTGCTTAGGGCCTATGGCAACTTGCAGTGGTCTGGGCGTGGGAGAAAAGATGAAGTTCTTGTCATGTAGGACTTGTGCTGGAGGTGGACTGAAGCAGCAGGTCAAACGTTGAATCCTCACTAAGAGCATCACCAATATCTTGTGATCCTGGTGTTTCCCTTAATGCCTGAGGCGAGAATACGGCACAGAGATGCAGTGACAGTCACTGTAGCATATAGCAATTTGCCCACAGTGAGGTAATGGATCCTTGGATATTGTGCACCCAAATTAGGATTGGATTTATCGAAACGTGCTGCATGTTATTAGGCATCTGTTGTGCATCGTGTCTCCTAAAGGCATTGTGGGTGGTGCTGTGTAGTGTGTGGCCCTGAGCTGGAAGGGAGGTGAAGGGAGTTGCTGGTGCATTTGCTTAGGGGAAACCTTTTCTGACTTTTGAGGTCAGCCTCAGTGATGAGTAATGTGAGTGTCTTTTTTGAATAGTTTCAGGGAGCAGCTAGGACTGATAGATGATTTATTCTTGACAGAATCTGATAGAGGCCAAGAAGCCATTGTAAGGCTTTGCTGCAGCTGGGGCAGAGTGGGTTTCTGTTGATTGAGAATTGTTAAGGAAGGCTACCTGGCTGGGGCACATCAGCTGTGGCGTGGCTCCCTGCGGATGCTCTCTCCCAGAATGGAAAGGCTGCCATCACTGCTCCCGCATGCTCATTTCATGCAAGGCCCAGCGCTGGAAAGTATTTCCCCACAGACAAAGGTGTTTGGGTTTTTGGTGCTCCCGGGAACTGGGCTGGCAGGCCACATTAACAGGAAACTCGGGGCCAGGCAGAAGCCAGTCCTGGGAGATGTTTTCCCTCCAGATTCATTCGAAGGAACACCCAAGCTGCCTGGGGTGTGTGTTTGGGTTCTGGGCTCCATCTTCAGCTGCAAGCTGGAGCATTTTTGGACTTTGCACTCTCCCTGGCAGAGTCGTAGCCTCTGGGACCATTTCAGGCCAGGAACCTCATCAAATTTCCCCAGACATAGGTGAGAGATAACCAAGAAAGTAAGTTTTTGCCTTAACACCACCAAGAGTCCTGGGAGAGAAACTAGGGGCCTTGCCCTAGGGCTGCGGAAGCTTAGCCCCTCAGCTGGGCAGCCCTATCTCTGGGCCTTGTTGCTAAAAATCAGGCCTTGGGAACAAAGTAATACTTCAGCTACTTCTCACTCTTTTGAAACCAATGGCTGTGGGAAAGCAAAATGCTCAAGGCCAAGACTTGGTTCTCAGTGCCGGTCTCCTCCCACAGCTGTTGCACTTGGGAGGGTACCTGCTGCATGTCCTTGCTGTCCCCAGGGCAGTATTGAAGCCAGAGCGAAGTGTGCTGTGCTGTTTGCTGGTCGCAAGGATGGGGACTGAAGAAGGGGTCTGGGGGAGGTGGCCAGGGTGGCCTGCAAATCTAGAAAAGTTGGGGATAAAAGAGCAGGCTAGGAACAAATTGATTAACTTTCTTGCCACTCACTGTGGTGCTTTCCCCCTTGTCCTTGACTTCTGCTTTGAAAAGAATAAATTTGTATTTGTTTACTTTCTTCCTCCGGTTGTGCTGAGTCTGATATTCCACAGAGTCCACATCTGTAGACTGAGAAGCCACAGGTACACTGAAAGACATAAATCCAACACCCAGAGGACAAAGAAGACACTGCTATTGCTCCCACTCCCACAGCTCCCCGAATCGGTCGCCGCTCAGGTTCTGGAAGCTGGAGCGTTCTTGGACTTGCACTCTCCCTGTCCCTGCCCCCCTCCCTTAGCTAGTTGTCATGGTCGGGAGGTGAGCTCTAAAGAGCAATGGCCCTAAATTCCATCCTCATCAATCTGGGGGAGTTTTCATGAGCCTGAACCAATATAAGAAAAATCGGTGCAGTGAGTTTCCATAGTTATATTTATTTCATCTAGAGGTCTAGTCTTTACTATGAAATTTTTATAAATAAATAATAAGTAGTATCAAAATGTCCTTTTGAACGCATGGTGATAATTTTTCATGCTGTTTTCCCATTTCCTGGCAATATAAAGTCCTGTTAATCCCTCTTCCCCACAACCAGTTTTTCTCTTCTCACCAAGCTACAGCAGCACAGCCTAATAGAAACCTTATGCAAGGGGCTGGCACTGTGGAGCAGTGCCGGCACCCCATATGGGCGCTGGTTTCAATCCCAGCTCCTCCACTTCCAATCCAGCTCCCTGCTAATGGCCTGGGAAAGCAATGGAAGACGGACCAAGTCCTTGGGCCCCTGTACCTATGCGGGAGACCCAGAAGAAGTGCCTGGCTTTGGATTGGCCAGTCATTGTGGCCATTTGGGGAGTGAACCAGCAGATGGACGACCTCTCTCTCTCTCTCTCATTGCCTTTCAGAGTTAGAGAGAAATAAATAAATAAATCTTTTTTTTAAAAAAAGAAACCTAATGCAAGCCACATATGTGATTTTAAATTTTCTTAGCAGCTATATGAATAAAGCAAAAACAAATGACAGGAATTAATTTTTAATATTTATGTATTTTAATTTACTTGCAAGGTAGAGAGAAGGAGAGAGTGAGCTTCCATCTTCTGGTTCACCCTCCAAGTGCCTACAACAACCAGGGCTGGGCCAGGCTGAAGCCAAGAACCAAGAACCTGATCCAGGTCTGCCACTTAGGTGTCAGGGACCCAGGTACTTGGGACATCATCATTAGCAAGGAACTGGATTGGGAGCAGAGTAGCCAGGAGTTGAACTGGCCCTCCAATATGGGATATGGGCGTCCCAAGCAGCAGTTTCACCCACTGCACCACAATGCCTGTCCCATGAAATTAATTTTAATAATATACTTTATTAACTCAAATATGCCCATAATATCCTTTCAGTCTATAATCAGTATAAAACAATTATTAATGAGATATCTTATATTCTTTTTTTCCCTATTGGGTCTCCAGAATGGTCAAACAGGTTGGCAGATTCAGCTGGTAGAGAAAAGAGAAACCCAGATAGGTAGAGACAGTGCACACTTATAGAGACAGCAAAAGCTAGCTGACAATATCAGCTCCCTATGTCCTTTGTCCCACAGCATGACAGTGAAAGAAAAGGGGCCATATGGCCTGCAGCATGAACAGTGGGACCCCTCTGGTGCTGAGTACCCAGTCCACCCTGCAGCTAGGCAGTTTTACAGATTGCTGCTATGCCTGTGGGGCCAGGGTGGGGGCCAGGCAGAAGGCCCTACCCCTTACTGGAATGAGGGAGGCGGATGAGAAATGGTTTCATGGCAGCCTCCCTCAAGATAGGGAGGTGGGTAAGAGGCAGTTTTGTAGCAGCTTCTCATAAAGCTGCCTGCCTTTCGACATTCTGGGGGAATCACAGGGAGTTCTGCCAACAACTGGGAGTTGGGCCTTGCCTTGCCCATGTGGCCTATGCGGACAGTGCAAGGTCACCAGAATGCTGGCCCAGAACAGTTCCCCTACAGCAATCCAATGCTTATTCTACACTTCTGGGACAGCTCAGTTAAGGTTAGTGCTATGTCAGGTGCCCCCAAAGCACGGGTGACTCCTGGATACCACATTGGACAGTGCAGGTCTATAACATGCAGAAGTCAGAGTCACTGGGATGGGCACGGTGGCAATCACATTGGGGTGCTGGTTCAGAATCTGGCTACTCCGCTTCCAATCCAGATTTCAGCCAATGCACCCTTGGAGGCAGCAGAGGATGGGTCCCTGCCACTCACATGGGAGACCAGGATGGAGTTCTGGCTCCTGGCTTCAGCCTGCCCCAGCTCTGGCTGTTGAGGGTACTGGGGGAGTGAACCAGTAGATGAAAGATTTCTCTCTCCTCTATCCTGTTGTTCTGCTTTTAAAGTAGATGAAAATAAATAAACATTTTTAAAAAGGAAGTCAGAATCAGCTATAGTAAAAAAAAAAGTCATGAAGTATTCTGTGTGTGTGTGTGTGTGTGTGTGTGTGAGAGAGAGAGAGAGAGAGAGAGAGAGAGAGAGAGAAGGAAAGATTGAAGTGGGTAGAGAGTTGGGGTGGCAAAGGCCTTGAGAGTGAAGAGCAGTTGTGAAACAATTCCCCTAGGTTATAGCAAGAGGCTGCAGCATGGGCTGGTGTTGTGGCACAGGGGGTTAAGCTGCCACCTACGACTCCAGCATCCCCTATTGCAGCACCTATTAGAATGCCAGCTGTTCAACTTCCAATCCAGCTTCCTGCCAATGCACCTGGGAAAGCAGCAGAATATGGACCAAGTAGTTGGGCCTCTGCCTCCCATGTGGGAGACCTGGATGGAGTGCCAGGCTTCTGACTTCAGCCTGGCCCAGCCTTGGTTGGTACAGCCATTTGAGGAGTGAACCAGTAAATGAAATCTCTCTCTCTCTGTCTCTCTCTGTGTCTCTCTGTCTCTCTTTCTCCGGAAGAGCACTGCAGACATGCCAGCTTGCCCTTGCCCCTTCCTATGGCATTGTGTGCCCTACCACCCTGGCCCCCAGCACAGCTCGGGCTGCTCTCAGGCTGCAGAATGGGACAAAGCCTGCATAGGGGCTCTTCTACCTCACCCCTGGATGCCACCTTCAGTCTCGGCAGCCTGTCCCCAGGGTATTTGTGTTCCTGTCCCAGTCCTCTGCCTTCATCTGCAAGGGCCTATCTTCTTTTCAAACTCTGCCTCTTTCCCTACCTTCTGCTTCTGACACTCAATTCCCGTCCCTCATTCTTTCTCCTTATTCTTATCTTTTAAGTTCCAGGTTTCTGAAACGACAATCGCTCTTCTATCATCTGTGTTTCCAAGGTGTCCTCAACCTTCTCTTGTCATTTTGCCTGTATTTTGTTAGCTCTCATCATTCCTCTCTTAGTCCTTCATCTTCTGCATTCCCTGCCCCGCACCAACATCCCTGATGTCTTCCGTCCATCTCCGCAGGCTCTGCCCATAACGAATGACCTTCTCTTCTCTGCCCACTGCTTATTAACTTCCACTTGGAAGAAGAGCACTAGAAGTAAAAGTCTTGGGAGTGCACCTTCTAGAGTTGCGTTGACTTCATCAATTCGGACCAGACTTGGGGCTAGCTGGGCTACTTCCAAAAAATCCTCATATGCTGCTTGGTGGGGAGCATGACTGCCTTGCTGTACAGATGAGAAAACGGAGGCTCGCAGATGTGTGGGGATTTGCCCATGCAAGTGGCAGGGCTGGAATACCAACCTTGCATTTGTTCCACTTCAACATGATAAAGTCATGTAAACACTGGAGCTGCCTTTTTATCAGTTCTCTATACCCCTTCTCTCCAAATCCCAGTGCTGTACGTTTAACATGGGATGGTTTCCATACACTAAGAATTCTCCTAAGAACTCTGCAGAGTTGACAGCATCTTCAGTCATTTCCTAATCACGCAGTGCTATGGTCTGAATGTTACCTCCCTCCTCCGCAAATTCATGTTGGAACCTAATGTGAAGGAGGTAGCATTAAAATGTGGTGTTTGGAGAGGTAATTAGGTCCCGAGGACAGAGCCCTCATGAGTGGAATTAGTGCCCCTGTAAGAGGACTGAGGGAACTCATTTGCCTCCTCTGCTATGTTGAGGATGCTGCAAGATCGCCTATCTTTGAAAGCAGACAGAGCCCGCACCTGACACCGAGTCTTCTCGTGCCTTGATCTTGGACTTCCAAGCCCCCAGAACTGTGAGCAATATATTTCTGGAGTTTATAAAGTTCGCAGTCTATGGCAGTATTATTACAGTAGCCCAAATGGACCAAAACACAGAGTTCGTAACTTGTTTCCTGGTTTCCTTTTCGACATGAGTGTCCGCATGGTGAGGGCAGTTTAATCAGTTGACAACAATCCATTTTAAAAAGAATTTTTTTATTGCTTAAAGAAGACAGAATTTATTTATTGCTGAAAGAAAACCTTGATCATATAACAGGAAAAAAAATCTTCACCAGCCAGTTAGAGTTGTTAAGGAAAGTTTCATAGGTACTACAGACATCTGGTTTCTCCTAATGTTTTCTGATGGGTGTTAGGATGAGAAGGCTCAGAATAAGGGGAACAGTTCAGCGTTTCTTGTCTCTGTTCTGTTACATTAGTTAATGAATAACAAGCAGCCACAGGGCTGAAAACGCAACAGAATAAAGAGCAGCAGCAGCAGCAGCAGCAAGAGAGCACCCCTGAGCAGGAAAGCGACCCTATTACCTGAACAGAGACAGGCATGATCTAGTGTTAACTGCTGTAATGTAGGCACTTCAATTCACTGTAGCAGGCCCAAGCCCTTGGTAGAAATGACTCAATTCTTTCTATGTTGTAGGACATGCTTAAACAGAAGAGTTTGGAAAAGCCAAACCATATGCAGCCCAGCTGACCAGTATCTAGGCTAGATTGTCTGCCCTTGGCAAGCACAGCTGAATCATCTGATGGCACCATAGCACAGGAACAATAGTAGAAATTCTCAAATTGGCAAAGAGAAGCAACGTCCCCATGGTTGAGTGGGGACGTTAAGTCTACTGCTTTTTTATACTTTCCCTATCTATATGACTATGAACTTCAAAGCTACTGTAACTAGCAAAAAAAAAAAAAAGTTCTGAGAAGCAAATACAATTGATTCAACATTAGGCAACTGAAGAAACAGAATTGTGCACTATTTTATCTAGTTTTCAGTCTGGATGGTGAATCTAAGGTTTGTGGGCCAGGCTGACGATGCCTCTCACTTCTTCAGAATACATTTCAGTTTCTCCTGCAGGGAAATGAGCTGTAAGAAGAGAGACAAAAAAATGAAAAATTCATCTGAAGTCCTAAGTTTCACTATTTGATCTAGAATTTACTTATCTGTACTAGAATGAAGTATTGGCCTTTATAAGGCTATCCTAGCCTTACCATATTCCAAAGAACATTGCCAATCAAGAATGCATGCACAACACTGTGGACATGATGCTGCCCTTTATCATGCCAAACTTATAAAAGGAAGCTTTAACGCTGAATGAGCTTTGGAAAATTGAATATGCTGGCTGTTAAGAATCTGTGCTTCTGTGAAGAATATTCAGAGCTCACAAGTCATGTCAGGGACAAAGGAGATGGGATCGCTGTAGCCATATCCCAAGTCAGAAGAGAAGGCAGGTGGGATAGGCATCCCAGTGAACAAGCACTTGGGACCTTGCAATGAGTCTTTTTTTTTTGCATTTGGATAAATGCTTTTTTTAAAAAAAATGTTATTTTTGATTAGTTTTTAACAGATTCACTGTGGTATGTAGATACAATTCTAAGAACATAATAATAGTCCCTTCCTTGCAGTGAGTCTTATCTGCTGCTTCTTGCCACATTATGAGACACTTAGAAATCAGGTCAGGGTCCTGATGATCTTCTCAATCTAAGTCAGAAGTCCTGACTTTTTTTGTGTGTGTGGTATCAGATTTACTTTTTTCAACTTGAAATGGTCAAATGACCAATAACATTCAGAGATGGGTACCATCTTTGGGACCAAGATTATTTTGGAATATTATATCCAATATAGGTCACCCCATACCAGGATGGGCTTTCTCTAAGTGAAATGAATGGAAGAGAGACTCGTGACACAATCCTGTGCTGCACACCACCTAGCAAACCACTGTCACTGCTGTCTCTAGTAATTTAAAGGCTCTTCTCATGCAGATGCTAAGTGGGCCCCCACCAACCATGACTACAACCAGTTTTTTTTCAACTTCAAATCAGATGTGATTCTCCTGCTTAAAACTCTTCAAGGGACTCTTACTGCATTTAAAACTAAAACCTGCCCTCCTTGTCGTGGCCTGCAAGGACCCATACACTAGGGCCTCTGCCCACTTCTTCCACCTTATGTTAAGCCACTCTCTTCTCTTGCTTTAAATACTCCAGAGGTCCTCAAAGGGGCCAAGTTCCTTCTCCCTGTAGAACCTTGGCTATCCTCCACCCAAGTAACTCTTCCTCCTCCCCTTTGCCTGGACTTGTCCATCAGGTCTCAGCTTAAACAGCACTTCCTCGGAGGGGCCTATCATGATGCCCCTAATTTAACTGAGAACTCTCCTTCTTCTAATAGCAAAATTGACTGTTCTTCCTTCACAGGAGGGCTTCACAACGTGTACCTTTATATTTGTACGAGAGCTTGGTTAATGTCAGTCTCCCCTGCTAGACTGTTGAGGACAAGTTTTCTATCTGTCTTACTCAACTCTATTCATCTAGTGCCTTTCACTTCATAGATATGCAGTATCTGTTGAATGAGAGAATTTTCACAAAGACCTTGTTCTACCCTGCTCTCCTCTCACTTGGAATTGAACAGCATTATTTCTATCAGAGAAATAGCCAGGACTGAGATTGGGGGTTGGGTGGGGATGGTCTTTGTATCAAATGTTTTCTGCTTGGTTTGAAAACACTTCTCACCTGCTCATTTCTTTGTTTCTCTTCTAAGTTAAGCTTCTCCAGCACAGACCTTAAGTGGTTCTGGAAAACACATGTTATAAATGATGAATGCTGAGTCTCAAAGGAGAAGAGAACCAAGCGAGACAAAGAGTTTGGCAAATAATTTGAAAAGTAAGGAAGGTGTCAGCCATAGTAAAGAGCACTCTTTCTAAAGGATTTGGAGTATAAAAACTATGCCCCCCCCCCCCTTGGGCTGGGCGTTTGACACAGCAGTTGAGTTGCTGCTTAAGTCACCTGCATGCCATGTCAGGGTGCCTGGTTCAAGTCCTGGCACCTCTGCTTCTGATCCAGCTTTCTGTTTGTGTGCACCCTGGGAGGCAGCAGGTGCTAGCTCAAGTACTTGGGTCCCTGCCACCCATGTGGGAGACCTGGATTGGGTCTCAGGTTCCTGGCTTTCATCCTGGCCCAATCTTGACTGCATTTTGTATGACCTGTATAATTGCAGGTATTTGGGGAATGAACCATCAGATGGAAGATCTCTCTTTCTCTTTCTGCCTTTCAAAGAAAGTGAACATAAATAAATAAATTTCATTCCCTAACTACAGTGCCACCCTATTTGATTTTGTAACCCTAGCCAGCATTTTTTCTTGCCCTAAAATAAATGGTTGGAATTCCTTCATTTTTTTTCTAGCTTACCCTAAATTCTTTGGCTGTGGTGAACTACTGAAGATGCTGGCTTGGAAGCCAGTGCTGACTCCCCTTCCATTTCCCTTTCCTATGGCAGAATACTCCTGTTCCTAACAAGTACTACACATAACAATAACCACACACTGATACCATATATCTGTATCTTTCAAAGTCTATCCATATCTATCATCTTACTTGGTATTCTTTTTGAAAATTTTTATTTTATTTGAAATGCAGAGAAAAAGAGAGAGAGAGATCTTCCATCTGCTGGTTGACTCCTCAAATGCCTGTAACAACTAGAGCTGGGTTGATTCCAAAACCAAAAGCCAGGAACTCAATCCTGATCTCTCACAGGGATCAAAGTACTTGAGCCATCACCTGCTGCCTCCCAGGGTGTGCATTAGCAGGAAGCTGGAACTGGTAGTGGATCTGGGACCCTGATATGGGATGCAGGTGTCCCAAGTGGCATCTTAACTGCTGTGTCTGGCACTTGCCCCTTGCTTGGTTTTTTAAAGGACAAACACCCAAAATGGGTATAGATTTGTGTTGCTCCCCTTCAACAACCACAGCACTATAGAAAATGAAATCTGGCAAGATATTCTCTGGGTGCTTCAGAATTTCAGTCATTAAAGAAAGGAAAGCAAATATGGCCTAAACATACATTTTTCTATTGTTAAGCTCTTCGACATGAATTAATAAAAATAAGATATGATATTTATTCTTGCATGCATCATAAAATTTTAAAACAGCTAGTTAGTTTCACTGGGATGCATTTTGGTGCAAACAACAGAGTTCAGCCTATGTTCTACCATTTACTAAGGTCCTTTTCAAGTTGCTTAACCTCTTTGCATTTCAAATATTTATCTATAAAACAAGAATACATGCATGGGGCCAGCGCTGTGGCATAGCGGGTAACACTGTCACCTGCAATGCCAGCAACCCATATGGGCGCCAGTTCAAGTCCTGGCTGCTCCGATCCCAATCCAGCTCTCTGCTATGACCTGGGAAAGCAGTAGAAGATGGCCCAATTGCTTGGGCCCCTGCACCCACATGGGAGACCTGAGAAGAAGTTCTTGGCTCCTGGCTTCGGATTGGTGCAGCTCCAGCCATTGTGGCCATCTGGGGAGTGAACCAGTGGATGGAAGATGCTCGTTTGTGCGCGCTCTCTCTCTCTCTCCCTGCCTCTCTGTAACTCTGCCTTTGAAGTAAAATAAATAAATCTTAAAAAAAAAGAATACTGGGGCATGCATTTGGCCTAGCAGTTAAGCTGTCCATATGTCATATTGGAGAGCCTGCATTCAATACTTGCCTCCACTCCTGCTAATCCAGATCCTGGGAGGCAGTAGTGATGATTCAGGTCATTGAGTTCCTGCCACCGCCATGGGACACCTGCATTGAGTTCATGACTCCTAGCTTTGGCCCCCAGCCTGGCCCAGGGCCATCGCAGGCATGGAGTGGGGTGGAGAATCAGCTGATGAAATATCTCTCTCTTGGGGGCCTGTGCTGTAGCACAGTGGGTTAAAGCCCTGGCCTGAAGCGCCAGCATCCCATATGGGCACCAGTTCTAGTCCTAGCTGCTCCACTTCTGATCCAGCTTTCTGCTATGGCCTTGGAAAGCAGTAGAAGATGGCCCAAGTCCTTGGGCCCCTGCACCTGCCTGGGAGACCTGGAAGAAGCTCCTGGCTCCTGGTTTCGGATCGGTGCAGCTCTGGCTGTTGCGGCCATCTGGGGAGTGAACCAGCGGATGGAAGACCTCTCTCTCTGTCTCTACCTCTCTCTGTAACTCTGTCTTTCAAATAAATAAAATAAATCTTTAAAAAAGAGAAATATCTCTCTGTCTTGGAAATATTAACTGTTAATATGCCTTTTACATCAATATTGGCAATTATTATTTCAGCTCACCTGGTCCCATCCAAAAATTGCTTATATTACTCAAGTAAATAAAAACAGAACTGGGGCTGGTGTTGTCATGCTGCATGTTAAGCTACCTCCTGTGACACCAGCATCCATATGAACACTTGTTTGAGTTCTGGCTGCTCCATGACTGATCCAGCTCCCTGTTAATGTGCCTGGGAAAGCAGCAGCAAATGACCCAAGTACTTGGGCCCCTGCCACCAGTGTGGGAGATCCGGTTGGAGTTCCTGGTTCCTGCCTTCCACCTAGCCCATCCTTGATCAAGCGGCCATTTGGGAAGTGAACCAGTGGAAGGAAGATAATGTATCTCTGTCTCCACCCCGCCCCCCCAACTCTTCCTTTCAGATAAATAAGTAAATCTTTAAAAAAAAAAGAAAGCAGAGCTATCTTTTATCGAGGATTTCTAAGAGGCTGTTCGGGCTCATGAATGAACAAGAATGCTGCGGAGATGACAAGAGTGGACGCACAGTTAGGATTTTGAAGGAGAGCAGCAGTGTTTTCTACCAGCCAACAGGAACTTACCTTGAGTGGCAGGCTTTCCACTTTCATGAAGAGGTGATTCTGTCTTTGTGTTTGGCACTGAATGTTACGGAGCTTTCTCTCCAAGAAATGAATCTGCTTCTGAATTGTCAGGACTAATAAGAGACAGAGAGAAAGTTTACATATCTAAATAGAGCCTAAACTAATGGACCAAGATCTGAATCATGTAAAACTCCACTACACATGTGAGCAAAAACTTCTCAAACTTGGCCTTGCATCTAATGCTCACTTAGGGTCAGCCTTCAGGACTGCCACCTATGCTGTCCCATCGCTTTGTTTTTCTCTAACTCACCTAGGGCATTGGAAGCTTCCTTTGACTTGTACAGGTTACAGTCAAGCAACTTGGCTTGTAGCTCCCTTTCCAGATCCTCTTCACAATCAGTCTCCTCCTCTTCCTCTATCATGTCTTCGTCTTCATCCTCTTCCTCCTCTTCATCCTCGTCTTCATCCTCCTCCTTCTTTGCTGACGATGTCTCCTCTTCCTCCTCATTATCAGTACCAAAACTGAACATCTCCCGAAGAATATTATATTCTATTGATTTTAAGCAAAAAGAAGGTGAAACTCTCTGAAGTACTGCAAGGAACTCCCATGCCAGATACAATTTTACTTCTTACCCTCAGGTCCACTGGGCAACCAATTAATTTTGTATCATTTTTTCTTGTAGGAAGATTATTCCCTTCATAAAACAAGGAACAGGAAATGCAAAACACTGTTAACATTCATTCATGTGTTCAATGATCGAGACATGTGGAGAATCTAAGAGCCTGGAAGAAGTTAAGATACCAGGGACAGATGAGAGATTCACCAACCAATTGAACACCCCTAAAGCAGTGAGGGATCAAGACGAGGGACAAAGGGTAAAGGCAGCCTTTTTCTCTGATGGCTCTTTGAGTCTGTGCGAAGTGATCTGACATGTAGTCAACCCCTACCCCATCTGACGCTCCTGCTGTGCCTTTACTAAAGTACCTGATGAGACACGACCACGCTTCTCGCCACTTGATCCTGGGGACATATTGAAGCCTGAAATGCAGCCTTGACTTTCAATTTCCTTGGCTTCACCTTCAGCAATGACTTCCCATCCTGAAAGGAGGGGGAAGTTAAGGAAAAGGCAGAGTGAAAGAGAAGGCACAATTGAAAGGGGAGAGGCTTTTTGGCTACAAGCATTTGATTTAGTCCAACTTTATGCCATTTGGACCTGGGTTTTCAGTGTAGAGACGCACCTTTGACTGAATTACACAAGTAAATAAATTTCTGTTCCATGGATTCGCTGTTTCTAGCGAGAAAGCAACATTTTCCCAAATCTTAAATTCTACATATCGAAATTGGTACACAAATACCAAAAGTGCAGGTATATCGAAACGAGCATATGTGATGGAACAGACTATCCAGCAAATATTTGGTATAAAGGATACGGGCACTGATGGCTTCAGCATCTGAACACAGCAGTCTCTTCACTTCCTTTTCCACAGCTGGAGAATCAACGTACTGGAACAAAGTGTGTGTGTGTGTTGGGGGTTGGGTGGGTACCAGTACTGTCATTTAACACATTGTGTTCTGTACAAACGCCCTTTTCCTACATGCCCAGGAGTTCAAATGATCAGGGCTCTTCAGATGTCCACCCAACCAAATTTCGACTTTAAGTGTGCTAGTTATGAAGGAATCTTTAACCAGGGTCTAGATTTTTGTATGGTAGGCTTAATTGCCAATTCAACAAATTACTTGAGACCTTTAGCCTTTTCAATCTGCCACCTTATGATAAGGACTTCTCAGAGATGCAACTCCTAGGTCTCAGTTGTTATTTTGCCTGATTCATACTGGCAAAGGACTGCACTTCCTTAATCGTTGATTAGAAGCAATTTGCTTTAAAGATGCAAATACTCAGATTTGACTTCCCCACATCTTTATTATCAGAGACGTTCCTACAAAAACTGGATCTGAGCTACATGTTCTCCCTTGAATCCAGTTTTAGACAATTATCTCCACAGCAACCAATTCGTCATGCCACAAATAGAAATTAAATCTTTGAGGGGAAATAAGCAATTGCAAACAACTGCTGGTAAAAGGGAACCCTGGCTTCCAACCCTGGAGTTTGAAACAAAATTAGAGAAAAAGGAATATATAGGTAACTGGCCAAATTGTGTCTTTTCCTCTAGGAGGCATCAGACATTAAACAATAAGTTTAATTTTTAGTGACTCACATCCAGTGTATATTTGGGAGTGGAGGTTAGAGGTGAGAAGGAAGGATTGAAAGCAACTTTTTGATTTACTTGAAACTAATGAGCTACTAAACAAAACACACCAAGGGTAAAAAATGAAGGTATAATATTATTGCTCTACCTCAGTAAAGCTGATTTCTTCAAGTTCTTTTAAATCAGCAAGCTATGAAATAAAACACAATTAAGTTACAATATAATTTTTCTATTTCTTTAAAAAAAACTCTGAAGTTATTTTAATTTAGTTTTATATCTTGTAGGCACTCAATAAATGCTGTTGACAAACAGAATATAAAAGCCAAGGCAACCATGTTCATGGATCAGAAGACTCAACATAGTAAAGATATCAATTGTCCCCCAAATGCATCCATAAGTTTAATGTAATTAGTATCAAAATTCCACTAAGATTTAATGTATACATAGACAAACTTATTCTAAAAATTATATGCAAGGGTGTATGGGCTCCAGAGTGGCTAAAGCAATATTGACAAAGAAAAATAAAGTGGCAGTAATCAGTCTCCTGATTTCTAGGTCTGTTATATAGCTCCACTGTGGTATCTCTGGAGGGACTGATATTTGGATCCATGGAATAGAATGGAGAATCCAGAAACAGAGCCACACAAATATGCCTGACTGATTTTTTGGCAAAGGTTAAAAAAAAATACAACATAGGAAGGATAACCAATGGTGCTAGAGCAATTGGATCTCCTTAGCAAAACAAACAAAGTAAAAAACTTTGAACTAAACCTCATAGTTTTAAAAATTAATTTAAAAAATGACCACAGGCTTAAATATAAAATGAATGAGAAAAATCTTTAGGATTTGGGCTGGACAAAGAGTTGTGAGAAAGATCCTTAAAAACTAATTTTAAAAAAACCAATATATTGGACCTCATCAAAATGAAAAACTTGCCCTTTGAAAGATCCTGTGAACAGAATGAAAAGACAAGCTATAGACAAGGAAGAAAATATCTGTAAACCACATATCTGACAAAAGACTAGTATTCTGAATACAGAAAGAACTCAAAGTATTAACAATTTAAAAATCCATTTACAAAATGGAAAAAAGGCAAGAATAAACATTTCACTAAGGTGGAGATACATAGATGGAAAACAAGCAGATGAGATGTTCAATGTTATTAGCTCAGAGAAATGCAAATTAATACCACATGAAATGACTACATACCTATCAGAAAGGCAAAAATAAAAAATGGTTGTTTTTAAACTAACACTGGTGAAGATGTAGAGAAACTGGATCACTCATATTATTAATGAGAATATAAAATGGAACAACCTCTCTGGAAACCAATATGGCAGTTTTTTATAAGTTAAATGTGCAACTACCATATGACCCAGAAATTGTACTCCTGGGCATTTATCCCAGAGAAATGAAGACTTAGGTTCACACACAAAAAAAAAACCTGTTCATAGCTTTATTTGTAATAGTCAAAAACTGGAAACAGCCCAGATGCCCTTCAACGGGTAAATAATTAAACGGACCGTGGTATATTAATAGCATAGAATAATACTCAGCAATAAAAAGGAATAAACTATTGATACATACAGAAACTTGCAGGGATCCTAAGGGAATTATGCTGAGTAGGAGGAAAAGGTAGTCTCAAATGTTATATACTACATGATTCCATTCATGTGACATTCTTCATTTGATCTTAGCCAAAAGGCCGAGAAGCAATTATGTGACACTCTTGAAATGATGGAATTACAGGGATGGAGAACAGGGTAGTGATTGCCAGGTGTTAAGGGACCAGGAACATAAGCTGGGAGGGAAGTGGGTATGGTTATAAAAGAGCAAGATGGGGGCCGGCGCTGTCGTGTAGTGGGTAAAGCCACTGCCTGCAGTGCTGGCATCCCATATGGGTGCCAGTTCATGTCCCAGCTGCTCCACTTCCGATCCAGCTCTCTGCTATGACCTGGGAAAGCAGTAGAAGATAGCCCAAGTCCTTGGGCCCCTGCACCCATGTGGTAAACCTGGAAGAACCTCCTGGCTTTGGATCAGCCCAGCTCTGGCCGTTGTGGCCATTTGGGAAGTAAATCAGTGGATGGAAGACCTCTCTCTCTCTCTCTCTCTCTCTCTCTCTGCCTATAAATAAATAAATCTTTTTTTAAAAAAAAAGCAAGAGGAGGGATACTTGTGGTGATGGAACTGGTCAGCCTCTTGACTGTGTAGGTGGATACATGAACCTCCAGATGGGATAAAACCACACAGAACTACACACACACACACACACAAGTAAAACTAGAGAAATAAGAATGCTATTGGTGAATTATAAAATGTCAATTTCTTGTTTGTGATATTATACTATACAATGTTTTTTGCAAAATGTTACAGTGGGGAAAACTGGGAGAAAGGGTACACAGTATGTCTTTTATTTCTTAAAACTGCATGTTATTATTTTGAAATAAAAAAGGTTAACTGAGGAAGAAGATGAAGACAAGAAGAAGAAGCCGCCATTGCCACCCCCCGCAAGTATAGTACTCCATAGCTTGCCCAAGGTTTTGAAAGCCTGAAGTAAAACTAGGAATATAATCACAGTTCCCAATTCTCAGGTTCTGCACAGGCTTACTTTAAAACTAGATCTTGCAATCGAAAACTAACAGCATTAACAGACATTTCAAATCCAAATCCACAATCCTTCGAGATCCCTCACAACTAGCCTAGCCTATAACTTTTAGAATCAGGTCTGCTTTTATTCACTGCTATCTTCTCAACTGCTGGCACACAGTGCCTGGCATTTAGCTCACACTCGATAAATGTTTACTGAGCATATGAATGAGTGAACAAATTACTTCCCAACTGACTCTCCCCCTTTCCTTCCCACTCATAATCCTCTTCTAATCCACACAGAAGACACACAGATAACAGGCAACTAACCTTTTTTGTTGTTTTCCGGAATCTTTTCTTTCTGACATTCTTAAGTGGTGGAGTAACTAAAATAAACAAAATGTGGTGAAACATACATACAACTGATGGTAGCTACACATTCAAATTTAATAAGAGAAAAGCCATGATATAAGCCACTGGCTCACAATTTGACTCCTTCGAGTGTCTGAGAGCCTAAATGAACCAGGTAAGAGGTTTCTGGTTCACAGGGAACCAGGACTCAGCAGATAACTGTCGTCAGCCAGAATGAGCAAGGGACTGGTGACTTACTGCCGTGTTTCCAGGTATAACTCTTCTTCTTCTCTCTTTCACTTGTATCCATTAAATCAATATCAGGAGAGGCAACTGGTTCTTCTGGAGAAGACTGTGGCTGACCATCAGCAGCAGTGCACACAAGCATCTACGTGTAACAAAGACAAACAAGTTACTATGGCCATAAATCTCGGGTAAGCAATGAATCATGATCGTCCCTACAACCAGAAATCCTGGAGCATAAAGGCGACTGATACCTGGCATTTCCAGAAAACCAAGTATTAAGTAATATACATCCATATTCTCATCCCTATTTTCTCTCTCCTCTCCTCACTGCAGCACTGTCTATGGAATCTGAGTTCTTGGTGTAAGCTACAGTGCTTACCACTTTGGAGGGAAAACATCAAAAACACATATATTCTTAGCATTCTGATTTAGAGACGAAATAATAAAGCAAAAACAGAAATGATGAATAAGAGCCAACTTAAACCTCCAGAGTTAAGGACACAGTGTGTCAACAGGAAATTCAGAAGATCCCAGTTGCTCATATTTTTCAACTTATGGAAGTCACGAACAGAGGGCTTGACAGGCCATTTGGATAAAAAAGTGGTAGTGAAAAGTTAACGATCAAACACCAAACCAGAACGTGACACTTTATTCCTGGGCAATCGGTCTGAAAATTATAAATGGCAAGCAGTCCTTCAGCAGGTGGAAAAGAGTACTGAAAAAAAATTGGAAAAGGAGAGAGAAAGGGATTCCTTGAAGGATGTGAGAGCCAGTAGATGAAGAAAACTAGCCCATACCTGGGAAATGTCTGCTGTTGTATAAAAGGTTTTTTTATCAAAAGTTTTCAGGCTTCCAACAACACAGGGCAAATCAACCAGCTTGGCAGTCAGTGAGACCTTGTCCACTTCAACAGTTGCACTGCGCCCATCAGCTAAGGAGAAGTAGAGAAAATTAAGCCTCCTAGGATCTGAATTAGCTTATTCATTAATCACAGTGGAACAGACTAGTCTTCCTGTGCAACCTACTCTTGGTCATACTAGTGGAATTGTGCGTGTAGAAGTAGACTCCAAGAGAAAAGAAGGGAGACTATATAGAGCTCTTCTGTCCCAGTTCATGGCACTCATTCAAAAGTAGCTAGGTTTCTTGCTGATGATTGTGAGATCAATGTGGATGAGGCAGTAAATGTTTCATTCTCATCCTAAAAGGCAAATTCTGTCTACTTAAACCCATTCCTTTTTAAAGAAGCATTCAAGGGGCCTGTACTATGGCATAGTGGGTAAAGCCACCACCTGCAGTGTTGGCATCTCATATGGGCGCCAGTTCTAGTCCCAGCTGCTCCACTTCTGATCCAGCTCTCTGCTATGGCCTGGGAAAGCAGCAGGAGATGGCCCAAATCCTTGGACCCCTGCACCCATGTGGGAAACCCAAAGGAAGCTCCTGGCTCCTGGCTTCAGATCAGTGTAGTTCCAGCCTTTGCGGCCATCTGGGGAGTGAACCACCAGATGGAAGACCTCTCTCTCTCTCTCTCTCTCTCTCTCTCTCTGCCTCTCTGTAAATCGGCCTTTCAAATAAATAAAAATAAATCTTTAAAAATAAATAAATAAAGTGCATAGGCTTACAAAAGAAAAAAAACATTCGATTGTGTCACTGTATGTGTGTTTTCAAATGGTTCATCCTAGATGGTGCTATTAAGTCTTAAGTTAAAATCTCTAATTGACCTCACAAAGATAAAATTCTATCCAACAGCCATATATAATGAACACTAAATCTGGCTCAGATTTCTCAAACAAGGGGATTGAGTATAATCCTCTAACAGTAAGTAAAGAAAAAGAAAGATGCAGAGCCACAGTTGACATGATCGTTTTGAATGAATTAACTTTAAAAAATGCATAGAGAACGTCCTTTTTAAGGCTGAATAGTATTTCACTGTGTGTATATGCCACATTTTCTTTATCCATTGATCCATTGATGGACACTTAGGGTTGATTCTACATCTTGGGTATTGTGAATAATGCTGCTGCAAGGAACAAGGGAGTACAGATATCCTCTCAACATATTTACTTCAATTTCTTTGGGTATATTCCCAGAAGCGGAGTTGTGGGGTCCTATGGTAATTCTATTTTTAGCTTTCTGAGGAACCACCAAAGTGCTTTATTTTTTTACCAATTTATTTTTATTTCTTTGAAGGCACAGTTACACACACACACACACACAGAGAGAGAGAGAGAGAGAGAGAGAGAGAGAGAGATCTTCCATATAAATGGCCACAATGGCCACAGTGGCTTGGGCTGGGCCGGGATGAAGCCAGGAGCCAGGAACTTCTTCTGGGTCTCCCATGTGCGTGCAAAGGCCCAAGTACTTGGGCCATCTTCCAGTGCTTTCCCAGGCAAATTAGAAGGGAATGTATTGAAAATGGAGCGTCCAGGACTTGAACCAGAGCCCATATGGGATGCTGGGGTCGCAGGCAATGGCTTCACCTGCTATACCATAACGCTTGCCCACACACCATTTTGTTAATGTACATTCCCACCAACAGTGTACAAAGATTCCCTTTTCTCCACATCTGCACCAACATTTGTTATCTTTTTTATCTCATTTTTAGAAAATTTTTATATATTTTATTTAGGTTATATAAGTTTCATATGTTTCCTTTATACTGTTTTAGGAACATAGTGGCACTCCCCCCCATGCGCCAACCCTTCCGCCCCCCGCCTCAGATTCCCACTCTTAATTTTTACAATGATCTATTTTCAGTACATTTAATGATCGTATAGTTAACCTACCCTAAATAAAATAGTTCAACAAATAGTATAAGAGAAAACAAAACAATACAAAACACTGTTCCTCAATGAAAGAGACAGGGCTATAGACAATAATTGATTCTCAAGATGTCTATTTCACTCCAATACATTATATTTCAGGTACTCTATTAGTTACCTTGGGTCAGGGAAAATATATGATATCTGTCTTTTTGGGACTGGCTTATTTCACTAAGTATAATGATTTCCAGTCGCGACCATCTTGTTGCAAAAGAAAGGATTTTTTTTTTATAGTTAAATAGTGCTCCATAGTATGTATGTATGTATGTATGTATATATATATATACATACTATGTATATACATACTATGTATACATATATGTATATATATACATACTATATATATACATACTATGTGTATACACACACACACACATATATATATATATATATATATATATATATATATAGTTTCTTTATCCAGTCCTTAGTTAATGGACATCTGGGTTGATTCCATGTCTTAGCTATTGTGAACTGAGCTGCAATGAACATGGGGTTACAGATCACTCTTTCATATACTCATTTCTTTTGGTTTGGGTAAATTCCCAGGAGTGGAATGACTGGGTCATATGGTAGGTCTCTATTCAGATTTCTGAGGTATCTCCATACTATCTTCCACAGTCATTGCACCAGTTTACATTCCCACCAACAGTGTACCAGGGTACCTTTTCCCCCGCAAATATAGAAAAGCCATTCTAACATGCGTGAAGTGATATCTCATCATAGTTTTAATTTGCAGTTCCCGAATGGTTAGTGATGTTGAACATTTTTTTTCTTGAACATGTTAGCCATTTATATGCCTTCTCTTGAGAAGTGTCTATTAAGTCTTCTGCCCATTTTTAAACAAGGTTATTTGCTTTCTTGCTTGGGTTGTTTGAGTTCCTTATATGTTTTGGATATTGCTTCCTTATCAGATGTATGGTTTGAAAATATAAAAAAAAACTACTTAAAAGAAAGAAAACTGTCACCTTTGTAGATGAAGAATGACATAGTTTTTATTCCCTCGGGCATCCAGAAACCATAAACCTAGGAGACTACCCAGTTGATCCCCAAGCTTTTTCTTACAAGCACTACGATAATTCCTCACCTCAAGTTGCATAATCTTACTTTCTTTACTCCTAAAAGAAGATGTGTGAGTAACTTAAACCTCCCTAAACCATGAGTCCACCAAGACAGAGAGCACGTTCTGTTCTTTTTCATATCCTCAGTACCTAGTTGAGTGCTTGGCACATAGCAATATCTTAATAGGTTATTGCTCATTGTATGGCAAATGGATATTAGCTACTTACGAGAGAGGTCAATTTTTAGTTTATCCTTCATGGCGACATCTCTAGAACGCACCATTTTCCTGATAGTAGAAGCATATTCCTGCAAAGAAGGTAATGTGAGAAGTCAGGAGTGTTTACTTGGCCACTATAGAATAGATATATCAAAGAAAGCCCTCCCTTAAATAAAAACTTCCACATATATAAATATACACAGAAATGACTACTTATTTAATGTTTTGAAAGGCAGAGTGATAGAGAGAGATGGAGGGAGGGAGGGAGGGAGGGAGGGAGGGGAGAGAGAGGGAGAGAGGGAGAGAGAGGGAGAGAGTGAGAGAGAGAGAGATCCTCCACCTGATAGTTCACTTCCTAAATGGCCACAACAGCTGGAGCTGGGCCAGGCTGAAGCCAGGAGCCAGGAATTCTATCCAGTTGTCCCACATAGGTGGCAGGAACCCAAATACTTGGATCATAATCTGCTGCCTCCCAGGCACATGAACAGGAAACTGGATGGGAAGCAGAGTAGCCAGGACTCAAGCAAGGCACTCTGATATGGGATGTGGGTGTTTCAAGTGGCAGCTTAACTCACTGTGCCATGACACCAGCCCCTACTTGGTATGTTCATTAACCCTAACTGAAGAAATGGCTTTCTGAACCTTATCCTTAATGTAGCTTTCTAGACTAAGTAACGGTTGAATACAGGTATCAATGGGAGAAGAGAGCTGAACACTGTGTTGAGATGAGCTGTGACAGCCTTGCATGGTGATGAATTTCCAGAAGACACAGTGCTGGTCCCTTTCACTGTCCCCGGTAAGAAGACAGAAAGGATTTCAGAAGAGCCTTATCTTGGCTGTCCAGAGAATGGGGTATGAGTGTCTGTGGTAAGTGCTGCAACTGTTTTGCCTGGAAATCAATCCACATGATAGGTGGAACGCACAAGAAGAAAGAAATGCTGCTACAGGAATACACACTGTGGTAGGACTGCCTAACAGAACATGATTCCTAGGGGACAAATGTTCTGAGTTTTCACAGCCTATCTCAAATAGAAACGTTACAGAATCCAAGCAGAATGATACCTGCGGACTGGAGCTATTTTCTCTGAGACAGAACAACGTCTTACCGGAGGCACACGTAATATAAACTGGTTCTCAAGTTCATGAGGAACTTCATCCTGGCTTTTACTCATGTCTTGTTTTCCAGTCCATGCAAACAAACAAAAAAAACAACAGTAAGTCACTATAAACTTCTTTTATGCCCTCTGCTGACCACTTCTGGTAGCACTGGTTAAATGATACAAGATCTTGCCCATAATCCTCACTGGAATGTGAACAGTTCTGCAAGACCTTATTTGATATAATTTGACTATTTCTAAAAGTCACCTTATCTCTCCCCCAATATGTACGCATTTTTCCAAGTCAACCCAAATTATATGATGTCATTTGATGAACAAATGAAGTAAGAACTGTCTGAAGCATGTTTAATTTTCTTAATGATAGACTCTCAGGTAAAGGATTACAGTGGTAGCTACCTAAGCAAACCACATGACATCTGCAAGGAAGAGTGCAAACCAAAGGCCAAAATCAACCCAGAAACCACTTGCAGGTGTGTTCTATGATGATTTGAAGTGAACAAAGACTTGGTTTTTCGTACTTCAGCCATCTTAATGGACGGGTTGCAAGGATACAGCCTATGGCAGAGCAGGTAGCTTTATACGACTCTAGAGGCAGAATCAGCAGCTCTGAGCTCCCCTTGGGGAAAGTCAGGAGTCGAGTGCATATGGCTGGACTATTTACATGTGTATACCTAACTTCATGTAATAGATGCATTCCTGAAGCTGTGATAGGAATAAAACTTAAAATCTGATTTGATTTATTCATTACTAACATCTACTGTGTGCATTCTACGTGCCTGGAATTACACTGATGCATTAGGTCTAGAGTTTCATTTAATCATCAAACTACCACCTATTTGAAGAAATCTTAAGGCGAACCCTTATTTAAAAAAATACACTGGGGCTGGCACTGTGGTGCAGTGGATTAAAGCCCCAGTCTGGGGTGCCAGCATCCCATATGTGCATTGGTTTGAGTTCTGGCTGCTCTGCTTCCGGTCCAGCTCTCTGCTATGGCCTGGGAAAGCAGTAGAAGATGGCTCAGGTGCTTGGGCCCCTGTACCTACAAGGGAGGCCTGGAGGAAGCTCCTGGCTCCTGGTTTTGGATCAGTCCAGCTCCAGCCATTGTGGCCATCTGGGGAGTGAACCAGCAGATGGAAGACCTCTCTCTCTCTCTCTCTCTCTCTCTCTCTGCCTCTGCCTCATCGTAGCTCTGCCTTTCAAATAAATAAATAAATCTTTTTTAAAAAGAGAAAAGAGTACATCTTCAAAAAAGTGAATAATCTCATCCAAGTCAATGTGATGATTTTACAAATTATAATTGTAGATAACTATGGATACACAGGGATGTTTTATGTAGATGTTGTGGAATTGACTCAGATATTTATAACGCATTCCTCCTCTCTACTGCTACTTACCTTTTGAATTAACATCTCCCTATTCTCCTCATCTGCCAACTTCTGGTAACCACCATTCCACCCTCCGCTTCTGTGAGCTCAATTGTATTCAGTTCCACATAGCAATGAGAACCTGAGGTTGACGCTGTGGCGCAGAAGGTTAAAGCCCTGGCCTGAAGTGCCGGCATCCCATATGGGCGCTGGTTCTAGTCCTGGCTGCTCCTCTTCCGATCCAGCTCTCTGCTATGCCCTGGGAAAGCAGCAGAAGATGGCCCAAGTCCTTGGGCCCCTGCACCCGCATGGGAAACTCAGAAGAAGCTCCTGGCTCCTGGCTCCTGGCTTCTGGCTTCTGATCGGCGCAGCTCCGGCTGCCGCGGCCATCTAGGAAGTGAACCAGTGGATGAAGACCTCTCTCTCTACCTCTCTCTGTAACTGTCTTTCAAATAAATAAAATAAAGATAAAAAAAAAAAGAAATGAGAACATGTGAATTTTGCCTTTCTGTGCCTCACTTATTTCACCCAACACAATGTCCTCCAGGTTCATCCATATTGTTGCAAATGACAGAATTTCGTTCTTTTTAAAAGACTAACTAGTTTTCCTCTGTACATATATACCGCAGTTTCTTTCTACATTTATCTGTTGATGGACTCCTAAATTGATTTCATACTTGGCTATTGTAAATAATGCTACAATAAACATGGGAATGGAGCCATTTCTTTGACATGTCAACTTTAAGTCCTTAAGATACACAAGCGTACTTCAAAAAGTTTGTGGAAAATATAATTACAAGATCAGCTCATTTTGGTGCCAAAATTTTAAAATCCATGCATAGTTTTTTCATAGTACGTATTCTCCATGAACTCTATGAAGACCCTTCATTTACCCAGAAGTGGGACTGATGGATCCAAGGTTAATCCTTATTTTTAATCATCTTTTCTGGGGTCAGTGTTGTGACACAGCAGGTTAAGCTGCTGCCTGCGATGCCACCATCTCATATGAGTGCCAGTTTGAGTCCCAGCTGTTCCATTTCTGGTCCAGCTCCCTGCTAATGTGCCTGAGAAAACAGCACAAGATGGCCTCAGTATTTGGACCCCTGCCACCTATGTGGGAGACCTGGATGGAGTTCTAAGCTCTTGTCTTCAACCTGGCTCAGCGCAGCCTTTGTAGCCATGCGGGGAGTGAACAAGCAGGTGGAAGATCTCTTTCGTCTCTCCCTCTAACTTTGCCTTTCAAATAAATAAAAAGAAATATTTTAAATATCAAATTGCCATCTATTTGGGATATATCCATAGCAGTCTTCATTTTGAGTATTAGGGCCTACACTTTTGAGGAAGATTTTCTTCCAAGGTAGAAAGAAAGGCATTATACGTGTATGAAACCTGACAACATTTTCTTATGTTCTAAGGACACTATGCTATACACCAAGTTATAAAAGCTTATACATTAAGTTAAAAAGCTTCAATGTAGAGTCCCCAATACTCTGTAAATCAGTAATTGGATTCTGAGTTTTGAATATGAAATCTCACTTAAAAGCACTAAAGCCTATTTTTCAAGAGAGTCTGCGACTCTCTTAGGGTGAAATCATTCATGAGATCTTTCAATGTTTTACTATCAGAAAAAGCATGGAAAACTATCAGAAAAGCATGGAAAGCTCAAAGGAGTCAGCAATGGAAAAGCAGACCCCTAGGATAGGGGTGGGGGAAGCATTATTTGTGTAGTCACTTCTTCTCTTTTTGTGTCTTTGTGCTTTGTCATAAACACACATAGACACACACACACATGACGGTACTTCAACAAATTAGTGGAAAATGCAATTAAAGGAGTTTATTTTGGTGTAAAAATTTTTGAAATCCATGCATAGTTTGCTAATAATATGTATTTCCATGAAGTCCCCTTGTATATATGCACACATACAATGTATTTTGTATTTACATAAATACAAAAGAAAAAAGTTAATTAAAATAAAGTAAATTAAAGAAAAAAAAAAACCCTGGGGGCTGGGCACATTGCCTAACAGAACAGAGTAAGAAACAAAGTTGGGAGCAGAAACATTATTTGAAGAACTAGCTGGTAAGCAAAATTTTATCAGATCAATAGTAACTTTTACATTTCTCAGCAGAACTAAGACTAGGGCATTTTGTTCATTTAACTGGCTTTTTTGGTAACTCCTCTTTTATGGATGAAAGAATTTAAAGAACGAAACAGTTTCAAAGTAGTTGTTTGAAAACTGCCCTAATAAAAGATTCCATGGGAGAGAAGGTGGGCAACCTTGGTTCAAGGAGTTTTAATTTTTTTTTATGACGTGTTACCTACATTTACCCACAGGAATGGTTGTATGGTATTTACTTTAAGAAGAGGCATTCACTTTTTTTCCCCCAGCAAGCACTCTTTAATGCCTGAATAAATGAACAAAACTGCTCTCCAACATTCACCCCTAGCTCTATCTCACTTCAGCCGAATTATAACTGAAATTCTATGCACCTGTAGGATAGCACGCTCCAGACAGCCTAAGACAAGTCAGCATAAGCCCACGCTGCTGGTATTTTTTCAAGTTCAGAGCCGCTGGCTGCAGTTTGGAGCCATCAGCCACTGTCGCCCCATCCTTATCCCTGAGGCACTACGCCTCTGAAGACAAAAGTTCAACTCCTAGGCTTTGATCCCACTTTCTTTGAAAACCTCCCACGGGGCCAAACGGGCCCCAGCCTTCGCACCTCTCCGTGCAGGCGGGCCAGGGAGGGAAGCCCGGCGTGCTGTCGCAGGTGCTGAGCGGGTCTCTGGAGCCCTGCCAATCCCCCTACTCACCTGCTGATCTGCGGACTGGTGCCCGCCACCTGAAAGCCTATGCGGGCTGGCGCGGACGTCTTTGTCGGGTGCGCTCCCGGTGGACAGCGAGTGGGTTTCGCACGGGACACAGAAGCGCACTGCGAGCGGACGGCTGGGGACAGGTAGGAGAGGCGCGCGCTGGCTCCGCCCCTTCTTGCCACGCCCCCTCGGCCGCCGGCCGAATGGACTGGCGGAGGCCGGCTCGCCGCCCGCACGCGGGGCGAGAAAGTGCTACAGGGGCTAAGCGCCTATGGGAAGTCATGGCGTTGGGGCCTCGCCGGAGAAGACCGGGGCTCCAAAACAAGTTGCTTTCCACAGGGGCCACCATTGGGGAGCCAGGGGATTTTAGCCGGTGGGACTTGTAAAAGAGCATTTGGTTGCTCCTGTCATCCGTTACGTTGGACTTTTTTGCCCCTTCGTAAGGTGACCTCGTCTGGTGATAAATATGGCACTGTGTAAACTCATTTTAAATAACTTGAATCCATGCCCAAACTATTATCGTACTGATTTACCCATGATTCCCCCTGTCAACACAGTGGCTACTAAACATCTTTTGGAGAAGGACACACATTCAAATCAACTTTTAGTGCTGCGCTCCCGCCAAAGAAGATCCTCAGCGTGTGACAAAAATTTTAAAGCCTCTTACCTGGCTTTTCTGGGAGGTTTTCGGAAGGAGTTTGGGCAGCAGCTTGGGCACCTCTGTCAGCATCAGTTCCAGGGCCTTGGTCAACCTGAAGTCCAGCGACTTCGTTGTTGGTCGTTGCGGTGCTGTGGTCAGCAACATTTTCCCTGCTGGGGTCGCTGGCACTTTCCCGGCTGGGGTCGCTGGCACTTTCCCTACTGGGGTCGCTGGCACTTTCCCTGCTAGGGTCGCTGGTACTTTCCGTGCTGCGGTCGCTGGCACTTTCCCTGCTGGGGTCGCTGGCACTTTCCGTGCTGGGAGCCCTGGCGTTTTCAGTGCTGAGGCCGCTGGCGTTTTCCATGCCGGGGCCGCTGGCATTTTCAATTCCGGGGCCGTCAACATGTTCAGGGCTGCGACAACGGGCCATTTCCGCATTTTGGTTGGCAAGCATTTGTTGTTGTTGGTAGATCATTTCTTCTGATGTTAGTGCTATTAGTATTAAATCATCTTCTGACAAATCGATGGGCTCTTCCTCAGGGTACTCCATGATCCACAACCGTTGGGGTCATAAAATGGCTTCCAGTTTAGTCATGTGACCTAGAAAGTTCCAGAACTTTCTTCAAATGATGTCAAGGAATCTTCTTTAAAGACATACTCATAATATAAGAGACTTTCTGGGTGCCTGTTAAAGATTACAGAATTGAAGACTAATTTCTTCTAGTCATTCCTTCTAGATGTGTAATTTTTCTCATTCAGTTAAGATAGATCAGCACAGCTTCAGATATAGACAAAATCAGTTGGTTCCTTTTATAATCCATCCACTAATCTTTATGTTGGTATTATGCCACGAGACTATATTGGGGGCTGTAATACAAAATGGTCCACTAAGAATATTTTTATGTTCAGTGTAGAATATTCTTGAAGGCATTCCCAAAAAGAATCCTTTAATGATAACTCAAAGGAAAATTTGTATTTTTAGTAACTGAAATAGCTAACTAATAGTTTTGAATAGTATGGAAAATGTAAGTCATGTGCTTAATTTTCTATGTGATGGCTGCTAGGAAGCTCAGAACCGAATTAGTAACCCATGTCTATTAACTGTGAACTTTATTGGCATATGTTGACCTTTCTCATATAATAAATAACTTGTTTCTCTTAATCTCCTAGTTACTTTTACTTTGTACAGTAAATAACACTAGAAGCAACTCAAAACCTTTGATTAAAGAACCAGATATAAATTTTCAATATTTATTTATTAGAAACTCAGAATTACAGAGAGGGAGAGAGAGAGAAAGAGCTTCCATTCTCTGGTTCACTTCCTAGATGGCTGCAACAGCCGGGTCTGGGCCAGGTGGAAGCTAGGAACCAGGAGTTTATTTCAGGACTCCTATGTGGATGCAGGGGCCCAAGCACTTGGGCCATCTTCTGCTGCCTTCCCAGGCCATAACAGAGAGCTGGATCGGAAGTAGAGCGGCTGGGACACTAACCAGCGCTCATTTGGGGTGCTGGCATTGCAGAAGGTGGCTCTACCCACCGTGCCACAGTGTCGACCCCTAGATATAAGTTTTTGATAAATGAAAGTAGTGCTCTGATAGAACTTTCTTAGGGAGCATCCCTAGGTGTGGAGAAGGAGAACACAAGGGATAACTGTCCACTTATAAATTCAATCATTCAACATATGTTAATTGAGAATTTAACATCTTAATTTGAACCATTTACTAAGTGCTTGAAATATGGTGTTTCATGAGAAGGAGGCAAAAAAAATTATCCTTAAGAAATTTGCAATCTAGTTAGAGATACAGTCATACAGTTAGGAAATTGCTTTCTTATTGCCAAATTGTCAGCCCCTTCTCAAAAGAAACTGAGAAGTAGAAGGAAAAAAAAGGGCATGAATTATGTTTATCTTGATGGGGGAGAACTGATTCAAGAAGTAACTTGATACACACATTTAAAATACACACTAACACATTGTCAGGTGCATACAGAATGTACTTCCGGGTTCTGTCATGTTGCTGTTTGTTTCTAATGATTTCTTCTGCACCCTTTTCCCTGTAAAGCTCTCCTCTTTCTTCTCAACTGTGGCTTCGATCAATCTCATCGTTATAGCAAATATGCAGTTGCATGTGTCCTTTCACCAGAAATTTATTGTCATGTACTTGGAACTGTTCTAAGGTTAATAATAGCTAACGTTCATTGAGCACATTCTGTGCTAGGCTCTGTGCTAGTGCTTTGTATGCATTAGTTCATTCAGCCCTCACAATTCCTCCTGTGAGTTCGAAAGGACTATGTTCCTGCTTATTGGGTTTTGTTTTTTCAGGTTACTATACTGAGATTTTAAAAGGTAAATTACCTTGACCCATATCACACAGTAAATGGCAGAGCCAATACTTAAGGCCATGTCCATTTCAATCTCAATATTGCCTATGTCTTCATATTCAGATCTCTCTTGCAACAGTGAGAGGTACAGTTATTCCCCATCTCCCTTCCCCCCAGCCCCAGCCTCTGATAACTTCTACTTTCTTTTTGAATTTGTCTGTTCTAGGTAACTAATATAAGTGGAATCATACGAAAGTTGTCCTTTTGTGTCTGGCTTCATTTACTTAGCATAATGTTCCTCAGGTTCATCTGTGTCCTAGCAAGTATCAGCATGTTACTCATTTTAGAGGCTAAATATTTCATGTAGGCAATACTACATTTTGCTTAGCCATCCATCTGTCAATGGACATTGGGTTGTTTATACCTTCTGGCTATTGTAAACGATGCTGCTATGAGTATTGGTGTAAAGCTATCTATTTGAGGGGTCCGTGCTGTGGTGGAGTGGGCTGGGCCTCCGACTGTGGGGCCGGCCCCCTTTGGTGTCCTGTGTCCCATGTCCTGGCTTTTCCTTTTCTGATCTGGCTATTTTCTTGTGGCCTGGGGGCAGAAGGGGGTGGTGTTGGGGGGCCTGGGTGCTTGGGCTCCTGTACCCACGGGGGGGCCCTATCCTGGGGCAGGGGTTTCCTCCTGGCTCCTGGCTTTGAATTGGTCTGGCTCCAGCTGTTGCAGCCATTTGGAGGGTGCTGAGCCAGAGGATGGATGGGAGGCTTTTCTCCCCTTTCTGTCTGTGGCTTTGCCTCTCAAATAAATAAATAAAAATCTTTTTTAAAATAACCATTTGAGTCTCTGCTTGCAATTCTTTGGGGGTATATACCTAGAAATGGAATTGCTGGCACGTATGGTAATTCCTAGTTTAGCTAGCAGCTGTACAATTTTACATTCTTACCAACAATACACAATAGTTCCAGTTTCTTTACATCCCTATCAACACTTGTTATTTTCCATTTTATTTTATTTTTTTAAATAGTTATTTATTTTACTTGAAAGGAGAAGTTACAGAGAGGGAGAGGTAGAGGCAGAGGCAGAGAGAGAGAGAGATCTTCCATCTGCTGGTTCCCTCCCCAAATGGTCCCGATGGCTGGAGCTGGGCCAGTCCGAAGCCAGGAGTCAGGAGCTTCTTCTGAGTCTCCCACACAGGTGCAGAGGCCCAAGGACTTGGGCCATCTTCTACTGCTTTCCCAGGCACATTAGCAGGGAGCTGGATGGGAAGTGGAGCAGCCAGGACTCGAACCGGTGCCCATATATAGATGCTGGCACTGCAGACAGTGGCTTAACCCTCTATACCACAGCACTGGCCAATATTTGTCATTTTAAGTCAGTAACTCTCCTGATGGGTATGTAGCACTATCTTGTTGTGGATTTGATTTGTAAGTCTCTAATGGTTAGTGACCTTGAGGATCTTTTCATTTAATTATCCATTTGTATACAATAGTCTCCTCTTAGCTGAGGTTTGTTTATTTCCAAGGTTTCCGTTGCCTGCAGCCAACAGTGGTCTGAAATGGTAAATAGGAAATCCCAGAAATAAAGAATTCATAAAGTTTAAATTGCATGCTGTTCTGCGGTAGAGTGATGAGATCTCATGCCCACCCCTCAGCCCACCTGGGCTGGGAATCACTGTTGTGTCCAGTGTATCCATGCTATCAAGCGGACCTGCTATTAGTTACTTAGTAGCCATCTCAGTTTTTGCTAGCAACTGTTGAAGCACTACAACACTTGTGTTCAAGTAACCCTTTCTTACTTGATGGCCCCAAAGCACAAGATGAGTGACTATGACAAGTTTATTACAGTACATTTTTTTAAAAAAGATTTATTGATCTTACTTGAAAGTCACAGTTACACAGAGAGAGGGAGAGGCAGAGAGAGAGAGAGAGAGAGAGAGAGAGATCGATCTTCCATCCGCTGGTTCACTCCCCAGATGGCCGCAATGGCCGGAGCTGCGCTGATCTGAAGCCAGGAACCAGGAGTTTCTTCTGAGTCTCCCTCATGAGTGCAGGGGTCCAAGGACTTGGGCCATCTTCTACTGCTTTCCCAGGCCATAGCAGAGAGCTGGATTGGAAGTGGAGCAGCTGGGACTTGAACCGGCACCCATATGGGATGCAGGCATTGTAGGCAGCAGCTTTACCTGCTATGCCACAGCACCGGCCCCAGTACATTGTTATAATTATTTTATTTTATTAGTAGTCATTTCTCTGAATCTATTACTTACTTAATTTTAAAAACACTTTTATTCACTTATTTTCATTGTATTTGAAAGGGAGAGAGAGAGAGAGAGAGAGAATGAATCTCCCATCTGCTGGTTTCTCCCTAAAGAACAACAACAGCCTGGGCTGGGCCAGGCTGAAGCCAGCAGCCTGGAACTCCACCCAGGCCTCCTAGGAATCCAACTATCTGAATCCTCCTGTTGCCTTCTCAGGGTGTGCATCAGCAGGAATCTGGAATGGAGAGCAGAGCTGACTCAAGCCCGGAAAGTCCAATATGGGATGCCAATGCTCAACTACCGTTCCACTCACTCCTCAGCATTTTCTTTGAAGAAAATTTTCTCTTAAAACAGATAGACCTGGGGCCAGCGCTGTGGCGCAGTGGCTAAACACCCTGGCCTGAAGCGCCGGCATCCCATATGGGCACCGGTTCTTGTCCTGGCTACTCCTCTTCCCATCCAGCTCTCTGCTATGGCCTGGGATAGCAGTAGAATATGGCCTAAGTCCTTGGGACCCTGCACCCTCATGGGAGACCTGGGAGAAACTCCTGGCTCCTGGCTCCTGGATTCGGATCGGCGCAGCTCTGGCTATTGTGGCCATCTGGGGGAGTGAACCAGTGGATGGAAAACCTCTCTCTCTCTCTCTCTCTCTCTCTCTCTCTCTCTCTCTTCCTCTCCTTCTCTCTCTGTGTAACTTTGACTTTCAAGTAAATAAATAAATCTTTTAAAAAAAGAAAGAACAGCAGACATTAAAGTTTAAAAAATTTTAACTTTAGGAATATAGTGGTTCTTTCTCCCCTACCCCATCCCCCCAGCTCCCATCCCACCTCCCTCTCTCTCCCATCTCACAGAGATCCTCTGTGTAGGGTATTTTTTTGTCATAGAGTCTTGGCTTTCCATGTTGGGCCATCTTCCACTGCTTTCCCAGGCCATAGCAGAGAGCTGGATCAGAAGTGGAGCAGCTGGGACTCAAACCGGCGTCCATATGGGATGCCGGCACTGCAAGCGGCGGCTTTACCCACGACAATGCAGTACCAGCCTTTATCCACTATGTCACAGCACCGGCCCCTCTTTCTTCACTCTTATTTTAAATTCTTATACCTCCAAATTAGGTCTGGTAGTACTTTATTTCTGCTGAGAATGGCCCAATTTTTTTAAAAAAAAATCATTTTATAAATGTATTTGAAAGGTAGAAAGGCAGCGAGACAGACAGAGAGCTCTCTTATCTGCTGGTTCACTCCCTGAATGCCCACAACAGCCAGGGCTGGGCCAGGCTGAAGGTCTGAGGCAAGAACTTCATCTGAGTTTCCACATGAGTGGCAGGGACTCCAGTACATAAGCCATCATTTGCTGCCTCCCAGGCACATTAGCAGGAATTCAGAGGGAAGGTGGAGATGGGACTTGATCCCAGGTCCACCTCAAGGGTGATCCTTTTAAAAATATTTTTAATTATTATTTTAAAAATTTTTATTAACATGCAGTGCTTATACATTTTATGGGGTACAGTGCAATATTTAAATATATCTACACAGTGTAAGTCATCAAACCAGGAAACTAGCTTTTCCGTTTCCTTATTTTTTCTTTGTATTGAGCCTACTGATGACTTCCAGTTCTTTATATAGTAATATAATGCATTATTGCAAACTATGGTCATCCCACTGTGCAATGGAACATTAGGACTTGTTATTTTAATCTGCATTTTGGTATTTATTATGCGACTTCCCTCTATTCCCTCTCTTTCCATTCTTCTCAACCTCTAGGAATCACCATTGTAACTTCAGACTCTTTTTGTAACTTCCACATAGGAGAGCAATCATAGAGGATTTGTCTTTCTGTGTAGAGGTAATTTCACTTAACATAGTGATCTCCAGTTCCATTCATTTGGCTGCAAATGTAAAGATTTCATTCTTTTTATGGTGGAGTAATATTCCACCGCGTATACATACACCACATTTTCTTTATCCATTCATCCAGTGATGAACACCTAGGCTGATTCCCTATCTTGGCTATTGTGTATAGTGCTGCGATGAATCTGGGAGTGCCGATATCACTTTCATGTGCTGACTTTGTTTCCTTTGGATACCTACAAAGCAGAGCGGGGAGGATAGTCCTTTATTTCCCTTAACTCCTTACTTAGGATAAATTTTAATTTTTAGAGCTTTTAGAAGCCATTGTATATTCCAGTGACTATTTTTGCATTTATAAATAAAGCCCACCAATTATATAACTGGGCTTCACTGTTACTTCTGCAGTATATTTTGTTTGTCTTATGTGCCCTTTGTTGCTTCTTACTTTATTCCTAGGAGCTGCCCAATATAATTAAGTCATTTTATTCCTGTTGGCATACTAGAGAAATTCCATGTGGTCATTTTTGCCATTTTCCCGAGAATCGCTCAGCCTAAGCCTGGAGAAGGAATCTGAGGTTTATCTCCCCTTTGTCTGTTTTCCCACAGTTCCATTTTATCTTCCTTCTTGTTTGTTTGTTTGTTTGCAGTCTAAATTAACTAGAATTTAAAGTGGTACATTAAAAGATCTTTGTAGATTAAAATTCATCACATCATTAAATATCATTCTGAAAAGTAAAACAGAATCACCCTATAAGTTACCAAAGAAAGAAAAATGTTAGTACATACACATACTTTATGTGCATAAATAATCATTTCCACTTAACATCAACGTAACAAAGAAAATGCCTGATCAAATATCCATGAACAGAAAAAAAAAAGTCATTTCATTTAGAAACACTTAAGTAGTTAGGCTTTTTAATCTTGCAAAATCAATACAGATAGCTAGCCCAACAGAATTCAACTCCATTAGAGAACAAATGAAAATGGGCTTTTAGTTGAAAGACACTGCCCGTATAAAAGGACATGACACCCGTTTGTTGGTTTCAGATGTGAAATCCAACAGCACAGCCACATGGACAAAGAAGTTATTGCTTCATAGTTAATTCTATTACTGGGTTTCTCAAAATACCCCATGCAGAGCCCGTCATAATTACTGATCTAAAATTGAAGTGGGAAACTTATAAAAGCCACTACAAAGTCTACATTTGAATGTTGAAAAGAAAAAATGGCTCCAAACCAAATTCTGAAAAGTGACAGCTGAGGCCAGCAGCAGTTCCTCCGTTGCCGGGCTCTGGAGCTGGCACCTTTGTCTTCAGAGTCATCTGGGGGTGCAGCCACCACCCCTACCCCCAGTTTACAGAGGAAACAGCCGGTGCCAGGCTGTTCAAATCTGTGTTTTTATGCCCTGCACTGTTTGCTTCTAATGGGGAACGTTTCCGAATCTATTTCCTAGAGGGAAAGGAGAATTTTCAAAGGAGAAGGGCAAGAACATGGGGAATATCACATTGTAGTTAGAAACAGGGTTCATTTTTGAAAATAGAAAAAGGAAATGATATTTTAAAATACAACACATCGGGGCCGGCGCTGTGGCATAGAGGGTGAGGCCGCTGCCTGCAGCGCCACCATCCCATGTGGGCACCAGTTCCAGTCCCCACTACTTCACTTCTGATCCAGCTCTCTGCTGTGGCCTGGGAAAGCAGTAGAAGATGGCCCAAGTCCTTGGGCCCCTGCACCTGCCTGGGAGACCTGGAAGAAGCTCCTGGCTCCTAGCTTTGGATCAGCTCAGCTCCAGCCGTTGTGGCCAATTGGGGAGTGAACCAGCAGATGGAGGATCTCTCTCTGTGTAACTCTTTCAAATAAATCTATAATAAAAAAAAAGAGAAAAACCCATAGCAAAGAGTACCACCACAACTGGCAGCTTTATCAAACAGTCTTCACTCCATATATACACAACTGGACATATCCTTTGAAATGCTGCCCAATCAGGGGCTGACATGGATATCAACAATGGCTTGATTTTTTTTTTAAAGATTTATTCATTTATTTGAAAGTCAGAGTTACACAGAGAGAGGAGAGGCAGAGAGAGAGAGAGAGAGAGAGAGAGAGAGAGAGAGAGAGAGAGAGGTCTTCCATCCGCTGGTTCACTCCCCAAATGGCCGCAATGGCTGGCGCCGAACCGAAGCCAGGAGCTTCTTCCGGGTCTCCCACGTGGGTGCAGGGGCCCAAGGACTTGGGCCATCTTCCACTGCTTTCCCAGGCCATAGCAGAGAGCTGGACAGGAAGTGGAGCAGCCAGGTCTCAAACCGGCACCCATATGGGATGCTGGCACTTCAGGCCCAGGGCGTTAACCCACTGCGCCACAGCGCTGGCCCCCTGGCTTGATTCTTATACTGATTTTTCCCATTCGCTTTGCATAGATGATTTAGTTAACAAAATTCCCATCTTCTTCCACCTGTTCTGCAGGACTGGGAGTTCAGTAAAACGTCCTCTGGGGGCAGACTGCTAAGACTGCAATGTCTCAGAGCTGCAGACCAGGTAAAAGAGCCCCATGTGGAGGTGGAGATCCCTGGAGTACTCTCCTCCCCAATTCTTCCCAAACCACCTGCAAGACAAAATCAGTTCTTCAAGGAGAGGGGCAGCCAGGGATTACATCTGAGTGCTCATTGTTCTTCTCCCATTAGTGTTCCTGGGGCTTTCTGGGCGGTTCCCTTCAATGGATTCCAACAAGTTTTTAATTCTTCCACTTGGGGGCCTCTTCCTTTGTTTCTAGGCGTGAGACTTGCTGTTTGCTATGGATGGCAGCAGCAGGGGGCTGACGGCTTGATGAGGAAGGGTGATCCTTAACTTCCTGTTGCAGATTCCAGCCACTTTCTGGAGCTCAACCTACAAACTTCGGGCAGCTTGCTTTGAAGACATTTTTGCTTCTATTGAGAGAAGTTTCAAAAGGATCCTGCATGTGCAGAGGAGAGAATCGGGTTTGTTCTGCTCCCTTCCTTGTCGAACGTAGATGGAAATTGTACTGAAAACAAGATTGCCACAATATTCGGAGAATTCCTTCAGTAGCAATTCTAGTGTTTCTGCAGTTCCTGAAGGTTTCGTTTTATTCAAGCCATGAACAAATGTACAATTGTTGCCTTCTATCATACATTTAATCTTCTCTATCTGCCAGAGTTTTTAGGGAATCCAGTGTCAGAAGAACAGGGTGGGGTGACCTCTGGGAAAAAAAAGATGACCTCCACACCAAAATTCCTAGGTCTTAGGTGTGCTGTGTTTCCCAATGTCATCTAGATAAAAAAACATGTCCAGGGCCGGTGCTGTGGCTCACTTGGTTAATCCTCCACCTGCTGCACCTGCATCCCATATGGGCGCCGGGTTCTAGTCCTGGTTGCTCCTCTTCCAGTCCAGCTCTTTGCTATGGCCCAGGAAGGCAGTGGAGGATGGCCCAAGTGCTTGGGCCCTGCACCTGCATGGGAGACCAGGAGGAAGCACCTGGCTCCTGCCTTCGGATCCGTGCAGCGCCAGCTGTCCGTAGCGGCCATTTGGGGAGTGAACCAGCAGAAGGAAGACCTTTCTCTCTCTCTCTCTCTCTCTCTCTCTCTCTCACTGTCTATAACTCTACCTGTCAAATAAAAAAAAATGTCCAGGTCACTCCCCAATTTCCCAAAAGCGTTCAGCCCAAGGGTCTGACAGTCCAGTCTGGAAAATACGCAGCTGTTGTGTCTTCAATAAGAGGAGTTCTCCTGACAGGTGCGAGGTTAATGTCATTCTCTGTCAGCTGGAATTCCTTCAACAGTGTTCAGCTGATGCATGATCTATCCAGACTTGCTGCACGACAAGGGGGTCCAAACAGCTTGCTTGAACACTACACTGCACACAGGATTGGTCAGAGGTCTGGTTGGCGAGAGACTTCAGCTTCAGGTTGAAGAAACGTGACCTGAATGGAACTGCAGCCTCCTTGCTCAGTCTTGGAGTAAGTCACACTTTCCAGTGAACCTATACTTTTCTTCTGGCAAAGCTGCACGACAGCCTAGAGCCGAAAGCTGTCAGAGAAGAAAGGATTACTAATAGGTCCAGGCTGAGACAAATACTTGAGAAACTTTTGGTCGCTGATTTGATTTGGAGAGTGTATTAAAACAGCCTGCTGCGCCTTGTTCCTGTCTTTCTTCTTTGCACCTGGTAGAATCTCTTTTTGAGAGAAGCAACTGAGAAATCTGAGAATAGGATGCTGGGCCCAACTTCCTCCCTGGACACTGAGAGGTAATTAAGTCAACAGCCCCAAGTTGCAGAGAGCCCTGGTCAAAAGAGCTCAAAATCCCAAAGATGAAAGTACCTTCTTCTTCTTCTTTTGTTTTTGTTTTTGTTTTTTTTTTTTTTTTTTTTTTTTTTTTTGACTGAACGATTGAAAATGCATAGGAAGAGTCTTGAAATTTTTTTTTCACTTGCTCTGGAAATACTGATCTATGCCCAACAGGGGGCGTAGCGTACAACCTTGTCACGTCTGAGAAACTGAAAGATCTAGGCACTGATGAAGAAACTAGAACGCAATTTGTATTTTTAAATCACTTTGGGAAAAGTTTCTACCGGGACCGAGAACTACCTTCCACAAGAGGAGGCCACACTCTGACCAAAGAGGCAGACCACGGCAGGTTGGTAGACAGTCGAAGATTTATTCGGGGAAACTGACCTACGAGGCAGTTGGGGGGCGGTGTTAAGACGAGGTCCCTCTCCACACCAGCAGCGCACTTGTCTAGGCTTTATACCACGAAAGGGGGAAGGGGATCACTGACGCCATAGTAAACCGTCCGGTTGCTTTCTTCATCTATTTACTCTCTGATTAAAGGGATTCTTTGGGTTCCCTACAAACTTGTCAACATTCTTCAGCAAGTAGGGGGAGGTTCCCAGGTGCAGCAGTTACCTTGGCCCGGATAAGCCTCCTTCAGCCCTTCACTGCGCCTACAGCTATCCTCAGTTCCCCACGCAGGACGCATTTTCACCGTAATCACTTTTCATTTTTATTTTACAATAACTCAAGAACACAATAAACTATGGCCAAGCATGGTTTATTCCAGGAATGCAAGAATGATGACATGCAAGAAAACGGATCATCATAATCTATTCTATCACCAAATTACTAGAGAAAGCCCTATGGTCAGATAAATAATGAAAACCAATTGGGTAAAATTCGGCAGACATTTCTAATAAAAAAAAACTGATGAACTAGGAATGGAAAAAATACCTAACTATAATTTTCTATCCAAAAAATGCAACAGCAAGGAGTAGCAAAACACTAAAATAATTTTGATCAAAAGCAGGGACTATAAAAACATACCTGGAGCCATTATTATTTAATGTTATTTTGGATATTCTATCCCCGTGCAGTTCCACATACCGTTACTAGCACATGTGGCTATCAACATATTGAATTAATTATCATTTACATGTAAATATTAGTTCTGTCTCACAGTCACATTTAAAGTACTCAATAGCACATGTTTCTAGTGGCATTTCCATCAGGAGAGAAATTTCTATTGCATAATGCTGTTCTAGAAAATGGAATAAGACAAGAAAATCCGTATCCATAGTGCAAATGATGAGATTAAATCATCTCTTTTTGCTAATGTGTACTGGATGTATAGAAAACCCAAGAGTCTTTAGTTTTTAAATATCTATAATAAATAATAAAATGTGTTTGGTATTATGGCTATACATTCCTAGAAATGGAAATTACATTTACAATAGCAGAGAAAAGAACCTAGAACTCTGGAATAAATATAACCAGAAAAGCTCAGGAACTATATCTTTTTAAAAAGATTTTATGTATTTATTTGAGAGGTAGAATTATAGACAGTGAAAGGGAGAGACAGAGAGAAAGGTCTTATATCCACTGGTTCACTCCCTAAATGGCCACAACGACCAGAGCTGGGCCAATCCGAAGCCAGGAGCCAGAAGTTTCCTCCCTCCAGGTCTCCCACTTGGGTTCAGGGGCCAAAGGACTTGGGTCATCTTCCACTGCTTTCCTGGGCCATAGCAGAGAGCTGGATCATAAGAGGAGCAGACAGGATTAGAGCTGGCACCCATGTGGGATGCTGGCGCTGCAGGTGGAGGATTAACCCACTATGCCACAGTGCCAGCCCCAGGATCTATATTTAAATCTCATAAATATAAAATAGTCTCTAAGCTCATGAAAAGACACATACAACATTCTTGAATGTGGAGGCTTAATAAAAATGTCAATTCTCCCTAAACTAATATGTGTGTGTGTGTATGGTTATATATATATAATGTAATCCCAATTAGAATCCCAGTAGGGGTTTTCTCTTTTCTTTTTCTTTTTCTTTTCTTTCTTCTCTTCTCCCTCTCTCTCTTTCTCTCTCTCTCTCATTAAATAAAAAGGAGTAACCAACAAAAGTTAGAAAAATAAGAATACTGAAGGAGGATTTGCTTTGCTAGGTATTAGGCAAGGTAATTAAGCCAGTGCAAACAAATCAACATAACATTAATATGACATTAGACAAATAGATCAGTGTAACAGAATAGCAAATCTAGAATGAGATCACAGATATGCAAAAAGTTAATGAGTGATAAAGGTAGTAGTTCATCAGGAAAAGGATAGATTAACAATTGATACTGGCACAATTGGCTATCATTTTATGTTAATATGTGTGCCAGGAGTAGAACAGGAGAGGAGTTGCAGTGGCCAAGAAAGACAAACAAAAAGAAAAGAAAGAAGGGCAAGCACTGTGTAGGCTAAGGCACCGCCTACGGTGCCAGCATCTCATATGGGCACCAGTTCGAGTCCCGGCTGTTCTATTTCCCATCCAATACTCTGCTATGGCCTGGGGTAGCAGTAGAAGATGGCCTAAGTGCTTGGGCCCCTGCACCCACGTGGGAGATCTGGAAGAAGCTCCTGGCTCCTGGCTTCAAATTGGCCCATCTCTGGCTGTTTGGTCATTTGGGAAGTGAACCAGCAGATGAAAGATTCACTCTGCCTCTGCCTGTACCTCTCTGTAACTCTTCTTTTCAAATAAATAAATAAATCTTTTTTAAAATAAAAATTTACATAAAAAAGGAAAGAAAGCCTGCAGTTAACAAAGACATGCATATAATACCAATGCATATAAGCATTTAGAAATGTAATGGGGAGAAAATTTCCCATTTAATATAGCAACATTAAATGTGAGATTACCTAGGAATAAAGTATATGTAAGGACCTAAATGAAAAGAAATTTGAAGATTTTTTTAAAAGATTTTTTTCCGTTTATTTGAAAGTTATAGAGAGAGGGAGAGAGAGAGAGAGTCTTCCATCTGCTGGTTCATTCCCCAGATGGCCGCAATGGGTGCAGGGGTCCAAGCACTTGGCGCATCCTTCACTGCTTTTCCCAGGCAGATTAGCAAGGAGCGGGCTTGGAAATGGAGCAGCCGGGACTCGAACTGGTGCTCATTTGGGAAGCCGGCGTTGCAGGTGATGGCTTTACTTGTTATACTACAACTCCAGCCCTGAGATTTGAAACTTTAATGAGTTTCAAATTTTAATTTTAAGAGAACACTTGAAAGGGGCATTCCATATTGCATGAAAGGAAGGCTCAAATTTTAAAAATACATACTCTTCAGTTATTTGTAATTGTAGTGCAACTCCAGTAAGATTTTTTTATTTGGAATTTGGTAAAATGCTCTGAATTTCATCTATAAGAATAAACAGTCAATTTTTGGAAAGAACAATAAGAGGCACTTGCTCTACTAGGTAGTAAGATGTATCATAGGCCAGCACTGTGGCTCACTAGGCTAATCCTCCGCCTGCGGCGCCGGCACACCGGGTTCTAGTCCCAGTTGGGGTGCTGGATTCTGTCCCGGTTGCTCCTCTTCCAGTCTAGCTCTCTGCTGTGGCCCGAGAGTGCAGTGGAGGATGGCCCAAGTCCTTGGGCCCTGCACCCTCATGGGAGACCAGGAGAAGCACCTGGCTCCTGGCTTCGGATCGGCCCGGTGTGCCGGCCTTAGCGGCCACTTGGGGAATAAACCAGCAGAAGGAAGACCTTTCTCTCTCTCTCTCTCACTGTCTAACTCTGTCTGTCCAAAAAAAAAAAAAAAAAGATGTATCATAGCATTGTGGTGTGCAGGTTAGGCTTCCACCTGCAATGCCAGCATCCCACATGGGTGCTAGTTCAAGACCCAGCTATTCTACTTCCAATCTGGCTCCCTGCTGATATGCCTAGGAAGGCAGCAGAAGATGGCCCAAGTCCATGGGCCCCTGTACCCATACAGGAAACCCAGAAGAAACTCTGGACTCCTGGCTTCCAACTGGGCTCAGCCCTGGCCATTGAGGCCATTTGGGGAGTGAACCATCAGATGGAAGATCTCTCTCTCTCTCTCTCTCTGTGTGTGTGTCTCCTTCTCTCTTTGTAACTCTTTTAAATAAATAAAAAATAAATCTTTTAAAAAATAGATATCTCACAAAACTATCATAAATAAGACAATATGGCAATGGTACAAAAATAGGGAGTGGATACTCAAGACTAAAAGGCTTTCTGGGATACAGGCCTTTCAGTGCTGAAACTGAGACAGCCCTCAGCAGACTGGGATGGCTATTCATCCGAACAGTGGAAAAAATTAGGTAGCCCAGAAACAAACCTTAGTAGATCAGAGAGAATACAACTCAGTAGGAAAAGGAAAGATTTTTATAAGATACTGTGCTCAGAGAAAAGGCAACTATTTGGAAAAAAAAGTAAATTAGGACCTTAGTTCATACCGTATATCAAAGTAAATTCCAGATAAATCAGATAAATTCAATGAATCGTATAAAAATTTAAAATGTAAAAATATAAAACAATAAAGATCATTTAGGTAAACATTTCCCTAATGGGATGTTACCTAAATGTTAGGTAAACATTTTGGTATGGGATAGAATGTTCTAAATATAAATACAGCAAAGGTATCACAGAAGAAAATGATGATATATTTGAATATAGAATTTAAAATATCTCAGAAAAGAGAACACATAAAATGAGACAAATTATAAATTGGTCATTTACATGTGGCCAGTCTCCTAGAAGCAGAGAATAGAACAGTGGCTTTCAGGGATGGGCGGGCCAGGGAATTGATAAATTGGCCAAAGAGTCCAGTATAGTCAATATTGTGTTGTCTACTTGGAATTTGCTGAGAGCGCAACTTAAGTATCCTGAACACACACACAAACAGTAATTATCTGTGATAAAGGCTGTGTTAATTAATTTGATTATGGTATCATTATACAATGTATATGCATATTAAATCATTACATTGTACATCTTGAATATGTACAATTATTTTTTGTCAATTATACCTCAGTAAAGCCAGAAAAAAATTATAAATTGGAAATAAAATATTTGCAAAGAACTATGCTAGAAAAAAGCAGTGACAGCGAAGAGCAGCCTAAGGAGACAAATGACAAATCAAATGGCATTCTGGATAGAATCCCGGTGACCAAAGAAGGACATTAGGTAAAAACCATTTCCATAGTCTCCGAATAAAGTATGGACTTTAGTTAACAATAATGTATCACTATCAGTTCATTAATTGTGACAAATGCAGCATAGCAATCAATGTAAGGGGCTAAGAATAGGGGAAACTGGGGTGTGTGTGTGGGGGGGAAGGGGTATATGAGCACTCTCCATACAATCTTCACAACTTTTCTATAACTCTAAAACTATTCTAAAATAAAAATTTTATTAAAATGTGAATGATAAAACTGGATAATATCAGCCGGCACTGTAGCTCGCTAGGCTAATCCTCTGCCTGCGGCGCCGGCAACCCAGATTCTATCCCGGTTGCTCCTCTTCCGGTCCAGCTCTCTGCCGTGGCCCGGGAAGGCAGTGGAGGATGGCCCAGGTGCTTGGGCCCTGCACCCGCATGGGAGATGAGGAGAAGCACTTGGCTCCTGGCTTCGGATCGGCGCAGTGTGCCAGCCGTAACAGCCATTTGGGGGGTGAACCAACAGAAGGAGGACTTTTCACTCTGTCTCTCTAATAATAAAAAGAAGAAAAAAAAAACTGGATAATATCCATATTGTATAACTATAGATAAAACAATATCAATGTCTGAATTTAAAGCATGCCTAATACACATAACAGCAGTATAACATAATATATAACCATATAACATACAGATCAGAAAAAAGAACATCTCTGAAGACAAACAGGCACAAGGTATAAATAGGTGGCAGCAGATGAAAAGCAGTATCAGCATCACTCTCATATGCTGCCAATGAGTATATAAATGATTTCAACCTTTCTGCAGAGCAGTTTGCTAAGAGACATTAAGAGCTTTAAAATGCCATACATTGCCAGCGCCGCCGTAGCCCAGTAGGCTAATCCTGCACCGGCACACTGGGTTCTAGTCCCAGTCGGGGCGCTGGATTCTGTCCTGGTTGCTCCCCTTCCAGTGCAGCTCTCTGCTATGCCCAGGAAGGCAGTGGAGGATGGCCCAAGTCCTTGGGCCCTGCGCCCCATGGGAGACCAGGAGAAGCACCTGGCTCCTGGCTTCAGATCAGCGCGTTGTGCTGGCTGCACCCCGCCGGCCGCGGCGGCCATTGGAGGGTGAACCAACGGCAAAGGAAGACCTTTCTCTCTGTCTCTCTCTCTCTCTCTCTCTCTCTCTCTCTCTGTTCACTCTGCCTGTCAAAAATAATAATAATAAAATGCCATACTTTTTGACTCAGTAACTGTCTATTTTAGAGTAACTACCCTAAAGGGTTTATCTGCAGTGCACAAAATTTGCTTCACTGAGTTATTTGTAATAGGAAATAGGGACCGGCACTGTGGCGTAGTGGGTAAAGCTGCTGTCTGCAGTGCCAGTATTGCAGATGGGCACTGGTTCGAGTCTTGGTCACTCCACTTCCAATCCAGCTCTCTACTATGGCCTGGGAAAGCAGTGGAAGATGGCCCAAATCCTTGGGCCCCTGCACCCGCATCAGAGACCCAGAAGAAGCTCCTGGCTCCTAGCTTCAGATTGGCGCAGCTCCGGCCCTTGCAGCCAATAGAGGAATGAACCAATGGATGGAAGACCTCTCTCTCTCTCTCTCTCTCTCTCTCTCTGCCTCTCCTTCTCTCTGTGTAACTCTGACTTTCAAATAAATAATAAATCTTTTTTAAAAAGTAATAGGAAAGAAATGGAAAAGATCCAAATATGTAGCATTTGAGGAATACTGTGCTGAGCATTGAGATGTGTGCATACCACAAAGCCATTAAAATGATACAGAAGAATAATGTAGCTTAACAATCCAGAGCACAGGTTTTGCAGGCAGATCTGAACCAAACAAAAGCACCATCATTGGCTACGTCATTTAGAGCAGATCTCCTAACATTCTTTCTTTCTTTCTTTTTTTTTCTTTTTTTTTTGACAGGCAGAGTGGATAGTGAGAAAGAGAGACAAAGGTCTTCCTTTTTGCTGTTGGTTCACCCTCCAATGGCCGCTGTGGCCTGCGCATCGCGCTGATCCGAAGGCAGGAGCCAGGTGCTTCTCCTGGTCTCCCATGTGGGTGCAGGGCCCAAGCACTTGGGCCATCCTCCACTGCCTTCCCGGGCCATAGCAGAGAGCTGGCCTGGAAGAGGGGCAACCGGGATAGAATCCAATGCCCTGACCGGGACTAGAACCCGGTGTGCCGGCGCCGCAAGGCGGAGGATTGGCCTAGTGAGCCGCAGCGCCGGCTAACATTCTTTCTTAAACCCCACTTTTCTCATCTGTAAAACAGACACAAGAATAGTTTCTAACCCATTGGGGTTTTGTGAGGATCAAATGAGGTGAAGTGTGTTTGGCACAATGCCTGGCAGATAGTTTAGTAAATAGTAACCCACAGTAACTCTAGGGCATAGGCTATTACTACTGAGGAAACAGAATCAGAGAGAGGATGAGTCACCTGTCCAATGCCACCTCACTAATAAGCAGTGAGCTGGGACTCAAACCAGGAACTCTGGCTTCAGAACCCACACCACTAAAATCTTGGCTGTTACTGATACCAGGACTACTACTGCTGCTGCTGAATGACATAGGGTAGCACTTATGGTAAAACAGTAAGTTAAAAAAGTAGAACACAGCATTATGTGTGTAGGGGCTGGCACTGTGGAGCAACAGGTGAAGCTGCAGCTTGTGATGCCAGCATCTCATATAGGAGCAATGGTTTGAGTCCTTGCTGCTCTGCTTCTGAACCAGTGGCTCACTGCTAACGCAGTTGGGAAGGTAGCAGAAGATGGTCCAAGTGCTTGTGTCCCTGCCATTCATGTGGGAGACCCGAATGGAGTTTTTGGCTCTTGGTCTTGGCCTGACCCTGCCCTGCCCCAGCTGTTGTGGCCATTTGGGGAATGAACCAGCAGATGGAAGATTCATATTCTCTCTCTTTCAAACAAATATTTTAAACTATATATATATATATATATATATATATATATATATATATAGTATTATTCGGATTTCAAATGTTTGTAACACATATAAACATGCATGGATAAAAGATTGAAAAAATAGGGGCCAGTGTTGTGGCATAGTCGGCAAGGCTGCTGCCTGTGATCCCATCATCCCATAGGAGTGCCAGTCTGAGCTTTAGCTGATCCAGCTCCCTGCTAATGTGTCTGGGAAAAGCAGCAGAAGATGGCCCAAGTACTTGGGCCCTTGCCACCCATGTGAAATACACAAAGGAAGCTCCTGGCTCCTGGCTTCCACCTGGCCCAGCCCCAGCTATTGTGCCCATTTGGGGAGTAAACTAGCAGGTGGAAGATCTTTGTCTCTTCTTCTCTCCTTCTCTCTCTCTCTGGGACACCACCTTTCAAATAAATAAATAAATCTTGAGAGAGAGAGAGAGAGAGAGAGAGAGAGAGAGATGGATTTTACATCCAGTGGTTTACTCCCCAAATGACTACAACAGCCAGGTCTGGGCCAGGCTGAAGCCAGGAACCAGAAACTGTATTTGGGTCTTCTACATGAATGGAAGGGGCCCAAGCACTTGGGCCATCTTCCACTGCCTTTCCAAGCACATTAGCAGGAAGCTGGATTGGAAGTGGAGTAGTTGGCTCTCCAACAGTGCTCTACCCAATATGGGATGTGGATGTCTCAGTGGTAGCTTAACCCACTGCACCACAATGGTTGCCCCAGTTTTGTAACTTTTTATTGTAAGTTCTGCTCAGTGAGATTTTACCTGTGGGGATCTTGTGAAGCATACATTTTCCTGGAGATGTTTTATGCCGCTTCTGCCAGGCAGTCCAAGAGACAGCCGAGGCTAGGCATCACTGTATGCTCCTTTTTGGCCCGGTCGGCTTCCGGACCCCGCAGCAGTATCCCAAACCCACGCAAAAGCACGCCTGAGGTTACAGGTCCTCACAGGGGAACATTTTTTCCTATCTTCCTGGAGCCCAGACTGTCTCTCTTAGGCTAGTGAATGCATTTTTGTGCAGTCCACTCTTCTTGAAGGCAGAGTCCTTTGAAAGCCCTAACTTTCTACAGATGTCTCAGGTCCAGCCCTCTGCTTCCCTTCAGCCCAAGGCTCTGTCTCCTGCCTCTGCCAGGCCATCAGAACCTAAGCAGCTTACACCTCAGCAGTGGAGCAACTGAGGTCTCCACTCCCACCCAATGCTCAAGTTTTCCATTGTCCACTGGGAGTTTTGATTCCTGAGATCTCCTTTACTCACTTGGAAGCTTAGCTGTCTGCTGATGAAAGAATTTTCGTTTTGACCTGGGATTTCTAAGTGTTTTGCAGTGTGGGAATACTTTCAGGTTATTTTGGCTACTATCTTAGCAGGAATGAACATCAACGACTATTTTAAAATAATTTTAGGATGACAGGGAGCATTGGCTTAGACGTTCATTCTTTTATTTAGAAGGACATCCACCTTTCTCTCATAGAAGAATGTAAATGCACCTTTTCTGCCTTATTTCATCACTGAAGACTTTCACTTGCCTGAAAAAGAAAACAAAATTGTCAGCTTCCATCAGTAACCTGAGGTCACTTGCCTCTTTTTTTTCTTTTTAATAGAAGCTTGTCGCACTTGGCAGAATACCAGATTTCTTTGTAGCTTACTGAAAAAAAAAAAAAGACTGTCTTGAACTGGAGGAGAGTGAGGTTGAGGAGAAAGAGGCACTTCACACATGCGCATGCGTACGTTATAGATGCCTGTGAGAAAATTCAGCCGATTAATGGTTCTCAACTTGTTTGGGTGAGCTCTGCTCCAAAAATAAAAGCTGATTGGCATGCTTCTTAGAAAGGCGAGAGTAATGAGTTTCCTGTCACACATTTCCGAAACGAACATGCCATCAAGTATGGGTAAAGAACACGCTGGACCTGGTGAGTCTGGGGTGGTTAGTCACCCTCATTTCCCTCTTACTGCTCACACAGTCATCAGAACCCAACCTGGCTATCTCAAATGGGCAAGGTCTCTATTTTCAGTCTTGTCCTTTTTCAGTCCTCAGCACTCAGGCAATTGTAACCTTCCTAAAACACGTGCTAAAAACACTTTAGAGGGGACGGTGCTGTGGCGTAGCGGGTAAAGCCGCTGCCTGCAACACTGGCAATCTCAAATGGGCGTCGGTTCAAGTCCCGGCTGCTCCACTTCCCATCTAGCACTCTGCTATGGCCTGGAAAGCAGTGGAAGATGGGCCAAGTCCTTGCACCCACGTGGGAGACCCAGAGGAAGACCTTGGCTCCTGGCTTCAGATGGGCCCATTTCCCTGTCTGTAACTCTGCCTTTCAAGCAAATAAATAAATCTTTTTAAAAAATTTCAAAGGCACAGAAAAAAAGATACATAGTTAAATGTCTCCCTCCCACACCTACCTCCAACCACTCAATTCCTTTCTCTAGACAAATGGTTTTAACAGTAACCTTCAAGAGATAAATATACAAAAAGAGATAAATATGCATATTTATGCAAATATGGGTACATATATCTTAATTCCCTCTTTTTTAAAAAAATATTTGTTTATTTGAAAGTCACAGTTACACGAGGGGAGGAGAGTGGGGGAGTAGGAAGAGAATCTTCCATCTGCTGGTTCACTCCCTAAGTGACTACAACAGACAGGGCTGGGCCAGGCCAAAGCCAGGAGCCAGGAACTTCTTTTGGATCTCCCATGTGAGTGCAGAGGCCCAAGGACTTGGACCATCTTCTGCTGCTCTCCCAGGGAGCTGAATTAGCAGGGAGCTGGATTGGAAGTGGAGCAGCCAGGACTTGAACCGAGCCCATATGGGATGCCGGCACTGCAGGCAGGGGCTTTACCTGCTACATCGCAGTACTTAACCTCTTTTTTGTACAAGAAAAGCATACTTATTTTTTTTAAAAGGGAAGTGTTCTTTTTATTATTTATTTTATTTGAGAGTCAGAGAGAGAAAGAGCTCCCATCTGCTGGCTCATGCCCCAATGCCCACAAAATGGCCAGGGCTGAAGCTGGAGGCCAGGAGAGCAATCCAGGTCTCCCATGTGGATGGCAGGAACCCAATTATCTGGGCCATCGCTGCTGTCTCCATCAGCAGGAAGTTGGAATCAGGAGATGGAGCTGAAGATAAAATCCAGGTATTCCGATGTGGGACATGGGTGTCTTAACTGCAAGGCTAAACACCTGCTCCTGCATACTATCGTGAATCCTTTTTTAAACGATTTTATTTATCTGAAGAGCAGAATGACAGAAAGAGAGGGAGAGACAGAGAGAAAATGAGATCTTCAATCTGCTCCTTCGCTCCCCAAATGGCTGCAATGGTGAGGGCTGGACCAGGTAGCAGCCAGGAGCAAGGAGCTTCCTCCAGGTTTCCCACATGAATGGCAGGGGTCCAAATGGTTGGGCCATCATTTGCTGCTTTCCCAAACACATTAGCAGGGAGCTGGATCAGAAGCAGAGCAGCTGGGACTTGAACTGACACTCTGATATGGGATGCCAGCATTGCAAGCAGTGGCTTAACCCTTTGTGCCACAATGCCAGCACCTTGAATGTGTACTGGAGCTCAGTCTATAATCATACATAAATAGATTGCTCATTCTATTTTATTTCTGTGTAGTTTTGTTTAACAAGTATCTTATTGAGTGACACTTGGATTATTTCCAGATCCTTTCTACTACAAATATTTAAAAAAAATTTTTTTAAATGTTTATTTATTTGACAGTCAGAGATACACAGAGAGAGAAGGAAAGGCAGAGAGAGAGAAAGAGAGAGAGCGAGGTCTTCCATCCATTGGTTCACTCTGCGATTGGCCTCAATAGCTGGAGCTGCGCCGATCCAAAGCCAGGAGCCAGGAGCTTCTCCCAGGTCCCCCACGCAGGTGCAGGGGCCCCAAGGACCTGGGCCATCCTCTACTGCTTTCCCAGGCCATAGCAGAGAGCTGGATTGAGAGTGGAGCAGCTGGGACTTGAACTGGCACCCACACGGGATGCCGGCACTGCAGGTGGCAGCTTTACCTGCTACGCCACAGCACCGGCCCCATGACGATTGTTTATATGTCATTTTGCACCTGTGTGATATTTTCACAGTATGAATTCTTAGAAGTCAGATATCTGGAATGGAAGGTTTGCACATTTATAAAGGTTAATTATATTGCTAAACTACTGTCTATGCAGGTGATACCGATTTACATTGCCACCAGTTTCTTTGCACCACATGCAACAGTATGTTTTTTTAAAAATATTTTATTTATTTATTTGAGGGGTAAAGTTACAGATAATGAGTGGGCAAGACAGAAAGTTCTTCCATCCACTGGTTCACTCCCCAAATGCTTGCAATGGCTGGAGCTGCACCGATCTGCAGCCAGGAGCCAGGAGCTTCTTCCAGGTCTCCCACGTTGAGTGCAGGGGCCCAAGTACTTGGGCCATCATCCACTGCTTTCCCAGGCCATAGCAGAGAGCTGGATGAGAAGTGGAGCACCCAGGACTCGAACCAGTGCCTATATGGGATGCTGGCACCGCAGAGGACTAACCTACTGAGTCACAGCACCGACCCTGTAACAGTATGTTACCAGACTTTCACCTTGCCAAATCAGTGAGAAACATCTCAGTAGAGGATTTTTTTATTCCTCTTAGATACACAGATGTCTTCACGTGTTCAAGAGCCATTTCTATTTCCAGTTCTTCAAATTGTCTCTTTATATCTATGATGGTCAATTTGCGTCAGCTTGACTGGGTAAAGGGATACCTAGATGGCTGGTAAAACATGATGTCTGGGTGTACCTATGACAGCGTTTCCAGAAGAGATGAGCCTGTGAACCAGTAGTCTGAGCAAAGCAGTTGTGCCCTCACCCATACGAACAGCAGCAGCCACTCCACTGAGGGCCCTGATAGAACGAAAGAGGCAGAGGACAGGCTGATTCCCTCTTCTCGCCCTGGACATGACAGTTTCTGGTTCTCAGGCTTTCCCACTCCGGGACTTATTCTTATGGCTTCTCTGCCTCTTAAGCCTTCACACTTGGACCACATGACACCAGGGGCTTCACAGGTTCTCTAGCTTACAGGGAAGAGATCGTGGGACTTGTTGGCCTCCCTAACTGTGTGCACCAAGTCCCATAATAAATGCCCTTATCTTATTGGCTCTGTTTCTCCAGAGAACTTTGACTAATATCCTTTGCTCATATTTCTATTGCGTTATTGATCTCTTATTATTGATTTCTAGGAGTCCTTTATATAATAAGGGAATTATTCCTTTATGACATACTTGTTCCCCATTTGTTGTATTTCTTTTAAATTTGCCTATAAATGTTTTTCATTTATTAATATTTTTTAAAAAGGTATGCATTTTTTGAAAGGCAGGGTGGCAGAGAGAGAGAAAGACAGGGAGAGAAAGATCTTCTATCTACTGGTTCACTCCCCACAAATGGCCACGCCCCAAAAGCTGGGAGCCAGGAACTCCATCTAGGTCTCCCATACGGGTGGCAGAGACACAAGTACTTGGGTCATCATCATTAACGGGGGTGGGGGTAGGGGGCTGGATTGGAAGCAGAGTAGCCAGGATCTGAGCCTGTGTTGCCAGTGATAGCTTAACCCACTGTGCCACAGCAGCCAGCCCCTTTAATTTATTATTTATTGTGATTTATTTGAAAAGGAGGGAGGGAGGGAGGGGGAGGGAGACAGAGACAGAGACAGACAGAGAAACAGAGAGAGAGAGAGAGAGAGAGAGAAAGGTCTTCCATCTGCTGGTTCACTCCCCAAATGGCCACAACAAGCAGGGCCAGGCCAAGCTGGTACCAGGAGCCTGGAATTCAATCTGGTCTCCCACATGGGTGGCAGGGATGTGAATATTTGGGCCCCCATCTGCTGCCTTCCAGGATGTTTATTAGTAGGAAGCTGGACTCAGGGGCTGAAGGGACTTAGAGGATGCGAGCATCCCAGGCAGTACCCTAACTGCTACACCAAATGCCCACTCCTGCTTATGGAAGTTTCTGCTCATGATCGTTTATGTGGATAAGATTCACTGCTTATTCTTTGGCTTCTGAGTTTTGAGTCAAGGAGGGGATGCTTGATGAAATCTCGCTCTAAAATGAAGACCAAGGGATGGGTGTTTGGTACAAACATGATGTTGCTGCTTGGGATGATCACTTCTCAAACCTGTGTGCCTGGTCTGTTTCCAACCCAGCTTCCTGCTGATGTGCACCCTGGGAGGCAGCAGGTGATGGTTCAAGTACTTGGGTCCCTGCCACCCACGTGGGAGACGCCGATTGAGTTTCTAGCTCCTGGCTTTGGCTTGGCCCAGCCCCAGCCATTACAGGCATTTAGGGAGTGGACCAGCGGAGAGATCTCTGTCCCTCTGTTCCTGTCTCTGTCTGCCTTTCAAGTAAATAAAAATAAATTTAAAAATTGAAGACCAAGAGGGATCTTGATAATCACCTTATCACTAAGGAACAGAATATGAATCAGAGTTGACTTGTTAGGAACCTATAAAATTTCATAAATTTGCACTTCCCTCGTATTTATTATTTGTGTTGTCCCATGGCTATTTCCCTATCATGAGTCAAAGGAAAACCTTTAAAACGCTAAAGGCCTCTGTGCTTGTCCAGGGTTGGGAGAACCAGGGATATTTGAGATCATAGTTAATCGTTTCGGAAACAAAAAATCCTAAAGTGCTGGCAGCTCTGAGGAAGAAAGTGCGCCTGGGGCTTGCCTGAGGGAAGGAAAAAGAAAGGGCTGGAAAAACGGGCATACACGCCTCAAACCTGCTACTGTAGCCTGCATCGATGAGGACGGATCGCTGTGCAGGAGAGAGGGAGGCGGTGTCGACAATGTTGGCTTTGCGGTGACAAGGTGCATCTAGCAGTAGCTCGATCACATTAGACTTTTAATTTAGCACATCAGATAAGTTACATTACGCAGTAAATGGTGGCAGCCTTCAGGAAATAACTCCAGGGCCGAAGTACAGCTGAACAAATACTGCTGACTCCCGTGCTCCCTACTGTTTCCTTCTTTCTCTTTTTTTGTGTTGCTACCCCTTCTTCCTTTCCTTATGTAAGTCCAGTGTTAAAAGTCAAATGGTGCGGCAGGTACTTGGTGCAGTGGCTCCAGCCCTGGCTACTTCCCTTCTCATCCAGCTTCCTGTTAACACACACCCCGGGAGGCAGCCCGTGGTGCTGCCACCCACGTGGGAGACCTGGACGGGGTTCCTGGCTCCTGGCTTTGGCCTGTCCTGGCTGTTGCAGCCATTTGGGGAGTGAGCCAGCTGATGGAAGATCTTTGTCTCTCTTTCTGTCTGCCTTTCGAATAAATACATACATTTTTTTTAAAAGATACTTTATCATTTTTTATTTGGCTTGTTTCTAAATTTTCCAGTTACATTGTGAGTAATCTTTTAACTATTTCTGCATGCTTATGTTCCTTAAATTGGAGAGAAGGCGCAATAATTCCAGACACTGGAGCTATGGAACGAAGGACAGCAATCCGTGTGGCTTCCTCTGCGCAGCCCAATTCCGTACCAGTCCTGTGACCATCCTCTCTTCCTAAGCATTTGTGCTGCCCTTTGAACTCCAAGACATCTTCACACTGGCACGTTATTCTCTACCCTACCTCCTTCCCTAGCATCATGCTTTCCTCCCTCTCTACCTCACTCCAGACTCCCTCCCCACAGCAGCTCCTCCTGTCTCCTCCTCCCCACCTCCACTTCCACTATTTCAATTCAATCCTCCAAAGTCTCTTCCCGGACTACTGATCTCCCTGCCATGCTCCAACCTCCACATAGCTGCTCAAGTGATCTATCTAGGGGCCAGAGGTTGTGCCTCAGTGAGTTAAGTCCCCACTTGGGACACCAGCATCCCTTATCAGAGTGCCTGGTTTTGAGTCCCAGTGACTCCATGCTTTGATCCAGCTCCCTGCAAAAGTGCCTTGGAGGCAGCGGAAGATGGCCCAAGTACTTGGGTCCCTGCCACTCACATGGGAGACAAGGATTGAGGTCCTGGTTCCTGGCTTCAGTCCGGCCCAGCCCTAGCTGTTGGCAGCCATTTGAGGAAGTGAACCAGTGGATGGAAGATTTCTCTCTTGTTCTGCCTTTCAAATAATCTTTAAAAAAAAAATCATCCAATAACTTCCTACTTATAGTGGTATATGTCCCATTGGCAGGGCCCATGCTGTGACGCAGTAAGCTAAGCCTCCACCTGCGGCACCGGCATCCCATATGGGCACCAGTTTGAGACCTGGCTGCTCCACTTCCAATCCAACTATCTGTTATGGCCTGGGAAAGTAGAAGATGGCCCAAGTGCTTGGGCCCCCGCACCCATGTGGGAGATCCAGAAGAAGCTCCTGGCTCCTGGTTTCCAATTGGTCATTTGGGGATGAACCAGTGGATGGAAGACTTTTCTCTCTGTCTCTGTCTGTAAGGCTACCGCTCAGATAAATAAATAAATAATTTTTAAAAAATCAATATATGTTCCATTGGATCAGCTACTTCATCAATTAATCAGCTTAATGAAGTGACTTCTTGTTTTTCTTTTGTTTGCCCAGACAATGACTCTAGCAGGGTTATAAAAAATGCTCAGTTCTGAATAAGAGTAGTAGTAATAGCTACCATTAAAGTCCAGCATGCCAAGTGCTTTACCTGATCTTGTTTTACAACCCTGTCAGGTAGGTATTATTGTTTCAGCTTTACAAAGAAACCGAGAAGCAGAGGGATTCAGCAATTTCCCGAGGTCACACAGGCACTGGCCAAGTCAGGATTTGAACCTAGCTCTGTCTCACCCTACAACTTGTGCTCTGGAGCAGATGTTGTGGCACAGCAGGTTAGGGTAGCACTTGGGACACTGCATTCCATCTCAGAGGGCCTGGTTCATGTGTTAGCTACTCCATGCTTCTGCTCCAGCTCCCTGCTAAATGCACCTGAAAAGGCAGTGGATGATGGCCCAAGTTTTTGGGCCCCTTGTTAGCCTCGTTGGAGATGTGGATAGAGTTCTGGGCTCCTGGCTTCGGCCTGGCCCACATGTGGCTGTTGCAGCCATTTGGGGAGTGAACCAACGGATGGAAGATCTCTCTTGTTTTGTCTTTCAAGTACACGATCTTTAAAAAAGTAAATAAAACTTGTGTTCTTTCCTTTGTACCATGTTATCTCTAGAACAGGTTTCAGTTACTTTGGGCCAGCCTTTAAAGAAACATTCCTTCCTATCTTTCAGTACATTAGGAAACAGTTCAGTGTAGTAGATCAGACCATGAGCTTTGGAATCCAAGTGCCTGGGTTCAAATTCCAGTCCTATAAATTATTAGCTGCGTAACCTTGAATAAGTTAATTTCTCCAGTCCTCAGCATCTCTGTCTGTCCAACAGGTATGGTAATAGTTGCCCTCTCATAAAGTTGTTGTAATTTTATTTTTTAAATCTTTTTTTAGAAGGGGTATGGGAGGGAGGGAGAATGTGAGAAGAGAGGGAGGGAAGGAAGGAGGGAGGGAGGATGAATATCTTTCATCTGCTGGTTCATTCTCCAAATGGTCCCAATGATTGGGCTTGGCTAGGCCAAAGCAGGAGCCAGGAGCCTTCTACATGGGTGCAGGAGCCCAAGCACTTGGGTTATCTTCCACTGCTTTCCCAGTCCATTAGCAGAGAGCTGGATCAGAAGTGGAGCAGCCGGGGGCCAGCACTGTGGTGCACTAGATTAATCCTTTGCCTGCAGCGCCAGCATCCCATATGGGCACTGGTTCTAGTCCTGGCTGCTCCTTTTCTGATCCAGTTCTCTGCTATGGCCTGGGAAAGCAGTAGAAGATGGCTCAAGCAGTTGGGGCCCAGAACCTGCTTGGGAGACCTGGAGGAAGCTCCTGGCTCCTGCCTTCAGATCAGCCCATCCCCAGCCGTTGTGGCCATTTGGGGAGTGAACCAGCGGATGGAAGACCTTTCTCTGTCTCTACTTCTTACTGTCTGTAACTCTACTTTTCAAATAAACAAATAAAATCTTATAAAAAAAAAAGGAATTTGTTAGAAAAGGAGCAGCCAGGACTTGAACCAGCTCCCATATGAGATGCCAGCACTGTATGCCAGGGTTTAACCTGCTGCACCACTGTGCCAGCCCCAGTCGTAATTTTAAGATAATCCATGTAAAACACACGGTACAAAGCATGGTGCTATATAACACATAGTATGCATACCCTCAATAAAGAATAGCTATTCTTATTATTACATTGCAGAAACCTCTCAAAATTCTGTTGATTCTTTTGTCATCTGGAGAGATTCTGATCAGATCCTATGTATTTGTGTGGCAGAAACTACCTTAATTATATTGCATAGGTTTTGTCTTTTGAAAAAGACATATTTATTTATTTATTTGAAAGGAAGAGTAGGGCCTGTGCCGTGGCGCAGCAGGTGAATCCTCCGCCTGGGTGCCAGCATTCCATATGGGTGCCGGTTCTAGTCCCGGTGCTTCACTTCCAATCCTGCTCTCTGCTGTGGCCTGGGAAAGCAGTAGATGGCCCAAGTCCTTGTGGCCCTGCACCTGCGTGGGAGATTGAGAAGAAGCGCCTGGCTCTAGGCTTCGGCCGTTGCAGCCATTTGGGGAATGAACCAGCAGATGGAAGACCTCTCTCTATGTCTCTCCCTCTCACTGTCTGTAACTCTACCTCTCAAACAAAATAAATAAAATCTTTAAAAAAAAAAAAAGGAAGAGTAACAGAGAGAAAGAGAGAGAGACATCCTCCATCTGCTGGTTCACTCTCCAAGTGCATTCAATAGCCAGTGCTGGACTTGCTAGGCCCTCTGGCACAGAAATCGTTAATGTCACACCTAGCAAATAGAGTTCCAGATAGGAGTGAGCCTGGGGCTGTCATGGTCTAAGATTCTGCGTCAGCCTCTCCCAGCTGATATTACATGTATACACGACCCCTGCCCAGGCCAGGGGTATAAAAAGACAACTGCCTTGTCACCCGTCATCAGCATCTGAGAGGGGATGAGCTGTCTCAGTCCCTGGCTGGCGCTCCTCTCCACCTCTGCTCTCTTCTGATATTGTTTGCCATCGAACTCTCCAGCCTCATCCAGTTGCCTCTTCACCTTACTGGGGCATAAAGTCCTGAGCACCTAACAGCCACGTCTGCCGCATGGGTGGCAGGAACCCAAGCACTTGGGCCATCCTCTGCTGCCTCCCAGGCTCGTTAGCAGGCAGCTGGATGGGAAGTACGGAGTAGCTGGGACATGAAACAGGCCCTCAGATAGGGCGCGTGGGCCTCTCAAGCAGCAGCTTAACACGCCGCACCACAGCCCAGGTCTTGCGTTGGGAGTGATTTTTTAACTCTTCTGTTGGCTCACTTTCTGTTAGGTGTCAAAGGTTTGGGCAGTGCCTTGAGGCAGCAGTTCTAGAGAGGCCAAACACAAACCCATCCCTGGTCTAGATCCTCTGGATTTTTTTAAAAAGATTTATTTATTTATTTGAAAGTCAGAGTTACATAGAGAAAGGAAAGTAGAGAGAGAGAGAGAGAGAGAGAGAGAGAGAGAGGTCTTCCATCTGATGGTTCACTTCCCAATTGGCCGCAACGGCTGGAACTGCCAATCCGAAGCCAGGAGTCAGGAGCTTCTTCTGGGTCTCCCACGTGGGTGCAGGGGCCCATGGACTTGGGCCATTTTCCACTGCTTTCCCAGGCCACAGCAGAGAGCTGGATCGGAAGCGGAGCAGCCAGGACTAGAACCGGCGCCCATATGGGATGCCAGTGCTTCAGGCCAGGGCGTTAACCCGCTGAGCCACAGCGCCAGCCCCAAGATCCCCTGGATTTGTTCTGTGATTCCTGTTAAGCATTCAACTTAAGTACCTGAACAGGGCCTTGGATCTTTTCAGCTCCTTGGTAGTCATTTCAATCACTGTAGCGGCACCAACTGTGCTCTCCTCACCAGAGTTCTTGGCCTTTTTTCGGCCCCTCCATACCTTTCGACATGTCCCCTTTGGTCCTTACCTGTGGCCCTTTGACTTGAGATCAGTAAATCTGAGCAACATCCTTACTCCTGCATAGAATGGAAATAAAGGATATCAGAACTTTTCCCTCAACTTCTTTGAGTTCAAAAGATGCCAATATGCGGTCAGTGTTGTGGCATAGTGGGTTAAGCTGCTGCCTGTGATGCCAGAATCCCATATGGGCACCAGTACGTGTTCCAACTGCTCCACTTCCGATCCAGCTCCCTGCTAATGGGCCTGGGAAGGCAGTGGAAGATGGCTCAGGTGGTTGGGTCCCTGCACACACATGGGAGATCCGAATGGAGTTCCTGGCTCTTATTTTTGGCCTGGCCCAGCCCTGGCTGTTGTGGCTATCTGGGGAGTGAACAGCAGATGGAATATCTCCATCTCTCTCTGTCTCTCCTTCTTACTCTGCCTTTCAAATAAACAAATCTTTAAAAACTTTCAATAGGGGCCGGCGCCATGGCTCACTTGGCTAATCCTCCGCCTGCAGCGCCGGCATCCCATATGGGCGCTGAGTTCTAGTCCCAGTTGCTCCTCTTCCAGTCCAGCTCTCTGCTGTGGCCCCAGAGGGCAGTGGAGGATGGCTCAAGTGCTTGGGCCCTGCACCTGCATGGGAGACCAGGAAGAAGCACCTGGCTCTTGGCTTCGGATCGGCGTAGCTCTGCCCATAGCGGCCATTTGAGGGGTGAACCAACGGAAGGAAGACCTTTCTCTGTCTCTCTTTCTCACTAACTCTGTCAAATAAAATAAAATAAAAAACAAAACTGTCAATAAAAATAAGGCTGACAGAGAATAATATAGTTTTATGAGAAGTGTTACTGAGCGGTCTTTGAAATAAAACCTCCCTAGGTTAGCAGTTTTAAAGACACTGATGTAGAGGGAAATTGATCTTTAAAAAAAAAGGCTATCAATTGCTTTTCATTATTCCAGATAAAGACTATTTTACATGGGGTTTACTGACTTGTTACATTTCAGAATTCAAGCCATTTATGGAGATCTGTTTGCTAGAAAAGAGGTCTTTAAAAAGTTCATGGAAAACATTTTATGAAAAAAGCTATGCGTAGATCTCAAAATTTTTGGTACCTAAATTGTGCTTTTTAATCCCATTTCCCAGTGAACTTTCCAAAGTACCGTCATATGAAGTTCTTGCCTAATTTCCTTGTATCTATGATCCCTAATGTCAGTTCCTGGACTCATGGTTCATTTTCACGCTATGCTTGCAAAAACCCCTAGAGGCTCTAAGACGACATCTTAGGCACCAGCAGGGATACACCAGCTAGCAAGCCTCCAGACACCCCTGTCCCCAGAGTGATTTGGCTTTTCTCGCTTACATGTTAGGCTCCTAAGTGAGACTGCACATCAGGAAAAGGGTATTAGAGCAGTTCTTTTATTTTACAGTTGAGCCTTGAATTTCCTGTCTTGAATATTTAGAGTAAGGGTTCTGAATGTCATCAGGGCTACCAAGGTTCCGAAAAGAAATGTCTGAGATTAATAAAACAAACAAGAATCCAAGTTGCTCTGCTACTACTAATCGGCTTGAGGGCAGGCGCACACGTTATACTTTTCTTTCTCACTATCTTGTGCCTAGTACTGTCAAACACCTACTTGGTGCTGAAATACATGAGGGTACTTCAAAAAGTTCATGGAACAGTGGATTTAATAGACAAGTGTACTTTGGTGCCAAAAGAAAAAAACTGAAATCCCTGAATATGAGGGAATTTCAAATAGTACATATAAAATGTGTATTATGAAAAAACTATGCATGGATCACAAGAGTTTAGTTTACCAAAATACACGTATCTTTTAATTCCATTTTCCATGGGTTTTGAAGTACCCTCATATTGTGGGAATCTGACAGACCTTCCTTTTCGTTAAATATTTTTTAAAGGATTTATTTATTTATTTGAAAAGCAGAGTTAGAGAGAGGCAGAAAGAGAGAGAGAGGTCTTGCATCTGCTGGTTCACTCCCCACATGGCCACAATGGCAGGAGCTGTGTTGATCCAAAGCCAGGCACTAGGAGCTTCTTCCTGGTCTCCCATACAGGTGCAGGGGCCCAAGGACTTGGGCCATCTTCTACTGCTTTCCCAGGCCATATCAGAGAGCTGGATCATAAGTGCAGCAGCCGGGACTAGAACCAGCGTCCATATGGGATGCTGGCACTTCAGGCAGCAGCTTTACCTGCTACACCACAGCGCCGGCCCCCCTTTTCGTTAAATAGTAACTGAACACACAGCAACACTGTATAACAAAGACACTTAAGTTTGTGTGTACATGTAGTCGAATATTAAATGAAAAAGGAAAAATGAGATAGTAATAACAATAAATCTAAAAATGTAAGCCAGAAGACTATAGACTCCTTCTCTGTGACTTCAGGCTTTATGTGAACACAGGGAAAACACCCAGGGGCAATAGATCCATGGTGTATGCCTGACTCGCCCTAGTCTTTAAAGTGCCATGATTGTAGTACTACTGCCACTGTGGCTACTTCTTCCGCATGTGCACGTTTCTAAAGAGCAGCCAGAGGCTCCTGAAATGTTGGCTCCTACCTTGCTTACTAAAAGCCCAAAGTCCTTAGAATAGCCTCCAAGTCCCTTTGACCAGTGCACAGCCTGCCCCCAGCCCCAATCCATCTCGTGCATTTTTCTCTGAGCTTATTTCTTATCCTTCTCCTTACTCTGCTCTAGCTGTCGTGACCTTCTGCCTGTTCTCCATGACCTCATGGCACGAAGTGACCGCTGCCTGTAATGTTCTCCCGGAGGGTCACAAGGCTTGGTCACTTAGTACTTCCAGGTCTGTGCTGGAATGCCACCTTCCCAAGAATGCCCTAACCATCGTTTTGAAAAACAACAGTGCCCTGCCAACACTCCCTAACGGCCCTCCTCTGCTTTTTCTTCATGCCACTTATGACAATGACATAGCTAGGTGTGTGCTTTCTCTAGCTAGAACATAAGCTCTTCAAGGGCAGGGATTTTGTTTTTCTGCACTGCTGAGTTCCTGTCACTAAAGACAGTCTCTGCCACAGAGTATGCACTTCACCTTTTGTTGAATTGTGGGTTTTTTTTAAGATTTATTTATTTATTTGAAAGGCAGAGTTACAGAGAGAGAGGGGGAGAGATAGAGATCTTCTATTCACTGGTTCACTCCCTAAATGACCATGGGAGCCTGCAATTCCAATTGGGTCTCTCAACTGCTGCCTTCCCAGGTGCATTAGCAGGGAGCTGGATCAGAAGTGAAGCAGCTGGGTTCAAATGGGTGCTCATATGAGGCAGCAGCTTAATCGGCTGTGCTCAGAACTGTTTTAATCGTGAGATTTGAAAACTTCTTGTAGAGCCTATAGAAGAGAAAACTAAACAGGAACTTGAGGCTTCTGGAAATGCATATTTACCCAAGTCTCTGTCAGTGCAGAATCCCTTCCTTTCCCACCTCATCTCATCTCATCTCAAGGTTCTCCTCGCCACCTCTGGAACCTCGTTTTGGACCACACAGAACAGGCACGCTGGCTATATTCCAGCCTTTGAACCAGCCTACACTAACGCTTTCCAGGATGCAAATGATAACCAGAATAGAAATCCTTCTCAGAGTTGAATCTTGTAGAAGCTTTTATTTCAGTGATTAAAAGAATAAACCAAATGGAATCTACACTGATTAACTCGTTAGGCATGCACCTCTACCTGAAACTGCTGTTGAGTTTTTGACACATCTTGGGTTTTTGGTACCCTAAAATACAGGGTAAGTCAACTTCTTCCTTGTGGCAATCACTAATGAGAATTCTGTTCTCTGGTTAGAGTCCTATACTGCCTTGAGACCATATTTTAATATAGATAGTTAAGTAAATCACTGTATAGGGGAGGGAGGGAGTCTCCAAATCTGTAGCTGTTTTTCCGGCATAAACAGTCAGATACCAGACAAGGAGGCCCACAGTGAAGTACCAGTGACTCCTCTCCCATTGCTGCCCTTCTGAGAGGCACAAAGATCTCCCCAGAAATCTGAAATGAATCCACACAAATGAGTGATTTTTACCTATGTGGTCCCACTATCAAAGGAAGCAGTGAAGGAGACCTTGAGAAATGTGTACTCCCATATACAGGAACACACATCTAATAGAGTTTCCCACTCATCTGTCAATTATTTTCACACGGTTAGATTAAAAAAACACAACCAAATACACATAAGACCTTCAAACCCCGCACACAAAAATGATTGGTCTTTGTTCATTTTCAGATGGCAGGATGTCCCAAGAGTGACTAAAGGTGGGAACCAATCCCCCCACAGCTGTTTTGTCAATCATCCCATCAACTGCTCTTCGTGTCTTGAACTACCTTCCTTTTCCAAAGAGGTACGCTGAGGTCAGTCAGAAAGGCTTTCGGAGAAGACTGGCTTGGATTTCTGGGTCTGTTCCAGTCGATTCAAGATGAACTGGCTTGTATCAATGAAGCGCTCAACGCAGTTCACAAAACAGGCCTCAGCCCTACTGTCCAACTTTGGCCCAGGCTTGTCCATGCACTTCTCCTGCTCAGGACAAGATACAGAATCACAAAGGGAACTCGGAGGAAAAAAGGGTATGGGGGGGGGTAACTTCTGGTTGCTTACAGGAAAAACTTCACCTAAAAATAGTATCTGATATGTTAACAGTTCATATTTGGCAAATCACCAAGTATGGAGCAATGGTCAACCCCCCTATGGAATAGGAACTATTTTAGGATTTTATAAAGAGGGAAACTGTGGCACAAGACATACTTTACCCAAAGTTTTAAGGCCAGAAAATGGAGGAACTGACATTACTACAGAAGAAAAATAGCAATACAACTGAAGTCACATTTTTGCTGACTTTGGTTATAGCTCCACAATGCTGTAGCTATTTAATGTCTTTCATTGCAGAATGAAGATAAAGCATTATAGCAAGACACCACAAAGCCTACCAAAGAAGAAAATCTATGACCTCTGATTCTGGAACTCTGTCTACTTAAGCCTAAGATTCCTGAATCCTCTCGCGATGAATGGAAACATACATGAATTATTGGAAAGGGCACAGAGCTTATGGATTCTTAAGGGAGTCTTTAACCACACCTGCTTCTGCCCAATGTAACGAATCAGATGTTTAAGAAAGAATCCGAGCACTCTGGTCCAAGGCAGTCCACAGGTAAGTAAGCATTTGGTAAGGGCCACAGTCCGGCAATAACACGAGTTTATGGGAAATGCACTATGGAAACGGATGACTGTATATAGTTCAAGTTAAGTGGTTCGGATGCATTTTGCTCCTTCTACTCTGCCTTCGACCCTTCAACTCCAAGGAAACTTATCCTTGGCTTCTGAATTCTGTGAATTTCATTCGTCAAGGGGGCCAGTATGCTGTCCTTGGCAACCAGAAAACCTTGATCTCAAGCTGCAAATGCCTTCCATGCTTTTACCAAAGTGTCCTCACAGGGCAGACTCAATTCCTCAACCTTCAGACCCAAAACAGCTTGGGATTACACAACAACCCAACAAGAGGGCACATGCGTGTGTATGTTGGAAGAGATTACGCCACTTTCCTAGTTAGTGGACTGAAGCCACTCATTTCTCACTGGGGAGGGTTTAGGAGAACTGAGCAATCAAGGTAAATTCCGCAGAGTCCAGGAATAGCAGATTCACTGACTCTGGGACTCAGGTTCCCAAAGACAAAGTCCCAGGAGCGGGGATTCTCCTTAGCTCTGGGGACCGACACTAGGCAGCTTCAACATCAGGTGCCTGCGAGTGCTGGGTGAGCCAGTGGCTTAAGACTTCTTTGAGCCCCAATTTTCTGGACCAACCAGAGTGACACTCCCTACAGAAGTGGGGTCACCTTCTCCCTTCTGGCTCGCTCCGAGAAACCCGAGAAAGCCCAAGGGTGCAGCTGGGTCCACCTTCCTCCCTAAATTCCATCGCAGCGAGCGCCGCGGGGCAAGGACAGAAGCAAAGTGGGTATTGCCCAGCTCCCAGCCCCAGGATCCTCACCCAACAAAGTTCAGTCATCTGGTGCACCAGCTGCTGGAAGCGCTGCTTCTGGGTCTCCACCTCGATGAAATGCTGCAGCTGCGGGTCCACCGCGCCCAAGCCCGCCGACGACGACGAAGACGAGGAGGAATCCATCCCAGCGCGACCACGCGTGCCGAGACGGACTCCGCACCAACTCTCCGACCTTCACGTGTCTCGGCGACGGAACCGGAACCACAACCCGCCGCCCTAGGCCCGCCCCCGTGAGCGCACTGCGTCGGCGCGAGGCGGGCGCCGCTCGGCGCTGCCGCCGCCCTCGCCTCCCGCGGCCTGGTCTGGGCGCTCGGTTCCCTGGGCCCGCTGGCTCCTCTCCCGCCCGCAGCTGCGCGGCGGCGCCCGGCGTGCGCCTTGAGGACTCAGGGCTTGCAGCCCAGCGCCGGGGCGCGATGGAGACGTTATTCCGAGAAGAAAAAGTAGCAAGGGGGAAAGGAAGGTCCTTCAGCGCCACGTGACCCGTTCCTGTGCAGCCCAGCAGCTCCGCCCCTGTCCGCTTCCAAATTGGCCCGCGCTTTCCCAGCGGCTGGGGTTGTGCTGGGTGCATTAAGTTGGCCTTCCTGGGCCCCGCTCTCTACTTCTTTGAACGGATTTTTCCTCTCCTGACGCGGGGAAATGAGGCTCTGGCACAGTTTGTCCCCAACTCTCAGATGCATTCAGATACTATGGTGCACCTGCTATGTGCCAGACACCGCTCCGGCTTCTGAATTCCTCTCTGATTCAGAGGCAGGGTTTAACTAGATCCAGTAGAATGAGAGAGGTTAAAAGCTGAGGATCCCGCTGCGTTCTCAGTGTAGCAGTATGTCCCGTCAATGCCACACAGCAGTTTTCTGGACTACCGAGACGGTTCTTTGAGGCAGGCTGCATGATTCATCGAGATACCAAAAACCTTCACACACCTTTCCAGTAACTTTATTGTATCAAAACGACCCCCTCCCATTTGATGACACAGCTTCATTCTCCGTAAATTCTGTGTGCCCCCCCCCAAGATCCAGTGTCTCTCCAAAGAGCTGTTGGACTCTTTGTGAGGCTGCGTTACCTCCCTCCCTCCCCTCAAATGTTTCCGTCCCAAATTCAGTCTGTCTTAAAACTCTTGGGGTGGGGGTGGGGGCAATATGGGCACAAAACTTCCTTGGCCTTTGCTCAGAAGGCCCTATCCCAGGGGGTCAAAGAAGAGCGGCATTCCTAGATGCAGAGAGGGGGCCTTTGTGTCGCGAGTGGGAGCACAAAGGCTCCCGAGCCTGTAAACCCGGGCTTTCCTCAGAGAAGGTGAAATGGGGGCTTGTAGAAGCGAGGAGTAGAACCAGGAAGCTTATTTGCGAGCTCAGGATTCTTCATCCATGACGTCTAGAATGTTGCTCAGGAGAATTTTGAAAGTGGGACGTTCATCTGCTTTCTAAAAGCAAAGAAAAGAGGGAGTGTTACAGTGGCTGGAATCCCGAACCCGAGGGAATGCAATGAGCGAGCAGCCGCTACCGACTCTGTGCCCGGTAGCATACCCCGGCGATGGATCACAAAAGAAAAGGAAAAAGCAGCTCTCCGGATAATCTGGGCACTTTCCATCTTTACTATCTCCGGTTATTTGTGTGATAAGAACAATTTGCAAAGTAAACTGGCAAACTTATCAACGAAAACTGAGGACAAGTTCGTTACATAATGACAAGGCATTGTCGTTTTAGAGCCTCCGAGGAAAAAGAGCTACCCAGTAAGTTTCAGTGGTTGGCAGAACAGGACTCCTGCAAGCTGTGATCATTTTTAGTTTGGTTTCAAATGCCGTTTCTTTCCTCCCGAAGCCAAAGTTAGCAAAACCACAGGGTGCACTGCTGGGCAGGGATCCTGAGCACTAGGGACCTTTTGCTAGCACAGTCTGGCCTCCAGACTAAGGCTCTTTCTGATAGCCATGATCCATAAGCCCCTGAGGAATTTCATGATTCAGGGAACATTCATGCCACAATGGCCTAAACGTGTCAGACCAAAAGGTCATCAATTTCTTAGTCCTTCGGATCTCAAACCTAGTTGAGTATCAGAATTTCCCGGGAAGTTAAAAAATAAACTTCTGGATGCCACTTTATATATACCTAATCATAATTTCAGGGAAAGAGACATAGTTTTTAAAAATGTCTATTTATTGAGGCCTACACTGTGGCGTAGTGGGTAAAGCTGCCACCAATATTGCCAGTATCCCAGATGGGCGCCAGTTCAACTCCCAGCTGCTCCACTTCCAATCCAGCTCTCTGCTATGGTCTGGGAAAGCAGTACAAGATGGCCCAAGTCCTTGGGCCCCTGCACCAGCGTGGGAGACCCAGAAGAAGCTCCTGGCTCCTGGCTTCACATCAGCTCAGCTCCAGCTATTGTGGCCATTTGGGGAGTGAACCAGCGGATAGAAAAACTTTCTCTCTGCCTCTGCCTCTCTGTAACTCTGCCTTTCAAATAAATAAATAAATCTTTTAAAAAAGTCTATTTATTTATGGGAGGGAGGGAGGTGGGGGGAGAGAGGGGAAGAAAGAGAGAGGGAAGGAGAGGAAAAAAGGGAAGGGAGGGAGAGAGGAAGAGGAGGGAGAGAGAAAAGAAGGGGGAGCGAGAGCCAGGCACCAAAAACTGGGAATGCAATCCACGTCTCCCAGATGCGTGGCATAAACCCATTTAATTGAGTCAGATCTCGCAGAGTCAGCACTGATGGGAAACCCATGTCAGGAGCCAGAACCAGGATATGGGACATGGAATCTTAACTGCTAGACTGAACACCTGTTTCCAAGTAATCTGTATTTTTAAAGAGTTCTTCAGGTATCCTGATGTCCATTCGAGAGAGAAAGGAAATGGCTCCAAGGGGCTCTCCCTTTCCCCATGCTTTTCTTTCTTTCCCACATTTGCTCAAGGGAAAGGAGCCAAGCTCTGGCCCAGATGCTCACTGTCACCTCACTAGGAGGGCTCCAGATTCATGAGTGTCTTTGTTAGGCACTCCCTTTCCCCATTTCTGGCGGGACAGAACAAAGAGCTGAGCATTTATCACCACTAGAGATTTAGGCTGCCAAGTTAAGGTTGCCAGGGAGCTACTGAGAAGTGGAGATGGCACCTTGGGTAATAGTAGTGGCACTGGCTCCTTATTTCTAAAATATCATATACACCTGCATAGGCACCATAGCGAGAAACAAAAACAAAATAAAGCTACCCATTTCAATTGCCTCTGAAGCCTTATAGGGCATATTAAAAAGAAATCTCATAGGCAAATATCATATGTTTTCCCTGATCCGATGCAACTAATAGAACACCTGAAATGTAATGTACTTGAGCAAAACAGACATTTGGAGACTGGATCATTGTCTCTTACAGTGAGGAACAATCTTTTGTTTAGCTTTGCTTTATATTGTTTTGTTTTCTTTCTCTTCATACGATTTGCTGAACTCCTCTACTTAGAGTAGGGCTAACTACATGATCACTAAGTAAACTGATAATAGATCACTGTAAAAATTAAGAATGGGAATCCGAAAGGGAGGGGGGAAGGTTGGAATATGGATGGGAGTGAGGGGAAGCCCCACTGTGTCCCTAAATCTGTACATGTGAAATATATGAAACTTGTAAAACTTAAATAAAAAAATAAAAATTACAGAAGAAGCAAGTTCATTTAGGACCTCAGCTGGAAAAGTTTGGCATCTAGTAAAGTGGAAGAAAGGGCCAGTGATTTCCAAAGAAGTGAATGCAAACTTCAATGAGTTTTCTTTCCTTTTGAAATGTGCAGGCACTTGTCTGTGGGCCTCTGGCTGCCTGCTTATGCACACACCCCTTTCCCTAAAGCTGAGTTGGTATTGGGGTCTGCTGGTGACACCCTGGTGACAACTGGGCTGTACCTGGGAGAGCCGCCTGCCTTCAGATGAGTGGAGTACAGGCCACGGTCAGAGAATGTGTTCAGGTATCTGTCTGGGCCCAGCGAGCAGGCAGCCATGGAAAGCGGCAATCAGATGGGAAAGTCAGTTCAAGGAAAATGTAGGAGGTCATGATAAGAAACCTACCTCGTGCCAGCAGCTGTACATAATGGTATACACCCTCTCTGAAGCCAGGTGAGGCCTGTAGAGACGCAGGCCTTGGGCGATGTGTTCAGCGGTCTCACTGTTGGTAAATCTTTCATAGGGCATCTTCCCCAGGGAGTAGATTTCCCACATCAAAACCCCTAGAAAATGGGGGGAAAAAGAAATTAAAACACTTTACAGTCTTTTGAGGGTAGTACAGGTCCTTGAATTCCTAGATCAACCACAGAAATTAGAATCCACTGATTCCCTGCTCTGTGCTTTTTACATTTGTCCAGACTTCTGCTATGCTCCCAAGTACACTGGATGGTAATCAGAGCTCTACTAGACTATTAACTCTTGTGGAAGAGAGAACGAATCTTATTTGTCTTCGTAGCTAAAGGATGTGGTACATAATCAGGATTCAGAAGCTGTTGGAAACTGAATGAATTGTCTGTTTCCCTCAGTATATCGTTAAGTTCCAAGAAAGTGGGGATCATGTCCCGTTGACTGTTTTTATCCTCAGAAACCCTTGGGCTGCCTGACACACAGCAAGAACGCCCTATAGGTTAGGTGAATGAAAGCAAGAACAACCTCTCTGTGCAGGTTGCAAAATGAGAAATTCCCCCCTTGAATTCCTCCTCCTTTGGCCTGTGTGATCTACAAAATCTTACCCACTTACCAAAAGCCCAAATGTCAGATTTGCTGCTGAACTTGCTATACATGAGGACTTCTGGTGGAGACCACCGGACTGGAAACTTAGAGCCTACTGAGCTTGTGTATTCATCATCCAGGACGTACCTGCAAAGAATGCAGGACTTCTTACCAGTAGGTTTTGGAGAGCTTGAGATTTGCTTATATTTTCTTGACACAGTTACAAGAGCTGCACACATATACACTTACAGGCTTTCTCAAAAGGCTCTGCTGGCCAAGCTGTGTCTTTTACAACATGTTACTTTTAACAAACTTCCTGCTTTTGTTTCTTTTTAAAGTTTGTATTGATTTTCATTTATTTGAAAGGCAGAGAAACAGACAGCAGAGATCTGGTTCACTCCCCAAATGCCTACGACAGCTAGGTCTGAGCCTGAACGAAACCAGGAGCCCAGAACCTGGGATCGGTAATGGAGCTGGGACTCAAACCCAGACACTCCAGTATGGGGTGCGGGCACCCCAAGTGGTGTCTTAACTGCACCCAACACCCCCTTGTTTTTTACTTCTGATTTAGTTTCCCTAACCCACAATACGGTTACGGAAAGGATGGAGTGAAATAAGGTCTAATGTGTCTTCCCTTCCTCTTGGGGATTAGACTAAGCAAGCAGCTTCAAAGAGGGCTGGAGTAAAGTCAGCAAGATTAACAGATGAAGATAATAGGATTGGAGAAATCGGTTCAAAGGGGGGTGGGGAAGGTAAGGAGAGGGAAATAATAAGCAGATGAGAGAAGTAGCTTAATTCAGTGGAAGAAAAGGAATGGGAAAATGGTGGACAACACTAGAATGAGAAAAGAAGAAAAGAAGTAGATGAAAAAGTATAGCAATGACAAAACTGTACCATGCCTCATGTTTGTAGTAGGCCGATTTTTACTTTTAAAGGGAAAGATGCCAAAAGGCAGTCGCACCTGGACAGGCCGAAGTCAGACACTTTCACCACTCCTTGATCGTTTACTAAACAGTTTCGAGCTGCCTGTTGGTGCAATAGATACTGGTGAGACTCTGTTCCTGACGCACATACACACACACACAGGTTAAATTAAGGCACAAAGCTCTGTCCACTGGCAGAATAAAGCCAGGGATTCCTCATGGCTTCAACTAGAGACAGACACCTTCCCACCTAACAGGGGTGGTGGACTGAGAAACTTTGTTGCATTTCCGCCCTGTGGAAAACAGCCTGCTCTGTAAATCCAAGTAAAGCACTGAGCAAAACGATTTGATTCACATGGGCAGTTCTTTCACTGTTCACTGAAAGGCTGGGAGAGTTAAGGGGCCGGGGTGAGTTTGTTTGGTTTTTTTTACTTTTCTGCCAGTGAGTTTTAGGCAATCTGAGCGTTGGCTTGGCTAAAAACAAAACCAAAAACCCAGGGGCACAAACTCCTGTGCCTGCAAGAGCCAGACAGGTAAAGTGAAAGTTAAGAGGGACAGGCGGAGATTGTCAGAAATGAGGGCCCACGCCTGCTCCTCAGCTCCTGCTGACCGTGAACGTGGCTTGGGATAATATGGAGCCTGGGTTCCAAGATGGTCTAGATTTTCACAAGGAGCTAGAAATGCCAGGGGATTTTTAAAATGTGAAATGTTTCATTTAAGTGTTTGCTTATTAGAAAGCATTAAAAAATAAGTGTGCCAGATATACCCACAGGCCCCCAGTTTGTGATGCCAGTGTAACTAAATGATGCTCTATGCCAGAGGCATTCCCATTGGGAAGCACAGGGTTGCCCTTCTGCTCCAAGTCCAGAATGGTCACAGAAGGACCCTGCCATTTCCTCAGGGGTGGCAGGGGCAGAGGTGAGTGACTGCTGTCACTCACACCCTGGAAGGCCTCACAGAGTTTAGGCTGTGGATACCTGACTGGCTCACTCCTGGGGCAAAGGCATGCTTAACTTGGTGTTTTCTAGAAAACCCAACAGGTTGGCACCAGCCACCTTCCTTGGTAGCATATGGCATATCCTCCACTGCCGCCTCCACCCCTCAGCCCCTGGGCCCCAGGCTAGTCCTCCTGAGATCCCACCAGGTCTCGGTGAAGGAACTGCTTTGACTCCAGGTATTCCATGGCTTCGCAGACATCCTTGCACATCTCCAACAGCTGCTGAGTCTGGAAGCGATGGCGCATCTCTCTCAGGTAGTTCAGGAGGCAGCCGTTGGCCATGTACTCAGTGATGATGAAGATGGGGCGCTGCTTGGTGCACACACCATACAACTGCACCAGCTTCTCATGGGAAAGGTTCCTACAGGAGAGGCAAGGAACTAGTCTTCCCTTTTAGTTCTGAACAGTAGCCATAAAGGAGTGGGGGAGGAAAGGGGTTGGCCTTGGCCTAGAGCACCAGAAAAGGGACCGTAACAGTGAGTTTACTTTCCTCCTTCCCACCCCAAGCCCCAAAATTGCCTAAGATGTGGGGTGATCCGGGATTTGGAGCCCATCAATGAAACAGGAAACAAGTCTGGGGGGTGAAAGAACACCAATGCTAAATTAGAATTAGTCTTTTTTTCTAACGTCTCATTGGCTACATTTGCCCCCAAATGCTATTGTGATCATACATTACCACGACCAACACTATTCTCAACCAATATCTAGGACAAATAAATGATTATTTCAGCAGTTAGGACACCCACCAATCAGAGGTTGACCCCAGTCCCTGCTCCCAAATCTCACTGTAAGTCACCATAAACCACCCTGGCTTGTCCTGGGCATTTTTAGAGTCCAACATCTGGATTGAGAGTTGAATTTGGCTGTAACTCACATCATAACTTTGGCTTCTTCAATGAACTCATCCTCAGACATAGAGCCTTCTCTGATCATCTTGATGGCCACGTCATATCGGCCTCTCCACTTTCCATACTTCACTACCCCAAATTGTCCAGTCCCCAGCTCCTTCAAGAAGGTCAGGTCCTTTGGATCGATTTCCCATGATCCTAACAACAAAGTCATAGTGTGATTCTTTGGGGTTCATATATATGCAGTTCTTATCATATGTGAGAATCCTTACTGAAGTAGAAATAGGAAAAGTAGTAAAAAGGAAATTCTCAGGAATATTAATTTATTTTTGCTGAAGTAAATCTCAGGGACAGGGTTACTGGTTGGAGGAATCTAGAAATTTTAGGTACAAGTTGGCCAGAAAGTAAGAAAATAGACAACTTCCACAAATCCATTTATGATTATTTTAATGCTGCTAGTTAATAAACTCAGGAATGGTCTTGAAACTTTCTACTAGAATTAAAAATAAAAGAGAAAAAGACCCTCACCATCAACAAACCCCTTTATGAAGCTACATTTTTTGCAGTGCCAGTAGGAGCCACTAGAGGGAGAAAATCATTAAATAACTCTTGCTTGGTTCTGTCTTAACCTTCCTTGAGGCAGCTGAGGTAGGACAGTGACCCTCAAGGTCACTTGCTAAGGCAAGGTCTGTAAAGGTAGGCCTTGCAACTGGCCAGTTTACTCTACTGCAGAGAGATAAGCGGTTACCGTAGCCCAGGCCTGCAGTGGAAGGTGCGTTCTTGTTTTGTTGAGACACCGGATATTTGAGCCTGGATATGAGTCCTGTAACATACAGAGAGATCATGCTGTTGGTGCAGCACAGAGGATGGGATGCTTCCCACATCCTCACTTAAAGCCTCTCACTTTCAGTATGCATCTCTCTAGCATATTTTAAATCCCAGGAGATCTTTACAAACCCACATTTTTCTGGAAGTTTCTTCTCTCACAAAAGAGCTTTCAGAGACAAGATAAGAAAATACTATTGAAATACACCCCATCCCAACTGAATATATTCATACCTCCCAGCCCAGGCTTAACTCACATCCTGTCTTCTCAATGAAGCCTATCCCATATATGCATGCCAGGCTTTAGAATTTCTACACTACTCAGAAATGATGCTAACATGTATGTTCTTTGTGGACAGGGATCTTGACTCAGAATTTTCCTGCATTCTCCTTTAGAACAGAGGAAATTGCTTAGTACATAGCAGGAACTCAAAAAAACACTGTCTGACTGGTTCATCACCAGTCTCCTCTGTGTCTTTCCTTGGCACTGAGTTTCAGTAAGAAGTCAGCACCAATTTGGGTGTAAGGTTGGCCTTTGACCATCTCTTGACAGGACCCCTACCTGACTTTACAAGGATTTTACTTTCACAGCTCGTTCAACTGCCCTGTGAGGTATACGCTCCCCCTGGCCATCTTGTCCAGAATTGCTTCTCCTGGTGTTGTAGCATCCTTCTTCTTGGCTGCCCCCGGTACTCACCCGCAGAGTTATGCTGATGATAGTTAATGAGCTCGGGGATGGTGCTGAAAAGGTGCTTCTCAGCCAGGTAATACTGGCTCTGAGGCGTGGAGCACACAACATAATGGCGTATCACTCCTTGTGGGTCCCTAAAGAAGTGACTGCTTAGTCAGTGCCTTGGGAACAAGGGGCAGCAGGACCCAAGAGGTGAAGGGGGGTGAGTTTTGGGTTCAGGGGCTAGAGGAAGTAGGAGGGGCACACCATTAAGGAGCTGTTGGGAGAGCACCCTGTCCACGAACAGTAGTAGCACTCACCCTGTAGATTTAGCAAACACAGACACGGTGTATTTTCCAGCTTTGCTGGAGTCTCTGACAATAAAACCTCCTTCTTTCCCCTGAAACGACAAAAAAGAAGCTGAACATAGGAGGAAGTAGCATCCACATGGGCGTCCCGCTTGCCCGATCCTGAGGCAGAATAGAAACGATTCATGATTTTACTGCCAAGTTCCACGCTTGAGCTGTAGCTGCACTGATTGGGATACCGCAAAGTGGAATTGGTACCGCAGATGATGGCGCCCTTGACACTGCCTCGCCTGAAGGTGGAGTACAGAGCAAGCCCTCCATCCAGGATCCTCACTCACCGTGCAAAGGGAATGCCCTTTGCTCGTGGTCATGCACTCACCTCTTGCTTGAGCAGTTGCTCGGCTTGACTCCGAGTCATGTGTTTGGAATACCACCTGTGGGAGGAGAGTTCTTGAGCGGCTCTGGGGCCCCACTGAAGGCAGCTCAGAGGTCCGAGTGCTCTCCAGGGTTGGTCCCTGCCAGGGGTTCAATCACTGCACTCAAACTCTTTCTTGAGTGCCTGACAAATGCACATCACATGTTGTCCCTTTCCCAAACCCAGGTTGGCACTGCAGACTCACGGGAATGGTGCATAGAGGGCAAAGGTAGATAGCAGGGGTTTCAGGGGAGAGTTCAGGGACTGGGGCACTCAAAGTGAGTGCCATCAGGTTATCAACCCTTTTCTTTGAGTGTTATTCTTCTGGATTTGAGGGCATGGTGCCCTCCCAGCTCTCATAAGCAGAGGATGTTCAGGGTGAAGGCAAGACAAAGGCACTAACTTGGGGTGGTGGCATCACTGGACCAGTCGGCACTAATTTGAACATGTATCTTGAAATGAAAACAATTTTGTCAAATGGGTAGAAAAGTATATATTTTGTTCCTCGTGGAAGATTGTGTGCTGGGAGCACAAGCATACTCACTCATACATTTCTATGGAGTCTTCTGCTTCGGTGACATAGTTACTAGGAATGTAGCCTTCCTGCCTGTAAAGGAGACAACGTAGCAGATCGTCCAACACTTCCCCATCCTGGAGGAAACAGATTCATATGCCCACACTTCTGAGCTCAGAACCAATTCCAAACGGAAGCCTGTAAGTCACTCTTCTCTCTCAGAGGACCCCTTTTACCATGCATGGTTAGGCCCGTGAAGTGTGCAGCTTCTGCACACGTGGTGTTGGTTATCTGTGCACTACAACGGAGACTCAGAAAGGGGACAGAGGCCATGTGTAGAACTGCATACTGGGAAGTGCTTGGAAGGAGAGCATATTCTCTCTGGTGTCAGAAAAACCCTCTCTGATCAGGAGAGCGAGCAGGACAATTATGCTGCAGCATTTGGCATGTGTGTGGAGTGGGCGGGTACAAGGCTCAGGAAGGGCTGGCATGAACTCACCCGTTTTTATCCCGTGCTCGCCACCACGGTAAGTTGCTCTCCTCCAAGATAAAATACTCATCACCCTTGCGCAGTTGTAGGTCATTGGCATTCATCGGCATGTAATCATAAAGGGCTACCACCTTTTTCAGCTCACTTGTGGTGACTGGTGCTGCTGTTGGCTCAGGGGGCAGTGGCTTTTTCAAGATCTGTGTAGTAGTTAGGAGAAAAAGTAAGGAAGGTGGCTACATGGTAAGCACTCTCCTAACTCTTCCACTTACTAGTGACACCATTCTAACCCAAATCAAACGTAATGCAAGATTTATTCTACATTCCTTTAACACCATCTTTGGGCACTAAAGCGGGTGTTCTTAACCTGGGATGCACATGAAGATCACCTGGAGAGAGTTTAACACTCCTGAAGCTCAGGAAATTTCCCACGTGCCAGCTGTGTTGAGATCTCTGGGAGTGGGACCAGGCATCAGTCTGTTCAAAGCTCTCTGGGCAAAACCCACATACAGCCATACTCAGGAAATCTGCTTAGCTCTCAACTGGTAGGTGGAGCTAATAACTGACTTAACCTTGGCTTACTTGTTTGTAAAATAAATAGAATAATACCTGCCCTACCTCCTTATGATATATGAGAAAGGTCAAGGAAAAAAAAAACTCAAGTATGAAAGTAAAATGTTAGCAGTAGAATCTAAGTTTCGGGTATATGAGTGTTCAGGGTTAAATTCTTTCAACTTTATGTTTGAAAATACTTTTCACTTAAAAAGTAGGCTTTGTTTGAAACAGGTGGTTGAATTAAATGGTCACCAAAAACTATCTAACAGCCCTCTATCTTTCCGTTGAAGAGAAAGTTCTAATTAGAAGGAGAAATCTGTCTTGGCAAGAATACTGATGAACACTGCCTAGTTGCAGTGGAATTCCAGGACTCTGGTGTGTTTCGTTTTCATGGTTTGGTTGTAAGTTTCCACTTAAATACTAGCAGCACCCTATATCCCGGCATACCTGGTCCTCCTCAGGCGTTGGAGGAAGAGGCTTTTTTGTCTTTCTGTGAGAACTCCCTGGTTTTAAGCCTGCAAAACAAGAAGCCAGTGATGACAAGGAATGAATTTTAGGAAAGGGCCCAGAGATAGACTTGCTCAAGGACTGTGCTGAAGTGCACAGTGCCTTTAGGCAAGATAGAAAAAAAAAAAGTCCAAGTAGATAGAGTCCCCCAGGTCACATGTCTTAGAGAACAGATTACCATCTAAGATTTCCATTCCCAGTAATCGCCTCTGCCAGGTCTATCTGTGCAGTGGCCAAAATGTACAACCTTATGCTTTGTCCCCGGGTTTGGCACAGCCCCTTATTGAGAGTGAGTCAAAGGAGGAAGAAGTTGTATTGATCAGAGCTCTTACTTCCATTCCTGTTCTCCAAAATTTGGCAGCCCATAGCATTTTTGGCTGTCTGAGAGCAGCAGAGATACTGCCCATCGATCCAGAAGCAAGGGTGGTATTTCTGAACCAGATCACTGTTGTACCGGATTACTGTAGCAGAAGAGAAGACGGAGACATCATGACTGACACAGGGAATCCACCGTTTGCATGTTTTCCTCTCTGATGTGCTGAGCTCCAAACAACTGCCCCTCCCCAGCCACCCTGAAGAAAAACAGACCACAGGGCCAGTTGGCTCACATGATGAGCCCGCCTGCCTGTGCCCTGGCACTGGACACTTCCTGTCTGGTTCTTGCTAGCGGTCTGTCATCTCTGACCAACATGATAAGACTATCTGATGGCTCCAGGGCCCAACAGAAATATTATCTATATTTTCCCAGTAGCCATTATCTTTTTTTCTGTAAGGCAGGTGTTGATGATGGTGCTCATTTTCTAGATAAGGGAAACAATGTGCCCAAGACAAACTCTCACTCCAACTTGTATTTTATTTTCATTTTACTTTATTTATCTTATTTGAAAGGCAGAGAAACAAACATAACCAGAGACACACAGAGAGACCTCCTATCTGCTGGTTCACTCCCCAAATGCTTGCATCAGCTGTGGCTGGGCCAAGTTGAAGCCAGGAGCCTGGAACTCAATCTAGGTGATCTAGGTGTCCCACATGAGTGGCAAAGATCAGCTACTTGAATCATCAGTTGCTGCCTCTCAGAGTGCACATAAGCAGAAGCCTAAATGGAGAGTGGAACCCGAACCCAAACTTGGGCACTTCATTACGGGATGCTGTGTCCTAAGCTGAGACTTAACCAGTGTTCTGAATGCCTGCCCCTTACTCCAGCTTTAAAAAAATATTATTTATTTTAATCTACTTGAAAGGCAGATACACACAGAGACAGAGAGAAGGGAGATATCTTACATCCATTGAATCACTTTCCGAATGCCTGCAAACAGCCAGGGCTGGGCCAGGCCAATGCCAGAAGCTCAGAACTTCATCTGTGTCTCCCATGTGGATGGCAGGGGCCCAAGCACTCGGGACCATCATATTCTGCCTCCCAGAATGCATTAGCTGGAAGCTGGACCGGAAAAGCACACAGTAGCCAGAACACAAACTGGGCTTCCAATATGTGATGCAGGTGCTCCAAGTGGCAGCTTAACTTGATGCACCACTATGCCTGCTCCTACCTCCAACTTTTTTTTTTTGACAGGCAGAGTGGATAGTGAGAGAGAGAGAGAGACAGAGAGAAGGGTCTTCCTTTTTGCCGTTGGTTCACCCTCCAATGGCCGCTGTGGCCAGCGCATCTCGCTGATCCGAAGCCAGGAGCCAGGTGCTTCTCCTGGTCTCCCATGCGGGTGCAGGGTCCAAGGACTTGGGCCATCCTCCACTGCCTTCCCAGGCCATAGCAGAGAGCTGGCCTGGAAGAGGGGCAACCAGGATAGAATCCGGCGCCCCAACTGGGACTAGAACCCAGTGTGCCGGCACCACAAGACGGAGGATTAGCCTGTTAAGCCACGGCGCCAGCCTCTACCTCCAACTTTTAACATAGCAATTTCCCAGTTCCCTGAGCGATCTTTTAGGAACATTTGCCTTAGTGAGAACTTCTGTATTGGGCTGTCTATATTCATAGAACAGTCAATAGAGCTGAGCCCAGGGGGAGAAATGAAAATAATTCTGTCCAGTCTTTCTAAGACTCCTGAGCTGGGCTGAGCCCATTGCCAGAGATAAAGGCAGCAGCTCCATTTCCCTCACAGAGTCATGACACTCAAAAGAGCTCCCAGAAGCCAAAGTATTTTTGCAAAGAGTAGATTGCAGCTAGGATGAATTAGTACCACTGTTACTAATACTATGGCATCTTGGGGCTGGCACTGTGGCACTTGGGCCCTGCCTGTGGTGCTGGCATCCCATACAGGCACTGGTTCAAGTCCTGGTTGTTCCTCTTCTGATCCAGCTCTCTGCTTGTAGCCTGGGAAAGCAGTGGAAGATGGCCCAAGTGTATGGGTCCCTGCACCTGCATGGAAGACCTGGAAGAATCTCCTGGCTCCTGGTTTTGGAAGCTCTGGCTGTTGCGTCATTTGGGGAGTGAACCAGTGGATGGAAGACTTTTCTCTCTGTGTCTCCCTCTCTCTGTAACTCTACCTCTCAAGAAAATAAATAAAATCTTTAAAAAAAAAACACTGTGGCATCTTGAGAATTTTATTAGGAAGTGAATGAGAAAAGTCATCCAGAGCTCATGGTGTCAGATACTAGGAGAAGGGGCCAGCATTGTGGCATAGCGGGTAATGCTACTGCCTGTGACACCAGCATCCCAAATGGGCAGAAGTTCGAGTTCTGGCTACTTCTGATCCAGCTCCCTGCTAATGTGCCTGGGAAAGCAGCAGATGGCCCATGTGATTGGGCCCCTGCACTCACGTGGGAGACTTTGATGAAGCTCCTGGCTCGTGGCTTCTGCCTGGCCCAGCCCCAGTCATTGTGGCCATCTGGGGAGTGAACCAGCGGATGGAAGATTTCTCTCTCTCTCTCTCTCTCTCTCTCTCTCTTTAGGTAACACTGGATTTCAAAATAAATTTTACAATCCTAGAAAGATACTGGGAGAAGCCAAGACAATGGAAACAACTGACTGTAGTGAGCACCAGGGCAAGAACAGGCACATTTGAGTACATACGTATGTCAGCAGTTATTGCAAAGAATCACGCATAACTTAAAAAAAAGAGAGACGAAAACAAAACCCCAAAAATTTCCACTGTAGAAACAGCTCAAGTCCTTCTCTCCAGTAGATAATTAGACGTGAGCAACAGGGGAGGGGCCCACAAGCCCAGCTCCAGGGGTCGATCCAGGGACCCTGTTCTCTGCTGGGCTCCACTCAAGACAGCTCATGCTGCGGTTTCACCTGTTAAAGTGTGCGAGCTGAGCCGAGGTGCAGCTATGATGGCCACCAGGACCTCAGACCCGGAGCTCTGGGCCAAACCCCCTGGCGCTCTCACCTACCAACCAGTGTTACAGGCCCTAGAATGCCACCCAGCCTGCTCTGCTGGGCAGACTCTCTCTTGGTGTATCTGTGTCTGTGTCTGTGTCTGTGTCTGTGTCTGTGTCTGTGTGGCTTTTACCCTCCACATGTGCAGACAGCCCAGAGGTATGCCACTCCCAGCTGTCAATCAAATGTCAGTCATGAGCCACAGGGCCCTGTTATCAGCAGTTAAAACCCCTCACACTGTAGGGACAAGGCCCCAACGCAGAGAAGAGTGCCACGTGCTCTCTCCACTGGCTTGCTGGTCATACTCCACTCACGTAAGATTGTTGGGGAAGGACTAGAAACTTCTGGTGGCCAGGTGCAGTTTGTACTAAGTGAATGAAATTGCTGTCTTTAAAAACTATTTGGGGGCCAGCACTGTGGTGCAGTAGGTTAAGCCTCCGCCTGCAGTGCCAGCATCCCATATGGGTGCCAGTTCTAGTCCAGGCTACTCCTCTTCCGATCCAGCTCTCTGTTATGTCCTGGAAAGGCAACAGAAGATGGCCCAGGCACTTGGGCCCCTGAACCCGCGTGGGAGACCCGGAAGAAGCTCCTGGCACATGGCTTCAGATTCGTGCAGTTCTGGCTGCTATGGCCAATTGGGGAGTGAACCAGCATATAGAAGACCTCTCTCTCTCTCTCTCTCTCTCTCTCTCTCTCTCTCTCCTCTCTGCTTCTTAATTCTGCCTTTCAAATAAATAAATAAATAAATCTTTAAAGAAAACCTACTACTTGATGCTTTTCTTAATGTGGATTTGGAGACTTGTAACCACTCTCCCCTGTTCCCCTCAGCCCTCTTCCCATTTCTCCAGTACTCTTCTTCACTATTACCAAGGGCAGGGTGGTGGGAGCTGTTCAGACCTAGTGAAGACTATAAGAGGCTGCATGGTCTATAGAGAAGTTCAGGTTTTCAGAATAAATTTATCTGAGAGGAAGAGAGATGGGGGTTGGTGGCGTGGTCACTCGCATGCGCAGGTTCACTCCCAAAGACTGGGTGAGGCCAAAGCTTGTACTGCAAACTCAATCTGGTCTCCCACATGGGTGGCAGGGACCCAACTACTTGAGACATCCCAACTGCCTCCCGGGGTGCAGATCAGCAGGAAGCTGGAGTCAAGAGCTAGGACTTGAACCCACATCTCTGATATGGAGTGTGGATGTTCCATCTATGGCTTAGCCTCTAGGCCAAGTGCCTGCCCCTGGAGAACTTTAAGGCAATAATAAAGTCCATCACAAGTGTGTCTGTCTCTTTTTATACCAGGCACTGATGATTCTAAACAATGTCACTACTACGCTTTCCTGCCAGGACTGCTTGCTCCCACTACTTCCACCTCTGCCACCTATCCCCCATGCCACGCCCCTTCACTCAGGGATTTAAAGACCCTTGGACGTCCTCTGGACACCAGTTGACAACTAGTGGCTCTGATAAACTGAGCTAATATACTAATGAAGGGGAAAAAACATTCCTGCCCTTCCCACCCCCAGCACACTCAGTAAGAACCCTCCCTGCATTCCAAAATATTGCCTGCCTTTAAGAGGTGCCTCCTTTTGTTGTCTCATCCAGAGCTGGTATTTCCAGCTAATTTAGAGAGGATTGCAAAAGCAGGGTATCCAAGTGGGAGGGCTAGGGGAGACCGCTTGCTTCACGAATGCACAGGGCCAGCCCTGTCTGGGAAGCGCGAATGGTTGGCTCACATTCTGCAAGCACTTTAGGGGTTGGTCTCTTCTGTCCAAGTTTATCAGGATAATGTCTCAAATTGTTTCAGACAGCCATGAGTCATTCCTTCCCACGTTGGTCGGTCATTGTTTTGTCAATGCCTTTCTTTCATTAATTCTGGTGGTGTGAGGCAATTTATTTGCTGATTTTTAAAGTGCAATTAGGATAGCTTCTTTTAGCTCGACCAAATTAAGAGTCAAGGATGCATATGGACAAAGATCCATGGTGCTGCAACACAGAAGTGCTCACTTCCATGTTCAAAGTAATGGAAGGGGAGAGCCTGTGGCTAAGTATATACTTCCTTTGCATGGAGAATGCCATTAAGAAAACTTGGCACCTAGATAAGAGGTACTTGAGACTCTATTTTAAAAATTGAGGTATAATTTACACCTAGTAAAGTGCACAGATCCAAGGTATACAGCGAATCCCATTTGTCTGTACTATTTAACCTACATTCAGATCCAGGACCTCAGAAGGCTCCCTCATGCCTCTTCATGGTCAATACCACCGGAGGTAGCCAGTATACTGATGAGTTCTCCTTTCCTTGTTAGTGATTTACAATTGATACATTTTACCCCAAAGCAGGATAACATCACTAAAATGGGATTTTATGGCTCCAGAATAGCTCACTACTGGCATTGCTAGCACCTGGGGCTGTCCTGGGCTTGTTAGGACTTGAATCTAAATCTCCCAGAAATCATGGAATTTTTTGGAAGGTGCCAACTTTTTGGCTCTTGTCATCTGCCCTGGGCAGGTTCAACAAGATATATACCCAGGTGGAATAAAGGGGCAAAAATGCCTTCCGTGAAACATAAGGGAAGAGAAGGCAAAATCGGACACAGCCACAGTCCTAACTCACGCTACTGACCCAGCAGAAGGGTGGTGTTTCTGTTTGTTTTTGCTTTACTTTTAGCTTGCTGTAATTTTACTCAGCTAATAAACTTCAATAGCGGCACATAAGCAACATGATAAGCTTAACGTCTGAGTTGACAAGTCAGGCTTAGAAGCTGGCTATCCCTATCCTCGGTCATGACTCACACCTTGAATCTAGTGGTGGGTCGAGCCAAATCTTTGTTGGACTACACCACAACTGGTTTTAAAGTTCATATTTGAAGCGTGAAGGAGCTACTAACAAACATCCCATACTCTTTTTCCCTCAGCCAGTTGGCCTCATTTTCCCCTATGTACAAATTCAACCCCAGCCATCCATCAGTGTGGAGCCCAAGTTGTCAGTGGTTGCTTACTCCCACAGAAAGATCACATCACAAAATGATGTACTGCTCCATTTCAACATGCAAAGCGTTGTATGAGACACCGTGGCAGGGCCGGTGCTGTGGCGCAGCGGGTTAACACCTTGGCCTGAAGTGTCGACACCCCATATGGGCGCAAGTTCAAGGCCTGGCTGCTCCAGCTTCTGATCCAGCTCTCTGCTATGGCCTGGGAAAGCAGTGGAAGATGGTCCAAGTTCTTGGGCCTCTGCACCCGCGTGGGAAACTCGGAAGAAGCTCCTGGCTCCTGGCTTCGGATCAGAACAGTGCTGGCTGTTGTGGCCATCCAGGGAGTGAACCAGCAGATGGAAGACCTCTCTCTCTCTCTCTCTCTCTCTCTGCCTCTCCTTCTCTCTCTCTTTAACTCTGCCTTTAAAATAAATAAGTCTTTAAAAAAAAAGAAAGGAAGGAGTATAAATATTTGAAGATATTTCAAAAAGTTTATGGAGATGGGCCAGCATTGTGATGCAGCAGGTTAAGCTGCCACTTGCAACAGGGGCACCCCACGTCAGAGTGCAGGTTTGCATCTCCGCTGCTCTGCTTCTGACCTAGCTCCCTGTTAATGTGCCTGGGAAGGTGATAGATAATGGCCCAAGTGCCTGGACCCCTGCCACCCATGTGGGAGACCATGATGGAGTTCCTGGCTCCTGGTTTTAGACTGGCCCAGCCCTGGGCTGTTGTGGTCATCTGGGGGAATGAACCAGTGGATGGAAGATCTCTCTCTTTCTCTCTCTCTGTAATTCTGCCTTGCAAATAAATAAATAAATAATTTTTTAAAAGTTGTTTGTTTTGGTACTAAGCATTTTTTTTTAAATCCATGCACAGGTTTGGTTTTTTTTTTTTTTTGCCAGGCAGAGTGGATAGTGAGAGAGAGAGAGACAGAGAAAGGTCTTCCTTTTTGGCGTTGGTTCACCCTCCAATGGCCGCTGCAGCCGGCGCATCTCGCTGATCCGAAGCCAGGAGCCAGGTGCTTCTCCTGGTCTCCCATGCGGGTGCAGGGCCCAAGCACTTGGACCATCCTCCACTGCCTTCCTGGGCCATAGCAGAGAGCTGGCCTGGAAGAGGGGCAACCGGGATAGAATCCGGTGCCCCAACCGGGACTAGAACCCTGTGTGCCGGCGCTGCAAGGTGGAGGATTAGCCTGTTAAGCCACGGCGCCAGCCACACAGGTTTTCATAATATCCATTCTCATGAAGTTTTTTATTATGCTCCACACAAAAGCATTTCAAAATGTTTTACATCAAAATAAACTTATTTTTAATTAAATTTTCCACAAACTTTTTAATGTATTCATGTATACACCCACCAGAGCTCAATCTCAGTCTCTGCAAATATTTACATGGCTTAAAAATGGCATATCATTTCAGGGCACGAGTCTTGAGTCTATGTTCAGAGCCTGACCCTGTCACTAACTGAGTGCCCTCAGACAAGGTACTTAACCTGTTTGTACCTCAGTGTTCTTATCTGTGATGTGGGAATGTTGAAAATAACTGCCATATATGGTTAATGTGAAGAATAAACATTCTATATATAGAATGTAGAGAAGGGCCTGGACCATAATAAGCACTATTGAACAGTTTGCTCACTTTGTACCCTCAGAGCTAAAGTAGACCCCTTACCTCAAAATATGTACCCTCAAAAGAACTGAACTGTGTGGTGCAGGATACCACCTATTTGTAATAGTCAACATGGCCTTACTCTAGAATGTTTTGCAATCAACATAATGTGAAATTTCTAGGCTTGGAAACCAAGTGCCATAAAACTGTGCAATGAGCTTGGGCTTTGGGGTCATACAGACTCAGGGATATGGTAAGAATCCAGGCTGTGAGGGCTGGCACTGTGGCATAGAGGGTAAAGCTGCAGCCTACAGCACCAGCATCCCATATGGACGCTGGATGGGTCTCACTTCTGGTCCAGCTCCATGCTAATGCATCTGGGAAAGCAGCAGAAGATGGCCCAAGGGGGAGACCCAGAGGAAGCTTCTGGCTCCTGGCCTTGGATCGGCCCAGCTCCAGCTGTTGCAGCCATTTGGGGAATGAACCAGCAGATGGAAGATCTCTCTCTCACTCTCTCTCTCACTCTCTCTCTCACTCTCTCTCTGTAATGCTGCCTTTCAAATACATAAATAAATCTTTTTAAAAAAATCTAGGCTGTGTTATGCAATTAGCAATGTGACTATGAGCAAACTATGTAATCTCTCTGATCCTCCATTGCCTCATGTATTAATAGGGGAATAATATACATTTCATAAGATTATTGTGAGGGCTAACTGAGGTAATACATTGCAGCACTTGGCATACAGCCTGGGGCATAGTAAGTGCTCATTAAGCATTTGCTATTATTATTGTTTTTAGCACAATGTTGTGAGAATTAAATGAAATAATGTACAGTATCTGTTCTGAGTCTGGCACTCACCATGAATTCAATAAATGACCTTCTCGTCCTTTCTCCCCTCCTGTTTCAGTTTGAAGGACTTGGTGATTATAATTTAGACCAATTATACTTGCATTAAAGGCTGTGACCAAGGCTGTTTTAACCTACCACTGACTATGAGAATCTAAATGTTTATTAAGACAAAGGGCTATTATGCAATAACCCAACCATACTGTTATCAGTCTGCCCTTCTTCCTGTTTCTCTAGGCAGCCTTTCCTGATGTCAACTCAACCAATTAATCTCTCAGTCACTTGACATGTGGCTATATATACACACAAATATGTGTGCATTCATCCAGTACTGCAAGCATTTACGGTCAGGTTTATCAGAACATACTATATGGTCTATGCGAGATGCTAAAAATATGTCCAAGTTTATATCCTCCGGAAGAAGGGAACACAAAATAGCTCCCTGGTAAATATTTATCCACGACGAAGGGATGTACAGTCTTTCCTGTACAGTACTTCACGGTTTGCTACATCCTTCACATGCATCATTACTTCATTTGATCCTTAGGACAGCTCCGGAGATAGATACAGCAGTCACCATTTCAGAGGAAGAAACTGAGCTTCGAAAGAGCTTGGTCGGCCTACTTGCCAGAAGTCACCCCGCTTGTAAATGAATGGTAGAAAAGGACTCAAAGGCTTCAAGCATGCTCGTATATCATCCATTTAATTTTTTTGTCATACTCAGGATTCTAAGTATTGCATAGCCATTGATGGGACTTTTTTTTAAGATTGATTTATTCATTTGAAAGTCAGAATTACACAAAGAGAAAGAGATGTAGAGAGAGAGAGAGGGCTTCCATCTGCTGGTTCACTCCCCAGATGGCTGCAACGGCTGGAGCTGCGCTGATCCGAAGCCTTGAGCTAGGAGCTTCTTCCAGGTGTCTCACTCGGGTGCAGGGGCCCAAGGACATGGGCCATCTTCTACTGCTTTCCCAGGCCATAGCAGAGAGCTGGATTGGAAGTGGAGCATCTAGGACTTGAACTGGTGCCCATATGGAATGCCGGCTCTGCAGGCGTCGGCCTCATCCACTAGGCCACAGTGCCAGCTCCAGGGGACTTTTTTTTATAAACATGGAAATGAGGGCACAAAATTGTAGCAGAGAGTGGTGGAAGTGAGTGGAAATTCTTAGTTTTGTGTGTTATCTGTTATTCACATAATGTATTATTAAGGGCCAGCGCTGTGGCATAGTGAGTAAAGCTGCAGTCTGCAGTGCCAGCATCCCATATGGGCATTGGTTTGAGTCCTGGCTGCTCCACTTCCAAAACAGCTCTCTGCTATGGCCTGGGAGAGCAGTAAAAGATGGCCCAAGTCCTTGGGCCCCTGCACCCGCATGGGAGACCAAGAAGAAGCTCCTGGCTCCTGGCTTTGGATCGGCACAGCTCCAGCCATTGCAGCCATTTGGGGAGTGAACCAACGGACGGAAGACCTTTTTCTCCATCTCTCCCTCTCTCCATCTGTAACTCTGCTTCTCAAATAAATAAATACAATCTTTAAAAATGTATTATTAAACTCAGTTGTATCATTGATGCTGAAGCAAAATACAATATTTTTGCCTCCCTTTCTCTGCCCTTCCTCTCCTCTTTTTTCTCCCCTGTTATCCATTCTTCCTCCTCTCTCTACCTTTCTGCTTCCTTGCTCCCCTCTCTCCTCCGTCTCTGACTCTGCTTCTTTCTCTGTCTCTCCCTCCCTCCCTTTCCCCTTGCTTCTTTCCTTGGAAGCTGCCTTATTTCCCCATAACTCTTACCATTTTTGAGCTGGTGAATCCAACGCTTCCTCAGTTCTTCAGTTGGGGAGAAGACGTAAAGAGGCCCTTCATCATACACAACCTAGGGCAATGGACATATAGACTTCAGCAGTTAGGACTCAGAAAGAAGGAATGAACTTGAAGGATCTACTCCTGAGGTACAACTTTGAATATTCGTGTGGACAACAAAAGCAAGGGCCTCAGTCAGCAGTCGTGCTGGGGCCATGTAAGTTGCCTGAAGAACTACTCATATCCAGCGATACAGGGCTTAGAGTCTCTTAGCTTTTGGAATACTCCTAGGTCCCCTTGACTTGCATTTTAGTTTGTGTATAAATTCACTTCATAACATTTCCCTCTGTACTGGGCAGAGGCAGGATTGTTTTTAGCTAGTGAAGGATACTTTATTACCTTTTTTTTTTTTTTGACAGGTAGAGTGGATAGTGAGAGAGAGAGACAGAGAGAAAGGTCTTCCTTTTTGCCGTTGGTTCACCTTCCAATGGCCGCCGCAGCCGGCGCATCGCGCTGATCCGAAGCCAGGAGCCAGGTGCTTCTCCTGGTCTCCCATGCGGGTGCAGGGCCCAAGCACTTGGGCCATCCTCCACTGCAATCCTGGGCCATAGCAGAGAGCTGGCCTGGAAGAGGGGCAACCGGGATAGAATCCGGTGCCCCAACCGGGACTAGAACCTGGTGTGCCGGCGCCGCAAGGCGGAGGATTAGCCTGTTAAGCCATGGCGCCGGCCCTTTATGACCTTATTATAAAACTTTGGCAGAGAAGAGAATTGAAGTGGTGATGATTCATACTCATATACCTTAAGTCTCGGTTATTCACTTGCATAAGATAGAGCAAAAATTTCATTCATGGCTAATTCACCCCTCCACTGCCTAGTGAGCTCCTCTCACTAATATTAGCCAAAATAATTCAAATTTGAAACATAAACCCACTGCAAAAAGAGCCTATGTGAAACACTATCATTGGAGCCGGCGCTGTGGCATCGTGGGTGAAGCTGCCGCCTGTGGTGCCAGCATCCCATATGGGCGCCGGTTCGAGTCCCGTCTGCTCAGCTTCTGGTCCAGCTCTCTGCTATGGCTTGGGAAAGCAGTAGAGGATGGCCCAAGTCATTGGGCCCCTGCGCCCGTGTGGGAAACCCGGAAGAAGCTCCTGGCTCCTGGCTTTGGATGGGCGCAGCTCCGGCCATTGTGGCCGTCTGGGGAGTGAACCATCGAATAGAAGACCTCTCTTTCTTTCTTTCTCTCTCTCTCTCTCTCTCTCTCTCTCTCTTGCCTCTCCTTTCTCTGTGTAACTCTGTCAAATAAATAAATAAATCTTAAAAAAAAAAGGAACACTATGATCAAGTCAGACAGCATTTTTAAAGACCTAGGATGTACAGGATATGCTAGATATTATGGAGATGTATGAAATATGTAAGATGTGACTTCAACCCTTGCAAGTTAATGGCCATCACATAATGAAATCGAAAGTCAAATATAAATTAATTTTAAATTCCCTGTTGTTTAGCATTATCCACTAGTAGGGCCAAGCCACATGATCTTGTTGAAAAACGACGACTGTAAAAACTGTGTTCCAAATGCCCCTCCTTCAGAGGTTTTGTAACTTTGATGCACACAGGGACATGAACAAGATCCTTCTACAATTTTCTTTTTGTTTGTTAGTCTTGCTGTGCTCATTAATCCATGACAGCAAGCCCCCTCCCCTGAGACTTTCCACTTCCTTTTCTGGCTTTCGCTGTGGCAGAGGTTGCTATGTTCACAGCATGGGGCCTACAGAGTTCTTGGGACATAAGTAGGCCCAACTGAAGACTGAATCTACAGATCTTGCTCTCCTTTGTGGCTTACACTGCGTCTACCAAACAGATGCTTATGTGGTTCCTCAGCAGTTCCAGGGATTTAGGTATATGAATGGGTCTAATAAGCCTTCCCCAATGCTGAACTTCCTAATACTACTCCTGCCCTCCCCTTTTCTGTCCCCCTTTCAACCCACATGACCACCATTAGACAGATAGGGAGAACCAGAAGGAAGTGAAATGCTCACTCAACAAACACCATCTTTCTCAATGTGTTTATCATAGTAGAGACACACGGTAATAGAGTATGGGCTGCTATGCATTCTCTTTGAGGTGGAGAGACTGGAAGACACTGCGTTAGATTGGAAAAATAGAAAAGCAAGCTCTCAGTCTTTGTCAGTCTCATTTCTTGGTCCAGCTTCCTTGTCCCCCTCAACTTCCGTTCACTGGGACCTATCCTTATTCTTCCCTGCACCCCATCCCTAACGATTGCATTACAGGGTCCTTTCAAGAGCTGATGAGACAAAACAACTTACCTGGAAGGGATAAGGGAACCTTTCAATGATGGAAATCTGTTCCATTTCACTGGACTCTTCACCCCTTCTCTATAATGAAAGGAGAAAGCATGGTTATTGGTTGATGCATTGCTCTTTTCTGGATTTCCTTAGGTATAAGGAGTTTTTTGTGCAGTAGTTTCAGAGGTCTCTCCTACATAGACAATACTGATTCTTGGTGATTACTTCCTGTAATCTGGTAGGAACACATTTCCATATGGCCATGCACATACTCACACAACAAAGCCTCAGGCATTTCACTTCACTGGGAAAAGGGGATCAGTCAATAATCGGCGCTGGGACAAACACTTAACCACTAATATTGGGGGAAAGTAGGGGTGAGGTAGCTATTTCGCACCATACACCCAAGTAAATTCCAGATAGATTCAACAGCTGGTGGACCAGCATTGTGGTGTAGCAGTTAAAGCCACCGCCTATGCCACCGGCATCCCATATGAGCCCTGGTTGCCCTATTTCTGATCCAGCTCCCTGCTGTGGCCTAGGAAAGCAGTAGAGGATGACCCAAGCATCTGGGCCCCTGCTACCCATGTGGGAGACCCAGAAGAAGCTCCTGGCTCCTGGCTTCAGCTGTTGTGACCATCTGGGGAACCGGTAGATGGAAGATCTCTCTTTCTCTCTCTCTCTCTAATTATGACTGTCAAATACATAAATAAATAAATCCTTAAAAAAAAAGACGGTTGGAGAGTTATGTCACAGTGGGTTGGGCTGACACTTGAGATGCCTGCATCCCATATTATAGTGCTTGTTTGAACCCCAGTTCCTCTGCTTCTGATCATGCTTCCGGCTAATGTCTCTGAGAAGGCAGCAGATGATAGCCAAAGTAGTTATGTCCCTGCCACCCACGTGGGTGATCCGGATGGAGTTCCTGACTCCTGGTTTTGAATGGGCCCAGTTTTGGCTGTTGTGATTATTTGGGAAGTAAACCAGGAGATGGAAGATCAATCTCTCTCTCTCCTCTCTCTCTCTTTCACTCTGTCTTGCAAATAAATAAATAAATAAATAAATCTTATATACATATATTTATATAATGGAAGCATGAATAAGAACAAATTGAAGTGATTTATTTATATAATCTGGTGAGAGACAAAGCCTTTCTAATACAATAATAAAGGTTAAAACCCTTAAAGAAAAGGTGGACTAATTTGATAACAGACTTAAGGACTCTATATGGAAAAAACACTATAAATAAAATTCATAAATAAGCAATAAACTGAAAAATATTTTCAATATATTTTACGATATTCATAATACTTTGCACTATTTCAACATATATTACTGTTAAATGATTAATATTCCTATACCAACATCTCTTTAAAAGCACTAGGAGTAAGGTAAATATCTCAAAGAAAATTGCACCAAAAATTAACAGGCAATTCACAAATGAAAAACTACAAATGAGCAGCAGATGTATAAACCATCAAACCTTGTAAGTAACAAATTCTTAAAATAAGTTAGCAATGAAAACTATTTTGCTTGGCTGTCAAATTAACTTAAGCTTAAAATATCAACTGTTGGAAAGAAAATAAGAAATAGCCTCATGCATAGCTTGTAGGAGTGTCTGAAATTCAAATTTCACTTTTACAAAATAAAGTAGAATAAAAAATTAAAATAACTAAAGTGCACAGATTTCATAAAGAGAAGAATGAAATTTTTTAAAGATTTATTTATGTATTTGAAAGTCAGAATTACAGAGAGAGGGAGAGAGACAGAGAGAGAGGGAGAATACAATTGAATATTTTTTTAAAGATTTATTTATTTGAAAGTCAGAGTTACACAGAGAGAGGAGAGGCAGAGAGAGAGAGAGAGAATGAGAGAGAGCGAGATCTTCCATCTGCTGGTTCACTCCCCAGGTGGATGCAATGGCCTGAACTGAGCTAGGCCAAAGCCAGGAGCTTCTTCCAGGTCTCCCACATGGGTGCAGGGGCCCAAGCTCTAGGGCCATCCTCCACTGCTTTTCCTAGGCCATGAGCAGGGATCTGGATGGAAAGTGGAGCAGCAGAGACATGAATTGGTGCCCATATGGGATGCTGGCATCACCGGCAGCAGCTTTACCTGCTTCGCCACAATACTGGTCCCAAAGAACAAAACTTTATTTCTAGTTTATTATAAGGAAAATAATAAGAGATAACGTGCAGGGATGTTCCTCTTAAAATGGTTTATGTATCAAGTAATTAGAATCAAACTAACTCTGTAATAATAGATTAACCAAATTACAGCATAGACATGATAGGGAATACCAACAGTCATCAAAGTCAAGTGATGAAAGCATATTGTCATGGGGAAAATTTTCTCATATGTTGTTAAATTGAAAAGGTAAATTATAAGGCAAGATGTACAGGATGATTCTGTCTTAAACATATAGCATTATATGATAGTTCATATGTATACATTGCTAGTGGAGAAAAACATCTATCAGTCTGTAAATAGCAACATATTAATTGTTGTTTTAGTTTGATAATGGGATTATGCATCATTTTATCTTATGTTTGTGCTTCTTAATATTTTCTTTTTTTGTTCTACTTTTTAAACTTTTATTTAATAAATATAAATTTCAAAAGTACAGCTTATGGATTACAATGGCTCCCCCCCCCATAACTTCCCTCCCACCTGCAACCCTCCCCTCTCCCGCTCCCTCTCCCATTCCATTCACATCAAGATTCATTTTCTTTCTTATTTTATTTTATTTTTAATTTTTTTTGACAGGCAGAGTGGACAGAGAGAGAGAGAGAGAAAGGTCTTCCTTCTCCGTTGGTTCACCCTCCAATGGCCACCGCGGCCGGTACACCGCGCTGATCCAAAGCCAGGAGCCAGGTGCTTCTCCTGGTCTCCCATGCGGGTGCAGAGCCCAAGGACTTGGGCCATCCTCCACTGCACTCCCGGGCCATAGCAGAGAGCTGGCCTGGAAGAGGGGCAACCGGGACAGAATCTGGCGCCCCGACGGGGACTAGAACCTGGTGTGCCGGCGCCGCAGGTGGAGGATTAGCCTATTGAGCCGCGGCACCAGCCGAGATTCATTTTCAATTATCTTTATATACAGAAGATCAATTTAGTATATATTAAGTAAAGATTTCAACAGTTTGCACCCACACAGAAACACAACGTGTAAAATACTGTTTGAGTACTAGTTACAGCATTAATTCACAATGTACGACTCATTAAGGACAGAGATCCCACATGAGGAGTAAGTTGTGCTTTTTAATATTTTCAAGTATCTATAACAAATACACATTACTTGTGTGATCAGGAAGAGATCAGAAATTATATTTAAGTGTTTTTATTTGACAGGCAGAGAGAGAGAGAGAGAGAGAGCGAGCGAGCGAGCCCATCTGCTGGTTCACTCCCCAAATGCCCATCACAGCCTTGGCTGAGCCAGGCTGAAGCTTGGAGCTGGGAAGTCAATACAACACTCCCACATGGGTGACAAGAACTCAATTACTTGGGGCATCATCACTCTCTGCACCTTCAGGAGGTTGGAGTCAGGAATGAGGGATAGCTATCATCAACCCCAGGCACCATGAAGTGTGACATGGGCATCTTAACCGCGAGGCTAAATGCCATCCTCAGAAATGATATATTTTAAAAAGTCAACTCAAAAGTCAGTAGAAAGGATGTCCTGGAGAGGCTCTGAGAAGTGAGAAGAAAACTGCGATATTAAATAATCTTGTGTGACTCACAGCCCTAGGATTCTGGCATTCAGATTTATTTAATCATCTAAATCTGATCCTGGTAACTGAGGGAATATAAAACCACTCATCACTGGTCAGTTTGGAAATTTGGCTTGGCATTATTTTAAAATTGCTGTTATAAGTTTTCCAGGTGAAGCTTTTCCCCATATGGGGGAAAGATGCTGACACTTAGTGTAACTAAGGCATGGTAGAGTGTGGAATTATATACGGGAGCTTGACTGTGTTCACATAGCACAGCATCACCAGTCTATTCACTGGGAATTTAAGTGTCTCAGGTTTCTTAAAAATCCACTGCTCCACTTTTTTAAAAAAATTGAGAGGTAGAGTTACAGACAGACAGAGGGAGAGACAGAGGGAATGGTCTTCCATACACTGGTTCACTCCCCAAATAGCCTCAACGGCTGGAGCTGTGCCGATCCTAAGCCAGGAGCCAGGAGCCTCTTCGGGTCTCCCATCTGGGTGCAGGGGCCCAAGGACTTGGGCCATCTTCCACTGCTTTCCCAGGCCATAGCAGAGAGCTGGATTGGAAGTGGAGCAGCCAGGACCCGAACCAGCACCTGTATGGGATGCCGGCACCGCAGGTGGAGGCTTAGCCTACTGTGCCACAGTGCCGGCCCCCCCCACTGCTCCACTTTTTTGACACTGGTTTCTACTTACCGGAATCTGTCTTTCAGGGGGAGGGTTTTTTTCAGGCACCACTGTTTCAACACAGGTGATCTTCTCAACATCTATTGAACCCTTCTTACTGCCTCTTCTCTGAGAAAGAGAAAGAAAATTTAGAAAGATTAAGAGCAATTTAAGCAAGCAGATAATTAGATTTTATTATCTAATCTTATTCAACATAATGACGTGGCTCCCACTCTATCAGGACATGTCATTTGGGGGGGAAACGATCCAGATCCATTAATCTATCCTTCTTTGGTTACCAAATAGAAGGCAAATAAATACTATGGAAGACTGAATGACTATGTGCTTTTGTCATAAGAAATAAGGAAGCAAGTTCCTACTCTTGGATTTCATTCTTACCAATTGCAAGACTCCACAGAAAGATTTTTCCCCGTGGTTTCTTAGCACTTTTGAACTTTTTCCCAGCACGACTGTAGCTAGTTCTAAGCTAGGAAGTATTTTTGCTGAGTTTACATGTACTTAGATCCACTCCAGCTCCCTCTTCCAACTAAGGAAAGTGTACCTTTTTTCCCAAGAAAAATTTAAAGTCAAGTCCTTGAAATCTTGAAACTTGGGTTTCATAGCTTGGAAACTTACCCCACGTTCAAAGTCATACTCATAGTAGGAAAGTTTCTGCACAGTCAAGAGAAAGAGGCGCTTCTTGAAGTTTAAGGGTGATGTTTTCTTTTTCTGCTGGGAACGCTTCAGAAAGATGCTCTCCAGTATCACTGCAGCCATAGCTTCTCCTTCCGGAGCTCACTTGCGTGCTGTTGATAATGAAAGGTCTTGAGGTCCTAGCACATTAATCCTCATCCCTGCATGCCTAGCTACCTAGTTTCAAATGAAACAAAATGTGCAATGCTAGCGAATAGCCTTCTTCCTACCTTGACATCTTCATCCCATGATCCCCAGCCCCATCAGTTTTTGAGTATAATGGATGCACACTGGATTGGGGAAATGGGATGGGTCTATGTTGTGAGTTTCCATAAACGGGGTTCTTGGGTAAGGCAATGGAATGCTTTAGAGGTCACGTGACAGATGTCTATGTGTTTCGTCATGTCTAGAGGCAGCTTTATCCATCTACCCTTTCAGGATAAGGTCTAGAATCTGTGAACAGCAGAAGTCTCTGCACAGCTGTTGACCTTGATCCCCCCCCAGAAGGGATAATGCAGGTGCCAGAACTCCACTGAGGCAGTTATGGTATTTTAAGTTCCCAGCGAATCAGACAGTGAATGTAGTTTTTCAAACATTGTCCCACTGGGCTCTGTAACCAAGGAGTCTAATTAAGGGTATGGAGGTTGCACCTGCAGTTAATGACACACATGAACTGTCGCCCAACTGCTTTTGCCCATCACCCACTGACCGAGCTACAAAGAATAGAGACTTTGTTCAGAAATTGAAGACACAATTTTTTTGAGGGGGTGGCTAGGTTTTGTTCTGTGGCCTTTTTGCCCTCTTTGCCTCAGATTAGTTCCTTTAGATGGCATCAGGCAAAAGTGACACAACTGTCCTACTATTATGGATGCCAGCTTTTTTAAAAAAAAAAGATTATCTATTTATTATTTATTTATTTATTTGAGAGGTAGAGTTACAGACAGCAAGAGGGAGAAACAGAGAGAAAGGTCTTCCACCACATCCATCACATCCCAAATGGCTGCAATGGCCGGAGCTGAGCCTATCCGAAACCAGGAGCCAGGAACTTCTTCTGGGTCTCCCACGTGGGTGCAAGTGCCCAAGGACTTGGACGATCTTTCACTGGTTTCCCAGGCCATAGCAGAGAGCTGGATCGGAAGAGGAGCAGCCAGGACTTGAACCGGCGCCCATATGGGATTCTGATGCCAAGGGCGGAGGATTAACCTACTGCGTCACAGTGCCGGCTCGCCAGCTCTTTTTATTTAAAAAGAGTTACCTACTTTTAGCCTCCCTGAACTTATCACACTCCAGAAGGATTCCATTTAGAGAACTAAATACAGAAAGGCCATTCACTAGTTCATTCCCCAAATGCCCACAACAGCTCCCAGCTTTGGTTCTGGCCTAGACCCAGCTGTCAGTAATACTCAGCACCTATTCTCACCCTTACAACTTACTGAGCTGTCTCCATGCTCTTCAAATGTCCCTCGTCCTTATGTCAATATGCAAGTGATCACACTCCCTTTTATGGGGTGGGGAATAATGGGTGGAGAGGAACGTAATTACTTGAACCATCACCACTGCTTCAGAGGGTCTGCACTGGCAGGAAGGTAGAATCAGGAGCCAGAGCCAGGAATCAAACTCAGATACTCCCATATGGGCTAAATGCTAGGCTAAATGCCCCCTCTTACCATCGCCTACTGCCTCCTAGTGTGCACATTAGTAAGAAGCTGGAATTGGGAGTGGAGCCAGGATTTGAACCCAGGCACTCTGATATGGGATACACATGTGTCAGACACTGTCTTAACTGCTTTGCCAAATTCCACCTCTGCCACTGGCTTTTTAAACAAGATTTTATTTTATTTATTCGAAATTCAGAGTAATGGGGGTAGGGGAGAGGGAGAGAATGATTCCATCCACTGGTTCACTTCCCAAATGCCTGCAATAGCCAAGGCTGGGTCATCCTGAAACCAGGAGCCTGGAACTCCATCTGGGTCTCCCATGTGGATGGCAAGGGCCCAAGTACTTGGGATATCTTCCACTGCCTTCTCAGGTGTATTAGCAGGAAACTGTATCAGAAGCGGAGCAACTAGGACTCGAAACTGGCACTCTGACACAGGATGTCGGTGTTGCAAGCAGCAGCTTAAGCCATTGCACCACAGCACCAACCCCTGCCATTTTTTTTTTCTTTAATTCAATACTTTATAGCAGCTATTCCCCTAAAGTTAATGCAAGATCTTATATTTCTACTAATTCCAAACTTTCATTAGAAGTGTGAAGTAACAAATACTGTTATAAAAATGGAGCAGTAAGTAACTACCCCCCAAAAAAATCACCAGCCCTCTTTTCAAATTTTGTTAGAGGTAGGTTTTTTCCCCTGAGGTGGGGGTGGGAGTGGCAGTGGTGGGATTTTTTAAACTAAACTTCTCATGTTTTTAGTGGCACCAAGGAAGCAGAAGCAATAAAGTTAGCAGGTTATTTTCTACTTGTCAATGCAGATTCTTGCTCAGAAGAGGAAAGCAAGGGGTGGTTTTCTATTGGTGCCTGGGCTATCCACATCGTTATTTTGCTCTTTCCTGTGGTGTAGAAGGTTCTATTATCATACGAGGGAGGCAAAAATAGATGAAAGGAACACCAGGGATGTTCAAAATTTCCACTTTGCTGCTGGTCTACGATGTGGATGCCATTGTCTTCTGGTGGTGAATTAGTTCAATCATTCATAAATGCTATTTTGAGAAAAAATGGGAAAAGGGGCAAACCATTTCCCACACCCTGACTCCCTGGCTCAGAACAGCACTCACAAGAGTGATGAAGTAATAAGAGCGGACAACCAATCGGTTCTTTCTAATAGTTGTAGCTCAAAGCCCAAAGAGGTTGCTTTTAACATAACCATTAGTCATTTACCCAGAAGCGATGATAAGAGCAATAATACTCTGTTCTCAGAAACTGCCAACTCAGTGAAATCCCTGGAATAATATCATGTGTGTCTCCGTGGTGAGTTACAATGCCCTCTTCACAATGAAAACTCAAATTACAGAAGGCAAAACCTTAAAAACCTTGAGCAGCATGCTCAGTAAATGGGGTCAGAAGCATCCCAACAAACCATGTCCTGTTGTGCTTTGTTTAGCTCAATAACCACCCCCACCCCCATCCAGCCTTTTACCTTTAGTTTCACTGTGAGCTCTTGTTGGATACGCTCCCTGCTCAGACTCAGCATCTGCTTCGGTCTTGGCCTCTGCTCTTATTTCCTATGAGACAGATCCTTTCTCTAAAGTGTCTGTCTTAGGGTAGGGTTTAGTGCCGGTCTAAGTATGAGGAAGTAGGTCTCCCACTGGCCATCACCTCTTCTGAGCAAGGAGTGAAATGGCCTCCACCTTTAGATCACTGAGCTGAAAGATCACCGGGATTCCCATGGCTTGGCATCCCCTTCTTTGACCTGTTCCATAGGATTCTTCTGATGCTGTAATGTTCCCATTTTTTTCAGATTCACACAGCCAGGAAATGTCAGAGTTCTTCCTTAGGTATCAACAGTCCATCAGCCAGCAATGAGAAAGGGGAGGCACCTGTCTTTATGCCTTCCAGGAGGTTGGTGTGTACTGGACAGCTCTGTGGCAGAGGGTGCTGTGGATGCTCATTGTGGACGCTCTCTCTTCTTTTCTAATGATTTTAGCAGCTAACAGAGTCAATTTGACCACAAAAGATGCACAACGAGAACTGAACCTGCACCCCACTTGGGGTCTGAGGGAAACGGAAGTGACATGAATGCCACACACACAAACACGCACACAGAGTTGTTTATGTAGACGAAAAAAGGAAAAAGAGAGGAGAAGTAATAGAAAGACACAGAGCTCTTCATTTAGAATGAAGAAATAGCGTTTCAGTGTCGCAATGTTCTCTTTATTAAACCACAAATGCAAGGATTTTTCCCATGGCCACATGTTGCAGCCTTCCAACTCCCTGTAGAGCAGCAGAATTCAGAAAGAGGAAGCTTATTAATAAGGGTTCGGCTATCGTACCAACTGCACTATGCCAAGGAATTAATAATAAGTAGTACTTGCAGAATCAGTAAACTAAATTGCCTTTGGCTCCTATCTTTTTTCATGGTAAGATAACACGGCGTTAAGGACAACAGCAGAGCAGGATTCAGAAAGATACAGAGCCTGCCTATGACTGGGAAGAGTCCATGAGATGCTAGAAAAAAATCAGTCATTTATACTTCAAATAACTGCTTAGCCAGAGATATCCAAGAAGCAGTGTTTTCTCTTTATTTCTTCTTTCAACCACTACTTAAGTGGCCAGCCAGATGCTAGCCATTCCCTTTCTCTATCTAGGGAGACGGAAGGGTGCTCTTGTTTCTCTCAGTCTTTAAACTGTTGGACATTTTACATGTATCAGTTCATTTATTCTGCACAGCAAATAGACGAGAAAGATGAGATTCACAGATGTTATGTGACTTGTTCAAGCTCATCCATGCCCGCTTGCTCTTTTGTCTGTAGCCCTTGCTGTTTCCATGGTACCTCGTTGCATCCTGGGAAGTATTTTATTTTGGCCTTTAATGAAGTGTGATATGAAACCATCTTCCTCAGCATCCTGTCATTCCCCATGGCTTCTGCAAAGAGCAGTTGGGGCAGGGAGGAAGAGAGAATTCAGGCTTTTGGGCTCTTCAGGCTGCTAAGGATGATCTGTCTTTGGTGACTGTCAACTTTTACTGGTTCCTAGAGGAGGACTCTTCTTAGTCTTGTCAGGTTCATTTACATTTGCTGTCTTTAAATTCCCCCACAGAGACCTGGAAGGAGCTCCAGGCTCCTGGCTTCAGATTGGCCCAGCTTCAGCCTTGTGGCCATGTAGGGAGTGAACCAGTGGATGGAAGATCTCTCTCACTCTCTCTGCCTCTGTAACTCTGCCTTTCGAATAAATAAATAAATCTTTTAAAAAATAAACTCCCCACAAGGAGATTTTGTCTAATTTGTGGATTCCTAAAGTCACTTGCTATTTCCTCTTTCATGATGTTTCATTCCTGAGGAATGCAAGTATAGTGTTTGGGTGGAACACCCACTCTTCCTTATCCCTAGGGTTATTATCGATTACCGTGAAAATAAAACTTTGAATATACTTTCTTTGTGTTATGAAATACTTCAAATGTGAACAGAAAGTATAGAGGGTAACATTACACTCATGGACTCACCACTTAGCTTTGTAGAATCCTAACATTGTGCCATAACTGCATCAGGTGTTCTTTTAGAAATAAAATACCATTGGGGGCTGGCGTTGTGGCATAGCTGGTAAAGCCACTGCCTATAATGCTGGCATCCCATATGGGCACTGGTTTGAATCTCGGCTGCTCCATTTCTGACCCAGCTCCCCAAAAATGTGCCTGGGAAAGCAGTAGAAGGTGACCCAAGTACTAGGGCCCCTGCACCCACATGAAAGACTCAGAAGAAGCTCCTGGCTCCTGGCTTCGACCTGGCCCAGTCCTGGCCATTGCGGCTATCTGGAGAGTGAAGCAGCGGATGGAAGATCTCTCTCTGTGTCTCTCCCTCTGACTTTCAAATAAATAAATCTCAAAACCCCCTTGTGTACTTCACAACCTTAGTCCTCTCCCTGCTAGGAGGTTAGCAATACCTTGAATGTGGCATTTATCATCCTTAGGCACATCTTAATATATTACTACATATGTCAGTACCCATAAAACGATACATACTACTGGTTTGTATATTTTCAGTTTTTATATCTAAGTGATATGAGTTCTTTAACCACTTGCCTTTTCTTTCTCAATGTAATATTTTATGATTTATTTATCTTGGCAGCTCTAGTTATAAGTTTTAATTCATTTCCTATTCATAAATTATTCTATATGATGAATACATCCCAACTTATTTATCCATTCTCCTGTCAGTGCACATTTAGGTTGTTTGTTTTCAGTGGTAAATAATGGTGCCAAGAATATTCTTGTTCATGTCGTCACAGTTTTTGCAATCAAATGAATTCTCAGTTACTCAAACCCAGGTCTAGCTTACACGTTAGACTATGTACTTTCCATTATTCCTTGTTTCCTTTTCAGCCTTATCTTCCTTTCTATCTTTCACCATGAAAGTTGGTAGAGGGGCCGGCGCTGTGGCACAGCGGGTTAATGCCCTGGCCCGAAGCGCTGGCTTCCCATATGGGTGCCAGTTCCAGACCCGGCTGCTCCACTTCTGATCCTGCTTTCTGCTATGGTCTGGGAAAGCAGTAGAAGATGGCCCAAGTCCTTGGGCCCCTGCACACAAGTGGGGGACCCAGAGGTAGCTCCTGGCTCCTGGCTTCAGATGAGTGCAACTCTGGCCGTTGTGGCCATTTGGGGAGTGAACCAGCAGATGGAAGACCTCTCTTTCTCTCTCTGCCTCTCCTCTCTCCATGTAAATCTGACTTTCAAATAAATAAATAAATCATTAAAAAGAGTTATTGTTATCTATTTTATTGTGTATGATGACTGATGAAGTATTCTGTCATGGTCTTGTATGTTTCTTAAATAAAACTCCCTTTTAACATATTAAAAAAAAAAAAAGAAAAAAGTTGGTAGAATTATCAACCGGCTCTAGAGGGAGAATGTAACTGTTGGGCTAGATTTGGTCTATCAGAAATCTCTTCTCAGTCACAAGAAGCAGCTTTCATTTTCTGAAAGAGATTTTGCAAAAGATTTTCTTTGTTTTTGATGAACAGTTGGTAGTCGTACATATTAGGGGGTACAGTGCGTTCAACACACAGTGTATACTGATACAATCAGCGGAATTAGCATTTCCATTTCCTTCTCATTTCTGAATGTTTGGATCCTTCAAGTTTCCCTGTTCGAGTTCTTTGTATATAAAATGTATAATATGTTATTGTGGGTTATAGTCACTTCTCTGAGAATTCCTTGGTCTCAGAATCAGAAGAGACATCTTCTTTAAAATACCATAACCATAGTAACAAAGCAACTTCATTTAATCTTGTTAAGTTCCTAATCAGTTCTGTTCCAGTTCTAGGGAAGCCTAATTATTTTTTGTTAATAAGCTCCACGGTCAGCACTACAGACGACAAATTTGTGGTGAAGACCTGCAGCCGAAATCAGTTTCCTGGCTAATTCTTGCTGTAGTCATTTCCAAGAGGTCTTGTGGCTTTGGTTTTTCCCTGAGATTTCGTGTTAACATTTTGAATTTTACATCAGAGATTTCAAAAACTTCTAGATCTCTGTGATTTGACATATCTGCCCTGCACTAGAGATAATAGATTGTGGCCAAGTGATGATGGAAGGAGAGTCAGGTAGCCAATCTGCAAGTTCACAGGCCAAAGCAGGTTGGTGATAATACTATCATTCCTCCACTGGGGTGGGGAGGGTGACTGCTGAGATGTTCACATTTCACTCTAGACTTGTGTGCCTCTTTGACTGCCTTTCTCAATTTAGGTTTGTTTTCCTTGGTTTAAACATTTTCTTTATTTTCTCCCAACATCAAGTTAACACATGCTCATTTTAGAAAGTGTTTCAAGCACAGGAAAATTTCAAAGGAAAAGTCACAAATCAATCACCCGGAAGCATCACTATTTTGGCATATTTCCTTCCACTCCCTCTGTATGTTTCTTCTCATGTTTGAGAAGAAATTGTACATACTACATACATACTATTTGTACGTACTGTTTGTAGCCCATTTGGGTTTCTGAACATCTATCCAAAATCCTTTTCCAAAAAAGATCTAAGTTTCTTTTTTTTAAACACTATTTCTTAGTATTTACTATTATTGAAATCTCTATATAAGCATCATTTACCAAGTCAAAAAGGATGTGCCTTTTGCATATTGAAACATATTGCCAAAACAGTCTCTAGAAACATCCTACCAATTTCTATTCCGACTAGCCCTCTTTCCCCACATCCTTATGCTCTATTTCCAAACATTTTTCTTAAACTCTGGTTTGATTGCATGTGAATCTGGTTTTTCTCAGAATCAGAAATCCTGAACTCCAGTATACCCCAACCTCCAACTTGTCTGCAATTTTTCTCTTGTCTCTCCACAATTTCCTCCCGCGAAGAGTGAGCTAATATAGTTTACTTTCATTTCTGAGAGGCAGGCCAGTGAGGTGAGCTGCACTTTGAGGTTCAAATAGCTATTATACCCTTAAGGGCATCTGGTGAGGGCTTTCAGAGTGGCCAAAAAAGCCTGGGAGTAATTAAGGCCTCTAGGTTTCCAATGCCTTCAGATCATTCGCAGTCACTGCGCATGAATCGCCACAGAAACTGAAAGTCACACGTGGCCCAATTGTTTCAAGGTCCTCAGAGGCGTTCTCCCTCCCCCCTTCCTTCCCCTGATGGCTTCATGCATAACCAAGCAGCCTTGGAGTGAAAGAGGTCAGGGTCTTTTTTTCTAGTCTCTTGTTGAGCGCTGCCTCACTGAAATGTCTACGTCCCCCTTATTCTCCGGACTTCATAATCACATTCTGCGTCAGTGAGGGAAAAGCAGCAGGTAACTGATGGGTGTTTTGTTTGGTTTTCAAAAGCCGTATCTTCCCCTTATACCTAAGTCACTTCCTGGTATGGGTCTAGTCCACTGAAAGGAAACTCTGTAGGAAATTTGCTCAAATGGAAATAACAGATCATCGTGATACTATAAAACTGTACCAATACCCTAGAACTGGATGGAAAATTATACTAGTTCTTGCCATAAGGAGTTTACAAAAGGATTCAAAACAAAAACATCAATCCCCGTAAGCAGCAGAAATTTGGATTTCAACACAAGCAAGCAGCATACACAGTCTATATAGGGGTGAGTGTTGTGGGACAGTACGTTAAGCTAGCGCTTAGAACTCCCACATCTCACTTGGAGCATCAATTCGAGTCTCAGTGACTCTGCTTCTGATCCAGCTTCCTGTTACTGTATCCTGGGAGAGGAGGCAGTAAGTGCTTGGGCCCCTGCCATCCACCTCAGAGACCCTGATGGAGTGCCTGGCTTCTGGTTTCAGCCTGACCCCGGGCCTGGCTGTTGTAGGCATTTGGGGAGTGAATCAGTGGATGACTCTGTGTCTCCCCGCCCTCCCCTCTCCTCCCCCTCCGCCGCCACCACCGTGTGTGTGTGTGTGTGTGTGTGTGTTGCTCTGCCTTTCAAGTAGATGAAAATGACTAAATATTTAAAAAAAAACACAGTCTAAATATAAGAGGTCAGAATGGAGCAGATAGGGCAACACCTAAGGGATACGGTTAGAGCATGATGCTTTAGGTTCCCGTGAGTATTTGCATTTTGTGGCCTATTTGGAGAGTAACACTGTTTTATCAAATAACTGAGGTTCCAGAGAGGCTGAAGCACTCTGTCTTCAGGGGCTTGATATGCAAAATGAGGGAAGGAGCAGAACCAACACACAACTAACAGTAAAGAGGACACCCCTTGAGCTGTGTGGCTCCCCACCCCGCCAGGCTCTGAGCTTTGCTACTGCGCCGCTGCCTCTGGAAATGACTGGCATGGGTGGCCAAGGAACTGGGATGCTATTTGGAGGTCCAGCAAGTCATCCAAGGGTGTCTTGATCAGAGTCGCCCATCCCCTGTATTCTAAATGCCACACCATTTTCTTTAGGTAGTTCCTCTAGAGACACTGGCATCGCTTCTCGGCCTTTTGGCTAAGAACAAGCATAGAGACACTGGCAGGTCTCGGGCAGAATAAACATAATAGCAAACACTGAGCTATAGCACTTGCTATTCCCACCAGGCCCTGTTGTTAACTGGTTTCTGTTTAGTTATACATTCACAGCTCACAACAACCCGATGGGGAAGGTGCTAGGCAAGCAAGGAGGGGGCAAGGGAAAAGGGCAGAGAAAGTTCAGGGGAATAAAGGTGCAAGAGAAATTCGGGCAATTCAATAGTCATCTATTAAGCGCTGACTGTCACGGGCTACGGGGATGAACAAAATAAAGGGCGGCATAATGAAGAGGGAAGACAGGTAGAGAAAGGCAGAGAAGGCAGAGATGGAGGGCGGAGAGGAGAAATAAGCAAGACGAGAGAAAAGTAGGCTGTGCACATGGCAGGCAATGGTAAGCAGAGAAACCTTCACCATGACCTCAGAGGTTGGCCGCACTGTCTGGGCTGAGGCACAGGCTGCTTTTTTCTGGCCCAGTCTTACCCACGCTTACCACGAGGTTGGCGCAGCCTCCATATAATCCTCTCAACAAGCCAGCTCTGATCACAGCCACATTTGGCCGGACGCAGCCCAAGGCAGCTGGCTTATACCCTAGGCTCCCCAGGGCCATTGCCCACCTCACAGAGGCCAACTGCCTATTTGGCGTGTGAGCTTTTATCCTTATCTCAGAGAAACCTATAGTTGAGAATTTCTTCTTCTAAGTGTCCCATTGACACAGGTACACATTTTGGGTCTTCCAACAATCTATTACTTTTCCACCAAATTTCCAACATTTGCTACCTGTTCGGAGGATCACCTCGTGTCCCTTTTTTCTCTTCCTAGCCCCTCCCCAAGCAGCCCTCCTCAGCAAGGACCCTTACAGCCCCTCAAATCACCGGAAGGGACCGCCAGGGCCTCGTGCTGAGGACACTCCCACTCTCCATCAGCCTCCTGTGCCAGCAGGTGTACGGCACCAGCCATGCTTTCTCTCCGGCCGCCTTCGGTGGTCCCAGGAAAAGGCCCCTGCTGCTGCTGCTGCCCAGCCCCTACCAGGCCCCAGACCCACCTCAGTCCTGTCTTAATGCAGGTAGCTTCCCAGATGCATTGAGGTGCCAGGACTTGGAAGGTGGTACTTGATCGCAGAAGACACTGGCCCTGGAGACATATTCTTACAGTCCAGAGAGGAAGGACAGTCTGAGCAAACCCCACCCTTTCACAGCCACTCAGTTCCCTTTTTTTGTTTCCTGACTTAAACCAATGTCTTTTTTTTTTCTCCTCTCAGCAGCGTGCTATCTGGCTCCCTGCTGCTGTCCTTATTCCCCCCAGCCCCCAACTGTCCCCGCCCTTCATTTGCTTGGGACCTCTGACACTACTATCTTGAGACCAGCTCTGAAAGAACCTTCCTCAACATTACAGGGGCCCCTGAGACCCGAGATGGGGCTGCACTGAGTGCTCCTCAGGCCGCCCGCTCTGGGTTAAAGGGTCAAGGTACCCAAAGTGCCACGGGGATGGCCAGCGCAGGGAGAGGAGGCTTACAAGAGAGACGAGAGGCCCAGGCTGGTGGAGATGGCTGCCCAGAGGACTGCCCAGGAAGAGTGTCCGCTGAGGCAGAGGAGACTCGGGGCCACTCAGTTAAACTTGATAGTGGGAGATGCAGAGTGCTCACGCAGGGACCCCCAAAGTGCAGAGCCTGCCAGAGGTAGGGGCAAGAACTCTCCCCCGCTGAGTCATTTTCTCAGAAAGCACTTTTGTCTACAGATGAAAGTGCCAGGATGTACATCCACACCAAGACTTGTGCCCTTCCCCATTTTCCGTGGATGTTGATTTTCTCCATTTAACAGTCAGACTCAAGGATTAACTCTTAATTTACACATTTTGGGCCGGCGCTGTGGTATAGCGGGTAAAGCCGCCGCCTGCGATGCCAGCATCCCATATGGATGCCAGTTCGAGTCCTGGCTGCTCCACTTCCGATCCAGCTCCCTGATAATGTGTCTGGGCCCCTGCACCCACATGGGAGACCCAGATGAAGCTCCTGGCTCCTGGCTTCGGATCGGTGCAGCCTTCTCTGTGGCGGCCATTTGGGAAGTGAACTACCAGATGGAAGACCTCTCTCTCTCTCTCTCTCTCTCTCTCTCTCTCTCTTTCTTTCTGTAACTCTACCTTTCAAATAAATATTTTTTAAATTACATATTTCATTTTAATCCTGTAAAACAATAAACCAAAGTAGGTGTGCTCCTTGAAGTCTGGATGTTTTCCCAGAAGCCTCCTAACTAACCTATGTTCTGGCTACAATCTTCACCCGGAAGCTCTTTGATGAGATACAGCTGGTATTGGCTGCAGGCTGTAATGGTTGACAGAGTTCCTGGCGACTTCTCTGTGTACCTTGACTCCTGGGGAACTCCTGTATCTGTTTTTTTTTTTTAATAAAAACATTATTTATTTGAAAGGAAGAGTACGGGGGGGGGGGGGGAGAGAAAGAGAATCTTTCATCTGTTGGTTCACTCCTCAAATGGCTGCAACCGCCAGGACTGAAGCAGGCCAAAGCCTGGAGCCAGGGGTCTGGAGCTTCTTCTGTGTCTCACACGTAGGTGGCAGGGGCCTAGATACTTGGGCCATCTTCTGCTGCTTTTCCCAGGTCATTAGCAGGGAGCTGGATTCGAAGTGAAGCAGCCAGAACTCTAACTGATGCCTATATAGGATGCTGACATTACAAATGGCGGCTTTACCTGCTACACCACAGCGCAGGCCCTAAGGCTCTGTATCCTAGTGTAGAAACGGATCCCCGATCTCGCTACAAATAATCCATCAGAATTTTTAAGGCAACAAGACTTAGTTGCTTTCTGTAAGTATCTGTAGGATGGTAAAGTGATTAATCCTCACGTCTTCACAAGATAGCTGGATAGCAAGTGCGGTATAAGTTCCCTACTTTATTCACAACTTAATACCCTCACTGGTCTTCCACAGCAGCTGCGGCAGTCACCTGCCTGAGAGCTGGCCACAGGCATTCGCCTTCCCTTCCCTTTGCTTCAGTCAGATGCTGCTTGTCAGGTGCCCTGTTCCTTCTCAAGGTCATCTTGGGATGAGGATGGGGGTTGACAGCCATACAACAGAGGAGCAAGGCACGAGGGAGGAGGTCAAACGAAAGGGAAAGCAAGCCTATACTCTTCACCACGGCCACTTCCCTAGCACACTTGTCTACATCGACAGAACTACACCCAAATAACGCGAACGAGTGGCTGCACTCAAAAGATTCTCCATGTCATAGAAGCCCCTGCTCTTGCTGTTAGCCCATTCCACATTTTTTAAGAAATGACCTTTGAGGAAGATATAGAAAGTAGTCTGGAAAAAAAATCTGTGACTGGGGCTGGTGCTGTGGTGCAGCAGGTTGAAGCAGTGGCCCGAAGCACAGGCATCCCATTTGGGCGCCGGTTCGAGACCCAGCTGCTCCTCTTCCGATCCATCTCTCTGCTATGGCCTTGGAAAGCAGCAGAAGATGGACCAAGTCCTTGGGTCCCTGCACCCACATGAGAGACCCGGAGGAAGCTCTTGGCTCCTGGCTTCGGATAGGTACAGCTCCAGCCGTTGCGACCATCTGGGGAGTGAACCAGCGGATGGAAGACCTCTCTCTCTCTCTGTCTCTGCCTCTCTCTGTAACTCTTTCAAATAAAATAAAAATGAATTAAAAAAAAACCTGTGACTGGCTCAAGGTTGTGTCAGCTAGATTTGATAACAGAAGCAGGTATGAGAAGCCAAACTCAACCAGGGCTCAAGGTGATGTCCCACAACTTAGAACTTCCAATGACTCCAGGGTAAAGTAGCGTAGCGGCAGCATTTATGAAAATGGTTCAGGAAGTTCTGCTGATAGTAATCAGGAGAAATGGCATGTCAGTAACATGGCTGCCAGAAAAGCCAAGGTGGCGTTAGGCTTCTGTGCAGAAGTAAAATATCTAGACAGAGGAAAGTGACTATTCCACCTGCTTTACAAGGCCAGGCCCCATCTAGAGTCTTGCATTCAGTTCTGAGCGCCTTGTTTTAGGAGAAATTAATGAGTAGGAGCGTGTCCAAAACAAAGACCAGGATTAGTGTACAAACTTATGAATACATTCTGAAGATGTAATGGCATGGTAACTATACTTGATAATACTATATTGTTTATTTGAAATTTGGCAAGAGGGCAGATTTTCAGTGTCCTCACCCCTTCCGGATTTACACACACAGTGGTAACTATAGGAGGCTAATTTGTGATAATCATTACACAATGTATATGCCTATCAAATGCTCATGTTATTCACCAAGTTTCGTCATTGAAATATTTTGAAATAAAAAACAAAGAACTCCAAAGCTGTGTCACGTGAGGAACAATAAGGGAAATGAAGGTTAATTAAATAGCGTTTACTGTCTTTAGATTGCCATGCTACTAACATGAAAAACCTGTAGAGGGGTCGGTGTTGTGGTGTAGTGGTTAAAGCCGCTGCCTACAGTGCTGGCATCCCATATGCACACCAGTTTAAGTCCCGGCTGCTCCACTTCTGATCCAGCTCCCTGCTAATGGCCTGGGAAAAGGGGCAGAACATTGCCCAAGTGTTTGGGCCCCTGCCACCCTTGAGGGGACCCAGATGAAGCTCCTGGCTTTGGCCTGGCCCAGTGCTGGCCGTTGCAGCAATCTGGGGTGTGAACCAGCAGATGGAAGATCTCTCTCTCTCTCTCTCTCTTCTCCTCTTTTCTTTGTAACTCTTTCAAATAAAGAAATCCTTTTAAAAAAATCTGTAGAAACTTCCCAAAGGTTAATGAGATTATTGAAAGGTCTGCACAGAAGAAAATGCTGTGAGACTATGGGCTGCCAGTTTGGTAAATAAACTTTTTTTTAAAAAAAAATATTTATTTATTTACTTGAAAGGCAGAGTTACAGAGAGGCAGAGGGAGAGAAAGAGGTCTTCCAATGGCTGGTTCACTTCCCAGATGGCTGCAACAGCCAGAGCTAAGCCAATCTGAAGCCAGGAGCTTGGAGCTTCTTCCAGGTCCCCCACACAGGTGCAGGGGCCCAAGCACTTGGGCCATCTACTACTGTTTTCCCAGGTTATAGCAGAGAGCTGGATTAGAAGTGGAGCAGCCAAGACTTGAACCAGAGCCCATATGGGATGCTGGCACTGCAGGCAGCGGCTTTACCCGCTCTGCCATAGCGCTGGCCCCTAAACTTTTAAAAAATATAACAAGCATGTTTATATTATCCTATTCTGAGAGACCACAAAAGGAGGGTGATCAAGGAGTTATCTCGGAACACATGGCTGTTCGTAGAGGGCATGTAAGCTGGGTACCCCAGGATTGCATCGCTTTTTAGCCCCTCACCCACTGCCACCTCTTCCCATGTCCCAGCCCAACTCTCTCTCCTCGCTATGCTCTTCTTTGCAGATCACCCTACTTTCCCCACAAGATGTAGTAGTTAAGTTCAAGGCTGAGCGTCAGACCATCTGTGTGACTCTGAGTAAGTGAATTGAATGCCTTTGTGCCTCAGGTGCCTCACCTGTTCAATGTTAATAAAGGTACATACCTCCTGGGGCTGTTGTCAGGATTAAGAGAGAGAGTATGTAGGGTCGTTAGGACAAAGCTTGGCCTATAGTCAGTGTTCAACAATTGTTAGCTATTATCATTAGCAGGTCACAACAGCAGTATCCAGTAATGGTTAAGGAAACCAGGTTCTGGAGTTAAGACCACCTAGATTCATAAATACCGTAGACATTGTGAAAATCACTTACCAGCCCATGGCCTCAATTTCCTCATCTGTAAAATGGGAATAATAGTACCACCTACCTTCTACAATTAGTCATAACAGTATCGTATACTGTATGAGGCAGTCTATTTGAAAGCCTAGCACCTGGATGTCTTTCACTGGAGCACTCTTGAAACTTACAGTAGTACATGCCTTCCGCCTGGTATGGGGCGGGGCAAAGCAGTGGAGACAAGAGATAGCAAAGCATTAAGTAAACATTTGTTGAGGGGTGGGCTTTTGTGGGCACTAAAGGCATCTGGGGACACCCACAGCCCATGAGCAACCTGGGTTTCCTTTCTTCAAAGCACTCAGCACCCTTTTACTGAGGGAGTAAATTGGCTGCTCACTTCCAGCTTGTTAATAGGCACCCTGGGAAGGGTAGACCAGATGGCTTCCCAGCTCCTGGCCCATGCCCCACTTTTGTGGGCATTTGGGAAGTGAACCAGCCGATAGAAGATCTGTGTGTATCTCTGTCGCTCTGCCTTTTTCAAATATACAACAACAATAAAAAACAAATTTGTGGAATGCATCAAGCCTTCCCCGAACTAGCAGTTCTCTGTAAAGGATGTTTCCAGCCTCTGTGAGGTGGACCTGGAATGGACCACGGGTGTGCAGGGCGCCTCGCTTCGACCCTAGCCCCGGCTTCCCTCGGGGACAGGGAGGCCAGAAGGCCTGGAAACAGCCCTACTCCCTTCACGTAACGCTACTACATAGCGGTGTCCAAAAGTGGTGAAGTAATACACAGTTGCAAACGTTGCAGGGAGGGAGGAAGTGTAAGAGAGCCAATCAGCTTTTAGGTCGCGCGAGCGTTTCCTTAAAACTCCCGCCCACCGCTGCCAATCGAGTCCTCTCAGCCGCTGGAGGGCGCTACGCATCCCAATCGTACACTCTATGGTCGCTCCCAGAGCCTCCCATGAGGAAGTGCGACCGGGAACCGCCTATATACTTCCGCTTCAGGCCGGTTCTCTTTCTTTCCGAGCCGATAGCGCTCCGGCAACATGGTAGGACTTTGGTGTGGGGCCTGAGACTATCCAGTTTAATCTTCCCACCCAGCGTCATCCATGCTGTCCCGGGATGGGTCCAAGCTCCTGTAGGGACTTAATGTACCAAATAAACCCAGTATTGCTGGGATCAACCTCGGAGGGAATGGGCTCCGGGGCTAGGAGTGGAAGGGATGGGCTCTAAGAAGACTGAGCCGGGCGTGGAGTAAGATCTCCGCGCTCTGGGGGGCTGGCGGAGGGCACTCTCCCGGAAGCCCGTGGGAGCTGGACCACCGCACTCAGCCGCAGGAGCGCCGTGTGCTGGAGCGCAGTTTAGAGTCGAGTGCTTGTGGGACTTCGGCTGCGTCTGCTGGGTCGGGTGCGGTGTTAACGCCTTGTGGTCTGATCTAACGCTGCACGTCCTGAACGGTTTGTTTACCAGGTGAACGTTCCGAAAACCCGCCGGACCTTCTGTAAGAAGTGTGGCAAGCACCAGCCCCACAAGGTGACACAGTACAAGAAGGGCAAAGACTCTCTGTATGCCCAGGGTAAGAGGCCTGCGTGTCATTGGTTTTAATACCGCATTGGTGAAGTGTGATATACGACTCTAGACTTTGTGTTTCTCGGGTTGGGCATTGGTATTTCTGCTGGCCAACCCAGATAAACCCGTGAAAAGACTTAAGTGAGACGACTGTGACTTAAGGTCTTCGAGATACCATAACCAGTAACTTCATTTTTCCAGGAAAGCGGCGTTATGATAGGAAGCAGAGTGGCTATGGGGGACAGACCAAGCCGATTTTCCGGAAAAAGGTTAGTGGAAATGACGTGTTTCCTACTTACTGTGGTCAGCACCTTGCATTCGTCCACTCTTCGCCCACATGCTTCACAGTATCCTAGGTGTAGTCCCAGGGAAATTGCTGTGCCTTTTTTTTTTTTTTTTAAACTGCAACTAATTACAGTGACAAGTAGTAGGCACTGGAGCTGGGAGTGCAACCCAGATTTGCTTCTGGTCTACAATCCTGTACAATGCTGGCATTTAACTTACTGGGAGGCAGGGCTCCTTTTTTGAGGAGGCAAAAAATCAAAGTCTGTTAAAGTAGCCAGTTAGGCCATACACTGGCCTCTTCAATTCTACAGGCTGATTAAGTTTTCTTACCCTAAGCGATTTGGCTGCCATTGAAAGTAACTAGCATGGCTCCTGGAGCATAACAGTCCAAATCGCCAGCATTGCATTGTTTTTGGCACTTAGCTCTGGTTCCAGAAAATACTAAGGAATGATTTTCGTGTTCGTTTGAGTGCAATGAATGGTTTGATCTCAGGTGGTGAAGGGATGCTCAGGGGCCTTTTTACATTTGGGTAACCTGTTAAGACAGTTCCAGTTGACTACTAGTTTGGAGTACAGCTTGAGATTAGTACAGTTGAATATATGTAATTCTAGACAATGATTGTAGATATTCATAGAATTAATTGATGATAAGTCTTAAGTAACAACCCTATTCAGTGAATTACACAATTTGACTATTTCACAGTTGTATGACTTATTAAACCTTTTATTTGAAAGGCACAGTACAGAGAGAGTCAGAGACTTAGAGATCATCCATCTGCTGACTCACTCCCCAATTGGCTGCAACGGCCAGACCTGGGTCTCTCACAAGGGTACAGGGGCCCAAGTACATGGGCCATCTCCTGCTTTCGCCTGGCTCATTAGCAGGGAGCTGGATCGGAAGTGGAGCAGCCAGACTCGAACCAGGGCCCATATAAGATGGTGGCTTAACCTGCTGTGCCACAATGCTGGCTCCAACAGGTTTTTGATTGTGTGAAATGCTGTGCTGAAAGGCCACAAGTTCAAGATTGCATAGTGAGTGCGTATTTGGGAGGAAGTGCTTTAGGATATTTGTTCTGAATGTAGATGAGTAGGATGTGATGGTAACTGGATAACCCCACCACCTTTGCTGTTGCTACAGATGATTATTTTCTAATAGCTAAAGGAAAATTGGTGGTGACTCATTAGCAAAACATTGCTCTAAGTAGTACACAGACGTTTTTGAAGAAACTGATTATCTGCAGTTATTTGTGAAGAGTTTGGTTTTGATTTTTTTTTCCAGGCTAAAACTACAAAGAAGATTGTGCTGAGGCTTGAGTGTGTGGAGCCCAACTGCAGATCCAAGAGAATGTTGGCTATTAAGAGATGTAAACACTTTGAATTGGGAGGAGATAAGAAGAGAAAGGTATGTATTATGTGTGGAAGGTGCAACCTTGTCTATATGGCTTTGTTGTCTTTGAAAAGGAAAACATTCTGCTCACTCATCATGGCTTAGAGATCAGGGGCAATTCATTGGGAAAAGAAACAGATCCGTAGCTGAAGGTTCAAGCCTTTTAGGTTTTGGTTTTACTAAGGACAGGAAGGAGATTTGCCTTAATATAGAATGAGTTCTTTAGGATATATGTTATGGATGGAGCAGGGGTTCTTTGCAAGAATTACAAAACTCAGGGCTTCTTTTGTTTTATTACAGGGGCAAGTGATCCAGTTCTAATCTTCATCTTCTGTTTTGTTACGAAGACAATAAAATCTAAAGGTTACCACTGTTCATTTGGTCTTTTGGAAGGGAATGAACCAGAGCCATCAATAAAACTCCTCTTGGAAATTTTTAAGCTTCATGGTTCTGCCGGGTAATACTTATTTCTGATAGAATTTGGTAGAACTCACATCAAATGTTGGGATTATGTAATGTGGCACTTGAATCGCTTGGGGCTTCATTGGTTCCCATTTGCTGTTGAGCAAAGGATACTGGTTACACATGCTGCATACATAGAGACTTAGGTTTCAGACTAATGGGGGAGGTCAGTAACATCCATAATCTCACATACCTTAGGTACTAACGTCAGTTGGTAAGGAATTTTTATTCCATTCTAAACAGTATATTATCTTTTTTTTTGAATTTTATGCATTAAGTTTTCAGTATTTTTTGCCTTATGGGTGCTTGCACATTCAAACACAAGAATATTCCTGCACTGCATGTTACTGCCATATACCAACGTTTGCTAAGAAATCAAGTTTGTTTGTTAGGTTGACCTTACAGAGTATCTTTTTTTTTCTTTTTTTAAATTTTTTTTTTTAATTTCATAAATGTGAATTTACTAAGTGCAACTTTTGTATTGTTGTGGCTTCCCCCCCCCCAACCTCCCTCCCTCCCGTGGCCCTCCCCTCTCCCATCCCGCCCTTTATTGAGTTTCATTTTCAATTACCTTCATATACTGAAGATCAACTTAGTATATACTAAGCAAGGATTTCAACAGGCTGCATTCACACAACCGCACAAGGTATAGGGTATTGTTCGGCTAGTAGTGTTTTTAAGTTTCATAGTAAAACACATTAAGGACAGAGATCCTACGTGGGGAGCATGTACCCAGTGACTCCCGTTGTTAACAATTGGCACTCTTATTTATGACGTCAGCAATCACCCAAGACTCTTGCTCTGAGCTGTCTAGGCTATGGAAGCCCCTTGAGTTCACAGACTCTGAACTTGTTTAGTCAAGGCTGTGTCACAGTGGAGGTTCCTTCCTCCCTTCAGAGAAAGGTGCCTCTCCTTGATGGCCTGTTCCTTCTGCTGGGGTCTTGTTCACCAGGATCTTTCATTTAGATTGTTTTTTTGCCACCGTAAACACAGTATATTAAGATTTCCATAGCCCTTTTAAATATATAGTAATTTGTATAAAATACAAATTATTTCTATCATGTTGAAATAACTGCAAGGAATATAATTTCTGATATAGTAAGCTTCCCAGTGGAATCAAGGCTATTGTGTCCATTTTTAATAGTGCTTATTTAGGGGCCTGGCACTGTAGGGTAGTAGGCTAAGCCTCTGCCTGTGGTATCCCATATGGGTGCCTGTTCGTGTCCCATTCAGCTGCTCCTCTTCCAATCCAGCTCTCTGCTATGGCCTGGGAAAGCAGTGGAAGATGGCCCAACTGCTTGGGCCCCTCCACCCACTTGAGAGACCCAGATGAAGCTCCTGGCTTTTATTGGCCATTTAGGGAGTGAACCAGTGAATGGAAAACCTCTCCCTCTGCCTATAACTCTCAAATAAATCTTTTTTTTTTAAAAGTGCCTATGTGACAGTTGCCGATTATATATTGTTTTCCTCTTTCTCTTCAGTCTTACTTAGCTCTTTGGAGATCTGCAGCAAAACTGTAGTTTGGTTATTGGGAGAGCATCTCAAGTGGAACAGTTTACTTTCAAATTAGTTTATGTATCCACAGATGAGCAAACCTAGGCTTCATAGTTCTATTCCAACTTCTATTAATTGGTGATACTAGCCTTCAAATTTTAGAAATAATTGGTAGTCACCCAACAGGCAAGGGTTATTAAAGATGATAGAATGATAATTTGCCATCTGCTGGTTAACTGCTCCATGTGCTGTCCCCCCAAGTACATGTAAGGATCTGGATTGCAAATGCAGAGTAGTGGGATTACCACTAGGCACTCTAATAAGGGATGTAGGCATCCCAAGAGGTCCCTTAACCCACTATGCCACAACACCTTCCCCTCAGCATGCACTTTGTATTCTAAGAATTTCTGTATGTCTGCATTGGCTAGGGCTGGGCCAGGTCAGATCTCCCATGCAAGTTCCAGGGACCTAATCTGCTTGAGCCTGCTGACCTTGCATGGTGTACATCAGCTGGGTTATAAACCCAGGAGCTGTAAGGGGATGGAAGACTTTTCCAGGGGTATCATATTACTGTGCCACTGTGTTTTGAATGGAATTCTTTAGCACTATTATGTACTTTTTTAAAGTTTATTTTCCTTTTGATTTTGTCTAAGGAATACAACTTCATGTGTATTGTGCATTTTTAAAAATATATTTGAAAGGCAGAGTTAGGGAGAGGCATCTTCATCCACTGGTTCACTCCGCAAGTGGCTGCAACAGTTGGGGCTGGGCCAGGCTGAAGCCAGGAGCATGGCATTCCATCCTGGTCTCCCTTGTGGGTGGCAGGGGCCCAAGAATTTGGGTCATGCACTGCTTTCACAGGCCCGTTGAGTACTGGAGGTGGAGCAGCCACTACAGTTAGGGGTGCTAGCTAGCGTAGCTGGCCACTTAGCTTGCTGCACTATGTGACAATGTGGCCCCAAGGTGGTTAATACCTCCTGTCTGCTGGTTGTATCCCCAAATACTTAAAATGCCCTGCCTGTCTCCTTCCACCCTTCTCCCCTCCACCTATGAGCTGAAGCCTGGTAGCAGGGAAGTCAACCCAGGTCTCCCATGTAGGTGGCAAGAACCTAGCTATCACCTCCTCTTGTCAGTATCTGCTTTAGCACAAAGTCAGGAGCCAGGACTTGAACACAGGCACTCTGATAGGGGATGCAAGCAAGCATCTTAAAACTGGTGTAACCACTATAGGCCAAACACTCTACCCCATGTTTGTGGACTTTTCATCATTCAATTGAGGCAGGTTTCCTTTTCTGTTTGCACTAAGATTATAAACAGCCATCCCAAGCACTTCAGTAGGCAGCAGTATAGTGCTTGGTGTTAAATCCTGGCTCTGAAATTACAGTGGGCACATAGCTGCCTTAGAGTTGGTAGTCAAGTAGATCAATACACCTTAAGCATCTCAGTGTCTAGCACCAAGTACACAGCAAATGACAGCTATTGTTTTCCAACTGGTTCAAGAACTTTTGCCCAACTTCCTCTAGAAAGTTCCAACTTAGGAAAATTTTACTCAAGGACATAGATTTATTTGAAAGAGTGACAGAGATGTTCTGCCCACTGGTTCTTTCAGAATCAGGCAGGGCTGGGCCAGGTGAAAGCCAGGAGCCAGAACTTCATCTGAGTCTTTTGCATTGATGGCAGGAACACAGTACTTAGGGCGTCACCGACTACCTCTCATTTGGAAAGAAGCTGGATCAGAAGTGTGGAATAGCTAGGACTCAGGTCAGGCACTCAAATAAGGGACGCAGGCCAAAATGTATCTTACCATAATGGCTGCCCCTGAGATGTGCAATGTTAAGGAGCTGGCCCTCTGAAGAATGAAAGGTCAAGGCAAAAAACAAAAGCTAGTGTCAAAGCCCTGAGGTAGCAGTATGCTCGTGATGTGTGAGGAACAGAAGGAAAACTGGTACAGTGAGGGAATAAGCCATCACTCTTGGAGCTTGGATGAAATAGTGGGCATGCAGGAAGTGATGGATGTAAACATCAGTGTGATGTAGTCTTACTTGTTCCACCTAGCTGGAGCAAAACGGTGCCTGTGGGATTTACTCGGGTTTTTATGGTTGAAGTCCATGTATAGAACCCAAGTTTCCTTTTCTCGGGGAGGAGCTGTGTGATGAGGCAGGCAGGATTACATGCTATTCCTCTTCCAAGGGAAGCAACTTGGATGGTATAATAACAGGGTCCACCAATTTCCTCCAGGTTCATAACGGCTACAGCCCAGGATAAGTTTGAGAGGGGTCGTTCCCACACCTCAATGCTGCTTTCCTGAAAAACAAGGGAATAGGTGTGACTGGTAACCAGTAATAAGTTGCCCTTTTAGTTTGTCATTTGGTCTTATTGTCAGAACTATCAAGCACTTACAGGAAAGGTTACAGTTAGCCTGTAGCAAGCATATTTTGGAAATAATGGTTCAAGCAAAAAGCCTGACTACCGATTATAGGATTGAAGTCAAAGGAAAAATCGTTCCCAAAAGATCAGTTCAGGGGCTGGCGTACACTGGTGCCCCATGTGAGAGGGCTGGTTTGAGTCCTGGCTGCTCCACTTACAAACCAGCTCCCTGCTAATGCGCCTGGGAAAGCAGTGGAGGATGGCCGAAGTGCTTGGGCCCCTGCCAGCCACCTGGGAGACCCAGATGAAGTTTTGGGCTCCTGACTTCTGCTTGGCTCAGCCCTAGTCACTGACCATTTGGGTAGTGAATCAGCAGATGGATGAGCTCTCTTTGTCAGTGCACTTCAAATAAATAAACCTTTAAAACCAGTTCATATCCTCATATGTAACAGAGTTAGACCCAGGACAAATGTGGTAGTTGGGACTAGAGCCATCTTAATAAAGTACACACCCAAACATTTGACTGAACTTTAGATAAAGCAAGAGAACATGTTCCTGGCCTGGGTTCTCCCCCAGAGCATTATTTACCTTTCTAAGCAGGTACCCCTGCTTGCCCAAGGGGTCCTGGTTGATGGCAATCACATCTTTATCCTGAAGTAAACTTTTGGCTTGAGGGCTGATGTGTCTGAGGTCATTAGACATGATTAAAGGAGCTGCCATGATAGCCCAGAGAGCCATCTGAGTTACTTGTTGATTCCAGCTGAGGCCAAAGTTGCCAATCACTAACTGAGACAAAGAAAGAAATAGTTCAAATGAAGAAAAGATGAACCAATCTGAAAGGTACCAGATGCCCCATAGAGGGGAATCACGTTAATAAGCATTCTGCTCCAAGCACTCTCCTGGAAAGCCTCCCAAGAATTTAATGTCTACTTACCTTGAATGGCAAACAGGAAACAGGCCGAGTTCAAGGTGATGGGCAAGGAGGGCTCAGGTTCTTACCATATCTGGGTCATTCCAGCCCCCTGGTCCAGCGACATCAACAATTTTCTCCTGGTTTGAAGATGTCCAGGCCAAGATACTCTTTATACTTTCCCAGGAATCATAAATGTCAGCAGAATTTCTCCAGTGATTGCAGTATGTCCGGATTTTTGTGTAATTGGGCTGTGAAAACAGAGGACGGATGCTTTACTTAGTTATCATCCTTGTGATATGAAGAGAGTCCAACTTATAGGCAGGCAATTGTAGCCTTTTCTTTAGTTTACAGAGAATATCTTAAGAAGTTTGCCTCTGAAGTAGGCCATGTAACTTAAAATCCTTAGTCGAAGGGATTTTAATACTGTTTACGCTGGGAATATGAGTTTGTGGGAAAATGGAATTTTTAAAAAAGATTATTTGAAAGGCAGAGTCACAGAGAGATCAATCGATCTTCCATCTGCTGGTTCACTCCCGAAATGGCCACAAATCCGGGGCTGGGCCAGGCTGAAGCTAGGATAGGAGCTTCTTCCAGGTCTCCCACGTGGATGCAGGGGCCCAAGCATTTGGGCCATCTTCCGCTGTTTCCCCCAGGCACATTAACAGGGAGCTGGATTGGAAGTGGAGCAGTCGGGATTCAAATTAGCGCCCAAATGGGATGCCAGCGCTGCAGGTGGAGGCTTTGCTTTCTACACCACAGCACTGGCCCTGGAAAATTGGAAGCATAAGTTTATTTTGGTACAAAAATAATTTTCAGGGGTGGGTATTTGGCTTAGCAATTAAGCTACCAGTTGGGATGCCTGTGTCCAACACAGGAGTGCCTCAGTTCAGTGCATGGTGTCAGATCCTAATTCCAGCTTCCTGCTAATTCAGACCCTTGAAAGAAGCAGTGATGGTGAGTGGTTGGGTTCCTGCCACCCATGTGGGAGACCTGGACTTTCTGGCTCCTGGCTTCAACTCCTACCCTACCCCAACCACACCACACCTATCCCCCCCCCCCCCCACACCATTGAAGGCATTTGGGTAGTGAACCAGCAGGTGAGAGTGTGTGCTCTGTTAAAAAAAAAAAGTATGGGCTGGTACTATGGTGTAGCCGGTAAAGCTGATGCCTGCTGACATCCCATATGGGCCCTGGCTGCTCCATTTCAGATCTAGCTCCCTGCTAATGCACCTGGGAAAGCAGCAAGAGGATGGCTCAAGTGCTTGGGCCCCTGCACCCACGTGGGAGACCTGGATGAAGCTCCTGGCTCCTGCCTTTGGATTGGCCCTGTTCTGGCTGTTGTGGCCATTTGGGGAGTGAACCAGCTGATGGAAGATTCTCTCTCTCTCTCTCTGCTTATCTCTCTGTGTAACTCTACCTTTCAAATAAAACAAAAATTTTCTGAATCCATGTATAGTTTTTTTATAATACATATTTTTCATGTGTCATGGAAAAAGTTCAAAATTTTATACCCAAATTCTTCTGTACCTTTGTATACCAAATGGCAAGTACATGCTGAGATTATAGAGATTATTTTCTTAACACTTCATTATGTTTTCCAACTTTTTTAAAAAAACATTTATTTACTTGAAAGGCAGTTACAAAGAGAGAGGGAGAGAGATCTATTTGTTCACTCCCCAAATGGCTGCAACAGCTGTGCTGGGCCAGAACAAACTGAAGCCAGGAGGCAGGAACTCCATCAGGGTTTCCCATATGGATGGCAGGGGCCCAACACTTGGGCCATCTTCTGGTGCCTTCCTAGGCACATCAGCAGGGAGCAGGATAGGAAGCGAAGCAGCTGGGATTCAAACTGGAACACTTGCTATGGGCTGCCAGTGTCACAGGTGGTGGCTTGACCTGCTGCACCACAATACTGGCCCCTCCAACTTTTCCAAAATAGATGTACATTAATTTTATAATTAGAAATAAGTAAAATGATTTTAATGAGTAAAAACAAAAGCTGCAAAAATTATACAGGGCTCCATTAAACATATATTAGAAAATCTGAATCTCAGTCACAAAATTGCTTAATGAAATGGATAAAAGTTTGTTGATAGACAGATGGGATATCTGAGGTTTAAGATGCCAAGAAAAAAATGAGATTACTTTGCAGAGAAAATAATAGGGATTTATCCCATAGTTGTTACTTATTGTGTTAGGGTTACAGTAATAAAGTCAGACAAGGTCCCTGCCCTCATGGAGTTTACATCCTAATAAGGAGATAGACAATAAACAAGTCAACAAATACTTGTATGAGGTGCTAAGATCTTAGAGGACAGATTACTGTGTTAATGGATAAAGTGTTGTTTTTTGAAGTAGTTAGAAAAGACCCATCTGAGTATGTGGCATTTAGTCTGACATTTCTTCCCTTTCTTTGAAAGATATATTTTCATCTACTTGAAAGGCAGAGGGAGGAAGGGAGGGGAGAGAGAGAGGGAGAGAAAGAGAATATGAATGATATGAATCATTGTTGGTTCACTCCTCAAATGCATGCAACAGCTAGGGCTAGACCAGGATGAAGCCAGGAGCCCAGAACTCCATCCAGGTCTCCATGGTGGCAGGAATCCAGGTACTTGGGCTAACGTCTGCTGCTTTGTAGGCACATTAGCAGGAAGTGGGACTGGGACTCGAACCAGGCACTCCAATATGAAGTGTGGGCATCCCAAGAGATGGTTTAGCCTGCTGTGCTACAGCCCCTGCCCCTGAGATTTCAGTGCTATGGAGCTGGTCCTTTAAAAAATCCTGGGGATGAATGGTTCAGGCAGACAATTAAAAGCAAGTATCAAAGTGCTGAGGCAGCAATATGCTTACGGTGTCGAGGGGCCCAAAGGAAACCAGTATAGTGAGGGAAGGACTCATCACTGTTTTGGAGGTTGGAGAGGCAGGCAAGGGCTAGGTGAGTGGAGTCTGACTCTACTCCAAGTGCAATGGGAAGCCAGTTAAGAGTTTTAAGCAAGGGAATCATATTTATATGCCAACAAGATAATTCTGGTGCAGCTTAGAAAATAGATGGGGGTTGGGAAAGAATGGAAGTCAAGATATCGGGCTGTCAGAGCAGTGTCAGGGAGAGATGCTAGTGTCTTGGAAGGCCAGGGTGGATGCAGTAGAGATGGGAAGATGTGGGCTGACTCAGGATAGATTTCAGAGATAGCACTGTCATGACTGCTGACGGATAGGACATGAATGATGAGATAAAGGGAAGACTCGCCTAGGATAACTTCCTAGGTTTTGGTAGCTTGGACTACCATCTGACAGTGGTGATAGTAAGAGGTGGTCAGATCCTGGGAGAGATGGTAGGATGATACTATTAAAGAAGGTTGGACTCTGAAGGAGACCCCCATTCCTTTGCTCTCAAGTTCTGAAAAATCTATCAGCCTGGCTCTATTGGATTCTGGGCTCACTAGCTCACCTTATGAAAGGGCCACATATAAAGAGGCCACTCACAGGAGTATACAATGCTTCTGCCAGTCCTGTTCAGAGCCAAGGACATGTACTGATAACCTGTGTGAGAAAACAATGGGTAGAATAAGGGCAAGAAGAGAATTTCCAGCTGGGGAGCTTTCTAGATATTTTACGAACCTGCTTGGAAGGTCCATGATGTATGTGTATGTGTGTGTACATATATATATATTTATGTAATATAAATTTATATATATATTAAAAATTATAATATACATAATTTTTTGAGAAACAATATTATCCCAGGCTTTGTGGTAAAGAGTCTGGTTTATTTATTTATAAGAGACACACACAACTCCCATCTGCTGGTTCACTCCCCAAATGCCTGCAACAGCTGAGGCTGGGCTGGACAAACGCCAGGAACCAGGAACTCAATCTAGGTCTCCCTGAGGGGTGGCAAGGACCCACCTACTTAAGCCATCATGGCTGCCTCCCAGCATTTGCATTAGCCAAGCTGGAGTCAGGAACTGGAGCTGGGTGTTAAAACCAGGTACTGTGTAGAAAACGGGTATGTTAACTGGCATCTCATGAGGCCAAATGCCCACCACCTATGTTTTTAACCAGCAGCAGGGACACATAGTGCTCTGTACTTAAATTATGTATAGTATCTTCCAGACTGCTGGGATTATTCTGAAAGGTAGTGTAGAGATGGTATATATATTTAGGAGAGGCAGGACTGCAGATGCTTCCTTCTTTGGGACAGTTTGACATCCTGAAATCTTCTCTAAATGATATTACAAAGAGACAAAAATATAAATTCTAATTAACACTTAGAGCCTTCTTGATTTAAAAGTGTATAAATAAGGGGCTAGTGCTGTGGCATAGCAGGTAAAGCTGCCGCCTGCAGTGCCGGCATCCCATATGGGCACCAGTTCAAGTGCCGGGTGCTCCACTTCCAATCCAGCTCGCTGCTGTGGCCTGGGAAAACAGTGGAAAATGGCCCAAGTCCTTGGGTCCCTGCACCCACGTGGGAGACCCAGGAGAAGCTCCTGGCTCCTGGCTTCAGATCGGCGCAGCTCCAGACATTGCGGCCAACTGGGGAGTGAACCAGCAGATGGAAGACCTTTCTCTCTGTCTCTCCTTCTCTCTTTGTGTAACACCGACTTTCAAATAAATAAATAAATCTTTTTTAAAAAGTGTATAATACTAGCCATGCGTAGCCATGCATGGATTTTACATATATGAATAAATGAATGGATGAGCAAACTGAAAGAAGAGGCAGGGACTATGGTGCATTGAGAATTAATATTTCCAGTAATGTGTCTGGGCATTTAAAATCTGAAGATTAGTCTTGTGCCTCAGCGTTTTTGCTTTTTGTCCATGACTCAATTTCTTGAATTAAACATACCTTCAATCAAATGCTTCACACTGTCACAATGACAACCGTCAAATTTTAGCAGATCTACTCCCCACTCAGCAAAGGTCTGGGCATCAATGTCATAGTGTCCGAAACTCCCAGGGTACCCTGCACAGGTTTTATTTCCAACATCTGCATAAATCCCTAGCTTTAGTCCTTTGCTGTGGACCTGAAATGAAAGGAAAAGAAGAGTCACCACAATAGGAGGGTAATCATGAAGCAGCAGAGAGAACCACTCCGGGCTAGGGGCAAAGACAAGTGCAGTTCAGCAGGTACTGAGGATGCTTTCCCCCACAACATCCTCAAAATTATCCAGATGACTTTGTTGGGAGACAAAGAACAGCTACCCCAATTCTGCTGAGGCAATTCAAACTATAGACATGGCCTACAGCACAGAACTGAGGAGAAAGCCATCAGCCACTCTCATTTTCCTGATGGGATCCCAAGTTACCTTATCGAGCAATCAATGATAGGCTTATCTTGACAAAGACTCTGTCCTTTTTTTTTTTTTTTTAAGAGGAAAGGTTTATTGTCGGTCGAGGGAAGCCCCGAAAGGAAGCCTCTGTCCTTGACCAAATTTTAGTTCAATTTCTCAGCCTTGTCCTTGGCTTTCCTTTTTCGTCCTAGAGGGTCTGTTTTTAGCAAGAATCCTGCTAAGTTACTCCTCCCCTTCATATTTGATCAAGTTCTTTCATCTTCTCCTCCTTGATGCCCAAGTCCATGCCATCCCTTTAGCAAAAATCCTCCTATCCTTGGTGTCTTTTAGTAATTTTCTATCTGCTAATCCCCTCAATCTGCTGCCTGCAAATCCCCACTTGTCTTTGTTGTATTGATTTGAGCTTGGCTCTTTCCCCTATTGTATTAGCCCTGAATAAATCCTGTCTTCATTGTGAACCTTAACTAGAGTTGAGCTCTATTTCTCTTCAACAATCTCAGAATAGTTTCCTTTTATTTTCTAAAATTTTAGTTCATGGAACAGTTACAATAGCTTCCCAAAGCTTATATGGAAATACATGCATACATATGTCAATGATCCAATTCCTTTTTTTAAAAGATTTATTTATTTATTTGAAAGAGTTACACAAAGAGAGGAGAGGTGCGGGTGGGGGGGGACTTCCATCTGCTGGTTCACTCCCCAATTTGCCACAATGGCTGGAGCTGCGCTGATCTGAAGCCAGGAGCCAGGAGCTTCTTCCGGGTCTCCCACGCAGGTGCAGGGGCCCAAGGACTTGGGCCATCTTCCACTGCTTTCACAGGTCATAGCAGAGATTGAAAGTGGAGCAGCCGAGACTAGAACCGGTGCCCATATGGGATGCCGGCGCTACAGGCCAAGGCGTTAACCCGCTGCGCCACAGCGCTGGCCCCCCAATTCCTTTTATTTCTTAGAAATTCAGTGCTTTCAGCAAAAGGAGAACTTCTTCAAGATAAGCTTCAAGAGCTACTGCAAGGGGCCAGCATTGTGATGCAGCAGGTAATCTGTTGCCCAAGATGCCGGCATTCCATATAGATGCTGGTTTGAGTCCCAGCTGCTCCACTTCTGATCCAGCTCCCTGCTAATGCACCTGAGAAAGCAGCAGAAGATGGCCCAAGTGCTTGGGCCCCTGCCACCCACATGGGAGACCTGAAAGAAGCTCCTGGCTTCAGCCTGGCCCAGCCTTGGCCATTGTGGCCACCTTGGGAGTGAACCCATAGATGGACAATCTCTCTCTCTCTCTCTCTCTCTCTCTCTCTCTCTGTCTCCCTCTCTCTCTGTAACTTTGACTTTCAAATCAATCAATAACTAAATCTTTTAAAAATGAAGCTTTAAAAAAAAGAGCTATTGCAAAACATACAGTAAATCTGCTGATGGGATGAAAATGACCTGATAAGCCTTACAATTCAAAGTTCGGATAACAGCAGTGACTCTATTTTCTGAGTGTCACAAAGGCTGTTTCTGAACAAGCTTCTGTACAGAAGTGCTGTTAATCCTGTGAATGAAAAAGGAAATTATCTACAAACTCACATAATCAGCAAGGCGGCGGATCCCCCCAGGAAAGCGCTGAGGGTCCGCCTGAAGCCTGCCTTCTGGATCTCTTTCGGGAGCCATCCAACAGTCGTCAATGCAGAGGTATTCATAACCGGCATCCTTCCAGCCATCTGAGACCATGAGCTCTGCCATCTGCATGAAGAGATGCTCACTGAAAGAAATTGCAGTACTTATTACAAGTCAGGAAATGAATGCTCAGGTATCTCCTATTTGTTAGGCACCTTGGAATTGCACATTTTTTTTTCAACCCAGTAATAGTGTATTAGTAATCACAACCAATACAGGGTAAAATGAACTGTCCTTCTTCCAATTTTCTCTCTGCACTACCCGTTTAATACTTCTACCCTTAAACCCCCAATTAAAATAGCAAAGAGAAATACATGATGGAATCAAAGTCATTAAAACTAAGTTCAGCAGAGCACAAAACTGCAGAGTGAAACACAGAGTTGCAATGAGGCAGAGGCAGAGCGAGGTCTTCCATCCGCTGGTTCACTCCCCAAATGGCCACAACAGCCAGAGCTGGGCCAATCTGAAGCCAGGAGCCAGGAGCTTCTTCCGGGTCTCCCATATGGGTGCTGGGGCCCAAGCACTTGGGCCATCTTCTGCTTTCCCAAGCCATAGCAGGGAGCTGGGTCAGAAGAGGAGCAGCTGTGACTTGAACTGACACTCTGATATGGGATGCCGGCACTGCAGGCAGTGGGATTTACCCACTACGCCACAGCGCCGGCTCCAGGAATGTGCATTTGTAAAATCTTTGGACAAGTATGTATCAAAATGAATTCACCTTTGGACCCAGTAATTAGTCTTGTGAGGAATGACTCAGTTAAGAATCAGGTGACATAAAAATTGAAGAGCCTGAATAGCTACCAACTGAGGATTGCTTAAGTGAATTATGGCATACACATATAATTTGCATTTATGAAACTCTTACTCTGTGCCAAACACTCTAGCCTGCTTATATTTAGATAGGATAACTACTCTGCTTGATGTCACAGGGATAAATAACAATGAGGTAGAATTGAACCCATGCAGGGCACCAGAGTCTTGCCATTAACTGTGCCTGACATAAACATGATCCATTTTCATAGGAACTAATGGGGAAAAAAATCCATTTCCATTTACACAGAAAAGAATCCAAGGTTATATATGAGGGTGCTTCAAAAAGTTCATAGATGTCGGGTGGGCACTGCAGTGCAGTGATTTGAGCCCCTGCATCCCTCATCAGAGTGCCTGGTTCCAGTCTCAGCTGTTCCATTTCTGATCCTCCTCCCTGCTACTGCGCCTGGGAAAGCAGTGGAGGAAGGCCCAGGTAAATGGGCCCCTGCACCCATGTGAAAGACCTGGATGGAGTTCCTGGCTCCTGGCTTCAGTCTGGCCCAGCCCCAACCATTGTGGCCGTTTGAGGAGTGAACCAGAGGTTGGAAGACCATTCTTGCTCTCTCTCCCTTTCTCTCAGTCACTCTTCCTTTCAAATAAGTGAAATAAATCTTAAAATAAACTTATCTTTTAATTTTGCACTTTTTAAAGTGCCCTTGTGTTTTTTTTAAAAGATTAATTTTATTTATGTGAAAGGCAGAGTTACAGAGAGAGGGAGGGGCAGAGAGAAAGAAATCTTCCATCTCCTGGTTCACTTCCCAGATGGCTACAACAGTCAGGGCTGTGCCAGGCTGAAACCAGGCGCCAGGAGCTTCTTTTGGGTCTCCCACATGGGTGCAGGGGTCTAAGCACTTGGGCCATCTTCAGGTACTTTCTCAGGCCATTATCAGGGAGCTAGATTGGAAGTGGAGCCATATCCACTAACATGGGATGCCAGTGTTGCAGGTGGTAGCTTAACCTGCCACACCACAACACAATGCCGGCCCTGGTATTAACTTTTTTTTTAATTTGAAAGGCAGAGTAATAGAAATAGAGAGGGAGAGAGCGAGCGAGCGCACTTCCATCTGCTGCTTCGCTCCCCAACTGGCCACGACAGCCAGGGGCCAGGAATTCCATCCAGATCTCCTATTTGGGTGGCAGGGGCCCAAGTACTTGGGACATCATCTGCTTCCTTCCATTAGCAGGGAGCTGGATGGGAAGCAGAGCAGCTTGGAGTCAAAGTGGCCAGCATCCCAGGCAGTGGCTTAACCTGTTGTACTTTGATATCGCCCCTCCTGACATTTTTTTTTAAAGATTTATTTGAAAGACAGAGTTACAGAGAGAGGTAGAGTGAGAGTGAGAGAGCGAGCGAGAGAGAGACAGAGACAGAGACAGAGAGGTCTTCCATCTGCTGGTTCACTTCCCAAATGGCTGCAATAGCCAGAGCTGCACCGATCTGGAGCCAGGAGCTTCTTCTGAGTCTCCCACGCTGGTGCAGGGGCCCAAGGACTTGGGTGATCTTCTACTGCTTTCCTAGGCCAGAGCAAAGAGCTGGATTGGAAGTAGAGCAGCCAGGACTTGAATGGGCACCCATATGGAATGCCGGCACCACAGGCTGGGGCTTTAACCTGCTGTGCCACAACGCTGGCTCCCCATTAACATTTTAACCATGACCATTTCTGGATGGTAGAGTTCCAGAAATTTTAATTTTCATTATACTCTTCTTTACCATGTACAGTTTCTGAAATGACCAAGCACTAGTGTTATAATCAGATACAAAAATAACACAGCCATTGTTTATAAAAAGAAGACAGGAAAAGAAAAAAAATACATTGGGGGCTCAATTGGCACACTTTGTACTCCTGGGTCACAATAGAATGAGTCTGACAATTAGAAGGCCAAGTTCTTCTATCATATGGAACCGACATCGTGACTTAATCTGTAAAGATAGTCGCAGGAAGAAGTTATGGACAGAGAAGTATTGCTACTACTGGCCTTTAGAGACCTCTGCACCATGGAGTGCTGTATTATGTTTTTAGCAGTACCTATTAGTGATTCTTTTAAAAAAGATTTATTTATTTGAAAGGCAGAGTAGCAGAGAGAGAGGCACAGACACAGAAAGAGATATCTGTACTTTGGAAATTTATATCCATTAAATAAAAGTTAAAAAAATAAAAGAAAAGAAAGAGATATCGTCCATTGGGCTGGTTCACTACCCAAATGGCTGCAATGGCCCAGGCTGAGCCAGGCCAAAGCCAGGAGCCTGGAACTCCATCTGGGTCTCCCACGTGGCTGGTAGGGACCAAAAACTTGGGCCATCTTCTGCTTTCCCAGGAGCATTAGCAGGGAACTGGATGGAAAGTGGAGCAGCCGGGACTTGAACCAGAGCTCATAGAGGATGCTGGCAACGCAGGTGGCAGCTTAGCCCACCGGGCCACAACCTTGGCTCCCAGCAGTAATTCTTAACTTTTTCTGGATCATAGATCCCTTTGAGAATCTGAAGAAAGCTAAACACCTTTTCTCTAGAGAAATATACACATGTTTACAGGTTACATTCCTTTCGGCATAGATTCTGACTAAGAACATTTGTTCTATATGCTTGAGGGATCAAACACTTCCAATAACTTATCTGATCGAAAGCTCACCTGTGTGAGATAAAAACTATTGTTAGCTTTCTGAGTGCGCTTCATGAAGTAAAAAAGTTGTTATCCCAATTTACAGACACGAATTGCAAGGGTCAGATAGGTTCAATATGTATCTAATCCAGCCTCAGCTCTCCTTTTACATGTGTAAAATGCCCCCAGGTCAACGTTCCGGCTTGAGGACACACTCAAAAGCAAGGGGGCAGAGGAGATCTCAGAAACCTCCATGTCTCTCTAACTTCCTTGATTTACAGCTAAGGAACCCGTGACCTCCAAAAAGAAAGGGCACGAGTCTTAGTTCCCCGTCGCTCCTTACCCACCCTAGGTGTCTTCAGGGCTAGTTCACGGCCAGCACCTGGCCGAGGCAGTGCCAAAGTTCACAAGAAGAATCGGAATGGAATCAGACGGCCAGTGGAGACAGTCTCTAGCTGCATTACTAGAAAGAAAGGAGGGGTGGGGAAATGGCAGGTAGTGGCCGCTGGGTGGACTCCCACGGCAGGAGCAAGTTTAGGGCTAGTCCTGATCCGGGAGCGATTGCTGGGGATAAAAAAGCAAAACAGCTGCAGTAGTATGAGAGCTCTCCCTTGGGCTCACGTGTTTTCGTTGAGACCCCTCCATTCCCCCAAACACACTGAGACAAACACACATGGCAAAGAGAAGGGAAGGAGACACCTAGTAGCTGATACCTGATGCAGGATTCCGGCTCTGCCTGGCAGTCAAGGTTACATAGGAAGCGCTCCCAGTGTAGCCAGCCCATGGTAGGCGTCCTCGCCAAGCCATTGTCCAATGCCCTGGCCCCAGGGACGCCCCAGAAAAATAGGAAGAGGAAGCGAAGTGCAAGCAAGCAGCCCCGCCACTGACGTCCGTGTCCCGACTTCATTGTCACGGTGATGGCACAGTGCAGATTTCTGTAGGTAAACTGGCTTTTAAGTTGAACCTTACGGGCGGACCAATCATCGAGAAGTTATTAAGGAGTGACGTTATTGTTTCTCAGGCAACTGGGACGGTTATCCCCGGAGGCGGGCCAATGAGCGGTCACGTAAAACGTACCTGTAACCAATCACACTCTTCCTTTCTTGATACTGGCCCGCCCTATTTCCATACCAGAAGGCAGTGCGCCACTTTAGTGATCCCGGGTTTGAGCCGAGAGTTGCTCACGTGACCGAGATCTCACATGACGTAGGTGCTCACGTGATCACTCGCTTACGTGAGCAGAAGTAGTTCTGGTCGTCGTCTATCGTCTCGCTATAGCCGTTTGAGGGAAGAAGAAGGAAAATTACCCGGTATCGTTTGAGGTTGGTGTGTAGGTGGGAACTGGGGACCCGGGGAGGTGGTGGTGATGATGAAGACCAGAGCGGGGTCCGCGGGCCGCCTCCGCCTTTTTCGTTCTCTTTCCCCTCCCCCTTCCCCCTCCCCCCTCCCCCTCATCTCAGTGCCGGGAAGCCGCCTTTGCTGCGCCTGTTGGGGAAATGGTGGACGATCATGACTGTGTCTGTGTTTTTGTATCTCTCTCTGGCTGGGCCGCTTTCAGGGAGCCCCTAAGAGGGACCGTAAGGGGAAAACCTTTGAAAACCACGGGCCCGAGTTAGGAGAAAGCTATTGAGAGCGGTGGTCTGAGGACGGGTCCATCCATCCCCGCGCTCCGGCGCCACTGCCTAATTGTCTGTGCCGGGGGGAGGCCCCAAGTGAATTCTGTCTGTAGAGTCACATCTAGGCAATGCTGCGTGCCTGGCAGAGGCGCCCGAGAAGTGCTTATCCCGAATTAAGTATTTGAACAGCGTTTATTTTTCTGCTTATACCAACAACCCACATGTTCAATTTCGAACGTTCTAAAAATAACAATATATTTTATACATTTTTTTTAAAAGACACGTAACTCACCACTCGGAGGTAACGACTCAACCTTGTGTCGTTATAGTTTTTTTTAAAAAGTATGTGTATAGCACACATATTAAATACACAGATTGTTAACTCACAAACGGAAGCCCGGTTCCTACTTTGGGCAAGAGAGTCCCGGTGGCCTTACCCACGAGATGTAGAAATGAAGCAGAATCTCCGTGCCGCTACCCAGGGGGCTGGCTCTGGAGCCGTGGGGCGCTGCAGGAACGTTAAATGGGACAGAGCGTCTCGGGGCTAAGGCAGGCGAAAAGCCAGTCCGTAAATCAGTCACCGAGACCTAAGGATGGTTTAGAGGAAGACTGTTAGCGCTAAAGATGCAGCCACATAATAAACGACTCGCGTCGGTGAGTCGCATCCCCATTGTAGTTTTATGGCAGTTACTACACTTTGCACTTTCTTTCCAAGAGGCCCACTGCGCCCAGGCGATTTCACATCAGGCAGCCTAGCTACAAAACGATAACGTTTTATGAAATGTGTTAGACCAAATCCCAGAAAAGCAAACATTTTAATTTGTTTTTGTTACTTTTTTTGGCTGAACGAAATGGTTATTTTCTGCAGAAAATTAGGAATGCACACGAAATTTAAAAATTAAAATGGGAAAAGCCATAAACTCAGAGTAACCTCTAGTAACATCTGACATAGTCCCCATGCATCTACGTTTCCTAAAAAATTTTTTAATTCCAATACAGTGAGTTTAAATGACTATAACTGTATAGAAGTATGTAACATAAAAGGTGAAAATCCTCTTTCATTTCCTCAACCCTCCAGTTCTCAAAAGCAAGTTTGTATTATGTGCTTTGGCATTTCTGCTATGTACTTACATACCTATATACATGCATACTTATATTTTAATGTAACTAGGATCGTGGTATGTAAATTCTTTTAAGTTTTGGGATCTTTTCTGGATCGGGGCAGATTTTTTTTTTTTAAAGGGCTGCATAGCATCCTGTCTTAAAGATAAAATATAATTAATTCAGCAATCCCCCTATTGATAACTGTTTAGATTTCTAATTTTCTGCCGTTACTAACAGTGCTTCAGTGATCATTTGTAAGTATTTCTGTTGACCAGATTCCTGGAAGGAATTCTAGCAGGGTCAAGGGGTATGTGAATGTTTGTTTATTTTTTACATAGTTGAGATTATCAAGTAGCTGTGATCTTGCATCATTTAAAGATAGTAGCATTAGTCATTTCTTTGGTTCTTATTTTCTAAGTTTTCAATTAAATGGGTGCTCCGCTTTTCTTACTAAAATACGTTTCAGTGAATATAGTTCTGTAAATCTTCGTCTGAATTTCAGGTCATTTGTTCGGGGCACATAACTTGAAGTGGATTTCCTGTCGCATTTGCTTTCCAGAGATAGTGTATCAGTTTTCACTCCTAGTAGAGTATTAGTTTGTGAACCCCGAATAGCACTGACTTACTATTACTATGTAATTTCTACTATCTTGATGGGTGAAAAATGTTGATCATTCTGGTTTTAGCTTGTGTTTCTGATGATTAATGACGTTTGAACATCACCCAGACTCCTTTCCTCTATCTTTTCCTATACTTTGATTCCCTCTATATTTAGTGTGTTATCCAGTCCCACAGATGCTACTTTTTTGATATGTGCAGAACATATCTTTCTTCCCTCTTTTACTGCTGCTGTGTTAGTGAATGCTTTAACATCGCTCCAAGAGATTGTTGGAACTAATCTTGCCTGTTTCACCTCAGTCCCCTTCTGATTGAGTGCCACACTGTTGCCAGGGTGATCTGTCTGGAAGGGTTATGATGACGTCACTCCCTCACTCCCCCGTTTAAGACCTGTAAAAAGCCCTTAACATTTGTATATCAGATAAGGCCTTCAGCATCTGATCTCTGCCTTGCCAGCCTCATCCCGTGCTTTGCCCTCTCCTATTTTATGTTCTGTCCGAATTTTTAAAATTTGTTTATGGATCCTTCAAGGGATTCATCTGTTTAGTTTAACTGTTCTGCCTCCAGCTGATAGAAATTGATCAACTAGTCCCTGCTATATACTTTCCTTATACCCTGCATCAAGTTCTGTTGTAACAGATACAATGTATATTTGCACTTTTATCTTTAGTGAAGACATACAGTGCCCCATAGGACCCAAAAGCCCTTTCTGGGTTTATTGATTCGTGTATGCCAGACCCAAGTACCGGACCTGGCAACAACAACAACAACAGAAATGTTGGTAAAATGAAAGCTTGGATTCCCGATAATGACTTCTGTCCATTTACCTCTTAGACCTTAACATTGCCCTGATTGACGCTGCATGAGTTCTTTATGTAGTAAGGATAGTAGTGTATTTGCTGCAGGTGTCTTCCCAGGTGTGTGTTGTTTGTGAAACAAAAATCTCCCATAATCCTGCCATCCGAAGTAACCACCATCAATAGTCCCCAGTATATAACAGGTATTAAATACATCATTTATGAGTGAGTGAATGGGATCAAAATCTGTTGTAGTCTTTTTACTTATACAGATGTCTTTTACGACGCTTGTCAGCGTCATTGAATTTTGTTTTAGTAGTTTGTTCTTTTGTCTTACTATGTTGTGAACATTTTTCCATGACAGTAGTCTTCCGGTTTATTTTGCAGTTACACTGAAATTGCATTGAGCCAAGCTTGCCACCAAGAGCCCAACAGTCACCATGATGCTGAGCACGGAAGGCAGGGAAGGGTTCGTGGTGAAGGTCAGGGGCCTACCCTGGTCCTGCTCAGCTGATGAAGTTATGCGCTTCTTCTCTGATTGCAAAATCCAGAATGGCACATCAGGTATTCGTTTCATCTACACCAGAGAAGGCAGACCAAGTGGAGAAGCATTTGTCGAACTTGAATCCGAAGATGAAGTGAAATTGGCTTTGAAGAAGGACAGAGAAACCATGGGACACAGATATGTTGAAGTATTCAAGTCCAACAGTGTTGAAATGGATTGGGTGTTGAAGCATACAGGTCCGAATAGTCCTGATACTGCCAACGATGGCTTCGTCCGGCTTAGAGGACTCCCATTTGGCTGTAGCAAGGAAGAGATTGTGCAGTTCTTTTCAGGGTTGGAAATTGTGCCAAATGGGATGACACTGCCGGTGGACTTTCAGGGGCGGAGCACAGGGGAGGCATTTGTGCAGTTTGCCTCGCAGGAGATAGCTGAAAAGGCCTTAAAGAAACACAAGGAAAGAATAGGACACAGGTACATTGAAATCTTCAAGAGTAGCCGAGCTGAAGTCCGAACCCACTATGATCCCCCTCGGAAGCTCATGGCTATGCAGCGGCCAGGTCCTTATGACAGGCCAGGGGCTGGCAGGGGGTATAATAGCATTGGCAGAGGAGCTGGCTTTGAAAGGATGAGGCGGGGTGCCTATGGTGGAGGCTATGGAGGCTATGATGACTATGGCGGTTATAATGATGGGTATGGCTTTGGATCTGATAGATTTGGAAGAGACCTCAATTATTGTTTCTCAGGAATGTCTGATCATAGATACGGAGACGGTGGGTCCAGTTTCCAGAGCACTACAGGGCACTGTGTACACATGAGGGGGTTACCTTACAGAGCCACTGAGAATGATATTTATAATTTTTTCTCGCCTCTTAATCCCATGAGAGTCCATATTGAAATTGGACCGGATGGCAGGGTTACTGGTGAGGCCGATGTTGAATTTGCTACTCATGAAGATGCAGTAGCAGCTATGGCAAAAGATAAAGCTAACATGCAACACAGATACGTGGAGCTCTTCTTGAATTCTACTGCAGGAACAAGTGGAGGAGCTTATGATCACAGCTATGTAGAACTCTTTCTGAATTCTACAGCAGGGGCAAGTGGTGGTGCTTACGGCAGCCAAATGATGGGAGGAATGGGCTTATCCAATCAGTCCAGTTACGGGGGCCCTGCTAGCCAGCAGCTGAGTGGCGGGTATGGGGGCGGTTATGGTGGTCAGAGCAGTATGAGTGGATATGACCAAGTTCTGCAGGAAAACTCCAGTGACTACCAGTCAAACCTCGCTTAGGTAGAGAAGAGGCATTTAGCAGCTACTGCTACGGAAATAAAAGCTGTGCATTTATGGGAGTGGAATAGAGTGGGAGGGATGTTTAGTATATCCAGTATGATTGGCAAGTGGGAACTACAATTGATTCTGACCGCTTTTGGTCAGCTTCCTCTCTTTCCTTTCTTTCTTTTTATCTTTCTCCTTTTTTTAAGAAAACAAAAGATTAAGTTTAACAGTTTTGCATTACAGGCTTGTGATTCCTGCTTACTGTAAAGTGGAAGTCAAGATTGTTTTAAAACTTTATGCTCAGTCATTTTAAACACTGAAACATTCAGCTGGGATGTAATAACAAAGTTCAGTATTGACCATAACTGTTAAAACAATTTTCAGCTTTCCTCAAGTTAGTTATGTTGTAGGAGTGTACCTAAAGCAGGAAGCATATTTAGGTTAAAGCAGTTTCGCTTATGTTAAATGTTGCTCTTATACCACAATACATTGAAAACTTCAGATGCATGTTGAGAAACATGCTTTTCTGTAAAACTCAAATATAGGAGCTATGTCTACGATTCAAAGTGAAAACATTTGGCATGTTTGTTAATTCTAGCTTTTTGGTTCAATATCCTGTAAGGCACGTGAGTGTACACTTTTTTTTTAAGATCTGGGACAATTTTGAGATGTAATACCAATACTTTAGGAGTTTGGTCGTGTTGTTTGTATGAAATTCTGAGGCTTTGATTTAAATCTTTCCTTGTATTGTGATTTCCATTTAGATGTATTGTACTAAGTGAAACTTGTTAAATAAATCTTCCTTTTAAAAACTGGAAAAATAATCTTGTACAGCTTGACCTTTATTCTCTTCGGGCACACTCTAATTGACTTTATGATCCCCTGCTGTTGAAATTGAAATTTTTAAATTATAAATGATACATTAGCATCTTCGTATATATACCATTGTGTGTATCATTAATTATTTCTAAGATATATTCATAGAAGTAGATTTGCTGACTCAAAGATACACACATTTTTAAGGCTGTTGAGTTGTCTTACCAGGAAGATTCTGGTACTTTGTCTTTCCACCAGGAGTGTGTGTTTTTATGTTTTCTCCCAAACCCTCCTTAAGGATACACAGAATTTTTTCCTAACTCAGTTTGTTGAAAAATGATGTCCCATTGCTATTTTAACTTGCATTTCTTTGATTGATTCAGAGGCTGACCATTTTCCTCTTTCCTTCTGCTCTTACTACCATGTCCACAGGACTCCTGAGCTGCACCGGAGACTTTGTATTTTATCCAGCCAGTATTCTCCAAAACCTGGAGAAGTACAAGCAAGTAATTTTAACCACAAATTAGACCTAAGGAGTATTTGTATGTTTAAAAAAATATACAGTAGGCCGGTGTTTTAGAAGGAATTTAGTCTTTTGAGTGCATTGACACAGCCTGTAAACACTGTTTCCTTTTCAGTTTTCCGGGGCATCCAAGGCGTGTTTGAAGTTAGTGGTGCTCTCACTTGCGTGTGTCTGCATCATTTGCAGCACCTGCTGAGTTTCTGATTCCGTAGTCCAGAGTGCTGCTGCAGAATGTGCTACTGCTGCTTGTCTCAGGACCCCATTTGGAGGCTCATTACGGGTCTCCGATGGCCAGAGGCCCATTTAACCCTGGAGCAGCAACTTATAGGAGCAGCAGCTTCCTTGATGATTGATTCTTGATCGCCTCCCCTTTGTTCCTATAACGAGCAATTTAAATTTTCTATAAAGTACAAATGATATGTAATTATTTAGTTACGAGCTCTTGCACCTCCATGAGGATTCTGAGTGCCTGTGGCATCTCTCTCTGGTAATGTCTTACATTTCTGTCTGCATCCCAGTGATCATTAACAGTTGTACCTCTTGATGACCATCAGGACTCCAGGCCCTCAGCTCGGGTAGCAGCCTCACCTGAACACCTACACGTCTCTTGGCCGCTCTGAACTGGATTGTTACCCTTGGGCTGTTGAGAAATCCCTTGAGATAGGAGGCAAATACCTAATTGATATTATCTGATTCCATTTTATTCAGGGAAACTTCATGGAGCACAATTTCTAGAAAAGCAGTTAAACCGAAGATGCAGTGGGAGTTGTGAGAGTCTTTGCTCATTTCTATTACAGCACCAGGAGAACAGGAAATCGTTGACTCTTAAGTAGATTGAGCCAGTCATTCTGTTGCCCTTCTGAGGTTTGAAGCCTTTCTCAAAGTAAGCAAGTAGATTTGTCTGCTTTCTACTGCTGCTCAGTTCATTTTCCAGAAGTTTCTTGAAGTAGGGATGAAGATTCTTCAGTTAGCCACTAGATGTCACCAAATCTCAGGACAGGGTAAGCTGAGTCCCGCGCTCATAGGCGTTGGCTGCTGCTGCTTTGCTGGTGTTAAGAATACTCAGAAGGGCTCTGTGTAGTTACAGGAGGGAGAACCTGGAGATCGGTGGTGAGCACAGAGGTGTGCACAGGGACAGCAGGACCTGCCGGGGCAGCAGCACAGGTGCACACGTGCACACACATGTCCCCCTCACCACCTGGGATCCACACCCTCAACTCTAACAACTGCCCAGGAGAGTTTGCTGGGAGGTGAAGTGGGCAGCCCAGACACACCCTCCAACCACCAGGTCAGGGGACTCCGTGTAGACTTCGTGCGAGAGCTATTTGGCAGGCTCAGGAAGATTACAGCCCCCAAATTGTGGCCTAAGGGGGTCTCCGCTGATGTCTCGTGCCGGCCGTTCTCAGAGTGTGGTTCCGTAGAAGTCCAGGTGCAGCTGGTATTGATCTGAGGGTGTGGCGATCTCATTGAGAGGAGGACTAGCAAATGAGCACTGTGGCCTGGACAGCAATGCAAGATACCGCTAGATGGGGATGCCGTGGGCACTGAGAATCCTCATGGGAGCTGAAATGGATTGCAAAGAGACCATTGCATGTGGCTTGCATTGTACTAGAACATTTGAAAGGCTGATTAAGGCCAGCCGCCTTAGCCTTAGCGGGAGCTGGGAATTGGTTAGCAATGCAGGTGCTCAGGGTGCACCCAGATCAGAAACTCTGGGGGTGGGGCCCAGCGGTGTGATCAGTGCTCAGGGGGCTCTGTGGCAGGGGACCCCTGGCTCTTGCATCCAGCCCCTTGCTGCACCCATGTGTTCATCCCACCCCAAAGGAGGCAAGCACAGCAGCCCCTCCCATGTGTAAGCGTGGAGCATCCTCTCTACCCCAGCATGTAGAGACAAAGCTGCATGGCAAGTCAATTTACCAATCAAGCTCCCTTTCCTTCAAGGAGAATTCCTAGCGCTGTCAGCCAAAATGAAGATTTTGCCAGGATGGGCCTTGGGGACTATTGTAAAACAGATGGCTGCCGAAGGCCAGGTGCCGGCCTGATACCATCTGGGAGAGTCACAAGAGCTGTTTTACAACACGCCCCACACTGACTGCAATTCAAGTCTTGAGAATGCAAAGCAGGCACGGCCATGGGGGTCACCTGGTTGGCGCCTGCGTAGGACCTCGCTGCCTTGGAGAAGGGTTAGAGTGTGCATGTGCCTGGAGCCTATGGATGGGTCACGCCCATGCCCGGTGCAGTGGTGAGCACAGACAGGTGCACACAGGGCTGTGACCCTCCGAGAGGGAAGGTTAGGCTTCCGGAGGAACAGATGGGTACTGAGCGACAGCCTCTAAGAAGCAATGGGATTTATTTAATCCTTTGATTCTAGTGCTCTGTCTGACCAATACACCTGTTAGGACATTGCCAACAGCCTTTTTCATTGTTTCCCCCATTCCCTCCTTTCCCGTCTGTTCCCGCTCCCCCTCCTTTGCACAGGGCCTGTTTCTTTTTACGTAAGATGTCACTGGACATCACTGCCGTTCTCACTTCAGAGATAAGGAAGCTGAGGCTCGGGCTGTGCCCTAGCCAACTTTGTGTTGAGGAAAAGAAGCATGCTGGAGGGCAGGAGCCCGGTTTGGTAAGCAGCCATGCCATCTCCTCCTCTCCCGCCTCCGGAGACCTTCAAATAGGGCCCCTCCCTACAGTCTTTTAAGGTTCCGGGAAGGGGACGCGAGCGGCTGCAGGGAAATGGCGGCGGCGGCGGCGGGCGCCGAGGGGGCGTGGTCAGCGTGGCGAATGGCGGCGGCTCGGGGGGACCCGCGCGAGTCCTGCAGCAGTCCGGGCCCGCGGGGCTCCCAGAGGGGAGACAGTCCCTTGGCCAGCTCTGGCCGGGGATCTGGGAAGCCCTCCGCTGCCCCTTTGCTCCTTTCGGACCCCTTGGGCGCCGGGAGGGGGGACGCCGGCTGAACGTGTGACAAGAGAACCGGGGCAAGGGTCGTGGGTCTCCCCTGCGCCCGGCCTGTGCCTGGCGCTCCGCTCCGTGGGTTGTCCCGGGCCAGTCCCCCAGAGCCCGGCGTTGCCAGGGACGCTCCCAGCTCCCGAGGGCTGCCCGGGAAGCTGGCGGGACGGGGCAGGGGAAGCCACGCCACGAGCCGCCACTTTTCCTTACTCAGAGCCCCTTGCCTGGCACACAGTAGGCGCTCAATACGTGTTTATTTTCTGTTGAGTGTTGACTCACTTTTATATCTTGTGATTAATCCACTTCCTTCTGTTCTGAAAACTCCTATTGCCGACTGGATTATGGACAGACAGCTCAGCAACTGTCACACCATATTGGAACTTTGAAAAGTTTTGAAAACATGTCGGTTCTTTTGTTTATTTCTCCACTCATATTCCTTTCCCTTTTCTTACTTTTAAATTTTACATTTTTATTTCTCTGCAACAGTGTCTTAAAATGTTCTACCTCTTCCTTGAACTTGCTCCTACTTCTTAGTTCACGTTGATTTGGCACCCCCAAATGTTTTAGAGTAACCAGAAATGCACAATTAATACTTGGTGGTCCTCAGATTATTTCCTGTGTGCTAGTTTTCAATTTCGCGTGTCCCATTAGGCTCTCCCTCTCATTCTTAGGCAAATATGACAGCCCTCAAAACTGCTTATGGGGTGGGAGCAAGGAATGACTGTAAATGAGCATGAAGCATCTTTCATTTATTTTCTTTCTTTAATTTATTTTTATTTATTTGAAAGAGTTACAGAGAGAGGTAGAGCCAGAGAGAGAGGTCTTCCATCCACTGGTTCACTTCCAAAATGGCCACAACGGCCAGAGCTGCACTGATCTGGAGCCAGGAGCCAGGAGCTTCTTCCAGGTCTTCCCACGTGGGTGCAGGGACCCAAGGACTTGGGCCATCTTCTGCTTTCCCAGGCCATAGCAGAGAGCGGGATCGGAAGTGGAGCAGCTGGGACTTGAACTGGCACCCATATGGGATGCCAGCGCTGCAGGCCAAGGCTTTAACCTGCTGCGCCACAGCGCTGGCCCCTCATTTATTTCCAAGATTTATGTATTTGTTTGAGAGGCAGAGTGACAGAGAATCTTCCATCCATTATTTCACTCCCCCGAATGGCCACAAGGGCTGGGACTAGGCCAGGCCAAAGCCAGAAGTCAGGAATTCTATCCAGGTCTCCCACATGGGTGGCAGAGGTCAAGCACTTGGACCATCTTCTGCTGCCTTCCAAAGCACACTAGCAGGAAGCTGGATCAGAAGCAGAGTAGCCGGAACTTGAACTGATACTCCGATATGAAATGCTACTAGAAATGTCCAAATAGGTAGTGATAATGGCTTCCACAACTCTGTAAATTTACTAAACACCACTGAACTTATTGTTCCCGGGGCAAAATTTATGAAATGTGAATTGTACCTCGAAGAAGCTGTTAAAAATGCCTGTTTAGTAACAAGTGAAGAATAGTAGGGCTATGATTTATTTTTATGGGGCACTTAGCAGGAAAGGTGGAAAATAAAGAAATATACACTCTGGGCAGGGGTTTGGTATAGCTGTTAAAATGCTGGTTGGGATGCCTGTGTCCCACCCGGCTCCACTCCCAATCCCAGCTTTGTGCTAATGCACACCCTGGGAGGCAGCAGGTGATGGGCCAAGTGCTTGGGTCCCTGCTATCCACGTGGGAGAGCTGGATGGAGTTCTGGGCTCCTGTCCTTCTCTTACCTAGCCCAGTTTTAGCAAGGATCCTGCTTAGGTCAGCCCCTTACCTTTGACATCTTATAATTTTGGCCTGCCTTTAGCAAGAATCCTGTTAGGTCAGCTTGATGTGTTCCCGTAGTCACTTTCCTTCTACTGACCCCCTCATTCTACTCCTTGTCTATAAAACCACACTTATCCCTGTATTTGGAATTGAGTTCAGTTCTTTTTTATGGTAAAAAAAAAAAGCCTATATATTTAGAATTAGCCAGCTGGACTCAGTTTAGGTGATCCCAATTTTGTTGGCAACATCCCAAGTACTATAATCAGGAATTAGTTGGACACATGCCACCTTCTCTCCGTCAGGTCTGATCAGGGTGTTGACTTTGGCCACATCAATGTCGTAGAGTTTCTTCACAGCTTGTTGGAGCTGGTGCTTGTTGGCCTTGACGTCCACAATGAACACCAGTGTGTTGTTGCCTTCTGTCTTCTTCATAGCAGACTCAGTGGTCAGGGGGAACTTGATAATGGCGAGTGGTCAAGCTTGTTTCTCCTAGGGGCGCGCTCTTCGGAGGATATTAGGGCTGCCACCGGAGGCATAGTGTCTTGGGCTGCCAGACTGTGGGTGAAGTGCAGATTTTTTTTTTTTTGTGACTGTGGATGCCTTTCAGCACTGCCTTCTTGGCCTTCAAAGCCTTTGGCTTTGGCTTTAGGGAGGGACAGGAGGTTCCTTCTTTGCTTTCGGCGGCATCTTGGTGAAAAGGCTTCAGTTCTCTGCTGAAGTCTCTTTTCCCTTATTACAACAGCACTCAGTAAAATACATCTTTACTGCTTCTAGCTGGTGTCTGGCTCTGTTTCTCTTTGGCAGAAGGCACTCTCTGGTGGTATGTGTTATTCTGGACTGCTGGGGACCGATTCTTTCTTTAGAAGCTCCATAACGTATTGCTGGGCTTTGTGCTAGGGGCTGAGGAAACATGAACAAAAGCAACCACAAAGTCCCTCCTGCAAGGAGCTCATAGTCTAATGGGGGAGCCAAATAGCACGCAATGGTCACACAAGTGTGTTAGTACTAGGGAGAAGAGTGTGCATTATGCTTGGAGGGCCTAGAAAATGGGAGGATTTGACTGGTCAGAGTGGTCAGATATGGTGTCCTAAGGAAATGATTATGAGCTAGCAGTCAGAGGAAGAGTAGAGGTTAATTAGGTTGCAGGTGGATGTTGAGGGACCAGGTTTCTTTCTTTTTTTTTCCTTTAAGATTTCTTTATTTGAAACGCAGCTTTACAGAAAGAGAGGGAGAGATAGCGAGAGGGAGAGAGAAGAAAAATCTTCCATCCACTGGTTCACTCTCCAAATGGTTGCAGTGACCAAGTGGTTGCAGGGCTGGGCCAGGCCAAAGCCAGGAACCCAAAACTCCATCTGGGTCTCCCACATGGGTGGCAGTAGCCCAAGCACTTGGGCCATCACCTGCTTCTTTTCCAGGTGTGTTATCAGGGAACTGGATCAGAAGCAGAGCAGCGAACCGGTGCTTCAATATGGGATGCTGGTGTTGCAGGCAGTGGTTTAACCTGCTACACTACAATGCTGGCCCCAGGGAGCAGCTTTAAGGCTATTTGTTCAGAGACAGCATGGCCAGTAAAAGGAAACGAAAGAAGGCCAGTATGGTTGGAGTTCAAGAGGTGGTTGGAAGAGCAATGTGGTGGGGGTTGAGGCTGTGCCAGTATATAGGGTCAGAACATCTAAGGACCTTAGAAACCAGCTTAAGCCATTTCATCCGTGTGTCCTAAGAGTCACTGGAAACCCAGTGGGGTGGGGATAATGTATCAGATTTGGCTTTTGAAAATGTCTCCCTGACTACTATTGTGTAGTAGAGGTGAGTAGAGGTGAGGGTAGCCTGAATAAGAGTTACCATGACTGGAGCTGGCGCTGTGGTGTAGCAGGTAAAGCCGCTGCCTGCAGAGCCAACATCCCATATGGGTGCTGGTTCAAGTCCCGGTTGCTTCACTTCTGGTCCCGCTCTCTGCTATGGCCTGGAAAAGCAGTAGAAGATGGCCCAAGTCCTTGGGACCCTACACCTACGTGGGAGACCTGGAAGAAGCTCCTGGCTTTGGATTGGCACAGCTCCGGCCATTATGGCCAATTGGGGAGTGAACCAGCGGATGGAAGACCTCTCTCTGCCTCTCCTCTCTCTGTGTAATTCTGACTTTCAAATAAATAAATAAATCTTAAAAAAAAAGAGTAACCATTACTTAGATGGAGGGGATTGGTACATTTTAGGTTACTTACGAGGTAAACCCCACAGGTGGTGGCAATGAATTAGAGGGAGTGAAGTGTCATGAAATACATATTTGGTCTTTATCTTGGTCTATTTTGTGTTGTAACAGAATACCTGAGACTGGGTAATGTATAAACAGAAATTTATTGGCTCACTGGAGGTTAAGGTATTGGTAGGTTTGGTAACTGGTGAGGCCTATCTTTTACTGCAATATGGTGCCTTGCATACTGAATTCTCTGGAGGGGAAGATAGCTGGATCCTCACGTCGTAGAAGATAGAACAGTTGCCATGGTGTAGAAGGTAAAGCCAAAGGCATCCATATGGGTGCCAGTTCGATTCTTGGCTGCTCCACTTCCTATCCAGCTCCCTGCTAATGCACCCGAGCAAACAGCAGAAGATAGTCCAAGTCCAAGTGCTTGGGCTTCTGCACCCACGTGGCAAACCTGGAAAAAGCTCCTGGCTTCAGCCTGGCCCAGCTCCAGCCATTGCAACCGTTTGGAGAGTGAGCCAGTAGATGGAAGACTCTCTCTCTCTCTCTCTCTCTCTCTCTGCCTTTCTTTTTTTGACAGAGTGGACAGTAGAGGGAGACAGAGAGAAAGGTCTTCCTTTTTGCCATTGGTTCACCCTCCAATGGCCGCCGCGGTAGGCGCGCTGCGGCCGGCGCACCGATGGCAGGAGCCAGGTGCTTCTCCTGGTCTCCCATGGGGTGCAGGGCCCAAGCACTTGGGCCATCCTCTACTGCACTCCCGGGCCACAGCAGAGAGCTGGCCTGGAAGAGGGGCAACCGGGACAGGATCGGTGCCCCGACTGGGACTAGAACCCGGTGTGCCGGCGCCGCAAGGTGGAGGATTAGCCTGTTAAGCCATGGCGCCGGCTGGTAACTCTGCCTTTCAAATAAATCTTTTAAAAAAAGAAGATGGAAGAGTCAGGAGAGATGGCAAGAGGGGGCCAAACTTGCCCTTTTATGTAGTATTAGTCTCGCTTCATACCGTTATAGTGGCAATTCAACTTCAACATGAGTTTGGGAGGGGACAAGCTTTGAAATCATAGCAGTCTTCATCCCCATTTCCTGAAATACAGTTGCTAAAGTCCTTGGAATCTCTGGAGTGATGAGAGTGTACTTAGCTCATGAGATGACTGGATACTCATGGTCCACTGGATACTTTCAAGATGAGGGCTGGTCACTGGGAAGCCTAAGGCATGATTAGGGGGTTGGGACATTCAGCCTCACTTCTCAACCTCTGGGGAAGGGAGAAGGGCCACAAGTTAATTTGATGACCAAAGTACAGTGATGTACCCAATCATGCCTATGGAATGGAGCCTCCATAAAAATGCAAAAGGATGGGGTTTAGGAGAGTTTCAAATAGCTGACAGGAACCAGAGAGGTCATGGACTCAAGCCTTTCCCCAGTGCCCCAAGCCTTTCCCCAGTGCCTCACCCATTTCCATCTATTCACCTGTATCCTTTTTTTCTTTTGAAGATTTGTCTAATTATTTGAGGGGCGGCGCTGTGGTGGAAGGTTAAAGCCTTGACCTGCATCCCACATGGGTGCTGGTTCAAATCCTGGCTGCTCCACTTCCTATCCAGTTTTCTGCTATGGCCTGGGAAAGCAGCAGAGGATGGCCCAAGTCCTTGGGCTCCTACACCCACGAGGGAGACCTGGAAGAAGCTCCTGGCTTTGGCCTGGTCTAGTCTCAGCTGTTACAGCCATTTAGGGAGTAAACCAGTGGATGGAAGACCTCTCTCTCTGTGTGTGTGTGTCTCTACTTCTCCCTGTAACTCTTTCAAATAAATAAAATAAGTCTTTTTTAAAAAGATTTATTTATTTGAAAGGTAGAGTTAGAGAGGGAGAGAGACAAAGAACTCTTCCACCTGCTGGTTCACTCCCCAAAGGGCTGCTGTGGCTGGGACTGGACCAGGCTGACGCCAGGAGCTAGGAGCTCCATCTGGGTCTCCCTCGTGGGTGGCAGGGGCCCAAGCACTTGGGCCATCTTCAGCTGCTTTTCTAGGCACATTAGCAGGGAGCTGGATCAGAAGTGGAGCAGCCGGGTCTTGTACCAGTGCTCATGTTCAATGCTTGTGTTGTAGGCAACAGCTTAAACTGCTATACCAAAACACTGTCCCTCATCAGTACCCTTTTAAAATATTCCTTATAATAAATCAGTAAATATATTTCACTGACTTCTGTGGACTGCTCTAGCAAGTTAATCAAACCCGAGGAGGGGGTTGTGGGAACCTTGCTTTTAGGAGCACAAATCACAACCTGGCATAGAAAGTGAGAGGCCGACTTGTGGGTAGGTAATATCAGAATTGAATGGAATTAGAGGATACCCTTCTGGTGTCCACTGAGTTACACAGAGAGAGGAGAGGCAGAGAGAGGTCTTCCATCCACTGGTTCACTCCCCAATTGGCTGCAACGGTAGGAGCTGCGCTGATCCTGATCCGAAGTCTAGAGTCAGGAGCTTCTTCCCAGTCTCCCACGTGGGTGCAGGGGCCCAAGCACTTGGGCCATCTTCTACTGCTTTCCCAGGCCATAGCAGAGAGCTGTATCGGAAGTGGGCCAGCCGGGACTTGAACCTGCACGGATATGGGATGCTGGCAGTGCAAGCTGTGGCTTTACCCGTCCCGCCACAGTGCCAGCCCTGCCCTGCTCATCTTGTGTCACAGATGTTTTGTGTTGAGTGGAGAGTAAGAGAGTAGGGAAAGCAGCACGTTGCATTTTCACCTCTATCTTACAGGGAGAGCCATACATCAAGGATGGCTTCCCAGTTTCCAGCTTGTACAACTAGGGATTTGGAGTGGTGTTCGGTCACCGTAAATACCACGTTCAGGGACAAAGATTGTGAGTTTGGTCTGAAGGCGTTCAGGATGTGCCATCTCAAATGTGCCGGATTAGTATATTGATTATTTCCAGCTGAAATCACTTGAGAAAATGTAACTTCAGATTGTGCTGTTTGGCTTGTCTTCTACATGCAACGAGTTATAAAGATTCTTTAGAGAGCACCATCCTTCACATAGCTAGGCTGGGAAATAGCCTTGATTATCAAAGACTGGTAATTGGGGCTACAGTGAACCTGAATAAACAAACTCTTTAAAAGATTTATTTATTTGAAAGTCAGAGTTACATAGAGACAGACAGAGATCTTCTGCCTGCTGGTTCACTCCCCAAATACCACAAAGGCCAGGGCCGGGCCAGGCTGAAGCCAAGAGCCATGAGCTTCTTCTGGGTCTCGCATGTGGGTGCAGGGGCTCAAGCACTTGGGCCATCCTCTGCTGCTTTCCCAGGTGCCTATAGGGGATGCCGGTGCTGCAGGTGGAAGCTTTATCCTCTATACCACAACGCTAGTCCCACAAACTCTTAAACAATCCTTATCTTCCACTATCTTCCAAACTACCCACACATCTCTCTTAGGAACATCGCTAGAATTTACTACCCTGGGGCCAGTGTTGTGGTGTGGTGGGTAAAGCTGTGGCTTGCCATGCTGGCATCCCATATGAGAGCCGGTTGAGTCCCAGCTGCTCCCCTTCTGATCCAGCAGCCTGCTAATAGTCTGAGAAAGCAGCAGAGGATGATGTAAGTGCTTGGGCCCCTGCACCCACGTAGAACACCCGGAAGAGGCTCCCAGATCCTGACTTTGTCCTGCCCCAGCCGTCGCCATTGCAGCCATTTGGAGAATGAACCAGTGGATGGAAGATTCTCTCTCTCTCTCTCTCTCTCTCTCTCTCTCATTCTGCCTCTCAAATAAATAAATAAATCTTAAAAGAAAAAAGAATTTACTACTCTAGTCCAGACAGCTTGTCATTTCTTTACAAATGTATTGTTCTGTGAGGGAAGTTATGGGGGGGAAGCCATTGTAATCCATAAGCTGTACTTTGGAAATTTATATTCATTAAATTAAAAAAATGTATTGTTCTTTGTCAAAAAGGTAGAAAAACATGCTTCGGTCATTTCTTCAGGCTTCATTCTCGTGAGGATCCTCATGTACAACTAAACTCAACAAAGCATCTGTATTTCTCTCCTGTTTTATTAATTGGAGCCTCAGTTCCAGGCAAAGAGCCCACACGAGAACTAAGCCAGTGGTGGTAGGGGTCTTAGATACGTTGGTGGAGGTGCTTTGAGAACACGCAAAGGAAACTGCAGCAAGAGTTGGATAGATTCAGAGTTCAGAAGGGGAGACTGAAGAGCCCATGAGAGTATTTCAGGCATGGAAAGCCAAGACACTCTGGAAAAAAAAAAAACCCTAAATGAAAGATCTCTGCAACTGAGATCCCAGTAGAAAGAATGGGCCATCAAAGAAGGAGGTACCTTTCTCTGAAGGGAGGAGAGAACTTCCACCTTGACTATGGCCTTGTCGAAATAAGATCAAAGTTGGCGAGCTCAGGGGGCTTCCATGGCCTTGGCAACTCACGACTAGAGCCTGGGGAGATTGCTGACGCCTTAAACAAGAGTGTCAATTTGTTAAGTCAACAACAGGAGTCACTGTGCACTTACTACCCATGTAGGATCTCTGTCCTTAATGTGTAGTTCAATGTGAATTAATGCTATGACTAGTGCTCAAATAGTATTTGGCACTTTGTGTTCTGTGTGGGGGCAAACTGATGAAATCTTTACTTAGTATATACTAAATTGATCTTCTGTATATAAGATAATTGAACATGAATCTTGATGTGAATGGAATGGGAGAGGGAGCGGGAGATGGGAGGGTTGTGGGTGGGAGGGAAGTTATGGGGGGGAAAAAGCCATTGTAATCCATAAAGTGTACCTTGGAAATTTATATCTACTAAATAAAAGTTAAAAAAAAAAGAAGGGAGATATAAAGTGTGAGTTATATGCATATAGGTGGTCACTGAAGCCCTGTGTGGAGATAAGGTTGTTTATGTCGGAGAGTATCAGAGTGAGAACACAGGTGAGCACAGCCAAGAGCCTTGAGAAACTCTGCTATTTCATGGGAAATAGAAGAGAATCAGCCTTCTAAGGAGACAAGGAGACAGGGCAAGAGCAGCCAGGGAGGTTTAAATGAGTGTTAAGAGGGACTTGGGTCATTGACGCCAAAGGAAGAGACTGTTTCAAGAGTAGAGCGTGCAGTGTCAACAAGGTCTATTGGTGCTAAGGGGTTGAATAAGATGTCGACTGGCAAATATGTGTTGCATTTAGAAATATGGAGGCCAGGTACATGTTAAGCTAATACTTGGGATGCCCACATCCTGTATCTGAATACCTGGGCTTGAGTTCCTGCTCTTCTCTCCATCCCACTTCCCACTAATGCACATGCGGGGAGACAGCAGGTGATGGCTCAAGTACTTGGGTCTCTGCCACCCACGTGGAAGACCCAGAATGAGTCCCCAGCTCCTGGCTTTGGCCTGGCTGTTGTGGACATTTGGGGAGGGAACCCCACTGTGTCTGTCTCTCTTTCCTTTAAATAAATATTGTTTTTGAAATAAAAGAAAAAGGAATACAGAACGCAGTGGGGACTTTTGCATTCTGGCTTGAATTGGAGTGTGTTAGCGGAGGGGAAGGCAAAGAGTATGGAAACAAAGAGCATAAGCAACTGAAGCAATTTGGCTGTATAGGGCATGGAAAAGTCAGGGCAGCAGTAGGAGTGATATTAGGGTTCAAAAGAGACTTTTTTTGTTCAGTAGAAAGAGATTTTGCGGATGTGTAAAGTCTATAAATAAGGATTTGTTGCGAGTGAGTGGTTGAAAATACCGCAGAGAGAAGGAATGAATTAGAATATCCTCAGCGCACAGACGGAGAAATCAGCGTTCACTAGGAGGCAAGCGCATCTCTTTAACGAGGGACTGCTGATGGGATTTGTGCAGGTGTCGCTGGTTTGTGTTTGGTGTTAGGAGGATCAGAGGGCGCTCCTTTCTGGAGGCTCCCCTCCCCACCTGTTATCCCCACCCCCCCATAAAAGGGAGTGTGATCACTTGCATATCGATATGAGGAGGAGGGAATGTTTGAAAAGCGTGGAGACCGCTAAGTTGTAAGGGTGAGAGTGGGTGCTGAGTAAAACTGACAGCCCAGATCAGGTTGTTGATGGCAAACTTCCACGAACCAAGCTTTGCTTTTGCTAAGTGTTTACTTAAGTGTTCCTGTGTTTCTTCTTATTTAATCCTCAAGGCAGCCTTATGAGGTAGGCGTTATTTTTTGTTAAAGATTTCTTTCTTTATTTGAACGGCAGACTTTCAGAGTGGGGGAGGGAGACACCAAGAGAGAAAGAGATCCTCCATCTACTGGTTCACTCCCCAAATGGCTACAGGGGCCTGGGCTGCGTCAGGCAGAAGCCAGGAGCCTGGAACTCCATTTGGGTCTCCCACATGGGTAGCAGGGGCTCAAGCGCTTGGGACCTCTTCTGCTGCTTTCCTAGGAGCATGAGCAGGGTGCTAGTCCACAAGTGGAGCAGCCGGGACTCAAATCAGTGCTCCTAGGGGTTGCAGGCATTGCATGCAGTAGCTTAACCCTCTATGCCGCAACACTGGCCCTGAGGTAGTTATTATTACCCCCGTTTCCAGAGATGACAAGATGAAGGTACAGCAGAGCTATGCCATTTGTTCAAGGTTGAAGAACTGGGTTTGGAATCAGCCATTGAATCCGGATAGGCTGATTCCAAAGCCTATGAAGTTAGCCATGACACTAAAATAGGTCCTAAAAACAAGGCCTGATTCTAGGCTACCATTTATAAATGTGGAGCTACATAATGACATTAGCGACTGCACTGTATTACATTGTATGGCTATAACACATTAGGATGTGATCTAACCATTTTCTCCAAATAAACACGAACTCGGTTGCCACAACAGAAACTGCTGCGCATTCCTTTGCCTCCTGTGTAGTAAGAAAGCTCAGGAAGGCTGCAGTGAGCATGGACTTGTTTGCCTTTCTCGGTCTGACTATATGTTCTGTCCAAACCTAGCCTCACAGTATACTGGATCGAAAGCATCTCCATGGGCTTGTAAATTTGTTTTCTGCTTGGCAGTCTGCTTAATTCCCCACATACTCTCTAGGTGGGATGCTGCGTACTTGAGTCAGCCACTCATCAACGACCGATTGAAAGAGCTTATTTGAGCCCTGTGTTACAGGAGTTTTCCTTCTTTCTGCTTTGCTGTATTTTCCAGTTTTCCATGGATAGTACATATAATTTCCACTTTTTTGGAGGAAAATATGGCTAACTTCTTTAAAATAACAAAAGCCAAGGGGGTAGGGGTTTGGCCTTGCAGCTAAAACGCAGGTTGGGACACCCTGCATCCCACATCAGAGCACCTGAGTTCAAGTCCCAGTTCTGTTCCTAATTGCAGTTTCTTGCTAATGCACACCCTGGGAGGCAGTAGATGATGGCTCAAGTACTGGGTCCCTGCCACCTACATGGGAGATCTGAATTTATTTGCCTGGCTCCCAGCTTTGGCCTGGCCCAGCCCTGGCTGTTGTGAGCATTTGAGGAGTGAACTAGTAGATACGAGCTCTCTCTTTCTCTCTCTCGTAAGTAAAAAATAAAGCCAGGTTAGGCTGGGGACAGGGATCTAAGACTCATTGCTTTTGAATTGACTCTAGCTAAATACACATGTATGTTTACTCTATGACCTAACCATTCTATCCCTAAATGTGTATCCAAGAGAGTGAAAGCTTATATGTATTCAAAGACTTGGACATGAATGTTCTCAGGAACTCTATTCATAATTACTCTCAAATGACAGCAATCCAAATGTTCATGAACAAATGAGTAAATAAATGGTGGCATGTAATGGAATACTACTTTGCAATAAAAAGCAGTAAATTCTTTGAAAAAATTTTTAAAAGATTTATTTATTTTGAAAGAGTTAGAGGGAGAGACAGAGAATCTTCCATCTGCTGGTTCACTCCTCAGATGGCCTCAGCAGCACTGGGCCAAGCCAAAGCCAGGAGCCAGGAGCTTCATCTGGGTCTTCCACATGAGTGGCAGGGGCCCAAACTCTTGTGCCATCTTCTGCTTTTCCCAGGCAACTGGCAGGGAGCTGGATCAGAAGTGGAATAGCTGGGACATGAACCCTGTATCATAGGTGGCAGCTTTACCCACTGTGCTACAATGCTGGACCCAGGGAAGAAATTCTTTTAAAATATTTATTTTTAGGCCGGCGCCGTGGCTCAACAGGCTAATCCTCTACCTTGCGGCGCTGGCACACCGGGTTCTAGTCCCGGTCAGGGCAACGGATTCTGTCCCGGTTGCCCCTCTTCTAGGCCGGCTCTCTGCTATGGCCCAGGAGTGCAGTGGAGGATGGCCCAAGTGCTTGGGGCCTGCACCCCATGGGAGACCAGGAGAAGCACCTGGTTCCTGCCTTCGGATCAGTGTGGTGCGCCAGCCGCAGTGCACCAGCCACGGCGGCCATTGGAGGGTGAACCAACGGCAAAGGAAGACCTTTCTCTTTGTCTCTCTCTCTCTCACTGTCCACTCTGCCTGTCAAAAATTAAAAAATAAATAAAATATTTATTTTTATTTGATTTGAAAGACACACACACAGACTGACAGAGATCTTCAACCTATTGGTTCGCCTCCCAGATGACTGCAACAGTTAGGGCTGGCTTGGCTAAGCTGAGGCCAGAAGATAGGAACTCAATCTACATCTCTCACATGGGTGGCAGGGACTCAAGTCCTTGAGCTATTATCTGCTGCCTCCCAGGGTACATATTAGTAGGAAGCCGGAATTGGAAGAGGAGCTGGGACTCAAACCTGGCGTCCCACCCAGCAACGTAACCACTCTGCTAAAGGCCCTCTACAGAAGTAATATATTTTTGATACTTGCGCCAACATGGACAAATCTCAATTACTCTGCTAAAATTGTTAAAAAATGTACATGCTGAATTATTCCATTTATATATATATATATATATAACATGCTAGGTGTGCAAATTAATGTATATTTACAGTACTCAGCTCTGTGGTTACCTCTAAGGGTGAAGAGTAACTGGGAGGGGGTATGTGGGAATCTTATGGGGTGATGGAAATGTTCTGTATCTTTTTTTAAAAAAGATTTATTTGAAAGACTGAGTTTACAGAGAGAGAGAGAGAGAGAGAGAGAGAGATCAATCTTCTATAGCTGTAAATGACTGGAGCTGGGCTGTTCTGAAGCCAGGAGCTAGAAGATTCTTCCAGGTCTCCTACGTGGATGCAGGGGCCCATACTCTTGGGCCATCTTCCGCTGCTTTCCCAGGCACATTAGCAGGGAGCTGGATCAGAAGCAGAACAGCCAGGATTCGAACTGGTGCCCACATGGGATGCCAGTATTGCGGGTGGCGGCTTTACCTCTATGCCACAACACTGGCCCAAAAAGTTCTATATCTTGATCTTATTATACCAGTGTGCACAAATGTCAAGCTCATCAAGCTGTATTTTTAAAAAGATTTATTTATTTGAAAGACAGAGTTAGAGAGAGCAGTAGAGACACAGAGAGAGGTCTTCCATCTGCTGGTTCACTCCCTAGATGGCCGCAATGGCTGGAGCTGTGCCAATCTGAAGCCAGGAGCTTCTTCTGGGTTTCCCACGTACGTGCAGGGGCCCAAGGACTTGGGCCGTCTTATACTGCTTTTCCAGGCTATAGCAGAGAGCTGGATTGCAAGAGGAGCAGCTGGGACCAGAACTGGCGCCCATATGAGATGCTGGCACTTCAGGCCAGGGCTTTAACCCACTGCACCAGAGTGCCAGCCCCCAAGCTATATGTTTAAGAATTGTGACATTGCTATATGAAAGTGCTACCTCAATAACAAGGTTCAGCTACCTTTTTTGGTCTTTCCTCCTTCCCTTGACCCTTTCATACATTTCCCCCTCTCTTCATGCTTATATCCTTTTGGGAGAGAGTTGATGGTTCTCCAGGCACTGATAAAGATTCTACCCCAGTACTGTGGTTCAAATGTTAACATTGCCCTGAAATGGAACATGCAGAGAACAGTTTATTCAGAAAAGTAGGATCAAACACTTATAAGTCTGTGGTTAGAGAGGGCTTCCTGACAGTGAACATTTCTTCCTTTCCCCTTGCATTAGGTGTATATCTTTGGACCTTCACTTTGTTGTGGTATTTCTCAACAAAAGTAGGTCTTTTGGAGTCAAATTTGGCCTTTGAATTTATGCCACTCTGCTTACTAGCCCAAGGAAATGACTTAGCCTCTATGATCCTCAGTTTTTTTTATTTATTTTCTTTTTTTGACAGGCAGAGTGGATAGTGAGAGAGAGAGAGAGACAAAGAGAAAGGTCTTCCTTTTTGCCATTGGTTCACCCTCCAATGGCTGCTGCGGATGGCGCATCGCGCTGATCCGAAGCCAGGAGCCAGGTGCTTCTCCTGGTCTCCCATGTGGGTACAAGTCCAAGCACTTGGGCCATCCTCCACTGCCTTCCCGGGCCATAGCAGAGAGCTGGCCTGGAAGAGGGGCAACCGGGATAGAATCCGGCACCCCGACCGGGACTAGAACCCGGTGTGCCGGCGCCACAAGGTGGAGGATTAGCCTGTTAAGCCACAGCGCTGGCCAGTTTTTTTTTTTTTTTTTTTTTTTTTTATCTAGAACATGGGTGTACCAATTCTGACCTCCTAGGCTGCTTTGGGAATTAAATAAGATACTACAGGGAAAGCACTTTGCCTGCTGTGGAGCAGCCACTTAAATTTGGCTGTCTTCTTTTCCTACGTGTTTTCAAACACGTGATCTTTGAATCTTGGGTGACATATGGTCCTGTGCTGTTGGGTATTTTTTAAAGATTGACTTACTTGAAAAGCAGATCATCAGGCAGAGGGTGAGACAGAAAAGTGAGAGGAAGATCTTGGATCCACTGGTTCACTGCCCACAAGGCCACCATGGCTAGGGCTGGGCAGGTCAAAGTCGGGAGCCAGGAGCTCCATCCAAGTCTCTCACAAGGGTGGCAGGGGCCCATGCACTTGAACCATCTTTCACTTTTTTCTCAGGCACATTAGCAGGGAGCTGGACTTAAACTCTGATATGGGATGCTGGTGTCACAAGCAGTGGCTTAACCTGCTGCACCACGGTGCTGGCCTCTGCTCCACTGGATATGAAATAACTTACTGTTACTACAACAACTAGGAGGGAGCCTCATACTTGCAATGTGACTCTTAAACCTGTCCTTGGGCTCACACAGCCTGTTCATTGCCAAGTAAGAACGAAAGGGAGCTTTTTCACCAGAAATGCAAGGTTGTGGAATTCTAGGGTGATCAGTTCAAGCCAGCTGGTCGTTGCTATCTTGCTACAGAAGTGAAGACAGGAGAGCCATCTTGACTTTCTTTGTCAAGAGCTGAGAGTTAGCAATAGGTCTGACACCAGTGTTCTGTATCTTGTCTTGTGCATGCTTAAGATATTGCAGACACTTACATAAATAAACATAGGGTTATGATTTTTCTTTCTACCTCATACTCTTCCAGACAACTCATTCCTACTACGTAGAACAGCCAACCATAACACAAATGCTATATTTGTTTCCCCTCTTTGATCCCTTTTTGACTATTTCAATGCTAGCAATGCAATTTGATCTCAATGTTGTCTCTTTTAAGGATGTTTCAATAGGAAGAACTGGTATTTGTTGAATGATTGCTCTGTGTTAAGCCTGGGGCAGATTGTTTTGTAGGGGGTCTAAACTGCTCTGTGAGATAATGACTGCAATTGGATTTTGGAGATGAGGAAACTTGATTTTGGAAAACAGAGCTAGTTTCTAGATGGTCATTCTACTAATATGTAGCAGAAGCAATTTCCCCTTTTCCCTGCTTATTGACTTTTTAAAAAAGATTTATATATTTAAAAGGCAGAGTTACACACACATACATACACACACATACACAGAGAGAGAGAGAGAGAGAGAGAGAGAGAGAGAGAGGTCTTCCATCTGCTGGCTCACTCCCCAAATGGCCACAACAGCCAGAGCTGGGCCCATCGAAGCCAGGAGCCAGGAGCTGCTCCAGGTCTCCCATACAAGTGCAGGGGCCCAAGAACTTGGTCCATCTTCCACTGCTTTCCTATGCCTTAGCAAAGAGCTAGATCAGAAGAGAAGCAGCCGGGACATGAACTGGCACCCATATGGGATGCCAGCACTGCAGGTGGTGGCTTTACCTGCTACACCACAATGCCAACCCCTGCTTATTGATTTTTTTTCCTTCATGTTTAAATAAAAAGCATGTGACAAATAGTCCAGCTTTTCTCTATCTCAGCCCTGTTGCATCCACCAACCAAAATGTCTGCCTGAAAGCAATTCAAATACCAATGGCCCATAATCTCCAGGCTTTGACCAAACACCAGTCTACCTATCATCCATTTTCTTTTTTAAATATTTATTTATTTATTTGAAATAATAAATACACAGGGGGAGAGAGAGAGAGAGAGAGAGAGAGAGAGAGAGATTCATTCATTCATCTTCTGGTTCACTTTCCAAATGGCCATAATGGCTGGGACTTGGCCAAGCCAAAGCCAGGTGCTTCATCTGGGTCTCCCATGTGGGTTCAGGGGCCCAAGGACTTGGGCCATCTTCTGCTGCTTTCCCAGGTGCATTAGCAGGGAGCTGACCATCACCCATTTTCTTCATTCAGTCAACAAATATTTACTGAGCACTGGGCCTGTGTGCTAGGCATCATGGGAAGTATGACTACTGGTCCTAGAGTGGATCCATTTACCTTCCACAGTGAGACATGGCTCCTCTAGGGATCTATGGTAGGAATGAGAGCTTTGGGGTTAGGGTAGGAAATGGCAATAGAATCTCAGAAGGAAGGCAAATAGTACTTATTGAGCATGAATTGTATCAGGTCTATGGCATCCTGGGAAGCTCATTAATTGCCAAGAGGATACCTGGTTCCCAGCCCCAGGCAGAAGCGTTCTGAAGGGCTTCCCTGAGGAGGAAACTTTGAAGGGATTGGGACCCAGATGTGTTCCTTTCAACTCTTATCCATTTATTCCCCTACTCCTGGATTTTGAATGGTCATGCATGTCTCTATACCCCAAATCTACTTCTTAGTGTGTATTTATTTCCTTCCATGCTGTAGGATATCTTGTTCACTTAGGAAACAAATGCCACTCAGAGGGGCTGTCAGCTTCCATACATAGTATATCTGGAAGAATGAAGTGGTTGGGTCTCCTTCCCCTGGTAAAGTAAACCAAAACAAGCACAGACAACTATCACTATGATCTGGGTTTGGATTAAAGATGAATTGTGCCTTGCACAGAGGTCTTTCTCAATACTTGTTTACTACATTCAGTCTTGAGTATCTTTTTTTTTTACTTTATTGCACTCTCTACTTTTCCCCAAAAGTTCCTACTGTTTTCTTTTTTTAAAAAGATTTATTTATTTATTTGAGAGGCATAGTTAAAGAGCGAGGGAGAGACAGAGAGCGAGATCTTCCATCTGCTGGTTCACTCCCCAAATGGCTGCAAAGGCTGGAGCTGTGCTGATCCAAAGCCAGGAGCTTCTTCCAGGTCTCCTACATGGGTGCAGGGGCCCAAGGATTTGGGTCATCTTCGCTGTTTCCCAGGCTGTCAGCAGGGAGCTGGATCAGAAGTGGAACAGCTGGGACTCAAACCGGTGCCCATATGGGATGCTAGTGCCATAAGCTGATGCTTAACCTACTATGCCACAGCACTGACCCCTGTTCTTACTATTTTCTAAACTGCTGACAGTTGAGGAACTACACACATTTGGTCTTATAAAAGTTGATGTACCAAATTCCCTAAAGGAAGAACTGGTACTGTGGCATAGTAGGCTAAGCCTCCTCCTGTGGCACCAGCATCCTATATGGGCACTGGTTTATGTTCCAGCTGCTCCTCTTCCGATCTAGCTCTCTGCTAATGGCCTGGGAAAGCAGTAGAAGGTGGGTCAAGTGCTTAAAGGCAAATATACTGGTCATTTTTTCCTCGTTTTTCTAGTAGCTTATATTTCACTAATCGTGTGGTAAGAATGTTCTCAGCAGCAATTGGTGAAAGTACAGAAGTACTATGAAAAAATATGCAAAAAATACATGAAACAGTGAGGCAGTGGAAATTATTGTTGACATTTTTGGCATATTTTCCTCCAGTTTTTCCAAAAATAAATCTTGAGTGTAGGGGCAAGCATTTGGTGCTGTGGTTAAGACACTGGTTTCGAAGCCTGCAATTCCCATTTCCTGCTAATGTTCACTCTGGGTGGGAGCAGGAGATAGCTCAAGTAAGTAATTGGGTCCCTGCCGCCTACTTGGGAGACTTAGATTGAGCTCCTGGACCCTGGCTTTGGCTTGGCCTATCTCAGGTTGTTGTAGTCATTAGTGGGATGAACCAGCAGATGGGAGATCTTTTTGTGTCTATCACTCTGCCTTTCAGCTAAATAAAGCAATTTTTAAAAATCTTTAGCATATAATTGCTCTTTTTAAAAATGTATTTATTTGAAAGGCAGAGTTACAGAGGGAGGGAGTGAGGGAGAAGGGGAGAAGGGGAGGGAGAGAGGAGGAGAGAGGGGGGAAGGGGGAGAGAGGGAGGGAGAGGGAGGGAAGAGGGGGGAGAGGGGGAGAGAGGGAGATCTGTCTTTCATTTACTTGTTCACTCCCCAAATGGCCAAAAATGGCTGAGACTGGGCTAGGCCAAAGCTAGGAGCCTGGAACTGCATCTGGGGCTCCCATGTGGGTGCAGGGGCTCAAGCGCTTGGGCCATCTTCTGCTTTTCTAGCTCTGGCAGTTTCAGCCATTTGGGGAGTGAACCAGCAGATGGAAGACTCTCTCGCTTGCTCTCTGCCTCTGCCTCTCTGTAACTCTGCCTTTCAAATAAATAAATCTTTTTTTTTAAAAAAAAAACAAACAAAAAAGTAATAGAGAGGGAGAAAGAGAGGTCTTCCATCTGCTGGTTCACTCCCCAACTGGACACAATGGCTGAAGCCAGGAGCTTCATCCAGGTCTCCCAAGCAGTTCAAGCACTTGGGCCGTCTTCCACTGCTTTCCCAGGCATATTAGCAGGGAGCTGGATTGGAAGTGGAGTAGCTGGGACCTGAATCAACACCCATATGGGAGTCTGGCACTGTGGACAGTGGCTTAACCTGCTGTGCCATAGCGTCTGTCTACCCCCCACCCCCTAGAGTCTTTGTAAAGAGCATCAGCGCGAGGGCATGGGAAGGAGCCCGAGAGGGGAATTGGTGCCTTCTGAATGCCCACTATGTGTCTGACTCCGTGTCCAGGGCTTCCCCCGGGGTTTCTCATTGCATGCTCTCAGCAGTATGATGACATAAGGATCAGAGGGTCCTACTCCTACCTTTACCAAGGATGAAGCTGAGCTTCAGAGAGGACTCAAAAGTCTTAGAAGGCCACGTAACTGCTAAGAGACAGAATCTGCATGCAAATCCCAGGAGTACTTGACTCTGAGCCCAGGATTCCACTTGATGCCCATTTCCACTTGATGAGGGACTTCCTGAAGGACGCAAGAAAGTGGGCAACCTACCGTTTCTTTCAGCTTGCACAAGCCCTGGGTTTAAGAAAGGCAAAGAAGGGAGAACCTGGAGATCGGTGGTGAGCACAGGGGTGTGCAAAGGGACAGCAGGACCTGCCGGGGCAGCAGCACAGATGCACACGTGCACACACATGTCCCCCTCACCACCTGGGATCCACACCCTCAACTCTAACAACTGCCCAGGAGAGTTTGCTGGGAGGTGAAGTGGGCAGCCCAGACACACCCTCCAACCACCAGGTCAGGGGACTCCGTGTAGACTGCGTGCGAGAGCTATTTGGCAGGCTCAGGAAGATTACAGCCCCCAAATCGTGGCCTAAGGGGGTCTCCGCTGATGTCTCGTGCCGGCCGTTCTCAGAGTGTGGTTCCGTAGAAGTCCAGGTGCAGCTGGTATTGATCTGAGGGTGTGGCGATCTCATTGAGAGGAGGACTAGCAAATGAGCACTGTGGCCTGGACAGCAATGCAAGATACCGCTAGATGGGGATGCCGTGGGCACTGAGAATCCTCATGGGAGCTGAAATGGATTGCAAAGAGACCATCGCATGTGGCTTGCATTGTACTAGAACATTTGATTTTTTTTTTGACAGGCAGAGTGGACAGTGAGAGAGACAGAGAGAAAGGTCTTCCTTTGCCGTTGGTTCACTCTCCATTGGCCGCCGTGGCTGGCGTGCTGCGGGCGGCGCACCGCGCTGATCTGATGGCAGGAGCCAGGTGCTTCTCCTGGTCTCCCATGTGGGTGCAGGGCCCAAGCACCTGGGCCATCCTCCACTGCATTCCCTGGCCACAGCAGAGAGCTGGCCTGTAAGAGGGGCAACCGGGATAGAATCCGTTGCCCCGACCGGGACTAGAACCCGGTGTGCCGGCGCCACAAGGTGGAGGATTAGCCTATTGAGCCGCGGCGCCAGCCAAACTAGAACATTTGAAAGGCTGGTTAAGGCCAGCCACCTTAGCGGGAGCTGGGAACTGGTTAGCAATGCAGGTGCTCAGGATGCACCCAGATCAGAAACTCTGGGGGTGGGGCCCAGCGGTGTGACCAGTGCTCAGGGGGCTCTGTGGCAGGGGACCCCTGGCTCGTGCATCCAGCCCCTTGCTGCACCCATGTGTTCATCCCACCCCAAAGGAGGCAAGCACAGCAGCCCCTCCCTATACTGTGCCATGAAGTGTTGAAACAGGCAGGAATAGGAATCCTAATTCCAATGCGATTGTTAGGTGAGCTCTATTTCCCTAATGACAAGGCTTTGTTTCTGAACTGAGTTCTCCATGCCTGGCTGTATTTGCCCTCAAGTTGAATTCTCTTGTAGCAGCCCTCTCCCCCTCCCCCGTGTGCCCTGAAAACAGTGTTAGGCCAGGTCGCTGGCCCGCTTCTCCAGATGTGCCCTGACTCGAGCACATCCAGGCCCGAGTGCTTTCCCAGAGGCTTCTCAGCCTCTGTTGCAAGTTGGCTTCTGTTGGTTCCATTACACCAGATGCTCCAGGGGTGTTGGACCACCAACACCCTCCTGGGCTCCCTCCAAGCAGAAAAATCACAAGTACCTTCCAAGGAGGCTCCTGTGATGGTTCACAAGTGGATTTTTAAAAGTTTTCTCTGCATTCTTTTAAATCTGTCTGGTTCCTATATGTTTCTGTACAGACATAAGAGTCAGCCCTTGAGGGGATATAGATTTCTGATGTTAATCATGGTGAAGACTTCGGTAGATCCAGCAAATGAATTACTCCCTGGGTGCAGGACTATTGGCCTTCTTCAGGCCATGCCCCATCTTTCTTTGTGTACCCTCTTCAACCACAGGCACACTGGTCGTCAGCCTCTTTGGTCCTGACTGTAAGAGCTTTGGCTTCTACGTAAAGCTCCTGAAACAGCAGCAAGGTGGCATCTTGGAAGTAGTGAGCAGCCCTCACCAAAAACCAATCCTGTCAGCATCTTGATCTTGGACTTCGCAGCCTCCAGAATTGTGAGAAACAAATTTACTTCTTTTTAAAATAAATTATGGAGGCTGGCACTGTGGCTCACTTGGTTAATCCTCTGCCTGCGGCAGCAGCATCCCATATGAACATCGGTTCTAGTCCCAGCTGCTCCTCTTCCAGTCCAGCTCTCTGCTGTGGCCTGGGAAAGCAGTAGAGAATGGCTCAAGTCCTTGGGCCCCTGACCCGCATAGGAAACCTGGAAGAGGTACCTGGCTCCTGGCTTTGGATCGGCGCAGCTCTGGCTGTTGCGGCCGTTTGGAGAGTGAACCGATGGATGCAAGATCTTTCTCTCTGTCTCCCCCTCTCACTGTCTGTAACTCTACCTGTCAAATAAATAAATACAATATTTCAAAAAAACAAATAATGCACTCTTAGATTTTTGTTACTGCGGCACAAATGGACTGTGATACTTTCCTTGACTAAACTTTAGTCAGGCTCAGCTGAGCCTTCTGCTCAGCTAGGCCATGACCTTGGACTACTGTCCTTGGTTTACCTTTAGCAAGAATTCTGCTAAGTCATTTTAGCAGGAATTACCCCCCCCTTTAAGTATTTATCTAGTTATTTGAGAGAGAGAGAGAGAGAGAACGAGAACCATCTTCTGGTTTACTTCCTAAATGCCCACAACAGTCAGGGCTGGACCATGCTGAAGCCAGCAGCCAGGAACTCTGTCTGGGTCTCCCACTTGGGTGGCAGGGACCCCAGTACTCAAGCCACTTATTGATGCTTCCAGGCACATTAGCAAGAAGCTGGATCAGAAGTATGGAGTAACTGACTCTCGAACTGGAGTTCTGATATGGGATGTAGATGTTCCAAGTGGTGGTTTAACCTACTGTACCACAATGCCCGTCAACCCCCAACTTTTTTTTTAAGATTTATTTATTTGAGTTTCACACACACACAGAGAGAGAGAGAGAGAGAGAGAGAGAGAGAGAGAAAGAGGGAGCGAGCTTCCATTTGCTAGTTCACTCCCCACATGTCCATAACAGATGGAGCTAGGCCACGGCACAGCCAGGAGCTAGAAATTTCTTCCAGGTATCCCGTGAGGGTAGCAGGGGGCCCAAGAAACTGGGCCATCTTCTGCTTTCCCAGGCCATTATCAGGGAGCTGGATCAGAAGTGGAGCAGCTGGGACATGAACTGGCGCCTATATGGGATGCTGGTACTGCAGGCGGTTGCTTAACCCACAACATAAGCCATTTACTCCCCGCCTTTTGTATCTCATCACCTTTGATGTCTGATCAAGTTCCTTTTCCCTCTTGAAGTCTAATTCCTTGGCCTGCCTTTCACAAGAATCCTGTTAGACCAGTTTAGTCAGAAACCCCCTTCTGTTGGTGTCCTTTCTTAGTAACTTTATTTTTAAATTTTTAAAAAAGATTTTAGTTATTTAAGAGGTAGTTACAGAAAGAGGGAGAGACACAGAGAGAGGTCTTCTATCCATTGGTTCCCTCCCTAAATGGCTACAACAGCCAGAGCTGGGCTGATCCAAAGCCAGCGGGGTACAGGGGGCCAAGCACTTGGGCCATATTCCACTGCTTTCCCAGGCCGTAGCAGAGAGCTGGATTGGAAGAGGAGCAGCTGGGACATGAACTGGTGCCTATATCAGATGCTGATGCTGCAGGTGTAGGCTTAGTCTAATACGCCACAATGTCAGTCTCTGTTAGTAACTTTCTATCCACTGATCCTCTCATTCTTTTTGACTATATGTCTCAGCTATCCTTGCTGAATTTGGAGCTAAGCTCGATCTCTCTCCCTCTCAAATTAGAGGCAGATAGGGAGAGAGTGAGAGCAAGAGAGAAATCTCCCATCTGCAGGTTCACTCCTCAAGTAGCTGCAAAAACCCAGCCTGAGTCAGGCCAAAGCCAGGAACATCTCCTACTTGAGTGGCAAGGACCCAAGTAATTGAGCCCTCACTTGTTGCCTCCCAGAGTGTGCATTAGCAGGAATCTGGAAATGGGAGTGGAGCCAGGACTTGAACCCAGGCACTCTGATATGGGTTACTGGAACCCCAAAACCCCAAAGTGATGGATTAACTATTATGCCAAATGCTCACTCCATCTCTCTTAAAATACTCTTGAATAAAGTTTTCCCTACAATTTTTAACAAATGTTAAAATAATTTCTCTTCCCCCCAAGCTTTATTGAAATAAAAATTGTATATAATCAACACATACAATGTGGTACTTCGATATATGTATGTATACATTGTGAAATGATTACTGTATTCAACACATCTGTCACCTCCCATAGGTACCATTTTGTGTGTATGTGTGAAGACTTAAGATATATGCTATTGGGGCTGGCACTTTGGCACAGCAGATTAAAGCTCTGGCCTGAAGTGCTGGCATCCCATATGGGTGCCGGTTTGAGACCCGGCTGCTCCACTTCCAATCCAGCTCTTTGCTGTGGCCTGGGAAAGCAGTAGAAGATGGCCCAAGTCCTTGGGCCCCTGCACCTGCGTGGGAGACCCAGAAGAAGCTCCTGGCTTTGGATTGGTGCAGCTCTGGCCATTGTGGCCAACTGGGGAGTAAACCATTGGATGGAAGCCCTCTCTCTCTGCCTCTCCTCTCTTTGTGTAACTCTTTCAAATAAATAAATAAATCTTTAAAAAAGATATATGCTATTTGCAAATTTCAAGAATGTAGTGCATCATTATTAACTATAGGCACCATGCTGTACGATAATCCCAGAACTCATTTATCTTACATAACTGAAACTTTGTACCCTTTGCCAACATCTCACCATTTCCTCTACACCCAATCCCCACAATAACCTTTTTGTTCTTTGTATGGGTTTCACTGTTTTACATTCCATATATAAGTGAGATCATGCAGTATTTGTCTTTTTTAAAGATTTATTTATTTGAAAGGGAGAGTTAGAGAATCTTCCATCTGCTGGTTCACTCCTCAAATGGCCACAGTGGCTAGCACTGGGCCAATCCAAAGTCGGGAGCTAGGAGCTTCATCTAATCTCCCATATGGGTGGCAGGGGCCCAAGCACTTGGGCCATCTTCTGCTGTTTTCCTAGACACATTAGTGGGGAGCTGGATTTGAACTGGCACCCATATATGGGATGTGATGTTGTGGGTGACTTTACCCACTATGCCACAGCACCTAGTGGTGCTCCCCCTTCCGTGGCCCTCGCCACATTTTTTGTCTTTCTGTACCAGACTCATTTCACTTTAGCATAAAGTCTCTCATGGTTTTCCAGTTGGTGTTATGGGTTTTTTGTTTTGTTTTGTTTTTGCAAATGATAGGATTTCTTTCTAAATAGTATTCTGGATAGTATTTACATATAAATATAAGATTTTAGGAGCATGTTCTATGGCATAGCAGGTAGAGCTGCTGCCTGCGGTGCCAGCATCCCATATGGGCCCCAGTTCAAGTCTCGGCTGCTCCACTTCTGATCCAGCTCTCTGCTATGACCTGGGAAAGCAGTAGAAGATGGCCCAAGTCCTTGGGCCTCTGCACCTGCGTGGGAGACCAGGAAGAAGCTCCAGGCTCCTGGCTCTGGACTAGCCCAGCTCTGGCCATTGTGGCCATTTGGGGAGTGAACCAGCAGATGGAAGACTTTCTCTTTCTCTCTCTCCCTCTCCCCCGCCCCCCACCCCCCGCCTCTGCCTTTCTGTATCTCTGCCTTTCAGATAATTATAAGACTTTCTTTAGCCATTCATCTGTTGTAGACACTTAGGTTCATTCCATATCTTGGCTATTGTGGGTAGTGCTGCCAAGAATAATTTCTCTTAAACAACCCACAGCTGCTCAAGTCAGTTTCTCTGAAGCTGGATCTGATCTTGTCACCCGGAAATACTCAAAGGCATCCTACTGCCTACTAACAGAAGGGCATACTGCTTGCCTTGGCTGTCCCCTCCTTCCATCTCTCGAGGTTTTGGAATATCGTTGATGTCAGATGTTAGTTGCTAGTAAAATGCGAATGTCATATATGTACTTAGGTTTATTTGAGATTATTTTAGGAGATAAGATTCTAGAAAATATCATCTTGGATGTATGTGGAGACTGTGGGAGGAAAGAGGAAAACATAGAAAAGAAGGTAAAGGAGCCTAGTGGGATGTCAGAAGAAGCTATGTATCATTGCTCCTGGCATATTTGGCTTCTTCATCCAACTTTATTAATTCAGATTTTTATGTGCTTCAGACACTTAGGAATACCAATCTGTCAGCCCTGATTCATGTGTCAGAGATAGAAGAGAAACCCCTGGTCTTATGAATGAACTGTTCAACTTTTTTTGGTACCCTGCCTTTTCTTTAATCTTACAAAACTGCTCCTTGCTGAAAAAAAAAAGTTAAAAATAAATTTTAGGGTTTGTAAACAAAATTATTCTAGAATACAAAATATAGTTATATTAGTCACAATAAGTTAAGGCTTTGCAATAAGTGGAAGGAGAAAAAAGGCAACATTTTCATGTCATTATCACTTGAAATAATATTGCTATTCTTAAAATTCTCATGCTAAAATTCCCCCACTCCTGCCCCACCAGCAAGAATGGTGTTTGATATTAAGAGGTTCTGTTAGTAACATTGGCAGGATTTTGCTCCCCCAGTTCTATTTCTAGAGTCCTTGTCCCACCCCTGTGTATTTTATGAAGGGAGAAAAAGAGAGGGCTGGCTCAGTTTGTAGATTCCTATCCCAAGAAAAGGCCTACTGGGATTTCATATTCTACAAATAATTGACATGTCATAATTTCCTCACTCCACCACCAAATCTCCTTTGTGCCTTTTATAGTCAAGCCTCTCTCCTCAACCTCAGCCCCTGAAAAGCGCTGGTCTCATTTCTGTCCCTACAACTTTGCTTTTCTCAAGCGGAACCAGCGCCATGTGCTGAGAAGCCTGTCCTTCTGCACTGAATTACTTTGACCCCTCTGCTGAGAAGTCAGCCGACCCAATGTGTGGCTCTGTCTCTGGACTCCATCCTGTTTCACTGCTGTGTGTGTCCGCACTCGTGCCCAGACTGCCCTCCAGCACTGCTCCTAACAGCAAGTCCCCAATCAGGAAGTGTGGCCCCTCATTGTGTTCTTTTTCCAAACTGGGATTGGCTCTCCAGGTCCTTTGTTCTTCCATACACATTGTAGAAGCGGTTCACACAGTTCTATCCCAGGAAAAGGCATGCTGGGATTTCATATTCCACAAATGTTCATATGCCATAATTTCATTATCATTCAGTTTAAAATCTTTTCTAATTTCCATTTTTCTTCTTCTCTGACCCATAGGTTATTTAGAAATGCATTTCTTTCTTTTTTTTTTTAAGATTTTATTTATTTATTTGAGAGGTAGAGTTACAGAGAGAGGGAGAGACAGAAAGGTCTTCCATCCACTGATTCACTCCCTAATTGACTGCAACGGCCAGGGCTGAGCTGATCCTGAGCCAGGAACCAGGAGCTTCTTCTGGGTCTCCCATGTGGGTACAGGGGCCCAAAGACTTGAGCCATCTGCCACTGCTTTTCCAGGCCATAGCAGAGAGCTGGACTGGAAGAGGAACAGCCAGGACTAGAATCGGAGCCCATATGGGATTCTTGTGCGGCAGGCGGAGGCTTAACCCACTATGCCACAGCACCGGCCCATCATTTCTTTATTTCAACACATGTAGCCATTTCTGACTTTTCCTCCATTAATTTCTAACTGCCTTGTGGAAGAGAAGTCTGTACTCAGGCCAGAGCTACCAAGTAGGGGGAAGTTGCAACTTTCCTTGTGCACTGCCCCTTGCTTGGCACAGACTAGGTGTCCAATGGGTGTTCATTTCCAGCTGACTTTGCCTTTATTGTTTATGGATGGTGATTACATTTTTTCCTTTTGTTCCAGAAGCTCACGGCTGACTGGATTGAGGACAAATGGTTCATCAACTGTTATGATATCATCTTCAGATTTACAGAAGTTTATGTGAGCTGGCTAGGAAACTTTGCAAGATATAATGTCGGCTGTTGCGTTTGTTTCCAATCTAGTATTTGTCAATTGATATTTATTGTTTTTTTGAATAGAAAAATGCTAGTCTCTGCAGAATATACTGAAAAAGTTTTCCCACCGCTTTTGAAGCTTTTTGTTTCTCTAGCCACCCCAATTTCATGGCTCTTGGTTCTTTTTGAGCAGATTTTCAATACTCCTTGGTTGTTCTCTCCTTGTTTTAGGTAAGATTTATTTACTTATTTGAAAGGCAGTGTTACCAGAGAGAGAGAGGGAGAGAGGGAGAGAGGGAGAGAGGGAGAGAGGAGAGAGAGTGAGATCTTCCATCCACTGATTCACTCCCCAAATGACCTCAACGACCAGGGCTGAGTCAGGCCAAAGTCAGGAGCCAAGAGCTTCCTCTAGGTCTCCCACATGGGTGCAAGGACCCAGAGACTTGGGCCATCCTTTGCTGCCTTCCCAGGTCATTAGCAGAGACCTGCATCAAAAATGGAGTAGTTGGGACTTGGACTGGCACCTGTATGGAATGCCGGCACTGCAGGCTATGGCTTTAACCTGCTGTGCCACATCACTGGCCCCTTATTTATTTTGAAAGAGTTGGAGGGGGAGGGAGGGAGGGAGAGAGAGAGAGAAGGAAATATTTTTCATTTATTTGTTCACTCCCCAGATAGCTACAATGGCCAGCATAGGACCAGACCAAAGACAGAAGCATCATCCGGGTCTCCCACGTGGGTGCAGGGGCCCAAACACTTGGGCCATCTACGGCTGCATTTCCCAGGCACATTAGCAGGGAGCTTGATTGGAAGTGGAGCAGCCAGAACTTGGACTTGAACAAGTGCCCATATGGAATGTTGGGTTGCAGGTGGCAGCTTTCCCTGCTATGGTACAAGGCCAGCCCCAAGATATGTGGATTTAAAAAATTAATTTTCCTTGTATTTGAATGGTAGGGAGACAGAAAGTCATAGAGGGGAAGATCTTCCATCCTCTGGTTCAATCCCCAGATGCCTGCAACAGCCAGGATTTGGCCAGGCCAAAGCTAGGAGCCTGGAATGCCATTTGGGTCTCCCAGCTAGGGGGCAGGGATCCAAGTATTTGGACATCATCTGCTGCTTCTCAGGGTGTGCATTAGCGTGAAGCAGATCCAAGACTTGAACCTAGGCACTCCAATATGTCATGGGAACATCCCAAGTGGTATTTTAACCACTGTGCCAAATGCCTGACCTGGATTTCAAACATTTTTTTGCACCAAGACAAACTTTTCTTTATAAAGAAGTTTTAACATTTTATTATTTTTATTTATTTATTTGAAAGGCAGAGTGAAAGAGAGGGAAAAACAGAGTTGTCTTCCATCTGTTGATTCACTCCCCAGATGTCTGCAATAGCTGGGGCTGTTCCAGGTCAAAACCAGGAGCCAAGAACTCTATCCAAGTCTCTCTCATGTGTAGCAGAAACCCAAGTCCTTGGGCTGTCATCTGCTGCCTCCCTGGTGCATTAGCAGGAAACTGAATGAGAAGTGAAGGTGGGCTGAACCCTGGGCACTCCAGTACAGGATGCAAACATTTCAAGTGGTGGCTTAACCTGTTGGGCCAAAATGTCTACCCCTGAAACTGTCTTTTAATTCTACTTTCCACAGACTTTTTGAAGTATCCTCATATTATTACCTGTTCATTCAACAAATGCTTATTGAACATTTCTACTTAGCCCTGGGAATGATGCTAAACTCAAAGGATCCAGCAGTGAGGTGACAATCACAGCAACAGCCAAACCTTGATGAACTTTCTCCTTGTGTTTATAATGTAGGGTAAGAGGTGAGGGGCTGGGCTCAGAGAGCAATCAAGTGACTAAAGAAATGTAGAGAGAAGAACCTTTAATGAGAGTGACCCTGACCTGGAAAGACTGAAAACTGGGCTGTCCACCCAGTAGTCAGTGTCTACCCTCTCCTGTCTCTGCACATGTCGGTGTTGACAGATGAAGACACAAGGCCAAAACGCGCTTCTCAGAGAGCATTGGTGAATACTGTATTCACTCCTGATAACTATGAATCGAGAGAGTCTGAGGAATGAGAGGAAATCCCACCAATTCACTTGAAAGGAATGTTATAATTTTTTCTTTTAAAAAACATATCTATTTGAGAGTGAGGGAGGGCGACAGAGAGAGACAGAGACAGAGAGAGAGAGACAGAGACAGAGACAGAGACAGACAGAAGCGCCTGTTCGTAGGTTCACTCTCCCAAAGCTCTGGCTTCAAGAGCCAAGACCTCAATCCAGGTCTCCCATGTAGGTGGCAGGAACTCAATTACTTGAGTCTTCACTGATGCCTCCCAGGGTCCACATTGCTAGGAAGTTGGAGCCAGGAGCCAGAGATTGTTATTGAACCCAGGTGCTCTGGTGTGGGACTCGAGCACCCTAACTGGTGTCTTAACCACGAGGCTGAATGCCTGCCCCTGCATTTCCCTTCGTCTCTAGTTCCGGCAGACCAACTCTGTGCCACACAAAATGGTATTGAAGTAATCACAAACAGTACAAAATAGGGTTTTTTTTCCCCTGTTAAATTACCAAAGGCTTTACATGATGTGGTCGGGCTGTTTGTATGAATTTGTTTCTTTTCAGAAAGGTGGTAGCAAAGACGGAAGGAACTTCCATTTGACGAGCAACTACCGTGTGCCACTTGACATGGATTTTTCTCCTATCGCTTTGCCCAGCACCCTGAGAGTACAGCACTACCGTCGTAACCACTTTACACATGAGGAAGCAGACATTTGGAAAGGGCAAGCGGTTCTTTCAGGATCAGCCACCCAGTGAGATTGGAACAGGTAGGACTCAAGGTCAGGCTCTGCTTAACTGCAGTTCCCGTCAGGGGGACTTCCTGCTCAGGTGGTGAACTTTCGAGCTTCAGGGTCATGTTGGCTTAAGCTTGCTGCAGCATAGAGTTCTTTTTTTGTTTGTTTGATGACAAAATGAATGCAGATCATTAGCACATTTTCATGGTACATAAATAGCATTTATTATTGTGAAGTGCCATTGACGTTAATACCCTAAAATCCACGGCTCTATGCCCCTAGAGGCTTCATTTCAGGAAATCTGATGTTCTGCTTCTCTGTGCCTCTCAAATGTGTGCACAGACTATCCAGGGGATTTGAATAAAAGGAAGGCTCTAATCCAATAGGTCTGGAAGTAGGATCTCCTATTCTGCATTTCTAACAAGCTTTTAGGTGCTGCTGGGGCTGCTTGTCCTCCGATCATACTCTGAGCAGCAAGACTATGGAGTATTCCTCCATAGATAGTCTTAGACTCCCCAAGGGATTTCCAGGAATTCACAGTCACGGGCAAGGATGGCGAGCTAAGCTAGAATTTCGAAATCTCTGGTCGTAGGTATTTACAGAGATGCTCTCCTCTATGCCAGACAGAGCTCTGCTTGTGGTGCTATTTCTATCTCCTGTAGATGAGCGCTTTTGGAAATCTGCTGTGCCAGGTGTGACTGGATCTTCAAGCTCTTGCAGTCCTTTGGTGTTAATCATAGAGGGTGGCTGATGAGCACTGGCAGCCTAGAAGATGAATCAGAGAGACAGGCACTATACACATCTGTGGCTGCTTGATTGTGGACGAGAGACAGGGAGTCCTTGGACCACAGACAGCATAATCCGCTCTGTAGGCAGAAAGATCTGCATCAAGTCACAGCTTGACGACACAGGCCATGGAAAGTATCCACATCACTTCCCTTGGTTCCACGCTTTCAGGCAGTGGGTGAGCACTGCAAATGGCAGCTGGGAACTTTGTATCTGCTATTGTTTCTCCGAAAGTTGACAAGCATTACAAGTTTGCACTCCAGTCACTCATTCAGAGGATCAGACTGTCAAGAAACACGAATTAGGGCCGGCGCCATGGCTCACTTGGTTAATCCTCTGCCTTTGTCGCCGGCATCCCATGTGGGCGCCAGGTTCTAGTCCTAGTTGCTCCTCTTCCAGTCCAGCTCTCTGCTGTGGCCTGGGAGTGCAGTGGAGGATGGCCGAAGTGCTTGGGGCCTGCACCCACATGGGAGACCAGGAGGAAGCACCTGGCTCCTGGCTTCAGATCGGTGCAGCGCGCCGGCCATAACGGCTATTTGGGGGGGTGAACCAACGGAAGGAGGACCTTTCTCTCTGTCTCTCTCTCTCTCACTGTCTAACTCTGCCTGTAAAAAAAAAACACACTAATTAGTAGCTTCTGTAATCCAGACACTCGGTAAGATTCTAAAGAAAGAATGTCTCTAACCTCAAGAAAATTTCAATCTACAGGGAGAGACAGACAAGTAAACCTACAGTGGATAGCAATGAATGTAAGCCCAGAAGTGTTATCAGAGCCATCTAATGCACACTCAGGACAGGGCTGAGACAGAGTAGGGTGGTGGTGTGCTGGTAAATGCTTAACAACCAGTTCTCTGAAAAAAAAAAAAATACAAGCTCCGATTTGTAGTGTTTGATGATTTCCACAGTATAAATATTTCCATCATGGCCAATTTCAAAGTACCAGTTTGATGCCACTAAACATGGAGTTGGGAAGCGATGTGCATCATCAGCTCTTGCAAGTCAGGGCCAAGTGGCCCTAGAGCACAATTAGGGTAGGGAAGGCTTCCCAAAGTAAATGATGTTTCTCTTTGTCAGTTCAGGCTACCATCACAAAGTTTCATAGGCTGGGTGGTTTGTAAAAAGAGATTTATTTCTCACAGTTCTGGAGTCCAAGGTCAGGATGCCAGCATGGTTGAGTTCTGGTGAGTTGAAGACTACTGACTTCTCACTGTATTCTTGCGTGGTGGCAAGAAGGCAGATTAGCTCTTTGGCTTCTTCCTGTGATGGCACGAATCCCACTCCTTTGAATGCTACCCTCTTGACCTGATTCCTTCCCAAAGATGGCAGCTTTGACTACCATCATCATATTGGGTAGACTTTCAACAAGTGATCTTTTTCTTTTTTGTTGGAGGAGGATGTGGTCACACAAACATTTAGTTCATTGCAAGGCTTAAAAAGAAACTTGAAAGACAAACAGCACTTTATCAACTTTATCCATCTAACATGGAGGGCCAGTAACATAAGAAGGGGATTCCAGGTAAAAGGATGTTATGGTTTGAACAAGATTTGGCTCCCCAAACTCATGTAGATGTTAACACTGTGAAGTTGTACGGTAATGGACTATTGTTAATGATGGATCAAGGGTGGAGGCTCAATGCAACTATGGCATCTTTAGGAAGAGGTTGGATTGCATTAGGTTGATAGGGTGGAGCCCATGATCGAAATCATGATGGCTTTGTAAAGAGAGACACGTGTACTTCGAGGATGAAGATGCTTCTTGTCTTTCTCTGCTTCCTGGTTTGCCATGTGATCATTCCTCTGCACATACTCCACCGCTGCCAGCTTCCACCCTCATCTTCCTTCTTAAGTGGCTTCCTCTCAGGTATTCTACTACTACACAGGAACAGCAGGTGCAAATGACCAAAAGTGAAAGGAAACATGGTACTTTGGTACTAAGTTCTTTTCACTCTGAATTTATTATTATTCATTTATGTATTCACTCAAGAGGGAGGGAGGGAGGGAAGGAGGAAGGAAGAGAGAGAGAGAGAGAGAGAGAGAGAGAGAGAGATTGAGAGAGATTTCCCATTCACTGTTTCACTCTTCCAATGCTCACAATAGCTAAGGCTAGGGCCAAAATGAAGCCAAGAGCCTGGAACTCCATCTAGGTCTCCCACGTGGGTGTAGGGACCCAAGAACTTGGGTCATCTTTCACTACTTTCCCAGGTTAATTAGCAGGGAGATGGATTGAAAGTGGAAATGCTGGGACTAGAACTGGTGCACATATGGGATGCGGCATTGCAGACAGTGACTTAACCTACTGAGTCAGAATGCCAGTCCCCAAAACCAACATTTTTTGAAGTCCTATTGTGTGCCAGGTATTTGTTGCAGATTTTCTTATAATTTCTCCTAAATTCATGTAGAAGATAAAAGAGGGCAAGAAAGCATGTTTATTTTTTTAAAGTTCACATAAGGATTCTCAAAGTTTTTTTTTTAAAAAAGATTTTATTTACTTGAAAGGTAGAATTACAGAGAGGGAAAGACAGAGAGAAAGGTCTTCCATCTGCTTGTCTACTTCCCAAATGGCCACAACGGCCAGAGCTGAGCCAATCTGAAGCCAGGAGCCAGGAGCTTCCTTTGAGTCTCCCACGTGGGTGCAGGGGCCCAAGGACTTGGGCCATTTTCTACTGCTTTCCCAGGCCATAGCAGAGAACTGGATTGGAAGAGGAGCAGCTGGGACATGAACTGTTGCCCATATGGGATGCTGGTGCCACAGGTGGAGGGAGGCCTAGCCCACTATGCCACAGAGCCAGGCCCAGAAATCTTTTTTTTTTTAAATAGATTTATTGGACTGGTACTGTGGCATAGTGGGAAAAGCCACCGTTGGCAGTTCACTCTCCAAATGTCTACAATGGCCAGAGCTGGGCCTATCTGAAGCCAGGAGCCAGGAGCTTCTTCTGGCTCTCCCCTATGAGTGCAGGGGCCCAAGCACTTGAGCTATCTTCCACTGTTTTCTCTGGCCATAGAAGAGAGCTGGATAGGAAGTGGAGCAGCTGGGACATGAACCATTGTCCATATGGGATGCCAGTGCTATAAGCCAAGGCTTAGCCCACTACACCACAGCACCAGCCCTTTTTCTCCCATTTCCGTAGGTTGTCTCTTTTCTTTTTTTAAATGTATATCAGGTTTTTTTTTTTTAAAGATTTATTTATTTATTTGAAAGTCAGAGTTACACAGAGGAGAGGCAGAGAGAGAGAGAGCCTCTATCCCCTGGCCCACTCCCCAATTGGAGCTGTGCTGATCTGAAGCCAGGAGCCAGGAACCTCCCCTAGGTCTCCCACATGGGCGCAGGGCCCCAAGGACCTGGGATATCCTCCACTGCTTTCCCAGGCCATGGTGGAGAACCAGATCAGAAGTGGAGCAGCCGGGACTTGAACCTGCGCCCATATGGGATGCCAGCACTGCAGGTGGCGGCCCCACCAGCCACGCCAGCTTCGGCCCCTGTAGGTTGTCTCTTAACTCTGTTGATTATTTGCTTTGGTGTGCACAAGTTTTTTTGTTTGATGTAATCCCATTTATCTAGTTTTGCCTTTATAGTCAATGTGTTTGAGATTTTATTAAAAAAAAAAATCTTTGCCTAAACCAATGTCATGAAGTATTTCCCTCATTTTCTTTGCATAGTTTCATGTCTTATTTTTAAGTCTTTAATCAAGGATATACATTCTTTCTTTCTTTCTTTTTTTTTTTTTTGACAGGCAGAGTAGATAGTGAGAGAGAGAAAGAGAGAAAGGTCTTCCTTTTTTGCCGTTGGTTCACCCTCCAATGACCGCTGCGGCCGGCGCATCTCGCTGATCCGAAGCCAGGAGCCAGATGCTTTTCCTGGTCTCCCATGTGGGTGCAGGGCCCAAGCACTTGGGCCATCCTCCACTGCACTCCCAGGCCATAGCAGAGAGCTGGCCTGGAAGAGGGGCAACCAGGATAGAATCCGGCGCCCCAAGTGGGACTAGAACCCGGTGTGCTGGCGCCGCAAGGCGGAGGATTAGCCTGTTAAGCCACAGAGCCAGCCTAAGGATATACAGTTCTAACAAGATCCCAGGTGATGCTGATGCTGATGATCCAGGCACCATAGTTTGAAAACCACTAATGTGATAATATACAAACAACACAAGGAAATGGAGCTTAGCTTTTCAGAGTGCCTGGGGAAATCACACGAAGCTGTTGGGACTGGGGGTGGTACCTAGCCTGTGGTATACTATCCCCAGGTCCATGACCGGTGCCACACATGATGTCACACTTCTGAAGTCACTGGGCCTCAGAGCAGCTCAAGTGGGCATTCACGATTTCATCTCATCCACCCTCAGGAGCCCTATTGGTGAGGGATTAAGCTCCAGGCTTCCCCTTGATCTTAACAGCTATTCAAGTTCTTATTAAGTCGATGATTCAGATCAGGAAATGGGAGGTTAAATAAATCAGGGAAATTGTCTTGTAATGCTTGCTTAGTAGTGAGCACTAGAACTCATCTAAAGCTTTCCTCATTGTGTCTGGAGGCCTCCAGGGTTCTGAGTGCTCCAATCTCCCTTGGCAGTTGATGCTGGCCAGGCTATTACCTACATTTTTGAAATAGTTACCCGTATTACTTTTAAACTATTATATCCCTGACAATTTTAAAGCAATATCTACGGGAAAAAAAAAAGGTAAGGCCTATCGGAAAAGATTGCTGTGAATATTTGTAAATGATACTAGTGTGTGGCATGATGCATGAAGCACGCCCAATAGCCAATGTGGAGAAAGAGGTAAATGAGGCAGGCAGCCTCTGAAACTGGGCCTTAACGAGCCATGCCTTCTAATATCCATGGACTTGGGTACTCATTACCCTGAGTACAGCTGGGAGTTCAGGCTGGAATTTCTCTGAAGTTTTTCCCTTTGTGTCCTGAAAGCTCTAGGGCTCTGAGTGCTCTGATCTCCCTGTGTGCTGGCCCTTGATGCTCCCAAGGGTGTTGCTCAATTTCTGCTATAGTAAACTGTGTTATTTATAAAATATACTTAACCTAGAATTGGCCACTTGAAGTGTACAGTTCAGTGGCATTACGTATACTCATATTGTTGTGCAGCCATCACTACTAGAATTCTTCATCTTACAGAATGGAAGATCTATACTAATAGCTTTTGCTTCTCCTTCTCCCAGCCCCTGGCAACAACCATCGCGTGTTTTCTTTTTAAGATTTTATTTTGGGGCCCAACATTGTGACGAGGCATTGACTTTGACACCAGCATCTCATAGCGGTGCTAGTTCGAGACCTGGCTGCTCCACTTCTGATCCAGCTTCCTACTAGTAGCCTGGGAAAAGCAGCAGAGGATGCCCAAGTGTTTGGGCTCCTGTACCCACGTGGGAGAACCAGATGAATCTCCTGGCTTTGGATCAGCCCAGCTCTGGCCATTGTGGCCATTTGGGGAGTGAACCAGCGGATAGAGGATCTTTCTCTCTGTCTCTTCCTCTCTCTCTCTGTAACTCTGACTTTCAACTAAATAGATGAATCTTAAGATTTTATTTATTTGAAAGAGTGACAAAGAAAGTAGAAGAGAGAGAAAAGCGATGGTAGGGGGTGTTATCTTCCATCCACTGGTTCACTCTACAAATAGCCAGGAGCCAGGAGCTCTATCCAGGTCTCCCATGTGGGTGGCAGGGCCCAAGCACTCAGGCCATCTTCCATTGCTTTTCCAGGCACATTAGCAGGGAGCTGAATGAGAATCAGAGCAGCAGGGACTCCAACTGGCATTCTGATTTGAAATGTCAGTGTCAGGTGTTGCAAGTGGTGGCTTAACATACTGGGCCACAATGCTGGGCCCACAATTTCACTTCCAAATCTATCAATTTGACTATTTCAGATAATTTGTGTAAGTGGAATCATACAGTTTTATCCTATTATGTCTGGCTTATTTCACCTAGCATACTGTTTTCAAGGCTCATGAAACTTTGACTATTGTAGCATACAGCAGATTTTTTTAAAAGATGTATTTATTTGAAAGTCAGAGTCAGAGTCAGTCAGAGTCAGAGAGAGAGAGAGAGAGAGAGAGAGAGAGACCTTTCACTCACTAGTTCACTGCCCAGGATTGGGCTAGGCCAAAGCCAGGAGCCAGGCACTTCATCTAGGTCTCTCACATGGGTGACAGGGGACCAAGTGCTTGGGCCATTTTCTGCTGCCTTCCCAGGTGCGTTAGCAGGGGACTGGATCAGAAGTGGAGCAGCCAAGACATGAACCAGAGCTCAGGTGGGATGCTGGTGTTTCAGGCAGCAGCTTTACCTGCTATGCCACAACACTAGTCCCTGACTTTCCTTTCTTGTTAAGGTTGAATAATATTGAATTGTGTGGCTATATCATATTTCTCTGTTCATCCAGCTCTAGATATCTGCATTGTTTCCACCATTTGCCTATTAGAAATACTGCTGCTGGGGCCGGCACTGTGGCTCACTTGGTTAATCCTCCGCCTGCAGCGCTGGCATTCCATATGGGCACCGGGTTCTAGTCCCGATTGCTCCTCTTCCAGGCCAGCTCTCTGCTGTGGCCCAGGAGTGCAGTGGAGGATGGCCCAAGTGCTTGGGTGCCTGCACCCACATGGGAGACCAGGAGAAGCACCTGGCTCCTGGCTTCAGATCATTGTAGCTCCGGCCATAGCGGCCATTTGGGGGGTGAACCAACGAAGGGAAGACCTTTCTCTCGGTCTCTCTCTCTCTCTCTCACTGTCTAACTCTGTCAAATAAAAAAAGAAAAAGAAAAAAGATATTACTGCTATGAGCATGGACAGGCAAATATTCATTTGAGACTATACATAGTTTTTATCATAATAGACATTTCTCCTTAGCTTTTTAAAGACTCTGTATTTGCATGGATTTCCAAATTTTTTGCACCAAAGTATACATGTTTTAATTGCATTTTGTTTGAGCTTTTTTGATGCACCTTTGTGTATGCAGAAGAGGAACTGCTTGATGATGTGGTTATGCTATGCATCATTGTTTCGAGGAACCACTGTATTCTCTTCTACAGAAACTGTACTATTTTACTTTCCCTCCAACAGCACACAGTGCTCAATTTCTCCTCATCCTTACCAGCACTTGGGATTTTCTGGATTTTAAAAAGATAACAGCCATTCTAATAGGTATTACTTATTATCATTATTTTTTAAAGATTTATGTATTTATTTGAAAGTCAGAATTACACAGAGAGAGGAGAGGCAGAGAGAGAGGTCTTCTATCCAATGGTTCACTTTCCAGATGGCCGCAATGGCCAGAGCTGTGCCGATCTGAAGCCAGGAGCCAGAACCTCCTCTGGGTCTCCCACCCGGGCGCAGGGGCCCAAGGAGTTGGGCCATCTCCTACTGCTTTCCCAGGCCATAGAAGAGAGCTGGATGGAAGTGGAGCAGCCGGGCCTCGAACTGGTGCCCATATGGGATGCCAGCACTTCAGGCCAGGACATTAACCCGCTGTGCCGCAGCACCGGCCCCAGTATTATTTACTATTAAAATAAACTTCATTTGGGAGCTGGCACTGTGGGATAGTAGGCTAAGCCTCCACCTGCAGCACTGGCATCCCATATGGGTGCCGGTTCATGTCCCAGCTGCTCCTCTTCTGATCCAGTTCTCTGCTGTGGCCTGGGAAACAGTGGAATATGGCCCAAGTCCTTGGGCTCCTTACCATGTGGGGGACCTGGAAGAAGCACCTGGCTCCTGGCTTTGGAAGCTCTGGCCATTGCAGTCATTTGGGGAATGAACCAGGGGATGGAAGACCTTTCTCTCTGTCTCTCCCTCTTTCCATAACTCTACCTCTCAAATAAATAAAATCTTCAAAAAATAAAAAATAAAAATAAACTTCATTTTATAGTAGTTTTAGATTTATAATTCTGTATAATTTTAATTATCAAAATTATTGAAAAAATTTAAAATACCATATGGCAAAAAGGTTAAAGTTATTTGCAAAGTGAAGTGAATATTTGCAAATCATGTAGGGTTCATATTTGTGATATGTTAGGCGGACTGACCAACAGATCAGTGGGTCAGTGATGTCAAGAAGAAGTCCACTTAAAGAGAATGTGTGTGCCCAGTAAACATTAGCTAATGAAATGTCAGTGAAAATTGGAGACAGCATGTTAAGTCAAAAAGACAAAGTGCCCAAGAATGGTTACAGTTTTGCAGAATATGTGCACTTTATATGTTAGGTAAATAGTTTTCTTCGCATGTAACTATGCATTTGTCAATTACATCCACAGAAACACATCTGCAGAACATGCACCTGTCTATTTTCAGGAAATTTGTGGGTCAGAGAGTGAGGGCCGGGCAGATGGGATAGGCAGCATAAAGTCGACTTACATATACACCTTTCAGTTTTCTTTGAAATTTTATAGTCAGAAAAGTTTATTAAGGTAAACATTTGTTAAAGGCAAAAATATGCACCCAAGCTGCCAAAAATTGCATGTTACATTTATTATGTTTTGAAAATATGTCCACAATATGCTGGTTTGTTGGAAAAGAGCAGAGTAAAATGATTGATTTGGCAGTGTAGCTGTTTATGTGTATATTTCTCTATCTCAAATTTATTCATCCTAAATAATCACATATACAGCTTTCTTTTCAACTCAGGCAGGAAGTGGAGATTTAGCTTTAAGGCTTAGAGACCACAGGGCCTTATATTCAGAAGATTGCTTCCACTGAGTGGCAAATTCCAGAAAGATCTGGTTGATGATACCCCAAGTCCCTCTTTGGTTTCCTCCTCCCCTTGCCAAGCCTCCGAACTGCAACTCTGCTTCTGATCACCAGGTGGCATCTGTCTCCATTTTTCTTCCTCTATTGGAAAGGGTTCTTTCTTTCTTAAGAAATGTATTTCAAGTGGTTTGTGCAACAGTATACATAGAATAATAAAAAATTGTGTTTTTAAATGTTTCTTACAAAGATTAAAAGGATATCTATTTAGTTTCATATAGGAGGGATCTTCAAAAAGTGCATGGAAAAATGGTCTTTTTATCCATACACAGTTTTTTCCCCTTTTTTTGGTCAGTTAGTCATTCATAATTTCTTTCAAGGAAATACTACCAATGACAATGTAACATCTAAATGTTTCTTGTGTGGTTACAAGATAATGATTAAGTTCATTTCCACTTTAAGCCATTTCCTCTCAACAGTTTATGCACAGGAATAATTTTATGCAGATTGCAATGCAAATAATTATGCATCACATTTTTTGTACTCTGTTATATGGCCATTTTCCCATTCAATTATTGTTTGTAGACATTGTCTATATTTCCACTAAACTAGGGTCTTTTGGCTTTTTACTTGCATATTTGGTGAAGTATTAAGCCTTTTTACTGTAATGCAAATTTAAAATATATTATCTCAAAAACTAAAGAAAAAAGGAAAGAAAGGTAGAAAGAAGGAGGATGGGCGGGAGGGAGGGAGGAAATGCCATTATGTTCTTAGATTTGCATCTACAAAGCATATTGAATCTGCTAAAATTAATTAAATTTAAAAATGAAATAAAGTACATGGGAAATGCATGTTGTGAAAAAACTATGCATGGATTTCAAATTTTTTTGCACCAAAATACATTTATCTTTTAATTCTATTTGTCATTCAGTTTTTGAAGTACCTCTTTACAACTTATCCCAGGCCCCCCTCCCCCCTTTATCAAGGTTGGTTGGCCTGTCCTTTCTGTAGAGGACTCCCTGGAGAGAGCAGGTGGTTCAAGCCCCCAGGCATCATACCTCTATAATGACTTTCCAAACTCAGTTCCATTCACCTCACTCCATGCCACTTTGCACACAGCTGCCCAGAACAGTGTCCCTGAAGCTGGCTCTGATAGCATCACACCCCCAGTGGCAGTCTATTACCTACCAAGAGGACTAACTACAAAACCACTTCTCTGGCTGGTGTTCAAGGCCACCTGTGGATTTAGACTGCTTTTATAGCCCTGTCTCCCAAGTACTCCATGCTCTTAGCTTCTTCCTTCAGGGGCTCTCATGATTCTTGTAGGGTTCCCTACCAGGTGGGGATCAATGTGCACAGACACTGGCCATTGCACTAACATGGTGACATTCATTCAGATCAACCCCTTGAGGGAGGATTGCTATTGTCCTTCCAATGATGTTGGAAACTGAGTGTCACACAGGGTAAGAGCCAGTCTTGTCTTTGGGAAAGACATTGGGGTTCTAGAAGTAAGAGACTGAGGGATAGCTTGGTAGTGATAATGAACTGTTATTTTGTTCTATAACAAAGTGGAATGGACAATGTACTCATCACTATGAAGTGCCTACTATGTGTAACATTTATTTTTTCTAGGATTTATCTTTAAAGATTTATTTTGTTTATTTGAAAGGCAGAATAACAGAGAGAGAGGAGAGGGAGAGATCATCTACCCACCAGTCCACTCCCTAAAAGGTTGCAATGGCCCAGGCTGGGCTAGGTCAAAACCAGGAGCCTGGAACTCCATCCCATGGGGGTCTCCCATGTGGGTGGCAGGGGACCAAGCACTTGGGCCATCTTCTGCTGCTTTCCCAAGGGTATTAGCAAGGAGCTGGGTCAGAAGAAAAGCAGCTGGGACTCGAGCTTGCGCTCTGATATGGGATGCCAGTGTTGCAGGTGGTGACTTAACTCACTGTGCCACAATGCCAGTCCCCTTTTTCTAGGATTTTCATGTCCTTTGTAGAACATTTGGAAAAATAACATTAAAACATTTGGTGCCCAGGTTAAGTTCCACTTTGGGATACCTGCATCCTGTATCAGAGTGCCTGCTTCTGATCCAGCTCTTTGTTTGTGTGCACCCTGTGAGGCAGAAGGTAATAGTTTATGTAGATGGGTCCTTGCCATCTACAAGGGAGACCTAGATTGAATTCTATGCTCCTGCTTTTAGCCTTGCCTGGCCCTGGCTGTTGCAGGCATTTGGGGAGAAAACTAGAAGACAGGAGATCTCTCTCACTCTGTCTCTGTCTCTGTCTCTCTGCCTTTCAAATAAAATGAAAACAAAGCAAAAACAGGAATGCAATGGGAATGAACGCCTATGGTACAACTGGAACAGCCCATCCCTTTCAGGGATTTACTGCCATCTTGTGGTAGATTCAAGAATGTCAAATTGTACCTACAAATAAAGACAGGTCAAGATAGCATAAAAACATTTCCAGGTTCCTTATTATCCTGGCTTCAATATGTACGACTTTGCAATTTTACAGCATCCTTTTCCCTTTTTAGTGATGGCTTCTAGGACTCAGGATATGGCTGTGTTACATTTGTTCTGAATAAAGTGCATACATATGGCACATGGTGCTCAGACTTGGGAGAGGGGGTACCAGGTCCTCAACTTATCTTGATGGAAATAAAATCCCTTTCTTGTGTTAAAGGGCCAAGGTTACTTATTTTATTTGAAAGGTAGGGTTAGTGGGAGGGAGAGGGAGGGATGGAGAGAGAGAGAGAGAGAGAGAGAGAGAGCGAGTGAGCACGTGCGCGCGCTTCCATCTGCTGGTTCACTCCCCAGTTGGCTGCCTAGGACCAACATCACTTCGTCTCCTAAGGCAGTGATACCTAGAAGAAAATACGCAGGCTTTGGATTCACAGATGAGAGTAGAAAATACAGGCAAGGGGCCTAATATTCATTTAAGAACACTCTATAGTCAGTACAGTGAAGTGATTTATATTTGGTTTGAGTATTGTCTAGGATTATTTTGTATCCATGGGGTAACCACTACATAAATAGTAATAGAATGTATAATTTACAAAGTGATAGGGAAATGGAATTATAAAAAATCATCAAGCACTTCAAAAGAGGGCAAGAGGAAAAGCAACATAGAACAGGCCTGTGTTGTGGTGCAGACAGCCAACTGCCACTTGCGATGCTGGCATCCCATATTGGAGAGTCAGATCAAATCCTGGCTGCTCTGCTTCCTGCTAATGTACCTGGGAAGGCAGTGGAAATGGCCCGAGGACTTTGACCACTGCCACCCACATAGGAGTACCTGGCTCCTGGCTTCAGCCTGGTCCAGACCTGGGGTTGTGGCCATTTGGGGAGAGACCCAGCAGAAGGAACATTTCTCTCGCTCTGTCTCCTTCACTCAATCTATCACTCTGCCTTTCAAATAAACAAACAAATAAATAAATAAATCTTAAAAATAAAGCAAATAGTAAATTGGTAGATTTAAGCCCAAATATACCAGCGATTGCATTATAGGTAACAGAGCCTACACATTCAAATTAAAAGACAAGAGTTGTCACACTGGATTAATAAATAGCTATCTGTTGCATAGAAGAGCTAGATCTACTTTTGACATACAGGGACAGAAGGCTGAAAGTAAAAGGAAGGAAAGGTGTGTGCCATGCAAATATTGACAAAGTAGAGCTGATGCAGCTGTATTCGTATCAGGGAAAGGAGATTTGAAAGCACAAAGCAGTGGTACAGGCAAAAAGGGACATTTCATAATGGTGAAAGAGTCCATTTGTCAGGAAGATAAAATAGTTCCAAATTTGCATGTATCTAATAATTCGGTTTCAAAGCATAATAAGTAAAATTTGATAGCATTTAAGGTGAAATAGGAAAACTCAGTCATAGTGGGTGAGTTTTAAAAGCTATTTTTATTATACAAGCATATGCAGAATAAAAATTGGAAAATAAAAGGAAATCAGAGGAAAATACTCTCACAAGTGGGACCCCTACTACTTATAGAAAGCTGTTGTTAACATTTTATTATATTTTTCAATACAAATAAATATTTCCTGTATATTTGTGTGAAGTCTATAGGTATATGCATATATTTGAACCAAATGTGTGTGTGTATATATATCTCTCTCTATATATATATCTTTGGATATATATATATATCTTTGAACCAAATGTATATATCTTTGTGCATTTGTCTTATATTTCCTTGGGATAGTTTCATAGAAATTCTTGAATTCAAAGGAATGCATTATTTTAAAATTTTTCTTATATATGTCTTGATGTTGACATTCAAAAATTTTACCACTTAATATTCCTAATAATCATGCAAAATACTTTTCATTTCTTTACCTCTACACAAATACTGAGAATGACAATTCTTGTGAGAAAGTATATTTCACCACTACTTGAATTTGTAGTTTTTTTTTTAAAGACTTATTTATTGGGGCTGGCACTGTGGTGTAGTAGGCTAAGCCTCCGCCAGTTCCTGTCCCGGCTGTTCCTCTTCCGGTCCAGCTCTCTGCTATGACCTGGGAAAGCAGTAGAGGATGGCCCAAGTCCTTGGGCCCCCGCACCTGTGTGGGAAACCTGGAAGAAGCTCCTGGCTCTAGGCTTTAGATCGGCTCAGCTCTGGCTGTTGCGGCCATTTGGGGAGTGAACCAGTAGATGAAAAACCTTTCTCTCTGTCTCTCCCTCTGTCTGCAACTGTGCCTCTCAAATAAATAAGAATTACAGAGAGAGAAGAGAGACACAGGGAGACAGATCTTCCATCCACTGATTCATTCCCCAAATAGCCACAACAGCCTGAGCTGGACCAGGCTGAAGCCTGTAGCCTGGAACTCCACCCAGGTTTCCATATGGGTGTGTTACCGGAGAAGCAAAGGGTGTTTGTCTTCGCCCAAGAAAGAATTCAGGCGTGAGACAGAGAGCAGGGGAAAACAACATAGCAAGGTTTATTAGGGCAGGGACATCCGTAAGAACGGGTGGGCACCTCTCCAGACAGGACCTGAGAGTGCGCAGTGCACATTTAGGCTGGGGCTTTTAAGGGGATGGGTCTTGCCTTCCCTCCCCCTCTCCTTCTTCTCCCAAACAAAGGACTTGTTGATGTAAATATGAAAAATTCCTTTCTGAATTTTTCCCCCTGAAGTTATGAGAGAGGGGAAGCCTGGCTGGCGTCACCAGCCTTAGAGGAAGGATGTTTTTCAGGCCAAGTAGAAGGGGCAGGACCTCCTGGAAGGTCATCAGTATCCGGGCAGGACTTAGAAGTGCAGATACTGGGCTTCTGGAGCTCCCACAGTGGGTGCTGGTCTTCAGGCCTTTCTCATACACACATAGGCTCAATTTCTGACTTCCTACCTAACAGGTGCAGGGTCCCAAGTAGTTAAGACACCTTCTGCTGCTTTCCCAGGCACATTAGCAGGGGGCTGGATTGTAAGTGGAACAGCTGGGTCTTGAACCAGTGCCCACATGGGATGCTGGCGTTGCAGGAGATGGCTGCACCTGCTGTGCCACAACGTGGACCCCATAAGGAGAGATTTTTAATGGTCTTTCCTCAGAATTGGTAAAATTATAAGACAAAAATCAGCGTGAGTATAAAATACTTGAATAGCACAATTAATAAACTTAATTATCATAATTAACAAATGTAGAGTCCATTAGTATAAAATTGCAGGATACTTTTTTGGGGGGGCTACAAACGGAACATCTAAACATTTGTTTACATGAAGGCCACAAATCAAGTCTGAAAACATTGTGAAGACTGGAATAACACAAATATTCTCTGACCATTTTGCAATAAAGCTAGAAATTAATGAAAGAAAAGTCAGAAATGGCTACATGTGTATAAATAAAGAAATGCATTTCTAAATAACCTCTGGGTCAGAGAAGAAGAAAGATGGAAATTAGAAAAGATTTTAAACTGAATGATAATGAAACTATGGCGTGTTTGTGGAATATGAAATCCCATCAGGCTTTTGTTACATTCTGAACAGTGAGTTGCACAAGACACAAGACGCTGGCCGAATTATGGAGCCTTTATTTGGGAAAGCCGGCAAAGCCAGCAGCAGCCCAGGTATGTGTTTTCTGAATTATGCAGCCCTGATTGAACTCAGGGATAAGCTTTTAAAGGCAAAACCCACATCCTGTTGGGAGTTATTTACAAAGCCAAGCATTACAGAAGCCAGAACCAGCAAGGTTTCGCTTATCGCAGAGGGCATTGAACCACATTTTCCCAGCACTCAATGTAAACAATCCTTACAGATAACATTCTTAGAAGGCTAGTTTTTGAGTCAGTTGTGCAACTGCTTAGAAAAATAGAGGACCAGCAGAGTGACTAGAGATTATCCAGAGACAAAACAGAGTGACTCAGGTCAGGACATAGCTCACTTCACCTTTTCCTGGGATAGAACTGTGTGAACCGCTTCTACAATGTGTATGGAAAAACAAAGGACCTGGAGAGCCAAACCCAGTTTGGAAAAAGAACACAATGAGGGGCCACACTTCCTGATTGGGGACTTGCTGTTAGGAGCAGTGATGGAGGGCAGTCTGGGCACGAGTGCGGACACACACAGCAGTGAAACAGGATGGAGTCCAGAGACAGAGCCACACATTGGGTCGGCTGACTTCTCAGCAGAGGGGTCAAAGTAATTCAGTGCAGAAGGACAGGCTTCTCAGCACATGGCGCTGGTTCCGCTTGAGAAAAGCAAAGTTGTAGGGACAGAAATGAGACCAGCGCTTTTCAGGGGCTGAGAGTTAACTATAAAAGGCACAAACAAGATTTGGTGGAGTGAGGAAAAAAGTATTTCTTGAATGTGCTGGTAGTTCCTCATAAAACCTTATATTTCAAAAAAGCCGGTTTTACTGTGTGTGAATTATACATCAGGGCGGGCGCTGTGGCATAGCAGATTAAGCTGCTGCCTGTGACTTTTTTTTTCTGAAGATGGGCCATCTTCTACTGCTTTCCCAGGCCATAGCAGAGAGCTGGATGGGAAGTGGAGCAGCCGGGACTCAAACCGGCGCCCATATGGGATGCGGGCACTACAGGCAGTGGCTTTACCTGCTATGCCACAGCACTGGCCCCATAAATAAATATCTTAAAAAAAAAAAACAGAGAAAAGAGTTCTCCAAAGTGATTGTAGCATTTTAGGCACCTGATGGCATGGCTGTTCTGGTTTGTCCACATTCTTACACACATTTGTTAATGTTAGTTTGGGGAAGGTGGTTAGCCATCCTAATAGATTGTGGTTTCTGTTTGCATTTCCCTGTTTACTAAAGTTGAAGACCCAGGAGCTTCCTCTGTGAAGTCTCCTTTTAAGTTTGTGTCTTTTTTTCCCACTGGATTCTTCTTTTCCTGGTTTATAAAAGTTCTTTGTATTTTTGGGTTCCAGTGCTTTGTCAGAAATATATACTGCCCAGATGTTTTTTCCAAGTCTGCAGCTTACCTATTCATTTTGTCAGTCATGCCTATGAATGAACAGAAAATTTAAATTTTGAGAAAGTCCAAGTTATTTTTCTTTTACTGCTCTCTCTGGTGCCTGTATAATGCAGGGTCATGAAGTTATTTCCTGTGCTTTATGTAGGAACAATGCAGCTGAGATAGTTGGTGTGCTGGGAACATGGAAGGAGCATGGGTCCCTCTGAAAGCAATGTTATGGAACAGGCTATCAGATTTACAGAGAATGGCTAGTGGAAATCAAGACTTCATGAGAGCTATCATCAAAGAAAAAAATCAGATCTGAGATGGAGGGTAAAATAAAAACAGAATGCATAGAAATAGACAAATACATAGAAATAAAAATAGAATGCATAACCTCTAGACTAAGGAAAGTAAATTAATACAGCACACAGCAGATGGGAAAAGGACTACAAAAGCACAATAAATAGAAAATATATAACTAAGTGGTGGGAACAAATCCAAACATACCATAGTTACCAAGGGGATTAATTAAATTGGCTTAAAACAGAGACTCTCAGACTGTGTTAAAAATAGAAGGAAAAATCCACCTCTATATTGTAGTAAATAAGAAAATAGAAAAAAAAATGAGTAAGGTAAAAACTAATAAAAAAGATGCCATCTTACCAATATAAGACAGATTAGAATTTCAGACAGCAAGTACTGAAACGGGGGCCAGTGTTTTGGTACAGCAGGTTAAGCCACAGCTGGTGACACTGGAATCCCTTATGTATGTATGTATGTATTTGAAAGGCAGAGTTACAGAGAGAGAGAGAGAGAGAGAGAGGGAGAGAGAGATGGGTCTTCCATCCTCTGGTTCACTATAGATGGCCACAACAGCTAGAGCTGAGCCCATCTGAGGCCAGGAGCTTCTTCCAATTTCCCACATGGGTGCAGGGGCCCAAGGACTTGGTCCATCCTCTACTGCTTTCCCAGGCCATAGCAGAGAGCTAGATGGGAAGCGGAGCAGCTGGGACTCGAACCAGCACTCATATGGCACTGTAGGCAGCAGCTTTACTTACTACGTCACAGCACTGGCCACTGGAATCCCTTATTACAGTGCCAGCTTCAGTCCCAGCTTCTCTGCTTCTGATCCAGCTCCCTGCTAATGCAACTGGGAAGGCAGTGGAACAAGACCCAAGTGCTTGGGTCTCTGCACCCACATGGAAGACCTGGAAGAAGCTCCTGGCTCCTGGCTTCAGCCTGGCCTAGCCCTGGCTGTTGTGGCCATTTAGGGAGTGAACCCATGGATGATTGCTGTCTCTCCCTCTCTCCCTCTGTCACTCTGCCTTTCAAATAAAAAACCTTTTTTTTTAAAGGTACTGAAAGGGACAAAGATTGAACATTAATAAGCATGGCTCTATTACCTACAAAATACAATCCTTGGTGTTTTTTTTTTTTTTTTACAGAGTGGATAGTGAGAGAGAGAGAGACAGAGAGAAAGGTCTTCCTTTTTGCCGTTGGTTCACCCTCCAATGGCCGCTGCGGCCGATGCATCTCGCTGATCCGAAGGCAGGAGCCAGGTGCTTCTCCTGGTCTCCCATGCGGGTGCAGGGCCCAAGGACTTGGGCCATCCTCCACTGCCTTCCCGGGCCATAGCAGAGAGCCGGCCTGGAAGAGGGGCAACTGGGATAGAATCCGGCGCCCCAACCGGGATTAGAACCCGGTATGCCGGCGCCGCAAGGCGGAGGATTAGCCTGTTAAGCCATGGCGCCAGCCTCTTTGTGTGTGTTTTATAGCATAACGTAAATATACAATGGAAAAATATGACATTTAGTCGTCTCTTCATATGTGCAGGGATGGTTTCAGCTTACTAAAATCTGGAGATACTCCAGTTCCTTAAAGTGACAGAACATTTGCATATGACCTATGCAATCCTCCCATATAATTTATGTCATATCTAGATTACTTATTATTATCTATAAACACATAATATAATGTAAATGCTATGTAAGTAGTTATTGTACTGTTTAGGGAATGATGACAAGAAAACAAAGACTGAACATAGTATGGGCGTAATTTTTCCTTTTTTTAATGCTCAGGAAGTATAAATTTTATTCAATTGTAAGATTCCGATTCACACCTAGGACAGCCGGTAAATACAAACACTTTGTACTTGCAAATATACACACTTAAAGTGTGCACTTACATGTGAAATATTCTTGTACTAAAATTACTGGAACACTAGCAGGGGCCTCTTTCCATGTTTATTCTTCCTCTTGGGAGGTCTGGTCCTCCCTCCCGGACACGGGCGGTTGCTAGGATTCATGGTAATCTGATCACCGTGGGGCCCAGAGGACCTGTGCTGCAGGGAGCTTTCCTGTTCAGGATGCTGCTTCCTCATCCTCCCTGTGGATCTTGACTGGTGAATTAAGATGGCATTGCAAGGCAGCGTGGGCTCCACTTTCCTGAGGTTGAATGCACACTTTGGTCGGTTCTGGTCTTGCAGGGATTTCCACTGATCTAAGGTGAATTCCTTAGTTGTTTTCGCCAGGCGCTCCTCAGACTCTACAGCTTTAACGCTGGAATGCCTTTCAAGCTTCCTTGGTGTATTGCCATGTCCGTCTTCAGCCTTAAAGACTGATGGTCCGCTGCCTGGGGACACATTCCCATTTTCTCTCCCAAATCCACTCTTCTGGACATAAAATAGGACATAGGCACTTTGATTCAGGACAGAAGTAATGTCACAGGCCGTTACCTTAGCATCATCCATTTTATACCAGTGACCATTCCCAGCTTTGACATAGCAGAAGTAATGTCCCTTTTGACACCTTAATCCAACGTGGACGAGAGCAGCATACAGAACATATTCAAGTGGCCTCCCGTTTTGCTGACACATGTAAGGTCTCATATCCAGGCACTCAGGATATTGCACTTGTCTAGCAATTTTCTCGCCTGTGAAATCAGAAAACCGCTTCAAGACGAAGATAAGAACATTGCCAGAAGATTGCAAGACGAGTGTCTTGGAAGCAGCTGTCTTCTTTAGGCAGATACCACACTGATAGGCGTTTTCTCCATCCAGCTCTTCAGGTTTCACCAATTGTTCCAAAGCCTGCTGAACACTGTCTGCTGTCTTGATATCCAGGGCGATGTCCAGGTAAGGGTCCAATGTGTCTGAAACGCCTTGGCACTGGAGACATTTGATTTGGGACTTCCAGTAGCCTCCAAATATCTGATGGCTTAGAGACTTGTCCTCTTTGGGCCCAACCATGTTCATGAGCCCAGGCAGACCTGCTGCCTTGAGGGCATCCACAGTGAACACCAGAAATTCATGGGCATCTTCCTGCCTGTTTCTATGAAAGGCAGCAGCCAACGCCTGACAGGGCTGGATCACGTCACCAGGACTGTGGAGGGCCCAAAGAAAGTGAGATTCCACAGCACACAGCATGCAGAAACCTGACGGACGACAGGTTTGAGAGTGCGCCTGAGACAGCATGTAGTTGGCAAGGGGTGGTGTGTATGTGAGACACTGCAGGGTTGCATTCAAGTAGCAGGTGTTCCCCATATTCTGCAGACCAGCCCCAATGCCATAAGGTCTCTTCCAGATCAGACCAGCTTCCCCACTGGGAGCCAGATCTGTTGCCGCAGAAGCCAGGTCATTTTTCAGTTGGAGCTCTTTCTGAGATGAGGGTGATGGCTTCCTTTGCTTGTGAAGGGAAGCAGCCACCATGTCTCCAGAAGCCATTGTGACGAGGCTTCCCTCCTTGGACTTCAAGCGACAGGAAGATGCTTTCTTGTCAGAGACTGTCTTCCAATGATTGGGCATAATTTTTCTCTCCAAATATTTTTTATTTGTTGTTGGTTGATTCCACACTTGCAGAACTCATCGATACTGAGGGCTGAGTATAAATACAATGAAAAATGGTTACATTTACAATCCTAGTTGGAAGGCTTAATACACCTTTTCAGTAAGCCATAGATTAGCAAGTATGGAGAGGATTTGAATTATGCAATTAGCGAACCTTCCTCTCTTTAACATAAACAACTTTTTAAGATTCTTTTCAGGAGCTGGCGATGTGGCGCAGCAGGTTAACGCCCTGGTCTGAAGCATCGGCATCCCATACGGGCGCTGCTTCAAGTCCCGGCTGCTCCACTTCAGATCCAGCTCTCTGCTATGGCCTGGGATAGCAGTGGAAGATGGTCCAAGTCCTTGGGCCCCTGCACACATGTGGAGGACCTAGACGAAGCTCCTGGTTCCTGGCTTCGGATTGGCGCAACTCTGGCCATTGTGGCCAGTTGGGGAGTGAACCATCGGATGGAAGACCTCTCTCTCTCTCTGCCTTTCCCCTCTCTGTGTAACTCTGATTTTCAAATAAATAACTAAATCTAAAAAAAAAAATTCTTTTCAAAGACACTTAGTTTAAAATATTTGCCTACATACTGGAACATGCTCATTCATGGGTTAAACCCCGCCAATTTCTTTCTTTCTTTCTTTTTTTTTTTTTTTTACAGGCAGAGTGGATAGTGAGAGAGAGAGACAGAGAGAAAGGTCTTCCTTTTTGCCATTGGTTCACCCTCCAATGGCCGCTGCGGCCGGCGCACCGCGCTGATCCGAAGCCAGGAGCCAGGTGCTTCTCCTGGTCTCCCATGCGGGTGCAGGGCCCAAGGACTTGGGCCATCCTCCACTGCACTCCCTGGCCACAGCAGAGAGCTGGCCTGGAAGAGGGGCAACCGGGATAGAATCCAGTGCCCCGACCGGGACTAGAACCCGGTGTGCCGGTGCCGCAAGGCGGAGGATTAGCCTGTTAAGCCACGGCACCGGCCAAACCCCACCATTTCTAAAGCAAAGTAGAAATTATAATCATACAGATATATTTATTATTCACAATTTATTCAGCAAGTATTTTTGAGTACATACTATGTTCTAGACTCTCTTTTAGGTACTGAAAATGTGGTGGCAGAGGCCGGTGCTGTGGCGTAGTAGGTTAAGCATTGGCCTGCAATGCCAACATCCCATATGGGTGCCGGTTCTAGTCCTGGCTGCTCCACTTCCGATCCAGCTCTCTGCTGTGGCCAGGGAAAGCAGTAGAAGATGGCCCAAGTCCTTGGGCCCCTGCACCTATGGGGGAGACCTGGAGGAGGCTCCTGGCTCCTGGCTTTGTATCTGCCCAGCTTCGGCTGTTGTGGCCATTTGGGGAGTGAACCAGCAGATGAACAACCCCCCCCCCCCCGTGTGTGTGTGTCTCAAGTAAATAAATACATCTTTTAAAAAATGTGGTAGCAACCAGGAGACAGTGTCCCTGTTCCCAAGGAGCTTCCATCCTAGAGAAAGGAATCAAATGAACACAAATAAACGAGTGATAAATCCTATAAGGAGAATCAAACTGGATGATGCCATAGAGATGGGAAGGAGATTTTAAATTGTATTATTAAGAAAGACCTTAAAGAGACGGTGTCAGGATATGATGAAATAAAATTAGACATTAATACAAAAACCCATCCAATTCAAAATGACACTTATGTTAAAGAGGAAATAAAAATCATCACTTCAAATTGTGTAGATGAGAATGAAAATGAGAACACTAGATATAAAATCTGGGCCAGCGCTGTGGTGCAGCGGGTTAACGCCCTGGCCTGAAGCGCCGACATCCCATATGGGCACCAGTTCAAGTCCCGGCTGCTCTACTTCCCATCCAGCTCTCTGCTATGGCCTGGGAAAGCAGTAGAAGATGGCCCAAGTCCTTGGGCCCCTGCACCTGCTTGGGAGACCTGGAAGAAGCTTCTGGCTCCTGGCTTCGGATTGGCACAACTCCAGCTGTTGCAGCCAATTGAAGAGTGAACCAGCAGATGGAAAACCTCTCTCTCTCTCTCTGCCTCTCCTCTCTCTGTGTAACTCTGACTTTCAAATAAATAAATCTTAAAAAAAATTATAAAATCTGTGGGATGAAGTTAGAGCTATCAACAGGGTCATTTATACACTCATATATGTATTTGAAAAAAAGAAAGATTTAAGAGAGACTAAGCACTCAATCCAAACCTTAAAACTGGTTCACTTCTCCAAATGGCTGCAATGGCCGGAGCTGAGCCGATCCAAAGCTAGGAGCCAGGAGCCTCTTCTGGATCTCTCAGGCAGGTGCAGGGGCCCAGGGACTTGGGCCATCTTCTACTGCTTTCCCAGGCCATAGCAGAGAGCTGAATCGGAAGTGGAGCAGCTGAGACTCGACCAGTGTCCAGACAGCAGCTTAATCTGCTGCGCCACAGCGCCGGTCCCTACTTTTTTTTCTAAAGATTTATTTACTTGAAAGGCAGAGTTGCAGACAGGGGTAGGGGAATGGGTGGCAGGGATTGAGAGAGAGAAAGAGAGGGAGCGTGAGAGAGAGGTCTTTCATTTGCTGGTTCACTCTCCAAATGCCTGCAATGGCCAGAGCTGCACTGATCCAAAGCCAGGAGCCAGAAGCTTCCTCGGGGTCTCTCATGTGGGTGCAAGGGCCCAAGGACTTGGAACATCTTCTACTGCTTTCCCAGGCCAACAGCAAGGATGCTGGATCAGAAGTGGAGCAGCCCGGACTCGAACCAGTACCCATATGGGATGCCAGCGCTGCAGGCTGATGCTTAACCTACTAGGCCACAGTGCTGGCCTTGGATCACATGTACTTGAGTCATCTCGTGCTGTCTCTCAGAATGTACATTAGCAGGAAGCTCGAATTGGAAGTGGAGGTGGAAATTGAACCCAGGCCCTCCAGTGTGGGAAGCAGGCATCCCAATTGGCATCTTAACCATTGTACCAAGTGCTTGCCCCCTCCATGAATTTTTTGATGCCCTCTTTTACAAGTTACACTTTTATATCAATTTGACATTTCAAATTAAATGGGTAATAGGAAAATATCAGTAATCAAATTGGCTTAATGAGGGTATAAAATCTAAATAGGATAATAGCAAAGAATGCCAAAACGTCTGTCAAAGATATATTACTTGAAAAGCAAACAAACGGGTGGAAGTTGTGGGGCAGAAGTTTAAACTGCTTGGGACACCCACATTCCATATAACAGTCCTTGACTATATTCCTGCTCAACTAGGGCCGTTTTACTTTTTATTTGTTCAGCTCTTTATGTACTAGAGCAGCAAATCTTTGACTATAATATAAATTAAAAATACGTCATCACAAAAATAACAAATATTAAGTTAAAAGTTCATTTATCTGTAAAAAAAATTTTAGCCAACTAAGCTTCAGATTACACCTAACAAGATCAAGTGCTGTCGTGATCATTATTGAAGTACAAAATAAAGCATGTGTATCAAAATTTGAAATGTGAATAAATCCATTCTACCTAAAAAAAAATGCCAAACAAAAGGAAAGAAAATGGCGATTACCATGCTCAGACTAATTGGGACCTTCTCCCATCCTTCAAAGAGTGGGAAATTCTCTTGCTATATAAACTATTTCCAGAACGTAGAAAACTTACCAATTTATTTTTACAAGTCTAGTATAATTTTAACACCCAAACTGGAAAAAGATGTTGCACAAAGAAAGAAATCTATGAACTGATGTCATCAACACACACCTGTCAGATATGTGAAATCAAATATTAGCAAATTGAAATCATTACCATGTGTGATTTATCCCAAGAATTCAAGTGTGGATCACTGTTTGAACATTTTCTTGTAATCCACATTAAAATCATATTAACATTATGAGAATCTCAGTAGGGACTATAAAATGTTTTGTTGAAATTAAACATCCATTCCTGAAAACAACTCTTAGAATTCTAGGTATAGAGAAAATTTTCTTAATTTGGCAAAGAGTTTGTTCAGGAGATATAAAGAAATGCTGTATTTAATGATGAACCATTAAAAAGCATTCCCAGGAGCAGGGACTCCTGCATCCCAGGTTGGAGTGTCTGGATTTGAGTCCCATCTCTACTTCCAATCCAGCTTCCTGGGAGGCAGCAGAGGATGGCTCAAGTAGTTGGCTCCCTGCCACCCACGTGGGATACCAGGATGGTGTTTTTGGCTCCTGGTTTCTGCCTAGCCCAGCCCTGGGTGTGGCAGGTATTTGGAGGGAGTGAACCAGAGGATGGAAGTTCTGTCTCCACTTGTGTCTCTTTCTGTTGTTTTGCCTTTCAAATGGATAGAAATAAGCAAGTGAACATTCAAAAAAAAAATCACTCCCATTATAATCAGGAGCTACATTGGCTATCAATGCCCATTATCACCTGTACTATTCAATATTATTCTGAAGTTCTTGTTCCATGCAATAAGACAAAGAGGAAAAGTAAAAACAGCATGAAATGTTAGAAAGATAAAACATTAAACTATCACTTACAGACAATAGGACAATTTGCTATTTCTCTCGAAAATTGAAAAAAAATCAGCTGACAGATTTTAGAACTAATGCTAAAGGTTCCTTAGAGGAACAGCCTGATGGCAGATCATTCTGAAAGTGTAGCTTGACCTTGCACCGGTAATGAACGAGGAGGAAATGGATTCGAAGCAGCTTTGTGTTAGAACAGAGGGAAGACTCTCTCCTAATACTTAACGAAGTGCAGGGGGAAAAAGTAAAAGTACTCAGCAGGAGTGGAGTAGAGATCATGATCCGCAACCAAGCACAGAAAGGGATGCAGTCCCATGAGGTAAACATCACAAACTCACAGTTGCGTAAGGAGCCCAGAAGATTCCAGGGCTGAGCATTGTGGCACAGTGTGGCTGGATCTTAACCTAGTCCCCACCTCTCTGAAGCCCTATATAAGATACAGTACACAAAAGATGAAGAATCTAAGAAGAAAGCGTGCTCTGAAGGACAGAAGGAAATTTCCAACAGGTACTTTAAGCTATAGGACGACTCAGTAAGAATATGGATTCAATAAAACAAGAGTTCAAAGAGAAGAAGAATAGCAGAATTAGATAAGAAGAAAGATTGCAAACTAAGGAATTCATTACGGCCAAACAACATCCTTGTAGAGGTAATAAATTACAGGGGTTCACGTTGCGGTGAAGCAGTTAAACTGCCGCCTGTGACTCTGGCATCACATATGAGTGCCGGTTTGAGTCCTGGCTGCTCTGCTTCCAATCCAGCTCCCTGTTAATGTGTCTGGGAAGGCAGCAGATGATGGCCCAAGTACTTGGGTCCCTGCCACCCATGTGGGACACCAGGATGGAGTTCCTGGCTCCTGGCTTTGGCCTAGTCCACCCTCTGCTGTTGCAGCCATTAGAAGAATGAACCAGTTGGATGGACGATCTCTCTTTCTCTCTGTCTCTAAAAAAATAAATAAACCTATCTTTAGAAAAAGAAGAATTAAATTACAAATGGCATGAAATAGAAAAAGGTGGCTAAAAATTAGATTATGAGTGGAGGAAGGGTTTGAGATAATCACACTGACTGTAGGTGAAAAAGAAGAAATTAAGGGAACTAATGATACACACCTACATATATAGTCATTCCTCAGCACCTGTGAGAGACTGGGTCTAGGATACCAAAATCCTCCGATGCTCAAGTCACTGATATAAAATGGTGTAGTATTGGCATAGAACCTGGGCACATCCTCCTGTATAGTTTAAATTACCTCTCGATTACTTATAATACCTATACAATGTAAATGCTATGTAAATAGTTATTATACTGTATTGTTTAGGTAACAGGACAAGAACAAAACATCTGTACGTGTTAGGTACAGAAATAAAATTTTTCCTAAGTATTTCTTTTTTTTTTTTTTGACAGGCAGAGTGGACAGTGAGAGAGAGAGAGAGAGAAAGGTCTTCTTTTTTGCCATTGGTTCACCCTCCAATGGCCGCCGCTGCCAGCGCGCTGTGGCCGGCACATCGCCGCTGATCTGAAGCCAGGAGCCAGGTGCTTCTCCTGGTCTCCCATGCGGGTGCAGGGCCCAAGGACTTGGACCATCCTCCACTGCCTTCCTGGGCCATAGCAGAGAGCTGGCCTGGAAGAGGGGCAACCGGGACAGAATCCGGCGCCCCGACCAGGACTAGAACCCAGTGTGCCAGCGCCGCAGGCGGAGGATTAACCTATTGAGCTGCGGCGCTGGCCCTAAGTATTTCTGATCTGCCGTTGGTTGAATCCAAGGATGCAGAACCTACAGACACACAAGACCAACTGTAGGAGTCTGTACCTTCTTAAGAAAGAATGAAGTGCTCAGATCTAAAGAACACATCATGTTCTAGGAGGTTTGATTGAAGGTTTGATTGTCATGTCACAGTGCTACAATATGAGTGATATTTTATCTTTCTTGGTACTTCATTGTACTGCACTGCTTCTTTGTAATAAGCATGCATAATTTTTTATAAAAACAGTGAAACTATTTTCCTAAAAGGTGAAAGAGCAATATTGTGTTTAAAAAGCCACTATTCACAATATTAACAAAGACTGAAATACCTGGGAATACAGCTAATAAGAAATGTGTAAAGTCTACTTGAAGAAAATGATACATTTTTCTTGAAGAGCACAACACAGTACATGAATACATTTTCAAAAATAATACATAACCCTGGATGAAAATTACCTGTTGCTAAGATATTAATTATCCCCCAAGTTAATCTATAAATTCAATTCAATCCTAATAAAAAAGTCCAACAGGATTTTTAAAAAATGAAACTTGGAACTTCACTTAAAATGCCCAAGCATATCCCCCCAAACAGTTTTTAAAAGCAGAGCAATGTGGCATTCTGAGAGAAATCAGGCTGGGTAAGTGACTTGCAGGCTGCTCTTACCTTTCCCGAACTGTGAGCATCTGCACTGTGATTGGACTGTTGCCAGGGCTCATTAGCATAATGTGCTGTGAACTGGAATAGAGAACAGTGTCTGCTCAGAGAATGACCAGAGCCTGCTGGGACCTGAACCAGAGAAGAGATTTTTATGACACAATATTGGCTTCAAGAGATCAGAAGAGTGGTACAGAGAGGGAGAGACAGAGAGAAAGAAATCTCCCATCTATTTATCCACTCTGCAAATGGCCACAAGAGCCAGGGCTCATCCAAGTAGAAGCCAGGAACCCGGAACTCCATGTAGGCCTCTCACATGAGTGGCAAGGGACCCAAGCACTTGAGTCATCATCTTCTACTTTCCCAGACACATTGGCAGGGTGTTGGATCAGAAGTGGTGCAGCGAGGACTTGAGCTGGCACCTGGCTACCAGCATCACAGGTGGCAGCTTAATATACTGCGCCACAGTGCCAAGATTTAAAAAAAAATCTATTCCAGTTAGTTACAACAAAATTGGGGCTATCAGAGATACTGTTGTTTCTGTTCAGAGAGCCCCAGAAAGCAGTCTGCTACTCCAAGCTGCTTGAATGAACGGATCCAACTATATTGACAACCTTTGCCTTTGTGAGCAAAAATTCTCAAGCACACCTGAGGGAGTCCAATGGAACCTCATGACTTTGAAGACAAAGAGATTTTGAGCTGAGATATTAACGATATTCAACTGCTGCCCAATGTGCAAAAGACTGACTTGTTCCAGGAGCTGCCCGGTTCCTGCGTGGAGCTCCAAGGACAAAAGTGCACAGTGGCACCTAAGCAGCTGGGCCACACACAATACCAACAACCACAACTCCTGTATCCTTAAGAAATCCTGCCTGGGCGTGGCGCTGTGTGGCCACAACTGCTCTACAGAGGAGTGGCGCAAGATCTACCTGAGTCCTGCCACTGTGCCAAAGCCAGGCAGAAATAGTAGCGGAAGCGCTGTCCCAACTGTGATGGGCCTCTCAAACTCATTCCTTGCCCAGGCCGTGGGGGCTTCCCGGTCATCAGTTTCTGGAGGCAAGATGGCTGCTTCGTCATTTTCCAGTCAAAGGGACAACATGATCATCCATAACCAGAAACCAAGATAGAAGCTGAAGCAAGAAGAACAATGAAGAAAATGTGCACGGAGTCTTCTTCTATGTCGTTAAAGCTGAAGGGGGGGGGGTGGCAGGTGGCGCTGTGGCATAGTGGGTAAAGCCGCCACCTCCAGTGCCGGCATCCCATATGGGTGCCAGTTTGAGTCCTGGCTGCTCCGCTTCCAACCCAGCTCTCTACTGTGGCCCGGGAAAGCAGTAGAAGATGGCCCAAGTCCTTGGGCCGCTGCACCCGCGTGGGAGACCTGGAAGAAGTTCCTGGCCTTGGATCAGCCCAGCTCTGGCTGTTGTAGCCATCTGGGGAGTGAAACAGTGGATGGAAGACCTCTCTGTCTCTCCATCTGCCTCCCTATAACTCTGCCTTTCGAATAAACAAATGAATCTTAGAAGAAAAAAAAAAAGCTGAAGAGGAGCCAAGACAAGGCCTCTTCCAGAGTCCAGGGAGGTTTGCCTTTAACTTGGTCTTTCCGGGAGGGTATCCAGTTGCCTGGTAGTTACAGTGGACATTTAACACTCCCAGCACACCTCCCTGTAACTTCTCCAAAAGTTACAGTCCCGGAGGAAACCGCCAATTTGCAGTCCTAGCTTCCATGCTGGACCCCACCAAGCTCTATGAAAAATGCAGATTTTCCAGCTTGTGAAGAGCCCTGGCAGCTCTGCCAAGAGTTGGATCACTGGAAATGGACCTGCCCTGGAGTTGAAGGACTTCAGGTCAGAGCCACAGATTTTATTGGCTCTAAGCTGAAAAGCCCTTCACTCAGCCCAGCTTCCAAAGTTACCACCGCAGTTGAGGAAATGGCCAAGTAGGGTCAGCAACATTACAGGCAGAGCTGTAAATTTCCTGTTAGAGATGCCACCTGCCTTCACCTGGCCAGTTCTCCTCCCAGGCCAGGTAGGTAATGGAAGTCAACAGGGTGCCTTTCCAAGGAGGTTCATACCTCCCTTAGGATGTACCCTATGTGAAGAGACAGACAGGTCTGGGCCTCTTAACTTACAAGACCTAAAGCCCACCAGATTATTATCAAGCCCCTTCTATCAGGTTCTATTTGCCTCTCAATCAGAAAACTTAATTGTAGCTTAGACAGCACCTTTCTTAGCTCCTCTAATAATGACTCTGTCCTTTGTTCTACACCCTGTCTAGCCCACTTGGGTCTCATTCCTTTGTAATCATAGCCTCTACTTTAACATCAATGACTCTACTCCCAACCTGTGTGTATTGATGGTCCTTTCCACCACATAATGTTGTATGATTATTCATAATTTCTCTACAGACAAACCCCACTACCTGCAAAAGTTGAGTGGCCTTTCTCCCAGTCTTGGCTGAGATCAGTTTTAAACCACATACATCCATCAAACAATCCTCACAAGGGTCCAGGGACCCCCCATTTCCTCTCCTCTATGAAATCCTTTCATTACCTGGCTAATGCCACTCTTAGGATCATTGGTTGCTATTCTCACCCTGACTTGTATACTACAGTGTCTGTTTAAGTGTTTACAGCAGGTGATAATGGAATGAACCGAGGCCTTCAGCAACCAGGCTGTCAACCAGATGCTTCTCCATCTACACATGCCTGTCCCTGCGGAGCCCCAAGATACCCCCAGCGGGCCCCTGTAGACAACGTCCCCAGTCAGCAGGAAGTAGCCAGAGAGACTCATCGTCGCCCCCTTTCCTATCATCAAAAGGTCGGGATGGTAGCTTTGGGATCCACGAGGAGGGAAGGCCTACACTTCCAGGGAAGAAAGTCCTTGTCAAGGTCCCTGCGGGTGCCTAAAGGTCAACCAATAAGGATCAGACCCGCCTCAACCTTTAACCCCCATGCCCTGAATCTATAAAAGGAGCTCTCCCAATCTCTGACGCATGACTTCCCGGCCCCCGCTCTGTTGTTCTGTTGGGACCGGGGAACCTGGCCCGGGAGCGGAACCCCAATAAAAGCCTGTGAATGAAAAAAAAAAAAAAAGAAAATGCAGATTTTCTACCCGTAGGATGTACAATAGTGGAGACCTGCTTCGGCCTTCTGCCTCTGGAGTCTACCCAGATTATGGTGCTCTGCAAAGATGGAGCAGGAATGCTGCTTTGGGGAAGAAGCCCTCTTAATGACAATTATTGTCCCAATGACCCTTTTCCTCTGACCAGCTGGCCTTGTGACTTCTTTCCTTCTCAGAATGCTTCTGAACCCATTTCCCAGCAGATTCCATTGGAACCATTTGCAGCCAACTCTGGCTGCTACCTGTTATGGCCAAATCCAGGAGATCTTTATGAAGAGAAAGCGCCTATGAATTTTAACAGCTATGTCCCTTCCTTCATGTACCATTCACCCTGTCCTCATTAGCAATATTCACTGGCAGTTAAGGGCAACAACTAGGATTTTTTCTAAAAAAAAGATTTATTTATTTATTTGAAAGAGTTACAGAGAAGCAGAGGCAGAGAGAGAGAGAGAGGCCTTTCATCCACTGTTTCACTCCCCAAATGTTTGCAACGTCCAGAGCTGTGCTGATCCAAAGCCAGGATCCAGGAACCTCTTCTGGGTCTCCCACGCGGGTGCAGGGGCCCAAGGACTTGGGCCATCTTCTACTGCTTTCTCAGGCCATGCAGAGAGCTGGATCAGAAGTGGAGCAGCCAGGACTCGAACCAGCACCCATATGGGATGCTGGCACTGCAGGCAGCGGCTTTACCCACTATGCAACAGTGCCACCCCCACAAATAATTTTTTTGACTCCTCCTTCTCTACCGTGGTACCTCCTTCCTTAGTAAGCATTGGAAACTTCTCCAATCAGGTTGAAATTCCCTTTGTTAAACACACACACACACAGGTGCTTGGGGACTCTCAGCACCTCGGTTATCCCTTGAGTTTTCGTTGTCACAGATGCATCTCAATCAGAACAGAGATGTGAAAATCCCACCTACCTAGGATCTTACCTGTGCCTTCTTAGGCACTGATTAGGAAGGAACAGAAGCTGAGTGGAAGAGCTGAAGATTCTGCTGCTGAGATATTCCATACTTTGTCTAGTCCTGGGATTAGCGTATAAAAGAAGTGTTTTCCTACTTGATTTCGAACACTCGTTAAACAGGAGCATGACCTAATCCCATTTCATAAAGATAAAGAGCAGCAAAATAAGTGGTCGCATGAAGACAAATTCCACTGGCCTCCTCTGTCTCTTCTTTCCTTCTCCTTGGTCAGTAGCTTCTTCCACAAGGGCTTGGATTCCGTCCTCTTTATCTTTAATCTTCGTGGCTCCAAACTCAGTGCCAGGTTCATAATATGGGCAGCAACGTGTGTTTAGAGAAGTCTTTGTGTAATCAACATGGTCATTGTAGGGCGGCAGTATTTCAAAGCCAGTTCCTCTTTTCTGCTGAAGGTGAGTCTAGGCATGAAATCTGGAAAGAACCATACAATAATAATATATGTTTTTTCAAAATTAGGGCAGTGAAGAATGAGTCCTTCCAGATAACAAAAGCTGCTATAAAGCTACACAAATTAAAAATGTGATATTGAAAAGTCAATCCATGAAACATACCCGAGTATAAACGAGAATTTAACATAAGTCAGCTTTTTATATTAATTGGGGGATAATGGACTGCTATATAAGTGACACTGATATTTGGCTATATATATGTGTGTGTATGTGTGCATTGTCACCAGATACATAAGGGAATTTCAAAAATTTCGTGGAAAACAGAATTTAAAAATAAATTTATTGGGGCTGGTGTTGTGGTGCAGAGGGTTAAGCCACTACTATCAACAGCAGCATCCCATATTGAAGCACTCGTTTGTATGCTGACTGCTCTGCTTCCAAACCAGCTCACTGCTAATCCACCTGGGAAAGCAGCAGAATATGGCTCAAGTACTTGGCTCTCTACCACCCATGTGTGGGAGACCCAGATGGAGTCCCAGGCTCCTGACTTTGGCCTGGCCCACCCCGGCTGTTATGGCTATTTGGGGGAGTGAACCAGTAGATGGAAGATCTGTTTTTCTCTCTCTGGCACTCTGTCTTTCAAGTAATTGAAAGAAATGTTTTTTCTTTTCTTTTTTTTTAAATACCAAATCACAAAATTCTTAGTTTTTTTTTTTTTTTATAAAATTCTCTTAATAAAAATAAGCTTATTTTTGTGGGCCGGCGCCGTGGCTCACTTGGCTAATCCTCCGCCTGCGGCGCCGGCATCCCATATGGGTGTCGGGTTCTAGTCCCGGTTGCTCCTCTTCCAGTCCAGCTCTCTGCTGTGGCCCGGGAAGGCAGTGGAGGATGGCCCAAGTGCTTGGGCCCTGCACCCACATGGGAGATCAGGAGGAAGCACCTGGCTCCTGGCTTCGGATCGGCGTAGCTCTGGCCGTGGAGGCCATTTGGAGAATGAACCAACAAAAGGAAGACCTTTCTCTCTGTCTCTCTCTCTCACTGGCTAACTATCTGTCAAATAAATTTTAAAAAAATAAGTTTATTTTGGCACAATAAAATTTTGAAAACCATGCATATGAGGCATCTTCAAAAATCCATGGAAAATACATATTATAAAGGAAATGCATGGATTTCAAAATTTTTTGTACCAAATAAACTTTTTAATTCTCCTTCCATGAACTTTTGGAACTATCTGTGTATATGTGTGTGTGTGTGTGATAACCCAGAAGTCACATAAGAAGTAGTTAATGGATTTTACCATATCAAAATATAAAAATTCTGAATCTCAAAAAAATACCATAAAATAAAGATGTTAGTGGCAGATTGGACAATACATATACTACCTATATAATAGAAAAATAATTGACATACAGAAAGTACAAATCAGTGAAAAAAAATACAATTGAGCAGAAAAATACTCAATGGATATGGACAACTAGTTCTCAGAGGAGAAATGCAAACAACCGATAAGCATTTGAAATGATGGTCAAGATAATATATATTTAGGAAAATGCATTTGAAAGGACAGTCAGATACTTTATTTGCCCCTTATTCTGGCACTAACTCCCAATACATTATGGGCATGACCAGGTGGGGAAATAAGTGCTGTCATGAGCTTTCTGGGGGTGTAAATTGGCCAAGCCTTGTGGGAGGGCAGTTTGGTGCCATATCCATTGACTGTAAAAAAATCTCACATCCTTCTTTTGGCAGTATCAAATGTATAAAGTCACATTTCCTTTAACTGAACAGTTTTGTTTATACTAGGATATCCTAGAAATTCTTCCTTCCACAGGTGTTCAAAGCTATGTGTACCAGGTTGTTCATTGCAGTCTTGTTTTTATTAGCCTCAGATCCAGAACAGTTGTATGTCATCAGTGAGGGAGGGATGTTTAAATACACAGTAGCATAACCAAACCATGGAATAGTTTGCAGTAGTTAAAAAGAAAGAAGTAGCATGTATAACTCTCTAAAATATAATCTTAAGTGGATAAAAATTGCAAAACACTATGTTAATTATGATTCCATTTATATATTTGAATAAGACATCTATGTGTATATAATGTGTAGAAAAGGATTTTACACACCAGCCTTATAAAAATGGGGAGAGCATTGTGATTTGGATGAGAACAGTGGAGCTGAAGTGGTGCTAGTGTTAGTGTTTTTTCTGGGTTTGAATCTTACACTAGAATTCGCATATAAGTATAGAATAAAAGCATCAAATAATGCAGTATCCCAATTGTCTTTCCATAAGGATAAATATCTAACTCTTCCTCTTTATCTGTAACACTGTATAAATCTTTTTTTTTTGACAGGCAGAGTTAGACAGAGAGAGAGAGAGAGAGAGAGAGAGAGAGAGAGAGAAAGGTCTTCCTTCTGTTGGTTCACCCCCCAAGTGGCTGCTACGGCCAGCGTGCTGTGCCGATCCGAAGCCAGGAGCCAGGTGCTTCCTCCTGGTCTCCCATGCGGGTGCAGGGCCCAAGGACCTGGACCATCCTCCAGTGCCTTCTCGGGCCATAGCAGAGAGCTGGACTGGAAGAGGGGCAACCGGGACAGAACCGGCACCCCAAACAGGACTAGAACCCGGGGTGCTGGCGCTGCAGGCGGAGGATTAGCCTAGTGAGCCGCGGCGCTGGCCAACACTGTATAAATCTAAGACAGTTTATTAACTCTCTCCCTTATTGATGACCACTTTGTGTAACTTCAGGTTTTTTTTTTTTTAACCTTTACAAGCACTGCAACAAATATCCTGAAAACTCTAAGTATATTCGTTGGTTAAATTCCAAGCAGGAGAATTTCTACGTCAAAGAATTGCCGTCCATGGAAAGATTATATCAGGATATCTGCCTCGAACAGAGTCCCCATTTCCCCATAAACCAGTCAATAATATCAAATTCCTAAATTTTGACAAACTCATGACTGAAACATAATGCGTAGTGGCTTTGACTTGCATTTCTTTGAAGTTGAGCATCTTTTCATATGTTTGGCCATCATTTTTATTCCTTTTCTGGGAACAAATCTATTCTTTGGCTCAGTTCTTCTTTTTTAAAAGGTTTATTTATTTATTTGAATGTCAAAGTTACACACAGAGAGAAGGAGAGGCAGACAAAGAGAGAGTGTGTGATCATCCATCTGCTGGTTCACTCCCCAAACGGCCACAACACCTGGAGCTGCGCCCATCTGAAGCCAGGAGACTCCTCCAGGTCTCCCACCCAGGCGCAGGGATCCAAGGACTTAGGCCATCTTCTGCTTTCCCAGGCCATAGCAGAGAGCTGGATCGGAAGTGGAGCAGCCAGGACACGAACTGGTGCCTATATGGGATGCTGGCACTGCAAGTGGTGTCTTTACCTGCCATGCCACAGCACTGGCCCTGGCACAGTTTTCTATTGTGTTGTTTATCATTTCATTAATGGTGAAATGATTACACGTTAGCCCAATGCTTTTTAAAAACTTTGAAAAAGCTCTATATTTTTGAGTCATCCATCTTTTCCTCTGATGGAGAAACTTTGCTTGTTGCTGGCAACTGAGTTGTGAAAAGTCATTAGTAAAGCAGGATGGCTCTAGGAGCTGCTGGCTCAGGCACTGAAGGGGCCTCCTCCACACAGCGGGGGGCTCCTCTCAGGGGCCCTCCAGCTGGGGTGTCACATTTCAGTGTTCTAAGAAGGAGGCTGCCTGGAGGGGCTATATTTAGAGTCTGACTTCCCCGCGGGGACAGGTGGATGTCTGGGGACTGACTTCAGCATACTTTGGCGCTGAGTGCTGGGCATTCTTCTGAGGGGCTTGGACAGCCAGCCGAGTGCAGTGCAGCTGTAACCAGAGGCACGGGATGAAAAGGTCCCTTTCTCCTGGCCACTGCTTGGGGTCCCGGCCCTCGTCCTCCCACTGGTGAAGAGAAAGTGACGCGGACGTCAGGGATGTTGCAGGAGGCGCAGTCACCCCCAGACCCTCAGCACCGTCTCCACGGAAGTGCTGAGCACTCCCCACCGCCTGGCTGACACAGGGCAGGGAGGGCAGACACTGGGGAGAGTGCCCCCCTCCGTGCCATCATGGAATGAACATTCCACCTGCTGAGCCTCCCTTTCAACCATACAACAGCAGTTGATGCTGTCATGGATGTGATGAGGTTCAGTTAACTACAGGCTGATGTAAAATCCAAATGTAGGTCCCTGGGTGGAAAACAGGTGTATCTGTAGTCCCTGGTTTCTAAGGCAGTGGGTTCATCAGGAGTTGGGTCTTCATTAAACATTCAGGAATGTTCTCTGAAGAAGCTCTCTGACACCTGACAGGAAACCCATATGTTCATCCAGAACTTCAAAAAGCTATAAATCCCCTGGGTCAAACGGTCAAGACGAGAAAACTGACTATATTTGCAAATACTCATTTATAGATCATGTTGGAAGCGTGCTGGTTTTGTTCAGGAACGTTTTGTATTTAAAATGTCAAGAATTACTAGTCTGGTTTGAAAGCTGGGAAGGAGTTTACAACAACTAGAAAACATGCTTTAAATGTGACCCAAAATGATGTAAACAAATGAATCTTCTGTTATTTCTACAATGTGAATGTTGTTGATGTTACATGCAAAGGGCTCTACTGTATTTCTCGATTACAAAAAACGTGTGATGCAAAAAAAAAAAAAAATCGAATCTATAGAAGAAAGTTAAAGCTCTTGTCGCCCTCTCTGTTTTCCTTCCTGACGCCCCCTTTGGAGCTATGCTCGGAGAGGACAGGTTGTAGAGTGACCGGGTAGGATGTGTTAAGCTTCAAGGCTAAGAAGGCAAGAAAGGATTCCTCAAAGAAAAAGCTGAAAAGGCCACAGTAAGGCCTGGGCGTGGGAGGGGGCTACAGACCTTCCCTAGTAACCAGAGCGAGGCACACTCCAACCGCAGGGCGGTGATGCCACTTGCGGGCCCTCAGATTGGAGAGGCCGGAGATGAGTGACAGGGCGGTGCGTGGCGCCGGGGCACAGAGCACCGACGGACGGAAGGGGCGGCCGTGGGCGCGGAGGGGGGGATCCTGTGGACCGCCCGCCGGCCGGCAGGGGGTGGGGAGGGGGCGAGCGCGGCGGTGACGCGCGGCCGTCACGTGACCCCGAGCTGCAGAGGGACGCAGCCTCGGGTGCAGTCGTCACTCGCGTCTGGCTACCAGCTCCCCGCTGCCCTGCGCTCGGCGGGCTGGCATCGGGCCCGGGCAGAGCGGAGCAGGTGAGGGCCCCGGCGGCCAGGGCGGCAGCGGCTCGCGGGCCCGGCGACGGGTGCGGGGTTCGGGGGGAGGTCTATGCTGGCTCAAGTTCGCCTCAGATTCTCCCATGCCCCCTGCCCCCGCCCACATCTGTGCTGGGGGAGCCATGGGCTTTGACAGGGCGGCTTGTGGGGAGAGTGTCTCCGGGAGGAAATACCGATTGAGATGCACATCCTCTGACCCCACATAGCCGCTCCCTTCCTGCTTGTTTCAGTGCAAGAGGCGCGCCACGGTGGCGTTTGCAGAGAAAATGGTGGGCCTGAGTGAGTGGACGGCGGGTTTGGCAGGGGTGGTGTGTTGAATGACAGGAGGGACGTTTGACAACCCGGGTCCTGAGTCCCAGAAGGCCAGCGAGTAGTGGGATGGGGTGGCCTGACGGCTGGCCGGTACTCAGCGCCTCTACTCTCTCTCCAGTCTGTTGGACAATAGTTCGGGGTGGCACTGCTTGTGGCTGAGGCGAGGGACGAAGGGGAGGAGAAAGCGGCACAGGATCCCTGGAGGTGAGTGGGAGCGCCGGCTGTGTGTGTGAACCCTCCAAGTCCTGTATGAATTCTCCCACAGGAACTTAGGCGCTCCCACTGCTGGATTGGGGTGGGGTGGGGGGTGGAGTGGCGTAGCTAGGAAACTTTCCCTAAACTGTGTTCACTTGCAAGGCTTAGGGCTTTTAAATTGTAGGCTGAAGATCAATAAAGACAGCAAACTTTCCTATAGATGCTTTTATTTGTACTTCACAATAATCCTGCTGAACTTTTGCGGAGGGAAGCCTTAGAACTCTGTATGGATGGTTTAAAAATAACTTGCCCTCTCTCTCACATTTTTCTTTTCCTGTCTCCCATTTCTGCCTTGCCTGGCTCAGTGCTGGGAAAGGCCTGGGTTCTGCCTGCCAGGAAATGGGTGTCTGAATCCAGACCGACATGTATGGGGACCCACGCCTTAGATTGTGGGGATGTCACAAGCACTCAACACTCACCTTCTCCTTTTCTCTCTCTGTTCCCAGGTCTTCCCATAGGCCTACAGCAGGGTTGTTTACTCCTGGAAGCAGTGGAAAAGAGGGGAGAGTGTCCTGGAACCATGGAGGCTGGTGTGAAGGTGGGCAGTGCCTGAGCATGACAAATGAGGGTGGGCATAGCAGGTGGATGAGACGGGAGGAGGTCTCATTGCAGGGCACACCTGCCTCTCACACTGCTGACTGTCCATAGTGCTGCCACACCCTCTATCCATTGTGGTGCGGGGAATTCGGAGAATACTGGGGTAAGTATGGGCCAGAGTGTGACTGACAGAAGACTTGAGAGGAGACACATTACTAAAGTGGTCCCAGGTTCTGGCAAGGCAGGCACTGGGGGTGCTTGTGTGTTCTACAAAGGACTTGGTCTCCATTATCGCCTCTTTGTTGTTTCATGTCCATAGAGCTGCCTGCACGTCTCCTGTAGTGCGTGAGATCATCGGAGGCAAAGAACCAAGGAGGACATTGCCCCTGATCAGTATAGACTGGTAAGAGGGTGGGGCCTGCCTGGGTAGACCTCCAAGGTGGTTTGACGGAGACCAGTCTGGATGCAGTAAGGGCCAGTGTTCAGTCTGTAGGATCCCTAACCTCTTCTTTTCTCAGTCACCTCTCTCCCCATGCCTACCACTTATCCCTCACTCTCATCTTCATTCTGGTCCAGGGAGAAGAGTGTGATAATGCCTGGGGGAGTCGGGTCAGCGGTGGGGAGACTAACTAGATGCTTGTCCCATCAAGAACAAAATCTACACTCCCACCTGTCCCTCCATCTGTCTGTCTGTCTGTCTCTAGGTCCACAGATCTCATGAGTTTATGTATCTACTTTAGAGTATATCACCAAGCAAGAGAAGGAAAGAGGAGGAATCATTGGATCATTAAAGGTTGGTATGAGGGTGGGGACCTATGGGAATGGTGGCCAGAGTAGGTCTAGGGCCAGTAAAAATCGACATCTGAGGCCTTCTCTCTCTCTCCCACTCATCACCAGCCCTCCCACCTTCCTTCCCACTGTTTATCTGGTGTATGGTAATGTGTATGGAAGCACCATGGGGGAAAATTGTTGAGCATTGGGGATGGTGGGGAAAGGATGAAATACAAAGGGTGGAAAGTTTGCTCATCATAGTCTTCTCCTACCAAGCACATAATAGCTACCCTTTGCCATCCCTCTGTGTATCTTTCTGTGTGATGCAATAGATTTAGAAGAGAAGTTTTAGTCCATTTCCTTCCTCCACTTCTAGGTCTACCTCCAGTGGCAGCTGTAGTGGCCTTTGAGTGGCTGAAGACCAGCACCCTCACAGGCCTACACCCAGACCTACCACCCTCTTTCCCCAGTCCGAGTGAGCCCCTCTGTACCTTGGTGTCTTCAGCAGGGGTGATTCCATGGGCCGCGTTCAGGAAGTGGGCTGGGTGACTGCAGGACTGGTGATCTGGGCTGGCACCTGCTACTACATTTACAAATTAACCAAGGGAAGAGCCCAGAGTGTCAGGAGACTTGCCAGAAATGGGTCTCGAGTCAAGATGGAGACTGTCGTTGGGGTACAGAACCAGACCTTGGCCGTGTGTGAAGCCATGGCTGGGACAGAGATTGAGACTAGACCGAAAGCCGAGAGCGGAGCAGAAACTGGAGCAGGAGGTGGATCTGGGACTGAAGTAGACACCAAGGCCACTGCTATACCAGGTCCCAAAGTCAACACTCAGGCCAAAGCAATGACTGGGGCAGAGGCAGAGACTCAGTGTGAGGCCGAAGTAGCGGCTGGAACACTGGTTCTCACAGAGGCAGAGACCCTGACCGAAGCCAAGGAGAAAGCCAGGGAAGTGGCCGTGAAAGAGGCAGTGACCCAAACGGATACTGAGGCTGGGAGAGCAGTCAGGAAAGAGGCAGTGACTCAGACCAAGGCTAAGGCTGTGGCACTGGCTGCCAGGGCAGAGGCCAAGAAAGAAACAATAATCCAGACCAAAGCTGAAATTCGTATGTTGGCTGACAAGGAGACAGAGACTCACAGAGTAATGATGACACAGAATGAGGCCTTGGCGGTGACCAGGGAATTGGCCAAGATGGGAGCCACGAACAAGACTGGAATTGTGGCTGAGACCAAGGCAACAGCCCTAGAAGAGACTGTGGGTGTGGCTAAGACTCAGTCTGAGGCCAGGTCTGGTGGCACAGCTGATGCTAGGGAAAAGTCCAATGGCATATCCAGGGAAGTGGCTGGAGTGGACATGCGGTCCTGTGCGCAGTCTCAGGCTGTGGCCGAGATCCAGGATGATGACACCCTTGGTGCTGGGGTTGAAGACAAGGGACATCTCAAAACCCTATCTAGGGGAGGGGCTGGGGCAGACGCTGGGGCTTGTGCTCAACCTCAGAGTGTTGCCAAGGCCCAGGCTGAGGTCTTGCCTGAGGCAAGGATTGATGCTGGGAGCAAGACCAGTGCGACATGGAAGGCAGGGGCAGGGGCAGAGATGAGAGCTTGTGTACAACCTCAGACTGGGTTCAAGAAACACGCTGAGCTGGGGATTGGCTCCAGGGTTGATGACAAGGGAAACAGCAGTGTTGAATCTAAGGCCATGCCTGCAGCTGACGTGAGGGCTACTGCTCAGCCTCAAGGTATAGCCAGTGCCCTGGCTGAGGCTGCGCCTGATGCCAAGGCTAAGAGTAGAAGTAACCCAAATGCCAGTGCTAAAGCAGGGGTCAGGAGCAACGTGAAGGCCAATTCCCACACTGAGGCCTTGCCTGATGCCAGGGAGAAGAATAGAGCTAATGCCAATGTCATGGATAAGGCCGGGGCTGCGCCAGTCATGGTATCTTGTACACAGCCGCAATCTGTGCCCAATGTCAGCACCATGTCTAAGGAAGGCACTCAGACTACGACTCCGAACCAGGGTGAAGCCTTACCCAGTACTAGAGGTAAGGGCAGTAGAGGAAAAGCCAAAACCAAAACCAGATGTAAGGCAGGGATTGAGACAGACGTGAAAAACTGTGCACAGCCTCAGGCTGGGATCCAGACCCAAGCTGAGGCCTTGCCTGACTCCAAGGTCGATGGTAGAGGGGATTCTCATGGCATTTCTAAAGCAGGGGCCAAGGCAGACCAGAGGGCGTGCAGTCAGTCTCAGGCTGTGGCCAGTTCCCAGGGTGAAGCATTGCTTGGTGCCAAGCATAGAGTCAGGGGCAACCCCAATGCTGTGCCTAAGGCAGGCACGGAGGAAGGTATAACAGGCTCTGCCCAGCCTCAGTCAGTGAGCAGTTCCCAGGGTGAGCCCTTGCCTGGTTCTAAGAATAAGGTCAAGGAAAATTCCAGTGTTACATCTAAGGCAGGGCCAGGGGCAGATGCCGCAGGTTCTGCCCAGCTGCAGGTTGTGGCTAATTCCCAGGGTGAGGCCTCACTTGGTGCCAGAAGTAAGGTCAAGGGCAATGTCAGTTTCAATGCTATGTCTAAGGTGGAGGTTGGGGCAAGTATAGTGGGCTCTTCCCAGCCACAGGCTATGGCCAGTTCCCAGAGTGAGGTCTTGCCTGGTGCCAGGAATAAGTTCAAAGGCAATCCCAACGCTGTGCCTAAGGCAGAGGCTGGGGTGGGTACCGTGGGTTCTGCCCAGCCCCAGGTTGTGCTTCATTCCCAAGGTGAGGCCTTGCCTGGTGCCAGGAGCAAGGTCAGGGGCAATTCCAGTGCTGTGTCTAACACAGGGGCTGGGCCAGATGCAGCGGGCTCTGCTCAGCCTCAGGCTGTGCCCAGTCCCCAGAATGAGGCTTTGCCTACTGTCAAGAATAAAGTCAGGAGCAATCGCAGTGCTGTACCTAAGGCAGGGGCTAGGCCAGATACCATGGGCTCCGCCCAGCCTCAGGCTACAGCTAATTCCCAGGCTAAGGCCTTACCTGGTGCCAAGAATAAGGTTAAAGACAATCCCAATTCTGTGTCCAAGGCAGAGGCTGGAAAAAGTACTACAAGCTCTGCTCAGCTTCAGGTTGCAGCCGGTTCTCAAGGTGAAGCCTTGGCTGGTGCCAGGAGTAAGGTCAAGAGCAACCCTATGTCCAAGCCAGAGGCTGGGGCAGGGACCACAGGCTTTTCCCAGTCCCAGGTCATGACCAATACCCAGAGTGAGGCCTTGCCTGGTGCCAGAAGTAAGGTCAGGGGCAATCCCAGTGCTGTGCCTAAGTCTGAGCCTGGGGCAGACACAATAGGCCCTGCCCAGCTCCATGGTGTGGTCAGTTCCAAGAGTGAGAACCTGCTTGGTGCCAGGAATAAGGTCAGGGGCAATCCCAATGCTGTGCCTAAGGCAGAGGCTGGGGCAGGTACAGCAGGTTCTGCCCAGACCCAGACTCTGGCTAATTCTCAGGGTGAGTCCTTGCTTGGTGCCAGGAATAAGATCAGGAGTCATTCCAATGCTGCACCTAAAGCAGGGGCCAGGGCAGGTACAAGGGGCTCTGCTCAGTTCCAGGCTATGGCCAGTTCCCAGGATGAGGCCATGCCTGGGGCAAGAGACAAGACTATGGCCAGTCCTGGGGCGGACGTCACAGCAGCTGATGAGCTTCATGCGAAACCCGAAGTGGAGGCCGTAGCTACTTCTGAGAGTGAGGGTGGGGCAGGCGCTCAGGCCTGCAGGAAGACTCAGCCTAGCGTTCACGACTACTATTGGAATGGCATTGGTGTTGAGGATTGGATTGCTGCTGAGCGGTGGATCAAGTTTAGGTTTCAGGCCATGGATGGAGACTGGGAGAATAGTGTGTCCTGGGCTGATGATGAGAATGAAGCCAGGATTGGGTCCTGGAGTGGGGCTGGTGATAAGGCCGGCATTATTAGGCCCTGGGCCGTGGCTTGTGATGAAGCTAGTGTTAAGTCCTGGGCTGGGGCTAGGGCTGAAAATGAAGTCAGTATTGGGTCCTGGGCGGGAGCTGGGGACCAGGCCAGTGGAGGGCTCTGGGTTGCAAGTCAGGCTAGTGAGGGGTCCTGGGCTGGGGTTGAGAACCAGGCCAGTGGGGGCACTTGGGTTGTCTCTGGGAACCAGGCCATTGCAGGGTCCTGGGCTGTGGGTCAGGCCAGTGAGGCGTCTTGGGCTGGGTGCCAGGCTACAGGGGTGTCCTGGGCTGGGGAAGTGGCCATTGGAGGATCCTGGACTGGGGTCGAGAACCAGGCCAGTGGAGGGACCTGGGCTGGGGCTAGCACTGGGAATATGGTTAGCGTTGGGTACTGGGCTGGGGCTGTGGACCAGTCTAGTGGAGGGTCCTGGGTTGGGACTGGGGATCAGTCTGTTGGAGGGTCCAAGCCCATGTTTGAGAATCAGGCCAGTGAAAAAGGGCCCTGGGCTGTGGTTGGTGGCCAGGCCAGTGGAGGGTCCAGGTTGGGGCCTGTAGACCAGACCAGTAGTGTGGTCTGGCCTGACACTGGGAACCAGGCTGGTGGAGGGGCCTGGGCTGAGACTAGTGAGCAGTCCGGTGCTGAGTCTAAGCCTGGATTTGAGAATCAGGCCAGTGAAGAAGGTTCTTGGTCTGGGGCTGGTGGCCAGGCTGCTGGAGGGTCTAAGTCGGGACCAGAGGATCAGTCCAGTGGAAAGTCCTGGGCAAACTCTGGGGACCAAATCAGTGGAGGGTTCTTGGCTGCGGCTGTAGACCAGGCCACTGGAGGGTCCCAGGCTGGGACTGAGGATTTGGCTGCTGGTGGGGCACAGCCTATGTTTGAGGATCAGGCCAATGGAGGAGGAGCCTGGCCTGATGCTAGAGACCAGACTGGTGTAGAATCTAGGCTTGGTCCCAACCCAGTGGACCAGCCCAGTGGAAATTCCTGGGCTGGCACTGGGGACCAGGCCAGTGGATGGTTCTGTGCTTACACTGGGAGTCAGACCAATGGAGGAGGGCCTTGGGGTGAGGCTGCTGGCCAGGATGCTGGAGGATCTAGGCTGGGGCCCACAAACCAGTCTAGTGGTGGGTCCTGGGCTGGTATTGGGGGTCAAGTCAGTGGAGGATCCTGGACTGCGAATCAGGCTGGTGGCTGTTCCAAATCTGAATTTGAGGATCAGGCCATTGCCGTAGGGTTCTGGGCTGGTACTGGGAATCAGGCTGGTGGAGGATCCAGGCCAGGGCCTGAGGATCAGTCCAGTGGAGGAGATCCCTGGGCTGGGGCTGGTGGCCAGGTCATTGGAGGGTCTAGGCCAGGGCCTGCAGATCAGTCTAATGGTGGATTCTGGATTGGTACTGGGGATCAGATCAGTGGGACATCTTGGGCCGGGGCTGGGGGCCAGGCCAATGGAGAATCCTGGGCTGGATCTAGGCCCGGGAATGAGACCAGTGGAGAGTCTAGGTTAGGAACTGAGGAGCAGGCCAGTGGAGGGTCCTGGGACAGATCTCAGGACCAGACGAGTGGAAGGTTCCTGGTCAGTGCTGAGGTGGAGGCCAATGAAGGATTCTGGTTTGGGCCCGGGAGTGAGGCTCTTATAGGAACTTGGTGCTGGACAGGAGAAGGGGCTATTATTGTGCCTAGATCTGATATTAAGGATGGGGCCAGTTCTGAATCTAGATCAGGCACTGGGGAAGAGGCCATCACCAGTTCTAGGTTTGACGCTGAGAATAAGGCCAGTCTTGGGTCCTGGATCAGCTCTGAGGGGGCAGCTTTTATCAGTTCCTGTGTGGAGGCTGAGGCCGGAGTTGAGCCTGCATCTGTGGCTGCAGCCGGAGTTGAGGCTGCGTCTGTGGCTGCAGCTGGGGCCGAGGCTGAGGCTGGGGCTGCACCCGGGCCTCTGGCTGCGTCTGTGGCTGTACCCGGGCCTGTGGCTGAGGCTGCGTCCCTAACTGTGGCTCCTGCTGTGACCGAAGCTGTGTCTGCAATTCCAGCTGAGGCTGCGGTTGGGGTTGGAGCTGAGGCTGCGGCTGCAGCTGTGGTTGCAGCTCCGGCTGTGGCCGCGGCTCCTGTCGTGGCTGTGGCTGTGGCTCCGGCTGTGGCTGAGGCTCCAGCTATAGCTGCAGGCCCAGTTGTGGCGGTGGCTCCAGTTGTTGCTGCAGCTCCGGTTGTGGCAATGGCTCCAGCTGTAGCTGTGGCTCCAGTTGTGGCTGCGGCTCCAACTATAGCTGCAGCTCCAGTTGTGGCTGTGGCTCCAGCTGTGGCCGTGGCTCCAGCTGTGGCTGCAGCTCCAGCTGTGGCCGTGGCTCCAGCTGTGGCTGTGGCTCCAGCTGTGGCTCCAGCTCCGGCTGTGGCTGTGGCTCCAGCTGTGGCTGTGGCTGCGGCTCCAGCTGTGTCTCCAGCTCCAGTTGTGGCTGCGACTCCAGCTGTGGCTCCAGCTGTGGCTGTGGCTCCGACTGTGGCTGCGGCTCCAGCTGTGGCTGTGGCTGCGGCTCCAGCTGTGGCTCCGGCTCCAGCTGTGGCTGCGGCTCCAGCTGTGGCTCCAGCTGTGGCTGTGGCTCCGGCTGTGGCTGCGACTCCAGCTGTGGCTGTGGCTCCGGCTGTGGCTGCGACTCCAGTTGTGGCTGCGGCTCTGTCTCCAGCTCCAGCTCCGGTTGTGGCTGTGGCTCCAGCTGTGGCTCCGGCTCGGACTATGGCTGCGGCTCCAGTTGCGGCTGCGGCACCAGCTATAGCTGTGGCTCCAGTTGTGCCTGCAGCTCCAGTTGGGGCTGCAGCTGAGGTTGGGACTGAGGCTGCGGCTGCAGCTGAGGTTGGGGCTGAAGCTGTGGCGGTGGCTGGGTTTGGGCCTGTTGTCTCAGAAGCATCTGGGCCTGGGGCTGGAGCTTCAGCTGGGGCTGGGGCTGAGGCTCAGGCTGGGGCTGCAGCTGGGGCTGGAGCTGTGGTTGGGGCTGCAGCTGGGGTTGGGGCTAGAGCTGAGGCTGGAGCTGTGGCTGGCGCTCTGTCTGGGGCTGCAGCTGGGGTTGGGGCTAGGGCTGAGGCTGGAGCTGTGGCTGGCGCTCTGTCTGGGGCTGCAGCTGGGGTTGGGGCTAGGGCTGAGGCTGGAGCTGTGGCTGGAGCAGAGGCCAGGATATGGTCTTGGTCTTGGGATAGAGATGTAACCACTAAAAGATCTAGCCTTGGGGCTGGGGAAGAGACTGGCACAGGGTCCTGGACTTGGGCTAGGCATTTAGATGAAGATGAGCTAAGTGGATCTTCCAGCCCTGATATTGAGGAGATCAGTTTAAGGTCTTTGTTTTGGGCTGAGAGTGAGAACAGTAATGAGTGCAGATCTAAGAGTGAGAAAGATGTCGATTTTGAGTCTGCAATTGAGGCTAAGGCCATCGTCGATGACAAGTTTGAAGTTGCTGACGGTGTTGATATAAGATCTTGGTTCTGTACTGGTGATGAAACTGGAAGTGAGGACAAATCCACATCTAAGGCTAAAGCCAAAAAGTCAGCTGAGTCAAGAGGCACGTATCCATCCATGGTCCCTGGGGCAGGAATGGGGTCATGGGATGGAGCTGTGATCTGGTCGGAAATGAAATTTTCACACCAATACGAGGCCAGCCTCCTAGCTGAAGATGAGTTCAGAAAGCAGAGCAAGCCTGGGGAGAAAATTCGGCCCTGGTCCTGCCGCTGTAAACGTGAAGCTAATATGGATCCACGAGACCTTGAAAAACTCATTTGCATGATTGAGATGACCGAAGACCCTTCCGTCCATGAAATAGCCAATAATGCTCTGTATAACAGTGCCGATTATCCATATTCCCACGAAGTTGTTCGTAATGTTGGTGGAATCTCAGTTATTGAAGGCTTGCTCAATAATCCATACCCCAGTGTTAGGCAGAAGGCTTTAAATGCATTGAATAATATCTCAGTGGCTGCTGAAAACCATAGGAAGGTTAAAACGTACTTAAACCAAGTATGTGAAGACACAGTCACCTATCCCTTGAACTCAAACGTGCAGCTGGCTGGACTAAGACTGATAAGGCACCTGACTATTACTAGTGAATATCAGCATATGGTTACAAATTATATTTCAGAATTTCTTCGTTTGTTAACTGTGGGAAGTGGAGAAACGAAAGACCATGTTTTGGGAATGCTTGTGAACTTCTCCAAAAATCCATCTATGACAAAGGACTTGCTCATTGCTAATGCACCAACAGCACTAATTAACATTTTTAGCAAGAAAGAGACAAAAGAGAATATCCTTAATGCTCTTTCATTATTTGAAAATATAAATTACCATTTTAAAAGAAGGTCAAAAGTGTTTACTCAAGACAAATTCAGTAAAAATTCCCTTTATTTCCTATTCCAACGACCCAAAGCATGTGCCAAGAAGCTTCGACTTTTAGCGGCAGAATGCAATGACCCCGAGGTGAAAGAAAGAGTTGAAATATTGATAAGTAAACTCTGATTGGCTTTGTGTGCTCAAATTTGAATGATATTTTGGTTTTACAGCCAGAAATGATGCACATTGTAAACTGCATTATAACTTCAAAACTGATGTTACCTATGATGGTCTATAGCCAGACCATTTTAATGAACACCAAATGAATTCAAACTTGTACTGAAAATACATGTGTTGATTTTTATCTTGTCTGGATTGAGATATTTTTAGTATGCTTCATGAGCAGAGCTGAACTGATTCTTTATAAATAAGGTAATCTTTGGTCCTTTGTGTGGACTTATGTTTATACATTTGAGATTTTATTTTTATGTCATCAATAAAGTTGTGTGTTTTAAGCAGCAGAAAACAGACACCGTCCTCGTCTTTGACTTTGTGTTCTGCTTGGAAAGGCCAGCTGTGTGCCAACGAGAAGACAGTAGTGGAGCTGGGAGCCTCCCATCATGGCAGATGCTCCCTATCAGTACTTCCCATCAGTGCCGCGTGCAGCAGTGCCAGGGCAAGTTGTGCAGAGCAGGGGGAGAGGAAAAGGTCAGGAGAGGATTCAGGAGGGCACTCGGGGAGGGAGGAGTGGGAAGAAAGGTTGTAGCCATGGGAATCCTTGTCCAGGGAGGCGGCTGGCCTGCCTGGAGTGCAGAGTGTGGGGGAGGGGAGTGACAGGAGACAGAGTCGGGCAGCAGGGTGAGTCCCATCCATGCAACACCCCTGCTTGCTGAACTGCGGTGTCTGGCTGTTGCCCACGCACCCCTGAGAGACACCACGGCCTTTTGTGATCAGAGGAATGACAGGATGAAAGGAAACCGAAGTGGCTGGTTTGTGAGCAGGATGGGTCCGAGTTGGGGTGGGGACTAGCCCACCCCACGTGACTAGAGATGGGGAAATCAGTTGCAAGTTAGCCCTGTCATCTGGCACTATATGACACAGGCATAAAATGTCACTGGTGGCCGTGGGCGTGGGAAGGAGAGGACAGAAGCGAGAGCCCCTTGGAACAGCTGGTGCTGGAACCTGCTCTGGGGACGCGTGGACAGGGCCAATTTGATTTCAGGGTCCTGGGGGGCATTTGACAGGAAGACCTCCTGTGTCTTGTCCAACTCTGGGGTGTGTGAGAGTGAATGGGTGGTTATCATCTTCAAATAATAGGAAAGTATAGTAGAAGAAACAGCAACTTGTAGCACTTGAATCATATTTGTTTGACAAGGCTGGTTGGAGGGAGACCTTTATGGAACCATCTAGGACGTTGGTACAAGGTCCACTGGCATACGCGTTTCAGAAGCCTTCAGGATGGACACATCCTTTGACCCAGTAATTGCCCTTGCAGACAGTTATCCTGAGGAAATGGCCAGATAATTGGCTGTGCAGAGCTGTGCATCTTCAGGAGGTTTGGAAGGGTGATGGAGAGTAAGCAATCCAAGTGTCTCAAAATAAGCAATTGGCTAAACAGTTTAAGAGATGTCTACACATCGAAATATTCTTCGACTATTGAAAATGCTAATGGATATCTGCATTTAATTTCCTAAAAGTTTAGCGTATACTCTTAAATGAGAAAAGTAGATTGGAAAATCCCATGTCATACTTTTTAATGAAGAAAAGGCATATATATATATATATATATATATATATATATATATATATAATGTATACATTCTCAGTGCATACTCTTAGATTGTTACAATTTCCTATGAATGTTGGACCAATGGGTTATTTTATCTTGTTTTCCTACTCATCTGTGTTTTACAATATTTGTATAATAACTAGGGACTTCTTGCATTATTTACCCAGAATGAAGATGATGTGTTCTAGCTAGGCAGACCTGTCAATAGTATTTGAGGGACTTGGAGCAAAAGCATAAATGGAAGTTTACATATTTGTAGCTCAATATTTGGAAGGTATAAATTGGGACTTTATTTAAATATAGCTGTGAAGTGTAAATATCACTTTAATGAAAATTCAAATCTTATTAAGTACTTTATCTTTATAGGAAAATTATTCTCAGTTTTAGCATCTGATGACCACCAGCTCTTTTGTAAGGAAAAGATACCACGTTGTGGTGGATTCTGCCATCTGCTGCCCTGATCCCCCTTCAGGATTAAAAAGCCTCTTATTTCAGTTGCTAAGAGTGCTACCAGGACACAGTGCTCAGCTGTCAGCTGAAGAGAGCCACCTCCCCCAAGGTCACACCCGATTCCTAGGGGTACTGCATATCCAGTGATTGATGGACATGACCTTCTTGCTCCAGGTTAGGACAGCTTAACTTCTCCCTCTGTCCAATCCTGCTTCCTTCTTTTCCCTTCCACAGGTGTTGATCCCAAGAGCATTCCCTAATAAAAGCCCTTCCTGCTGAACTCTGAGTGTCTCTGAGTGTGCTCCCCGGGAAGCCAACCTGCAACAGTTGGTATAAGAAGTGGTTCACGAAAGCAAACACTGTGATGACTTTTTGGCGATGGATCACCTGCTGGTCAGCTGGCAATGAGGACCCCATCAATGGTGGTAGGTGGAGTAGCTAGGTCCCTAGAACGAAGTGGCAGAGGAATTGTTAGAGCTCTCACTGGTGGTGAACTGGGATGGCCTACTGGCAGAAGGGCATGCATTAGCTGGTGCCAGGTATCAAGTCTTTTAGAAATAGGAAATGATAAATATAAGGAAGGCTAGAAAGGTGGGTTGCTACTGCTAAGCTTGATTGACCTTTAGGAAAATTAATGAAAAGTTGAGTTAAATTCAATCAACAATTAAAAGCTATGTTTGAACATCAGAGATTTTCATTCATAGCATATAAAGAGACTCTCATCTTTTCCAGGTAGAGGATAGAGGATTCTGAGGTTGGGCCCAGGAATTATTGACTTATTGAAAGAAAGCTTGTGGCCGGCGCCGTGGCTTAACAGGCTAATCCTCTGCCTTGTGGCGCCAGCACACCAGGTTCTAGTCCCGGTTGGGGCGCCGGATTCTGTCCCGGTTGCCCCTCTTCCAGGCCAGCTCTCTGCTATGGCCCAGGAAGGCAGTGGAGGATGGCCCAAGTCCTTGGGCCCTGCACCCGCATGGGAGACCAGGAGAAGCACCTGGCTCCTGGCTTCGGATCAGTGTGATGCGCCAGCCGCAGTGTGTCGGCCGCAGTGGCCATTGGAGGGTGGACCAACGGCAAAAGGGAAGACCTTTCTCTCTGTCTCTCTCTCTCTCACTATCCACTCTGCCTGTCAAAAAAAAAAAAAAAAAAACAGAAAAAAAAAAGAAAAAGAAAGAAAGAAAGCTTGTAAGAGAGTTAAGATCCCAACCAAGACAAGTATTCTATGCCAATACTGGGGCCCCTCGTTAGGAAGGAATGGGACCCTGACTCATGGGATGGGAACCTCTTGATTGATGACCCTAAAAAATCCTGTATCTCCAGTTTCCCCTAAGTCCTTCAGTGTTCATAAGTGACTTACTTCTCCCTGTTAAGGACTAGCACTCCACCATGCTTGAACATGCAGAGCCCTTTTCCCTGTAAGATGACATTGATTTCCCTGGAAATTCCCATCTGCCTCCATCTCCCATCCAGGTCACTGAACCTGTAACTAGGGTTAAGTTATGGCATAACCTAGCTGGAAACGTACCAGTCCACATAAGGAAAGGGAATGTTCCAACAAGAGGCTGCAGGATCTGCCCTAACCAATATGTACTAGTAGATGCAGAGGGAGTAAGCATGGAATTGAATTCTGAAGCATTAGATTAAGGGCAGCTGTAATATAAAATCAAATACAAAAGAATGAATCAATCTGAGAGTACACCCCCAGAATGCAGGATTTAATATCTTGGCAAGGATCCCAGGAGATGATGTGAAGTCAGTACTGGGTGGTTCCTGAAAGCATGAAAAAAAAAATAATGACTCACATTAAATGAGGTGCAAATGCTACAGTTGCTATAGCAGATGGTAGAAGAAAGGATTAATGACTCAGAGAAGTGGGAATTATAGAATAGATATATTACTCCAAAAGGTCTGTGGAAAATGGAATAAGAAAATAAGTTTATTTTGGTACAAATTTTTGAAGTTTTTTTAAAATGTTCATGGAAAATGTGTATTATGAAAAAATGCATGAATTTAATTTTTTGCACCCAAATAAACTTATTTTTAAATTACATTTCCATTAACTTAAAAAATATTTTTTTTGAATGGCAGATACACACACAGAGAGAGAGAGAGAGAGAGAGAGAGAGAGCAAGAGAGAAAGAGAGATCTCCCATCCATTGATTCACTCCACAAATGCCTAAGACAACTACAGGTGGGCCAGGAAGAAGCCAGAGTCCCAGAATTCAATCCAGGACTCCTACCTGGAATGGTAGAGACCCAACCACTTAAACAATTATCTGCTACCTCCCAGAGTGTGCATTTGCAGGAAGCTGGGATGAAGAGTAGAGCTGGGAGTCAAACCAGGTTCTTTCATATGGGGTGTGAGCATCCCAAGTGGTGGGTAAATGGCATGCCAAATTTCCGCCCCTTCACGAACTTTCTGAAGTGCCTTCATATGTCAGGCCAGAAAAACCTCCAGAGCACCCAAAGGATGCACTATTTACAAAGCTGTAAGAAGAGCATTGGTGCGAGGAGAACCAGCATCACCAAGTTCAGTGGTGGCTCTCCTGTGCAGGACATGGCCCAGTGTAGGAGAGGATGTTATGAAAGGAGGTTTAGTGATAGAAATGGTGATGACTCCAAGACAATAGAGGCAGGATGGCCTCCCTTAACTGATGAAAATCAGGTGTATGCAAATACCATGATGCATTGCAGGGATGGTTAATAGAACACAATCCTCCTGGTGGTTAAGAGATAGTTATAGGACAAAGACAGCCAGTATAACACAGTGGCCTGGGGAAAAGAGGCAGCTAACAATTTGCACTCCGTCTGTACAATCAAAAGAAATCAAAGGTGACTGGGACTCTGAGGGTCATTGTTTCAATAAGAAGTTGCAATTCCTCACTCAACTTCTGGTCATAAGCCAGTTTTTGATACAGACCACATCATTTGAAGGAGAGGCTGGGTCTCCTGGACCCTACAACACATGCATAATAATGATTCTTGCAGTCCTTCCATTTACTCAGATAACTATAGACTACAGTAAGAGGGACACTGAAACGTTTTGAGGACAGATGGACACTGGTTCTGAGTTGATTCTGATACCCAAAGACCCAAAGCGTCATCACAGCCCCCCTTTACCCTCTACCCCCCTCCCAGTTAGAATGGGGTTGTATGGGAGCCAGTTATTAACTGAGATCCTGGGTTAGGTATGGTTTACAGTGGATCCACTGGATCCACAGACCCACCCAGTGGCTACCTTCCTGATCACTGAATGTATAATTGGAATACACATAGTAGTTAATTGGTAGAAGTCCTTAGTGGTTCTTGGGCTGTGGAACCTAGTATACTTGTAGATGAGAAGGCCCATTGGATGCTTCTGAAGCTGTTCTCCCCTTCCTTGGTCAAGATAGTAAATGAAAACATATAGCACACTGAAGAGAGAGAAAGTGGCAGAAATTAGTGCTGCTTTTAAAGACCTAGAGAATGCAGGGTTGCGGTCTCCATCCTGTCTTCATTTAATATACTAGTTTGGTTCCTTGAAAAATGTGGACGGGGCCTGATGGGTGATAGACTATTAGAAACTCAACCAAGTAGTAAGATAATTGGAATGGCTATGCCAGATATCATATCTTTGCTAGGCCAGATTAACATGGCCTTAGGTACCTGGTATTCAGTCACTGATTTGGCAAATGTGTTTTTTTCTGTGTGTATCAAAATGGATCATCAGCCGGTGCTGCAGCTCACTAGGCTAATCCTCCACCTGTGGCACCAGTACTCCGGGTTCTAGTCCCGGTTGGGGCGCCAGTTCTGTTCCCGTAGCTCCTCTTCCAGTCCAGCTCTCTGCTGTGGCCCGGGAAGGCAGTGGAGGATGGCCCAAGTGCTTGGGCCCTGCACCCGCATGGGAGACCAGGAGAAGTACCTGGCTCCTGGCTTCGGATCAGCACAGCGTGCCGGCCGTAGCGGCCATTTGAGGGGTGAACCAACGGAAGAAAGACCTTTCTCTCCGTCTCTCTCTCACTAACTCTGCCTGTCAAAAAAAGTCATGAAAAATGGAATTAAAAGATAATTTTATAAAAAAACCAAAAATGTATCATCAGAAAAAGTTCATATTCATAGAATGGACAACGCTATGCATTTCCAGTTTTCCCTCAAGGCTCTACTGGATTGTCATGCCCTATGTCAAAAGATAGTCTAAAGAGATCTGGAACCATCTAGACTCCCTTCAGAATATAGTACGAATTCACTATGTGGATGACATCATGTTAATTGGAACCAAGTCAGCAAGAAGGAGTAGCATGTTGAAGAGCATGGTAAGACACGTGTACTACAGCAGATAGGTGACAAACCTTACAAAGACCCAGGGGGCCGGCCACATTGAGTGACATTTTCAGGAATTTAATGGTCTGAAGAATACCTTCAAGCAGTTTCTTCCAAAGTAAAGGACAAATGAAGGCATTTTCGCCTCTCACAATGCGGTGACTTCACCACCTGGTAGGCCTTTTTCAGATTCTGGAAGCATTTCACACCTGGAGTTACTGTTTCAACCGTATACTGGGTGACACACAAACTGTTAGCTTTGAGTGGTCCAGATGTAGTTTCAAGCAGTCCTGCCAGTCGGCCCATATAAAAGACCAACCCTATGATGTGAGAGATGCCTGCGTTGGCAAGAGATGCTATGAGGAGTTTTTGTGTGAAATCAGTAGTGAGCTAGAGTTCTGGAGCAAAGCCACGTCCCATGTAGTGGAGAATTAGATACCTTTTAAAAACAGTTCCCGACATGCGACTGCACCCTGCTAGAGATGAAATGCCTGGCTATGTAAGACACCAAGTGACTGCAGCGGTATGTGCCCAGCGTGTGCTGAGTTCCAGCAGATCCCCCTCGGTATAAGCAAGCTCAGCAACAAGATGGCAGTTGTATATACAGGATCAAGCACAGGCAGGACTGGCGGGCACAAGCATATTGCACAAGCAGATCCTCCATATCTGTCACTGTTGCACTAGCACCTTTCCCTTGCCCTTATACACGCAGCCTCGTGACTGACTGAGGAGGGGAGAAAGCAAGCATTGTTCATAGATTGATGGGCTTGGTACGTGGGTATCAGCTGAGAAGGTTATAATGACCAGGAATGAGATCTGGGTCCTATCATCAGGTAAATCACCAATCCCTTAAGAGTGGTAGGCATCTATAGTTGATGTGATGACCATTTGCAGCTTTGAGAGCAGCTGCAGTATTGGGGACTGTGGTTTGGCTCAAGTTTCTCCCAGGAAGAGAGGCCCAGATGCCTGGAGGAGCTATTCATTAATCCTGTATTAATTAATCCTATTAATTATATGTCCTGTTCAGCAACCCCCTTAGCAAAAAGGAACTGACTTCAGTTGTTAGGAATACTGCTGTCAGAGAGCCCTCGACTCTCAGCTCGCTGCGGGGACTGCCTGAGCCGTGGAGAGTGGCGTTGTTCCAAATCCCACCATGTTCCCAAGGCGGCTCATATCTGATGACTCTTAAGTGCAGCTCTGAATTTCATCTTATTTTCAGAATTCTCTACATATGCTGAAGCCTTCCACTGACCGTGAATTGAAATTCGTGTTTTCCCTCTGTTCATTCCTGCTTCCTTCCTCTCTTTCCTTCCACTGCTGTTAATTCCAGGAGCACTCACTAATAAACTTTTTTTTTGACAGGCAGAGTTAGACAGTGAGAGAGAGAGAGGCAGAGAGAAAGGTCTTCCTTTTCGTTGGTTCACTCCCCAAATGGCTGCTACAGCCAGCGCTGCGGCTGGCAAGCTGCGCCGATCTGAAGCCAGGAGCGCCAGGTGCTTCCTCCTGGTCTCCCATGCGGGTGCAGGGCCCAAGCACTTGAGCCATCCTCCACTGCCTTCCTGGGCCATAGCAGAGAGCTGGCCTGGAAGAGGGGCAACCGGGACAGAATCCGGCGCCCCAACCGGGACTAGAACCCGGGCTGCGGGCGCCGCAGGCGGAGGATTAGCCTAGTGAGCCACGGCGCTGGCCGTTAATAAACTTTTATCTCAGAATCTGCTTCCTGAGTTATGCAGTGCTTTCCACATGTTACATATTTGTCTGTCTATCTATCCCCAAATCAGGAATAACATGAGTTGTTTTGTACTGAAAATTGTTCTTCAGCCTCCAACTGTTAGAAATACTACACTAATTTTCATGACCCCTGGAACTAGAAAATACAGACAAGCAAGAGAGGACATTGGGAAACGGTAGTTTATTGAACAAAAATCTATTACATTCATGTATCTGAGAAGGCTATAACAAGTCTGCTGGTTTTTATATATATATAATTCCCAAAGTCTTACACTGTTCAGAGTGTTCTCAGCAGCTTGGGATCATGTCTGTCTCTTATGTGAGCAGTAACACAGTTCACAAATCTTCATGGCATTTGGACAAAGTTGCCTTTGTTTGGAGGACACGGAGAAACAGGTGGAAAGGCGTTTCCCTGGAGCCTGAGCAGTGTTAGTCCAAGCGCAGGTCTCTAGGGTCACCCAAGTTGCACTGTGCTGACAATGAGCACCAGATCCAATATGTCACACACACTGCTGTATCCTTAATGTATGTGTATGTGCGTGTGTGCGTGTGTGTGTGTGTGTGAGAGAGAGAGAGAGAGAGAGAGAGAGGACCCCCCCCCCATAGCATGGGACTTGGAGGGGGCCCTCAGGTTCAGTTCTAAGGGTAACACTGCAGCTAAGATGTCACTGGACAATATATTAAGTGTTCATCAGGAAGGTATTTGTCTAGGAGGGGTGTTGTAGCACAATGGGTTAAGCCACGCTTCTGACACCGGATGCCTGCATCCCGTATTTGGAGTGCTAGTTTAAGTCCTGGCTGCTTTGGTTCTCATCAAGCTCTCTGCTAATGCACCTGGGAAGGCAGTGGATGATGACCCAAATGCTTGTCCCCTGCCCCCCGTGTGGGAAATCTGGATGGAGTTCCTGGCTCCTGGCTTTGCCCTGGTCCAGCCCTGGCTGTTGCAGCCGTTTGGAGAGTGAACCAGTGGATGGAACATTCTCTCTCTCTCTCTCTTCGTGTGTGTGTGTGTGTGTGTGTCTTGCCCTCTCTCTGTTATTCTGCCTTCCAAATAAATCATAAATAAATGAATAAATATTTAAAAAGAAAGGTACTGTTTAGAGTACAGAAGAAGAATCTCGGCTGAAGGTACATATTGTACACAGTAACAGAAGCAGGGGAGTAAGGCAGATAGCCTCAGCAAGGGGTGCGGGGTGCAGGTGGAAAACAGAGGACAGAACACTGAGGAAGCTCCATGTGTGTGTGACTTTGGCAGAGCAGAATGCAGAACTCAAACAAAGGGTTCAGCCTCTCAGCAATATTACAATGTGTATCTCTCACATTGCTTCTCTCTTTGAAATAACTGTGGAGGCAGGCATTTGACACAATGGGTAAGACACCACTTGAAATCCCTGAATCCCATATCTGAGTGCCTGGGTTTGAGTCCCAGCATGTGTACTCTGGGATGCAGCAGGTGACGGCTTAAGAGTTTGGGTCCCTGTATCCCACTTGGGAGATCTGGATGGAGTCTCAGGCTCCCAGCTTTGGCCTGGCCCAGCTTGTGGGCATTTGGAGAGTCCATCAGCAGATACGGCTATCTTTCTGTCTCTCAAATGAAATAAATAAATTTTAAAGTTGTGGTAAACACACATAATACTTGCCCTCTACACCATTTTTAGGTGTACATTCATATTATTTTCAACCATTATCCACATCTATCTCCAGAACTCTTTCCATCTTTCCAAACTGATATGTGTACTCCCCATATTCTCTCCCCCCAGTCCCTAGAAACCATCATTCTACTTTCTGTGAATCTCAGTACTCAAGGGACCTCGTAGAAGTGGAAGCATGGCATTTGTCCTTTTGTGACTGACTCATTTCACCAGTATGATGTCCTTGTATTAGCTTACTCAGGCTGCTGTCACAAAACACCACAGCTTGGTGGCTTAAATAAATGACTTTTTTTCCCTGGAGGTTGGGAAGTCCAAGATGAAGATGCCAGCAGTTTCTGGCGCGAGCTCTCCTCATGGTTTGCAGGCAGCTGCTTTCTCACTGTGTACTCCTCACTGTGTACTCAGCGACCTGGAAGACCTGGATGAAGCTCCAGGCTCCTGGCTTCGGCCTGGCTCAGTCCCAGCTGTTGAAGTCATTTGGAGAGTGAACCAGCAGATGGGAGGTTCTCTCTCTCTATGGCTCTGTCTTTGTCTCTGTCACTCCCTCTCTGTCATGCTGCCTTTCAAATGAGTAAGTAAATAAAGCCTTTTTTAGAAGTAAAATAATTAAGGCCAATAGCATATTATTCTGCTTGAGTTGCCACAAAGTACCACAGAACGGGTGAATTAAGCAGCAGAAATTTATTTTCTCATAGCCTGGAGGCTAAAAGTCCACGATGAAGGTGCCATTGCAATTGGTTTCTTTTTTTTTTTAAGACTTATTTATTTATTTGAAAGGCAGAGCCACAGAGAGGCAGAGGGAGAGAGAGAGAGAGAGAGAGAGAGAGAGAGAAAGAGAGAGAGAGAGAGAGGTCTTCCATCTGCTGGTTCACTCCTCAAATAGCTGCAATGGCTGGAGCTGGGCCAATCCGGATCCAGGAGCCTAGAACTTCTTCCAAGTCTCCTACATGGGCGCAGGGGCCCAAGGACTTGGGCCATCCTCCACAGCTCTCCCCGGCCATAGTGAAGAGCTGGACCGAAAGTGGAGCATCTACGACTTGAACCAGCGCCCACATGGGATGCCAGCACCGCAGGTGGTGACTTTACCCACTATGCCACAGCGCCGGCCCCCTGCAATTGGTTTCTGATGTAACCTCTATGTCTTGGAGGCTGCCACCTTCTCACTGCATCCTCCCTTGGCCTATTCTCTGTGTGTCTCTAGAGAGCTCTTTGGTGTTTCTTCCTCTTATAAGGACTTCAATTCCATCAGATTAGGGCCCCACCCTTATGACATAATTTATCCTTAATGACCTCCCTAAAGACCATATCTCAGAATACAGTTACACTGAGAGTTAGGATTTCAATATGTTGACTTGGAGAGACATAATTGAGTCCATAACAGCTTGATATGAAAAATAGCAATATCCCCATATCTCACCTGTATTTTCTACTCCCAGAAACAATCAGTCCTGACTATTAACTGCTTATTTTGGTACTAACTACCTATGTCTAAATAACATGCTTATATTGCTTTTTATTTTCTTTTAAAAAATGCTAACTTATTTATTTGAAGGGCAGAGAGAGAGGGCGAGAGAGAGAGAGAGAGACAGAGAGAGAGAGAGAGAGAGAGAGAGAGAGAGAGAACCTTGCATCTGCTTGTACTCCCAAATGCCTGCAACAACCAGAGCTGGGTCAGGCCAAAGCCAGGAATCAGGACCCCTGTCTGGGTCTCCCATGTGGTTAGCAGGGATCCTAGTACTTGAATAATCACTTGTTGCCTTCTATGATGCACATTAGCAGGAAGCTGTATTAGAAACAGTGGCAAGACTTGAATTCAGGCCCTGCAGTATGGAATGCAGGTGTCCAACATAGCAGCTTAACATTCTATGCCACAACACCCTCTGATTTTTGAATTGTAGTCACTTACTTCCCACTATGGGAGATGAGAGTTTAGCTCTTGTTATTTTACCCATCCTGCCTATTTTCATCATATACTTCCATATTTTTATGCCCTTCCCTCCCAATTGTTATATTATGTTTTTAAGATTTATTTGTTTATTATTTGAAAGGCAGAGTTACAGAGAAGCAGAGGCAGAGAGAATGAGAGAGAGATCTTCCATCTGTTGGTTCACTCCTGAAATAGCTGAAATAGCCAGAGCTGCACCGATCCTGGCCAGGAGGCAGGAGCTTCTTCCAGGTCTCCCACGCGGGTGCAGGGGCCTAAGCCTTGGGCCATCCTCTACTGCTTTCCCAGGCCACAGCAGAGAGCTGGACTGGAAGTGGAGCAGCTGGGACTCGAACCAGTGCCCATATGGGATGCCGACGCTGCAGGTGGTGGCTTTACCCGCTATGTTACAGTGCCAGCCCCTATATTATTATTTTTAAAAAGATTTGCTTATTTATTTTAAAGTCAGTTGCACAAAGGGAGGGAGGGAGGGCAGGAGAGGGAGAATGAGAGGGAGAGGGAGAGGGAGAGAGAGAGAGAGAGAGAGGGAGGAGAGGGAGAGAGAGAGAGAGAGAGAGAGAGAGAGAGAGAGAGAGAGAATGAATCTTCCATCTGCTGGTACACTCGCCAACAATGGCCAGCACTGGGACAGGTTGAAGCCAGGAGCCAGGAACTCCATCTGGGTCTCCTACATCGGTGCAGGGGCCCAAGCACTTGGGCCATCTTCTGCTGATTTCCAAGACTCATTAGTAGGGAACTGCATCAGAAGTGGAGCAGCTGAGACACGAACCATCTCTCATAATGGATGCTGGTGTTGCAGAAGGCGGCTTAACCCACTATGCCACAACACCAGCTCCAATATATATTTTTTAAAAGATTTATTTGAAGGGCAGAATTATGGGGGAGGGGGAGATTTTCTATATGCTGGCTTGCTTCTTAAATGGTCTCAATGGTCTGAACTGGGCCAAGCTAAACTCAGGAGTCTGGAGCTCCATTGAACCAGCACTCATATACAGTGCTGGTTGCAGGCGATGGCTTAACCTGGTGCACCAGGAGGCTGGCCTCCCAATTGTTATGTTCTTATTTTGGTTATATTGACAGTACTGCTTTGACCTATTATTGACAGCTGAATCACATAGGACATTAGGATTTTTTCCCTGTCCTCTCCAACATCTTGTTTTCTCTTATTAATCTCTTCCTCATTTTTCAACTTGTTAATCTCTGCCTCTGTTTTCCTATGTATTTATCACCCAAATTTTGTCCCAATTATGTAAATATTATCCCATTATGTTAAAAGATAGGTATTCTATAAATTTCATCTTCTTGGCATAATTTCTCTTGGGAATATTCTCGCTCCAAATTGGACAGGTGGCACTCCAGGTGACCAACACAACTTTCATTTGGGGATCTCTTTTTGAGACAATAACCCAAGTGATTCTCTTTGCTCACTATTGTATTGGATTCAGTTTCCTGGCCCTCATGTCTCCCTCATTTTGATTTCTTTATGTCCTCTTTTGGCAGAGCAAATCTTCCTGTGGCTTCCTGGAAAAGTGTACATGCAAAGCATACCTTTGAGACCTTTCACATATGAAAATTTCATTGTCCTACTCCAACATTTGATTCATAACTTGATTGGGAATAGAATTTTGAATTGGAAATTCTATAAGAATTAGGAAGACTTGTCTTTTTTTTAAAAAAAATTATTTTATTTATTTGAAGGACAGAGTTACAGAGAAAGGTAGAGCCAGAGAGAGAGAAAGAGGTCTTCCATTCTGCTGGTTCACTCCCCAAATGACCACATGGCTAGAGCTGAGCTGATCCGAAGCCAGGAGCCAGGAGCTTATTCTGGATCTTCCATGCGGGTGCAGGGGCCCAAGGACTTGGGCCATCTTCTACTGCCTTCCCGGGCCATAGCAGAGAGCTGGAATGGAAATGGAGCAGCTGGGACTTGAACCAGTGCCCAAATGGGATGCCAGTGCTGCAGGCTGGGGCTTTAACCTGCTGCGCCACAGCGCCAGCCTCTGTTCTATTGTCTTTTAGCTGGTAGACCACAGTGATGTTTTGGTCTCCTGGAATTAGTGTTAATTAAGAGCCAGTATCCAGTATTCTCTGTAAGATCTGTTTATTTCCCTTAATCCAATGCACCATTACCTTGGGAAAAGGCCATAAGTGCCTTTGAGGAAGGCTGTAAAAAAAATAGGGTCTGGTGCTGTGGTGTGGCAGGTAAAGCCAACGCCTGTAGTGCTGGCATCCCATATGGGCGCCGGTTCTAGTCCCAGCTGCTCTACTTCTGATTCAGCTCTCTGCCATGGCCTGGGAAAGCAGTAGAAGATGGCCTAGGTCCTTGGGCCCCTGCACCCATGAGGAAGACCCGGAAGAAGCTCCTGGCTCCTGGCTTCAGATCAGTGCAGCTCTGGCCATTGCTGCCAATTGGGGAGTGAACCAGTGGATGGAAGACCCCCCCCCACCTCTCCTTCTCTTTCTGTGTAACTCTGACTTTCAAATAAATAAATAAAACTTTAAAAATATTGCAGTCTTTCTATACTACTTTTATTGTTTGATGATATGCTTGTATCACTTTAATGAAAATAGAAATAAATTCAAAGGTTATACAGGAATTTGGTATGTTCTCTGCATAATATAACACAGTACAAATGCACTCATCCACTAAGAGAATGAAGTAGAATGAGAACAATAATTGGAATGGAGTAACACCTTGACAGTAGGGACTCCATTTTGGAGAACCTGAGACTCCATTCTAGGAAGGTGTCCCCCCACACCGTGAGACTCTGGTCTGAAACTATGATCTAAAATAGTTGAACAATAGCTGTCCACTACATCACACTTGGCAGAGCATAGAAACCCCCAGCATGATCGCTCAAGCTTGGAAGTGAATAGGCTACACCTGGGTTAATGAGAAAAATGTAATTTGTCTATGTCCTACATATGATTAAAACCAATACCTGGATTAATGTCAAGATTGTAATTGGAATTGTTAAGATTGTAGCTGGTATTGTCAAGATTATAATTGATACTAGTTTCACATAGGCTTTAGGTCAACTTGACCCCAGTAACCATGTATTCCCCCTGATCCTAGCAACCATGTATCCCCCTCCCGATTTTGTGGTTTTTGCCTTTATAAACCCTGTTGCTTTGGGCTTCAGGGTCGACAGTTCTTTAGGGCATGAGCCCACTCTCCACCGCCAGCAATAAAGGACCATCAAATTGTATCAATGTGTGGTGCTCCTTTGTTTACACTCGCTCAGGTACAACAGGAACAATTCAGAAAATGTTAAGAAGAGAATAAAAAGTCCTACCTTTCCCTCATGTGCATTTCTCATTTATTTCTTTGCAGGGACTGCCCTACAGATGCAGGGAAAATGATGTGTGTTAATACTTCAGAAATGGAAAGTAAAGGAGAGTTGTAGTTCAGCAGAGTAGGGGAGAGAAATAGACCCGGAGAAGATGTAGAATGTCTTACAACTCTTTCCAAGCTTAGCAAATTGGCAGATTGGGGGGATTGTTCCCCATTAAAGACCTTATTCCACACGTGGATACATTTACACCTATACACCTCAACCAGAGAAAAAACTTTTCATGGAGTTCGGAAGTGATCCATCATATTTAAGGATGAGACTTAAAGGAGAAGATTGAATTTCATAACTGTTGTGGAAGACCACACTAGCCACCAATACTTACCAATAAGAACTTTAAGTATAAATATGGTCAAAACCCAAAGAACCTCTAAACATTAGAGGCACAAAATATTAGGGTATAAAAGATAGGCCCTAAGAAGAAAAAGTTCTTATCCTTTTGCTTTCTGATAGTAGCCAATTTTTTTTAAAGATTTTATTTATTTATTTGAGAGGTAGGGTTACAGACAGTGAGAGGGAGAGACAGAGAGAAAGGTCTGCTTTCTGTTGGTGCTTCCTCCTGGTCTCCCACGCGGGTACAGGGGCCCAAGCACTCTGCTTTCCCAGGCCACAGCAGAGAGCTAGATTGGAAGAGGAGCAGCCAAGACTAGAACCAGTGCCCCATATGGGATGCCAGCGCCGCAGGCAAAGGTTTAACCCACTGAGCCACAGCGCCGGCTCCGATAGTAGCCATCTTAACAGGTATGAGGTGATATCTAATTGTGGCTTTGGGGCCAGCACTGTGGCATAGCAGGTAAAGCTACCGCCTGCAGTGCCAGCAACCCATATGGGCGCCGGTTCAAGTCCCAGCTGCTCCACTTTTCATCCAGCTCTCTGCTATAGCCTGGGAAAGCAGTAGAAGATGGCCCAAGTCCTTGGGCCCCTGCACCCATGTGGGAGACCCGGAGGAAGCTCCTAGCTTCTGACTTCGGATCAGTGCAGCATTGTGGCCAATTGGGAAGTGAACCATCAATGGAAGATCTCTCTCTCTTCCTCTCCTTCTCTATCTGTGTAACTCTGACTTTCAAATAAATAAATAAATCTTTTAAAAACTTAATTGTGGCTTTGATTTGTATTTCCCCAATGATCAGTGATGTGGAGCACCTTTTCTTTTTTTTATTATTATCTTTATATACAGAAGATCGATTTAGTATATATTAAGTAAGGATTTCATCAGTTTGCACCCACACAGAAACACAGAGTGTAAAATACTGTTTCAGTACTAGTTATAGCATTACTTCACATTGGACAACACATTAAGGACAGATCCCACATGAGAAGTAAGTACACAGTGACTCCTGTTGTTGACTTAACAATTTGACACTCTTGTTTATGGTGTCAATAATCTCCCTAGGCTCTAGTCATGAGTTGCCAAGGCTATGGAAGCCTTTTGAGTTCGAGCACCTTTTCATATACCTGTTTTTCCATTTGTATGTCTTCTTTGAAGAAATGTCTATTAAGTTTTCTACCCATTTAAAATCAGGTTGTGTGTGTTTTTTCCTACTGAGTTGTAGGATCTCCTTATATATTTTGGAGATTAACTGCCCATCATATACGCATATGACACTGTTTTAAATGGAATTGTTTCCCTAATTCTATATTTTGATTGCTCATTGCTAGTCTATAGAATTATAGTTGATTTTTAAAAATATTTTATTTATTTATTTGAGAGGTAGAGTTACAGACAGTGAGAGGGAGAGACAAAGAGAGAGGTCTTCCATCTGCTGGTTTACTCCTCAAATGGCCGCAATGGCTGGAGCTGCACCGATCTGAAGCCAGGAGCTGGGAGCTTCTTCGGGTCTCTCACGCAGGTGCTGGGACCCAAGTGCATGGGCCATCTTCTACTGTTTTCCCAGGCCATAGCAGAGAGCTGGATAGGAAGCGGAACAGCCAGGACTCAAACCGGTGTCCATATGGGATGCACGCACTGCAGGCAGAGCCTTAACTTACTGCGCAACAGCGTCAGCCCCTATAATTGTTATACATTAATCCTAGCATCCTGTAACTTTGCTCAAGTTGTTTATTTGCTCTAATTGCTTTTTCTGGATTCTTTAGAATTTTCCACATATAAGATTACATTATCTGAAAATAGAGACCATTTGATTTTTTTCCCCCTTTCCAATCAGGATGGGTTTTATGAGTATTTCTTCCCCAGTTGTCCTGGATAGAACCTCTAGTAAACTAGTGAATGAAAGTAGTGAGGCCATACATCCTTGTTTTGTTCTTATCGTTCACTGTGAAGTTTATGTTAGCTGTGGGTTTTCCATAGATAGCCTTTATCAAGTTGAGGAAATTCACTTTCCTTCTTTGTTTATAAAGCATCTTTATCATGATGCTTTGTCAGATCTGTGTCTGTGAAGATGATGTATTATCTGATATTTATTTTTACAAATATGTTATATTAATTAATTTTCAGATGTTAAACCAACCTTATACTCCTGGGGTACTTGGCCATCGTGTATAATCCTTTTTACATGTGCAAGCCTTTTTTGAGAATTTCTGTGTCTGTATTTGTAAGTAATATTGATCAGTTGTTTTCCTTTCTTGTTGTGTCTTTTATCTGGCTTTGGTATCCAGCCTTGTAGAATGAATTTGGGAGTGTTTATTCCCTTCTCTTTAATGTTTTGAAAAAATTTATGACCATTGGTGAAAAAATAATTTCATGTGAACCAAAAATTTAGATATGAAACAAAACAGTAAAATTAGAAGAAACTATAAGCCAAAAAAGTAGAGAACAATATTGATAGATGTTGTGCCATAAAAATGAAAAAAAAACTATATAATAGAAGTCTAAAGAAAATTATAAAGTGGGAAAAATTTTATAATACTTATGACAATCAAAGGACTCATTTCCTTAAAGAATGTTCTTATGGGATTGGGTATTACGGCACAGTGGGTTAAGCCACCACTTGGAATGCCCACATATCTGGTTCACCTGCCAACTACTCAATGCTTCAGATCCAGCTTCCTGTTAATGTGCTTGGGAGGCAGTGGATGACGGCCCAAGTGCTTGGGTCGCTGTCACCCACATAGGAGAACCGGATGGAGTTCTGAGCTCATGGCTTTGGCCAGCCCTGGCTGTTGAGGGCATTTGGGGAATGAACTGGTGGATGGAAGATCTCTCTCTCTCTCTCTCTCTCTCTCTCTCTCTCTCTCATACACACACACAGGCACACACAAATACACTGCCTTTCAAATAAGATGTCAGTTCTCAGGTTAAAGTACAGATTTATTACAAATACGTCACTGAATGTCGTTTTTTTTCTGTATGCAGATACATCAAGAAGTTCTTGTCCCCTTATATGGTGTTGTTCAACAAGTAACTCGACAAGTTTGCATGTGTATACTTGTTACACTTGCATGAGGAAAACTGGAAATTGTTAAAAGTGGTTGGTGGTAGAACAGCCATTGCAGTGCACTTTCACATGCTATTTTATAAATTTTTCACATTGTTTGCACTGGTTTTCTCAAAAGAATGTGGAGGTGGAGAGAGAGAGAGAGAGAGAGAGAGAGAGAGAGAGAGAGATTCTACGGAAGGGATATATTTTTTTTCTATGAAAATAGTTCTTAGGGGCTGGCGCTGTGGCATAGTGGATTAAAGCCCCAGCCTGCAGTGCTGGAATCCCATATGTGTGCTGGTTTGAGTCCTGGCTGCTCCTCTTCCGATCCAGCTCTCTGCTATGGTCTGAGAAAGCAGTAGAAGATGGCTCAAGTCCTTGGGTCACTGAGCCCACGTTGGAAGACCTGGAGGAAGCTCCTGGCTTCGGATCAGCTCAGCTCTGGCTGTTGGGGAGTGAACCAACAGAATGGAAGATTCTCTCTCTCTCTCTCTCTCTCTGTCTGTCTTTCAAATAAATAAAATAAATTTTTTTAAAAGAAAGTAGTTCTTAGTTATTTTTTAAAGACATAAATGCCCATGAGAATCTGATGAGAGCTATGATTCCTCTCCCACTGAAACGAACATGTATTTGCACACAAGTTTGATGCAGTCTTAGGCGATCCACAGAGTTGGCCAAGTGAGAATGCCCACTCTAGGTTAAACAGTGTGGCCAGTAGGGATTGGCTGTTTGGCTGAGGGGCAACAAAGTGAATATGGAGTGGCAGATAGTGATAAGGCCAAAAGCTCAGTCTTCCTGGGGTCCCTGGAATTAAAGAACCAGGAGTTAGAAGCCCAGCAGGCTGTACAGGTCAGCCAAGTGGTAGCAGCAGACACTGTTCGGAGCAACGTGCATCCAGACACTGCTGGGTTAGCTTAGTGGGACTGAAGGAGGGAGGAAAGGAGCCGAGAGTATGTCCTTAGGTTGGCCGTCTGGGTAAAGGCGGCATTTATCATGTTGGTCACACATCTGTGCATGCTTCTGGAGGGCATAATGGGTAGGTGCTTGACTCCAGGGGATGGGAGGCTGTGGGAGGTGGGAGGGGTGGAAGGGCAGCCCTTTCTGCACGTCTCATTAGGGATCAGAACATCTTTGCATCCCTCCCTTCCTCAGCTGTGTGAGCCTTAGTAAAGTGGAATCTAACCCAGGACAAGTGTTCAGAGAAGCTATCAAATCACATGCAATTCACAGAGCAAGTAGTCAGCCATGCCTTTGGGACATTAAATACCAGGCGTCTTCAAAAAGTTCACATTTTATGAAAAGGCTATGCATGGATTTCAGTTTTGTGCACCCAAATTAACATCTTTTCGTTCAATTTCCATGAATTTGTAAAAGTGCTCTCATACATGTTTTTCTTTGAATGAACAAGACAGGATTCTGTTGTTTTTATTTTATCAAATTTCAAGTTGGTCCAAAGTAGAAAAGGTAATGGATCATTTGTGAAAAAAGGCAAAGATTAGACAATTGGCCGTCTCTTTGTGAACTAATTCATAGACCCTATAAAAAATTCCAGTTTTCAATTTTAAAAGAAGTTCATGAAAGCTGCTGTTTGGCTGTAACCTAGTAGAAATAGTTTCCTTGTTTTCACAAATAAATATAATGAAATGAATGAGACCTTTTGGGTTTCCCTTCCCTCTTAAATTCTTCCCAGTCAAATGAGAATAGCACCAGTTTTATTTTCCCATTATGAAAGTAATACATTGCTGATTTTTTCAAAAAGTGAACAGAAAAGTTTAAGGAAGTCAAACATCCTCACTGCTTGTCTCTTTTTCTGAGATCAACCCTCCCATTGGTATGGGGGTTCAGGGGAAATGTTGACCTTCTAGGGCTGGGAGTGAGGGGCTAGAGAAGTGAAGAGAGGCAGTTGGACTGGGAGTAGAGAAACAAAAAACAAACAAACAAACAAAAAGTATTCCTCTAAGAGGAAGGAAAGACTAAAGGAGGTGGGAGCAGATGCAGTCTGTCCCTGTCATGCAAAGAAAGGCAGATTGCAACCTCAAGAAGTGACTTCTGGGGGAAATGAGTGGCAGGACCTGGTGTGGCAGGGAAGGAAGGGGAGGGCTCCTGCCGCACTGCTGGTGGGAGTGGTAACTGGGGTCCTGATCTCATGGGTGACGTGGCCCTCACGTGAGCCCAAGACGACGAGTGCCGCCGCCTTCTGGTCCTGGTCCGGTTGCTGTCTCCCCATCGCCTGGAGGGCGGCCGGATTTGTGGCAAGGGGAAGGAAGAGGAGGTGGCTGCCTGGATCCCAGCAGGTCTGGTGTGTGGATGGGGCGCCGCCTGGGATCCCAGCGGTGCGGGCCACCGAGGGTGGAGACCGAAGGGGGACACAACGTGCTGTTGCTTCCTCCACACCTTTGCACTCTCCCCAGCCCTTCCTAGAATAAAAGTTGCGGCGTGCTTCGGGAGCTGGGTCCCAGCAGGAAGCCCATACTAGGAGGGGGGAAGCTTTGGCATTAAGGGCGTTGAATCGGGAAGGGCCAGCAGCGGGATGCGTGTCCTGCGTGCTGGTTCCTCTGCGACCCTCTGACTGGCATTCCCCCTTGTCTTTCAGTCGGGGGCTGTGCCGTTCAGGGCAAAGGAATAATCTACTTCGAGTCTCGCAGGTCAGTGCCCCGCGGTTTCCGGAGGGTCGGGCTGGCTGCGGGCCTTACCTTACCTTGAGTTCTCATTACTGACTCGCTAGCAACGTCCCGGCTGCACGAAAAAGGATGTGACAGTCCCTACAGGAAGGACCGTTGTCACGGGGGGTGCAGTTCCTCGGGCAGGGCGACTGAAGAGATCATTGGATCTTTCGCTCCTCGGGCTTTCCCTGCTCCCTCGCCCCGCCCCGCCTCTTTCCAGTGGTTCCAAGGGGGTGGGGTTTTTTTTGCTGGGAAAATGGCCGATCTCTGGAACTAGGGAAACGGGTCGGCGCGGGTAGACGCCCTGTAGCAGAAGGACTTGTGTCTGAGGAGTCTAGGCAAGTCGGGGTAGGGTGAGAGACAAAACGGCGAAATCCGTTTGACAACCGGGGTTTCCATTAGGAAAAGCTGGTACCGGGATTCTCCGAAGGGCTGTTTGGTCCAGCTGAACCGCTCGTCGCGGCGGCGTCCCCTGTGTCTGCATTCTTGTGCCTGAAGGCCAAAGCAGCCCCAGGAGACGGAAGGAGACAAACATTGTGCAGAACGAAGTAGGTCAGACTCAGGGCGGTGGCACGGTTTGGGGACCCCTGGGGTGGACGATGGGCTGCATCTCCCTCCTCTCCTCTCTACCCCGTTTCACAGCTTGCAAAGGAAAGTGCTGTGCAGGCACAAGACCAGGAAGGAAATAGTTGGGAGGGGGCGATTGTCAAGGACGTCTTGGGCTGTGGGGGGTAGGATGTTACTCCAGTTGTATAGCTTTAGTGCCAGGGGCCTTGGTCTGTCAGCCCAGCACTCAGTCCCAGAGTTTGTGAGTGTTTAGGTTTGGTGGAGCCGGGTGCCAGGATGAGAAAGGAAGGAAATTGCTTGCGAGCAGTGAAGTTGGTGTAATTGCTGGCGGGGAGGAAGCTGTCTTGGTACCTTTCGGAATGTGGGGGTGTCGGAGTTTGAGACTTTAATGTATTTCATGCCTGTGCGGTTTCTAGATACTGCTTTGCTCCACCACCATCCAGTTTGTTGTAAGGAAACAGGTGTGGCGTCACATTCCAAGGGGGTGGGGGTGGGAGGAGAGGCTCCTTCAAGGAGGAGAAGTTCTGTGGGGGAGAGGAGGATAACAGAAGGTAGGAAACATGATGCAACGCGGGGACAAAGGCCAGGGATTCAGAAAAAGGGATTGTGTGTCCCAGTCCTGGGTGAGGTCTATCTTTTCCTTGAGCTCAGCACTGCCTTGCAGTCCTCTTGTTTGCAGGTCTGCTGGACAACCGTGCACTTGGAGACACCAAAGAGAAGAAAGAAACCGCTGGGACCTTGCCAGTGTGTATGAGGGTATCACTGCCCCCAGGACATCTGGAAGACCTGCAGCGGTAAGGAACTGATCAGATGCTTTAAATGTAACATTCTGGGGTGGAGCAGTGGGGCATGAGGTTGGAGAATCTGAAGGTGGGGAAAATTTCCAAAATTAGCTTTTCATTGGAGGGAAGGAACCAGTGATCCAGATACCAAAGACACCCTGGGTCCCTGCCAGTATCCCCACATGTTTATAGGTCACTAGTTCAGTCTGTCTGCTTGTAAAGGCACAAAAGTAGCAGGAGCCTGAAGCCTGAAGTCTTTCCTTTATTCCTAGGTCCTGCTGTATCGCAACTGCAGTAGAGCCCGACAGCGGTAGCTGAGGACTCTGCCCTGCTCCCCACCCACCCCGTCCCCCAACGTGAGCTCACTCTTCTGGGCCAGAGCAAACGTGCTCTGTGCCAGCGTTAAGAGACTCACCCCAGCTCTACCATGGGCCGCACTCGGGAAGCTGGCTGCGTGGCCGCTGGTGTGGTCATCGGGGCTGGCGCCTGCTACTGTGTATACAAACTGACCTGGGGAAAAGATGAATATGAGAAAGCCTGGGATGAAGATGAGGAGTGTAGTGACACGTCAGAGACTGGGGTTGAGCCCGAGGTAGTAGCCAGCGATACCGTTGGGGAGGAGCCTGTAGCCAAACTTCAGGGTGAGTCAAAGGCCAAGGCCGAGGTGAGCCTTGAACTTGAGAGTGGCCCAGCTGTAAAGAAGGAGGCACAGTTGGGATCCCAGAGCGGAGGTGGCCTAGAAGCCAAAGCCAAGGCTCTTTTCAACACCCTGAAGGAACAGGCAAGTGCAAAGCTGGGCAAAGGGGCCAGGGTGGGTAGCATCTCTGGGAATAGGACCCTTGCACCGAGTTTGCCCTGTCCAGGTGGCAGGGGTGGAGGCTGCCACCCTCCCAGGAGTGGAGGTAGGTCTGGGAGCAGAGCAAGTGGAAAATCCAAAGGAAAGACCCGAAGTAAGAGCACCAAGGCTCCAGCTACAACTTGGCCTGTCCGTAGAGGCAAGTTCAACTTTCCCTATAAAATCGATGATATTCTGAGTACTCCTGACCTTCAAAAGGTCCTCAACATCCTGGAGAGAACAAATGATCCTTTTATTCAAGAAGTCGCCTTGGTCACTCTGGGTAACAATGCAGCATATTCATTCAACCAAAATGCAATCCGTGAATTAGGCGGTGTCCCGATTATTGCAAAGCTGATAAAAACGAAAGACCCCATCATTAGGGAAAAGACTTACAATGCCCTTAATAACCTGAGTGTGAATGCCGAAAATCAGGGCAAGATTAAGACGTATATCAGTCAAGTGTGCGATGACACCATGGTCTGTCGCTTGGACTCAGCTGTGCAGATGGCTGGATTAAGACTGCTAACCAATATGACTGTGACCAATCATTACCAACATTTACTTTCCTATTCCTTTCCTGACTTTTTTGCTTTGTTATTCCTGGGAAATCACTTCACCAAGATACAAATAATGAAACTAATTATAAACTTTACTGAAAATCCAGCCATGACAAGAGAGCTGGTCAGTTGTAAAGTTCCATCAGAACTGATTTCCCTCTTTAATAAGGAGTGGGATCGAGAGATTCTTCTTAATATCCTTACGCTTTTCGAGAATATAAATGACAATATAAAAAGTGAAGGGCTTGCATCATCCAGGAAGGAATTCAGCAGAAATTCACTTTTCTTCTTATTCAAAGAGTCTGGAGTGTGTGTGAAGAAAATCAGAGCCTTAGCAAATCACAGTGATCTTGTGGTGAAAGTCAAAGTCCTGAAAGTGTTAACCAAACTGTAATGGCGGTGCATCCCAGGCAGTGCTAGGGGAATTTCTTAGTTTGCACTTGGGCTATTTTGTACATGCTTTGCTTTTCACTGTGCTGATATGGCGAAGAGATGCTTTGAGCTGCTGTTTTGGAATAATGAATATCACACATCATCAACAGTGATTGATGCTGCTTCTGATGGTGGAGAGTTAGGCTGGACCCATTTTGAGGATGCTGAAAGACTATTATGGCTTGTAGAAATAAATCATTTAATGATGTTGATCTTGCTACCTAGATTGAGATATTTTTATTCTCTTCTGTACTTAACGTTTAACAGTGAACCAATTATACCTCTTGAATAAGCTACATTTTGTATTGGTTTAAGTTTGTTAATCTAAGGCTTGTGTGTCATCAATAAAGTTGTGTGTTTTAAGCAGCAGAAAACAGACACCGTCCTCGTCTTTGACTTTGTGTTCTGCTTGGAAAGGCCAGCTGTGTGCCAACGAGAAGACAGGAGTGGAGCTGGGAGCCTCCCATCACGGCAGATGCTCCCTATCAGTATTTCCCATCAGTGCTCAGAGGTGGCAGAAGCTGCTGCACGCGCAGCAGTGCCAGGGCAAGTTGTGCAGAGCAGGGGGAGAGGAAAAGGTCAGGAGATGATTCAGGAGGGCACTCGGGGAGGGAGGAGTGGGAAGAAAGGTTGTAGCCATGGGAATCCTTGTCCAGGGAGGCGGCTGGCCTGCCTGGAGTGCAGAGTGTGGGGGAGGGGAGTGACAGGAGACAGAGTCGGGCAGCAGGGTGAGTCCCATCCATGCAACACCCCTGCTTGCTGAACTGCGGTGTCTGGCTGTTGCCCACGCACCCCTTGAGAGACACCACGGCCTTTTGTGATCAGAGGAGTGACAGGATGAAAGGAAACCGAAGTGGCTGGTTTGTGAGCAGGATGGGTCCGAGTTGGGGTGGGGACTAGCCCATCCCACGTGACTAGAGATGGGGAAATCAGTTGCAAGTTAGCCCTGTCATCCGGCACTATATGATACAGGCATAAAATGTCACTGGTGGCCGTGGGCGTGGGAAGGAGAGGACAGAAGCGAGAGCCCCTTGGAACAGCTGGTGCTGGAACCTGCTCTGGGGACGCGTGGACAGGGCCAATTTGATTTCAGGGTCCTGGGGGGCGTTTGACAGGAAGACCTCCTGTGTCTTGTCCAACTCTGGGGTGTGTGAGAGTGAATGGGTGGTTATCATCTTCAAATAATAGGAAAGTATAGTAGAAGAAACAGCAACTTGTAGCACTTGAATCAGATTTGTTTTACAAGGCTGGTTGGAGGGAGACCTTTATGGAACCATCTAGGATGTTGATACAAGGTCCACTGGCATACGCGTTTCAGAAGCCTTCAGGATGGACACATCCTTTGACCCAGTAATTGTCCTTGCAGACAGTTCCTGAGGAAATGGCCAGAGAATTGGCTGTGCAGAGCTGTGCATCTTCAGGAGGTTTGGAAGGGTGATGGAGAGTAAGCAATCCAAGTGTCTCAAAATAAGCAATTGGCTAAACAATTTAAGAGATATCTACACATTGAAATATTGGTGAGCATCTACAAATATATACTTGGAAAATTTCAGCATATAATCTTAAGTGACAAAGCTGGTTAAAGGACTGTATACATAGTATATACCATTTTTTTAAGTATAAAATATTGGGGTCAGCAGTGTGGCAAAACAGATAAAGTCACTGCCTTTAGTGCCAGTATGCCATATGGTGCCAGTTTGACTCCCGGCTGCTCCACTTCCAATCCAGCTCCCTGTTAATGTGCCTGGGAAAACAGGGAAGGATGACCCAAGTGCTTGGATACCTGCACCCCTGTGGGAGACCCAGAAGAAGCTCCAGGCTTTGGACCGGCCCACCTCTGGCCGTTGCAGCGATTTGGGGAGTGAACCAGTGGATGAAGATCTCTCTCTCTCTGTCTCTCCCTTTCTCTCTCTATAACTCTGCCTTTCAAATAAAATAAATAAATATTTTCTAAAAAATAAATAAAAGTATAAAATATTTATTTGTATTACCACTTCTGAAAGACTGTATCTTAAAATGTGAAGCAAGGTATTTGTGAGTAAAATGATGATATATGAATTTAATATTTTAATCTTTTTTCTCAATTATGTTTTCTTATGTGCAATCTATGTGAATTTTTGTGTAATTGTTCAGAAAGAACAATGTTGAATACAGGTAAGTTTGGAAATGAGGGTTAGCATAGAATGGGAGAATAGGAGGTATTTATATGGATATATTTAAAGCACATAATGAGTGGAAAATATTTAAACCTAAATGGGAAATGTGTTAATGTGATAGAAACATTATGAAGCTGTGACTAATATCATATTAATGAATTAATGAGAAAATGTATACAAAAATACTAAAATAGTGTTGGAGCCTAGCAGTCAATTTCTAAAAGTGAACACCCTTAGTTCACTAAAACACAGTGTTGATAATATTTAGTTTATCTTTTTTAAGGTGTCATCATTTTCTCATTCACTAATGTTATTTAATAAATACATTTGAAAAATAATTCCTCTGAGTCCTAAGGTATTGGTTCCTTCGAAGAATTACAAAGTGGTTCCTTCATGTTCTTCAAGTTTTACAGCTTTCTTGGTGTCTAGGTGATGTTCCTGTGGTCTAGACTTGAAGTCTAAGTTGACGCTTCTCAAAGGAAAGTTGGTGGAGTTGTGGGAATACATGTACATGTTTCTGTGTCTCACAAATCACCTAGAAATGCATTTTAAATGTTGTGTGCTCATTTTAGTGGGATAAATGCATTTATTATAAATATGTGTTGTATTTTCATGTGTTACCTGGTGAGGCCCCATTTTGGGTTTATGTTAAATATTGTCATGGTACCAAGTAGAACTACTGTAACTAACTGATTGTAATAGGGACATCCCCCCCCACACACAATTTAATATCTCAAAAGTTGTGATGCACCTTACACTTGAAATCACCTTAGCATTGTGTCATAGTTAAATTTGAAGTATTTTTTTCTGGTGGTTGTATTAATCAGCTTTTTTTTTTTATAATTGAGTACACATGACAAAGTTTTTTATGAAGGAAAGGGGTTTATTTTTATGGTTTACAGGCAAAAATCAGGCAGCCCCATTAGTTTGACACCTGATGAGAGCAATGTATGGCAGAACACATGTAGAGGAAGAATCCCATGTCAATCCAGGGAGTAGAGAGAGCAGCTAGGCCTGATTCTCAGCTTTTATAACCGACACTCTCCCAAGAAGTGCCCTTTCGAGGCCTTGCTTCTGATGACCCAAGGACTTCCAATTGGGCCCACCTCCAAGACCCTGTAATTGGACAAAGTCCTCACCCTCTCAGCACCAATAACTTAGATCCTTGGGAATTCAGCATCTTCATGAGTTAGGGAGCCGAATTATGTTCAAACTGTAACAGTGGTGTATAAAATAATGATGTATTTAATAATAAAAGCATCATGGATCAACAAAATTCTGTTTCTGGTCAATGAGAAAAAACAGAAAACATATCTAATACACAAAGATTGCATTTGTTCAATAATACATCATTCTGTACATAGAGTTTTGAGTAAGGAAAGAAGCAGAGGGTTGAGATTGGGTCATTATGTTCTCCCTACTGAAGGGAATGTTTAAATCAAGAGATTCTGTATTATCATCAGTACCATATCTATGGCCCAAATCATGACTTAGGGCTACCAAAGTGACATGGTCAATGTCATGGAATTCATATTAATTTCAATTTGCTTGGCTTTGTAGCTTAGTTTATTTTTAATTTGTGAAGTTGGCTTGCTTCATACTTTGTATGAGAGCTACAAGAAAAGGCATTTATGCCTGCTTTTAGGTATATAAACATTTAAGTTACATTGCCATAAGAATGATTTCAAATAATGCTAGGGGACTTTGAGGAATTTTATCCTTTTTAGAATAATGTTACAATATTCAAATTTGATAAGTAATGCACGTATGTCAAAGACATGTATATCATAGAAGGGAAGAGGTGGGTGGTGTCTAATATTTGTCAGAATCTGTTAGGCCCTTTACATAATGTTCCCTCCACTAATCCCTTCAGTATTTCTGTGAAGCAAATATTATTGTATTTTCATTTCAGAAGAAATGAGACTTGGAGAAAGTGGGTAAAACTTCGAAGCTCCTGCTACTAGTAAGAGGCAGGGCTAGTGGCCTTCCACACTTGGGCGACACTTGGGTTGTTTTGAAATTGCCTCTTATGGAGCTGAACACTTGTAAAATGCCTCTACAGATACTCAACACAAAACCAGCCCTTGATTAAGATAGAGAGGCAGATGATATTCTGTAGGTTGAGCCTAATAACTTTGTGGATACCCACACAGTAAAGTGTACAGGAAAGAGCAAAGTCTGAGGGGTTCCTAAAACTGAGGCTTAGGTGAGGCATGGAGAAACTGTGCTTCCACATGGCTGGTAGGACCAGCAGTTTGGGCTTGACCAAATAATGGTATTAGTATATATTGAACTTGAGTTCTTAAGTAACTTTATTTCTGGGATGAAAATGAGGTTAACTTGAGGTGAAAGTGAGGTTAACTGGGGCTGGCATGGTGGCATGGTGGGTTAAGCAGCCATCTGCAGCACCAACATCTTATATGTGGGGTGGTTCAGAGTCTTGGCTGCTCTACTTCCGATTTAGCTCCCTGCTAAAAGTGCATGGCAAAGCAACGGAAGAGGACCCAAGTCCTTGGGTCCCTGCAGCCACGTGGGAGGCATACAAGAAGCTCCTGGCTTTGACCAGGGCTGCTACCATTTGGGGAGTGAACCAGTGGATGGAAGATCTCTCTCTGTCTCTCCTTCTCTGTAACTCTGCCTTTCAAATAAATAAAATAAATCCTAAAAAGACGAGGTTAACCTGGCACGGTGAAGCAGGCACAGCTCCTCTTCCCTGCCCCTTGTTCCTCCCTTTCTCCTCTCCCTCCCTCACCCTTCTGTCTTTATCTCCTTCTGGGAGAGGATCAGCATAGGTGTTCTGTCCCTCTGTGTCTTCCGGTGAGCATTTAATTCCCGTGACCACATGCTGTGCGCTTCATAGAAAATGGTGGTTGTCACCCCGGTGGTCAGAAGGAGACCCGGTGGTCACAAGGAGACCCGGGGTGTGGCAGGATGCACAGATGTTTCAGATCCCCTGTTGCGCAGAACCGGGACTGAGGGGCTCAGCTCAGCTCGGCGCAGCCTGGACTTCCGTGCACCACACCGGGCATCGCTTACACCAAACAACTCGGACTTGGGGACAGTGCCAGGTGAGACACGGCCAGGCCACACGCTGGTGTCCCGACGAGGTCACACAGGAGGTTGTCACTCTCAGTCCTCTGGGGAAGGGCAGAGTTCCAGGATGGTGGCCACGATTGAGCCCACTGGAGGCGACAGGGAAGAAGCTCCCTTCAGGGAGGACGGCGGCTCCTGGAAAACTGAGGAAATTGGAAATGCCGAGGATTTCCTGCTGATTTGGCTTTGTTCTCATCTAACAGCTTAAGAAATAGAAATGGCTTATGCCAGTCCAAATGTGTTTAAAGGCCATTTTATGATGATGGAGTGCAGTTGTGTTATAAAGCATCACATTTCAAGGCTTAGGAAACTGGTTTTCTTTCTTCTTAATTTGCATTTTACCAGCTTTGTTTCAAAAGAGATTCTTAGCCAAGTGTAGGTTTGGCAAACGGATGTAGGTCAGGCAAATTTTATGCTTATCACTTTCTTTCATTCATTGCTCTAACTTCCCTTGAGACCGGATATTTAAGGATATAACTATTTTCAGTGCTAGTTTTTAAAATATTGTTTATTTTATTTAATTGAAAGGGAGGAGGAGGAGGAGGGGGAGGAGGAGGGGGAGGGGAAGGGGAAAGGGAAGAGGAAGGGAGAAGGGGAGGGGGAGGGAGAAGGGGAGGGGAGGGAGAAGGGGAGGGGGAGGGAGAAGGGGAGGGGAGGGAGAAGGGGAGGGGAGGGAGAAGGGGAGGGGGAGGGAGAAGGGAGAGGGGGAGGGGGAGGGGGAGGAGAAGGAGAAGGGAGTTCCTATCTGCTGGTTCACTCCTTCAATGCCCACAGCATCCATGCTGTGCCAGGCTGAAGCCAGCAGCAGAGCTGGGACTCTCTTTGCCTTTGACCCAGAGCTGTTTCCCCACCATCCTGGGGCCTGCCCTGCGCCGAGGCTGTGGCGCTAAGCAGGAAGAGGAATGGTCCCTTTTCAGTGGTGCATCTCTGCACCCCGACCCTCTACATGGGCCCCTCTCTGGCTTCGTGTTAAGGGCCTGGGCCATGTGTGTGTTGGAGCATGTGTGTGAGAGGAGGGGAAAAGGAAGGAAAGGGATTGCAGTAGCTTTGCTTGGGCAAAGCTCCCCCTTTACTGAACACTTCTGAGTTAGCATGTTATCAAATGGGGTGAGATTTCCTTCTGGAAATGATTAAAAAAAAAAAAAAAAACAAAACCAGGATGGCAGTTTCTGTTACCGTAAGAAATGCAAGTATCAAGCAGACCAGATTCTTCTGTTTGCTGCTCAGAACATCCCCTCCCTAAGATCAGTCTACATCAGAAACAAAATTGTCATAGGTGGTTGTTTATTGAGTGCTCAGAGCTTAGCCAGCTTAGATACTGGTGCCATCAAAGTAGAGGAACCTGGTAGACAGCTCATCTAATTCATGTAGCTTTGCTCGTGTTTTTTCCTTTAGAGTTGAGTGCCTATCAATGATCAAATTTTACATATTTTTCCTGTATGGGTTGTGCTCATCTCATGCTGAGGAAATAGTTATAAAATAGACTCATATTCCCTTCAAGCTTTTTTTTAAGATTTATTTATTCATTTGAAAGGCAGAGTTACAGAGAGAGGCAGAGACAGAGAGGCCTTCCATCTGCTGGTTCACTCCCCAATTGGCCGCAACGGCCAGATCTGCACCAATCTGAAGCCAGGAGCTTCTTCTGGGTCTCCCACACGAGTGCAGGGGCCCCAAGGACTTGGGCCATCTTCTACTGTTATCCCAGGCCATAGCAGAGAGCTGGATCGGAAGTGGAGCAGCTGGGACTTGAACTGGCGTCCATATGGGATGCTGGCATTGTAAGCGACGGCTTTACCTGCTACGCCACAACACCAGCCCCTGTTTTTTAATTTTAATTATGAATTCTTTTTTGACTCATGGGTTATTTAAAACATATTTATTAGTTTTCAAAAATATGAAGATTTTTAGTTATACTTTTCTTGTTCACTTCTAGTTAATTGAACTATGCCTCTAGGGAATATTTGAGGAACATACACTATAAGATTTTAACCTGAAATTTGTTAAAGTTTGCTTTATGGCCCAGTATATGATCAACTTTATACCTATTCCTTATGTTTTTAAAAATAACACGTCTTGGAGCCAACGTGCGGTGCAGCAGGTTAAGCCTCTGCTTTTGGTCCTGGAACCCATAATCAGAAAGCCAGTTCAAGTCCTGCCACTCTACTTCCAATTTGTCTTCCTGTTAATGCTTCTGGGAAGGCAGCAGAAGATGGCCCACCTTGCATATAGGAGGCCAAGTTGGAGTTTTTGGCTTCTAGTTTTGGCCTGGCCAAGACCTGGCTATTGTGACAATTTGGGGAGTGAACCATCATATGGAAATGTCTGTTTTTTCCTTTCTCCCTCTGGTTTTCTAATAAATAAATAAGTAAATAAATAAAAAGTAAGTAAACAATTTAATAAGTAACAAAAATATAATAACACATCTTTTGTATTTGTTGATTATGGCATTGTAGCAATCAGAGGTTGAACTAATTAGGGTAGGTTTGCTAATTATGTTCATATCTTCTACATCCTGTCATTTTATCTGCTTGTTATCTGTCAACTACAAAATGAAGTATATTAAAATCTCCCACTATAATTGGGAGGCCTGTCTAGGTTTTTTGTAGTTTTGTCCATTTTCATTTTATATATTTTGGAGTTATATTGTTAGATGCATACAAATTGTATCTTTCTGGTAAATTATATTTATTTCTGGTAATGCTTTTTGACTTAAAGTCCATTTTATTTGATGTTACTATATTTTACAACTTTCTTTTAACTGGTGTTTTTATGCTATATTTATATTTCATCTTTATACTTTCAGTATTCAAGTTTTAGATACATATTTTGTGGAGAGTATATAGCTGGGTTTTGTTATTTTTATCCAATCTTGCAAACTTTATCTTTGTTTTATTGACATTTTATTTTAGAATAAGTTTAGTTTTATAGAACAAAAATTGTGAGATAGTAATACAAAGGGTTCTCAAATAACCGTCACCCAACTCTCCATTAATATCTCATATTAGTAACTTTGTTGCAATTAATGAACCACACCCAGACTCCCTCCCCCTTTTTTTCAAAGATTTATTTTTATTTATTTGAAAGAGTTACATGGAGAGAGAAGGAGAGGCAGAGAGAGAGAGAGAGGTCTTCCATCAGCTGGTTCACTCCCCAGTTGGCCACAACTGCTGGAGCTGCGCCCATCCAAAGCCAGGAGCCAGGAGCTTCTTCCAGGTGTCCCATGTGGGTTTAGGGGCTCAAGGACTTGTGCTATCCTCTACTGCTTTCCCAGGCCATAGCAGAAAGCTGGATAGGAAGTGGAGCAACCAAGACTCGAACCAGCGCCTATATGGGGATGTCAGCGCTGCAGTTGGTGGCTTTACCCACTATGCCAACAGCGATGGCTCCACCCCCCCCCTTTTATATCCAAAGTCCTTTTGAAAGAAGAAAAGAACTTTCTTGGAACAATACTATCTTTTTATTAATAACCAGAAAATTATTTTGAGCAAATATTTTGAGCAAAACAAATGAAATAGGTAGTATATAAAGATAAATAAGAAATGAAACCTGGAAACAAGGAGTTCAAAGACTATTTGGGGAAAACAAATGCATTCCAGGTAGGTAAAAACAGAAATTATATATTGACAAGTGATGAGATAGAAGCAGAGATAAAATACTTTGGAAGCCTAGAGTTGGGATTAGTAATTTCCACTGGTCGTGCCTGTGCAAGAGTTTACAAAGAAAATATCATTTTATGAGTGTGGATGAGGGGACAGCTGGATATTTAGACCTGGAGCTCAAGAGAGTGGTCAGATCCAAAGGCAAAGCTCTAAGACGACATCCAGAAAGGAGATAAAAGAAGCCCTGGCTATAGATAAAATTACTCAGAGAGATATTACAGAACAAGGACTAAATCCAGGTGTAATCTCTAATATGGGCTGTGAGTTTCTGAGTCTTCATTTCATGTAGAAGACCTGTATGTACAAATAATAGGCTCCATCTTGTTAGACGCCACTTTTGGGAATTGCAGAGTAGGCAAATTTTATCTTTGAATTGAAGCATTTAGTCCATTTTTTATTTCATGCAATTTCTGATTTACTTAGGATTAAATGTCTTACTCCTTAGTTAACCTTAAGTAGTTAACCTTCCTACTCTGTTCTATTTTTTTCCTCTCTTGTCTTCTTTTGGATTTATTGAATTTTTATATCATTCCTCTTTCGTCTCTTATTCTAATTTACTATTGTTTAGCGGTTATCCTGGAAGTTATAACATATATTCCTGATTCTTAAAAGTCTATTTTTCTTTTGGCCCCTTTACTCTCATTCATAGGACTTAAAATACTGATTCCATTTACTCTCATCTCAATTTTGTATGCCACTATTTTCATGTACTGCAACTCTTTTTTCAGTCTAATTCTGTTTGTATTTCCATGCTTTAAGATGATCTTTTTTACTGTCTTGTATAGTCAGTAATTACTCTTCCTTTTGCACTTCTTTTCTTTCTGTTTTGTAGGAAGATTATTTTTATCCTGCTTTTATTAGTTCTTATAGTAGGAGTTTGCTAGTTTTTCTTTTTTCCCTTTCCTCTTTTGCTTTTTCTTTCTTTTTGTTTTACCTGAGAATGTCTTTACTTCAACTTCTTTGTTAAGAGAGACATTGTCTATGGACATATAAATCTAAGTTCATGGCAATTTGCTTTCAGCTCCTTAAAGATATCCTTACATTGCTTGGCTTCCTTTTTTCCCGTGCTACTTAAGAAATCCGCTATCTGCCCAATAACTATTCCTTTGAAGGTAATCTGAAGCTTTTGCTTTATTGCTAAATTGAAGATATTCTCAGAGTGGGCATTCAGCCTAGCAGTTAAGACACGCACATCTCACATTAGAATGCCTGGGTTTCCAGCTGTGACTCCTGACTCCAGCTTCCTGTCAATGCTGACCAGAGGAGGCTCAGGTAATTGGATTCCTTTCATTCACGTGGGAGACTTGGATTGCATTCCTTGTTCCTGTCTCCAGCCTCAGTGCAGACCCAGCCCCAGGCATTGCAGGCATTTGGAGAGTGAACCTGGGGATGGGATAGCTCTCTCTCTATCTTCCTTCCTCTCTCCCTCCTGCTCTCCCTCTGGCTCTCAAATAAAAAAATAAATGAAAAAATTTTAAAAAGCTATTTTTTTTGCTTTTGGTGTTCAGCAGTTTTACTATAAGGTACATAAGTCATATTTACAATTCATCTTTCTTAAGGTTTGTAGGGCTTCTTGAATCTATGACTTGATGTTTTTAAACAGTTCAGAAAAATCTTGACTATTTATTTTTTTAAAAAAAAGATTTATTTATTTGAAGGGCAAAGAGGGAAGGGCGGGGAGAGAGAATCTTCTGTCCTTGGGTTCACTCTCCAAATACCTGTAACAGCCTGGGCTAGGCCAGCCTGCACCCAGGATCCAGCAACTCCATCTGGGTCTCCTGTGGAGGTGACAGGAACCCAGGTACTTGGCCCATCACCTGCTCCCTCCCAGATACTTTAGCAGGAAGCTCTGAGTAGCTGAGACTAGAACCAAGCACTCCCATATGGGATGCCAGCATCCCAGGCAGCAACTTAAACCTTCTGTGCTACAATGCCAGCCCCAGTTATTTCTTCTTTTCTTTTTTTTTTAAGATTTATTTATTTGTTTGAAAGGCAGAGGGAGAGAGAGAGAAAGAGAGAGAGGTCTTTGATCCACTGGCTCATTCCCCAGAGGGCCACAACAGCCGGAAATGCGCCAGGAAGCCAGGAGCCAGGAACTTCTTCAGAGTCTCCCACGTGGGTGCAGGGGCCCAAGGACTTGGGCCACCTGCTCCTACTTCCCCAGGCCATAGCAGAGAGCTGGATGGGAAGTGGAGCAGCATGGACTCAAACCGGTGCCCGTATGGGATACCACCACTGCAGGCGGTGGCTTTACCCGCTACACCACAGCGCTGGCTCTGTCGCCCCAGTTATTTCTTTTCTTTTTCTTTTTTGACAGGCAGAGTGGATAGTAAGAAAGAGAGACAGAGAGAAAGGTCTTCCGTTTTGCCGTTGGTTCACCCTCCAATGGCCGCTGCAGCCGGCGCATCACGCTGATCCAAAGCCAGGAGCCAGGTGCTTCTCCTGGTCTCCCATGTGGGTGCAGGGCCCAAGGACTTGGGCCATCCTCCACTGCCTTCCCGGGCCATAGCAGAGAGCTGGCCTGGAAGAGGGGCAACCGGGATAGAATCCGGTGCCCCAACCGGGACTAGAACCCGGTGTGCCGGCGCCGCAAGGCAGAGGATTAGCCTGTTAAGCCATGGCGCTAGCCGCCCAGTTATTTCTTTAGATATCACTTCTGTCTCATTCATTCTCTCCTCTCTTTCTGAATTCCAAGTACACATGTGTTACAATTCCCTCTGTGTTTTGTCTCTTATCTCACTCTTCAAATTCTTGTTTTCAGGATTTTGTGATTCATTCTGGATACTTTCTTCTGACCTGCCTTCCCATCGAATAATTTTCTCATCCCCTGTCTATACTTTGATGTTAAATCAATCCATTCATTTCTCAATTGGTTCTATATTCAGTTCTACAATTTCTATTTTATGCTTTTGTGATTTCCATTTATCGGCAGAAATTCTTAATGTTCTCTTTATTGCCTTGAACAGAGTAAGCATATTCATTTCTGTTCTGTGATAACTCTGCAGTTTCAATGAGTGTTTTTCTATTGTGTACCATTTTGATGGCTTTTTGTTAATTCTACTTTGTTCCCTTGTCTACTTGGTTGTGTAACACACGTGCATCTTGTAAAAGTTCAGAATTAATCTGAGGCTGACGTGATCTTTGTCCAAAGAGGATTTGTATTTGTGTCTGCTTAGGCACCTAGGAGCACTAGTACTCTGCAGTTACCTTAACCCAATTTTCAGTGATTGAGATTCTTCAACGTTAAACCAAAGGGGTCGTGAGGGTCTGAGTACCTGCAGCTCTTTCAATGTCATAACCCCAAGACACCGAGGTTCACTAGGCACTTCGCTCAGCAAGGTTTGGTTTCCGGTGTCTGCCTTCCCAGCCTCCAGAGGCTGTCCAAAATTCAACATAGCCTCTCACTAGTGCCCTCAGTAACTGCCCATGCTCCACTGGGATGAGTAGTCCTAGTATTAGGCTTGTTTCCCCCACCCACTCCTATTGTGAACTTGTTATTATTTACTAGCATGTTAGTCCTCCAATACTTTCAGGAAAATTTCAAAACTATATCTTGCCCAGCTTGCCTAGATCAGCAGGAGGATTGGTTTCATCCTCTGTTTCCCTAACTCACTATTGAGGGAGTTTTGTAAACTGTTGTTGAAGTGTGCCATATTTACAGAAAAGTGTGCGACTCCTAAATGGTCAGTGCGATAAGTTTTCACAAAGTGAGCAAGACACAGTGTGTTAACAACACACCGGAATCCACGCTGCTGTCTAGTCACTAACACATCTCCAGGGTAACCACTATTTTGACTTCTAACAACATAGATCAATTTTGTATGCTTCTTAAACTTCAAGTAAACAGAATCACACAGTATACGTTGTTTTGGGTCTGTTTTTGTTAACACTGTGAGATTTGTCCACACTGTTGTATGTATAGTATTTGTTCTCTTTTATAAATGTAAATCTCATTTATGAATATACTGTTTTATTTAGCCATTCTACTGTTGATGGGGGGGTTAGGTGTTTTTTCCCCAGTTTGAGGCTATAATGAATAGTGCTGCTATGAACATTCTTATGTGAGACTTTTGGGGGAACATATGCTTGCATTTCTCTTGAATGTAAGGCCATAAGTTGTGCATATTTTTAGTCTGAAAACAAAATCAGAGTTTAGAAACTGAAGTACAGTGAACTCAGCAAGGTGAAATGTTAATTAATGATGGCCTGTCTGGGAAGTCAGGTAGTCTTGTCCAAGAGACATCTGTATTCATCTCCATGTCCTGTTGATCCCAATATTTGACACTGCAGCTAGAATGAGTTTTTCCTTAAATTGCATTCTCAGAAATAATCTGTGCATTTTATCAAACACCACTCCAGGAAACAAGTATGCATATATGTATATATATATATATGTATATATATTACAAATATTTTTTGTATTTCTAAGAAAAGTGAACAAAGACAAGAAGTAAATAATTAAAATCTCTATTTTGCCACATGCCTTCTTTCATGAAATGTGCTATTTCATGGGTCCAAGAAAGATGATGGATATTAGTAGCCAAGGGGAGGGGTAGTAAAGAGATGTAGTGTTTCCTTGTGTTCCAGGACAAGAGAAAGAAGTAGAAATTGAAATGTATCTCCAGAAGAGGATATAGTCTCTTTTGGAAATCAGAAAGGCAAATTCCAACCAAATGGAAATTCATTTTCTTTCAGTTTCTAAGATTGGCAAAGAAATAAATGAGTGACAGATGTGGTAATGCTGGAGGGAAGAGAGAGAGAGGCAGGTACACTCTTGCATCACTTCTGGTGGGAGAGGAAGTTGAGGAACATGGCTCACTGGTGACATAGATCTCAGGTGACCAAGAGCTGTGGAGAAAATGATATCTTTTTGACCCAGTTATTGGCTTCCTGTTGACCTCAGAGAGATGCGTTTGTAGCTGAGTGAACAAGAAGGAAGAAACTGCTCTGGTTCTACGTAGATCGGTGTGGAAATAAAGGTTGCCTGGAAAGTGTCTGGATCAAGGTCGGAGCTGAGTCAGCTTCCCCTACATTTCTGTCCTATTCACCACCCCCTTTAGTTGTCTCAATGGAGCATGGGGTCAAGGGGAGAGCCGGTATTTGTGATCTGGGAGTGAACAGCGAGAAACACCTGCCAGAGTCCTCAGTGAGTAAAAGGCAGGGAGTGCAGCCCACCTGCCAGAACGAAACGTTCGTCCACCCTAAGATAGGTGTTGTTCTGTCTCTCTGCCTCCAGAGGGCAGCACAATCCAAGGGAAAGGAAAAGGAGGCCCGAGACAGGCTATTCGGGAAAGTCTGAAGCAGGCCTGAATGCTTTCAAGGAAATGTCAAGCTGGAACCAGTCACAGAGGGGTGGTAGAGGCAAGCACTAAATCAGAAATTCGTCCTCCCTTCTTGTCCCGTTTTAAGAACAATCCTTAATCCCAAGTGTTTTCTGGGAAAGCAGTGCCAGTATCTATAGGGCCAAAAGCAGGGTGGAGTGAGGTAGAGCAGAAAAGTGGACATTCCTGGAGGATGGGCTGGGTGACAAAGTGGCTGAAGGGTGGGGTTGGGGGTGTCCCAGACCTAAATGGAAGTCGCTTGGAAGGTAGATTGCTCACTGTGGGAGGATGCACCTGACGTGTACCTGTGCATCTCCAGTCTCCATTCCATCTGGTCTGTCTACCTGTTGAAGAAAATCTACATATGAGAGGAAGGAGATTGTCCCATAGAGTGTGATCTTCTAGAGAGAAGGTGTGGGGATGGGGCTGTCAGAGTACAAATATACAGTCCACAGGCATCTCACCTTCCTCCTCTGCTTTCTCCCAGTCTTTGTGCTCCGTAATTCTTATTTTTGCCCTTAAAAATAAAACACACAAGTGTTGGACCTTTAGGGAGATAGTGCAAATGAGCCGAAGTTATGTAAATACCAGAGGAATACTTGAAAATTTAGATTCTAAACCAGGGAAAGAGAGATGAAAGAAAGATAGGATACTTTTGTATCCTGAGTCTTGATGTGCCTCTGTGGGGAGACTCATAACAAATATCTATGCATTTGTATTTCCCCTATGGCTGTGACAGATAGCTTGTGATCCGGAAAAGAACAAAAAAAAAAATAATCCCCTTCCTAGAACACCACAACTAGTTGACTTCTTCAAGAGTGAGACCCATCTGTGAGTTGTCCTAGTTGTAGGATAAACTCAAATTGATGAATTCGTGAAAGATCTAGAGGTTGGATCTAAAACTGGCTACCGTGTTCACCCACTCATCAGTAGAGGGTACAACTAAATAAGCATAGAATACACGAGTAGGAGTGGCAGACAGCAGTGAGACAGGGAAGGGTTTTAATCTATGCTCAAGGGGCAGGAAGAAGCAAAGCCCTAGGGAGGAGACTAATGTGAATCACGGCCAGAAAGGGCCGAGGGGCTCACAAAGAAGACATCAACCCAAGAATAAGAATCACCTTGACCTCTATGAAAATAATGATAGTTCTGGGGCAGGCATTAGGAGACTGGCCAGACTCAGGCGTCTCCTCTCGGCTGCTTGGGTAGGGCAGGGACACAAGCTGGCACAGCGTTACATATGTCCAAAATGGTGCCTGTCCGCTCTTGGCTAGTTACAGGACGCTGGTGTCAGGTGGTTGGGGAGTTAGAAATGTGTCCCCCCTTTTTTCTGATAGGTTGGCAGGTACACTGTCCCCCACAGGGCTCCAAGCCAGACTCACACCAGGCTCTTCCTGCAGCTGTATCACCAGTGGCTTGGGCCGCTGGAGTCTGGTCTCACTCTCCAGAGCTGGCGCTGAGGCTCTCGGCTGCTGGGGTCCTGAGTTGTGCGCATCCACACCCTCCACAGAGATCCACCATGTCCCTCTAATTTGCATGGAGTTTCCTCTGGAGTTTTCTCCCTAACTCTTCCCTGAGATTACACTCTCCACATTTTTTTTAAAACTAACTTCCTCTAGACTAGAGCAATAAGTTCCCTTCCTATTGCGACATCTTGGTGTCTTTCTCTGATTCGCATGATGGTTACTAATGACATGCTTGCCAAGTCCATTACAGACTTGCAGTTTCCTTTGATACCAGAGGGAAGTGGACCGGTCGAGGTTCAGGCTTCGAAACCGCAGATGGGTTTGTCTGAAAAGCCAGCGCTGGCAGGAGAACGGCTGGGTTTCCACATGCTGTTCCCATTCATGGTCCTCTTAGCCCGCAGTGCAAACCCAGGGCTGCTCCTGCACACCCCTGCCCATTAAATGTCCGTCTCAGGTGCGATGAGACTGGATGCCGCCCCCCTCCAGCTGCCCAGAGCCCACGAGGTTTGCAGCTGTCAGAGAATCTGCAGTGGGTGCTTCAGAGGAGGCAGCCTCAGCTGGTCACCACATCACTTGGGTGAACGCTGCAGTGGCTTCATCGAGGACCACACTCTCACTGGCCAGGAAGGGCCAGTAGGTACCGCCTGCCCCACCAGCTCTCACAGCTCTCTCCAGCCTGCTTCCTGTCCCTGTGACTCAGGGGGCTGCTGCCCCAGCCCGCCCCCTCCAGGACAGAGCACACAACGGTGCAGACATGGAGCCTGCCAGCGGGCTCGCCCCGTCTCATCTCGAGGCTGCATCTTCAGCAGGGTCCTGCGTGTCACTCTCAAAGCCACCACTACGGCGTCACCCGCAGAGCGGCACAGCCCTTGCCAAGTCATGTCCAGCCTTAGCTCCACAGCTGGCAGGTGGGGTGGGCACTGGCTCCAGGCTCTCTCCCAGGAGCTCTTGCTGGGTGTCAGAGGCAGGTGGTCACCAGCCCTGGCTCCAGCACAGCCCGGTGGAGGGCAGCCCCTGCCCCGTCCCTGTCCAGGACACATGCTCTGTGCGTGTGCGTGTGCGTGTGCCTGTCTTCTGTCTGCTCACCCTCTCCACTTGTCTGCACACTAAGCTCGCGGCCTCCTTTCTACCCTGCAGGCTGCTTTCTGCTGGCCGCCTCTGCTCTAGTCCCGCCTTAGACACACCCTCCCCCCTCCCTGATACGCAGAGTCTACTGGACAACTTCCCGAGCCTTCTGCGACTTCCTTAGAACTGTGACGTCGGTGACCTACCTGGGCTTTACTCTTGGCCAGCTGCCAGCCCAGGATGGGACCGGACTTCTGCTCCCGGGTGGATAAGCAAGGAGCCCGCACCGCTGGCCGAGCGCCCCGTTCTCAGGCTACTGTGGGGCGCATGCTGAGATGCGCAGGCACTGTGCCCAGCATGCCACCCTCCGTGGCTTCTTGTGTTTAAGGCCCTTCTGTGGCTCAGCCCTTTCCCCCAGGACCCTCTGTCTGAGTTGGGGGAGCCTCAGTTCACTGGCTGGCCTAAGGCAGGTGGCGCAGGGTCGGTGGGGAGGGCCACACGGGTGCCTGTGAGCAGCCTTCAGTGCTAGATAGCTTCTTCCGGTGTCTTCCAGCCCACAGGGAGCTCAGGAACACTCACAGCTTTCCTTTCCCAAGGTTATAAGGAGCATTTAGGGGATCTGATCAGTAACACATGGTTTACATGTATTGAAGTTTCACACTGTACCACAGAAATATGCTCAATTATTGCATGTTCATCAAAAATGTTTAAAAACATTTAAGGAGATGGAAATGCCAACAGCTCCAATTTGATTCCAATTTGATCATTATACAATTTATATGTATCTTGATTTATCACACTCTACCACTCAAAAATGTCCATTTAGGGACTAGGATTGTAGCACAGTGTATTAAGCTTCTTCCTGGGAAGTCAGCATCCCACATGGGTGCCAGTTCAAGTCCCAGCTGATCCACTTCTGATCCAGCTCCCTGCTAATGTGCCTGGGAAAGCAGCGGAAGAGAGCCCAAGTGCTTGGGCCCTGCACCCACATGGGAAAGCCTAAGAAGCTCCTGGCTTCAGATCAGCTCAGTTCCAACCATTGTTGTCATTTGGGGAGTGAACCAGTGGGTGGAAGATCTCTCTCTCTCTCTCTCTCTGACTTTCAAATAAATATTTTTTTTTTCAAAAAGTACAGTTAAACCTGAATATAGACCTACCTTATGACCCAATCATCCCACTTCAGGGAATTTACCCAAAAGAACAGAAGTTAGCATGTGAAAGAGTTATCTGTACCCCCATGTTTATTGCAGCTCAGTTCACAATAGCTAAGATATGCAATAAACCCAGATGCCCATCAGCTGAAGACTGGATAAGAAATTATGGTATATGTACACTATGGAATACTACACAGTAGTTTAAAAAAATGAAATCCTGTCATTTGCAACAAAATAGATGCAACTGGAGACTATTATGCTCAGTGAAATAAGCCAGTGCCAAAAAGACAAATACCATATGTTTTCCCTGATCTGTGGTAACTAGAGTACCCAAAAAGGTAATCTATTGAAGTGAAATTGACACTTTGAGATGTGATGATTTTGAATGGCCTTTGTCTCAGTTGTTGAGGAACAGTGTTTTTGTTTTTTCCTTCATGCTATTTGTTGAACTCTACTTAGTGTAGCGTTAATTTTATGAATATAAAGTTAACTGAAAATAGATCTTTGTAAAAATTAAGAATGGGAGTAGAAGAGGAAGGAGGAAGAGGGGTGGGATTGTGGGCGGGATGGAGAATAGGGAGGAAAGTATTACTATGTTCCTGAGTCTGTGTATATGAAATACATAAAATTTGTATTCCTTAATACAATTTTAAAAAAATTAAAAGTACAAGTAAAGTTTTTTAAAACTTATTTCATCAGAAGTGATACAAATAAAATATCTTTTTCAGAGTTAACTTTTTTAAAGATTTATTTTATTTATTTGAAAGAAAGACTTACAGAGAGAGGTAGAGCCAGAGAGAGAGTGGTCTTCCATTCTGCTGGTTTACTCTCCAAATGATCGCAACAGCAAAAGCTGAGCTGATCTGAAGCCAGGAGCCAGGAGCTTCTTCTGCGTCTCTCACATGGGTGCAGGAGCCCAAGGAGTTGCATCATCTTCTACTGCTTACCCAGGCCATAGCAGAGAGCTGGATCAGAAGTAGAGCAGCTGGGACTCGAGCTGGTGCCCATATGGGATGCCGGCACTGCAGGCTGGGGCTTTAACCTGCTGTGTCACAGTGCCAGTCCCCCAGAGTTCTTTATTAATTTATTAGTATTGTGTGTGTGTTTCTTTTTTTTCTAAACATATAGGCTGCAGATGCTGTAAGCTGTGGTTTAACTTGCTGAGCAGCAGCATCAGCCCCGTGTATGTGGTGTGTGTTTGTGTGTGTGTATGTGTGTGTTGTGTGTGTGTGTTTCTGACTCTGTACATGTGGTTTTTTTATTATTATTTTTTATGTGACAGGTAGAGTTATAGACAGTGAGAGAGAGACAGAGAGAAAGGTCTTCCTTCCATTGGTTCACTCCCCTAATGGCCGCTACGGCCAGTGCTATGCCGATCTGAAGCCAGGAGCCAGGTGCTTCCTCCCGCTCTCCCATGTGGGTGAAGGGATCCAAGTACTTGGGCCATCCTTCGCTGCCTTCCCGGGCCACAGCAGAGAGCTGACTGGAAGAGGAGCACCTGGGACTAGTACTTGGTGCCCCAACTGGGACTAGAACCCCGGGGTGCCGGTGCTGCAGGCGGAGGATTAGCCAAGTGAGCCACGGGGCTGGCCAACATGTGGTTTCAAGTAGATTTTCTATTTAATTTTCCCTAAATGCCCACTTAATTACATTAATGTCATTTATTGCAGACCCAACCTGTGTATTTTAATTGAAACTGCATTAACTTTGTGGTTTAAAGTTTGAATTGGCATCCTTGGAATTTTCCCAAGTAGGAATAATCAATTAGACTTTTCTTGGTCATTTATGATTTCTACTTCACAAAGACATTTCATATTTCTTTTGGGGATTATACCTAAATATTTATCTGTTTTTGTGCATTGATACAGTCTTTACTTTTTCCTGCAATGCTATGGTACTTTGAATCCACTGACTTTATTCCCTGTACCATCACCCTGGACATATCTGTATTTTTCTGTTTTGACAACAGCAGTGAAAAAAGTGGACACTCAAGTGCCTTCCCACTGTGAGTTTCAAACTGATGGCAAAGGGAAAAGGACGAAGCATTTGGACCTATTGTTCCACCAATGCTCTTTCCTCAGATCTCTACCTAAAGAACTGTTCCCTTCTTTCATTCTACTTTCCTCCCCTTTTCCCCAAGTCACCTGGCAATGGAGTAGTCCAAGCTAGTTCTTCTGGTTTATTCAATCATGTTCCTTTCATCCCTGGCAAGGTCCCCATTAAGCGTAGCCATCAGTGTTCTATTGTTCTTTGTTCTTGGATGTCTGGCTATGGGATGATCTTGAAGAAAGGAAAGGCAATTTGATGGCTCAAGTTATTACCACAAATAAGCACTCTTAAATAACCTTGTCAAACAATCCCTCTTTGAAGAAATATTTGCATCTCACAAAGACCAATTGTCAATGTGTAAACCTACATCCAGAGTTCTGTGGGGTTTTTTTCCCCTATTCAGATCTTTAAATTGGATAATAGATGAAGTTGGTGACTCTCTCAACTGGGAGTGTGGGAGTAAAGGAAGTGGTGGGAATGTTGTCACCAGTCTTTTCTCTCCTCATTTTCTAGTCTACCACTTAAGCTGTTCCATATTGGACCTAATACTTTTACAGCGCGTGCATGTGGGTGTCAAAAACCAGTAACCCCAAAGTCTTTAAATTTCTCAGGAATTTCTCTGTATTTAATACCCGCTCCCCTATAGGATTTCAATCTGGGAATTAATTTGAAGCAGGAGACATGATGTTGGCTGTTTTGTCTTCCTCTACTCTCTTTCCTCTCAATAAAATTCCTCTCTACTGACTATTTCCTTTATGTCCTGGATTCTCACTCCCCATGGCTTGTAGGAAGATCTATGGTCAGAGTTTTTCAAACCTGGTTGCACATATGCAATGGGAGCTTTTGGAGTTTAGGAAAACTCCAAATTGATGGCTATAAATTTTAAAAATCAGCTTGGAGAACTCAAAGATACTTGTGCAAGGTATACAAAGTACCCTGTTTCTCTGCTAGTGAGGTTATCGTTCTGGTAGCTTAAACTTCATGATGAATAATGAGAATGAGAAGTGACAACAGGGGCCAAGTTGGCAACCAGAACATTGCCTGTATGTTTGCTTCAGTCCCCAGCGGGATAGAACAAAGAGAAATACACGCGGAATGAGGAAACTCTAAAAAGCACATTATCAGGCACCTCACATAACACATTATCCACAAGACTGGAAGAAAACAAGTCAACTAATTCTTCACATTTCTTCTTAAGATTGAGTTTAATTTATTATAGATGAACACACATCCTAGTCATTCAAAATTCAAATCATAACAATGAGTATACATTAAAAATCTCCCTTTAACCCCATTCTTTCACTAACTAGTCAGTTATCCCCCAACAAAAACGGTATTATCAGGTTCTTGCACATCATTGCAGAGATATTGTGTAAATAACCTTATCAATTCTCAGATATCACTACATAAAATATTTGCTTTTATTTCATAGCCAAATAGTATTTTATTGCATGAATATATTGAATTTTTTAGTCTATCTCTTATTTGTGGATATTTAGTGTTTTTCCATTTTCTTACTATTACAAATAATGCTTCAATTATCAACTTTATACAATTTCTTTTTCATCCCTTCTTCCTTTTCTATTTCCATCTATTCAATTTTAGCTGATTGGATTATGTTTTTTAGTGTTTATCTTTGTACTATCCAATATCTTTTACCTCCATTGCCATATTTGTCTACTTTAGATGGTGCTTTTTGACCCTAATTACCAAGGATAAGGAAATCAATACCTTTTGAAAATTTCCTCTCCCAATTGTTAGTTATATAACTCCTACCGGGCTGGATTTACTGCCATTACATTTATTCTGTAACCATAATCACAGCATTTGTTTTGGACTTAGTCCGAAATTTACATACATTTGCCACCCATTTGTCACCGATTAGTGTTTTTCTGTGCTGTGATCCTGCCAGCTTTGCCTTCATCCCTGTGACTGCTAAACTTCTTTCACCACATTCTTTCCTAAGGCCTGATATCTCACATTTCATCTCATTTTTATCTTGTCATCTCCTTCTTGAGTTCTTGCCTATTTGATTGCTTCATTAAAACATTCAAATTCATAGGAAATATTTGGTTAAAATTTTCATGTACTTTAAGTAACATTTTTCAGATGAGCTTTCTTCATCTGCCATCTATTTTCCACATTTATTTTCTCCCTTTTTTCATGTAGAGCCTGTGTTTACCTCTTATGCCAGTTCCATTTTGATTCCATACCTTTAAGGAATATTGAGTTTTCTTGAGCCAGTTATTTGCTGAAGATCCATTTAGAACTGGAGCCAGAGTTGCCTTCCTTGACACCAACAATTTTCCTTATGGTCCAAGCTGTTAGAGAGAAGTAGCTGCGAGACTGGTAGACGTGTAGTCTCTCCTCTCCCCTGATCTCAGGGCAGTCACCTCCAGTACTACCAAGGGTACAGATTGCTTCCTGTATACATGACCTGTCTCTGATTTCTTCTTTAGCCCAGTATTTGCTGCTTATAACACAATAGAGTCCACTGAGACTTCTGCTGTCAATTTGTGCATGCTTCTTATCGAAAATTTCAGAAATATATATACAGCCTCTCCCTTTTCTGGAATGTTGTGTTATCTAGTGACTGACTCAAGAATGCCACTATGGAGTTCCTGGAAAATTAACTGAACAGCCCGTCAAGCATAAAACCAATTTACAGGTCCATGGAGATGCTCTCTGTGAGAGAGCCAGAGCCCAGTAGACTGACAGGCTTGATTTGGACAGAGCCTCTAATATGGCCCAGAAAAGCAAACACCTCCACCTTCTCTGCCAGCCTTCCTGAGCATTCTCCCTATACTGCAGAGTGGAGCAAAGAAATTCACAGCAAACATAATTTTTTCCAGTCCTTACAACCGAGCTCAGGCCTACTAAGAGAAAATCCAGTTAACATCAAATAAGCTTAAATAACCCTCTACCCAGTGCATTTTCAGTTGAGGTGGCTTTCCATGATTAATTTTCATAGCATTCATCACACTAATTGTATTTCCTGTTTCCTTTGACTGTATTCCCCATTAGATGATAAGCACTATGAACACAGGAATAGTGCCTGTTTTGTTTACTGTTTGATCTCCAGCTACTTGGCACATAAATAGTACTCAGTATCTATTCAATTTGATTGTCCAGTGTTCAAGCTAAAATTCTGTTTCTGAGCAGTAGTTCATGCTGCACTACATATTTTGTAAATAGTTTCAACAGATGTGAATTATGGGGGTTGGTGTTGTGGCACAGCGGGTTAAGCTGCCACCTGCAATGCTGGCATCCCACATGGATACCAGTTTGAGTCAGTCTACTCCACTTCCAGTCCAGCTCCCTGATAATAGCCTGGGAAAGCAGCAGAAGATGGTCCAAGTGTTTGGGCCCCTGTACCCACACTGGAGACCCGGTTGAAGCTCCTGGCTCTTGGCTTCAGCCTGGCCCAGCCCTGGCCGTTGTGATCATTTGGAATGGATGAAAGAACTTGTGTCTTTAGTTCTCTCTCTGTAACTCTGTCTTTCAAATAAATTAATCTTTTTTAAAAATAAAACAAAATAGATGTGAATTATTTTATAAAGACAACATTTGTTTTTAAAAATGTGTTAAACATTATTTACAGCTCAATTAACTTAAAAATGTATATGTCTTAAGAAGACTGCAGTAGGGGCTGGCCCTGTGGCATAGCAGGTAAAGCCACAGCCTGCAGTGCGGGTATCCCATGTGGGTGCCTGTTCAAATCCCGGTTGTTCCACTTTTGATCCAGCTCTCTGCTATGGCCTGGGAAAGCAGTAGAAAATAGCCCAAGTCCTTGGGCCCCTGCACCCATGTGGGAGACCCAGAAGAAGCTCCTGGCTCCTGGCTCCTGGCTTCAGATCAGCCCAGCTCTGGCCATTGCAGCCATTTGGGGAGTGAACTAGCAGATGGAAGACCTCATTCTCTGTCTCTCCCTCTCTTTGTCTGTAACTCTGCTTCTTAAATAAATAAAATCTTTAAAAAAATTTAGTATTTATCAGTGCAATACATATATTTTATAACAAAACAATTAGTGTAGAATTCATGATGAAAATAAAGAATTTCTCCCTCTGTGCACTTCCCTAGCCTCAATCCGATTCTCTAGAGTGGTAACTTTTCTTAACTTTCCTGACTTTGACGCCTTCTGATACAGTAGTTGTCAGCAGGGGGCACTTTTGCCCCACAAGTGATATTTGTCATAGTTTGCAGACAGTTTTGGTTGGCATAAGTGAAATAACTTGTGTGTAGAGACCAGAGATTCTACAGTGCACAAGATCATCCCTGGCCCAAAGTTTTAATAGTTCTAAAGTTGAGAATCCATAGCCTTTTGGTTATCTTCAAAACTCCGAAAATACATTTATACCCCTAATGACTTTCTGATATGAAAATAGGACACTATTGCTCATTTATATAACCATCCTTCCTGCCCCTCTCTTATTCCAAGATTGATATTTTAGTTTAATCATACAGTCCACAAATTTTTATGAGCACTGTCGTATGTCAGGATGATCCAAAGCATTCGGAATTCAGGAGGGAGCGAGAAAGACAATCCTTTGTATTAGTCCCCTTCCTATAATTCTAGCAAAATCCCCAAGGCTGGGTAGCTTAAAAAGAAAAGAGGTCTATTTAGCTCACAGTTTTGGAAGCTGAAAGCCCAGTCAGCATTGTGTTTGGTCTGAAGAGGGCACCCTCTGACTGTATCACATCATCGCAGATGAGAGAGAGAGAGAGAGAGAGAGAGAGAGAGAGAGAGAGAGAGAGAGAAGTAACCAGAATGTGGGAAGGAGCCAAACTTGCTCTTTTCTAAGAAGTCACTCTCTTGAGGACAGCTAGGTTCCCATGAGAACAACTTAATCTCTTCCTAGCATAGCATCCTTAGTAAGACCTAACGACAACCTCTCCCTAGGCCCACAGCCTCTCACATCTTCACCCTGGGGATCAACCTTCCGGTGAATGAGCTCCTGGGAGAGGCACTTAACCATGTCCCAACCACAGCGGCCCTTATTAAGTCTGCTTTCTTGTGGAGGAAGTAGACAATAAAAGTCAATTAAATAAAGCAGCTGATTTTAACTTTAAATCGATACACAGAAAATTTTGATTTCAGAAACTTCTACCAGTTTACTTTGCCTTTTGTACAATGAGGGTAGCCAGCTCTGCTGTTCTTTCTTCTACCTTTTATCATCTTCTTCTATGTCCTGCATGCTGCCAGCTACACTTTTATTAAGACTCGTGCCTACTTGAAATCTCATTCCCACAAGTGCTAGGTGAATCATTTTCTAAAACTATACCAGATGGGTTCAAGCACTAGGACACTGCATGGCTCGGCCATGAGTGGCATTTAAATCACCATAATCATCTAAATGCTGTTCGTGATTTTTCTGTGTCTAGCCTTGAATGCAGGAAGTTCTAACGGGAGGCTTGGTCGTTAAAGAACAGAGTGTAAAAGTAAGTGGAACTTGGAGGCGTGAAGTGGAGACCTCAGTACATTTCTTCTATTAGAAGGGCAAACTTTCTTTGATTTCAAAAGTCCATGAAAAAAAGTTAATTTTTTTTAACTCCATGAAGGTACCTCTTGATAATGATATCCCCTCACTAGTGTTTGAATCCCTGATACTTTCACAGCCTAGGCCTGTCTTGGTAATGTTACATTTATATTCATTTGGTTACTTCAGACTGTTCTGGAAGCCAAGTAGCCATGGTCTTCATATATATATATATATTTTTTTTTTTTCTAGTGTGGTAGACCTAGGTGCAAGATATAAATCAACTACATCAGTTTGTATTTACCTGAATTCCTCTTACTAACTTGGGAGCGAGTTCTAGCCTGCTCCTTCCTATCTGGCATGGTCTGGTTCCAGGGACACTTGAGATTAGACTGTTATGGTTGCTTTAAAATGGTCTAGGACCCAAGGTCAAGGTTCTTCTGTCACTTATTACATTCAAGACTCAATAAGGGGGCTGACATTGCACCACTGCTTACAATATTGGCATCCCTTGAGGGAGCGCTGATTCCAGTCTGGTTGCTCCCCTTCTGATCCAGCTCCCTACTAATATGCCTAGAAAGCAGTGGAAGATGGCCTAAGTGCGTGGGACCCTGCCACCCACGTGGGAGACCCTGATGGAGTTCCAGGCTCCTGGCTTTGGCCTGATATTTGGGGAGTTAACCAGCAGATGGAAGATCTCCCCCCCCCCTCATCTCCCCTACTCTCTGTCACTCTGCTTTTCAAATAAATAAATAAATCTTTAAAAATAAATAAAAATTTTAAAAGACTCACTAGGTTTTTTTCCCTTGCATTCCATGAAATGATGGACTCCTTCTGTATCTTAATTTACTGAACTTTTGGAACAAGTATACCTTTTTGTTTTGTCTATTGTCTATTGCTGCATAAAAAAGCATTCCAAAACTTAGCAGCTTAGAGGGGACAGCCAAGCAGGGTCAGCAACATTGCAGGCAGAACTGTAAATGTCTTGTTAGAGATGCCACCTGCCTTTACCTGGCCAGCTCTCCTCCCAGGCCAGCCAAGTAATGAAAGTCAACAGAGTGCCTTCCCCTAGGAGCTTCACACCTCCCTTAGGATATACCCCATGTGAAGAGATAGATTGGTCTGGGCCTCTTCACTTACAAGGCCTAAAGCCCACCAGATTATTATCAAGCCCCTTCTGTCAGGTTCTATTTGCCTCTCAATCAGAAAACTTCATTGTAGCTTAGACAGCACCTTTCTTAGCTCCTCTAATAATAACTCTGTCCTTTGTTCTAGACCCTGTCTAGTGTACTTGGGCCTCATTCCTTTGTAATCATAACCTCTACTCTACCACCAATGGCTCTACTCCCAACCTGTGTGTACTGATGGTCCTCTTCCCCACTTAATGCTGTATAATTGTTCAAACCTGGTAAATGCCACTCTTAGGATCATTGGTTACTATCCTCACTCTGTCTTTTATGACCTTGTCTAAATATGATCAGAGTCGGCAAACTTGGAAGGCTTCCATAGCCTTGGCAACTCATGACGACAGCCTAGGGTGGTTACTGGCACCATAAACTAGAGTGTCAATTTGTTGGGTCAACAACAGGAGCCACTGTGCACTTGCTCCTCATGTGGGATCTCTGTCCCTAATGTGCTGTACATTGTGATTTAATGCTACAACTAGTACTCAAACAGTATGTTTCACTTTGTGTTTCTATGTGTGTGCAAACTGTTGAAATCTTTATACTAAATTGATCTTCTGTATATAAAGAGAATTGAAAATGAAAAAAAAACTTAGCAGCTTAAAAAAAGCCATCTTATTTGCCTGTTGTTTTGTGGATCAGCAATTTGTAGTAGGTTTACATGGTCTGTTTTTCTGCTATTCTTGCCTGAGGTCCCTTATGTAGCTACAAACAACTGGCAGATCAGCTGGGAACTGATTCTTCCTGTAGTTAGGGTTACCATGCACAGTAAAAGGAAGTTATAGGATGCCCAGTTAAATATGAATTCACTAAATAATTCGTTTTTTTAAAGTATAAGTTATGTCTCATGCCATATTGGGGACTATATACATATACATATAATTTTGTTTTATAGTCAGCTGAAATTCAAATATAAATGAGTCCTATATTTGACCTTTCAACCCTGTCTGGAGGTCCTCAGTTGGAACAGTTCACTTTTGTTCTACCTGGTCTCATCCTCCATAGATCAGCCTGAGCAGAAAAAGTGCCAGCTCGGGTCTCGTCTCTGGTCATGTTTGCTGTGTTTAAGCTGCCTGAGGCAGGTTGGAATGGGACTACACAATGGTATGGATACCAGGAGGCATGGTTCATTGAAGGCCATTACTATAGTATTTTCTTAGAGGTTCTTCTGTTAATTTTGCTTTCCTTATTTGCCTTTATCACATCTTCCGGTTTCTGTAACCTCTCAATTCAATGTATCAAGTCCCCTTTTATTGCTGATTTCACTCCCTACACTAAATCATCTGGCATCCTGCTCCACTTTGGTCTGCTCAGAGTCTGCTGTTTGTAATCTTGATTGCTTTCCCAAGTTGGTGTCACTATTTCCTGGATTTCAGATTTACCTTCGAACTGCGTGCTAACTCATTGTGTTAGAGTACATGCTTCAATAACTTCCAAAGAGCAAGGTAAAGCCGCTGCCTGCTGGCATCCCATATGGGCGCTGGTTCGAGTCCTGGCTGCTCCTCTTCTGATCCAGCTCTCTGCTGTGGCCTGGGAAAGCAGTGGAAGATGGCTCAAGTCCTTGGGCCCCTGCACCCGCGTGGGAGACCTGGAAGAAGTTCCTGGCTCCTGGCTTCGGATCGGTGCAGCTCTGGCCATTGCAGCCAATTGGGAAGTGAACCAGCAGATGGAAGACTTCTCTCTCTCTCTCTCTCTCTCTCTCTCTCTCTCTCTGCCTCTCCTTCTCTCTCTGTGTCACTCTGACTTTCAAATAAACAAATAAATCTTTAAAAAAAAAAAGAACAAGGTAAAATATATGAGTACTTTCAGTCCTGAAAACATCTTTATTGTCATTACACCACTGCTTGATTGTATGTTTGGGGATAGAACTCAAGAGCAAAACATGTTCTCTAAGGATTTCAGCATCTATACATTGACATTTAGCATAAAGTATTATGAATAACAAATCGGATGCCAATATGGTTTGCAAGTGATTTCCTCCTCTGGCAAATTTTTAAGGTCTCCTTTTAATTTTAATATTCTAAAATTTCTTGAGGGTACGGCTAGGTGAAGATGTTTTTTGTTGAATGTGTTGGGCACAGAACATGTCTTTAGTTACAAACGCATAATACAAACAAAAATAATTATAATCAATGTATACATCATCCATAATTAACAAACATTGCAACTTTGCTGTATTTGTTTATAATATTTTTCTTAATAGATAAAATTAAGCAACATGTCTTGTTCATATCATATTTTGCTGAAGTCCCTCCCCTGAGGCAATTGATTCTGCAAAATTAACGCACACCTTTCAGTGCCCATGTTTATTTTGCTACAAATATATGTATCCCAATAATATGCAATAGTGTTTCACCTGTTCAAAATTATATAAATGGCATTATACCTTATCTTTCTGTAAACTATTTTACTCTACATTAGGACTCTGAGAATTGTGTAGTTGATATAGTTCACTCATTTTTGTGGCTTTATAAATTCTATTATACAAATATATGACATTATTTATTTGGAAACCTCCAGCAAACCTCAACCTTACAGTGAAACATCGACCATTCAAATGAGAACCAAGACAAATACGCAGTGTATCCTCAGTACTGGTGCGCTGGAGGTCCTCGACACTGCAATGAGATAAGTAAAAGAAGTGATCTATGAATTACTGAATAGGAAGAGGTAAACTGTCATAATTTGCTAACTATGTCTACTTAAGTCAGAGAGAAAAAAAGAGGTAAAATAATGCAGTTAATAAGCGAGTTCACCAAAAGAAGATGACAATGCTGTATCAATAGCTTTTATACAAAACAATAAGAATTATTTCTTAATAAATTTATTTGTGAATGGGAAATGCATACGTGAGTACAAAATGAAAGAGGCACAAAGGACAGAAAGAGATAATTCATGCTTTTATTACCTTTCTTGTGCAAATCCAATAAAACCTGCCGGCGGGGGGGAAAAAGCTATGCTTTTCTTTGTGCATCTTTCAGGAAATATTCTGCACTATCTTAGGAAATGTATGATCACATATGCTGACAAATGATGCTACAAAATGTGTATAAAATACTAATAATATACAAAACACATTATTCCACAACTTGGCTTTGTCCTACACGCACATAGTAATTCGGGAGAGACAAGAGAACAGTGCAAATCTCTTATGGTGCTGAAGTCAGCAGAGTGAGGACTGCTGAGCTCCCTGTGGGCTGGAAGACACCGGAAGAAGCTATCTAGCACTGAAGGCTGCTCACAGGCACCCGTGTGGCCCTCCCCACTGACCCTGCGCCACCTGCCTTAGGCCAGCCAGTGAACTGAGGCTCCCCCAACTCAGACAGAGGGTCCTGGGGGAAAGGGCTGAGCCACAGAAGGGTCTTAAACACAAGAAGCCACGGAGGGTGGCATGCTGGGCACAGTGCCTGCGCATCTCAGCATGCGCCCCACAGTAGCCTGAGAATGGGGCGCTCGGCCAGCGGTGCGGGCTCCTTGCTTATCCACCCGGGAGCAGAAGTCCGGTCCCATCCTGGGCTGGCAGCTGGCCAAGAGTAAAGCCCAGGTAGGTCACCGACGTCACAGTTCTAAGGAAGTCGCAGAAGGCTCGGGAAGCTGTCCAGCAGACTCTGCGTATCAGGGAGGGGGGAGGGTGTGTCTAAGGCGGGACTAGAGCAGAGGCGGCCAGCAGAAAGCAGCCTGCAGGGTAGAAAGGAGGCCGCGAGCTTAGTGTGCAGACAAGTGGTAGAGGGCGAGCAGACAGAAGACAGGCACACGCACACGCACACGCACAGAGCATGTGTCCTGGACAGGGACGGGGCAGGGGCTGCCCTCCACCGGGCTGTGCTGGAGCCAGGGCTGGTGACCACCTGCCTCTGACACCCAGCAGGAGCTCCTGGGAGAGAGCCTGGAGCCAGTGCCCACCCCACCTGCCAGCTGTGGAGCTAAGGCTGGACATGACTTGGCAAGGGCTGTGCCGCTCTATGGGTGACACCGTAGTGGTGGCAACGGCTTTGAGAGTGACACGCAGGACCCTGCTGAAGATGCAGCCTCGAGATGAGACGGGGCGAGCCCGCTGGCAGGCTCCATGTCTGCACCGTTGTGTGCTCTGTCCTGGAGGGGGTGGGCTGGGGCAGCAGCCCCCTGAGTCACAGGGACAGGAAGCAGGCTGGAGAGAGCTGTGAGAGCTGGTGGGGCAGGCGGTACCTAGCGGCACCACCCATCATGGCAGCAGTGAGATGGGGAAGAACAAACCAGGGCCTGCAGTGCACGAAGCACACACAGCTCAGGCTGGAGTGGCGCCTCCCAGGCAGGGCAGCTCCCCTCAGACTGTGGCAGGCTCGCACTGACCTCCACGAGGAAGCCCAGGAAGGCTGGCTTGTTCTGTTCTGGGAGCGATGGCTCTGTGCTGTTTTCATTTGCCATCACCTCTGTGTGTTGGTTGGGGCAGGGGGAGGGGACCCGTAATCTCCCCAGTGCCCAAACACCTCCGTGTGTTGATGAGGGCCCAGGTGGCAGGCATGCTCCCAGAATCCAATGGGACTGGGGCTGGTGACCGGCACCAACCCAAGCAGGCAAGGGGTGAGGGCTAGGACCAAGGCTTCCACCGGTAGACACAGTGGTGCTTCAGGACGGCAGTGCTAGCAAGTGGAAGGGAGGGCTGTGACTTGAGCCCAGACGGCGAGTGGAGTCGCTTGGCTGCAGGCGGGCAGGCCTGGGTCAGAGCTGCTCAGGGGATGGGGAAGAACGCCTGTGATGCCCTCTCAGAGGCAGGAGTGTGCCAGGGTCTCTAGCATCAAGTGCTTGACAGGTGGAGCAGGGCAGGCCAAGGGCAACTGGGGAGTGTGCAGGGGCGTGGGGAGAGCATGTGAACTCCCTGGGGACCATAAGCTGGGAAGCAGAACAGCCTCAGCCTTGGTGTCTGGATCCCAGAGCCAGGAGGTGTCCCTTAGACAGCACTGGCCAAAGAGGCCCCCCTGGGAAAGCGGTGGCATGCAGGGAAGGCCTCCTGGAACAATGATGGCCCCGCCACACTGGCGCTGGCTCCCAAGAAACGGGTGGTCCCATCAACAGCTGTTAGGAACCAGGAGGAATTTCTGGGTCCAGCCAAGGAAGACCCAGCAGGTTTAACCTTGGGAAAGGCGGGTCTTAGTGTCCGCAGTCACCACTAGCCACTTGCAAGCCATGCGAAGTACAAGGGCCTGGGGAGAGGCAGCATCTCCCCACCCCCCATTCCTGGCTGGAGGGTTTCCCAGTGTTGGTCAGGCAGGGGACCTGGCAGGTGCATGGGCCGCTTTGGGTGCTGGATGGTAGGAGCAGGAGAGCTGGAACCCACCTGGAACCTAAGCTCAGGAAAGGGAGAAGACGAGAGAAGCCCAGAGAGGAGAGGTGAGCGAAAGCGAGGCGAGGCAAGGCTCTGTGTGGAGAGGAACAGGCACAAGGCGTCCTGCATCTTTTTGTTTCTCCTCATGCACACTGGAAGCTCAAAGACCAGGGCCACGGCTTTTTGTTTGTTTGGTTTTTGCCAGTGAAAGCACACTTTATTGATGATACACAGATGCAGACTTGGGTGGGGGAGGCTGGGGGCAATAAGGTAGCTAGAAGGGCAGCGTACTCTTGGGATGGCCAGGTTCGTCATCCCCGCGCTCCTGTAGAAGAGAGAGTCAAGGCAAACCCATTCACCCAAGCGGCAACAAACGCATTTTCAGCTCAAGCTCACGACTGCGTCTGGTCTCTGCAGAGCGGCTCTGCTTAGGCAGCGGCAGCACTCCTGATGCTGGAAGCAGATGTCCTTTATCCACAGCTGGCAACCAAAGTGATCCCTTTAGCACACCAGAGGGCTGCTAGGGAGGAACGGGCCGTGCACATTGCCTGCAGACTGCAAAACCAGGAAGTGACTGCAGGCTCTGTGGAGCCCCCACCTGGCCAGTGAGAGTGTGGTCCTCGATGAAGCCACTGCAGCGTTCACCCAAGTGATGTGGTGACCGGCTGAGGCTGCCTCCTCTGAAGCACCCACTGCAGATTCTCTGACAGCTGCAAACCTCGTGGGCTCTGGGCGGCTGGAGGGGGGCGGCATCCAGTCTCATCGCACCTGAGACGGACATTTAATGGGCAGGGGTGTGCAGGAGCAGCCCTGGGTTTGCACTGAGGGCTAAGAGGACCATGAATGGGAACAGCATGTGGAAACCCAGCCGTTCTCCCGCCAGCGCTGGCTTTTTAGACAAACCCATCTGCGGTTTCGAAGCCTGAACCTCGACCGGTCCACTTCCCTCTGGTATCAAAGGAAACTGCAAGTCTGTAATGGACTTGGCAAGCATGTCATGAATAACCGTCACACTTATGAACAAACTGAGTCCGGCCTGCTGCAGATACACTTTGGTGATGGACGTCTTAATCTGGCCCTGACTTTGAATGCTGGCACGGGAGCTTCCCAGGGCACACAAAGCCTGCTCCCTGAAGGTGCCCTGGGGAGTGGGAATCGGGTTTCCAGCCCTTGAGAGGCTGGCCAAATGACTATCGATACCGTGGCTAAGGGCAAAGCCAGCATCCTGGCGCTCCGTCAGTCCCTGAATGAACGGACACTTGTAGTGGCGAAGACTGACATGTTTACAGCTCTGAGCACTCCAGGTATTTTTATGTTCATAGGGGAAAGGTCGTTGTTTTGTTGGGTGTGCTCTGCTGGCCTTGCCCCCACCTGAGGGTCTGTCCTCGGTGCCACCTGGGGCCCCGGGGTCAGTCCATTCCCCATCCTCACTCCAAGGCCGAGCCATAGTCGTGAAATCAAACCAAATCTCGGGGTCTTCCTCATCCGGGTCCTGATCATCATCCCATTCCTCTTCCTCCTCCTCCTCTGAGTTGTCACTCTCATTTCTTCCTATGGTCAATTTGTAAACACAGTAGCAAGCACCAGCCCCAATCATCAATCCTGCGGCCATCCAACCCACTTCCCGGGCCCGTCCCATGCTCAGGTCCGTGCCAGCCTTGGGGCAGGACAGGAGAGTGTTTGGCTCCACCTGATTGAAGAGGACTTAGGGCCAGAATGTGTAACGTACGAGGGTAGCAGTCTTCAGCCTCTGCCAGGCTCCTGCAGCTCTCTTGAGAAGAATCTGTAGGCAAAAAAGAGGATTAGGGTTTTAGACTGTGCCTGGTTATATGGTTCACCAGAGAGACTGGGTGGAGTGCTAGTTTGGGGAAAAGGTGGATTATTAGGAAATTTTTTAAAATTATTTTTGGTTCTGCATTCCCCAATCTAAACTCAGGATCCACAATTTCTCTTTCAGTTCCCAGCGATGGGACTGCCTTACCATACCCAAAAGGGTGACAGTGAGATCAGAACCCTTAGGCAGACTTTCCCTTCACCTCACAAACCTCCACCCTCAAAGATCCCTGAGCAGTTTCTCCCACCAACCTCTACCGAAGTCAGGCCAGTGCCTTCTGTCCTCGCCTTCTGTTGTCAGTGTTTCCTCCACAGTGATATGGGGACAGAGTCTGGCAGAAGGACGAATGGAAAGACAGGTAGGCAGCCACGGAGAACTGAAAGTGTAGTGGATGGATGAGCACTGAGGCCGTTTAAGTCCCAATATCCGCTCTTGTGAATCTGAGGTCCTTGAGTTGAAAATATTTCTCACTGACTTTCCCAATGCGGGCTTCCCCCCGCCCCACTTGTCGTCCGCCATTTCCCCAGCAAAGGCCGCCACACCCCTTTCCCTGCACCGAAACGGGAGGGGGTGTGGAGAAAGAAAGGGCCAGGAGAGGGCGACTCGGACCCGGCCCGCACAGATCCCAGTCCCCCTTCCCCCACCACCTTCAGCCAGAGTCCCGAGCTAAGCCCACCTTCACACCGACCTGCACGGTTCCCACCGAAGCAGTCTGCTCCTTCTCTCGCCGAGACTTGTGCCGCGATCTACAGGCCAACAGACCTATACACCTGCAAACGCACAGGGGCCCGAGGGGCACACGGTGCTTGGTGGACGGATCAGTACCTGGGACATGGTGCCCCGATTGTAGAACCTTTATTTCCTGGGAGTCTCGGGAACCGCCATTCACTGCCCTTACCCCCACCTGAAGCCCGCCACTAATCTCTACTAAAAAGGAGCACGGGGTGGGGTGGGGTGGGGTTGGGGGACCCTATTTAGAAAGTACACGAGAAAGGAACACAGCTCCGATCCGCCCGAACTTGGATCCGCAACGCTCAGGGCCCTCTCCCATCCCACCCCACCCCCACTTCCCAGCAGCGCTCACCCTCGCACCTACCCGCGCGGTCCGGGGCTCCTTTCCTTCTCCCTTTACCCGCCTGCAGAGTAATAGGGGGCTGGTACCCAGACAGAGGCGACTAGCTGGACTTCTGCTCAAGGCGGCTCTTGGTCACGTGACGGACACGTCACCAGTGAGCTCTGGCCCCCAATCTCCACTCCCACAAGCTGTGCGGCAGGCGCCCGCCTGCCCTGTACCTCCCCCCAGCACGCTGGGCCCTGACACCCTTTCTCCCTCTGACAATACCAGAAAGTAGGAGGGGCCGTGTTTCGCTGGTGATTGAACTCGACTGTTTCTCATTACAGCAAATTGAGGCATCTTTTCCTGCGTCTACTCCTCGCTTACACTTCTGGGGGAATTCTCATCCTTTTCTGGGTCCCGAAACTCCTGCACCCCCTTCGTTAATTTCTGCAGCTTTCACATTCAATCTCTGCACCAAAATTCGAGGGTCGGAGAGCAGAAAAGAAAGCCTAGGTAGCAGTGAGATTTTTGTTCATACCTTTGTTATATGTATGGTCTCTTTTGTTCTTTCTTTTTGTTGATTCAAGCTGCAATATTTTGTAATCAGAATATACAATAAAACTATTTGCACTGCAAAAAAAAAATAAAATTTCTTCTAAGAAATGTGTAATGTTACAAAGATTTTCCACCTACTAAGGAAGCCTTGTTGATTTGCTAAAGTGAATTTGTACCACATTGAAAATATTTTCTTGTGCCTGAACAGGAAATAGCAGCTTTAAAAAGCTTATTAAAATTAAAATCTTAAAACATGTTCTTACAAACAAAACCGGTATGCTTTCAACATGATTTATAAACTGATGGCTAGATAAATGAATGTGTAGTGGGAAAGTGGATGTTCTAATTGTGACCATTTTAGATAACCCTAGTCCCTTTCCTCCTCCTGGCTCAACTCATAGAATTAGGTATTAGATGACAGAGCCCTTCGTAGAAGACTGCTTGATGGCTTCCACTCTTGCTTCAGCGGATCCCAACTACAGATGAAACTTGCATATTCAGAGAATTTCACAAATTACTAACCTCACAGATTACTCTGCTTTCCAGTCGAAGGACATTATTTAAAATCTTGTCTGCAGTTTCACGATGCGACCTATAAGTCACCCAGAAATTAGAGAATTTCCTGCTATCTCATGGAGGAAAATGAGACTTCCTAGAGGGGTTGTTCATTCCATGATGGCACGGAGGGGGGCACTCTCCCCTCTCCCCAGTGTCTGCCCTCCCTGCCCTGTGTCAGCCAGGCGGTGGGGAGTGCTCAGCACTTCCGTGGAGACGGTGCTGAGGGTCTGGGGGTGACTGCGCCTCCTGCAACATCCCTGACATCCGCGTCACTTTCTCTTCACCAGTGGGAGGACGAGGGCCGGGACCCCAAGCAGTGGCCAGGAGAAAGGGACCTTTTCATCCCGTGCCTCTGGTTACTGCTGCACTGCACTCGGCCCGGCTGTACAAGCCCCTCAGAAGAATGCCCAGCACTCAGCGCCAAAGTATGCTGAAGTCAGTCCCCAGACATCCACCTGTCCCCGCGGGGAAGTCAGACTCTAAATATAGCCCCTCCAGGCAGCCTCCTTCTTAGAACACTGAAATGTGACACCCCAGCTGGAGGGCCCCTGAGAGGAGCCCCCCGCTGTGTGGAGGAGGCCCCTTCAGTGCCTGGCTGGTGAATATTCAGAACCCAAGAACCTGGCACAGCTTTCTGGGCTTGCCCACAAGTGTATGGTCCACATTCCCACAAACATCGTACCTCCCAGCCTGCTACAGATCTACCTCATTTTTCTCACCATCAGCCCTGTATGCTGTTCTTTTCGTGGCCCTTTATCTCCCGATTTTAGACAATGAATTCTGTTCATGAAGCCTGACTCACAGACCGCTCAGACTCAACTGTCTCTTGTTCAGTTTGGGCTGTTAGGTACTTACACTTTGGTTCATATGTGAAGACACACATTAGGAAAAACTAAGGAGTGTGGAAAGCTTGCCAGAGACAGATGCTTTGGTGTCCTAGACATGGGTGCTTTGAAAACACAGATTTGTTTGCAGCACACTTAGCCAGACTTCAAGGATACTCCCATCTCTCTTCACCGCTGTAAAATACTTCCCCTTTGGCCGGCGCCGTGGCTTAACAGGCTAATCATCTGCCTTGCGGCGCCGGCACACCGGGTTCTAGTCCCGGTTGGGGCGCCGGATTCTATCCCAGTTGCCCCTCTTCCAGGCCAGTTCTCTGCTATGGCCTGGGAAGGCAGTGGAGGATGGCCCAAGTCCTTGGGCCCTGCACCCGCATGGGAGACCAGGAGAAGCACCTGGCTCCTGGCTTCGGATCAGTGTGGTACGCCAGCCACAGTGGCCATTGGAGGGTAAACCAACGGCAAAAAGGAAGACCTTTCTCGTTGTCTCTCTCTCTCACTGTCCACTCTGCCTGTCAAAAAATAAAAAAATAAATAAAAATAAAAAAAAAATACTTCCCCCTTTGATCTACCCTCCAATTCTTTCCATGTATACCCCCTGAGCACCATTCGCTCAGTTTGTCAGGGCTTTCTGGATTTGAATCCACTCCCTCTCCAAAGTGTTTTAAGTCCCCTGGGCATTACAATTCAGTTCTTTCGCCTTTTTGTCGCTCTGACCCACCATTCCTACCAAGGAACCTGAGGAGAATTTAACAGCTGCTTAGTTCTTCATCATACATCCACCAGTGAAGAAGAAGTCTGGCACTTATTTAAAGACATGTTACATGCCTGACATCCATTCTCAAAAGTGAAAAAGGAAAATGTTTAAGCAAGTCTCAGGCAACCTGTTAAAAGTTCCTGAGTCTGCTAAAGACTATGTGAAGCTGCTGCTCAAAGGAACCTCTTGGTTTAAAACAGCTTAAGTTGGGGCCAACTCTGTGGTGTAGTAGGTAAAGCCACTGCCTGCAGTGCCGGCATCCCATACAGGCGCCAGTTCAAGTCTGGGCTGCTCTACTTCCAATTCAGATCTCTGCTGTGGCCTGGGAAAGCAGTGGAAGATGGCCCAAGTCCTCGGGCCCCTGCACCCGTGTGGGAGACCTGGAAGAAGCTCCTGGCTCCTGGCTTCAGATCCGCCATTTGGGGAGTGAACCAGTGGATGGAAGACCTCTGTGTCTGCCTCTCTGTAACTCTGCCTTTCAAATAAATAAATAAATCTTTAAAAAAAAACAGCTTAAGTCACATGTGATATGCGACTTATATAGCATTCAGAAACAGAAAGCATTGACAGATGGTAACACTAATGGGATTGTGGCAGGTGAAAAAATAAAATATAGAAGATTGTTATCATGAAAAGATATATTACTTTTTGTATTGTGTGTGTGTGTAACTGTCTTGTTAAGGCTGTTGGGTTGCAAACAACAGAAAGGAAACCTACTTAGTGCAGGCAGGGAATGTTGAAGACCAGGAGCAGCTCAAAGGGGTCTAGGTAGGAAGACTTGATGGTCTTTTCAGGAGGCTGTCAGTCCACTGATTTTCAGGGATTTATTTCTGATCAAAATTCAAATTTTCTTGAGAGAGCTTTTGATTGGTCTGCTTGGACGCACAATGCCCAGCCTATTGCTGGGAAAATCGCAGGTTATGGAAAATGTAAATGCACTTTCTTTCTTTTCTCAGAAAGTAATGGAAACTGTTGCAGATGTTTTACTTGGGATGCTGAGCCCGTATGCAGCCGTCACGGAGGTTCTGGGAGCCTATGCGCCACAGCATGCCAGTGTAGTTTCCACAGGAGCTGAGCGTTGCAAAGGCACCCTGATGAAATGGGGATGCTCAAGGTAGTCCTTGGAGCCGAGGCCACCTGGCTTCCCTGACAAGACTCCATAAGGCTGCATCCGTATTGGGGGTCTCATCCTCAGTCTCGCGTGATTTTGTTTGTATGCTGAAAGCAGATGGCTCTCTGAAGGAGAGAGTGCCATTCATAGAGACTCAGACGTAAATCTGGTCATGGGTCTGAACGCTCAAACCGGTGGGTCTCTGCATTCTCTCTCTTTCAGTAGGGCACTGGAGAATGCTAAGTCTCACCAGGAGCAACAACTGAATCATTTACCCAGAGAAATACAACTGTCAGGGGAGCTGGAGTTTCTTGTCAGTCTTCCCTGTCCATTCTCTCCCCCATAGACAAGGGAGCCGCAACTTCAGGACGTTGCTTGGTGAACTTGGGACAAGAGCAAGGACATTTGTTCCCCTTGAGAAGTGGCTTTCAGTGCAGGAAGCCTGAAGTGCTCTTATACATCAGGGGCATGCCTCTGCCAGGGAACGCAGAATGTTCGTTCAGCTCAGCCCTTGTGTTCCATCCCCTCTGCAGAGTGTTTGGGTGGGCAGTCTGAACACTTTCCTCTCACTCTCCTTTTCATATATTCCTCTGCCCGAATAGGCCCCTTCATTGCACATGACTTTTGTTCAAACACAGAATTGTAGTGTGTGTTTGGTTTCTGTTCACTAAATTTCAATCATGTTCTCGTACTGCTTCCCAGAAGTGACACCGATGTGAATTTTCCTGGATGCTTGCCTGTTCCCAAACTCCCCCATCTCTTGGTTGACTCCCATAGTGCCCGTGGATTTTAACTCATACTCAGAAAACTGTTATGGAATATCTCACTGAAGAGCTCAGGTTCAGAAAAACTATTTTACTCTTATTTATCGTGTTGTTTTTGCATTGCGTATTAGTTATACGTTGTTCGTTTGCAAGCAACTGAAGCCAAATGTGCTTAATTTAAACAGTGAGAGATACAATTATTTTATTCCTTTTCTTACTTTAGAAAATTTACATGCTAGATGGCAGGTGAATTGTGGCATTCGTCAAACCATGCCCAGTTAAGTCCATCCTGGTCCTTACTATTCTTCTAACACCTATTTCATTTACAGAGAATATTCTCTATTTGTACCCAAGTATATTTGTTCACATCTTTGGTAGATCGCTCAGTCAGTGTGCGTGCCTTTCTATCGCATAGATTTCTATCACATAGATTTCTGCTCGCTCTTTTCTGTGTCACTGACTCCAGAGGTCTCAGCGCCTGCTTCAGGGTCGTGTGATGTGCTAGGCCCCAGAAGACATGAGGGCTGCTTTGAGTGAAGTGTTTAGCATTCTCTGCCAAGTGAGACTATGTGGGACTTTTGAAGGCCGCCATCCAACATCACTCCCCCACCTCCACGCCTGTTTTTTTCCTAAAATGAAAATAGCTTTTTGGGATTTTTTTTTTCTCATAAAAAGAAGGCTGGCTGGAGGTGGAGGAGCGCCAAACAAAAATAACAAAAAAGTAGTAAGAAAGTGAAAAAAACACACTCTCATTCCGGGTTTCCTTTTCTGATTGCTTGTTCGTTTCAGATGTGGGACTAGATTTCAGAGGAAATGGTAGACATTAATAGCTGGGAGGAGGGGAGGTGGAGGGAGACGCTGCTGTCCCAGGAACCTTAGGGAAGGGAGAGGCGATTTTTTCAAGAAAGTACAAGTGGCCGGCAGCCCCAGGGGAAGATGCTATCCCTTTCTGGTAATCCGAGGAAGGGAAACACAACCACAGGGAGATGGGATTATCGAAGAAGAAAGAGTAATAGGGCCTAGTGTGGGGGAGGGAAGAGAGGGGGGCGGGCCCTCTTCTGCCGCACTGCTGGTGGGAGGAGAAATTGGGGACCCGAGTTGGTGGATGACGTAGCTGTCACGTGACCCAGAGCTGACGTGTGCAGAAGTCCTTCTTGTCCTGGTCGTTGTTCCCGTCTGAGTACCAGCTTCCCTTTTGCCTTGAGGGCGGGCGGGCCTGCGGCAGAGGGAAGGAGGAGGAGAAGGAAATCGTCCCGGATCCCTGCAGGTCAGTGACTGGGAGATTCCATACAGAGCGGGTGACCGAGGGCGTAGGGCGGAGACCGTCGCGGGTCCGGAGGCGCCTCCGTCGTCTCTCCTGCTCGTTGCCCGCTTTCCAAGGCGTACGTCCTGCCCGCAGCTTATTTCGATGCTGCGGAACGGTGAGCAGGGGGTTGTTTGGGGAGGAGCCCAGAGAAAGCCGGAGAGGGGAATCTGCCGGGAGCCGAGGCCCGCAATCGGGAAAGGGAGCTGTGTGGCCTGGGTGTTGTCCCCGGTCTATCAGGACGGTGCCGGCGGGGAAAGGCTGCACATGGGGGTGCGGCAGGGGTGGTGGGGTACAACGTGATGTGTCAGCAGAACCCGGAGAGGGGTAACAGGGGTGGGAAACCCTTGGCAACCAGGCCTCCGTATTAGGAAGGAGTTTCGTGTTCTGGGGAGTGGTCCGTCCACCAAACACGCAGTAGCTGCTGTGTCCCGTCTTTGCCCGTGGCTGCGGCTTCCTGACCTGGTTCTGCCTCTAGAGGGTCCGAGGCTCTGCTCGGTGACCAGGCTTTCCTTAGGTTGCGGCACAACGCCAGGCAAGAGGAGAGGAAGGAAATTAACCCGGATCGGTGAAGGTCGATTTGAGGGTAAGATCTAGGGACCCTAGGAGGGCTGAGAGTGGGGGGTGGGAGAAGCTAGAGAAGGGAATAATCTAGGTTGAGCTCTGAGTGTGAGTGTGTTTCTCGCACTCCACAGACTGTGGAGAAATGGCGTGCGGTGTGTGTGTGTGTGTGTGTTGTGTGTGCGTGGGGGGGGGGGGGTCGGATGACAGCAGGGAAACCTATCAGAGAGTTTGTTCGTAATCCTCCTCTCTCAACAGCACTTAGTCCCTATGTTTTCGATCTGTCATCCTGCAGGTCTGCTGTAGCAGGTGGCACCGTTTGAAGCAAGGGAGGAACTTTCCGTGGATCAGAAGAGGTCGGTGTAGGCGTGGGGGCTGCCTGGGATGGGGGAGGGGTTGGCAATCAGCCGCCCTTTGCACAGGTTCACCCAATCCTGCTGATTTTCCTTACGTCCCTCCCATTTCAGGTTAGGGAGGGGGCAAGCATGTGCAGTGTTTTGGATGGCGCAGTGATGTTAAAAAAAAAAATCCGACAACCTGGGTGCTGAATCAGGCAAGCGACAGATGAACAGTCAGAATCCATCATGCCCTCTGTTCTCACTGGCTCCATTCTCTCTGCAGATCGGAGAGATTGCTGGGTGTGGCACACCTCCAGGGAAGGGCGAGCAAAGTGCCTGTCTTGAGGAGGTTAGTGCGAGGGCGCTGTTTCCTGGGAATGTCTTAGATCGTGGGGACTGATGCTCCAGCAGAGGCTGAGGCCCGCATTGCCAGCATCTCAGATCAGGGTGGGAATGGGCTGGGCGGGGGTAGGGAGAGGTTGAAATGAAAGGAATAGAGATTTGGCAACCATCTGCATTTTCTCCCCCAGCATTCACCTGCTCTTCTCCCAGCCCTCCCTGCATGGGGCAACGCAAACAAAAGAGAAACTCAAACTCTGTTTCCTTCCTTCACCACCAGGTCTCCCTCCAGAACAAGTCATTGAAGTGGCTGAAGACCCTCACCCTCCACAGGCCTGCACCCAGGCCCACAGCCCTCTCCCCCCACCCTGAGTGACTACCCTATTTGTTGGTCCCTGCTATCGCCAGGGACGATTGCATGGGCTACGCCAGGAAAGTAGGCTGGGTGACTGCAGGCCTAGTGATTGGAGCTGGTGCCTGCTATTGCATTTATAGACTGACCCGGGGAAGAAAACAGAACAAGGAGAAGATGGCTGAGGGGGGGCCTGGGGATGTCGATGATGCTGGGGACTGTATGGGGGCCAGGTACAATGACTGGTCCGACGATGATGATGACAGCAATGAGAGCAAGAGCATAGTGTGGTATCCACCCTGGGCCCGGATTGGGACTGAGGCTGGGACCAGAGCTAGGGCCAGAGCAAGGGCCAGGGCCACCCGAGCGCGGCGCGCTGTCCAGAAACGGGCCTCCCCTAATTCAGATGATACCATTCTGTCCCCCCAAGAGCTGCAGAAAGTTCTTTGCTTGGTTGAGATGTCTGAAAAGCCTTACATTCTTGAAGCGGCTTTAATTGCTCTGGGTAACAATGCCGCTTATGCATTTAACAGAGATATTATTCGTGATTTGGGTGGTCTCCCCATTGTTGCCAAGATCCTCAATACTCGGGACCCCATAGTTAAGGAAAAGGCTTTGATTGTCCTGAACAACTTGAGTGTGAATACTGAAAATCAGCGCAGGCTTAAGATATACATGAATCAAGTGTGTGACGACACAGTCACTTCTCGCTTGAACTCCTCTGTGCAGCTGGCTGGCCTAAGGTTGCTTACAAATATGACTGTTACTAACGAATATCAGCACATGCTTGCTAATTCCATTTCAGACTTCGTTCGTTTGTTCTCAGCGGGAAATGAAGAAACCAAACTGCAGGTTTTGAAACTCCTTCTGAATTTGGCTGAAAATCCAGCCATGGCTAGAGACCTTTTCAGGGCCCAAGTACCATCTTCACTGGGCTCCCTCTTTAATAAGAAGGAGAACAAAGAGATTATTCTGAAACTTCTGATCATATTTGAGAATATCATTGACAACTTTAAATGGGATGAAAACGAGCTTACTCAGAATCAGTTTGGGGAAGGTTCACTTTTTGTCTTTTTAAAAGAATTTCAGGTGTGTGCTGATAAGGTTCTGGGGATAGAAAGTCACCATGATTTTTTGGTGAAGGTAAAAGTTGGAAAATTCATGGCTAAACTGGCTGAGCATATGTTCCCAAAGGGTCAGGAATAAATAACTTCTGAATTTTGTAGTTTGGAAGCAGCACACATTGTAAACTATTCCTTTTCTCCACCTTGTTTATATGGTAAAGGAATCCTTTTGGCTGTCAATTTGGAATAACGAATATCATACCGTATCGTCAGTGCTGACATCTAACCTAGTTGGACTTCAGGTTTTAGCTGGATGAATGAATATCACTACTTGTTCTGAAAACATGTTTGTTGCTTTTTACTTCGCAGCCTAGATTGCAATATTTTTACTATTTCCTCTGCATAAGTGACAGTGAACCAATTCTTCATTAAGTAAGCTCCCTTCTGTCATTTGCATTGGTGTATCATTAATAAAGTTGTGTGTTAATGTTGGAATGGCAAAAAGAATGAAAGAAGAAAGAAACTCGCCTTGTCCTTCGGTTGATAATCTAGTTGGAGAGGTAAGAAATATAGCAAAACCAAAGATAGCCTAGGCTATCTAGAACCATAATCTTCACTGTCAGAGGTGCGTCCTCAGAGCACAGAGCAGGCCCAGGCTGTTGTGTAATACACTGCCTGGGGGAGGCAGCCACTGCAGATGAGTCCTGAGGGGTAGGGTGGCTGCGCATTCCGCAAGACAGGACTGAGGGAGGAATGGTAGGAGAAAGGCATTGCGGTAGGAACCTTCTTCCTGTGACAGTCAGCTTTGAACGGAGATTGTGGAAGAGTAAATGAGTTGGGAAAACTGGGAGAAACCAGTTGTGGAGGGCTGTTCGACTGTTACCCCATTGGACACCGAAAGCCACTGAGTGTTTTTGGCCAGAAAATAATTGGGAGCCATATAAAAGTTCCCACTTTCCCCTCAATACTCCACAGTGTCAATGAGAGTGTGGCGAAATGTGCCCTCTTAAACCCTGGTGGTGACTATTTGGTACTCCATATCATAAGCCTTAAAATATGGGAACACATTGTCCTGAGCAGTAATTGAATAATTGACCAAAGATGGCATGTCTCAGGCTCTTCATCCTGGCTCTGTCTCATGTAGTAAAAATTGGAAACTACTTCAGTGTCTAGCACACTGGATTAGTTGAATCCGTTTAAGGAATATTCACACAGTAGGGTATGGTAAATATGGCGGTGAAAATCTATATTGCCGGGAAAGATATCCATCATGCATTGTTAAGTGAGAAAGATGGGCTAGTTAGTACTGTTCATACAGGAGTCCAGGTTTTGAAAATAATAAAACAGGTTTAAAAGACACTAAAAACTCTGGAATTAAAAACACCAAAATAGTAGCAGTAGGTATCTGGGTGAAAAGATAATGACTGATCTTAACTTTTTTACTTTTTGTTCATCTATGTGTTCTTACTATCTAAAATGAATATACTATCTAAAAGGAAATTTTTGTAAAATGAAAATATTGAGAATGAAGCAGATTGATTAGAGCATAAACTGAGTGGAAAAAATATTTAGATTAAAAAAGAGGTGAGTTGAAGTTTTCCTCCTTGAAATGATAGACGAGTGGTGGAGGCTTAATATGAGTTATTGTGAGGACTAAATGAGATAATATACACAAGGTACTGACCATGTTCTGACACATAGCAGTTAATCAAGAAAGTGAGCAGTTTTAAGTACCTAGAATGCAGGATTGATAGTTTGTTGGCTGAACTTTGTTTTGCTGGGGGCATTCTGCCATGTTTTGGTGTCATTTAATAAATAATAACAATAAAGGTTAACATTTATTAAGTGACTACTGTGTAGAGTTCTGTCATTTATACAAGGCAGCTGTTAAAATAATTTCTCAAAGGAGTAGAGTTTTCTTTCTTTTTGGAGGACTTACACTGTTTCCTCAGAAATGATCTCACCAACCTCCACAGTATATTCCTTGTTGGTTTGGGATGTGAGGCCAGGAAAGGGTAAAACTCTCTGTGCAGTTATGACCTGGTTTTAGCCCCACGTTTCCATATTGTTCCCCTATTCCAGTGTTGTCTTGAGAGGAACAGGGATTGGTTGGTTTAAATTTGTTGGGTATGGTGAAGGAAAAAAGAATGAACATTTTGTTTGCTTCTATTGTGAAGTGAGAGAAAAAGGGGAGGATGTATCCATTTAAAATAAATTGAGTTTGAGGTACCCTATTATTTTTAAAGAGATTTCTTTTTTTGGAATGCAGAATGAGAGGGAAGAAGGGAAAAGAGAGGGAGACTGTGAGAGAAGAGAAAATCTTCCATCTTCTGGTTCTCTCCCTAAATGGCCTGGAACCTAGAAATCCATCCAGGACTCCCACGTGGGTGGTAGGGGCCCAAGCACTTGAGCCATCTTCCACTATCGTCCCAGGCACTGTAGCAGAGAGCTGGATTTTAGATGGAACAGCTGGGACTCAACTGGCCCTCCATACGGGACGGGGCCCAGATGTTCCAGTGGCTTAATCCACTATGCCAAAATGCTGACGACCCTATTGTCATTTGAATGTATTGCTCTGGCCCTCCAGAGAAGACCAGGCCATAAAGAAGGGTTTGAGAGCCAGGACAGGCTAGATAGTAACTGAGGACATGGGAGCAGATGTGACGGAAGGTACAGAATCAGAGCGGAGAGCTGCAAAAAGCAAGAAACAAAAACCTACAGAGACTAGCAGCCGAGGAGAGGCACACAAAATGGAAATCATATGTATACCCCTCCAGACACTTTCACTATCCTTATATTTATATATTCCTTGCATAAAATTCAATCATATCCCAGATAAATTTTCAGAGCCCAATTTAAAATTTTTCTCCTTAAAAACCAGTAAATTTTCAATGAAGCTATTTGGGAAAATAGAGACAATGAGCACACGCTTGTTCCCTAACTCAGATATGTAGCTTGAACACCTGAAAAAAAAAAGATTCAGATTAAACCATTGTTAACTTGGGGTGCTAAGTGACTGTTATACTTGGGGTAAAAATGAAGTTAACTGGTTAACCTGGCACGGTGAAGCAGGCACAGCTCCTCTTCGCTGCCCCTTGTTCCTCCCTTTCTCCTCTCCCTCCCTCACCCTTCTGTCTTTATCTCCTTCTGGGAGAGGATCAGCATAGGTGTTCTGTCCCTCTGTGTCTTCCGGTGAGCATTTAATTCCCGTGACCACATGCTGTGCGCTTCATAGAAAATGGTGGTTGTCACCCCGGTGGTCACAAGGAGACCCGGGATGTGACAGGATGCACAGATGTTTCAGATCCCCTGTTGCGCAGAACCGGGACTGAGGGGCTCAGCTCAGCGCAGCCTGGACTTCCGTGCACCACACCGGGCATCGCTTACACCAAACAACTCGGACTTGGGGACAGTGCCAGGTGAGACATGGCCAGGCCACACGCTGGTGTCCCGACGAGGTCACACAGGAGGTTGTCACTCTCAGTCCTCTGGGGAAGGGCAGAGTTCCAGGATGGTGGCCACGATTGAGCCCACTGGAGGCGACAGGGAAGAAGCAGTGTCCTCTCTTTAGGGAGGACGGCGGCTCCCGGAAAACTGAAGAAATTGGAAATGCCGAGGATTTCCTGCTGATTTGGCTTTGTTCTCATCTAACAGCTTAAGAAATAGAAATGGCTTACCCCAGCCCAAACGGTGATTTTATGATGATGGGATTCAATTCTGATAGAAGTGCCACCCAATGCATTGTATTTTAAGGTTCAGGGGAGGGGTTTTCCTTTTTTAAATCTGAAAGGCGCGCGCACACACACAAACACACACACACACACACGAGCGCGTGTGCGTGCACAGAGAGAGCTGCATACAGGAAGCTTCGATAGACTGGTTAGCTCCTCAAGTGTCCGCAAAAGTCAGGGCTGGGTCAGACTCAAGTGGGAGCTGGGAACTCAAACCAGGCCTCCCATTTGGGTGCAGAAACCCAAGTGCTGAGTCTTCTCACCTGCTGCCTCCCAGGGTGTGCACTAGCAGGAAACTGAAATCCGAACGGAGCTTGGATTGGAACCTAGGCACTCTGATACGGGATGCAGGGTCCCCACTGATAAGTTAACTGCTGGGCCAAATGCACACTCCAGGTTGTCTTTCTTTCATTCACATTTTACGGACCTTGTTTCAAAAGAGTTTCCAAGTATAGGTTTGGGAAACTGATGTGGTTCACGCAAATGTTATGCTTATGGCTCTCTTTGATTAATTTCTCAAAATTCCTGTGAGAATTTTTTACTACTGATATAAGTATTTTCAGTGCTAGCTTTTCACAGTACTTTTATATCACATCCTATGCTGAAGGTTCCCTCTGCTTTTCTCTCTTTTTTAAAAAAGGTTTATTTATTTTACTCGGAAGTCAGTTACAGAGAGAGGAGAGGCAGAGAGTGAGGGAGAAAGAGAGAGAGAGGTCTTCCATCCGATGGTTCATTCCCCAATTGGCTGCAATGGCCGGAGCTGCGCCAATCTGAAGGCAGGAACCAGGAGCTTCTTAAGGGTCTCCCACGTGGGTGCAGGGGCCCAAGGACTTGTGCCATCTTCTACTGCTTTCCCAGGCCATAGCAGAGAGCTGGGTTGGAAGAGGAGCAGCCGGGTCTTGAACAGGCACCCATATGGGATGCTGGCACTTCAGGCCAGGGCGTTAACCTGCTGTGCCACAGCGCCGGCCCCATATGATTGATTCTTTTTAAACATTTTTATTTTTAATTGAAAATGAGAGCAATGTATATTTATGGGGTTCAGTGTGATGTTATGATACATGTATACGTTGTGGAATGATTGAAACAGGATAATTACTATGTACATCACCTAACATGTGGCTTTTCTTTGTCATCAAAACATTTAAAATACATTCTTCTAGCGATTTTTTAATTTATTTGAAAGGCAGAGTTATAGAGAGGCAGAGGCAGAGAGAGAAAGAGAAAGAGAGAGAGAGAGAGAGAGAGAGAGAGAGAGAGAGAGAAAGATCTTCCATCCACTGGCTCACTCCCCAAATGGTCGCAATGACCAGAGCTGCGCTGATCTGAAGCCAAGAGCCAGGAGCTTCTTCCGGGTCTCCCACACAGGTGCAGGGACCCAAGCACTTGGGCCATCCTCTACTGCTTTCCAGGTTATAGCAGAGAGCTGGATTTGAAGTGGAGCAACTGGGACTCGAACTGGTGCTCATATGGGATGCCAGCTGTACAGGCAGCGGCTTTACCTACTACGCCACAGCACCGGCCCCTCTTCTAGCGATTTTGAAACCTACATTACTTATGACTATGGTTTCTATGCTGTGCAATGGAACACCAGAACTTATTCCTCCTTTCTGACTAAGCCTTTGTATTCTTTGATTAACATCTTCCCATTACCCTTCCATCCTTCTACTCCTCTGGTAACTACCTGGTAACTCTCTACTTCTATGTGTGCAACTTTTTAGGCCATAGCAGAGCTGGGTCAGAAGTGGAGCACCTGGGACTTGAACTGGCACCCATATGGGATGCTGGCACTGCAGGCAAAAAATTTTCTTTGCCCCAAGAAACTCTGAACCTGTTAAGACCATTTTTCTTAAAGTTGCATAGATATAATATGTGTACATTCTTTCCTTATATGATGCAAATTTCTACATATTGAAATAAAAATTGTGATTAATTATTTAGATACTCTATGTCTATTGTTTCATGGACTGGATTGGCCAAATTCTGATAGAGGGGGCCAGTGCTGTGGTGCAGCAGGTTAAGCCAGTTTGATTCCTGGCTGCTCCACTCCCAGTGCAGCTCCCTGTTAATGTACCTGGGAAATCAACAGAGTATGGCCCAAGTGTTTGGGCCCTTGCCACCCACGTGGAAGACCTGGAGGAACTTGCTGGCTCCTGGTTTCCACCTGGCCCAGCCCTGGCCCTTGGGGCCATTTAGAGAGTGAACCAGGGGATGGATCTTACTCTGTCTCTATGACTCTCTCTCTCTCTCTCTCTGTATCTCTGCCTTTCAAATAAATAAATAAATCTTTAAAAAATACACTTTTGATAGAGGTGAATTAAAGTTCTCCTTATAATTTCAATACTTTTTGCTTTATCTTTCTAGTTGCAATTTTGTTTGGTGCATAATAATCACAATAAGTTGTTTTTTTAAGTCTTTTATTATTCATACATATAATGATTTAAATTGTGTTTTTAAAGCCTCTTTTGTCCTGCTTAAGTTTAAATTCCACTTTGACTTACATTAACATTTTCAATCTTCTTTTTCTTTGCAAATACCTGATAGTCCTTTGTCCCTCATTTTTTACAATCTTTCTTTACTGTTTTATTGTAGATGTGTTTCTAGCAAACAACATATGATTGGATTTTATTTTTTTAAAGATTATTTATTCAAAGGTAGAGTGACAAAAAGATCTTCCATCAGCTGGTTCACTCCCCAAATGGCCTCAACAGCCAGGTCTGGGGCAGGCCAAGTTAGGAGCCAGGAGATTCATCTGGATCTCCTATATGGGTAGCAGGGGGCCCACATATTTGAGACCTTTTCTACTGCCTTCTCAGGCTCATTAGCAGGGAGCTGGATTGGAAGCAGAGCAGCTGGGACTCTAACCTTTGCTCCAATATGGAATGCCTGTGTTCCAAGCTGTGGCTTAACCCACTGAATCATGCCAGCCCCATAGTTTTGAAAATTCTTTCTTTTAAAAAATTTTTCTTGCCCAGTCTTCAAATCTACACAGCTACTCTTTTCTGTTAGAAATTATTTTAAAGATGAATTTATTTGAAAGGAAGAGTTACAGAGAAAGAGAATGAGAGAGAGAGAGAGAGAGAGAGAGAGAGAGATATCTTCCATCAGCTGCTGGTTCACTCCCCAAATGGCCAGATTAGCCAGAGCTGGGCCAGGCCAAAGCCAGGAGCCAGGAGCTTCATCCAGGTCTCCCTCATGGGTGGCAGGGGCCCAAGCACTCGAACCACCCTCTGCTGCTTTCCCATGCACATTAGCAGGAAGCTGGATCAAAAGTGGAGCAGCCAGGACTCAAACTGGTACCCACATATGATGCAGGCTCTGGTGGCCACAGCGCCAGTCAGTTTTTTTCCCTAATTTTTATTCTTACACAATTGTTATGTTTTTCATGTGGAAAACCTACTACACTTTTCTGCACATTTCCTTCCATGGGTGCTGACACTCAAAATCAAACAGTATTTCTTTACTGTTGAATCCGAATATGAGCATCAGACCTCCATCAAGGCACCTTGTTTCCTCACTGCTCCCTGACTGCAGCAAGAGGAAACCTTTAGGAACGTTTACAGAAAGTCTAAGTAGCATTTCCTACACAGTTCTTAAATCTGTGCTGTCAGAGTGGTAGTGGCTGAGTTAAAAGCGATTTTTTTAAAAAAGCTGTATGTTTTTTGGTGTTCTTTTCCCTCTTCATTTTCATTCATTGTTTTAATTTTCACTTGGTCTTCCTGAGCGCCTCCTTAATTCTCAATAGTGACACTTCCTCTTTCATTTAATTTAACTAATTTTTTAAATTTGAAAATCACGTTTTCCAATCCCAGCCATTATTGCTGTTGCTGTAAATGTATTTCTTTTTAGTGCTGTTATTTCTGTTTTGTTGTTGCCAAAGATCTTATCTGACCCTCCAATAGTTCTATTTAAGTATAACATAAGATAAATTTTGAAATCCACAGACAATGGATATAAATAGTCACCTATCAAAATAATACAAGGGACCAGGAAAATTTGGCAAATGGAAAACCCCAAGGGAGTTATTCTGGGAGAAATGTGGAGCTGGGATTTGATTAATATCAAATTCTTAATTCTGTGTTTATTCTTCCCTATATCACTGTTGTATTAGGCATACCAGAGAGGCCAGCCTAATCAGATTCAAGAATTTCAGAAAGTATCTTTAGACTGTTATCCATAATTTACCTGTTCTCTCAGTCTATCTTCCCCACCCCTTCCAAATCTTTCATGTTTCAGTTAGCACACACAAGCTACCACTGTTATATGTTGGTCACCTTAGTATTTACAGCTTGAAGGACCAATGCTCAGAGTTTAACGTCTAGGAGAAAGCAGGATGTAAGCAAATAAACTGAGTAGAGAGTGGGGCTTGACCAACAACTGATGCCATTCCCAATGGGCTCATTTAGTTTATTTCCCCAAGGGAAACCTTTGAATAGCTAGGAAGAAACAAATACACAATGATTTACTGAGGGGTGGGGTGACAGACACAGGAAACTAGTAAACATTGCCATTTATTCTGTGACTGAAATCCTGGAAAGAGAGAGTTTTTTCCTCCTCCCTGTGAAGATGTTTTCTTATTTATTCTTAAAATAGAAGTTTGATAGTGTACCACAGAATGTGCATATATACATATTTACAAGTGTACATGCATTACACAATACTATGTGCTTTTAAATTTTTTTTATTTTTATTTTTTTTTATTTTTGACAGGCAGAGTGGACAGTGAGAGAGAGACGAGACAGAGAGAAAGGTCTTCCTTTTGCCGTTGGTTCACCCTCCAATGGCCACCGCGGCTGGCGCGCTGCGGCCAGCACACCGCGTTGATCCGATGGCAGGAGCCAGGTGCTTCTCCTGGTCTCCCATGGGGTGCAGGGCCCAAGTACTTGGGCCATCCTCCACTGCACTCCCTGGCCACAGCAGAGAGCTGGCCTGGAAGAGGGGTAACCGGGACAGAATTCGGCTCCCCGACTGGGACTAGAACCTGGTGTGCCGGCGCTGCTAGGCGGAGGATTAGCCTATTGAGCTGCGGCGCCGGCCATGTGCTTTTAAATTTTAAAATGTTTATTTATTTATTTTCATTTTACTTGAAAGGCAGAGAGAAAAAGATAGAGATCTTCCATCTGCTGTTTGACTCCCCAAATACCTTCATCTGCCAGTGCTGGGCCAGGCCAAAGCCGGAAGCCCCCAACTCAATCCAGGTCTCCCATACAAGTGACAGGGACCCAAGTACCTGAGCCATCATCTCCTGCCTCCCAGGATGTGCATTAGCAGTAAGCTGGATCAGAGGTTGATCTGAGGTTGAAACCAGGCATTTCGATATGGGATGTAGTCATCCCAAGCAGTGTCCTAACCACTGAGCCAATGCTCATCCCAGAATACTCTGTGTTAGATATAAACTTACATTCCTGCTTTTCCCTCACTCAGTATTTCTTACTTTTTCATTTTCCCCATTCCTTGCTTTTTGAAAGCCTAAACACAGAAAATGTGATGCTGAGTACAGATGCTGCTCGGTGCTGTGTCTACTTATGGCTCTATTTTTATTTATACTGCTCAAGACTCACATGTTCAACATAAAGATTCCTATCTTGCTTCAGTCGTTGAAAATTCCATGCCACGATCTCTTCAAATATTGTCTCTTCCTCATGCTCTCGATTCTCTTCTCTTTATGGCATTCCTTACAGGCATATTTTGAAACTTTCCTTTTTCTGATGTGACTTCAAACTTCTCACTCATATTTTATACTGTTTTATCATTGTGTACTACATTCTGGACTATTGATTGTTCTTTTTAATATTTATTTATTTTCATTTCATTTTACTTATGAGAGAAAGAGAGATCTTTCCTATTCCGGTTCACTGCCCAAATGTCTCTAACAGCCAGAGCTAGCTTGGACCAAAGCCAGGGTCTCACATGGTGGCAAGGACCCAAGTACTTGAGCCATGATCTGCTGCATCCCAGAGTGTGTTTTAGTACAAGGTGCATCAGAAGCAGAGCTGAAACTCAAACCAGATACTTTCAAGTAGTTTCTTAACTTTTGTGACAAATGCCTGCCATTCAGGTGAATTCTTGAGATCTATATTTGAGTGACGTAATTCTCTTCTTTTATTGAGTTTGCCTCTGCTAGGGCTATACAAAGTTCATCATTTAAGATTACTTTTTTTAAAAAAATTATCTAGTTACTTTAAAGACAGAGTGACACAAAGAGAGGGGTGGGGGAGAGAAAGAACCTCCATCCTCTGGTTCATTTCTGGTTCACTCCCCAAGTGACTGCAACAGTCAGGACTGGGCCAGGCCAAAGCCAGGAGCCAAGAACTCCTTCCTAGTCTCCCACATGGGTGACAGAGACCCAAATACTTGGACCTTTCCAGTCGCATTAGCCAGGAGCTGGATTGGAAGCGGGAGTAGCTGGAACTTGAACTGGCACTCTGATATGGGATGCTGGTGTTGTAAGTTGACAGCTTAACCTGTTATACCACAACACGGGCCCCCAGATTAATTTTAATATTAGTTTCTGTCTTTTGGGTTCTTTAACCTGCAGGAATTAGAAATTCACTCCACACCTAGGGGTGGAGCTGGCCTGGGTTCTGATTACTCCCAAGGGGCTCCTTATTCACTCATCACCTTACATAAAAAGCAAGCTTTCTTGTCATGCGTCTTTGCTGTGTGTGGGAAAAAGCTTCGCAGTCAGTTCACATACTCGATTGTGCTTCTGTGCTGTCTGGATTTAGACAGAAGCTCTGTACTAGCGTCCCACCTTTCACTGCCCAGAAGCATTGCCTCTTGTCACCATATGAGATTAAACCCTTGCCCTCAACCCTTAAAGCCAACATCCATCTGTTTGTCTTTATATTGAGCTCATTGTTGCCAGCTCCTTCTTTGTGTCTTGGGGATTTCCACTCTGTGACTGTGAGTTTGAATACATTTCTGTTTTTAGAAAAAAATGTGTGTTCTATCATTGATGTATGCTTCAAGTGGGAAGGGGGAAGCTTTCCAAGTCAGTTTAGTGTTCTATTGACTGGAAGGTTCTTAGATTTTTTTTTGGCGTTGGGGGCAGGGAATTGGATTGTGTAGGTTATATGTCATGCTTCTTAAGGGGTACCTGGAAAGTGGCTGCTTCCAGATAGATATTGTATGGTTTTATCAAGTTTCTTGTATCCTACCATGGCAACAGCAGGGAAACAACAGGTAAATTCTTAATCAGTCAACTATTGCACCAAATCTGAAGGGGCCACAAGGAAGGGATGGGAATGATAAATTATTGTGGAACAATGATACTAGGACCATATGGACTTCTTTCTTCCAATAACTCGAAAGCACTCCATAAGCATTCTTGAACTGGGCACAAATAGATCTTTAATTGATTCCATTAAGTCACTCCTTTGGAATGGGAAGTTAAAGTGGAAATTGTAATTATTTCTATAGAAAATAAAAGTTAGGTGTTTTGAACCCTTGAGTTTGTGGACTGAGATTTATTCCAGTCACACATAAATACACCTATGTGCATACACATGTACACATTTGTGCATGCACAGTAAAACAGCAGGTAGTAAGTATAACAATGCATGTAGCCATGGAATTCTGTAAGATGTGCAATTTCAAGATGTTTTTATTGTCCTCTGCCTAGTTTACTACACTTTTTCTTGTTGCAGCTCTCAACTTTTACTTCCTTAGGCAAGTTTTCCTTGTCCCTCCACTGCCCACCTCAAAGTATGTCTTGATCTTCTGCTATATGCTGTTGCATATTTGTATCCCATTATTTCTTTGTACTCATTGAGAATTATAATTATTAATACACCTGTGTGGGGCTGGCGCTGTGGTATAGCAGGTAAAGCTGCCACCTGCAGTGCTGGCATCCCATATGGGCGCCGGTTCAAGACCCAGCTGCTCCACTTCCGATCCAGCTCTCCGCTATGGCCTGGGAAAGCAGTAGAAGATGGCCCAAATCCTTGGGCCCCTGCACCCGTGTGGGAGACCTGGAAGAAGCTCCTGGCTCCTGGCTTTGGATTGGTGCAGCTGTGGCCATTGTGACCAATTGGGGAGTGAACCAGCAGATGAAAGACCTCTCTCTCTCTCTCTCTCTTTCTCTCTCTCTGCCTCTGCCTCTCTGTAACTCTGCCTTTCAAATAAATAAATAAATCTTTTAAAAATACACTTGTGTGATTATTTGATTAATGTATATGCACCACTGGTCTTTGAATTTCATGAATGCAAATAGTCGGCTTTTCTTCCTGTTGTATTGTCAATATTTTGTATTGGTGATTAACAAAGAAGTATTAAATGAATGAAAACATTTTTGCATTAGAACTTGTATAATGACTATTAATTTCATTATTAAAAAAGTAAAATCATCTATTTAGAAAAAATATAAGCAAAGACCTTCTGGGTCAGTGGTTCTTACTATTTTGGGAGTCACACTTCCCATTAAGAGCATGTTGATAATTGTAGCCTCCCTCTCCTGGAAAACTCATGAATACCCTTCCCTCACTCCCAACACACAACCTCGTGTACAATTCCCAGGGATTTATTGACTTGTCCAGCTGAGAACACCTGGTCTAGGTCAATCATATAGTTAGTATGCCAGCATTCCTTAGACATGGGTCAAATCTGGTGGAGAGAGGGGACCAAAGGGGATGCAGTGTGGCAGGCAGAAACTGTGTAAGCATGGCCAGCCTCCTGGGAAACACCTCAGTTACAGGGTAGACAGAGGACAGAGGCCAAGGAGCCTTCTGCTCAGGCACTGTGAATAAGGGAAGACAGCAGCGAGATCCACGGGGCTACCCCCACCCCCACCCCCACCCCCACCCCGTAACCACCTCCAGGCTTCTCGGAAACCCTCAGCTCAGAGCTCTAGAGGGATTGTTCTGACTTCCAGTGGCATGAATACTGTTCCCCTCTCTGTTAGGGGACTTACCCCTTTGGGAATGTGGGGGAGGGAGCAGGAAAGGAGCTGAAGGCATTTACTCAGGTCACGCCCATGGTCACCTGTGCATGTAGGTTTTGGAGTGATCAACAGAGTGAGGTGCCTGAATGCAGGGGCTGAGAGGTTCTGGAATATTGGTAGGGGGCAGGGCAACAGCATCTTTCCCCTCTGTCTTGATAGTACAGGGAGGATGGTACCATTTCTTCATCCTTCACACCCTTGGCTGTCTCAGTCTCAAAGTTCTTCCTTTTACTGAGAGTTGAATCTCATTGTTTAGAACAATTCAGCCTAAAATCTTATCAAATGCCTCATCATGTTTATAACCACTTCTTGTGTGGAGAGAAACAAAACATTTGTAAAACTTAATTGGGCTAAGCACTTGAGTCAAGTGAGACCTCCCTTTTAAGTTGGAAATATTTTTTATAAGAGATTTTCCCCCAAATTGATTCCTTGTTAATTTAAGTGACAATCACTTCAATGATTTTCTTTTTGATTGTACAAATGATTGCACGCTGATGCTTATTTTTAAGGCTGCAATATTACTTGAAAATATTAAGAAGTAAAAGTAGGATATTCATTTCCAGCCTTTATTACTGACACCGTGCCCATTCTCTAATCCCAATCCCTACCTGCCTCCTTCTCTCTCCTCTTATATTTTGGTAAATGAATATGGATGCAGGGAAAATAGAAGATGTTATTGACCATGTACATTGAGGGTGCAGGGAGGGACCTGGAAACCAGGCTAGTCCCGAGGAAGATACCAATGGCTTTGAAAATCATTGCCCATTGGCTGGCACTGTGGTTTAACAGACCAATCCTCCGCCTTGTGGCACCGGCACACCGGGTTCTAGTCCCGGTTGGGGAGCCGGATTCTAACCCGGTTGCCCCTCTTCCAGGCCAGCTCTCTGCTATGGCCCGGGAAGGCAGTGGAGGATGGCCCAAGTCCTTGGGCCCTGCACCCGCATGGGAGACCAGGAGAAGCACCTGGCTCCTGGCTTCGGATCAGCGAGATGCGCCGGCCGCAGCGGCCATTGGAGGGTGAACCAACGGCAAAAAGGAAGACCTTTCTCTCTGCCTCTCTCTCTCACTATACACTCTGCCTGTCAAAAAAAAAAAAAAAATCATTGCCCAAAGTCAGGAAAAGAAGGCACCTAGAGCAGCATTCTGGATGATCTATGCCTCGTAATAACATTTTCTAATTCCCTCCATAAAGCTCTTATACATTATGTAAGAGGTTGCTGGTACTCCCAATATCCATGTTTTCTGCTTCCTCCTGGGAAGTCTGCTACATTATAGCGGTCAATGTCTCTTCTGACTGTGTGCAGCCATGAGACTGTGTTATGGCCAATGGATTATGGTACAAGTGATGTATTTCAGATTTTCCCTCATAAAATCTCCCCAAGCCTGATCTATGCACTCTCTTTTCTCATCTGCCAGCTGCATGGAGAGCACTCCTTTTTTTTATTTATTTTTTTATTTGACAGGTAGAGTTATAGACAGTGAGAGAGAGACAGAGTGAAAGGTCTTCCTTCCATTGGTTCACTCCCTAAATGGCCGCTATGGCCAGCGCTACACCGATCTGAAGCAGGAGCCAGGTGCTTCTCCTGGTCTCCCACATGGGTGCAGGGTCCCAAGCACTTGGGCCATCCTCCACTGCCCTCCTGGGCCACAGCAGAGAGCTGGACTGGAAGAGGAGCAACCGGGACTAAAACCCGGCGCCCATATGGGATGCCGGTGCCGCAGGCAGAGGATTAACCAAGTGAGCCACGGCGCCAGCCCATCATCTCAATTTTTTTTTTTTACTTCTGTCCTCCTCTCCAGAGGCATCTGTTCTAATATATTTGATGTGTATATTTTTGTTTGGGTTTTAAATAAAACATATTATTTTGTATGCATGGATTTAGAGGCTAGCATGATGCTGTGGATCTCATTGTTCTTTTTTCCACTCCTTAGTGTTTTTTTTTTTTACTTTTATTTAATAAATACAAATTTCCAAAGTACAACTTTTGAATTATAATGGCTTTTCCCCCCCATAACTCCCTCCCATCCACAACCATCCCATCTCCCACTCCTCTCTCATCCCATTCTTCATCATGATTCATTTTCAACTCTCTTTATATACAGAAGATCAACTTAGTATATACTAAGTAAAGATTTCAACAGACTGCACCCACAAAGACACACAAAGTATAGAGTACTGTTTGAGTAGTAGTTTTACCGTTAATTCACATAGTACAGCACATTAAGGACAGAGGTCTTACATGGGGAACAGGTGCGCAGTGACTCCCATTGTTGATTTAACAATTGACACTCTTATTTATGACGTCAATAACCACCAGAGGCTCTCGTCATGAGCTGCCAAGGCTATGGAAGCCTCTTGAGTTCACAAACTCCGACATTATAGACAAGGCCATAGTCAAAGTGGAAGTTCTCTCCTCCCTTCAGAGAAAGGCACTGCCTTCTTAGTTTTTTATAAAGCGCCACCCCTGTTATTCTGTGTACATCTAGTCTGCAGTTCCTAACTACCGCATTATGTGCCACAATGTTCATCCAACCTGATTTCCTTCACCTTTCAAAAAAATGGAAACTGGCCTGCTTCCAATTCCCTATTACCTCAGAGGCTGTGCTGAGTGTCTGCATGCATGTCTCCTTAAGGACTTGTGTAAGAAGTGTTCTGGATTATATATAACACAAGCGGAATTGTAGGGCCATAGAGTGTATGTATAATTAATGTGATTAAGTACTCCCAGATTGCTCTTTGGAATAGCTGCTGCAATCTAACCTCTAATCACTTATGTGCATCAGAGTTCCTCTATCCCTGCACCCCCACTTACAATTGGCATCCTTATGCTTTTTATTTCCCAACCAAATAAATATAATTAATTGATTTTTCATTAAAAATTATGTGATTAGTAGTGAGTTTGAATACCTCCTTACATGTTTCTAAGCATTTTAGTTCTCCTATTCTCTGAGTATACTTTTCATATATTTTTGTCAATTTTGGGCAGTGTCGTTCTCTTTTTCTTTAGGGTTTATAGGAGCACTTTTTAAACGCTATATATTATTTTTTTATAAAGATATTGCAAATTTTCTTTAACTGTCATAGTGTCCTTTATTGAATAGAAATTATTATTTTTATGTAATAAAATCTATTAATCTTTTGTATCTTGTGATACCTAGTTTGAAGTTTTGTTTAGAAATTGTCATCTAATTCCAGGCTCCAAAAGTATTTTCCTATTATTGTCATTAACTTCATAACTAAAGTTTTCATATTTTACATCTTTGGTTTTCTAGAGTTGAAGTTTATACTCACTGCTAAGAAGTGGCACAATTTTATTTTCCTTCAAATAGTGAGCCAATCTTCCCAATATTGTAAGCCAAACAACCCATTCTTTTTCATTGATTTGTGATGTCAGTTTTATTTTACGCTAAATTCTGTATTTACATGCCATTCTCAGCATTTCCATTTATTTATTTATCTCTTCCAAGGTACTTTCATTACTATGATATGACAGGGAGAGCTAATACTCGCCAAATGATCTTTGTGTTTGCCACTTCTATTGCCCTCATATAGTTAGACTGGAGCCATATTACTTGATTTGGACCAGGTAGTATAAGCAAAAGTAATGTTAATGACTTCTGGGCAAAGGTAGTTAAAAACCTGAATAAAAGACCAAGTGTTGATATGGAAGAGCTACAGGATAGGAAAAGCCTTGATCCCTAGTACCTGTACGGAAGATGGTAGAGCCTAATCACTAAAATGTGTGTGAGCAAGAGAGAAATCTTTATTTCACTGCAGTCTGGGGGTTTGTTACTTCTGTACAGCCTACTGTTGCCCTGACCAATACATCTAGTGTTACAATATATCTTACTATTTGGTAGAGTAAATTTCCTCTCTTTATCTTTCTTTTTCGGGATTTATGTAGCTGTTTTGGGGTCGTCTTTTCTTTTAAGATTTATTTATTTATTTGAAAGGCAGAGTTACAGACAGGCAGAGGCAGAGGGAGGGAGGGAGAGGCAGAGAGAGAGAGAGAGAGAGAGAGAGAGAGATCTTCCATCCACTGGTTCAATCCCCAGATGGTCATAACAGCTGGAGGGAGCTGCGCCAATCTGAAGCCAGGAGCCAGGAGCTTCTTCTGGGTCTCCCACGTGGGTGCAGGGGCCCAAGGACTTGTGCCATCCTCTACTGCTTTCCCAGGCCATAGCAGAGAGCTGGATCTGGAGAGGAGCAGCTGGACTGGAACCGGCACCCTTATGGGATGCCGGCGCCGCAGGCAGTGGCTTTACCCACAGTGCCGGCCCCAGATCTTCTTATTTTATTTTATTTTAATTTAATTTTAAAATTTTTTAGGATATTCTTATTTTAATATCATGTTGGAATGCCTCAATCAAGCTTTGGTAATTTTTTTTAAATGTTAATCCTACTCTATTACAACTTTGACCACAACTTTTAAAAATAAACACTACTGAATTTTATTTGCCACTTTTTAAAAACATTTTCACATCTATATTTATAACTGAGACTTGTTAGTAATTTTTCTTTTTCATATTGATCTTAAGTTTTTCTTTAAATTTTTTTTAATATTTTTATGTATTTGAAAGGCAGAGGGATAGAGAAAGAGAGAGAGAGAAAGAGAGAGAAATGTTCCATCCTCTGATTTACTTCTCATACACCCACAAGAACTAGGACTGGACCAGGCTGAAGCTGGGAGCTGAGCACTTGTTCTAGGCCTTTCATCTAGGTGGCTGGGACTTAAGAACCTGAGCCATCACTCACTGCCTTCCAGGGCGTGCATTAGCAGGAAGCTGGCAGATCCAGGCGCTCCAATAGCAATGCAGGTGTCCCAAGCAGTGCCTTAACTGTCCCACTGAACACCCGCCTCCGATCTTGCCAATTTTGATATAAAGGTTGCATTTGTCTTATCTTATAAGATTCATTAGAGGGTATTAATTCTTTTCATTCCATGGAAGAGTTTGTATAGGATTGGAATTGTCTGCTCTATCTGCTTTTGTTTTGTCTATCCCATCACTGCAGAAATCTCTTTTCTGCTACACCTTTGTAAACACGCATACTCCCTACCCGACCATTCCTAACCCTTGCCAACCTGTATCTTGTGCTCCCTTTCTGTATTTGCTTCACTTTAAGAATGTTATAAAAATGGACACATACAGGATAATACTCTGGAGATCCATGTACATCATTGCTTGTATCAATTGTTCATTCCTTTTTATTGCCAAATAGTATTCTATGGTATGGATGTAATGCAGTTTGACCATTCATCTATTCTTTATCTCTTCTGTTTCACATTCATTTGGCTATACTAGTTTCCCTTTGGTCATTGTTTGCATAGTATAGCTTCTATCTTATTTTGCTTTCAAAGTTTCTGCATGTTTATTGTTTAACCCATTTTCATTTGTTATGATTACTAATATGTTTGAACTCTGTGCTTTGATTTGTTTTGGTAGTTTAGAAAAGCTTCATTTTTCTTGTTTCTCACATTCTTTTGGATTAAAAATATTTTTCTAAGCATATATTTTCCTTTACTGCCTTAGACATTGTACATTCTATTTTTATTACTTTAGTGGCCACTCTTGAAATTTGTCATTCCTATGTAACTTAATTGTAGAGCAAGTCAACTTTCTGTACCAATGGTGGGTTTCAAAGAACTTCTCTGACGACTGAAGCTTCAAGATCAGATGATCAAGCAACATCAGACCAGATTAGATATATCTGAAGATACTGGTGAACTATAAATGAATCGAATGTAACTGGCAAAAATTTCCCAATACAAGATGAAGCCATTAATCTTTGTCATTGAAACTTACATGTCTTAATCAAACAGGAAATTCAAAGGAAGAGTGGTTATGCAATCCAGGCTGATGAGGAACAATTGCCACTTTAGCTGGATACAACCCAGTGTGAATTCAATGTAGCTACTCAGTTCAAGGACCAAATAAATGAACTAATAATGTCCTACATTAGGATGCAGAATCATTTTGGAGTAGTCAGCTCTGAAGAAAGATGTTACATAGATGCAGATATGCTATGAGGCATCAAGCAGCTTTTGAAACAACAACAGGAAGTCCTTAGCCACTTGTTTAGCATCGTAAGAGATGATCTAGAAAACCTCAAATTGATCCAACAGGGATTGAATGAATCCATCCATCTCAGAGGTGGTGTTCTTAGTTGACAGTTCACAAACTTGTGTTAGAGATCTGTGAAATGCATTCTCCTACAGCTTCAGGTCTTCCTTAGCTGATCATATGGGGGGGAAAGAAGAAAATAGTCTTCTCCTGGCTTCATGTTTTTGAGACGACTACTGACAATTTACTGTTAATCAAATCGGAAATAACATCAGTCATCTCAAAGCTGCTTGTTCAAAGATGACTTTTGAAAGGTTTATATCTAAAGCTGTATGTACTTTAAAAAAAAGAAATACATAGTTGTCAAAAGTATATTTTACAAAATTTTCTTAAACATAATCAATATTTAATGTTATTCTCCATTGAACCTCTACTTTGCTTTCCACAGCAGGTAAAAATGAAACCTCATTGCACATAATGAAATAAACTGAATAATTGCTTGGCTGTCAGAGATTTGTACTTCAGAGTATAAATGTACATCAGTTTCTATATTTGTGAATTCATCTATGGAAGGAAGAAAGAAAATGCAGAAGCTTAATGATTAATGTGGTTTTCTTTTTCTCTGTAAAGATTTGAAAGTTTTTAATATTATTTTACTTATTTGAAACTTCAAAAGAACACACTTAAGCAATTAGGATTTAGCAAAAGTACTATTTCTTTGTTTTTTAAACTTTTTTATTCCAAAAGATGAAAACTTTAAATAAATTTGTAATTACTTCTTAAATATGTAATGAATAGGTGAGTGCCTCAACTATGATTAATTTGGACTGATCTAAACTTATGTGCTTGGGGGCACTCAAAATCTGTATTGCTCTCTTTCTTTTGATATTGTAATATCACCTTAGAACTAAGGATTTCAAAATATGATTCTCGGTGAGGACACCTGAGGGAAATGGCTATTTTTCTCATCTGCAGGACATAGTGGGAGCTATTTTCAAAAATCCTGAAGAGGCTCAGGTTTCACAAATCACCTATTTCACTTACCAGTGTTTTCAGTTTCACAAAGGAAACCTGATAAGGCAGCAAATTCAACTGATATTACAATTAAGTAATTGACAAGACCAATTTCTAAACTCATTCTTTGAGTTTCTATCTGACAGCTTTAAGTGGAAAGGTATTCTTGCAGTAGGATTCCTTAACTGCTCTATTTTATGTTTCACACCGAATTTCATTTTCAGGGCTACTCACTGTTTTCATTGGAAGTTTCTCAGTGTCTCTAGAAACAAGTTTCTGATCTCACTCTTCCCGATGAAATGCTCTATTACAGCAACTACCTTGTTACTTAGAACTTACTGTCAGAGGGAAAGCATTGTTAGTTAGTTATAGGTTATTGGTTTTCAAGCCCAGATTGTGGAAGGAAGTCTAATTTGTACTTTACCCACCTCAATCCAAATATTCTATGCTTTCTTGAGACTCTATTACTTTATTACCCCATTTCTGGTCTTACTTTTAGTCTCTAGCCTTTGCTTAGGCTCACAAAGGGAATTTCAGGAAAGAAATTGTGATGTGTCTTACAAGGAATGGGAAAGTTGAATAACCTGGCTTGATAAAGGATGGAAACAAATGTAGCTCCAGGGATCTCAAGAGCAACAGTTTGTATCACTTCATCCTTGTGTTATGCCACTAAAATGACATCCCTGTATTCTCAGTCCTTGCATGAATCAGATAATTTTCTTTAAAAAAAAAAAGACTTGAATGTTCCCTGATCCAATTGTTTGCCCGGACTTGTACATTTAAGCAAAGGAAACAGGATTATTCAGTGCAAACAGAGTTGTGAGAACTATTCCACTGCATCTGTTCCCTGGATACCCAATATAAAGCTTTCACTCAAGGTAAGAGCTACAGTACAGAAAATCTACAGAATGTTTCAGGAATAATAGAATACCGAGGAGCTGATGCTCAATTCCTGGGACCTGTTATTATTAGTTTACTAAGTTAAATCTTTCAAAGAACTACTACTCTTTTAAGTCTCAGCTCCATCTGAGCTCTGCAGTTGATCTTTCACATGTGATGTGAAAGACACAAAAACCAAGACGTGAGTAAATGAAATATTTGCCTGTTGTGTGATTCTTAGCCTATTTGTAAGGTCAGGCTGTAGAAATCTGTGGCAGATGGATGTTTGCACTGTTAATCAGAGCAATGAAGCTGGTTGGATTACCTTAATAGCTGGGATCAAGCCAAAAGATGCTGATGTAGCCATCTTCAATACACACGCTCAAATGCTGCCTGGACATTACTGTTCCAGGACTAACATCTGTTCACGTTCTCCTTATTAAAGCTATAAAAATATTAGGTCTACCTCACCTACTGTTACCATAGCAATAGTATCCTTTATTAAATGACCATGGATTTAATGTTAAGCGAGTTACAATGATTAGAGTAAAGCTGAGTAAGATCAACATTAGGTCCTAGGGTCCTCTATCAATTCTCACCTAGAAGGAGAAAACGAAAGGCCATCACCTTCATTATTAACACTGCTAATTTCTTCAAAAACAGCTCCAAATATTACAAGCCTTCAAGCTTATGGTTATGGACGTAAGTTTTCCAAAATTCTGACTGTGTTGGAGTGCTCAAATTTATTGTTGGTGATAATTACTGTTAGTTGTTTTCCCCCAAAGGCTCATTTTATCATTTTCAAGAATATGTCTGTCAAATACCCAGGTCTGAAAAACCATAGTTTGAAAATGACTCTTCAAGTAAAAATGGTATTCCATGAAAACAGCAGCTAATTCAGTGAACAACTTCAACAATCGTGCAAACATTTTCCTTCAAGTCAGACATTGCAAAAAGATTTCATAAAATTTATAACTTTATACAAATAAAGATTTAATTACAGACATTTTAAAATGAAACTGGATTTTTATTTTTAAAAATTGAGCAGCATGTGGCTGTAAAGAATACAGTCACCTCATGTACAGTTTTGGCATATTGCTTTGACCCATCCTCTGCTTTTGTACCTTCAGTGCAAATGTTAACCCAGTGAACATAGCAAATAACATGCCAGTGTTATGTTGAAAACAGTTTTATTTACTTATTTTTAATTTTTTTTATTATTTGACAGGTAGAGTTATGGACAGTGAGAGAGAGACAGAAAGGTCTTCCTTCCATTGATTCACTCCCCAAATGGCCGCTACGGCCGGTGCTGCGCCGATCCGAAGCCAGGAGCCAGGTGCTTCTTCCTGGTCTCCCACGTGGGTGCAGGGCCCAAGCACTTGGGCCATCCTCCACTGCACTCCTGGGCCACAGCAGAGAGCTGGACTGGAAGAGGAGCAACCGGGACTAGAACTGGGATGTCGGCGCCACAGGTGGAGGATTAACCAAGTGAGCCAGGGTGCTGGCCTTTAATTTCTTTTTTTTTTTTTAATTTGAAAGGCAGAAAGACACAGATAGACAGAAGTCTTCCCTTCGCCGATTCACTCCCCAAAAGCCTTCCACAGCTGGGGTTTAGCCAGGTCATAGCTAGGATCCTGTAACTCAAACAGCACCCTGTGTGGGTGGCAGGGACCCAAGTATTCGAGCCATCACCTGCTGCTTCTGAGTGTGAGTCACCAGGAAGCTGGATTCAGGAGCAGAGCTGGGGCTCAAACCCAGACACTCCAATATGGGATGTGCACATAGCAACCAGTGGCTTAACTGTTGCAGCAAACGCCTGCCCCTTGAAAACAGTTTTGACCTTGTGGTGTCAGGGATGTGCAGTACTCTGTAGATGACATTTTGAGAACTACCGATGCACAATATGATTCCAGTTCTATGTAAGAAATACACAGTGATGCATATAGCAAATATCCAAATTCACAAAGTTTCAATTGTGTGAACTTTTAACTAATGCCACAAACATAATGCATGAGTGGGAAGCTGGAATCACGAGCCAGAGCCAGGCTTTTTTTTTTTTTAAGATTTTATTTATTTATTTATTTAATGGAGTCATCTTCCACTGCTTTCCCAGGCCATTAACAGGGGCTATAGTAGAGCAGCTGGGACTCGAACCGGTGCCCATATGGGATGCTGGCTCCACAGGCAATGGCTTTACCTGCTATGACCCATAACTTATTTTTTTGATAAAAATGTGTGTATTTATGAATTGCAATGTGATGTTGCAATATACATATATGTTGTGCGATAGCTAAATCAAGCTAATTAGCATGCAAATTACTTCACATAATTACTATTTTACTGTGGTTAGAGCACTTAAAATTTACTTTTAGCAAGTTTCCAGTATAAAATATACTGTTAACCATAGTCACCATGATGTACAATAGATCCTTTAGTTTTTTTTTTCTTTTTTTTTTTCTTTTTTTTTTTTATTTTTTTTTTAGACAGGCAGAGTGGACAGTGAGAGAGAGAGAGACAGAGAGAAAGGTCTTCCTATGCCGTTGGTTCACCCTCCAATGGCCGCCACGGTAGCGCGCTGCGGCCGGCACACCGCGCTGTTCCGATGGCAGGAGCCAGGTGCTTCTCCTGGTCTCCCATGGGGTGCAGAGCCCAAACACTTGGGCCATCCTCCACTGCACTCCCTGGCCACAGCAGAGAGCTGGCCTGGAAGAGGGGCAACCGGGACAGGATCGGTGCCCCGACCGGGACTAGAACCCGGTGTGCCGGCGCCGCAAGGCGGAGGATTAGCCTGTTGAGCCACGGCGCCGGCCGATCCTTTAGTTTTTAATAATTGAATACTATTTTACTGGGGCTGGCATTGTGGTGTAGAGGGTAAAGCCACTGCTTGTGACATCAGCATCCAATATGAACATTGGTTCGAGTCCTGGCTGCTCCACTTCTGATCCAGCTCCCTGCTAATGAGCCTGGGAAGGTAGTGGGAGATGGTCCAAGTACTTAGGCCCCTGCATCCACATGGGAGATCCAGAAGAAGCTCTTGGCTCCTGACTTTGGACAAGTCTACCTCTAGCCATTTGGGGAGCGAACCACCCTATTGAAGATCTCTCTCTCTCTCTCTCACTCTCTCTCTCTCCTCTATCTTTCTAATAAATAAAACAAATCTAAAAATTTTTACTGCTTGAACATATGATTTATTGTTTAGTCAATTCCACAACATTGGATGTTTCAGTTGCTTTTTGTTTTTAACTCTTAGGAACAGTGCTGAAATGAACAGCTTTGCATATTCCTCAGTGTATGACTATTTGATTATTTCCTTAGGGGGAAAAATCCTCTAAGGACAAGTACGTCTTTAAAGCTTCTTGCTCTCCAGGTAAGTTATAGCACTACGTATATCAGTCTATCCCTTTCCTGTATTCCAGGAGTCACTATTCCTATCCTGCCACAGCCTACCATACGCTGGCACAAAATGCACTTGTGAAGGGTGTCAGGAAAGCAGGCTGGGATTTGGTAAAATATCCGGGGCACCTCTTATTATCTTGTTTTTATCAGTTTTATCAGTTCAGTGAGCCAGGAAGGAAAAGAAAGATACATCTGCTCTTAGGTGAACTCAGGGGTGGGGGTAGGCTCCGATGCAGTCCTCACCACCGTCCCTCTTCCAAATAAAGGAAATAAACCAGTGATCTGGGCCCAGAATCCCTCTTTCTGTCATGTTGCTCTTCCTCATCATTTGAAATGGTAACTCACATTGTCATGATGTGATCCCCACGGTGGCTCAAGACAGATGGCCCTTCCTTGTCAAGACCTGTACCAGGTCATACAGCCCTCTCTCTTTGGAGATCTGCATCCAAGGGACAGGCAGTAGATCTTACTCCTTTTTTTATTTTTTGACAGGCAGAGTGGACAATGAGAGAAAGAGAGACAGAGAGAAAGGTCTTCCTTTTTTCCCCCCAATGGCAGCTGCGGCCGGCGCACCGTGCTGATCCAAAGCCAGGAGCCAGGTGCTTCTCCTGGTCTCCCGTGGGGTGCAGGGCCCAAGCACTTGGGCCATCCTCCACTGCACTCCCTGGCCACAGCAGAGAGCTGGACTGGAAGAGGAGCCACCGGGACAGAATCCAGCGTCCCGACCGGGACTAGAACCCGGTGTGCCAGCGCCGCAGGCAGAGGATTAGCCTAGTGAGCCGCGGCGCCGGCCCTTACTCCTTTTTTATTTTTACAAGTCTCTTATTACCACCATGTCCTAACAGTTCCTTTTGTAAAAAAAAGATTTTTTTTATGTATTTAAGTTACGGAGAGACAGAGGGAAAGACAGAAAGAGCGAGAGAGAGTCTTCCATCCATTGGTTCACTCCTCGAGTGGCCACAACAACTAAGCCTGGAGGCCTGGGCCAAGCCGATCAAAGCCAGGAACTACAAACTCCATCCTGGTCTCCCACAGGAGTGTCACAGGCCCAGGGACTTGGGTCATCTCCACTGCTTTCCCAGGCATATTAATGGGAAGCTAGATCAGAAGTGGAGCAGCTGGGATCCCATCTGGGGTGTCAGCATTGCAAGTGGTGGCTTAACCCTCTGTCCACAATTCTGGCCCCTCTAACAGTTCCTGTAGTCACCACGTCATTTCACCCTTCATCATTGCATACAAGCTTTATTATAACTTCCTAACAAATGTTCTCCTTTCTAGTCTCCACCCCTAACCCCATTCCAGCTCCAATCCATCTTTCACATTCCACTAGATTATTTTTCCTTCTGTCAAGAATGTCCAGTAACTCCCATGGTTTCCATGCTTTCCATTCCAGGCACATTGGCTGCCTATCACAGGAACAGATCTCCCCACCTCCACTGAACCTTTCCTCTCAGCTTTTCCCCTCCTAGAATGCCTTTCTTTTTTTTTTTAAGATTTATTTATGTATTTGAAAGTCAGAGTTACAGAGAGAGGAGAGGCAGAGAGAGAGAGAGAAAGAGAGAGAGAGAGAAGTCCTTCCATCCACTGGTTCACTCCCCAGATGGCTGGGTCTTCCCAGGTGGGTATAGGGGCCCAAGGACATGGACCATCTTCTACTGCTTTCCCAGGTCATAGCAGAGAGCTGGATGGGAAGTGGAGTAGCTGGGTCTCAAACCGGCGCCCATATGGGATGCCGGCACTTCAGGCCAGGGCGTTAACCCATTGCGCCACAGCGCCAGCCCCTAGAATGCCTTTCTGTGCTGTCCTTCAGGTCCAGCTCAGAAGTGCTCTTCCCCCTTGAAGCTTTCAAAGCAACCTCTGCTTTATTTAACCAGAGAGCATATATTTGACAGTGAACACATGCTGGATACTGTTAGTAATTCTTCCGTATTTATGTACCTTATCTCCCCAGCTGGCTTGTACATTTAAGCATGAGAAAAATCTTTTGTCAGGTAAAACATACAACTTTATTGATGATACACAAAAGAAATCTTTGGTGGCTAAATTCAAGTGAAAACAAATAACAGAATATTAGGCCATTCAGAAAGGACAGGATCACTGTCAATTCACATAGAGGAACCAGAAAAAACATTTCCATCCAAGCAGCACAATTAAAGTCACAAATGCATTTTCAGTACAAGAGGACTATTTATTTGGTATTCATAAAATGATTCAGCTTAAAGCTGGTGGCTGACACAGATAACATCACTATGGATGATACATTATTCAAAGCTGGCAGCTGAAGAGATTCCTTTACTATAAGGACAAATGGAAAAGCAGTAACTTTGCATTTTCAATGCTTCCAGACTGCAAAACCAAGACATTTCTTCAAGTCTTTTAAGAGCATATAACCAATCAGAATTTGTTCACTAGTTTGATCACTTTCACTTTCACCAAGAGGTCATGGTGATTTGCTAAGGCTCGAATTTTCTTCACACACACTCCAGATGTAGTGCACAGGTAAAAAAGGGAGCCTTTATTGAATTCTCTGTAGTTGAACACTTCTGCTCTGAGGTTGTCATAGATGATCTCAAAAAGAGTAAGGGCATTTATAAGAATTTCTGACTCCACGTAAGAATTATAAAGGGAACTAAATGATGATGGCACTTGGGTGCTCAGAAGTTTTTTTAGCATATCTGGATTTTCTGCAAAATTCGAAAGTATTTTCAAAATCTCAACCTTGATTTTTCCACCGCCCTGAGATAACAAACGGAAAAAGTTTGCAATGGAATTGACAAGCAGGTGCTGGTAGTCATTAGTAATAGTCATGTTTGTTAAAAATTTTAGTCCAACAACCTGTACCGCTGAGTTCAGGTTAGAGGCCATGATATCATCCATCACTTTATTCATGTAGACCTGAAGCCGGCCCTGATTTTCATAATTCTCACTCAGGTTATTCATGGCCATTAAGGCTTTTTCCTTAATGTGGGGATCAGTTTTGTTGATCATATTTGCAATAATCGGGAGGCCTCCCAATTTGCGAATTGTCTCTTGGTTGCATGAGTAATTGGCATTGTTGCTCAGGGTGAGCAAAGCTACCTGTTGGATGAAAGGATCATCCGATTTCTGAAGCAAGGCCAGGACTTTCCTGAGATCTCGGACGCCCAGAATCTCATCAATCTCATAGGGAAAGGGGCGCTTCTGCATGGCCACAGGTTTTTTTCCCTTCCCTCTGCGCTGGGTCTCGGGCTCCGAGTCTGAATCAGACTCTGTGTCAGTCCACCCAGACTCCCCTTCCTCAGAATCAGGGACCTCTGCCAGGAAAGCCTGGCCTCCATTAGCAGAGGCTGCAGCAGCTGCTGCAGCCCCATCTCCAGGGCGGAAGCCCAACCCCAGTTCGTCTACTTCCACCTTATTTCTTTTGCCCTTGCCCTTGCCTCCAGTCCGGGACCTAGTTCCACCCTTGGCTCCACCTTTGGGGACAGCTCCAGTGGCTGGCCCTGCCTTAGGGATAGCCCCAGTGTGAGCCCCGGGAGTTGCTTTCTTGGCAGCTGCTGCTGTTTTAGGAGATCCCGAAGTCCCAGGAGCTTCGGCAGCCCCAGCAGGGGCTGCCACCCCAGCAGGCACTGCGGGCACAGCAACCTCAGCCACCTCTGTAGGTGGTACCACCCTGGGAGCCTCAGCTGCCTCAGTAGGTGCTGCCATGCCAGGTGGCTCTGCTGCCTGGGTGGGTGCTGCCACTTGGGTAGGTGCAGCTGTCCCAGCAGGCGCTGCTGCCCTAGGTACCTCTGCTACACTGGGAACTTCTGCCACTTTGGGGGTCCCTGCCACTGGGGGGGCCTCTGCACCTGCAGGAGCCTCTGCCACCCCGGGAGGTGGTGTCACCGCAGAAGCTGCTGCAGCCCCAACCGCTGATTCTGCCTTAGGCATAACCCCACCCCCTTCTGCTTCTTGGACCTGAGTGCCGGCCTCACTGTGAGCCTCAGCGCTGGGTGCAGCTGGGGCCACTGCCTCGGCTTTAGCTGTGTCCATGGCAGAGGCTTCCTCCTGGGGCCCATCCTCTGCCCTAGCACGGACTGGGGTTGGGGGACCAAATCCTGGCCCAAGGTCGATTGTGAATCCGGCCCTTAGCCCAGTCCTAGCCCTGGCTCCACTCCCAGCTATAACTCGGTTCTTGGGCTTGGTCAGTCTCTTTTTCTTTTGGTCTCTTCCCCTGGTGTACTTATAGACACAGTACCAGGCGCCGGCCCCAATCACTATCCCTGCTGCTACACAGCCAGCATCCCGAACACGGCTCATGGTGCAGCTTGGGTGATCCTCTGATCCAGGGCGTGGAGCTGGCTTGCTCAGGTGAGATGTGCACTGGTCAGGTCAGGCCCACGACTTCTGCCAGCTGAGCAAGACCTAGAGGACAAGAACAGAAACAAAGCTTAGGGCTCCGGCTCACTTCCTGTCTAACCAGGCCTTCTTAGAGGAGACACAGTGCTTGGTGGCTAGCACCCAGACACAGGTGCCAAGGCCCCCACTTGCTGATTCAGAGAGAGCTGCTCGTTCAATGTGTTCTGCATTTCCAACCCCAGCTCACCTTGCCAATGTCAACACCTCCACTTTCCCAGCACCTAAATGGGCGGGGGTATGAGAGGCAGTACACAGAGCTGGTGGAAAGCAGAAAAACAGTGGAGAGTCAGATCGCACTGTGGTGCTCCCACGCCACCCCCACCCCCAGCGCCCTAGATGTGCTTAGGCACATACTGACCTCCCGGGACGAGGGCAAGTTTGCTCTTTTCCACTCTCCTCTAGTTGCACTGCCCCAAAGGCGGACACAGACCTGTGTGCAGATCACAGAAAGGGCACTTTTGAGCCTTTGGGGGACAACTTGTGCTTCCCTTCCTGAGTTCAACTGCAGTGGGTGGAAAGGGTCTCTTTCTCAGGGCTTCTCTTTTCCTACTTATCCTTTTCCTTCTCAACCTACTTAACTCTGAAGATGGATGCCACGCCCCTTGCCCTGGACCAAAAACCATGGGCCAGGAGCAAGGGTGTCTTTTAAAAGAGAAGATGCAGGAGATGCCCGCAGTCCCAGACTGTTCTGACTTCTGCCACACCCACACCAGGGGTCCATGTACTGGTCCCATCCCCAACACCGACCTGCAGAGTCAGCGCTGTTTCTCCTTCCTTCGGTTCAGTTGAGCTTCATCCTAAGGACAGACTGCAGGGCAGAAATATAGATTGCAAGCATTGGAGTCTCACGGCCTGCTGCCTCGATCAGCACCCAGGGCACGCGCTCCAGTCATTAACTGCCTTTTAGCGTTCCCATCCCAGAATGTCTGAGTATTCTATCTCTGAATTCCCTCCACTCTCCTCACCCCTCCCAGGCCACTCCAGTCCCCCATCCTGCGCAGGCTCTCCAGGCATTCAACCCCTCCTTTCACTTGGCCCCGCCCCGTCCGCCATTTCTCCGGGACACACCGCCACACCCCTTCTTCTGCACCGAGCTGGAGGGGGCGGGGCGAGGGTGCAGCGAAAGCTGGATGGGACACGGCTTAGGGGATTCCTGCCAAACAATCGAGCGTCCCCTTCCTAGGCTCACCAGTCCTTCACTCCCCAGCCCCCAGGCCCAGCATTAGCCGCAATGTCTGACTTCTCAGTTTCAGGGGCGTTTCTCTGCTCTGGGCTCCGCCTCCCACCCCCCACCCAAATCCCCCGATAACCGCCATGTCTCCCGTGTGCATACTCGAAATCCTTTTCCAGCACCGAAGACAGAGATGAAGGGCTGTGGGGGCCAGACGTGTCTGGAAAGCAGTCGGGGAATTAGCACGACAGTGTAATACCAGATTGTCTCAGCGTCTCCCTCCCGTGATGCCCAGGCAGCACCAAACCCGCCATCTCTCCTACAGAGGGTAGCACACCGATTTCCCAGCACCCCCCAAAAACAGGCGGCTGGCCTGGGGAGGGAAGGGTTGCGGGGGCGGTGGTGGGAAAGGGGGTCTGCAAAAAGGGGGTGGGAGAGAACTGTCCAGATTGTTTGCAAATTGCATGCCCCTCCGAGCACCGTTTCCCAACCTCCCCGCTGGCCTTATATGCGCTGCCACGTTTATTTCTCTTCGCTCCTCTTAGAACAGGACTTGATGCGGGGTGCGGGGCCTGAGTGTCAAAAACAAAAAGCAAGAAACACTGGCTGAGAGAGGAAGGAAGTGGATTCTCCGCAGTCTGTGAAAGTCTTTTCTTCCTCCGCCCCCCTCCCCGCCCCCCACCAAAATGAGCGGCGTCCCAGCGCCCGGAGTCTCTACTGCCCGCCAAGAGCTGGCGAGTCAGTCGGAGGTGCCCGCGGCCTCTGGCGCCCGCATCTCCAGGCCACCCCAGTTCAAGGGTGCCAGGCCGTGCCCACCCTCACACCCACCTGCCAGGATCGGGGTGGGGGGGTGGATTTTCTCCTCCTCCTCCTGCTCCTCCTCCTCCTCCACCTCCTCCTCCTCCTTCTCCTCCTCGCTTGGGTAAACCGCCCGGCAGTGCGCGGCGTAATAGAGTTGGTACCCAGAGGAGGACGGCGGACGGCGGTCAGGGCTTTAAGTACCTTTGCCCACGTCAGCTCCTGGTCACGTGGGGGCTGCATCACCAGTAAGCTTGGGTCCCTAATCTCCACTCCCACCAAGAGTAAGAGCCCTCTCCTGTACCCTACTCCCACCTCACCCCAGCACAGCAGGTGCTGTCACTCATTGTTTCGCCGCTGCAGTCCCGGAGGCCAGAAGGAGCCTCTTCTGCCTGGGAGATTTTGCCCTTCTTTGGTTATTCGGCAGGGGCTGCAAGTTCTGGGAGGGCTACTGACAGTGTTTACTTTTTTGTTGGGGAATTGTCTCATTCTTTCCTGGGCTACTGAACACCCTTCCTTCCCTCACCTCCAATGCCCCCAGCTCCTAGTCCCCATTTCCCCCACAACTGAGTTCCTGCTCTGGTATAGGTAAGGGGAAGCGTGTCACGAAGGAGACAAGGAATGGGACTAGGGTCCTCTTGTGCTTCCGGAATACCCATCTGCTTTGTTTTTAAAACCCACCACCATGCTCTTTCTTCTTATAGTAAAGAAATACAATAAAACAAGAACTCCGTGTAGGGCGAGCATATTTTGTGAAACAGATTTCCCACTTCCATGGGAAGCTATCATTAATTTTCACTAAATTTTACCGCTTGAAAAATGAATTACATTGGCCACACAGGCAGCTTCAAAAAGCTCATGGAGAGGTGGAACTAAAAGATAAGTTTATTTTCATGCAAAAATTGAAATTCAGGAATAGTTGGCTCACATATGGGTTTCCATGAATTTTTGATGACTTCTCTATGCATGAATTTTAATTCTTCTTGCGTTATAAAAATTCATCTTTTCATTTTGCATACGCTTATAGTTTTCAGAACATGCGAAGGTATTTGAACATATGAGAGTAAATTTTCCCACCAAGATCACCGTATCTCCACATGATCTGTAAATTGATCCATGGAGAATGCTTCATTTGTGCAATGCTATTTACTCTGGACAAATCCTTCTTCTGTTTCTCCTTCTGGGACAGCTTTTAAGTTGAATAAATAAATGATCCTGTCGTCCTGATAGAGAAACCCATTTACTTAATAGTCCCAAACCTTCGCTGACTGCTGTGTGAACCTCCTGACGGCTGTAACCACGGCAGTTTTGAACACCTGTCCTCATATTAGGTTCCAGTTTAGTGACTCAGCTCTGCAAAGGGAAGAGCTGTGAGGCCATGGAAACTAGGAGTGTGAAGGGTTCTGGGTGGTGACATCTTGCCTGCTCTATCAAGGGTGAGGTGTTGTGTCCTTACCACCTGTCACATTCCATTGCTCCCACCCCCTGCATTCAGAAACCTGACTCTGTTACTTTTTACTCCAAAAATATACATGCTACGGTGACCATGCGCCGGTGACCAAGGTGATGACCTCCGCCCTCCCTCAAAGACTCACAGGGGTAAGAGATTCCAGTTCTCACCTACACCTGTAGTTGAGGATTTCCAGGAAGCCTGAAGAAATGAGTGTTGGGGAAGTTCCCAGGTCCCCCTGTTGTCTACCCTGATTCAGTGCCCAGGTGAACATTGCTTCCAACACTGTCTGCTCCCATCACCTGGTCTGGCAGGTGCAGCTTGCTGGGCTTCTCACCTTGGCCCCCTTCACTCTAGGCACCCAGGGAGAATCTCATTTTGTCACTGCCTGCTCTTCTCCTGTACACTTTGGTGCCCCTCAGCCAAACATATGCTTGGGCCCAAGGAATAATTCCTTCTTGACCACACTGATTAGCCTAGAGTGAGAGCGTTCTCACCCCGTTCATCTCTGTACCACCTGAGATTGTATTCATTTGCAAGGTTTGCTTTGTGATTATACGTGTGATTGAGCGCATTTTTTCCCTAGGAATGGAGGTCATGGATTTAATCAGTTCTCTAGGGGTCTGTAACCCCTCCCCCCGATACAACGAGTCAGTATTGTGGCCTAGAAGATCTGTGATAGGTATAATAGTCCAGACTAGAAAGCTTGCTTTTTGTTTTATCAACAAATGTACGATAGACTAGTAATTTAAAAGTATTTAAAACAATAAGGAAATATATAAAGCATACAGGGTAAGAGCTCTGTTTTCTCTTTTACATCCCCAGATGCTGCTAATGATTTCCAACTTTGTTTTTATGCATATAAGAGCAAATGCATCCATGCTTACTATTCAAGTGTCAAATTTAGCAACAGCAACAAAAAATAAGCACTGGAATTTGTACTGCAATTGCGGTAAATCTGCAGATTACTCTGTGCATGAATTAACATTGTAAAACTGAGATTTCCCTCTCCACGAGCATGGTGTGTGCTCTCCATTTTGCTCTATTCCCTTCTTTGCATGTTTGTTAATCCAGTTCCATAAGTAATCTATATTACTTGTTAGGCTTTCCTTGGGTGTTCAGAAGTCTGTGTGATTGACATGCTATTCCCTTTTTTTTTTTGACTTATAATGTGTGATAAGAAATTTTCTGTTTAAGAGAAAATGTTCTATTGTCTAATTTTTTGTATCTGTCATTTTTTGTGATGTATCTTATTAATTCCAAAAGTTTTCTAGTGGTATATTTGGCTTGTCTATGTACAGTATATGTAATCATCTGCAAATGATGATTTTCATTTCTTCTTTTCTGATATTTATGCCTCTTTCTTGTTCCTGCTTATAGCACACCCATCAGGACCTGTCTGAGAATCTCCTGGTCCTTTTTTTAAAAGATTAATTTTTTATTTATTTTGAACCAGAGAGAGGAGGAGAGAGAGAAAGAGAGAGAGAGAGAGAAGGACGGAGGGAGGGATTGAGGGGGGTGGGGACAGAGGGAGGGATTGAGGAAGGGGGAGAGAGAGAGAGAGAATCTTCCATCCGCTGATTCACTCCCCAAATGGCTGAAATGGCTCAGGCTGTGCCGTGCTGAAGCCAGGAACCCAGAGCTTTTTCCAGGTCTCCCATGTGGTTATAGGGGCCCAAGAACTTGGGCCATCTTCTGCTGCTTTCCCAGGCACATCAGCAGGGAGCTGGAGTGGAAGTGGAGCAGCTGGGTCTTTAACCGGCACCAATATGGGACATTAGTGTCACAGACAGAGGTTTACCAACAAGCGTCGGACTTCTCCTGATCTTTCTTCCTTTTTTTTTTTTTAAAGATTATTTATTTATTTGAAAGGCAGTTACACAGAGGCAGAGGAAGAGAGAGAGAGGTCTTCCATCTGCTGGTTCACTCCCCAGATGGCCGCAATGGCTGGAGCTGCACTGATCCGAAGCCAGGAGTCAGGAGCTTCTTCCGGGTCTCCCACGTGGGTGCAGGGGCCCAAGGACTTGGGCCATCCTCTGTTGCTTTCCCAGGCCATTGCCAAGCTGGACCGGAAATGGAGCAACCGGGACTTGAACAAGCTCCCATATGGGATGCCGGCACTGCAAGTGGTGGCTTTACCCGCTACGCCACATCACCAGCCCCCTGATCTTTCTAAAATATATTTATTTAGTTATCTGAAAGGCAGAGAGGAGGCCGGCACTGTGGCATAGCGGGTAAGGCTGCTGCCTGCAGTGCCAGCATCCCATATGGGCGCCGGTTCGAGTCCCGGTTGTTCCACTTCCAGTTCAGCTCTGTGATATGGCCTGGGAAGGCAGTGGAGGATGGCCCAAGTCCTTGGGCCCCTGCACCCACGTGGGGTACCCGGAAGAAAGCTCCTGGCTTCTTGCTTTGGATTGACACAGTACAGGCCATTGCAGCTAACTGGGGGGTGAACCACCGGATGGAAGACCTCTCTCTCTCTGCCTCTGCTTCTCTTTCTATGTAACTCTTTCAAATAAATTAATAAAATATTAAAAAAAAACCACAAAAATAAAGGTAGGGGGGGAGAGAGAGAGAGAGAGAGAGAGAGAGATCTTTTCGCTAGCTTATTCCCCAAATGGCTACAATGGCCAGGGCTGGGCCAGGCCCAAGCCAGGAGCCCAGAACTCCATCTGTGTCTCCCACATGGATAGCAGGGTCCCAAGAACTTAGGCTATCATCTGTTTCTGTTACTTTCCCTGGCACATTAGCAGGGAGCCAACCAGCACTCAGATATGGGATGTGGGCATCCCAAACAACAGCTTATCCAGCTGCACCTCAAATTCCCGGTTTTATTCTTGAAGTCAAAAGGAAGAATGCCCTTTTTGTTTTGTCCTGTATGTAACTTTAGCTGTTTCCACTCTACTCTTTATTTTTATTCAAGGATAGTTTCATTTAGATCTATCAGTACCAGAAAAAAAAATACACGTAGTATGTAGAAACACTACCGTTGAGTGGAGGTTAAGTCATACATTCTGTGGTCTCAGCAGCCCACAAGGAGTGATGAATCTGCCTGGTCAGACGAGCCTTTGCTTGTATATTCTTCACCAGGTCAAGGCAATTTTCTTTTATATCTAATTTAACCAGGAATGCTCAAATTCCATATAATTCTTTACCACATAAACCAAGTTGCCTCCTATTCCTACTTCACTAACAGCTTTTAAAATGAGGACTGACTGGCGTATTCTGATCATTCAGTTTCTTCTCGTATTTCATTTGTTGTTGCAATGGGTGATACCCATAGATCAGTCCAGACACCGTGTTTGTTCAGTCTCCCAGCCACTTCCTCTGTAGTTTTCAGCAAACACTAACGTCTTAACTGCACCTGACAAGGACCTACCGTCATCAACATTCTTTCAACCTTTCTGCCTCAGCGTCTCCTGCTCTCCAGTCACCCTGGCTCCTTGATGCTTCTGGAACAAACTGAGCGTGTTCCCTTCACACAGCCTTGCTTGTGCCTCTGCCTGGGCTCTTCTTCTCCCAGACATCACCATACTTAGCTCTCTCACTGTCTTTAGGTCTCTACTCAAAGGTCACCTTTCTGGAGAGTCCTTTCCCGGTCCGCTATTCTAAAAGTTCAGCCCATCTCAACCTTCCACATCTTCTTTTCTTGCCTTTTTTTTCCCCTCTTGTCTACTTACCGCTAGCAATACAGTGCATATTTTGTTTATTTTATTTATTGCTCATCTTTTACCAGAATATAAGGGAGAGGAAATCTGGGATTAAGGTCTGTTTTTTTCATTGCTGTAACCATTGTATGGAAAATAACGGATGGCATGCAGTAGGTGCTCAGTGTGTTGAATAAATGAATAGCATTGAGCTACTCTTGCACCTCCAAATGAAGCCTCGCTAATTATGGTATATTAGCAGGTTTGCAAATTCTCAGGTAAGTGATTAGCTAAATCAAGGCATTGTCGAGTGACAAGAGGTGGAAGACAAGATGGCTTTGAGAGGCATGTCTAAAACTCTATGCAGTGAGAAATGTTTTTATAAAAAGTGAAATTTTTCTTAAATGAAAATCGCTTTAACATATTTTCCATAAAAAGAACGGATATCTGCACAACAAATAAAGGAACAGAAGAGCATTAGCAAGAAAGTAACAGAATCCTTCCGGTTTTTGACACCCCTCCCCCACCCCCATTTCCAGATATTTTCAGGACTGCACAGTAGCGACCTCAAAGACAAGAGGTGGAGAGAGTGCAGGGAGCAGAGGACAGGACGGGGCCCTTCCCCAGAGAAATGGCAATGGCCAGGTGCTCTGGAGAAGATTACTGGGGCTTCCAGTAATCAGAGAAAGGCAACACTATTGTTGTGTGCACAAGGTTAAAAAGACCAAGAGCCACAGAGCCAGGCGCGCTGGTGGGGGGAGGGAAGGCCAGGAGGGAGAGGCGGGTCGCACTCTGCTTTGCTAATTATGGGAGGGGAAATGGGGACCCGAATTTGCCAGTGACGTGGCTTCACGTGACCAGGAGCTGAGGCGCTCAAGTCTGGATCCAGATAGCGGTTTCTGCTCAGGTACCAGCTCCCTGTTTCTTTGGCGGCGGCGTGACTTTGGCCAAGGCAGAAGGAGGGGGAGAAAGGGTAGGGGAGGAGGCGGCGGCGGAGGCGGCAACCACTGGGCGCGATCCCTGTGGGTCGGCGTGGGTGGGTGTAGGTTGGAAACTCCTCGGGGTAGTGGATACTAGCACGATTTTTCAAGTTGGAAGGTGCTTGTTTTTCCCCACGGGGACACGCGAACGAACTCAGCCTGTTTCGCATTCGCGCCTTGTAAAAGGCAGGGCAGTGGCGGCAGCAGCAATGTGTGGCGTCCATGATTTGAGAAGGAGGCGGGGAGGAAGCGATGATGAGGGAGCCCTGGGGGGACTGTGAGATCCAGGCCTGGCAGTCAGGACGCTGAGCAGGAAAGGTCAGTTTGGAGCTCCACTCGGTTGCTGGCGCATCCACTGAGGGCTGCGGTGGCCGCGTTTCTTCCTACCTGGTTCTCAATTGGGTCTGTTGTGTCTGCCGCTCCGTCCATCACTGGTGGCTGGGCGATGCAGAAGGAGAAGCCCAAAGCCTCATTTCCTTCCTCCCTCCCGTGTCTCCCCCCACCCCCCCAGCACTCCCTCTCCTAGATCCAGCTTCACTTCAGCCTCAAACTCCCGCTCTCAGGGCGCTTGGAAGCCTAACGGAGCTCCCGGAGAGGGTCGCACCATCTGCAGCATGGGCTGTGCTCAGAATTTGGGCTTGATAGCAGCGGGTCTGGTGGTCGGTGCTGGCGCCTGCTACTACATATACCGGCTGACCTGTGGTGAAGAGAACAAGAAGAGACCATCTGATACGAAAAGCATCAATCCTGCCTACAGAAAGTTTAGAAAATACAGAAAATTATAAGAAGATAATAAAAACAAACCACCAGTAATAACCACTTCTTGTCTTTCTGTGTAAGAATGTGTGTGTGTGTGTGTGTTGAACATCATTGTGGTCATACTGTATATGTTGTCCTGGAATTATATAATTTTTTCACGTTACATTGCAGGGCATGGCTTTCATTAGTTAATGAAAATACTTTGCAACCATTCATAATGGAATGTTTGGTAGTAGTCAATGAAAAAGTAATAATAACCTTCATCATTTGCAGGCCTTCCTTGGAGCAGCTATGATATTTAGTTCTCAAGACCTGGGTGCCAAAGGAATTTTTAAAAACAAGCAAACAAAACCAAACAGAACTCAAAATTGTTTTAATCCCCGTGATTCGCAGATCGGGATAAGGTTCTGGAATTACACATTAGGAAAGTGTGGGGGAATAGCTTCCGACACTAGTTGGAGCTGTGATAGCCGTCATCCAAGTTTTCATGAGGTTTGCAATGGCCCCATTATGCAGCTTGTGTGCCATGTTGAGTGTAGGGGGGGTAGGAATTTGGTGATGCTGCAATCCTGGGTAGGATCCAGCTTCCCAGGTGTATTGTGTGGCCATGAGCAGTGAGGTCCTAATGTTTTCTCTGGGTTACCGGGGAGTAGACCAGAGGTCTTACATGCTCGAGGGATTCCAAGACCTCTCTCTTTTCTCTAGTGGGGGCATTTTCTTTTTAGTGCAAGGGAAATCCTTCACTCCCCAAATTCTGTTCTTCACAGTAGACTCGGGGTTTTTGCAGAAGCAAGCTCTAGGAAGTCCTGCCATAAACTTCTCTGAGGCCAGGAAGTATAGAGTTGGTGGGACTGAGAAAGGGAAGAAAGAAACCCCTGGTGTTCTCAGGGGTTCCTTAGAGGCAGGGCCTGATATGGGGATTCTCATGACAGTGGTTTATTGAGGAAGTGTTCCTAGAGAAAACCTGTCTGGAAGTGAGTGGAGCAGCACAAAAAAGGGAAAATATAGGCTTAGACACGGGTCAGCAGAAGGGCAGCCTCAGCTCAGAACCAGGGCAAATCTGGAACATCATGGCCACAGAGGAGCCGATCCACCTTGAGGCAGGGGAGCCAGGCATGTATACACATTGATTGCAAGTCAGGATGCACAGATCCAATGGTGTGACGGGAGAGAGGTTTTAACTCGCCCAGTTGCTTGTACAAAATGGATCTGACAAGGGTCCAACTATGAATCTTTAGCAGCCATCACTCATAGTTGCTAAGGATTGGATGCGTTGGCCCAGTAAATGGAATCTGGATGGGGCATCCATAGCATTTTACTATGTCTACAATAACTAACAAACCTGTATTTTTGGAGATAAAAATGTGCTTCCTGACCTGTGCCTTTAGCCTAGCAGTTAAACTGCTGGTTAGGATGCCCACATCTCACATGGCAGTGCCTGGGTTCCATTCTCGGCTCCACTCTGGATTCCAGCTTCTTGTTAATCTGCACCCTGTGAGGCAACAGTGGTGGCTCAAATAATTGGGTTCCCACTCACCCATGTGGGGAGACCTGGATTGAGTTTCTGGCTCCCCCAAGTTCAACCAGTCCAGTCCCAGCCATAGCAGGCATTTGAAGAGTTAATCAGTGGCTGAGAACAGTCTCCCCCCTCCCTCCCCTTCCCCTCCCTCTCTCCCCCTCCCCCTCCCTCCGTCTCTCCCTCTCTGCCTTTCAAATACATACATAATATTTTATGTGTGCCTCCTATCCCCATGCCCCCAGCTCCCACCAGGAAGACTTAATATCAGCATTATTGGCTGTGAAGTCTTCTTATGCATGTAGCCTGCCAGGAGATGACCAGCTTCTCCATAAACAAAAACAAAAGGGGAGAGTGCTTGTGCTTTTCTAATCGCCTGTGGCAGCCTCATTTGAAACATGTACTCTCAGAGGCTGGTCCCCTTTCTCCAACCTAGAACCAAATCTCCTCCTTCTGTGTATGAACTTCAGAGGGAGAGAGGTGACATGCAATTTAATACTGAGTGAAAAAGTGTTCTGCCTGTAGTATAAAGGTTGAGGTAAGGTTAGACATAGGATATGTGGCTGTGGCCCACTGAGAATAAGTTTTGTATGCAACTCGCCTCTGAATTTCTTGATACTTGTGGAAAAGTTGCTAAAGGAAAGGCAGGTGTCATTCATCTCTAAAAGGGTACTTCAAAATGTTCATGGAAAATGAAATCAAAAGCTAAGTTTAATGAGTGGCACTAAGACAGTGGAATAGGGAGGGAATTTACTGTTCTAGTCTAAGAGAACACAGTTTAAAAAAAAAAAAACACAGAGAGAGTGAAATCCCAGGGAAGAGTTAGGGAGAAAATGGCAGAAGAAACTCCACGCAGATTAGAGGGACACTGTGGACCTATGTTGGGGGTGTGGACACACAGAACTCAGGACCCCTGCAGCCGAGGGCCTCAGCACCAGATTTGGAGAGTGGTGATAAAGCTGCGGGAAGAGCCTGGCATGAATCCGGCTTGGAGCCCTGTGGGGGACCGTGTACCTGCCAAACTAGAGGCAAAGGGGAGGTCACGTTTCTCTCTCCCCGACAACCCGGCACTGGAGTCCTGTAATTAGCCAAGAGCGGGCAGGCGCCACTGTGGACATATGTAAGAGCTGCACCATTATGGACATATGTAAGAGCTGTACCTGCTCATGTCTGTGTTCCCTGCAACCAGCCCAGAGGAGATGTCTGAGTCTGGCTGAAAGAATTGACAGGGGCCTGGCTGCTTGTGACTGTGTGATTTCACTCTCTCTGTGCTGGGACAGTGAAAACACTGTGGCTGTGTGAGAGGGCTCAGGGTGTGGCTGGGTCTTTGGGCAGCCACGGTGGGCGGTTCCACATGCTCAGGTCATTGCTGCAGGATCTGTGCTCACACTGAGGACTGCACGGATCCTTTATATGGTTCTTGTGGCAGTGCGGATGAATATTGTACCCACTGGGGCTAGCACCCAGGAATTGGTCTCCTTGGAGGAGAGAAAGTGAGTGTGAGACTACACCAACAGAGCTGAATAAACCCCCCTTCTGATAAAAAAAAAAAGAGAGAGAGAGAGATTTACCATGTCCAACTTGGAAGTCACCTTGGACACTCCCCTCACCCTGGAGCACTGAACAGAGCTCCCTAGCCACACCCAGCACACATATAAGGGTATTCAATGAAAGAGCAGACACTCCACTAAGCCACAGAAGCACAGTCCAAAGATAAAAGCCGGGGCCGGCACTGTGGCATGGCAGGTAAAGCTGCCTCCTGGAGTGCTGGCATCCCATATGTGTGCCAGTTCGAGTCTCGGCTGCTCCATTTCCAATCCAGCTTCCTGCTGTGGCCTGGAAAAGCAGTAGAAGATGGCCCAACTCCTTGAGCCCGTGCCTTCGGATCGGCGCAGCTCTGGCCGTTGTGGCCATCTGGGGAGTGAACCAGTGGGTGGAAGACATCTCTCTCTCTCCCTTCTCCCTCTCCCCCCCCCTCTCTCTTCCTCTGCCTCTCTGTAACTCTGCCTTTAAAATAAATAAATAAATAATCTTTTTTAAAAATGTCCTATGATATGTGACTAATTAAACTCACTGTGCTAATTAAAAAATACTATTCAGTTATGAAAAGAAACAAATTCTTGATAACTGTAACAACTTGGGTAGATCTCAAGGTCATTGCCCTGTGTGGAAAAGCTACTTCAAAAGGCCACATAGCATATGAAGGCATTTATATAACATTTTCAAAATTACACATTTGTAGAGATGGCGAATAGACAAGCAGTTGTCAGGGGTTAAGGATGAGGTAGGCAGGTGTGCATATAAAGAGGTAGCCTGAGTGAGAACTTTATGGTGAAAAAACAATGCATATGTTGATTGTGATTATGCCCCCATGAACTCACTTATGTGGGCAAATGACAAACTAAACATCCTTTATACCAAGGTCAATGTTTCAAGTCTGATGTTGTAATATAATTACATAAGATGTAATCATTGGGAGAAACTGGGAGAAGAGTACAGGAGACTTCTCTGGACTGTATTTGAACCTTTTGTAAGTCCATAATTATTTTGAAATAAAAAGAAGAAAAAAAAGCTAAATTTATTTTGGTGCAAAAAATTTTGAAATCTATGCATACAAAGAGTCTTTAAACCATTCACGGAAATGAGTATTATGAAAAAACTGAATTTATGAAAACATTTTTTGCACCAAAATATAATCTTTCATACAATGCAAGATGAATCAAGCAGAATGCGGGGGGTGGGGGTGTCAAGGCAAGAAGACCTTGCTGCCCTGACGAATGTACTGCCCATTATTCTAACATCCCTGTGGTAACCCTTGACCCTTGCAGATAGAGGAAGCCTTGGAGGAATTGAAGTTTTGAGCTTCATATTGCTAATACAGAAGAAATATCAGCGTATATTTTTATGGTCCCCTCGCTCATTGAGTGTTGTCAACATTCGGGAACTAGGCTACTAGAAAGGCAGGTTCCTCCACCTCGGTTATTGCTCCAGACTGCAACCTCATTCCAGGCTTAATGCCTCTAGTGCTTCTGTTGCATGCTGGGGGAACAGTAACTTTTCTCAAAGCTGGATTTGTGGGGCTTAGGGTCCAGTCTCCCTGGCATATCTCATGTCTGTCCTCTCTGGGGGCTTGCTATACCTCTGAGACACAGTTGAAATAAGACACAGGGATCTCCCTGTTCAGAAGTCCCTGGTTCGTCATGCTTGCTAATCCTTTCCCAGATAAGAGGAATTTTTTTTTCTGACTACAGAGAAATACCCATATCTTTAAACACAAGTTATCTTTCTCAACTTGGCAAAGGAGGTCAGAAGAGGATTAAATAAATTAGCCGGGGCTGGCGCTGTAGTGCAGCGGGTTAAAGCCCCAGCTTGCAGTGCCAGCATCCCATATGGGCACGGTTTGAGTCCTGAATGCTCCTCTTCTGATCCAGCTCTCTGCTATGGCCTGGGATAGCAGTGGAAGATGGCGCAAGTCCTTGGCCCCTGCATCCGCGTGGTAGACCCGGAGGAAACTCCTGGCTTCAGATTGGCACAGCTCCAGCTGTTGCAGCCATCTGGGGAGTGAACCAGCATAAAGAAAGACCTCTCTCTCTCTCTCTCTCTCTCTCTCTCTCTGTAACTCTCTTTCAAATAAATAAAATAAATCTTAAAAAAAAGAAAGAAAACCCTTGCTCTTCATTATTAAATTATCCTGCTTCTTAATTCACATGGGCTCTGTGCAGACAAGGGTCCATACTTTCGCATGACAGCTTCTGACTCCACACATCACAAAACACCTTTCAAAAATAAACTCAATTGGGTATGACTTTTTTTTTCCACAACCACTAGAACATTCTTCAAAGGACTAGCACCTTTTTCATCATTTGGCCCTTTTTCTGAGAAACAAAATATTTGTCATTTAAGAAGTAGTAATTGGAGGATTTGAACTACTTATACTCTCCCAATGGCAAAAATAACTATGGACAGTATTGAGACATATTTCTATTGAAGAAAGCTTATCTTTTCACAAGTGTGGTATTTTCATTTTGACTTATAAAAGTGTAAATGGTTCAACCTAAAAGTTTTAGAATGTCAGTATAATTGAAAATATTTCTTTTGAATTACAATTTAGAGAAATTAGAGCTCAAATGGAGAGAATTATAGTCTTAGAATTTATTTATTTGAAAGGCAGAGTTACAAACAGAGGGAGAGACACACAGAGAAGAGATGTATCTGCTGGTTCACTCCCCAAATGGCTGAAAAGGAAGCCAGGAACCTGGAACTCCATCTGGATCTCCCATGTGGGTGGCAGGGGCCCAAGCACTGGGGCCATCTCCTGCTGCTTACCCAGGAGCATCACAAGGGAGCTGGTTTGGAAAGTGGAGTAGCCAGGACTCAAATTGGTGCTCATGTGGGATGAAGGCATTACAAGCAGCGGCTTAATCAGCTGGCCACAATATGGGCTCCAGACTTAGAATTTAAATAACTCAAAGCCCATTCACCTGAGAACAATACCCGCATTACACCTAGAAGCTAATAGGATAACTCCTTCTGAGTATGTCTGATATTCATTAGCTTGAGTGCATGTAGGTTAGTTTGACTTTTTAAAATTACTCATTATCAAGAAATTTTTGGTATGCTGAGGGTCTTATTATATTGTAAGTTAGAATAATTGTTATAAGCAATGGAAAATTTTAATTGCAAATATTAATATTAGGCCCATGGAGTCAGTTAATAAAAGTTTTATTATGAATTTAATTAATAACCTAGGATTGGCTGGTGCCATGGCTCACTTGGCTAATCCTCCGCCAGCGGTGCCAGCACCCTGGGTTCTAGTCCCGGTTGGGGTGCCGGATTCTGTCCCGGTTGCCCCTCTTCCTGTCCAGCTCTCTGCTGTGGCCTGGGAGTGCAGTAGAGGATGGCCCAAGTGCTTGGGCCCTACACCCCCATGGGAGACCAGGAGGAAGCACCTGGCTCCTGGCTTCAGATTGGCGCAGAGTGCCGGCAGCAGCGTGCCAGCCGTAGCAGCCATTTGGGGAGTGAACCAACGGAAGGAAGACCTTTCTCTCTGCCTCTCTCTCACTGTCTAACTCTGCCTGTCAAAAAAATAACATAGGATTGTGCTGCTGAATTTATTATGTGTGCACTTCATCATGAAAGATTTGATGTGGTGTGTTTTGGGTTATGACAATCCTGAAATTTACAAAATGCTGATTAGAACATTTGGTGAATATGTTGCTTACTTTAGTGAGAGTAATACCAATGTCTTCTAGCCTGTGGTGCCTGAGAATACTCCAAATTCTTCTCTCAGAATATTTAAATCTGCCGGATGACACTTTGTCAAAGGTTTCCAAAATGTTTTAGTTATGGGTTCCTACTGGCCAAAAAAATAAGCACATACTTCAGTGTATAAATATTTATCATTTCATAAATAATAAGCATAATATTACACCAATATATTATGTGCACTGTAAAACAGAATTTGATCAGATAAGAGGATGGGATTCAAAAATAAAAAGCATCTTATGCATCTGTTATAGCCTATGTACCCCAGCTGGAAGACCACTGGTTCTGAACAACAGGAGCAAGAGACAGGCTTTAGTTCATGTGGAAAAGACAGCTCAAAAAATAATGTCAAAACTACAAAATGGGGAAAATAAATATTGAAGACAAAGTAAGCAATCACTAAAGAAATCACACAATTTAATCAGAAATGAGAGTACTTATGTTAATGAGAACATCGACTAGCTTGTGAAACCAAAATACTCCATTTAGCACAATCTAAAACAGATGGGGATATAATTTCATAAAAAGAATGAGTTAACTAGGACTTGACCTGAAAAGGAATTAGGAGTATAATTTAACTGGTGCCAGGGTAAGGTAGCATCAAACTTGCTTTACAAATGTTAAAACTAAGGAAACAGAAAGGCAAATTTGTGCCTGATAGCATTTCCAACACAAACAAAATCAAATTGATAAATAATGCTACCTACATAGCAAGGAATTTAAGACAGGAGCCATTCCTTGTGCACCTATTGGGAAGCAAAACTAAGGGACTTCAGACATAAAAATAAAACACAAAGCTACTCAAAGATATGATAGCCCAAGGTTCTAAAGGTAAAGGTTGAAGAGATGACAGTGTGGAATTTTGAAAAAATGTCACATCAGCTGCAGAAAGTGGCATCTAGGCTGACATTGTTGATATGATGCAGGCATGAGTTATTAGATCATGACATACCCCAGAGTATCAATAATGATCAGTAATGAGAAAGCACACTGGATAATTAAAGGAATGCTTGCAATGAGACAATGAACTAAAATCATTTGCTTTTGGCAATAAATTAAGAAATCATTCTGTCACCCAGTTTGATGGGACAAATCATTCATCTCATCCATTTTCTCTTCTTCATACTATATGTTGGACTCTTTATTTAACATAGATTTAATCATATATAAATTCAATTGAAAATAGATCTCAGTAAAAAATAAGAGGGGGAATAAGAGAGGGAGGAGGAAGTTTGTAACTAAAGCTGTAAAATGCCATCTTAATTGTTAAAGTGATCATATTAAGTATTAAAGTAAACATATAGATAGGATTAAGTGTTTCTTTTTTTTTTTTTGACAGAGTGGACAGTGAGAGAGAGAGAGAGGGACGGACAGAGAGAAAGGTCTTCCTTTTTTCTGTTGGTTCACCTCCCCAGTGGCCGCTGCGGCCAGCACACCATGCTGATCTGAAGCCAGGAGCCAGATGCTTCTCCTGGTCTCCCATGTGGGTGCAGGGCCCAAGGACTTGGGCCATCCTCCACTGCACTCCCAGGCCACAGCAGAGAGCTGGACAGGAAGAGGGGCAACTGGGACAGAATCCGGCACCCCAACCGGGACTAGAACCCAGGGTGCTGGCTCCGCAGGCAGAGGATTAGCATATTGAGCCGTGGCGCTGGCCAGGATTAAGTGTTAAAGAAACCATATAAACATCATCAAGTGCCTGGTAATAACAATAGACAGAATTAAAAAGGGGGGAATGTCCAACATGGGAAGCAGTCCACACAGCAGACTCATAGAATGACAATAGCTTTAAGTAACATTCTGACCTCAGAATCAACCCTTAAGACATTCAGATGTGGCTGAAAAGCCCATGAGAGCAATACAGGCATGGAAAGCCAAAAGACTGTGGCAAAAATATCCTACATGAAGGATCTCTGTGAGTGAGACCCCAGTGGAAAGAAGGGGCCATTAAAGAAGGATGTAGTCTTCTCTGAAGGGAGGCGAGAACTTTCACTTTCCTTACGGCCTTGTCTAAATACTGACAGAGTTTATGGTCGCAAAACGCTTCCATAGCCTTGGCAGCTCATGCCAAGAGCTTTGGGTGATCACTGAGGTCATAAATAAGAGTGCTAATTGTTAAATTAACAGAAGTCACTGTACACTTACTCCCCATGTAGGACTTCTGTCCTTAATGAGTTGTACTATGAGAATTAAGTGCAAAACTTGTTCTCAAACAGTACTTTTTACATTGTATGTGTGTATGTGTGCAAACTGTTAAAATCTTTACTTAGTATAGAGTTGGTCTTCTGTATATAAAGTTAATTAAAAATGAATCTTAAAGAAAAAATGGGATGGGAGTGGGAGTAGGAGGTGGGATGGGAGTGGGGGAGGGGGTGGATATGGGGGAAAAGCCTCTATATTCCTAAAGTTGTACCTATGAAAATTGTCTTCATTAAATAAAAGCTTTAAAAATAAATTAATTAAAAAAATTTTAAAAAGAAACACATATTGACATGAAATAAGAGAATAACCACACTCTAAATACGAACATGTTTGGAATTATAGCATACAGATGATAAATACAATATGTTGACCTGTATGATGAAGCTAAAGCTACAAATAAAGACAACTTTATAACCTAAATTAATACAGTACAAACAGTATTTTACAATGTTTTAGGGGCCAGTGTTGTGGCAAGGGTCAAGCCACTATCTGCAAGATGGGCATCCCATATGAGTTCTGGTTTGGGTCCTGGCTGTTCCACTTCCAATCCAGCTCCCTGCTATTGCAACTTGGGATGTGGCAAAAGGCCTGAGTGCTTGAGAACCTTTCACTCACTTTGGAACTTGGATGGAGTTTTATGCTCTCGTCTTTGGTCCGGCCCAGCCTCAGCTGTTGCTGCCATTTGGGGAGTGAACTGTGGATGGATGATTCTCTCCTCCCACCAACCCCTACCCCATTCCACTCCTTCTCTCCATCCCGTTGTAACTGTACATTTTAAATAAACAAGCCTTATGGAAAAAAAAACTGAATGGACAGATATAACTTTGGTAAATAGGAGCTTCAGTGAGGTAAAGACACACACACACACACACACACGGGATTTGGAAATAAGGTTTCCCTCTGAAAGCTAAACAACCCTGTCCTCACCTCCCACCCTAAACAACTGCCCCAAATGTTAGGATTCCGTTTCTGGTTATCCATACCACCCTTCTTGCAAAAACAAAACAAAACACTGAAACACGTAGGATAAACTATTTTTAAAACTTCTGAAAAATATCGTGGAGGGTAAGCATCTGGGGCAGAGGTTATGATGCCTCTTGGGATGCCTCATTTTGGAGTGCCTGAGTTCAAGTCCTGGCTCTGCTTCCTGCTCGTGTGCACTGTGGGAGGCAGTGGATGATGGCTCCAATACTCGGCTTCCTGCCACCCACATGGGGAATCCAGACTGAATTCCAGACTCCTGACTTTGGCCTGGCTCAGCCCTGGCCATTGCAAGATTTTGGGGAGAGATCCAGTGGACAAACGACTTCTCTCTCTCTCCTCTCTCTTTCTCCCCTCTCTCTGCTCCCTCCCTCCCTCCCTCTAATTTTCAAACACAGTGGAAATTTTAAATATTTCAAAACTAAAAGTTGAGATTACTTTTAAGAAGTATCGTAAGATTGGCAAGATTGTAAGAAATTGCTCAGGGGCCCGGGCTGTGGTATAGTGGGTAAAGCAGCCACCTGCAGTGCTGACATTCCATATGGGGGTCATTTCGAGACCCGGTTGCTCCACTTCCAATCCAGCTCTCTGCTATGGCCTGAGAAAGCAGCAGAAGATGGCCCAAGTCCTTGGGCCCCTGTATCTGCATGGGAGACCCGGAAGAAGCTCCTGACTCCTGGCTTCGAATCAGCTCATCTCCCGCTGTTGCAGTCATTTGGAGAGTGAACAAGCAGATGGAAGACCTCTCTCTCTCTCTCTCTCTCTCTCTCTCTCTCCTTTTCTTTGTGTGTAACTCTGACTTTCAAATAAATAAATAAATAAATCTTAAAAAAAAGAAATTGCTCAACCTAAATCCGAGTTCAACCAAAAGCCTTATAAGTAAAGAAAGCACAGAAACTCTTTTTACCCTGAAGGTATTTCTCAAAGCAGTGAACTTGAGTTAACATTTTCACGGGGTAGTGAAATTTGAGGGACAGAAGACAAAGTCCAGAATCTAGCTGCTTTGGGTGAGCAGTCTAACATCCTCTGATAAAGCTGTGATATCAGAGGTATTAAAGCTGATCTCCACTGCAAGAAAAGTTTCCTTGGCACTGAACAGATAGGAGGTTCTTAGGAAGTTGCTCTCATGAAATTTCCAACCTTAATATCCAACACCTAGGAATTGAAAAACTTCATGCTACTATCAGGGAACAAGGTTTTTTTTTTGTTTGTTTTGTTTTTTTGTTTTTGTTTTTGTTTTTGACAGGCAGAGTGGATAGTGAGAGAGAGACAGAGAGAAAGGTCTTCCTTTTTGCCATTGGTTCACCCTCCAATGGCCGCTGCGGCCGGCGCATCTCGCTGATCCGAAGGCAGGAGCCAGGTGCTTCTCCTGGTCTCCCATGCGGGTGCAGGGCCCAAGGACTTGGGCCATCCTCCACTGCCTTCCCGGGCCATAGCAGAGAGCTGGCCTGGAAGAGGGGCAACCGGGATAGAATCCGGCGCCCCAACCGGGACTAGAACCCGGTGTGCCGGCGCCGCAAGGCGGAGGATTAGCCTGTTGAGCCACGGCGCTGGCCAGGGAACAAGGTTTTAAGGCAAAAACCATTGTGCAAGATAAAGAGGGAATTCATAAGGATTCAATTCGCCAGAATTAAATAACAATTTGAAATTTGTTTATATCTGATAACATAGCCTCAAAAATTAGCATAATTTGACAGAAGTCTAATGAAAAATGGACTGATCCACAATAATGAAATATTTTAATATACTTCTTTTTTTTTGACAGGCGGAGTTAGACAGTGAGAGAGAGAGACATAGAGAATACTTCTGAATAATTGGTAATGGGGCTGGCACTGTGGCACAGTGGGTTAAAGTTCTGGCCTGAAATGTCAGCATCCCATATGGGCACCGGTTCAAGACCTGGCTGCTCCTCTTCTGATCCAGCTCTCTGCTATGGCCTGGGAAAGCAATAGAGGATGGTCCAAGTTCTTGGGCCCCTGCACTGGCGTGGAGACCTGATAGAAACTCCTGGCTCTTGGCTTCGGACTGGTGCAGTCTGGCCTTTGCGGCCATCTGGGGAGTGAACCATTGGATGGAAGACCAAGCCAGGTGCTTCTTCCTGGTCTCCCATGCGGGTGCAGGGGCCCAAGCACTTGGGCCATCCTCCACTGCCTTCTCAGGCCACAGCAGAGAGCTGGATTGGAAGAGGAGCAACCGGGTCTAGAACCCGGAGCCCATATGGGATGCCGGCGCTGCAGGTAGAGGATTAACCTAGTGCACCACAGCGCCGGCCCCATCTTCCACATATTTTGAAAAAAAGTTATTTATTTCTTTATTTGAAAGATGGAATGACAGAGAGGGAAGAGGGAGGGAGATCTTCTACCTGCTTGTCCACTTCCCAAATGCCTGCAATATCAGGGGCTGGGTCAGGCAGAGGTCAAGAGCCAGGAACTCCATGTCTGGTCTCTCATGTGGGTAACAGGGGCCCAAGTTCTTGGACTATCATCTACTACCTTTGTAGGCACAGCAGCAGGGAGATTGATGGGAAGTGGAGCGGCCAGGACTAGAATCAGCAGTCTCATATGGGATCCCAGCATGACAATGCCAGACCCCTAGCTTCCACATATTTTTTGAAAGCAGAGGTGGCTATGTTAATATCACATAATGTGGGATTCATGACAAAGATCATAAAATGTGAAAAGAAGGGTAAGCCATAAAATTCAGTGAAGACAATATTTATAGATAAATACATACCAAATAATATGGCACAGTTTTTACAATATACATATAATATTATATATATGTATATATATAATTTCTATATATGAAAGAAAATGTGGTATTGGCTTTCTGTGTCTGGCTTATTTCATTCATCATAATGATCTCCAATTCCATGTTTCTCCTTGCATCATGTCTTCTAAAGGCATTACCCAGATGCCTGTACAGTTTAGGTGGTGATTTTCTACGGCTTGTAGAGGCACAGCTCTCTACAAGCTCTTACGCATATGTTGGTCCAGGCCCTTGCTGTTATTCCGTGTACTCAATATAATGCTGCCGTGTACACAGATGGCGGAGTCTATAGTGCATGAGTGGATTTCTGTAGTCTTTCAAATCACCAAATCTAGCACAGGAGCTCTCTTATAATGAGCATTCCTTCTTTTTCCACTTAATATTTTATTTATTGTTTTTCAAGATAACCTTCTAAAATTTACATTATAATCAGTTAATGTCTCCACTAAACACACGGAAATAGGCAAGGTCTATACATAATAATCAGATGGAAAGATGTTCAACTTCACTTATACAAAGTAAATTTCAAAATAGTCACAAAATCATTAAAACCATAGTACTATAGAATTTCTAGCCATTTGTTTGACAAAAACTTGAGACAGTTTGACAAAACACTATATATGTGTGTGTGTATGTGTGTGTATACATACATACATACATATATATTCATCTCCTGTTTTACCAACACCATTTATTGAAGGAACTTTTCTTTCCCTAATATGTGTTCTGGGAATCTTCATCAAAAATTAGTTGACTATATTGATGTGGACAATGAATACATTAGTTTTGATCCAGGTTCTTGCTTCCCACAGAGATAAATATACTAAGTGGAGACTAGAATCATGTACAAATAGGAATAGAGTTTATTTGGCAGTGAGGGAATAAACATACATTCATGCTTTAGTGTGGGCTGCTCCACACAGAGAAATACCCAATGTGAGTAGGCCAAAAAGTTGCTCATAAATGAGAGAAAGGAAAAGCTGAAAATACCTATAAATGGGAAGGTCCACCCATGACCTGGGGTGGAGAAGTGCATACAGGAGTGGTATGTCTGAGTGAGGTTCTGTGGTAGAAAGAGAGAAAATTGGAGCATTACCACTAATTGAGCTCCATGGTAGGAAGAGAGCTCTCTTCTGCCTTCTATCTCTTTTTATAAGGACGTGGGTGGTACCCCAATTGGATACACAGACAAGGTGGGGTCTCAGCAGACACCCTGATCCAGTATGCAACAGGTGCATCTTGGCAAGGTGAGCATATCAAATCAGTAATTAAACAGACAGCGCCATTACTCAGGGATACAAGAGTTCTAGCTTGCCTAACTAACTTCCTGTCTACTTTCCCCACATCGATATGAATATGGATTGACTTCTGGGCATACTTTGCTTCTAATAACTGACACTTGTGGTTTTTCTGCCCTTCGGTTATTGAAGTTGCTTCACATGTCTGTGCAGAAAGCCAGAAATCCTGGGACATTATGTTTCCTAAGGTGGCTCTGTAGGCAGTAACTTACTGATTTGGAGATAGGAAAGTCCAGCTTCCTTGCCTCAAGGCAGGCCAAACTCTGAGGCATAATAATTAATATCTCAGAGCTCCCTTGAGGATTGGGTGAGGCTTCTACTTTGTCTGAAATCTTACCCTTGCTTGGCTTCTTTCCCTTCCCTGTCCTGAGTTACCCACTCCTTCACTGGTTTCGCCAGAAGCATTTCCTTAGTAAATCACATGCATGTGAATCTTTATTTCAGATTTTCTGAAAAAGATAGTAACTTCTGAAGTTGTGTGTGAAACTCAGAGCTGTGTCTCTTTTAGGTCCACAATCTTAGCTAATTTGCCTAGCTTCTACTCCAAACCATACAGAAAATATGACTAATAAAAATATCTATGTAGAGAATAAAATGTGCAGAAAAGTATAAGCATAATTTTGCTAAACATGATTCCTTGCATACTTTGATTATAAAACTTTAAAAGTATTTACTTATCCATTACAGAAAATTGAGAAAATAAAGAGAAGCAAAATTGAAAAATACAAACTCAAACTCATCACCCAGAAGGAGTTATTATTAGCATTTTGCTGTTTAACTTTCCAGAATTTTCTTTTTCTATATTCATGTGTAACTAGTATGAATCCTACTTCCCCAACTTGAGTGTACAAGAATTACCACATTGTTATTTTGAAAGTGCGAAATTAATTCTAACCTCAAGCTTCCATCCCACTCGACAGATGGAAAGTTCCATCTCAGCTGACTGTTTTCTGTTGTAGTTGGGGTAGAGTTCTCCTTCCCTAAGGTCTCCCCAGAATAGAAGAGTGCCTAGAAAATGGGGCTCTCGCTGCTGCTATTGTTCTTAGTCCCCCTCTCCCCCGCCACCCCAGGAAGCAGAGCGCTGTGCTGTGTTGGTGCCAGGATTGATCCCAGGACTCTGCTGAGGCTGGAGGTTTTGGTGTTTAGGATCCACCCCTTTAGCCATATTCTAAAGATAGTCTCTTCTGAGTTCCTGCTGTCTCACCTGGGTACTAACTGAGAGTGGAATTCCCACTCAACCAAGGATCTGCATACATCTATTCTTCTTCCCATTCTTGGAAAACCCTCTTGTCTGGCTGCTTTCCCTTCCCCAATCACCTTTCTTGCTTTAAGCCTAGCACAATCCTCCCTAGGAACTCAGGCCTCCAGAAAACAAAAACCAGGAAGGCAGCTTGTTGGCCGACCACATCTATTTTCAGCCCAATAGCACCAACTGTCTCAGGGGTAAGCGAGCACAATGGACTGATTATGTTCTTAGAATTCAAGGTAGGGTTTGAAAGAGAAGGAAAATATAGCAAACAAAATGCAAAATAATGAACTGATATCTCAAAACATTCTACCGCCACATACTTCCATCAAAATTGAATCATATTAAAGATACAGTATTTTTGCTTGATTTTTGAACAAAATATCTTGTCCACAATATCCTTGAAAAATATTGTCTAGACAAGTGGTATTGCAGTAAACCAAAAAGCTTCCACAAGCAAAAGATACAGTGAACAAAGTGAAGAGACAACCCATGGATTGGGAGAAAATATTTTCAAGCCATACCTCTCATAGAGGGCTGATATAAAAAATATATAAGGAGTTCAAACAACTCAATAGCAAGAAAACAAATAACACAATTTAAAAAATACACGAATGATCTAAACAGACACTTCTCGAGAACAACACACCAATTGAACAAAAATTTTTCATATCTAACATCATTAGAAACATGCTAATTAAAACCACAGTGAAATATCACCCCATTTCAGTTAGAGTAACTATTATCAAAAAGACTAATGATAACCAACATTGGTGAGAATGTGGGAAAAGGGAACCCTTGTACATTATTCATGGGAATAATACAGCCATTTTTGGAAATTGCTTTGAGGTGCCTTAAAAAACTAAAAATAGATCTATCATATCACGTGAGCTATCCATCCTCTCTTTTGAATATATATATTCAAAGGCGTTGAAATCAATCTATCAAATAGATATCTGCACTCCCATTTTCACTGCAGTACTATTCAAAATAGCCAAGATATGGAAGCAACCATAGTTTCCATCCACTGATGAATGGATGCAGAAAATGTGGTATATACTGTGTAAAATAGAATACTATAAAAGCTCTAAAAAGAAGGGAATTCTGTCAATTGTGAGAACATGGATAGAACTAGAGGACATCATAAAAAGTGAAATAAACCAGCTACAGAAAGATAAATACTGTAATGGTTTCACTTATACATAAACTCTAAAAAAGTCGATCTTATTAGAAACAGAGTAGAATGGTGGTTACAACAGGCTGGTGGGGAGGGAAAGGGAAGATGTTGATGCAAGGGTATAAAGTTTCAGTTAGACCAGAGGAATAATCTTTAGGAATCTACTGTACTACATGATGGCAATAATGCACTGTATATTTCAAAATTGCTAAAGGAATAGATTTTTAACACTCTCACTACAAAAAATGCTAATTTCGGGAGGGGACTTGATGAATATGTTAATTAGTATTGAGTATTTCCATATATAGATCAAAATGTCACATTGATACTATAAATATACACACAGTTTGTCAATTAAAAATAAATTTAAACATTAATAATATTGTCAATAGCAGTTCATTGTTTGGAATAATCTGGTCTATTTTTGTTATTCTTTCAGGTTGTATTTAATTGTTCTATCATTATGAATTCTGCTCCTTTCACTTCTTTTTTTTTTCCTTCAACCAATGTTTATTTACAGAATATAAATCTCTTCAAAAAGATACATTCTTACATTTAATCAATGGTAAAAAGCCTTATTAAAAAGAAACAAAGTCTAAACATCATCACTGATATTTAAACAGAAGCACAGATCATTAAAAGTGTATGAACATAGAGCACAAAATGTAGTTTTTAATTAAGCAGTTACATGAATGAGGCTGTATTTAAGTTTCTTCACTGACAGCTCCATTTTAACCATTGAACAAATTGTACTTAAATTAACAGTACTAAAATACAAAAATTCAAATTGAAACATGAAAATATGGAACAAGAACAGGAAGTATCTTCATTACCAAGCAGATTAACAAATTTGCGCTCAGATACTTTCTGAGGCATATCAAAACACCTACAGCAAAGGTTACATTCATTTGAAAGGTATCAGTACATGATCTGTGCTGAGACTATTTGTAGCACTTACAGTATATACAAAGCAGCATTAGACTACTATGGTTCACATTTGAGAAACAGATTTAAGCTTCATACTACGACTTGCCAATTTACCATTATAGCTAACGCAGTGACAATTACGCATTTCATGTTTTTTTCTTCTGAAATTCAATAAGCAAGTTCTCATTTAAGCCATGTCTTCTTTCTTATAATAGTAAATTTTAAAATCCAAATACTTTGTATCATGGAAACTTTACCTTGCTGTACAAAGGCTCCCAAATATAGTACAATCATAAAGTTTCTTTTTTGTAGATTCCATTAATTTATAGTTATTTTAGCACAGATAAATGCAGCAAAAATGTCAGTGTGTCACTACCTGTATTTAGGTACGATCACACCACAACCACAACCATGGCAAGTAAATGCCTTCATATGTCCGTCACTGCATCACAGGAGCTAGTTTAATGGATACTGTAGGATCTCAACCTATCTCTGAAAGTTCCTTTATTAAAAATTTTGAAATTAAATGAATAGAACATCTACAGTCTCAGTAAACTAGCCTTTTCTTCTTACTCTTCATTAACTAGTTCAAATACAATATGTAATGTTTTAAATTTTTATAGACACCTTATTGAAATGATTAAAAGGGGGCCAGCACTGTGGCATAGTGAGTACAGCTGCCGCCTGCAGTACTGGCATCCATATGGACACCGGTTTGAGTCCCGGCTGCTCTACTTCAGATCCAGCATTCCTCTTGATGAGCCTGAGAAAGCAGTAGAAGATGGCCCAAGAAGCTCCTGGCTGCTGGCTTTGGATCAGCTCAGCTCTGGCCATTGTGGTCATCTGGGGAGTGAACCAGTGGATGGAAGACCTCTCTCTTTCTCTCTCTCTCTCTCTCTCTCTCTCTCTCTCTCTCTCTCTCTGCCTCTGCTTCTCTGTAACTCTGCCTTTCAAATAAAATAAATAAATCTTTAAAAAATAAATAAAATGATTAAAGGTATCTAAAATACCGTTAGTGGGTAAAATATTACCCTGAAAAATGACACTAAGAGTATTTTTGAAACTACTTTTTTTCCTATCTAGAAAAGCTATGAAATTCATAATAACACAGATATAATGATACTTTAACCCTGCTGTCTTTTTTTTTAAACTTGCTGTTCTACAATATCAATAATAAGAGTAAATGCATAAAGTACAGAAAAGAAGAGCAGTATTTTCTTTTGTGGCAACAACACAGTTATGGACTGAGCTTCAAAGACAGGGAAAAATTCATTTAGTATAACTGATACACATTCCTGCCCAAAGATATAAGAACTAAGACTTAACACTGTAATCACACAAATGGTATGTAATAAGAGAAGGAAAAAAATGGTGGTCCAATATAATCAATCTCTTCTTTTTAAAAAGATTCAAAAACAGATTGTCTTAATATGTGGCTAGATTCCCAGTAACAGGATATTCTGAAATCTAAGGAACTACAGAAGAAAAACCAGAGTAAGTTCAATTTTCCTGCTGTTTTTCCATCAATTTCCTGTTGTTTATTTTGGATTTCCTTTGTACTTTTACTGGGAGATTTTCTGCCTTCACTTTCTTTCATAGTGATGACCATGTTTCTGTGTTTCTGTGTGCAGCACGTCCTTAAGCATCTTTTGCAGGGCTGGATGAGTGGTGACAAATTCTTTCAATTTCTGTTTGTTATGGAAGGCCTTTATTTCACCTCCATTCATAAGTGAGAGCTTTGCAGGTTATAGTACTCTGGATTGACAATTTTTTTCTCCTAAGACCTAAAATATATCTCGCCATTCTCTCCTAGCCTGTAAGGTTTCTGATGAGAAAGCAGCTGTGAGTCTAATGGGCGATCCTCTGAAAGTAATCTGGTGTTTCACTTGTGCACATTTTAGAATCTTTCCTTTATGTTTTACTGTGGAGAATTTGACTACAATGTATCATGATGAGGATCTTTTCTGGTCATGTCTACTAGGAGTTCTATGTGCTTCTTGTACTTGGATGTCCCTTTCTTTCTCCAAATTAGGGAAGTATTCTGTAATTATTTCACTAAGAAGGCCTTCTAATCCATTCTATTTCCACACCTTCAGGAACTCCTAAGACCCATATGCTGCGTCATTTTATAGTATCCCATAAATCTCCAATGCTGCTTTTTAGTTTTCTAATTTCTTCTTCTTCTTCTTCTTCTTCTTCTTCTTCTTCTTCTTCTTCTTCTTCGTCTTCGTCTTCGTCTTCGTCTTCGTCTTCGTCTTTCGCCTTTCTTCTTCTTCTTCTTCTTCTTCTTCTTCTTCTTCTTCTTCTTCTTCTTCTTCTTCACCTTTCGCCTTTCGCCTTTCGCCTTTCTCCTTTCTTCTTCTTCTTCTTTCTTCTTCTTCTTTCTTTTTTTGGCTTGACTGTAAAATTTCCAGAGAGTTGTCTTCTAACTCAGATGTTCTTTTCTCTGCCTCATCGATTCTGTTGTTAAGGCTTTCCACCACATTTCTTATTTGATCTATTGAGTTCTTAAATTCCAACATTTCATTTTGATTTCTCTTTAAAATCTCAATTCCATGGGAAAAAGGTTCATTCATGTCATGTATGGATTCCTTTAACTCGTGGTGGATTTACTTCTGATTACTTCTAAGTAATCCTACAATCAATTTTTTGAATTCCATTTCTGACATTTCTTCAGTCTCTTCATCTTCACATTCTAATATTTTAGTGTTATTGTGTGCTTTTGGAGGCATCATGTTGTCTTCCTTATTCTTGTTTCTTGAATTAGTGTGTTTATTTTTAGGCATTTGTGGGGATCCTTGTTGGTTTATTTTTTCCCCTGTGATGGCTTTTATCTTTGGACTGTGCCTCTGTGGCTTAGTGGAATGTCTGCTCTTTCAGTGAATACCCTGTGACGTGTGTTGGATGTGGCCAGGGAGCTCTGTTCAGTACTCCAGGGTCAGGGGAGTGTCCAAGGTGACACCCAGGCTAAGTGTGGTAAATCATTCCTTTTTTTTTTTTTAAATCAGAGGGGAGGTTTGTTCAGCTCTGTTGACATAGTCTCATGCACACCTTCTCTCCTCAAAGGAGACCAATGCCAGGGCACTAGCTCCAGTGGGTACAATATTCATTCATGCTGCCACAAGAACTACACCAGTCCTCAGTGTGGGCATGGATTCCACAGCAATGACCCTCACCAGGGAATCAGGAAGCCCTGAGTATGTAGAGCCATGCACAGTGTCTGTCCAAAGACCCAGCCACACCCTGCACTCTCACATGCAGCCATGGTGTTTTTATAGTCCCTGCACACAAGGCTCCCACAATCACCAGCTCTGAGCCCTCTGTCAATTATCCTAGCCAGACTCAGGTGTCTCCACTTGGCTGTTTGCTGGGCGTGCAGACATGAGCTGGCATAGTTGTTACGTGTGTCCAAAATGGCCCCTGCCCTTTCTCATGTAGTTACATGATGCTGGTTCCAGGTGGTTGGGGAAAGAGAAATGTGCCCCCTTTTTTTTCTTCTAGGTTGGCAGGTGCACTGTCCCCCCCCCACCAGGGCTCCAAGCAACACTCATGCCACACCCTTCCTGCAGCTTTATAACCAGTGGCTTGGGCTGCTGCCATCTGATCTCACCTCACTCTCCAAAGCTGGTGCTGAGGTTCTTGGCTGCTGGGGCCCTGAGTTGTGTGTGTCCACACCCTCCACGTACATCCACAGTGTCCCTCCAATTCACATGGAGTTTCCTCTGTTGTTTTCTCCCTAACTCTTCCCTGAGATTACACTCTCTACTTTTTTTAAGCTATCTTTCCCTAGACTAGAGCAGTAAGCCCCCTCCCTATTCTGTGCTTCTTTATTTATGTTTTCACATCAGCAATAGTTTTACTTTTTTGTTTAGAAATTATTTAAACTGGTGCAAATTTTGGTAAAAAACACAGAAATATAAAGTGAAAGCCCCATACTCTCTAAAGCCAGAGATAAACAGTTTGGTGTGTAATTTTCAAGACTTTTTTCCTGTGTACCTTCAGTAAAATTAATAATATTTTAACTTTGAATTAAAAGAAACTTGTTGTGCATTATTCCTGGTTGTGTAATCTGCTTTTTTTCACATAATGTAATACTATGGACTCCTTTCATATGTATAAATATAGGTTTAAGTAATCCTTTTACATGAGTTCATAGTATCCCATTGTATGCTATACAATATTTCTATTTCTAAGTTTATTTATTTGAAAGGCAAAGTATCAAACACGTACACATACACACATGTACACACAAACACTGGTTCAATCCACTGGTTCACTTCCCAAATTCCTGCAATAGCTGGGGCAGGGCCAAGCTGAAACCAGGAGCATGGGTCTCCATCTGGGCCTCCCACATGAGTGGCAAGGGTTCAAGTACTTGAGCAATGATCATCTGTTGCTTTCCAGGGTGCACATTGGCAGAAAGTTGAGAGATGGAACTCAATCCCAGACACTCCAAAATGGGATGCGGGTGTCCCAAGCAGAGGCTTAACCGGTTTGCCACAATACCTACTGCCATACCACGATATTTCTAATGAGTACTTGTGGTAATTTAGATTTTTCTCATTTTCCCCTATCACAAACAACTCTTCCAGAAACATGCTGTACATAAACTGGGGTGCGCACTAGATTGTTTCCTAGAAACAGAATTTCTGGATCAAAGTAATGCACAGTTTTGATACATAATGCAATGTTAACTCCGGAAAAAGCTGTGTGCTGTGACTCTGAAACTGATTGGAAATGGAGAGAAACTATTTCTTCCATGTTATCAACATAGAGTATTATTCTTTTTCATTGTGGCTAACCTGTAGGCAAAAAAAAAAATTGTTGACTATTGGTGAAGTTGAGTGTCTTTCCCTACATTTAGTGGCTAGTTGTATTTTCACATCTGTGAATTGCTTGCCCATTGCCCATGGGCTGCTATTTTGCTTTTCCTTTTTGTAAGGCTCCTTTCTATACTAGAGATACTAATCTTTCTGTGATGCATTCGTTGCAAATATTTTTCTGGTTTGTCTTTTACCTTTTACTTTGAGAGAGAACTGGCATCTATTGTTTTAATTTGTATTTCTGATTTTTGGTGGAACTTGGCATATTTTTATTGACATGTTGAGTACAGTGCCTTTTGAAAAAATAACGCAAATGGTTTTATCTTAAAATGAGTGTAATTAGAAATCAATGTTCTTTTAATTAAATACATTCATAAAGCAGGTCCTTTATAACAGGTACTAATAAAATCTGATTAGAAGTGGATATAATTACACAAAATTAAAGGACAAAGCATTGCAGTTTTCATATACTTAACTGATGTATCTTTTCATTTTTTAAATTTTAGGTTTTTTTTCCCTCTTCCTGGGAGAAATTCAGCAAAATGAATGCTTTTACAACGAGTATTTTGAAAACACTATAATAATAATAAGCAAGTCTTTACAACAGCCAAAATTTGAAACCAACTAAGGTGTCCATCATCAGATTAATCGATAAAGAAAATGTAGTGTAAATACACAATGAAATATCATTTAGCTATAAAAAAAGAATGAAGTTCTACCATTTGCAGCAAAATGGATGCAACTAGAGGACATCATGTTGAGCGAAATAAACCACACCCAGAGAGACAAATACTACATGTTCTCCCTCATACATGGGAGCTAAAATTAAAAAACCAACCAACCAACCAAACAAACAAACAAACAAAAAAAAACAAAGCAATGTCTGTGTGTATCAGTATTGCTGCAAATATAGTTTTGTAAAACTTTGTTTTATATCTTTGTCAAACCAATGGTTAAAAATGTTATACTAGGGACTATGGCTCAGTACAGGCATCCCATATGGGTGCCGGGTCGAGTTCCGGCTGCTCCTCTTCCGATCCAGCTCTCTGCTATGGCCTAGGAAAGCAGCAGAAGCTGGCCCAAGTCCTTGGGTCCCTGCACCCATGTGGGAGACCCAGAAGAAGCTCCTGGCTCCTGGCTTTGGCTTGGCACAGTCCTGGCTGCTGCAGTTATTTGAGAAGTGAACCAGCAGAGGAAGATATCTCCCTCTGTGTGTGTCTCTCCTCTCTCTCTGTAACTCTGCCTTTCAAATGAATAAATCAATATTTAAGAAAAAGAATATTATAGTATTATACGTTTATTGATCTGTGATTACTTTAAAATTTACTGTATGCGTGAAATGGCCATTTTTCCATTTAATTATTGTTTATAGCTGATGTCTATATTGCCACTAAACTAGGTCCCTTTTGCTTTTTACTTGTTAAACTTCTTATTCAGTGAAGTATTAAGTCTTTTTACTGTAATGTAAATTTAAATATATTACATCAATTATTGAAAAAAGAAAGGGATAAGGAAGGAGGGTAGGAGGAAGAGAGAGGGAGGGAGAATTATATCTACAAATCACATTGAATCTGTTAAAAACTAATTACAAATTAAAATTGAAAAAATTCTAAAACTGGATAAAGAAAAAAATAAAAAATAGAATAGAGGCCGGAGCCACAGCTCAATAGGCTAATCCTCCGCCTGTGGCGCCGGCACCTCGGGTTCTGGTCCCGGTTGGGGCGCTGGGATTCTGTCCCAGTTGCTTCTCTTCCAGTCCAACTCTCTGCTGTGGCCCGGGAGTGCAGTGGAGGATGGCCCAGGTCCTTGGGCCCTGCACCCTCATGGGAGACCAGGAGGAAGCACCTGGCTCCTGGCTTCGGATCGGTGCAGTGCGCTGGCCGCAGTGGCCATTTGGGGGGTGAACCAACGGAAAAGGAAGACCTTTCTCTCTGTCTCTCTCTCTCTCTCACTGTCTAACTCTGCCTATCAAAAAATAAATAAATAAATAAATAAATAAATAAATAGAATGGAAAAAAAAGCAAGTATCTGAATTCCCCAACCTTAACCTTCAATATGAACTCAATGCTGTTTGCTATTTTATACTATTACTTACGAAGTACTTTGAATGTTTAATTGGGCCTCATTACACACAGTCAGCCTCAAAATGTGGCAGGGGAGAGGCAGAGAGAATTCTTCTTGAAACCAGGTACACAGGAATGGCCTTACAGGATGCGGATGCTATTTGGTAGACGCTGGGCAGCTTGGCAAGGGCTTGCAGTTTGCTTCCCCACACCATCCCTGTTACTCAGTCTTGGGTTTCCAAGTTGAGGACTGATTGCCCTTTTTTGCAGTGACTGTTTCATGTTATGGGCTTTGATCTCACCCTTCAGGAGCTCAAAGGAAACAAGCTTCTCTCATGTAAAATGGGGTAAAAGCTAAAATAAAGGAAGAGAAAAGACAAGAATGCGAGGAAATGGAGTGGGTGGTGACTTTGGTTGAATGAAAATGCTGTAATCACCTTCTTCCCTTCTCCCAGCCCCATCAGGGGCCTCATTGTACCACATGAAAAGGCATTGACTGACATGCAAAAGCAAAGTGTGTCCGTGTTCTTCTCTCTATATGCTGCCTAGATAGCACTGCCCCTCGCAGGTGCTCACGTTTGTAGGTCACACTCTCCTGCCCCACCCCCCCATTAGCAGGGTAAAACTCTGGCAGGTTCCTGACCTTAGATAGGTGGGTCTTAAGAAAGTGCAGGTCTCTGTTCTATTTCCTTTAAAGTGCACGGCTCAGCCTCTGCCTTCACAGACCCATCAAGTAGAGAAGGGAAAGTGGTTAAGGTCCGGCATCAATGACTGTGGGGTCTCTCCTTAGGTGCACCTCTCCTAGCTCAGTAGATGAGTTCAGGGAAACAGGGAGAAAGTGCGATGCTCCTTTGGGTGAGGGCAGTTACAGACAGGAAGAGATTTAGTCCCAGAGTAATTTGGCTCACGGAGTAGATTTTTAAAAATTAATGAATTTAGTACTCGTGGCAAAGGGCTCCTAAGAAACCACTCCTACCTGACCAAATCATTAATGAGGATTTTTTAAAAGATGTATTTATTTTACTTGAAAGTCAGAGTTATACAGAGAGAGAAGGAGCATCAGAGAGAGAGAGGTCTTCCATCTGCTGGTTCACTCCCCAATTGGCCACAATGGCTGGAGCTGCACTGATCCGAAGCCAGGAGCCAGGAGCTTCTTCCAGGTCTCCCATGTGGATGCAGTGGCCCAAGGACTTGGGCCACCTTCTACTGCTTTCCCAGGCCATAGCAGAGAGCTGGATGGGAAGTGGAGCAGCTGGGACTCGACCCGGCGCTCATATGGGATGCTGGCATTGCAGGTGGTGGCTTTACCCACTATATCACAGCGCTGGCCCCATTAATGAGGATTTGCCATGAAGCCCTCAAGGACATCACCGCATTCAGAAAGACAGTGGTTGGATGCTTTTGATGACTGCTGCAGTGCTTCTCTTGCCCCTAAAAAGAAATCACAGCCATTTTTCAGTACAAAATGCAAAACACCAAATAAATCATTCAGTGATTAAGAGTCACAGGAAAACCAGCAGTAGCTCCCCTTCCCAAGGCTGAACTGCAAGCTAAGAGTCTGAGGAGCAGTTCCGGCCAGCACCGCGGCTCACTAGGCTAATCCTCCGCCTTGCGGCGCCGGCACACCGGGTTCTAGTCTGGGTCGGGGCGCCGGATTCTATCCCGGTTGCCCCTCTTCCAGGCCAGCTCTCTGCTATGGCCTCGGAGTGCAGTGGAGGATGGCCCAAGTGATTGGGCCCTGCACCCCATGGGAGACCAGGATAAGCCCCTGGCTCCTGCCATCGGATCAGCGCGGTCCGCAGCGTGCCTACCGTGGCGGCCATTGGAGGGTGAACCAACGGCAAAAGGAAGACCTTTCTCTCTGTTTCTCTCTCTCACTGTCCACTCTGCCTGTCAAAAAAAAAAAAAAAAAAAAGAGTCTGAGGAGCAGTTCCGAAGGCTAGGTTAATAATGCAGGCTTTGGAGCGAACACCAGACGCAGATGATAATGAAGTCACCCCATTGCCAGGTTAATTGACCTTGAACTCTGATCAGATTCCCTTTGAACTTCTGGCCCAAAGCACCCATCACTGTGAACTTAGACTGAGTGAAAAAGGAGACAACAGGGGGAGTTTGTGCTCATGGGGAACCTCTTCTTCCAATATTTCAAAATCATGACCTCCCTGCTATTGGCAGACTGAAGAAAAAACCTTCGAGGTGGGAAAAATTCTTTCCATCACAATGGGTGATTGGTCGGATCCGATTTCCTCTCATGGTTTCACGTTGCTGCTAATCCCCTCTTCAGTTCTGCATCCCGGTAATGCCATGCATGGCCTTTCAGATTTGAAAATGACTTTGGACAACTGAACTCCAGGAGAGGCACCCTCTCTAAGATGATGTCTCAGAGGACTTTGGCGACTTTCAGGCTGAAGCCAGGAGCCTGGAACTCCATCCGGGTCTTTCCCATGGGTGACAGTGCCCCAAGCACTTGGGCCATCTTCTGCTTCACCAGGTGCGTTAGCAAGGAACTGTATCAGAAGCGCAGCAGCCAGGACTTGAACCTGTGCTCATATGGGATGCCACTCCAATTTCCCCTTAGCTTAACACAAATTCATTTGAGGCTATCCCTTGGTACCAGAGTGAAGACAATAATATTTCTTAATATTTCCTAAGTATCGTGATAATGCATTAGTACAGAGTAGAATTTTTGGAGATTGGCAAATAGTATTCTTATTTTATTTATTATATGCTAGTTTTTGAAATATAAGTCTTTGCAAATTGAAATTTGCAAATAGTGTCAGGCTTTTTTTTCTTTCTTTCTGATCTGTTTGCCTTTTATTTCCCTTCCTTGTTTTATTCCAATGGTTGAAACTTCCACTGCTATGTTGAATATGAGTGGAAAGAGCGAAAATCCTTGCTTTGCTCCTGATCTTAGGGAAAAACATTCAATCTTTCATCAGTGAGCACAGTACTGAATGCCAATCTTTAGTAGCTGTTCTTTATCAAGCCAAAAATATTCCTCCTCCAGTCCTAGTTGATGAGGGTTTTTATCTTGAATAGGTATTGGTCTTTATTAAGTTCTTTATTTTTGATAATTGTAAAAATATAACTTTTCTCTTTTAGACTCTTTTTAAAGAGTTATTTATTTTATTTGAAAGGCAAAGTTAGAGAGAGAGAGAGGAAAGAGAGAGAGAGAGAGAGAGAGAGAGAGAGAGAGAGAGAGGTCTTCCATCCACTGATTCATTCCCCAAATGACCACATTGGCCAGGGGCGGGCCAGGCTGAAATCAGAAACCAGGAACTTCATCCAGGTCTCCCACATGAGTAGCAGGGGCCCAAGGACTTCGGTCACCTTCCACTACTTTTCCAGGTCCATTAGCAGAGACCTGGATTGGAAGCAGAGCAGCTAGGACTCGAACTGGCACCCATATGGGATACCGGCATCACAGGCAGTGGTTTAACCTGTTGTGCCACAGTGCCAGCCCATCATTTAGACTCTTTTTTTTGACAAGCAGAGTTAGAGAGTGAGAGAGTGAGAGAGAGAGACAGAGAGAGAGAGAGAAAGGTCTTCCTTCTGTTGGTTCAATCCCTTAATGGCAGCCACGGCCAGCGCTGCGCCGATCCGAAGCCAGGAGCCAGGTGCTTCCTCCTGGTCTCCCATGTGGGTGCAGGGCCCAAGCACTTGGGCCTTCCTCCACTGCCTTCCTGGGCCACAGCAGAGAGCTGGACTGGAAGAGGAGCAACCGGGACAGAATCCAGAGTCCCAACCGGGATTAGAACCCTGGGGTGCCGGTGCCACAGGCAGAGGATTATATGGATTGATATGGATTACGTTGTTTGGCTTTTGATTGTGGAATCATCCCTGGAAAAAAAATTATTTTTATGTATTATTTTAAACTGTATTTTCTAACATTTTGTTGATGATTTTTGTACTTATATTTCTGGGAGATATTGGTTTGTAGTTTTATTTTTTTAGATTTATTTTATTTATTTGAAAGAGTTACAGAGAGAGGTAGAGCCAGAGAGAGAGGTCTTCCATCCGCTGGTTCACTCCCCAAATGACCACAATGGCCAGAGCTGAGTTGATCCGAAGCCAGGAGCCAGGAGCTTCTTCTGGGTCTCCTATGCAAGTATAAGGGCCCAAGGAGTTGAGTCATCTTCTACTGCTTTCCCAGGCTATATTAGAGAGGTGGATCAGAAGTGGAGCAGCTGGGACTTCAACCAGCGCCCATATGGGATGCAGGCACTGCAGGCTGGGACTTTAACCCATTGTGCCACAGCACCAGCCCCTGGTCTGTAGTTTTCTTTTTGTGCATTCTACTGGTCTTTGTATGAGGGCAATAATAGATTCATAAAAAGTGTTTCCTCCTCTTCTGTGTTCCAGAATTTGTGTTAATTATTTTTTAAAGGTTTAACAGAATTTACCTCTACTATATGGGTAAATTAGTGCGTTTCAGCCCAGCCTTATTTCTAGTGATTTTTTATTTAAGATCCTGGTCACTAAAGTCCCTTCTTCTATTTTTCTCCCCTGTACTTTAAGTGAAAGTTTCATTGTGAGTTTACATCCATTCCAAAGTTAAAGGTATCTTAGCAGGGCAGTAGTCTGGCACTTTCCTCTTCAGAACTATTGATGAACTTATATCTACAACCCCAGGTCCTGTGAGAGGACCCACAAGGATAGGCAAAGCTGCCAGTTCCTCTGGCGGGCTGTAGGGACTCATGTCTTGCCACCTCGCCCATGGTAGCTTGAAGAGCCGTGGGTTTTGGATTTCCTCTCCCAAACTAGCTCACACTGAGAATCAGGTGCTGCAGAAGAAGCCATCAATCTGAACTTTAGACACATAAGACAGGGGAGAAGGAGTGATGCAGGGATCAAGCCAGGGAGTGTAAATTTGCCACAGGACAGCTTCCTCCTGCCCTTGCAAGCTGTGTTTAGAATGTAAAACATGGTGTTCGGTTGGGCATTGATATCATAGGTGGGAAAAATTAGAAGATCCAAGAGAAATTCAACTGATACTGTTACCGGAGAAGTGCAGGGTTCTTGTCTTTGTGCAAGAAAGAATTCAGGCATGAGACAGAGAGTGGAAAGTAAAAAGTAGCAAAGTTTATTAGGGTAGGGACATCCGCAAGAATGGATGGGCACCTCTCCAGACAGGACCTGAGAGAGAGTGCCGTTGCTCGGACAAGGGAAGGAGCAAGGTTACATGGTTGAGTGGAGAGATTACACCTGGCCAGGCAGGCGGGCAGCTCAGCATAGAGGCAGAGGGCTGAGCGCACAGTCCAGTTGAGGCGGGGGGGGGGGGTTAAGGAGATGGGTCTTTTGTCTTCACACACCTCCTCCTGAAACAAAGGATTTTACGGCTGTAAATATTAAGAAGCTCCTATCTGAGTTTTCCCCTAAAGGTATCAGACAGGAGGAAGCCTAGCTGGCACCATCCTGGGTTCAGAGGAAGGATGAGCAGGACCCCCTAGAGAATGGGGATCCCAGGGTGTTTGAAATGCAGATACTGGGCTGCATCTGGGAGATTGTGGAAAATTTGTGAGGCAGAAGGGGCGGGGACCTCCACCTGGCAGGTTATCAGGTAGAAGGGGGCAGGGCAGGATGCCCCTGAAACATTATGGGGATGACTTTGAGATTGTAATGCCCAGTTCAGTCATCCCCAAAGACCACCAAGGAGCTGACACCGCTGTAAAGCACACGAGAGTTTTATTACAGGTCTGGCCTGGTCTCTCAATCAACACTGACGTAGCGGGTCTGAATTGAGAGCCCCGACCCTTCAGTTAACAGGGTTTTTATAGGGTTTTCAGAGACATTCTATACATCATGGTACCATTTAGCAAATCATCTCATCCGGAGGGAAATTCAAAGGACATCTCCTAGAATTGATTAGTGCATCCAGTGGCGGGAACGGACCTACTAAAGGTGGTTGGATGGCTTTGGGGTTGATGCCTTTTGAATTGATGGGCCGAAGCATAGGGTCCGAGCTGTTGGGGTGTACGTGCCAAACTGCAGGGTCTCAGGTAGCTACCAATCACCTTATCTGCCCTGAGAAGACACAAGGAACTCTAGGTATTTCTCTGTTATCTGTTAATCGGCTGTTGCTAGGAGAGTTTATTGCAAGGTGAGCTCATTTATTTACTTCTTGCTTAGGGTTCAGGTCTTGGTCAGGCCCAAGTTACAAGATGGAGGCCTAATTTAAAATAGTTACACCTTGATTCAGGCTCAGGTCTCACAAGATGTAGATGCATATGCTGGATATAGATGTCTTCTCTTTAGGCCTGTCATACACACATAAACTCATATCTAACTTCCTACCTAACAATACCATCAATCTTTCTCAATTGCTTTTGAAAAAAATGTTTCCCTGGCCAGCTCCATGGCTCACTTGGCTAATCCTCCACCTGCAGCGCCGGCACCCCGGGTTCTAGTCCCAGTTGGGGTGCTGGTTCTATCCCAGTTGCTCCTCTTCCAGTCCAGCTCTCTGCTGTGGCCTGGGAGGGCAGTGGAGGATGGCCCAAGTGCTTGGGTCCCTGCACCCACATGGGAGACCAGGAGGAAGCACCTGGCTCCTGGCTTCAGATCTGCGCAGCACGTTGGCCGTAGCCACCATTAGGGGATTGAACCAACGGAAGGAAGACCTTTCTCTTTGTCTCTCTCTCACTGTCTATAACTCTCTGTCTCTCTCTCTCACTGTCTAACTCTGCCTGTCAAAAAAAAAAAAAAAAGAGAGAGAGAGAAATGCTTCCCTTTTAAAAAAATGAACATGGTCAAATTATTTCTTTGCTGTTGTTTCCAATGGCAATAATCCTCACGATAAAAATTTAGTGTCAGAGAAGCATATAACATACAGGGGACTTTCTCCCCTCCCCTTTTTCCAGCCCATCTTGGTTCCAGCTTTGGGTGAACTTGCTCATGTTTCCATTTGCTTACTCTTCTCCCCTATCCCTCTCCATAAGAGTTGTAAATACTTTCTAAAGTAAGTCAAGGCTTTCTAAAAGACCTAGGCTGTTGTGTTGACATGAAGCACTATTAAATAACCGCTTCCTGGGTGCACTGCCTTGATGTACCATCCACCCTCTCCCCATGCAAATGTTCTGCTCAGCAAGAGAACAACCCAACTCTATGGACTTCTACCTGCAGGGTCTAGCTGAACCAAGCCATTTCACACCATCTTAACCACAGAAAAACTATTTCTGGTTAAATCTCTAGAATTTTGGTTAAAGAACACATTCTTAGCACTAGTCGAATTATGATTTGAGGTGCAATATTGTTGTGTGTTATACTGCTGTTCATGGGGTTTTGCCAGTGAACTCTGAGGCAGAAAGCTGTTTCTAACTTTGCTCCCTCCCCCATTAGCTGGCATTTAAAGGCCGATTTCTTTGAATGGCCAATCATGTGCATAAGACATTCCTTTGTTCCTTTACTTCCCTTAAAGGAGGTGGAATATTTCTGTTAAGCAAACATGCCTCAGGCTTTGGACTTAGTTATAGCTCTGCTGATTGTCAAGTACATAGGTAGCAAGGGTGCAGTGGTTCAGTGCGTGGATTCTGGAGGCCTACTTCCTGCCTGCCTACCTTTCAAATGCCAGAACTACCATTTACTTGCTGTGTGCTCTTTGAGAAGTTCTCATCAGTGAGATGATGATGATTAGGGCAGTGGGCTCCTTAGAGGGTTGTTGCATAGAAAGCACTTAGAATAGGGCCTGCCTGGCACACAATCAGTCCCATCCAATGATTAGGTATTATAGTGATTCTGTTAGGTAGGAAGTCAGAAATGAGCTTCTGTGTGTGTGACAAAGGCCTAAGGAATTGACATCTACAGCAGTCCAGCATCCGCATAGCAAAGTCATCCCGATAAGGTCGATAAGGTTCCAGGTGCAGTCCAGTATCTGCATTTCAAAAGTCCTGCCCAGATCCTGATGACCTTCCAGGAGGTCCTGCCCCTTCTACCTGGCCTGATAAACATCCTTCCTCTGAGGTGGGGCGCCACTAGGCTTCCCCTGTCTCATAACTTCAGGGGGAAAAATTCAGAAAGGAATTTTTCATATTTACATCAACAAGTCCTTTGTTTGGGAGAAGAAGGAGAGGGGGAGGGAAGGCAAGACCCATCCCCTTAAAAGCCCCAGCCTAAATGTGCACTGCGCACTCTCAGGTCCTGTCTGGAGAGGTGCCCACCCGTTCTTACGGATGTCCCTACCCTAATAAACCTTGCTATGTTGTTTTCCCCTGCTCTCTGTCTCACGCCTGAATTCTTTCTTGGGCGAAGACAAACACCCTTTGTTTTTCCAGTAACAATTCCATAAAAAATACCTGGTGATGTTATATGGCAGAAGGACCAAAGTGTCTTTTATGGTCATGGATTGTCTGGAATCCAGTTACTGACCGGACAAGAAAGGATCAGGGACCCTCATCCCCACACAACTGGGTAAAAGGTCAACGTTGCAGCAACCACTGATGTCTCGTGATAGAATTCTTTTCGCTCTTCCTACGCTCATCTCACTTATTTGTGTGGCTCTAGTGCGGACAGACTTCCTGGCAGTGCAAGAAATGAAGACAGGCGTGGTGGAATATTTATGGTATCTCTTCTTTGAGGCAGCTTGGGTTGGGAGTTGCCTTCCCCCCTGTACCATGGAAGGATGTTATGCTGACAGTAAAAAAAATGTGCTGGCCAACTGTCTGTCTCTTAATTTATAGTACCAAAGGCCCTAGAAGCCACAGCTCCTGTTTAAGGAAGAATATTTCAACCTATCATCTCTTAAATATCACACCTGCCCCTCATTTTATTCTCCCATTAAATTAACAAGTCTGCCTATTCTCCTAGATTGGCAGGTACTCCGTATCTTTTTTTAATCTTGACCCAGTCTAGACCTGTGGATAATGTCTCTTGGGCTAGTATGTTTAATTTCCTGGCCTCGTCGTCATTTTAATTCATATCCCTTTGCAAGCTCTCAGCTCTGGATCAGTTTTTCCTGCTAGTGTGAGGAGCTCCAGACGGTGCTGCTGCTGCAGTGGCTGCCACTGGAGAAAATCTTGGTGACACAATCATGGCCCAAGGCTCAGTTAGGCTCTCAGTCCCACCCATAACTTCTTTACTTGGTCTAGTCATCTCCCTGCACTGTGATGTATGGAAGAAATGCAAAGTTTCACAAATTAAAAATTCCTTCCTGTAATAAAGGCAGGGTAATGATTTGCAAGGCCTGATCCAGAGACTGTGGCAGTAAATTAGATGCCTCCTCTCTGATGTGAACAGTGCATGCATGATTTTACACCTTTTTTTCTGCCTCAGTTGTGTGAGAAATAACATTTTTTAAGATATGAAGCTATATTCTGGTTATTTCTGGATATCTCACTCCTTTGCCTTCCTGCCATTCAAGCAGATATCTGTGCTCAGCAAAGGTTTGTAACAGAGTTTCCTGGTTTTTGTGTTTCTATAACCTCCCCCCCACCAGCCCATTATCTTAGGAGCCTCTGAGGCAAACAATAAGAATAACAGGGAGAAATGTTTTCTCCAGATTACAGACAAAACTTCCCCCACCCAAGTGGAGAGGAGAGAGAATGAGAGGAAGTGAAGGGAGCCCAGAGTCCCAAGAGGAGTTGAAAGTGGGTGGTGTCCAGGTGGATGAGGCCCTGGACAATCCTGCAGAGTCCTGTGCCTTGGCCTGCACAAGGAGAAGCTGAGAGAGGTTTGGGAGCTGAAATGGCCACAGGATATAAGATTGAAAGGCTTTCAACAGCCATATCCAAGAATGAATGACCCAGATCTGTATGACCAATGACTCTAGAACCAGATTTTTTCTTCCCACCGACATTTTTGCTCTCCTTCCCTTTTGTTGGAATTTATACACAATCCTGCTAAAACGGAACAACACAAACTTTGTGGAAATTACATTTTTGGGACCCTTAGGAGAACGATAGGTTCAAAATAGAAATCAAGTTGAACTAGTTCAAAAGTTCCATTTTTGCTGGGTCTGATGTAGGCAGGCAGATAGGATAAGATTGATTAGGTTTGTGAGCTGGAAGACCACGCCTTCACCACGCCCCCTGTGTGATCTCATGCCCCTAACTGATCACACTTGTATACCCACCTGCCAATCAGACTAATTAACCACTCCTCTTTGGAAGTGGATAAAAGGCCTGGAGCAGGGTGGGTCCCTCGCTGCCCTGGATCCCTTTGTTGCCCTGCACCTGTAGGGCGCGTGGCCTTCGGGCCGTCTGCTGTCTCTGCCTTTGCTTCGCTACCCATGCTAAGCTGCTTGTAGCTGCTCATAGCCAAACACTTGCTACACATGACTCCTGGCCTGCTCTCTGCTTGGTATGGCCCCAACTTAATTTCCAGACTTCCCTTTCTCCCTCAGATAGGGCCCTCACTCTCCCATGCATTTCCCTCACTAAATATAAAGCTTAAAAAACTTACCATGCTGCCTGGTCTATTTGAGCCAGTATCCAGAATTCTTCTCTAGATTTGTGGCAAGCCACATTCTTACTGATATGAAAACTATTGATAAGCAGATCATTTTCAGGTCTCGTGTTTGGCACAGAGATGAAGTCCCTACTTGGGACACCTGCATCCCATATTAGAGTGCCTGGTTTCAAGTCTCGGGTCCTTTCTGATCCAGCTTCCTACTAATGGGCACCCTGGGAGGCAGCAAGTGACAGCTTAAGTACGTGGGTGCCAGCGTGGGAGATCCAGATTGAGTTCTGGTCTCTGTCAGCTCTGGCCTGGCCCCGACACAGCTGTTACTGTGAGTGTTATGGGTGAAACGGCGGCAGAGAAAATATTATTACCTCGATTCTTTGTCTCACATGGGAGATTTCCAAGCAGATAAGGCAAAGAGAAAAGATGTAGAGGTTTAAAAGCAAGATTTACTAGAGTCAGAGACCTCCAGCCAGAGGAGCGTGGAGGGGGCTCCAAAGGTAAAACCTCCCTTTCTCTCTGTCTCTCTCTCTCTCACTGTCCAACTCTGCCTGTCAAAGGCAAAACCTCAAGGGGCAGCTGGTACTGCTTTTTTTTTTAATTTAAAATTTTTTTATTTTTAAAAGATTTTATTGGGAGTTGGTGCCATGGCTCACTTGGTTAATCCTTCGCCTGCGGCGCCGGCATCCCATATGGGTGCTGAGTTCTAGTCCTGGTTGTTCCTCTTCTAGTCCAGCTCTCTGCTGTGGCCCGGGAGGGCAGTGGAGGATGGCCCAAGTGCTTGGGTCCTGCACCCGCATGGGAGACCAGGAAGAAGCACCTGGCTCCTGGCTTTGGATCGGCGTAGCTCCGGCCATAGCAGCCATTTGGGGAGTGAACCAACGGAAGGAAGACCTTTCTCTCTCTCTCTCTCTCTCTCTCTCTCTCTCTCTCTCACTAACTCTATCAGTGAAATAAATAAAAAAATGTTTTATTTATTTACTTGAGAGGAAGAGTTATAGACCATGAGTGAGAAAGAGAGAGAGAGAAAGAGAGAGGTCTTCTATCAGCTGGTTCACTCCCCAGATGGCCGCAATGGCCGGAGCTGTGCTGATCTGAAGCCAGGAGCCAGGAACTTCTTCCAGGTTTCCCACATGGGTGCAGGGGCCCAAGCACTTGGACCATCTTCTACTGCTTTCCCAGGCCATAGCAGAGAGCTGGATCAGAAGAGCAGCAGCCATCGTCGAACCTTCACCCATATGGGATGGGGGCACTACAAGCAGAGGATTAATCTACTGCACCACAGCACCGGCCCCTAATACTGGGGTTTTTAAGCACAATTTGGGGGAAGGAAAAAACTTGACATTCAGTTACAAGGTGGGGACAAAAGCCATCAAAAGACCTGATTTTCAGTCCTTTTATGCTGTCTGGCTTGCTCATGATAAAACAAAAGAGCCATCAGAAGGGTGGGATACCTAATTTATTTTGCAATAAACTGGGTGCTCTGAAGGAATCGCCCCTTCCTTGCTATTCTCATGATAAGACTGAAAGCTTCTAAGGAGTGGGCAGGCTGGCACTTTTGACCTTGCTAAAGATTTTGCACCCTCAGTTTCCACTGGGACCTCCCTGACTGCCTATTAACCCATCAGACGGAAGACAGTAACAGTCGTATAAAAACAGTGGCTTTCAAACTGTGTTTCAAGAAAATTTCTTATGGATTTTGGTAGATTGAGAGGATAGCAAAGTTTGCTGGAGTCTGGGCATCCCCCAGCACTACTTTCTTTAGTCTTTTCCTTTTTATTTGTTTAATGTGAAGATTACCATAACATTCCCTTTAAAGGGAAAAGTCAGCTAAAAATGTTTCTTAACTATTCCATGTGATACATCTACGAAAATATGATACTGGTTTGTTGTTGTGATGCTTGTTTTTTCTTTGTTTTGCCTATGTGACGGTGGCTCCAGTTCTGAAGGAAATTCCCAATGTTTTTAAGGCAATGACAACAGAAGTGTATGGCTTTGTTCAAAGGTGACTGTTTTGAAGGTCAGTACTTGTTTGCATTTTAAGGTCTCATGTTTGTTAAGAAAGCTGGTCTCTTGACTTCAGCATCACATGTTGCATTTTCGCTGTCAATACAGTTCCGGTAAAACAAGATTTATATTTCCGTTCCTTAAAATGCAAGGGCAGTGCTGTGAATAAATTCTATTTCATTAGGGCCAAGTGGAATATGCTTTGCTAGTTGAGTTTATTATCTCCACTGCAATAAACATTTCCATTTCATGATCAAATGACACTCCATTCCCTAACAGGGCAGGAAAGGGCTTTCTCTTTCCAGAATTCAAGGAAGAGTACTAGAACCTGAATGATAGCCATCTCCATCATTCTTCTCTCTGTAGCTGCTAGAGAAGAAACAGTCTCTCTCCAGATCCCGGTTCTGTACCCTGCCTTCTCTGGTACACCATGATCTGAGAACATCTGGCTTTAGTTTGTTGTTAAGGGGTGAAGTCAGCATACACAGCAGGTGGCTGTTGCATCTTGGCAGATACCAAAGACTTCTTTTATTTCAAGCTCTCGGCACTGACTATTCTAGCACAGAGGAGAAGCAGGACACTTCGAGGAAGGAAATGGGGGTTCTCTTCAAAACCGTAACAAATCAGAACTGATCATAGGACACTGGAGACCAGCCAGGAGGCACCTTGTATTTCTTAGTGCGAGATCCATGTGTTTTAATGAAAAACGTCATCTCTGGTGATGGTGTTCTCTCTTTCCTCAGTGAGTTCGGATCCCTAAACATCAAGTTGTAAGTGAGATTTTGTTTTCTAAGTGGTTTGAAAATTTAATTGATTTTCAAACTCAATAATAGAGGTACTCCTGTTTGTCTTCTCTGGATGAAACTTGAGAACATAATAAAATGTACATGGAAATCATTTGAGCTCAGTGGCTTCAGTGATTAAGTACAAAATTATGAAAGGACTAAATATTTAACATACTTAGGCTGACATGAGAAACTCATTGCTATCTCTGTCAACCTACACTTATCTCCTGGATACGAATAGCAAAGAAGTTACAATTAAGAGGTCATTTAGGAATTGTGAGTGACAGCTCCTACTCTCCAATAAGATGCTGCTACTAATAAGCACAAACTTTTTGTTTTACAAACACATAATTTTTATTTCAGAAGCTCACAGCTGTACTACACATTTTGCAATTTCCCCTTTTAATGCAAAATAAAATATTAATTGTTATTAACTTATTAAAATTAAAATACTTAAAAAGTTCATCAATATTGTAAAAACAACCTCTGGCTCAAAACACATGCTTACTCTTTGAAAAATATCCTACAATTGAAGTTAATCATATAGAGTGTACCACTCAATAACATTTCTATCATTCTTCTAAGAGTCACAAATGTAGGAGGACGAATGGCTTACACATTTTAGTAATAAGTATCCTTTCTATGAAGAAATCTTTTGTGTAGTCTAAACCACTCAGAAAATAGTATCTCAACTTTTCAAATTATATTTATGTTTTACTTTCTTACCACCCTTCAATTATATCAGCGGATTAAGACAGGAAGAAAGGAATAAAGGAAGGTGAATTTTTTTCCCTAAATAATCTCAATGGTGTCATAAAAGATCATATAATTATCCCTGTTCTAAAAGAAAACAGATATAAACTTCTAACCTCATAAAACAAGTCATGCATGAACACTAAAGGTTATTCTTTCCACTCCTGCTATTTTCTCATTATTCAAAATGGTAAATTTTTTTTTCAGTTACACAAGTACTGGAGTTGCCCAATAAAAAGGACATTTACCTACTAACATATGCATTGGATCATACAAATTTTCCTCTTTGCCACTCAGTTATAACTGCCAGACTTAGTAAATTAAGACACGAGACAATCATTTTAATTTGAATTTCAGAAGAATACACACACAAGATTTTTAGTAACAGTATGTTCCATGCAATATTTGGCATCTTGTATTTTATTTTATTTTTTTAAAGATTTATTTATTTACTCAAAAGTCAGAGTTACACAGAGAGAGGAGAAGCAGAGAGAAGGAGGGGTCTTCCATCCGCTGGTTCACTCCCCAGATGGCTGCAATGACCAGAGCTGCGCTGATCCAAAGCCAGGAGCCAGGAGCTTCTTCTGGGTCTCCCACATGGGTGCAGGGGCCCAAGGACTTGGGCCATCCTCTACTGCTTTTCCAGGCCACAGCAGAGAGCTGGATCGGAAGTGGAGCAGCTGAGTCTCAAACTGGCACCCATGTGGGATGCTGGTGCTTTAGGCCAGGGCGTTAACCTGCTGTGCCACAGCACCGGCCCCCCAATAAATAAATCTTTTAAAAAAAGAAATAATGAAAAAAAAAGAAATAATGCAAAAAGCTCAAACAGAATATTAGCAACAGTATCCACCATTACATTAAAAACAATACTTCTTGTCAGGTTTCATTTTGGTAATGTAAACCTGGGGTGATATTAAGAAGTCTATTGCCAGAAATAGTCAAAACAATAGCCATAGGGGGAACAATCAAATGATTGTCCTTACAGATGCTGAAAAGGAATGTGTCAATGCTCATCACTGAATTCTGACTTTGAAAGAGCCTTTATAAAATTGATAAATATATCTCAAGTCAAAAGCCAGTCATTAGTGGGGAAATGCTACAGAGCATTTTCAGCTATATCAGGAACATTATGTTTTCACATCGTTCTGGAAGTACTTGCCCAAAACCATTAAATATGAGAAAGAAATAAGAGGTATAAATACTGCAAGGGAGGACACATATTTTATCTTCATTTGTAGATGATATGATTTAGTACCTGGAAAAGAAATAAGAAAAAGAACTAGAAAGCCAGTAGAAAGGACAAGCATTGTGGCACAGCAGGTTAAGCTACTGCTTCTGATGCTGATATCCTGTGTCAGAGTGCCAGTTCCAGTCCCAGTTGCTCTGCTTCCAATCCAGCTCCCTGCTAGTGCACCTGGGAAAGCTGCAGATGATGGCCCAAGGACTTGGGCCCCTGCCACCCATGTGGGACACCTGGATGGGGTTCCTGGCTGCTGGCTTTGGCCTGGTCCAGCCCTAGCCATTGTGGCTATTTGGAAGGTGAACCAGCAGATGGAAGATCTCTCTGTCTCTCTGTCTCTCTGTCTCTCTCTCTCCCTCCATCCCTTTCAATAAATAAATAAATCTTAAGAAGAAAGCTATTAGAAGCAACAAACCAGCTCAGTAAGTGGCCAGTTATAAGATTAACATGTAGGGGCCAGTGCTGTGGCACAGCAGGTTAATGTCCTGGCCTGAAGCCCTGGCATCCCATATGGGCGCCAGCTCGAGACTCGGCTGCTCCACTTCCGATCCAGCTCTCTGCTGTGGCCTGGGAAAGCAGTAGAAGATGGCCCACATCCTTGGGCCCCTTCTCCCACATGGGAGACCCGGAAGAAGCCCCTGGCTCCTGGCTCCTTGCTTCGGATCGGCACAGCTCTGGTCATTGCAGCCATCTGGGGAGTGAACCATTGGGTGGAAGATCTCTCTCTCTCTCTCTCTGTGCCTCTCCCTCTCTCTCTGTGTAACTCTGACTTTCAAATAAATAAATAAATCCTTCTAAAAAAAGATTAACATGTAAAAATCATAGCTTTCCTGTTACTGAAAAACAAGGGCAAGGAAGTTCTGTTTTATTACTGCATTCCCTGAGAAAGCTCACTAAAGCTCTGTTGTCCATCTGAATATGTTTAAAGCAGTCATTTTCTTGGAAGTTAAAAACAATAGTGTTTCCTGATATGATGAACTGACATCAGCTGAAGCAAAATAGAAGAAATTTCCTTCCTTCTGAAAGCTCTGACTTTACCCTCCACTTGCCCTCATTGTTGGAGTTCAGCTCTGAGCTAAGGCCCCAGTAGGATGTGCAGCCCATCTCCAATAGCACGGGGACCTGTCCTAAAAAAGGAGGGTGGAGAGATTTATTTATTTCTGTAAAGCAGAATGATGGAGGAGGGGGGAAGAGATGTTCCATCTGCTGGATCCTTCCCCAAATGGCAGGAACTCCATCCAGGTCTCCCATATGGGTGCAGAGCGGGGCAAGCATTTGGACCATGCTCTGTCGCCTTCCCAGGCATATTAGTAGGGAGTGGCACTGGAAGCGGTGCTCCTATGTAGAATGCTGGCATCACAAGCTGCAGCTTACCTGCTGCACCACAACGCTTGCCCCAAGTCTTGTAGCTTGTGTGCGAATAAACCGGAAAGAGCATGGCTGGGATTGGTACTCTTTAGACCTGCACTTCCTTGACGGCTCACTGATGGAAGTCACTGAACACTGAGTGGCAGTCTCCAAGCCCAGAGCAGAAGCAGTGAGACAATCAGCTCAGCTCACCTATCTCGATACTCAGTTCCTGATTCCGGTTAGTGGTCTTTAAATGTTTATCACCTTTGGCGGGCGCCGCGGCTCACTGGGCTAATCCTCCGCCTTGCGGCGCCGGCACACCGGGTTCTAGTCCCGGTCGGGGCACCGATCCTGTCCCGGTTGCCCCTCTTCCAGGCCAGCTCTCTGCTGTGGCCAGGGAGTGCAGTGGAGGATGGCCCAAGTGCTTGGGCCCTGCACCCGCATGGGAGACCAGGAGAAGCACCTGGCTCCTGCCATCGGATCAGCGTGGTGCGCCGGCCGCAGCGCACTACCGCGGCTGCCATTGGAGGGTGAACCAACGGCAAAGGAAGACCTTTCTCTCTGTCTCTCTCTCTCTCACTGTCCACTCTGCCTGTCAAAAAAAAAATTAAATGTTTATCACCTTCATAGCTCCCTTATGTGACTTCCCTTCCCTTATTGCCCCCCCCCCCCCACTCACACACATGTTCACACTGACAAAGCCATGAGTGTCTTAGGGAGATGGCTGAAGTCAGAAGTCCAGCAAGTTTCCAGTTGAAGAGAAACTGAGACTTTGTGTGGAATGCTTCCAACCATGTAAAAAGGCCTCACATTGTAGCAGCCGATTGTGGAACTGATTTCTTCTTCTTTCTATGTAGTTACACCTGATAAACTGCCTTGCTATCTGCTATGGCTTGGATATGCTTTGTCTTCCAAAGGTTCATGTGCTGGAAGATTAGCTGCTAGTATGTGGTGGTGAGCTGGTGGAACCTTTAAGAGGTGGGGCCTCATGGAAGGGGATCAGGTCATGAGGGTGCCATCCTCATAAATGGATGAATGTCTGAGAGTGGATCAGCTCTTGCAGGAGGCAGTTAGTTGTCACAAGAATGTTGCTGGGGCCGGCGCCGTGGCTCACTTGGTTAATCCTCTGCCTGCAGCGTCGGCATCCCATATGGGCACTGGGTTCTAGTCCCGGTTGCTCCTCTTCCAATCCAGCTCTCTGCTGTGGCCCGGGAGGGCAGTGGAGGATGGCTCAAGTGCTTGGGCTCCTGCACCCGCATGGGAGACCAGGAGGAGGCACCTGGCTCCTGGCTTCGGATCAGCACAGTGCGCTGGCCGTAGCGGCCATTGGGGGGTGAACCAACGGAAGGAAGACCTTTCTCTCTGTCTCTCTCTCTCACTGTCTATAACTCTACCTGTCAAATAATAAAAAAAAAAAGAATGTTGTAAGCAAAGCCACTACATGCACTTGGTCTCTGCATCTGGCCGTTTCCCTTCTCTACACAGCCAAGGGGCCTTTGCTAGGATGCTATGCGTGCTGTTTGGACGCTCCAGTCACCAGAATCATGAGCCAAATAAGCTTCCTTCCTTGTCAAGTACCCAGCCTCTGATATTTTGTAAGAGCAAAACAAAGTGGGCAAATGGTATGTTATGTGTCACCACTGGGTTGACTCATTGAGGCTGGTCTCTAAGCAAATAGGAATCAGAATAGATCTGAACATTCAAGTTCAAAGCTGTGGGGGAAAAATCAAAGGTAAATCAGATCTGGGAGCACATCAGTGAGACTTTCCCTGAAGCAGAAGCAGAGGGTGGGGAAGCCTTGGATGGAGAAAGCAACCTGGTGCCCTCGTATGGGGAGGAAGCTGTTAAGGACATAGCTGGGGCTGTGAACCATGAGGCCTTTTGAAAGTTATGAAGATCTTCAGCGTCCTGCTAGGACATGACCAGCCGAAGACCTGGGGCCAAGATCAAACCCAATATATCTGTATTCCTTTCCTCTTGAGTCTCTGGTCCTTATGCCTCTCCTCTCCAGTCTCCTGCAATTGCATTAAACTTCCACTCTCATTTAGAGCCTCTGATGGGACTTGCTGTCAGCTGAGGCCATGTTCCTATTTTCTTATATGGAGAGAGGTCGAGAGAGAGAGAGAGGTCGAGAGAGAGAGAGAGAGGTCGAGAGGTCTTCCATCCACTGGTTCACTCTGCAGATGACCGCAACAGCCGGAGCTGCGCTGATCCAAAGCCAGGAGCCAGGAGCTTCCTCCAGGTCTCCCATGTGGGTGCAGGGGCCCAAGCACTTGGGCCACCCTCCACTGCTTTCCCAGGCCATAGCAGAGAACTAGATCAAAAGTGGAGCAACCGGGACTTGAACCGGTGCCCATATGGGATGCCAGCACTGCAGGCGGGGGCTTTACCCACCATGCCACAGTGCCGGCCCTGGGACACAAGTCTTAATATCAATCTTCCTTAGTTCAGGATCAAACTTGTCATACATTTCCCATTTCAGGATCCACCCAATGTACCCCCAACACACTCTAGGCTCCCCTGAGACAAAGCACTTCCCTAGAAAGTCTTAAGGTTTTGGAAGACAAAGAACGTATGCAGCATGAGCTTCGTTATATTCTCTTTCCCTCTCTCTCCAAATCTCTGCCTCTCTCATTCTCTTTCTCTCTCTCATTTGTTTTCCCACATCCTCTCAATCTCAGTAGTTTCTTCTGAGGAGAGGATGTTGTGGCTCAGCAGGTGAGACCGCTGCTTGGATTGTCTGTATCCCATATTAGAGTGCCTGAGACTAAGTCTCATTTCTGCTTCTCATCCAGCTTCCTGCTAACGCACACCCTGGGAGGCAGCAGATGATGACTCCAGTATTTTTGCCCCTGCCACCCAGGTTGGAGACCAGTTTGGAGCTCCTGGCTTTTGGTTTCAGGCTGGCCCAGCCAGCCCTGGCTGTTATAGGCATTTGGGGAAGTGAATCAGACAGCGAAAGAATTTTCTATCGCTCTGCCTTTCAAATAAATAAACTTGAAAAAGTTCTTCTTAATGAAGGTGGCCTTGAGCCATCCATAAACCTGAAAGAACTAGAGTGATTGATTCAGGTACATTCTGAAGCCAGGGTTTCCTCGTTTCCAGAAAATCTTGACACCTGGATACACTGAGGTACAAGATAAGGGGAGTAGGTTGAATGCTCATGCTTGCAAGCACCCCTTTCTGTGGTCCACCTTTATCCACCCGCTCCTGTGGGTTAGTGCCCATAGAAGCTTCTTAACGATATGATTATTCTAACTCAATTAGCAGGGACTGAAAGGAACAAAGAAAATCCATTTTCCAGTTGGTTGATCATTCAAAGCCATCCTACCTTAAAATATCAACTAATTATTTTAGGCATGGAAAGCCAAGACACTCTGGCAAAAAAAAAAAAATACCTAAATGAAAGATCTCTGTGAGTGAGATCCCAGTGGAAAGAACAGGTCATCAAAGAAGGAGGTACCTTTCTCTGAAGGGAGGAGAGAACCCCCATTTTGACTATGACCTTGTCTAAATATGATCGGAGTCGGTGAACTCAAAAGGCTTCCATAGCCTTGGCAACTCATGACAAGAGCCTAAGGTGATTACTGATGCCATAAACAAGAGTGTCAATTTGTTAAGTCAACAACAGGAGTCACTGTGCATTTACTCCTCATGTAGGATCTCTGTACTTAAAGTGTTGTACAATGTGAATTAATGGTATAACTAGTACTCAAACAGTACTTTACACTTTGTGTTTCTGTGTGGGTGCAAACTGTTGAAATCTTTACTCAATATACACTAAATTGATCTTCTGTATATAAAGATAATTGAAAATGAATCTTGATGTGAATGGAATGGGAGAGGGAGTGGGAGATGGGAGGGTTGCGGGTGGGAGGGAAGTTATGGGGAAGAAAAAGCCACTGTAATCCAAAAGCTGTACTTTGGAAATTTATATTTGTTAAATAAAAGTTAAAAAAAGTCAACTAATTAAGAGATTGTGGGAGGGAGAGATTTTGCTTGAGTACTTAGACATTATTATCAGACCTCATTGTCATTATTAATAGTGTATTGACCAAAATAAACTGTACACAGATTACTCTCGCCTTAGCCAGACATCAGATTCACGATGTTCCAAATCATGGAACAATTAATTCCCAACTTAGTGTCTTCTCAATTAAGCACTGACCAATTCTCTTCCACTCCTTTGTGACATTTCAAGCTGTAATAAGTTTGGATGTATTTAACTTCCAATTTATAAATACGCAGGAAACTGAGAGAGTAAGGTATATTGGAGAAAAATACAGTTGGGAGTGACCCAATGGCTATAGAATGTACAATGCAGAGAAAGTAGTGCTTCTGTATTCTGGAGGAAAAGGCATATGCAAAGGAAAGGAGCAGCCAGGATGACAATTTCAGATGGCAAATTTGCTGAAACATACCATGTGCTAGGCACTACCTCAAGTATTTTACACTCATATTATATATACTTCACAACCACCCTGTGAGAAAGGTTCTTGTTATCTTAATTTCTCATAGAAGGAAAATACATAAGGAGATTGAGTGACTTGTTCAAAATCACACAAATACTCATAAATCCAGGATTTTTTCCTATGTAGTCTGGCTAGAGAGAGACCAAACTCATATATTATGAAATTGTTGCAAGAAATGTAAGACCACATATATCCGTGGACACCAATAAAGACTAGTGATGAAAAGGTACACTAGATCCGAAGCCAGGAGCCAGGTGCTTCCTCCTGGTCTCCCATGCGGGTGCAGGGCTGAAGCACTTGGGCCATCCTCCACTGCCCTCCCGGGCCACAGCAGAGAGCTGGCCTGGAAGAGGGGCAACTGGGACAGAATCCGGCACATGCCGGCCATAGCGGCCATTTGGGGGGTGAACCAACGGAAGGAAGACCTTTCTCTCTGTCTCTGTCTCTCTCTCTCTCACTGTCTAGCTCTGCCTGCCAAAAACAAACAAACAAAACAACACACAAACACAAAAAGAGAAAAGGCACACTAGATGACTAAGGGAACGCATAGCTAGAGATACAGGGCTAAACCTAGTCTTTGGAAAAAATATTAAATCATTGTATAACCATACTTTTTAAAAAGACACACAAACACACACGCACACAGAGAAACTCAAAAGGCTTAGAAATAAGCTTTGCTTCTGAAAGCTAAACACTGTAGAAAAGCCCATCACAACGGCTGTGAAGAAGAGAGGGTAGGACATAATGAAAGGACTGCCTGTCCAGGCGTGACGGCAGAATATGCACACAGGAATGGACCACTCCAGGCTGAGTGGAGACTAGGTAGGTGGCAGGTGAGAAAGGCCAAGCCCCAAGTCAGAAGTGTGAATTGCGTAGGAGGACTGTGAAGTGGGAGAGAGGGGATGTGATACATGCAATATGGCCAAAGCAGTGAACGTGGAGGGCAGGCAGCTATTTCAAGTCAGCCAGGGTTCGGGAAGATCTCTGGCTGCACAGTGTACTGGAGCCACCCAGTCCCCACTTCCACCCTCACTCCAAAGCAGGAAATGCTACTGCTGTCATTCAGGAGACAGATGGCCTGGGCAAGGCAAGCAGGAGGGGCATCCTGGAGGAGTGGGTTAGACTGAAAGAGGCAGTTCAGAGATAGATGGATGGTGTCTTAGTCTGCTTGGACTCCTGTAACAAAACACTTTATGTGGGGGGGTGATTTATAAAACACAGTTCTGGAGGCTGGGAAATACAACACCAACAGATGGGCTATGGGGGTGAGACCGAGAAGTGAGTCTGGCTTGGGCAGTGAGGTGGATTATTGATCCCCTTAGCTGAGAATGAGAACTGTAGGAGGAAGGGTTGCTAAGAGGAGAAGGAGGCCCTGAGGAGGAGAAGAAGGGAGGAGGGGAAGAGGTAGAGGAGATTGGAGAAGCAGGGGGGCGGGGGAGGGCAAGCTGAGAAACGCTGAGTTGTTGGAGTTCTTTACATGGAGCTCTCCCGCGACCAGATCTGGCCTTGGGGTGCAAGTTCTCTGCTGACAGATAAAGCTGAGCATCTCAGCCTGCAGAACCCCAGGGGGTGGATCAGCTGGCTGGAGGAAGCCAGGCCTTGACAATGGAGGAACAGAATGGGCAACAGGGAGAACCGAGAGGCGCAAATAGCAGAGGCCAAGCGTCTGTCAGATGCTGTGGAAAGGAGCGGGGCTTTTGTGATACTTCCAAAGCCACATTATTTCTTCCCGTGCTCCTGTGGTTTCCTGTGGACGTGTGGGCGTGTGTGTTCAGTGGGAGTGGTGTGGGGAGGGCAGGTTGTCTTCCTTTCGCCACCTCTGTGTTCTCCAGTCCTTTGAGGCTTTTGGCGTTGCACCTCTTTTGAGGAAGGTCATTTCCTTTTCCTTTTTCCCCTGTGCAGGGCTGTTTGTGCAGTTCTGCAAGCCGGTGCTTCTTAGATATGTACATTAAGAAGCTGCACGATCTATTGGTGAAGAGCGGAGGTGTGGTGTCACAGGCCTGATGGTTGTCATGGTTACCTCCTCATTAACATGACTAACAAGGACTGCTGGAAAAGCAGGCCATTGCCTGGGTCTTGGGATTCCTTACCCTGTCAGCAGCTTTATAGACACAATTGATTTTCCATAAAGTGGTGCAACTCATTTTATTCTCTCAAGTACAAGAAATATGCCTTTTAATTAGAAGCAGCAGCTTCCTAGGGAGCATGGAGTAAAATGAATCCTAGGAAAAGGATTTCGACATGAACTAGGTAGAGGCTCCAAGATCTAGTAATATCACTTGATTTTCATTCCTGTGTCTTGTCTGTGACACTATCATTGTGCTTTGTGGCCCTGGAGTAGCTCAAAATTCTGTGATCTAAAAGCAACACAGACATGCAGTTCATGTGCATCTCCTAAAGGGAACAGGAAGTCACCCGATTCAGTAGCGAAGGGGCCAAGATGTCCCCTCAAGCCAACCGCACTGGACAACACACCGTGCAGAAACAGCACTGACTATCCTACAGAATGCCTGTGAGGCTGGCTCTTCTCCTTGTTGCTGTTACCCGTTTGAATACAGGCCCTGGCATGACTTAGCTAGATGGAAATGTGGCTGTTTAGGAATGGAAAGAGTTCGAGGTAATAGGAACGGGTAGTAACTTTTTGCAAAGTTCTTACTGTGTGCCAGACACTGAATTAGATGCTTTTCATTGGTTTTCTTTTCAACCCCCCAGCAATCACCTGAGCAGTATTTAACTTTTTCGATCTCTATGCATTTGCAGAGAATCTGACTAGCCCTGTACATACTGGTTCACAGCCTATTTTGAAAATAGCTTTATTTTTCTCTTGTACTATTGATACATGTGCATTGGGAAACAGAAAATACGGATGAGTGCCACTTGGAGTCCAGAGTCAGAACTGCACCCCAAACACGGCAGAGCAGGAATGCTGGGAGGGAAGGTAGGAAGGAGGGAGGGAGAGTTAGGAGGGGTTGCTCCTCCGACCTCCAAACAGCTCTCCAGATGCTTGCGTGGCATAGGAAACACGAGATTTTCTCCAGTCAAGTCCACTAGCCCCTACTGTATGCTTCCTGGTTCTCCTTCCCTCCCCCTCCCCCCTCCTTCTCCCCTCCCCTTCCATGCCCTCCCCCTCCTCCTCTTCCCCCTCTCCCTCCCCCTCCTCCTCTCTCTTTCCCCAACTCTCCCTCCTCCCATCTTTTCCTCATCTGTCTAGTCTTTCTACAGTTTACACAAATCAGCCTGGGAGCAACTGCCTAGGCCTGTTCAGAACGGGCAGGGAGCCATCTCAGTCCTATGGAATCTTCCACCCTCAGCGAGAGGGAAGCTGTGTGTGCACAGGCACATGCATGGATTGTACATTTCCTGATTATTAAAGTTACACTTGCTCTTTAAGAAAAATCTGTAAGATTCAGGAAAGTGTAAAGAACAAAATGTGTTTTCTGGATTCCTATAATTCAGATGTTCAGTTGTATGTGGTTTTGTTTGCAGCTCACTTATAATTTTTCTATGTGCAAATATGTATGTAAATATAATTTTAACCACCACTTTAAACTTAACCATGTTATTAATATCTTTCAAAGTTAATAAAGAATTTGTACTTTATTTTCTGAATCACCTTGACAAAATTTTTCATCTTGCAAACTTTCTCTGTTTCTGATTTCAAAGGTAAAAAATACTTGTAAAACAAAATAATACAGAAATGCATAACACAGATAACATTTTCTTGTATTTCTTTCACCTGTTAAACCTGTAGAAATGTTCTGTTAGAGGCCTGCACTGTGGTGTAGCGGGTAAAGCTGCTGCCTGCAGTGCTGGCATCTCTGTTTCCGATCCAGCTCTCTGCTGTGGCCTGGGAAAGCAGTAGAAGATGGCCCAAGTCCTTGGGCCCCTGCACCCGTGTGGGAAACCTGGAAGAAGCTCCTGGCTTCGGATCGGTGCAGCTCCGGCCGTTGCAGCCATCTGGGGAGTGAACCAGTGGATGGAAGACCTCTCTCTCTCTCTCTCTCTCTCTCTCTCTCTCTCTGGTGAGTGAACCAGCAGATGGAAGACCTCTCTCTCTCTCTCTCTCTCTCTGCCTCTCTATAACTCTACCTTTCAAGTAAGTAAATAAATTTTTAAAAAATATAAAATAATCTCTGTTAATAGCTTGGAGTATGTTTCTTCAGAAAATTCTCTTTGGGTATACACACATTTTTTTTTTCAAAGTGGGATTATGCTAAACACATTACTGCATGTATCTTCCAAGTTCTAGTTTATATTTACAGTGTTTGCAGGCTGCTCTTTTCACTTAGTGATAAACACCATGAACATGTTTCATGTCAATAAATATGTTCCTACCTCATTTTATGAATCACTCACTATTTAATAATCTTCCCGTAATTTTTGAAATTTAAGAATCTTTTTTTTCTGATGAAAAATTATACATGCATGCTGCAGAAGGCATTAAGACAAATTGTGCTTTAATTACTTCCAGGTGAAATCACTTGAGGAGCTGTAACTTCAGAAAGGGGCATTTGACCTGTCCTCTCCTGCAGGCAGCAAGCCATGAAGTGTCTTTGGAAAGGGGCGTCCTTTCACATGCCACGGCTGGGAAGTGACCTTGATCACCAGAGACTGACAGCTGGGGCTGCACTGAACCTGAAGAAAGACATTTGTTGAGGTGAATCGAGCTTTACGACCCCCACCCCACCAAGTGTCTCTTGGGAACATCCCTAGCATTTCCTATCCTAGTCCAGATGTCTTGTCATTCCTGGCCATATTTATTGTCTTTTGTCTAAAAAATAGACAAAACCTCATGCTTTGGTCATTTCTTCTTGAGACTTCGTGAAGGTCTCCATGGACATGTAAATTCAATAGAACTTCGATGCTTTTCTCCTGGTTCTTGTATTAATTGGCTTCCCAGATCCAACCAAAGAACCCACAGAAGAAGTCGTGTCGGGGTGGAGGGGATCTCCCTCCCCAGTAACGAGAAAATTCAAAGGATATGAAATTGTATGTGAAAATTTTCCCTCTTCTCTGTTTTCCTATGAAAGCAGCTACTCTCTTTGCTCTTACTGTTTCTCAGTATGTGTGTGTATGTCTCTCTCTCTCTGTGTACACCTGTGTGGCTGAAAAACTACACAATTCTTCTTCTGCAAAAAACAATGCAATCACGTTGGGTATATTGTTCAGCAACTTGCTTGTTGTTGTTGTTAGTTCACAACCTATTTTAGACATCTTTTCATGACACTATATATAGCTCAGTGCACTTCATTTCCTTGAACCCAGCCCTGGGTTTACATTTCTGAATGTAACCAAACAACTAGCCATGTTCTTCAAGAACTTTAAAAATTGTCACTACTACAAATAGTGCTGAAGTGGGCGATTTTTCTCCTGTACCTCTTTTTCGTCTTTTTTGATTTTTTAGAGGCATTTGTACCCCCATGTGTTTTTTGTTTGTTTGTTTGTTTGTTTTTGTTTTTTGTTTTTTTTTGACAGGCAGAGTTAGACAGTGAGAGAGAGACGTCTTTTTGATTTTTAAAATTTATATAGAGGAAGCAAATGTCTCTTATTTCATATATACAGTTTTAGGAGCATAATGATACTTTCCACCCCACCCTCCTTCCCTCACTCACTCCTACTCTCCCTCCTCATTTTGTTATTTTTTATAATGCCACACTTTTAATTTACTTTATAATCACAAGGTTAACTTTCCACTAAATAAAGAATTCAACAAGTAGTAAGTAAAAAAATCACTGTCCCTCAAGAGTATAGACAAGCGCTATAAACAATAATCAAATCTCAAAATGTCAATTTCAGTCTTACACATTACTTTTTTTGTACTTTGTATATTGGTTACCACAAGTCAGGAAAAACACATGATATTTGACTTTTGGGGACTGGCTTTTTTTCAGTAAGCATAATGGTCTTTTAATTATGTGTGTTACTTCTGTAGGATAAATATTTAGTAGTGAAATTTCTGTCTTAACACATTTTATTTTTAAAAAATAGCTTTTATTTTTAATTGAAGTGCAAAAGTTATATCTATTTATAGGTCCAACGTGACATTTCAATACATGCATACAATGTGTAAGCATCAACTCAGGGTAATTGGCATATCTACCACCTCCAACATTTATCATTTCCTCCTGTTGGAAACATTCAAAATTCTCCTTATCAGCTATTTTGGAATATTCAATTAATTCTTCTCAATTGTAGTTTTTCCACGGGAACACCCACATTTTCTACTTTTTTCAATTTATTTAAAAGGTAAAGAGACAGAGAGGGCCAAAGGGTCAAACAGAGATCTTCCATTAATTCTTATTTTCTTATGGCAGTTGAAGTTAAGATACTGATTTTCACTCTGAAACCAGATCCCACTAAGAAGCAAAGTGTCAGAGTAAATTGAGGAAACTGAATGTTACAATATCTACATTTTTGGGAAAAAATTAGGAGTTTACAAAAATAACTGATAAAACAATTTGAAGTTTTTTTTTTGGATTTGAGAAATACTAGTAAACACATAGTTACATACAAACATTAAATAATCTGATAATACCATGCACAAAGGGAGTAGTCTAGAAATTAGAATGTTTTTCTAAAATTTTTTTCCTGCTTTTAGAAATACACAAGCAGCAAAGTCAGAGTTACACAGAGAGAAGAGAGGCAGAGAGAGAGAGAGGTTTTCTGTATGCTGGTTCACTCCCCAGTTGGCTGCAACGACAACTTCCTAAATTAATTCTAAAATGGCTGAGGTGAATAGAAAGATACACATAGAAGAAATTTTTCTTTTAACTTAAAAATTGCAGAGAGCAAGTGCTCACTTTCTCTGCCCCTACTGTTAATCGAATTTCCTATGCTGCTTTTCTCTCTTCCATCCCTCTCTCCGTTTTCCTTTCTTTTTGTTGAGATACAATTCACATACCATAAAATGCCACTGTTAAACTGTACAGCTGGGTGGTTTTTGGTATATCCACGTTTTTCAGCCAGAATACTTTCATCATCTGCAAAAGAAATCTCACACTCATTAGCAGTCAGTCCCATTGTGTCCTCTCTCCAGCCCCTGACAATCATTAATCTATTTTCTGCCTCTCTGGGTTTGCTTATTCTGAATGTTTCAAATAATCGGAATCAGAGAATATGAGACATTTTCAGTCTGATTTCTTTTGTTTAGCAGAATATTTTTGAGGATCTTCCATGTTGTAGCATGTATCAGAGCTAAATGCCTGTGCAAAGGTGAATATTTTCTTACGTGATATGTCCTATTTTGTTTAATCATGCATCAATTGATGAATATTTGAATTATTTCTACTTTTTATATATTATGAATAATGCTGTTGTGAACATTTATGTACAAAGCTTTGAGCTGAATGTGTTTTCAGTTGTCTTGGGTAATATGCCTAGTGGTAGAAGTAACGAACCATATGGCAATTATATATTTTTTTTGAGGAATTATCAAACTGTCTTCCAAAGTCACCATACCATTTTACGTTTCCACCAGCAATGTATGAAGAGTCCAATTTATCCACATCCTTTTCAACATCTGTTACTGTCTATCTTTTTTTAATAGCCAGTCCTAGTGGGTGTTCAGTGGTGTCTCATTTTGGTTTTCATTCATTTCTCTAATGACTCAAACTGTTGGGTATATTTTCATGTGTTTATTGGCTATTTGTAAATCTTCTTCCAAGAAATATCTATTCAAATCCTTTCCTCATTTTTAACTGTGCTGTTTACATTTTTATAGTTGAGTTATAAGAGTTCTTTATGTGGTCTGTATATTAAACCTTTATCTGATGTGAGATTTGTAAATATTTTCTCTCATCCAGTGGATTGTCTTTCATTTTCTTGATGGAATTCTTTGGAACACAAAAAAATTAATTTTGATGAAGTCAGAGCTATTTCTGTTACCTGTATTTTTGGTGTCATAGGTAAAAAATCGTCAGTTCAAGTTCATTAAGATTTCACCCTGTATTTTCTTCTATTAGTTTTATAGTTTTAGTTATTACACTTAGGGCTTTGATCCAGTTTGAATTAACTTTTGTACATGATGTGAACTAAGGATTCAATTTTTTTTCTTGAGGATATCCACTTGTCCTAGCACCATTTGTTGAAAGACTATTCTTTACTCTCTGAAAAATCTTAACACTCACATGGGAAATGAATTAGTTTTTTAAAGATGTATTTATTTATTTGAAAGTCAAAGTTACACAGAGAGAGAAGGAAAGGCAGAGAGAGAGAGAGAGACAGAGAGAGAGATGTCTTCCATCGCTGGTTCACTTACTCCCCAATTGGCCACAACAGCTGGAGCTGCGCCAATCCAAAGGCAAGAGCCAGAAGCTTCCTCTGGATCTCCCAGGTGGGTGCAGGGGCCCAAGGACTTATGACATCTGCTGCTTTCCCAGGCCATAGCAGAGAGCTGGATCAGAAGTGGAGCGGCTGGGACTTGAACTGGCGCCATATGGGATGCCAGCACTGCAGGCGGTGGCTTTACCCACTATGCCACAGCGCTGGCCTGAAAGAAGTTAATTACTTTTAAGTGTGAGGATTTACTTCTGGATTCTCAATTCTGTTCTGTTGTTCTCTAAGTCTATCCTTATATACCAGTACCACAGTCTTTGTTATATTTGGTAATAAGTTTGAAATTGGGATTTGTGAGTCTTCCTACTTAATTTTTCTTTTTAAAGATTATTTTATTGTGTATCTTTTGTATTTCTATATTAATTTTAGGATCAGTTTGTGCATTTTCTGCAAAAATGTCAGTTGAAATTTTGATAGGGATTGTGTTGAATATATTGTCCAATCAGGGAGTATTGCTATCTTAACAATATTAAGTCTTCCAGTGCAAGAATACAAATGCCTTTCCTTTTATTTATGTCTGTCTTTTAACGATTTCTTAAGACCACAAGAAATTTCTTTCAGCAATATTTTTGTAGCTTTAGAGCACAATTCTGGCACTTTCTTGATTACATTTATTCCTAAGTATTCATTTTATGCTGTTATAGATTGAATTATTTTCTAAATTTTGTTTTGAATTGCTTATTGCTGGTATGTTAAAAGACAAATGATTTTTCTTACTGATCTTTTAGCCTGCAGCATTTCCAAACTTCTTTATTAGGTTTTTTTTTATTAATTAATTTCTTTGAAAGGCAGAATGACAGGTAGAAAGGGAGAAACGGAGACAGAGGAAGAGAGAGACCTTTCATCTACTGGTTCACTCCCAAATTTTCACAACAAATAGGGCTGGGGCAGGTGGAGGTCAGGAACCAGGTGCTCCATCCAGGTCTCCCGTGTAGACTCTAGGGACCTAGGTACTTGGGCTATCTTCTGCTGCATCCTAGACCCTGCCATTTTCCATGAATGTCTCTATTGTAACTTTGGATTTCCTTTGTACTTTTACTGGGAGATTTTTCTCCCTTCACCTTCTTTCATAGTGATGACCATGTTTCTGTGTGTGACATATCCTTAACCATCTTTTGTAAGGTTGGATGAGTGGTGACAAATTCTTTCAATTTCTGTTTGTTATGGGAGGTCTTTATTTCACCTTCACTAATAAATGAGAGCTTTGCAGGGTTGACAGTTTTTTTCTCTTAAGACTTGGAACATATCTTGCCATTCTCTCCTAGCCTGTGGCGTTTCTGATGAGAAGTCAGCTCTGAGTCTCATTGGAGATCCTCTGAAAGTAATCTGGTGTTTCTCTCATGCACATTTTAGAATCTTTTCTTAATGTTTTGCTGTGGAGAGTTTGACAACAATGTGTCCTGATGAAGATCTTTTCTGGCCATGTCTGTTAGGAGTGCCGTGTGCTTCCTCTACCTGGACATCCCTTCCTTGAAATTGGGGAAGTTTTCTATAATTATTTCACTAAGAAGGCCTTCCAATCCATTCTCTCTATCCACACTTTCAGAGACTCCTAAGACCCATATGTTGGGTCATTTGATAGTATCCCATAGATCTCCAACACGGTTTTTTAGTTTTCTAACTTCTTCCTTTTTTTTTTTTTCAATCTGACTGTAAAATTTCCAGAGATTTGTCCTCTAACTCTGATATCTTTCTTCTGCATCACTGAGTCTATTGTTAAGGCTTTCTACCACACTTTTTATTTGTTCTATTGAACTCTTCATTTCTAATATTTCATTATGATTTCTCAATTCTATGGGAAAAATTTCATTCGTGTCATGTATGGATTTCTTTAACTCATGGATTTGCTTCCAATTATTTCTAAGTAACCCTACAAATCTAGTTTTTGAATTGTGTTTCTGGCATTTCTTCAATATCTTCATCTTCACATTCTAGTATTAAAGTGTTGTGTTCCTTTGGGAGTGTCACGGGTCTTCCTTATTCTTATTTCTTAGATTGCTGCATTTATTTTTGGGCATTTGTGGAGATACTTGTTTTTTTTTTCCCTGTGATGTCTTTTATCTTTGGACTGTGCCTCTGTGGCTTAGTGGAGTGTCTGCTTTCATTGAACACCCTGAGACGTGTGCTGGGTGTGGTCAGGGAGCTCTGTTCAGTGCTCCAGGGTGAGGGGAGTGTCTAAGATGACACCCAAGTTGGATGTGGTAAATCTCCTGGTTTTTTTTTTTATCAGAGGGGAGGTTCGAGTAACTCTGTTGGCATAGTCTCACACACACCTACTCTCTCCTCCAAGGAGACCAACGTCTGGGTGCTAGCCCCAGTGGGTTCAATATTCATCCATGCTGCCACAGGAACCACACAAAGTATCCCTGCAGTCTTTGGTGTGAGCACAAATCCCACAGCAATGACCCTCACCAGGGAATCAGGGAGCCCTGAGCGTGTGGAGCCACCCACAGTGACTGTCCAAAGACCCATCCACACCCTGCGCCCTCACACACAACCACAGTGTTTTCACAGTCACAGCATTCAAGGCTTCCCTAGTCACGAGTGCCTAGCCCCCTGTCAGTTCTCCCAGCCAGATTCAGGTATCTCCTCTTGGCTGGTTGCTGGGTGCATGGACATGAGCTGGCATAGCTGTTAAGTATATCCAAAATGGCACCTGCTCTCTCTCTCTCGCTCGCTCTTTCTCTCTATCTCTCTCTCTGCTAGTTACAGGATGCCAGTGCCAGGAGGTCGGGGAGAGAGAAATGTGCCCCCTTTTTTTCCTTCTAGGTTGGCAGGTACACCGTCCCCAATAGGGCTCCAAGCCAGACTCATTCCAGGCTCTTCCTGCAGCTTTATCACCAGTGATTTGGTCTGCTGCAGTCTGGTCTCACTTCACTTTCCAAAGCTGGTGCTGAGGCTCTTGGCTTCTGGAGTCCTGAGTTGTGCACGTCCACACCCTCCATGTAGTTCCACAGGTCCCTCTAATTACCATGGAGTTTTCTCTGAAGTTTTCCCCCTAACTCTTCCCTGAGATTTCGCTCTTTCCACTTTTAAAAAAGTGTCTTTCCCTAGACTAGAGCAGTAAGCTCCTTCCCTATTCTGCCATCTTGGAATCTCCTAGAATCCATCATTTGTTTTTTAAAAATGTATTTATTTGGGGGCTGGTGCTGTGGCGCAGCGGGTTAACGCCCTGGCCTGAAGTGCTGGCATCCCAGATGGGCGCCGGTTCAAGACCCGGCTGCTCCACTTCCAATCCAGCTCTCTGCTATGGCCTGGGAGAGCGGTAGAAGATGGCCCAAGTCCTTGGGCCCCTGCACCCATGTTGAAGACCCAGAAGAAGCTCCTGGCTCCTGGCTTCGATCTGTGCAGCTCCGGCGGTTGCGGCCAATTGGGGAATGAACCGTCAGATGGAAGACCTCTCTCTGCCTCTCCTCTCTCTATGTAACTCTGACTTTCAAATAAATAAATAAATGAATAAATAAATGTATTTATTTGAAAGGCAGACAGGTGGAAAGAGAAAGAGAGAGACAGAGAGAGAGAGAGAGAGAGAACTCCCATCTGTTGGTTCACCTCCCAAATTCTTGAAAAGGCTGGAAGTTGAAACTAGGAGCTGGCAAATCTAGATTTCTTTGCCCTAGGTGCAGGAATGCAAATCTACCACTGACAACAAGAGAAGCTTATTGATTCATTCATTGCAACAAAGTTGTAATTGTTTTGGTAAAACATATACTTAATGCCATATACGCACTCTGAAATTAGTGAAATACATACATGAAATATCAATAAAACGATCCCCCTTTTTGCTTTTATGTATTTTCTAAAATGAATATTTTAGAAATATAGGTGCAATAAAATTCAAGACTAAAGACATGTTTTCATCAGAAATTATTAAAGTATATTAGTAAGAGCCTAGGTTACACAATATCCAATAAATTTAACACACAGTAAATTCCTTTTTGAACCTATGGCTAAAGTATAATTTCAGAGACAGTATATAGGAAATATTAAGAATGAGGCCACACCTTGATGACAGAGTACCCAAAGCCATTTTCAAAAATTGGCATTACTTCAGAAAATAAGGGAAAAAGTCGACTGGAAATCGTAAATCCATCCCTCCTCCCCACCCTTCCTCCCCGGACTATGTAAATCAGATGCAAGAGCAATGCCAGTGGTCTCATCAAGATGCGAATGGTGGAGGAAATCGCATGGAAGACTTTCCACTGAGAAGCTGACTGGATAAAGAGTGCTTGAAAAACAACCCCACATCCCACAGAGACTTGCTGACCACAGACGTTGAAAGTGGAAAATGTTTAGAGAAAAGCTCCTCTGTTCCCTGGAAGCCAGGGTCAAGGATAGGGTGAGGGTCAGCGGTGGCTGTTGCGCACATAGCTTGGTCATAAAAACCAGTCTTTTGACATTCAGCACTGACATTTTAAAGTAGGCTTTGTGTAACAGCTGCATTAAATCAGCCTTGTCAAAAACGTCCTGCCTCCCTTTGAGAGAAAGGGCCTCTGCAGGAGAAAGTCGCATGCAGGGTGACAACAAACATGCTGGGAGGGGCTTGGGGCTGAGATCTCTGTGCGGTAACAAAAGCTAGCAGGTGAACGGCATTACCAGTAATACTTGTCCAAACGCTGCCTCTAGTGCCTAGGCAAACATGGCTATTTCCTAAACCAGTTTCTTCAAACTGGCTATGTGCTTTTCATCAATGACTGCCTTTTTATTAAAGGCCAATAATAAGAGGAATAATATAAATGCTTATGAGCTACGGTGAGCTGCTTTCACAACCCCTGAAATGATTTTGAAATAAACATACCACCTGATGATGAAAAAATAATAGCCCACTGGCAATGCAGGCTGTTAGCCAATTCCCGGACTAAAGATGGAAATGAACACTATATGGAATAGTGAAGGGCTTGTGCTCCACTCCTCCAACCAAGGCGAGCTAGCAGGAATCCTGCGGTGGTGGGGATGAAGTACTTGAATTTATTGAGCAAAATCTAAGCCGTGTCCAGGAGACACATTAGGAGGCTTTGGATAAAAACAGACGTCAGAAGTCCTAGGGAAAATGTGAAAAGATATTTTTGGAAGAAAACTGAGGACTTGATGGCATACGTGTGACTCACCAGGTGGCAGACTTAGGAAAGATCTAAGAAGGAAATGAGCTGTAGAATGACCCAAGCATATCAAGATGTACTAAATCTGGCCTTTTAAAAAAAAAGGGTATTTGCAGGGGAAGGTGGCCATTGTGAGGCACCAGACTACACATTGTTTTTGTGAACAAACGGAGGCCTCTAACAGAAACACTCCTGGGCAATCAGAGGAAGCTTGGTACAGAGACAGTAGGTGGACTTGTTTGCAAAGGACTGTGCTTTGGGGATGATTAGTTTCAAAGCCCATGGAGCCACTGGTATAAACAGATGACTGAGCAACAGATGGGATAGAGATGTCTCAGCAGACTGCTACTTAGACAAAAAATTTGGAGACCAGAAGCCATCCTATCTCCAACAATGTTCGCAGGCTACATGAGACTCCACACTCTCGAACTTGCAACCAGCTCCAGCAAATGAGGGCAAAAGTGATCCAAGAGAACTGTGTTCATCTGGCCCAACCTAGGCAATATATATCAGACTGAAAAGTCATCAGTGGATACTCAAGACTCAAAGTCTGCTGAAGAAGATGATGTGGTGGGAGAATATCTTTCTGTGTGGTTATTAAAGCAAATCTTCTCCCTCTAACCTCCAAGTAAAATGAAAGGCAAACAAGTAAAATCCATGCAATATATATGTAAATTGCAGCCAGTGGGCTTAAATGTCAAAGGGAGGATTCCCCAAGTTGAGAGCAAAATTTTAATAGTGTGATTAGATAAATATTGAGATAAATGGAAGAAAACAAAATAACATTTTATTATTTTCTCTTAATTTTCTTTTTCATCTGACATTTAAGAATTCAAAGTTCTATTCTAACATGAATATGATATTAGCCACCTTTATCGGTTAGAAGGCATCAAGAATATTGCCAAACTAGAAAATGAATTCAAGGGTCATTTATGTTTGCATTTTGCAGTAGCAGCAGGTGGATAGTCGGGAATAATTGCTTCTGAGCACTGTTACTATACTAAAGAGTTATTTACAGGATTGGTGCCAAGGGCTGGGAAATGAAAACTCATCTTTTCCTCCCATACTTTGTTACTGTCCTAGATCCTTTCTACTTGTGAAGAGATAATGACTCAAGCTTCCAGAAGATATTGTTGCAACTTATAGGTAACTATGGAACCTCAGCATCAGGCACAGTGAGAAATATTGAACACCAGCCAGTGGTGAGTGTCCATTTACAGGTGAATCAGTGAGTGAGGGGCACTGAATTGAGGAACAGCAGCCCGAAATCTTAACCAGTACTGAGGACTTCACCACCGATTGATCTGATACGCAGGCGTCTGTGCTCCCAAGCCCTTCCCTCCCTTCACCATCTGCTGGGAGTTTGTGGCTCAAATCCACACCAACCTCTGTCTTTGTAAACAAAGCTTTCTTGGGACACGTCTATATCCACACGTTTCTATATGGTCTCTGGCTGCTTTTTGTACTACAGCAGCAGAGTTAACTAGCTGAGACTGAGACTTACATAATCCAAAAAGACCAAAATATTTACATCTGTCCCTTCGCTGAAAAGAATTTGCCAACTCTTTGCTTAGATGGTCAAAACGGATATGGAACAACCAAAGACGTTTCTTATAAACTCCATTCCCTGGTCAGCCTGCCAAATGTTGTGTTAGGTCCTCTGTTCTTCCTGTCCACTCTGTATTTTTCTGGAATTATTTACACAAAGCTGGAGACGACAGGTTTTATTGTCAATGAGTTATGGTCTTCTTCGAGACAATAGGGTTAAGGATGCATACAACCCTTAGATTGTTCTAAAGACTATTTTAAAAGCAAAAAAAAAAAAGTGAAAAAGAAAAGGAAACCCCCCCCCCCCCCACGATATCCAACGTGGGTGAAAGCCACCAAATCTGACCTTTCTGTCCTTGACTCAAACTGCACTTAAATTAAAAGTGTGCGTGGCTGAGACCTGAGGATTCTTTTTTTTTTTTTAAACAGGCAGAGTGGATAGTGAGAGAGAGAGACAGAGAGAAAGGGCTTCCTTTTTGCCATTGGTTCACCCTCCAATGGCCGCTGCGGCCAGCGCATCTCGCTGATCCGAAGGCAGGAGCCAGGTGCTTCTCCTGGTCTCCCATGCGGGTGCAGGGCCCAAGGACTTGGGCCATCCTCCACTGCCTTCCCGGGCCACAGCAGAGAGCTGGCCTGGAAGAGGGGCAACCGGGATAGAATCCGGCGCCCCGCCCGGGACTAGAACCCGGGGTGCCGGCGCCGCAAGGCGGAGGATTAGCCTGTTAAGCCACGGCGCCGGCCAACCTGAGGATTCTTCAGTGGAATACAGATATCCCGGAAGAAGGGCAAGCTTGGCTAACTGTGGATAAGGTGAGAAGAGGTGGGATCTTTGCAGCAGAAGCTTGACGTGGATGACTGGTAAGGGAATTGCAGGGCTCTGGGAGAGACGGTGATTCCGACTGGACAAGTACATTTGGCCAGAAACCTAAGTTCGTGAAAGCTGTCAAGATGAAAAACCCAGCAAGGCTCTGTTGGACTGTGCACTGTCGGGGCCACCTCATGAAAGAGGCTCTCTCACACAGGGGCCTCTCCCAAGGGGAGACACCAGCTGCGGGTTACATTTTCAAGTTCTAGGAAACAGGCTACACAGAGGGTCTATGTTTGTATTATGAGTCACAGCAGGGACAGGTGGTGGGTCTGGAGCTTAATGTCTGCAAATGATGTTTCTGGCTGCCAGGATTGTTGTCAGGGCTTGTGTGTTTGTGGGAGCGAGTTTGGAAAAGAAATGAGGGAATGAAAAGGCCTCTTTCTTTCAGTTACCATTTTGCCTTCTGGCCTCTTTCCTGTCATTTGTTAAGGGAAAATGATACCCATATTCAAAAGAGGTTGTAGCAACTTAAACTCATGGGCAAAATGTCAGCAGAGCCTCCAGTGAAAAGAGCTGCAGACTAAAGACTACCAGAGCTGGGAATAATAGAAGAATGAGTGAAGGGGACCAGAGATAAGGATGATGGACTGGATATTTTTCTAAGAAAAACCAGGAAAGATGTTTAATGTTGTCACCATAAAAATGATAAATGTTTGAAGAGATAGCCATGTCTACCCTAATGTGGGCATTGCACAATATATACATGGATCCAGAACACCACCTGGCACCCTCTAAATATGTATGGCTTTTATGGATCAGTTAATTTTTTTAAAAAGTACAAATAAAAAGATAAATGAATGAATATGAGAGGGCACTCTGGATAATAAAGAAAACACTCTTCTTAAATAGGGAGAATTTTTCTTAAATGGACAATCAGATTTCAAACATAGAAACATAGCTTCCTGGAACCTCCCCTACCTTGACCTTGCAGCTCTCCTTTTTATTCTTGAACTTATATCTCTAGAATTTTCTGTGTCATTTACCAGCTGTCACTGTAGGTTGTCATAACCTCTAACAACATTCCATGGGTCTATTCCCCCATCAGGAAAGATTGACATCAAGACCATATTACTTCGGGCTGGCACTGTGGCGCAGCGGGTTAAAGCCCTGGCCTGAAGCGCTAGCATCCCATATGGGTGTTTGTTCTAGTCCTGGCTGCTGCTCTTCCAATCCAGTTCTCTGCTGTGGCCTGGGAGAGCAGTGGAAGATGGCTCAAGTGCTTGGGCCCCTGCACCCACGTGGGAGACCTGGAGGAAGCTCCTGGCTCCCGGCTTTGGATCAGCTCAGCTCTGGCTGTTGCAGCCGTCTAGGGATGGAAGACCTCTCTCTTTGTCTCTACCTCTCTCTGTAACTCTGTCTTTCAAATAAATAAATCTTTTAAAAAAAGACCATATTACGTCTAGAACTTCCAAGGAAGACAGACCAAATATAGCTTCCTATATCCACTTAAATTATTGCTTTATTTGCCAAAGACCTAAACTAGAGAACAAGAGAGAAACCTTGAGAAAATGTCAACAACAAAGAAACAGAAAAATACAGAGCTGCTTAAGGCAAAAGCACAATCACATACACATACACATACACATACACACTCACATACACATACACATACACACTCACATACACATACACACACACATACACACTCACATACACATACACACTCACATACACACTCACATACACATACACACTCACATACACATACACACACATACACACTCACATACACATACACACTCACATACACATACACACTCACATACACATACACATACACACTCACATACACATACACACTCACATACACATACACATACACACACATACACACTCACATACACATACACACTCACATACACATACACACACATACACACTCACATACACATACACACTCACATACACATACACATACACATACACACTCACATACACATACACACTCACATACACATACACACACACACTCACATACACACTCACATACACATACACACACATACACACTCACATACACATACACACTCACATACACATACACATACACATACACACTCACATACACATACACACTCACATACACATACACACACATACACACTCACATACACACTCACATACACATACACACTCACATACACATACACATACACACACACACTCACATACACATACACATACACACACATACACACTCACATACACATACACACTCACATACACATACACATACACACTCACATACACATACACACACATACACACTCACATACACATACACACTCACATACACATACACATACACACTCACATACACATACACACACATACACACTCACATACACATACACACTCACATACACATACACATACACACTCACATACACATACACACACATACACACTCACATACACACTCACATACACATACACACTCACACTCACATACACATACACATACACACTCACACATACACATACACATACACACTCACATACACATACACACTCACATACACACTCACACTCACATACACATACACACTCACACTCACACACACATACACACACACACTGACACTCACATACACATACACACTCACACACACATACACATACACACTCACACTCACATACACATACACACTCACACTCACACACACATACACATACACATACACATACACACTCACATACACATACACATACACATACACATACATAGAAATAAGCAGCAGGACCTGTTCTAGACAACTGAAGAAATAAGCTTCACTCCATACTGGTGAGGCTTTCATCTCACAGCCTATTATTGATCCAGGAGAGTTTGACGAGAAGCAAGGACATGGTCCACAATTCTATGAGAAAATTAACTTACAGTTTGAGCTACAGGATGAATACAGAGACAGAAGCAAGCAATGGAATATTTGATCCATACTTATATGTTTATTAAAATGTTCTTTTGCAACTTGAACTTGTTTGTGAGTGTGGAACTCATAGCAAATAACATTGAGCCTCACATAGCTTTTGTAACTCATTTGCCTTCCAGTTGTGCTGTGTTATTGCTTGAGATGTGTAGTTGAATTTTTGACAGGTCAAACACCTTAGACCAAAGAAATCCTTTATTCAGAGTATGGAGCTCCAGCATCCCATTGCAGTTTTGAAGCAGATGAAGCATCCCCTTGAAATCCACATCTTTTTTCACATTGCTCCTCTGAGCACGCTGTGTTCTGCATCCACAGGCACTCACCCAGCGACCTTTCCTGGTTTCTGAGTGGCAGTGATCACAGGCGTGCTACACTTTCAATTGGGCTAAGGGGCCTGTGGCTGGACACACAAAGAAGTTGATTAGCCCACAGCAAAGATCTGGGTCTGGAGGTGAGGTGGTGGGAAGAATACAGACTGGGGAATTAGCAAGGCTGTAGGTGAATTCTGGGTTCTGCCACAGACTTCTCGAAAACATGATTGTGACAATGTATGCTTAAAAATTCATTGGATCATGCGGGATTCAATTAGTGAGATGCAAGTATTCTCACCTGAAAAACTGAAATAACAAGCATAACTTTGTAGGCTTACTTTAAGTATTAAAGGAGATAGCACATGGACAGTTCATAGCATGTAACAGGTCCAGTTCACATGAGTTTCCTTAGTTCCATAGAGGGCAGTATCCATGTTTACCTGGGTGTCACTTGTGTCTCACGAGTATATTTTAACACTTCATAAATAATAGCTATTTGGATATATAATATGTAGTCTGTTGTTCTCACAAATTACTATCTGTTAAAACGATGCATTGGCCTTAGCAGAGCTCAGCGGAGAATTCGGAATGTTTGCTCAGCTTGAGTCTCATGGGTCTCCACAGCACTTCAGGACAACTGAGCAGTTTCAGCCTGGTAATCAGTTCAGGCTAGCAGAGGGGAAGTGACTCATCCAAGGGCCTGTCATCAGTGAGGGCTCTGGTCCTGGGATGCAGACAGCAATCCTGCCCCTCGCTCCAGCATTCTGCTCAGCAAACCTGTCCCTGGAGCCTCATGTTTCCACAGTCCTTCTGGAACTAAAAGAATAGCAGAGATTTCCATATTATGTACTTGTCTGATGTTAACCTTGAAATCCAAAAGGAGGAGAGGGGCAAAGCATAGGTCAATAGAAAAAAACATGAAGATTGTTCCTTTTTTTCCTTCTTTTTTTTTTTTAAGATTTATTTATTTATTTGAAAGTCAGAGTTACACAGAGAGAGGAGAGGCAGAGAGAGAGAGGTGTTCCATCTGCTGCTTCACTCTCCAGATGGCTGGGTCTTCCCACGCGGATGCAGGGACCCAAGGACCTGGGCCATCTTCCACTGCTTTCCCAGGCCATAGCAGAGAGCTGGATCAGAAGTGGAGCAGCGGGGACCTGAACCGGCGCCCATATGGGATGCCAGCACTGCAGGAGGTGGCTTTACTCACTATGCCACAGCACTGGTCCCTGTTTATCCCTTTTTTTCAACTCAACACACACATTATTCTATTAGATTTAAAGGTATAAAACTATTGGATTTTTGACAGGTAAAAATATAATTTAATGTTCGGAATTTCATTTGCTTTGGTTAAATATGAGAGCATATTGAAGTGCTCTGGAAAGTGGAATTAAAAATTAAGTTTGTTTTGGTGACAAAGTCTTTGTAATTATGCATAATTTCTTCATAATACACATTTTTTCCAGGAACTTTCTGAAGACTTCTTGCATACATGATTTTTCCCCCTCATAATGTTAACATATGATGGTTTGTCTTCTCTTGTAGCATTCACAAATACTTTTTATCACATAGTTGTGCCATTCATTCTGGCAATGCCACCTCTTCTATAGAAATGAGGGGATTTGGGGCTGGCATTGTGGTGCAGTGGTTTAAGCTGCCACTGCAATGCCGGCATCCCATATGAGCACCAGCTCAAGCCCCAACTACTCCACTTCCAATCCAGCTTCCTGCTAATGCATCAGGGAAAGCAGTGGAAGATGGCCCTAATGTTTGGGTCCCTGCACCCACATGGGAGACCCAGATGGAGTTCTGGGCTCCTGTTTTTGGACTGGCCCAGCTCTTTCCATTGTGGACATTTGGGTACTAAACCTGAGGACAGACGATCTCTCTTTCTATGTCTCTTTAACTCTGACTTTCAAATAAATAAAATAAATATTTTAATAAAACAGGATGGAGGGGATTGGATGGGAAAAACACTTTCACAGAGTGCCTAGTATGGCCAGAAACTCTGTGAGTAATTTCTTGAAATACTCAAATATCATCTAAGTAGATAGCAGACATTTCTACTCATTTTCTTTTCAATGAATGTGCTCTGTGAGGCTCAGGGAAGTCAGTTAAGCTTTCAAGGTTTCAGTTAATAAGAGGAAGAGCGTGAGTTCTAACCCAGTTGTGTCCGACTTAGAAGCTCAAGTTCACATCTTTCTGTCAAATGGCATATCTTCTCTTTTCCGTAGGAACGTTTAGGATTCAGGGCCTGGTTGGTCCACATTTGTTGAGCATAGTCCATGTGAGATCAGAGACATTCAGCTGGTTTGTCACATTTATCTTGCCCAGATGAACATGTGTAGTAGGCAATTTTTATATTAGTCTGGAGTTTAAGAGAAATAAATTGTGGGATGAAGATATGAAATTGTATTTCCAGTCTCTGACACCTAGTGATATCCAATAAATATTTCTTAAATTAGTGAACTATTAGATGGATAACAGATTTTGAGAGTCAGCAACAAACAAAATTGAGAGTGTATCTCTCTAATATTTCTGTATGCATATCCACTTTTCAAAATATTTGAGACCTTACTGTTTAAGCTATTTCATAATCATTTAAAAATAACTTCTACTGATTTTGCACTGGCTATACAGTTTCAGAATATACAAAATCAGCTGGTAAAGAAACATATCTCTTTGTTTTTATATAATTGATCTTTGTTTTAGATTCATTTTTTATTTATTTGAAAGGAAGAGTAACAGAGAGGGGAAGAGACAGAGAGACAAAGAGATCTTCCATCCACTGGTTCACTCTCCAAATGGCCACAATGGCCAGGGCTGAGCCAGGCTGAGGCCAGGCTGAGGCCAGGCTCCTGGAACTCCATCCAGGTCTCCCACGTGGGTGTCAGGGACCCAAGCATTTGGGCCATCTTCTGCTACTTTGTCAGGCACATTAGCCAGGAGATAGATTGGAAGCAGAGCAGCAGGGACTGGAATCATTGCTGTGATATGGGATGTCGGCATTGCAGGTGCAGGCTTATCCCTCTATACCACAAAACTGGCCCCCATAACTGATCTTAACACAGAAAAATACGCCATAAACTTTGTGGGAAATATGCATCATGAAAAACACTATGGATGGATTTCAAACTTTTCATGCCAGAATAAACATTATCTTTTAATTCTATTTCCATGGACTTTTTGAAGTACCCATATGCAATCTGAGTTCCATTCTTCCTGTTGGAGAAAACTGATGCTGCCACTTGAAGACAGATAAATCCGGCCAACTCAGGGTTTGCTCAGTCAATTTTGCATGAGCTAAAACAATTTAGGCTGCCATCTAATTGCCAAAGGTGAGGGACTTATAGTGTGTGATCACAGCATTACCTTCTGTCCCTCACAAGAGGAAGTGTCTAGCTCTAAGGGTGTACACGAAAGGATAGGGAAAATACTATAATGAAATACACTCAAATGCATTTCTCTGGCAGCATTTCGGCCTGGAAGAACAAGTAACCACCCTTAAATGAGGGAGGTGAAAAATTACTCAGTAATCAGCCTTATCCACCCAACCAAAGGGGATCCTAGGGAAGATAACACCCACTTGCTGCTTTGAGTATAGGAATTATTCTTCTAGACAAATTTTGGAAAGCAGTTCTATTTCTTTCTTCTTTGAGAGAGTGACACATACATGAGAAATACATTTCCTTTGTGAGGGATAAGGACTTCCCTGCCTCTTCACATATACCTTTTACCCAAGGTACACCCCTCTTCTGGTCTGGGTTCCTGGGACACTAGAACCTCACAAGAATTGCATGTGTGGTTCCAGTATCATAGAGTCAGCTTCATTTCATGGGAGACAGAGAAGGCCTCAGGTGGCCGCACTCAGTCTTCCACATCCCTCAGAGTGTGGAAGTCATTCTTCTGGGTTCCCAGGAGGGCATGAACGTTAGTTGAGCAAGTGAACCATACGTTTGAGATTTCGGTGGAAATTCATGTATCTTGGGGAATGTCCGAAAGGAATGGTAAAGATCAAGGCACTATATAAACCCCGAGAATTTAGAGGCTACGTGAGGAGAAGCCGAGGGTGGAGATAAGACAAAATTTTAATTTATTGCACATTGACTAAGCAATCCAAGAAGGAACTGAATTTACCCTGAATTGGAGACATTACACCTCTTACAGAAGACTAGGACTCCAAATGGAAGTTAGGCTCAGTCACAACACAGAACAGCACACAAAGTAACACTTCTTGGGTTCTGAGTGCTTGCAAATTCAGACCTTCTTGTTAAAAAATTATATGTATATTCATCAGAGAAATTTTATAAATCACAGCAGAGTTCCAGCTCTGTAGAACAGAGCCAGAAATGAACTTTGAATATCTCAGACAAAAGGGGAGAAAGAAGAGATTAAGGAAAGGATAATTGCCTGAGCCCAGTACAGAGAGCTGTTGGAGGATTCCTAGAATCCTCATTTTCAGAACTCTGTAAGACATGGCAGAGATGCATGTTGTTGTTATGGCAAAACTTTAAATAATGAAGACATGCATAACTTGGACGGTGAATCTGTCCATATTTCCTCCTCCCTCCAAAAATTTATCCTTTGATCTGAAAATATTTTGACAATTTCTTTGTATTTATTTTACTAGCACCTATGGGTATGGATACAAAGTGTTCATTTCCTTAGCTTATTCCACTGTGGATTTGTAAGTGTTTTTTATATATTAAGAATATTGACAACTATTATAATACATTTTGCAAATCTTTTCTCTTAGTTTTGTAATTACTTGTTTAAAAAGATTTACTTATTTATTTGAAAGACCGAGTTACAAAGAGGCAGAGGCAGAGAGAGAGAGAGAGAGAGAGAGGTCTTCTATCTGCTGGTTCACTCCCCAGATGGCTGCAACAGCCAGAGCTGGGCCAGGCTGAAGCCAGGAGCCAGGAGCTTCATCTGGGTCTCCCACGTGGGTGCAGGGGCCCAAGCACCAGGGCCATCTTCTACTGTTTTTCCTAGGGTATTAGTAGGGAGCTGGCTCAAAAGTGGGACAGCCAGGACTCAAACTGGTGCCCATATGGGCAGCTAGCATCGCAGGCGGCCGCTTTACCCACTACGCGCCAACCGCTTGTGATTGCTTTTACTCTTACTCGTGGTGATTTGCATCACATATAATGTGTTACAATTTGCTTCCACGTTCAACAGAAGCAAACGCCAGTGCATTTACCACTCTCCTGATTTTATAAACCTGAAAGTGAGTTGAGTATGTTAGTAGAAGTCTACAAGATTAAAATCCTGGGAAATGTAGGACTCTGTGTAAGGGGCAAGGCTTTCAGTGCCAATACAGTTTTAAACTTCTTTTCTCATATTTATATGTTTGATCACCAGGGATAAGCTTATCTAAGCTTCTAAAGGCTTTGCTATCATGAAAGTATAGAAAGTTATGGGGCCGATTCTGTGGTGTAGAAGGTAACGCCGCTGCCTACAGTGCCAGCATCCCATATGGGCGCCGGTTCTAGTCCCGGCTGCTCCTCTTCCAATCCAGCTCTCTGCTATGGCCTGGGAAAGCAGTAGAAGATGGCCCAAGTCCTTGGGCCCCTGCAGCCGCGTGGGAGACCTGGAAGAAGCTCCTGGCTCCTGGCTTCGCATAGGCCCAGCTCTGGTGGTTGCGGACAACTGGGGAGTGAACCAGCGGATAGAAGACCTCTCTCTCTCTCTCTCTCTCTCTTTCTCTCTCTCTCTGCCTCTGTATCTCTGCATCTGTATCTGCATCTCTCTCTGTAACTCTGACTTTCAAATAAATAAATAAATCTTTTTTTTTAAAAGAAAGTTACCTCTGGGCTTCCCTATTCTAGCTTTTTAGGTCAAGAAGCCTAATTTCACATCCCTTGTTGACATTGTCATCGTCACCATCATCATTATTTCATTATGCAGCTTGGACATCATCGCTAGACAATTTAAAACAAATACTCTCGGAATCTTAGAAACACATCTAATTGAAAGAAAGACAGGAAGAGAAAAAGTCCTTACAGCCACTTATTAGGTGCTCAAGCCTAAAAAAGCTACTTCCACTCTGTAAATCTGACGTTGATCATCTGAAAATGTGCATTTTGCTGCCTTCCTTAAAAGTGGTTTTTTAAAGAGGAAATCAGCAGTTTATGGAAAGTGTCTGGGGTGTGTTGAGGTTTCCAGGATGTTATCATCGAACCTCACATGTTTCCTTCCTTTCATTATAGACAATTTTTACATAAACTAAAGAGTATAGTGATCAAACAACCCCACCTCAATTTAGAGAAGTACTAAATACCCAGTAAATTTAATCTGAACTTTGTGTCATTGCATCAAACAGCACTTAATCTGAAAGTATGGACGGTTGATGCCTGAGGACTCTTCAACAGGCTACAGACATCTAGGAGGAGGGGGAAAGCTTGGCTGTCTGGATGAGGGTGGGGGAAAAGAGGTGGAATGCTTGTGACAGAAGTGTCTAGTGGAGAATGCGGTACGGGAGTTGAAGGCATCTGGGAGGCACGGTGATTCCAATTGGTGCCTGTGGTAATCATCTTTCCAAAGAAGGCACAACAATATCTCCCACTGTACATATCTTTTGGAACGTGACCTTGCCTCTCTCTGTGCCATCAAGAGAAGTCTGTTTCCCCTTTCCTGGAACCTGGGGTGGCTGTGTGTTTGTTTTTGACCAATAAAATGCAGCAGAAGTAATGTGTTCTTCCCATGCCTGGGCATTAAGGGGGTCTTCCACTTTCACCCTTGCTTCTTGGAATAGTGTCTCTTGGAACTGAGTCACTACTCTGTGAGGAGTTCCTGCAGTCATGTGGAGGGGTCCGTGCAGCTCCTAGTCAGCAGCCTGCATCCACTTCCAGCCATGTGACTTGAGGTTAGTTTGGATCTTTAGATCATCCCTGCTGATACCACCTTAAAGCAGAAGAACAGCCCAGCCAACCTATGGAATCATGACAAATGGTAGTAAATCATTTGTGTTTTAAGCCTTTACGTTAGGTTTGGGGTAATTCGTTATGCAGCAGAAGATAACCAAACACTGTTTACCTTTGGATCGGTAGAATATAGGAAAGACTGAGAAGACTCACAGCTCTCAGGTCTACCTTCTAGGCAGGGGCCTTCAGAGAAGAGAGGCAACACCAGCTGTGGATTAGAATTCCAAATTCTCAAAAAAAGAAGGGAGTTGCTTGGAGATGCTACTACACAGTTAATGAATGTGGAGCCTGTTGTCTTCATAGGATGCTTCTGACCTTTTTGGCTTTTTGAGGGATGATAAGAATGGTCCCTTGATTTTGAAAGAGACCAGGAAGTGAAATGGCCTCTTTCCCTGTGATTATTTCACATGCAGGACTGCCTACTTCCATTTTGGAGAAAGTAATTTTATCGACATCCAAGGTGTGCTGCAGTGCACACTCCCAAACCTGATGAAAACACCTGTACACGAGCCACTTCCCCAATCCCCGATTTGTTACAGGATGAGGGAGGGAAAGACATCTCAGAATATGAAAAATACAGCATCTCATTTTAATAGAGAGCGAAAATCCTAGCAGTTGTTTGGACACCTTGTTGTCGTGATTACATCTCTGGAATGGACGGTCACGATAACATCCATTAACATCCAGCAGATGCACTCCCCTGTTAACAAAGGCCTTAGCACATCCAGCACTGCCGTAGGACTCAGTCCATGTATAATTGGATACATTCACCTAAAAGCCATGCTCAAATCCTTTGATAAGGGCCCAAAAAGAAAAGCTTCAACAAGACAGTAGCAATGAAGCAACACAGAGACACCAGAAAACATCTTACAGCTAGAAGTGATACAGACAACACATGTATGTTTCTGTAGGTCCATTTCTAGAACATTACTGCTCAGAAGAATCCATCTTCCAGAGCGATCTGTCTCCGAGGGGGTAATTAAATGAGCTGATCCTGTAAAGAGGTTATCACAGTGAGTGTTCCCTTAGCTTATTCCCTAGTGGGCAGGCACCACGTGATGTGAATGGTCTTTGAACTCTACCGGATACCTTGCCAAACACTAATGGGCAGTTAAAAGATAAAATTAATAGAACACATCTTTTGGATAACTACTCTCTAGAAGCCTAATTTTCCTGCGGATGATTCTTGTTGAATTCACTCCTTACACATAACCAAGCTTTTTTCATCCCTTCTGAGAACTCAGAATGCTCACAGAACTAGGGGTCTCATATACCTCCCCACATTTCTGAATACTTGTGGGTGCTTTGTCCTGTGCTCAACGATCGTTGAGGAACTGGGACTCAGAGTGCCAGAGTCTCGCTCTTGTCTCTCCTGCAGACCCATCAGTATGCATTATGTTTCTGTTATATCTTCGCAACCTGAGGCTCCAAAAACACTAGAATCTTCCAAGTTATACGTTGCATAATGTTAATCTAGAAAGTGCACATGGGTCGGGAAAAGCACAATGACTGAACTGTATCAGCCAACTTTTTCTGTTGCACAGAAATCGCATTGGGTAGCATTCATATTGTAAAGATTACTTTCCTTTTTGTGCTTACATTTCTGAATGTTCTCTATGATGTCATTTTGCTATTGTGTTCACGAGAGAGTCATTTGTGCTAAGGAAGGGAAGGCATGGAGTGAGGAAAAATGAGTATATCATGCATTTTCAGACGGAACGTTTGAGTGCGCTACATTCCACAGCCTTTCCTTTGAAACCCAGATTACAATCTCCTTGGACAGACCAGGAAATTAAGTCTCAGAGATGCTAAGTAAACTTTCCAAGCTTAATCATCTTAAATAAGCAGCAGAACAAGAATTTTAGATCTTGTTTGCCAGTTTTCAAACTCTATGCTATGTCCCTCCCCCTACTCGCTACTTTCTATTTAGATTGTAAGCTTTCAGAACTCAAGGGTATAGTTTGAAATAGCTTGATGAATTTTCCATGCCTGGCCAAATATGTTAATATTCATCATGCTGTAGTTGTATGACAAGGTCTAGAGTGCAGAAGTAAAGGCCTGTAGTGAAGATATGATTTTGTCTGGCAACTACTTGCACTTACTCTCTGTAAAGTATATATTTGTTGAATGAGTGAAGGAAAGAGAATGAAAGAAATGTTTATTTGTTAGTTATCAAATCAGCCAAGAAAACTGAATGAACATCTTTCCTTTTTAATTCATATTATTGGAAACAGAATTATTGGAAACAGTTTACAAAGATGCTTGTTGTAAATGAAGCAAGTTATTTTATCTCATGAAAAATCATATTTTTAGTGTGTATGATGAGGGTAAGAACAATATCTACACCACTGTGTGTAATCAGGATTAAATGTAATAATGCAAATAAGTGTCAGATGCATAGCAAATTATCAATAAACATTAGCTGTATTTACTGCTTATGTTGTTATTCTTGGTTTTTGGAAAACAAATAATGAGTAAACAGTTATATTTTCAGGTATTAAAATGTCTTATGAAGCAATAGTGTTAAAACAAGATAAGACTGGTACAAAACCTGAGGTCCAGTTTGAATAAAATTCAGTCCTAAGACAGTTTGAAAATGTGATAAACTTGACATTTCTTATCAGTGAGGAACAGGGATTATTCAAGAAATGGTGTTGGATCAATTGGTAAATATTTTTATTTAAAACAAAAATTATGATCCTTTTTTCACTCCATGAAATGTGAAGGAAACACACACACACATGCACACACACACACCATGGACCTGGTATAAAAGCTAGTACACGGTAAAATTGTAAAGAAAGAAATGGTAACCCAATTACACAGTATGTATTTTAAGTATTTACCACTCAAACTTATTAGTAGTTTCCAATGAACCACTAATGAATTATTTACCTTACAGACAGACAAAATTTGGAACGGTAGACAATGCCAAGTATTGTTGGGGTGTGTGGGGACCTTCCGGAACTGCTGGTAGAAGTACCTTCTGGAGAGCACTGTGGCCAGCGCTTAGTCTCAGCAAGGGTGTGAATGCTCAGTGACCCAGTAGCTCTGCTTCACGATGTATATTCCAGGGCCATTTTTATATCACTAGATAGAGGAATATGTACAAGAATATATGGGGGGTACTCTAAAAGCTTATGGAAAATTCGTGTTCTAAAAAAAGCCATGCATGTATTGTGAAAAGTTTTTGCACCAAAACAAGCTTATATTTTCATTTAATTTTTCCATAAACCTTCTGAAGCACTTGTGTATTTGTGTTGGCAGAAAGTAAAGGCAACTGGGGCATCTATCACAGGATCAGTGGGGGATAGTTGTCCTCTGTGAATTGATACAAGTGCTGTTTTCTGTTCGCATATCTATTTTTCACTCATCCACAAATCAGCTCTGTCATCAGCAAGCCATTGAACTTCTCCCAGCTTCTATTTTCTCAACCATAAAAATAAGGGAATTGCATCGATCATCACATTACTTTTATCCTTTTTACAGTTTCTCATGTGTGAGTTCAGTAATTTTGTTTTTGAGTCTCTACTTTTTGCTATTAGGATAATAGAAAGTTAATTCTTTTAAAGATTTATTTATTTGGGCCAGCGTCGTGGCTCACTAGGCTAATCCTCCGCCTTGCGACGCCGGCACACCGGGTTCTAGTCCTGGTCGGGGCGCCGGATTCTGTCCCAGTTGCCCCTCTTCCAGGCCAGCTCTCTGCTGTGGCCAGGGAGTGCAGTGGAGGATGGCCCTGGTCCTTGGGCCCTGCACCCCATGGGAGACCAGGAGAAGCACCTGGCTCCTGCCTTCAGATCAGCGCGGTGCGCCGTCCGCAGCGGCCATTGGAGGGTGAACCAACGGCAAAAGGAAGACCTTTCTCTCTGTCTCTCTCTCTCTCTCACTGTCCACTCTGCCTGTCAAAAAAAAAAAGATTTATTTATTTGAAAAATGAGTTGACATGGAGGAGGGAGGGGAGAGAGAGCGAGCGAGAGATCAATCTTCCAACTGCTGGTTCACTCCCCAAATGGCTTCAACAGCCAGGGCTGGGCCAGATGGAAACCAAAACCAGGAACTCCATCCTGATCTCTCTCATGGGTGGCAGAGACGCAAATACTTGTGCCATCTTCTGCTGCCTTCCCAGGAGTATGAGCGGGAAACTGGGTTGGAAATAGAGCTGCCAGGACTCGAACCAGCACTTCCATATGGGATACCTGTGTTGCAAGCAGTGGCCCACAATCTGCTGCCCCACAATGCTGGTCTCCCCTTCACCCAAATTACTTTTAATATAGTTCAAACATTAAGGATTTGACTCTTTTTTGAAAGGAATAGCAGATGAAACACATAACATAGCACATATAACATAACCAGGCCATACTTCACTTATTCAGAATGTCATAAGTGGAGATAACACAGAGTCTACTCATGACAAATATGGAAAATGAGAGCATAGAAAACAGCAACTCATAGAGTACTGATATCTTGCTTGAGAAAAGGTTAGAGAGGACTGATGTAAAATCCTGTTCACTATGGTACTTTTTCCTCTTTATTTTCTCTCTTATTTTATACCTTGTTCAACTTTTAACTATTTTTAAATTCAAAATTCCAAACAGGAATCTGTTGTGGTTAAAGCACGAAAGAATGTTGATGGTAATTGTGAAAAATGTCAATTACTCCAGGAGTACCTGAAGTAAAATGTTAAAGTCTGGCCCTGATGATCAAACAGCATTATGTAATGCCCGAGTCTACCTCTTGAAAACTCTCAAGCAATTTAATGGAACAAACCCGCTTTTGCAGGCCTCTCTCTGCAGCATCTGGCTGAGTCATACTGTTTCCAGAGGGACTCGGTTACGCCAAACCATAGCTGCTGAAAAAGAGAATAGCTTACGTTCAAGTAGGAAAATAAATGGCTCTTCCTATCCTGAGTCTAGAGCAGACAGACTGTTTGGAATCACTTAATTGTGTTCTGCATCACTTACCTGGTCCTTATATAAACCTTTCACTATTCAGAGATTTCTCTTGGGGATCAAGCTGGGCCATGTCCAACATCAAGATCAGCAATCTCTACCGAGTCATTTGTTTGACCCTTTCTTTCTCTTGGATGCCAAAACATGAGAGTAACAACTTCTAGCATTTAAGAGTGCTGCAAAGCATTCAAAACATGCATCTGCAGAGTCTTACCAAGCCCAGGCGTCTTTCTCTTTCACAAGGAATCCAGGCACAGGTGATGAAAGCGAACTGAAAGAGTGGGGATCCTGTTTTCAGAAGACCATTGCGGGCAGTGGACAGAACAGTCTCCTGCCGAGGAGACTGGAAGAAAAGAAGTTGATGTTTCTTGGACTAACATTGGTTCAGTGAGAACTCGGATCACCTTTGGCTAAAGTGCTGCTGTCTGGGGGTACAGTCTGTTTCACGGTGATAATATCAGGATTTCAGGACAGTTTTGTCTATTGTCCTTCAAACTGTAACTGTAGTCCTGGGCTCCAGGCTCCAGTCCCATGTGCTCGCCGTCCATCACCATCGTGCTGCTTCATGATATGCTCGTGTTTCAGATCGCCCTTCCCAAGTGACCACGCTGAGGCGGATTCGCTGTGATCACGGCCTTGCGTCTTCCGCTCAGCAGAAGCTAAGGCCTCCGCTTTCTTACAGGACACAGTGCAGCCATGATCCTCACTTCCCTGAGGCTTTTGTTCACTTAATTCCAGTTTATGGACTTTAAATTGGTACAACATTTCTGGGTGGCAGGTGGGGAATTAAATTAAGCATGTGTATACCATTTGAGGCAGCAATTCCATGTCTTGAAATGTACCCCAAGGAGATAGTTAAGGATGTGCACAAGAGTATGGAAACAATGAAAGTCATCAACCTAAATACCTACTTTTGGCCTTTATCACAAGCATAAATTTATTAAAGGATAAAGAGAGCTGAAAGGCGGTCTGTGGGTGAATAGGGTATATGGAAACACAGTGTTTTAGGGACATACAAACACACACACTCACAGGCAGTCATGTACCCCCCCAACCTCCCACCTCCCGTCATCAAAGTCTACTCACAAAAGCCTAAAAAGTAGCCATTTGAGTGTCAGCAACACAAACAGAGCAAATCAATAATTGAGGTAGATCTATTGAAACATACCCTTTAACGACGGTAAACTGATGAAATATTGTTTGTCTCACTATTATTTATCAGAGGAAAGATGTGTTAATTGCAAGGTAGGGTTACAACAGGTTTATGGTTTTGGGATCTTTTGTATGAGTTTCTTTCATGGGTAAGTGTTACTTATGGCATAAAAGATAAAATTAAAGAATAAAAATCTGTCAATAAGAAATTGTAAGGTTCTCATAATATAAGTATATAAATTTTGTAAAAGAATTACTTATTTATTTGAAAGGAAGAATTACAGAGAGGCAAAGAGAGAGAGAGAGAGAGAGAGAGAGAGAGAGATCTTCCATCTGCTGGTTCACTCGCCAGATAGCCGCAATGGCCAGAGCTGCACCGATCTGAAGCCAGGAGCCAGGAGCTTCCTCAGGGTCTCCCACACAGGTGCAGGGGCCCAAGGAGTTGGGCCATCTTCTACTGCTATCCCAGACCATAGCAAAGAGCTGGATCGGAAGAGGAGTAGGCAAGACTAGAACCGGCACCCAGATGGGATGCCGGCACTGCAGGAAGTGGCTTTACCTGCTACACCACAGCACCCGCCCCATAGTACATAAATTATGATAATGTGGCAACTCACGACCTAAATCAAGTTGCATTACAACGAAATTGTAAAAGGGTGAGACTATTCTTTGGTACAGCAAAATCTTCACTAAGAATGGATACCACTTTGGAACTAAATGAGAACATAGATGGGAAGCCTCCGAGGTGCAGCACATCATGGTGGCAAGCAATACACAGAGGCGGTTCTTTTGCTCCTGGAGTTTGCAGTCTAAAGGAGAAGGTGGTGAAGCCAGCAACAATGTAACAGGGAAGTCTGCCTGCTGTGGGAGCAGAGCAGAACAGAAAGCACAAGCACTCAACTCTTGGATGTGTTACAGAGATTTCCCACGGGAAATGTTTACATTGAAACCTAAGGGATAAGGAGGTATTAACCAGAGGAAGTGTAGAGGGAGGAGCTAATACCAGATCCTCTCCAGATAGAACAGGCAGGAAATACTCTATGACCTGCTTCATCTCTGGGGAAATTCTTTGTGGAAATCCACTACCCAGCAGTCAGACATATCCTGAAACTTGTGTGAAACTTAAGAGTACAATTGCAGAATGTGTCTGAACTCTGCAGCTCATACCCAAGAAGGAAGCCAAGGATGAGACCTCCTAAGAGCTGTCTGGTCTTTAACTCTTTCTATGCTATCACCCAGGAGAAGGAAACAAATCTCTAGTATGTAAGAAAACAAACATGTGAGTGAGAAGGTAGCTGAAACGCTCAAAGCATCAGGATGTCTCTCTATTCTGCCTCTCTCCCCTTCTCTTTAGAGGGTGGTTTCCCAGGGCCCCAGGACTTCTTGGTTTATGCTAGTGGGCTATGATGTCTGAGGTTGGCCATGTGGGTACAGGTGAACACTAGCACTAACACTGGGCATGTTGCATTACTTATCATATATTCATGATACAGGTGATAGAATATAAAAATTATCGAGTCACTAGCCTTTACACCATGCTCTAGGTTAATTCCAGAAAATTTTCCATGGGGTTTTGAAAAGATGTTCCAGAGGAACAAAGTATGACAGTTGGTCTGTTCAGGGGATGTTAACCTGGAAATTCAGTTGACCAAGGGCCCAGTAACGGGCTCATTGTTGGGTTTTCCTTGGGGAAGTCACTTCTCTTCTCTCACCTCACTTCTGTAACAGAATCATCCTGTCCGTGAGTGGTGAGTAACACGGATTTTGGAGACATAGTTCACTACCACAACTTTGCCAATAACTGAGTGATCTTGCATTCATTACTTAGCCTTCGAAGCCTCTGTCTCCTTGCCTCTAAACTGGGGTATTAATGCAACCTATTCTATAGAGTGGTAGGAAAGAATTAATGAGACAACACATCAAACAGTCTTTACATGATGTCTGGTGCAAGGTGAGCGCTCAGTAAACTGTATCCATTAATGTTGTTATTAGTCCTCGGAACCAGGGCCAGCATGAGAGGAGCATGAGAGGAGTGAAGCTCTGAGCTCTGAGAGCACGCGATTTCAGAAGACACTCACCCTCAGGGGTGAGCCAATGCCCATGATGCGCCTGTACAGTCCCAAGGGTGAGTGCCTCCACAAGAGGATGTGCCTCGCCCTCGTCCATGGCAGCACTGCAGCCGGGCATGTTGGTTCTACGCACTAGGGAACTGAGTATCTACAGTGTGCTTGGCGCCGCGATGCTTCGTTTATACATTCCACCTCATCCATTCTTCACTCATAGCCCTGATGTGTGGAATCTTTCCTTTCCTTTCAGAGATTAGGGGACTAAGGCATAGAGAAACGAACAGGTTTATTTTATTTTATTTTTTTAAGATTATTCATTTGAAAGAGTTACACATAGAGGCAGAGAGAGAGAGAGAGAGAGAGAGGTCCTCCATCTGCTGGTTCACTCCCCTATTGGCTGCAATGGCTGGAGCTGCGCCAATCTGAAGCCAGGAGCCAGGAGTTTCTTCCAGCTCTCCCACATGGGTGCAGGGGCCCAATGACTTGCGCCATCCTCCACTGCCTTCCTAGGCCATAGCAGGGAGCTGGATAGGAAGTGGAGCAGCCGGGACTCGAACTGGAGCCCATATGGGATGCTGGCACTGCAGGCAGCGGCCCCACCCGCTATGCCACAGCACCAGCCCCTAGAGGTTTATTTTCTTTTTCTTTTTTTCTTTTTTTTTTTTTTTGACAGGCAGAGTGGACAGTGAGAGAGAGAGAGACAGAGAGAAAGGTCTTCCTTTGCCGTAGGTTCACCCTCCAATGGCCGCCGCGGCCGGCGCGCTGCAGCCGGCGCACCCCGCTGATCCCAAGGCAGGAGCCAGGTGCTTCTCCTGGTCTCCCATGGGGTGCAGGGCCCAAGCATTTGGGCCATCTTCCACTGCCCTCCCGGGCCACAGCAGAGAGCTGGCCTGGAAGAGGGGCAACCGCGACAGAATCCGGCGCCCTGACCGGGACTAGAACCCGGTGTGCCGGCACCGCAAGGCAGAGGATTAGCCTACTGAGCCGCGGCGCCGGCCAGAGGTTTATTTTCTATCACACATTTCACTAAGTGGATCAACAGAAATGGGAAAGTATCCTTCTGACTGCTAGTTCCATGTTTCTTCCGGAACACCACAGAGCCTCAACTCGAAATGGTCTTCGTTTCAATTTTGCTGTCGGTGATGAAAGATAGAAGTTTACCTCATCAACCTGAGTAGAGAAAAGGGGCTTCACATTGTGAACGGGAGGTGACTGCGGATGAGGTGGAAGGGAAGCTGGATGGCGTCTTTGTGACAGTGGTCCTTCTTGCACTTGGGTTTGACTGGAACCAGAACGTGAGTGCACTGTGAATACAAAGTTTCCTTGTGTTTCAGTTTGTAGGAAGATGATAACTGAAAACTTTAATCCAAAGGGCATTAAAACAGTTTGGCATCCTTCTCATAAAGCTGGCACAGGAACATGGCTAATGAGTCCACGGCTTGTGCGCTGGCAATAATTCATTCCAAGATGCCTCTCGATGCCCCCCCCCCATTGCTTCTCTCCAGTCACAAACTCTTGATTCTCATATACATTTCATTTTTTTCCCTGCACAATTTGGGAGGGCTGAGAGGCAAGGTAGATAAAACTCAGGTAGATGAGATTAGAAAGAGTGAAGGGATTTAAGCAAAGCTGTCACAGAGTTACTGGGTCTGTCACTGGGACCCAGAAAAGCCTACGTGACCTCTCTAGATACCAAAGTATTGGCTTTGTTCCTATGAGTACATCGCCTTTTAAGTGGACAAAGGGAAAAAACGATTCTTGATGTCAACATACATGGAACATAGGAAGCATCTGTATAAAAATATTTGTTTTTATCTCTCTCAACCCCCTAGAGGTTCATGTGCACTTGGGAAGAAAACTCTGGCTTGAAGCATGAAAATTGCTCCCTTCTGGGGCCAGTGCTGTGGTGTGGTAGATTAAGCCGCTGCCTCCAATGCAGGCATCCCATATGAGTGTAGCATCCCACATTGGCGCCAGTTCGTGTCCCGGCTGCTCCACGTCGGATCCAGCTCTCTGCTAATGTGCCTGGCAAAGCAACGGAAGATGACCCAAAAGCTTAGCACCCTGAACCGATGTGGAAGATCCAGATGAAACTCCAGGGTCCCGGCTTTGGCCTGGCCCAATCCTGGCCATTGTGGTCATTTGGGGGAGTGAACCGACAGACGGAAGATTCTCTCTCTCTGTAACTCTTTCAAATAAATAAGTTTTTTTTAAAAAAAATTGCTCCCTATTTCGAGAGGCCATTCAGCATAAACTAAGCCAGGATTCTAGATTGTATAGGTCACCCTCTTAAGGGTGAGGTAAGCTCAAAACTATCCCAGAAGTCTGCCACTCTGTTCTGGCAGAAGGGACAAAATGGAAACCCTCGCTTTTATGAAAATGCATTATGTCCAGACCATAATTATATCTCAATAAATATTTGTGTGATTTATTTGAATTAAATTGACTCCAGTAAGGTTTTTGGATCCTTTTCAGCTATCCCCAGTTATAGGCTGGGGATTAGGCATTCTAATAAATGCCACCACAAAGTTCAGCAAAACCATTAAGCAGAAAACCCAGCTTGGCAAGAGAAGTAGTCAGACAAAAAACAGAGGGAGGAACTAAATATACAGCCTAGATAATCCACCAAGCCACCAGTTAATCTCTGAGGAAGTTAATCTCTGAGGAAGATAAGTGTAATACAGCCCCGAGGAAACTGTATGTTCCTCCGAGTAAGTATTCCTTGAATGAATGAATTTAGCAAAGGAGATGCAGATTTGAAAAGCATCATCAGCAAATAAGAGAATATATTTTTTCTATATTTTACTAGCTCTATTTTTGATCATATAGCATAGCTATATTTTTATCATACTTTCATAAACACTGGAAGTTACTCTTTATCCTTTGCTAGTCAAAATGGATTATAATTAATTGACACATAAATCATAGATATTTAAGGGAATCACGTGATGTTTTGATAAAAAATTGTTTCTTTTTTAAAAAAGAGATTGATTTAATTATTTGAAAGAGTTACACAGAGAGAGGAGAGGCAGAGAGAGAGGGAGAGGTCTTCCATCCACCGGTTTACTCCCCAAATGGCTGAAACAGCTGCAGCTGCACCGATCTGAAGCCAGGAGCCAGGAGCTTCTTCCAGGTCTCCCACACAGCTGCAGGGGCCCAAGGACTTGGGCCATCTTCTACTGCTTTCCCAGGCCACAGCAGAGAACTGGATAGGAAGAGGAGCAGCCAGGACTTGAACCTACAACCCGCTATGCCACAGCGCCGGCCCCTGTACATATTGTTTCATAATATATTATTAAGAAGTCACAACAACTGCTAGCGTTTCTCCTTGCAGAAACTAAGGCTTTTGTATCGCAGCAAAGGTAGACTGTTTGATCGCCATCTGCTGATCAAATCCAGAACTACATCTCTGAATATCTGGGAGAGCGCTGAGTAAGGATTTGGGGAGGGAGGGGCCTCTGGCCTGACCCACCAAACAGGGCTTGCTGGAGGCTTGAACGGCACAGGCAGCCCTTCCTTGCTGCCCAGCTCTTTGAGCTCCTGGCAGGGAGTTCCACCCTTGTCACGGATGAAGAGAAAGCCGCCAGTGTGTTTCTGAGAGTGTGAATCAGTGTGTGTTTTCGCGCATGTGCATGTGTGCACGCTCATGTTGTGTGGCTGTTTTTACTTCATGTCGTATCATTTTAGTCATATTTGCTTCATGACATGTGCTTACTCGGACACACAGTATTATCAGCAATAAATGGGACCAATTACATTGTACATACAGTGTGTAATCTTTTTTTTATTTGACAGGTAGAGGTATAGACAGTGAGAGAGAGAGAGAGAGAGAGAGAGAGAGAGAGAGAGAAAGGTCTTCCTTCCGTTGGTTCACCCCCTAAATGGCCGCTACGGTCAGAGCTACGCCGATCCGAAGCCAGGAGCCAGGTGCTTCCTCCTGGTCTCCTATGCAGGTGCAGGGCCCAAGGACCTGGGCCATCCTCCACTGCCTTCCCGAGCCACAGCAGAGAGCTGGACTGGAAGAAGAACAACCGGGACTAGAACCTGGCGCCCATATGGGATGCTGGCGCTGCAGGCGGAGGATTAACCAAGTGAGCCATGGCACTGGCATGTAATCTGCTTTCCAAGTGAATATTTCTATAACATCAGTTGTGTATGAATCAGATGGTAACAAATATTTTCCTGTGCTTCAAAAGTGAACCTTGATTACTTTTGTGAAATATAAAATTGATATTTATTTGTTTTAAGGACACCAAAACACTGCAAAATGTATAAATAGAAGATGAAATTGTACTTTGTTTACCTTCCCAAGATAGTCTTATTAATGAAGTGCTAATATGCAGTGTCCTGCAAATGTTTCTATCACTTTACAATATCCCAGTATGTGTAAATACTTCCCATAGAAAACCATTACATATGTAAATATGCATATTTATTCTTCAGCAGAAAAACGAAATGTTAACCTGCTCCCTTCCTTTTTTATTTATAAAGTCTTAGAATTTTTATTTACATTTCTTTTGTTATTGCGTATGGATTGCATTTTCATGGGTTTGTTGGACATTTGTATTTGCCTTTCATAAACACTGGAAGTTACTCTTTACCTATCCTTTGCTAGTCAAAATTGATTATATTTAATTGACACATAAAACCATACTTATTTAAAGGGAATCACGTGATGTTTTGGCACATGCATACATTGCATAATGTTCGAATTAAGTAAACATGTCTCCTCTAGCATTTATCATTTCTCTGTGGTAAAAACATTCAAAATTCTTACTCCTACCTTTTTTGAACTGTACCCTACATTCATCTTTATCTGTCGTCTCCCTCACCAGGCAAAAGAACAACAGAAACTCGTTTCACCTATGTAACCCTAGCTGAGTATCCGTTGATTCTCCATATCTCACCCCTCTCCCAATACCAACTCCAGCCTCTGGTGACCACCATTATCCTCTTAACTTTTGTTGAGTTCAACTTTTTCTTTTTTGATGCTTGTGGCATTTGGTTTTAGTGTTGAATGCTTTAAAAATATTTTCATTTCCAATCAACACATAGTAATTTCACCTATTTATGGGGTACAGTGTGGTATTTCAATACATGTGCATAATATGTAATGATCAGATTAGGGTAATTGACATATCTATCACCTCAGATATCTATCATTTCTTTATGGTAGGCAACATTAAAATCTTTCTCTATTAGCTATTTTGAAATATTCAATTACTTGTTAACTGTAGTTGTTCTACTGGGCTATAGAACATTAGAAGCTCTTCCTCCTATCCAGCTACAGCCCTGTACCCACTAAACATCTTCTCTTCTTCTCTCCATCCTTTCCAGGCTCTACTAACTACTCTTCTATCTTTGAGATTAACGTTTTTAGATTTCCCCATGATAGTGAGATTATGTGATATTTGTCTTTCTGGCTTAATTCACTTGACATAATGACCTCTTGTTCCATCCATGTTATTGTACATGATAAGACTGCCTTCCTTTTTTGACTACATATTTTTTTCTTTATCCATTCATCAGTGGATGGACACTTAGGCTGTTTTCATTTCTTGGCTATGTTAATACTGCTGCAATAAGTGTAGGAGTGCAAATGTTTATCCATCAGACTGACTTCATTTTCCTTAGAAAGATATCCAGAAGTGGGACTATTGGATCATGTTGATAGCTTTACTTTTTTTTTTGAGCAAACACCATACTGTTTTCCACAATGGCTGAACTAATTTATACTCCCAATAACAGTGTGCAAGGTTTCCCTTTTCTCTAACATCATTACCAGCATTTGTGAGCTTTTTGTGTTTTTGATAGTAGCCAATCTAACTAGAGTGAGGTAGTATCTCATTGTGGTTGTGGTTTGTTTTCCTCTGATTATTAGTGATGTTGGGAACTTAAATTCTTTTAGAAAAATATTTTTAGAGACACACAGAGTGATCTATCTGCTGGTTCACTCCCAAAATGCCTGCAAGAGCTGAGAATGGACCAGGTTGAAGCCAGGAGCCTGAAACTCAATCTGGATCTTCCGTGTGGGTATCAGGGACACAAGTACTTGAGCCATCTCCTGCTGCCTCCCAGGATGTGCATTAACAGGATGTTGAAATCGGAAGCAGAGCTGAGGCTTGAACCCTGGCATTCCAATATGGGATGCAGGCATGCCAGGAGATCTCTTACCCACTGCACCAGATGCTTGCCCCAAGCATTCTGTCACATACCTGTTCTCAATTTGCATGTTTTCCTTTGAAAAATGTCTATTTAGATCTATTGCCCATTTTAAAATCAGATTTTTTTTTTTGCTGTTGAGTTGTTTGAGCCTCTCCTATATTCTGGAGTTTAGTCCTTTGTCAGACGTATAAAATACAAAGATTTTCATCCATTGTACAGGTTGTCTCTTGACTCTGTGATTGTTTTATTTGCTGTACAGAAGCTTTTATTCTGACATAATTCAATTTGTCTATTTTTACTTCTTTTTCCTGTGCTTTATATGTGTGTCTTATCCAAAAAATTCTTGCCCATTACAATGTCCTGAAACATTTCACCTATATTTTCTTCTACAAGTTTCATAAGTTGGGGTCTTACATTTAAATGTTAACCCATTTTGAGTTGAAGCTTGTACTTGGTGAGAGGTAAGAGGTATAGCTTCATTATTCTGCACGTGGATAACCAATTTCCCAGTAGCATTTATTGAGAAGACTGTTCTTTCTCCAATGCATGTTCTCTGCACCTTTTCAAAGATCAGTTGGTTGTAGATGTATGGGTTTACTTATTGGCTTTCTATTCTGTTCCATTGGTCTAAGTGTTTTTATGTGAATATATTGTTTTGATTATTATAACTTTGTAGTATATTTTGAAGTCAGATGGTATAGTGACTCCTTTGTTCTTTTTGCTCAGAGTTGCTTTGGCTGTTGGGGATCTTTTAACGGTTCCATACAAATTTAGAATTCATCATATTGAAGATAATCATATAATTTAGTGTTCAAATTAGTATTTGAGAGTGAAAGGCGCACCGTTAAATAATAGGCATAAGTTGGGACCTTATCAATCCATAGTCATCTTCTTACCTATCAATAGCATCAATTCAATGCCTGTAATATATGTGAACAATTTTCTTCCCACCTTATTTTCTTTTAATCTTTTTTTTTTACAATGCAAGTATTTTAAAATCTTACTGATTTTTATTATCAAAAGACAATATGGTTAATTATAAATTTTTGAAGAATAGACTGGAGTGGAGTAATTGCCAGTCCACTGGGAGATTAGACAGAGCACTCAAAGTCCATGAGGCCTAAGACACACTGGGAAAAGCATGAGTTTCAGAACAGTTCCAGGCTTGGAATCCCTGGTCTGTAATTTATAATACTGGTGATGTTGAGCACTAAATTAAGAAGAAGATAGTAATCTCTACCTTGAATGCTTGCTTTCAGGGACTAAAGGAGATGAGATATAAAGTTACTATGACAGAGAATGATTCCCATGCTAATTTCCATCCTCCAGGTCACCTTCATGTTTTTAAGAGCCTAAGCTTCTGCAGGAGCCCACGCACTACCCCAGCTGGCCCCACTCCCAGATGTTTTGGCACAAAAGGCAGCATGTAACCTCCTCCATGATCTCCATCACCGAGAGGGGCTATACAGTGAAGAGCGAGGAGCCGCACTAACAAGGCTAGTGTCCTCTGACCACATCTCAAGCCTGGAAGCCCACTTCTTTTTTTTTTTTTTTTTTTTTTTAAGATTTATTTATTTGAAAGTCAGAGAGAGAGAGAGAGAGAGAGAGAGATCTTCCATCTGCCGGTTCACTCCCCAGATGGTCACAATGGCTGAGGTTGGGCCAGACTGAAGCCAGGTGGAGCTTCTTCTGGGTCTCCTATGTGGGTGCAGGGGTCCAGGGACTTGGACCGTCCTCCGCTGCCTTCCCAGGCCATACCAGGGAGCTGGATCGGAAGTGGAGCAATTGAGACACCATCCAGCGCCCATGTGGGATGCCAGCAGCACGGATGGTGGCTTAACCTGTTGCACCACAGTGCTGGCTCCACAAGCCCATCTTCTAAAAGGCAGGCTGCTCAGAGTCCTCTGGGGAGGGTGACATTTGAAACCTCATTCCTGCCTCTTATCTGATGTGCGACTCTGAAAAATGTATTTATTCTCTGTAAGCCTGTAAAATGAAAAGAAAATCAATACTTTCTCCACAGAGCTGTGTGAAGACAATAAGAAAACATAAATAACTGTTTAGTACACGGTATGACTCCTAGAAATGTTTGCCTTCCCCACCACAACTCTTCTCCACCAGAAAAGAAACTTTGACCAAAAAAATATAGAACAGTCAGGGAGAGAATTTAGAAATGAAACAACACGAAGCATATACACATTTACATAATGTATGGATTTGGGTATCATCTCTGGGTTGTAGGATGAGCTATCTGAGGAGTTTGGAGGTAGGGAAGACAACATTGCAGTTTCCTTTTATCACTTAGGATTTCCAATCCTTGTTATTTTACTTCATTTTTGAAAACCCAAAGAAACAATTTTTTGCTAAGCCCTGGGAAGTGAAGAGGGTACAGGGGAAGTAAGTGTAATAACAGCCCATCGGACTTTGGATGAGTCACTTCCGCTATGCTGGTATCACCTCTAACACTGAGGCACGTACGTTATAACTGGTTATGGATTTAGACCTTGAGAGCTCCTATTTCTGGTTGCACGACCTTTGGCAAATCTCTTAACTTCTCTGAGCCCCAGTTTTAAAAAAAAATGTTTCAAGTGGTTCTAACAGCAGCAATGTCATTAAGTTGTACTGAAAATTGAAGGAGAAAAATACATGTAAAGCATTGAGTAAAATCTCTGCCGGTTAGTGCTCAATAAGTGCTTCTTCATTTTCATTACTAACCTTTTCAAGCCCATCAGAAGAAGAATAAAGGGCTTGGGACTGGGAGGGCCGTTCTGTACCACTTTAGATGCTAAGGTCCCATGAGGAGGTAATGTTGGAACAGTTCAATATTGGTGTAAGAACTTAAATAGATGTTAGTGGGACTGCATAAAAAAGCAATAAGCACAATGAAGTGTGCAGAAATATTGAGTATTTCATACATATGGCACTTTCTGTTGTTTGAGGAATCATGAACAATAAGAGTTGGTGCCGGATCTTTGGTAAACTGTTCACTAAACAAAGAATGGGAGATCCTATTCTCATGTCATATGGTATAATGTGAAGACCAAGTATTTGTACATAACATCACGCATACATTCAATGTGGTTCCAGTTACATAAAATGTTTACGCAGTTTTATTTGCAGGGGCATATATAAGGATACTTCAAAAGTTCATGGAAAATACATATTATGAAAACACTATGCATGTATGTAAAAATTTTTGGACCCAAATCAACTTATCTTTCAATTCCATTTCCCACCAACTTTTTTGAAGTACTGTCATTACTGTCATGCGTGAATCTTTCTGGTTGTGATGGGATGTGATGAACTATAAATGCTATTTATCACTGAGAGTGTGATTAAAGTTTAGTTGCGAATTTTTAGAATTGATTGTACTTTTGATAATATCAAGGATGAACACAATTAGATTTATAAATGAGAAACAAAGCCCATGAAACCTTTTATAGTTAAGGAACACAAAGCATTCTGGGGCCATACACAACTTGTCTCTTTCTCTGGCTCTGCCCATTACTAAAGTGTGACCCAATGTAAGGTACTTGTTCCCTCTCCACTTTCATATACTTGTTCAGAAAAGGAGGAAAGCAATCTTTTTTTTTTTTTTACAGAGCTCTTGAATTTGATGAAATTATCAAAATATGGCTTAATGTGATGTTCTTTATTCTCAAATACACCTAGGATCCTATCCCAACTGTAGCATTTAGTATTACAAGGTTCTTCACTCATCTTTAAATGTAGTGATAATATTAATTTCAAAATGATATAAATACATTAGCAGTCAAGCACAGCATGGTAATAGGCCCACATCCCTCAGGTAGCTATTTCCATGTACAAGGGGGCTTCAAATGCTCAAGGAAAAAGAGAAATTAAAAGATAAATTTGGGGCCAGCATGTTGGCACAGAGGTTAAGCTGCTGCCTGCTACTCCGGCATCTCATATGGGTGCTGGTTCATGTCCCAGCTGCTCCACTTCCAATCCAGTTCCCTGATAATGCACCTGGGAAAAGCATCAGAACATAGCCCAAGTGCTTGGGCCCCTGCCCATCCATATGGGAGACCCAGATGAAGCTCCTGGCTCCTGGCTTCAACCTGGCCCAGAGCTGGTGTTGCAGTCATCTGGGGAGTGAACCAACTGATGGAAAATTTCCCTCTCTCACTCCCTGTAACTATGACTTTCAAAATAAATAAATAAATGAATAAACAAATAAATAAATAAATGTTTTTAAAAGGATACATTTGTTTTGACACAAAAATTGAAATACATTTTAAAACTAATATGCATTTATCATGAACTTTTTGAAGATTCCTCATATACATGAATTTCAAAAAAAATTTACACTAAAATAAACTCATTTTAGCTTCATTTCACATCAACTTTTTTATGTGCTTTCATATATTCCATATTCTAGACTACTGAAGAAAGATGTGTTTCTTTCTGGCTGGTGAAGAGTTGATGACAATTTTATTTTTCTCAAGCAATTCTTCTTTTCTTCTATTTAAATATATATTTTACATCCCCCAAAGTCTCGATTCACCCAAATTCTGCCCTGGGAAATTTATCTTACAATAAAACGTATTTCAGAATTTCCTATTTGAAACAATGGTGTAACAATGGTGATTGTGCATATATTTTGGAACTTGTGTAAGATTTTTCCATAGGATAAATTCCTGAAAGTGAAACATTTCAACCAAAGCATGCAGCATTACCGAATGCAGATTTAAAGTGCTCAGTACTAGTTTCCATTCCCACTCACAGTGTGTGAGTTCTTCTTTCCCCACAGCCATCCTGTCAGTTAAGGGGGGCTTATGCAATTTGATTCAGCAATTCCTCCTGCAGGAAACTGTCCTGCAGGACATTCTGTCTGGAGCTGTATATTGCAAGGCTTGTAGCTGGAGCAGAAGGACCAAGTGACAAGAGAGTTGAGGATCATCAAATCGGAATAGTTGAGGTGATGGGTCCTGCACCTTAATCTGGATCGGGAAGAAGGGTGCAGATTTAAGGAGCCACTGGGCGAATCTGAAGGCTCAAGGGGTGGGGCCCAAGATCTTTGCCCTCCCCACCCCCAACTTTGGGCACTGCTCCGTGCCAGGCACTGGGTTTGCTGCCCTGCACCGGTTTACCTTCCTCACAACCATTCTGTGAAAGGAACATTTTCAGCTTCCTTTCCTAGGTAAGGAAGCTGAGGCTCTGACAGATGAAGAACTGTATTTCATTGAATTGAAGATGCCATCGCTTTTTAGATATGCACTACCAAGGAAGACAAAATCCTTGCTTTCGTATAATGGTAAGACACCAATGGTGCAGGTGTTAAAAATAACAAAAATAGGGTCGGCGCCGTGGCTCACTAGGCTAATCCTCCACCTTGCGGCGCCGGCACCCCGAGTTCTAGTCCCGGTCGGGGCGCTGGATTCTGTCCCGGTGGCTCCTCTTCCAGGCCAGCTCTCTGCTGTGGCCCGGGAAGGCAGTGGAGGATGGCCCAAGTGCTTGGGCCCTGCACCCAATGGGAGACCAGGAGAAGCACCTGGCTCCTGCCTTCAGATCAGCGCGGTGCGCCGGCAGCAGCGGCCATTGGAGGGTGAACCAACGGTAAAGGAAGACCTTTCTCTCTGTCTCTCTCTCTCTCTCACTGTCCATTCTGCCTGTCAAAAAAAATTTTAAAAAAATAACAAAAATAAATAAATCTTAGAATCCATGAAATGCAATAGCTCGTGTAGAGTCATGTTTTGATTATGTGAAAAAACTGACCTTGGAGTCCATTTCTTTCTGATGTCACACTGCATATTCTTCCTGTAATACCAGACCTTAATGGTAAGTTACACTTGGCACAAATCAGGTGATGTCCTGTTCTCATTTTGTCCTATTGTGTAGTACAGTCAAAACAGTCATATTGATATTGGTTTCTGGTAGCTTACACATTTTATTATCTAAAATTCTTACTTGCATGATATTCAGTCTTCTATTGTTCTACCTCTATCTCACCTGTTTCTTACAGAATAGTTAGAAAAGATTTATTGGCGTAGACTCCTTGTGGTACAGAGGGTTCAGGTGGCAGCTTGGGATGCCTGCATGCCACACAGGTGTGCCTGGTTTGAGTCATGACTACTCTGCTTAGGATCCAGTTCCCAGAATCTTGGAGGCAGCAGATGATGGCTCAAGTGCTTGGGTTTCTGCCATCCAAGTAGGAGATTCGAATGGAGTTCCTGGTTCTGGTTTCAGCCTGTTCTGGCCTTGGCTGCTGCCTGATCTAACTCTGGCTGCTGCAGATATTTGAGGAGTGAACCAGAGGATGGAAGATATCTCTCTCTGCCTTTCAAATAAGTAATTCATTGGGAAAAAAAGAGAGAAAATATTTATCTAAGATGTTCTGGTCAGGCACCAGGATGGGATGGGGTGGGGTGGTTTAGTGGAGAGTGTTTTTTTTAGACTGTTGTTTTGAAAGATGCAAGAAGTAGCACCACTAACTAGTGGAATCTACTTTGATTCTTCTACTTGATAGAATCCACATTTCCATATATAGAGAGTTCTCTTAAAGGCAGAGCACATACATTCAAAAATAAATGATAAGCTCCAGGATGTTGGAAATAAATCAAGCAAAACTTTGTAAAGGGCATGCCTATTAAAAACATGGAAAGTTTACTGAAAAATAGAAAATAAATGATTTTGGTTGGGCTTTAAAGCTCTCATTGAAAAAAAAACTGAGGGAAGATTAAAGCAAGGCCAAGTTTAAAAAGACTAAAACTTTAATTTCACAATGCTTATTTTCATTACGTTTTCACATCTTTTTAATGATAAAATATTCCTTGTCCTGTTAGATGCCAGCAATACAGACATGTATAATGCAAAAGACAGTCTCCCTGTCTCTAGGTTCATACTCACTCCAGACTGCTACCTTTCAGAATGGAGCCATATGTGAAATTGTTATGGTTTGTTTTTAAATGAAATCTAAACTTCCCAATGTGCATGGATGTGGAACATCATGTTTCGTTCCTAAAAATACAGGAACTTCCTTTGGGTAAATTCCCAGGAGTGGGATGGCTGGGTTGTATGGTAGGGTTATATTCAGGTTTCTGAGGAATCTCCAGACTGACTTCCATAGTGACTTTACCAGTTTACATTCCCACCAACAGTGGGTTAGTGTCCCTTTTTCCCCACATCCTCGCCAGCATCTGTTGTTGGTAGATTTCTGTATGTGAGCCATTCTAACCGGGGTGAAGTGAAACCTCATTGTGGTTTTGATTTGCATTTACGTGATTGCTAGTGACCCTGAGCATTTTTTTCATGTGTCTGTTGGCCATTGGATCTCCTCTTTTGAAAAGTGTCTATTGAGGTCCTTGGCCCATCTCTTAAGAGGGTTGTTTGTTTTGTTATTGTGGAGTTTCTTGATCTCTTTGCAGATTCTGGTTATTAACCCAGCCATCCCACTCCTTGGAATTTACCCAAAGGAAATTAAATTGGCAAACAAAAAAGTGGTCTGCACCTTAATGTTTATTGCTGCTCAATTCACAATAGCTAAGACCTGGAATCAACCTAAATGCCCATCAACAGTAGACTGGGTAAAGAAATTATGGGATATGTACTCTACAAAATACTATATAGCAGTAAAAAACAACAAAATCCGGTCATTTGCAACAAAATAGAGGAATCTGGAAAACATTATGCTGAGTGAAATAAGCCAGTCCCAAAGGGACAAATATCACATGTTCTCCCTGATCGGTTACAACTAACCGAGCACCAAAGGGGAAACCTGTTGAAGTGAAATGGACACTATGAGAAACGATGACTTGATCAGCTCTTGCCCTGACTGTTGGTGAACAACTTGATACTTTATCCCTTTTAGTATTTTTTTGTTTGTTCTATTTAATACTATTGGTTGAATTCTGTAATTAATACACAGTTATTCTTAAGTGTTGAAACTTAACTGAAAAGTGATCCCTGTTAAATATAAGAGTGGGGGCCGGCGCCGCGGCTCACTAGGCTAATCCTCCGCCTTGCGGCGCCGGCACACCGGGTTCTAGTCCCGGTCGGGGCACCGATCCTGTCCCGATTGCCCCTCTTCCAGGCCAGCTCTCTGCTGTGGCCAGGGAGTGCAGTGGAGGATGGCCCAGGTGCTTGGGCCCTGCACCCCATGGGAGACCAGGAGAAGCACCTGGCTCCTGCCATCGGATCAGTGCAGTGCGCCGGCCGCAGCACGCCAGCCGCGGCGGCCATTGGAGGGTGAACCAACGGCAAAAGGAAGACCTTTCTCTCTGTCTCTCTCTCACTGTCCACTCTGCCTGCCAAAAATATATATATATAAGAGTGGGAATAAGAGAGGGAAGAGATGTACAATTTGGGACATGCTCAAGCTGTCTTGCCCCAAACGGTAGAGCTAGAAACATACCAGGGGATTCCAATTCAATCCCATCAAGGTGGCATGTACCAATGCCATCTCACTAGTCCAAGTGATCAATTTCTGTTCACAATTGATCATAATGATAGGACTAAGAGTCAAAGGGATCACATAAACAAGACTAGTGTCTGCTAATACTAACTGATAGAATAAAAAGGGGAGAGAATGATCCAACATGGGAAGCGGGATACACAGCAGACTCATAGAATGGCGGATTTCCTAAACAGCCCTCTGGCCTCAGAATCAGCCCTTAAGGCATTTGGATCTGGCTTAAAAGCCCATGGGAGTATTTCAGGCATCGAAAGCCAAGACACTCTGGCAAAAAAAAAAAAAATGACCTAAAAGATCTCCGTGAGTGAGATCCCAGTGGAAGGGACAGGTCATCAAAGAAGGAGGTACCTTCCTCTGAAGGGAGGAGAGAACTTCCACTTTGACTATGACCTTGTCTGAATAAGATCGAAGTCAGGGAACTCAAAAGGCTTCCATATCCTTGGCAACTCATGACAAGAGCCTAGGGTGATTACTGATGCCATAAACAAGAGTGTCAATTTGTTAAGTCAACAACAGGAGTCACTGTGCACTTACTCCTCATGTGGGATATCTGTCCTTAATGTGCTGTACATTGTGATTTAATGCTATAACTAGAACTCAAACAGTATTTTTCACTTTGTGTTTCTGTGTGGGTGCAAACTGATGAAATCTTTACTTAATATATACTAAACTGATCTTCTGTATATAAAGAGAATTGAAAATGAATCTTGATGTGAATGGAAGGGGAGAGGGAGCGGGAAAGGGGAGGGTTGCGGGTGGGAGGGAAGTTATGGGGGGGAAGCCACTGTAATCCAAAAGCTGTACTTTGAAAATTTATATTCATTAAATAAAAGTTAAAAAAAAATACAGGAGCTGAGTAGCGAAACGTGCCAAAGTCAGATACTTCCTAAAATGCACCTTCAAGAAGGGAGAAAGAGCACAGTGTTAGAGGGGAAAGACCAGCGAAACATGTACTAAGGCCATTTTAATGTTGATTTCATGTGAATTCTTAAGTGACAACGTTATTTGCTATATGTCCCTTTCACAATTCAAAAAATGTATAGAATACATATAATTTATAGACTATAAATATATAAATATAGATATATAGAATAAATAAAATCATACAAATAGAAATATAAAATATAGACAAGTTATATTCAAAGAATATGAAACAAATCTGGAAGTATCCCTTGTTTACCAAGACTGCTATGTGGTACTGTGTACTTGCTTCTTCAATCTTGTAGGTAAAAGCATTCAGCTGATTCAGATCATTTTTACAAGGACTCTGCAGAGCAATTTCTTTCTTGAAAGTGCTAAGAGGGGCATCATATTGCTTTTGATGGCATTTCTACTACTCATAGCAACCATTCAGAGAAAGAATCTTCACATTTTATCCTTTTTCAGCCTAGGAGGCTTCTAGACGTTCTTTTCTGATCGGACCTACATGATAAAGACTAGAGACAATCTCAAAATTGAAGTGATCAATATATTTGAATCTTTTCCCTTAGCAGTTCCATCCATTTTATTGCAAGTGTCAGGATTTCGTTCTTTTTTTTTTTTTTTCTGGCTGAGTAATACAACCAAACCCAAAAAGACACATATCACATTTCTCTTATTCGGGTAGGTTAATATAGAGAGAGTATAAAAATTGTGTCCATCTCATATCATTTAGTTATGAATATTGCTTCACTGAATCACAGTACTGCATGACAACACACTCTTCTTTCCCGAAGTTATCATTATTGTCATGAATCCCTTACTTTGTGATATTAATATCAATGTTTTTAGAAAAAATAGCATATATGTATATGTAAAATAAGTTTAACAAATCAAGTTACTGTTAGCATTAAAAAATAAAATGAGGGAATGGTGCTGTGGGGTAATAGGTAAAGCTGCCACCTGCAGTGCCAGCATCCCATATGGGCGCCAGTTCAAGACCCGGCTGCTTCACTTCCTATCCAGCTCTCCATTATGGCCTGGGAAAGCAGTAGAAGATGGCCCAAGTCCTTGGGCCCCTGCACCCACCTGGGAGACCTGGAAGAAGCTCCTGGCTCCTGGCTTCGCATCAGCACAGCTCTGGCCATTGTGGCCCTCTGGGGATTGAATGAGCAGATAGAAGACCTTTCTCTAGCTCTGCCTCTGCCTTTCTGTAACTCTGCCTTTCCAATAAATAAAGAAATCTTTAAAAAAATAAATAAAATGAAATCTATCTGCTTTATTCAAAGAGTACATAACAAAATAAATTTCACCATTTGTTTTAAAATGATATTTGAATCTTCTAGAACCTTCTATAGATTCTGTGGTGCTTTTTTCTTAATGATTCTATATATTATGTTTTCACCATGAATTCTGGATACAAATCCTTTGAGCATTGCTTATTTTTTAAAAAATTTCTTTCCCAGAAACCTTTTATTTAAGGAATACAAACTTCCTGCATTTCATAAGTATAACTTTAGGAACATAGTGATTCTTCCTGTGGAACCCACCCACCCTTCCACCCACACTCCCACTGCTCTTCCTCCTCCCTCTCCTAGTCTCACTCCTATTTTTTACTAAGATCGATCTTCAATTAACTTTATACACAATTAACTCCATAATAAGTAAAGAGTTCGACAAATAGTATGAAAGAAATATTGTTCCTCAACAGTTGATACAAAGGCTGTTCAAAGTCATTGCATCTCAAAGTGTCAATTTTACTTCTATAGATTACCTTTTAGGTGCTCTATTAGTTATCACAGATCAGGGTATTTGTTCTTTGGGGACTGGTTTATTTTATTAAGTATGATGCTTTCATCGATTTTGTTGAAAATGACAGGATTTCTTCTTTTTTTAACCACTGTGTAGTATTTCTTTTTATTTTTTTTTTAAATTTATTTATTTGACAGGTAGAGTTGTAGACAGTGAGAGAGAGAGAGAGAGAGAGAGAGGGAAAGGTCTTCCTTCCGCTGGCTCACTCCCCAAATGGCCGCCATGGCTGGCGCTGCGCTGATCCAAAGCCAGGAGCGAGGAGCTTCCCCCTGGCCTCCCATGTGGGTGCAGGGGCCCAAGCACCTGGGCCATCCTCCACTGCCCTCCCGGGCCACAGCAGAGAGCTGGACTGGAAGAGGAGCAACCAGGACCAGAACCCGGCATCCACATGGGATGCTGGCGCCACAGGTGGAGGATTAACCTAGTGCACCACGGCGCTGGCCCCACTGTGTAGTATTTCATGGTATATACACCCCATAATTTCTTTATCCAGACTTCAGTTGACATACACTTGGGTTGATTCCATGACTTAGCTATTGTGAATTGAGCTGCAATAAACATGGGGCTACAGATCACTCTTTCATATGCTGATTTCATTTCCCTTGGGTAAATTCCCAGGAGTGAGATGACTGGGTCATATGGTAGGTCTATATTCAGATTTCTGAGGTATCTCCATACTGTCTTCCACAGTGGCAGCACCAGTTTACATTCCCACCAACAGTGGATTAAGGTACCTTTTTCTCCAAATCCTTTCCAGTATTTGTTGTTAATTGATTTCTGTATGAAAGCCATTCTTACAGGGGTGAGGTGAAGCCTCATTGTGGTTTTGATTTGCATCTCCCTGATGGCTAGTGATCCTGAGCATTTTTTCATGTGTCCGTTGGCCATTTGGATTTCCTCTTTTGAAAAATGCCTGTTTAAGTCCTTTGCCTATTTCTTTTTTTTTTTGACATGCAGAGTGGACAGTGAGAGAGAGAGACAGAGAGAAAGGTCTTCCTCTGCCGTTGGTTCACCTTTCAATGGCCGGCGCGGCCTGCGCGCTGCAGCCGGCGCACCCCGCTGATCCCAAGGCAGGAGCCAGGTGCTTATCCTGGTCTTCCACGCGGGTTCAGGGCCCAAGGACTTGGGCCATCCTCCACTGCACTCCCGGGCCACAGCAGAGAGCTGGCCTGGAAGAGGGGCAACCGGGACAGAATCCGGTGCCCCGACTGGGACTAGTACCCAGTGTGCCGGCGCCGCAAGGTGGAGGATTAGCCTATTGAGCCACGGTGCCGGCCTCCTTTGCCCATTTCTTAACTGGGTTGTTTGTTTTGTTGTTATTGAGTTTCTTGAGCTCTTTATATATTCTGGATATTAATACTTTATTGGCTGTATACTTTGCAAATAATTTTCCCCATTCTGTCGATGCCTCTTCATTTTTCAGTGTTTTGCAGTGCAGAAGATTCTCATTTTGATGTAATCCCTTTTGTCAATTCTCTAATAATTTGATGTTCTCTAATAATTTGATGGTATCAGTTTGTAGATTTAGGTCTTTAATCCATTTTGAGTGGATTTTTGTGTAAGGTGTAAGATGAGGGTCATGCTTAATACCTCTGCATGTGGAGACCCAGTTTTCCCAGCACCATTTGTTGAAGATTGTCCTTGCTCCAGGGATTGATTTTAACCCCTTTGTCAAAGATACGTTGGTTGTAGATGCATGGGTTGATTTCTGACGTTTCTATTCTGTTCCATTGGTCTATCCATCTGGTTTTGTACCTTTACCAGGCTGTTTTGATTATAACTGCCCCATAGTATGTCTTGAAATCTGTTACTGCCCTGTAGTATATCTTGAAATCTGTTACTGTGATGCCTCTGGCTTTGTTTTTGTTGTATAAGATTGTGTTAGTTATTCAGGGTCTCCTATGTTTCCATATGAATTTCAGCATCATTTTTTCTGTATCAGAGAAGAATGTCCTTGGTATCTTTATTGGTATCACAGTGAATCTGTAAATTGCTTTCAGTAGTATGGGCATTTTTTAAAAAAGATTTATTTTATTTATTTGAAAGACAGAGTGACAGAGAGAGGTAGAGACAGAGAGAGTGGTATTCCATCCGCTGGTTCACTCCCCAGATGGCTGCAATGGCCAGAGCTGTGCCGATTCGAAGCCAGGAGCCAGGAGCTTCTTCCAAGTCTCCTACGTGGATGCAGCAGCCCAAGGACTTGGGCCATCTTCTACTGCTTTCCCAGGCCATAGCAGAGAGCTGGATTGGAAGAGGAGCAGCCAGGACTAGAACCGGCACCCATATGGGATGCTGGCGCTTCAGGCCAGGGCTTTAACCCACTGCACCACAGCGCTAGCCCCAGTATGGACGTTTTGATGATATTGATTCTTCCAATCCACGAACATGGATGATTCTTCCATTTTTTTGTGTCTTCTTTGATTTTTTCTTTAATGTTTTGTAATTTCCTTGTAGAGATCTTTGAAATCCTTGGGCAAATTTATTTCAAAGTATTTGATTTTTTTGTAGCTATTGTGAATGTGATTGATCTTAGAATTTCTTTATCAGCCATGGCATTGGCTGTCTATACAAAGGCTATTTATTTTTGTGTGACTTTATATCCTGCCACTTTACCAAACTCTTCTATGAGTTATAGTAGTCTTGTAGCAGAGTCTGTTGGATCACCTATATAAAGAATCATATCATCTGCAAATAGGGATAGTTTGACTTCCTCCTTCTCAATTTGTATCCCGTTGATTTTTTTCTTGCCTAATGGCTCTGGCTAAAACTTCCAGGACTATATTGAATACCAGTGGTGAAAGCGGGCATCCTTGTCTGATTCTGGATCTCAGTGGGATTGCTTCCAAATTTTCCCCATTCAATATGGCACTGGCCATGGGTTTGTCATAACTTGCCTTACTTGTGTTGAGGAATGTTCCTTCTATATTCAACTTGCTTGAAGTTTTCATCATGAAAAGGTGTTGTATTTTATCAAATGCTTTCTCTGCATCTATTGAGATAATCATATTGCTTTTGTTCTTCAATTTGTTAATGTGATGTATCACATTTGTTGATTTGTGAATGTTGTACCATCCTTGCATACCAGGGATAAAGGTCCTGGTGAATGATCTTTCTGATGTGTTGTTGGATTGGTTAGCTAGTATTTTGTTGAGGATTTTGCATCTATGTTCATCAGAGATATTGGTCTATTGTTCTCTTTGTTGCATCTTTTTCTGGTTTTGGAATTAAGGTGATGCTGGCATCATAGAAGGAGTTTAGGAGTATCCCCTCCCTTTCAATTGTTTTCAATAGCTTGAGAAGACTTGGAATTAGGTCTTCTTTAAATGTCTGGTAGAATTCAGCAGTGAAGCCACCTGTTCTGGACTTCTATTTGTTGGGAGGGTCTTTATTACTGATTCAATTTCCGTTTTTGTTATTGGTCTGTTGAGGTTTTCTATGTCTTCATGGTTCAGTTTAGGTAGGTTGTATGTGTCCAGGAATCTATCCATTTCTTCTAGGTTTCTCAATTTTTTGAGATACCATTCTTTGTAGTAATTTCTGATGATTATTTTTATTTCTGTGGTGTCTGTTGTTACATTTCCTTTTTATCTCTAATTTTATTGATTTGAGTCTTCTCCCTCTTTTTTTAGTTAGTTGAGCCAGAGATATGTCAATTTTGTTCATTTAAAAAAAAAACTCTTCATTTTTCTGATTTTTAATTGTTTTTTGGTTTCAATTTTGTTTATTTCTTCTCTAATTTTAATTATTTCTTTTCACCTACTAGTTTTGGGTTTGATTTGCTGTTGTTTTTCTAGGTCTTTGAGATGCATTGATAGCTCGTTTGTTTGGTACCTTTCCAATTTCTTGATGTAGACACCAATTGCTATAAGCTTTCATCTTAACACTGCTTTTGCTGTGTCCCATGTGTTTTGATATGTTGTATTGTCATCTTCATTTGTTTCCAGAAATTTTTTATTTCTCTTTTGATTTTTTCCATGACCCACTGTTCATTCAGGAGTATGTTGTTCAGTCTCCATGTGTTTGCATATGTTCTAGAGATTCCTGAGTTGTTGATTTCCAGCTTCATTCCGTTGTGGTCAAAGAAGATGCATGGTATGATTTTGACTTTTTTGAATTTGTTGAGTCTTGCTTTTTGGGTTAGCCTGTGGTCTATCCTAGAGAAAAGTCCATGCACTGGTGAGAAAAATGTGTATTCTGCAACTGTAGAATGAAAAGTTCTGTCGACATCCGCTAGGTCCATTTGGTCTATAGTGTTGACTAATTATTGTTTCCTTGTTGATTTTCTATATGGTTTTTCTGTCCATTGCTGAAAGTGGGGTATTGAGGTCCCCCATTAATATTGTATTGGAGTCTATGTCTCCCTTTAAATCCATTAACATTTCTTTTAAATACCCAGATGCCCTGTAATTAGGTGCATATACTTTTTTTTATTTGACAGGTAGAGTTATAGACAGTGAGAGAGAGAGACAGAGAGAAAGGTCTCCCTTCCGTTGGTTCACTCCCCAAATGGCCGCTCCAGCCAGTGCTGTGCAGATCCAAAGCCAGGAGCCAGGTGCTTCTCCCTGGTCTCCCATGCAGGTGCAGGGGCCCAAGGACTTGGACAATCCTCCACTTCCTTCTCGGGCCACAGCAGAGAGCTGGACTGGAAGAGGAGCAACCGGGACTAGAACTGGCGCCCACATGGGATGTCAGTGCCGCAGGCAAAGGACTAACCATGTGAGCCATGGCGCTGTCCCCAGGTGCATATACTTTTTTTTAAAAAAAAGATTTATTTATTTGAAAGGCAGAGTTACAGAGAGGCAGAGGCAGAGGCAGAGAGAGAGAGAGAGATGGAGGTCGTCCATCAGATGGCTGACTCCCCAAATGACTACAATGGCCAGAGCTGTGTTAGATCCAAAGCCAGGAGCCAAGAGCTGCTTTTTAGTCTCTGATGTGGGTGCAGGGGCTCAAACACCTGGGCCATCTTCCATTGCTTCCCTAGGCCATAGCAGAGAGCTAGATCAGAAATGGAGCAGCCAGGACTAGAACCAGCGCCCATATGAGTTGCCAGCACTGCAGGCAGGGACTATATCTGCTACATCACAGTGCCAGTCCCACATATCCGTTTATAATAGTCACATTTTTCTGTTCATTTGATCCCTTAATGATTACATAGTATCCTTCTTTGTCTATTTTAACAGTTTTTGTGTTAAAGTCTATTTTGTCTGATATTAGGATGTCTACAACAGCTCTTTTTTGGTTTCTGTTAGCATGGAATATCTTTTTCCATCCTTTCACTTTTAGTCTGTGGGTATCTTTGTTGGTGAAATGTGTTTCTTGCAAGCAAAAAATAGATGGGTTTTGTTTTTTTAATTCATTCAGCCAGTCTGGATCTTTTAACTGGAGAGTTGAGGTCATTTATATTCAAGGTGACTATTGATAAGTTGCACCTTGGCTCCGCCATTTTTCAATAAATATTCCTATTGTTTACTTTGGATTTCCTTTGCACCTTTACTGGGAGATTTTATTCCTTTACCTTTCCTGATGGGGACCATGTTTCTGTGTTTCTGTGTGTAGCACATCCTTAAGCATCTTTTGTAAGGCTGGACAAGTGGTGACAAATTCTTTCAATTTCTGTTTGTTGTGGAAGGTCTTTATTTCACCTTCATTCATAAATAAGAACTTTGCAGGACACAGTATCCTGGGATAACAGTTTTTTCTCAAGACTTGGAATATATCTCACCATTCTTTCCTAACCTATAGGGTGTCTGATGAGAAGTCAGCTGTGAGTCTAATTGGAGGTCCTCTGAAAGTAACCTGGCATTTCTCTAGTGCACATTTTAGAATATTTTCTTTATGTTCTACTGTGGAGAGTTTGACTACAATGTGTTGTGGTGAAGATCTTTTCTGGTCATGTCTATTAGGAGTGCTTTGTGTTTCCTGTAATTGGACATCCTTTTCATTCTCCAAATTAGGGAAATTTCTGTAATTATTTCACTAAAAAGGCCTTCTAATCCATTCTCTCTTTCCACATCTTCAGGAAATGCTAAGACCCATATGTTGGTAGTTTGATAATATCCCATAAATTTCCAATTTCCAACACTGTTTTTCAGTTTTCTAATTTCTTCTACTTTTTTTCAGTTTGACTGTAAAATATCCAGAGATTTGTCTTCTCACTCTGATATCTTTCTTCTGCCTCACCAAATATGTTGAGCTTTCCACCACATTTTTAATTTGTTCTATTGAATTCTTGAGTTGCAATATTTAGTTTTGATTTCTCTTTAAAATCTCAATTTCATGGGAAAAATTTTCATTCATGTCATGTATGGATTTCTTTAGTTCATGGATTTGCTTCTGATTACTACTAAGCAACCCTATGATCAATTTTTTGAATTCCGTTTCTGGCTTTTTTCAATCTCTTCAGCTTCACATTCTAATATTTAAGTGCTGTTGTGTTCTTTTGGGGATGCCATGTTGTCTTCCTTATTCTTGTTTCTTGAATTGCTGTATTTATTATTATACATTTGTGGAGATACTTGTTGGGATTTTTGTTTTTTCCCCTGTGATGTCTTTTATCTTTGGACTATGCCTTTGTGGCTTAGTGGAGTGCCCACTCTTTCAGTGAATACTCAGAGGTATGTGCTGGGTTGTTCAGGGAGCTCTGTTCAATGCTCCAGAGTGAGGGGAATGTCCAAGGTGACACCCAAGTTGGGCATGATAAATCTTTTTTTTTTCTTTTATCAGAGGGGAGGTTTGTTCAGCTCTGTTGGTGTAGTCTCATGCTCACTCCTTTCCTCCAAGGAGACCAATGCATGGGCTGTAATCCCAATGGGTAAATATTCTATCCTCACTGCCACAAGAACCACACAAAGGATCCGTGCAGTCCTCAGTGTGAGCACAGATCCTGTAGCAATGACCCTCACCAAGAAATCAGGGAGCCCTGAGCATGTGGAGCCTCCCACAGTGACTGCCCAAAGTCCCAGCTACACCTTGTGCCCCTGATGCCACGCTCTTCCCGAAGCTTTATCACCAGTGGCTTGGGCTGCTGCAATCTGGTCTCACCTCACTCTCCATAGCTGATGCTGAGGTTCTTGGCTGCTGGGGTCCTGAGTTGTGCACTTCCACACCCTCTACATAGGTTCACAGTGTCCCTCTAATTTGCATGGAGTTTCTTCTGCAGTTTCCTCTTAACTCTTCCCTGGAATTGAACTCTCTCCACTTTTTTTTAAAACTATCTTCCCCTAGACTAGAACACTAAGGTCCCTCTCTATTCTACCATTTTCTCATTGCTTATTGCAAAATTTTTTTTTCTAACCTGAGTTTCACTTTTCATATTTTTTTGAACAGGCAGAGTTAGACAGTGAGAGAGAGAGAGAGAGAGAGAGAGAGAGAGATACGGAAAGGTGTTTCTTTTCCATTGGTTCATCCCCTAAATGGCTGCTACAGCCGGCGCACTGCACCGATCCGAAGCCAGGAGCCAGGTGCTTCTTCCTGCTCTCCCATGCGGGTGCAGGGCCCAAGGACCTGGGCCATCCTCCACTGCCTTCCCGGGCCACAGCACAGAGCTGGACTGGAAGAGGAGCAACCAGGACAAAATCCGGTGCCCTAACCGGGACTAGAACCCGGGGTGCTGGCGCCACAGGCAGAGGATTAGCCTAGTGAGCCACGGCGCTGGCCAACATTTTTTGTATGTTTTAAATGGAATATTTGATTCACAAAAGTTTTATATTTACCACAGTTTAGTTATTTCTTTATGGTTTGTATTTTTCTTTTCCTGTTTTAGAAAATTTTCCTACTCTAAAATAAAAAATTTCAGTATTTACTTGTAAATGCTTTAATTTTATTTTTCATGTTTAAAACTTTATCTAGAATCAATTTTGATTGGCATGAATACAAATGCAGTCTTTCTTACATACAAATAAACCACATATAAATACCACATATTGAATAGCCCATCTTTTCCCACTGCCTGATCAGCTACCTTTCTCATATGTTGAATTTTCATATGTGTACAATTCTGTTTCTAGATTCTCTTAGGTTCCATTGGTTCATTTATTTATAGGGTTGCCAGTTTTAGCACATAAAATATATGCTCATAATTTATTTGGAATTCCAACTGAAGTGACTCCTATATTTTATCTGGTAAACCTGTTTTTCCTTGTTCCTAAATCACACTTAGTTACTATAGTTGCTAATAAGTCTTGGTGTGTGATAGGGCATGTGCCCCTACTTTGTTTTCGGCTTTAGAATTGTCTTGGCTATTCCTGGCACTTTTTCTTTTCCAAATATAGTTATCCCTCAGTATCTGTGGGGGACTGGTTCCAGGTCTCCCATCAGATACTCGAATCCACGGATGCTCAAGTGCCCTTATGTAAAACTGCACAGTATTTTCATATAACCTATACACAGCCTCCTGTATACATTTAATCACCTCTAGAGGGCCAGCGTTGTAGCGTAGCAGGTTAAGTTACTGCATGCCATGGCAGTATCCTGTATCTGAGTGCTGGTTTGAGTCCCAGTTGCTCCACTTCCAATCCAGCTCCTTACTGACGCACCTAGGAAAGCAGTGGAAGATGGCCCAATCATTGGACCCCTGTCACCCACATGGGACACTAGGATGGAGTTCCTGGCTCCTGCTTTTGGCTTGGCCCAACCCCCTACCATTGTAGTCATTTGGAGTTTGAACCAGTGGGTGGGAGATCTCTCTCTCTCTCTCTCTCTCTCTCTCTCTTCTTTCTCTCCCTCCCTCTTTCTTACAGTCTGACTTTCAAATAAATACATCTTTAAAAATATTACCTCTGGGGGCCATGGCACAGCAGGTTAAAGCCCTGGCCTGCAGGGCCGGCATCCAATATGGGCACTGGTTCGAGTCCCGGCTGCTCTTCTTCCGATCCAGCTCTCTGCTATGGCCTGGGAAGGCAGTGGAAGATGGCCCAAGTCCTTGGGTCCCTGCACCCACGAGGGAGACCTGGAAGAAGCTCCTGGCTCCTGGCTTCTGATCAGCGCAGCTTTTGCCATTGTGGCCATTTGGGGAGTGAACCAGCGGATGGAAGACCACTCTCTCTGTCTCTACCTCTCTATTTAACTCTGTCTTTCAAATAAATAAAATAAATCTAAAATAAATAAAAATATTACCTCTGGTGCCTGAGCTGTGGTGTAGTGGGTAAAGCAGGTTAAGCTATTGCCTATGACACCAGCATCTGATATGGGTGTTGGTTTGAGTCCTGGCTGCTCCACTTCTGATCTAGCTCCCTGCTAATGATCCTGGGAAGGCAGCCGAAGATGGCCCAAGTGCTTGGGTCCCTGCACCCACGTGGGAGACCCAGAAGAAACTCCTGGCTCCTGGGTTCGGCCTGGCCTAGCCATTGTCATTGTGGTCATTTGGGGAGTGAACCAGTGGATGGAAGATGTCTTTCTCTCTGTGTCTCTACCTTTCTCTATAACTCTGCCTTTCAAATGAATAAATAAATCTTAAAAAGAAAGAAAGAAAAAGTAGAGGAAAAGGCAGAGTTAGATTTTTTTTTAAAAAAAAGAATGCACCATTAAATCCAAAGTAATGAAGATTTGTCCATGTTTTCTCCTAAGAAATTTATATTTATTAGATTTACATTTAATATTTGATCCATGTTGTTATTATTTTGTATATAGTGTGATATAGAGGTCTAGCTTTGTAGCATTGCATAAGGATATCCAGTTGTCTCAGCACTATTTGTTGAAGAGGCTATTCTTTCTGCACTTAAAGGTACTGGCATCCTTGTTAACAATCACTGGAGGGGTGCAAACATTTGGCCTAGCAGTTGGGCCAAGCACCAGTTTGGATTAGGGTCCTGGCTCCGTTCCTAAGTCCAGATTTCCTGATAATCTGCAGCCTGGGAGGCAGCAGGTGACAGCTCAAATAGTTGGGTTCTTGCCACCCATTTAGGGCACCTGGATTGAGTTTTCAGCTTCCAGGTTTTTTTTTTTTTTTAAGATTTATTGATTTGATTTGAAAGTTAGAGCTACAAAGAGAGAAGGAAACACACACACACACACACACTCAGAGAGAGAGAGAGAGAGAGAGAGAGAGAGAGAGAGAGAGATCTCACCCACCTGCTTGTTCACTCCCCAAATAGCTGTAATTGCTACGGCTGGGCCAAAGCAAAGTCAGGAGCCAGGAGCTTCATCTGGATCTCCTACGTGGGTGCAGGGGCCCAAGGACTCAGGCCATCTTTCATTGATTTTCCCAGGTGCATTAGCAGGGAGTTGGATTGGAAAGTGGAGGAGCCCAGATGCAAACTGGCACCCACATGATATGCTGGCATTGCAGGTGGTGGCTTAATACACTATGCCACAGCACTGGCCACAGCTCCCAATTTTGGCTTGGCCAAGTTCTGACCATTGCAGATATTTGGAAAGTGAACTAGTGAATGGAAGATCTCTCTTCCTCTTTCTCTCTCTTCTTCTTTCCAATATAAATGCCATTTATTTCTTTATCTCTCTTTCTCTTCCCCTCTCTCTCCCTTTCTCTTTCCCTTTCCATTTATCTTTTTCTTTCTGCCTCTCAAATTTTAAAAAGAAAATCAATTGACTATAGATATATGGGTTTGTTTCTGGAACCTCAATTTTCTTTTAATAGTTGATTCTATCTATCCTTATAATAGTATCACACTATTTTGCTTCCAGCTTGAAATTGGCCCAGTGTGACTCTTCCACTTTGTTCATGCTAATATTTCTTGTTTTAGCTATTTGGGTCTTCCTTGCAATTTCATATGAATGTGGGAATTTATCAGTTTCTGCAAAATAGGCTATTGTGATTGCATTTAATCTGTAGAATGTTTTGGATAATATTGCCATCTTAGCAGCAATAAGCCTTCCAATCCATGAGCAAGGAAGAGACATTTTTCCGTTTGTGAAGGTCTTCTTTAATTCCTTTCAACAATGTTTTTAAAAATTTTCCTTGTACAAAATGCTCTCCTACTTGGCTAAATTTATTTCTAGATATTTTATTCCTTTTGGTGCCATTGTAAGTGGAGTTGTTTCTCAGCTTCTTTTTAGATTGTTCCTTGTGGTGTATTGAAGCACAACCGATCTTTTGTGATGATGACCCTGAAACAGTTGAATTAGTTTATTAGCTATAATAATGTGTTTTGTGGATTATTTTGATTTTCTTTATATAGGGCTATATCACCTGTGGATAGAGATGGTCTTAATTTTTCCTTTGCAGTATAGATGCCATTTATTTATTTAGCCTTATTTCTCTGGTCAATACAATATTAAATAGCAGTGGGGAAATAGCATCCTTCTATCCTTCTCTTGTTACTCATCTTACAAGGAGATATTTCTGTTTTTCACCACTATTATTTGCACTTTGGGTTTTTCATAGATGCCCGTTATCATACATGTTGAGGAGGTACCTGTCTATTCCTAGTTTTCTGAGTGCTTTTATTATGAAACAGTGCCTCATTTTGACAAATGCTCTTACTGCCTCAATTGAGATGATTATGTGCTTTTACCCTTTCTTCCTATTAATGCAGTGTTACATTGATTCTCTTATATTGATCTCTTTCATTCACAGGATAGATCCCACTTGGTCATATTGCGTAATCCTTTTACCATGCTTCTGGATTCAACTTGCTGGCCTTTTACTGAGGATTTTTGCATTTGTATTCATAAGGGATAAAGGGATGTAGTGTTCTTGTGGTACAAGATTAATATTGGTCCATAGAATGAATTAGGAAGTGTTGTCCTCTATTTCCTGGAAGAGTTTGAGAAAGATTGGTGTAGATGTGTGCATTAAATGTTTGGTGGGATTCACCAACGAAGTCACCTGGCCCTGAACTTTCCTTTGTCGGGAAGTGTTTGATTAATAATTCAGGCTCCCTGCTTGTTATAGGTCTATTTTCTTTTTGAGTCATTTGTATGTATTTGTGTTTTTCTACTTATCTGCCCTTTTCTCACAGGTTATGTAATTTGTTGGCATACTATTGATCATATTATTATTTTATATCGATAGTAATGTCCTCACTTTCATTAAGACTTTAGTTATTCAAGTCTGCCTTCTCTTTTTCTTAGTCCAGCTAAAGGCTTGTCAATTCTGATCTTATTTCTGATTTTGTTTATTTTCTCAGTTGTTTCTTTATTCCTTATTAATTTATATTTGCTGTAATATTTACTGTTTTCTAACTTCTGCTAGAGTTGGGTGCAATTTGCTTTCCTTTTTTAATTCCTTAAAACTCAGGTGACAGACTTGAGATGTTTTTCTTTTCTAATGTAGGAATTTACAGCTGTAACTTTCCCTCTAAACACTGATTTCACCTCATCCCACAAATTGTGGTATGTTGCATTTTTGTTTTCATTTGTATCAAAGTATTTTCTCCTTTTTAAAATATTTATTTATTTATTTTAAAGGCAGAGTTACAGAGAGGCAGACACACACACACACACACAGATCTTCCATCTGCTACTTCACTCCCTAATTGGCCACAACGGCTCGAGCTACACCAATCCGAAGCCAGGAGTCAGGAGCTTCCTCCAGGTCTCCTATCCAGGTTCAGGGGCCCAAGGACTTGGGCCATCTTCTGCTACTTTCCCAGGCCATAGCAGAGAGCTGGATCGGAAGCAGAGTAGCTGAGACACAAACTGGCGCCCATATGGGATGCCGGCACTACAGGCAGCGGATTTACCCGGTACAACACAGCTCTGGCCCCAGTATTTTCTAATTTACACTGTGATTTCTTCTTTGGTCTGTTGGTGATTTATAAGCATGTTATTTATGAACTTTCAGATTTTTTGGTGTTTTTCATTTATATTTATTGAGGTTTACACTGTAACCCAAAAGATGGTCTATTCTGAAGAATGTTCCATGTGCACTTTGAAATGAGTGATAGCAAAAACGCAACATTCCAAAATTTATGAGATGCAGCTAAAGTACTTTGAAAGGGAAATTTATAGCTGTAATTACATTGGAAGCCCATTGTATACTCTTCTCTGTACTATTCCATTTACCAGAGGCAAACACTCTCGAAATTTTTTTTTATGATTCTTATGCTTGTCTTTATACTTTTAGTGTCAGTGACTGCATCTCTACTAAGAATTAAGCTTTCTTTCACATGGGTGTTGAAATTCATAATACAGGTATCCTTGTCTCATTGCTATTGGCCTCCCACTTTGTGGTTTTGAAATTCCATTCTTGCTTCATCCCAATGCATTATTCTAATGCATGAAAATATTCAGTGTATTGCCTTTAGTGTGTGCTGATGGACATATTACCCCTACAAATTTACTTTTTTTTACAAATAACATGACAAGGAATATTCTTGTTATTTGTTTCTTTGTACTCTGATGTCAGCTATTTTCTATGCTGTGTACCAAGAGTGCAATTGCTGGATCATTCAGTAGGATACGTTTCAGATATTCTAGGTATTTACTAGGTGTCACTATGTTGTTTTCCAGAGCGGCTACACAGTCAGCCAGGGGCATGTGTCAGTGCCCTTTGCCGAAATCATGCATCTAAAGGGATGGTTGCTTCTGGTCTCACACAAGGTACCTGGAATCAAGCAGACTGGCTCTGGTTCTCAGGAGCTGTGTGAAATTGGGTAGTCTCCTTAACTTTCCTGAGCCTCACCTTGCTGATATGTAAGAGGAAATCCTGACTCATATTCCAAGTGAGCTTTCTGAGTTCAAGTGGAAACCATTGTAAAAAAAAAATCCCAACATGATATTTGGTGCATCAGCCACAACACCAATGTTTGTTTCCTTTCCATCCCAACTGCTCTGATCTGTAACAGGGGTATTCTTTCTTAACTTCAAAAGAATCAGCATGGTGAGTATTTGGGAATGTAAAAAGAAAGGAACCATCCACATTCATCTACAGGGGTGCTTTAAGAAGTTCACAGAAAATGAAATTTAAAAATAAAATTATTTTTGTGCAAAAATGAAATCCATGCATTTTTATATACTTTTTCATAAATACTGAAGACCCCTTGTGTATTATGGAGGAAGGAAATTCAGTACTCTCTCCAGGATATGCAGTATAGTGGACTTGGGCTGAGGGAAGACTCTTCACCCCTTTCCGCTGAGCAATTGTGCTCTTCCTGGACTCTGCTGGGGCCCTCTGTGTTCACATCAGCTGTGCACCTGACATGGGACTCTGGGATCTTCTTGGGTCTCTAGGCAGAGGTGACCATAGGTATACAGGGAGGGACATTAGAGCAAGTCAGGAGGTCTTCCTGCATACCAATGCCTGAGCCTTCCCAGGTGAGTTCTTTTTTCTACCTGAACCTACATTGTCACTCAGGTATTCACCGAGCATCCATCACTCTTCATACCCCCAGGGTCTCGGAGGATGGAGGAGGTCATGTGAATCACTGCACATGGGCCAGGTCCTTGGAAAAGTTATGGTGATCTCTGCAATTAACCTTAATACATAAGAGTAGGACGTCCTCATTGGAGTCGTCAGAGACTCCTCACAGAGGAACTGGGACTGGTACCATGGGCAGAACTTCCAGGAACTGGATAGGAGGGAGAGGACAGGGAGTCCTGCCTGAGTGAGGTGAGAAATGGGTTTCCCATGGGAGTAGACAGGGCTCGGAAATAACTGACTGATGCTCCAGTGTCTGAGGCCATAAAGATCTGATACTGATTGAAGGATTATTATTTATTTGATTATTGGTGATACTATAGGAGCTGTAGAAACTCTGTGCGTGTGAGATCAAAGCTTTGGAATATTGTTGGAAGCATGCCCTCTCAGCATTTTCTTTGATGCTGGTTAAGGTGTGAGGAACAGCCACATTTATTGTGAGAATGTAATGAATGGTCTTTGAACTGTGTCTTGGCGCATCAACAATTCAAAGGGTATGTTCAAACTGCTCATGAATATGAGGGAACTTCATAACATTTGTGGAAAATGGAATAAAAAGATAAGTATTTCGGAGCAAACAATTTTGAAATCAATGTATGTGAGAAGTCTTCAAATATTAATGGAAAATATGTATTATGAAAAAAACCATGCATGGATTTCAGTTTTTTGGCAGCAAAATAAACTTTATCTTTTAATTCCATTTTATCATGAACTTAAAAAATATTTGTTTATTTATTGGAAATGTGGAGTGACAGGGGATGGGGGAGAGAGAGAGAGACAGAGAGAGACAGAGAGACAGAGAGAGAGATTTCATCTGCTGGTTCATTCCCCAAATGCCCATAACAGCCTGGGCTGGGCCAGGCCAAAGCCAGGAGACAAGAACTCTGTTCTGGTCTATCACATATGTGGCAGGGACCCAAGTACTTGGCCCACAATCAGCTGCCTCCCAGGTGCATTAGCAGGAAGCTAGACTGAAAGCAGAATTGGGACTCAATCCCAGGTACTCTGATATGGGATGCTTCCATCCAAAGAGGTGGCTTAACCTGCTGCACCACAAGGCCTGCCCTTCCCACAAACTGTCTGAAGTGACTTTGTATATGTGAAGGTAAGTTAATTTTAGCTTCAATTTCTTCAGTCTGGAATTTGAATTACCTATAACCAAGCATGTTAATATGAGGGCTCTAATTATAATTTTCTTTAAAAATGAAAATCTTTAATTTTGCAAAAGCAAGGAACATTATTCTTTGAATATGTCTATCACATATCACCACTAACACTCTTGCAACAGTTCATTTTCTTTTTTTTTAACTTTTATTTAATAAATATAAATTTCCAAAGTACAACTTTTGGATTATAGCAGCTTTTCCCTCCATAACCTCCCTCCCACCCGCAACCATCCCATCTCCCACTCCTTCTCCCATCATTTTCTTTTTATTATTATTATTATTATTATTATTATTATTATTTATTTGAGATGCAGAATTACAGAGAGAGGGAGAGAGATCTTTCACCTGCTGGTTCACTCCCCCAATGACTGCAATGATTGTGGCTGGGCCAGGCCAAAGTCAGGATTCAGGAGCTTCATCTGGGTCTCCCACGTGGATGGTAGGGGCCCAAGGACTTGGGTCATCCTTCACTACCTTCCTAGGCAGGTTAGTAGGGAGCTCGATTGGAAGTGGAGCAGCTGGGACTCAAACCGGCACCCATATGGGATGCCGGCACTGCAGGCTGTAGCTTTAACCTGCTGAGCCACAGGGCTGGCCCTGGAACAGTTCAATTCCAAAGGAAAATAATTTATAGTTTTTCTTCTATATTAAAAGTAATCTCTGGGTAATATAGTTTTACACTGTAGAAAAGAAGACAGAGTTGCCCCAAATCACCACAATAGATTCAAATGATTTCTTAATAATTTTCAAGAATCAAATGAAACCAAAAAAGTTAACTGGTAAGTTGGTGAGTTGTGAAATTGTCAGTTATTTGCATTTTTCCCTCCATCTGTGAATGCGCCTTCTATATTGTTTAAACTGAGTGTTCATTCTTGTTATATTCAAAAGCCATGCCCATAAAAATATTTGCAATAATCAAGGCAATGCCAATTGAAGTAGTGGGAAGAGTAAGGGCTTTAGGGTGAGGAAGACACAGGTTTGAATGTGGACTCTGCCAGTGACTAGTGAGGCACTTAAGCTCCCTGAATCCCTGGTTCTCTATGCAGAGAGTAAGGATTCCCTCCCTCTGATGGCCCTGGTCAGGATTTGCTGAAATAAAAGAAAAACGCAGCAAAGTTCACACAGGTGCTTTGCCATCAGTCATGAGTGAGACTTCGTGTACTGATCGAGAGAGAGAGAGAGAGAGAGAGAGAGAGAGAGAGAGACCATGCTGATCATGCAGGTATTTCAAAGGGATTCAATGCTATTATGTAGTTTCAAAGACAAACTATTGTCACATTATGCACACAGTTAATGTAAAGAACGGTGATATCTAATCAATGGATAGTGGAGATTTTTCCTTGTGTCATTAACTTTCTCATTTTAAAAGATTTTTATTTTATTTATGAGAGTGGGGGGAAGAGAGAGAGAAACTTCGTACCACTGGTTCATTCAGCAATGGCCCCTGGTTGAGGCCAAAACCAGGAACCAGGAATTCAGTCTAGGTCCCCCACACGGATGGCAGGAACCCAGTCACCGGAGCCATGACCACTGTCTCCCACTATCCATATTAGCAAGAAGCGGAAGTCAGGAGCTAGAGGTGGCTCTAGAACCCAGGAACCCCACTATGGAGTGCATGTATTCCAACTAGCATCCTAACCACTAAGGCTGAATGCCTGTCCCTAAGCTTTTCCTTTTAAATTTTTATTTAAATATTTTCAACTTTTTATATTTAAAGCAGCATTCCCCAAAGTAAATTGTTCGAAAGCTTTCAAATCCACCACTTTACCTTTATGGACTGTGTCATGCTAAATTGTGTCTGCTAAAAAGAAGAGATCATCATGTAAGTCTTTTCCTGCACCAAGCCACAGTCCTCTTCGATCTCAACAGCTTCTCTGAAGCACATGCCCGGCTGTTACCTGTGGAACAACTCGAGGGTTCCTTTGCTAATCTGACCTGTGTCCCCACCATCCCTCTTACAAGTGGAAGACATGAACCTTAAGGCTCGTCTTCAGATATGTGAACGCTCCATATTCCTCAGTTTATTTTGTGAAAAATTCCCAACTCCTACTTGTTGGATCCCTTTCAAGTGAGAAAGTCGATCTGGAAATGATGAAGTTGCTGGAGTCACCAGGTGGTTAAAGTAGATCAGAGTGTATCAGAAATGCTTCCCATGGGAAGTTATGTTATATGTTTGTTTGTTTATTTATTTGATAAGCAGAGAGAGATAGAGATAGAGATAGAGAGAGAGAGAGAGAGAGAGAGAGACATTCACTGGTTACTCCTGAACAGCCAGGTTGGGCAGACAGCTACCTAGATCTCCCATGAGGGTTGCAGAAATTCAATCCTTTAAGCCATCACAACTGTCTGCATTAGTGGGAAGCTAGAGTCAGGAGCCGAGCTGGGTATCAAACTCACGTACTCTAATGTAAGATACAGCAATCTTAACTGCTGGACCAAACACCCACCCCAGGAAATGATGTTTAAAGTGAGACTTGAAGGCTGTGGAGGCCTTAAGTCTGCAGAATAGTAGAAGGAGAAGCTAATCCAAGATTCTAGCCCAGTATGACAGGCAGAAATACTCTGTGCACTGGTTCATTCGTGGAGTGATGCAGTGTGGAATCCACTCCCCCACGGTGTGCCAGTTTTCAGGACACTTGTAGAAAGTGTCAGAATCCATTCTCTTCTTTGCTCCGTGCCCAGGTCTGTGCTATTCATCAGCCTTCCCAGCAGAAGGTTACAACTGTTACTATGATTTACCGCTGTGGAACCGCAGGAAGGAAGAAACCCACTGAGGAAGGGTATTTGATCACGACTTTTGCTTTACATACTCTTGTATCATTCAAAATGCAAAATAGCTTTTAATAGGTGGTTGTTTCATGGTCCCAAATAATATTTTTCACTGGAAAAAAATCAGAAAGTGGAGATCGGTACCACCTAGTGACCAGATCTAAAACAACTGCTTGTATGTCATTTAGCAGGAGGCCTGCGGAGGAAAGGCCCCATCTGAAGGAAATTTCTGGAAGTCTACATGGCAAATGAAGTAACTATTGATACTAAATCACATTAAATTCTGTGCTGGGAAGTTTTCTTCAGCCTCTTCCATGAAAAAAAGTGTATGTAAGAGGGAACATTAACATATGTTATTTATATATTAATTAGTTTTATATTATTTATTATTAATTATCCTATGTAATGAGACACGTACATAAATGTCTGCAAAGAGATATATATTTCAAATATATATGTTGCTTCCTAAAATCTCCTTTAAAAATTATGTGTATGGGGGCCAGCGCTGTGGTGCAGCGAGTTAAAGCCCTGGCCTGAAGTGCCAGCATCCCATATGGGCGCTGGTTCTAGTCCCAGCTGCTCCTCTTCCGATCCAGCTCTCTGCTATGGCCTGGAAAAGCAGTAAGAAGATGGCCCAGGCCCTTGGACCCCTGCACCCATGTGGGAGACCCGGAAGAAGCTCCTGGCTCCTGGCTTCAGATCGCTGCATCTCCGGCTGTTGTGGCCATTTGGCGAGTGAACCAGTGGATGGAAGACCTCACTCTCTGTCTCTTCCTCTCACTGTAACTGCGGCCATCTAGGGAATGAACCAGCAGATGGAAGACCTCTCTCTCTCTACGTCTCTCTGTGTAACTCTGTCTTTCAAATAAATAAAACAAATCTTTAACAAATTATGTGTATGATTTTATGTTAAATCTGTTCTTAAACATCCAGAATATATTTCAACAAAATTATTTTGTGGTCAAATTCCTCATCAAAATATACTACAGTGTTAGAAATTTTAATCTAAGTTTGATTTTTTCTAGTTTCAAAATTGATGTATTTGTTACACAAATAAATACAGTGGAGAAATTTGAATTTGTTGAAGTAATTATTTTATTATTTTTCATCATGTTACAGAGTAAGATGTCCATCCTTGGCAATTTAGTTTATAATCTCCAGACATACTTCTGTGTGTATACTAATATGTAGGTAAGTTCATATGAATTTTTATACTGTTATTCAAAACTTTAATCATGGGGCTGGCGTTGTGGCATAGCGGGTTAGGCCACTGCCTGCAGTGCCAACATCCCAAAAGGGTGCTGGTTCGAGACCTGGCTGCTCCAGTTCTGATCCAGTTCTCTGCTATGGCCTGGAAAAGCAGTAGAAGATGCCCCAAGTCCTTGGGCCTCTGCACCTTCGTGGGAGACCTGGAAGAAGCTCCTGGCTCCTGGCTTCGGATTGGCTCTGGCCATTGCGGCCAACTGGGGAGTGAACTAGCAGATGGAAGACCTCTCTCTGTCTCTCTGCCTTTCCCTCTCTCTCTGTGTAACTGTGACTTTCAAATAAATAAATAAACATTTTAAAAAACTTCAATCACTATAAATAGAAGAGTACATGTATATATATATATTATATTCTTAAATTTTCCCTTTTATTTATATACATTATAATTTCTGTTCTTTAATCTTTATATGTTTCAGTGTGAGTTAGATTATTATTTGAATTATTTCATGATAGACTTTGGATAAAACTCTCAGGTAGTCAGGTTTATTTACATATTAAAATATTTAGCATCTGCCTGTAAAATATGCTGGCTATTTTTTCTCATTATTCACATTTCCTTAAAGTTACCTTTCTGGGTTTGGGTAGGTAAAATCTTTTTAAATTTTCCTTTAATTTTTGTAACTAAGTTTATAATTCACTGTAAAATATTTGAAACCCATTAATGTATACTTATTAGTTTACGATTATTGTGGAAAATTTATGATCCTACTGACACTGTATGGGAAGTGAAGATTTTACCAAAATGTGGAACAGTGGATATTAGAGACAAGCTGGCAAAGTAAAGACAATGTTTGCGAGAGTGATAAGAAGCAGAAAGTTAGAAGTTCGTGTGCTTTTTCATCTGTTATTTCACTTTTTGGTTGACTGTAAAGAGGCAGTTTTCTATTAAGTTTGAGAAAGAAATGACGAACCAGACACATGGCTGAAGTAGGAGACCTAGGCCCCAGACACCAGATCCATCACCCGTCACAGGACTTTGGGTGAGTTACTTCTCTGTGCTGGCCTCTGCTCTAACAGACAATAATCTTATGTACAGAAATAGCTCTCTAAGGCTGGTGTTGTGGCAGGGCAGTGGGTTAAGCTGCTGCCTGTCACCCCTGGCATCCCATAAGTGCACCCATTTGAGTCCCAGCTGCTCCACTTCTGCTCTGGCTCCATGATCGTGTACCTGGGAAAGCAGCGGAAGATGGCCCAAGTACTTGGGCCCCTGCCACTCATGTGGGAGACCTGGATGAAGCTCCTGGCTTCAGCTGGCCCATCCCCAGCCATTGCAACCGTTTGAAGAGTGAATCACTGGATGGAATAATCTCTCTCTCTTTCTCTCTCTCTCTCTCTTTCTCTCTCTCTCCCCCCATCCTGCTCTCTCTGTAATGCTGCGTTTCAAATAAATAAATGAATCTTAAGAAAAAGAAATAGATTTCTGCTCAAATATCACCTCCAACGATGAGAATTTTAATGACTACATTATTTAAAAGGTTTACATCTAACCAGGCACTGCACATTCAACTTCAACTTCTCCACATTCACTTTTTTAAAAAGATTTATTTTATTTATTTGAAAGACAGAGAGAGAGAGGCAGAGAGAGAGAGAGAGAGGTCTTCCATTCGCTGGTTCACTCCCAAATAGCTAAAACAGCTGGAGCTGGGCCAATATAAAGCCAGGAGCCAGGAGCTTCTTCTGGGTCTCCCACATGGGTGTAGGGGCCCAAGGAGTTGGGCCATCTTCTACTGCTTTCCCAGGCCATAGCAGAGAGCTAGATCAGAAGAGGACCAGCCGAGACTAGAACCAGCCCCCATATGGGATGCTGGTGCTACAGGCTAGGGCTTTAACCCACTACGCCACAGCAATGGCTCCACACATTCACTTTTCTACAACAGAAATGATGGCGTAGAGTTAGGTAGCTCTTAACCGTGCACTGTTCTCAGCGCTTCATATGTACTAAATCATTTATTTCCCACATCAAGTTTAAGAAAGAGATATTAGCATTATCATCTCCATATCTGAGAGATTTAAGTGTCTTTCCTAAGCTCTCACAGCTTCTTATATTTTTTAACTTTTTTTAAAATTTTAAGATTTTATTTTGTTCCTAAATTGACATATAAAATTATAAATATTTATAGGATGCAGTGTGATGTTTTGATATATGTGTATATTGTATAATGATCAAATCCGGGTAATCAGCACATTTTTCAACTCAAACATTTATCATTTCCTTATCATGCGAATATTCAGAGTCTTCTCTTTTAGTTAGTTTGACATATCCACTATGTGATTGTTAACTTGTCATCCTACTGTGCTATAGAACACCAGGAGTTATTCCTTCTTTCTAACTGAAATTTGCTACCTGTTGGCCAATCTCTCTCCCTCAGCCCTGCCCTGCACAGCTTTCAGACGGGCAGAGCTATGACTGAAATCCACCATCTGGCTTCCAACACCCTGCTCTTAGCTGTCACCATGGTGTGCCTCTCCAAATTGCCTATAACATACCACATGTTCTGTTTTACTTCTTGGTTACCTATTAGTAACCCCACTACACCATGAGCTCCAGAAAGCCAAAGCCAAAGCCATTGTTCATTTTGTTCCTGGCTATAGTCTGAAGCAGAGAGGCACAGAGTCCTATTGCCACCAAGTAAACATTGTGATGTTGCTATGGCCTCTACAGCTTTTTTAGGCCTACTGCTTGTGGGGCACATCTTTTTTTTCATTTACTTTCAGCCTATTTTGCCCTTATATTTAAACTGTATTTCCTGTAGACAACATATGTTTAGATCTTGTTTAATTTTTCTTTGAGGGGCAGACACACACACACACACACACAGAGAGAGAGAGAGAGAGAGAGAGAGAGAGAGAGAAAGAGAGAGAGAGAGATTACTCTTATTCACTCTTCACTCCTCAAATGCACACAGCAACTAGGACTGGGCTGGGGTCGAAGCAAGGACCCAGGAATTTGACCCAGGTTGCCCATGTGGTTGGCAGGAACCAATTACTTACGTCATCAGTGTTGCCTCTCAGGGTTTACATGAGCAGGAAGCTGCAGTCAGAAGCCTGAACCAAGATCAAACTTAGGTACTCCCGCATGGGATGTGGGTGTCTTAACCACTAGGCCAAATGCCTACTGTGATCTATTTTTTTTTTCAATTTTCATAATCTCTACCTTTTAATTGAAATGCTTATTTTATTAACACCGAATGTAACTATCAAAATTTGATTTACTTCTATTATTTTGCTATCTTTAATGTATCTCCTTTGAAAATTTCCTCTGTTCTACTTTATTTGCCTTCTTTTAGGTTAAATAAATATCTTATAGAATTCCATTCTACTTCCTCTATTGGCTTTTTTGCTCTACCACTTTGTTTTCAAGTGTTGCTTTAGGGATTATGACATAAATCACTAACCTTTCACAGTGTTTTTAGAGTTCAGGTTATACCACTTTATATACAATGAAAGGACAATGATGTCACACATTTTCTTTTACCACCCCTCTCTTTTATACTCTGTTAGTCAATTTTTCACCATTATAATGAAGTGCCTGAGGCAACCTACTTATTTAACCTTATTTATCTCACAGTTTTGGAGACTGAAAGTCCAAACTGCACAGTGCCAACTATTGTGAGGTCTCCTCGCCTTGGCCACATTACCTCATAGTGGATAGCAATGGTGGGAGCATGTGGGTAAGGAAGTTATCATGTCTTGAACAGAGATCCACAGCTGGATGGGGCCAGGGTCCGGCTTTTATAACAACCCTCTTGCAAGAGAGGAGAGCTACCTTATTAATCCCTTCGAGGGCAGATCTCCGGTTGACCCAAGGATCTCTAAGTGGGCCCCACTTCTCAGAGGTCCTACCTCCCAACACTGTCACCCTGAGGATCACGTTTCCAACACGTGGATCTTTGGAAGACAAACCACATCCAAACCATAGTCCCAATTTACAATAATTCAGTTTATGGAATCAACTTTACAATCGTGCAAAAGCTTTAGGCATGCAGTAGAAACAATATTTCAAATTTTGGATTTTGATGTTTTTCTGGGTAAGTAGTATGTGGTGGAATACCATCTCATAATTCCAGGTAGCAGCAGTGAGCTACAGCTCCCAGTAGGCATGGGATAAACAACTCATAATCTGTAGTTTGCTGTATGGCTAAGGTATGATGTTTGGTAGGTTTGGTGTATTAAGCATATTTTTGATCTATGATATTTTCAGTTTATGATGATGTTTTTAGACACCACCCATCATAAGTCAAGGAGCACTGGTAGTTTTCATATGTATTCCATCCACATATGTTAAACCTCATAATACACATTACAATTTTTGCTTTGAATAGTTATTTATATCTGAAAGAAGTTAAGAGGGAAATAAAAATAGTGCCTTATATTTTACATATATTTACCATTTCCTATGCTTTCCATTCCTTCCCATAGATTTGATTTTACATCTGGTATAGCTTCTCCTCAGCCTAAAAAACGTATTTTAGCATTTCTTGTATTGTAAACATTTGACAATGTATTTTCTTAGTTTTTGTTTGTGTGACATTGTTTTTGTTTTGCTTTGACTACTGACGGATATTTTTGCTAGATAGAGAGTTAAGCATTGACAGGAATTTTTCTTTCAGTTCTTTAAAAACATTCTCCCACTGCTTTCTGGCCTCCTTGTTTCTGATAAGTCAGTCACCATTTGTCTTGTTGCTCCTCTGTATATAATGGGTCTTCTTGATCTGACTGCTTTCAAGATATTTTTATTTTTGGCTGTCTTCATATTGATCAGGATGTGCTTAGTGTGATTTTCTTAGTCTTGCTTGGGATTGTCTTAGCTTCTTAAATCTGTGAGTGTTCTCCTTTTACCTAATTGCTGAAATCCCCATCAAATATATTTTACCCCTCATTGTCTCTCTTGTCCCTCTCTCGAACTCTAGGTACACCTAGGTTAGAACTTTTGACATTGTCCACGGATCATTGTGACCTTTATGTTTTTAAATGTTTCTCAAATGTTCTTCGGGTTATATAATTTCTACTGATGCGACTTTTAGTTCACTGAGTCTTTTCTTCATCATATCCAGTCTTTTGTGAAGTCCACCCAAGATTGTTTTCTCCTTTTAGATGTATTTTCCAGTTCGTACATTTCCATTTTTAAACATTTCCTAGTTCTTTGTAGGGATTTCACATGCTTGCAAAGTTGAGAACTGTTTTCATTGGAATAGCAGCAGGAGTTATGAAAGGAGCTTATGTTTTAAGCCTGAACCAGCACTAGAGCAGCTTACTCTCCCTTGCTTTACATTCCTTGTCTGTAAAACAGAAATTACGGGCTTGGCTGTCATCAGGTGCGGTTAGAATTAAAGGGTCTAAAGTGTGCTGTCATGAGTTAGGGCTATAAAAGTCTTCATTTCTTTTCACTTCTCAAGATTTTCTTCACCCAGTGTAAAGCCTATGCTTTTTATGAAAGTCCTTTGGTAACTCGAGGACTGGCTTAATCGTGAGGCCACCACGCTGAGGCCACTTACCCCTTGTCTTCATGACAACCCATGGAGCCAACCCAGCAAATTAATACAGCAAATCCTTGGGCCTCAAATCCCATGAAGCTTCCAGATGGGAAGCTTCTAGGCATTATGGGTCCAGATCCAAAACCTCTCTCTGTCTCTATGGTTTGGATGATTCTGAACACCTCAGTTGGGTTACATGTACAGTAAAACTAATAGCAACTATCTCATAGGATTTCAGAGGGAGAAATGAGGAAATCCATTGAAAACATGTGAAATGCAGCAGGCCTGTAAAAAAAAATGCCAGGAGCCAGGAGCTTCATCTGGATCTCCCACGTGGGTGCAGGGGCCCAAAAAAGGACTTGGGCCACTTTCCACTAATTTCCCAGGCACATTAGCAGGGAGCTGGATCAGCAGCAGAGCAGCTAGGTCTTGAACCAGTGCCCATATGGGATGGCAGCACTGCAGTGAGCAGCTTAACCTGTTCACCACAGCACCAGCCCCAAAAGTGTTATTGATGAGCAAGAGCAGTGATCATGACTTTTCTTCTTTAACATAATTACCTCTATTTCACACATTTTAAAATGCAAGTACCTTTTCCAAACATAATGTAAAATCTGTTTGAAGAGTGTCCTGTCCTTTAAATACTTAAAATATGCAGAATATTTGAATCTATAATAATGTTTCTGGGAATTTATCCCTCCCTTATTTCCAATTTTTTTCTGTGATTAATAATGCCACTAGGTATCTCGTAGTGCAGGATTTTGAGCAGTGGTTGGGAAAGAAGGAAGATAGCATGAGGGAATTGAGAAACCTAACAGGGAAGTCAATGAAGCAATGACTCATCATGGCATAGAGGCTGCCTAGCAAAGGAAGTTGATTTGCAGTCAGATCAGAGGTCTTAAGGAAAGGGAAGTACCCAATCTGGAGGTTAACAAAAGTCCCGAGTTTTGGGTGGATCTTTGAGTTTGCTCTGACTTTTTTCACATTGGCTTTATGTTTCATTGTCTCCTCCTTTTGGTAATGAAAGTAACAGTGTGAAGATACTGAAGGACATCAGACGTGGATATTTTCTAAATGAAAACTTACCTGATGAACAGATGCTGGCTGAAGTGAGTTCCGAGACCTGGATCTGATTCATTCCACAGCAGATATATAATCTCTCTCTCTCTCTCTCTCTCTCTCTCTCTCTCTCTCTCTCAGGAGACAGCTTGGATGTGAGACAATCAAGTCCCACAGTCAGGAGAGTCAACTGCTTGGCGCACTATTAACACACTTGCACCTTCTCCAATGTGAAGTCCCTCGTCTTCCATGTCTGCCTCGCCATCTGTGTGACTGAGTGTCTTAAGGGAGGCATAGACTGCATAGCTTCGTGTAGTGGCAAGAGCTTTAGTTTCAGTGACTGCAAAACAGAATCCACTTGCACTTGGCATTCCTTCAATTCTTTTTTTAATTGGGAACTATGAAAAACTTTTTACATGTTTGATTCCCATTTCTTCTTCTTTAAGAAATTTGTTTTTATTTGTTGACAATTCCTTTTCTTTCATACACTTTCCTTTCCTTCTGTGGATACAAATACTCCTTGAATAGAAGTATTAAGTGGTCAAAATCAGCAAGCTCATGTGTTCATTTAAAAATTTATATTTTGTGACAGGTTTATTGATATATAACTCATATACTCTACAATTTGCCCATTTAAAGTGCACAATTCAAAGTTCTAAATACATTTATATGTATGTACAACCGTAGCTATAATTAATTTCAGAGCATTTTCATAACTGTGAAGAGAAATCTCATGACCTTTAGCCACTACCCCCATCCTCCCCACCATTAGCCCTAAGCAACCATGAATCTATTTTATGCCTCTATGGCTATGATTATACTAGACATGCCATAAAAATAAAACCATACAATATTTTATTTTTTACATTTTTTTTACTTAGTATAACATTTTCAAGGTTCATCCAGGTAGTAGCGTGTATCTGAACTTTTTAATGGCTCAATAGTATTCCATTGCATATCTATACCACATTTCATTAGAGTATTCATCCACTGATGGACATCAGGTTGTGTTTGCCTTTTGGCTATTATATATATTTATAAAATATTGATATAATATATATAATATTGATACAAGCATTCATGTAATAGGTTTATACTTGAACATCTGTTTTCAGTGGATTTCTAAGCCATGTGTTTTTTTTTCCAAGAAGATGTATGTATTTAAATGAAAGGCATAGTTACAGAGAGAAAGGGAGAGGCAGGAGAGAGAGGTCTTCCATTCACTGATTCACTCCCCAGATGGCCACAAAGGCCAGCACTGGACCAGGCTGAAGCCAGGAACCAGGAGCTTCATCAGGGTCTCCCACATGGGTGCAAGGGCCCAAACACGTGTGCCATCTTCTGCTGCTTTTCCCAGGCCACTAGCAAGGAGCTGTATTGGAAGTGGAGCAGTGAACGACATGAATCAGCACCCATATGGGATGCCAGTGTTGTGGACGGCAGCTTTACCTGCTACGTCACCATGCTATCCCCGATGTGTTCATTATTAAACAAAGCAGATATTGCTTTGTGAAATTATAAGCTGGGCACAGAAAAACACATACCACATGATCGTACTTTTTGTGGAATGCTGAGGACACCCTCCCCTCCCTTGCTTCATTGCGTGGGAATGTGCCTGAAACCTTCTTGCCTAAGGGGCTTGAACAACCTGTTGTTGAGCAAAAGAACATTCTGTGGTAACACTGCAGTGAGTAAACATCCTGCTGCCCTCCCTATCATCCCGGACCACCTGGCCCCCTGTCTGGAACAATTCCCCCTTTCCACCTCCTGCCGAACCCCCCGCTGAGTCCCTTGTAGGATATATAAACCGTATGTAAAAAAATAAAGTTTGCAGCTTGATCAGAACTCTTGTCTTGCTGCCTTCCTTGTGTCTCCTGTCCCTCTCATTCCTCCCTCTAGGTTCTTGGCCCTAGTTGACGTCCCGCGGGATGGGACAGTGGAATTTTAAAAGTTGATCTCATAGAAGTTGAGAATAGAATAGTGGTGACCAAGGACTAAGGAGAATAGGAGGGAAGAGGGATGAGATGAGATTGATTAAAGGGTACAAAGTTAGAGTTATATGCGAGGAATAATTATTCCGGTGTACTATAGCACAGAAAGGTGGCTACAGTTAACAATATTATGGTGTATGTTTCAAAATAATTAATACAGAAAAAATACAAATTTTTAAAAATTTATTTTTTATTTATTTGAAAGAGAAAGACTGAGAGAAAGATAGAAGCAGACAGATTGAGACAGATTGTTCTTCTGTTGGTTCGCTCTCTAAATGCCTGCAACAGTTGGGACTAGATCAGGCCAAAGCCAAGAGCCAGGGACTCAACTGGATCTCCCAGATAGTTAGCAGGGACCCAACCACTTAGGCCAGAACCTGCTGCCTCCCAGAGTATGCATTAGCAGGGAGCTGCATTGGAAGTGGAGCCAGGACTTGAACCAGGTGGCCCTAGAAATGGCTTAACTGCTGTGCCTTCACTGTGGTGCCAAATGCCTGCCCCTAGAAATAAGGATTTTTAAAATGTTCTCACCACAAGGAAATGATGTTTGAGGTGATCATATGCTCAATATTATGCTTTGATTGTTATACAATACATACATGTGTTAAAATATCACACTACACCCCATAAATATATACAATCACTATGTGTCAATTAAAAACAAAATAAAAATTCAAATATGGATAAATAATCAGACCTATTTTCATGGTGTTACTAAATGGCTGCATATGAGCAAGGACCAGCAGGGAATATGAGCAAATAAAATACTAGAAATTTTGAGAGAAGCCATTTGGCAGTTAAGTTAATGCTTTCCTATGATTCATGAATAAAAATTACAAATGTAGGAGGCAGTAGGAGTTGCTTGTGTTACCTGCAATCCACATCCATTAACTTCACTCCCTAAGCTTTTAGGCAGTTAGAATTATGTTGAATATTTGTGATGCAATTCTTTTAAGAGCATAAAGCAAATCATTCTGAAAGCGGGTACAGGCTGTCCAGACTGATACCCACCTCTCACGTGGGCTGGCACAATCGAAATGCTGTTCCCGCATCACTCATTGGGTCACAGAAAAACATCATGGATGGAGGTACCTTGCCACAGAGCTGAATTTATCTAAGATAAGATACCCCATCACGGCACGCCAACAGGAGGGCACTAAATATGCAAACTGAAAGTTCATTATATCCTAGCAAACATGTTTCTATTATATTATCAAAAAGTTATTTCCAACTGGATTTTGCTTTATATGTTTAAAGGTTGAAATACGTGTATGTATTACATTCACTTGACAGGCTGTGTGGCACATTAGTGTCTGACATGGAAGACTTTTAAATCCAGGAAGGCTAAATTGTAGGGCTTGCGGGAGTCATGTTGATCATGTAAATAATGGAAACAGGTATATATAAAAGTCATAGGAAAAGACTTTGCTACCATAAATAATTGTTCTCCTTCCACTTTTCTTGAATAACACTCCCAGTATTTTCCACATTTCTAAACAATTATTTTTTTTGATTTACAAATAATTGTGTGTGTGTGTGTATAGGGGTACTATGTGATGCGCTGATACATGCATGCAGTACAAAATGCTTACGCCCAGCTAATTAATATACCCATCACCTCACCTACTAATTTTTGTGCAATGTAAGAACACTTAAAGTCTGCTCCTTCAGCAAGAACTATTTCACTTGTCTCATTACTGTAAGAAAAGCAACAGCAATCATAGGACAATAAAACCTAATGCTCTGTGTCAGTGGGCGGATCCTACAATAGGGAGTGGCAGGAACCATGGAAGCTGCTACTCAGCTCCAGACAGTTTCCTTGAGGGTGTGCAGGAATGTAGGACCCTAATGGCCAAGCCTTCTCATTTGGCAAGATATGCCAAGGAACTGTTTTCATTTTCTTAAGATTTATTTATTTATTTGAAAGGCAGAGTGACAAAGAAAGGGGGAAGGACAGAAGGGAGTGAGAGCGAGAGAGCGAGCAAGCGACAGAATCTTCCATCCATTGGTTCACTCCCCAGATGGCCTCAACTGGGCTGGAGCCAGGAGCCTAGAACTCATTCCAGGTCTCCCATGTGCTGACAGAGGCCCATTAACGGGGAGCTGGAAGGGAAGTGGAGCAGCTGGAACTTAAATCCGTGCTCTGATCTGGAGCTGGTTTTCTATATGAAATCTTGCAAGCTTTAGATCTCGGTCATTACTTACAAAATTAAACAGGATTTGGGCAAAACTGTGTTCCTGGAATCTCAGACTGTTACCCTTTTTTTGTAAACTAATATTAATTGAGGGAATATGGCAACTGAAGCCAGATTAGCTAACACCAACAGATTAAAAATAGGCATGATTACTATTTCATAACTTTCTTCATATAAATAAAAAGTTCAATTAAGGAAGTAGAAGGAGAAAAAGAAATGGAATGAAATTAAGAATAGAAACATGAAGAAGCTGACCTTCTATGTTTGTCCAGACATAAGATATGAGGAGTTTTTAAAATGCTAGACTTCATATGGAAGTTAAAGTATTTACCAAAAAGCCAGAACTATTAAGGATATATTGGGGACTCTTGTTGGATGACTACAGTCCCCTTTTTGGCATAGACCAGAAAATCAAGGGCATAAAACATGCTGTAAAGAAAAGAATGAGTAACCTTTTATTAATGGAAATCTCAGTTTCAAGGTTATGTATGGACGAAAACAAGGTCAACCAGATGCCTAGAAGACAAAAAGTCAGTGCTAGTCTTTGCTGAGCTTTGAATGCTATCTTCAAAATCTCGTGTGACTCAGATCTCCTTTTGTAAAGTTTTATCTGCAAATACATGAACATTGTTTACAGAGAAAGACATCTATTTAGCATATGACTCTGAAAAAACAAATCCACCAATGCAAAAATATCTTTGTCAAAAGTAAGCAAGAGAGGTCAGCACTGTGGCATAACAAGTAAACCTGCCGCTTATGACCTCAGCACCCCCTACAGGAGCACTGTAGAAGATGGCCCAAGTCCTTGGGCCCCTGTACCCATGTGGGAGATTCGGAAGAAGCTCCTGGCTCCTGGCTTTGGATCGGCAAAGCTGGGGAGTGAACCAGTGGATGGAAGATCTCTCTCTCTCTCTCTGCCTCTCCTTCTCTCTCTCTCTAACTCTACCTCCCAAATCAAGAAATAAAATCTTTTTTTTTTTTAAAAAAAAGCAGGCAAAAAGCATACAGGAAACAGTTTCCTTTTGAATGATTTTTTTCAGATTAAATACCTTTATTTTAATGCAATCAGCAACAGAAAAGTCAATCATATATTTAATTATGGATAATTGAGTCAAACTATACAATTTGAGAACAAGATTAGGTTCTCTTCGGGCCAGCGCTGTTGTGTAGTGGGTAAAGCCGCCACCTATAGTACTAGCATCCCATATGGGTGCTGTTTCAAGTCCTGGCTGCTCCACTTCTGATCTAGCTCTCTGCTATGGCCTGGGAAAGCAGTAGAAGATGGCCCAACTCCTTGGGCCCTTGCACCTGCGTGGGAGACCTGGAAGAAGTTCCTGGCTCCTGGCTTCGGATCGGCCCAGCTCCAGCTGTTTCAGCCATTTGGGGAGTGAACCAACGAATGGAAGACCTCTCTCTTTCTGCCTCTGCCTATCTGCAACTCTGCATTTCCAATAAATAATAAATCAATCTTTTAAAAAAAGATTAAGTTGCCTTGATTCCAATTCAATTGTTGTTTGACAAAAAACAAAAAACAAAAAAAAAAAAAAAACAAAAAAAACACCAAACTTCCTCAGTCTCAATATAAATACTTGGTAAAATTCTCAAAAAAATATGGCAGATTGCAGAGAAATCCTCGTTCTTCTGTCGAGACAATCCATTTTCACACGCTAGGGAAAAGCAATAACTTGGTAGAAAGCATGAGTAGAGAGAGGGTGTGACTGTAAAGTGATGAAGTGAATGTCTGTGTGGAAAGGACCCCTGGCTGCTGACTGCTAAGTGTGATAGATCCTGGCTTTGACCTTCTGGCTTGTCCTCAGCCCTTTCACCAGCACCGTGTCTTCACAGATAGTGAATAACCTCGTTATTATCATACACACATCAATACAACATTTTATCACATGTACAAATAAATGGAAATAGTAAAGAAATAGATGCTTGCTAAATAGCTGACAGGATTTGTAGAAGAATAGTAGATCAACTATAGACGGTGTCTGGAACACAGTAGGCCTTTGAAAAGTATTAGAAACGTTAGTCTCAGAATCCCTTCTACACAGGAGGGAATTTTTATGCAAAATAAATACCTAATATTATTGAAGAGTATTTGAAATACACACACAAGACATTCAAAGTACACATATTTTAAAAAAAGATTTATGTATTTATTTGAAAGACGGAGTTACAGAGAGAGAGGGCGAGATGGGGGTGGGTGGGGAGAATCTTCCATCCACTGGTTCACTCCCCAGATGGCTGCCACAGGCAAAAGCTGAGAGCCAGGAGCTTCTTCCAGGTCTCCCATGTGGGTGCGTGGGCCCAAACACGTGGGCCATCTTCTGCTGCCTTTCCCAGGCCATTAGCAGGGAGCTGGATCAGGACCCGTAGGGGATGCCAGTGTCACAGAAGGCGGTCTGACCTGCTACGCCACAATGCTGGCTCCCAGTGTGCACACATATTTATGTAGATCATGAGTTTTGGTGATCTTTTTTGTAGTGGCAAATGTTTACTGATGGAGTGTGGAAAAGGAAACGATAGCGGTGCCATTTCTTTTCATTTAATGAGTTATGCAATCCAGTTCTTTCTTCTTCAGTTTCACGTTTCAGAAACACAATCATTGCACGCACGTGAAAAGGAGCTGGGTCATCGTTCCCCAAGGGAATGCTTCCTGCAAGCAGCTGGAAGCAGGCAGACTGTGCAGCGGAGAAGAGGGGACGGACAAATGGTCTCCAGCCGGCAGTGGCTCCCATTTATGTACTGAGTAGATTAATCAATAATTGTGAGACTCAGCTTTGACAGTCATTATCAGCAAGTGCACACTGCCAGTTATTCCTCTCTTTCTTAAGATTTATTTCAAAGGTAGAGTTAGAGAGAGAGAGAGAGGTCTTCCATTTCCTGCTTCACTTCCCAAATGGTCACAATAGCAGAGGCTGGGCCAAGCCAAAGCCACAAGCCAGCAGCTTCTTCCAAAGTCTCTCATGGATACAGGGGCCCAGCACTTGGGCCATCCTCTGCTGCTTTCCCAGGCCCTTTAGCATGGAGCTGGATTGGAAGTGGAGCAGCCTGTACCCAAATCGGTGGTCATGTGGGATGCTGGCGCTGCAGGGGGCGGCTTAACCCACTAAGCCACAACGCCACCCTCAGAACTAATCATTTCACACTTGGAAAACTTAACTTTTCAGATGAAGCAAAGGTAGACTAGTGAGATAATCTCCACCTGCCGGTAAAAAATGGAACTACACCTCTGAATATTCCAGGAGTCTGTATTGAGGCCTGAGCCCCTAAAAGAGCTTGCTGGAGACATGAATGGCGTAGGCAGCCCTTGCAGCCCCTCCTGCAGAATCAGTTGCTTCCCAGCTCTTTGAGCTTCCGACAGGAGGCTCCACTCTTGTCTCAGAAGTGAAGAGAAAAGCCAGTGTGTGTGAAGGAGTGTATATCCATGTGAGTGTTTGTGTGTGCATGCATATTTTGAGCTTTAGGTCATATTATTTTGGCCATGATGACTTTAGAGCATGTGCTTACTCATACACAGCAGGAGTACTTTCAATAATAAATGGGATCAATCATATTATAAGGGAGCGGCGCTGCTGCCTGCAGTGCCGGCATCCCATATGGGTGTCGGTTCAAGTCCTGGCTGCTCCACTGGCAATCCAGCTCCCTGCTATGGCCTGGGAAGGCAGTGGAAGATGGCCCAGGTCCTTGGGCCCCTGCAACCACTTGGAAGACCCAGAATAAGCTCCTGGCTCCTGGCTTAGGATCGGCGCAGCTCTGGCCGTTGCAGCCAGTTGGGGAGTGAACCAGCAGATGGAGGACCTCTCTCTCTACTTCTCTCTCTGTGTAACTCTGACTTTCAAATAAATAAATAAATAAATGTTTTTAAAAATCATATTATGCATACAGGGTGTAATATGCTTTTGTTTTTTAGAAACAACCATTAACTGAATTCCTTTCCAGGCCAGTAGACGACTATGAAATCAGTTTCTGCAATCATATCGTAACACTTTGTATTCAATTCCCAAACCCGATCTGCTACTTTCCTAACAAAGCTGTGCCTGTCACTGAAAAGCATCCAGAAAGGCACCCACACATGGAGAAGGAAGTGACCCTCGCTCCACCTCCTGGCCCCCTGCTGAGGTGGTCTTCGTTAATGGCGTGCAACCTGTTCTAGATGCTTTCTCCGTAGGGAGAACATGTGTGTGAGACCATATTTATATGGCAACATACATGGGCAAAATACATGGAGCTGCACAGCAGGTGTGCGCTCTTGTCATGAGAGGAAAGCCTGTGTTCCCCCAAATTCATACATTGAAGTCTTAGCGCCCAAGGAGATGATATTTGCAGGAGAAAACTTTGGGAGGTGCTGCGGTTTGAACGTTCCCTTCACAGCTCAGGTTGAAATGGAGCTGCCACGGCAGCGGTGTTGGGTTGGAACTCCCGGGAGGCGATAAGGCCATGAAGGAGCTCTCCCGTAGGCAGGTTAGCACCGCGACCCCGGGTGTGGGCTGCTCTCATGGCAGTGACTGTGACAAACACAAACCTCTTGTAGTGTTCTCACCCACGATCCCGCCTTCTCTGGCCCTGTGCTGCTCTCAGCCATCTTAGGGCACGGCAAGAAGGCCCTCACTGGATGAAGCCTTCCATCTTGCACTTCCTAGTCTTGGGAGCTGTGGGCAATAAATGTCTGCACTGCGTACGTTACTGGGCCTGTGGCATTCTATTAAAGCAGCAGCAGATGAACTAAGACAGGAAGTTACTGGGTTCCGATTAGGCCAGAGGAGGGGGCCCTCCCGGGAAGGTTCACGTCGAGGTGGGAAAGGAATGGACAGCCCTCTTGTCTCTCCATGAGCACACACCGAGGGTAGACCACGTGAGCACAGGTGGAGAAGGCAGCTGCTTACGAGCCCCGGGGAGAGTGCTCACCAGACACCGCGTCTGCTGGCACCTGGCTCTTCCACTGCTCGGCCTCCATGGCTCTGGAATGCCGTGCCATAGTTTAAGCCGCCCAGTCTATGGAGCTTTGTTATCGCTGCGTACAAGACAAGACAGCATAAACACACACACACATGCGTTCGGTGGAAATGGAATGGCTGCAAATCTTACTGTACAACGTACCTGATTGAACTGAGCATCAAGTTCCCGGCCTGCTGTCTGTGTGTGTCTTGTTGAGATGTCTCAGAAGGTTGATTACATTCCTAAAGTGTTCCGGGAACTTTCACACTTGCACTTCGTCGGAAATGACTCTGCTGCTTAAAGAGAGTTCCTGGTTCACAGAGTAGTCTGAGGTGCGTGTGCATACCCTGCCCTCCAATTTGTGGAGGGTTAATTAGATTCTCTTCTCTGTGCTTGGCAGTATATTCTGTATGGTTTAAAATGCTGTGGAATACTTTTGTAACACACCGGGTCTGCCCTGTGTCTCATTTCAAACTGCAAGAGCCCCGGGTTGGGAGGTGCAGTGGACAAAGCAGTCACATTGGTTCCAACCTGGGCTGGCTCGGGAAACTGCGTGTGATTTGGGTGGCTAGTGTAGGCCCTTCTGCCTCAGGCTACGTGCCCTGGGAGCCCGGAACATAAGCCCTCAAAGCACAGGACTCCCCAGGACGGCAGCTGTGACGAAATCCACATGGCGGATCTGTGCTCCCCTGTGGATCAGTGACAGGGCCCTCAGACAGTGACATCACAGCATCCGCTGCTTCCGTGGGTGTTCCCACTGCACACTGTAAGCCCACGGCCCTGACCCCAAACCACGTACTCCAGCCAGCACCCTCAGCACACTGTGGCTCTCTGGGTGCTCTGTACAGTGGAAGTGCTGGTGTTGTTTCCCTTAGGATAACAGATCAAGTATAATTCTCGCACCTGAAGCTCTACAGGGGTGCGCTGGAGAAACTTCCTGGGCCTGCTGTACACATGCAACAAAGTGACGAAGGGGCGCAGGCACTTGGTATCTCGAGCCAGGAACATAGTTTTGAATTGTTCAGACACTATCTACAAAGTCAGGAACAAAATCAGAAGCCAGCCACATTATACTGATTTTCAGTGAAAGGCGTTACACGGAATACCGAGATGACCCAGAAGGACCTGTGTGGGTAGAAAGGTGTGAGCACAGGGAACTCTAAGGAGAGACCCAGAGTGACCTGTGCGGGTAGAGAGGTGTGAACACGGGAGCTCTAAGGAGAAACCCATAGGGCTTCTCCTGCCCTCGGTTGCTACAACTCAAGGGCCCCTAGGCAAGGACACAAAGCAGCCTTCCCTGTGTTTTCCGTCCGAGTTGGTCCTGGTGCAGGACTTGTTGCTGTTGAATTTCCCATAAGCCGAACAAGCCCGTGACGGCTGGGTCTCCATCTGTTCTAATCTCTGCTGAGGCTTCCACGGACGTGACCTTAGGCTGCTGCGCTCACCGCTCTTCTTTCTCCCTGGGGGACCTGCCTTCGATGACTCAGATCTGCTTAATTACTGATGAAAATCACTGGAAACTCATCAGGACCCTTACTCCAGGATCTGTCCTTGAAATGCACAGTTTTCTTCAAAAGTGCTCTGTGTTGGCTGAAAAGGGCAGCAGGAAAGCCTCAGGGTCCCCCCATCTGCTGTTCTCTCAGGGCGCCAAGCTCCTCCTGTCTGGCCGCCTCCCCAGTAGCTGGCTGCGCTGTCATCCATCCCGCGGGGCTTCCTGTAGGAATCTCCATAGTGGGATTAGCTGGAAGGTGAGCGCCCACGTCCACCCGCCCTCCCCGCACACCGCTCTTCTGTACTCCTCCCACCGGAGCCTCCTGCCAGCAGGCAGTGGAGCCCTGCCAGGCCATGCAGGAGGCCTCACCAAACTTATGCCCTGCCCGAGAGGAGTGCGGCCCACGGGATGCAGGCAAGGGGCCGGGCAGGCGTCCTGGGTGTTGGATCACTCCCCAGATCCAAAACCAGGTGACAGGAGCTTCTTCCAGGGGCCCATGGAATTGGGCCCTCTTCTACTGCTTTCCCAGGCCATAGCAGAGAGCGGGATCAGAAGTGGAGCAGCCGGGACTTGAACCGGCGCCCACATGGGATGCCCGCACTAGGCTTTACCCCCAATGCCACACCACCCACCCCTCAGTGTGCTAATTCTTAGACGCCATCCAGACCTGCTGAATTAGAAACTCTTGGGGTATCTGTAAGCAATCGTTTAACAAGCCTGCTGAAGTTTGAGACCCATATTCCACAAAACAATGTAGTAAAAGTGTGGACTGCTAAATTAAGGAATTAGGCACGAGTTTATCTCTCATACTTGTGCATAACCTTCAGTCAAAGTAGAATGTGTTCATGTCTCAAGTATTTTTTCTATGACAAAATAAAACAACTAGGAGGCCCGTGCCATCTGCTGGCCAAATCCAGAATTGCAGTTGGCTATCTTTTTTTTTTTTTTTTCCTTAACTAGCATGCCTTTTAAAAGATCATGTTCATTTATTTGAAAGGCAGAGAGAAAGAGAGGGGGACGGGGTTGAGAGGGAGAGAGGGGAGGGGAAGGGGAGAGGGTGAGGGGAAGGGGAAGGGGAGGGTGAGAGAGAGAGGGGAGGGGAGGGTGAGAGGGAGAGGAAGAAGGAGCGAGAGTGAGGGAGACTCCTACCCACTTGGTTCACGCTCCAAAGGCTCTCAACAGCCGCGACTTTGCCAGGCTGAAACCAGAAGCCTGGAACCCACTCCAGGGGTCGCACTGAGACTGCAGAGACCCAAGGAGCTGACACATCACCTATGGCCTCTGCGAGCGAGCGCATGCTAGCAGGCAGCTGCAAGGGAAGCAGGCTCAGGACTCCAATCTTGGACTCTGATACGGGGTGTGGGCGTTCCAAGTGCCTTAACTCCGGTGCCAATGCCTGCCCCTGGCTATCACGTTTCAGTAAAAGACCCAGGAAGGAGGGAGGGATGGAGAGGAAAGGAGGATCCCCCCTGGGAAGCCGATGGGCAGGAACTGCCTGGGCATTGGGTGGCAAAGGAAGCAATCATTCAACAGTGAAGTAGGCAGAGCCCACGGGTCACGTGACAGGGCGCGGTGCATGTGCACCTGTGGCTGCCTGAGTGGCTAGAGACATAAAGCTGTACATCACCTCCTTTCCATGTCACAGTTCACCTTTCCAATACCGACAATTCTACTTTGCAGCGTTAGTTTCATAAATCAAATCACAACTCGGCTTACTGTGCTTCATCACTTTATCTTCCTTATTTGGCTAAGATCCGCGTATGTGCTCGCCCAGACCTTAAGGACACAGGTACCCCCACATGCTGAAGTGACCACTTCCTTCTTTCTTATTTTAAAATACGTTACTCACACTCCGAGCTCCCATACGTAGGCGGCTGCAGCGCTGTGCTGAGCTCTCTGAGCTGGGGAACGAAGCAGCCTAGCGTCAGGGAGCACTGCCTCGTGTCTCCTTCCTTCCATGTCCTGCCCCGAGATAACCGAGCGGTGTATTTGGAAAGGGTCTGCACGTGTTTCTGTGGGCTTCTCATACTGAAAAGATGACGTAGGTGTCCATGTCCTAATGAAAATGCCTCTGGTTCAAAGTTTAGACCATGTTGCACACTACATGCTGCATCTAGCTTATATATGTGTGTATTCGCTCAGTGCTTTTCATTATATTTCCTTGATCTTGGCCTTGACTGAGGTCTTGGCCATATGGAGGTTGCCACTCATTTTACTCGGAATTTTCCATTGGCACAGAGGGACATGACTCCTTTTGCTCGGCTGGTTTCTTTAGGTGTCAGGCAGATTGCTTACGTCTCTAAGTTATGTTGCAAATGCGTCCTGTCCAATGTAAGACCCGCCCCTGGACCCTGATCACAGCACTTTATGGGTTCCGTTGTGGGAAGGGGTGGTCAGGCAGGCACTCCAGACGCATCAGTGCTGAGCTGTGCACGGTGCTCCCTGCCTTCAGGAAGGTGAGCCTCATCGGCACCCGGTGCTTCCTTCCGACATCCTGGCCACTGTCCCAGGAGCAATACATCTCTTCACGTCCTGGCCTCTGTGCTCTGACCCGAGGCCATTTCACCCACCGGCTCCAGGAGAGATCAGCAAGGGTTGTAGCCACTTCAACGTGGCAGTTCCTCACTTGAGTTAAATGCTTTAACACAAGAGAAAGGGAGGAAGTGGGATTTCAGGCTGAGGTTATCCTTATTTTACTGAAAAGGGTGTTTTATGGCGACCATAGGAAAGTGATGCTCTAACAGGCTGCCCATTGTGCCAAACTAATGCACCAGGATATTAACCATCCTGCTTGCACCCTCTTCCAACCGGAAGCTATTCGTTATTAACAAGTCGTGCGCTGTCAGTTTTGTGTACATCTAGGGCGACCTCAGGTCTACACCGGCCCTGAACCTAGCAGAAAAACCTGACTCTGGGGGGGGTGTGAAATAACAGGAGATTAGCATCTAACTTGGCAAACCAGTGGGAGACTGCAGGAGAATTGGAGCCCACACTGAGGGCAGCAGAGATTCCCTGTGTGGTTCTTGGGAAAGAGTTCTGATCTCTGGCTCCTGTGGGTATATCATTCGCCTGCTAACTACCTCCAATTCCGTTCAACTGTGTGGAATTACTTCCCTTTTGAATCAAAAAAGAAAGAAAGAAAGATAGAGAATTTTACCACGCCTAACCTGGAAGTGTTACCTTTGGCACACCCTCAACCCTGAGGAACCAAACAGAGCTCTCAGGCCTCACCCATCTCAAGCCTCTAAGGCTCCATTGAAAGCAGACAGTCCACTTAATCTAGAGTCATATTATAAGAAGAAAAAACACCACAGTGAAGAAACCAAAGAATATCTCCAATATGCCAAACAAACGCAAAAACTGAGGTAACAAGAACAAGGAAGACATTATGACGCCCCCAAATGAAAAAGACACCCCAATTCAAGATAATGAAGATGATGAGATAGAAGAAATGCAAGAAACGGATCTCAAAAAATTGATAAGAACATTAAGAAGTTCTCAAAAACAAATTCTTGAACTACAGAAATCCTTAATGGACAAGATAGTGAAGGACCCCAAGTTTGGGAATCCAATTTTCTCGGGTGGTTGCCCAAAGACCCAAACTCCAGACCGGTAGATGCAAGAGCAAGAGGATTTTTATTAGGCGTTTCGCAAACGGGCTCCCTATCACCAGAGGAGAAGAGAAGCCCCAAGCAGCAGTTACAAGCAACTTTTAAAGGCAAAAACCACAAGATTAACATATATCACGGGCTTTGGCTTGATTGGCTAGTTTAAAGGTTACCATGAGTACTCATTGGGTCCTTTAGATGGGGAGTGCCTGCCCCGGGCGGGAGTTACAATTAGTTTCTTTCTGGGGAGACTGAAACTTGGAGAACCGAAACTCTCGGGAAATCGAAACTTACAGAATGTTAGCTAATCTTAGGGGAGGGACATCTGGCGCTGGTTCCTTGTTCCCTCGTGCGGTTTTTTTAAACCCTAGTTTCTAAAGTTTTACAAGATTCATCCTTAGGTATTAGCAAGCAAAGCTAATGAGTACAGAAGCAAGAAATCTGCAATTAGCTCTTAGCCACACTTGTCACAAAGCACACCAAACACCAGAGTAAGGGTCCCTCGGGTTTTTCAATAGAAAATCTCTCTTCTGAAAATGAAATATTAAGGGGGAATCAAAATGAAATGAAACAACTAGTAGAACAAGAAACTGTGATAGTGATGAGAAATCATAATGAAATGAAGAATTCAATGGATCAAATGACAAACACATTAGAGAGCCTTAAAAACAGAATGGGTGAAACAGAAGAGAGAATATCGGACTTAGAAGACAGAGCACAGGAAAGTATACAGTCAAATCAAAGAAAAGAAGAGGAAATTAGAAATCTAAAAAATATTGTTGGGAATCTACAGGATACTATTAAAAAACCCAACATTCTGGTTCTAGGAGTTCCTGAAGGCATGGAGAGAGAGAAAGGATAGAAGGCCTTTTTAGTGAGATACTTGCAGAGAACTTCCCTGGTCTGGAGAAGGATAGAGACATCCTAGTACAGGAAGCTCATAGAACCCCTAGTAAACATGAGCAAAAGAGATCCTCACCACGACATGTTGTAATCAAACTCACCACAGTGAAACATAAAGAAAAGATCCTAAAATGTGCAAGAGAGAAACGTCAGATCACTCTCAGAGGATCTCCAATTAGACTCACAGCAGACTTCTCATCAGAAACCCTACAAGCTAGAAGGGAATGGCGAGACATAGCCCAGGTACTAAGAGAGAAAAACTGCCAGCCCAGAATATTATATCCTGCAAAGCTCTCATTTGTGAATGAAGGTGAAATTAAGACTTTTCATAGCAAACAGAAACTGAAAGAATTTGTTGCCACTCGTCCTGCCCTGCAAAAGATGCTTAAAGATGTGTTACACACAGAAACATGGTCATCCACATGAAAGAAGGTAAAGGAAGGAAACCTCACAGCAAAAGATCACAGAAAGCTCAATTTCTCTTTGACATAGAATTAAAATCTGATTCTCTGTTAAAGCAATGTGTTAAAATAATCTATTATGTTTTCTTGATGTCTGTTACATTCTAATTGTTCAAAAACAGCTGAATTTTTATTAAGAGCTATGGGTTATTTAAATAGGTGCTTATTATCAAAGATTTGAAGAATCACCTTGTAACAATGATCAAATTTGGTCTATATTATGTCATGATTTTAAGGAATCTTATTTCAACCAGATATTTTGGATTTTGAGCCTTCTTGGCATTCTTGACAGGCATTCAAAAAATCAAAGTTTCAAACAAACTGGACTCTAAAATTTCCAGTAAATTTTGGACTTTGGTTTTTCCAGTTTGGGCCCAACTGAAAAAATCGAAGGACCTATGTCTCTCATCTTATAGAGACACCAACTAATCAGGCTATTTGGATTATATTAGAAGTACTGTCAAGATGTGACGTGGTACTAACTTTTAAGTTTCTATAATGGAAAATGCTATTAATACAAATGTTTGATAATTAAAAAGTCTAATGATTTTGTGTTACTAGACATGATAGTTATCTTAATGAGAAAGCCCAGAGGCTAAAGGGTTAAATACTTGTAAAATCCTACAGGTGCTTTCAAAAATACTGTGAAGTAAGCAAGTGCCTCTTGTTGGTTGATGAGTTTATAATTTTAAACATGGCAACTTAAAGTCTTTTGACATCCACAGTTATATATGATTTGCTGCTCATAAAACTAAAGGGTTGTTGGTTCTGTGTTTAGCTGTCCTCCTATAGGTTCCTATGGACTTTTTCCAGCCACTTCTATTGTATTCAGTACTTTGGGATGGCTCTGTAAACAGATGAAGCCAATAATGTATTAATAGTACCAACTGAGAGAAAGTATGGTTAACTGAGGTTACTAAAAACAAAAAGCAATTCAAATCAATTGGCAATCTACAAAAAAGAGTTAAAGATTTTAAAAGCTATTATTAAAATTGCTATATTGGTCTATTATGTTATGTTATATGTGTGTACATATTGTATGTCCACATGGGAAAATTTTATTAAGAGTTTTATTTTAATTGGCTTATGGATAAGATTGTCCATAAATTTAAGCTGCTAAAATTAATCAAAGATACATTTTAATTCGTGTGACCTGAATCTCTGTATCATATGTTTTAAATTTGTTGGTAGAAAGAAACTAAAATCATTTTATATGTTTGTGCTTAAGTTTACTGGTTAAACAAACTACACCATGTTAGATATTTAAGAGGTGTTTCCAAATACATGATTCTTAAAATTTATAGAAGGCATTGGTCCTTCTGGTAAATGTTTTCTTAAGGTGTTATCTAATGGTTGAAACTGTTTGCTAAGTATTCATGTGATATTGCTATTGTCAGCAAGCGATCTAGGACTTGCTCCCTCATTTCTCTATTCTAAGCCCAACTTGTTCTTTCATTTCTCTATTCTCTTCAAGGTAGGAAATTCATTCTATTATGAAGGAATCTGTAGGACGCACAATTTAATCTTTAGACCTTATAAAAGAGATGGCTAACATTTTTCTGTAATAGCATGGCCAAAAGAAGAACTTAAATTATAATCTCATAGCTAGATTTACTTTGCCATCAGCGAAGTAAACAGTAAGGAGAAAAAACCTCCCTTTCAGACCAAAGGGAAAGAACGTTTTAAAGTGAGAATATAATTTTCCTCATGGGCATTGTCTACCTTAGAAAAACTACTACAGAACATGCCTGGGACTATAGACTTGTAGTTCAGGCCACCGAAGATTAGAGATGGGACACGGGCACTCCCTTGACTTGCATCCTCTGGTCTGCTTTAACACAAACCAGGAGGAAAAGAAAGCTCGGCACCAGAAGCAATGGGTGGCAGGCCTATTAATGGCTGATCTGTACAGTGATCTGCCCTCAAGGAGACCCAACAGGCCAGTCCACTGTAGTGGCTTTCAAAATGGTAAGCCTGGGCTTCAGCAGAAGTCAGCTTGTGAAGAGCCCTGGCAGCTCTGCCAAGAGTTGGATCACTGGAAATGGGCCTGCCCTGGAGTCGAAGGATGCCCAGGTCAGAGCCACAGATCTTATTGGCTCTAAGCTGAAAAGCCCTTCACTCAGCCCAACTTCCAAAGTGACCACTGTAGCTGAGGGGACAGCCAAGTAGGGTCAGCAACATTGCAGGCAGAACTGTAAATTTCTTGTTAGAGATGCCCCCTGCCTTTACCTGGCCAGCTCTCCTCCCAGGCCAGCCAAGTAATGAAAGTCAACAGAGTGCCTTCCCCTAGGAGGTTCACACCTCCCTTAGGATGTACCCCATGCAAAGAGATAGATAGGTCTGGGCCTCTTAACTTACAAGGCCTAAAGCCCAACAGATTATTATCAAGCCCCTTCTGTCAGGTTCTATTTGCCTCTCAATCAGAAAATTTAATTGTAGCTTAGACAGCACCTTTCTTAGCTCCTCTAATAATGACTCTGTCCGTTGTTCTAGGCCCTGTCTAGTGCACTTGGGCCTCATTCCTTTGTAATCATAACCTCTACTCTACCACCAATGGCTCTACTCCCAACCTGTGTGTACTGATGGTCCTCTTCCCCACTTAATGCTGTATAATTGTTCAGACCTGGTAAATGCCACTCTTAGGATCATTGGTTACTATCCTCACTCTGTCTTTTATGACCTTGTCTAAATATGATCAGAGTCGGCAAACTTGGTAGGCTTCCATAGCCTTGGCAACTCATGACGACAGCCTAGGGTGTTTACTGGCGCCATAAAGTTGAGTGTCAATTTGTTGGGTCAACAACAGGAGTCACTGTGCACTTGCTCCTCATGTGGAATCTCTGTCCTTAATGTGCTGCACATTGTGATTTAATGCTACAACTAGTACTCAAACAGTATGTTTCACTTTGTGTTTCTATGTGGGTGCAAACTGTTGAAATCTTTACTTAATATATACTAAATTGATCTTCTGTATATAAAGAGAATTGAAAATGAATCTTGATGTGAATGGAAGGGGAGAGGGAGCGGGAGAGGGGAGGGTTGCGGGTGGGAGGGAAGTTATGGGTTGGGGAAGTCATTGTAATGCATAAGCTGTACATTGGAAATTTATATTTATTAAATAAAAAAAAATTGTGTACATCTTGAAGAGATGGACAGGTACTTCTCCAAGTGTAAAACACATCTTACTTTTTATACTTGAAAGAGTTACAGAGAGACATATGGACAGAGAGAGAGAGAGGTCTTCCACCTGCTGGTTCACTCCCCAAATGACCGCAACGGCCTGTGCTGAGCTGATCCAAAGCCTGGAACCAGACGCTTCTTCCGGGACTCCCACAAGGGTGCGGGGCCCAAGGTCTTGGGCCATCTTCCACTGCTTTCCTAGTCCACAGCAGAGAGCTGCATCGGAAGTGGAGCAGCCGGGTCTCGAACTGGAGCCCATATGGGAGGCTGGCACTACAGGCCAGAGCTTTAACCCATTGGACCACTGTGCCGGCCCCAAAACAAATTGTTTTAAATGTTTTCCACCCCCTGCTCACAGCGCTGCCGTGTCTCCCTGTCTCCTATAGTATGAGCGATTACCTGGGGTTCATCAGCTATATCACTGGACGTTTTCTCAAAATTGTCACTGGGTATTTATGTTGGTTTTTATGTACAGTCTCAGCAGAGAGTTTAATACTTTACCACATCTCTGCCCATTAAGAGGTGAAACATATTAGCCCCAGATAGGCCGTCCAGGTTACAGACACTGTCTCTAGCTTTCACACACTTTTTATTTTTAAATTTTGCGATGAGGGTGATGGGGATAGGTAGATGGATAGGCAGCTACAGAGCCATTATGAAATCAGTAAAACTCATCGTTAGCGAGACATGCTAAACACTACGCCCAAGCTCACTGACTCCCCAGACCACTGAGCAGAAAAATATGGGCACTCTGTGGAACACAGCCTGTGAGTTCCTGAGCATTCATTTACCAGATTCTTCCTCTGGGGAAAGTGACGTAACTTCTCACCACCCATGCTCCCCAAACTGTGATTTGCCAACAGTGAGAGTGGCTTGAATAGCTGTAAGATGAAATCAGGAAAAGCATAAGGTCCCTATTGGTGAAAGTCCTGGTGCAAATGTCAAGAACTTTTCAAAGGTCACCTTCCAGAGAGAGAGGGAGCCATAGCTTCTTACACAGAAGCCTTGTTAATATTTCAGGGACCAGCTCGATCCTGTGGTTCCTGCACCGGGTCTCCTGGCGGAACAGTTCCTCTCTGTAGTCAATATCACGCTGGGTAGAACGCATGTGGACACAGGTCTGGGGTGGGCTTAAAACTATCATTCTGTGAAGCCGATCATCTCAGAGGAGGCTTATGGGTGGACTTGGGTAGAGATAGCGAGAGAATGCTCTCCCTGCTCCTGACTTGTCGTGATGACCCTCGAAAAGCACAGTGCTCTCTGGGGCCACAATTAAGCCCTGTGACACGGAAGCTGTGACCCATTTCTCAGAGACTCCTGATGGAACAGAAAGAGCAGAAAACCTATACAATGTCCAGCACAATGTAGGACTTGCACAAATGTGTGTTCCTGCTTGTGCTGCATCCTCCCTCCCCCAAGAGAAATGGCCTCTGAACGGCCCAAGACTACACCTACTGTAGCATAGGGCTAGAAATGCAGCCACGAAACACAAAGTCACAGGGATTCGCCAAACGCGTAACCTGTGGTGGCATTTCTCTGTCGGGGAGATGAATTAAGTGAGGAACTTTGAGACAGGGAAGAAAAGAATAATTGGGCCTTTTTCAGGTGGTTTCCTGTCCCCTTACTGTCCTCCTTGTTTGGTACCTGAGGAGCAGTTTCCAATCAAACCCTTGAATAAGGTCATCAAAGCAAACAAGCAACACCTGGACCCAGTCTCTCCAGGACCTCGAGTGAGCCCCGTCTCCTGCGCTCTCCCCAGCCCCAGCTCAGAGCACTGGGCACGGCATGGGCTTTAGGGCCAGATACAGCTGCACCTGCACTTGGATCTTTAGGTGAGGGATCACAGTCTTGAGTAAGCAGTTTCCACGCTCTGAGTCTCTGTCTACTCTGCAAGACGAGGATGTATTGCATGTATTTGAACACAAAACAGGGAAACACCTTCCGCTTGTGCTAAAGGGAACTGGGGCGGTAGCTGCCCCTCAGAGATGCAGTGCAGATGAACGCTCTGAGGGCAAGGCCCAGCACCTTCTGGCACTGAATACACTTCTCAGTATGTGGTTCTCATCGCTCCTCCCACCCCTCAGAAAGAGAGCACGTGGGCAACTTGGCATTGTCAGCTAACGTGACTGTGCCCTGTTGCTGCGACCACACCATGCAGGGCAAGAGACTGGCTGATACACATATTAAAGGAAGACTCTAGAAAGTGCATGAATAGACTCGGAGACATAATTAGACTGAGACAGGTGGAGCTTTCGCCATCAGTGCCTTGAGATGCAGGGTCCTAGAATGGGACAAGTGCATACGCTAGGCTGATGTGAAAAAGATTTGTTTGTTACCTATAGAACCTGTCAAATAGACAAGGTGCTATAGAGAGCGATAAAAGTAACATCTATGTGCTCACCACCCAGGTTAAGCAATGAGCTGGACAAAGGCTTCCAGCCCATACCTCAATTGTACATTTCTTTGCCTGCCCCCGTGCGATGTGTCCGAATACCCATAAGAACGTATCTTTATCTCCATGTGTTGTGTTATAGGCGTGTTGGGAGTGAGAACATTCTTTAAGATTTCATGTCTAGATCCCGGGGGCTGGGGCGGGGATCCATGCTGGCTGAACAGTGGGAAGCCTCAATGACCTCAGCCACATGCAGATACAGAGAACCACGGTGAAGAACCCAGTTCCCAGAGGGCTGAGGAGAGCAAGTTTCTGTGGAGAAGGGACAGAACAGGAGAGAGATGTGGCAGAGTGAGGCGAGAGGACAGACAAGCCGGCGCTGGCCGCCCGGCACCTTTTCCTGGGCCTGTGGGACTGGCTCTCAGCTGGGAAGTGTCACGTTGCCAGGATGAGGTGAGAGGAGGCTGACACAGCCCCAGACACCGCTGGCTTTACCTGAGCAAGAATCCCACGCCCCCCAATGCCCCCCCACCCCGACTTCAAGCCCAGCTGCGGGAGCTGCTAGGGGTTGGGGCGACATTTGGCTCCAGGAAGGGAGGCCACACTGCCTTCTTCCTCTCCCCTATCAAAGGACCAGACCCCCTGTGCTGTGATGGAATAGGCGCTGAACTCTGTCTTGCTTCAGGGAACAGCAGGCAGTGTTGCAGCTGCAAGAGGCCAGCAGGGTCAGGGTCAGGGTCAGGGTCAGGGTCAGGGTCAGGGTCAGGGTCTGGGCCAGGGCAGCTTGCATGGTGGAGAGTGGACCCCCTGCACCCTGTGGCTGTGGGAGTTCTGGGCACAGGCCACAGAGCTGAGAGTAGCACCGACTGCAGCTGTGTTCCCGAGCACCGCCCTGCTCTCACTGGGGACACCTGGAATCCCCTGAATGCTAGGGATGCTTCTCCCAGAGGGGTTGGGACGCACAGCGGAGTGGGCTGGTGCTCTGGACGGTGACACCCCGGGGTGGGTGAGGGCCCCTGCAACCATGAGCTAACTCTAGGCTGTGAATCAGCTGGTTCACCCTGGCACACGGCACGGCTGGCACTATGGCTACACTAGGCAGCTGCACGTCTCGTCTCCCTGCTGACTCTAGCCAGGGCTGCTCCAATTGTCCAACTCGTGTCCCACCCACATTCACTGGCCAGAGCTCCCTGGTCCCACTCCGCACTCCTCTGGAACTCAAGTGGAAGCCTCAGACACTCCACCCAGACCACAGACTCACTTCCAGGAGTAGAGCCGTCGCTTAGAGAAATGTCTCCACAAGAGATACCCGAGATGTGCAAAAATCAATGCAGAACCCCGAGGAAGGTGAACTAGGAAGGCAACATAGCACTGCATAGGGAACACAGCAATACATTAACACTGGACCGTGAAGAAGGGCAGATTGCCTGAATGACTGAAAAGAACGCAGATGAATGATTGTCAGGTGTCTCAAAAACACAGTGACACCATTACATGAAACATGCGAATCGGTATACGACACGAACAAGAAATTCTACAAGTAGAGATATGAGAAAACATTAGAAATGAAGCATTCAGGGAGTCAAACCAAAGTGTAGTGGAAAGCTGTAACAACAGATTTGGTGAAGGGGAAGAAAGAATTTCCAACGTAGAAGACAGTTGTTTTTAAATATCTCAGTCAGCACCAGCTGTTCCACTTGTGATCCAGCTCCCTGCTATTGCTCCTGGAAAAGCAGCAGAAGATGGCCCAAGTCCCTGGGCCCCTGCACCCACATGGGGGCCCCGCAGAGCCCCTGGCTCCTGGCACTGGAACAGCCCAGTTCTGGCTGTTGTGGCCATTTACGGAGTGAACCAGCAGAGGGAAGGCCTCTCTCTCTCTCTCTTTCTCTAGGCCTCCCTGTAACCCTGATTTTCAAATAGACATATAAATCTTTTAAAAATTAAAAAAACTAAAAATAAATAAATACATACATACATACATAAAATAAAGAATTCCAGCCTTGGCTTCAGCTGGCACAAGCCCAGCTGTTGTAGCCATTTGGGCAGCGAACCAGTGGATGGAGGGCCTCTCCCTCTGTCTCTCTGTCTCTCCCTGCCCTTCTATAGTTCTGCCTTTCACAAAAAATAAATCTTTTAAAAAATGAAGAAAGGAAGGGAGGAAGGAAGGGAGGGGGAGGGAGGGAGGAAAAGGCAGGCAGGCAGGCAAGCAAGAAGAAAGAAGGAAGTAGAAGTGACCAAAATAGTGTTCGATCAAACGATCCAATATATGAGTTCTAGGAGTTCCAAAGGTATGGAAAAATGTCTTGGAAAACCTATTCAGTGAAATAATAGCAGAAAATTCCCCCAATTAGGAGAAAGATATTGGCATCCAAATACAGGAAGGGCAGAGAACCTCAAATAGGCCTGATTAGAACAACCCTCAGCACCACAGACATTAGGGTCAAACTTGCCAAAGCAAAACATAATGAGAATATCCTAAATTTGCAAGAGAGAAATGCCAGATCACCTATTTAAAAAAAAATATTTTACTTATTTGGAATGCAAAGTTAGAGAGAGATCTTCCATCGACTGGTTCACTCCGCAGATGGCCACAACGGCTAGCGCTGGGCCGGGCCACAGCCAGGAGCGGCAGTTTCTTCTGGGTCTCCCACATGGGCAGCAGGGGCCGAGGACTGGGATGGTCTTCTTCGTTCCCAGGCGCATGGGCCCGGAGCTGGATGGGAAGAAGAGCAGTCGGCACTCAGCACCCACAGAGGATACCAGTGTCGCAGGCAGCAGCCTTATACACGATGCCACAACGTCGGCCCCCCCAGACCACCTTTAAAGGAACTCTCGTCAAATTGACAGATTTCTCAGCCAGGAAACTGTCCCAGATCGAAAAGACAAAAACCGCCAACTCACAGTGCTTTGCCCAGCAAGGCTCTCGTTCAAAGATGGAGGTGAAACAAAGACCTTCAGAAGCAAACTTCCCCCCCTGGCCATCTGTTCCAGGGGTACTGAAGCTTGCACTCCACACAGACAACCAATCAGTATCATGAGAGAATGCGAAGACAGAAAACCGCCTAGAGAAAGAGCAAAGGAGATTCCAAACAAATACTAGAAATACGCATGGGACAACGCCAGGACCAAGTCCTTAATATCAACGATATTGATCGTAAACGGACTGAATTCTCTAATGAAAAGATACAGATTACATTTAAAACAAGACCCTTAGGCCGGTGCCGTGGCTCAACAGGCTAATCCTCCACCTTGCGGTGCCGGCACACCGGGTTCTAGTCCCGGTTGGGGGGGGCGGATTCTATCCCGGTTGCCCCTCTTCCAGGCCAGCTCTCTCTCTGCTATGGCCCGGGAAGGCAGTGGAGGATGGCCCAAGTCCTTGGGCCCTGCACCTGCATGGGAAACCAGGAGAAGCACCTGGCTCCAAGCTTCGGATCAGGGCGGTGCGCTGGCCGCAGCGGTCATTGGAGGGTGAACCAACGGCAAAAAGGAAGACCTTTCTCTCTGTCTCTCTCTCTCTCACTATCCACTCTGCCTATCAAAAATAAAAAAAAATAAAAAAAATAAAAATAAAGAAAGAAAGACCTTTCTCTCTGTCTCTCTCACTATCCACTCTGCCTGTCAAAAAAAAAAAAAAAAGACCCATCTCTGCTGCCTACAAGAAACGCACTTCACAAGTAAAGCTACGCACAGCCTGAAAGGAAAAGCCTGGATTGAGGAATTCCATTAAATAGAAATCCAAAGGGAGCAAGAGTAGCTACACTCATATTACACAAAACAGACTTTAAGACAAAAACTGTTAAAGGAGACAGATCAGGACATAAGGATTAGATTAAGGGAACAATGAGACAAGAAGATGTGACCGCAGCAAACGTATATGCACCCAGTGGTAGGGCACTGAGTTTCATAAAACAAACGTTAGGGGGCCAGTGCCGTGGTGCAGCAGGTTAAGGCCCTGGCCGGAAACGTTGGCATCCCAAATGGGCGCCAGTTTGAGTCCCAGCTGCTCCTCTTCTGATCCAGCTCTCTGCTACGGCCTGGGAGAGCAGTAGAAGATGGCCCAAGTCCTTGGGCCCCTGCACCTGTGTGGGAGACCCAGAGGAGGCTCCTGGCTCCTGGCTTTGGATTGGCGCAGCTCTGGCCGTTGCAGCCATTTGGGGAGTGGGCCACCAGATGGAGGACCTCTCTCTCTGTCTCTACCTCTCTCTGTAACTCTGTCTTTCAATGCATAAAATAAATCTTTTAAAAAAATCAAACATTAATGGATCTAAAGGGAGATAGCAGTTCCACTGCAACAGATGTGACCACAGCAAACATACATGCACTCAGTGGTAGGGCACTGAGCTTTATCCCACAACTGTTAATGGATCTGAAGGGAGATAGCAGCTCCAATACAACAGCAATGGGGGATTCAACACCCCACTTTCAGCAATGGACAGATCAAACCACACAAACAAACCAGCAAACAACAGAGCTAGCCTACACCACAGGCCACATGAACCCATTTGTATCTACAGAACATTTCCGTATGTATTCCCAGGAGTTTCATCCCCCAGCTGAGCATATACTTGCTTTGCATAATGCAGGAAAAATTCTCTAGGCCAGGCCATACAGTAGGCCACAAAACAAGTCTCAAGTCATGAAAAGAAAAAGAAATCATAGCAAGTGCCTTTTCTGACCACAGTGGCGTGAAGCCGCAAAGTAACGAGACAAGAATCTATAGGACATAGACAAATACATGGGGACTGAACAACAAGCTCCTGAATCAACAGTGGGTGGCTGTTGAGGAATAAAAATATTTCTAGAAACGAACAAAAATGACAACACGATGGGGCAGTGTTGTAGCCTAGTGGCCTAGTTGATGTGCTGCCTGTAGCGTTGGCATCCTAATGGACACTGGTTGGGGTCTCAGCTGCACCACTTCCAATCCAGCTCCTTGCTAATGCACCCGAGAGAGCAGCAGAGGATGGCCCAAGTCCTTGGGCCCCTGCACCCAGGTGGGAGACCCGGAAGAAGATCCTGACTCCTGGCTTCTGCCTGGCCCAGCGCTGGCCCTTGCAACCATGTGGGGAGCGAACCAGTGGATGGAAGATCAATCTTACTCTGTCTCTCCCTCTCTCTCTCTGTAACTCTGCCTTTAAATAAATAATTAAAACACAACACTCAAAACTTTTTTAAAGATTTATTTATTCATTTCAATGTCAGAGGTACAGAGAGGCAGAGAGAGAAAGACAGAGAGAGAGGTCTTCTATTCGCTGGTTTACTTACCAAATGGCTGCAATGGCCAGAGCTGGGCCGATCCGGAGCCAAGAGCCAGGAGCTTCTTCCAGGTCTCCCACAAGGTGAGGGGCCCAAGGACTTGGCCATCTTCCACTGTTTTCCCGTGTGCATTACCAAGGAGCTGAATCACAAGCGGAACAGCCAAAACTCCAACTGGTACCCACATCTTCAATAATGCAGCTGTCCCATTCCTGGGAATATATTCAAAGGAAGTGAAGTCAGCACATGGAACAATGGCCTGCACTCCCAGGTTGATAGCAGCTCCATTCACAGTAGCCGAGATACACAATCGACCTAGATGGGCAGCAACTGATGACTGGATCAAGAAAATGTGCTGTACCCATACACCACAGAAGATTACTCAGCCATAAAAAGAATGAAATCCTGCCAATGCAACAGAATAGATACAACAGGAGCTCATTATGATAAGGGGAATAAGGCAGAGCAAAAGAGGGAAATAAGCACGCTTTTTCCTCGATTTCTGGTAGGTAACAGAGAGAGTATACAAACTGTGTGAATGTCATATCACTTAGTATCTGTACAGAAATATCCTCTCACGGAATCATACCCTCTAAAATGACAATATACTCTCGTTTCCTACGTGAACAATAAGGAACCGGAGGTGGTAGAATAGTTAGGACTCTTGGGGTACTAATAACATTTTGTTGTTAACTTGGACATTGGCTCTGAGTGTGATCAGAGAATCATTCATTTATCTGCCCACACAAGTGAAGTTCTTGGTATGCAGACTGCATAGAGATTTTAGACAAAATGTCTAAAATAAATATGTTATGTATATATATAGTTTTTATATGTAGGTGCCCTCGTCCTCCACTGAATAATTTCATTTCACAGTACATTTCTCAGATGTATATAAGGCATACCTTTTGTAGGCTCAGGGGATTCATTTTCACTGCTGTATATTATTCCACACAAGCATGGATTGCCATGTCCATTTGAACCCCTGTTGGTGGAAATGGTCTTCATCTACGGTCTTGCTCTCGCAAACAATTCTGAATTGGATGTTGTTACAGATGAGGCCGTGTGTCCACTACTCTCTGGTCACCCAAAGTGTGATCCATGGCACTGCAACTGCCTCACTTCCTGGCACCTTAAACAGGGTTCTCCAGAGAAACAGAGGGAATGAGACGCCTGTTTGTGAGTGCGTGTGTATCTCTGTTACACACTCAGCTAAAGCGACCATAAGGCCTGCAAAGTTCACAGTCTGCTGAGAAGGCTGGCAGGCTGGAGAACCAACAAAGAGCCGCAGTTTGCGTCCAAAAGCAGCGTGCTGTCAGAATTTCTTCCTGCTTGGGGGAGTCAGCCTTTTACTCATCAGCCCTTCAACTGATTAGCTAAGGCCCACCACATATGAAGCAGGGCAAACTGCTTCACTCCCAGCCTACTGACTTCAACGGTTGTCCCATCTAAAACTATTCACTCATGGTTAACTAAATACCTCGGCCCTGGCACTTACTCCAGACAACACACAACAGTGGTCATCACACCTAGATCCTGTTACAAGGCGGACAGGAATGTCGTGCCGCAGGCACCCCCCCTAACCCCTAGAAAGTGGGCCCTGCTAGCATTACGTCACTATCTTTCTCTTTAAACGTTTCTTGTATTTATTAGAAAGGAAGAGCAACAGAGAAAGAAAGGGAGAGGGAGATGAAGGGAGGGATGGAGGGAGAGAGAGAGAGGGAGAGAGAGAAAGAGAAAGAGGGAGCAAGGAGAGAGATGGATCTTCCCACTGCTGCTTCGCTTCCCTTCCCAAATGGCTGCGACAGACAGCACTGGGCCAGGCCAAAACCAAGAGCCAGGGCCTCCGTTCCCATCTTGCACCCAAGTGCTTGGCCAGCCTCTGCAGATTTCCCGGTGCTTTAGTAGGAAGCTGGATGGGAAGTGGAGCAGCTGAGACTCCAAGTGGTCTCTGATGTGGGATTCAGGTGGCTTAACCAGCTGCACCACATCTGCCCCAAATTCCTGTGGTGCAGGTTAGGGGGCTAGGAAGAGTAACAGCCTCCTCCTTCCCACTTTGCTTTACTTGGCCGTCTAGGGGACAGCGAGTACCCTGGCGTGCTCCAGGTTGGAGCTTCCCGCCTTTGGGATATGGCCACCAAAGGAAGAAAGGGTTCCCGTGCAACACCGGATTTCTCCAGCAGAGCGCTTACGGGGCATGGGCTCACGGGAGCAGTACACGGAGCGGAGTGCTGTCATTGAGGGAGTCATGCCGTGTAAAGCTCTTAAGCAGCCGGACAGTGTCACCGAATGCAGTGAGCCAGCGGGTGGAAGATCCCCCCTCCCCGTGACTCTTTCAAGTAAATAATTAAAGCTTAATCCATAATTTTAAAGTAAACAAACTCCTGGCTCGCGGCTTCGGTCTGTTCCAACCCCACCTGTTGCGGCCATCTGGGCAGTGAACCAGTGGATGAAAGACCTCTCTGTCTGTCTCTGTCTCTGCCTTCCTGTCCCTCTACCTTTCAAACAAATCCATCTTTAAAAGAATTTGTTTTGAATTATTTTGTGACCCACCCTGTGCTCTGTCCTGGAGAATGGTCCATGTTTACATGTCCCATGGGTAATCTGAAGCTAGTGAATGGAACATTCTGTAGATATCTAATTGATCCGATGCAATAGGACTCTACAGTTGGTTGGTTTTCTGTCTAGTTATAAAGGAGTGTTAGAGTAATCTATTCTTACTGTTTTAGAGTCTGTCTCCCTCGTGGTATATTAATACTTGTGTCATGTATTCGAGTGCTCCAGTATTGGGTGCCTATGTTGTGACAGGTGTTTTCTTCTTTATTTAGTAATTCTTTTTAAACGCTTTGCATTTTTTTGCAAGGCAGAAACAGAGAGAGAAACTGACAGAGAGAGAATCTTGTATGTGCTGGTTCACTCCCCAAATTCCCGCAACACTCAGGGTTGGGCCAGGCCACAACCAGGAATCTGGAGCTCAATTCAGGTCTCCCCTATGAGTATTAGAGCCCAAGTACTCGAGCCATCATCTAATGCCCCACAGGGTCACACGACAGTAGGAAGCTGCGTCTGACACGGAGCCAGGACTCAAACCAGGCACTCTGATGTAGCAGCAGGTGGCAAGTTAACCACTAGACCCAATTGCTGCCCCAGGGAGTGTTAGTCCTTCTTGCTGAAATGGGGGCTTTATCATGCTATAGTGCCCTTCCTTTTTCCCTGTGCACTGCCTCAGATTTTAAATCTGCTTCATTTCGGGCAGGGGCAACATGGCGGAATAGGCAGGGAGCACACTTAGTCCAGGGGGAGAGAAAGTTTAATATAAGTGGAGATACTGCAGGGTCAAGGAATAGTAGGGGATGAAACAGCAGAGGAAACTCTTCCGGAACTAGTGATTCACAGTGGACCTGCGTGGAGAGCGTGGGAGCCCAAGTTCGGGACACCAGCGGCAGACTCAACGCACCAGCGCTGGAACGCGAGGTGAGCCGAACCTCCATAGCCCGAGATACCAGCAGGCAAGCGGAAAGAGGAGGCTAGAGGGAACGAGGCTTGAAACTCCGTGGGGAAAAGTTCACCAGGCTAACTAGAAGAGAGAGAGAAAAAAATAAAAAAAGTGACTGATACGGACACAAGTTTCTCTCTCTCCGCTCACCCCTCAAAGGCGAGCAAGACAAAGAGCAGGCGCCATTTTGGACATACGTCATAAGCAGGGCGACCTCAGGTCTGCACCAGCCCTGAGCCTAGCAGAAAAACCTGACTCTGGGGGGAGGGGTGAAATAACAGGAGATTAGCATCTAACTTGGCAACCCAGTGGGAGACTGCAGGAGAATTGGAGCCCACACTGAGGGCAGCAGAGATTCCCTGTGTGGTCCTTGGGAAAGAGCTTCCGATCTCTGGCTCCTGTGGGTATATCATTTGCCTGCTAACTACCTCCAATTACGTTCAGCTGTGCGGAATTCCTTCCCTTTTAAATCAAAAAAAGAAAGAGAGATTTACCACACCTAACCTGGGAGTGTCATCCTTGACACACCCTCAACCCTGAGGAACCAAACACAGCTCTCAGTCCACACTCATCTCAAGCCTCTAAGGCTCCACCGAAAGCAGACAGTCCACTTAATATAGAGCCATAGTGTAACTAGAAAAAACACCACAGTGAAGAAACCAAATATCTCCAACATGCCAAACAACAAACGCAAAAACCAAGCTAACAAGAACAAGGAAGACACTATGACGCCCCCAAATGAAAAAGACACCCCAATTCAAGATTATGAAGATGATGAGATCGAAGAAATGCAAGAAGCAGATCTCAAAAAATTGATAAGAACATTAAGAAGTTCTCAAAAACAAATTCTTGAACTACAGAAATCCTTCATGGACAAGATAGAAAATCTCTCTCGTGAAAGTGAAATATTAAGGAGGAATCAAAATGAAATGAAACAACTAGTGGAACAAGAAACTCTGATAGTGACTAGAAATCATAATGAAATGAAGAGTTCAATAGATCAAATGACAAACACATTAGAGAGCCTTAAAAACAGAATGGGCGAAGCAGAAGAGAGAATATCAGACTTAGAAGACAGAGCACAGGAAAGGAAACAGGCAAACCAAAGAAAAGAAGAAGAAATTAGAAATCTAAAAAATATTGTCGGGAATCTACAGGATACTATTAAAAAACCCAACATTCGGGTTCTAGGAGTTCCTGAAGGCATGGAGAGGGAGAAAGGATTAGAAGGCATTTTCAGTGAGATACTAGCAGAAAATTTCCCAGGTTTGGAGAAGGACAGAGGCATCTTAGTACAGGAAGCTTATAGAACCCCTAATAAACATGACCAAAAGAGATCCTCACCACGACATGTTGTAATCAAACTCACCACAGTGAAACATAAAGAAAAGATCCTAAAAGGTGCAAGAGAGAAACGTCAGATCACTCTTAGAGGATCTCCAATTAGACTTACAGCTGACTTCTCATCAGAAACCCTACAAGCCAGGAGAGAATGGCGAGACATAGCCCAGGTACTAAGAGAGAAAAACTGCCAGCCCAGAATACTATATCCTGCAAAGCTCTCATTTGTGAATGAAGGTGAAATTAAGACTTTTCATAGCAAACAGAAACTGAAAGAATTTGTTGCCACTCACCCTGCCCTGCAAAAGATGCTTAAAGATGTGTTACACACAGAAACACAGAAACATGGTCACCAATATGAAAGAAGGTAAAGGAAGGAAACCTCACAGCAAAAGATCACAGGAAGCTCAATTTCTCTTTGACATAGAATTAAACTCTGATGCTCTGTTAAAGCAATGTGTTAAAGTAATCTATTATGTTCTCTTGATGTCTGTTAAATTCTAATTGTTCAAAAACAGCTGAATTTTTATTAAGAGCTATGGGTTATTTAAATATGTGCTTTTTTCAAAAATTTGAATAATCACCTTGTAACAATGATCAAATTTGGTCTATGTTATGTCATGATTTTAAGAAATCTTAGTTCAACCAGATATTTTGGATTTTGAGCCTTCTTGGCATTCTTGACAGGCATTCAAAAAATCAAAGTTTCAAACAATCTGGTCTCTAAAATTTCCAGTAAATCCTGGACTTTGGTTTTTCCAGTTTGGGCCCAACTGAAAAAATCGAAGGACCTATGTCTCTCATCTTATAGAGACACCAACTAATCAGTCTATTTGGAGTATATTAGAAGTACTGTCAAGATGTGATGTGGTACCAGACTTTAAGTTTCTATAATGGAAAATGCTATTAATACAAATGTTTGAGAATTAAAAAGTCTAATGATCTTGTGTTACTAGACATGATAGTTATCTTAATGAGAAAGCCCCAGAGGCTTAAAGGGTTAAATACTTGTAAAATCCTACAGGTGCTTTCAAAAATACTGTGAAGTAAGCAAGTGCCTCTTGTTGGTTGATGAGTTTATAATTTTAAACATGGCAACTTAAAGTCTTTTGTCATCCACAGATATATATGATTTGCTGCTCATAAAACTAAAGCGTTGTTGGTTCTGTGTTTAGCTGTCCTCCTATAGGTTCCTATGGACTTTTTCCAGCCACTTTTATTGTATTCAGTACTTTGGGATGGCTCTGTAAACAGATGAAGCCAATAATGTATTAACAGTACCAACTGAGAGAAAGTATGGTTAACTGAGGTTACTAAAAAGAAAAAGCAATTCAAATCAATTGGCAATCTACAAAAAGAGTTAAAGATTTTAAAAGCTATTATTAAAATTGCTATATTGGTCTACTATGCTATGTTATATGTGTGTACATATTGTATGTCCACATGGGGAAATTTTATTTAGAGTTTTATTTTAAATGGCTTATAGATAAGATTGTCCATAAATTTAAGCTGCTAAAATCAATGAAAGATACATTTTAATTTGTGGGACCTGAATCTGTGTATCATATGTTTTAGACTTGTTGGTAGAAAGAAACTAAAAACATTTTAGATGGTTGTGCTTAAGTTTACTGGCTAAACAAACTACACCATGTTAGATATTTAAGAGGTGTTTTCAAATACATGATTCTTAAAATTTATAGAAGGCATTGGACCTTCTGGTAAATGTTTTCTTAAGTTGTTATCTAATGGTTGAAACGGTTTGCTAAGTATTCATGTGATATTGCTATTGTCAGCAAGCGATCTAGGACTTGCTCCCTCATTTCTCTATTCTAAGCCCAACTTGTTCTTTCATTTCTCTATTCTCTTCAAGGTAGGAAACTAATTCTATTATGAAGGAATCTGTAGGACGCACAATTTAATCTTTAGACCTTATAAAAGAGATGGCTAACATTTTTCTGTAATAGCATAGCCAAAATAAGAACTCAAATAATAATCTCATAGCTAGATTCACTTCGCCATCAGCGAAGTATACAGTAAGTAGAAAAAACCTCCCTTTCAGACCAAAGGGAAAGAAAGTTTTAAAGTGAGAATATAATTTTCCTCATGGGCATTGTCTACCTTAGAAAAACTACTACAGAACATGCCTGTGACTATAGACTTGTAGTTCAGGCCACCGAAGATTAGAGATGGGAAACGGGCACTCCCTTGACTTGCATCCTCTGGTCTGCTTTAACACAAACCAGGAGGAAAAGAAAGCTCGGCACCAGAAGCAATGGGTGGCAGGCCTATTAATGGCTGATCTGTACAGTGATCTGCCCTCAAGCAGACCCAACAGGCCAGTCCACTGCAGTGGCTTTCAATGTGGTAAGCCTGGGCTTCAGCAGAAGTCAGCTTGTGAAGCGCCCTGGCAGCTCTGCCAAGAGTTGGATCACTGGAAATGGGCCTGCCCTGGAGTCGAAGGATGCCCAGGTCAGAGCCACAGATCTTATTGGCTCTAAGCTGAAAAGCCCTTCACTCAGCCCAACTTCCAAAGTGACCACTGCAGCTGAGGGGATGGTCAAGTAGGGTCAGCAACATTGCAGGCAGAACTGTAAATTTCTTGTTAGAGATGCCACCTGCCTTTACCTGGCCAGCTCTCCTCCCAGGCCAGCCAAGTAATGAAAGTCAACAGAGTGCCTTCCCCTAGGAGGTTCACACCTCCCTTAGGATATACCCCATGTGAAGAGATAGATAGGTCTGGGCCTCTGAATTTACAAGGCCTAAAGCCCACCAGATTATTATCAAGCCCCTTCTATCAGGTTCTATTTGCCTCTCAATCAGAAAACTTAATTGTAGCTTAGACAGCACCTTTCTTAGCTCCTCTAATAATGACTCTTTGTTCTAGACCCTGTCTAGTGCACTTGGGCCTCATTCCTTTGTAATCATAACCTCTACTCTACCACCAATGGCTCTACTCCCAACCTGTGTGTACTGATGGTCCTCTTCCCCACTTAATGCTGTATAATTGTTCAGACCTGGTAAATGCCACTCTTAGGATCATTGGTTACTATCCTCACTCTGTCTTTTATGACCTTGTCTAAATATGATCAGAGTCGGCAAACTTGGTAGGCTTCCATAGCCTTGGCAACTCATGACGACAGCCTAGGGTGGTTACTGGCGCCATAAACTAGAGTGTCAATTTGTTGGGTCAACAACAGGAGCCACTGTGCACTTGCTCCTCATGCGGGATCTCTGTCCTTAATGTGCTGTACATTGTGATTTAATGCTATAACTAGTACTCAAACAGTATGTTTCACTTTGTGTTTCTATGTGGGTGCAAACTGTTGAAATCTTTACTTAATGTATACTAAATTGATCTTCTGTATATAAGGGAGAATTGAAAATGAATCTTGATGTGAATGGAAGGGGAGAGGGAGCGGGAGAGGGGAGGGTTGCGGGTGGGAGGGAAGTTATGGGGGGGGGGAAGCCATTGTAATCCATAAGCTGTACACTGGAAATTTATATTCATTAAATAAAAGTTAAAAAAAAATAAATCTGCTTCATTTCATGGAAGGATGGCCACTCTTGCTCTTTTATTCCATCGGCATGGAGCATCGTACTCTACCCTCTCACTCTAGGCATGGCCTTAGAGGTGAAGTGAGTTTTTTGTAAGAAGCAATAATTATTGTATTATTTACTTGACAACCAGAGTTATTGAAGGAGGTGGATACACAGAGAGAGGGTCTCCCATCTGCTAGTTCACTCCCCAGATGGCCACAAAGGCAGGAGCTGTGCGGATCCAAAGCCAGGCACCAGGAGCTTCCTCCTGGTCTCCCACGCGGGTGCAGGGGCCCAGGGACCTGGGCCATCCTCCACTGCTTTCCCAGGCCATAGCAGAGAGCTGGATTTGAAGTGGAGCAGCTCGGACCAGAATCTGAGGCCATAGGGGATGTGGCTGCTGCATCCAGGGCTTTATCCCACATTACCTGTTTGTTTTTTAAAGAGCCAGAAGGGCCTGGTAGGCACACCCACTGCCTGCAGAAAGTGTCAGGTGGACCACCCGCAGGAAGTCTCCCCAACCCCCACTCTTCTCTGGTGTATCAGCCTCCTCTGACCCGGTCCCTGACCCAGGGGCGTGCCCCTCACAGGGTCGTGAGGAAAAGGCACGGCGGGCGGAGAAGATGGAGAAGAGGGCACGGAGGGCCGACCTGTGGCAGCTCCCCAGACTCTCTGAGCCAGGGCCGGTGCCACACCTGGGACGAGCGAGCGCTGGTGGAGTTTAGGGGCGCGAGGCTGGAGACTCGCGGCTTTGCCTCTGCCCCGATCGGGCCGAGGGTTGGGGGGGGGGGGGATGGGCGGGCTGGACGCTGGACCGTGGGACCCCACTCCCCACGGCGCGGCCCCCTGGTCTGGCCGCGGGCGGGGCGCGTGCACGTGCACGCTTGCCCTCTTGGCCGCGCAGCTCCCATTTCCCCCGCCGCTCCTCCCACCCCAGGCCGCACCCCGCTGCCCCGGCGCGTGCTGGCGCCTTGGCAGCCTCCAGGATGGGTTTGCTGCCCGGAGGGGAGGAAGGAAAGAGGCGACCCGCCACCACCCCTCCCCGCCAGCCCCGTGCTCGGGGAGGCCCGCGGGACAAACCCTTGAGTCAGGGCTGACTTTTCAATAGATGGCAGCGCGGGAGCTGCTCCGCACGTGCCAAACCCCGCCTACACCTGGTGTAGCGCAGGGTTCCCTTCCAACGTGCGTGGTATGACTGGCGAGGGGGCTGCCACCTTTCCGGCACACCCTGTTTTCAGGACCCAGTTCTCTTTGTACCGACCCCTCCCTTCGCGGGGTGGGGCCGGTTGGCACCGCCTAGGAGAGCATGTAGTGGTGTCGCAGGTAGCAAGACGCGGACTGCTGTCCCAGGCCAACGGAGGCTGCTTCTGCGCTGCCCATCTATCTATCTGTTCCCTAGGTGAGAAGACCCGAGTGTAGAGAGTTATAGACGCTTTTCTTTGACCATTGAGGTACCACGTGAAGAAGAACGTTGTCATTATGCTTTATGTAATGACGACTATTCCCGTCCATATTTTGAAGAGATCCACACTCCAACATAAGGATCCAGAAAGTATTCAACATAAAGTACTGAAAAGTGACAAGTGGTAGGAAACAAGCTATGACAAAGGCAAAGTGGAGGCATAATTTGTAAACTGGTGATATCTCACTTACATTGTGTACAGGCTGCAACGTGAAGACTTTGTACCATTACTATTTTAATTTCAGAAACTACGCTGGGGCATGTGTTTAGTGCCATGGTTAAGATACCACTTGAGATGCCTGCATCCTGTATCAGAGTACCTGGGTTCAAGTTCCCACTCCTAATGTATACTGCCGGAGCCAGAAGCAGATGGTTCACGTACTTAGATCACTGCTACCCATGTGGGAGACCTAGATTAAGTTTCAGGCTCCTGTCTGTCCCAGCCCTGGTTTTAAATTAAATAAAGGTAAATACATAAAAATTACTTCAATTTTTATTTAATGTAAATGATTTCAACAGAATGTGAGATTCTGTGACATCCTTTTCTGGAAGTGAAAATTACCAGCTTACCTCGGTGAAGAGCGTGGACAAGGAGCACCTAGTATGAGCTCTGTGAGGAATGCACTGCGCACACGGGCTGACGTGCACCACACTGCAGGTTTGAGACTCCCAGCACAGTGCATCTTCGGGAAGGAGAACAAACAGGACGGTGTACGAAGGACAGATGCAATCCGAGTAAGAGCTGTGAAAAGGCCCAGGTCACATTCATCTGTGTGCAAATCATAAACCTGATCACAGGCTGTGAAAACGTCCAAATGATTAGGAATATGAAGTCAACTTTAAAATGTATTTCTTGGGGCCGTCGCTGTGGCGTAGTGGTTAAACTGCCGCCTGCAGTGCCAGCATCCCATATGGGCTCCGGTTCCAGTCCTGGCTGCTCCACTTCCGATCCAGCTCTCTGCTATGGGCTGGGAAAGCAGTAGAAGATGGCCCAAGTCCTTGGGGCCTTGCACCTGTGTGGAAGACCTGGCGGAAGCTCCTGGCTTCAGATCGGTGCAGTTCAAGCCGTTATAGCCGTCTGGGGAGTGAACCAGCAGATGGAAGACCTCTCTCTCTCTCTCTCTGCCTTTCTCTCTGTGTGTAACTCTTTCAACTAAATCTTTAAAAAAAATAAAATGTGTTTCTTGCCTCCTTTCCTTACCTCTTCTTCCCCCTTCCTTCCTTCCCTCCTCCCGCAACCCTCAGGAACCAGCAGATATCTCTCACAAAGCCTTTGTTTGTGTCATGCCACATGTATGCTTCTGCAGGCCTCCAGGCAGAACATCTGACAGAGTCACTGTCTCCAAAGGCAGCCCCTAGAAGTCTGCAACCTTCTCATTGGAACTCATTGGTGAACTACTGATGGGGGCAAGCCTGCTGTATCTGCTAGGGACAGCTAGGGAGAAGTGCGTGCGGAAGGGAGTAGCAGGGCCTTTCAGCCTGACCCTGTTGGCTCATGGCTGGGACAGAAGTGCAACCCAGGACACACGACATGCAATGCTATTCTTTATTATGAACATAAACAGCAACATTGAGTGGGAAAAATGAACAAAACATTTGGCCTTTTCGATGGTTATGCTACCAGCCTACAAGTGAAGTTTAGCCATCTTGGATAGCCAGGCCTCCAATCCCAGTCATGGTTGTGTCCTCAGGCTGGAGAAAAGTCAGAGATGGTGATGTGGATGAAGATGATGACGGCATCTGAGGGCTCTTTCTAGGGCATGTGCCTGAAAGCCTCCTGTGGAATCTTGCTCTGGGTCTGGAGGGAAGCAGTAAGGATGTCAGAAGAATCAATGGACCTAGTTCCATCCCCAGGTCACCTGGCCTCCACCTTCCTCAACACCCATAGACCTCCAGGCCTCACCAGGAGGGTAATGAAGATATTCTTGGCTCTGATGTAGTTCCATCCGTTGTCCTCAAGGCACCTGGAGTGGGAGAACAGGTGACCTCTGTCATCACCACAGAACACACATATCAATCATGAAATGCCATCCCTTTGCTCAACGCTACTCTTTAACTGGGACACATGAAAGGCCAGAATGAGAACTGCTCCAACAATGAAGGAAACCTTTTGAAAAACCCGTGTCTGTCACTACCATCCATGCTACTGGAACTCACAGCAGAAAAACAGAGGTTGTAAACCAAGCGAGTCAGGTGTTTGGCACAGTGGCTAACACACTGCTTTGCATGCCCACGTCCCATGTCAGAGTGCCTGGGATGCAGTCTGCCTCTCCTTCCGATACAGCTTTCTGCTAATGCACACGAAGCAAGGTAGCAGAAGATGCCTCAGATACTTGAGTCCCTGGTACCCGCAAGGAAGACCAGGATCAAGTTCTTGGCTCCTGGTTTTGGATTGACCCAGACATGGCTATTGTGGGCATTTGGAGAGTAAACAGACAAGTGGAAGCAGCTCTCTGTCGCCATACCTTTTAAACAAATTAAAAAAATAAATTACTCCTCTCCTAGCTTAAACAAGCAAAAAGGGAGGGGGCCAAGGTGGTTGAATAAAGAGGTTCTGAATCTACCTCAACTAGAAAAAAGTTTCAAAACAAAGAGGGAAGAACCACATTTCCAGAAGATTGTCTGAGGGGAAACTTTAGTAAAGAAGTGTCAGCAACCACTGCCACCTGCAGCTTCCTGGCTGGGGGAGGGGAGCACATATCTTGCCAGGAAAAGGGTTTTATATATGAAGTATTAGAATTGAGGAGACTCGCTGTGGGGAAAACTTTAGTCAGGAAGTGATGAGATCTGCAAACAGCACAGACTCTGACCACCAGTAAAGAAAGAGAAACAAAGCAATCCACCCACTGTCCTCCCTCTCTTCCCTCCCCATTCCACTGCCTGGAGACAGAGCCAACAGGACCTACCCTGAGGGACGTAGGGAACAGCCTATCTGCATTCCAGTGCTCCAGACCCACACCTGCCAGTCAACTTGTGGGACTGGGAAAAGGTCCAGTTAGCATCTTTCAGTGCTGAAACTTGAGCTCTTTGTTGCCGTAAGCCCAGTAACAGTCAGGTTCGCACAGCAGGGCATGGGGAAGGTCTACTCACATCACACAGTCCAAAGACTATAGATACTGGTGCTATAGACCCAGAAGCACTCACGCTTGCCTGGCAGCACAAGGGGGACAACCCTCTTCGTGTCTCACACAAGAAATGTGGCTACAGTCGTCATAAACACTAGTGTAACTGAGACCCAACTCTCTGAGGACTAAAGACACACACTTTTGGAAGCTCAGCCCCACTTCAAATTCATACTACTACCTCCACAAACTGCTGCTGTCTAGACAACGATGGCACTTGTAGACACTGCTGACACTGATGACTGCTGGAGAAATCCCTCAGCCTTACAATACATCATCCTACCTTAGAAGTGAACATCACAAAAAGCCATGACGGTACCAAACTCACTAACAGAGCAGACATGATCAGTAACTGACCAAAAAAAATGACAAGCACAAGTTTTTACCTATCATTATTAACTTTGAATGTAAATGGAAAATATACCCCAGTCAAAAGATGTAGGTTAGCTGAGTGGATATGAAAACAACACCCAACTATTTGCTGCTGACAAGAAACACACTTCATAGGTAAAGACAGACATAGAATTAAAGTGGTAGCTTGAAAAAAGATATACTATGCAAATGGAAACCAAAACAAGCAGGAATATCCATACTCAGATCAAACAGACTTTAAACCCAAAACTGTAAAACTAGATTAAGAAGGACATTATATATTGAAAAAAAGGATCAATTCAGGAAGAAGATAGAATAATTATAACTATGTACTTAACACAAGACCACCTAGATACATACAGCAAATATTGTTAGATTGAAAGGGAGAGATGGACGCCAATTTAATAACAGTGGGGATTTCAGCATCCCACTGCCATCAATGGACATATCATCCAGACAGAAAAATCAACAAAGATATATTAGAGTTCAGCAATATTCCTGAGCAAATGGACCTAACAGATGTTTACAGAACATTTCACCCAACAGCTACAGAATACACACTCTTATCACCACATGCAACATTTTCTAGGGCAGACCACATATTAACCACAAATCAAGTTTCAGAAAATGTAAAAAGACTGAAATTGTACCATGTATCTTCTCAGACCACAAAGGAATAAAAGTAAATAAATCAACAAGGACAGTAGAAAATTCACAGATACATGGAAATTAGACATACTACTGAATGACCAATGGATCACTGAAACTAAAAAGGAAATAAAAGCTTCTTTAAACAAATGAAAATGAAAACAGAATATATCAAAACTGATAGGCTAGGGGGAAAAATATACTGATAAGTGTTTCTACTGACCAAATAGAAAGATCTCAAACTATCTAATAATGTTTCTCAAGGAAAAGCAAGAACAAATCAAATCCCAGATTAGCAGGAGGGAGGCAAGGAAAAATAAGAATCACAGGAGAAATAAATGAAATTGAAGCAAAAAAATCAACACAAAAGGTCAACAAAATGAAAAGCTGGCTTTTTAAGAAGATAAACAAAATAGATAAACCTTCAGCCAGGCTGAAAAAGAGAAACAGAGAAAACACTCCAACACAATTAGAGACGAAAAAGGAGACATTATGGCTAATACTACAGAAGTACAAAGGCTCATAAGAAACTACTATGAACAAACATATGCTGACAAACTGGAAGGCCTCACAGAAATGGATACATATAATCTACCAGGAGTAAATCAAGAAGATATAGATTATCTAAATAGACCTAAAAGAACAAGATTGAAGTAGTAATTAAAAGTCTCCCATCAAAGGAAAGTCAAGGACTTGATGGCTTTACTACTGAATTCTACAAAACATTTAAAAGGGAGCTAACTCCAATACTTCTCAAACTATTTCAACATACTGAAAAGGATGGAACTCTGAAAATCACTCTTTACACAGCCAGGGTCACTCTGATATCAAAACCAAAAAAAGACACAACACAAAAAGAAAACTACAGAACAATATCCTTGGTGAATATAGATGCAAAAATTCTCAACAAATTTTAGCAAACTAAATCTAACACTACATCAAAAAGATCGTATACCATGATCATGTGGAATTTATCTAAGAGATGCAAGGGTGGTTTGACCTTTGCCAATTAATAAATGTCATAAATTACAACAAAATCAATATGATAATCTCAATAGATGCAGAGAAAGCATTTGGTAATATTCAGCATCCCTTCATAATAAAAACCCTGAAAAAATTAGGTACAGAAGGAACATATCTCAAACTTATAAAGGCTGTATATGACAAACCAACAACCAATATCGTACTGAATGCAGAAAAGCTGAAAACATTTCCCCTCAGGTCTGGAACAAGACAAGGATATCCACTTTCTACTTTTATTAAATATAATATTGGAAGTATTAGCAAGAGCAGTTAGGGAGGAGAAAGAAATAAACGACATAAAAATTGGTAAGGAGGAAGTCAAAATATTTATGTTTGCAGATGACATGATGTTGTATGTGGAAAAACCTAAACACTTCACTTGATATACTAATTCAGTAAAGTTGCATAAAACAGTGCTTTTATGCAATAATAATGATCTCACTGAAAAAGAAATTGAGAAAGAAATCCCATTCACAACAGCTATAAAATCAAATATTTAGGAATAAATTTAAGAAGACTAATCAAAGATCTCCACAATGAAAATTACAAAAACACTGATGAATGAAATCATCAAGTACACCAAAAAATTGAAAGGTACTCTTTGTTTATGGACTGGAAGAATATCATTAAAATGTCCATACTACCTAAAGGAATCTACAGATTCAACTCAATCCCTATCAAAATACCAATGACATTCTTTACATAATTAGAAAAAAAACTATCCTAAAATTCACAGGGACTCACAAAAGATCCAAAACAGGCAAAATGATTCTGGGCAAAAAAGATAAAAAAAACAAAAAACTTTTTTTAAAAATCAAGCTGGAGGCATCACAATACCTGATTTCAAGCATACTACAAAGCTATAGTAATCAAAACAGCATGATTCTGGCATAAAAACTGGCACATAGGTAAATGGAACCAAACAGCAAGCCCACAAATTGATCCACACACATGAAGCCAACTGATTTTGTTCAAACTTGCCAAAAACATACACTGGAGAAAGGATAGTCTACTCAACAAATGGTGCCAGTGAAACTGGGATGAAATTTGGTTCATATCTCTCACCATATACAAAAATCAACTCAATATGGATCAAGGACCTAAATGTAAGACCTAAAATTATGAAACTGCTAGAAGAAAACTTAGAGGAAACATCTCAAGACACTGACGTAGGTGATGGCTTTTTGTATAAAACCCCAAAGGTAGAGGCAACAAAAGCAAAACAAGACAAACGGGGTTATACCAAACTCAGAAGTTTCTGCAAAGCAACAGAAACGATCAACACAGTAAAGAAACATCCAACAGTACTGGATAAATTATTTTCAAGCTACTCGTCCAACAAAGGATTAATATCTAGAATATATCAGCAACTAAAAAAACTCAATAAAAAAATCCAGTTAAGAAGTGGGTAATGGACCTGAATAGGCAGTTCTCAAAAGAAGAAATACAAATGACCAACAAATACACGAAAATAATGCACAATATCACTAGCTATCAGGGAAATACAAATCAAAATCACAATGAGCTATCAGCTTGCCTGTGTTAAAATGGCTATTATCAACAAGACAAAGAGTAACAAATTCTAGTGAGGATGTAGAGAAAGGGAAACTCTAATCTTACATACTGTTAATGGAAATTGTAAATTAGTGCAGCCATTGTGGAAAACAGTATGGGGATATATTTGAAAAATAGAAAAGAAACTGCCAAATGATCCAGCAATCCCACTAATTAGTATATACCTAAAAGACACGAACACATTGTATCAAAGAAAGATCTGCTCCACCATTGTTTATAGCAGCTCTATTCACTGTAGCCAAAATATGGAATAAAAAACCAAGGTGTCCATTCTCAGATAAATGGATAAAGAAAATTATATATATATATATATACATATAAAGTACATGCATATATACATATATACACAATGGAGTAATAGTCATCTATAAAAAGAAGAATGGGGGGCCAGCGCTGTGGCACAGTGGGTTAATGCCCTGGCCTGAAGCACCGGCATCCCATATGGGCAACGGTTCGAGACCCGGCTGCTCCACTTCCCATCCAGCTCTCTGCTATGGCCTGGGAAAGCAGTAGAGGATGGCCCAAGTCCTTGGGTCCCTGCACCCACGTGGGAGACCCAGAAGAAGCTCCTGGCTCCTGGTTTCAGATCAGCACAGCTCCTTCCATTGCGGCCAATTGGGGAGTGAACCATCGGAAGGAAGACCTGTGTGTGTGTGTGTGTGTGTAAAACTCTTTCAAATAAATAAATAAATCTTTTTAAAAAAAGAAGAATGGGATCCTGTCATTTGCAGTAAAATGGATGGCACTGGAGGACATAATGTTGAGTGAAACAAGCCAAACACCTAAAAAGAAATACTGTATGTTTGAGGATGGCGCTGTGGCGTAGCAGGTGAGGCCAATGACTGCAGTGCCAGCATCCCATAGGGGCGCTAATTCGAGTCCCAGCTGCACCACTTCCAATCCAGCTCTCTGCTATGGCCTGGGAAAGCAGTAGAAGATGGCCCAAGTCCTTGGGACCCTGCACCTGCATGGGAGACCTGGAAGAGGCTCCTGGGCTCCTGTTCAGTTCAGCACAGCGCTAGCCATTGCAGCCATCTGGGGAGTGAACCAGCGAATGGAAGACCTCTCTCTCTCTCTCTCTCTCTCTCTCTCTCTCTCTCTCTCCCCCCTCTGCCTCTGCCTCTCTGTAACTCTGCCTTTCAAATAAATAAATAAGTCTTTAAAAAAATTGTATGTTCTTCCTTATCTGTAGGAGCTAAAATACAAAAATCAAATCAAAACAAAAAAACAACTCAATCTGAACACAGAATGTTGATTAGTAAAGGGTAGGAGGGTGGGAAGGGATAAAAGAAGTTTGGATTAACAACTAGCAGAAGGGGGACCAGCGCTGTGGCATAGCGGGTAAAGCCACCGCCTGCAGTGCTGGCATCCCATATAGGTGCTGGTTCGAGACCCAGCTGCTCCACTTCCCATCCAGCTCTCTGCTATGGCCTGGGAAAACCTCTGCACCCACGTGGGAGACCCGCAGGAAGCTCCTGGGCTCCTGTTCAGATCAGCACAGCGCTAGCCATTGCAGTTATCTAGGGAGTGAACCAGTGAATGGAAGACCTGTCTCTCTCTCTCTCTCTCTCTCTCTCTCTCTCTCTCTCTCTCTCTTTCTCTCTGCCTCTCCTCTCTCCGTGTAACTCTGACTTGCAAATAAATAATCTTAAAAAAAAACTAGCAGAAGGTTGGAGTAGTTTGTTAATTGTGACAAATATACTAATGTGAGCTGTTATTGAGGGAAGTAGGCTGGGGGTACATGGGGAACTCTTTATTTTACTACCTCACAGTTTTTGTTTTATAAATTTAAAACTATACTGAAATAAAAGGTTAAAGCAAGCAAACAAGTGAGTTTAGTACGGATGGGTTAAAAAAAGATGCTCACAAATAGCAAAATGGGATTTAGATAATTGTGAATTTTTCATTTGAGATATCAAGCACACATCACATAATTTATCATTTTAAATTGTATAATTCAGTGGTTTCTTATTATATTTGCAAGATTAGGCAAGCATCTCAACTTTCAAAAAGAAGCTCTTTAATGGTTAGAAATCACTCCCTATTCTCCCTCTTTCTCTCAGATCTTGGCAGCTATGACTCTGTTCAGTCTTTGTGGCCTTGCCTATTCTGGGTATTTCACAGACATGGAGCCACACAATATGTGGCCTTTTGTGACCGGCTTCTTCCACTTATCATAGTATTTTCAAAGGTAATCAATAGCACGGCATATATCAGAACTATATTTTTAATGATCGCATTAATATTCACCTATATAGATGAAACATTTATCCCTTTGCATTATTATCATTTTTGGCTATTATGAATTATGCTGCTATGAACACTAATGGGCAAGGTTTTTGTCATATGCTTTCATTTATCTTGGTATGTATACTTAACAGTGGGATTGCTGGGTCAGAAGCTAACTCCATGCTTAACATTTTGAGTAACTGCCAAACCTTTCCCCAGTGATTGCTCCATTTTATATCCCCACTAGTAATACACAAGATTCCCAATTTCTCCATATCCTCACCAATACTTGCTGTCCTTCATTTTATTGATTAAAGCCATCCTACTGAGAAAGAAGTGATAATTCATTATGGTTTTAATTTTCACTTCCCTAATGACTAATGATGATAATAAGTTTTCCATGTGCTTGTTGGCCATCTGTATACCACTTTGGAGAAATGTCTATTCAAATCCTTCACCCGGGGCGGAGCCAAGATGGTGGATAGTGAGGACGTGCACCTTTGTTTGGGAGAATAAAGTTTCATAAAAGTGGAATTACTGTAGCCTCAGGAAAAGACTCAAGAAAAAAACTGCAGAGGAAACGCTTCCGGATCTTGTGGATGGGACACAGAGGACTTACAGGGAGCCCACCGCGTGGAAAACCAACCAAGACGAGCCGAGCGGCGGGAGAGGAGCCAGAGCCACAGATTCTCGCCAGCGCGGGAACCGAGGAGGGTAAGACAAAGAACTCAGAAACCCGAAAAACTGGGGGGGGGGGGGGGGGAACAGAGGCCTCTCCCTTCACTCACCAAGCAAAACAAAGAGCACCGCGATTTTACATATGTAAAGCGCAGCCAAACTCAGTAACTTTAGCGAAACTGGAGAACACATTGAGGGCTGCATAAACTCTGTGTGTGGTCCCAGGGGTAGATCAAACGAATACTCACAGAGGCAAGATTTCAACTACCCTCAACTCCACTCCCAACTGAGTCAAAAAAAAAAAAAGAGAAAGCGAGCCAGCAAGGAGCAAGAGAGTGAGCAATCTGGGATGCTCTTTACACAGCCTTAAACCTGAAGAGTTTACCTGAAGCATAGCTCTCTGGCCACACCCATCACAGCCCCTAAGGCTCCAACAAAGCAGACAGCTCACTTAGAGGAATAGTATAATGAGAAAAAAAACACCACAGCAAAAAAAAAAAAAAAACACCATAAATTATCTCCAACATGCCAAACAACAAACATAGAAGCCGAGGTAACAAGAGCAAGGAAGACACTATGACGCCCCCTAGTGAACAAGGCACGACAATGCAAGATTATGAAGATGAAGAGATAGAGGGAATGCAAGAAGCAGATCTCAAAAAATTGATAAGAACATTAAGAAGTTCTCAAAAACAAATTCTTGAACTACAGAAATCCTTAATGGACAAGATAGAAAATCTCTCTCATGAAAATGAAATATTAAGGAGGAATCAAAATGAAATGAAACAACTAGTAGAACAGGAAACTGAGATAGTGACAAAAAACCACAATGAAATGAAGAACTCAATAGATCAAATGACAAACACATTAGAGAGCCTTAAAAACAGAATGGGTGAAGCAGAAGAGAGAATATCGGAATTAGAAGACAGAGAACAGGAAAGGAAACAGGCAAATCAAAGAAAAGAAGAAGAAATCAGAAATCTAAAAAATACTGTCAGGAATCTACAGGATACTATTAAAAACCCCAACATTTGGGTTCTAGGAGTTCCTGAAGGCATGGAAAGGGAGAAAGGATTAGAAGGCCTTTTTAGTGAGATACTAGCAGAAAATTTCCCAGGTTTGGAGAAGGACAGAGACATCCTAGTACAGGAAACTCATAGAACCCCTAATAAACATGATCAAAAGAGATCCTCACCACGACATGTTGTAATAAAACTCACCACAGTGAAACACAAAGAAAAGATCCTAAAATGCACAAGAGAGAAACGCCAGATTACTGTCAGAGGATCTCCAATTAGACTTACAGCTGACTTCTCATCAGAAACCCTACAAGCCAGGAGAGAATGGCGAGATATAGCCCAGGTACTAAGAGAGAAAAACTGCCAGCCCAGAATATTATATCCTGCAAAGCTCTCATTTGTGAATGAAGGTGAAATAAAGACCTTTCACAGCAAACAGAAATTGAAAGAATTTGTCGCCACTCGTCCAGCCCTGCAAAAGATGCTTAAAGATGTGTTACATACAGAAACACAGAAACATGGTCACCAATATGAAAGAAGGTAAAGGAAGGAAACCCCACAGCAAAAGATCACAGGAATCTCCAACCAGATATTAGAAAATATCTTTGGCAAATGGCAGGGCAAAGTTACTCCTTCTCAATAGTCACATTGAATGTTAATGGCTTGAACTGTCCAGTTAAAAGACACCGATTGGCTGACTGGGTTAAGGAACAAAACCCATCTTTTTGCTGCTTACAAGAAACTCATCTTTCCAACATCCATACAGACTGAAAGTGAAAGGCTGGAAAAAGATATACCATGCCAACAGAAATGAAAAAAGAGCGGGCGTAGCCATCTTAATATCAGACAACATAAACTTTACCACAAAAGCTGTCAGGAGAGACAAAGAGGGGCACTATTTAATGATTAAGGGATCCATTCAACAGGAAGATATAACAATTATCAATGTATATGCACCTAATCACAGGGCACCAGCTTATTTAAAAGACTTGTTAAGGGACTTAAAGGGAGACTTAGACCCCAATACAATAGTACTTGGGGACTTCAATACTCCACTCTCAGAGATAGACAGATCAACAGGACAGAAGATCAACAAGGAGACAGCAGATTTAAATGACACTATAGCCCAAATGGATCTAACAGATATCTACAGAACATTTCATCCTACATCTAAGGACTTTACATTCTTCTCAGCAGTACATGGAACCCTCTCTAGGATTGACCACATACTAGGCCATAAAGCAAGTCTCAGCAAATTCAAGAGAATTAGAATCATACCATGCAACTTCTCAGACCACAAAGGAATGAAATTGGAAATTAGCAACTCGGGAATCCCCAGAGCACGTTCAAACACATGGAGATTGAACAACATGCTCCTGAATGAACAATGGGTCATAGAAGAAATTAAAAGAGAAATCAAAAATTTTCTGGAAGTAAATGAGGATAACAGCACAACATACCAAAACCTATGGGATACAACAAAAGCAGTGTTAAGAGGAAAGTTTATATCAATAGGTGCCTACATCAAGAAATTGGAGAGGCACCAAATAGATCAGCTTTCAAGTCATCTCAAGGATCTAGAAAATCTGCAGCAAACCAAACCCAAACCCAGTAGAAGAAGGCAAATAATTAAAATCAAAGAAGAAATCAACAGGATTGAATCCAAAAAAAAAACATTACAAAAAATCAGCCAAACAAGGAGCTGGTTTTTTGAAAAAATAAACAAAATTGACACCCCATTGGCCCAACTAACTAAAAAAAGAAGAGAAAAGACCCAAATCAATAGGATCAGAGATGAAAAAGGAAACATAACAACAGACACCACAGAAATAAAAAGAATCATCAGAAATTACTACAAGGACTTGTATGCCAGCAAACAGGGAAATCTATCAGGAATGGACAGATTCTTGGACACATACAACCTCCCTAAATTGAGCCAGGAAAACATAGAAAACCTAAACAGAACCATAACTGACACAGAAATTGAAACAGTAATAAAGGCCCTCCCTACAAAGAAAAGCCCAGGACCAGATGGATTCACTGCTGAGTTCTACCAGACATTTAGAGAAGAACTAACTCCAATTCTTCTCAAACTATTCAGAGCAATTGGAAAAGAGGGAATCCTCCCAAATTCTTTCTATGAAGCCAGCATCACCTTAATTCCTAAGCCGGAGAAAGATGCAGCATTGAAAGAGAATTACAGACCAATATCCCTGATGAATATAGATGCAAAAATCCTCAATAAAATTCTGGCCAATAGAATGCAACAACACATCAGAAAGATCATCCACCCAGACCAAGTGGGATTTATCCCTGGTATGCAAGGATGGTTCAACGTCCGCAAAACAATCAACGTAATACACTACATTAACAGACTGCAGAAGAAAAACCATATGATTCTCTCAATAGACGCAGAGAAAGCATTTGATAAAATACAACACCCTTTCATGATGAAAACTCTAAGCAAACTGGGTATGGAAGGAACATTCCTCAATACAATCAAAGCAATATATGAAAAACCCACGGCCAACATCCTATTGAATGGGGAAAAGTTGGAAGCATTTCCACTGAAATCTGGTACCAGACAGGGATACCCACTCTCACCACTGCTATTCAATATAGTTCTGGAAGTTTTAGCCAGAGCTATTAGGCAAGAAAAAGAAATTAAAGGGATACAAATCGGGAAGGAAGAACTCAAACTATCCCTCTTTGCAGATGATATGATTCTTTATTTAGGGGACCCAAAGAACTCTACTAAGAGACTACTGGAACTCATCGAAGAGTTTGGCAAAGTAGCAGGATATAAAATCAATCCACAAAAATCAAGAGCCTTTGTATACACAGGCAATGCCACGGCTGAGGAAGAACTTCTAAGATCTATCCCATTCACAATAGCTACAAAAACAATCAAATACCTTGGAATAAACTTAACCAAGGACGTTAAAGATCTCTACGATGAAAACTACAAAACCTTAAAGAAAGAAATAGAAGAGGATACCAAAAAATGGAGAAATCTTCCATGCTCATGGATTGGAAGAATCAATATCATCAAAATGTCTATTCTCCCAAAAGCAATTTATACATTCAATGCAATACCAATCAAGATACCGAAGACATTCTTCTCAGATCTGGAAAAAATAATGCTGAAATTCATATGGAGACACAGAAGACCTTGAATAGCCAAAGCAATCCTGTACAACAAAAACAAAGCCGGAGGCATCACAATCCCAGATTTCAGGGCATACTACAGGGAAGTTGTTATCAAAACAGCATGGTACTGGTACAGAAACAGATGGATAGACCAATGGAACAGAATAGAAACACCAGAAATCAATCCAAACATCTACAGCCAACTTATATTTGATCAAAGATCCAAAACTAATCCCTGGAATAAGGACAGTCTATTCAATAAATGGTGCTGGGAAAATTGGATTTCCATGTGCAGAAGCTTGAAGCAAGACCCATACCTTTCACCTTACACAAAAATTCACTCAACGTGGATTAAAGACTTAAATCTACGACCCGAAACCATCAAATTATTAGAGAGCATTGGAGAAACCCTGCAAGATATAGGTACAGGCAAAAACTTCTTGGAAAAGACCCCAGGAGCACAGGCAGTCAAAACCAAAATTAACATTTGGGATTGCATCAAATTGAGAAGTTTCTGTACTTCCAAAGAAACAGTCAGGAAAGTGAAGAGGCAACCGACAGAATGGGAAAAAATATTTGCAAACTATACTACAGATAAAGGGTTGATAACCAGAATCTACATAGAAATCAAGAAAATCCACAACAACAGAACAAACAACCCACTTAAGAGATGGGCCAAGGACCTCAATAGTCATTTTTCAAAAGAGGAAATCCAAATGGCCAACAGACACATGAAAAAATGTTCAAGATCACTAGCAATCAGAGAAATGCAAATCAAAACCACAATGAGGTTTCACCTCACCCCGGTGAGAATGGCTCACATTCAGAAATCTACCAACAATAGATGCTGGAGAGGATGTGGGGAAAAAGGGACACTAACCCACTGTTGGTGGGAATGCAAACTGGTTAGGCCACTATGGAAGTCAGTCTGGAGATTCCTCAGAAACCTGAACATAACCCTACCATACAACCCAGCCATCCCACTCCTTGGAATTTACCCAAAGGAAATTAATTTGGCAAATAAAAAAGCCATCTGCACATTAATGTTTATTGCAGCCCAATTCACAATAGCTAAGACCTGGAACCAACCCAAATGCCCATCAACAGTAGACTGGATAAAGAAATTATGGGACATGTACTCCATAGAATACTATACAGCAGTAAGGAACAATGAAACCCAGTCATTTGCAACAAGATGGAGGGATCTGGAAAGCATCATGCTGAGTGAATTAAGCCAGTCCCAAAGAGACAAATATCATTTGTTTTCCCTGATCGGCGACATTTGAGCACCAAAGGGGAAACCTGTTGAAGTGAAATGGACGCTATAAGAAACAATGACCTGATCAGCTTTTGTCCTGACTCTAGATGTACAATGTAATACTTTATCCTTTTTAGTATTTGTTGTTGTTGTTGTTGTTCTAGTACTAGTGGTTGAACTCTGTAATTAACACACAATTATTCTTAGGTGTTTAAATTTTAACTGAAAAGTGATCCCTGTTAAATTTCAGAGTAGGAAAAGAGAGGGAGGAGATGCACAGTTTGGGACATGCACAATCAGTCTTGCCCCAAATGATGGAGTTAGTAATGTGCCATGGGATTCCAATACAATCCCATCAAGGTGGCATGTACCAATGCCATCTCACTAGCCCAAGTGATCAATTTCAGTTCACATTCGATGGCTTGGATAGGTCTAAGAAACAAAGGGATCACACAAACAAGACAAGTGTCTGCTAATACTAACTGATAGAATCAAAAAGGGAGAGAAAGATCCAGCATGGGAAGTGGGATACACAGCAGACTCATAGAATGGCAGATGTCCTAAACAACACTCTGTCCTCAGAATCAGCCCTTAAGGCTCTCGGATCTGGCTGAAGAGCCCATGAGAGCATTGTAGGCATGGAAAGCCAAGATACCATGGAAAAGAAAAAAAGAAGAAGACCTAAATGAAAGATCTCTGTGAGTGAGATCCCTGTGGAAAGAACGGGGCCATCAAAGAAGGAGGTACCTTTCTCTGAAGGGAGGAGAGAACTTCCACTTTGACTGTGACCCTATCAGAATAAGATCAAAGTCAGCGAACCCTAAAGGCTTCCATAGCCCTGGCAACTCATGACTAGAGCCTAGGGAGATTACTGACGTCATGAACAGGAGTGTCAAATTGTTAAGTCAGCAACAGGAGTCACTGTGTACTTACATCCCATGTGGGATCTGTCCTTAATGTGTTGTCTAATGTGAAGTGATGCTATAACTAGTACTGAAACAGTATTTTTACACTTTGTGTTTCTGCGTGGGTACAAACTGATGAGATCTTTACTAATTATATACTGAATCGATCTCCTGTATATAAAGATAATTGGAAATGAAAAAAAAAAAACAACCTGGTGTTAAATTGGAAATGGCATAGAAAATTAATTGATTTTTAAAAAAATGTTATGTGGGATCTCTGCCTTTAATGTGCTGTACACTCTTGTTTGATGCTGTAACTAGTACTCCAAGAGTATTTTTTTTTTCACTTTGTGTTGCTTTATGGGGGCAAACTGTTGAAATTGTTACCTAATTTATACTAAACTGATCTTTTGTATATAAGGAGAATTGAAAATGAATCATGATGTGATTGGAAGGGGAGAGGGAGCGGGAGGGGGGAGGGTTGTGGGTGGGAGGGAAGTTTTGGGAGGGGGAAGCCATTGTAACCCGTGAGCTGTACTTTGGAAATTTATATTCATTAAATAAAAGTTAAAAAAAATCCTTCACCCATTTCAAAAATTGGATTATTTATTTTTATTATTGAGTGGTCTTCACATACTCTTTTCAGATATGTGATTTGCAACTATTTTATCTCATGCTGTCAGATTTTAACTGTCTCAGAATTATCCATTGATTGCACAATATTTTTCAGTTTGGGTGAAATCCAATTAACCTAGTTTTACTTTAGTTGCTTGTGTTTTCAACCTAATTCAAGATTACAAAGGCTTACACCCATGTTTTCTTCTAGACTTTTAGCTTTAGCTTTTACTTTAAAATCTTTGACCCATTTTTAGTCACTGAACCAATTCAGGTCAAAATGAACACTGTTTTGCAAGTGAATATCCAGTTGAAAATACTATTTTTTTCTCCACTGCAGTTTTTACAGCACTATGGATCATTATCACTGACATAAATGTGAAGGTTTATTTGTGGACTCTTAACTCTACTCTGCTGGTGCATACATCTGTTCAAATGCTGTTAACAGTCTTGATCAATGTAGCTTTATTTCAGATTTTAAAATCAGGAAATGTGAGTCCTTTAACTTTGTTTTTCTCTTTCAAGATTTTTTTTACTGTTTTGGAGCCATTGCATTTTTGCATGAACTCTATGATCTCCTTGTGAATTCTTGCAAAGAAGCCATCTCTGGAATTTTGATAGAGATAGCACTGAATAAATATAAATACAAACACACACACACACATTTCTCTGGATAATATTGCCATCACAATATTAAGTCTTCCAATCCATAACATGGGATGTCTTCATTTATTTGGGTTCTTTTTAATTTTTGTCAGCAATGTTTTGCAGATTTCAGAGTATAATATTTGTGCTTCTTTCATTTGCCCCTAAGTATTCGACCCTTTCTAATGTTCTTATAAATAGACTTACTTTCTTAATTTCAGTTTGTATTGTTCATTGAAAGTAGACAGAAACAAGTGCTTTTTATACATTAACCTTGTATCTAGCAACCTCATTGAAGTTATTTATTCATTCTAGAAGCTTGTCATGGTGAATTCTTTCAGATGTTCCATATAGAAGCCAATGTCATTTCAGTTACATATTATTTTTAAAAGTCCTCGGGGGCCGGCACCGTGACGCAGTGGGTTAATCCTCTGCCTGAGGCACTGGTGCCCCATATGGGCACCAGTTCTAGTCCCAGTTGCCCCTCTTCCAATCCAGTTCTCTGCTATGGTCTGGGAAGGCAGTGGAAGATGGCCCAAGTGATTGGGCCCCTGCACCTGTGTGGGAGACCAGGAGGCACCTGGCTCCTGGCTTCGGATCAGCGCAGTTCTAGCTGTTGCAGCCGTCTGGTGGGTGAACCAATGGAGGGGAGACCCTTCTGTCTCTCCCTCTCACTGTCTGTGGCTCTACCTCTCAAATAAATAAATAAAATCTTTTTTTAAAAAAAATTCTCTACATATATCAGTATAAAAGTATGTTCTTTTGGGGCCAGCACTGTGGCGTAGCGGGTAAAGCTGCCATCTGCAGTGCCGGCATCCCATATGGGCGCTGGTTTGAGACCTGACTGCTCCACTTCTGATCCAGCTCTCTGTTGTGGCCTGGGAAAGCAGTAGAAGATGGCCCAAGTCCTTGGGCCCCTGCACCCACATGGGAGACCCAGAAGAAGCTCCTGGTTTCTGGCTTCAGATCAGTGCAACTCCAACCACTGCGGTCATCTGCGGAGTGAACCAGCGGATGGAAGACCTCTCTCTCACTCTCTCTCTCTTTCTCTTTCTCTCTCTCTCTCTCTCTGCCTCTCCTTCTCTCTCTGTGTAACTCTGACTTTCAAGTAAAAACTAAATAAAAATCTTTTAAAAAAATAAGTATGTTCTCTTTTTCACAGGTCTGCTCCTTTTGTATGGAAATAAAATATTCACATGGTCCTTTTCCCAAGTGCATGTGAGTTTCCATTTTTCACGCCACTGCTGGACCAACTCCCCCCTACTCCCAGGCACAGGCAGCACTCACTTCTGAGACCACTCGAGTTTCATCCCAGACTGCATGTAGAAAGCCTGCACCATTTTCTGCTGCAGCTGGTTCAGGTCGGCCATTGTGGTAGAGCCAGGTATGGCTCCTAGAACAGAGCTGTTCTGGATAACAGGCATGACATCTCTCACAAACAGCTGGTCATTCAGGATGCACAGACTGGAAAAAAAATTATTCTTCAAACAACTGCACAGATGGTCCATCCCACAACCCTAAGAACAGGAGCCTGCATAACCACTGCCACTCAGCAACCAGACTCCTTCCGTATCCTTACTGTGCCTGGCTCCTAAGTTCCTTAGCTAGAGCCCTCTAGCCTTTGCACAGAGTCCACCTTTGGAGATACCATTTACCAGCGGCACTTGATTTGTAGACTTAATCCCAATGCCTCTGTCCTGTATGACAGTGCAAGGGAGTAGATAGTCTTATTTTCAAAGGCAGGCACTAAATCACAGAGAGGCCAAGTAATTTGATTAGATCACATTGAAAATGAGTGCTGAGGTCAAGAAGAGATGTCTTATTCTGACATTCTGACTCCAGAGCCCATGCTATTAGCCACTAGGCCACACTGCTCCTTGGATCTTCCCAATGTTATGTTGAAAATATCCTGAGGCCCATACTACTGCATTCCCATGGCACTGGCCTAGGCAGGAATAAGTGTTCCCACCAGCAACACAGTACTTACCTAGAACTGCGGCTAGGAGCAGCGATGAAGACCCGGGTGAAGATAAATGCAGAATCCCAAGAATTACTTCCTATTTAAAGGGCAATAAACAATAACCCCTTAGAGTTGCACAAGCTTTACATATTCACACAGCATTTCCAGTCAAGGTCTTCACTTGAAGGGTTTCAGACAGAGAAAACTGTTCACTTGGAGTCAGGAGAGCACAGAGGGAATGGAGAAGGCAACGACTGGAAGCATCTACCCCAGGTAACTGGTTCCTTGTCATGTACTGGGCCCTGGAACAAGCCACCTCACAACTTCACTTGATTCCTGTTTCTCAGCTGCCCAAGAATTCGAGACAGTATATTTAGTAAATGGGGACACCGAGGCATGAGGTAACTGGCTCAGGGTCACAGAGTAAGGACCTGAGATGGTACCCCCAAACTCCACACAGCTTGTGTCCTTGATGCCAAGCTGTGTGGGGTGGGCAGGCATGGGCCTAGAGTGGACCAGGATGGTTTGTGGGCAGAATAGGGGCAGAACATGGAAGGAAGAACAAGCAGGAAGGGAACAGATTCTGGAAAGCTGGGTGAGTTCTGAAGGGAAGCCCAGTGAGAGGGAGTGGTAGGGGCTCTGAGGAGGTGACTCTAGAGACACTCACCTCCCTTGAACACCCCGTTGACAGAAAAGCAGAGCGCAGTTCCCTGAAAGGGAAGAACTTGGGCACTCAGGATCCTCCTTCACCTGCCACCCAGCCCCAGCCCGAGGGAGGAAGCAGGTGCTCACCATCTGGAACCACATGTCCATTGAGAAGGAGATGAAGTCATGTTGAGTTCTGGGCAACACACTGAGGGTGTTCACAATGTCCCAGTTTGTGTGCTTCAGCATCTGCCTTCGCAGGTCTGCACAAGGAAATCAGAGGTTCTGGGCTGCCACACTCTTGGCCCTTGGCCCCTACAACTGTCACCTTCAAACTCTCCTACCCTGCTTAGTCTTCCCCATCATACACTTACAGGGGTCCTGGAGATACATCATATTCCTGCTGTCCTTGAAATACTCACATAAGCCACTCCTAGAAGATAAAGAGGAACAGCAAGAAGTGGTGGTCCAGGCAGTGCAGGTATTTTCAGGAGCTGACCTGTGTCTGCCTGGGAGCTACACTGCCCCAGGCAGAGTCTGAATCACAATACTCACGGGACTGGGTCCATGGGATCAAAAGGAATGGTCAGGGAGAAGCAGGCCTTCTCGTGGTAAGTACCAAGGAGACTCCGGCGATCTCCATAGTCATAGACGAAGAAATACCTGTGGGGCAGCAATGAGAACAGGCTATCTCTGTGGTCTAGGCCTCCATGAGGCTTGAAAACTGTGAGCAGACCTGAGTTTGGGTGGGCTGCCTATACCAGGCTTCCCCTTCTTAGTAGTTCCAGAGGTACTTACTCCTGCAGGAATCGCAAGATCAGACTCTTCAGCATTTCAGTTTCTTTTGGGGGTTCCTGGAACAAAAAAGTCATTTTAGATCACATGACTGATAAAGCCTCCCTTGCAACATCCCAAATACTGCTTGGTCCTTCCTCCTTACCGGGAAGGGTTCTACTAACTGCAGTTCATTAGTGTCAACGCCAACTGGCAAGGGTAACTCTATGCCGTCCTGGGGAAGAGAAGAGGAAGTCAGCATTGGAGACCAGAGAGGTGGCACTGGATCACCCAGGAAATGAACAGGGCCAGAGGGGAGCAAGGGTCAGAGTCCAGGCAAGAAACAGTCCCAGAAATTCCATGGGTAAGATTACAGGGGACATCTGAATTGTAAAGTCCAGGAAATGCCTATTATATGCAACTTTTGTGTGTACATGTACATCTTTATGGATATATTTTCTAGGCAATTTCTTTCTCAGGAATTCATGTCTCTAAAACAGGTAAGAGTATGATGCAATAGTGTAATCTGTACAAGTCCTAAAGGGCTTCGGGGCAGGTGTGGAAACAGTATACATACTAAGAGAAAACAATGATTATTGTAGTAGGTACTTACCAGGCGTAACAACTTGGGGAAACAATCTCGGATGGAACTACCCAAAACCACAAAGAGAATGGAGTGATTAACAGGAAAATTGTTGCACAGTCTCTCGATGTCTGCCTCTTCCTCTCCCTCTCCCCCTCCTTCCCTTGGGTATCTCCCACCTACATTGTCCCGAGCCCCTTCTCCAGGGCCACAAGAAGTCTCATTGGGAGCTTCGGCTTTCCCTTCTCTCCCTTCTCTCCTTGCCTCCATCAAGTCCCCTTGGAAAGCACTTCAGGAAGTAGGGAATGGTATGGGAGCCCAGGCCTCTGCTACTGCTCTGAGTGTTCAGCATTCTGCCAAGCATGGACTGGACAAGACCAGCTCATCCCCCAGGGATGGCCCAGGAGGCGACTGGGTCAGGGAGGGGAGTGAGGCAGGGCTCTGGTGGCAGGAAGAGGAAGGCATAGGGATGATAAGAGAAAGGGAGGGAAGGAAGGTAGGCCAGGGAGAGGTGGGGGAGATGTAAGAGAGTAGAGACAAGGGAGGGAGAGGAAGCAAAGGGACGAGGAAGAGACTTGACCATGGTAGTGGGGGTCAGGGAGGAAGAGAGCAGAGAGTGGCTTCCCTGCTGTAGCCCTTCTCTTCAGCTAATGCTGGGTGGACCTGAAGGCCCAAGATAGGCAAGAAAACAGGCACCTTTTGGGCTGGAGCCCTGGAGGCAGGTTGAGCCTTTGTCACCCGTATGAGGCCAGTCTGAGCTGAGCATGGCCAATAGAGTAGCCACAGGAGACCTTCCTCACAAGGAGTGAGGGGTCAGGGCCCAGGTCAGCACAGGGTAGAAGGTCCTGGAACCTTCTCAGGATCACCGTGTTCTCTCTTCCAGATCCCATGAAGCTGTGCCTGAGTCATTGGTGCCTTACCCTAGGAAGCGGACCCATCATGGGCTCCTAGGGATCCCCTGGAGGACGTGGTGAGGAAGAAGGGAGGAGTGGTGCTCTGGACAGGCCTGTCCTTCTCAACCTCACCCTCCACCGCCCTTGACCTCCAACCTGTGCCTTGAGAAGCCCTTTCTTACTGCAGCTGGCCAGCATCTGACCCTTTGACTCAAGGAACCTGAGTTCATCCTGAAGGACGGCCCAGTTCCTGGCACTGCACCAGAGGAACAGACGTCCTGCTGCCAGCCACCCGGAGCCTCAGCCTTCAGTGTCAGGCACGAAAACTCCCGTGTCAGCCTGGAACAGGCAGGGAGGACCTCTCTGGAGCAAGGGAAGGAGGGCCCCTCTCAGGACAGGGGAGGGAAGCCGGCCCCGTCTCAGTCCAAGGACAGGAAGCCTGAGTCAGCACGAGGCCCTGGGCTGGAGGACCCACCAGAATCCATGTCTCCAGCATCTCTGTCCCTGGTGAGGACAGGTAGCCCTGCTTCCCGGAACACAACTACGGGAGGGTGGGCTGGAGGCGGCCAGATGTACAGACGGGAGAAATACACCCGACCAGGTGGAAAGGGGAGCAGCTCAGAGCTGAGGGACAGAGCAGAGGGCAGGGCCATGGTCTTCCCAGTGGACCAGGGCTGCCTGCCTGCAGGTGACAAGTGTTGGGGCAACTCAGGCTGTGGGGGATGAAGGTCCCCACGAGGGTCAGAGGCACCACCACTGACCTTACGTAGGCAGCGTGGTTAGGGAAGGTTCTGCACAAGGGGTTCCCTTCCAGCCACAGCTCTTCCAGATTCAGCTCTTTCACCTTCTCCAATTCCCATGCTGTCCTCAGCTGAGAGATACAGGGAGAAAAATGCAAAAGGAGTTCCAGGGAGAGAGAGATCTAGGCCTCTGCTCCTTTAGCTCTCCTCCCTCTCCCAGAGTACTTCCGTCCACATGTTGTCACCTTCAACCCCTATTCCATCTGGCTCCCTCTTCTCACCTCGTTTGCGGAAAGGTTCAGGATCTTGACTTTGGGGGCCTTCTCAACAATGTCACACAGGCCATTCAGCTGGTAGAGTTTGTTGTTGCTCAAATTCAAAGACACCAGCTTCAGGGGAGGAACAGTTAGAATGTCAGTTACTATCTAGGACCTGGGAGATAAATATACCCTCTACCCCATCTCCTCCACCCTTTGACCTAAGTAGCAGGCCGAGGCCTAGGACCTCACCTCAGAGAAATCACTTTGAATGACCTCCAGAGTAGCAGCCATGCAGTTTCTCCGATTCAGTATCATGTCAATATTATGCCTTACCAAATCTTCCAGAAGCCAAGAAAAGGGAATCAGAAATAGGAGAAAGGTCCAACAGAAACAGTGCCAGCACCATCCCCTTTCCGAGTTGTCATCCCCATGCCTCCCACTCCTTCACCTGTCTTGGAATTACTGCTGTCAGACATACCTCGGTCAAAACGGAGTTTCTGGAGGTCAAGAGATCGCTGGAAAGCATTATATCGCTTGCTCAGGGCCAGCTGCAGAGATCGAAAGAGAGCACAGTCTGAAAATTTGGGGTGCTGGTGACAAGGAAATATGGGAGTGCAGGGAGAAGAGGCAGATCTGGGGAGTAGACAATCCACAGCATGCCTTGAGTCTGCATTACCTTTAGCTGCTCCATTTGTTCTGGCTGCAACTTATTCTGCACAGAGTAGGGTACAACAGAGCGGCTGACAAAGATAGGTATCTGTGAAAGGAGGGGTGTGGTAAACACTAGGGCCTCTAATTCCAAAGATCACCAGCCCCTGGCCCTGGGAATTAGTATAGGCAATGTCCTCAGCACACACCTTTTTGTCCTCATTATCACAAATCTTGTAGCTGACTTCTGCCAATGCAGCAGCAGTACTAGCATCCTGGACAAAGAATCGGGCCTGATTTTTGACATAGTGGAACTATGAGGAATGACGGCAAAAGAAACAATCTCAGACAATGAGTCCAGGCCTCACCCCCTTCCCTTTTGCCCGCTCATCTGGCTTCACCATCCTCTCTTACATCAACCGGAGTGAAGGGGATAGCGCAATGGCTCTGGATTGAGTTCATCAGCCATTTCTTGTCATAATTTTTCCCATATGGAACCTAAGTGTAAAAAAGGAGGAATGTGATGAGAGAGACGTCATAGAATTAGGGGGTGAGAAAGGGCTCAACCAACTATTCTTTTCCAACCTTCTACCTAGTTTTTGATTGACTGATTTTCATTTTATGTTAAAGATGGAGAGACAAATACCTTCCATATTACTGGTTCACTCCCCCAAATGCCCATAGCTGCCAGGGCTGGACCAGGCCAAAGCCAGGAGTCCAGAACTTCATCTGGGTCTCCCACGTTGGTGGCACAGACCCAAGTACTTGAATCATTGTCTGCTGCTTCTCAAGGTCTCCATTAGCAGGAAGGTGGATTGGAAGTGGAACCTAGACCTTGAATCAGGAACTCTGATATTGGGATATGGGCATTCCAATCTGGGACTTACCAGCTATGCCAAAGGTCCACCCTTCTACATCGCTTTAAAGGACTTCCCAAGAAGTGACCATTGACAGGATTTCTTACTTGTGTGACAAATACGAATTTCCTACACTCCTCTTCTCTTCATTCAGAATCTCTCCCCACCAAGTCAACTTCAGGTATTAATGCAATCTTCCTTCTATAAAGTTTCAGAATATTCTGTGTACTGAAGAAATTGTTAGGACACTCACCAAGACCTTGAACCAGATCTCCGTGGCTTCATCCTGTGTGTCCTTATTATTTTGTCTCTCTAGAGATTTCTTCTCTCTCCATACAGTAATATGGATTTGGTCATCATAGCGCCATTGCACTCTCCTCTTGTTGCGATGCACATCATAAGGAGTGCTGGAAAAGGGAGAAGAGGGCCCCATAAGTGCTAAGACAGTCTTCTAGAACCCTCTTCTCACTGATACCAGGGCTGCAGGTAAGACTGCTCAGCCATTACTGCACTTTTAGCAATCTTCAGTCATTCCATGAGAAAAGAAAAAAAAGATCACGGTGAAAGAGTTACATGGTCCTAGGGCCTGCTTCACACAAACCAGGGCTGTGCAGTCACTTACCACCGCCTTTGAGAGTCCCTGTGGACATTCCTCACTGCTGTATTTCCATCATCTTTGAGGTATGAGGGCAGATGCTCATATCTACTGTGTTTATCATGAACATTTCCATCACCAACAGTATCCTGGAAAGAGCTCTCAACATTCCTTCCTGCATCAGGAGAGCTCGTATCATCATTGTGTTCTGAAATTTGGAATAAAAATTAAAGTCTGAAGATACACCAATGGTTCACTTACTATGTATCATGTCACAGCCAACAACAACATGGTAGAACAAGGAGTGAACAAAGTGCCAACCTGCCCTGTGGGAATCAGTCATACAAACCCCAGAAATCAGACTCCCCTGCCTGTCCAGATATCTCAATGATGGCACATTAAGGGAGAAATCTTGAAGGAGGAAGCACCTGTGTTGAACCTTGTAAAAAATACAGTAGGATTTTGCGCTGGCACTGTGGCACAGTGGGTTAAGCTGCTATCTGCAGTGCTGGCATCTGATATGGGCACCAGTTCCTGTACCAGCTGCTCCACATAGGATCCAAAAAAATAAAGTAAGATTTATAAAGAAGAGAAGTGTGTATACCCATGGGTTAGACTGGCATCAGCCACATGCCAGGAAGCTGTCCCAATTTTGCCTTCATTCAGGTTTTTTAAAGATTCATTTATTTGATTTGAAAGGGGGAGAGAGAGAGAGAGAGAGTTATGGAGAGAGAGAGAGAGAGATCTTCCATCGGCTGGTTCACTTCTCAAATGGCAGCAATGAGCAATGGCCGGAGCTGCACTGATCCAAAGCGAGGAGCCAGGTGCTTTTTCCAGGACTCCCACATGGGTGCAGGGGCCCAAGTACTTGGTCCATCCTTCGCTGCTTCCACAGGTGCATTAGCAGGAAGTTGGACTGGAAGTGGAGCAAGCTGGGACTCGAACCAGTGCCCATCTGGGATGCTGGCGTCACAGGCAGTGGTTTTAACCTCTATGCCACAGTGCTGACCCCATTTCAGGGTTCTTTAATCTAACAACTGCGGCAACACCTGTGAGGCAACCTTTCTCACACCTCCCAAATCCAATTAGCTACCACACTGATTCTGGGCAAGCTGAAATTCCTTTGCTGGTGTAGCAAAAGCTTTAAGGACAGGTGAACCTGCTGCAGCAGCCTCCTGGACTGACTGTCCCCCTGCTTCTACCATTGCTTTGTACAATACCTGGTTTTTTTTTTTTTTTTTTTTTTAGTTTTTCAAGAGAAGTAATGATTTTATTTTTTTTCTGGTATTTTTTTTAATTCTTTTTTTATTATTAAACTTTTATTTAATGAATATAAATTTCCAAAGTACAGCTTATGGGTTACAATGGCTTCCCCCCTCCCAAAACTTCCCTCCCACCCACAACCCTCCCCTTTCCCGCTCCCTCTCCCCTTCCAATCACATCAAGATTCATTTTCAATTCTCTTTATATACAGAAGATCAGTTTAGTATATATTAAGTAAAGATTTCAACAGTTTGCCCCCATATAGCAACACAATGTGAAAAAAAAATACTGTTGGAGTACTAGTTATAGCATTAAATAAGAGTGTACAGCACATTAAAGACAGAGATCCTACATAATATTTTTTTAATTTAAAAAAAAAATTTTTTTGACAGGCAGAGTGGACAGTGAGAGAGAGAGAGACAGAGAGAAAGGTCTTCCTTTGCCGTTGGTTCACCCTCCAATGGCCGCCGCGGTAGGCGCGCTGCGGCCGGTGCACCACGCTGATCCGAAGCCAGGAGCCAGGTGCTTCTCCTGGTCTCCCATGGGGTGCAGGACCCAAGCACTTGGGCCATCCTCCACTGCACTCCCGGGCCACAGCAGAGAGCTGGCCTGGAAGAGGGGAAACCGGGACACAATCCAGCACCCCAACTGGGACTAGAACCCGGTGTGCCGGCGCCTCAAGGCGGAGGATTAGCCTATTGAGCCACGGCACCGGCTCATAATATATTTTTTTAAACTTTTATTTAATGAATATAAATTTCCAAAGTATAGCTTATGGGTTACAATGGCTTCCCCCCTCCCATAGCTTCCCTCCCGCCCGCAACCCTCCCCTTTCCCGCTCCCTTTCCCCTTCCATTCATGTAAAGATTCATTTTCAATTCTCTTTGTATACAGAAGATCAGTTTAGTATATATTAGGTAAAGATTTCAACATATTGCCCATATAGCAACATCAAGTGAAAAAACTACCATTGGATTACTAATTATAGCATTAAATAGCAATGTACAGCACATTAAAGACAGAGATCCTACATAATTTTTTTTCAAATTAATTAATTTTCTATGCCATTTCCATTTTAACACCAGGTTGTTTTTTTTTTTCATTTCCAATTCTCTTTATATACAGAAGATCGCTTCAGTATATAATTAGAAAAGACCTCATCAGTCTGTGCCCACACAGAAACGCAAAGTATAAAAATACTGTTTCAGTACCAGTCATAGCATCACTTGGCTTTAGATGACACATTAGGGACAGATCCCACATGGGGTGTAAGTACACAGTGACTCCTGTTGCTGACTTAACAATTTGACACTCCTGTTCATGGCGTCAGTAATCTCCCTAGGCTCTAGTCATGAGTTGCCAGGGCTATTAAAAAGTTAATTTTCTATGCCATTTCCAATTTAACACCAGTTTTTTTTTTCATTTCTAATTATCTTTATATACAGAAGATCGACTCAGTATATAATTAGTAAAGATCTCATCAGATTGTACCCACGCAGAAACACAAAGTGTAAATATACTGTTTCAGTACTAGTTATAGCATCACTGCACATTAGACAACACATTCAGGACAGATCCCACATGGGATGTAAGTACACAGTGACTTCTGTTGCTGACTTAACAATTTGACACTCCTGTTCATGGCGTCAGTAATCTCCCTAGGCTCTAGTCATGAGTTGCCAGGGCTATGGAAGCCTTTAGAGTTCACTGACTTTGATCTTATTCCGATAGGGTCATAGTCAAAGTGGAAGTTCTCTCCTCCCTTCAGATAAAGGTACCTCCTTCTTTGATGGCCCCATTCCTTCCACTGGGATCTCACTCGCAGAGATCTTTCATTTAGGTCTTCTTCTTTTTTTTTTCTTTTCCATGGTATCTTGGCTTTCCATGCCTACATGGGCTCTTCAGCCAGATCTGAATGCCTTAAGGGCTGATTCTGAGGCCAGAGTGTTGTTTAGGACATCTGCCATTCTATGAGTCTGCTGTGTATCCTACTTCCCATGTTGGATCTTTCTCTCCCTTTTTGATTCTATCAGTTAGTATTAGCAGACACTTGTCTTGTTTGTGTGATCCCTTTGACTCTTAGACCTATCAGAGCCATCAATTGTGAACTGAAATTGATCACTTGGACTAGTGAGATGGCATTGGTACATGCCACCTTGATGGGATTGTCTTGGAATCCCCTGGCAATACCTGGTTTTAAATATCCACAGAGCTTTCTTTAGGCCCACCCTGAAATGCTTTCTGCCCAGGAGACAACACTTCCTAAACTCGATTCTTCTGTAAAAGGGTCTACATGGCAACTGGAATTTCAAGCATTGACTACAACTTCCAAATGTTTAGACACTTCCCTGTTATCCTTATGTTGTTCAGTTCCCTGTTGATTCCATTACTGTTAGAGAACATTTTCTATGTGATTTCAGTGCTTTCAGACTCGTTGAGGTTTGTTTGATGGCCCAGGAGATGCTCTACCTTTGTGAATGTTACAAGATACTTGAAAAAAGGAAAAACTAGAAAACAGCAAATTGTTGTTGTTGGGTAGAACATTTATTTTTGCCATTTACACACAGTCATTGTACTTATTATACTATTTAGTGTTTCTACATACTTGCTGCCTTTCTATTACTTGCTAAGAAGGGGGTGTTAAAGGTCCCAACTGTAACTGTAGATTTGGCTACTTTTCCTTTCAGCTCCATCAATTTTTATTTCATGTACTTTGAGACTCTATAGTTTGGTGTGAAAACATTTGGGATCCTTATGACTTCCAGATGGATTGATTCTTTTATTGTCATATAATGCCCCTCTTTGTCTCTCACTAATTTTGTCTAGTCATCTTGTTTATTGGAGAATGTAGCCTCAGGTATGCGTATAAAGCATTTTGTTTATAGTTCACCCTGAGTTCACTCCTCGAAATACCACCACTCCTGCAAGTGTCCTGTCAACATATCTAATTCACCATATGGTGAGACTTGGCTTGTCTTCTCATTTTTCTCTCTCATAGGTAGATTCACTAAAGGTATTTTCTTTTTGACACAGCCAGCTGAAATGATGTACAAGCAAATGATAATAGGAGTGCTTTTTGGAGAGAAAAGTTAAGGTAATTAGATTATTATAAATCAGCTTCCTATTGGATTCTAGTAAAGTTCTCTAAGTCTTTGTGTTATGCTTTTTGTACATTAATTACTCCATGTTGTCTCAGGACACACATATGAAGAAACCTTGGTTCATTCCTGATCACTTTACAATCAGACAGATTAACTTCTTGGTGGGCTAGGTAGTCATTACTTTCACTGTTTGAGTTTTGACCAGGATAATTTTGCTATTCACAACTTTTGGGATTTTCCCTGTATGGCACTGAGCAGGAATTCAAATTTGAGTAGAATATTTGATCCAGACATTCCACTTAGTAGCTTTCAAAAACTTGGAAGTAGACTGGAGCACCCTTTCCCTCATACTCTACATCTCTCAACAACTCTGTCTTCAAACCATATTCAGAGTCCATACACTTCTCACTTTGTCCATTGGTGCCACCCTAACCAGGTTACCAATATCTATCTCCTGGGTTATGGTACCTTCCAACTATACCTCCACTTTTCACTAACTCCCTTACCATCTATTTTCAATACAGCAGGCAGAGAGGATTTTTTCAGGTGCAAGTAAAATCCTGTCATTCCCCTGCTCAAAACTTGCTAATAGGAGTTTGAAGCCTCCTTCAACATGTTAAAAAGTTGTAAGTCCATAATGATTCTCAAAAGCAACAACAAAGAAACTTGCTGGTGACATGTGTAGAATTCTATAAATATAACTCACTTTCATGAAAGTCCACAAATGAATGGAAAAATAAAATATCATCAGGGTTGAGGACACTTGGTCAAGGTATGGAGTATAGGAAGCATCATTTTTGAGAATTGAAAATTCCTTCATAAATAATGCCATTGAGGGAAAAGTGTAAAATTTGAGTTACCTAACATTTACAGCTACAATCTTGGGCAAAGCCTGTGTTGGGAATCACATAGCACTGTGCACAAGTGATGCAAAGCCACAGAGAGCCCTGGTAGAAAAGCCAAAGACAAAACACAGACTGGGGCATCCAACAGCTGAAGTCTTGCATGTCCACACAACCCCTGTCCTGTAGCTGTGCTATCAGAATCAAAGGCAATAGCAGGGCCAAAATAAGACTAAAAACCAGCAGGACAGACATTAAGTCCAAAAATTCCATATCTGGCATCCTCACACTGTGCTGAGGGCTCATCTCCCAATGGCTTGGGCAGCCTTGCTCTTATTGCTTTGCTTGCCACAGCCAGTTTGAGTTTTCACAGATAGGGATCTCATCTCTGTGTCTCCACTAGGCACTGCCCAAGTGGAAGCTTTCCTTTGGGTGGAGCTATGTATGTGATTAGCTCTGGACAACAGATTGTGAGCAACATGTGTTATGTCTAAGCCAATATACATGGTTGATGGTTTGAGATCCTGTAGAACTCTCACCCTCTGGCAGGATGACTAATCACTTTCTGGATGGTGATGGCTCTGTTTCAGTCTCTGAGATTTTTCAGTAAGAATTACTTGAGACCCCAGCATTCACCACCCTGTGAAAGATGTGCACCTGCCATGGACATGTAATCGGAGTGGAAATAAGCCATTGAGGTTTTGAGGTTGCCTATAACCCGGAGTATTGCCCAGTTTCTCCTCACCAAAATATCTCATCTGAAAATTAAAATAACACCCTTCCAGGATTTCTTTTAGCTAGATAACTTATATGAAATAATAACAAAATGGTTTTGAGAAAGTGTGGAAAATCTGTATAAAACGAGGGGTAATGTGTCTGCTAATCCTGACAGATAAATGGTATCCTCTGTTCAAGAGTGAGGCGTGTTACTTGTCGCTATATATAAAACACTTCCAAATAACTTGCACTTATGGACTTACTTCTTGCCATCACAATATTAGAAATATACTATAAAAAATGGAAAGTTTCAAGCATGAGAGAGATTAATGAAAGAAGAAAAATGAGTTAAAAAGAATAACTTCTTAAAGATAATGATAGATTACAATAATTATAAACATACAGTCCACTGTTGTTAGTAAACAATGGCAAAATTTAAAAGTGGTGGAAGATTTAGTTTCAACAGGGTGTCCTTAAATATTTTGTGAAAAAACAATATTTTCTCAAATGTTCTGTGGAAAAAAATTCCATTCCCATGTAAACTGGGGAAATTATTCCTCCCTCCGTGATTCATATTTTACATTAGCAGATTATCTAAAAAAAAAAAAAACTTCTACAACATGGAATTACCTTTATTTTCATGGTTCTCATATTTCATTGATGGTACAGCATGTTCCTGTTGCTGTTTCTCAGACTCAGTGTTTTGCAGAACTATCTTTGAATTACTGTGATGAGAAAAAAAAACTATATATAATGCATAATTAACATGGATTACGATGTATATATTATTTCATACATATAATACATTAGATCACAACGCAAACAGTACTTAAATCCTCCATAAATGTAAACATAGTCCTTTATTTGTTGAACTTTACTACTCAGTACTTTTTTTTAAGACTTACTTATTTAAAAGGCAGAGTTACAGAGAGGCAGAAGCAGAGAGACAGAGAGAGAGGTCTTCCTTCTGCTGGTTCACTTCCCAAATGGCCACAATTGGCTCGGAGCCAAAGCCAGGAGTCACGAGTTTCCTCCTCTGGGTCTCCGACGCGGGTGCAGGGGTCCAAGGACCTAAGCCAACCTCTGTTGCTTTCCCAGGCCATTAGCAGGGAGCTGTATCAGAAGTGGAGCAGCTGGGACTCGAAGCCAGGGCTTTAACCTGCAGCAACTAGTTTGATTTTTTTTTTTAATTTTTATTTTTTGACAGGCAGAGTGGACAGTGAGGGAGAGAGACAGAGAGAAAGGTCTTCCTTTTGCCGTTGGTTCACCCTCCAATGGCCGCTGCGGCACCGCTGATCCGAAGCCAGGAGCCAGGTGCTTCTCCTGGTCTCCCATGGGGTGCAGGGCCCAAGCACTTGGGCCATCCTCCACTGCACTCCCGGGCCATAGCAGAGAGCTGGCCTGGAAGAGGGGCAACCCGGACAGAATCCGGTGCCCCGGCCGGGACTAGAACCCAGTGTGCCGGCGCCGCAAGGCGGAGGATTACCCTCGTGAGCCGCGGTCCGGTAGTTTGTTTTTTTAAAGAGCCAGGAGGGTCCTGCCTGCACCGCCCCTCTCAGGAAAGGGGTGAGTGGACCACCCGCAGTCTCCCCGCCTACCTACTCCTCACAGGCATACCCGCCTCCTCCACCCCCTCCCAGACCCAGGACGGTGCCCCGGCAGGGCCGTGAGGAGACCGCACGCCCGAAAAGAGGGCACAGAGGGCCACCTCCCGCAGCTCCCCCGACTCTTTGGGTCTGGCCGGGCTGCGCCTATGCCCACGCCACACCTGGGGGGCGAGCGTTTAGGCACGCCAGACTGGAGACTCGCGGCGGCTTCGCCTCTGCCCCCGCGCGGGGCGGGCTGCTTTCCCAAGCGCATTAGCAGGGAGCTGGATGGGAAATGGAGCAGCCAGGACTCCAACTGGAGCCCATATGGGAAGTGGGAATGCCGACTCTGCGGGCGGCGGCGGCTCCACCTGCTGTGTGTACCCCACCTCTGGCCCGTTTAGTACTATCTTCATTAATTTTGTGAACTGTAAGTACCACCCATAATTTTACTTAAGAATAACTTTTTCCACATTAAGTAAAGAAGAGAAGTTTCAAAGAGTTTAAGAATGAATGCTTAGAAAACCCGAGGTGACGGGCTGGGGAGACCAGAGGGAAATGGTACATGGCTGGACTAGTGTAAGCTACTTAAAAATCTCAAGGACAGAATGATGGCACTTTGAAAAACACATGGCTTAGTAAATAAAAGGAAAATTCTTCTCTAGAACAAGATTTATTCATCTAGAAGGCAAAGTGAAGAGGGAAGTAGGGAGACAGGAAGGCAGGGACAGAAGCGGGGAGAAAGCTCTCTGCTGGTTCACTCCCCAGGGCTGCGCCAGCCCTAAGCCAGGACCCAGGAACTCCAGGCCGGATGGCGGCGGGGGGGGGGGGGGGCAAGACACTTTCTGCTGCTTCCTAGGCCCAGAGGCAGGTAGCTGGATTAGAAGCAGAACAGCGCGGAGTCGAACCAGCACTTGGCTCTGGGAAGTGGGCGCCGCAGGTGGCTTAAGCTGGCGGCGCAACGCGGACCTCAAGAGACAAAAATTCTTCATTTTCACATGGTAGCTACTTTCACACTATTATAGCTGTAGTAAGTGATTTCAAGTCCCGCTCCCTTTTTTATTTTTAATTTTTTTTCTGACAGGCAGAGTGGACAGTGAGAAAGAGAGAGAGAAAGGTCTTCCTTCCATTGGTTCACCCCCCAATGGCCTCTGCGGCCGGCGCACCGCGCTGATCCGAAGCCAGGAGCCAGGTGCTTCTCCTGGTCTCCTATGCAGGTGCAGGGCCCAAGCACTTGGGCCAAGAGAGCTGGCCTGGAAGAGGGGCAACCGAGACAGAATCCGGTGCCCCGGCCGGGACTAGAACTCGGTGTGCCGGCGCCGCAGGCGGAGGATTAGCCTAGTGAGCTGCGGCGCCAGCCTGAAGTCTCACTCTCTTAAAAAATTATTTCAAGTCTCGCTCTAAAAAAAAAAAAAAAAAAAAAAACCTCTCCCTCCTTTACAGAATCAGATAAGAAAAGGCGATGAAGTTCGTGCAGTAGTCCGGAGAGAGAGAAGGATGGGGCTTCACGGAGAGGGCGGGGACAGGCAGCACCCGGGCTTTGAGAAACGGACAAGCCCAGGCTTGCCGGCGCCATTTCCCCGCCTCAGCCTCTCGCCCCACCAAAGTCCTGAAAGTCCGGCCCAGGCTCCTCAGAAGGCCAAACACTGCCTCAGTATACACTGAGGAGGACAGATTCACATTTAGGTAACCCGCGGGACGGCAGCGTTACCTGGCCTTCAGTTTGCTGTCTTTTCGCGGCAGCATGATTACCGCTACCGCTAGGCTCTGGGCGTAGAATCTTCCAGAGACGCCAGAGCAGAGTCTCGCGAGACCTTAGGGGGCCGCGTGATCGACAGGAGCGACAACTGTCGGACGGCTGTGGGGTTCGCGTGACGTAAAGGGCTGCGCTTCGGCGTCGTGGTGGGTCCTTGGGCGTCATGTGGGTCGATCCCTGGTGTTCTCGAATTCCTTGCGGTTGGGTCGCTAAGAGAGCGGACTCACTGGAGACGTGGGAAGCAGGCGTGTAACCCTAGCAGAAACTGCCCAAACCACAGTGAGGGCTGCGCCGGCTGCGTGGCCCTTACAATCATTTTACTGCGGCGCTGAACACAAGTTTTTTTTCCGAACTCAAATATTAAACTGATCGATTTGGTTGAGTCTCCTGTGACTATAATGTGACATGTGACAATAGGAAAAACTGCGAACATGCCAGCAAGGGCTGGCTGCGCTGGCCACGTGGTGATTACAATTTTTTCCCCCATTTCACAGGTATATAGGGTTTTAGAATTCAAAATGTCCACGTGACTGAGAGGGCGGTGAATTAACACCTTGACAGTAGGGACTCCATTTTCGAGCACCCCCCCCCCCACACACACACGTGAGATTCTGGTCTAAAACTATAACCTAAAACTCAAGACAATAAAAGTACTCATACCATAACGGTACACTTGTTGGTTAGTAACTACAGAAATTTAAAATGTTCTAATATTGTACATGTGGTGCATAAAACACTAATATACTCAGTTAAAAGGCCAAAATATAAACCACATTAGTATATGAAGAGAGACTGGCTTTGTGGTACAGTGGCATCCCATAATAGAGCACGTAAAGACAGGAAAGAGGTGCAGTAACCTAGCACATAAAAGATGAAAATGACACTGTGGTAAAAGATAACAAAGATCATCCCACATGGGCCTAATGTCCAGGCTGCTCCACTGCCAATCTGGCTCCCTGCTCCTGTGCCTAGAGAGGCAGTGAGAGATGGCCCATGTACTTGGACCCCTGCCAACCAGGCGGCAGACCTGAATAGACTTCCTGGCTCCTGGCCTTCGCAGGGTCTAGTCTAAATTGTCATGGCCATAGGGGGACTGAAGCAATGGAAGGAAAAATCTCTATCTCCAGCACCTCTCTGTCGCTCTTTCAAATAAATAAATGTAACTTTTTAAAACACAGTATTAACAGGGAGGCAATATCGAAAAAAGGCAAAATGGGCTACCAAAAATTCAAAATAGGAGAAATGGATTGCAAACATAGCAATCTTTATTAGTATTTTCCATATCTTTCTTGCGTCCCTGCCTTTATAATCGAGATCAACTTTAAATCTACACCAGGTGTAGGCGGGGTTTGGCACATGCGGAGCAGCTCCCGCGCTGCCATCTATTGAAAAGTCAGTCCTGACTCAAGGGTTTGTCCCGCGGGCCTCCCCGAGCACGGGGCTGGTGGGGAGGGGTGGTGGCGGGTCGCCTCTTTCCTTCCTCCCCTCCGGGCAGCAAACCCATCCTGGAGGCTGCCAAGGCGCCAGCGCGCGCCGGGGCAGCGGGGTGCGGCCTGGGGTGGGAGGAGCGGCGGGGGAAATGGGAGCTGCGCGGCCAAGAGGGCAAGCGTGCACGCGCCCCGCCCGCGGCCAGACCCGAAGCAGTGCGTGGGGAGTGGGGTCGCGCGGTAGCAAACCCAGCGCGCCCGGCCCGCTTGGGGGCGGAGGCGTAGCTGCGGGTCCCCAGCCTCACACGCCTAAATGCCACCAGCGCTCTCTAGGCGCGTGTTGTCCCCAGGTGTGGCTCTGGCCCAGGCTCAGAGTCCAGGGAGCTTCCAGAGGTCGGTCCTCGGTGCCTTCTCCTCGCAACCCTGCAGGTGAACAGTCCTGGGGCTGGGATGGGGTCAGAAGAGGCAAGTACTCCAAAGAGGAGTGGGGGGCGGGGAGGCTGCCTGTGGGTGGTCTGCCCTGGTGTCCTGCCCAACCCTTGTGGGGGGGGGGAGGGAGGGGAGTGGGCCTGGCCCTCCTGGCTCTTTTTTTTTTCCTAAAGATTTTATTTATTTATTTGAAGGTAGAGTTACAGACAGTGAGAGGGTTCACTCCACAAATGGCTGCAACAGCCCTCCTGGCTCTTTAAACAACAATCTGTGTGCTGAGGGTTAAAGCCCTGGATGCAGCACCCACATCCCCTATGGCCACTGGTTCGATTCCCAGCTACTCCACTTCTGATCCAGCTCTCTGCTGTGGCCTGGGAAAGCAGCAGAAAATGGCACAAGTGCTTGGGCCCCTGCACCAGGAAGAAGCTCCTGGTGCCTGGCTTTGGCTCCGCACAGCTCCTCCCTTTGTGGCCATCTGTGGAGTGAACCAGCAGATGGGAGACCCTCTCTCTGTGTATCCACCTCCTTCAATAACTCTGGTTGTCAAGTAAATAATACAATAACTATTGCTTCTTACAAGAAACTCACTTCACCTCTAAGGCCATGCCTAGAGTGAGAGGGTGGAGTATGATGCTCCGTGCCGATGGAATAAAAGAGCAAGAGTGGCCATCCTTCCATGAAATGAAGCAGATTTAAAATCTGAGGCAGTGCACAGGGAAAAAGGAAGGGCACTATAGCATGATAAAGCTCCCATTTCAGCAAGAAGGTCTAACACTCCCTGGGGCAGCAATTGGGTCTAGTGGTTAACTTGCCACCTGCTGCCACATCAGAGTGCCTGGTTTGAGTCCTGGCTCCATGTCAGACGCAGCTTCCTACTGTCGTGTGACCCTGTGGGGCATTAGATGATGGCTCGAGTACTTGGGCTCTAATACTCATAGGGGAGACCTGAATTGAGCTCCAGATTCCTGGTTGTGGCCTGGCCCAACCCTGACTGTTGTGGGAATTTGGGGAGTGAACCAGCACATACAAGATTCTCTCTCTGTCAGTTTCTCTCTCTGTTTCTGCCTTGCAAAGAAAATGCAAAGTGTTTAAAAAGAATTACTAAATAAAGAAGAAAACACCTGTCACAACATAGGCACCCAATACTGGAGCACTCGAATACATGACGCAAGTATTAATATACCACGAGGGAGACAGACTCCAAAACAGTAAGAGTAGATTACTCTAACACTCCTTTATAACTAGACAGAAAACCAACCAACTGTAGAGTCCTATTGCATCGGATCAATTAGACCTGGCAAATATCTACAGAATGTTCCATTCACTAGCTTCAGATTACCCATGGGACATGTAAACATGGACCATTCTCCAGGACAGAGCACAGGGTGGGTCACAAAATAATTCAAAACAAATTCTTTTAAAGATGGATTTGTTTGAAAGGTAGAGGGACAGGAAGGCAGAGACAGAGACAGACAGAGAGGTCTTTCATCCACTGGTTCACTGCCCAGATGGCCGCAACAGCTGGAGTTGGAACAGACCGAAGCCGGGAGCCAGGAGTTTGTTTACTTTTAAAATTATGGATTAAGCTTTAATTATTTACTTGAAAGAGTCACGGGGAGGGGGGATCTTCCACCCGCTGGCTCACTGCATTCGGTGACACTGTCCGGCTGCTTAAGAGCTTTACACGGCATGACTCCCTCAATGACAGCACTCCGCTCCGTGTACTGCTCCCGTGAGCCCATGCCCCTGTAAGCGCTCTGCTGGAGAAATCCGGTGCTGCACGTGAACCCTTCCTTCCTTTGGTGGCCATATCCCAAAGGCGGGAAGCTCCAACCTGGAGCACGCCAGGGTACTCGCTGTCCCCTAGACGGCCAAGTAAAGCAAAGTGGGAAGGAGGAGGCTGTCACTCTTCCTAGCCCCCTAACCTGCACCACAGGAATTTGGGGCAGATGTGGTGCAGCTGGTTAAGCCACCTGAATCCCACATCAGAGACCACTTGGAGTCTCAGCTGCTCCACTTCCCATCCAGCTTCCTACTAAAGCACCGGGAAATCTGCAGAGGCTGGCCAAGCACTTGGGTGCAAGATGGGAACGGAGGCCCTGGCTCTTGGTTTTGGCCTGGCCCAGTGCTGTCTGTCGCAGCCATTTGGGAAGGGAAGCGAAGCAGCAGTGGGAAGATCCATCTCTCTCCTTGCTCCCTCTTTCTCTTTCTCTCTCTCCCTCTCTCTCTCTCCCTCCATCCCTCCCTTCATCTCCCTCTCCCTTTCTTTCTCTGTTGCTCTTCCTTTCTAATAAATACAAGAAACGTTTAAAGAGAAAGATAGTGACGTAATGCTAGCAGGGCCCACTTTCTAGGGGTTAGAGGGGGTGCCTACGGCACGGCCTTCCTGTCCGCCTTGTAACAGGATCTAGGTGTGATGACCACTGTTGTGTGTTGTCTGGAGTAAGTGCCAGGGCCGAGGTATTTAGTTAACCATGAGTGAATAGTTTTAGATGGGACAACCGTTGAAGTCAGTAGGCTGGGAGTGAAGCAGTTTGCCCTGCTTCATATGTGGTGGGCCTTAGCTAATCAGTTGAAGGGCTGATGAGTAAAAGGCTGACTCCCCCAAGCAGGAAGAAATTCTGACAGCACGCTGCTTTTGGACGCAAACTGCGGCTCTTTGTTGGTTCTCCAGCCTGCCAGCCTTCTCAGCAGACTGTGAACTTTGCAGGCCTTACGGTCGCTTTAGCTGAATGTGTAACAGAAATATACACGCACTCACAAACAGGCGTCCCATTCCCTCTGTTTCTCTGGAGAACCCTGTTTAAGGTGCCAGGAAGTGAGGCAGTTGCAGTGCCATGGATCACACTTTGGGTGACCAGAGAGTAGTGGACACACGGCCTCATCTGTAACAACATCCAATTCAGAATTGTTTGTGAGAGCAAGACCGTAGATGAAGACCATTTCCACCAACAGGGGTTCAAATGGACATGGCAATCCATGCTTGTGTGGAATAATATACGGCAGTGAAAATGAATCCCCTGAGCCTACAAAAGGTATGCCTTATATACATCTGAGAAATGTACTGTGAAATGAAATTATTCAGTGGAGGACGAGGGCACCTACATATAAAAACTATATATATACATAACATATTTATTTTAGACATTTTGTCTAAAATCTCTATGCAGTCTGCATACCAAGAACTTCACTTGTGTGGGCAGATAAATGAATGATTCTCTGATCACACTCAGAGCCAATGTCCAAGTTAACAACAAAATGTTATTAGTACCCCAAGAGTCCTAACTATTCTACCACCTCCGGTTCCTTATTGTTCACGTAGGAAACGAGAGTATATTGTCATTTTAGAGGGTATGATTCCGTGAGAGGATATTTCTGTACAGATACTAAGTGATATGACATTCACACAGTTTGTATACTCTCTCTGTTACCTACCAGAAATCGAGGAAAAAGCGTGCTTATTTCCCTCTTTTGCTCTGCCCTATTCCCCTTATCATAATGAGCTCCTGTTGTATCTATTCTGTTGCATTGGCAGGATTTCATTCTTTTTATGGCTGAGTAATCTTCTGTGGTGTATGGGTACACCACATTTTCTTGATCCAGTCATCAGTTGCTGCCCATCTAGGTCGATTGTGTATCTCGGCTACTGTGAATGGAGCTGCTATCAACCTGGGAGTGCAGGCCATTGTTCCATATGCTGACTTCACTTCCTTTGAATATATTCCCAGGAATGGGACAGCTGCATTATTGAAGATATGGGTACCAGTTGGAGTTTTGGCTGTTCCGCTTGTGATTCAGCTCCTTGGTAATGCACACGGGAAAACAGTGGAAGATGGCCAAGTCCTTGGGCCCCTCACCTTGTGGGAGACCTGGAAGAAGCTCCTGGCTCTTGGCTCCGGATCGGCCCAGCTCTGGCCATTGCAGCCATTTGGTAAGTAAATCAGCGAATAGAAGACCTCTCTCTCTGTCTTTCTCTCTCTGCCTCTCTGTACCTCTGACATTGAAATGAATAAATAAATCTTTAAAAAAGTTTTGAGTGTTGTGTTTTAATTATTTATTTAAAGGCAGAGTTACAGAGAGAGAGGGGGAGAGACAGAGTAAGATTGATCTTCCATCCACTGGTTCGCTCCCCACATGGTTGCAAGGGCCAGCGCTGGGCCAGGCAGAAGCCAGGAGTCAGGAGCTTCTTCCGGGTCTCCCACCTGGGTGCAGGGGCCCGAGGACTTGGGCCATCCTCTGCTGCTCTCTCGGGTGCATTAGCAGGGAGCTGGATTGGAAGTGGTGCAGCTGAGACCCCAACCAGTGTCCATTAGGATGCTAACGCTACAGGCAGTGCATCAACTAGGCCACTAGGCCACAACACTGCCCCAAAGTGTTGTCATTTTTGTTCGTTTCTAGAAATATTTTTATTCCTCAACAGCCACCCACTGTTGATTCAGGAGCTTGTTGTTCAGTCCCCATGTATTTGTCTATGTCCTATAGATTCTTGTCTCGTTACTTTGCGGCTTCACGCCACTGTGGTCAGAAAAGGCACTTGCTATGATTTCTTTTTCTTTTCATGACTTGAGGCTTGTTTTGTGGCCTACTGTATGGCCTGGCCTAGAGCATTTTTCCTGCATTAAGCAAAGCAAGTATATGCTCAGCTGGGGGATGAAACTCCTGGGAATACATACGGAAATGTTCTGTAGATACAAATGGGTTCATGTGGCCTGTGGTGTAGGCTAGCTCTGTTGTTTGCTGGTTTGTTTGTGTGGTTTGATCTGTCCATTGCTGAAAGTGGGGTGTTGAGTCCCCCATTGCTGTTGTATTGGAGCTGCTATCTCCCTTCAGATCCATTAACAGTTGTGGGATAAAGCTCAGTGCCCTACCACTGAGTGCATGTATGTTTGCTGTGGTCACATCTGTTGCAGTGGAACTGCTATCTCCCTTTAGATCCATTAATGTTTGATTTTTTTAAAAGATTTATTTTATGCATTGAAAGACAGAGTTACAGAGAGAGGTAGAGACAGAGAGAGAGGTCCTCCATCTGGTGGCCCACTCCCCAAATGGCTGCAACGGCCAGAGCTGCGCCAATCCAAAGCCAGGAGCCAGGAGCCTCCTCTGGGTCTCCCACACAGGTGCAGGGGCCCAAGGACTTGGGCCATCTTCTACTGCTCTCCCAGGCCGTAGCAGAGAGCTGGATCAGAAGAGGAGCAGCTGGGACTCAAACTGGCGCCCATTTGGGATGCCAACGTTTCCGGCCAGGGCCTTAACCTGCTGCACCACAGCACTGGCCCCCTAACGTTTGTTTTATGAAACTCAGTGCCCTACCACTGGGTGCATATACGTTTGCTGCGGTCACATCTTCTTGTCTCATTGTTCCCTTAATCTAATCCTTATGTCCTGATCTGTCTCCTTTAACAGTTTTTGTCTTAAAGTCTGTTTTGTGTAATATGAGTGTAGCTACTCTTGCTCCCTTTGGATTTCTATTTAATGGAATTCCTCAATCCAGGCTTTTCCTTTCAGGCTGTGCGTAGCTTTACTTGTGAAGTGCGTCTGTTGTAGGCAGCAGAGATGGGTCTTGTTTTAAATCTAATCTGTATCTTTTCATTAGAGAATTCAGTCCGTTTATGATCAATATCGTTGATATTAAGGACTTGGTCCTGGCGTTGTCCCATGCGTATTTCTAGTATTTGTTTGGAATCTCCTTTGCTCTTTCTCTAGGCGGTTTTCTGTCTTCACATTCTCTCATGATGCTGATTGGCTGTCTGTGTGGAGTGCAAGCTTCAGGACACCTGGAACAGATGGCCGGGGGGGGGGGGAGTTTGCTTCTGAAGGTCTTTGTTTCACCTCCATCTTTGAACGAGAGCTTTGCTGGGCAAAGCACTGTGAGTTGGCGGTTTTTGTCTTTTCGATCTGGGATGGTTTCCTGGCTGAGAAATCTGTCAATTTGACGAGAGTTCCTTTAAAGGTGATCTGGGGGGGCCGATGTTGTGGCATCGTGTATAAGGCTGCTGCCTGCGACACTGGTATCCTCTGTGGGTGCTGAGTGCCGACTGCTCTTCTTCCCATCCAGCTCCGGGCCCATGCGCCTGGGAACGAAGAAGACCATCCCAGTCCTCGGCCCCTGCTGCCCATGTGGGAGACCCAGAAGAAACTGCCGCTCCTGGCTGTGGCCCGGCCCAGCGCTAGCCGTTGTGGCCATCTGCGGAGTGAACCGGTCGATGGAAGATCTCTCTCTAACTTTGCATTCCAAATAAGTAAAATATTTTTTTTAAAAAAATAGGTGATCTGGCATTTCTCTCTTGCAAATTTAGGATATTCTCATTATGTTTTGCTTTGGCAAGTTTGACCCTAATGTCTGTGGTGCTGAGGGTTGTTCTAATCAGGCCTATTTGAGGTTCTCTGCCCTTCCTGTATTTGGATGCCAATATCTTTCTCCTAATTGGGGGAATTTTCTGCTATTATTTCACTGAATAGGTTTTCCAAGACATTTTTCCATACCTTTGGAACTCCTAGAACTCATATATTGGATCGTTTGATCGAACACTATTTTGGTCACTTCTACTTCCTTCTTTCTTCTTGCTTGCCTGCCTGCCTGCCTTTTCCTCCCTCCCTCCCCCTCCCTTCCTTCCTCCCTTCCTTTCTTCATTTTTTAAAAGATTTATTTTTTGTGAAAGGCAGAACTATAGAAGGGCAGGGAGAGACAGAGAGACAGAGGGAGAGGCCCTCCATCCACTGGTTCGCTGCCCAAATGGCTACAACAGCTGGGCTTGTGCCAGCTGAAGCCAAGGCTGGAATTCTTTATTTTATGTATGTATGTATGTATGTATGTATTTATTTTTAGTTTTTTTAATTTTTAAAAGATTTATATGTCTATTTGAAAATCAGGGTTACAGGGAGGCCTAGAGAAAGAGAGAGAGAGAGGCCTTCCCTCTGCTGGTTCACTCCGTAAATGGCCACAACAGCCAGAACTGGGCTGTTCCAGTGCCAGGAGCCAGGGGCTCTGCGGGGCCCCCACGTGGGTGCAGGGGCCCAGGGACTTGGGCCATCTTCTGCTGCTTTTCCAGGAGCAATAGCAGGGAGCTGGATCACAAGTGGAACAGCTGGTGCTGACTGAGATATTTAAAAACAACTGTCTTCTACGTTGGAAATTCTTTCTTCCCCTTCACCAAATCTGTTGTTACAGCTTTCCACTATACTTTGGTTTGACTCCCTGAATGCTTCATTTCTAATGTTTTCTCATATCTCTACTTGTAGAATTTCTTGTTCGTGTCGTGTACCGATTCGCATGTTTCATGTAATGGTGTTGCTGTGTTTTTGAGACACCTGACAATCATTCATCTGCGTTCTTTTCAGTCATTCAGGCAATCTCCCCTTCTTCACGGTCCAGTGTTAATGTATTGCTGTGTTCCCTATGCAGTGCTATGTTGCCTTCCTAGTTCACCTTCCTCGGGGTTCTGCATTGATTTTTGCACATCTCGGGTATCTCTTGTGGAGATGTTTTCCTAAGCGATGGCTCTACTCCTGGAAGTGAGTCTGTGGTCTGGGTGGAGTGTCTGAGGCTTCCATTGAGTTCCAGAGGTGTGCGGAGTGGGACCAGGGAGCTCTGGCCAGTGAGTGTGGGTGGGACAAGAGTTGGACAATTGGAGCAGCCCTGGCTAGAGTCAGCAGGGAGACGAGACGTGCAGCTGCCTAGTGTAGCCATAGTGCCAGCCGTGCCGTGTGCCAGGGTGAACCAGCTGATTCACAGCCTAGAGTTAGCTCATGGTTGCAGGGGCCCTCACCCACCCCGGGGTGTCACCATCCAGAGCACCAGCCCACTCCGCTGTGCATCCCAACCCCTCTGGGAGATGCATCCCTAGCATTCAGGGGATTCCAGGTGTCCCCAGTGAGAGCAGGGCGGTGCTCGGGAACACAGCTGCAGTCGGTGATGCTCTCAGCTCTGTGGCCTGTGCCCAGAACTCCCACAGTCACAGGGTGCAGGGGGTCCACTCTCCACCATGCAAGCTGCCCTGGCCCAGACCCTGACCCTGACCCTGACCCTGACCCTGCCGGCCTCTTGAAGCTGCAAGACTGCCTGCTGTTCCCTGAAGCAAGACAGAGTTCAGCGCCTATTCCATCACAGCACAGGGGGTCTGGTCCTTTGATAGGGGAGAGGAAGAAGGCAGTGTGGCCTCCCTTCCTGGAGCCAAATGTCGCCCCAACCCCTAGCAGCTCCCGCAGCTGGGCTTGAAGTCGGGGTGGGGGGGCATTGGGGGGCGTGGGATTCTTGCTCAGGTAAAGCCAGCGGTGTCTGGGGCTGTGTCAGCCTCCTCTCACCTCATCCTGGCAACGTGACACTTCCCAGCTGAGAGCCAGTCCCGCAGGCCCAGGAACAGGTGCTGGGCGGCCAGCGCCGGCTTGTCTGTCCTCTCGCCTCACCTTGCCACATCCCTCTCCTGTTCTGTCCCTTCTCCATGGAAACTTGCTCTCCTCAGCCCTCTGGGAACTGGGTTCTTCACCGTGGTTCTCTGTATCTGCATGTGGCTGAGGTCATTGAGGCTTCCCACTTTTCAGCCAGCATGGATCCCCGCCCCAGCCCCCGGGATCTAGACATGAAATCTTAAAGAATGTTCTCACTCCCAACACGCCTATAACACAACACATGGAGATAAAGATACGTTCTTATGGGTATTCGGACACATCGCACGGGGGCAGGCAAAGAAATGTACAATTGAGGTATGGGCTGGAAGCCTTTGTCCAGCTCATTGCTTAACCTGGGTGGTGAGCACATAGATGTTACTTTTATCGCTCTCTATAGCACCTTGTCTATTTGACAGGTTCTATAGGTAACAAACAAATCTTTTTCACATCAGCCTAGCGTATGCACTTGTCCCATTCTAGGACCCTGCATCTCAAGGCACTGATGGCGAAAGCTCCACCTGTCTCAGTCTAATTATGTCTCCGAGTCTATTCATGCACTTTCTAGAGTCTTCCTTTAATATGTGTATCAGCCAGTCTCTTGCCCTGCATGGTGTGGTCGCAGCAACAGGGCACAGTCACGTTAGCTGACAATGCCAAGTTGCCCACGTGCTCTCTTTCTGAGGGGTGGGAGGAGCGATGAGAACCACATACTGAGAAGTGTATTCAGTGCCAGAAGGTGCTGGGCCTTGCCCTCAGAGCGTTCATCTGCACTGCAACTCTGAGGGGCAGCTACCGCCCCAGTTCCCTTTAGCACAAGCGGAAGGTGTTTCCCTGTTTTGTGTTCATCATACATGCAATACATCCTCGTCTTGCAGAGTAGACAGAGACTCAGAGCGTGGAAACTGCTTACTCAAGACTGTGATCCCTCACCTAAAGATCCAAGTGCAGGTGCAGCTGTATCTGGCCCTAAAGCCCATGCCGTGCCCAGTGCTCTGAGCTGGGGCTGGGGAGAGCGCAGGAGACCGGGCTCACTCGAGGTCCTGGAGAGACTGGGTCTAGGTGTTGCTTGTTTGCTTTGATGACCTTATTCAAGAGTTTGATTGGAAACTGCTCCTCAGGTACCAAACAAGGAGGACAGTAAGGGGACAGGAAATCACCTGAAAAAGGCCCAATTATTCTTTTCTTCCCTGTCTCAAAGTTCCTCACTTAATTCATCTCCCCGACAGAGAAATGCCACCACAGGTTACGCGTTTGGCGAATCCCTGTGACTTTGTGTTTCGTGGCTGCATTTCTAGCCCTACGCTACAGTAGGTGTAGTCTTGGGCTGCTCAGAGGCCATTTCTCTTGGGGGAGGGAGGATGCAGCACAAGCAGGAACACACATTTGTGCAAGTCCTACATTGTGCTGGACATTGTATAGGTTTTCTACTCTTTCTGTTCCATCAGGAGTCTCTGAGAAATGGGTCACGGCTTCCGTGTCACAGGGCTTAATTGTGGCCCCAGAGAGCACTGTGCTTTTCGAGGGTCATCGCGACAAGTCAGGAGCAGGGGGAGACGTCTCTTGCTTTCTCTACCCAAGTCCACCCATAAGCCTCCTCTGAGATGATCGGCTTCACAGAATGATAGTTTGAAGCCCACCCCAGACCCGTGTCCACATGCGTTCTACCCAGCGTGATATTGACTAGAGAGAGGAACTGTTCCGCCGGGAGACCCGGTGCAGGAACCACAGGATCGAGCTGGTCCCTGAAACATTAACAAGGCTTCTGTGTAAGAAGCTATGGCTCCCTCTCCCTCTGGAAGGTGACCTTTGAAAAGTTCTTGACATTTGCACCAGGACTTTCACCAATAGGGACCTTATGCTTTTCCTGATTTCATCTTACAGCTATTCAAGCCACTCTCACTGTTGGCAAATCACAGTTTGGGGAGCATGGGTGGTGAGAAGTTACGTCACTTTCCCCAGAGGAAGAATCTGGTAAATGAATGCTCAGGAACTCACAGGCTGTGTTCCACAGAGTGCCCATATTTTTCTGCTCAGTGGTCTGGGGAGTCAGTGAGCTTGGGCGTAGTGTTTAGCATGTCTCGCTAACGATGAGTTTTACTGATTTCATAATGGCTCTGTAGCTGCCTATCCATCTACCTATCCCCATCACCCTCATCGCAAAATTTAAAAATAAAAAGTGTGTGAAACCTAGAGACAGTGTCTGTAACCTGGACGGCCTATCTGGGGCTAATATGTTTCACCTCTTAATGGGCAGAGATGTGGTAAAGTATTAAACTCTCTGCTGAGACTGTACATAAAAACCAACATAAATACCCAGTGACAATTTTGAGAAAACGCCCAGTGATATAGCTGATGAACCCCAGGTAATCGCTCATACTATAGGAGACAGGGAGACACGGCAGCGCTGTGAGCAGGGGGTGGAAAACATTTAAAACAATTTGTTTTGGGGCCGGCACAGTGGTCCAATGGGTTAAAGCTCTGGCCTGTAGTGCCAGCCTCCCATATGGGCTCCAGTTCGAGACCCGGCTGCTCCACTTCCGATGCAGCTCTCTGCTGTGGCCTAGGAAAGCAGTGGAAGATGGCCCAAGACCTTGGGCCCCGCACCCTTGTGGGAGTCCCGGAAGAAGCGTCTGGTTCCAGGCTTTGGATCAGCTCAGCACAGGCTGTTGCGGTCATTTGGGGAGTGAACCAGCAGGTGGAAGACCTCTCTCTCTCTCTGTCCATATGTCTCTCTGTAACTCTTTCAAGTATAAAAAGTAAGATGTGTTTTACACTTGGAGAAGTACCTGTCCATCTCTTCAAGATGTACACAATTTTTTTTATTTAATGAATATAAATTTCCAATGTACAGCTTATGCATTACAATGACTTCCCCCTCCCATAACTTCCCTCCCACCCGCAACCCTCCCCTCTCCTGCTCCCTCTCCCCTTCCATTCACATCAAGATTCATTTTCAATTCTCTTTATATACAGAAGATCAATTTAGTATATATTAAGTAAAGATTTCAACAGTTTGCACCCACATAGAAACACAAAGTGAAACATACTGTTTGAGTACTAGTTGTAGCATTAAATCACAATGTGCAGCACTTTAAGGACAGAGATCCCACATGAGGAGCAAGTGCACAGTGACTCCTGTTGTTGACCCAACAAATTGACACTCTACTTTATGGCGCCAGTAAACACCCTAGGCTGTCGTCATGAGTTGCCAAGGCTATGGAAGCCTACCAAGTTTGCCGACTCTGATCATATTTAGACAAGGTCATAAAAGACAGAGTGAGGATAGTAACCAATGATCCTAAGAGTGGCATTTACCAGGTCTGAACAATTATACAGCATTAAGTGGGGAAGAGGACCATCAGTACACATAGGTTGGGAGTAGAGCCATTGGTGGTAGAGTAGAGGTTATGATTACAAAGGAATGAGGCCCAAGTGCACTAGACAGGGCCTAGAACAAAGGACAGAGTCATTATTAGAGGAGCTAAGAAAGGTGCTGTCTAAGCTACAATTAAATTTTCTGATTGAGAGGCAAATAGAACCTGACAGAAGGGGCTTGATAATAATCTGTTGGGCTTTAGGCCTTGTAAGTTAAGAGGCCCAGACCTATCTATCTCTTTGCATGGGGTACATCCTAAGGGAGGTGTGAACCTCCTAGGGGAAGGCACTCTGTTGACTTTCATTACTTGGCTGGCCTGGGAGGAGAGCTGGCCAGGTAAAGGCAGGGGGCATCTCTAACAAGAAATTTACAGTTCTGCCTGCAATGTTGCTGACCCTACTTGGCTGTCCCCTCAGCTACAGTGGTCACTTTGGAAGTTGGGCTGAGTGAAGGGCTTTTCAGCTTAGAGCCAATAAGATCTGTGGCTCTGACCTGGGCATCCTTCAACTCCAGGGCAGGTCCATTTCCAGTGATCCAACTCTTGGCAGAGCTGCCAGGGCGCTTCACAAGCTGACTTCTGCTGAAGCCCAGGCTTACCACATTGAAAGCCACTGCAGTGGACTGGCCTGTTGGGTCTCCTTGAGGGCAGATCACTGTACAGATCAGCCATTAATAGGCCTGCCACCCATTGCTTCTGATGCCGAGCTTTCTTTTCCTCCTGGTTTGTGTTAAAGCAGACCAGAGGATGCAAGTCAAGGGAGTGCCCGTGTCCCATCTCTAATCTTCGGTGGCCTGAACTACAAGTCTATAGTCACAGGCATGTTCTGTAGTAGTTTTTCTAAGGTAGACAATGCCCATGAGGAAAATTATATTCTCACTTTAAAACGTTCTTTCCCTTTGGTCTGAAAGGGAGGTTTTTTCTCCTTACTGTTTACTTCGCTGATTGTGAAGTAAATCTAGCTATGAGATTATAATTTAAGCTCTTATTTTGGCTATGCTATTACAGAAAAATGTTAGCCATCTCTTTTATAAGGTCTAAAGATTAAATTGTGCGTCCTACAGATTCCTTCATAATAGAATGAATTTCCTACCTTGAAGAGATTAGAGAAATGAAAGAACAAGTTGAGCTTAGAATAGAGAAATAAATGAGGGAGCAAGTCCTAGATCGCTTGCTGACAATAGCAATATCACATGAATACTTAGCAAACAGTTTCAACCGTTTGATAACAACTTAAGAAAACATTTACCAGAAGGTCCAATGCCTTCTATAAATTTTAAGAATCATGTATTTGAAAATACCTCTTAAATATCTAACATGGTGTAGTTTGTTTAACCAGTAAACTTAAGCACAACCATATAAAATGATTTTAGTTTCTTTCTACCAAGAAGTATAAAACATATGATACAGAGATTCAGGTCACATGAATTAAAATATATCTTTGATTAATTTTAGCAGCTTAAATTTATGGACAATCTTATCCATAAGCCATTTAAAATAAAATTCTTAATAAAATTTTCCCATGTGGACATACAATATGTACACACATATAACATAGCATAATAGACCAATATAGCAATTTTAATAATAGCTTTTAAAATCTTTAACTCTTTTTGTAGATTGCCAATTGATTTGAATTGCTTTTTCTTTTTAGTAACCTCAGTTAACCATACTTTCTCTCAGTTGGTACTGTTTATACATTATTGGCTTCATCTGTTTACAGAGCCATCCCAAAGTAGTGAATACAATAGAAGTGGCTGGAAAAAGTCCATAGGAACCTATAGGAGGACAGCTAAACACAGAACCAACAACGCTTTAGTTTTATGAGCAGTACATCATATATAACTATGGATGACAAAAGACTAAGTCGCCATGTTTAAAATTATAAACTCATCAACCAACAAGAGGCACTTGCTTACTTCACAGTATTTTTGAAAGCACCTGTAGGATTTTACAAGTATTTAACCCTTTAGGCCTCTGGGGCTTTCTCATGAAGATAACTATCATGTCTAGTAACACAAGATCATTAGACTTTTTAATTCTCAAATATTTTTTCCATTATAGAAACTTAAAGTCTGGTACCACATCACATCTTGACAGTCCTTCTAATATAATCCGAATAGACTGATTAGTTGGTTTCTCTATAAGATGAGAGACATAGGTCCTTCGATTTTTTCAGTTGGGCCCAAACTGGAAAAACCAAAGTCCAGGATTTACTGGAAATTTTAGAGACCAGATTGTTTGAAACTTTGATTTTTTGAATGCCTGTCAAGAATGCCAAGAAGGCTCAAAATCCAAAATACCTGGTTGAAATAAGATTCCTTAAAATCATGACATAACATAGACCAAATTTGATCATTGTTACAAGGTGATTCTTCAAATCTTTGAAAAAAGCACATATTTAAATAACCCATAGCTCTTAATAAAAATTCAGCTGTTTTTGAACAATTAGAATGTAACAGACATCAAGAGAACATAATAGATTACTTTAACACATTGCTTTAACAGAGCATCAGAGTTTAATTCTATGTCAAAGAGAAATTGAGCTTCCTGTGATCTTTTGCTGTGAGGTTTCCTTCCTTTACCTTCTTTCATATTGGTGACCATGTTTCTGTGTTTCTGTGTGTAACACATCTTTAAGCATCTTTTGCAGGGCAGGATGAGTGGCAACAAATTCTTTCAGTTTCTGTTTGCTATGAAAAGTCTTAATTTCACCTTCATTCACAAATGAGAGCTTTGCAGGATATAATATTCTGGGCTGGCAGTTTTTCTCTCTTAGTACCTGGGCTATGTCTCGCCATTCCCTTCTAGCTTGTAGGGTTTCTGATGAGAAGTCTGCTGTGAGTCTAATTGGAGATCCTCTAAGAGTAATCTGACGTTTCTCTCTTGCACCTTTTAGAATCTTTTCTTTATGTTTCACTGTGGTGAGTTTGATTACAACATGTCGTGGTGAGGATCTCTTTTGGTCATGTTTATTAGGGGTTCTATAAGCTTCCTGTACTAAGATGCCTCTGTCCTTCTCCAAACCTGGGAAATTTTCTGCTAGTATCTCACTGAAAATGCCTTCTAATCCTTTCTCCCTCTCCATGCCTTCAGGAACTCCTAGAACCCGAATGTTGGGTTTTTTAATAGTATCCTGTAGATTCCCGACAATATTTTTTAGATTTCTAATTTCTTCTTCTTTTCTTTGGTTTGCCTGTTTCCTTTCCTGTTCTCTGTCTTCTAAGTCTGATATTCTCTCTTCTGTTTCACCCATTCTGTTTTTAAGGCTCTCTAATGTGTTTGTCATTTGATCCATTGAATTCTTCATTTCATTATGATTTCTCGTCACTATCAGAGTTTCTTGTTCCACTAGTTGTTTCATTTCATTTTGATTCCTCCTTAATATTTCATTTTCACGAGAGAGATTTTCTATCTTGTCCATTAAGGATTTCTGTAGTTCAAGAATTTGTTTTTGAGAACTTCTTAATGTTCTTATCAATTTTTTGAGATCCGCTTCTTGCATTGCTTCTATCTCATCATCTTCATAATCTTGAATTGGGGTGTCTTTTTCATTTGGGGGCGTCATAGTGTCTTCCTTATTCTTGTTAGCTTGGTTTTTGCGTTTGTTGTTTGGCATGTTGGAGATATTTGGTTTCTTCACTGTGGTGTTTTTTCTTGGTACACTATGGCTCTATATTAAGTGGACTGTCTGCTTTCAGTGGAGCCTTAGAGGCTTGAGATGAGTGTGGACTGAGAGCTCTGTTTGGTTCCTCAGGGTTGAGGGTGTGTCAAAGATGACACTCCCAGGTTAGGTGTGGTAAATCTCTCTTTCTTTTTTTGATTTAAAAGGGACGTAATTACGCACAGCTGAATGTAATTGGAGGTAGTTAGGAGGCAAATGATATACCCACAGGAGCCAGAGATCAGAAGCTCTTTCCCAAGGACCACACAGGGAATCTGTGCTGCCCTCAGTGTGGGCTCAAATTCTCCTGCAGTCTCCCACTGGGTTGCCAAGGCTACCGAACTGTAGCGTCTCTGGAGAGCACTCACGTGAATTCTCTCCCCCACCGTCTCCTTCTTCACAGTCTCAGTTCACCAGCACCACACATTCATTAGGTCCTAATCTCCTGTTATTTCACCCTCCCCCCAGAGTCAGGTTTTTCTGCTAGGTTCAGGGCCAGTGTAGACCTGAGGTCGCCCTAGATGTACACAAAACTGACAGCGCACGACTTGTTAATAACGAATAGCTTCCGGTTGGAAGAGGGTGCAAGCAGGATGGTTAATATCCTGGTGCATTAGTTTGGCACAATGGGCAGCCTGTTAGAGCATCACTTTCCCATGGTCGCCATAAAACACCCTTTTCAGTAAAATAAGGATAACCTCAGCCTGAAATCCCACTTCCTCCCTTTCCCTTGTGTTAAAGCATTTAACTCAAGTGAGGAACTGCCACGTTGAAGTGGCTACAACCCTTGCTGATCGCTCCTGGAGCCGGTGGGTGAAATGGCCTCAGGTCAGAGCACAGAGGCCAGGACGTGAAGAGATGTATTGCTCCTGGGACAGTGGCCAGGATGTCGGAAGGAAGCACCGGGTGCCGATGAGGCTCACCTTCCTGAAGGCAGGGAGCACCGTGCACAGCTCAGCACTGATGCGTCCGGAGTGGCTGCCTTACCACCCCTTCCCACAACGGCACCCATAAAGTGCTGTGATCAGGGTCCAGGGGCGGGTCTTACATTGGACAGGACGCATTTGCAACATAACTTAGAGACGTAAGCAATCTGCCTGACACCTAAAGAAACCAGCCGAGCAAAAGGAGTCATGTCCCTCTGTGCCAATGGAAAATTCCAAGTAAAATGAGTGGCAACCTCCATATGGCCAAGACCTCAGTCAAGGCCAAGATCAAGGAAATATAATGAAAAGCACTGAGCGAATACACACGTATATAAGCTAGATGCAGCATGTAGTGTGCAACATGGTCTAAACTTTGAACCAGAGGCATTTTCATTAGGACATGGACACCTACGTCATCTTTTCAGTATGAGAAGCCCACAGAAACACGTGCAGACCCTTTCCAAATACACCGCTCGGTTATCTCGGGGCAGGACATGGAAGGAAGGAGACACGAGGCAGTGCTCCCTGACGCTAGGCTGCTTCGTTCCCCAGCTCAGAGAGCTCAGCACAGCGCTGCAGCCGCCTACGTATGGGAGCTCGGAGTGTGAGTAACGTATTTTAAGATAAGAAAGAAGGAAGTGGTCACTTCAGCATGTGGGGGTAACCTGTGTCCTTAAGGTCTGGGCGAGCACGTACGCGGATCTTAGCCAAATAAGGAAGATAAAGTGTTGAAGCACAGGAAGCCGAGTTGTGATTTGATTTATGAAACTAACGCTGCAAAGTAGAATTGTCGGTATTGGAAAGGTGAACTGTGACATGGAAAGGAGGTGATGTACAGCTTTATGTCTCTAGCCACTCAGGCAGCCACAGGTGCACATGCACCGCGCCCTGTCACGTGACCCGTGGGCTCTGCCTACTTCACTGTTGAATGATTGCTTCCTTTGCCACCCAATGCCCAGGCAGTTCCTGCCCATCGGCTTCCCAGGGGGGATCCTCCTTTCCTCTCCATCCCTCCCTCCTTCCTGGGTCTTTTACTGAAACGTGATAGCCAGGGGCAGGCATTGGCACCGGAGTTAAGGCACTTGGAACGCCCACACCCCGTATCAGAGTCCAGGATTGGAGTCCTGAGCCTGCTTCCCTTGCAGCTGCCTGCTAGCATGCGCTCGCAGAGGCCATAGGTGATGTGTCAGCTCCTTGGGTCTCTGCAGTCTCAGTGCGACCCCTGGAGTGGGTTCCAGGCTTCTGGTTTCAGCCTGGCAAAGTCGCAGCTGTTGAGAGCCTTTGGAGCGTGAACCAAGTGGGTAGGAGTCTCCCTCTCTCTCTCTCCTTCTTCCTCTCCCTCTCACCCTCCCCTCCCCTCTCTCTCTCACCCTCCCCTTCCCCTTCCCCTCACCCTCTCCCCTTCCCCTACCCTCTCTCCCTCTCAACCCCGTCCCCCTCTCTTTCTCTCTGCCTTTCAAATAAATGAACATGATCTTTTAAAAGGCATGCTAGCTAAGAAAAAGAAAAAGATAGCCAACTGCAATTCTGGATTTGGCCAGCAGATGGAACCGGCCTCCTAGTTGTTTATTTTGTCATGGAAAAAATACTTGAGACATGAACACATTCTACTTTGACTGAAGGTTATGCACAAGTATGAGAGATAAACTCGTGCCTAATTCCTTAATTTAGCAGTCCACACTTTTACTACATTTTTTGTGGAATATAGGTCTCAAACTTCAGCAGGCTTGTTAAACGATTGCTTACAGATACCCCAAGAGTTTCTAATTCAGCAGGTCTGGATGGCGTCTAAGAATTAGCACACTGAGGGGTGGGCGGTGTGGCATTGGGGGTAAAGCCTAGTGCGGGCATCCCATGTGGGCGCCGGTTCAAGTCCCGGCTGCTCCACTTCTGATCCCGCTCTCTGCTATGGCCTGGGAAAGCAGTAGAAGAGGGCCCAATTCCATGGGCCCCTGGAAGAAGCTCCTGTCACCTGGTTTTGGATCTGGAGAGTGATCCAACACCCAGGACGCCTGCCCGGCCCCTCGCCTGCATCCCGTGGGCCGCACTGAGGCCTCCTGCATGGCCTGGCAGGGCTCCACTGCCTGCTGGCAGGAGGCTCCGGTGGGAGGAGTACAGAAGAGTGGTGTGCGGGGAGGGCGGGCGGATGTGGGCGCTCACCTTCCAGCTAATCCCACTATGGAGATTCCTACAGGAAGCCCCGCGGGATGGATGACAGCGCAGCCAGCTATTGGGGAGGCGGCCAGACAGGAGGAGCTTGGTGCCCTGAGAGAACAGCAGATGGGGGGACCCTGAGGCTTTCCTGCTGCCCTTTTCAGCCAACACAGAGCACTTTTGAAGAAAACTTTGCATTTCAAGGACAGATCCTGGAGTAAGGGTCCTGATGAGTTTCCAGTGATTTTCATCAGTAATTAAGCAGATCTGAGTCATCGAAAGCAGGTCCCCCAGGGAGAAAGAAGAGCGGTGAGCGCAGCAGCCTAAGGTCACGTCCGTGGAAGCCTCAGCAGAGATTAGAACGGATGGAGACCCAGCCGTCATGGGCTTGTTCGGCTTATGGGAAATTCAACAGCAACAAGTCCTTCACCAGGACCAACTCGGACGGAAAACACAGGGAAGGCTGCTTTGTGTCCTTGCCTAGGGGCCCTTGAGTTGTAGCAACCGAGGGCAGGAGAAGCCCTATGGGTTTCTCCTTAGAGCTCCCGTGTTCACACCTCTCTACCCGCACAGGTCACTCTGGGTCTCTCCTTAGAGTTCCCTGTGCTCACACCTTTCTACCTGCACAGGTCCCTCTGGGTCTCTCCTTAGAGTTCCTCTGATCACACCTTTCTACCCACACAGGTCCCTCTGGGTCTCTCCTTAGAGTTCCCGCGTTCACACCTTTCCACCTACACAGGTCCCTCTGGGTCTCTCCTTAGAGTTCCCTGTGCTCACACCTTTCTACCCACACAGGTCCCTCTGGGTCTCTCCTTAGAGTTCCTCTGATCACACCTTTCTACCCACACAGGCCCCTCTGGGTCTCTCCTTAGAGTTCCCTGTGCTCACACCTTTCTACCCACACAGGCCCCTCTGGGTCTCTCCTTAGAGTCCCCGTGCTCACACCTTTCTACCCACACAGGTCCCTCTGGGTCTCTCCTTAGAGTCCCCGTGCTCACACCTTTCTACCCACACAGGTCCCTCTGGGTCTCTCCTTAGAGTTCCCTGTGCTCACACCTTTCTACCCACATGGGTCCCTCTGGGTCTCTCCTTAGAGTTCCCTGTGCTCACACCTTTCTACCCACACAGGCCCCTCTGGGTCTCTCCTTAGAGTTCCTCTGATCACACCTTTCTACCCACACAGGCCCCTCTGGGTCTCTCCTTAGAGTCCCCGCGTTCACACCTTTCTACCTGCACAGGTCCCTCTGGGTCTCTCCTTAGAGTTCCTCTGATCACACCTTTCTACCCACACAGGTCCCTCTGGGTCTCTCCTTAGAGTTGCCGTGTTCACACCTTTCTACCTGCACAGGTCCCTCTGGGTCTCTCCTTAGAGTTCCCTGTGCTCACACCTTTCTACCCACACAGGCCCCTCTGGGTCTCTCCTTAGAGTCCCCGTGCTCACACCTTTCTACCTGCACAGGTCCCTCTGGGTCTCTCCTTAGAGTTCCTCTGATCACACCTTTCTACCTGCACAGGTCCCTCTGGGTCTCTCCTTAGAGTTCCCTGTGCTCACACCTTTCTACCCACACAGGCCCCTCTGGGTCTCTCCTTAGAATCCCCTTGCTCACACCTTTTTACCCACACAAGTCCCTCTGGGTCTCTCCTTAGAGTCTCCGTGCTCACACCTTTCTACTGAAGACACTGTGGCGGAACTTCTGCGTGCTGGTCTGGTCCTGGCTGTAGCCACGTTTGGCCAGTCAAACTCCCACTCAAGACACCTTCCGATACAGTGCAACGGGACGAGACTGTGAACCCACCTTCTATATCCCTCCTAGATAGTGATGTCATCTCGGTATTCCGTGTAACGCCTTTCACTGAAAATCAGTATAATGTGGCTGGCTTCTGATTTTGTTCCTGACTTTGTAGGTAGTGTCTGAACAATTCAAAACTATGTTCCTGGCTCGAGATACCAAGTGCCTGTGCCCCTTCGTCACTTTGTTGCATGTGTACAGCAGGCCCAGGAAGTTTCTCCAGCGCACCCCTGTAGAGCTTCAGGTGCGAGAATTATACTTGATCTGTTATCCTAAGGGAAACAACACCAGCACTTCCACTGTACAGAGCACCCAGAGAGCCACAGTGTGCTGAGGGTGCTGGCTGGGGTACGTGGTTTGGGGTCAGGGCTGTGGGCTTAGTGTGCAGTGGGAACACCCACGGAAGCAGCAGATACTGTGATGTCACTGTCTGAGGGCCCTGTCACTGATCCACAGGGGAGCACAGATCCGCCATGTGGATTTCGTCACAGCTGCCGTCCTGGGGAGTCCTGTGCTTTGAGGGCTTATGTTCCGGGCTCCCAGGGCACGTAGCCTGAGGCAGAAGGGCCTACACTAGCCACCCAAATCACACGCAGTTTCCCGAGCCAGCCCAGGTTGGAACCAATGTGACTGCTTTGTCCACTGCACCTCCCAACCTGGTGCTCTTGCAGTTTGAAATGAGACACAGGGCAGACCCGGTGTGTTACAAAAGTATTCCACAGCATTTTAAACCATACAGAATATACTGCCAAGCACAGAGAAGAGAATCTAGTTAACCCTCCACAAATTGGAGGGCAGGGTATGCACACGCACCTCAGACTGCTCTGTGAACCAGGAACTCTCTTTAAGCAGCAGAGTCATTTCCGACGAAGTGCAAGTGTGAAAGTTCCCGGAACACTTTAGGAATGTAATCAACCTTCTGAGACATCTCAACAAGACACACACAGACAGCAGGCCGGGAACTTGATGCTCAGTTCAATCAGGTACGTTGTACAGTAAGATTTGCAGCCGTTCCATTTCCACCGAACGCATGTGTGTGTGTGTTTATGCTGTCTTGTCTTGTACGCAGCGATAACAAAGCTCCATAGACTGGGCGGCTTAAACTATGGCATGGCATTCCAGAGCCATGGAGGCCGAGCAGTGGAAGAGCCAGGTGCCAGCAGACGCGGTGTCTGGTGAGCACCCTCCCCAGGGCTCGTAAGCAGCTGCCTTCTCCACCTGTGCTCACGTGGTCTACCCTCGGTGTGTGCTCATGGAGAGACAAGAGGGCTGTCCATTCCCTTCCCACCTCGACGTGAACCTTCCCGTGAGGTCCCCCTCCTCTGGCCTAATCGGAACCCAGTAACTTCCTGTCTTAGTTCATCTGCTGCTATTTTAGAATAAATAGAAATCACACTGAGTATCTTTTCTGACTATAATTCAATAAAACTAGAAATCAGTAACAAGACAACCATTGGAATCTACTGGAATGCATGGACATTAAACAACTTACTCCTGAACATCTAATGGGATAGGGAAGAAATTAAGAAGGCAATTCTAAAAATTATTTAAATAAATGAAAATGGAAACAAAATTGTAATAGTCAGATTTTTTTGAACTTAAAAATGCCTAAGAGAAGCTACTCTTTGAAAAAAGGTTTCTTTTGTCTCACAGTTTGGAAGTTCATAGTCCAAAACTGGGTGACACCGCTAGTGAGGCTTCTGACAGAGGGTGGCAATGGCAATGGCGATGGCAGAACAGGTATGGCGAGCCAGGAAGTAGAGAAAGAGGTTAAGTTCAACTCTGCTTATGTAACCATCCCCCTTTCAAGAAGACTTGCCAAGGGCATGCCCCTGTGGCTCAGGAACATTTCCCTAGCTCTACCTCCTCATCACTATAATTGAATCAAGCACCCACCTTTATTCCACTAGCTAGTAACAGTAATCCATTAACCATCAACAGGACTTTGGTGTTTAAAATGTTTGCAAGTATAGGGAGCCAAACCCTATTCAAACCCCACAGCATTCTGTCCCTGGAACCACAAAACCTGTGTCCTTCTCAAGTTCAATGTACAGTCATTCAAAAGGCTCAAGGTTTTAACTTGCTTCAGAATTCATGCGAAGTCTCATCTGAGACTCAAGGCAACTCCATTAACCTGTGACCCCTCTACAACTAAAAACAAGTTCCATACAAGACACAATGGTAGCACAGGCGCAGGCTATACACTTCTATTTCAGAAGGGGACACAACAAAATAGAAAGGATTCATTGGTCCTGAACAATCCCAAAACACAGCAGGGAACACGTGGAACCCTGAAACTCCGTTCCAGCCTCCTGGCCACACTCTGTTGAAGGTGAGCTCCCAAGGATTTGCGCAGCTCTGGCCCTGTGGCTTTTCTGGCTTCCACCTATGCTTCAGTGTCCTTTGGGCTGGAGTCTCATTTCTGCAGCTCTACTAGGCATTGCCCTGGTAGGGACTGTCCGCAACAACCCCAATTGCCCCCCCCCAGCACTTTTGCACTTGGTACTGCACTAGTGTAGACTCTGCAGTGACTGTGTTCCTGTGAACAACCTTTGTCTGGGCCCACACTTTGCACAAAACATCCTTGTTAATCTTGGTGGAGGCCTACATGCCTCTTGGACTCCCTTGGTCTTTGCCCGCGTGGTTTGTCTCTGCAGTTGCACACTGATGGCAGCAGCTTTCCCAAGCTTGCCTGGCACGTGGCTTGCAGCTCTCCTCAGTGTGGGTCTCATGTTGCTGGTACTTCTACTTGTCTGAATTCTCCACTGTGGCTTTGCTCCCACACCTCGGTATCAGGCTCTAAACCGGCATCACAGCTCTCCCAGGCTTTTTTCAAAGGCTTTCCTTTGAAATTTTGGTGGAATCTGTGACTCTAGAACTCTCTTGCTTTTTGCATACCTGCAAAACCCATTATCAGGTGGCTAATGCCAAGGTGTGCATCCAGCCAGGTTCACTCTGTTTGAACCCCAGTTGCAGCAACCCTGGGGCACTTTGCCAGCAAACCAGAATATGGATCAGGCCATTGGAAAACTAGGTGAGCAGGGTGCTGTGAGGATGTTTCCTGAAAGAATTCTTCCCTGGAAGATCTTCGAGAAAAACTTCTACTTTTAAATCTCTGATAGGACTGTGATGGGCGGATTGGCCCGGAAGATACCTGAAATGTCTTCAGGGTCCTGCTCCCTTTACTTTCTCCATTGGCATGTGGCTATCTTTTACGTGAGAGCTAATCTCCTTAGCAAGTAGTTTGTTTAATACACATTCCTGTCCTAAAAAAAAGATTTTTCTTCCTTTTCCTGGCCAGGCTGTGAATTTTCCAAATATGTCCATTCTGTTTCTTTTTTTTAAAAGATCTATTTATTTATTTGAAAGGCAGAGTTACAGATAGGCAGAGGCAGAGGCAGAGGCAGAGAGAGAGAGAGAGAGAGAGAGAGAGAGAGAGAATCTTCCATCCACTGGTTCACTCCCCAGATGGCCACAAAAGCCAGAGCTGGGCCAATACGAAGCCAGAAACCAGGAGCTTCTGGGTCTCCCACAGGGGTTCAGGGGCCCAAGGATTTGGGCCATCTTCCGCTGCTTTCCCAGGCCATAGTAGAGAGCTAGATCGGAGGTGGAGCAGCCAGGACTCAAACCTGCACCAATATAAGATGCTGGCACTGCAGGCAGCGGCTTAACTCGCTACACCACAGCACCAGCCCCTCTGCTCCTTTTCGTTCATGATTCTCTGTGTAACACTTACTGAAAGAAGCAAATAACACCCATGCTGCAGCTTGAATGGAAAGGAAGAATATTCTTTTTTTTAAAAGATTTATTTATTTACTTGAAAATCAGAGTTACACACAGAGAGAGAGAGGAGAGGCAGAGAGAGAGAAGTCCTCCATCCGCTGGTTCACTCCCCAGTTGGCCGCCACAGCCGGAGCTGCGCCGATCTGAAGTCAGGAGCCAGGAGCCTCCTCCAGGTCTCCCACACGGGTGCAGGGCCCCAAGGACTTGGGCCATCCTCCACTGCTTTCCCAGGCCATAGCAGAGAGCTGGATCGGAAGTGGAGCAGCCGGGACTTGAACTGGTGCCCGTATGGGATGCCAGCACTTCAGGCCAGGGCTTTAACCCACTGTGCCACAGCGCCGGCCCCTCAATGCATTCTTTCCAGTTGAAATTCTGAAGTCCAGTTAAATCCAGTCTCCATAGCTTTGATCTCTTGTGAGGAAGGAAGGTCTGAGAGGTTGACTTTCCGTTTAGTGCAGCAGGATGCGCAGTCCCTTGGTGCTCTTTTCCAGACATGAGCCTAGTTCACACACACTCTCCGTCCCGGAAGTGGCACTCCTCCCTGCACTGGTCTGCCCAGATCCCAGATTTTTCTCAGCATCCATAGATGCCTGAATTGATACCCTCAAGAGCTTCAATAACACTTTAACTTCCTCAAATGCATATTCAACTTTGAACTACACCGAATTCTTTCTTCTCCACAAGATTCCAAGCAATGGCTTTAAGGTTTGTCAAAGATTTCCATGTTGTACCACCAGTTTAACTGGACACCCACTTTGGTCCTACGTGCCATCAGGTCACTTTCCTTCAGTTTAAAGAGGCCAACAGGAAACTTAGGGTATGCACAAATGGATTCTTACTCAGCATAATTCAAAAGACAACTTCCCAGAACTGTTGCAGGGTAAGACAGAAACCGTGAGTGAATATTCACAGTGCTCAGTTCAGGACAGAACAACCCTCCACAGTGTCAGACTCAAGAGAGTTCCAGGGTGTTTCCCTAATCCTACTTCCCTCCTGCTTTCATTGACTAGAAACTCACTGTTACTTCTCTATCCATGTCAGACTGCAATATGCCAGGCCCTCGTTCTAGGTAGTTTAGATGGTGATCATTAACTCAGTGTTTTATTTCTTTGTTTTCTTATATTCAGAGAGGATAAAATGCTCCAAATTAAACTTCTTGGCTTCCCTCCAGATCTATGTTATAACTGCTAAGGCCATTTGAATGAACATCCCGTACATCAGCCTTTTATCCTAATCCTATTTGTAATAATTGATGTGCTGAGATTTTCTTTTCCTCCTTTCAAAGAACTGTGCCTATAAAAGAGCAATGATCCTGAGGCTGGCGCTGTAGCGTAGCAGGTAAAGCCGCCACCTGCAGTGCCGGCATACCATATAGGCACCAGTTTGAGTACTGGCTGCTCCACTTCCGATCCAGCTCTCTGCTATGGCCTGGGAGTGCAATAGAAGATGGCCCAAGTTCTTGGACAACCCCACCGTCATGGGAGACCCAGAAGAAGCTCCTGGCTCCTGGCTTCGGATCAGCTCAGCTCCGGCCATTGCGGCTATCTGGGGAGTGAACCAGTGGGTGGAAGATCTCTCTCTCTCTCTCTCTCTCTCTCTCTCTCTCTCTGTAGCTCTGCCTTTCAAATAAATAAATCTTAAAAAAAAAGAAAAAGAAAAAGGAGGCAGTCATAGTTAGAGGCCTCAAAAGAAGCTGACAAAGTCAACTGAAAAAAAAGAGTGATGATTATTTAGCATGTGTTAAGAATATTCTTCCTTTCCATTCATTTTGGTGCACTCATATTTGCTGATTTGTCCAGGTTCTAATTCCATTATTATTTAGAGATAAAAAATAATCAGTAAAAGCAACATGATTAAAAAAATACTCTGAGACCAAAAAACCTGGACACTAAGCATTAGAAAAAGGGACACGTATTGTGGTGAAACAGATTAAGTTTTTGCTTGAGATGCTGGCATCCCATATCAGAGTGCTGGTTCCAATCATGGCTACTCTGATTCTGATCCAGTTTCCTGCTAGTATTCCTGGGAAGGTAGCAGATAATGACACAAAGTGCTTGGGTCCTTCCTAGGACACGTGGGAGATATGGATAGAGTTCTGGGTTCTTGGTTTCAGCCTGGTCCAACCAACCATGGCTGTTGTGGGCATTTAGGGGGAGTGAACCAATGGGTGGAAGATCTCTCCCTCTGTTTCACTCGCTCCCTCTTTCTCTCTCACTGTGCTTTTCAAGTAAATAAATAAATAGATCTTTTAAAAAATTAGGAAAAGACAATGTGGGGGCCAGCGCTGTGGTACAGTGAGTTAAATCCCTGGCCTGCGGCTCCTGCATCCCATAAGGGCGCTGGTTTGTGTCCTGGCTGCTCCTCTTCCAATCAAGCTCTCTGCTATGGCCTGGGAAAGCAGTAGAAGATGGCCCAACTCCTTGGGCCCCTGCACCGTCATAGGAGACCCAGAAGGAGCTCCTGGCTCCTAGCTTCGGATCAGCTCAGCTCTGGCCATTACAATTATTTGGGGAGTGGACCAGTGGAATGGAAGACTTCTCTCTTTGGCTCTACTTCTCTCTGTAACTCTGACTTTCAAATAAATAAAATAATTCCTTAAAAAAGTCAATTCATTAAATCTTCCATTTTTGCTCTTGTTTTTGTAGGGAATATTTTATAGAAACAGTATAAAATAAGGCAGACTTCTGGAAATTCACATATAAATTTTAGGAAAAAGTGTTAAGTCCTAACTTTCCTTTGCAAACTGAGGCGAGTGTAATTTTATTTGGGGTGTTGGTGCAAAGCTTATGGAGTGCCAGGGTGTTCCAGAGCCCTGTGTCTTCCATTCGAAGACACCATCTCCTCTGCTCCCTGGAATAACACTGGCAAAATGCTTCTTCCAATTAGCATCAATCAGAAAACAGTTTAACATACACAAATGTTTCTATAGTGCAATAAAAATGTGTCATTCTATAATATTTTAAATTCTCATTAGGAAAATAAGTCTGCAAAACACATATTTAATGGATACCAGTCATCTAAATTTGATCATGGCATTTGAAGTTGGCTTTGAAGTATTTTTAAATTCATAGAAAATATTGAACTCCTAATAAAATAAATAAAACATTTTAATAATTTATAGCAATAATCAACTTCAGAATTTCCTTTTTATTTTTCATTTGCTACTAAATTTTTAAAGAGAAGTCACTTTCAGTAGCGTTCCAAAGTGAGTGATTGCACCTTCTGTGATGTGAAAGGGCAGCTATGTCTCTGAGTGCAGGGAGCACTGTCTCACTGGGAAGCTGATGTAAATTGTGGTGCCTGGGGGCCACTCTGCAGAGCCCCTGCCGCAGGCCCCCACTCCTTTTTTTTTTTTAAAGATTTATCCATTTATTTGAAAGTCAGAGTTACACAGAGAGATAAGGGGAGGCAGAGAGAGAGAGAGAGAGAGAGAGAGAGAGAGAGAGACAGGTCTTCCACCCGCTGGTTCACTTCCCAGTCGGCCACAATGGTCGGAGCTGCCCCGACCCAAAGCCTGGAGCCAGGAGCTTCTTCCGGGTCTCCCACTAGGGTGCAGGGGCCCAAGGACCCGGGCCATCCTCTACTGCTTTCTGAGACCACAGCAGAGAGCTGGATTGGAAATGGGGGAGCCAGGACTCGAACTGGTGCCCATATGGGATGCTAGCACTGCAGGCAGCAGCTTTACCCGCTATGCCACAGTGCCAGCCCTGGCCCCCACTCTTGTGGCCAAATTTTGCTGGATGGCAGTAGCATTGGATGGTGGCTGCAGAGTGTCCCATGCACTTTCACAGGCCATGTGGACCAGGACAGTTCTGCCTAATACTGAAGAGACCAAGGAGATCTGGCTGCCCTCAGAGATTCCCATTGATGGGCGAGACACAGGCTCAGGGGCTTAGGCCTGGGCTGAGCCTGTCCCATGCTCTTCTGTGAGCGGTTCCTTCCCACACTCTTATGGAGGTGGCTGCAGGCTCAGCAGCTCCATCTCATCCAGTCCTTTCCAGTAGTTAAGGTTGTTGTCAAGATGCTGCATTAAATCAGGCAGGTGCACGAAGGCATCCCAGGAATTGAACATGTTGGTGATGAAGTAGTCAATGAAGGAGGTCTGGGATTTGGGGATGCTGTGGACATTCCTGTCAGACACCGGCATCACCACAAGCAAGTCCAGCCGCTTCTCTTTATCGGTCTGAGAAAAATATTTTTTGGAGAGGCATGCAGCCCACTCAGTAGCCTAGCGGTCGACAAGGATTGGACACATCGGCAAACTGGCTCAGCATTCGTTTGGTTAGAGTCCGGTTCTCTGGAGTTCTGAGCATAGTTTTCATGGCTTCATGATCTTTATCATAGTTTCCGCATTTTCTTCTAGTGCTGCCAAGGGCTTGTTGATGCTGTTGACAAATTTGCTGACGTGCTCAAACTGCTTTCTCATCTCCGTGGCCTGGACCATGTTGATAATACCCTGGAGCAATGTCCGATAGTCATTCCTCTCCATGTTTTTAGAGATATTGCACGTATCATCTCCAAGGGTCAGTTGGAAGGCCAAGGCCATGTGGTGGCTCTCCAGCACAACGACGTAGTTGTGCAAGATGGCCAGCTCCCTCCAAGCGTTACACAGGAACAAGTTGGTTCTCCTAGGGTGGTCCACGCTGTGAATGGCAGGCACTTCATCAATTGGGTCTAAAGTTTCCTTTATCCTCTCCTTGGACAGGAAGTAGGCCGTGGCATGAAGCACATCGGCAAAATGTATAGAACTGTGGTAGGGGTTAGAAGAATGGTAATTGGCTTCAATAATTTGTAGCCAGTATCTCAGTGTTGACTCGGAGCAGTTTAAGAATTCAAAGATTCCAGGCCGGTGCCATGGCTTAACAGGCTAATCCTCCGCCTTGCGGCGCCAGAACACCGGGTTCTAGTCCTGGTTGGGGCACCGGATTCTATCCCGGTTGCCCCTCTTCCAGGCCAGCTCTCTGCTATGGCCCGGGAAGGCAGTGGAGGATGGCCCAGGTCCTTGGGCCCTGCACCCCATGGGAGACCAGGAGAAGCACCTGGCTCCTGCCATCGGATCAGCAAGATGCGCTGGCCGCAGCGGCCATTGGAGGGTGAACCAACGGCAAAAAGGAAGACCTTTCTCCCTGTCTCGCTATCCACTCTGCCTGTCAAAAAAAAATTCAAAGATTCCAAAGGAGCAAAGATTTTGAGATCAAGATAAAATCAAAAATCAAAAGCCTATTGTGGGTGGCAGCCTCCAGTTAAAAAATGTTGAAGTCCCAGGTTTCTTCGTCTTCCATGGCTCGAGCTATCCATGGAAGGGCGGGAGTGATCATACTGCATGAGACCTGTGGGAGGCTTTTGGTTGAAAGGACGTATTCATTCCCTGACAGCCTCGGCAAACCATCAGACATTAAAGCCCCCAACAAGGTCATTGGCATGGGGGTCATCTTTAACACTGAACTGGGGAGAATATAATTCAGTGGTTCTCAGGGGTTCCAAGGCTTCTGTCACAGGCATGAGACTGCTGTCCTGGGCAGCATTGATAATATTGATCAACTTGGTGATGGGTGCCTCGATCATCATGGAATGTACACGGGCCATGGAAGAATGGCATCTCTGGCTGGACACTTCACTTGTGCAAGAGGCAATAGCTCTGACGTCCAGTGAGCCTTTCCTCCTGTCTTCATGTTGGCCTGTCAGAGTCTCTGCACCAGTGTCAGACTGAACACATTCAGGCATTTCCTCAACCTTACTGTTGTCATTGCACATTCTTATAGTGGACACATAGTGTCTACTTTGGACACACACTGTCTACTTTTTCCTCCCTGTCCAATAACAGGTATTATCTTCACATTCTGTTGTATATTATCTCCACTTTTCTTTTTGGCATATAAATTCCTTGCCACTCCTTGCCTATCCTGATGCACGAATTTATGGTATCCAGCAAGTTAGCCTTTTTTTCATTTATAGGCACTTCTGCTAACTCCTTTCCTATTAATTCACCTGACTGATAGCCCATTGTTGTTTCAAATGCCGGATTTGCCTACTGTGTAATGTGGTCTTCATTTGTAATTTCAATTTCTTCTTGACTCTTCTTTAATGCAGTGAATAGTGAGTTAGAAGCCCTGAGTTTCAGCAGAAACCACACCTCTCCAAACTCCAGGTGCAGCAGCTCATTGTAACAGGCCATGATGCTGAGGTTCTCTACATACCTCCTGGTGAAGCCAGAAGCAATGAAGGGCATCACAGACAGTTCCTCCTTATCCATCCTGTGTACTACACCAACAATGACTATTTTCTGAGAGTTTGGATTATCTGATAGACCTGCACAGTGCCTCTGCATCCAGCCGTCGGGGGTTTCTGTGGTCCATGATGATGATGTCATGATGTTTGTCCAGGAAACAGGCCGGCACAGCCTGGGCCTCCTTGGTGACTGTACATTTAAACTCTGCTTTTTCACATGCCCTGAACAGTCCATTACACTGCTTATCTTCTTTGGTAAACAACAAAAGTGCCTGAAGTTGATCTTGATGAAATCTCATGGGACTAAACTGCATGTCAGCTACTGCTACAGTTTTGGAAGGTCAGGTTCAAGGTCAGGTGGCCTCAGCGGTTTGGGTATCAGATGAGGATGGTGGATGTGGCTGTGGTAGCATGCATGAGGATGAAGGATCACTGGGAGCAGGGAAGGGGTGGAGGCAGGGAGAGAGAGAGAGAGAGAGAGAGAGAGAGAGAGAGAGAGAGAGAGAGAGAAAGAGGGAGAGGGGGAAGAGAGAGAGAGGGAGGAAGGGAGGGAAAAGGGAGAGGTGCTTGAGCAACCCTTTGTGAGAAGCACCTTCCCAGGGCCACAATGGGCTTTTTTTTTTACAGGCAGAGTTAGACAGTGAGTGAGAGAGAGACAGAGAGAAAGGTCTTCCTTTTTCCATTGGTTCACCCCCCAAATGGCCACTACAGCTGGTGCACTCTGCCGATCCAGCCAGGAGCCAGGTGCTTCCTCCTGGTCTCCCACGCGGGTGCAGGGCCCAAGCATGTGGACCATCCTCCACTGCCTTCCTGGGCCACAGCACAGAGCTAGACTGGAAGAGGAGCAACCAGGACAGAATCCGGTGCCCTGACTGGGACTAGAACCTGGGATGCCAACGCCGCAGGTGGAGGATTAGCCAAATAAGCCGCAGTGCTGGTCTAGAGTGGGCTTTCATACAGAAATCAACAAACAACAAATGCTGGTGAGGGAGTGGGTAAAAGGTACCCAAATCCACTGTTGGTGGGATTGTAGACTGGTAAAACCACTGTGGAAGATAGTTTGGAGACACCTCAGAAATCTGAATATAGACCTACCATATGACCCAGCCATCCCACTCCTGGGAATTTACCCAAGGGAAATGAAAATAACAAATAAGAGTTATCTGTGCCCCCATGTTTATTGCAGCTCAATTCACAATAGCTAAGACATGGAATCAACCTAAATGCCTGTCAACTGAAGACTGGATAAAGAAATTATAGGATTTATACTCTATGGAACACTACACAGTGGTAAAAAATGAAATCCAGTCACTTGCAACAAAATGGATGAATCTGGAAAACATCATACTTAGTGAAATAAGCCAGTCCCAAAGGGACAAATACCATATGTTCCCCCTGATCTGTGATAACCAATAGAGCACCTAAAAGGAAATCTGTAAAAGTGAAATTTACACTTTGAGAAGCAATGACTTGAACAGCCCTCATCTCAACTGTCAAGGAACAGTTTTTTTTTTTCTTCATACTATTTGTTGAACTCTTAACCTAGAGCTAATCATATGTGTATAAAGTCAATTGAAATAGATCTCAGTAAAAAATAAGAGTGGGAATAAGAGAGGGAGGAGGAAGTCTGTAACTGTAAAGCTGTATAGTTCTGCATACATTCCTACAAACTTACTTCTAAGGGTACAGTTTATAAACTTGCCATGGGACCCCAAATCCTATTAAGATGGGTGGTAAAAATGCCATCTTAAGTGTTAAAGTTATTATATTATGTGTTAAAATGATCATATGGATAGGATTAAGTGTTAAAGGAATCATATACATAAGAGCAAGTGTATGATAATAATAATAGATACAATTAAAAAGGAGAGAATGTTCCAATATGGCAAATAGTCCACACAGCAGACTCATAGAATGAGTCTGACCTCAGACTCAGCCCTTAAGGCATTCTGATCTGGCTGAAAAGCCCATGAGAGCTATTCAGATACTGTGGCAAAAATGTGCTACATGAAGGATCTCCTTGAGTGAGACCCCAGTGGAAAGAAGGGGCCACCACAGAAGGATATACTTTTCTCTGAAGGGAAGAGAGAACTTCGACTTTGCATATGGCCCTAATTACTGATGGAGTTTGTGGATTCAAAAGGCTTCCATAGCCTTGGCAGCTCATGTCAAGAGCCCTGGGTGATCACTGATGTCATACATAAGAGTGTTAATTGTTAAATTAATAACAAGAGGCCAGTGCCATGGCTCACTTGGCTAATCCTCCGCCTGCAGCACCGGCACTCCGGGTTCTAGTCCCAGTTGGGGCACCAGATTCTGTCCCGATTGCTTCTCTTCCAGTCCAGCTCTGTGCTGTGGCCCGGCAAGGCAGTGGAGGATGGCCCAGGTGCTTGGGCCCTGCACCCGCGTGGGAGACCAGGAGGAAGCACCTGGCTCCTGGCTTTGGATCGGCACAGCGCTGGCCATAGCGGCCATTTGGGGGGTGAACCAACGGAAGGAAGACCTTTCTCTCTGTCTCTCTCTCTCACTCACTGTCTAACTCTGCCTGTCAAAAAAAAATTAACAACAGGAGTCACTGTGTACTAACATCCCATGCAGGACCTCTGTCCTCAATGAGTTGTATTATGAGAGTTAACTGTAAAAATTGTTCTCAAATAGTTTGTTGTGAGTGTGTGTGTGTGTGTGCAAATTGTTGAAATCTTTAGTTATTTTAGAGTCAGTCTTCTGTGTATAAAGTTAATTGATAATGAATCTTAATGGAGAATAGGACTGGGAATGGGAGAGGGAGGAGGAGGTAGTGTGAGAGAGGGGGTGGGAGAGTGGGTATAGTGGAAAGAATCACTATATTCCTAAAGTTGTACTTATAAAATTTGTATTCCTTAAATAAAAGGTTTCTTTGGGAAGAAAAAGAAGAAGGACAAGTTACATAGGTGACATTTGTAGTTTATAAGTTAATGGTAATCTTGTGTTGTCCCTGGTGAAAGTGATCCTCTTTTAGGGATCAGGACTTCTAATATTGCAGAGCTCAGAATTCTAAGAATCAGACCTAAAGTTTTCCCCGAGTGGATCAGTTGGAGAAAAAATGAGTGGAGGCCACTCTTGGTTAATCGTTTGTGTTCCAAACATGTGTTTTCTCTTTTGAGAACACTAAGCCATTCAACGTTTTATATTCATGGTATAGATTGAACCCTAGAGTATGGCTGACAATGCTATGAAAATATTGCCTCCAAAAGACTTCAGCTAGGTCTTTACCACAACAGTTTTATGCATGTTCCCATCAATACAGAAGAATATAGATGTTAAAAATATCTATACTCACAGATTTGTGTCTACCCTTCACCACACATACATATCAGTACTAGGGCTGCCCCCAACCCCTAGATGAACTCATCCTCCCAACAAAATTTTCTTTTTCTCTGGTTAAAAATTAATGTCACATTCTTTCTGATGGGGCTTGCCTCCATAAAGCTACATATTATAAAGGAAGGAAATATCTCTTTCATATGATCAAAAAATCGAGGATTTCAGAGGATAATGAGTACTTGTTTTGCTACTTCCTGGTGTGTCCCAGAGCTCCCTATGCTCTCAAGAGGTGGTCGACAGCAATCTTAAAAGTAGTCTTTGTGCATATGTTATTTGAGTGCTGGTTTTCTGTATTTTCCGTAGATGTTGTTCTACCTGGGAAATTTGTGTGCATTTTATTATTCACGTTCCAAAGACAATTCCAAATATTTTTAAGTCAAAATGGTGAATAATTGTGGGCATTTCAGTTTGGTGAGGTATTTTGGGACAAGAAAGTCTGGTGGCCTGGTCTGATCTCTCCCTTGACCTACCATGTTTTGTTTCTATTTTTTTGTTTTGTTTTGTTTTTTGACTTACCATGATGATAGCACTGCACCAGAGGAACAGACGTCCTGCTGCCAGCCACCCGGAGCCTCAGCCTTCAGTGTCAGGCACGAAAGCTCCCGTGTCAGCCTGGAACAGGCAGGGAGGACCCCTCTGGAGCAAGGGAAGGAGGGCCCCTCTCAGGACAGGAGAGGGAAGCCAGCCCCGTCTCAGTCCAAGGACAGGAAGCCTGAGTCAGCACGAGGCCCTGGGCTGGAGGACCCACCAGAGTCCATGTCTCCAGCATCTCTGTCCCTGGTGAGGACAGGGAGCCCTGCTTCCCGGGACACAACTACGGGAGGGTGCGCTGGAGGCAGCCATATGTACAGATGGGAGAAACACACCCGACCAGGTGGAAAGGGGAGCAGGTCAGAAGAAGGGGAGGGAAGAAGAGGGAGAGAGAGCAAGAGAACGAGAGCAAAAGCAAGAGAGAGAGAGAGAGAGAGAAAAAGCACACCATGGTCTTCTCAGAGGACCTGGCAGGCAGTGGACCTGCACCCACGGGTCCCTCCCTTGCCTACAAATCCATTTCCCTGTTGTCTCCTGCCACCACTCTGATGAGCCCTTCCTTTCTGCTCACAGGACTATATGAGTATCACACCTCACCTCAGTTTTGCAGAGATTCAGGTTTTTGATGTTGGGGGCCTTTTGTCCAGTGCCAGACAGGCCAATCAGGAAATAGGTTTGGCTTTGGCTTGGGTCCAAAGTCAAAATCTATGATAGAGAGACCGGTGCAGTGACATAGTGGGTAAAGCCACTGTCTGCAGTGCCGGCATCCCATATAGGTGCCTGTTCGAGTCCCGGCTACTCCACTTCCCATCCAGCTCTCTGCTTATGGCCTGGGAAATCAGTGGAGGATGGCCCAAGTCCTTGGGCCCCTCATCCACGTGGGAGACCTGGAAGGAGCTCCTGGCTTCTGTTTTCAGATGAGTGCAGCTCCGACCATTGCAGCCCTCTGGGGAGTGAACCAGTGGATAGAAGACCTCTCTCTCTCTCTCTCTCTCTTTCTCTCTCTCTCTCCCCCTCTCCCCCTCTCTCTCTCTGCCTCTCTGTAACTCTTTCAAATAAAATAAATCTTTAAAACAATCTATGTTAGAGAAACAGAGTTGAAGGCCCAAGAAGGGGTATCAGAGATCAGTCTTCCTACTGGATACTAGCTCGTCTCTCCTACCCTTACCCTCAATCCCAGCACCAAATTTAAGACCTCACCTTGGGCATATCCCTCTTCAGAGATATGCAGGAAAAGAGCCCTGTATCTTTTTCTACCCTGGTTCTTACTTTTCCTTTCCTTCTTTTCAGTTCATGTGTTATGAAAAGTGGGATGATATCGTGGTATAAAATAATCTTATGCTAACAGTGTCATGGAAGAAAAGTTGACCTGGGAATCCCCTAACTCTGAGGCCACTTATTCAACTAGGTATAACCCCAATCAATCATATTATATGTCAGCTCATATTAGCCATCTCATTCAAATCTCAAAGAAAAAGACTTAAATGCCTTGCTTGAAGTAGATAGTTACCATCTAAATTTGCTGTTTTCATAGAATTAACAGCTGGAGGGAATCCATCCCATAGCCTATTTTTTTTTCCCATTCCTGGTGATGTCATGTTATTTTCACAAGACCACACAGCAACTTGATGGTATAGCTTAGACCAGAATCTTGAGATTCAATTCCCAGGTCATCACACTTTCTACTAGATCATAGTGATGTTCAAATATTTACATGGGATGCTGATCATATAAAAGGGAGCACCAGAGTAAAAAAAAATCAAAATTGAACAATTTAAAGGTAACATCTTCATAGTCATCAGTCACTTAAAATTTTTCTTTTTTCAGTTTTAAGTATTTTGTTGGTCACATTTTTATTGCTTAAAACTGAACTCAAGGGGCCGGTGCTATGGCGCAGTGGGTTAAAGCCACAGCCTGCAGTGCTGACATTCCATATTGGCGCCAGTTCGAATCCCGGCTGCTCCACCTCCTAACCAGCTCTCTGCTATGGCCTGGGAAAGCAGAAGACAGCCCAAGTCCTTGGGCCTGTGCACCCATGTGGGAGACCCAGAAGAAGCTCCTGGCTCTTGGCTTTGGATCAGCACAGCTTCAGCCATTGCAGGCAATTGGGGAGTGAACCAGCAGATGGAAGACCTCTGTCTCTTTGCCTCTCCTTCTCTCTCTGTGTAGCTCTGATTTTCAAATAAATAAATCTTTTTTAAAAAACTGAACTCAAGGCCGGCGCCGTGGCTTAACAGGCTAATCCTCCGCCTTGTGGCGCCGGCACACCGGGTTCTAGTCCCGGTCGGGGCACCGATCCTGTCCCGGTTGTCCCTCTTCCAGGCCAGCTCTCTGCTGTGGCCAGGGAGTGCAGTGGAGGATGGCCCAAGTCCTTGGGTCCTGCACCCCATGGGAGACCAGGATAAGCCCCTGGCTCTTGCCATCAGATCAGCGCGGTGCACCTACCACGGCGGCCATTGGAGGGTGAACCAACAGCAAAAAGGAAGACCTTTCTCTCTGTCTCCCTTTACTGTCCACTCTGCCTGTCAAAAATAAAAAATAAATAAATAAAAAATAAAAAATAAAAACACCGCTTTAAAAAAAAAACTGAACTCAAGATTAAAGTTTTGTCTAGCTTTTACTAGACAAGATGTAGAAAAATGAAATTATCACAATTTCAACTGCGTGATCTTTCCAGAGATATTAAATGCAAACAAACCATTTAATTACTGCCCCCACTCACTACCAAAATAATTATCTTTGGATGGGGAATAATCATTTATATAACACAGCATTGCTACGGTTTTGATACTGTTAAGGGTTCATGTATTAGAAGCCTAGTCCTCACTGTGGCAATGTTAAGTGGTAGAACCTTTAAAAAGTGGGGCTTACCTTCTGTCAGCTTCTATTTGCCTCTCAACCAGAAAACTTAATTGTAGCTTAGACAGCACCTTTCTTGGCTCCTCTAATAATGACTCTGTCCGTTGTTCTAGACCCTGTCTAGCGCACTTGGGCCTCATTCCCTCGTAATCATAACCTCTACTCTACCACCAATGGCTCTACTCCCAACCTGTGTGTACTGATGGTCCTCTTCCCCACTTAATGCTGTTCAGACCTGGTTAATGCCACTCTTAGGAACATTGGTTACTATCCTCACCCTGTCTTTTATGACCTTGTCTAAATATGATCAGAGTCGGCGAACTTGGAAGGCTTCCATAGCCTTGGCAACTCATGACGACAGCCTAGGGTGGTTACTGGTGCCATAAACTAGAGTGTCAATTTGTTGGGTCAGCAACAGGAGTCACTGTGCACTTGCTCCTCATGTGGGATCTCTGTCCTTAATGTGCTGTATGTTGGGAGCCACTGTGCTGGGTTCCCTGTGTAGGCCTTTGTTTAGACTAACCTTCAACTATGTTCCTGTAAGGAGGAGTCACTAGAAAATTCCATGTGTACAGCTCACTGATGTGGTTAGCGCCTGGCCATCTGGCTTCAGTGCTCTCTTTCTTGTACCTTGATAAGCATGTCTGCTAGCTGTGAGACCTCGCTGTAACTCCCTTTCTCAAATTGATACTGATTCCTGTGAAATTATTCCTTTAAACTATGTTGTGAGATGACACCTGCTTGCCCTCGACTGTTACAATCCTTGCCTTGTATTATATAAGCTGCCTCCTTCTCCAATAAAGTGAGACCTTGATCAGAATACTGTCTTGGTCTCCCTTCTCGTGTCTGGTTTGTCTCTCCATTCAGGTCTGCCCTCCTCATGTCCTAGTTGATTACCCCGCGGGCCGGGGCAAGTGGCGCCCAACGTGGGGCATGAGGAACGGGAATTGAGCTGAACGTCGCTGGAAAAGCCGGCTGTTTCATTTAGGTCGCTGCCTCATCTCATAAGAGCCACCGCAGACAATTCATCTGTGATACAGGCCCGGAGAAGGCGAGTGAAGACCTGCATAGTGGCCACCGCGTCCTGACCCGTCCGCGATACAGGCTACGAGGGTAAGTGGAGCGACGAAACTATGGGACAAACAACTAAGCAAGAAATGTTTGTAAAAGGGCTAGAAGCCTCACTCAAGGCACGAGAAGCAAGGGTTAAAAAAGGCGAGCCATAAAACAGTTCATTAATGTTATAGGAATAGTCAGTCCTTGGTTCAAAGAAGAAGGAGTCCTGGATGAGCAACATTGGGATTTGCTCGGAAAAGATTTAAATGTGCATTTAAAGAAACAAAGCAAGCCATGACAAAGGCTGTGAAAACTTTATTGCAGATGTAGAGAATAGGGTTAAAGAAACAAACCGTAGAGCAATTTATCAGTGCTGTTAAAAAAATTAGTCCTTGGTTTACTGAAGAGGGTGTTGTGGATAAGAAACACTGGGAGTAAAAAAATATAGATCAGTGTACACTGGACAGCCCTCACCCTGCATTTAAATATTTCACTTGAAGTAAATGTTACCTGTTGTGAAATTAGTATTACTATGTGAAATGAGAAATTGTCGTGACAAAGTGTCCAGACTACCCATTCTGTTTTTGTATTATGTACTAACTCTACCTTTATTATTAATAGGAATGCTTGGGCAGGTTATGCGTGGTTTGCTTTACAAAAAAAAAATGTAAATCAAAATATGCCGCAAATAGTTAAGATTGCACAAACCTACAAGAATGTAACAATTATAGATAGTAAGAGGCTACTATCATTATGGCTAAATGGTTACCCACCATGTTCCATCCACTAAAAAATTTGTTGTCTTATCAAAAAGAGATGTTACAAATATTTAATGAAACCCAAATCACTAATTTTAGAGTAATGCAAAATGTTAGCGCATTTATTAATTGGACTGTGTGCACCTCAACACGTCTGTTTAACAAGTAACAATGCCTCAGATCTCCATGCCATGGGATTGTCTAGCCAGTTCTCAGGCTGTCTGCAGCAGCTTGAGTTGTTGTATTGGAACGGTACTGTTTTTATGTCCCTGACATGGGTGCCCAAGAAGCTAATTCCTCCTCAGATATGTTTCAATTTATCCTTAAAACGCCTTAAATATTATTGTGTTTGTTGGATGTATACTTGTATGAGAAATTTGTATTGTATTCTTATGATGATGTGTTAAGTACGTCTATACCTCGATGCAACCCTAGGGCCAAATGTAAGGACAGATTTTTGGGATGGAGAGGCTTGTATCTAGGTTCGGCTCTGGTAGACAAGTAACTTTGCTGCCGGATGACCTTCTCCTGCTCTTTGGGAGCCTGGCCAGTTCCCAGGGAGAAGGATAAAGGAATGTTTCTAATAAACAGGTGGGCATGCTTCGTGTCTTGGCTCTCTGGCCAAGATCCGAGACGGGACGCACCGCTTGCCTAAAATCTTAGCAATGAGCCACCCTTGTCCTTGGGGGCTTTAAGAGGGAGCCAGAACAAGCCTCTGCTGCTGCTGTTTCATCCTGGGGGAACACGCAGTCAAGCTGAACGTTAAACGTGCCCATGATGATTACTAATGATGTTTAATTCTCAGTATGGATCCTTTTCCGGTGCTGTGTGAAGATTGCCTAGTGATGACCACAGTACTGTAAATTCTACAAAACATAAGTACAATGCGAACATAAATCAATTGGCTATTGTGGCTGAGGTGTTCTGTGACAGTTCCTTTGATGAGAGATTAGCAAAATGAATTCACTTAAAAACAGGACATTCAGGACCTGCCGCTCTACATGGTATGTCATTATAAAAATAATCAAGGAGGGCTATGCCCAAGAAATGAGGCTGCTATAAATGTGGACAGCAAAAACATGTACAAAAAATTGTCCAAAAGTCAAAAATCAAAATAAGGCTCCTCCTGGGATTTTCCCCCGGTGCTATAGGGGAAGGCATTGGGCCAATGAATGTTACTCCAAAACTGATAAAGAAGGTAATTCATTAAAAAACAGAGTTCGGAAAACTGGAAGTGGGGCCAGCCTCGGGCCCTCCCTACAGGGATCAGAGGACCGTCTTGCTATAGTATCATTAAAGCAATGGAGTCGTGTTTATTGCAACATTCTATTAATCTATGCTCCTTTACCATCTTTCCTCTAAATAATTTTAGTGTGCACTACAAGGCTTGCAGCGTATATTCTTGCAGATTAAACTAAAAGTAACTAAGTCTGTGCACAGCAGACAGCTGAAAAATAATTTGCTGTCACAAATTGGAGTAGTTGGCAGGATCTGTAAGTATACAAAGCAATGCCTTTCTTTAAAAAGAAAACTGAAGTTACATGTGTAACCTGTGATGTTCCTGGCTGGAAAGACCCTCAGTTGGCCTCTTTGGCAAAGGAATGGGCTCTCTGCTCAGGATTGAGTGAGAATTGGGATGGCAAGTTACGGAGTGCTCAGCCTCCACAAGTTATTGAGGTTTTGCAATCAATCAGTGCCAGTAGAAAAGGGGGATGAACTATAGGCTTTGGGAAGGTGAGGATGGATTTTGTTATCTGCATACTGATGCATGTGTAAACAATTTAAAGAGCAGTACAGGATAAATGTAAATTGGGAAAAAGAAAATGCTGCCCTTTGGAATCAAACCGCTAGGTAGTGGTAGGAAAATTATATCAAGCCCCTATACCGCTGCCAGGGCCAACTAAGGTTATTCAGTGTAAACAATATAAAATTCCAGGTGGACATGAAAAAATATCTAAAACAGTAAAAAATTATATTAATGCTGGAATGATAATTCCCATAATCACTAAAAGGAATAATCCAATTTGGCCTGTTAAGAAATCAGATGCTCCCGTGTGGGTGGATCAGTGGCCTTTACCACAGGAAAAGATAAATGCTGCACAGATATTGGTGGAAGAACAATTAACAGCAGGACATATAGTTCCTTCTAATTCTCCTTGGAATAGTTCTATTTTTGTTATCAAAAAGAAATCTGGGAGATGGCGGTTGCTTCAGGACCTTAGGGCAGTTAATGCTACTATGGAAGTTATGGGGGTTTTTACAACCGGGTCTACCGTTGCCTACTGCAATTCCAAAAGACTCTTATATTGCAATAATAGATTTAAAAGATTGTTTTTTATACAATACCTTTACATCCAGAAGATTGTCCCCGATTTGCTTTCAGTGTTCCATCGGTAAATTTTAAAGAGCCCATGAAAAGATATCAATGGAGAGTTGTGCCCCAAGGGATGGCTAATAGCCCTACTTTGTGCCAACAATTCGTTGATGCTACTCTTCAAAAAAATTTGCAAAATATATAGCAATCTATATATTATACAATATATAAATGATATTTTAATAACTGGACCCTAAAAATTTTTGGTGATGCAATGTCTAATGGTAATAAAAGAGCAGTTACCTGGTTTTGGTCTTATCGTAGCCCCTGAGAAAATGCAACTTCAATATCCTTATCAATATCTAGGCTTCCAATTGTACCCATAAAAAATACTTCCACAGAAAGTCACCTTACAAGTGGATTCTTTACAGACTTTAAATGATTTTCAAAAAACTTCTAGGGGATATTAATTGGCTTTGTCTACATCTCCACCTCACAACAGAAGACCTAAACCTTTATTCAATATCCTAAAGGGAAATAGTTCCCCTACCTCCCAACGAGTGCTTACTCCCGCTGCATGCCTACCCTGGGAAAAGGTACAACAAGCCTTATCTCAGAGCTTTGTTTCTTACATTGATTATAACCAACCTTTAATTCTTATTATTTTGATTACAGATTATTTACCCACCGCTCTGTTGCGACAAGAGGCCCCTTTACTTTGGATATATTTACAGGCTACCCCTAAAAAGAATGTTATACCACATTATAATGCAATAGCTAAGATTATAACTAAAGGGTGACTAAAATGTAGAAAAATATTTGGAATAGAGCCGACATGCATATGTCAGCCATATACTAACAAACAGCTTATGTGGCTTCTATCTTTCACCGAAGATTGGCCTCTTGCATTAGCTTCTTTTTCAGGACAAGTTCATAATAATTATCCAGCAGATAAAGTATTGCAGTTTTTACGACAACATCCCTGTGTGTTCCCGCAAAATACCAGCTTTCAGCCTTTAGAAAAAGCTGCCTTGATATTTACTGACGGTTCCAACACTGGTCAAGCTTCTGTAATTCGTGATGGTCACCGTACAGTTATTAACACCCCTTTTTCTTCTCCACAGCTAGTGGAATTAGCTGCTGTTGCGTTTGCATTACAGTCTACCTTGAATGTAGCAGTTAACATATACACCGATAGCAAATATGTGTTCTTATCAGTACCTCAACTAGAAACTTGTTCATTTTTTCCTGAGTCCTCTGCTGCTTCTCCTTTGTTTTCTCGCATATGCACTATCATTCGACAACGTACCTGCCCTTTTTTTATAGGTCATATCCGAGCACATTCTAATCTCCCTGGGCCTTTAGTAGAAGGTAATCGTTTAGCGGATGCTGCTTTTGCGCGTATATTCTATTGAGACAGCTACAAAAGATCATGCTTTACATCATTTAAATGCTCATACACTGCGTTTGAAACACAAAATTACTCGAGAACAGGCTCGACAAATTGTAAAATCTTGTTCTACTTGCTCCATCCTATTACCAGTACCTCATTATGGCATTAACCCTCGTGGTCTGTTTCCCAATCAACTGTGGCAGATGGATATCACCCATTTCCTGAAATTTGGTAAACAAAAATATATACATGTGTCTATTGATACTTGTTCTAAATTTATTTTTGCTCCCTTACATACAGGTGAAGCTATAAGACATATTAGTGCCCACTGCTTACAAGCTTTTGCTTCCCTAGGAACTCCAAAAAACAAATTAAAATGGATAATGGACCTGCTTATATTTCCGCCTCTTTTAAAACTTTTTGTGTAACTTTTTTTATATCTCATGTTACTGACATTCCTTATAATCCTCAGGGTCAAGGCACTGTTAAATGTACACATAATACTTTAAAGCAATATTTTAATAAAATAAAAAAGGGGGAGTTTGGGGTTTCTGCCTTCTAACAAATGGCTCTCACATGTTTTATTCACTTTAAATTTTTTCACATTGGATAAAGATGGTCATTTTGCAGCTGATCAACACTGGCATCCACAAACAGCTGCGAAAAGAGCAATGGTGAAATGCAGGGATCCTATCACCAATCACTCAAATGGACCTGATCCGGTACTGGTATGGGACACGGCTCCTAAGGGATGGGTATTTTTATGCAATCAATTTGCTTTTACATCCTTAGCCCCTGATGATTTTTGCAACTGCTCATTGGGCCGTGTGGCCTCGATGCTAACATCTGTATTTCCAAAGACACGACAGCAACACTCATTACCTGAGAACTGTGATGATGATGTCATCTTAATTGGAGACCTGCCTTTACCATGGCTATATAGCTAGTGGGAGTTCCTGGATTGGCTTATGGAAATAACCATGGACTTCGAAGGCTTGCATGTTTGGTGACCAAAACCATCAATCTTACTGCTACTGCGCTATCCAATATAGCTGAAGAATTGGATCAAGTTCGTTCAGGAGTACTCTTAAACCGAGCAGCTATCGATTATTTGCTATTAAAAGATCATATAAATTGTAAATCTGTACCAGGGGGATGTTGTTTTAACATTACTAACAATATGCCACATAGAGTCTGTTACTGATAAACTTAAAAGTAAAATGCAACATATGTTTATTACTAACCCCCTAACATTTGGAGGATTTCAATGGATTCACTGGTTATTAATGCTGGCTGGACCGCTACTGCTTTTCCTACTTTGTATGGGATGTTTTCCGTGTGTTCTGCAATTTGTGCTAACCTCACTACAGTCTGTATGGACTGACATTCATCATTTAAAACTTTGTACCAAACCTCTTTTGTAATCAAAAATAATTAATATTTGGCTATATGTTTCATCTCTCACCTAATGTCAGGCTAGTCCGATGGTAGTGGGTTATCAGAACTTATTAACATTAGTGTCACTAAAGTTGGTATGCAACCCCCCACTGCTAAATTTGACTGGCTTTAAAAAAAATTAATCATTCTTCAACTGCCCTATCTTAATAAACAAAAAACAACAAGTATTACAGCAAGGTATTCTAGATAATCGTGCAGCCATCGATTATCTTCTCTTATTACATCACAAAAAATGCAATCAAGTTAAAAATATGTGTTGTTTTAATCTTACTGATAACTCTCATAGTATTGCTAGTGAAGTTCAAAAACTCTCAGAACTTGCTTCTCATTTTACTCAAGACAAAGGGTCTGAAAGTTTATTCAATTGACTTACATCTTGGCTGCCAAATTTCTCCTGGCTTAAAGAACTGTTTGTGGGGATTGTAATCTTCCTCATAAGCCTCCTCATAAGCCTCCTTACTGCCTATCTTGTCGGCAGGTGTTTCGTGTATTTTCTAACTAGGCCTTGGAAGTCCCCCAGAAGCTAAGACGGTGGGTAGTCAATGACGGGTAAGATGGGTTGCCGCACATATCAACCTAAGACAGGAATTCATCGATGACGATGGATTCTGATGACGGGTAAGAATGTGCAGGTGGAACCCACAACCTAAGACAGGCACCATCGTTTACTTCATTATAAAATAAAAACAGCACTGCTCACAAAAACGCAGCAGTGTAGCGCTGATGACACGTAATCTCATCTTGCTATATACAAAGAAGGGGGAGATGTTGGGAGCCACTGTGCTGGGTTCCCTGTGTAGGCCTTTGTTTAGACTAACCTTCAACTATGTTCCTGTAAGGAGGAGTCACTAGAAAAGTCCATGTGTACAGCTCACTGATGTGGTTAGCGCCTGGCCATCTGGCTTCAGTGCTCTCTTTCTTGTACCTTGATAAGCATGTCTGCTAGCTGTGAGACCTCGCTGTAACTCCCTTTCTCAAATTGATACTGATTCCTGTGAAATTATTCCTTTAAACTATGTTGTGAGATGACACCTGCTTGCCCTCGACTGTTACAATCCTTGCCTTGTATTATATAAGCTGCCTCCTTCTCCAATAAAGTGAGACCTTGATCAGAATACTGTCTTGGTCTCCCTTCTCGTGTCTGGTTTGTCTCTCCATTCAGGTCTGCCCTCCTCATGTCCTAGTTGATTACCCCGCGGGCCGGGGCACTGTACATTGTGATTTAATGCTATAACTAGTACTCAAACAGTATGTTTCACTTTGTGTTTCTGTGTGGGTGCAAACTGTGTTGAAATCTTTACTTAATGTACACTAAACTGATCTTCTGTATATAAAGAGAATTGAAAATGAATCTTGATGTGAATGGAAGGGGAGAGGGAGCGGGAGAGGGGAGGGTTGTGGGTGGGAGGGAAGTTATGGGAGGGGGAAGCCATTGTAATCCATAAGCTGAACACTGGAAATTTATATTCATTAAATAAAAGTTTTAAAAAAAGGAAAAAAAAAGTGGGGCTTAATTCAAGGTAATTAAATCACTCGGGGCACTGCCCCTGTGAGGAATTAATGTAGTTCTGGGATCCTGGTTAGTTCTTGCTAGAGGGTGGTTATGAAAAGAAAGACTGGCCCCTTCTCACCTTCTGACTTCTTGTCTCACTATGCTGCTAGCTGTCATTAAGCCTTACCATAAGCTAAATTGATAGGGCCACTTGATTTTGGACAGTTAGCTTCCAAAATTGTGAACCAAGTAAACCTCTTTTATTTGTTAAGTTCTCAAGGTCAAGTGTTTTCTTATAGCAATGGAAAATAGACCACTACACATGAAGAAATTAAAACACTTTAATATAAACATTTCCAGAATATAGACTGATATTTTTTGCAACAGTACTTTTGAGAGCTTTTTAAAACTATATATAATCTAAGTTTATAATAGACTATTTAATTTTCCACTTTTAGGACTAGAAAATACAAAAATACACTTCAAATTAGATTTAACAAAGAAAAAAATAAGTGAATTATTTTGTACATTTTCCTTGCACAGAACCAAGAATATAAACAAAGACACGGCAACAACAATAAAATGCCATGAATATTAATAAACCCAAACAAGGAATGGATTCAGCAAGGCCTGGTAATCCTTTCACTTAAAATAAATTATCTCCCATGGGTAAATAATTTAATGTCATATCAATTTTATGAACAAAGTATAGACAACTTCGTTTAGGAAAATTCACTATTTGTAAGAAACGTATTTTTTGGAAAACAAAGGAAAAGTAATTTGACAAAAAGGCATTGAATACTTATGCTTCACTTGGCTTTTGCTAGAGATCACTAAGTACCTGTTCACATAAAAAATTGAAATAACATGAATTTCAAGACACCAAATTCTTCAACCTATTTATTCAACCTTAAGGAAACAAAACTGAAACATTTAAAATCCAAGAGTAGACTCAAAGCACTGACAATTCTTTTCTTCAGAAGGTTTCTTTTTCTCTGATGTTCTTGTGTTCTTGTTTTTCAGGGGCTAGCTTAGGTGTGTGTGTGTGTGTGTGTTTCTTCTTTCAATTAAACTTCAACTTTTCCCAAAAACAAAAGCAAAAGCCAGTTTTCCTGAACTGGTACTCAACTATATTCAATTCTCCTTTCCTTCATGTCATGCTCTTGGTTTTGTCTAAATTCATTTTCTTCACTGATATCTTCAGTCCATTCTCAAGTAAATGAAACTAACCTTTCAAGATGCAAGAGTAGGTGCAAAACATAGACAATTCTGTCTTTTCTTCCGAAAGTTCCTTTTTTGTTTATGTTCTTGTTTCTCAGGGGCTAGGTTTACGCTTTTTTGTTTCTCCTTTCAATGAAACTTCCTCACGGAAAACAAAAACCAGCTTTCCAGAATTGGCACTCCCTCGTTCCACCTCTGCTTTCCTTCATCTCATGCTGTTACTTTTTCTGAACCCATTTTATGAACTGCTTTCTTCACTTCATCCTTGAGGAAACAGAACTAAAAATTCACACTTCAAAGACGGACTCAGTCCAAGATACTGACTCTTGAGGCTTGTCTTAAACAACTTTCTATTTCTGTTATGTTCTTCCTGCGTTCTTCCATTCTTTCTCAGAGGGCAGGTTTAGAATTTATTGTTCACCCTTTCAGTTAAACCCCAATTGTTACACACACCAAAAAGCAAAGCTTTCCTGAACTGACACCATCGACTTCTTCTCTTCATTTGATGGCTTCGTGTTGACTTAAATCCATTATATTAACTGCTTTCTGTCATTCATTCTGTGAACTACAAGTTCAAAATCCAAGAATTGACTCATCCCAGAGCATTTCTTCTTCCGTCCTTTCTTCAGCACATTTCTTCTTCTCTTTCTTGTGCTTGCGTTCTTTCTCAGCAGAGACATCACGGCTTTTTCTCTTTTTCTGATGCTTAAGCTTCCCTCTCCTGACCCTGGCTTTATCTTCCTTTCTATCTTCCTTATCTTTGGCTAAATCTGTATCCTCACAACTCTTTGTCCTTCTATGCTTTGACTGCTCCTCTGCCCTTTCCCCGCCTTCCTCGCCTTCCTCGCCTTCCTCCAGGTGTCGTGTCCTCTTCTCACGCCTCCGTTCATCATCTGCTTGATACTCACGGGCAGAGTTTTCTGAGAAGTGTCTGCAGACGTCCGATTCTACACTCTGTGGGCCAGAGTTATTCTCTTGCTGACTAAGGCTCAGGGGTACTGGTTTTTCTGGGAAATAGTTTCTAGCGAGTTGATCGTAGTTCATCGATTCTAGTCTCTGTCTGTTGTCATCCACTGGCAAGCAATGAGGTAAACTGTTTGGCACGGCTTGTGAAGGACTGTATAGCCCTGGATGGGTCTGGAACGTCTCAAATGGGAGTCTTCGCTCAAACATTCCATGCCCGGGTTTGGTATGAACCATTTCTCTGTGCCTCTGAGTTTCCATAGAGCTAGCACCTGGCTTTCTGAAACAAGTCTTTGGCTCCAATCCTCTGGCTTTCTGCACTTTAATATAATCTTCTAGTTCATCTTGGAAAGACTTATATTGCTTCTTTGAATGAGCTGGTAACCAGTGAGGTAACTGGCTTTTCACTGGTGAAACAATACATGGATGTTGGTAAGTCTGGGGAGTCTCACATGAAAATCTTTGCTCAAACATACTTGGGCTAGGTCGACAACCAGCCATTTCTCTAGACCCAGGAGTCTCCATAGAGCTCTCTCTTATCTTTCTAAAACAAGTCTTTGGCTCTAGTCCTCTGGATTTCTGCACTTTGATGTATTCTTCAAGTTCATCTTGGAAAGGATCATATGTCTTCTCTGAATGAGCTGGTAAGCAATGAGGTAACTGGTTTTCCATTCTTTGAGAAATATCATATGGGCCTCTGTATGTCCAGGAGGTCTCAGATGGGAGTCTTTGTTCAAACGTTCTGTGGCTGAATCTGGAATCAACCGCTTCTCTGTACCTGTGGGTTTCCAAAGAACTCCCTTCCATACTTCTGAAATAAGTCGTGGGCTTTAATTCTCTGGCTTTCTGCATGTTGATGTACTCTTCAAAGTCATTTTGGTAAGAGTCTCGTGTCTGCGTTGAATTCATCACTAGATTGTTAACAAAGGATTCTCTGAAAAGAATACAACAGGAAGTCCTTGTTACCATATTATTTTATTCCAAATATTTTCTTTGCTATCAAAAATATTAGTATAGGGATGAGTGTTTGGAGCAGCAGTCAAGATGCTACTTGGGAAGTCTACATCCTATATTGGAGTGTGTGCGTTCCTATTCCAGCTCCACTTGATTCCAGCTTCTGCTAGTGCGTACCTTTGGAGGTAGCAGGTGACAGCTCAAGAAGCTGGGTCCCTGCCAACCATGTCAGAGACCTGGATTGAGTTCCAGGTTCCTGGCTTCAATCTGGCATGGGACTGGCTGTTGCAGGCATTTGGGGAGTGAACCAATGGATTGAAGATTCTCTCTCTCTCTCTTTCTCTCTCTCTCTTTCTCTCTCTGCCTTTCAATTAAATTTTAAAAAGCTATCTGAAAAAAATAAAACAGCAAGGGCCAAAACAAACTTTAAAAACCTACTTCAGGGGGCCGGCGCTGTGGTGCAGTAGGTTAATCCTCCGCCTGAGGTGCCAGCATCCCATATGGGCGCTGGTTCTAGTCCAGGTTGCTCCTCTTCCAGTCCAGCTCTCTGATGTGGCCTGGGAAAGCAGTGAAGGATGGCCCAAGTGCTTGAGCCCCTGCACCCACATGGGAGACCTGGAAGAAGCACCTGGCTCCTGGCTTCGGATCAGCACAGCTCCGGCCGTTGTGGCCATTTGGGGAGTGAACCAGCGGACAGAAGACCTTTCTCTCTGTCTTTCCCTTTCACTATCTGTAACTCTACCGCTGAAATAAATAAATAAAATTTTTTAAAAAAAAACTTACTTCAGTATGAAAGCTATAGATAATGAATTTTTATGCAAAAAAAAGTAGCAGCAGAGATCTTAAAAATTTTTACGCAAAAGAAAAAATTCTCAGGCCTAGGATGGAAGCAAGGATGGGTATAAAGGAGCAGATGCATGTGATGCTGTTGTGATACTAAAGATACTAAGGCATGGTGGGATGTATAGATAAGTATCAATAATATCAAGAACCTTGATAAATGGTCTGATGTGAATTTCATGTCGTTTTTAAAGTTTTGGTTAATCAATTCCTTGTATAGATCTATAACTGTTACTGATATTTATACTGGAAATCTGAATTTAAAACGTTTAAATTTACTTTAATTTGATGAGTCAGACGATTTAGCTTCTAAGTACTTGAACTCAAATAATGTAAACATATTCTACTAGAATAAAATTGATTTCAAAATCAACACACCAATTAAACAATAGTTAAATGTCCCTCTGACCTGCAACCTGAATTGCCCATGTCCATTCAGTTCTCGTCTCCTTAAGATAACAGAATAGAATGGACTAAACATTTATTGAGCTCCTACTTTGTGCCAAGCCAAGTACTTTATAAATATGATTAGATTTTATTGTAACAACCTTGTGTCAGAACTGTCCATAGTTGCAGCCTTGATAGATAAATCTGATATTCTGCTCCAGGTCTGTCTAACAACAAGACCTTTGTTCCTAACCACTATACCTCAATGGAAGGATGATGCCTGGGTAACTGAACACCTGTAACAAAGTCCTTGGGCCCCTGCACCCACGTGGGAGACCCGGAAGAAACTCCAGGCTCCTGGCTTCAGATCAGCCCAGCTCAGGTCTTTGCAGCCATTTGAGGAGTGAACCAGCAGATGGAAGACCTCTCTCCCCCTCTGCCTCTACTTCTCTGTAACTCTGCCTTTCAAATAAATAAATAAATAAATAAATAAATAAAAGTACATAAAAGGGTACTGGATTAGAAGCCCTAGTCTTTAGTGTCCTAGGAACATTTATGCAAAAATACTTACTTAGCTTGATGTTCACTTCCTTGCATATGGTACTGGAACATAGCTAAAGATGTAAAAGTGATACCGCAAATATGACAAGCATAGGTTTTCATACTAAATGCTGAAAAAAATTAGAGAATTCAGGTTAGGGTCAGTATGGATATACTTCAAATTACATAATATTACAGCTGGACAAGAATTTATTAGAGATCATCTACTGGAAATTTCTCAATAAAGATTGAGTCCAGAGAGGTAAAATGATTTGGTTGAAGTCATAGAGTCAGGTAGCAGTAGTGTTGGCCTCTCAGAGGCCATGTGCCTTAATTTAGTGTCCAAATTTCTTCACACCATGCCACAATGTTTCTCTAGTCTTGATTTCTTCCCTGAGAATCTTTTCTCTGCCTGCTTACCATTGCTAAATCGAAGGGCAGCAAGCACCTCAAATTTAGCATTCCAAATCAACCTTTGACTCTTAATACTTCAGCCAACATATTTTTGCTTGTCCAAATTCTCTTTTCACCCAACCAAAACCTGAAATGTCCCAAAAGATTAAAGACAAATAAAAGTAAATTTTTACTCTCTTACCTGAAATCACTGTAGTGCATTAGTTATCAAAAGTAACTTCCACAGAGAGAGGTTCAGTGAGCCCCACTCTCAGGATAAAAGCTGAAAGCAAAATTCTAAAGCAAAACTACTCATTACTATTGTGTAGAACTATAGAATTGGAACTATGTAACAGTTACTTCACTATTCTGTTTCTTCGGTAGAACTAGAATCAGAAGATTGATTAATTTTTATTTTCTTAATCTCTTGATCCTTCTACATTCTCTTTGATCAGAAGCAGAAAATTAATAAATTTCATGAGTGGGCCAGCGCTGTGGGATAGTGAGTAAAGCTGCCGCCTGCAGTGCTGGCATCCCATATGGGCACTGGTTCGAGTCCTGGTTGCTCCACTTCCCATCCAGCTCTCTGCTATGGCCTGGGAAGGCAGTGGAAGATGGACAGGTGCTTGGGCCCCTGCATCTGCGTGGGAGACCCGGAAGAAGCTTCTGGCTCCTGGCTTTGGGTCAGCCCAGCTCTGGCCGTTGCAGTCATTTGGGGAGTGAACTAGTGGATGGAAGACCTCTCTCTCTCTCTCTCTCTCTCTAGCTCTGCCTTTCAAATAAATAAATCTTTAAAAAAATTATCAAGTAATGATATTCTTTACAAAATTAGAAAAGAATTCCTAAAATTCGTATGGAATTGCAAAGACCCAGAACAGCTGAAGCGATCCTGAGCAAAAAATATATATATGTTCAGGCTGTAGGCATCATAATACCTGACTTCAAAGCATTCTACAAAGATATAGTAATTAAAACCATCACATAAAAAATCACATAAATCAATGAAAAAGAATGGATAGCGCAGAAATTAATCCATGTACATACAGCCAATCAATTTTTGACAAAAGCACTCAGACCATACATTGAAGTAAGGACAATCTGTTTCACAAATGGCACTAGCACAATGGGATGTATAGATGTAGAAAAATGAAATTAGATCCATGCCTCTCACCATACAGAAAAATCAACTCTAGATGCATTAAAGACCTAAATTTATGACCTGAGACCATGAAGTTGTTCAAAGAAAATGTAGGGGAAGCATTCCAAGACATTGGTGTAGGGGATGATTTCTTGGACAAGACCTGCACAGCACAGGCAACAAAAGCAAAACTAAACAAATGGGATTATATCAAACTCAGAAGCTTCTCTACAGCAAAGCAAACTATCAATAAAGAGACATCCAACAGAATGGGAAGAAGTATATGTGAGTTACCTATCCAACGAAGGATTAATATCCAGAATATATTAGGAACTTTAAAAACTCAGCAACAACAACAACGACAAAAAACCAACCAATCCAGTTAAGAATTGGGCAAAGGACCTTAATAGAAGTTCTCAAAAGGAGAAATACAAACAGCCAACAAATATATGAAAAAACGCTCAACACCGCTAGCTATGAGGGAAATGCAAATCAAAACCTAAATGAGATATCCCCTCACCCCTGTCTGAAGGGCTAGAACCCAAAAGACAGTGAGTAATTAACAAAACACTGGCAAGGATGTGGAGAAAGGGGAACACTTACACACTGTTGGTGGGAATATAAATTATTGCAGCCACTGTGTAGAATACTAGAAACAGACTTGCCATGTGATCCAGCAATCCCACTTCTGGGTATATACTGGAAAGACATGAACACTTTATATCAAAGAGATACTTGCACCACCATGTTTACAGCAGTATTGTTCAAAATAGGCAAAATATGGAATCAACCAAGGTATTCATCATCAAATGAATGGATAAAGAAAATGTGTGTATATATACACAATGGGATATTATTCAGCTATAAAACATAATGAAATTCTACTACTTGCAACATGGATGTAACTGAAGGATATTATGTTGAGTTAAATAAGTTGGACAGAGAAAGAGACATACTGCATGTTCTCCTTTATATGTGGAAGCTAAAATTAAAAAAGAAAAATCAAAAGAAAGAAAGAAATGCCAGTGTGCTAACTGTTGCTGCAAATAGTTTTATCAATCTTTGTTTTATACATTTGCCAAAGCAATGGTTAATAATGTTATACTACTATATTTTTAATGACCTATGATTACTTTAAAATTTACTGTATATGGGTGAAGTAATCATCTTTCCATTTGATCATTATTTATAGCCCTACTCTATATTCCTTCTAAACTGGGGTCTTTTTGCTTTTATTTGTTAAATTTAGCTAGTGGAGCATTAAGCCCTTGATTTTAATCTAAAAATACCTTATCTCTGGGCTGATTAATTATTAGGTTAATCACTACCAAGTATATTGTCCTCCTCTGAGCAAAGATTTTTCACAGAAGCAAGATTACTCTGACAAGGAATGAAAGCTGCTGATTTTGAAGAACATATGACTCTGATCACTATTGACATAAACTTCATTGGGAGACTAGAAGAATTCAGCAGGTTACATCACAATCTGAATGAAAGATCTCTCAAAACTCTCCTCCTTCCCTGTCATCTGATGTTGTGCTCACAATGTTACTTTATAATTTGATTTCCCATATTTGACATCAAGAAAATGATAACCTGCATGACAGACCTCAAGAAAAATTAGGAACTGAAATTATCTAACTACTCCTACTATTTATCATAAATCAATATCTGAATGATAATACATTAACTCAAAACTACAATGTTTCCCAAACTTCCCCGTTAAGAATCACTTGGGCTGTTAGTTAAAAGTATAGATTCCCAGGCCACTCCCCTGAAGAACATGATTCAGTGTTTCTGGGGCAGGGACAAACAACTTGTATTTTAGTGAATACCACAAGTGATCACTACCACTCTGCAAGAAATATACATAGGGAATAGCTTTCCATTTCCTGGGTCATTTATCAGGCTCTTTCCAGTTAATGAGTCCCTGATTTGAGGCTGATCAATTCTGATGATTCTGGATTTCCTACAAAGCTAAAGAACTAACTCCAGGACTGCGCATCTTCACAGCAATCCTAGTAAGGAAATTATTACTTCCTTTATGTTACAGATGTAGAACCTAGGCTTCAGATTAACTTGGCCATTGTCATATATTTTGAGGGCTGTTCAAGTTACCCAAGATAAACAGCAGTCCTGATTTCCCCTAGATAACTGCTTCTCAGTGCTGATCATACATTAAGTTAATGTGGAAAACTTTTGTTCAAGTTATAGCTGTATGTCAGATCAATTAAATTGGAATCTCTAGGGGAGGAATCAGGATTCCTTCCTCTTTGAAAGCTTTCCAGAGGATTTTACTGTGCAGCCATTGTTGAGCAGTTGCCCTAGATTACTTAGCTAATGATCTTCATTATAACTGTAGACTCAGATTGGATTTCAGAGGTTTTACATATCTATTCGCTGTTTAGAAAGTATTCTGCATTTAGTGTTCACCTTAGTTCCTCTTTTGTTTCTTCATAAATTACATCAAAAGTAAGACTGTAACAGAGGTAATTTAGGGGTTTAGAAAAACTGCTGGTCATACACGAAAGATCCAGAAGCAGTTCAAAAACAGTACTCTGATCACTATTACCTTGGCCTTTGACTTTTTTACTCAGTAATGGTCTTTAATTTATCTTTTTCTAGGATGCACACATCTCAGAAAATTTTATATATATAGTTTTTAAAAAGGATTTATTTATTTGATAGGCGGAGTGACATAACAAGACAAAAAGAGATCTTCCAACCACAGGTTCATTCCCCAAATGGCCACAATGGCGTGGGCTGGGCCAGGTCAGAGCCAGGAGTCAGGAACTCCATCCAGGTCTCCTGTGTGTGTGGCAGGGGCTCAAGCACTTGGGACATGATCTGCTAATTTCCCAGGAGCATCAGCAAGGAGCTGAATTGGAAGCAGAGCAGCCAAGACTAGAACTGGTGCTCTGATATGGAGTGTTGGCATCTCAGGTGGCACCTTAACTTGCTGCACCACAATGCTGGCCCCAGAAGGTAGTACATAAAATTGTATAAACTCTTTCTGTGAAGATGTGAATCCTATTCATTGGTCCTCAAGATCAGAATTCCTGGTCTAACACTCCTGGAACTTTTCTCCAATATGCTTCTTATAATCTCCATTCTCTTGGCTCAGAGACTGCTTCTTGGCTCTACTCAGCTTCACTGTTCTCCGCCCTTCTTTCCTACTTTCTGAGTTCATCCAGAGACTCAGGCTTTCTGAATCTTGTTCTTTGCAGAATCTTCCATAACCTAACACTTGGGGGAGGGGAGGGCACTCTTTTAAACACATCTCCATCTCTTAACTCCTTGAACTAAGGTCCTTGTTATGTCTTTATAATCTAATACTGTGGTTCCTATTCTTTGCTCCATATCAGAATCACTGATAGAGTAACAAAACTTATGTCTAGGTCCTAGAGATGGTAATTTTAAATTTAGGTGATCAGAGGGGTGGCCTAAACATTGAAATTTCTTTTTGAAATAACTTATTTACTTGAAAGGGATGGATGGAGAGAGTGGAGGGGGGGAAGGGACGAGGAGTGAGGAAGAGAGAGAGAAATCTCCCAACTGATGGTTCACTCCTCAAATGGCTACAAGATTTGGAGCTGGGTAATCCCAAAGTCAAGAGCCAGAAACTTAATCTGAACCTCCCACATAGGTGGCAGGGGCTCAAGTACTGGAACCATCGTCTGCTGCCTCCTAGCATTTGCATTAGCAAGAGGCTGGAATCAGGAATGGAGTCAGGAGGGTGCTCCAAGCAGCATCTTCACCCTGAACATCGGGATTTAAAAATAATTATATGCAGAGCACTCCATCCACTAGTTCACTCTCCAAATGCCTGCAATAGCCAGGGCTGTGCCAGGCTGAGGCCAAGAACCCAATTCAGGTCTCCCATGTGGGTGGCAGGGACCCAATCATTCAAGTTATCATCTATTGCCTCCCAGGGTACACATTAGCTGGAAGCTAGAATCAGGAGCAGAGTTGTATCTTGAACTCAGGAACACTGATATGGGATGCAGGCATCCCAAGTGGTGTCTTAACCACTATGCCAAATGCCTTCCCCAGGCCGGCGCCGCAGCTCACTTGGCTAATCCTCTGCCTGCGGCACTGGCACCTGGGTTCTAGTTCTGGTTGGGGCGCCGGATTCTGTCCCGATTGCTCCTCTTCCAGTCCAGCTCTGTGCTGTGGCCCGGGAAGGCAGTGGAGGATGGCCCAGGTGCTTGGGCCCTGCACCTGCATGGAAGACCAGGGGGAAGCACCTGGCTCCTGGCTTTGGATCGACGCAGCACCGGCCATAGTGGCCATTTGGGGGTGAACCAACGGAAGGAAGACCTTTCTCTCTGTCTCTCTCTCTCACTGTCTGACTCTGCTTGTCAAAAAAAATGCCTTCCCAGATTTTCTAAAACCCCCCTGAATGATTCTGACATGTAGCCAATGTTGAGAACCATTGGTGTAATACCTTAAATGGGGGAAAAAGTAACTGATGGCTACACGTTATGTATAAATACAGCTTAATGTGAGGTTTATCTTATGTAGAAAAATAGAAAATGTCAAACTTACCTGTTTTGGGATTACAAAAGGAGGATAAAGTATTTTAAAAAGCTAACATTTATTAAGAATACATTCTGTGATGGCAAGTACATATATCCCTTCATTTCATTCTTACTAAATCCTGTGAAGTTGTGTTTTAGTTCATATCTGAGTAGTCTGAGGTACATCTGGGCAAATGACTTTCAATATATCTCCAAAGCTCTGCTTATCCCTTTTTATGACACTATCTCTCAATATACAATTAGCAAAATTGAATCAAGAAAAACCTCTGTACTCATTATCATGTAATGAACACTGAGAAGCAGACTACAGCACAAAATATAATCCTTTGTTTCTGGGAGGCTAATCCAGCTGAGAGGTTATAATTGATGCAACTGTCACTGAACAGGAAAGCAAAATAGAGATCAGAGAAATGGAAGAACACCAAGAGCTGGAACAGTGAAGGAGTTGTGATGGATCTTGGAGGACAAGAAGGATGTGAATTTTAAGGAAAGCATATAAGGATATTCCAAGGGATGAAAACAATATCAGGTACAGCAGAATCAGAAATGAGAATTATGTATTGAATTCAATTAATCTGTTCTACAAATACTGAGTACCTATGTGGCACCAAGCATCATGCTAGATGCTTGGAGTAGGGGTCGGTGCTGTTGGGTAGTGGGTAAAGCCGCCCACTGCAGTGCTGGCATCCCATATGGGCACCAGTTTGAGTCCTGGCTGCTCACCTTCCGATCCAGCTCTCTGTTATGGCCTGGGAAAGCAGTAGAAGATGGCCCAACTCCTTGGGCCCCTGCACCTGTGTGGGAGACCCGGTCTGGCTCCTGGCTTCAGATTGGTGCAGCTCCGGCCGTTGCGGCCATCTGGGGAGTGAACCAGTGGATGGAAGACCTCTCTGTCTCTCTCTGCCTCTGCCTCCTCTGTAACTCTGCCTTTCAAATAAATAAATAAATAAATCTTTTTTTTTTTGACAGGCAGAGTGGATAGTAAGAGAGAGAGAGACAGAGAGAAAGGTCTTCCTTTACCGTTGGTTCACCCTCCAATGGCCGCCGCGGCTGGCACACTGCGGCCAGCGCATTGCGCTGATCCCAAGGCAGGAGCCAGGTGCTTCTCCTGGTCTCCCATGCGGGTGCAGGGCCCAAGCACTTGGGCCATCCTCCACTGCCTTCTCGGGCCACAGCAGAGAGCTGGCCTGGAAGAGGGGCAACTGGGACAGAATCTGGAGCCCCGACCAGGACTAGAACGCAGTGTGCCGGTGCCACAAGGCGGAGGATTAACCTGTTGAGCCATGGCGCCAGGCCATCAAATAAATAAATAAATCTTTTAAAAAAAGATACTAGGGATAGAAAATTAATTTAGCAGCCAGGTTGTTCACAAGTTCAGTGTGAGAAAGAGATATAGAAACAAATGATTTTAATTTCATTTGTTAAAGCAAAAGAGGCACACTTGAAAGGTATGGGAATGCAAAGAAGCAGAGACACTTAGCATATTATGGAGGTCTATGGAAGGCTACTGAAAGAGATGATGCCCTAGCTAAACTTGAGGAGGAAAAATAGTTAATTTAATGAAAAGAGCTGAGAAGAGCATTGTTGCAACAGGAAATACAATTTTTTAAAAAGCACATAAGTGTGGAGGCCAGCACTGTGGCACAGCAGGTTAAAGCCCTGGCCTGAAGTGCCAGCATCCCATATAGGCACCGGATCTAGTCCTGGCTGCTCCTCTTCCCATCCAGCTCTCTGCTATGGCTTGGGAAAACAGTAGAAGATGGTCCAAGTCCTTAGGCCCCTGCACCCACGTGGGAGACCAGGAAGAAGCTCCTGGCTCTTGACTCCAGATCGGCTCAGCTCTGGCCATTGCAGCTATTTGGGGAGTGAATCGGCGGATGGAAGGCTTCTCTCTCTCTCTCTGGCTCCACCTCTCTCTGCAAGTCTGTCTTTCAAGTAAATAAAAAATAAATATATAAAAAGAGAAAAAAGCGCATAAGTTTTTATAAGAACTTCCTAAATCTGGAATTGTTGCAGGGTAAAATTCAAGGAGACGAGATAGGAGAGGCAAAAAGGGGTCAGCTAAGAGAGACCTGTATGTTATGCTAAGAGTCCTAGACTTTTTACTCTGTGCATTGGGAAACCTTGAAGTAGTTCAAGTGGTAAATGACAATGGTTGGTCAATTGCGTTTGAAATTAATTTCTCCTTTGGCTGCAATACAGAGGACAAATTTAAGAGGAGTAAGTCTGGAAGGAAACAGGCCACAGACATGAGATGAATACACTAGACTGGGCAAAGACGAGGTCATGGACTAGAAGGTTTTGGTAGAGGTAGAAAGAAGCAGGCACAAAGGCAAAATACTTAGCTTAAAATCCTGCAAAACTTAGTGACTGAATGTGAGGCACAAGGGAAGAGGAAGAAACTAGAGGGTTATAAAATCATTGCCAGAATCCTAGTTTGATAACTCCAGTGATTATCTCATTAACTGAGATTGGAATTCCAGAAGGAAACAGTGTTTTAGCAGGTGAAAGAGTAAGCTGTGGTGAACGTTAGGTTTGAACAGCGTCTGAGGTATCTGTGGGACTTCCATGTAAGGGTGTCCAATAGGTAGTTACACCTGAATACTGGAGTTTGAAGGTGGAAATAGGTAAGAGAGATTTTGAAGATGTCAGACCACTGGGGTAGTTCAAATAGTCAAACCAGATGAAAGCTCCTGAGGACAATGTCTGAGTGTGCATAGGAATACCAACATCATGATACAAAACCCCGGAGAGTGTTGCTCTTTAAGATGGTTGAGATGGAAGAGACTATGAAAAGTCCATGAAGTAAAGAACAGGGAGTTATAATGATGAACGGGAGACAGTGATATCCAAGGAGCTAAATAAAAGTGGCCCTTGGATTTAGTAATGTAGGGGTTACTACGGCCCTGAGAGAAGGAGTTTCAGCGGAGAGGGGAAATGAAGGCTGGTGGAATGTGCACCAGCACATGGCAGTGAACTGAGCAGTGAAGAACAAGTGAAGACAGCAAGAGATTAAAGTAGAAATAAAAACCCCAACATGGCTGAGAAGGGAACAGGAGACTAGATTGGCTAAAGAGGAATTCATGATTACAGGAGGATTTGTTCAAAGCAAGGTATTCTGTAATCCTCATCTGATGGCCAAATGTTTCTTGATGAAAAAAGAAATAAGCTTGCCTGAGAAGTATAAGACATAAGCTTGTCTGAGGAAGGGTGGCACGGAGCAGGGAAAAGAGTCTTGAGAAGTGGTATTATTTTAAAATCAAGGATAAGGGGAAGTGAAGAAAGAAGAAGGTGATTAACTAGGACTAAAAGCCCAAAGAGGTTGAATACCAAGACTCTGACCAAGTGCTCAATCTCTAGACTTACATAATTTTCTGTAACATCACTAAGTAAACTGAATGTGTAAGTAGAAAAGGTAGAGAGAAAAACTGATTGAGCTGAGACCTTCCTACTAGAGTGAGAGAATAAGAACAAGGTACAAGCAAAGATTTCCAGAAGGTGCTTACAACTTCAAGGTGTGATGTGATGGTAGCAGAAATGCAATGCATACAGAAAGGAGAAATAGCTTTAAGTTTATGTGATTTGCTGATGGATAGGATGTAGGGAGTAGTCCATGACACCTTCGAAGATTCAAGTGTAGGTGACTAATAAATAGTCACAAACTGGCAGAGACAGAAAACTTAGGAAATTTAAGTTGGTTTCAGAGAAGCTTATTATTTCAATTGTAGATATGCTGAGTTACAGGTGGGGGTGAGGCATCTAAGTGCAATAATGGGACTAAAGTTAGTAAGATAAACAAACCAAAACTAAATAAAAATGCATACATATTTTAGTTGCCATATCATTATGGTAGCCATTCCTATGCTAAAAAGATCTGGGCTGGATGAGGGCATGAAGAAAGCAGTAAGAATGATGATGAAAAAGAGAAGGATTAGATTTGGGAGAAACATTTAAGCAATAGCAGATGGAGAGAAAGGCAGAGACAGAAAAGGAGAAAATGGATGAAGAGTGAAATAATTATGATACCATATGTTAAATTACTTTTGTCTTATCACTTGCTCATTTGTAATATGAGGCTTTTCCTATTGCTGTTGTTTGAAATTTCCATTAAATGCTTTAAATCCTCTAGCTATTTTTAAATGCTCCAATTTTTACTTTGAGGCACTAGTCAAGGTTGCATTGAAATATCTGTTCTTTGTGCTCTAGCTTCAGAGGCTAATGTAAACTGACTTAAGTGACTGAATTAAAGTATGCTGATCATTCCCCTCTCCCATCATTAGATGATAATTTTATCAAAATCCTTTTCCCCCTCACTCCAATAACATTGAGACTTCAGAGTGCTATAATGACCCTTCTTCAGAAGTGACAAAAGTACATATCCTTCTCATAGCTGACTCATCAAATTTACTTAATGCCACTAAACTAAAAGTCATTTATTTCAGATATCCTCAATAGGAAAAACACCCTAACAAGTGGATGTTTGTTGTAATCTGTCTAACGTTCAGGAACCCTGCCACTTCTATTTCCATGGTTGCCTAAATCAACAATCTCTAAAATAGTAGATAAAAACACCTTCATGTAACTTTCTGGGATATGTCAAATCACGTCAATAGGAAATTGACATAGTACAAGATTACTTAATGGTTCACTAATTTATATAAACCAATCTCTAATGAGGTAGTCTACTTGTGTGCCAGTTTCTGTCTCTAGCACTGGAAATGTAGATGAGTTAGATAAATCCCTTCCCTCAAAGACCCTGCATTATGCAGGCTAAAGAAGCATGGAAGACTAGCTTTGAAGGACGTGAAAAGGCTACCAGGCCAAGGCAGCAAGAATTAGGACTTATCCATGAGAAGAGGGTTATGGGGATATTCCAGGCAAAACAGCAACATGCATAAGGACATAGAAATGAGAAATATGGTAATGGTTTCTAGAAACCATAAGTGATTTGTAGGGACTGACCCACATAGATCATGGCAGGAAACAACAGTGGCTAAGTCTGGAGAAGGCAGTCAGGAACAAGATGGAGAAGGCCTATGGAGTTCAGATTTTACCTTTAGAAGATGGAGAAACACTGAAGGTTTTTAAGAGGGGAAATGACATAGAAATATTTATGTTTTAAGTGAAACATTGTAGAGATTAAATTGAGGGTGGATTCGGGGAAACAAACTAGAGGCAAGAAGAGTAGTCAGGAGCTTGTGGCAATACATCAGGACAATGCTTTGCCAAATTTACTGAGTGCAAATCACCCAGGTATCTTGTTAAAATGTGCATTCTGATTCAGTAGGTTTGAAGGGGCTCTGAGATTTTTTTAAACAAGCTCTTAGGTGATAACCAACAGTGTTGAGTCACAACCCACACTCTGGATAGCCAAACTCTAGGAAAGATGTTAACGACCTGATCTAGTGTGGGAAGAGCAGGGTTGGGGATAAGGGAACAGTGATATACAGGAGGTAAAATAGTCATGGCTTGGTGCTCCAGTGAATATAGGAAGTGAAGAAGGTTGTGTTGGGGATTTCAATGAGTGTTCAGCAAGTGTTCCCTTTGAATGACTGAGTCAATGTAAAATAACTATGAGGTATCCACATGAAGTAGTAGTTGCCATTCAGATATGTGAGTCTAAAACTTGACAGAAAGGTCATACGCATACAGGTGAGAGGTGAAACCAGGGGAACAGATTAAATCATGTAGAGTAAGGTCAAGAATGGGACCATGGGAATACCTACCTACAAGTAAACAATAAAAAAGAGCCCATAAGGAAAATAGATAAGAAACAGTTAAAAACACAGGAGAAGAATCAGAGGGTAAATAGTTATACATAACAAAGAATAAAGCTTCAAGAAGGAGGGAGTAATGAACATTTTCCCATGAAGCAGTAAGGTCTAGGAAGGAAGGAATTTAAAATAACAGAAAGTAGAGGGAAGGAAGTGAGTGGAAGAGAGAATATGAAAGGGGAATATAATACACTAGTAGTGAGAAGGTGCTTATGGGGGAAAATGGAAAAAAGTATATATATGGTTAGAAGAGCAAGTGGCTCTCCAGTCAGGATCAGTCTCTGTATTTTACCTGAATTTTTGCCACTCTTTCTTAGCTTGAGGTTTTTTTTTCATCATCTCTCTTTCTCACTTACATCAATTGAAATACATGAACTCTATGAAGATTTTCTGGATCATGATGTTTCATTTCTCTAGTTACCAAAACTACAAAAATCCATGTCTGTAACCTCTTGCAATGAACTGTTATTAATCCAAATAGTTTATGTACTTATTTTTTCAGGGAAAATGGTACATTCTCATTTGTATTCCCAAGAATGTCTAGCTTAACAATCAAGAGACTTTTAGACCATATTTAGTGAATGATAGAACCATAGAATACTAAACTAAAAAACCTCTTTATGTACCAAAGATAACATGGAACCATGTGAATATTTATATTTGATTCTGAAATTAATGGATGTTGTTTAAACCATTCTGGGCCTCATTTTCTAGAAAATGAAGCGATAAAAGTAGATGAACTCAAAAGTCATTTGTCTAAAATTCTATGACCCCCATGAATACTGTAAATCTCTCATTCAATAGGCATAAAATGGCATATAAATTATCTGGCACATTTTATAAAATATAAACTTCCTAGAAAGAGTTTGGGATAATTTTACTGTTTACCATTTGCATTTGATTTTGCTGGAAGAAGTTTCTCTCTGATCTTGTCTACAAACGTCTTCCTAGCTTCATTTCTTTTGTGTTTTTTCCCAACATAATGTTGTTGGGCCACTATTGGACTATTAAAGGAAGCAGGACAGAGCTTGCAATATTTGTTTGGATTATTCAAATCCAAAGCACTGCTGGTAGAGGAAGGCATAGTCTTGTCTTTAATCCCACCTGGAGGAGGCTTGCCAGCAAGGAACTTCGGGAAGGTTGACTCTGAAGAAGTAGGAATAGGCACACCTGCTGAAATAGTTGTAATGAGAAGACATCAACATATGTTCACATATTAGAGCTGCGTTCATTGTAAAATGTTTGGAAAATTATAAATCTCTAATACCCCATTATCTTTGGATTTTTTAGCAGAGAGCTGATGAATAAAGGTAGTCATGTAAAAAATAATTTCCTTTTATAAGAATGGAAATTTGAATATGAGTTTGTCATGAAGGAATCAATGTTCTGCATTAGGTGTTGCCCAATTAAATGCCCATTAGTTTTGAGCTTCAGTGATCAATGCAGCCATCTTAATATGATTCTTTGAAATTAGTAATGGTAAAATACCAAGTTCTAAGTTGGTGTCTTTCTTGAGTAATATAGTAAGACATCTAATCAGTGTAGATTTGTGATGTTTGCATCAGAATAAAATTTATTCAGCTAAGACTAAAATACTTTACATGTTCCCAAAATTCCAGTTATTTCATAGCTCTTTCATTTACTCTCTTCCCTGAAGACAGATCTTCCAAATGAATTTGGGAGACTGAAGACAAGGCTTTCTACGTGATACTTTCTCTTATAGAGCATACTGATTCCATTCCTTTTTAGACTGACAAGTAGAAAAACAAACATACAACAATTATGGAGACTAGATTAAATTTAAAAATGAATTCTGGTTTCATTTATTAAGAAAAAAATTTCACAATGTTTCCTGTGGCATTGACTTTATTGGGTGGTACTTATATGACAAGTTGGAAATTAATCAGTGGATTTTCTATGCTAGCAATGCTTTGGTCATAAAGTACTGAAGTTGTTAATAGTGTGGTAATTTATTTATTCCAGAGGATTAATCATATTTTTTGTTATACCATACAAATTTTTCCAAAATGCAAGTACAGTTTTGCATGATCTATTCTGTTATATGTATTGCTGGACCAAAAACATTGGAAGGAGGAAAGAGGCAATATTTTGTAATTGTCTATTTTTGGGATTTATCATAGGTACTCAGTAATTACTGATGGATGATGCTGGTGGTACTTTCTTTTCTATATTTATAGGATGAAAGAAATGGGCTATCATGGTAGAAGAAGCTTCAGTAAATTTATTTTTGCCAACAGGTATAGTCAGTAAACACTGTAACCATATCTATGTTATACTGAAGACACTGATCTGAACAGGAGAAATTATTTTGAAAAGTACTAAAACAAAAAAATAATGCCAAAGCTTAGGAAGAAAGTGCTAACTTTTTATGATATAATGAGAACCTGACTGAGCTCTAGCTGCTTATTGTTGTTTAAAGCAGTGTAGCAAATCACTTCCTTTTATTTGGATTTAGCAACATGAAAAGGAGAGATAATAACATTCAGCGAGTAATTTCAATCTTCATATTAGATGACAAGGACAGAAAGAAATTAACTGAGCAGAAGAAAAATCAATTTTTTTTCAACCAGAGTGGAAATGTCCACAATTAAAAAATGGATGGCAGAGTTGAGAAAAAATAGATCCACAGTGCCGGCGCTGTGGCATAAGTGGGTAAAGCCACCACCTGCAGTCCTGGCATCCCATTTGAGTCTCAGCTGCTCCACTTCTGTCTGTTCCCGCTCTCTGCTATGGCCTGGGAAAGCAGTGGAAGACGGCCCAAGTCCTTGGGCCCGTGCACCCACGTGGGAGACCTAGAAGAAACTCCAGGCTCTTGGCTTCAGATCAGCCCAGCTCCAGCCATCACAGCTATTTGGGGAGTGAACCAGCGGATGGAAGAAGCTCCAGGCTACTGGCTTCGGATCGGCCCAGCTCTGGCTGTTGCAGCTATTTGGGGAGTGAACCAGTAGATGAAGATTTCTCTCTCTCTCTCTCTCTCTCTCTCTGTCTCTGCCTCTGTAACTCTGCCTTTCAAATAAATAAATTTCTTAAAAAAAAAAAAGATAGACCCTGTATTGCAGATAAGAGGTGGATGGAATCTTACCCATTTCTGGCTGAAATCCTAATGCAGACACATGATCGGTTTCCTCCACTAATGGCTTCAGTTTTCTAGCATGAACCTCCCCCATACAGTGAGACTGAGCAACAACTGGAGAGCTGAAAATCATGTTGTACATATCACAAACTCTGTTTTTGTCCGGTAATCCAGCCTTACGCACCTGAAACAAACATAATCTTGTTAAAAAGATTCAATGACTCAAAGTTTAGAATCACACATCAACACAGATCACTTACCGGAAAATTCTCAGCAGGCGTCTTCATTTTCTTACCAGGAACTTCAAATTGTTCCCCATGTACTTGAAAATAAAACCTAACATTTTGAGCATGTTGTTCACTCTGAAAAAAAGATATAATACGACTTTGTTTATTCAGTAGCAGAGTCACCTAAAATTCACACCTCTCTGAGTTTGAGGAGAGTACTCATGAGTTTTAATATATTTGGTCTGTATTAAATTTATGAAAGAGCTTCATTGGCTTTCAAACCTCTAAATATCAGTTAAAATGAAAATAATGCTACAACTCAGAAGTTATTAACTCTTAGATTCTTGTTTCTGACACACTGCTAGTGGGGCTGGCGCTGTGGCACAGCGGGTTGAGACCCTGGCCTGTGGCGCCCACATCCCATATGGGTGCCAGTTCTAGTTCTGGCTGCTCCACTTCTGATCCAGCTCTCTGCTATGGCCTGGGAAGGCAGTGGAAGATGGCCCAAGTCCTTGGGCCCCTGCACCCACGTGGGAGATCCAGAGGAAGCTCCTGGCTCCTGGCTTTCAATTGGCGTGGCCCCAACCATTGCAGCCATCTGGGGAGAGAACCGGAAGATGGAAGACCTCTCTCTCTCTGTCTCTACCTCTCTCTGCAACTCTGTCTTTCAAATAAATGAAAATAAATAAAAGAAAACTAAATGACACACAGCAAGCTACTACACAATATCAAATAACTTCTCCTTCCTTAGTTACAAATCTTGGCAATGGAATTCAACAGTCATCTTGGACCATGAGGGACCTTGAAGATGAAGTGCGATTCATCAGAGCAGAAAGACAGGAAATGTTTAGGTCCTTGATGTCATGGAGCTGTTATATCGTTCCTTCACTGTCCACCTCTCAAATTCTTTTATATGAAGAACATGTTTTCTTTTTTTATGAAGGACTACAGATTAGAAAATATAACCAAAGTGGTGTGTGGAGAAACACATTTCCTGAACAAACATGAGACAACTCTGCAGAATTTTAAATTGTAAAATATATCTACTGTATAGATAAGAACAAAAAATATCCATTATCTAATTGTAACTAATGTTAGCACTTTGTTACATTTCTTTCAAATGAAGAGATAAAATTTTACAGATATAGTCCTATACCCTCATGCTTACAATCTTTTCCTCCTCTGTCCCTCCCCATAGGTAATCATTATCTTAAAGTTGGTGTATCTACTTTTTTAATGCTTTTATTCTACTACTACATCTGCATGCATCCATATAGTATGACATAATATGGTCTTTTAAAAATTTTATGAAAATGGAATCCTTAAGTATATATCGCCTATGATTTGGGTTCATGTGTTCGAGGCTTGGTACCTAGTCTGATGATGTGACAAGTGGTGAGACCTTTGAGGGAGAACTAGTGGAAGGTAATTAGGTCATTGGGGAGCCGTGAAAGAATTCATGTCATTCTCAATGGGGCCCTGGATCTCCCAAAAGGATTATTATAAAAGAGCAAGACTGGATTCCTGTACTGCCATGTGATCTCTTCTCAATGTGCTCCTGTCACAATGCCATTGGCCATGTGACATAGTTGAAGGGACACTCACTGAGCAAATGTCCAAAACTAGGAACTAACAAAGTCTCTTTTCTTTACAAATTACCCACTCAGCCTCAGGTATTTTGTTGTGGCAATAGAAAATAGACTACGGCATTAGCCTTTTTGAAGCTGTCTTTTTAAACTAAACATTGCAGTTCTAAGATTTATACATATTTATACAAATAGGTCTCATTCATTCATGTTACATTCTGTGTAATATTATACTCCATATGTTACACATCCATTCCTCTACTGAGGACAACTACATTTCCATTCCTTTTGCTATTACAAGCATTGTTGCAATGAACATATATAAACATCTCTCTCTATATATATGTCTATAAGTTTCTTTAGAGTAGATATCTCAAATGGAGTTCTTGGTTTATTAGGTGTGTGGATTTTCAACTTCACAAGTCTTAGAAAATTTGTATTAACAGTTTGCATCTCCAAATGCAGTGAATAAGAGCTTTGTCTTCATATATTCTCCTTAAGTGCCAAGTGCTATTAGATTTTTAACTTTTGCCAGGATCATGGTTTGGTTATGATTTGACTTCAATATGAAATTTGCATTTCCTCTATAATCACTGGTGAAGTTGAACATCTCTTATACAGCCTGTTCATATCACTTTCTCATTTTTCTACTGAGTTCTTGTTCCAACTGATTTGTAGTTCTTTATGTATTCTAGACATTAATCTTTGTGAATGTACAGGAAATACAGCCACAACCAGAGACAAAGAAAGAAAAGCAGACCCCTCCTCCCAACGCAGACCCAGTTAACGAGTGAAGCATCTGCCCACTGTTATCTAGGGAGGGAAGATGTCTTAAGTTCTGCTTCTTTAAACTCCAGCCATAAGTCTGCCCTAATAAATCTGCCCCTGGTATCACTTTTACAAACATACTGGGCCCACTGCCCATTGGTAATGTGGTCCTAAGTCATGTAGGCTGCAATTTAAACCCACTAACGCTATAACAGCTAAGGTATGATGCTGATGAACCTGCTGGCATAATAAACTGCTGGATCCTCCACTGTCTCTTGTGCCTGTTTGAACAAAGGGAGCCTTTCCTCCCCAGGTTTCTGTAACATTTTGGTGCATTGGCCAGGAAACCCCTGCTGTGCCCATTAGCAAGTGTTGGGAAACCCCAGTGTGTTCAAACATGGCTAGCTCTTTGAGCCTTGACCTGCAGGACTCAGCCAGATGGGGCCTGGGAAAGCCAATGGAGGATTGGAAGGCCTGCCTTCCAACTCATTCCCCAGGATCTTAACTCCCCAAGCCGTACCCACTCCCCCCAGACCGAATCCCCATGGCCCACCAAATAGGACAAGTGGACCGATCTCCTGGACTTCAGGACCCAGTAAGTCGCCCTGGGGTGCTCGGTATTCAGGTCTGCCTTTGTGTGGAAGGGGATACTGATCACCTCCTGGCAATCATAGTGATTGCATCTGTTAGGTCTTCCTGGTGGGGCACCCGTCTGGTAACAGCAATCATAGCAATTGCTTCTGGTGGGTCCTCCTAGGGAGGTACCTGTCTAGGGTCTCTAATGGAAGAGAGAGTGTGTGTGGTGTGAATGTGTTTGTGGCTCCATGGTCCTGCGGCTATGGAGTCTGATTGAGCCCTAACCTTCGCTTCTGTGTTCTCTACAAGGAGAGGGGCCAGGCAGGCAAAGCGATCATACTCCGGATCAGTGCCTGTTCCAGAGGTCTTTGTCTCTTGTTCTGGGACATCGATCAAGGGTGGCACATTATGGGAAAATGCCATTCAAAACTAACTGTTCTAGACTATATGATAAAAACTTTAAAAAGGGTTGCAAGCATAAAATTGTGTTCTGATTGAAAAAAAAAAGAGGGACATTTTTGACTTTTTTCCTCTCTTTGGTTTGTGGCATGTTAACTCTACCCCTTTGCTGGGAGAGGGGAGGAGAAAGGTCAGCTGCCTGTCAGCATGGGGCAGTGATACTTGAAAGTCTCCTAAATCAAGTTAACAATCGCCAGTGAGCTTTTCGCCCGTGACATCCCAGCCCCCTCACCCACAGTCACTCTTGGGACACATCTTTCAGCTGCCTGAACAACTTTGTTTCAGAGGCAGTCCCAGGTATCTGTTGACTGGGTGCAGCTTGGGACACTTGTTTGGTGAAAGACTAGGCTCGGCCGGCACCGTGGCTCACTAGGCTAATCCTCTGCCTTGCGGCGCCGGCACACCGGGTTCTAGTCCCGGTCGGGGCACCGATCCTGTCCCGGTTGCCCCTCTTCCAGGCCAGCTCTCTGCCGTGGCCAGGGAGTGCAGTGGAGGATGGCCCAAGTGCTTGGGCCCTGCACCCCATGGGAGACCAGGAGAAGCACCTGGCTCCTGCCATCAGATCAGCGCGGTGCGCTGGCCGCAGCGCGCCAGCCGCGGGGGCCATTGGAGGGTGAACCAACGGCAAAAGGAAGACCTTTCTCTCTGTCTCTCTCTCTCTCACTGTCCACTCTGCCTGTCAAAAAAAAAAAAGAAAGAAAGAAAGAAAGACTAGGCTCAAATTCAACTTAAAGTCTAGGGAGACATACTTGATAAGTAACAATCTCATGCATAAAATTGCCAGTTATAGCTTTTGTGATAATTTGGTAAAATATAACTGGACATGGAGTTTAAAGAAATTTTTCAGGGCCAGTGCTGTGACATAGCGGTTAGGACTGCTGCCTGCAGTGTCGGCATCCTGGCTGCTCCACTTAAGACCCAGCTCTCTGCTGTGGCCTGGGAAGGCAGTGGAGGGTGGCCCAAGTCCTTGGGCCCCTGCGTCCATGTAGGAAACCTGGAGGAGGCTCCTGGCTCCTGGCTTCAGATTGGTGCAGCTCTGGCCATTGTGGCCCATTGGGGAGTGAACCAGCGGGTGGAAGACCTCTCTCTCTCTCTGCCTCTCCTTCTCTGTGTAACTCTTTCAAATAAATAAAAAAATCTTTCAAAAAAAAAAAAAAGAAATTTCTCTTTTAAGACCAAAAAGAACACTGCTTTAAAGAAAATTTTTGCTGTGTAATCTGCCAGGCTTATTTTGTTACTGGGTTTAGCAAGGCAACAATGGGTAATCAGAACTTTATTATGGCTTCTAAGGTGGATGTTACCAAGTTAAAAACTTTTGGTTTAATTAAAAAAAAGGTCTATAAAGTGAAGGGCCAACTTTTGATGTAAAACAGCTATCAGAGGCCACTTTGCAACCATTGCAGCAGCTGTGCTCTTCAGGGAAACCTGTGCGGGGGGGTGTGGAGGAGAGAGTGGCCCTGGGCTACAGGGCCTGGCCAATTAGACGGACAGCCTGGGGGCCCAATATGCTCTATGCCAAGCATTGTGGAGGGAGGCACAGTGCCTGTGAGCCTGTGATGTGTGCTGCCCCTCCGCTCACCAGGGAGCCCAAGGCACCAGCTGGCCCATCGGTGGGGAAATGCGCAGGTCCTTGATGTTGAGGCTCTGTCTGCTGGCCTGCCACTGCTGGCTGCCATGGGAGCCCAGCACAGGAGCTCCGGAGGTCACTGAAGGTGTACTTGGTAATAACCAGATAGGCAGAGCACCCAGATGAGTTCCTATATATATAAATTCTTGGTTACAAATTGCATTAACTCAACCCCTTGGATATGGGTCTGTGCTGACAGGCAGGAGCAGAGCAAAATTCTTGTGACCAGGACTCAGTCCCAGGTCTGGAGATCGAGGGCCCACCAGGACTTCCACAGTCTCTCCACCTATTCTCTAGGGAGATCTAGAAGAGCCCCCACTCCCCATCTCCTTCCTCTGAGGCCAGAGGGCCCTCCTCTGCCAGAGAGCCCACTACCTGCTTCACCCCCACTGCCACCTAAGGAACCTGAGCAGATAGAGATGCGTCTCCATTCAGCCCAGACACAGTGACTACAGGCCCTCCCCTCCCCTCAACCCTGCTTGTGTTCCCGGAGACAGGGCCACTGCTGGAGGCAGCAGCAGCAGCAGCAGCAGCGGCTGCCGGCAGAAGTGGTGTACACAGAAGTGTGTGTACATTTCCAGAGTAAGGCACTTCAAATGCCCCTGTGAGAGATTAGAGGGCCCCCACAGGCTGACCAAGACAGCACTCTACAAGAGAGACAGGTCCGGGAGTTTCTAGGGGACAGCTTGCTTCTGTCGCATTTATCACCCAACTGCAAACTACACTGAAAGTGAAATTCAGAAATGATATAGGGGCAAGCACTGTGGCCTAGTAGGCTAAACCTCTGCCTGCAGTGCCGGCATCCCATATGGGCACCAGTTCGTATCCCGGTTGCTTCTCTTCCTGGGAAAGCCGTAGAAGATGGCCCCGGTGCTTGGGCCCCTGTACCTGCGTGGGAGACCCAGAAGAAGCTCCTGGCTTCAGACTGGCCCAGCTCCAGCAGTTGTGGCCATTTGGAGAGTGACTCAGCGGATGGAAGACCTCTCTCTATCTTTCCCCCTCTCTCTCTTTAACTCTGCCTTTCAAATAAATAAACCTTAAAAAAATGATACAAGTGAGAGTGGAAGTTGTGGCTTAGAAGGATAAGCTCCCCCTGCAGTGCTGGCTTCCCAAATGTGCACAGGTTCAAGTCCTGGCTGCTCCATTTCCCATCCTGCTCCCTGCTAGCACTCCTGGGAAAGTAGAAGATAGCCCAGGTCCTTGGGCCCTTGCACCCATGTAGGAGACCCAGATAAAGCTCCTTGCTCCTGGCTTCTGCCTGGCCCAGCCCTGGCCATTGCAGTAATTTGGAAGTGATCTAGTGAATGGAAGACCTCTCTCTCTCTCTCTCTGTATTTCTGCCTTTCAAACAAATAAATAAATCTTTTAAAAATGATACAACTACATAATATGATAGTTTACAATCACTAAAATATTATAGGAAAAGATGTAACGATAGGACAGAATTCTAGAATATGATCTCATATGAAAAAATGAGCATAAAACAACACATACAATTCTTTTATTTTTGGTAAAAAAATGTGTATGTGTGTGTGTGCACATGCATAGACCGAAAGCATTTTGGAATCAGCTAAACACAGGAGAAAGTAAATGACAGTTAATAGCAAGTGATAGAATTATAATTGATACTTATTGCTCTTTTGTATATTTTCTGCATTGAACAGTACTTTATAATTCCATAAAATGCTTTTCAGATTTAAATTTAAATGGTTCCAACTGCAGTTTTCACAGAGTCCCTTGACTGTTCATTTTTCTTGATTAATTCCATAGCTTTCTGATGGGGGAGGGTCTGAGGATGGATAGGCACTCTCACACATTTGATTTTTACTCAATCTTCACATGTTTATTAAGAGAAATTACCACCCTCATCTTGCAGGTTCAAGAAACATGCTCAAGAAGTTACACTGATTTGTACAGGGTTATGGTGAAGTCATGACTTGAACTTAGTTCTTCTCAATTCATAGCCAATAGCTATTTGTAATTATGGCAATTTAATCTCAGTCAACCTAGCTGAGGAAAAGAACTCACGAGACTCGCTTCGACAACCGCCCTCCCCTCCGTGACTGGTAACACTCATCAGATGACATAGAAATGTGAGGCAATGCTACCAAAGGAAAAGAACAATGGACTTTAAATTATTTTTAAGCTTTGTCATGCCAACTGTTGAGTGATTGCCAATAATTATTGGCAGTCACTCACCCTCTGGGTCTAAATGTAGTTTTTAAAAAATAGTTGTGTATTCAAGAGGGAGGGAAGAAGGGAGGAGAGAGAGAGAAAGAGAGGGAGTCAGAGAGACAGAAAGAAAAAGAGAATATGATATTCCATATTCTCCCTCCCCAAATGTCTGCAATGGCTGGGACTGCGTTAAATCAAGCCAGGAGCCAGAAACTCAATCCAGGCCTCCACATGGGTTTCAGGAGCACAAATCACTTCAGCCATCACGGCTGGCTGCTGGTTCTGCATTATCAGGAAGCACGAACTGGACCCGAGTATTGAACCCAGGTATTCTGATGTGGGATACTGACATCCTAACTAGTGGCCTTACTGCTATGCTAAATGCTTACCTCTGGGTTTCAATTTTTTAATCTATAAACTAAGAGAGCAGCAACATTATTTTCTCTCCTAGCTCTAGAATTCTGTAACTCTGTGCCTAAAAACACGTGGCGAAGCCAAGAGCAAGACTGGTTCTTTTTGTATTTCTAGTCTTCCTTTACTATAAAGAAAGAATCTGGGAAATCTACAGTATGTCTTGATTCACATTAACAGTTTACTATGCAAGCTTCATAATGTCAACCTTACATTTACTACAAGAATGAACGGCATAGTGGCCTGATGCATATAAAGGAAGCAGAATGGTATGAAGAGAAGAAAAGTTTTGGAGTAAAAAATATCAAGTTTAAATCTAAATTCACCAAACTTCAGCTATCTTGGTACTGTCACATTCTGAGCCAATCTCCTCATCCATCAAAGGGAAATGACACCATCTAGTATGTAAGATTCTCATAAGAATCAAAAAGACGATGTAAGGTTTACCTGCCATATGAAAAACTTGCTTTAGATCTTATTCCCATTATTTCTTCCATTAATTTACCTCATAATGGGAAATCCGTTGTGATTCAAACTGCAGCACAACACCACATAGTTGACAAAGGTTATCTCTAAAAAGTTGTTGATTCCAGGCAGTACCTACAAATAAAGTGAACATGATATATCACATTAATGAATACTTAGAGGCAGTGTTTTCATTCCTCTACAGCACTTCAAATTTGAGTGCTTGTGAAGTCGTATTAATAGCTCTTTGTTGGAATATTCACCTTTTTAAAAAATATTTATTTATTTATTTATTTGAAAAACAGAGTTACAGAGAAGCAGAGGCAGAAAGAGAGAGAGAGAGGGGTCTTCTGTCCACTGGTTCACTCCCCAAATGGCCGCAACAGCCAAAGCTGGGCCAATCCGAAGCCAGGAGCCAGGAACCTCTTCTGGGTCTCCCAGGCTGGTGCAGAGGCCCAAGGACTTGGGCCATCCTCTATTACCTTCCCAGGCCATAGCAGAGAGCTGGATCGGAAGTGGAGCAGCCGGAATTCAAACCGGCGCCCATATGGGATGCCGGCACTGCAGGTGATGGCTCCTGAGTATTCACCTTAATATGCACATATTAAATATGGCTCTGATGTCTGATATGGTAAGAATTATTTATTTAGTACAACCAGTCTAGGCGATGCCATTCTGAAGGAATAGTTATAGAGGGCACCAGCAACTTCATTAGATTCGTGGAATGATTTAGGATACCAACAACAAAAAACTCAGATTTAAAAACTAAGCCTTATTTGTGTGTGTGTGTTTTACAGCAGATAATCCTAAGAAGTGTATTATTTTAGGACTGTCATTTAACTTGAGCTGTGGCTCTAATATTATCTAAAATAACTATCTTTATCTACAAGTCACTATCTTTACTTACGAAGGACAATAATTCTCTGTCATTGAACAAACACTAGGACAGTCATTTGGCCCAATACTTTGACTCAAGCTCTTCAAAGCTTCAAAGTAATGCTCGTATACTAAGACCTAAAAATTTGTGCTATAGTGTTTTTCATTGTAATAAATAACACGTGCCAAACATTTCTGCACTTGCACTTGAGTACCACACTTATATCTAAAATTGTTAACAGCTGAAATGTATTCTGCCAAAGTTTCTATAGGGCATGAGTCACAACACATCAAAATTTTGCTTGCTATTTGGTTATTTAAATAAATAAACTGACACTATGTACACTTTCATGGGGAGATGTCAGTGATATATTAAAAGAATGCAAAGTTATAGAAGAAATATAGAGCTGGTGCTGTGGAATAGCAGGTAAAACTGCTGCGTACAGTGCCAGCATCCCATATGGGTGTCAGTTAGAGTCCTGACTGCTCCAATTCCAATCTAGTTCTCTGCTATGTCCTGGGAAAGCAATAGAAGATGGCCCAAGTCTTGGGGCCTCTGCACCCACCTGGGAGACCCGGAAGAAGCTCCTGGCTGCTGGTTTTGGATCGGCACATCTCTAGCCATTGCGGCCATTTGGGGAATGAACCAGTGGATGGAAGACCTCTCTCTTTCTCTCTCTCTCTTTGCCTCTCTGTCTTTCAAATAAGTAAATAAATATTTAAAAAAAGAACACATAAATATCCAATTCAAAACACCAATAAAAATTAAATATATGCACATATAAACAGACATAGAAAAATCTGGAGTGATATAAACTAAATTTAAAAGCGGTTGACTTTGGAAAGTGAGGTTAGAATAAAAGGGGGAAATTTAATATTTTACTCTCTTTGCAATTGATGTAATTTTGTAAAAACTACGTAGGAATTTTTAATTATAAACCATTAGAGGGGATGTCAGGAAGATGGTGGAAAAGGATTTTCCAGTCCTTGTTCCCTCCACAGAAACGTCAATTGAACAACATATCAAAACAACCTTCACAAAAACTAAGGAAACCAGATCAGAGATACAGCCCTGGACACAGCACAAACATAAGAGAAGATGCACTGAAGAGTACACAAAGGACAAATTTAGCTTACCTGCACCACCCCTCCTCCATTCCCAGGCTGCCTGGCATGGAGCAAGATACCCTGTGGGTGGAGGAAGGAGAGGGAAGTCAGCACCACACTTCATCTGAAACACCAACACTGGGCACACCCCTTTAGAACTCAGTACTCAAAATGTTTCTATAGCTCCTGGCTCTAGGCTGATGCTTGGAAACTGAGCCTTCAGTCCTGTTCTGACAACAAGCTGAACCCTGCAGCCTCAGGCACCAGGCCTCCTTCAGTATCAGGCCAATCCCTGAAGCCCTAGTTATCAGGCTGGTTAATGTGTACTTAGCCCCCAGGTCAGCCCCTGTGCATCTAGACTCCAGGCTGGTAACTGTGGGTTGAGTCTCCAAGCCTGCCTGTCAGGCCAGATCTCATAGCACCAGGTCAGTCCCTGTAACTGTGCCTTCCAGGCCATGTTCTATTTGATCAGAGATAAATCTGTCCCACCAGCCCCCAGCACTGGAGCATCACCCACAGGCCTAAGTTTTAGGAGCATCCCTGTGTCCTCAAGTCCCAGGTTGATGCTAAGGTCCCAGGACCCAGGCTAGCTGTCACAGCCTTAGCCTGTAATCCAGCAACTGCTTACCTAGCCTCCAGATCAATCCCTTGTGGGCCCAAGCACTAAGCCAGACCCAGGCTCCAGGCTGGTCCTCATTATCACAAACTCCAGAGAACCTAGGGTCCAGGCCCAGTCAGTACACTTCAGTGCCACAATGGACCCCTGCACTGAGGTGTTAAGATCACTCCTTCAGACCCATACTCCAGGCTTTTCCCAGTGATCTCAAGTGCAAGGCCTGCCCTAAAGCCAGGCCAGTCCCTGCAGACTTGGGCTCAAGGCCATCCTCAGCACAAAGCAGGTCCCTGTGTGCCCAGGCTGCCGGCCACCTCTCACAAATACAGGCTCCAGGACTGTCTTGGTAGAGCCAAGCTCTAGGCCCAACTCTGAGGACCCAGTGCCAAGCTCACCACCCATTTGCTAACCCAGGCACTAATCCGACCTTCCAAAGGATTCCAGCAGCAAGCCTGCCTAAAGACCATGCCAGATGCTCTGCACCAGATCTCTGGATGGGTTGACTGGTGAAGGGCTTTCCCAGGCAAATCCAGTCTGCAAAGACTTTAAATAAATCCCTATGTCTTCAAATGCATAGAAATCAATGGACGTCAATAAGAACCATGAAAAATCAGGAAATATCATCAAAAAGATACAATAATATCCCAGTAGCTGACTTCAAAGAAATGTAGACATCCTAACTGCATGACAAAGAAATGAAAATAATTGTTTTAAGGAAGCTCAGTGAACTTCAAGAAAATACAGAGAAATGATTCAGTGAACTCAAGAAAACAATAAATGATCAAAATTAGAAATTTAACAGAGAGCTTTAAATTGTATAGAAAAAACAAATTCTGGAGCCAATAAATACAATGAATGCAATAAAAACACACATCAACATCAAATTTGATCAGGCAGAAGAAAGAATCTGAACTTGAAAACAGTTTATTTGAAAATATTAAGATGAGAAAAAAATAAGAATGCAAAGTGATGAAGAAAGCTTACGTGACTTAGGAGACAGTATCTAAAGAGCAAATGTTTACAGGAGTTTGTTAAGAGAAAAGAAAGATAAAAAGGTCATTAAAGACACAACAACAGGGGCCAGCCTTGTGGTGTAGCAGGTTGGGCCTCCACTTGCAACACCAGCATCCCATATGGGCACAGGTTCGAGACCCAGCTGCTCACTTCCAATCTAGCTCCCTGCTAATGCATCTGGGAAAGCAGTGGAAGATGGCCCAAGTGCTTGGGCTCCTGCACCCATGTGGGAGACCTAGATGAAGCTCCTGTCTCCTGGCTTCAGCCTGGCCCAGCCCCAGCCTTTTGGGGAATGAACCAGCAGGTGGATGGACGATTCTCTCTCTCTCTCTCTCTCTCTCTCTCTCTCTCTCTCTCTCTCTCTCTCTCTCTAACTCTGCCTTAAATAACAAACTTCCAGTCCAGCTCTCTGCTGTAGCCTGGTAAGGCAGTGGAGGATGGCCCAAGTCCTTGGGTCCCTGAACCCGTGTGGGAGACCTGGAGGAGGCTCCTGGCTCCTGGCTCCTGGCTTCAGATCTGCACAGCCCTGACCATTGCAGCCAATTGGGGAGTGAACCAGCAGATGGAAGACCTCTCTCTCTCTCTCTCTCTCTCTCTCTCTCTGCCTCTCCTCTCTGTGTAACTCTGATTTTCAAATAAATAAATAAATAAATATTTGAAAAAACTTGTTTGACCTTTGCAATCTTTTAATACCGTCATAATCTTAGGAAAGAATGAGCTGAGCACTGCATTAAGCTATGGGAGACTGGGGCATTTTGTTAATCTTTCCAAAAGCATTTTGACTTTCTTTTTCCCCTAAACATCATACCACACTTCAGAAATTTTTGGAAATAATTGTGTGAGAAATGCAGATGTTTATCTGTCAGCATGATGAACACTCATAGTTCTAATGCTTTCTAGTTCCTTTAGTTTCTCAGGTTATTAAATGAGCACCGGACTTGATATTTTGGCAAATTTTAGTTATTTTATACTGTATACAGATGATCACAATTCAAAAAATGGATTCCCATAGCAAAACAATTATAAAATACAATGGAATTAACAAGGTAATTGAGAGTACTGGCTATATGTCTAATATTTATGTTGTCATTTCAACAAAGTCCTTGACCTTCATAATCATTGATGGCACAAGGACATAAGCCTCAGCGATTTTAGGTTCTTGTTCCTCCTGCCTTCTTTCAAGAGACCAGTTCAGTCTCTTGTCTTGTATTGTTCCTCACCTACCCCCTGGATTCTTCCCCAGGTTTGGAAGCCAGTGGACCAAACTAGAAGAACCAGCATGGAGAAGTTCACCTCCACCTACTGGCCCCCACCCCTAGCCCACCTAAGACATAAAGAGGCCCAGTCTGCTGTTCAGTCAATGTGCACACCAGTGGTTGGTCACCCACCTCTGAGGATTGATTTTCCCTGAATACATTCGGTCTGGCTGCAAATTTGTACCCTGCCTCCACTCTGTTCTGCACCTCTTTTTCTTACATTTGGTGCCCCGTGTGACGAGGCACCAAGCTGCACCTCTTTTTCTTACAATCATAAGGACTCCGAGGCTAGGAGCTCAGGAGTTATGCTTGTTAAGTCAGAAGCTGAATCGAAGAGCTGTGTAAATCCATTAATTTGCTTGCTCCCATGACAGCTACTTTGCATCAGAAAGCCACTAAATACATGCCATTCATTCCAACTGGTTAATAAATGTGAATGAATCTGCAAGATCGATGTCAGATGGCAAAGAATCAAAGTTCTGCCCTAACAGATAGGTGATAATACACTAAGGAGCATGCTCAAATTGGTCTTCACAAGTTTAGTGAATTTTTTCACATGCTAGTATCTAATAAAGACAGAGTCAGAAACTAACACATGGTCATTAATCTCTCTGCAAACATTCCCAACCTATCAAATGCAGAGAATTAAAAATCAATGCTAACCGTTTACTAATTATTCTTTCCAGACACCAACATCAGATTTACAGAATCATAATGCTTTCTCGTGCTTACAGTTTATAAGACACCATGGCAGAGTACAGATTTACAACAATGGAACAGTCCTGATAGTTTGGAAATGTGCTTCCTATTTATTTTATGATTTTACTATCAAGCACATAGTGAGCTCTTTACTGCAGCTGTGTCTAATGTGTCTCTACACTCTCAGCACTAAGCATAATGATTGGCACACACATTTACACATGTCAACAAATGAATCCTGAATAAATAAAGGAAAATGTTTTGCTGGATTTTCTTTTTGTGGACTTACGGACATTTGACTTGACACTTTACTAAACAATATGGAGACAAGGAAAACCTTGTAGATAATTCCTATGCAAATTGATTAATAACTAAATAAAAAGCCAGAGTTTATTCTAAGAACAGGATCTAGCTATATCATTTCTTTTTCTTAAAGGGAAAAGGTAAATAGACAAAGGAGTTTTTTGCTTATTTTGGTTGTGATTTTTATTGTGAGTAAAATGATGGGTAACATCATTACTGGGTGAAAATTCATTTCTGAGTCATTAAACATTTGAAAATGTTTGCTTAATGAAATGTGAAGTGTCCTGTAAAATTTCTTGATTCCCTTACCATGAATTCTTGCATGTATATGTGTATTTTCCTAGGGCTTCTCATTGGGCATTTCTTTTTTTTTTTAAAGTGTATTGCTCAATATCCATTTGAAACTTTTGAATGCTTCTAAGATTCACTGATTGGCAATGTCTAATCACCATTGACATGTGCTCAGAACCAACCCCAAGACAGATGAGATCTTCAAGAGTGTTAGCTACAGCTGAAAATCAATCAGCAAATGCTCTTTAAAACAAGTTTTACTGAGGGGCCGGCGTTGTGGTGCAGTGGGTTAAAGCCCTGGCCTGAAGCACCAGAATCCCATATGGGCACCGGTTCTAGTCCTGGCTGCTCCTCTTCCGATCCAGCTCTCTGCTATGGTGTGGGAAGGCAATGGAAGATGACCCAAGTGCTTGGGCCCCTGCATTCGCCTGGGAGACCTGGAAAAAGATCCTGGCTCCTGGCTTTGAATCGGCGCAGCTCTGGCTGTTGCAGCCATCTGGGGAGTGAACCAGCAGATAGAAGACCTCTCTCTCTCTGTCGCTACCTCTCTCTGTAACTCTTTCAAATAAGTGAAATAAATCTTTAAAAAAAATGAATCATAGACAATAAGAGCCCTGAACTCTCAGTAATAGATGGCTTAAAAAAACAAGTTTTACTGATCCCATAATTGGAATCTTGACCATTCTTTAACATCTTTACACCAATGTCTGAACTAGGACTAAGAAAAAAAAAGCAGGGGCCAGCTCTGTGGTATAGAAGGTTAAGCCTCCATCTGCACCAGCATCCCATATGGGCACTGGTTGGAGTTTCAACTGTTCCACTTCTGATCCAGTTCCCTGCTAATGTGCCTGGGAAAAGCAGCTGAAGATGGCCCAAGTACCTGAGCCCCTGCATCCACGTGGGAGACCCAGAGGAATCTCCTGACTCCTGGCTTCGGCCTGGTCCAGCCCTAGCCTTTGTGGCCACTTGGGGAGTGAACCAGCAGATAGAAGATCTATCTCTCCTCTCTCTCTCTTTCTTTCTCTGTATCTCTGCCTTTCAAACAAATAAATAAATCTTCAAAATGAAAAAAAAGAAAAATAAGCAAGACACTGGCACACCACCAGACAACATTTTTCTCTTTTCTGCATTATCCACTATTATACCTGACAACCATTTATGGCCTTTATAAAAATCTAAACAGGCCGGCGCCGCGGCTCACTAGGCTAATCCTCCGCCTTGTGGCGCCGGCACACCTGGTTCTAGTCCCGGTCGGGGCACCGATCCTGTCCCGGTTGCCCCTCTTCCAGGCCAGCTCTCTGCTGTGGCCAGGGAGTGCATTGGAGGATGGTCCAAGTGCTTGGGCCCTGCACCCCATGGGAGACCAGGAGAAGCACCTGGCTCCTGCCATCGGATCAGCGCGGTGCGCCAGCCGCAGCGCGCCAACCGCGGCGGCCATTGGAGGGTGAACCAACGGCAAAAAGGAAGACCTTTCTCTCTATCTCTCTCTCTCACTGTCCACTCTGCCTGTCAAAAATAAAAAAAATAAAATAAAATAAAAAAATAAAAAAAATCTAAACAAAAACATTTTAAGGCCAATAATGTTTTAGCCAGTGCAATATATCAAATACTTACCACTCATTAAGTAAAAAGCTACAAGAGTTTTAGATTGGAGGGAAGGCTGATTAACTACAATGAAAAAACAGTAACCATTATATTTGTTTTTTCATATCCTAATAAACAGTCTCAACACAACTCAATACAGATTTCATTACTCACTGAATGTTAGAGGCTATCTATCTGTTAAGATTTATTATTATTTATGAACTACTATACTAATGCACAGCCCTAGAAATGCCATCAAAAGAATATCAATGCAGAACTTCAACATCCTGGTTAATACTTTCAGATCTGAAATCAACCTCAAAGTTCGATTTGTTCAATTCCCCTATTTCAAGAGATCAAACCCGGGAAGCTTCAGAGAAACCCAAATCCCAAATCCAAGAAGTCTGGGACCTATTCAGGCCAGCAAGTCTATTGAATTAGTTGTCAACGGAACCTGTGTTCATTCAACCAGGCTCCTATGTCAGGGCTCTCATTTTATCACCTAGTAAAAGCATAGAAAAGGTATTTCTGTTACTTTATAAGAATATATCTTAAAGTTCTAAATATACGCATATGAGGGTACTTTAAAGCAATCATGAATCACATTTCCCATGAACTATTTAAGTTTGTTTGTTTAATTCTAGAGGCAAAAAGACACAGAAGTAGACAGAGAAACAGAGATAGACAGACAGTATCTCTTGGTTTGCTCTGCAAATGTCTGCAACAGCTGAGACTGGGTCAGGCCAAAGCTGGGAGCCCAGAGCGCAATCCAAGTCTCCCAGGTGGGCAGAGACCCAAGTAGTTGAGCTGCCTCCTAGTGTGTGCATTAGCAGGAAGCCGGGACTGGGAATAGAGCCAGGACTGGAAACCAGGCATTTCCAACATGAGATGCAGCATCCAAACTTGTTCTTTTTTTTTTTTTTTTACAGGCAGAGTGGACAGTGAGAGAGAGAGAGACAGAGAGAAAGGTCTTCCTTTGCCATTGATTCACCCTCCAATGGCAGCCGCGGCTGGCGCCCTGCAGCCAGCGCACTGCGCTGATCTGAAAGCAGGAGCCAGGTGCTTCTCCTGGTCTCCCATGGGGTGCAGGGCCCAAGCACTTGGGCCATCCTCCACTGCACTCCCTGGCCACAGCAGAGAGCTGGCCTGGAAGAGGGGCAACCAGGACAGAATCCGGCGCCCCGACCGGGACTAGAACCCAGTGTGCCAGCGCTGGAAGGCAGAGGATTAGCCTATTGAGCCACAGCGCCGGCCCCTAAACTTGTTCTTAACCACTACTCCAAATGCCCATCTCTCTGTGAACTTTTTAAAGACTTCTTGTATGCACAGATTTCAATTTTGTTTTACAGAAACGAACATCTTTTAATCCAATTTTCCACAAACTTTTTTGAAGTACCCTTGTATATTATTTAAAAATACTGCAAACAATTCAGTTTACAGAGGCAGGCAAAATAGCATTTTTGCACGAGATTTGGACCCTAAACTTTATTGTGAACATGCCTCGGTGAGGCTTCTTGCTGGTTGTAGACAGAAAGTTTGGCACAAAATTTCTATACTCAGGAGATTTCATGTTTTCATTCCACAACAATGGTACAAATTCAGGCTGACTGAAGACACTGAATGAGTGTTTCTTGTGAAGATTGCCTTTAGTAATAGCTGATAAATAAAATGCCATTATGTTTCAGTGTATTTCCAACTTGATTATTTAGTGACTAGCAATGGTACAAGGTGTCTGCTACAAATATGTTAAGGGGTTTTGTTTTTTATTTTTATTTTTTACCGCTTTACCATTTTTCCAAAGTGAAAAGTGTGAATGGTTATGAAATAGCATAGAGGAATATATCATTAGGCAGAAGAAATTATTTTTATGGGGTAATTTTAACGGAGTGTTCTGTTCCTACAAAAATCAAGTTAAATCACTTTGCTGTACATTGGCATCTACAGTGTTTCGTTTTTGTAGGCAAGTTAGAAGGAAAAGGTAACATACAAAGACGGACATTATTGAACTTAGATGACAAAATGCTCTGTTGCGATCTTATGCCATGGAATTGGCCTAAGAGCATTTTCAAAACTGCTTTAAAATATATTTCAATGGCAAATTTTACAGTTTGCTATTGGTAGGCTGCTTACAAATATATTGCACTTTATGTGAACCAAAGACCACTTATATTGGGATAGTCCAGAAATATCTTTTTGTTAGGAGTAGTATGTGTTTGTAGGTACAACAGCACCTCTTAAAGCCGAAACAATCTTAAAGATGGGCCCATAAGCTTTGCTTTACTAGGTCATAACCTTAAAAAGCCAAAGAAACCTCTCCAAAGTGATAGCGTGAAATCTGTGCTTCTGCCACATTCTTCCAATGTTTTTTCCCCAGCAGAGTGCCCTCCACCAGACCCTACAATCCTAAAATCCAACCGATCCTACTTTAAAGCTCAAGTATACACGCTAACCTTCCCAAATGCCTAACCCCATCTCTCCGTAAATGTACTACTCCGAGTTTCTACACCACAGGATGTCGGATTTTATCAGAGGGGTTTTCTCTCTCTGATTTCTTTAGCTTTTCTTCTTTTTCTCTGTCGCCTCTCACCATCACTCCCCCTTCCCTTTTCCTGCCTGCCCCTCTAGGGCCACAGCACTCGGAACCTCGCCTCCTCTTTCCCAAATCACACCTCCTAGGGCACACGAAGGCGTCTTGCTGAGCGAGAAATGATGTGTTTTTTTTTTCCCTCCCTTCAAACTCCTGCCTGGTGAGTACCTTCAGTTTCTTTGCCTGGGGACCCGCATCCTTTTCTGGGGCCAGGGAAACCTCTCACTGCTTCAAGGAGACCTGGCACACTGGGGGCTAATACCACGGGGCGGGACGGGGCACCTTGACCTCTACTGCGCCACAGCAGGTGGGGGGTGGGGAAGGGGCGAATCTCGCTCAGCCAGATTTCCAACGGTTTGATAACAGGCAGCGAAGGAGATGGGGCCGTGCCCGCACCCCAGGACGGGAACTCACCTTCTCTGAGGCAAGGGCGGGTGTCTACTTTAAAACTACTGCCCCCCCTCCCCGCCGCCGCCATAGTGGTGCCGCCAAAGCCGCTGCCGCCGTCACCACAGCCACCGGCAGGCAGGCGGGCAGAGGTGGAGGTGGCGGAGGAGGTAGGCACAATCACTGCCGGGGCCGTGGCCGTGGCTGTGGCCGTGGCCGCCGCCGCCGCGAAGGCGGTATAGGAGGCGGCAGAGACGGTAGCTTCCTGAGGGGAAGACTCCGTTGCCAGCGGCGTGACTGTGTTCAACGCCGCCGCCATCGCAGCGAGGCGCGGACAGTCCCACTTGGCGCCTCGATCTGGTTTTGCTCCTTTAGCCCCGCCCCTTGCTTGGCCCCGCCCCCTCGCCCCTCTTTCCTTCGCCCTGGCGCTTAGATTTCGCTCCTTGCTGCTTCTGTCCAATCGTAAAGGTTAAGATCCACAGGCTGCTCCCCACCCCCACCCCCGTCGCCAGTCGCACCCCGCCCCCCCTCCCCCCCCCCCGCCGCCGCCACGCACTGCTTGGCGTTGACGCATTGTCTTTGCCCAGGAGGCAATGCCCCAGAGAAAAGGGGAAAAAGCGCGGGATGTAAAGGCACGTGGGGATCACACAATGAAGACGCTTCCTTTGGAGGAGCTGATCTAAAACCAATAACAGAAAATAGAAATAAACAGAATCTTTGGTTATGATACATTGTCTTTATGGCCCCTTAAAGGGCTGTATCTATTGATCTACCCATCTACATTTTGAAAATCTGCTGTAAATCTCGTACCCAACAGAAGTAGAATATTACTAATAATTTAATTCCCCTTAGCATTTTCCCCCGACCTCCCTTCCTAAAGAAACCAATTTGCTTTCTGATTCATGTTTATTACTTCTTTTCTCTTTTAACATATTTTCTTGTGACATAGATACATACCTAAGTAGGGTTATTTCGTTTTGATTGTCTTCAAATTTAACAATTAAAAATTTGTATATTTTACTATGTAGCATTCTGAGACTTGTTTCTTTCATTCAACATTCAGTTTCGCATTTTCATCCATGTTGTTGTTTGTAGCCGTCAGGGTTGTACAATATCCCATTCATTTCCTTGTTGATGAGATGCCCAAGGGAAACATTTGTGTGAGTTTCTTTTCTGTGTGCTTTCCTTTCTGCTCTCAGTTCCCTGGCTGTATTTCCAGTCCTCATTATGTCTTGTCAGCTATGGCTTCTGTCCCACGAGTCATCCCTCCTCTGGTCCCAGTTCCTCCAATGTATTTCCATAATGTTGTCATTCATCACTGGCGCTCTCATTGCTTATTTAGATAAAGTCAAAGTACACAGTTTGGCACTAATAGTCTCTTCCCTCACCTCCTTGATCTCATTCCTTCCCACTGTTCCCACCCCTCCCCTGTTTTACTTTGTGATTCAGTAATACTGAATCTTATAGACTCCTTGTAATTTTATGATGCAGTGTTATTATATGAGGGTACTTCAAAAAGTTCATGGAAATGGAATTAAAAATATGAGTTTGATGTAAAAATTTTGGGGAGCACCAAAATTTTTTTCATAATACTTGGAAAGTGTGTGTGTGCTTAAAGAAGGATCTAGGAGTTATTTTTAAAAAAAATAAAAGTCAGAATTAGGGAGAGAAAGAGAGGGAGAGAGGGAGAGAGAAAGGTTCATCTTCCATCCACTGGTTCACTCCCCAGATGACCACAATGGTCAGGGCTAGGCCAGGCCAAAGCCAGGAGCCAGGAGCTTTATCCAGGTCTCCCACATGGGTGCAGGGGCCAAAGGATTTAGGCCATCTTTTAATACTTTTCCAAGAGCATTATCAAGGAGCTGGATAGGAAGTGGAGCAGCTGAGATAGGAACCAGCGCCCTTATGGGATGCTGGCACTGTAGGTGGCAGCTTAAACCACTGCACAACAGCACTGGCTCTGTAAAGTATATATTATGAAAAAATTATACATGGATTTCAAAATTATTTTTGTACCAAAATAAACACATACTTTTCATTTTATTTCCCATGGAGTTTTAAAAGTTGCCTTTGATAATGTTCTTCCCTGTTCTTGAAATGCTCTGTTCTCCATGTTGGGCATCAGCCTAAAGAACCCTTGGACCCCCTGAAAACCCAGATACTACTCACATCACTTCTCCACGTAACCCATTCTGTTCCTGCTTAGAGTTAATTTGACCCTCTTCTGTTCTACACTTACAGCTGGCGCATATTTTTATTGTAACAGACTGTACTCCATGCCTCTCTTCTTAAAAGCCTGGGGCTATTTTAAGACAGAAGATTTTTATTTTTGACTCCTCATTCTCCAGCCCAATAAAGTCTTAGGACAGAGGTCCAAAAGCAGTGGCTCTGAGGCCCAGGTCCCTTTAGTTCCTAGGTTTGGCCCACAAATACCTTTTCTTTTACTCACTCCATTGTTTGTTTATATCTTCTTTAACATTTGAAAAGGGCATTACACATGAAAAAAAGTCTCTTAAAAACATTTAAAGATTTGGCAGTATTGGCGGTACATTCCCCCTGGCAATAATTGGCTAGAACTGAATAACAAAGTCAGAGACTTAGAGTGCTAGTATCTTTTTAAAAAATATTTATTTGCTTATTTTTTAAAGATTTATTTATTTACTTGAAAGTCAAAGTTACACAGAGAGAAAAGGAGAGGCAGAGAGAGAGCGAGAGAGAGAGAGGTCTTCCATCCGCTGGTTCACTTCCCAATTGGCTGCAAGGGCCGGAGCTGCACCAATTCGAAGCCAGGAGCCAGGAGCTTCTTCCAGGTCTCCCACGGGGATACAGGGGCCCAAGGACTTGGGCTATCTTCTACTGCTTTCCCAGGCCACAGCAGAGAGCTGGATGCGAAATGCAGCAGCCAGGATTCGAACCAGCACCCCTATGGGGTACCTGTACTACAGGTGGCAGCTTTACCTGCTACGCCACAGTGCTGGCCCAAGTGCTAGGATCTTAAAAATGTGTCTTTATGTTGCTTTTGTGACAAAGTAATTTATGGAAGACTATCTGAGACAGTGCTTTGTTTCTCTTCTATCTTGTCCTTTTATAAGTTAATATAGCTTTTATTTATCAGAGAGATTACTGGCTAGACCAGGAACAAGAAATATTTTGCTGAAAACCATTATGCCAAGGTAAACATAAAAATGAGATGTGATTTTATTCCCTCTGATATGAAGGAGGAAATCCCTTGAATGCATTGATTCTCAAAATATGATTCACAGTCCATTTTATAGGAAATATTCAATTAAAATCTCTGGAGGATGGGGCCGGCACCCTGGCTCACTTGGTTAATCCTCCGCCTTGCAGTGCCGGCATCCCATATGGGCGCCAGGTTCTAGTCCCAGTTGCTCCTCTTCCAGTCCAGCTCTCTGCTGTGGCCTGGGAGGGCAGTGGAGGATGGCCCACGTGCTTGGGCCCCTGCCCCCGCATGGGAGACCAGGAAGAAGCACTTGGCTCCTGGCTTCGGATCGGCACAGCCCCGGCCATAGCGGCCATTTGGGAAGTGAACCAACGGAAGGAAGACCTTTCTCTCTGTCTCGCTCTCTCACTGTCTATAACTCTACCTGTCAAATTAAAAAAAAATCTCAGGAGGAGTGTGCATTACTCATCATTCAGTCAGCAAAAGAGAAATTATACTAATTATTTTGAACAGAAAATTTTAAGGTATGGACTCAGGTAGTTAAAAAGTCAGGGGGCCGGCACTGTGGTGTAGCCGGTAAAGCTACCACCTGTGGTGCCAGCATCCCATAGGGGCGCTGGTTCGAGTCCTGGCTGTTCCACTTCTGATCCAGCTCTCTGCTATGGCCTGGGAAAGCAGTAGAGGATGGCCCAAGTCCTTGGGTCCCTGCACCCCCGTGGGAGACCCAGAAGAAGCTCCTGGCCCCTGGCTTCAGATCAGACCAGCTCTGGCTGTTGCGTTCATTTGCGGAATAAACCAGCAGGTGGAAGACCTTTTTTTTTTATCTCTCTCTCTCTTTCTCTCTCTCTCTGCCTATCTGTAACTCTGCCTTTCAAATAAATAAATAAATAAAAAATTTTTTTAAAGTGTGAAGCCTTAGAAAAATATTCAGGAGACTTTTCCAGATATTGTCAGCTGTCACTTGGAAGGCATCTCATCCCCTTCTATAATCTCTCCTCTACTGCAGGAGCTGGAATCTTGTGAATTACCCTGTCCAGACTTGTGGCCAGCAGAATTCTGAATATGGTCTAGTTCCCACCAGCTATATGCATTTGGATAATACTTTAATACCAGAATGAAGATAAAAGCCGTTCTTTATCTGGAATCCAGCAGATATAAAACATGGACTTTTGAGCATGACCTTAGGGTTCTTCTGCAAATCTTGTTACCAAAGACTTTGGCTGATCTGCAAGAGTGGCAGTAATATTTAATGAATTATGGTATTTGACTTCTCCCTTCTTAATCTCTGTGAAAAATTATGTGTCTACTGTCCAAACAGTAAGAAGAAGGGAGAACATAAGGCATGAATTTTAACAGGGAGTAGGCATTTGTCCTAGCAGTTAAGATGCCAACATCCCCGTACCAAAAGGCCTGTGTTCAATGCATGTCTCCATCTCCTGAGTCCAACTTCCTGCTAAGGCAGATCCTGGGTGGCAGAAGGTGATTTCTCAAGTAATTGGGTTCCTGCCACCACATGGGACATTTGAATTGAGTTCCTGGCCTCTGCCTTCCGGTGAGTCAACGCTGGCCATTACAGACACTGGGGAAGTGAACCAACAGATAGCAGCTTTATCTCTATGTCTGTCCCTTTCTATGTCTCTCTCTCTCTCTCTAAAATAAAAAAAAGGGACTTAGTTAATTTTCTCCCTATTCCTTAGCTGCATTTGGTGACATGCCATAGTATGAAAATGCCACTAAATCTGAGTCATACACTACAATAATAAACACACCATTTGTTTCTTCCTCTTACACATATCTTTGGTCTGTATGACAATAATGGTATGAAGTGAATGCCAAAGAGAGGAGGTGGAATGTGGCAGAGAGTAACAATTGGTGAAAGCCTGCTGGGGGCCAGAAGTTGTCTGTAATTCCCCAATCTTCTCGCAATGATCACTGGGCTCATGAATCCCATTGAAAGAATGCAAAAAGCATCCTCATGAATGTAAATAACTTTTCCGTGATTTTTAACTTAGTTATTGAAATGGGCTGTTTATATCAATGGAACACAGGGAGGAGACTGCACGAATTGAAATTAATATTAACCACCAATTCCCAAAATCATAGATGGGAGATGGGAGGGGGGAGGGAAGTTAGGTCTAAGGTGGAGACCAGAAGTCCTAAAAAGAAATAGAAGAACATATTTTTGCATATATGAGAAGTCATTAAAAACAAAAGCATACCTGTGGTCCTTTCTCTATTTATAGTGAAATATATAGAATTTATTTGTGATAACGTGGAGCAATTACAAAGCCATTATCACCAAACCCAATATATTTAAAGGCATCAGAAAATGGAAGAGATAATTGCAATATAATTTAGGTGTCATATAACTAATATTATTGAAAGAAAAATGAATCTGACTAGGTAGGAGAGTAATGTTTTATTTTATTAACAAAACTTTCAAAGATGAGAAAGAATGGAAAATATCCAAAGTTCGTCAACAACTCTAAAATTACAGAAAAGCAAATAGACACCTTGAGATGTGCAGGTAAAAGGCCATACAATAGTACTGTCTGTGTTGTTGTGACAAAATATCTGAAATCAAGGCTCTGGAACTTAGTGTTTGGTGCAGATCTTCTTTTTGCATCCTCACAAGGTGGAAGAGGGGAGGGTGGGAGGCAAAAGGGATGGACGATGTGTCCTCACATGTTGGAGGAAGGGAGGAGGGTGAACTCTTTCTCTCAAGCCCTTTTTCAACTAAAATTTGTTTAATTATTATTTACTTGAAAGGCAGAGTGAGAGCGAAAGTGAGAGAGTTAGCGAGAGCTTCCACCTGCTGGTTCATTTTCCAAATGCCCACAGCAGGAGCCAGGAACTCCATCCAGGTCTCCCATGTAGATGACACAGGCCCAGGCACATTAGCAGGAAACTGGATCAGATGGAGGTGGGACTCAATCTCAGGCTGGGATATGGTTGTCCCAAGTGGTGACTGAACACACTGCACCATAATGCTCGCCCTCTTCAAGCTGTTTTATAGAGCAATAACTCTATTCATCTCCAAAGGGCACCACCTCTGAATACTTTTATGGAATTGAAGTATATCTTTATTGACATGACAAGTGGTTATAAAAAGGAGAATAGAATTAAAAGATAAATTGGGACAGACATCTGGCCTAGCAGATAGGAGAGAAGATGCCCACATTCCGTATCAGAGTACATTGGTTCAATAACCAGTTCCACCTCCTTAGACCATGTCCCTGCTGATGCAGACCATGGAAGGCAGTGCAATGAGTCCGATGATGGGGTTCATGTCACACATGTGGGCGACCTGGATTGTGCATCTTCTGGCTTTGGACCTAGCCCCGCTCTGGCCTCTGTGGACATTTGGGTAGCTCATCAGTGAATAGGAACTCTGTCTGCCCACCCCTGCCCCACCCCAGCTCATCTCTCTGCCTCTTTATATTTTAAGAGTTTTCTAAAGTATAAGTTTACTTTGGTGGGAAAAACTTCTGCAATTTATGCATATTTTTCATAATATATATTTTGAAGACTCTTCACATCTGTGCATATTATGGAATAGCTATGCATGGATTTCAATTTTTTTTGCCAAAATAAACTTATCTTTTAATTCCATTGGTTATGAATTTTTAAAAAAAATCCAAAGGCAAATAGAATAAATAGAACCATGGGACAGGCATTTGTCACAGTGGTTAAGACATCACTTGGGACACTCACACCCTATACTGAAGTGATTGTGTTCGAGTCCTGACTCTACTTAACATTCCAGCTTTCTGCTGATGTTCACCCTAGGAGGGAGCAGATGATAGCTCAAGTCATCCTGCCACCCACATGGGAGACCTGGGTTGAATTCCAGGCTCCTGGCTTTGTTTAGTTCAGTCTTGGCTGTTGCAGACATTTGAGGACTGAATCACAGGATGGGAGATCTCTGCCTGTTTTCAAATAAAATTTAAAAATAAATATTATAAACAAATAGAACAAACAAGAATAATCAATAGTATCATAAGGAGACTCAAACAGGTTCACTGGACCCTGGTTGATTTTGGGAGACCTGGATGAAGCTCCTGGCCCCAGGCTTCAGATTGGCCCAGCTCTGGCAGTTGCGGCCATGTGGGGAGTGAACCAGTGGATGGAAGATCTCTCTCTCTCTCTCTCTCTGCTTCTGAAATAAATAAATATTTAAAAAAAGATTAAAAAGATTCATCAAACCTTAAATGTACCATTGATTCATTTTGGCAAGATATGCAGTCAGATAACCTATACCCATATCAAGATAAAGAACACTTCAAACATCAAGGAAAGTACTTTTATTTCTCTTTGTGGTCAAACTGCCACCTCCCATCCTAGAATCAACTAGTAGTATGATTTCTATCACCAGATGTTAGTTTTAGATATTCTAGAATTTCAGATAAGTTGAATCCTGTGGTATTTTTTTGTGTCTGGCTACGTTGTCCCCACATAAGGTTTTTGAGATATATCCAGTGTATCAACTGCAGTATCAGCAGTTCATTCTTTTTCATTTCTGAGTTCAATTTTTTAAAAATTCCTTTATACAAGTAAACCATAATCGATTAATCCATTCTTTTTTTTTTTTTGACAGGCAGAGTGGACAGTGAGAGAGACAGAGAGAAAGGTCTTCCTTTGCCATTGGTTCACCCTCCAATGGCCGGCGCACTGCGCTGATCTGAAGCAAGGAGCCAGGTGCTTCTCCTGATCTCCCATGGGGTGCAGGGCCCAAGCACTTGGGCCATCCTCCACTGCCTTCTCGGGCCACAGCAGAGAGCTAGCCTGGAAGAGGAGCAACCGGGACAGAATACAGGGCCCCGGCTGGGACTAGAACCCAGTGTGCCGGCGCCACAAGGCGGAGGATTAGCCTAGTGAGCCAAAGCGCCGGCCTTAATCTATTCTTTTGCTGATTGCCATCTAGGCAGTTTGGATGTTTTCAATGAAATATGCTAGGGACAATCTTGTACAAAGCTTTCTGTGGATATATATTTTCATTTCTTGAGTAAATAACTAGTGGTAAATTACTGCATCCAAAGGTAGACTCTTATTTAGATTTTTAAAAGAAAATGATAGTCTTACACCATTGTAATTAATGAAGGGCTCTGAAGAAAAGCAAATGTTCATTGTGGTTGGAGAGGTAAAGAGAAAGGCATAGCTCAAAATAACATGAATTAAAAAGGGCTGAAGGATGGAGAGTGACTAAAAAAGTATATGAAATTCCTTTTAGGGGTGATGAAAATTTTCTAAAATTAGACAGCAATGATGGTTGCACAATTCTGTGGACATCCTAAAAACCAAGTAATGCTTTCCTTAAAAGGGTGAATTTTATAGTATATGAATTATATCTCAATAAAAATATTACACAACATTTCCTCTTTTTAGAGTGACTAACAGATAAACTTTTGTGGGTCACTCAGTTCATCATTCTGGTCTTGTTCTCTTACTCCTTTCCTGGAGTTCATTTCAGTTCTTTGCCGTGGCTTATTGTCATCAGGATCCTAAAATGTGGGCAAGGGCAGAATTACAGGTTTTCATTGAGGCCGCTCTAAGCCATCTGAAATAAGTCCAAAGAAATAGTAGTAACTCATATGTGTAGTAGAAAATTTGGAGTGACAGGAGTAAATGTATAACAAAACATCATGTTATACACCTTAAATACATATAATTTTTCTTTGTCAATTGTACATCAGTAAAGCTGGAAAAAATTTTAAAGGAAAAAGTGTATGCTTTGGAAATTTTTGTACATCTTATGCATTATTAATCCATCATCATCATTAATATTGTATTAATATTCTAAGTAGCATTTGCGTTTGAAAAATATACTAGTTAAGGGGACGGCGCTGTGGCACAGCAGGTAAGACTGCCGCCTGCAGTACCAGCATCCCATATAGGCGCCGGTTCTAGTCTCAGCTGCTCCACTTCTGATCCAGCTGTCTGCTGTGGCCTGGGAAAACCAGGCCCAAGTCCTTGGGCCCCTGAATCCATGCGGGAGACCAGGAAGAAGCTCCTGGCTCCTGGCTTTGGATCAGCACAGCTCTGGCCGATGTGGCCAATTGGGGAGTGAACCAGAGGAGGGAAGACCTCTCTCTCTGGCGACCTCTCCTTCTCTCTGTGTAACTCTGACTTTCAAATAAATAAATAAATCTTTAAAAAAAATTAGTTAAGAGATTCTGTGGCCATTATTTCAAACAAGAAAACTTTGTGGTCATCACAAAAACAAAAAAGGAAGCCACCTAAATGCTTAATCATAAAATAATGAGGGGCTGGCTCTGTGGCGTAGCAGGTAAAGCTGCCGCCTGCAATGCTAGCATCCTATAGGGGTGCTGGTACAAGTTCCAGATGCTCCTCTTCCAACCCAGCTTTCTGCTATGGCCTGGGAAAGCAGTAGAAGATGGCCCAAGTCCTTGGGCCCCTGCACCCACATGGGAGACCCGGAAGAAGCTCCTGGCTCCTGGCTTCAGATCCGCACAGCTCCATCTGTAGAGGCTATCTGGAGAGTGAAGCAGAGGATGGAAGACCTCTCTCTCTCTGCCTCTACCTCTCTAACTCTGCCTTTCAAATAAATAAATAAAACTTTAATAAAATAAAATAATGACTAAATGAGCTGTGTCTCTTAAGTAAGCGGTATGTATATTTAGTATGTAGCCATTATATACTATATTCATGAATAGTACAATAGCGTAAAAGATATCTGATTTTTTTTAAAGATTATTTATTTGAAAGTCATAGTTACATAGAGAGAAGGAGAAGCAGAGAGAGAGAGAGAGAGAGAGAGAGAGAGAGATCTTCCATCCACTGGTTCACTCCCCAATTGGCCGCAAAGGCCAGAGCTGTGCCGATCCGAAGCCAGGAGCCAGGAGCTTCTTCCAGGTCTCCCACGGGGGTACAGGGGCCCAAGGACTTGGGCCATCTTCCACTGCTTTCCCAGGCCATAGCAGAGAGCTGGATGGGAAGTGGAGCAGCTGGATCGGAACTGGCACCCATATGGGATGCCAGTACTGCAGGTGGTGGCTTAACCTGCTATGCAACAGCCCCGGCCCTTCTGAATTTTTTATACATAAATTGTTATGCAAGAAAACAGGAATTCTATCACATGATCCTATTCAAAGAAAAACTTACACTAGTTAAATTTAATCAGATTTAGCTGAGTATGAAAAATGTTCTAGAACTGGACAGCGTTCCAGAGATCAAAGATGATTCAGAACATTCTTCCCTTTACCCTCCCCCCAACATCTTATACTCATATTTACAGCCAGAGAAATGGAAGTGACATACAGAAACAATCTGATTGGCTGCAATTGGCATTTACCTTTTATGGGCATGACTGGATCAGTTGGTAGCCTGTGATTGGCTGAGACTCAGTTGTTTGGTAATGAGTATACTCAAGTTAGATTACAACTTGTGTATATGTCAAGATGGGAAACAGAGATTGCTTTGGGCCAAACTTTAACACTCAATTATGGTGACTGATTTATGCCAAATTTCTTTCAGTTTAACAATCCAACATAGTGCATATATAAGTAAAATGTGACTTTAAGACATATCAGAAATCTTAACAGTATCAATATTTGTGTCCTGATACGTTTTTTCCTTCTTAAGTTTTCTAAGTTAACTAGATTTTACTTTATAATGGAAAACTTACCTGAATTTAAATATTTTGATTCCTGGGGAAATGGGAGTTCCAAGAGATGAGTTTTCCTCAACAACATGGAAGCATCACTAATGCCACTGTTCATGGTCCAACAGTTTCTAGCTTTTGTCCTAATTATGGACCTAATAAATATCCTAAACTACTTCACTGAATAAGTACACAAGAATATCTTACAGTAAGCCACACACACAGCTTAAATAGATTTGAGGGTCTTGAAAAAGATCATATATCATGCCTCAGACATTTCACTTCAACTTTTGTTTTGGAAACTGTAATCAGTACAGTTTAGTCCACAATTAAAATATTTCTTTAAAAATAGTCTGAATTTCAGTTTTATAATCAAGTGTGGGCAAAGTTGTGGGAAAATGGGTAATTCTCATATTCTGATGGTTCAATGCAAATTTCATACTGTTACACTGGATAATAAGTAGGCAATGACTATTAAGATGGAAAATGTGTATTCCCCATGATCATACAAAACTATTATTAGTTTCTATAGTCACTTAACAAATTATCAAAAACCTAGCAACTTAAAAGAGCATATGAGGGGCCAGCACTGTGACATAGCAGGTTAAACTACTGTCTGCAGCGCTGGCAATCCCATATGGGTGCCAGTTTGAGTCCCAGTTGCTACATTTCTGATCCAGTTCCCTGCTTATGTGCCTGGGAAAGCAGCAGAGGATGGCTTGGGTGCTCGGGCCCCTGCACCACATGAGAGACCCGGATGAAGCTCTTGGCTCCTGGCTCCTGGTTTCAGGCTGGTCCAGAACTGGTAATTGCAACCGTTTGGGGAGTGAACCAGCAGATGGAAGATCTCTCTCCTCTCTGTCTCTCTCTCTCACTGTAGATCAGACTTTCAAATAAATAAATCTTAAAAAAAGAAGATATGAGGGGGCTTCAAAATACTTGTGGAATATGGAATTAAAAAGAGCTTATTTGGGTGCAAATATTTTTTCCAAAATATACATTTCCATGAACTTTTTAAAGTATCCCTGTACACTTATTTTCTCACTATTTCTCTGGATCAGGACTCTGGAATATGACTTAACTGGATCTTTTTTCTTTTAAAGATTTTAAAAATTTACCTGAAAGTCAGAATTGCAGAGAGAGGCAGAGAGAGAGAGAGAGAGAGAGAGCAATCTTCCATCTGCTGGTTCACTCCCCAGATGACCGCAACAGGCAGGGTTGGGATAAGCTGAAGCCAGGAACCAGGAGCTTCATCCATGTCTCTCACGTGGGTGGCACGGGTCCTACTTTGGGACTCTGCCAACAAGAAGGCCATTATCGGCTGTGGCTCCTTGACCTTAGATAAGAACTGTCAGCCAAAAGGAATCTTTTCGTCTTCTACCTTTATATAGCTTACCTAATGAAAATGAAAAGTGCCTCTCTAGCTGTTACTTAAGGCTCGCTGTGCGCTCAGCGCGTGTCCCTTCCCTTAGTTGACACTCATGTCTGAAAGTGATGGCTCCCCTGAAAGTATACTGTGTGCTACATGGCTCTGCATGCTTGGTCAGGACTCACCAGACCTGTCTCAAGCTGGACAATCGGTCTCTCTAGATGAATCTTCTTTTCCTCAAGCATGTGGGAGATGTTATTGTGTTGTTAGTGGTTTGTGGTGTTAAAGCATCTAGGCTCTTCCTTTTGTGTGTCTGAACAAAAAAAGGGTAGAGAAAGTGAGAGAAAGGGAAGAAGATGGAGTAACTGAGGACAAGGGGCATCTGGGCCGCCAGAGCAGGGTCACTGCTTGGGAGACACCAGATAAGATGTGGAGAAGAGTTGTAGATGTTACCGCCTCCATTCCATCTGAGCAGACTCACACAGTCCAGAATAATGCTCTAGTATCCATGGATGATCACGTCCAGAAGAGATTCCAGACACAAGTTCAACATGTGCTGAGAGGTGACAATATCAGGTCTCTTATATTTTGACCTAAACACACACGTAAGGATGTGAAAAGCTGAGACATAGAGGCCTGGACTAAGTCAGGGCCAGTGGAGAAGAGTCGTCAGTGTTCTAGAATCCACCTCTCAGCCCCAGGGTTTCATGAGAACCACTTGAAAAACTGAATGCATGTCTCTGGAGTTTGAGGACTGAAAAAGATCAGTATTTGAGGTCTGCCTTTGGAAGACTGCAGGGAATAAGCTGTGGCTAAATTGGTGGCATCCTAGTAGTACAATTATGGAATGACTGTGTTGAAACAAATTGCGCTTTTCCTGAAAGCATGACAACCGTGTGAGTTTCCCTGTGTAGCAGGTCTAATGTCAACAAAAGGGGGCTTTTCTAAGCTAATTTTTAAAAAAGATATATTTATTTATTTGTTTGTTTGAATGGCACAGTGGCAGAGAAAGAGAGGGAGAAAAAGATCTTCCATCTGCTGGTTCACTCACAAAATGGCCGCAACAATAAAGGTTGGGCAAGGCCAAAACCAGAAGCCAGGAACCAGGAACTTCGTCCAGATCTCCCAGTTGGGTGCAGAGACCCAAGAACTTGGACCATCTTCTGCTGCTTTTCCAGGTGTATTAGCAGGGAGCTAGATTGGAAGTGGTGCAGCCAGGATTTGAGTCTGCACCCATATGGGATGTTGGTGATGCAGTTGTCGGCTTAACCTGTTTTGCCACAACTCTGGCCCCTAGGCTAAAAATGTATTTCCTCCTAATTGGACATGCGTGTTTAACTGGATGTGTTCTGTATTTCTTTGGCATCCCTAAATTTCAGATATCCAGCAGTTTTCAGAGGGTGACTTTCCAGTAAGCTCAGCTTGAGTGATACCACAATGACTTTCAGGGAGCCGTAGTTACATCCTCTGCAACAAGGTCTATATCTTAGCATTGGCATATGGGTTCTTCTTTTGGGTATCTATCACATAATATCATGCAATTTACTCATTCAATAAGCATCTTATGGGCCCACCTTACAGTTCAGGACTTCCTAGTATAAATCCTTAAGCTATTGGACCTGTCTCCTGACTAGACATTGTCGTCATAAATAACCTCCACAAACTCTTAAAAGTAGCCTTATATGAACATAAATCACTTTGTGGTATTAAATAAAAAAGAAAATCCTGGGATAATCTCAGTAAATGTTTCAAATTCCGTTGGTGATGTGACAAGTTGGAATATGTTTGTTTCATGCTGAAATAATAATATTATCATCATTAGAGTCAGAATTCAGGACCAATCGCTCTCCTTTATCAGGACATTATCTCTATCATTATTCCAGAATATTATAGAAATATTATGAATGGATTTGAGAAATGATATTTCTGCCCAAAGAGGCTGAGAAAACCTGTCTCAAAATTATCTGCAAGTGAAGGCCCCAGGGTAGTGTCACTTGATTTTCTTATAATTCTGGAACAAAATTTTTGGAAATCAAGGCTCTTTTTTTTTTTGCATGTGATTTTTTTTATCTTTTATTTAATGAATATGAATTTCCAAAGTACAGCTTATAGATTACAATGGCTTCCCCCCCCCATAACTTCCCTCCCACCCTCAACCCTCCCCTTTCCCGCTCGCTCTCCCCTTCCATTCACATCAAGATTCATTTTCAATTCTCTTTATATACAGAAGATCAGTTTAGTATATATAAATATTTCAACAGTTTGCCCTCACATAGCAACACAAAGTGAAAAAATACTGTTGGAGTACTAGTTATAGCATTAAATAACAGTGTACAGCACATTAATGACAGAGATCCTACATGATATTTTTTTTAAAAATTGATTAATTTTCTATGGAAATCAAGGCTCTTTTTAGAGATCATAAAAACAAAAACAAAAAATGTTTCAGTAAGTCACTTAATTTTCATCAGGTGTTTCAAAATGCTTATGTTTGTTAGTATGCTATATAAATGTTTCCCCAATGTTATTTTTAGCATAGTAGCCTCATAAATTATTGTGTTATATAATGTTATTATTTATTTATTATTTTAAAGATTTATTTATTTATTTGAAAGGCAGAACTATAGAGAGGCAGAGGCCGAGAGAGAGGCGGGGAATAACAGGAGCCAGGAGTCTCTTCCAGGTCTCTCACGTGGGTGCAGGGACCCAAGGACTTGGGCCATCCTCCACTGCTTCCCCAGGCCATAGTAGAGAGCTGGATCAGAAGTGGAGCAGCTGTGACTCGAACCGGCACCCATATGGGATGCTGGCACTGCAGGCAGTGGCTTTACCCACTACACCACAGCACTGGCTTCTTAAGAATTTATTCCAGGCCGGCACCGTGGCTCAATAGGCTAATCCTCTGCCTGTGGCGCCGGCACATCAGGTTCTAGTCCCAGTTGGGTCACCGGATTCTGTCCCAGTTGCTCCTCTTCCAGTCCAGCTCTCTGCTGTGGCACGGGAAGGCAGTGGAGGATGGCCCAAGTGCTTGGGCCCTGCACCCGCATGGGAGACCAGGAGAAGCACCTGGTTCCTGGCTTCGGATCAGCGCAGTGCGCCAGCCGCAGCGGCCATTGGGGGGTGAACCAAGGGAAAAGGAAGACCTTTCTCTGTCTCTCTTTCTCACTGTCCACTCTGCCTGTCAAAAAAAAAAAAAAGAATTTATTCTAATATATTGAATCTATTATGAGATTTGTGTTGTGCTTTTGACTGGTTTCCATTAGCAAATTCAGAAAGAAATTAGAATCATTAGCATATTCACTTTAAGAATGCACCATAAATGGTCTGTGGAATGAAGACCGAGAGTGCAGCAGGAATGGGGCTCGGTGAAATATGGCAACAAGAGAGGAAACATGGAGTTTGCCAATGAAGAACAGAAGGAGAAATTAATACATCTGATTGTTAACTCAGTGGGAGAATGAGAAGTATTCAGTGAGCACTGAGAGTGGGTGATCAGGAGGCTGGCACCAAGGGAGTGATAATACTACAATGTTGTACCTTCTAATAAAAGACGAAACAAAGCAAACAGTCTTACTGAGCTAAATAAAATACCTACCTAAGGAAAACAGTATTAATAGATGAAACATATCTTAAACATATTTTCCAAAAGGACCTAAATTAATAAATCCAATGAAGCACATAACTAAAGGTCCCAAAACAGCACAGAAATAGCTAAATAAAAAATTGCAAGCTCACTGCACTCTAATATTACTGCTCTAAAGCACTCATTTATTTTATTCTGCTTGTTTCTAGTTTATATGCTTTCATTTTTTTTTTTTTTTTGGCCAGGCATAGTGGATAGTGAGAGAGAGAGAGACAGAGAGAAAGGTCTTCCTTTTTGCCGTTGGTTCACCCTCCAATGGCCACTGCGGCTGGCGCATCACGCTGATCCGAAGCCAGGAGCCAGGTGCTTCTCCTAGTCTCCCATGCGGGTGCAGGGCCCAAGGACTTGGGCCATCCTCCACTGCCTTCCCGGGCCATAGCAGAGAGCTGGCCTGGAAGAGGGGCAACTGGGACAGAATCCAGCGCCCCAACCGGGACTAGAACCCGGTGTGCCAGCGCCGCCAGGTGGAGGATTAGCCTGTTAAGCCACAGCGCCAGCCTATATGCTTTCATTTTAATAAACATAATCATAGTGACCTACAATTAGGGAAAACATTAGGATGCTGGTAGCATCCAGTAAGAGTAGTCCATTTCTTCTTTCTACTGGCTCAGCTAATAAAGGACATATAGTCCCTGAGCCACATCTAATGGCTCTAGGTGTGGGAAGATGACCTGGGCCAAGTCATTAACAGGCTTCCCGGGATAGTCAGCTCTACAGATTGAGAGAGAATGTTATTTGGTTCTTGCTTGGTATTCTGTCACTACCCCCACCCTCTCCAATTCAATTGCATGTGCCTGATTTTTACTCTTCTTTACACGAAATGGGATGCATGATAAGGAGGCCATAGATCAAATGTTGAGAGAGCAAAGGAGTCCAGGCTAACTTAGAGTCTTAATTCCCTTGCAGTGACAGGATAGAAGCACTAGGGCCTGTACATGGAAGGAAATTGCAACAGCTATCGCTGTGTTCATCCAGACCCCTTAATGGGACATATAAGCATTGAAAGTGTAGAAAGAAAAAGATGCACCAGCTTCGTATACAGAGCAATGCAGTTCTTTGCTCTGGCTTATGCTAGAAGAGAAACTCCGAAACGCAGTAGCGTCAGACCTACCTTTACTTTGATTAGAGGCTTAAACTAACAGCACTCAGTCCGTCTGAGAGTACTTAAGATAGGGCTGCTGTTTTCCATGGAGTTTCATGGAAAAAGGTTGCTTTGACCTTGTGGAACCTCCATCTTAATGAATATTTGCACAATCCCAATGGCCAGGGAATATGAGACTCTAGGTGTTTGTATAGATTAGCGCAGAGCTTCTATCCTAAATTTCTATCTTAAAAATTAAGACAGAGCCTCTTTTCCTGCTTGTTTTCTACCTGGTAGACGTTTAGCTTAGTAGTTGAGATCCCCGTGCCCCACATCAGAGTACCCGAGTTTGGCTCCTGGTACCAGCTCCTGATTCCAGCTCCCTGCCAATGTAGATCCCTGAGAGGCAGCAGGATTGGCTCAAGGAACTGGATTCCTGTCACCCATGTAGGAGATCTGGATTACGTTTCCAGCTCCTAACTTTGACCTGGCCCAGTCCTGGACATTGCCTGCACTTGGGAGTGAAGCAGAGGGTGGCAGTTCTCTCTCGCTCTCTCTCTCTCTCTCTCTCTCTCTCTCTTCTATTCAAATAAACAGTTTGCATTTTTTTTAAAAAAAAAAAAGAGAAGAAAATTCAATGCAAAAGAAATCAGGAAGGTTGAGTGACATAACAAAAAATGGTGAAATAAAAACTCCAGGATTATTTCCCACCTCCAAAGTAAATCATGATTTGGTAACAACAGTCAGGTTCAACTTTTATAGAGTTATGGAATCTAATAAAAAACGTAGCAGCAACCAGCAGAAGATACGGTGAAGAGAGAAGCCGCTGCTTTGTTGTACCAGAACACTGCAATATTTTAACTTGCTTGCATACCATTGCTCACACTTCTCACTGGCAGTAACCTGCTCCCCTGCTGCCGGTTGCTAGTATAGAGGAAGCAGTACTGTCCTTACTGTCAAACAACTGCAGTTGTGGATCTCAACCAGGCCGGTGACTCTTTCAAGGACTAACACATTCAGTTCCTTTAGTTTCACCCACCTCAGAGAATTCCCAACTGGAGAGGTTTCCAAGTCCATTTTTTTTTACAGGCAGAGTTAGACAGAGACAGAGAGAGAGAGAGAGAGAGAGAGAGAGAGAGAGAGAGGCAGAGAGAAAGGTCTGCCTTCCGTTGGTTCACCCCCCCAAATGGCCGCTATGGCTGGTGCACTGCACCGATTCAAAGCCAGGAGCCAGGTGCTTCCTCCTCGTCTCCCATGCAGGTGCAGGGCCCAAGGACTTGGGCCATCCTCCACTACCTTCCCGTGCCACAGCAGAGAGCTGGACTGGAAGAGGAGCAACTGGGACAGAATCCAGCGCCCCAACTGGGACTAGAACCCAGAGTGCTGGCGCCGCAGATGGAGGATTAGCCTAGTGAGCTGCGGCACCAGCCTCCAAGCCCATTTTTGACAAAAACACTTAAAGGTAGACATACTGATTGTAATTGGAGAGTTTTTTAAGGAAATATTTTTAAAATTTTATTTTTATGGATTTGAAAGGCAGAGTGACAGAAGGAGAGAGAGAGAGAGAGAGAGAGAGAGAGAGAGAGAGAGAGAGAGAGAGAGAAACTTTCCATCCACTGGTTCACTCACCAAATGCCAAAATCCTGAACTAGGAGCCAAGAACTCCACCTGGGTCTCCCATATGGGTGTCAGGGGCCCACATACGTGGGCCATCTTCAACTGCCTTCCCAGGCGTATAAGCAGGGAGCTGGATGAGAGGTAGAGCAGTGGGGACTTGATCCAGCAGTTACGTGGGATGATGGCATCGCAGGTGCTGGCTTAACTCGCTGTGCCACCCTGTAATTTGAGACTTCATAACCCAGTTCATACAGTGGATAGAACAGTTTTGGGCAACAATCCTGAAACACACAAATTGAAAATGCTAGAATCTTAACTGTTGATATACTGAAAAACAAATTCTTAAAGTCTAAAATCCGAAAAGTTCAGAATTCTATATAAATCTAGAAAAAAATAAAAAATTAAAAGGCATTTATCTACATTTCAAAAAAAATTTGAGAAACAAAAACACGACAGACCACTTCATAGGTTATTTTACATGATAAAATAGTAATTATATCCATATTTTGCACACATAGCATTCAGTGATAGTAATGACAGTTGCATGAATTTAAGAGTTTTGAGCAAACTGTTTTCATAACGAAATAGGTCAAAAAGCAAAATACATAAATATACATCCTTATAATTGGTAATTGTGAGCAGCCAGCTTTATAGCTGCAGTCATATGAACTATATTTTAAAGATTTATTTATTTATTTGAAAGGTGGAGTTACAGACACACAGTGGGGGGGGGAAGAGGTTTTCCATCTGCTGGTTCACTTCCCAGATGGCCACAACGGCTGGGGCTGAGCCAATAGGAAGCCAAGAGCCAGGAGCTTCCTCCAGGTCTCCCATGTGGGTACAGGGTCCGGAGGACTTGGGCCATCCTCCACTGCTTTCCCAGGCCATTGCAGAGAGCTGGATCAGAAGTGTAGCAGCTGGGAATCCAGCGGGTGCCCATATGGGATGCTGGCACTGCAGGCAGTGGCTTTACCCACTGTGCCACAGAGCCGGCCCCCATCTTATGAACTATTGTGATAGATAGCTTAAGTCTTTTGACACAATTTGTCGAAACCTGCAATGGGTCTCCACAACATAGAACTCAAAAAATTTTGTCTTTACAAGTGTAGATATACAAACAAGGACATCTCTTCACCTCTGAAGAAGTTTCAACAATTTTGTGAGCACACACAATGTTTATACACAGTCAGCCTTGTGAGAAGGCAAATTTGCAGAGTCAAATTTGCAAAAAAATCACAAAAATGAAATTAGAACTCTTAAAACCTTTTTGTTTCTTTTTCTGATTTTGGAATTAAAGTGATACTGGCCTCATAGAAGGAGTTTGGGAAGATTCCTTCCATTTCAATTGTTTTGAACAGCTTGAGAATTGGAATTAGTTCTTTAAATCTCTGGTAGAATTCGGCAGTGAAGCTGTCTGGTCCTGGGCTTTTCTATGTTGGGAGGGTCTTTATTATTGATTCAATCTCCATTTTGGTTACTGGTCTGTTTAGGTTTTCTATGACTCAATTTTGGTAGATTGTATGTATCCATGAATCTATTCATTTCTTCTAGATTTCCCAATTTGTTGGCATATAGCTCTTTGTAATACTTCCTGATGATTCTTTTTATATCTGTAGTACCCGTTGTTGCATTTCCTTTTTCATAATTTATTTTATTAATTTTGGTTGTCTCCCTCTTTTTTGGTTAATTGGATCAATGGTGTATCAGTTTTGTTTATTTTTTCAAAAAAAACTAGCTCATTCCATTGATTGTCTTTTTTTCTGGTTTTAATTTTGATTATTTCTTCTCTAATTTTAATTATTTCTTTCCTGCTATTAATTTGGGGTTTTGTTTGTTCTTTTTCCAGATCCTTGAGATGCATTGATAGCTCATTTATTTGATGCCTTTCCAATTTCTTGATGTAGGCACCAATTGCTATGAACTTCCCTCTTAACATTGCTTTTTCTGTATCCCATAAGATTTGATATGTTGTGTTGTCATCTTCACTCATTCCCAGGAATTTATTTATTTCCCTTTTGATTTCTTCTATGACCCCATTCATTCATGAGAGTGTTGTTTAACCTCCATGTGTTTGCATATTTTCAAGAGATTCTTAAGTTGTTAATTTCCAGCTTCATTCTATTGTGGTCAGAAAAGATATTTGGTATGATTTTGATTTTCTTTAATTTGCTAAGACTTGGTTTATGGTCTAGCATATGATATATACAGGAGAAAGCTCCAGGCACTGATGAAAAGAATATTCTGCAACTCTGGGATGAAATGTTCCGTAGATATGAGTTAGATCCATGTGGTCCATAGTGTATATTAGCTCTGTTGTTTTTTTGCTGATTTTCTGTCTACTGGTGTCAAAATGGCCCCTCTCCCCGCCAGTTGCCAGGCGCCCTTTTCTTTCCTTGAAGTTGGTGGGTATCCTGTCCGCCACTAGGGCTCCAGGTAGGACTCAAAGACAGAAGACAGTGTGGTCCGCAAGGCTCCCCCTCAGGCAGTATCACCAGTGGCATGGGCTGCTGCAATCTGCTCTCACCTTGATGTCCAGAGTTGGCATCTCCGCTAGGTCCCAGCTGCAGGGGTCATGTGTGGTGGCTGTGCTGGTTGCTGCGTGTCCACACCTTCCTCACTGTTCCATGGCATCCTTCTTCCTTCTGTAGAATTTCCATTGCAAACTTCTCTCCAACTCTCCCCTGAAAATGCACTTCCTCTGCTTTTCTTCTGCTGTTTTCTCCTGTTCAAAACCGAGAAAACAGTGTCATTTCTAATAACATGAAAAACAATAAAGTACTTAGGAATCGATTCAATCAAGCAGACACATGTTTTGAACACCTAAAATACTATTGGTGAGATAAATGAGAGACAGAGAGTGTTCAACCTGGGCTCAGCGTGCAGGTGGTGGCACTCAAACGCTGAGAAGGCCAAGTGCAGTAAAGCAAAGCCAGAGCTGGATGGGTCCACAGGAGCTGGGCCAGATCTGAATGGGCCAAGATGCCTTATAACCTGAGCGAAGAGAAGGGGTCCTCTATGCTTGCCAAAGATGCAGCCAAGCCCAGCAGCTTGGACAAGGATGGTGGAGGCGTGAATGCCAAAGCGGCCCAGCCACAGTCACCAGGCACCACCTCGGTCACAGCCACTGTCATCCAACAAGCGTGTCAGCGACAGCACACCACACTGTACGCAGCTCAGCAAGGTCAAGTACTCGGGGATCCCTAGATTGTTAAGAAGGAGCAATGGCAGAGCTCCTCCCACTTCAACCTCAGCAAGACCTGTGAGCTGCAGAAGCTCCCTGCCTTCAACGATTTGCCCAGCAAGGAGCTGGCAGAGCTATTTACACGGAAGCTCCGCCAGTGCTGTGTCCTTTCGGACTTTGTGTCAGAGTCACTCAGTGACCTCAAATTCAAGGTGGCAAAGGGGGCAAGTCTGAACGAGATAGCCGTGACGTATCGCCAAGGCCGTTTACCCTGAGGCTGTCGCTATGGTTTCAGTGAACCTCTTCCAGACACTGCTATCTTCATCCAATGTCACAGGGCCAAGTTTGACGCAGAGGAAGAGGAGTCCGCCCTGAAAGCTGCCTGGCCACATCTCCAGCTCATGTTCCAGTTTCTCTTTGTATTATTTATTTGTTTTTAAAATATTTATTTTATTTGAAAGTCAGAGTTAGAGAGGGAGAGACCCACACAGAGAGACTTTTCCATCTTTTGCTTCACTCCCCAAATGGCTGGGCCAGGCCTAAGCCAGGTACCTGGAATTCTATCTAGTCTCCCACGTGGGTGGCAGGGGCTCAAGTATTTGGTCCATCTTCTCTTGCTTTCCCAGGTACATTTACAGTGTGCTGGATTGGAAATGGAGCAGCCAGGACTCAAGTTACAGCCAAGGCTTGATCTGTTAGGCCAAAACTCAGGATCCAAAGAATTTTTCTTACGTTTCCACAAGTTTGATTTCTAGCCAAACATAAGCAAAGAAATACATGGACTGGAAATTTGTTATTGCTCTCCTACATCTATTCGACATTGAGGATGGCATCTATGGCAAGTTTTGGGGGCTCTGGGCTTGCATCCGTAGGTAGATCAACCACATCACAGGTTCATCTACGACACGGAGCATCACAATGGAATTGGTGAGCTCCTGAAGATCCTGGGCAGCATCACCAATGGCTTTTCCCTGCCCCTTAGGGAAGAGCACAAGATGTTCCTCATCCATGTCCTGCTTCCCTTTCACAAGGTCGAGTCGCTGAGTGTCTACCACCCTCAGCTGGCATACTCCTGGATAAGGAGAGCAGAGTGATTGAGCTGTGATTGTGAGAATTCTCAAATTTTGGCCCAAAACTACAAGCCTTAAAGAAGTGATGTTCCTGAATGAGCTAGAGGGGATTCTGGACATCACTGAACCTTCAGAATTCAGCAAAGTGTGGAGCCCCTTTTCCACCAGCTCGCCAAGTGTGTCTCCAGTCCCTGCTTCCAGGTGGCAGAGTGCACACTCTATTGCTGGAACAGTGAATGCATCAGGAGCCCAAGTGACGATGCTGCCCACGTCCTCCCCATCATGTTCCCTGCACACTACAGGAATTCCAACAGCCGCTGGAACAAAACAATCCATGGACCGATTTATAATGCCCTGAAGCTGTTCACAGAAATGAATCAGAAGCTGATTTATGACTGCACATGAAACAAGGCAAAAAAGCAGAAGGGCTGATTCCAAACGAAAGAAAGAGAAGAGATGGAGCAGAAGACGGAGGAGCTGGTCTGGCTTAATCCCCAGGAGCCCATGTTCCAAACTCCTCTGCCACTGGCCCCTGTACTCCATGAAGACAGAGACCCAATGTTTCTGAAGAAAACAATGGAGACCGTGGCTGCAAAGATGCTAAAGGACATCAAGAAGGAAAAAGGGCTGCTTCAGAGCAGGCTGGAGCTGCCGCAGGATGTGTACGTCGTCAAGGCACTGGAGGTGCATAAGCAGGCCAAAGAGTTCCTAACTGTCAGCCGGGAGGCTCGCTGACCCCTCACCTTCCCACCAGAGAGTAACAGCCCACTTGGCCCTGGGACGCTGCCCCAGCCCTCCATCCTCTGCTCCCCACTGGCTGACTTGGGGCAAGGTATCACCTCTCTAGCTTTCCTAGAGAAGGAAGCAGACTCTTGAAGTACGGACAACTAGAGTGTTCCTTCTACTCCCCAGAATGTGTTCATGCCTCCCTGTGGCTAGTACACACAAGTTGAGCACTGACGCTCAGACAACTTGGGGATGCCTGTCCCCCTCCTGCTCCTAACCCCACAGCTACCTGAGGCTGCTCTGAGGAATGTACAGGAAGATGTATGCTCCTCTCCCCTTCCCTCCATTCTCATCGCAACTCCAGCTGTCTCCTCTTCTCTCTCCCTTACAGAGGCTCATAGCAAGCAGCAAGAGATGATTCTCAACAAACTTATGTCCACCTCCATTGGCCTCTGGAGTAGCTGGAGAGGAACCAATCCCAAGCCCCCAGCCCCAGCAGTGTGCAGGCTGATGAGGTGATGTTATTATTTTCTCTTACCCCTTGCCTGACCAAGACAAGGTAGGTCAAAAGCAGAAGTGATGAATTTCGGGCCCAGACGGACCGAAATGGGGGGATGAACAAACACCCCACCCTCTGCCCTTTTGATGAGCAGCAGCCTGGGGATCACGAACATGGAAGGGATCACCCTGGGACTGATTGCTTTCTGGTGCGGTTGGTTCCCAAAGCTGCAAAGAAAGAAGCAGGGAGCAATAACCCAAGCATCCGCTGGCATCTATTTATTTCCTTGTTCGTGCTGATGCTGGGCAGGCTCTCTGTCCCTTTTAGGCGCCTTGCAGAGGCAAGGGGCAGAGGAGAGCTGGACCGAGGTTCCAGGGGCATAAGCAGTGTAAGTTCTGGCTGTGTGCATAGGGGCCTTTATTCTCCACAGTGTAATACATGCCAAGGTTGAGTGGACTTGGGCCGATGTCTCCATACGTACAGAACTGAATAAAGTGGATATCTGAGAAGTCAAAACAAACAAACAAACAAATAAATGAAAGAAAAACTAAATAAATGGAAAGGGATCAAGTATTCATGGATTGAAAGATGTAATATTAAAATGGCAATCTTATCAATGTCATTTACAGATTTGAGGCAAACCCTACAGAAATCACAACTATCTTTTTTTTCCAGAAACAGAAAAGATCCTAAAAGTTATAGGAAATTTCATGGGATCTGAAAGTTCAAAATAATCTGAAAAAAAAAAAAAACTTGGGAGACTCCACTTCCTGGCATTAAAACTTATTACAATAATCAAGAGAGTATAATAATAACATAAGCATAGACATAGGGATCAATGGAACAGAATTGAGAGTGTAGAAGTAAATCCCTGTGTCTATGGACAACTCATTTTCTACAAAGTTGACACAACAGATGCTAAAAGACATCTTTATGTGACATAAAAAAAAAGGGTGAGACAGAGGGAGAAAAAACATACACACACACACACACACACATATATATATATATAAAGGGGCTAATATCCAGAATGTATCAAGAATAAATATAATTCAATAGCAATAACCAAACAACCCAATTAGAAAATTAGTGAAGAACTTGAATAGACATTATTCCCAAGAATATGTATGTGTGTACAAGTGGCCAAGAGGCATATGAAAAGATGTTCAACATTTTTATAGTCATCATGGATATGTGCAATGCAAGAATTTATGTAAATGAGACACTCCAGCTCAACTCTGTTTGGATTGTCCTACTGGATGTCAACTAAAGTGAGAATGAAAGGCTAAAAGTAGCTGTAGAAAGTCTATAGCAAAAGAACTTTGCACAGACCCTACCTACAGAACCTACATTTTGTGGATTTTATTCTCAGTTTTTCAACCTTTGATTTAATCCATACTAAAAAAAAATAGATTTTTCAACAGACCCAGGTAACACAAGGAACTACACAAATACACAAAAATAGCTAAACAAAATATTGGATCAAGAACTCTGAATTCTGAGATTCATCTTCTAATTTGCCCTATTTTATTCTGACATTTTGTTGTCTCCTGCTGTGTCCCTCTCTCTCTCTTCCCCCCAGTACCCTGTTCATGATTAACAAGTGCTTCATGGTCAGCAGTGTGGGAAAGCACACTGTGACTACGGCAGGGATCAATCAGAGCGTGACGCGCTTCGCTGTCTGCAGGCTCAGCTGATGAAACACTTGACCTTTCCGAACCACAGCCACAGCGATTTCTCAGAATTAGGACAGAACACAACTGAACCTGTAAACTTTGTGGAGGTCTTTTCATCCCCTCAAGAATTGAAACGATATCTTTTGGGGGCCGGGGCTGTGACACAGCAGGTTAGAGCCCCGGCCTGCAGTGCCAGCATCCCACATGGGTACTGGTTCAAGTTCCGGATGCTCCACTTCCGATCCAGCTCTCTGCTATGGCCTGGGAAAGCAGTGGAAGATGGCCCAAGTGCTCGGGCCTCTGCACCGATGTGGGAGACCCGGAGGAAGCTCGTGCTTCCTGGCTTTGGATTGGCGCAGCTCCTGTCATTGTGGCCATTTCAAGAGTGAACCAGAGGGTGGAAATCCTCTCTCTCTGTTTCTACCTCTCTTTGTAACTCTGTCGTTCAAATAAATAAAATAAATCTTTAAAAAAGAACAGAAATATCTTTGTTTGCTTGCTTTTGTGTTTACCATGGAGACTTAAGAATTTGCATGTAGAACTGTCTGTGGAAGTGGTCCTTGTCTCTTGGAGCAAATGAAGAGGTGAATGGTGAGAACAGAAATGAAAAAGTTCTTGTTAGAAGAGGAGAGAATGAAGCGAAGAATGGCATGTGAACCTCAGTTCCATTACCAAGGTCCCTGTTAGTTCCTGTAGCTTCTCCAAAGGGACAACTCTGTTCCTTCTCCTCCCTCTGCCCAGTCTTTTTCCTTTTTTGTAATTTATCTTTTTTCTAACATTATACAAGGATTTTGTACATTTTTATTAGCATGAAATAATTGTACATATTTTGGGAACAGTGCAATATTTAAAACATTTATACATGAGGCTAGCACTGTGACTTAGCAGGTAAGGCCGCAGCCTACAGTGCTGGTATCTCGTACGGGCGCTGGTTCGTGTCCCGGCTGCTCCACTTCCAATTCAGCTCTCTGCTATGGCCTGGGAAAGCAGTGGAAGATGGCCCAAGTCCTTGGGTCCCTGAACGCGCATGGGATACCCAAAAGAAGCTCCTGGCTCCTGGCTTCTGATTGGCACAGCTCTGGCCATTGCGGCCAATTGGGGGTGAACCAGTGGATGGAAGACCTCTCTATCTCTCTGCCTCTCCTTCTCTCTCTGTGTAACTCTGACTTCAAAATAAATAAACAAATCTTTTAAAAAAAACATTTATACAGCATGTACTTATCAAAGCACAGAAGTTAGCATTTCCATCTCTTTATCTCTTTTTAATATTCAGAGCTTTTGAGCTTACCTAGAACTTATAGTTCTTTTTTTTTTTTTTGACAGGCAGAGTGGACAGTGAGAGAGAGAGACAGAGAGAAAAGTCTTCCTTTTCCCTTGGTTCACCCATAATACATAAAACATAATAGGTTATTGTGAACTCTAGTCACCCCAGTATGCTGTGGAACACAAGTACATCTCCCTTCTATCTCTGTTTCAGTATCTGTTATAGAGGTATATTAGCAAACCTCTCTCTATTCCCATTAATCACACCTTTCCCAAACTCCAGTAATCACTATTGTATATTGAATCTTTTTGTTTTTTGACAGGCAGAGTTAGACAGTGAGAGAGAGAGACAGAGAGAAAGGTCTTCCTTCTGTTGGTTCACCCCCTAAATGGCTGCTGCGGTCGGTGCACTGCGCTGATCTGAAGCCAGGAGCCAGGTGCTTCCTCCTGGTCTCCCATGCGGGTGCAGGGCCCAAGTGCACTTGGGCCATCCTCCACTGCCTTCCCAGGCCACAGCAGAGAGCTAGACTGCAAGAGGAGCAACCGGGACAGAATCCGGCACTCCGACTGGGACTAGAACCTGGGGTGCCGGCACTGCAGGCGGAGGATTAGCCTAGTGAGCTGTGGCGCCAGCCATCTATATTGAATCTTAACTATCAACACCAGGACTTGGGTTGTTACTGGCTTCTCATTTTTCCCTCTCCAGTTTTTCCCTTAGATAATTCTAGTTCTAGAGAGTAAAACATGAGATAATTATGGAATTACCTAATTGCAATCATGTTGTCACTCACTTTAGACTGGTAGTAGTTTGGAGACATGTATATATGAAGAGATTTGTAAAGCCATCTTTACCATGCCATCATTTACCTTCCTTTAAACTTCCTTAATATTTTCAAAAGCTATTTATTTTCAAATTTATTTGAAAAGCAAGGAGACTGTATACAGAGAAACAGAGAGTGTCAAAGAGAGAGAATGAGAGAGGCAGAGAGCTCATATCTGTTGGACCATTCTCCAAGTGCCTGCAACAGTGGAGACTGGGCTAGGTGAAAGCCAAGAGTCAAGAACTCAATCCAGGATTGTGGATTCCAGGATGGCAGAACAGGGAGGGAACTTATTGCTCTAATCTAGGGCAAGATAGTTAACAGAAAAGTGGACAGAGTGTAATCTCAGGGAAGAGTTAGGGAGCAAACTGCAGAGGAAAACTCCCCATAAATTAGAGGGACCCTGTGGATTTACATGGAAGGTGTGGATGCACACAGCTCAGGACCCCAGCAGCCAAGAGCCTCAGCACCAGCTTTGGAGAGTGAGGCGAGACCAGAATGCAGTAGTCCAAGCCACTGGCAATAAAGCTGCAGGAAGAACCTGGAGTGAGCCTGGCTTGCAGCACAGTGAGGGACAGCGTAGTTGCTAACCTAGAGGAAAAATAACGTGCATTGACCAGAAACTGGAATTAGAAGCAGAGCCAGGACTCAATCCCAGGCACTTTCATATGAGATGCCAGCATCCCAAGCAGCATCTAAACCACTGCACCAAACATCCACCTCTCCTTCATATTTTAAAGGTTATAACTCCAACGCTTTTGCAGAGTATAAATGTGATACTGCATATGCTTGCTGTAAATATTTCAACTTATATACAGAATGTAAAATGTAAATAGTGTCACAGCCACAGGACATTGGATTTCGGAAAATTCTAATTTTACAAGGAGATGGCTGGAAAATCTGGCCAATATTTGCTCAGCAAAGAGGCATTACCTTTACTATTCTTTCCAGGAATCGAATCTGCTTTCTAACTTGGAATGAGACACCATCTCTATCTTTGAAGGCTGCTTCTCTGAAAACATCATTAGAAAGATAGTTTGAGGGAAAAAAATCAGACACAAAACAGAAGAAATGCCGTGCAGACTTGCCTTCAGAGAGTAAGTGCAGGGAGCCTGACTCACTGGCTGCTTCACGGAAACAGTGAACTATCCTCACATTGTCTTCCTCTGGATCTCTTTTCTGTGAGACAATATTACCTTGTATATTTACACCACTGTTAATTTGCCGTTTCTCTCTCACCTATCTGAATCTGTTCCTAACAAAAGCATGTGTTTTATTTTAATGTAAACTGTATACACATATAAAATAATCCAACAGAGTTATATTTGATGAAGAATGTAGTAGTTGCCATTGGATGGGCATATATTTTTTTTTTAACACAGACACTCCAATTCATCAGGCTACTCACCCAGAACCTAAAGTGGGTCATGATGTTGGTAGAAGACAAATGAATGAAGTAAGTGAGTGGTTAGTTCTACTGGGCCCAAACTTCAATCTGAAACCTGTTTGTTCGGTGTCCACAGGAAGCTGCACTATGCACAGATGGATACCTTTAGGAAGACCAGAAACATTTCATTCTTCATTGATTCAGGACTTGTCTATTTAGGTGGCGACACTGATGAGCCTGTCTCCATCAGGGGCTGTGTCTGGATTTGTACAGAGAGATGCATACATTGGCTTTACTTGAGATGCATACATTGGGTTTACTTGAGAAACAGTTTTGCTTTTCCTGGGCATTCACATATTTCCCTGTGCCCTTTCTGCCCGAGTTATTTTCAAATAAATTAGAGACATCATGGCATTAAGCACTCATTTCTAGAAAAAAAAAATAAGGACATGGCTTCTACACAGTCAACATGACATTGTTACACTCAACAAAATGAATTAACTATTCATTAACTAATTAACTATGATAAATAAATTTCCCTTTCATTTATCTTTCTTAAGTGTAGTTTTGGACTTATATATTTTCATAAATTCAATTCAATAACTATAATAATTATTTTTTTAAATATTGTCATTTTTATTTGAAAGAGAGAGAGACCTCTTCCATCTACTGGTTCACTCTCTAAATGCCCCCAATAGCCATATCTGAGCCATTTCGAAGCCAGGAGCCTGGAACTCCATCCAGGTCTCCCATGTGGGTGGTAGGGGCCCAAGCACTTGAGTCGTCACCTGCTACCTCCTAGGGTGTGCATCAATAAGAAACCAGAACCGAAGCAGAGGCTAGCCCAGGCACTCTGATATGGAATATGGACATCTCAAGTGATGGCTTAAACTGCTGTGGCAACACCCACCTCCATTATTCATTTTTGAGACCCGGAAAACACTCGTGGCTCCTGGTTTCAGATCGGTCCAGCTCTGACTGTTGTGGCCATTTAGGGAGTGAATCAGCAGATGGAAGGCATTTTCTTTCGGCCTCTCCCTCTGTCTGTAACTCTGCCTCTCAAATAAAGTAAGAAAATCTTTTAAGAAAGCAAAACCGTATCCTGTTTACTTTATCACAACTCTGTTAGTTTTTAAAGCATCCTTATTTTTTTGGCATAACAAGATTCTCCAAGCCCACTTTGTGGCTTCCCTACTTTCTGCAACTTATTTGAAGCTAATCAATTTGGACAATTATGTTGGTAAAACATATGTAATATATTAATGCCTCTTAATCACGTTGTAGCTTTAGGGTGCTTCTCGTTAAGCAGTTGAGAAGTTATTCTGTAGAATCTGTGGGGAGTATTTTTCTCTGCTACTTTATTCTGGCTAAAGTATCCTTGGACAAGTCCTTTAACATCTTGTGTCTTTCCACCTTGTTATAAATCTTATTTATTCTTTTATTTTCATTTGATAGAGAGAGACTGATCGTCCATTCACTGGTTCACTCCCCAAATGCCTGCAACAGCAAGGACTGGACTACATTGAAGCCAGCAGCCTGAAACTCAATTCAAATTTCCGATGTTGGGGGCAGGGAGCCAAATACTTGCGCCATTACCTGCTGCCTTCCCAGGGTGTGCATTAACAGGAAGTTGGATCGGCTGCAGAGTGGCCCAGACTCAAACCAGGCACTCATATATGGGATGCAGGCATCCCAAGTGGCACCTTAATTGTGCCAAATGCCCACCCCTCCTTCCTCATCGTTAAAGACCTACCTCGTCTGATTGTTGTGAGGATACATCGGAAAGTTCTTAGCATGAGTGCCTGGCCTAAAGTAAGCACTTAAAAATTGCTAGCTATTGTTTGTTAAAATGCACAAGGATGAATATTAACTATGTAAAAATTATCAATAGCCTACATTTCATCACCCAGGGTTAGACACTTTTGACATTTTTCTGTGTATGCTTGCAAAAGTGTTCTTTGTATTATGGTGAAGATTATTCAAGTCCATAAATTTACTAAAATCAAGACTTATCCTTATGTGTGTGACTTTCATTATGTGTAAGTTAGATTATGCGAAAGTTGGTAACAAAAAAAAAGTGGTGATGCTGGGGCAGGTGTTTGGCCTAGCAGTTAGGATGGCCCTTGGGATGCTCACATCCCATATCGGAGTGCCTGGGTTCAAATCCCAGCTCTGCTACAAATTCCAGCTTCCTATTTATACAGACACTGGGAGGCAGCAGTAACGGTTCAAGTACTTGGGCTCCTGCCACCTACATGAGAAACCTGGATGGAACTAGCAGCTTCGGCCAGGCTCAGCTCTGGCCATTCTGAGCCATCTGGGGAATGAATCAGTGGATGGGAGATTTCTGTCTGTCCCTGTCTCCTTCTGTCCCTCTGCCTTTTTCAATATATGATTATGGCCTGGTCTTCTGTTGTACCACAGTAATGACTAACCTTTTCCCCACAACAGCCTGGATGTACACGCTTTATATGAGTTTATATCAACGCACAGCTGCATCCCAGGCCTGCTGACTCAGCATCTTGTGTTCTCTCAACCAATTCCCCTTCCCCAATCTGCCACGCATGCCACCCTAGATTGCACTCGTATGCACAGCCCAGTTCATGCCTCACCAGTTCCACTTCTTCCTACGGTGGCAGTGGCTGGAGAGTGGGTCCAAGACAGAGTCTGGGGCCTGCCCTCAGTGACCCGATGTGACCATATTTACGATTTTCACTCCTCTCCAGACTTCCTCATGAGATTCCATTTTGGGGAGACTAAGTGGCACTAGCTCCCTGGCTGCGAGCCCACATTTATCAGGGGCTACATGGGTGCACGCCCTTTGCACCAACAACTTTCCTATTACAAGTTTGTCCCTAGGAGATAGTGAGAGAAGTGGAGGGGCTCTGATTAGGAGAACTGCCGTTCTGAGAATTCCTACCCTTCACTTCTGGGCTGGAGATTAGGAAGGAGGACCATAGAGGACAGAGAAACATGTGGTTGTCATCACACACACACATACACACACACACTCACATACCACCCAGGCTCAGTCATCACAATGCAAGATTTCTCCCAAGACAGTCGCTGGCTCAGAGGATACTCAGTTCACCAGCGCAAAGAGCCACTGGAACTCTGCCCTGAAGTACGCCCTCTGGCAATGTACACAGCCTGAAAAGACACACCCACACAGTGTCGATAATAGGGCATGACACTCTGGATAACGTGAGGTTGTGAGGCTCAATTATGCAACATCCAGAGAATGGAATTCCAGAAGGTAGGACAAATTAATTACGTTCAAACAAATAAGGAGACATGATATCTTGACCATCACATAAGCAATGAGTTGCATTATTTAAAATGTTTGGAAAAAACAGGTACTATTGTACAGTTCTGTTAATAATATAGATTAGCAACAATATCTTGCATGCAAAGTATTAATATACAGTGAAAATTTTTAGATTTTGAAAGAAAACTTTCAGGTATCTGTTATACAGAAGTGTTTACAAAGTGTACTATTGTTTGTAAGAGGAAATATGGTAATGAAAGCATATGTTCTGGGCCTGCACTGTGACACAATGGGTGAATCCGCCACCTGCAGTGCGTATGGGTGCCAGTTCAAGTCCTGGCTGCTCCACTTCCGAACCAGCTCTCTACTATGGCCTGGCAAAGCAGTGGAAGATGGCCCATGTGCTTGGACCGCTGCACCTGCGTGGAAGACCCAGAAGTTCTTGGCTCCTGGCTTTGGATCAGCCTAGCTCTGGCCATTGCACACATTTGGGGAGTGAACCAGCAGATGGAAGACCTCTCTCTTTCTCTCTGTAGCTCTGCCTTTCAAATAAATAAATCTTTTTTTTAAAAAAACATATGTTCATCACTAGGGAACTGAAGAAGTAAATTTTGAAGTATCCCACACCATGAAACATCATGCTAATATAAAACAACAAAACATTGAAATTTTGTTGTAAAATAATTTAAAGTGTAGTCAATAGAAATGTACTCACACGGAAATATAGCCATAATAAAAGAAAATGCACCTCACCAAGGTCAGAAAAGACACATTAATTTTTGCTTATATACTAGTAGATGTCTGTTTCTACATAGACTTCAAAGCATAGAAATTTAAAATGATGTACTTAATCTCTTCACATAGCACCTTTTAAAAAGATTTATTTATTTATTTGAAAGAGTTACACAGAGAGAGAAGGAGAGGCAGAGAGAGAGAGAGAGGTCTTCCATCCACTGGCTCACTCTCCAATTGGTCGCAATGACCGGAACTGCGCCGATCTAAAGCCAGGAGCCAGGAGCTTCTTCCGGGTCTCTCACGTGGGTACAGGGGCCCAAGGACTTGGGCCATCTTCTGCTGCTTTCCCAGGCCATAGCAGAGAGCTGGATTGGAAGAGGAGTAGCTGGGACTCGAACCAGCGCCCATATGGGATGCTGGCGCTTCAGGCCAGGGCATTAACCTGCTGCACCACAGTGCCGGCCCCTTAACATAGCACTTTTTCTTCAACACAGTCAGGGGCTACACTTTCCATCTGGAGGCCATCAATGTTCTTTTTGTGCATCTGGATTGCTCCATCTTTGGGCCACAGCCCCTCTCTCCATTCTTACGACTCAGCGATGTTTCAGCTGCAGTTCAAGTTTCTGTGATGAGGTGGCACCTCAACATACCATCCTCATCCAACTTTACTACTACAGAGCTGTGTGCCAGTGGCAAAAAGTTAGAAAACCTCCTTTTAAAATCCAGCTTACGAACCCAGCTACAGAGTGATTCCAGTTTGCTAAGGAAAAAAAAATGATGGCTGTTTTAAAAAGACTGTGAAAGCATCCACCTGCGGGAGTGCCCATACCATGAAACACGAGGTAGCTCTAGTGCTCCTTGGCAGTCATCAGAGGGTAGGCATAGGGCAAGCCTTGAGCAGGTAGGAGGTGACCAAGAGAAGATGGGGGCGCTGGAGCGGGGTCTGAGGCCTTGTGTCCATAGGGCTCTGAAGAAGAGATAAGTGAGAGTAGGTGAGAGGAGGTCTGGGAAGCTTGTCTAGGTGTGAGGTAATGGAGAATGGACACCTGAGTCCTGGAAGGGGCCTGTGTCCAGAGTGGACACCCCGCATCACACTGAGGAGGGAAGAGTTAAATCAATGAATGCTATGGGATTTGAGAGAAGCATCTAATAGAATTGCTCTAATATATCTATGGATTTTCCAAACACAATTAGTTTCACAGTAAGCAAATCTTTCCAAGGCATTTGTTAGTCCTTCAAAACTACTCTCAATTTTAAAAATAAAACACACGGTGAAGATGGGTTCCATCTGGTGGCCACAGGCAGGATTGCAGCTCTGAGAGCCTCTGACCAGGGCCACAGTGGGGTGGGGGTGGGAGGGCACGAGGAGGAAAGGGAAAGGAAGAGGTTGGAAATTTTACTTAACGGGATCACCCAGAAGTTTCTGGATTTTTCATCCACCTATAGTAATCAATGCGTCTATCATTTTACGGAATATCTAAACTAAAACTCCAGCTCCCGTGAATAAGTACTTGGGGTGGTAGAGCTAGAGGATGATGGAACAAGGACAAAAGCCTTAGCCATTCTTGCTAGAATAGATAAACACTGGAATGTATTCTTTGCCCTTGAATCTCAACTGGGTCTCACACCCTATTGCCTTCATACCCCACCCCCCAACAGCCACCTGAAAGACCAGTTGCTCTGAACACTTGAAAGACCAGTTCCAGGAATTCCCCTTTGCATACTGCCCCCTACCCTCACCCCCATCCCTAGGGCCCCTAGGGGTCAGGGCCTTCTGCCACTTGTTCCATCAAAATGCACATGGGCAGTTGGTCACCCACCTCTACAAATTTATTTTCTCTGAATAAATTCGGTCTGGTTGTAAATTTGTACACTGCCTCCTCTCTATTCTGCACATCTTTTCCCAACATTTTGGTTCCCCAAGTGAGGAGGCACAGTCTGTAACTCTTTTCCTAACAGAGGAGACACCAAAACAGATACACACGCACACACACACACACACAGAGAACCCTGTAAAAATAGTTGTTTTTCTCCACGTTGTTTTCCATGAAATTGAATACCATGAATGTTTTTCCAAAAGATTTTTATTAGCTTTTCAAAAATACATTTTGTATTCAAATATCTATGAAAATACTTGCTTCTTGATTTGAATATTTTCAAACCATATTCAAAAATACATTTATAAATTGAAATTGATCTGTCTCCTAATAGCCTGACTCCCACCCCCTGACCCAAGGGGTTTATTGTCAATATACAGGTCCCTGTAGGTGAGGTATGCATGAACACACGCACCTACATGCACACATTTTTTCCCCCAGAAACAAAACTACAATGCCCACCTTTTGCAGCAATTCTGTTCCACTTAATATTAATTCTCAGGTTTACATCGGCATCTTATGTTCTTGGTTTTGGCCATATTTTAACATGTATGATGTTCATGTATACTCAGATTTTATGTGAATTATTTGTTGAAATTATTCCTTAATTTCTTTATTAGTAAATGGGTTATGCGAACCTGAGATACTAATCTAGTATGTGGGTTTGCAAATGTTCTCTCCCTGATTTTCACAGAATTTTTTTTTAATTCAGAATGTGTCTTTCATTCTCAATAATATTGTGACTTAACCACTATTATATAGGTTAGCATTTTTATATAGTCTCATTTCGGGGCTGGCTTTGTGATGTAGCGAGACACTGTCCCCAACTCCCACAGGTAACACCCCAGGGCTCAGAGCTGGTCCCAAGCTAACATGTCGTGGGGACACACTTCCCTCCTGCAGCTGCTCCTCCATGTGCTCTCCCTGCAGGAGCTCACTCACATTCACGTCAAGGGCACATCACCCCGGGAGGCAGCAGGCAAGGGGCTGGCACTGATACGCGCTGAATCCTACAACGTCCCCTGGTCAGTTTCCAGGTTTTCTCAGCGCCAGTCACACAGCACTGGGAAGCAGGTGCCCGAGTCCCATTTCACAGATGGCCCAGCTCCGGTCACAGAGACCAAGCTCTGCCTCTCCCGGTAAGAGGCAGCACTGGAAGGAGGGCCTCTCGCCCTCCCCACAGCACAACCGGCAGCTTCCCACGTGGAACATGATTTGCACGCTTGCACACTATTGTGTCCTGTGGGCACTCACTCTGGAGACCCTCATGCGGAGGAGGAGGATGGAGAGGATTCCTGCCCTTTGTGCCACGAAGCCTGGGGTGCGGTCACAGGGACGGCTCAGCCATGAGTTTGCCTGCAGGGGGAAAGAAGATACAGGATGATGATTTTCTGCCTTTGCCCAACGCCCCCAGGTGGGAAAAACAAAACAGCAGGCCCTCCAGGGCCCCACCTCTGCTGTTTGCTCAGTCTTTGCTGCCTGTCTCCACCCTCTGTGACGACAGGGGACGCCTAGGGAAGGCAGGAGTTCAGGTCACTCAGGGAGGGGCAGAGAGAAGGGAAGTGAAAAAAAGCCAGAAACCCCAGGACACGGGGAGGGTGGAGACTTCATTCCTTTACCCCACGCTCCACACATGGCGCCAGGTCCACGGGGTCGGGTCCACGGTTGAACAGAAACAATGCAGTCGCCGCCTTCCCTTCCTTCAGCCCCACTGGGGCGCTCATGCCACCACCTGGAAACAGCACTGACTGAGGGTGAAATGACAACCATGCTGGCGATTTCCTCCTTCTGTCCACATGCTCTCGGAGTGAACAGACTGGAGTGACTGCACACGGAGGCCCGTGACAAACACCGTCACCAGCCGTGAAGGTCACCGTCACCAGCAACGTCATGTGGACATCACGCACTCATAGATGTGAGGTGACATTCCTCTCAAAACACATAGTCCTGGTCTAATCTCAAGAAAAACAGCTAACCAGGCCTGACCCCTCAGGCCGTCAGGGGCATGCAAGCACGCTGAGCGCCTCTCACAGAGAAACAGGGCTGCCACGTGGTTCAGCAATTCCACTCCTAGTTCAGACCCGAGAGGAAAAAACTGTTTGTTTGTTTTTTTTTGCTTTTATCTGAACTTTTATCCTATACACTAACTTGAACTTGTAGGTGAAGCATTTGTATTAAACATCAAATTATAAGACATTCTAACTTCATTTTTATGAGTTTGTTTTTATTGATTTCAAAGGTAGAGACATAGAGATAGAGACAAACAGGGAAAAACATCTTTCATTTGCTCTTCTACTTCTGAAATGCCAGCAATAACTGGGACTGGGCCACCCTGAAGCGGAGGACCCAGAACTCAGTCTGGGTGTCTCATGTGGGTGGCTGGAAGCCCAGTACTTGAGCCATCCACTGCTGCCTCCAAGGGCATACATTAGCAAGTAGCTAGAATTGGAAGGGGAGCTGGGAACAGAATCCAGGTGCTGTGATATGGGAAGGGAGCACTTCAGGTGGTTCTTAAACCACTACACCAAAGGTGGACCCCTAACATCCTTTACCATTTGCCCAACTCGACATCATGAAATAAGCATCTGAAAGGAAACACCACGCATGCACCAAATTCAATAAAGTTAATGCCTGCTCCTACTCATGAGACTTCTGTACACTTTGTTTAATCTGTAGGTCAACACCTCCATTGCAGGTGATAAAATCATAGGTTCCTGGAACCCTGTAATGTGTGCCCTGTAATCCTCTCTCCTACCATTCACTCTTGGGATGAGTGGTAAGAATCACCATCCTCAGGGGCCGGCGCTCTGGTGTAGCGGGTGGTGCTGTAACCTGCAGCACTGGCATCCCATATGGGTGCTAGTTTGAGTCCTGGCTGCTCCAATTCCAATCCAGCTCCCTGCTGGCATCCCTGGGAAAGCAGTAGAGGATGGCCTAAGTGCTTGGGCCCCTGCTCCCACGTGGGAGACCAGAAGGAGGCTCCTGGCTCCTGAATTTGGTTCAGCCCGGTTCTGGCCGTTGTGGCCATTTGGGGAGTGAACCAGCAGACTGAGGACTTCTCTGCCTCTCCCTGTCTCTCTGTAACTGTGCCTTTTGAATAAACAAATAAGTTAATCTGTCAAAAAAAAGAATTAACATCCTCATCATCAACAATTAACAATAAATGGGGGCCGGCACTGTGGCGTAGCACGTAAAGCTGCTGCCTGCAGTGCCAGCATCCCATATGGGCACCAGTTTGAGTCCAGGCTGCTCTACTTCCTATCCAGCTCTCTGCTGTGGCCTGGGATAGCAGTGGAGGATGGCTCAAGTGCTTGGGCCCCTGTGCCCACGTGGGAGACCTCGAAGAAGCTCCTGGCTCCTGGCTTCGGATCAGCGCAGTGCACCGGCCGTAGCAGCCATTTGGGGAGTGGACCAACAGAAGGAAGACCTTTCTCTCTCTCTCTCTCTCTCTCTCTCTCTCTCTCTCTCTCTCTCTGCCTCTGTCTCTCTGTAACTCTGCCTTCCAAATAAATATTAAAAAAAAAACAATAAAAGATACAATTAGACGCCACGTGTTTGATAAAGTGCTTAATCAAAATCATGCAACCAACAATCAATGATTGTCAGGGTCAAACATTGGCTCTTGCCAACCCCACCCCACACATTGAGCTGGTGTTTATGTGTTCAGTGCAATTCTGTGTCACATGAGAGGCCAGCAGCGGAGACTCACCCACGGTCCTGTGCTCAGTCGCTGGGCTGAGTAAGGAGGCCACAGGCTTGGTGACTCCATTTTCGTCCAGCCATCCCGTTAGTACCCTTTACTCTTCAGCAGAACTTCGTTCTGACGCGTCCTCGAAACTGCTTCAGCAATGTCAAACTAGGAGACAGAGACTCAGGAAAGCACAGGGACAAAAGTGCATGGGGAGGCGGGTCCAGCATTCTTCATCCTGCTGCATCTTCCGCTGCTGTTTCAGGTCCTGTGCTTTGTGCGACAGAGGAGGCAGGGCGGTAGGAGCAACACCGAACAAGGTCCTACTATGTGTGTGACGTTCCTTCAGGTTTCCTCCTTTTCATCTGACAACAAGGCTGTACGGAAGACTCCCCCAATCCTTTTCACAGAGGGCCAGGCTCAGACTCACAGAAGGTCCGTACATCTCCCCTCTGCTCAGGCCACCCTGCAGCCTCCCGCCCAGATGACAGCTTTCAGCCCCCAGCTTAAGCACCGATCGTGGCAGCTCCCTTGTTACAGTTGGGCACTGTGTTAAGTGTTCTGTTGCTGACGGTGATACTGGGACAAAATCCTGCCCCGTGGGCTAAGAGGCCTGGGTGTGCCCTGAGAGGCGGAACTGCACCCAGGAAGCAGCACAAGCTCCTGTCCTTTGAGAGGGCAGCCGACGGCCAAGCTGCTCAGTCCGACACCTACTGCAGGGAGGGGGTTTCACACTCCCTCCCATCTTAACCCTCAGACTGCTGCCCAGCACCAGGGAACATAAATACAACATTAGCTTAACTGACCTGGGCAAAAAACTACAAATTCCTGCTCTGAGACTGAAAAATAGTCATTGTTCATAAAAATAGTCATTGCTCATAAAAATAGTCATTGTTCATAAGACTTAGCCCAGAGGACAGCGGCTGCAGAGGAAACTAACAATGATAGGCATTTAATGTACCAACCATCGAGTTGTTCCCTTAAAACAGTGTATTACCAAACATTATCAATACTACATAAAATTCCACAAGTGTGGTTAAAGACAGAAAACAAAGAAGTGTGACACCCAGGAAAACTTACTTCCAACCTCTACCAGTTGTGAAGCTGCTGCCAGCAGTGCCGGCATCCCATGTGGGCGCCGGTTCGAGTCCCGGCTGCTCCACTTCCAGTCCGGCTCTCTGCTGTGGCCTGGGAGGGCAGTGGAGGATGCCCCAAGTCCTTGGGCCCCTGTACCTGTGTGGGAGACCTGGAAGAAGCTCCTGGCTCCAGATCAGCCCAGCTCCAGCTGTTGTGGCTGTCTAGGGAGTGAAACATCGCATGGAAGACTTCTGTAGCTCCACCTTTCAGGTAGGTAAATAAATCTTAAAAAAAAAAAAAGTCAGTGGTATTAAGAGTGCACAACAGAAGCAGAATAAGGGCAGGCGTTGGGCGCAGCAGTTAGATTGCTGCTTGGGAAACCTCATCCCAAATCAGAGTGCCTGGCTCGGGGCCCAGCTCTGCTCCTGATTCCAGCTTCTGGCTGAAGTGCACCCTGGCAGACAGCAGAGGATGGCACATGTTCTTGGGTCCCGGGACACCCCTGTGGGAGACCGGGATTGAGCTGAAACTCCGGGCTTGGGCCTAGCCCAGTTCCAACTACTGCAGCCATTTGAAGAGTTAAGAAGTGGACCAAAAATATCGGTCTCACTCTCTGTCTTCCCTTTTTGTGTGTCTGCCTTTCTAATAAACTTTAAAAACTGTAAAAAAAATTTCCCCAGTTAATATGAAAACAAATGAAAGGAAGCAGAAAGAAAAAATAAATAATAATCATGTTTAGTCAATTAGGTAAGTCACAAAATATAATGTACAATATTGTTCCATTATGGTAGAGAATATACTTAAATAACTTATAGATATGTTATAGTATACATATGGAAAATAGGTGCCAATAAGAAAAGGTCTTTGTATCTGAGATTGGGGTATAAGTGGGAATAGAAAGATACAAAGTAATTTTAACTTCTAATATATATTTTATTATTTATTAAAGATGTTTTATTTATTTGAAAGGCAGAGAAACCGAGAAGGGGAGAGACAGAGATCTTCTATTCACGGGTCAACTCTGGAAATGGCAGAAGCCTGGAATGGCATCTAGATCTCCCAGGTACATTAACAGGGAGCTGGATTGGCATTAAAATATGGGATGTGGGCATCACAGCTATGGTTTAATGCACTGTGCACAATTCTGGCTCAACATTCTAATTGTTTTTGATATGTCTGAAATGGCAAAAGGAATTATTGGTTAATATGACAAAGATATTCAGATTAGTTGGAAGGCAGAGAGAGGTAGACTTGTGTTTTCTGGTTCACTCCCCAAATGGCCACGACATCTAGGTCTTGGCCAGACCCAAACCAGGAGCTAGGAACTCCATTTGGGTCTCGTATGTGAGGGGAATGAGCCTGAGCACGTGGGCCATCTCCCACTGCTTTCAAAGGCACAGTAGCAGGGAGTTGGATCAGAGGCAGAGCAGTGGGGACTTGAGCCAGCACTCCAGTATGGCATGCTGGCATTGCAAGCAGCGGCTTAAACCACTGTACCACAGGCCAGCTCCTGAGTTACAGTTTTTTTTTGGACAGGCAGAGTTAGACAGTGAGAGAGAGAGAGAGACAGAGAGAAAGGTCTTCCTTCCGTTGGTTCACCCTCCAAATGGCCGCTATGGCCGGTGCACTGTGCTGATCCAAAGCCAGGAGCCAGGTGCTTCCTCCTGGTCTCCCATGCGGGTGCAGGGCCCAAGCACCTGGGCCATCCTCCACTACCCTCCTGGGCCACAGCAAAGAGCTGGACTGGAAGAGGAGCAACTGGGACATAATCCGGTGCCCCAACCGGGACTAGAACCCGGGGTGCCGGTGCCACAGGCGGGGGATTAGCCTAGTGAGCCGTGGCGCCAGCCCTGAGTTACAGTTTTTAAAATAAGAAAGCTTTGTGCATACTGAAATATGAACCACATCACAAAATGATGTGGAAGTACACTAAGAATCATGTTCAGAATCTGATGGGTGAAAATGACAGATTTATTTAATGTGCTATGCAGACAGTGGGAGGAGGTACAAGATTCTCATCTAATAAATTTACCTGAGTTTTAAATATGTAAACTCTAGTGTTTCCAATAAGGAAATGTTCAATGTACTTACCTAGCAAGTAAAGCCATTGCCTGCAGTGCCAGCATCCCATATGAGTGCTGGTTTGGGTCTCGGCTGCTCCTCTTCCAATCCAGCTCTCTGCTATGGCCTGGGAAAGCAGCAGAAGATGGCCCAAGTCCTTGGCCCCTGCATGCATGTGGGAGAACTACATGAAGCTCCTGGCCCCTGGCTTTGGGTTGGCCCAGTTCTGCCCGCTATGGCCATTTTAGGAGTGAACCGCGATCGAAGACCTTTCTCTCTGTCTCTCCCTGTCTGTAAATCTACCTCTCAAATAAATAATAAATACATCTTTAAAACGAAGAAGTAGAAAACTCCAAATGCTGGAAAGAGAAACATATAACCACTTTGTGAAGCAGCCACGCAGTCTAAGAGTACACACCAACCACGATCCCACTCTGCACAGATAAACAACACTCACTAAGATAGTAAGAAATACGTATCTGGCCTCTGCTGCCCTCCATGTCCTGAGAATAAGCTCTAAAACCTGACATCGCTGCGTAGTAGCCACTTCTTTTGTATGACCATAAGATGCCTGGAGCCTGGGGACATGGAAGGCTTCAGGATGGGGCTGCTCACCCAGAGAGAACAAGGTATGACCACAGGATTGGCGCTTTCAGCCCCACCCCCAATCTCTGCGGAGGGGAGGGGGGCTGAAGGTTAAGGTTGGTCACCAATGGCCGGTGGAAATCCCAATTCAAACCTGTCACTCAGAAGCCCGGGTCACAAGCTGGCATCTGCAGTGGGAACAGGCCCTCACCTGTGGGATGTGAAGCTGCCTTGCGGTGGGCAGTGGTGGAGCTGAATGGAAGTAGGGGTCGCCCAGCTGCCCACTGGGAAACCTGCTGCAGAGCTGATCGGCTGTGGTGGGGAGAAATCTGCACATGTCACGGTGGCCGGAGATGCTGTGCTGTGAGACAGGAAAAGCTCACATTAATTTTTTCCTAATTGCACTGAATAATGCAAATAACACACACATCATTATCGCTGCAAAGTGACAGAAATTATACATGACTCCAGAATTTTTCATCTAATGTCCCAGTGGACTTGGGGAAGGAGAGGAAAATCGGCACCACACTGCTCTGGTCTGAAGGTGCACAGCGTCCTCTTCCATCCCTCCAGGTAACCTCAGACAAGCAGGTGCCCTCTGAGCTGCTGAAAGGTGACTTCCTACACACAGGAACAGGGAGCGGCCCTGATTCTGCCTGGAGCCCACACACCCCCCCCCCCCCCGCCCCAGGCTCAGCTACCGCAGGGCTCCCCTGCCCTACCTCCAGGTGCGCTGCACAAGAGCAGCCGTCCCTCTGCTCGAAGCAGCACCGACCCATCCCCCCTCCCTGATGGCGCCCACACTGTCTTGTCCTCGCCAGTCCACTTCCACACCCTGGCCAGCGTTTCCTTCTGACAACAAAAATCAGATCGCATCTCTCCCAGACTCTCACCCTCCTCACTCAGAATCCTAGCTGAATCCTGACCTGGCCCAGTGCACGTGGCTCCCATCAGCCCCTTCACGTCCCCTCCCAATGAGTGCACCGTGTCCGCCAGGCTGCAGCCACACCAGCTTTCCCTGGGCTCCTGGCGCAACTGTTGCCACACACGGTGCAGCTATACTGCTCTAATGGTCTGTTCACACCTGGCTTGTCACTCAGGACACAGCTCAGATGTCACTTACTGAGACAGACTTTCACTTGCATCCCATCTATTATAGTCCCTGTCCCCGTTGTTTTCTCCTCTGTGTTTAATTTCTTTAGAGCAGAAACCGTGAAATAAAAATCATGACTGCTAAAGGATTTTTCTACCTGCTGACAGCCAGTTTTTCCCAACTAGAATGACAGCTCGAGGGACACTGCCTAGATTAGAGCCTCACGAACAAATCATTGAATGAACATTATTCAGTGCAAGATCCGTCCCCTATCTAAGAAACCAGAGAAGACACAGACACTTAACACAGAGTAGCAAGAGCAACCAACAGTGCATTTACACATTAAAGGATTCAATATATTAGAGGACATTCTTATAAAGACTTAATTTTGCTTTTGAACATGATTAAGCACCAGAATCAACTGGAAAATAACTACAAATGGATACAGGCATCCCCCACCCCCAGCAACAACCCGCTGCCCACACACCTTCAGCTCCCTGGTTTTGCTTTAGCAAACTTAGGTTGGACAACAATATGCGCTACTTTAACAAGCACCTCCTGGAAATTCTGATGAAGCAGTGCAAGTACGAAACTGGAAAATCCTGATTCAAACAGTTGACATTTGAGTTCAGTTTCCTTCCTTCCTTCCTTCCTTCCTTCCTTCCTTCCTTCCTTCCTTCCTTCCTTCCTTCCTTCTTTCCTTCCCTCCTTCCTTCCTCCCTCCCTCCCTCCCTCCCTTCCTTATCTCCCTCCCTCCCTCCCTCCTTCCTTCCTTCCTTCCTTCCTGCTTTCCTTCTTTCCTTTCTATTTTTCCTACTTTTTTGCCTCTCATGGTGAGTTCTGAGAAATACAGAGTATCTCTGTTAATACAATCACTCGAAAGTGCACTGGTCCTTCCCTCCCACCTAATATCTCAGATCGCTTTCCCACATGGAATATCACTCAGTCTTCAGGGGATTACTGGTTACCAGGAGCATTGGAGTTGTCATCCTGTTGTGTAAATGAGGCTGGTGGAGGGAAGTGACTTACCTCTACTGTCGCCATGAGGGGAGCCTGATCTCCTCACTCTTGCTCTGCTAGCCAGTCTAGCAGCTCCATTCCACACCTGCATTGCCTCTTCTGGTTCTGGGTGCACAGTCCACACCCTTCCCTGGTGTGAATCTAGAAGACTAGGGACAGTAAGGGGATACGCAAGTACATAGAAGAAAGAAGGAAGTAGGAGGATGGGAAAGCTCATGAAATACAGGGGATGGGGTGACAATGGCTTGCCTATCCCCATTCAGTTAATAGGGCACTGTGCAATGATGCCTTTCTTATTCCCCAGCTCCAGCCACAACCCCTTCTCACACACAACTGTGATACTGAAGCTCAGACATATGAATACATGGGCTTATCATTGCCTACCATTACATTCGCAAGTGTTCTTCCTGCAGTCATACTATCATGCTAATATCAGAGGCATCTCATTAAAAAACAAAAGCAGTAAAGTCAGAATGGGAAAGTAACATTTTTTTCATGGCACATGAAGTCAGTTGTGATTTTCAAATTTTTCTACTCAAATCCCAAGGCTATGTTCTGAGAGAGGCATTGCTACTTCATTTTTGGAGTTGGGAGACAGGTTCAGAGATAAAGTACATGCTCAAGGAATTCTAGGGTGGTGTCAAACAGTGCGGTTAACTTGAAGGACCATCAACTGGCCAATTTAGGCATCAAAATATATAATGACAGTGACTGAAGGTAATCCTTTGAGAAAAACGGAAATCTCATGAATAAATAGATACAAAGGAAGAGAAACACCCGCATGTACTCAGATTCAATTCTAGAAGGAATAACAGCCTTGGAAAAGCAACACTCAATGGTTACCATAGTAATAAGTGACTCAGGCAAAAATCATAAAGGGACGCTCAATCTGCACTAAATCTCACAGCAGTCACTGAGTCACCACGGTAACCATTCTGGCCAAGGAAACCTGTGAGAAACAACCCAAATAACCACGGCCCTGATGTTATTCCTAATATGGCCTAGGAATTGAGCATGACTGACATTGTCAGTAATTAATCTCAAGTATCAGTCACAATAAACATTTCTGGCAGCCTCCGTCTCTCTCACACACACACATACACACACACACACACGTGCGCATATGTCCATGCTGTTTCCCATTCTCACTCTCACCACCACAATACCACGAATTCACAGAGGTGGATTTACTGGGAGGCAATGAAACAAAACCACACACTGTAATAGATTCCCTTCTAAATATACATGTCAAGTTGAAAACTACTAAACTATGCTGTCTAGTGTATTTTTTTTTTCTGAAGATGAACCTGTAGAATTGTTCTGAGACATACTCCTCCCTAGTTTCAAGATGTCGCCAGTGGCTTCTTAAAGCTGATATGAAAATGCAGGTGCACACACATTAATCACCACATGCTTTTCCCATCTTAGAATAACTAGCACTTTGAATCAAAAAGTTCCTCAACAGCTACTGAGAAACACTTAGTCACTGACAGCTCAGAGAAAATATAATTAGCAACTGTATTAAAAAATAAAACCATTTCCAGTAGCATCAAAACGTATGAAGTTTCATGAATAATTAGACAATACTTGTATACTGAACACCATAAAATCTCTCTGAGAGAACTAATGAAGACCTGTATCAGTGGATGACACACCTGCATATGGATCAGAAGACTCCGTATTGTGAAGATCTCGATTCTTCCCAGTCTGATGATGGATTCACTTAAATCCCAACATGAATCTCAACACGCGTTTTTAAAAGAAATTGACAATACTGATTCTAAAGCTCACGAAGGAACCACTAGGAAAACAACTTTGAAAACAACAAAGGTGGACAACAATCATAGCTGGTGTCAAGACTTCTGAAATACCTGTAGTCATCCAGACAATGTGCTGCCGGCACGAAGGTAGCAAATTACAGCAAAGGAAGGGCATTGAGAACCCAGAAACAGACCCAGACATATACAGAAGCTGATGCTTGACAAAGATGCAGAAGCAATTCCATGGAGATAGGACTGCATTTTTAACAAAGTGTGAAAGTACATGCAGATATCCATATTCACAGATATAAAATGTGATCCCTATATTGTACCATATACAAAGTCAACTCAAAAGGGATCATAGATCTAAAAATCTAAAAAAACCCTAAAGCTATCAAATTTCTAGCAGAAAATACAGGAGAACATTCTTGTGTTCCTGGGTTAGATTAATTCATCAATGAGACAGCAAAAACTACAACCCAAAAGAGAAGTAATCAAAATTGGACATCCTCAAAGTTTGAAACTTCAGCTCTTTCAAACACTATTGAATAAGTGAAAAGACAAGACCTTGGCTAGGAGAAAATAATTTAAAATCATGTATGTGATAAAGCGTTTGTAATCAGCACATAGAAAAGTCTCAAATGAGGAAGAAAACTGACAATCTAATAAAGGAACAGTCAAAAGATTTGAATACATAATCTACTAAAGAAGATATTCAAATGTCAAATAAGTACAAGAAAAAATACTCAACATCAGTAATCATTAAGAAAATGTATATGAAAATTATAATGAGACATAACTACATTCTAACAGAATTACCAAAATAATAATAATTAGAAAAAAGAAAACCTAACCACTCCATACACTGGAAGATTTGTGGAGGATGAAACTCTCACAATTCAGGGACAATGAAAAATGGTACAACCACATTGGAAACCATTTGTCAGTGTCTTCCAGTGTTAATCTGATGTCTACTATGTGATCCAGTTATTGCCCTACTAACTATTTCTCCTAGAGGAAGAAGACATATGTCTGTGCAAAGACTTACATAAGTACAATACTGTCCAACTTTCCTAAGTTGGAAAAAATCCACTATTTCCTCAAGAGGTGAATGGTAAAACAAATTATACACACACAGTAGGATAATACTCAGCAATAAAAAGACATGCTGATATGTGCAATAAAATAAATGAATCTAAAAATAGGGTGAATGACAGAAACCAAACCCCCCAAATTTAAAGAAATGAACAAAAATACCTCTATGATTCCACTTAAATAAATGTCTTGGACAAGCAATCTGTAGTGACAGAAATGCTGTACTTGCCTGGGGACAGGGCAGAAGGAGCTGTAGTAAGGCTGGGTACTACCAAATTGAAAATGTTATGCCCTGGGGAAAGATATATAATATTTAGACTTATCTGGTTATTTTAGGGGACACAGCAGAGTATCATTGTAATAGAGCAAACTACATGAAAATTTTGAAAACACTGAATTCTTGTATCTGACACCAACTGACCATTTTAACTAATGTCTTATAAACTCTTGGCTTTTTTTAAAAAAAGATTTATTTATTTATTTGAAAGTCAGAGTTACACAGAGAGAGAAGAGGCAAAGAGAGAGGTCTTCCATCAGCTGGTTCACTCCCCAGATGGCCTCAATGGCCAGAGCTGTGCTGATCCAAAGCCAGGAGCCAGGAGCTTCTTCCAGATCTCCCATGTGGGCGCAGGGGTGCAAGGACCTGGGACATCTTCTACTACTTTCCCAGGCCACAGCAGAGAGCTGGATTGGAAGTAAAACAGCTGGGTCTGGAGCCGGGGCCATATGGGATGCCTGCGCTTCAGGCCAGGACGTTAACCTGCCATGCCACAGCGCCGGCCCCAAGCAGCTGCATATTTCAACACTCATCTGAAAGTGAGAGACACAGGAGTGGGAGTCATTGATTTCTAGTTAGGAGGTGTTATCACTGATGGCTACAATAATGCTGCGGGCCAGCCTATTTATCCTCATTTCACAGAGTGGAAGCTAGGGTCAGAGAGAGTTGTTACCTGTCCCATCCTCCCACACTCCCCATTTACATCCTGGTGCAGGACACTTCCCTCCCTGGGAGCAGGAGGGTCCTGCCTCTCTCTCCCTCATGAAACAGTGGGGCATCAAGTCCCAAAGAAGGACAGAGCCAGCTTGGAGCTGGGCTCCCTTTGCCTCCCCACACCCCAGGAACTTCAGTGCCCACCACAGCTGAGTCCACACATCTGAAGGCAGGTTGGGCTTGCCTCGTGAAAAGTCATACTCGTCTCAGTAACAAAAGTCAGCAAGGTTGCCCTGATGATGGCTGGGCAAACTGCAATGCACAGGCTAGTCCTCCACACCGGAACTGCCTCGGCAGGTTTCTTTGTCTCTCTGTCTTTCCCTGAGAGAAAAAAAACATCCTCACGCTTCAGGCTGCCACCTGAGAGATCTTACCAGTTAGAGGAACTAGGCTACATCACTGGTGCTTTGTGAAGCTCTGCCCAATTGGGCGCCACACGGCTTATCCCCATTGTCAGGAATCTTGCTTGCTCTAGAAGTGGCAGCAGGGGAGGATTACCAGCACACAGAGACCTGGAGAACTGTCCTGGGCTCTTGGAGGTGAGCTAAGCCCTCCGAGGGGTGAGGATGCACACACTACACTAAGAAATTACCCCTGTGTGGCAGAATCCTGAGAGGCTGTCCATTATCATGTCACTGAATGATTTGCGGATCAATTGAATTTTAGGGATTTCAGAATTATTTCCGGAAGGCAGGCCTAGAAGAATAGTCATTTTGTAGGCAGAAACCCAGTCAATCCCACCATGCATTAGTTTATCCTGGGGAATTCTAATCCCTCATTCCTGCTGTTTTCTACCATGGGAGGGGCGGCCATGACCACAGCACATCCGGTCCCACTCCACACTCACTTCCTCTAGAGCAAGCATGCCTTTCCTGGATGGAAAGTGGATTAAGTGCTGCTTGCGACGCCGACATCCCGCATCCGAGCACCAGTCTGAGTCCAGGCTGCTCTGCTTCTGATCCAGCTCCCTGCTAATGCATCTGGGAAGGCAGCAGACGATGGCCCAAGTGCCTGGGGCCCCACCACCTCTGTGTGACACCTGGATGCAGTTCCTGGATCCTGGCTCTTGGTTTCAAACTCCTGGCTGAGGAGTTTGGAAGGAGAAAAACTGGTCAGCCAGGCCCTCTCCCTCCAGGACTCTGAGGACGCAGCGTCCCTGCAGGGCCACTTGCTCTGCTTTGCCCACAGGGTGAGCTCTACTCCTCTGTCTCAGTGGTTGCCCAATTACTCCAATGTCCTTGCTCCAAAATGCAGGATCTTTAGGGGTCCCCCACATACACTCCTGCTCCAAGTCTGATCTTTCTACCAACTAGGAAGATCCACAACGAATAAGAACGCTACCCGGACTTTACTCCATATGAGGGCAATAGCAGAGAACACGAGATGGCCTTGCTGGCACATGGGCTCTCTAGTAACAAACCCCAGAACTGCACTGCCTCATCAACCCCCAGTGCTACATGGGGGAGTCACAAAGACCAAAGACCCTGCGCATCCTTCTGCTGTCCGCTGAGGGAGGCCTGATGTGTCTGCACAGGGACAGTGGCGGCCGTGCCAAGGGCTCCCCCTGCAGCGGGAGAAGGTGTTTCTGGAAGCTCCCTAGAGAAACGCTTTGCACGGTGACAAATCTCCCTCCTTCAGAATGAACAACCCCTAAGCCAACCTCTGGGGCCATCACAGTTCCCTCCCCTACCAGACTTCCAGAAATTTCTGTGGGGTGGGCTTGGGCCACAACCCCTCCCGCTCACCTTCTTGCTCTGCCAAGTTCCAGCTGCATTTCAGGCTTCTGTCACAAAGTGACAGCGATGTACCCCTATTATCAACTAGAAAGGCAACAGGTCAACAAAGACCAAAAAACAGAGTATCTCCCTTATAACCCAGCTTATGAACCTAAGTATAGAACGCTTCTTATTCTGTCTGGAAAACATTCAGTAGGTAGGAAAGGAGACTGTAAAATCACATGCTTGGCCGGCGCCACGGCTCACTAGGCTAATCTTCCACCTGCGGCACCGGCACACCAGGTTCTAGTCCCGGTCGGAGCGCAGGATTCTGTCCCGGTTGCTCCTCTTCCAGTCCAGCTCTGTGCTGTGGCCCGGGAGTGCAGTGGAGGATGGCCCAAGTCCTTGGGCCCTGCACCCCATGGGAGACCAGGAGAAGCACCTGGCTCCTGGCTTTGGATCAGCGCAGTGCACGGGCCACAGCGGCCATTTGGGTGGTGAACCAACAGAAGGAAGACCTTTCTCTCTGTCTCTCTCTCTCACTGTCCACTCTGCCTGTCAAAAAAAAAAAATCACATGCTTGAGACCAGTGCTGTGGTGTAGCAGGTAAAGTCACCACTTGTCGTGCCGGCATCCCATATGGGCCCCAGTTCAAGTCCCAGCTGCTCCACTTCTGATCCAGCTCTCTGCTATGACCTAGGAAAGCAGTAGAAGATGGCCCAAGTCCTTGGGCCCCTACACTCGCGTGGGAGACCTGGAAGAAGCCCCTGGCTCCTGGCTTCAGATTGGCTCAGCTCCAGCTGTTGCAGCCAACTGAGGAGTGAACCAGTGAATGGAAGACCTCTCTCTCTCTCTCTCTCTCTCTCTCTCTCTCTCCTACTCTCTCTGTGTAACTCTGACATTCAAATAAATAAATACATCTTAAAAAAATCACATGCTCTAGGCCATCCACATGATGAAACATCAGGGAGCTCACAGGCACCTTAACAGTCCCAGGTGGGCAGGCTCATGGCAGGTGGGGTGACAGAGAGGAAGAGGGTGCCATACTGGGATTTGGGCAGGTGTGGCCATAGCATCCTGGAGAAGGGTGACTCCTGTACAGGGGTGAGGTAATTCAGGGTGACTACCCTGCTCTCTGGAAGGGACTCCTGAAGTGTGGCCACCTCAACCCACAGAGAAGAGAAGAGACAAATCACAGTGCATGTGTAGATATGGGACGAACAGCAAGTCGTACTGATTTCATACACATGTGAATCTGCCAAACAGAATGGTCATCAGTGTAGGCAAAGCATTTTAAGATGTGTTACAGTGCTGGTGCTGTGGCACAGCAGGTTAAGCATCCTATATGAACGTCAGTTCAATTCCAGCTGCTCCACTTCTGAACAAGCTCCTGCTAATGCACCTGGGAAAGCAGCAGAAGATGGCCCAAGTGCTTGAACCCCTGCACCCACTTGGGAGACCCAGATGGAGTGGATAGAGTTTCAGGCTCCTGGCTTCAGCCTGGCAAAGTCCTAGCCATTGCAACCATTTGGGAAATGAACAAATAGATGGAAGATGTATATTCTCTCTCTCTCTCTCTCTCTCTCTCTCTCTCTCTCTCTCTTCCTATCTCTATCTCTATCTCTCTCTGCCTTTCAAATAAATAAATGAATCTTTTAGGAAAAAAAAAACCATGTATTACCTTGTGTAATATGTACTCATTTTCACGAAAAAAAAAAGAAAAATGAAAAGACAAATGGAGATGGGTGTCATCAAGTGGCCAGAACCAGCATCATACTTTGAGTGCATCTACCCATGAAGCCAGAAAGGAGAAGGGAAGGACAGAAGGTGGAAGTATGACTCCAATATATCACCCAGAGTGTTCTGGAATTACTGCGATAATAGTAGGAAGCTCCCTGCATCCATTATTGTCCAGGTGTATCTAAAATTGAGATTGGTTTTAACCCCTGTCTGAATTGAGATTAAATTGCTGAGGAGCAGAGGTAAAGAAGAAATATGAAACACACACACGCATACACACACAATCGAGTCAATTGTTATCTACTTAATTTTGCTATAACATTGAGTGTAATCTGCCCTTTCAAATTAATGAATATATGTGAAAATTACTTTATCAATCTCTTCAGAAATATTTTTGTGTGGGGCCAGCACTGTGGCAAAGCAGATTAAGCTGCCATCTGCAGTGCTGGCAACCCATATGGGCACCAGTTTGAGTCCTGGCTGCTCTGCTTCTGATCCAGCTCCCTGTTAATGTGCCTGGGAAAGCAGTGAAAGATGGCCCAACCTCTTGGGCCCTTGAACCCCCATGAGAAACCAGAAGAAGCTCCTGGCTCCTGGCTTCACCCTGGCCCCAACCATTGCAGTCATTTGGGGAGTGAACCAGTAGATGGAAGATCTCTCTCTCTCTCTCTCTGCCTTACCCTTTCTCTCTGTAACTCTGAATTTCAAATACATAAATAAATCTTTTAAAAAATAAATGTTTTGTGTTGAAATTTATCAAAACATTTTTCACTTAAATACAAAATGTCGAACAGTATAAACATTTGTATTCATGGCTCTTATTTAATCTGTATTTCTTAACAACTTGACTCTTGCCCCCTGTCTGTGTTCCACAGAATGGTGTACATCATCCAGATGTTGTCCCCACATGTGCAGGTGAGATATACATATGCCTGCTCCCACACACAGTCTTGTCCCAAGGTGCAATCACATTCTACTTCACGTTCTTGGGATTTATATTTTCGTCTTAGATCTTAGGATTTTGGCATATGCTGGTCTGTTTATAGTTTATGATATATTTGTTTGAATTCTCTGTTGAAATTCACTGCCAAGCCTTTTGTTACTGAGAAAGCTCCATAAGTTATGCATATCACCTGATAATCTGAGATGCAGGTATAAATGTGTTCTCCCTTAAATAGTACAGTTATTAGTATTTTTGTTAGAAAGTGCTTTAAATCACAAAAATGCTACTTAAAATTATATAGATAGCAATATTTTTTAAAAAGTTAATAATGCCATTGGGGAGTAGCAATGTGAATAAAAAACGTAAATTAGGTCTGAACAAATGGAAAAATGTTTCACATTCTGGATATACTGAGAAATTATTTTGTAACAGAAATTGAGAAACTATAGGGCTTTGAATACATTTTGGGAAAAGGTGATTGAAAATCACATCTTCAGAATCTGTTAATGCTCATTACAGCAAAGAAACTGAGAAAATGGCTGTGTCCATTTCAGTAGCTCTGCAAAAAGAATATACATGGCAAAGATGGCAGATATAGCAGCTGAGACTGTACATATATAAATGTATATTTGTTCTCCTTACATATCTTCTCTCCTCCTTTCTACCAGATAGCCAGCACCAACAGGTACAACCATGCCAAAAATATCATGTTTTATGTAACATTATACACAATGTAATAAGCCAATAGTGAAATACATTAAGAATAATGACTGGGGTTGTGGTGGAGCAGCTTAAGCTGCCGCCTGTGATGCCAGCATCCCAAATGACTGCCAGCTCGAGTCTGGCTGCTTTGCTTCTGATCCAGCTCCCTGCTAAAGACTTCTGCTTGCTCAGATTCAGAAATGAAATAGACATATACAACTGAAATCCACATTGCCAGTTATATGATTGCATTGCCTCCTTCTACAGAGGCAACCACCATCAAGAATTTGGGGGTTTTATTCTTTTGTTTTATTTAAAGATCTATTTATTTGAAAGACAGGGTCATGGGGATGGGAGAGAGAGAGAGAGATAGAGAGAGAGATCGATCCCCCTTGTACTGGTCCACTCCCCCAAATGGCTGCAATGGCTGGGGGTGGACCAGGCTAAAGTAAGGAGCCAGGGAGCTTCATCCAGGTTTCCCACATGGGTGACAGGGGTCTAAGCACCTGAGCCATCTTCTGCTGCCCTCCCAGATGCATTAGAAGGGAGCTGGATCAGAAGCAGAGCAGTTGGGACCTGAACCAGAACCCACACAGGATGCAGTGTCACAGGTGATGGCTGGACCCACTGTACCACAACGCTGGCCCCTGGGATTTTTAATATTAATATATTTCTTTTTTAATATAAAGATTTATTTATTTGAAAGGCAGTTTTGGGAGAGGGAGAAATAAAAAGAGATCTTTCATCAGTTGGTTGACTCCTCATATGACTTCAATGGCTGAGGCTGGGCCAGGCCAAAGTCGGAATCCTAGAACTCCATCCAGGTCCCCCACGTGGGTAGCAGGAGCCCAAGCAATTTGGCCATCTGTGGCTGTGAGAAGACACCTGCACAACCAGCTTTTACTATGCCCTTATTATCTATTATAATAGTGCTAGAAAATATTATCATTATTTTAATGTAACCTAAAGTGTAATCACATTAGCTTATTAGGCAACTAGTAGTAATAATAAAATATTATCATTATTTTAATGTAACCTAAAGTGTAATCACATTAGCTTATTAGGCAACTAGTAGTAATAATAAGCAATGCTAATGTGTCTTTGACTTTATATATGTATTATGTTAGATGTTGAGCTAAGTAATCCAGTAACTACATTAAGTTGATTATTGTACGACCCGCACCACTGCCCGTTCCTGGCACTTGCTATCGTACACTCCCCCTTCCCTCCACCTGGCCAGATGTGACCCTACCCTGACCCAGGTCCAGGAATGTAAAAGGGAGGTTTAAAGCTTGAGATAACAACCAGCCCCACCCTGGAGTCGGTGGTGATGCTGGGACTTATCAGAAGGTCAACTTGATCTATAGCATTCCCCTAAAGCCTGCTTGCACATCATAATAAAAGCTCTGTAAGAATTGGGCTCGGGGCTTCTCAGGGGTTTCTCTCCTGGAGGCACTGAGAGGCCTGGGTTCGAACTCGTAATAAAAACGACCCTGCTAATTGGCTTCAACTTCGGTCTCTGGGGGTGTGATTTTCGGGGGACCACGGAATGCGGCCATAACAGCTGCTTTTCCACGTGCATAAACTGGGAGCAGATTAGGAAGCAGAGCAGCCGGGACTCAAACTGGCTCTCCTCTATGAGATGCCGGCATCACAGGCATTGGCTTAATCCATTGTGCCACAACACCAGTCACACTAACTGCTTTTGTTTTTTGAAACTCCTATCTTCATATTTTAGTCTGTTGTACATCAGACTCCTCTTCAAACTCTGTTATTTTGTACTTTTTCCTTCCTAAGCTTAGCTCAACAGAAAGATATCATTCCAATGTGAACATGCAAGGCGAAAGGAGAAGAGAAGAAAGCACATAAAATTGAAAGTAATGAAAGGAGTAACACCAGGAAAATGGCAGTTACAGGTAGGTGTTTATCCAAAGAAACAAAATAATAATAATAATTAATCAGAGGCTGAAAAAAGGACCTTTATAGGAGATTTAGAAAATGGTCAAGTGTCTACAGCAATCAATAACAATCAAGAAAAACCCACACTCAAACTGACAGGGAAAGGTTAAGATAGTTTACGAACCTTTTCTTCACCACCTGCCTGTTGCAACAGCAGACTTGGTCTGGAGGAGTGGACACTCAGTTTCCTGTTCCCTCCTAGAACTGGAGGAAGCAGACCAGATCTTAATTGCAACACTCTAACTTCTCTGGGGCCACCTGTTTTGCCTAAGTTGGAGCTCATGCACGTTAATAGAGCCAAGCAGAGAAATCATACAAGCGTCTTCATAGATAAAGAGAAAATATTTGATGCATCCACAGTACATTCATGTTTTTAAAAAGTTAAGAAAACAGGAATTGGTTGATATCATGGCATATATATGTATGTGCACACACACTTTAACAAAAATGCTAGTGTATTACTTAATGAGGAAATGGTAGTAGCATTCTGCCAGAGCCAAGAACAAATAAAGAGGGCCATTAATGTCCTGTAATGTTTGGCTTTGACTAGAAAGCATTTTACAGTGTAACTGAGAAGCAAGAAAAGAAAAGGAAGTTGAAAAATCTAGTGATGATATGATTACACACTGGAAAACCCAAGAGAAATAATGAAAAATTACAACAAATAGAGAATTAATTGAAGAAGTACATTATACTCTCAACATTCCAAATCAGTAGCCATCACTGGTACAACCAAAAAAAAAAGATATAATGTAAGAGAAAATTTCCTTCAATGAGTAAATATAAACATACTTGAAACAATTGAAAATGTCCCAGCAAAGAAACAGAGCATACAGACTGAAATATACAAGATCTGAAATGAAATTTCAACAGATGTATACTGAAGGACCCTTATGGGGGGAGGGACAAGAAACTAGGCCTGGGCAAATATCAGGGGCTTCTTAAGAGGTTAGATGTTCCCCAGAGTCTAGCAGGCAGGACGTTCTCTGGGAAGGAAAAGTCAATCCCCTTCAGAGAATCTCTAGGCGCGCCCAGAGCAGGACTGCCCCTCCCCTCCGGGAAACCTCTGGGCGCGCCCAGAGCAGGGCTGCCCCTCCCCTTTGGAGAATCTCTAGGTGCACACTTATGATGTCACTGCGACCGGCCAATCCTGTAACACCTCAGCACTCTCCCTCAGCATTCACAGGTATGCTAATTGTCCCTCCGAACCAGCCAATCCCGTGCCACCTCTGCATTCTCCACCAGCACTCTCCACCAGCATTCTTCACCAGCATTCTCCCATATGCTAATGGTCCCTCTGAACTGACCAATCCTACACATGCGCATTAGGAATATGCTAATTCGTTGCCTATGTAACCTGTGTGAAACTGCCGCTCAGGGCTCCTCGCCGCCTGAGGTGGGGGCCCGTTTGCGCAAACGTTCAATAAAAACCTCGTGCTTTTTGCATCAACTCGTCTGGAGTCTGGATCTTTGGACATCCTCCCGAGCAAGTGAGCATCTCTGCAACTGAGAGGTCCAACATATACAACAGCATGGAGATAAAACAGAAATGAATCAATGAACATGAACATGAAGTTACAATAGAAGTTACCCAATGTAAACAACAGAAAAACAAAAGACTTAAAAGTAGAACAAAGCCTCAGAGACCTGTAGGATTATAATGAAAGATATAAAATACATGTTGTTTTTATATTGCAAAAAGAGGAGAAGGTGTGCAGGAGTGAAAACATATTTGGGCCAGCGCCGTGGCTCACTAGGCTAATCCTCCGCCTGTGGCGCCAGCACCCCGGGTTCTAGTCCCGATCGGGGCGCCGGATTCTGTCCTGATTCCCCTCTTCCAGGCCAGCTCTCTGCTGTGGCCCGGGAGTGCAGTGGAGGATGGCCCAAGTGCTTGGGCCCTGCACCTGCATGGGAGACCAGGAGAAGCACCTGGCTCCTGGCTTCGGATCAGCGCGGTGCGCTGGCCGCAGCTCACCGGTCTTGGCGGCCATTGGAGGGTGAACCAACAGCAAAGGAAGACCATTTTCTCTGTCTCTCTCTCTCACTGTCTACTCTGCCTGTCAAAAAAAAAAAAGAAAGAAAAAGAAAACATATTTGAAGAATAGTGGTTGACAAACTTAAAATTTACCAACACACATAAATCTAGATGCTCAAGAAGTTGTGAGGGAACCACTATCAAGATTATTCCAAAGAAATTCATGAAAACACATATCCCAATCAACCTTCAGAAAACTAAACACAAACTTTTTTTGAAAGCAGGGAGAGCTAAATGATATATTACTACTAAGAGAAACACGGCTCAAATGACAGTAAATTTCTCATCGTACCCATGGAGTACTGAAAGAAGTGGCACAGCATTTTTCAAGTACTGAAAGAAAAGAACTGTCAATCTTGAATTCTGTATCCACCTAAGTCATTCTTCAAAAATGAAGGGCGATGTAAAGATATTATCAAATGAAAGAATACTAAGAAACTTTATCACCAGCGGATATAAACTAAAAATGACTAAAGAAGGTTCTTAAAACAAGGAAATCAATATAAGAAATGCTCTTGGGGCCGGCACTGTGACGTAGCGGGTAAAGCCACCACCTGCAGTCCTGGCATCCCATGTGGGTGCGTTTGAGTTCCAGCTGCTCTACTTCCAATCCATCTCTCTGCTATGGGCTGGGAAAGCAGTAGAAAATGGCCCAAATCCGTGGGCCCCTGCACACGTGTGGGAGACCTGGAAGAAGCTCCTGGCTCCTGGCTTTGGATAGGCTCAGCTCCAGCCTTGCGGCCATCTGGAGAGTAAACCAGCAGATGAAAGATCTCTCTCTCTCTCTCTCTCTCTCTCTCTCTGCCTCTCTGTAATTCTACCTTTCAAATAAAAATAACTAAATCTTTTTTTAAAAAATAAATACTGTTGGAACATCAGTAAAGAAGAAAGAAAAATGATAAGAGCAAAAATATTGCTAAATATTTATACTTTAGTGCTCCCTTCTCTTTCTGAGATTTCTAAATTCTGTTGGTTGTTGACGCAAAAAGTTTTAACACTAACTGATGCAGTTATCTGTGCATGTAGAGAAAATATTGAAGAGTATTCTACTACTCCAAGTGGTGGACAATGAAGGGACTCTATTGATCATGCTATTGGGAAAAAGCTGGGCACTCAGACATAACTATGTGGGATACATATGAATAATCTATGAATTTATGCAGCAATAAATGAATGAGATATCGTGGTCAAGCATTTTGCCCATACTCTATAAGTGAACAGGAACTGAGCAGTACTTTCAGCGTGGCAAGGTGCTGTGCAGCACCCCACTGAATTGGTCCCAAACCCAGATGGCCTCGGAACCTAGAGTGTCCGTTCAGTTTTCTCAGCACTCTGCTCCCCTGCAAGGCCATTGTTTTTTTTTAAAGATTTATTTATTTATTTGAAAGTCAGAGTTACACACAGAGAGAAGGAGAGGCAGAGAGAGAGAGAGAGAGAGAGGTCTTCCATCCACTGGTTCACTCCCCAGATGGCTGCAATGGCCAGAGCTGCGCCAATCCAAAGCCAGGAGCCAGGAGCTTCTTCCAGGTCTCCCACACAGGTGCAGGGATCCAAGGACTTGGGCCACCTTCTACTGTTTTCCCAGGCCACAGCAGAGAGTTGGATCAGAAATGGAGCAGCCAGGATTTGAACCAGTGCCCATATGGGATGCTGGCGCTTCAGGCAGCTACGCCACAGTGCTAGCCCCCATTGTTTTTCACCTCAGTCAGGTTCCCTATTCATTATTCCCTACTCCTTCCCTCCCGTCTAGCCCCCATAAGTGATGCCCATGTTACCAGGCCTACATTCTCTTTCAGGAGTCTCTGATGACTCCAGTGAGGAGGTCCTCATCTATGTTTAAGGAGGTTCTCCAGAGATCACCACAACTTCCTAAGGCCCCAGGCAGTGTGCAGTGATTACTGTGACTTCTCCATCCTCTAGGCCACTGGAGGTGCTAACAGCAATGGATGCTCGGTAAACACCTGTGTGACAGTGTAGGTCCAGGCAGGAGAAGGAACTCACTCTGGAAAGACTGAGGGACCCAAAAGCAGCTCATGACTCTCACTCCAGTGTCCCTCCCTGCAAAACAAATGACCTCTTCCCGAAACTCCAATATCTCATAGCCACAGATCATGGGCGCAACTGAAGTTAAACAGCGGGCTCCAACAGAATACAGAAAACACATAATTACTCAATAAAAATAGGTGATGACTCTTCCCTCACCTCACTCCACTAGGCTGCATAGCTGGGAGATAGCACCAAATTTCCTGCATCGTATAGATGTGTTTATGTGGTTCCCTTCTTCCTAACATTCCCCCCAATTTCAGAAAATGCAGCAAGAAACATCCCTGTCAAAAACCAAGCAGTTAGAAGGGGAAGGAGGGAATCATTGCCCTTGTGAAGGATTCACCAAATGCCTTCCTGAGGTCCTGAACGAGGTTTCCATTTCAGCCCTCACAAGGTTCCTTTGGTATTTTTCCACTTTTAGAGGTCAAGTGGAGGTCAAGTCAATTTCTTGGGTTTATGTATCTACTGATAGGGCCAATGTCATCTCCCCATTTGTCTGGCTGCAGGGCTCACATTTGGAAACAGGAATACAGTCTCCCCTTTGGATTTCTGATTTGGAAAAGGGAAACTGACCCACTGTTAGTGTGCAGCCACTCGAGAGAGCAATACAGTGAACTGAGTAAGTATCTACTAAGTTGTAGTGTTTAGTTTGACATATAAATCACACCTAAGAACCAACAGAGGCCAGCGCCGCAGCTCAATAGGCTAATCCTCCGCCTGCGGCGCTGGCACCCCGGGTTCTAGTTCTGGTTGGGGCACCGGATTCTGTCCCGGTTCCCCGTCTTCCTGGTTGCCCCTCTTCCAGGCCAGCTCTCTGCTGTGGCCCAGGAGTGCAGTGGAGGATGGCCCAAGTGCTTGGGCCCTGCACCTGCATGGGAGACCAGGAGAAGCACCGGGCTCCTGGTTTCAGATCAGCGCGATGCATCGGCTGCAGCGCACCAGCCACGGCAGCCATTGGAGGGTGAACCAACGGCAAAGGAAGACCTTTCTCTCTCTCTCTCTCTCTCTCTCACTGTCCACTCTGCATGTCAAAAAAAAAAAAAAAACAGAGAGGACAAATGCCAGAAAGAAAAAAATTAACATAAAAATGTAGACAGCTTTAAAATGTTCATGGAAAATGTGTGTTATTAAAAACCTGTGTTTGTGACTCTGTCGCAATAAGATCGAAGTCGGCGAACCCAAAAGGCTTCCATAGCCTTGGCAACTCATGACTAGAGCCTAGGGAGATTACTGACGCCATAAACAAGAGTGTCAAATTGTTAAGTCAACAACAGGAGTCACTGTGTACTTACTTCTCATGCGGGATCTGTCCTTAATGTGTTGTCCAATGTGAAGTAATGCTATAACTAATACTGAAACAGTATTTTACACTTTGTGTTTCTGTGTGGGTGCAAACTGATGAAATCTTTACTTAATATATACTGAATCGATCTTCTGTCTATAAAAATTGAAAATGAATCTTGATGTGAATGGAATGGGAGAGGGAGCAGGAGATGGGAGGGGTGCGAGTAGGAGGGAAATTGGGGGGGGGAAGCCATTGTAATCCATAAACTGTACTTTGGAAATTTATATTTATTAAATTTAAAAAAAAATCCTGTGTTTGAGGGCCGATGCTGTGGCGTAGTGAGTAAAGCCACCCTCTGCAGTGGCGGCATCCCATATGGGCACCGGTTGGAGTCCCGGCTGCTCCTCTTCCAATACAGCTCTCTTCTGTGGCCTGGGAAAGCAGTATGGCCCAAGTCCTTGGGCCCCTGCACCTGCTTGGGAGACCTGGAAGAAGCTTCTGGCTCCTAGCTTCAGATTGGTGCAGTTCTGGGCATTGCGGCTATCTGGGGAATGAACTAACAGATGGAAGACCTCTCTCTCTCTCTCTCTCTCTCTCTCCCCCTCTGCCTTTCAAACAGATCTTTTTTTCAAAAAAAAAAAAAAAAGACCCTGTGTATGGAATTCAAATTTTTTGCACCAAAATACACATAATTGGGTTTCATTTTCCATGAGCATTTTGAATACCCTCAGATACATCACCAAGCTATAACAATTGAAACAGCATATTACTGCCATTAAAACATGACACAGATTAACTGAATGAAATAGGGAGTTCAGAAATAAACCCAAGCTGCTGTCTACAACACTGGCATCCCATATCAGAACACAAGTTCTAGTCCTGGCTGCTCCACTTCCCATCCGGCTCCCTGCTCATGTGCCTGGAAAGGCAGTGGAGGATGGCTCAAGTACTTAGGCCTAAGACACCCACGAGGGAGACCCAGATGGAGTTCCTGGCTCTTGGCTTCCGCCCAGACAAGCCCTAGCCATTGTAGCCACTGGGGGAATGAACCAGCAGATATAAGACCTCTTTCTCTGTCTTTCCCTCTCTCTGTCACTCCGCCTTTCAAATAAATAAATGAGATAAATCTTTTTAAATATAAGAGCATAGCAGTGTGCACGAGGCTGCTATCACTGCCACCACTGACACACAGAGGGAATGCATGAGGCCACTGCGTTCTTCCCTGGCTTGGAGTCCCCACTCTGCTTCCAGTCTAACTTCCTGCTTAGGTGCACCCTGGGATTCAGCACAGTGCTTGGGTCCCTGCATCCACGTGGGAGACACGGATGGAATTCTGGGCTCCTGGCTTCAGCCCGAACCAGCTCTAGCTCTGGCTCTTGTGGTCATTTGGGGAGTGAACTAGTGGATGGAAGATCTCCCTCTCTGTCTCTGTCACTCTGCCTTACAAATAAATAAAAATAACTAGATAAAACTTTAAACACAGGAAAGAAATGTGGGCTGATGGAGGAGGTGTGTGTTATTAACTTGGCCCTAACTGGCTGTGCAACCACTGTTGTCATTTCTTTGCAAAATATAGGTGACATATACTTTATAGTAATGAGGGCCTTTAAATTTAACTTGTTTTGTTTCCTGTATTCTTGATATTTCAGTCCTTCATGCTAAACTGTATTTTGTATACTGGCCTAAAGGTTTTCTTGATTACTTGTTTCTTTAGCACTTTGAAGACAGAAAACCACTCTTTAAGTACTAAGTGTCAGTAATCAAATCTTGAAAATTTCCTCTGCTCTGGGTTGGAAAGAATTTAGTTATGTCTTTTCTCTGTACTTCCAATGCATTTTTTCAGCTATCTGCAAAGATTAAGGAACGGGGTGGTGAAAGCAGTATTTTACTTTACAATAGGTTTTCTAAGTGTAATTTTATTTTTCTGATTATGTTCACTTAAACAAATGTTCAATTTTGTTTGCATTTCTTGAGAATGTATGTACTCAAAGATAAGAGCTGTTCAGTTATATGTCTAAATATTAGTCAGAAACCAATTTATGGTTTAAAAATTTCCTTGGATAATCCATAAAAATTAGTCGAGTTATACAGATAAATGAGAGTTGGTAGTATATTACAGTGATAATTCCATATTTTCATTTTTAAAGAATTATTTATTTATTTGAATGACAGAGTGATGGAGAGAAAGAGAGTCTTCTATCTGCTGATTCACTCCACAAATGGCTGCAAATGTTGGGACTGAGCCAGGCCAAAGTCAGGAGCCAGAAACTCCATGCAAGCCTCCCACGTGAGTGGCAGGGACCCAAGAAGTTGAGTCATCACCCACTGCTTCCCAGGTGCATTAGCAAGAAGATGAACTGGAAGTGGAGCAGCTGGGACTGAAATTGGTACTTCATTATGGGATGAGGGTACCCCAAGGGGCAGTTTAAACTTCTGTGCCACGACACCAACTCTAATTTCATATTTTCAGAAAAAAAAAACTTAAAGCAAATTCTTGTTCATTTTTTAACCTTTTTATTATAATGACTACCTTTTCTAGTTAATTGTTGGCATCTAGTTTTAGGATAAAATTTAGTTTCCTTTAAAAGTGCACAACATATCATTAAAAAATAAAAAGATAAAAATAAAACACCTTCCCTTAGAAAGCACAGTGTAGCTGGACTGGGAGGAATACAAAGGAACGAAGGGATGAAGCACAAATGACCATGCCAGAATCTCCAATGAAGGTTTCCCCTTGAACCTTCACGAGTGCAATGATCATACTGAAAGAACAATAAACGCCCTTCTCTTTGCTCATTTCTTCCTTGTTCGTGTGCCCCATTCTTCGTGGTCATGAGACGGCAGCTTTGCCTAGTTTCCAAACAAAGGTGCAGGCCCTGCAGACAGATGAAGGATGGCTGTGCTGATTATAAATGGTGTGACTTTTTTTCAAGATTTTAATTTTATTTATTTGAAAGACAGAGTTACAGAGAGAGGTAGAGAGTGAGAGAGAGGTCTTCCACCTGCTGGTTTACTCCCCAGATGGCTGTAACGGCCAGAGCTGAACTGATCTGAAGCCAGGAGCCAGGAGCCTCCTGTGAGTCTCCCACATGGGTGCAGGGGCCCAAGCACTTGGGCCATCTTCTATTGTTTTCCCAGGCCATAGCAAAGAGCTGGATCAGAAGAGGAGCAGCCAGGACTTGAACCAGCACCCATATGGGATGCCGGCACTGCACGCCAGGGCTTTAACCCGCTGTGCTGCTGTGTCACAGTGCCAGCCCCCCCCCCTTTTTTTTCATTGTGACTTTAAACAGTTTCACTTCACCTTACAGATACTTACATGCTTCATCTGCAAAGCTGGAATTACACAGTAGCTACCGCTGAGGAAAAAGGAAAAAATTTTTAAATTACATTGTGCTTTGACTTTTACAAGGATGAATGAATGGGCAGAAATCCCACTATTTAAAAAATTCTGCTGCATGGGCATTGAAATACTTGGCTCTCTGTGACCTTGAGATGGTGCCAAAGCCTCTCAGTGCCTGAGTTCCCTCTCCTGTAAAAGGAAGAAAACAATTGTTCGTATCTCACGAGTTGTTTTGAGAATTACTTGTGTTAATATGTGAAAACTCTTAAAATGCTGCTAAACACGCAGTAACAATCCAATAAATGCTAGCCATCTTTAATTAATACACAACTTGATTTTTTAATGGCTTTGGTAGTTTTATAGTTTGCATCTGTCTTCAATGAAATTTAATAATCTAACAGCTCAATCCTAGACACCAATCAATGCCCTTTTTTAAAATTTATTTGACAGATAGAGTTAGACAGTGAGAGAGAGAGAGACAGAGAGAAAGGTCTTCTTTCCATTGGTTCACCGCCCAAATGGCCACTACGTCCGGCACGCTGCGCGGATCCGAAGCCAGGAGCCAGGTGCTTCCTCTTGGTCTCCCATGTGGGTGCAGGGACCAAGGACTTGGGTCATTCTCCACTGCCTTCCCAGGCCACAGCAGAGAGCGGGACTGGAAGAGGAGCAACCGGGACTAGAACCCGGCACCCATATGGGATGCCGGCACCACAGGCAGAGGATTAACCAAGTGAGCCACGGCACTGGCCCCTCAATGTACTTTTTTTTTTTTTGAGACTGAACCTTTATTTTATTTTATTTTTTGGAAAAAGGTATTTCATACAATCTTTGCCATGTGAATGCAAATAGCACAAAGTAGGCATGTGTTTTTGTTTTCCAAAAGATGCATTATGAACATTTTCAGGAAGCTGGTGTGATTTATTCACCTTTTTATCTTAAATACAATCACAATTATGTCCATCAGGAGGCATTACCACCTTTTGCACAGAGAAGCCACTACTTATACAATGTTACTAGGACAAGGAAGATTCAGTTCAATGCACTTTTAAAATCACTAATTTTCACTGTAACCCCTGTGAGCTGGTCTAACTAACAATCCTAAGAACGTTTAAAAGCATGTGAATAAACACTCAGAAAACAGCAGCACCATGTCTCACACGGCTGAACAAAAGCCCAGGGATTGTGTCTGATTCTACCTTATCCACCACATCCCGCACGCACAGCCACTGCAGGGTCCACCTGCCCTAACTCCAGGGGCCCCTGTACAGATCCACCTCTCCCTCTGCGCACTGCTGCAGCACTGTCCCACCCACCCTAGCCGCTCCACTGGCCTTCTGTAACCTTCTGCTAATGGTCAGCCCCCCACTGTCTTGTCCTCCTCCAATTCGTTTTCCACGCAGTAGCCAGAGTCACGTTATAACGACAAATCAGATCATGTTACCTGCATACTCTAACTTTCCACATTGAGAACAAAATTCCAACTCTAGACACAGCGCAAACCAGGTGGCTCTTGTCTGACCCTTCCACTTTACCTCCCACCTACCTCCACCACCTTCCCTCTGCTCCTGAATCAGCTAGTGCCACAAACAAGCATTGGGACATTGATGAAAAGACCTGCCCATGCCTGCCTTGTCACTCAGGACTTGGCTCAAGTATCACTTCCTAAGAAAGCTTCACTCACACCCCATCTGTAATAAATTGTTCTAGTCATTTTCTATTCTATATGTTTATTTTCATCAAATCACTGATCCTAATATGAAATTGTCCTGCTTATTGATTGGTTTACTTGCTTATTGTCAGTTTTCTCAAACAAAATGAATGCTCCAAAGGTCTTGCTATCTTGTTCTCTTTCCTGTTTCCCCAGGGCCTAGACCTGAGCCTTCTATATAAGCCACTGAATAAATATTACTCTAATGAAAAGATTGTTACCTTTTTCACACACTGGAGAAAACACAGATATTTAAAGTTGAGTTTCTCTCTCTCTCTCTCTCTCTCTCTCTCTCTCTGTGTGTGTGTGTGTGTCTCCTCTCTATGTTCATCTGCCTTTCCAATACAATCTATTATAGCAATAAATAAAAGGCAGAGAGACAGAGGGAGACAGAAGGATAGAAAGACAGCCAGAAATGCCCCATCTGCTATTTCCCTCACAAAATTTCTGAAACAGATCATCTAGACCAGGCTAAAGCCTGGTGCCAGGAACTTAATTCAGGTCTCCCATGTGGGTGGCAGGGAAAACATTGCTCTTTCTATCACCTGCTATATCCCACACTGTGTATAAACAGGAAGCAGGAGTGTGACCAGAGCCTGAACTCGATCCCAGGCTCTCCAGTGTGGGATGTGGGCATCACAGGAAATATCTGCCCTGCTGCACCAAATGCCCATCTGTCAGCTTTAAGTTTTACAAACTGAATTTTAGGGGCTGGGTTTGTGCAAAGCAGGATCCCAGATGAGCATGGGTCGCAGTCCAGTCTGTTCCACTTCCTATCCATCTCCCTGCTAGTGCTCCTGGGAAGGCAGCAGAAGATGGCCTGTGTACTTGGGTCCTTCCCACCCACATCAGAGACCCAGATGGAGTTCCAGGCTCCTGAATTTGATCTGGCCTAACCCTGGGCATGTCAGCAGATGGAATACACAGACACATACCCCTTCCTGAGTCTCTGTAACTGTGCCTTTCAAATAAATAAATAGATTAATTAATCTATCTTTTTTTTGGCATTTAACATGACTTTACAGAATTCACTTTTGAAACACACTAACCCAGAAAATAGCTTCAAAGACCAGGAATAAATAATATAAAGAAATTCCTAAATATATTTGGCAATTTCCACTCTTCACAATGCATTTGAGTGACAGCATAATCAACAAAGAATCACAAAAATTCTTTTGTTGTATGAACTATCAGGATCTCCCCCTTCGGGAACTGGCTGGGTTACCACGAAGGAAGAGTCGAGGAGACTGAGGAAGGTCAAGCTAAACACACTTTATTTTATTTATTTATTTTTTTTTGTATACAGAAGATCAGTTTAGTATATATTAGGTAAAGATTTCAACAGTTTGCCCCCATATAGCAACACAAAGTGAAAAAAATACTGTTGGAGTACTAGTTATAGCATTAAATAACAGTGTACAGAACATTAAAGACAGAGATCCTACATAATATTTTTTTAAAAAAAATAATTAATTTTCTATGCCATTTCCTAAACACACTTTATTGATACTCTAGGCGACTAGGAGGAGAGATCGCTCAAGCCTACTCCTGCGGGCACTAGGCACTATGGACCAGGAGCTTCTCCCCGCGGGCACTAGGCACTGGGGACCTGGGAGAGAGGCTGAGCCACCTCTGGTTTACAGCGTCTGAGAGTCCCCTTATATACAGTTTCTAGAGGCTAGCCCCGCCCACATTCCGACCCCCCAGGGTCCCGTCGTCATGGCAACGGCAGTTTGTGGTTAGGCCATCTAGTTAGGCCGTCCGTTTTCAAGTCTTACCTGCTAGGGTGGTTACCACTCTACTTTTCTTTCAAGCTGCGCGCTACTGCGCTTCTTTCAAAGGGCTCTACAGTTACTTTGTTTCAAATGGCGCTACAATTACTTTCTCCATGAATGGTTCCCTAACATGAACTACATGTTATACTCAGCACTTCAAAATTTTCAGTTCACTAGTCTAGGTGAGATAATACATAAATAACATGCATGATTGCTATTTATAAAATATCCGCTTTCTAGTTCAAGTCTGTGCTCAGTAATCACAGTACAAATGCTTAAGATGCTCCAAATAATTAACATCTGTGGACATAAATGTCATTCTTCCATCATAACATTCACAATATGTAATGGAATTCCTAATAGCTCACCTAAACATGGACAAAAGATGCAAAACAAGAACAAAAATAGAACAGGAATGGAAAACAACACAGTATGCAGGCATTTACAAAGCCTAATGTGGAATTTCAGCAACTATACTGTTAATGTAAATGTTGACTTTTATTACCTTAACCTACAAATTATGCACAAATGCCTGTAAGACAGGTTTCCCTTTTGATTTATAGCATAATTTAAAGGTGATAAGTGTTTTTAATAGAAAACAAACTTATAAAATTTTTTCACACAATATAAAGTGTACTCTGGTTTTGCATGTGAGGGGCTGCTGGTTTAATTCTACCATACACCAAGATTTGCCACAATAGTTAAGGGAAGATAAAGGCAGGCTAACAGAAGTCACCAGTACAACAGTTTATTTCAATTTGACTGTAGTCGCTGTTTATCATCTGACCAGATTACAAAAGTACCAGGAGACACCTTAGTTCATCCTTCTAATAAGTCTGCTGATTTGGCCTTCCCTGTTGCCAGCATCTCCACCATCTACAAAATGGGTGGTCTTTTTCTTCATCTCATGTAGGGCAGAAGATGGCCACAAGAAGTTATTTGCTTCCTTGAAGTGTTTCCCAACAGTATAGATCCCGTGAATCAGATCCTCCATGCAGATGATATTGTATTTACCAAGAGAATGGGCGATCACAGTGTTAACTGTCAAAGCAACTCACTTCTTATTGATTTGCCATAGCCACGCTTGTAAATTAGTTCATTTACTGACTTTAGATTTGGGTGCCCCTGTGCAATATATAGTTCCACAGTCCTCATCACGTTAATCAAAGCCTTGTTGAGTTGAGCAAAGGTGCCTCTGAAGATCTGATAACGGCCAAGAAGCTGCAACACTTTTCAGACTTTGGGGCTCACACCATTGATACCTCTGATCCTGATGACAAAGGCCAACTTGGGTTGTGCAGGTATGTAGAAATTGCCAGCCTTTCATGCCATCCTCGCCATCCGAATTTCAGTTCTGTACATCTTCCTGTATTCCTTGTGTTAGTGCTTAGCTTTTTCATAGAGAACCTTCCTCCTTGCCTTTTGAAGCATCTTTTGGGCAGACTTCTTCCTCAGGTGTTCAATCTGCAGCTCTGAGGAATTTCTCCACTTTTTCTTCAGGGTTTCTGGCACAGGAGGAACCTTCTTCTTCTCTTCAGCACCCTCCATGGTTCCAGCTGGAAAAGAATAATAAAGCAAACTTTAAAAAATGAGATAATTTGGGGGGGGAGGGAGAGAGAGAATGAGAGTATTATCAATACACAGTGAACTAGGGAGGAATCCTAGAACTCTTGGAGATGACCTAGCCCTCCTCGGAACATGTAAAAGTCAGGACCATACAAAGCAATTAGCCTTCTGTGGCAATAAACCAAGTAACTGTCTATAATCATGTGACAGAATGATCTAGGAACACAAAAGAGGCTTTGATGATATCCCCTAATCACAAGTCCCTAAGCAAACTCATCTTGCAATGCAGAAATAGTCCCCAAACATCATCCGTTAATTAAGCATGCATGTGTTCCACTCATTTATGCTACATTTCTTGGAGGTATCTATGGCAGTTAAGCTATTTGTTTTATGTTAACAGTCATGGTTTTTCTGTGAGAAGGAGAAAGATTAACCAGGACTAACATTTGTTCACGTCCTACTATGTGCCATCTACTCAATATAGGATTTCTCATGTAAACTTCAGAAAGTCACTGCAAAGATGATATTGTGTGTTTCTATTTGTAGATGGCCAAAGAGAAGCTGATGGAGGCTAAGAAAATGTTTCAGAATCACACATGAAGTAAAGGGTAAGAAATGCGGTTCCAGTTGGTACCCTCATCATGATATGCCATGCATTTTCAATGTTGGCAGCTTTGTTCCTGTATACAGATAATCACTGTTTATTATTGGATGGCAGGGGTCCAAGGGCCCAGACCATGGCCATCTTGCACTGCCTATCCAGCCACATCAGCAGGAAGCTGGATCGGAAATGGAACAGCTGGGACCTGAATGGCACCCACATGGAATGCCGGTGTTACAAGTGGCAGCCCAACCTGCTATGCCATAGTTCCAGCCTATGATCTACTTTTTAAAATAAGCTCTTGGATTATGTTTGTTAATATTTTACTAAAGAATATTATATTTCTTCATATTCAAACATGAAGCTGCCCTATGATATAAATTTTTATGCAACTTTCATTTTAATGCAATTTTTAAAAGATTTATTTGTTTATTTATTTGAAAGGAAGAGAGAGAGGGAGAGGGAGAGGGGGAGAGAGAAAGAGGGGGTGAGAGAGAGAGAGAGAATCTTCCATTTGCTGGTTCACTCCCCAAATGGCCACAATGGCCGGGGATGAGCCAGGCCAAAGCCAGGAGCTTTTTCCAGGTCTCCCACATGGGTGCAGGGGCCCAAGCACTTGGGCCATCTTCTGCTGCTTTCCCAGGCTCATTAGCAGGGCAGCTGGATGGGAAGTGGAGTATCTAGGAATCCAACTGGTACCCATATAGGATACTGGTACCTAGATGGGATGCCGGTGCTGCAAGTGGCCCCTTTACCTGCTTTGCCACAGTGCCAGCCCTTTTAATGACATTTTTTAAATGGAAGTAACATTTTAATGAAAAATAACTGCATTCATAAACCAAAACATTATAGTTATCTTTTTTACCCAAATAAACCTTATTTAATGGGTACAAATTTCGTAAGTACAACTTTAGGAATATAGTGATTCTTCCCACCATTCCTGCCTTCCCACCCCGTTTCTTTCTCCCATTCCCAATCCCATTCCCATTCTCCATTAAGACTCATTTTCAATTAACTTTATACACAGAAGACCAATTCTGTACTAAGATTTCAACAATTTGCACACACACACACAAAATTGTTTGAGAACAAATTTTGCATTTAACTCTCATAATACAGCTTATTGAGGAAAGAGATCCTGCGTGGGAAGTAAATGCACAGTGATTCCTGTTGATAATTTAACAATTAAAATTCTTACATATGATGTCAGTGATCATCCGAGGGTGTTGACATGAGCTACCAAGGCAATGGAAGCCTTTTGAGTCCACAAACTCCATCAGTTTTTAGACAGGGCCATATGCAAAGTGGAAGTTCTCTCCTCCCTTCAGAGAAAAGTACATCCTTCTTTGATGGATACTTCTTTCCACTGGAATCTCAATCAAAAATATCCTTCATGTAGGACATTTTTTTTTGCCACAGTGTTTTGGCTTTTCATGCCTGAAATGCTCTCATGGATTTTTCAGCCAGACCAGAATGCCTTAAGGGCTAATTCTGAGGTCAGAGTGCTATTTAAAGCAATTGTTATTCTATGAGTCTGCTGTATGGACTGCTTCCCATGTTGGAACATTCTCTCCTTTTTAATTATGTCTATTATTATTACCAGACACTTGATCTTATTTATATGATCCCTTTAACACTTAATCTTATCTGTATGATCATTTTAACACTCAAGATAGATGCCATTGTTTTGACACAATTTCCTGCTCCCTTTGGAACTAAGACCTCTAGTAGAGTAGGAGTATAAGGTCTTAGGGATCAAAAGCAAAATTGTTTCTAGTGGGTTACTGGAAGTAATAGTGAGAGATGCTATTTACACTTCTACTCCTTGATTTCTGGACACTTGAATTCTAGCTATGGGAGAAAAAGCACCATATATTACATACCGATCCAGAGCTCCTGCAAGTTTCAAAAGAATCTTGTTCCAGTCCTGCAAGGTACTGACACCTAGCTGAGATTGCAATTGAGAATTTCAAAGGACTGTTATACTATTCTATTAAACAAAGGGCTTCAGTATGCTGGGGAAAATGATCAGTGAATTCTGTGAGCACAGGATCATTGTCATACTACTTTTGCTTGAATTCCATCCTGTGATTGGAAGAAATGCTACATGGAACACCATAATCCCACCGAGAGGATTTCCCTTCGCCTCTGTCCTTCAGGGACACCCCAAGACCACTTTTGAGTGCTGTCTCCACATCATGCAGGCCGCCTGTAAACCAGAAACAAGTCTTCTCTTCCTCTGTCAATTTATCCTACGGAACTTTCCATGAGGCCACAGGTGTAGGTTTGGAGCAATAATACAGTTAAACATGGGATCATGGGCACTTGTAGCCACTTTACATAACTTATTTGTGCCTTCCAAGCCTGCTTGGGATCAAATTCATATAACTTCCATTTGATCTGGAGTGCTGTTGTGTGCATGCAACTTTATGTTTAGGTGATTCAGGTAACATACAGTTCATGATAGGCAGTTCAAGCACCATGGTAACTTGGTGGCAGATATTTAAGCATATAGTCTCTACTAAGGCCAGTAGCAGACCAAGAGATATTTCTCAAATGGAGATTATCTTCAGAAGATGATAATTTTGCTCCAAAATACTTAGAGCCAAAGACTCCAAACAACATTCCTTTCTGCCACTGATACCTCAAGGACCCTTGGATCTATTGGATCATTGTTCCCAAGAGACACAGCAGCTTGCATAGCAGCCTGGACTTATGGAGTTTCTCATGTTCTCTGCCATATTTAAAATTAGCATCTTATTGGATCAGTGCTTGTTAAATGGGCTGGAGCAACACACCAATGAGGAATATGTTTCTTTCAAAATCAAAAGAAGCCCATTAGGTGACGTGTCTCTTTTTTGATTATAGGAAGGTCTAGGTGCTACAACTTATCCTTCTCTTAGAAGGGATATCTCAACATACCATACACCTCTGGACCTCTAGATATTTCACTAAGGTAGAAGGCTCCTGAATTTTTAAATTAAACTTATGTCTCATTTTCTGATATGCAAGTGTTTTATTAATAAGTTTAGAGTTACTACTACTTCTTCTTGGCCCTATCAGCATAGTCTAATCAATATAAAGGATCAGTTTGACATCTTTTAGCTGGGAAAGACAATCAAGATCTTGAGAATTAAATCATAAAATTTGGTTAGAGAGTTGATATTCCCTTGATACAGGACAATGGTGATGTCTTAATGGCCTTGCCAGCTAAAGGAAAATGGCTTCTAGAAGTCTTTACTAATAGAAAGAAAAAAGTATTTTTCAGATCAATAGCTGCATACAATCTATTAATTTGCTCAAGCAAGGAAATCACATCCAGTATAGCAGATGGCAATTGGAGTCACCACTGATCAAACTTAATGATAATCCACCATCATTCCTTTCATGTTCCATCTGTATTTTACACAAGGCCAAATAGAAGAGTTGAAAGGGGATGTGGAGGATGGCATTGTGGTGCAGTGGGTTATACTGCCACTTGTGGGGCCAGCATCCCATATCCATAGTGCTGGTTCGGGTTCCAGCTGCTCTGCTTCAGATATAGCTCTCTCTTAATGAGCCTAGGAAAGCAGCAGAGGATGGGCCTAAGTACCTGAGCCTCCCCACCCATGTTGGAGACCCAGATTGCTTTCTGGGCTCCTGGCTTCTTCCAGGCCATTGGAGCAATATGATGAGTGAACCAGAAGATGGATTATCTCTATTGCCCTGTTAATCTACCTTTCAAATAAATAAATATTAAAAATAATACATTTTATACCTAAAATTTCTTAAGAAAGTAGAGTTTGACTATTCTTATCACAAAAAGGAAACTATGTGAGGTGATCAATATGTTTGATTGTGGTAATAATTTTCATAGTGTGTACATATATCAAGTCAACACGTTGTACACAATTTAAGGGTTGACAGTTGGTGAGACAGTTACTATTGCCACTTGTGATGCCTGCATCCCATATCAGAGTGCCTAAGTTCCAGTCCTGGCTCTGCTTCCAGTTCCAGCTTCCTGCTAATGTGTACTTTTGGAGGCAGTAGGTTATGGCTCAAGTATTTGGGGTTCTACTTGGATTGAGTTTCCAGCTTCAAGGCCCTGGTTGTTACAGCCATTTGGAAGAGTGCACCAACCAATGGAAAATCTCTCTGTCTGTCTCCATCTCTCTGTCTCTCCCTTTCAAATAAATAAGGAATTAAGACTTCAAAAAATAAACATGCAAAATTTCATTTGTCAATGATATCTCAATAAATCTGAAAAAGAATTACTGGCTGCAAATGAACACTAGAAAAACAAATAAAATGACTAAAATGTACTAAGTACTAATTGCTTTTAATGTTTTGATTAGTTTACGTTCACAGCGCCATTATGACGTAAATATGGTTTTCATTCTCATTTTATAGATGAAAAACTGAAGGAGAGTGAATAAAGACTTTGTCTAAGATTGCACAGTCAGTGAGTGGGACACCTTGGATTTGTACCCAGTAAATCAGGCTCCAGAGCTTGGGAAAATGTCGAGTACTTGTTAATTGACAGAAGCATTCCACACAAGCATGCATGTTTTAGGAGATATTCAAGGTAATACTCGGTGTGTTGATATAATTATACAAGATAACTAGACTCAGGGACAAAAAGGTAGACTATGACATGATTAAGAGCACATTCATTGCAGTTGTAGCCGATTGAACAAGGACAGAAGCCTCAGCCATTTTAGCTTCTTGTAACCCCTGCCTTCTTTCAAGAGATCATTTCTGTCTCACACCCTATTGTTCCCCCTCCACCGCATTCTCCCACTGGTTTGGAAGCCAGTGGTTCAAACCTGAAGAACCAGTATGGAGAAGCTCACCTCTGCCTACTGTCCTCCCACCCCCACTGTTATATATTAATGTTAGCCATCGCAAAACACACCGGACGCCGGAGTAAGGGAAAGGGTTTATTGGGGAACACCCTACAGACCAGAGTGAAGGGGCAGCGAAGGAAAAAGAGAAAGAGAGTATAAGAGACAGAGAGACAGAGGAGAGAAGATAGAGTAGAGAGACGAGCAAAGAGAGAGGAGAGAGCGCAGGAGAGAAGAACCAAGAGCGAAGAGAACAGAGGAGGAGGCTAGAGAGAGGAACCGAGAGAGAAGAGTCAAGACCAAGAGAGAAGAACCGAGAGAGTATGTGTTCAGGAACAGGCCCTTTTAAAACTTCACCCGAGGGCGGGCAGGGAAGCAGGGGCATCGAATCCCATTAGGATGGAGGTGGAGCCTGGCTCAGGTAGCTGGGCCATGCGGCCACCTGGCTACAACTGCACCAGTTTCCTAACATTCCCCCCTTTTGTTTTTTATAAAGCAGGGTTTGTATGGGACTATATTAGTCCTAAAAAGTCCAGGAGGGGTAGAGGAATGATGATCTGTCTTTAGATCTACTTCCTGCTGACATGGGGCAACGAGGTACTCTTCGCTGGCGTGGGGAGATGTCTCAAGTCGCTGTCTCCTGAGTGGGGAGCCAAGTATATTCCTGTAGCAGCATTTGGTTGACTGCCTGGTTGCTGAAGGCCTTCATCTACAACTGCACCAGTTTCCTAACACCCACCCCTACCTAGCCCACCTAAGATTGTTGGACCTCTCAGTTGTAGAGATGCCCACTTGCTCGAGAGGACGCCCAAAAATCCAGACTCCAGACCAGTTGATGCAAAAAGCATGAGGTATTTATTGTACGTTTGCGCAAACGGGCCCCCACCTAAGGCGGTGAGGAGCCCTGAGCGGCAGTTTCACACAGGTTATATAGAGGGATAACTAGCATACCGGAGAATGCTGAGGAGAGTACTGAGACTCTCCGAAGGGGGAGTGGCAGCTCTGCTCTGGGCATGCCTAGAGGTTCTCTAAAGGGGATAGACTTTTCCTTCCCAGAGAACGTGCCTGCTGGACCCTGGGGAACATCTAACCTCTTAAGAAGCCCCTGATATCTGCCCAGGCCTAGTTTCTTGTCCCTCTCCCCCATAAGGGTCCTTCATTCCCTCCTTTTCTTTTTGCAAAGATTTTAATCTTAAAATCTATTGAACCGGCCTGGGGAGAACCTGCCTCACTGGAGGGAGGAAACTCTGTTCTTGCTGGACTGGGTTAGGTTCCACGTTAACAATTGCGGACCATGGGGATTGGAAAAACAATGGGGAAAGGCCAGGAACATCATAAATATTAAACAGTTTTTTTGAAAGTCTTAGCTTGAGTGGGTTCTGAGTGCGCTGGAGCTTCCATTTGGCTGGTCTATCCAGATCCTCGGGGCCCTGGGGAGGTGGTGCTTGCTTCACGTGTGAGGCGTGGACCCAAGCAGCGATTCCGTCGACCTTGAGAGCGGTGGAAGTTGTCAACAGCACAGTGAAGGGGCCTTTCCACCGGGGCTCTAGAGTCTTAGATTGGTGCCTTCGGACATACACAGCATCAAGGATGTGGAATGGTTGTCGTCTTGGGTTGGTAGGCTGCTGCAAGAGGTTTCCAGACCTGGTTCTGGATGATCTGGAGTGCTCTCAACCGGGCCTGTAACTTAGGGGCATCGGCAACGGAGTCACTGGCAAGGTCAAGCAAGCCTGCTACTGGTGGGGGCCCTCCATAAAGGATTTCGTATGGTGTCAGCCCGCAATGAGAGGGCGTGTTTCGGACCCGGAACAACACCATAGGGAGGAGTTGGACCCAGTCTTTAACACCAGTCTCCAACGCTAATTTAGTCAAGGTCTCTTTAATTATTCTGTTCATTCTTTCTACCTGTCCTGAACTTTGGGGTCTATAGGCACAGTGCAATTTCCAATTTATGCCTAATGCTTTGGCCACCAACTGACTTACCTGGGAGACAAACGCTGGGCCATTGTCGGACCCGATTACCTTAGGCAAGCCGAACCGGGGGAAGATCTCCTCTATGATCTTCTTGACGACCACCTGGGCGGTTTCCCGTTTTGTGGGGAATGCCTCAGTCCATCCGGAGAAGGTGTCTACAAAAACTAGAAGATACTTATTCCCATAACTGCCCGGCCTTATCTCAGTGAAATCGACCTCCCAGTTGATTCCTGGTCGGTCTCCTCTTACCCTAGCTCCCTCCGGGAGCTTGAGGTGTCTGGCATTTACCTTGGCACACGGAACACAGGATTCAGTCACCTGCTGGGCTAAAGAGTCAAGTCCGGGGATGTAGTAAGACTGCCTATCTTCCTGTAAGGCTGCTTTTAGCTTTTTGTATCCCAAATGAGTCCATTGATGGAGGCTGGTAATTATTTCTTTAGCCAATTGATGTGGCAAGACTATTTTCTCTCCGAGCCTCCAAACCCTTATTTGTTCATCATACTCTGCACCGAGCCGCTGAATCGTATCTAAGTCTTGGTCCGAATAGAGGAAAGGTGGTTCCCTCGATACTTGGGTGGGCTCAATTGTCTTTAACGGGAGCACCTGTTGGCTCAGGGCTGCCGCCCTAGCGGCCTCGTCTGCCATCCTGTTTCCCCTTGCTACGGAATCGTCTCCTCGTTGGTGCCCGGGGCAATGAATTGCTGAGGAGAATGCTGAGGAGAGTGGCAGCTCTGCTCAGTTTCAGCGGCAAGGAGGAGGTCGTCCACATATTGCAGGAGGACCAGGTCCGGATGGTTGACTCGGAAGTCGGCCAAATCTAGGTGCAGAGCTTCATCAAACAAGGTAGGCGAGTTTTTAAATCCTTAAGGCAACCTTGTCCAGGTGAGTTGTCCTGAAAACCCGGTCTCTGAGTCTTTCCACTCAAAAGCAAAGATGGATTGGCTCTGAGGGCTCAGTCTTAAACAAAAGAATGCACCTTTTAGATCTAACACAGTGCACCATACGTGGGTCGGAGGCAAGGTACTTAGCAGATTGTAGGGGTTGGGCACCGTGGGATGCATATCCTCCGCTCTCCCGTTAACCTCCCGCAAGTCCTGTACCGGGCGGCAGTCACCCGTACCAGGCCTCTCTACTGGTAGTAGGGGGGGCGCTCCAAGGTGAACGACAAGGTTTTAAAATGCCTAGGTGTAACAGTCTCTGGATATGTGGCCGGATACCTTCCTTAGCTTCCTTGCCCATCGGATATTGACGAACTGACACGGGAATGGCCGTGGGCTTCAGATCAAGGGAGGCCGGTTGATGGCCAGCCCTATTCCCGCAGTCTCTGCCCAGGCCTGAGGAAAATCTTGGAGCTTAAAGGCCCTTTTTCTGAAGTCAGTACTGAGTGCTGGGCTCCCGTGTCAATCAGGAAGGTTACCGGTCTGCCCCCCACTTCAAGGGTTATCCTGGGCTCAGGGGGGGGGGCTCCTGGCCCTGACTCACCTAGTCGTCTTCTTCCAGGGACAGGATTGGAACTGATCTCCTCTTTGGTCCCTGTGTTTTCTTCGGGCAGTCTTTGACCCAGTGTCCTCTTTCTTTACAATAGGCACATTGATCTCTTTCCACCCGAGGCTTTCGTTTGTCTCCCAAGTCCCTATTCTGTCCTGGTCTACTCCTTTCTGTATCCTGCATTACGGTGGCCAAAATTCTACTAAGCTCTCGATTACGTTTTTTGTCTCTTTTGTCTTCCCTTTCCTCCTGCTCCTTGCGGATCCTTTCCTCCTTCTCCTCTCGGATCTCCCTTTTGTTGTAAATCTTTTCTGCCTCCTTTATTAAATCTTGTATAATACGGTAGGCTTCCATTAATCTTTCTAGGAAGCCTGCCGGCGTTTCCTCAGCCCCCTGCACTACTGCACATACCTTGGCCAAATTGGTGGGGCGCTTTCCAGCCCCTCTGAGACCCGCGAGGAGAATCTGGTGGTAAAGACAAAGTCGCTCCCTACCAGCAACGGTGGTGTAGTCCCAATCAGGACGAGTTGAGGGAAACGCCTCCTCGATTTCATTTAGCAGTAGGGTCAGTCGGCCATCTGCTCCAGGGACGTTTTTCCGTGCCTCAAGGTAGACACGCTGCTTTTCCTCAGTAGTGAGGAGGGTCTGCAGGAGCTGCTGACAATCATCCCAGGTGGGCTGATGAGTCAATAAAATTGACTCAATCAGCCCAGTCAGAGCCTGGGGGTCCTGAGAGAAAGAGGGGTTATGGGTTTTCCAATTATAAAGATCGGAAGCAGAAAATGGCCAGTACTGCATCTGGCCAGCCACCGAGCGAAGAGGAAAAGCCTGCGAATTCCAGACGCTTCCCGAGCCCCCTGCCTGCCCCTGACGGAGGCGCAGGCGGCTGGAGGGCGGGGGAGGCGCTGAGACTTCTTCCCCTGCCCTCGTGGAATCAAGGGGTGGTGCAGAAGGTTGCACATCCCGCTCTGGTTATTGTGGAAGTTCCTGCGGGGGAGCAGGCTGGCCGGGAAGATAGGGTGGGGGAGAGTCAAAGCGCAGAAAGTCCTGATCAGCCGGAAGAACCGGTGGCTTGTCAGGTTTTGGATCTCGAATCTCCTTCAGAGGGTATAGGGAGGAGGTTGGCACAACCGGGATAGGAGGAGGGGGTAACGGGGTCCGTATGGGCTCCGTCGGGAAGGAGAAGGGTTCTATCCAGGGAGGGGGATTACGTGAAAGATCCTCCCACGTAGTAATGTAGGGCACCTGATCAGGGTGTCCATTTGATCCTGGCTGAAAGACCCGTGCCTTAATCTGTAAAATAATATCGAGGTTAAAAGTGCCGTTCCTTGGCCAGCCGACCTCGAAGGCCGGCCACTCTGAGGAACAGAATTTTGCCCATTGTTTCCTTTTAACCTCCAATGAGAGGTGGCGCGCGCGTTCTCGAACGTCCTTCCAGTGATCTAGAGTGAGACTTAAAGGGGTGGTTATTTGTTGACCCATGTGTGCAAGGATTTTAGCCCAAACAAAAAGAACAGCCAATGCACAAACATATACAATAAGTAAGACAAACCCCATGGCTTGCGCTAATTTTGGGAGCGGCTACCTGACCAGCCCTCCCCGGGAAGGAGGGAGACTTGGTCTCCGACCCACCTCCAGACCACCCCGGGTGCGTCTTCCGGGGGAACAGACCGAGGGTTTCCCCTCATACCCCGGAGCGTCCTCCGGGGAACGGACCAGGGGTTGCTGGGCACGCCTGCCTCCCCCACTGGTCCGGAACGGACCAGGGGTTGCAGGGCACGCCTGCCTCCCCCACTGGTCCCACAGAGTCAGGTCAGATACTGGCCAGTCAGAATACTTCAGTCAGAATCCAGTCAGAATACTCAAGACAAAGAACAACAGACAGAAAACACTTAATTATACCTCCAACTGGTCCTGCAGAGAATGGGTCTGAGGGCGACCTCGAGCCCCACGTTGGGCGCCAAAATGTTGGACCTCTCAGTTGTAGAGATGCCCACTTGCTCGAGAGGACGCCCAAAAATCCAGACTCCAGACCAGTTGATGCAAAAAGCATGAGGTATTTATTGTACGTTTGCGCAAACGGGCCCCCACCTAAGGCGGTGAGGAGCCCTGAGCGGCAGTTTCACACAGGTTATATAGAGGGATAACTAGCATACCGGAGAATGCTGAGGAGAGTACTGAGACTCTCCGAAGGGGGAGTGGCAGCTCTGCTCTGGGCATGCCTAGAGGTTCTCTAAAGGGGATAGACTTTTCCTTCCCAGAGAACGTGCCTGCTGGACCCTGGGGAACATCTAACCTCTTAAGAAGCCCCTGATATCTGCCCAGGCCTAGTTTCTTGTCCCTCTCCCCCATAAGGGTCCTTCAAGATATAAAAAGGCCCATCCTAATGGGGTCTGGGCCCTCTACCACATGTTCAAGTCTGTGTGCACACTGGCAGTTGATCAACCTCTGCAAATTTATTTTCTTTGAATAAATTCTGTCTGGCTGCAAGTTCGTATCCTGTCTCCTCTCTGTTTCTGTCCCCTTTTTCTTACTTTTGGTGCCCCATGTGAAGAGGCACCAATCTGCACACTTTTTTCTTACAATGGCAACAGAAACCATGGTGCAGGGTGATAAGGAGTCAGTGGGAAGTGACAAATGTTAATAAGAATGTAGTAAACTATTTTTGGAATTTTGACTTTGGAAGAGAATAAGGAGAGAGACAGAGAGCTGGAGACAGAGACAGAGAAGCAACGATAGACAAGAAAATTACTATGACTAATTGGAGATGAAGGATACACGGAAGGATTAAAATCTTCAGTTCCTTGAAACTTGAGCACATTTAAAAGTTAACGAGATGAGAAAGCATCTCATCTCAGATTTAACCCTTGAATTTTCCCATAGATTATATTCGCCCCTTGTCCTCTTATTTCCACTTTGGAGCTCATAGGTGCTTCCAACAGAATGTATGGTTTAAATTTAATAAACATTTAGCTATTTGTAAAGAAAGAGTGGAGTATTCTATATCTGAAAGAAATGCTAATGGATCATGGGGATTTGCTTCTCAGGGATGCAGCAGGTGGCTGAAATCCTTACACATTTTCTTGTGATTATTGATTATTTACATTTCTTCTTCCATGCAGTGTTTACAAATTTTATCCTTTTAACTATACCTCTTGATGTATTAAGCTTAATGGCTCTCATAGATCCATAGATAGATAATTTCAACAGATACTTATTGGGTATACATTATTTGACAGACACTTCAACTAAAATCTATACCTCTTTCTTCTGAGAATCAGATGTTTATGTTTCCTGGGAATATGCACATGTAGAAATAAAAGTATCACTACTCATCTCCACGTGTGTGAGTTCTCAAGGATAACACTGCATACAATCCAAAAACACCTATCCTTAAGTATTAAAATCTTAACTGGAAATATTTAACATGAGGTAAATGTTTCCATTATGTATATTAACTTCAGTTTCATTTCTATATGCTCGAGTGATTTTTCAGATAAATTAAGAAAGAAAACAAGGCTGGCGCCGCGGCTCAAAAGGCTAATCCTCCGCCTTGCGGCGCCAGCACACCGGGTTCTAGTCCCAGTCGGGGCGCTGGATTCTGTCCCGGTTGCCCCTCTTCCAGGCCAGCTCTCTGCTGTGGCCATGGAGTGCAGTGGAGGATGGCCCAAGTGCTTGGGCCCTGTACCCCATGGGAGACCAGGATAAGCACCTGGCTCCTGCCATCGGATCAGCACGTTGCAACGGCCGCAGTGCGCCAACCGCGGCGGCCATTGGAGGGTGAACCAATGGCAAAGGAAGACCTTTCTCTCTGTCTCTCTCTCTCTCATTGTCCACTCTGCCTGTAAAAAAAGAAAGAAAGAAAGAAAGAAAGAATGAAAGAAAGAAAGAAAGAAAGAAAGAAAGAAAGAAAGAGAAAGAAAGAAAACAATCACTGAACCAGTTAGAGTTTTAAAAAGAAAAATTCCTCCATTTCATGTTATTTCATATACTTTTAATGTATTCTATGCTAATTTCTCAATAATAATAAGTCAAACTGACCCAGAAAGAAGAGTATTTGCAGAAGAACATTGCAACTGAACACTGGGAGCAGGTAGGTACATGGCAGAGCGATGGGTAAGTCAGTTAGCTTGAGCTGGCTGTTTTTGGACAACATCTCTCTGATCTGTGAAGGGATTAATGAGATCCTTTGCAGGAAGGAACGTGTGGTTAAATTGCATGTAACTGATGCACAGACACAGAAATGTGTGTCTATAAAGTACTGAAACCTGCATAAGGTTGGTAGATTGTATCAACGTCATTTTTTGTTTGTGATTTTGTATGTGCTATAGTTACACAAGATATTACCACTGGGGGAAATGGGTAAAAAATAATATTTCTATTATTTCTTACAATTAAGGAGCAATTAAGAAAGAGCTCCTTGATTTCTTATAATTGGATGTATTTCTATAATTATCTAAAGAAATGTTTTAAAGATTTATCTATTTGAAAGAGTTACACTGAGAGAGGAGAGGCAGAGAGAGAGTTCATCCATCAGCTGGTTCACTCCCCAATTGGCTGCAATGGCCGGAGCTGTACCGATCCGAAGCCAGGAGCCAGAAGCTTCTTCTGGGTCTCCGACGTGGGTGCAGGGGCTCAAGGACTTGGGCCATCTTCCACTGCTTTCCCAGGCCATAGCAGAGATCTGGATGGGAAATGGAGCAGCCAGGACTAGAACGGCGCCCATATAGGATGCTGGCACTGCAGGTGGTGGTTTTACCCACTACACCACACCGCCGGCCCCAAAACAAATTTTTTTAAAAGGCATGATCTTCTTGTTCAGGGAAGTAAGAACTAAGAGCTCACCTAACTGACCCCTTGCTATGTTTGAGTCACTGTGTGTGACTTTATATGCATTACCTCTAGGGTAAAAATGCCTCCTAGTTTGCCTTGAACAGTGCTAAATGTTGCCTTTTACCTGGCATAGCATCTAGTTTACCAGTGTATTATCATTACCAGTATTATTACCAATATTTTATTACCAATTTAATATGAATAATACCAATAACATATACCAATATATTATTACCAATATTTATGTTAAGGTAAGCTAGATTTAGTAAACCTTATAGGGATTTCCTTATGTAGCTGTAACAAATAATTACAAACAATACACATTAATTATCTTATAGTGGTAGAAATCAAAAGTCCAAAATGAGTATTCTTGGGTTGGCAAAAGTTGTTGGCAGGGCCTTGGTGCCTCTGAAGGCTCTAGGGAAAAATTTATTTTTTGTCTTCCCTAGTTTCCTATGCTTCGCTGCTTGTATTTCTTGCTTCCTGACCCTTCCTCCATCTTCAAAGCCAGAATCTTACTTTAATTGTCACATTGCCTTCTTCTTTTGCGATAAAATCTCTCTCTGCCTCTTTTTTTTTTTTTAATAAGGATATTTGTCATTATGTTTAGGGCCTATCTGGATAATCCAGGATAACCTCTCCATCTCAAAATCCTTTACTTAGCCACCTTTAAAAATCTGCAACACAGGTCCCAGAGACTAGGACCTGGAAATTCTTGAAGCTCATTACTGACCCTACCACAGGCCTCCATTTTTTTTTTTTTGGCAGGCAGAGTGGATAGTGAGAGAGAGAGACAGAAAGGTCTTCCTTTTTTGCCATTGGTTCACCCTCCAATGGCCGTTGCGGCCGGCGCATCTCGCTGATCCAAAGCCAGGAGCCAGGTGCTTCTCCTGGTCTCCCATGCAGGTGCAGGGCCCAAGCACTTGGGCCATCCTCCACTGCCTTCCCGGGCCATAGCAGAGAGCTGGCCTGGAAGAGGGGCAACCGGGATAGAATCCAGTGCCCCGACCGGGACTAGAACCCAGTGTGCCGGCGCCACAAAGCAGAGGACTAGCCTGTTAAGCCACAGCGCCGGCCCAGGCCTCCATTTTTAATTCCCATTCTTGTGGTTTTGTCTAGTAGTGTGTGGGATGCATTTTCAGTGAGTAGTTCTCATTTTAACACTTGGTTACATCCATAAAATGAGCAGTGATAACCGATATTGAGTCACCTGATTCAATGCAATTAACATGTTTCCTTCAACGATCACATGCAGGGCACCCATTGTTAGAATGGAACAGACCATGCAAAAATAGCTAGAGAGCTAGCTTCTTTTTGGGTAGTGGTGAGAAAAGTGTTTGGTGCCACTGCTTCTCCAATGATTTGTGCAAAAAGGTCTTGGCGCTGCTTCTTGAAATCATCATGCCATGGACATCCAAAATGCATGACAGTGTGAGAGCCCCAGAAAACAAGATCAGAGGGGAACATGACAAATGAGAGATGAAGTGTATGTTAAATACTTACGGGAAGTAGAGGCGGAGCTTCCTGCTGTGGGACATGAATTACGCACACATATATATGCACATATGAAGAATCCATCGATTCATCCACACATACATGCATATATATGTAAATGAACAATGCTATATTCACACACAATATTGGTGATTTTCTACTTTTTTGGATGGATGGTGATTTCAAAAATGTGAAATAAAAAGGCAAGGGAAGGGGAGCAGGAAAGGAAAAGGAAAAGGCACAAGCAGAAGTCAATGCTAAGAGTGTGCTGTCAAGGGGCCGGTACTGTAGCACAGCAGGTTAAAGCCCCAGCCTGCAGCATCAGCATCCTATAAGGGTGCCAGTTCGAGTCCCAGCTGCTTCTCTTCCGATCCAGCTCTCTGCTATGGCCTGGGAAAGCAGTGGAAGATGGGCCCCTGTACCCATGTGGGAGACCCAGAAGAAGCTCCTGGTACCTGACTTCAGATCCGCGCAGCTGTGGCCGTTGCAGCCATCTGAGGAGTGAACCAGTGGAATGGAAGACCTCTCTCTCTCTCTCTCTCTCTCTCTCTCTCTGCCTCTCCTTCTCTCTGTGTGTAACTCTGATTTTCAAATAAATAAAAATTTTTCTTTAAAAATAATAAGAATGTGCTGTCAACCAACGGTGGTGATGAACATGTGCATCCAAAGTCTGTATTCAGACACGGTTTAATACTTTCCAGTTAGCTGGCTGACATTCTCTCTCTGGACAAAAGTAGGTGTAATGTTGGAGGCTGTTTTGAGTTTGGAGGGAGGCCAATGAAGACAGCAAGAAGGAAGTTGTTGAAATCAGTTTGAGAGAAATGGACTGAGGTCCCTCTGGGACACTGAGGCTGGAGGGAAAAGTTTGCAAATACACATTTGGAAGTCATCATTGTTTATGGGGAAATGAATGAGATGACTAAGTGGGGATCCAGCCTATGGACTGAGGAGAGAGGCGGTCCTGGAGAGAACCACAGGGAATAGTGCCACTCAGGGTAGCAGCTCAGCTTCGTGGCAAGAACCGTGGCTGTCCTCCAGAGTCAGGCAGAGCTTTTCTAGAAAGCAGGCTGTGGGATTCGGGAGCTGAGCCTCTTGGCAAAGGTAAGCACCCTCTCTGATCAGCAGTCACACCTGGTAGTAATGGGCAAATGATGCTGCTGTGACGTACGCTAGGTAAAAAACCTCCGGGGCCAGGAAGTCTGCCCCTCTTCTTTTTCGACGACACACCTTCTCTCTTCGCAAATCTATTAGGCACGGTGGGTGGGGCTGAGGTGGGCGGGGGAGGGGGAAGTCGGGGGCGCGGTGGGGGGGGGAGCTCCAGTGACGCGACGGTCACGTGACGGGCCTGGCGCCAACCTGGGCACCAGTTTGTGCACTTGCTGTGCGGTCCGGTCCCGGCGCCCGCGCAGAACCGGCTCCCTGAGCGGCCCGGGCGGCGGGCGAGCGGCGCAAGGCCCGGGAGGCGCAGGCCTGGCCCGCGTGCCCGCAGGTCAGTGTGGGGGCGGCCGCCGGCGCGCACCGGGACGGGGATGGAGGTGACGGCAGCGGGAGCCCTGGCTGCGGAGGCGCGGGGGCAGGGGGAGGAGGGCGCCCTGGCCCAGACCCGGGCGGGGGGCCCGGCCGCGCGGGCAGCCGCCCTCTCGACCCCCTCTGCTGAGAGCGGGCTGGGGAGGGGGCGCCCCGCAGTGCGACAGCGGAACGCGGGCACCCCGGCCACAGCCCCCCGCAGCCTCTGCGCCTCTGACGACGCACGGACCTCGGCGAGGAGGGCGCGGAGGGGCAGGCTGCTTCCCGCGGAGGGGGCGCGGGCGCCGCACGCAGCCGGCCGGGCATCCCGGCGTGCTGCCCGAGGCCCGAAGAGACATGGCGGCCGGGGTGCGGGGGAAGCAGGGGAGGGGGGCGTGGGCTGAGGAGGCCCGGAGCGTGCCCAGGACCGAGGCCCTGCGAGTCCGCGGAGCGCGCAGTCCCCGCCCCTGTGCCCTGCCTGTCCGCAGGTCTGCGCGTCGCCGGTGGCCAGCGCCCCGGGAGGCCTGAGACCAGGAGCAGCTGCCCGGAATCCCTGCAGGTCAGCGGCAGGGGGAGGCTCGGGCGGGGACCCCGCAGGGGCGCGGGCGCGCAGGCCACGGCCTGGGCCGAAGGCGGGCCCGCCGCCCCTGTGCCCTCCTCCCCACCGCGCGGGCGCCCTGCCCCGCCGAGCCGCTGTGGAGCAGGTGGCAGCGCCTGCCACTGCGTGGTTGGCTCAGGCGTGCGGGGCGAGGGGTGTGCAGGCGGCGCACCGGGAGGCCCGGCCAGGCGAGGGGCCCCCTCCCAGGGCGCGGGATGAAGTCGGATGCGCACCTGCCTCTGTGCCCACGTCCTGAGTCTCCCCCGTGTCCTCTCTGTCTCCTCCCCTCCGCCCCTACCCCCAGCACAGGACAAGGAGGGGCATCGCAACATGGAAACAGCCCGCAGTGAAGATGGAGGAACGCCTTCGAACCAGGGCGTGATGGCAGACGAAGAACAGCCGCAGGATGAGGGAAGGCCAGAAGTAGCTTCTACTCTGGAAGCCAAGGACACGTTAGGGAACGGGGGAAAGACGGAAGATGAGGACAGGCTGAGGGATAAGGACAAGCCAGAGCATGAGGGAAAGGCCCAGGGAGGAGGAGAGCCAGGGAGAGAGGGAAAAGCAAAAGAGGGAGGAGGCAGGTCAGAGAGCTCGGGCAAGCCAGAGAGTGAAACCAGGGCTGCAGCAAAGCGCCCGGCTGAGGACGACGTACCCAGGAAAGCCAAAAGAAAAACCAACAAGGGGCTGGCTCAGTATCTCAAGGAGTATAAAGAGTCCATACACGATATGAATTTCAGCAATGAGGACATGATCAGAGAATTTGACAATATGGCTAAGGTGGAGGATGACAGGAGAAAATGCAAGCAGAAGTTGGGAGCTTTCGTGTGGATGCAAAGAAATTTACAGGACCCCTTCTACCCGAGGGGCCCAAGGGAATTCAGGGGTGGCTGCAGGGCCCCGCGAAGGGACATTGAAGACATCCCTTACGTGTAGTAAGATTTGCTAGGTCCCGTCCTTTAACCCTGTGCTACTGCTTGGCTTTAGATGCCCTGCCTGTTACCAGTAGCTTTTTGACTCAAGTGCAGTGCTCGCTCTGTTTCAATAGGGAATTTACCCCATGGGCATTGCAAAGATGTGATGATTCTTGGAAAAATAAAGCAGTTTATAATGTCATCTACAGAATTTATCTATTTTGGAAAAATCGTAAGTTTATAAAGTACATCCAAGTATAGGAAAAATAGGAAGTTTTGATCACCAAAAGGTTAACTAATTTTCTGAATTATGAGCTTTTGAGTGATTTCATTTCTTTGTTTCTGCTCATCTGTTTATTTTTTCCTAATGAATACAGTTCACATTTCTCCTCCAAAATAATAAAAAAATCAGAAAAATTTAAAAAATGAAAAGGAACCTTATGAGTGCAGTGAGGGTGAACACATTACCTCTGAAGGAATCATCCACAATTATCACAAATGCATTTCTTTTATCATTTCTCAAATTGGCATTAAGGTGAGCTAAAGTATGCAAGGTGTATTGAGTTGGTTTCTACCGTCTCCCCTGCACCAGCAGAACTAAGATCGCAGCGGACACTTGGAGGAGGACTGGCGTCTGTCTCATCTGTACTGAGGAGTAAATCCTGGAAACTTAATGTGGGTACTATCCTTCCCTGGGTAGCATAACGTCCACAGGGAACTGTGCCCCTTCCCGAGTCTTGAGCCCTCCTAAGGCTTCCAGTGCTGCTCATGGGTTGGGGTGCTCAAGGTAACGAAGCCCAGCTGCTGTCACTGGAGTCCTCACTGAGCCAAGCCAACCCTGCCCCACTCTGCGACAAGTACAAGAAGTGTGGATAAAGCCTCCACTTCAGAGTCCTAGTTACTCAATTGGGTAACACTTCAGTGATGCTTTGACCCCATGGATTTTGGACTTTGTAGCAAAAAAGTCTTTGTTGTGTTCGTTCATTTGTAAATGGCATTACTTACAGCCATCTCTCCACCAGATTCAGATGCGGGAGACTGGGGTAAAATATGAATGGCACACACTGCTGTTATTTTCTGTCAGTGCCTTGTCCACTGGGTTCTTTCCTTAGAGGGAATTTTCTTCTAAGAAATACTTTCCAGATTCTGCCTTACCAGATCAATAAAACATGTACTCACATCTGTGATTCTTTGAACATTGCTACTCAAATTGTGGCCCATGGGCCACCAATATCAGCACTATCTGATAGGGAGTTAGAAATGCAGAATTTTGTGGTCATCGCTGCGGTGTAATAGGGTAAGCCTCCGCCTGTGGGCCTGGCATTCCATATAGGTGCTGGTTTATGTCCCGGTTGCTCCTCTTCCAACCCAGCTCTCTGCTGTGGCCTGGGAAAGCAGTAGAAGATGGCCCAAGTCCTTGGGCCCTTGCACCCACGTAGGAAACCCAGAAGAAGCTCCTGGCTCCTGGCTTCGGATTGGTGCAGCTCCAGCAGTTGTGGCCATCTGCGGAGTGAACCAGCAGATGGAAGACTGACCTTTCTCTCTCTCTCTTTCTCTGTCTGTAACTCTGCTTCTCTAATAAATAAGTAAATCTTAAAAAAAAAAAAAAGAAATGCAGAATTCTGGTCCCTACCCCAGACCTACTGAATCACAATCTTCACTTTAACAGGATCTGAAAGTGATTCTTGTGTACATTAAAGTTTGAGAAACACTCACTTGTAAGTTCTCCTTAGCTTAACTTCTCCCACTTTTTCATTAAATATGTGTCTAGATTAGGACAAATACATGTGCTATATAAGACACACATCACAGGTGACTAAACAGACGCATATTTATCAACCTGCAGCCCTACATTGGCAGAGCCTAAGTTCCGTGGGCCAATATCCAATGCTTTTTAATGAAATAGAATAGAACAGACAGAATGGATAGCAATATTAGATTGTATTGCAGGTATGTAAGAAGAGTATTGTTTTGTGAGATTTGAGTGTTTGTTATGTACACTTATCCCTGTGCACACCTTGAGTTATAGTTAACAAACTATATCTGATTGTGGAGTGCAGCTTTTTAAAAATTAAAAAACAATGGATTCTATTTCACAAAACACCATCTGCCCTTTATTCTGGTACTCCTAGAACCCAGCACAGTGCCTGACAAGTAATAGATTATTAATATATTTGTAAATAATAATAGCTGAGTCAAGAGTTTTTGTCTGGCTGGCGCCGCAGCTCACTAGGCTAATCCTCCGCCTGCGGTGCGGGCACACCGGGTTCTAGTCCCGGTTGGGGCGCCAGATTCTGTCCCGGTTGCTCCTCTTCCAGTCCAGCTCTCTGCTGTGGCCCGGGAAGGCAGTGGAGGATGGCCCAAGTGCACTTGGGCCTGCACCCGCATGGGAGACCAGGAGGAAGCACCTGGCTCCTGGCTTTGGATCAGCGCAGCGCAGCCGGCCATGGCGGCCATTTGCAGGGTGAACCAATGGAAGGAAGACCTTTCTCTCTCTCTCTCTCTCTCTCTCTCTCTCTCTCTCCTCTCTCCCTCTCTCTCTCTCTCTCTGTCTAACTTTGCCTGTAAAAAAAAAGTTTTTGTCCAAGATCATTCCCTGTGTATACTACTTCTCCAGCAGTATTTATTTGCAGTTTTAAAAGAAACAGCATATACATGAGTTTGTGCCACAAATTTAAACTCTTTTTTCATTTTATTAATGCATTTCCTAAAAATGTATTTAATTTACTTGAAAGGCAAAAGAACAGAAATGGAAAGACAGAACTTCCACCCACTGTTTCACTCCCTCAAATGTCTAGCACTGTTGGGGTTGGGCCAGGAGGAATCCAGGAACCAAGAGCTCCATCCTGGTCTCCTACATGGATGGCAGGGGTCCAAGCACTGGGGCGTCTTCTGCTGCCTTCCCTGCACTAGCATGTAGCTAGAGTGGCAGTAGAGCAGCAGGGATTTGAACCCATGCTAAATTGGGATGCTGGTGTTGTAGGCAGTGGCTTAACCTGCTGTGCTACAATGCTGGTCTCTGTTAGTACATTTTTAAAGTTTGCTAGTTTGCCATGTTAGAATCACCAGAAGACCTCATTAAAAATGTATACTCCTGATCAGCACCTCGGATTCACTGAGTGGAGCTCTATAACCTCCATTTTTAACAGGCTGCATAGGTAACTCTGATTTACACTAACAGCTAGTGACCACTGATGTATATATTCATTATGAGCTCACTCATATTAAGTGTAAAGTACACGGTAAGCAGAAGGAAAAAGTTGTAGCACTTCTTCTATTTTTTGGAGGGAGAGATAAAGGGCTTTCTAAGTATAAAGCAGAATCTCAGAATAAGATTCCATAAAAGGAAGGATTAATATATCTCCTGTTCAGAACTTGAAAGTCTCTTTTAGAGCAAATTGTGCCCATAAACAAAAGCAAAGGTAAGATGTCCCTTAATATGATGTATATCCTACTCCAGATGTCATGATAACTGTGTCAGCCAACCAGTTCTATTGTTAAACAAAACTCATGGGATCCCAAAATGCAGTACTTGCAAATCTACACTTTATTGCAGAAAATGGGATGCAGCATAGTGGCAGCATCAAGGATATACGTCATAGCCAAAAGGTGTCTCATTGCAATGGATCTGGAGTGACCAGGTATGAACCCCAGTAGTCCTCCCTCTCTATAAGACCCCTGGTAAGATGCACTTCTTTTGGACCGGGAACCACTGATGTATACATAGAACACACTGCTGGTTATGTGGAAATATCCTTGTTATGTAGCCAGCCTTAATATCATGGCCTTTGACAGGGAGGTTCACATATTCCAGGTGCAAATAATCGTTTTCACTGTTGTCAATGAAGTTGACAAGCTAGCTCAAATTGCTCCATAGGTTCTCAGACCCATGCTTATAAAACAATACCCTTGGGGCCGGTGCTGTGGCATAGCAGGTAAAGCTGCCACCTGCAGTGCCGGGATCCCACATGGGCACTGGTTTGTGTCCTGGCTGCTCCACTTCTGATCCAGCTCTCTGCTATGGCCTGGGAAAGCAGTGGAAGATGACCCAAGTCCTTGGACCCCTGCACCCGCGTGGGAGACCAGGAAGAAGCTCCTGGCCCCTGGCTTCAGATCAGCTCAGCTCCAGCGCTTGCATCCAATTGGGGAGTGAACTATTAGATGGAAGATCTCTCTCTCTCTCTCCTCTCTCTGTGTAATACTGACTTCCAAATAAATAAATAAAAATTTTAAAAATACCCTTAATCAGTGCATTTCATGCCTTTATTATGAGTCAGTGCCCTCCAGTATATTTCAGTATAACAGTTCAGGCGGATTTGTTCTGCTAGAGTTAACCCCTAAAGAACAATATGCCTTTACCCTTCTTCCACTGTGGACACAATTGCCAGTATTACTAAAATGACCCTTGCTCCTTAGATTAGACTAGATTCGATTCGATTCGATGCCATTTACCCATCCTGTTAACACCACTCTTAACTATGATGCTCTGTGTCCCAGGGATGTCTGATCCATGTGAACTACATCAAAGGACGGCCTTGTCCTCTGGGACCCAGTGTTGGAGAGTGTGGTCAGGAAATTGTCCTCGCAGCTTGTTCCCTGCAGTGTCATCAAGTACTGGCAGAGTCCCTTTTTCCAAGATTCCTAGAAGGAGGCTTTTTCCACATATACTCTGTCTCCAACTTCCAGTAACGCATCTTTTTCCTGTCCCTCAGGTCTACCGCTAGTAATTCCATCTTTACTAGCTAAGGGGTAATTCACTATTTCCGTGGTTCTCCAGTAGTCTTCCTACATTTTTGTATATTGTCCTTTATTAAAAAAAAACCCTCAACAAAGGACAAAACTGTACTTTTTTAAAAAAGGTTTTTATTTATTTATTTGAAAGTTAGAGTTGCAGACAGAGAGGGGAGAGACAGAGAGAAAAGTCTGCCTTCCACTAGTTCACTCGCAAATGGCAGGAGCTGCGCGGGTCCAAAGCCAGGAGCCAGGAGCTTCCTCCGGATTTCCCACGCGGGTGCCAGGGCGCAAGCACTTGGGCCATCTTCTGCTTTCCCAGGCCATAGCAGAGGGCTGAATCAGAAGAGGAGCAGCCAGGACTCGAACCGGTGCCCATATGGGATGCCAGCACCACAGGCAGAGGATTAATCTACTACACCACAGTGTTGGCCCCAAAACTGTGTACTTTCTAATGAAATACTTAGTACATTGTCTAGCATTTTGGGACTTGAATGTATCGCTAAATTCTGGATCTGCAAAGAAAACTTCTTGGCAAGTAAAGGCACCTTTGATGTTATTGGGCCATGTGAAGAAATCATTAAAAAGGAGGCAACAGCAATATCAGAGTTATGGAAAGCTGTTCTTAGTATTTTGAAAAACCCAAAAGAAATCACAGAAGAAATTGTTTAGTTGCTGAAAGTAATACACCAGTGGAAGAACTGGTCAAGAAGATGGACTATAGACAATCTTGTCTTTCTCCAAAAAAGAGAGAAGAGGTTGTACCAACACCTCAAAGAACCAAGGCAAAATAGGATAATCACCCTGGCTCCAAATTATAGATGCCCGCAAGCCATAGAATAAGCAGAATGGCAGAAGTGCGAGACATGAAGCTTATTACTCTACAGATTTTGGCAAGGATTGAGCTAGCAATGTCCCACTACCCAGAAATGTTGCAGGAACAGGATTCAGTAGTGACTTCTCTTGACAGGCTAGTAGAAGTGAAAGAAAGAGTATCTTATAGTCTATAGAAATGAGGCTTTACATATAACATTAGGGTTTCAAATCTTCAAATCATAGTTTATTAATGCATTCTAAAAAATCATCTGAGGGGTCGGCGCTGTGGTGTAGCGGGTAAAGCCGCCGTCTGCAGTGGCAGCATTCCATATGAGCACCGGTTCGAGACCTGGCTGCTCCACTTCAGATCCAGCTCTGTACTATGGCCTGGGAAAGCAGTAGAAGATGGCTCAAGTCCTTGGGCCCCTGCACTGACATGGAAGACCCGGAAGAAGCTCCTGGCTCCTGGCTTTGGATTGGCACAGCTCCGGCCGTTGCAGCCCATTGGGGAGTGAACCAGCAGATGGAAGACCTCTCTCTCTCTCTTTCTCTGCCTTTCCTTTTCTCTCTCTCTCTCTCTCTCTCTCTAACTCTGACTTTCAAATGAATAAATAAATCTTTAAAAAAAATCACTTGAGAGCCTCCTTGAGACAAGAAATGCCCTTGTCCAGATGACCTGGAAAAAATGTCCTATGAAGAGGTATTATGGGTGCAGATTATAGACTCTCAGGATTGAGGAAGCAATTCATCAGGCTTACTTTTCACATTTTGTATCCCAACCAGAAAAAAAAAAGGAAAGTCTTGGTTCGTGTATTTGAGACCATAATTTGCCACAGATTTACAGCATATATAAATATAAAAAAGGATATTAATGAACCCCACAAGCATAGTAAAATTTTTGATTACTTATCTACTTTAATCCCAACATAGCTAATTTTTATACAGAATGTGGTGTTGTTACCAGAGGGAAGGCCATGGAAGCAGAGGAGTTCCTATCTTCACGCAAGAAAGAATTCAAGCATGAGACAGAGAGCAAAGTGATAAGGCTTCATTGGGGATAGGGCATCTGTCAGAACGGAAGTGACAGAGAGAGTGCCCAGTCCCTCGGACTGGGGGAGAGCAAGGTTACATGGTTGAATGGAGAGAATACACCTGGGCAGGCCATGTTGGTGGCTCAGCAGAGAGGCAGAGGGCTGAGTGCGCAGCCCATTTGGACTCCCCAGGTTTTTAAGGGAGCCTGTTTACCCACCTCCCCCTCTCCTCCAGGACAAAGGATGGAGAGTCTGTTGGGTGAAAATTAGCAAATTCCTCCCCAGATTTGCAGAGTGAGGGAGCTTCCCTTAAGGCTTGTCTGAGAAGATTTTATTGCCCCATGTTATCAAGTAACCCCTTTGGTCCTGAGGACAGAGAATTCTCCTAGGAGCTTCCCTTGGGGGAAGGGCTGGGACCACCTGGGAGGTTATCTGGGTCTGGGCAGGACTTTGAAATGCAAGACGCTGGGCCTCTGAAGCTTCCGCAGTAGGTGCTGGTCTTCAGGCCTGTCTCCCACACACTTAGGCTAAATCTGACTTCCTACCTAACAGTGTCACAGTACAATGGGCTTTCTCCTTTGCGTCTACATTTAGCAGAGAGGACAAGTCCTTATGCTACAGAAGATCTGAGCTTGGAAGCTAGTTTGATGGGTTGGATGGGAACAAGACAGACACCTGGTTCAATCACCTCGTTTTTACAAATGGTTATGTCTTTGCCCAGAGATTGCAAATGACATTTATGGGTGATCTTTGACTTCTATCACAGTATCCCTGTAGATAAGGGTTAATTTTTATCCTTTGTGTGCCAGGTCTTGAAAGAAACAAGTCCTGAATTAGATGGTAAGATAGCTTTTTTATATTCAAACGTAATTCATTGTTATTCAAAAATGCTTCCAGTAAAAACAAAAAGGGGGGTGGGAGCTGAGTGGAAAGGTGACACTTGCTTCCTCACCTCAATTATTTGCTCATGCAAATAGCCTGAAGACTGTTACTGGTTTCCTTTGTTTTGTTTTTAAGATTTATTTATTTTACTTGAATTCAGAGTTACTCAGAGAAAAGAGAGGCAGAGAGAGAGAGAGGTCTTCTATCTGCTGGTTCACTCCCCAATTGGTCGCAATGGCAGGAAATGTGCCTATCCAAAGCCAGGAGCCAGGAGCTTCTTCCGGGTCTCCCACACCGGTGCAGGGGCCCAAAGGCTTTGGCCATCTTCCACTGCTTTCCCAGGCCATAGCAGAGAGCTGGATTGGAAGTGGAACAGCCAGAACTCGAACCGGTGCCCATATGGGATGCCGATGTTATGCCCAGTTCAATTGTCCGCAAAGACCACCAAGAAGCCGATACCACTGTAAAACATATGAGAGTTTTATTGCAGGTCCAGGCCTGGACTCTCAACTATCACTGACGCAGCCGATCTGGTTGAGAGCCCTGACTCTTCAGTTAACAGGGTTTTTATAGGGTTTTTAGAGACATTCTATACATTATAGTACCATTTAGCAAATCATCTCATTCCATGGGAAATTTAAAGAACATCTCTTAGAATTGATTAGTGCATCCAGTGGCGGGAATGGACCTAGTAAAGGTGGTTGGATGGCTTTGGGGTTGATGCCTTTTAAATTGATTGGCTAAAGTATAGGATCCGAGGCACTAGGGTGTACATGCCAAACTGCAGGGTCTTGGGATGTTATCAATCACCTTAACTGCCTGAAAAGACACCTGGAACTTTAGGTATTTCCCTGCTATCTTCTGATTGGCTGTTGCTAGGGGAGTTTATTGCAAGGGGAGTTCATTTATTTATTTTTAGGAGCTTCTGGCTCAGGGTTCAGGGCCCCAGTCAGGCCAAGTTACAAGATGGAGGCCTATTTTAAAATAGCTGCACCTTGATCCAGGCTCAGGTCTCTCACCGGCACTGCAGGTGGTGGCATTACCCACTATGCCACAGCACGGCCCCGACTGTTTTCCTTTTTTTACTTCCTGAGCAACCCCTTATAGAAAGGTATGATCAGTCATTATGCAAATGTAATGCATAGAAAAACCTAGTCAACGCATTCTAAATTTTAGGGTTTTTTTAGATAAAGCTCATAAGATGCTTTTTCATTTCTAGAAAAAAAAAAGAAAAAACTACACTCAAATTTTCCATTGTGTGTATATTCCCAGTTTTCTGCCATGTACTTCTCAGAAGTTACCCCAGGAATTGGGTTGTTTATTTATCTGAGGAGGAAACGAATAGTCTTACAATAGGAGTCAAGAGAATGGGAAGCAAGTATTAGAAGAGATTCGCTGGCCAGCATCCCATATGGGTGCCGGTTTGAGTCCTGGCTGCTCTACTTCCCATCCAGCTCTCTGCTATAGCCTGGGAAAGCAGTAGAAGATGGCCCAAGTCCTTGGGCCCTTGCACCCGCATGGGAGACCCGGAAGAAGATCCTAGCTCTTGGTTTCGGATCAGTGCAGTTCCAGCCATTGTGGCCATCTGGGGAATGAACCAGTGGATGGAAGACCTCTCTTTCTCTCTGCCTCTCTGTAACTCTGCCTTTCAAATAAATAAATAAATAAATCTTAAAAAAGAAGAGATTCATGGGTTCATGGTGAAGCTGTCCAGTGGGGCTGGGAGTCTGTGGGCCCCTTTAGACATAGGTAGAATGTGTTTCACAAGCAAGCTGTCAGCTGGGCTGGAAAGCTGTCTCCAGACCAACTGGCATCTCCCCCACTAACAGCTTCCTGTGCTGCATGTGTGACCCTGCACCTTTAAATCACACCTCCAGGGTGGCTGCACCCAGAGCTAGCAGAGGAGTGGAGGGCTGAGCCCCTAAGGAGACTGTCTCCAGGAGATCCCCACCATCTCCATGAACCCCAAGGCAATGAACACATGTATGGGAAACCCCTTTTGGAATGGGTACCCCCAATAGGGTAACCCAATGTACAGACAGTAATGCCTTAAAAACTCAGGACACTTCCTCAAAACCAGCATCCCTCTCAGGCTCTCCGCCTGGTCTCCTCTCAAACTGTTGCTTGCCAATTGAATAAAAGTTTCTTTTCTGTCAAATAAAAGTTTCTGCCTCTTTGCAAATTGTTTCCCCACTTTTCATTTCTATACTAAGCTGAGGAAAAGAACCCACGAGACTCTCTCCGGCCACCGCCCTCCCTCCCCTGGGTGACTGGTAACACATGGCAGGTAGCGGTATCATTACTCAAGTAAACACCATTGGTGGCATGGAATAGAAGTGCAAGTGGAATTAAAGCTTTAGAATATCAAGTGGCTATGTCACTTAAGCACTGGTGTAAAAACAATATCAAAAAGATTCCTGAGTCACTTGTGTTAATCTGATGGCCCTAAAGAGTAGGATAGGATAAAGAGGACATTGGGAGCTATAGACACATGCGGAGCACCAGAAAGCCTCCATGGCAGGCTTGAAGGAGCCCCTCATCTTAGGGCAGATACCGCTGTAAGCCTAGCCTAGGTTGGTTTTCATAGTGTTGCAGTTCCACTGTTGATTTAATGTTCCACCTGCTGAGGCTTTAGTAGTAAAGTGAGGACATTAGTAAGGAAGGCATGGTACCCTGATCTATGGGGTAGGGGAATTTGTGAAGACATATTCCAAGGCATTAGGAAGTGCATTGGTGAGAGGGTCACCAGTCTCCTTGAAGATTTCTGTGGGCTTGTCCTCTGTAGGTTGGAGACAATGATGGAGAAAGATGCAGTAAAATTGTACTACCCAATATTAACATGAATTATGGTGTCCTTGAGTAGTGGAGGTCAGGTGACAGGGCTTAACTATCTGAGACAAGGTGCTGAAAGTACCCCCAGTAATGAAATGGTAATTAGAAGATTTTGATCCACAGTGATCTGTGGTGATGGCTAATCAGATTACGCCTAAAAGTGAAATAACTGGGCAGGCTATTGAATACTGTCTGGTATATTCAAGTAGAAAAATATTTTAGGTTTGCTAGGAAACAAAGCTTGAGTTGCTGCAGTGGGATTTGTCAACCTCTTACCCAACTGAAGGGAAGGTGGGATGCCTGTAAGGCAGGCTCCTATAGTCACTGTTAATATATTATGAATTTTCCTTTAAATCTTCCTCAGTGGGACCTGCAGACAGGAAGCGGAAGTACTAAGACCTTAGGAATTATCAGTTAAAGGCCCTGAATTAATGCTAATTTGTGGACATCTCAAATGATATCACATATCACAACCAATGGCCATATAGGGGCACTTATGTAGATGAGATGACCGAGAAAATAAGGCAATTGTTCTCTAATTGAAAAATCTCTCCTAGGTGTTGGCAGGGACCAAACATCTGTCTGTGGAATTCCAAGTGATAATGTATCTCAAATTGCTTACCATGAATTGAGCTCGTAACTATTTAATCCATCAAACCATAGGACTAGATGTGAAGGCAGTATTCCATCTTAGGATGAGAATGATACACATAGCTTACTGAACCTAAGCATGACTACAAGGTACAAGAAAATGATACAAGCAGGATTTTCAGACTCTCAAGGTATTTCTTGATTTGGTTGGCCACCTATCAACCAACTCATATTTTCTGTCTAGTAGGACATTCACTGTGACTAGAGAAAAGAGGAGGAAAAGCGTGGTTCTGGATATCCCTGGTATGCAGAAATCCACTGGAAAAGGAGGGCTGTTGTACTCTAATCTCATTTAGCAATAGGCCTGAAAGGCAGTGGCAAAGAGAAATCATCATCATGGGCAGAAATTTAGATGGGTATCTTGTTGTTCACTTGATATGAAAAGAGAGATAGACTGGTTTATGAGCAACTATAAATGGGTGGGCTGCCTTCTCAGGGACTTGGAAAGAACAAACATGAAAAATTGGTGATAAGGTGATCTGGGGGAGAGATATGTGCATGGGCTGCTTACAGGATGGGCAGAGGGCCAAGACATTTGTTTCTCACTTAAACAATCATCAGGGGGCATCTATTATGGCAAAAAAAATTCTTAATAATTAGGAAGCCAAAAAAGTTAAGCTTTCAGTAATGGTAGATTAGCTTTTCATAGCAAACCTTCCTGTGAGGGACTACTAGAAAAGCTGGACAAAAACAAGTTGCTTGAAGACATTGGCAATGTAACCAGGCTGCGGAGATGTATCTGACCAAAATCTGCAAGAGGAAAAGAAGCCTGCAAAAGTGATACAACTCTTTGCCTTGAGGCACGTTTTGATAGGTAAGGTGGGGAAATTAGTCTGGGAAGTGAGTAGAGCTTTCAAGAGCCTCAAGAGGCTGGGGCACAGAAATTGAAGCTCAGTTTCTAAAGAAGAAGTCCTAGTACATACAGCCTTGAGTTTGCTATGCTCTAGGAATAAAGGTGAATGGAAAATAAAGTTACCCTCACAAGATCAAAAGCCCAGCTTTAAATAAAATCAATCCCAAATCGAATTAAGGTGATCTCCTTCTATCCTAATTGGGGACCTCAAACCCATGGTACAAGGAACTGAATTCTACCAACAGGAATGAACTTGATAGTACATTTCCCTTTAAGATTTCCAGTATGAACTCAGTTTAGCTGATAATTTGATGCTAGTCTTGTAATGCCCTGAAAAGAAAATACTGCCATGCTGTGTCAAAGTTTTGACCCACAGAACTGTCGGGTAATAAGTGCTCATTGATTCACACTATGATATTTGAATTGATTTCTTATATAGTAACAGAATATCAGTACAGATTTTGGTACTGAAAGTATCAAACACCTGAGAACTGTCAGAGTGGCTTGGGAAACAGGAATTGGGCAGAGGCTTGGATAATTGGCAGGAGCGTGATTACCTTGTCCAACTGTAAGTAAAAAGTGCCTTAAATAGCCTGCTTATGAGGGGCCATAAGGATGTGAGAAGCATGTTATTGGGCATGGCAGGAAAGGAGATCCTTACATATGTAGTGCATAAAGATTTAAAAAATTATCTCCTATTGTTACATGGAAAGAAAAACTTGTAAGCTATGGACTTGGACATTTAGCTGAGGAGATTTTCAAGCAAAGTTTTGAGGCTTGGCCTGCTTTCTTCTTGCTGTTTATAGCAAAATGATAAATTGAGGGAATGTGTCTTAAACAAAAATGCAACTAGGATTTAATGATTTTGGAAATTCCTATACTATGCTACCCGTGTATGTTCTTGGCGCTTTCCTTTTCTGAAACCTCAGAAAGATAAGAAAGTCATAGTACTCTGTCACACAAAGTTAATTTTTCATTTTCAAGAGATTAAAAATAGGGGCCAGCACTGTGGCATAACGGGTAAAGCCGCCACCTGCAGTGCCAGCATCCCATATAGGCGCCGGTTCGAGTCCTGGCTGCTCCACTTCTGATCCAGCTCTCTGCTATGGCCTGGGAAAGCTGTAGAAGATGGCTCAATTCCTTGGGCCCCTGCACTCGCATGGAAAGACACAGAGAAAGCTCCTGGCTCCTGGCTTCAGATGGGTGCAGCTCTGGCCGTTGCGGCCAATTGGGGAGTGAACCAGTAGATGGAATACCTCTCTCTCTCTCTCTCTCTCTCTCTCTCTGTGCCTCTCCTTCTCTTTCTGTGTCTCTCTCTGCCTCTCCTCTCTGTGTGTAACTCTCTAGTTTTCAAATAAATAAATAAATCTTTTTTAGAAAAAGAGATTAAAAATATAACTCACATTTTCTCTCAACCAAACCATCTAGTCTTTAGGATGCTTAGGGACTCTAAAGGTCAGAGACAGAGAAGTCAGATATTTGGGGCACAAGGATTCAACGTATCACTGCTGACTTGAATATGGCAGCTACTGTGTGTCAAGGAATGTGCACAACTTTTAGGAGCTAAGAGAAGCCACACACTCAGCTACTTCACCAGGAGCTGAAAACGGGGGGTGGAGGTGGGGGGTGATCTCAAAAGTATTTGTGAGTGTGGATTTTCTTCAATGGAGTAAAATCGAGGACAATTTATGCAAGATTCATGAGATTCTTAGGAAAATTATATCATCAGAAACATTGCCAATTTAATGAAAGAGACAAAATGAAAAGATATCAGACATGGCCAGCACTGTGGCGCAGTGGGTTAATGCCCCTGCCTGAAGTGCTGGCATCCGATATGGGTGCTGGTTCAAGACCCAGCTGCTCCACTTCCAATCCAGCTCTCTGCTAGGGCCTGGGAAAGCAGTAGAAGATGGCTCAAGTTCTTGGGCTCCTGCACCCACATGGGAGACCCAGAGGAAGCTCCTGGCTCCTGGCTTCGGATCAGCACAGCTCTGGCCGTTGCAGCCAATTGGGGAGTGAACCATCATATGGAAGACAGCTCTCTCTCTCTCTCTCTCTCTCTCTCTCTCTGCCTCTCCTCTCTCTGTGTAACTCTGACTTGCAAATAAATAAATAAAATCTTTACAAAAAAAGAAAAGATGTCAGAGCTCCAAAATTCTTCTGTTAGGAAATTATTTGATAAACCTTTTCATCTGGGAACATAAGCTACCTGTAATGGAAAAGAAAAGATTACTCAGAGGGTAGAAACAAGAGTTCAGAGTTCAGAGCTAAGTCCGAAGGACAGAGTCAAGAGAATAGGGATAAACCTGAGAGTCACAAAGGATTGGTCTCAGGCCCTAACACTTAATAAAAATAGGTTTTTGGGGACCAATGACCTTTTTTTTTCTTCCATTTCACCCATCTTTGTTTATAACTGTTATCTTGTGTCTTTCTCATCATCCTATGTTGGGAATTTTGCAGGCAGAGAATTTATCTCCATTTCAGATCCATAGGTGCAGAGAAATGTTTTCAGGGGCTCTGCTTCTTGGATTATGTTCAAGATTTGCATCCACATCTGGTTGAGGGTATTTAAGTGATGCTATTTTGATTTTTGGGTTTATGCTGTAATGGAATGGGATTCTTGGGAATTATGGGAAGAGTTAAATGTGTTTTGCATTTGAGAAGGACATGCAATTTTGGGACTAGAAGCCAGACCACTGTAGGCAATATTCTAAGAAAGCTCTCCCACATTACCAGCCCATAGTGTATGCATACCTTTCCTCAACTTATAAAATACTTATCTATGCATTGCTGTGAAGAGATTTTGCAAGTGTAATTAGGATCTCAAATTAATTGGTCTTCACCTAGAATGATTATCTGGGTGACCTAATGGCCTAATTACATCATCCTTTAAATAAGAGTCTAAACAGAGACAGACAAGTCAGAGATTAGAAGCGTGAGGAGTCAATGTGCTATTCCACGTTAAAGATTGGAAGGAGCTATATGATAAGGGATGCAAGCAGCCCATATGAGCTGAAAACAGCTGGGCTTATAGCCAGACAACTATAGAGAGCACAGGAACTGAATTCTGACAACAACTTGAATGATCTTGGAAGCAGATTTTCCACTACAGCCTCCAGATCAGAACTCGGGCTTATGAGACCTGAGCAGAGAACACAGTTATGCCGTGCCGTACTTCTGATCTCAAGAACTATGAGCTAGTCAATGTGTGTTTGGGGGCTGGTGCTGTGGCGTAATAGGTGTAGCCTCCCTTTGTGGTGCCAGCATCCCATATGGGCACCTGTTCGAATCCCTGCTGCTCCTCTTCTGATCCAGCTCTCTGTTGATGGCTTGAGATAACAGCAGAAGATGGCCCAACTGCTTGGGCCCCTGTACCCATGTGGGAAACCTGGAAGAAGCTCCTGGCTCCTGGCTTTGGATTGGCCCAGCGCTAGTCACTGCGACCATTTTGGGGGTAAACCAGCAGGTGGAATACCTCTCTCTCTCTCTCTCTCCCACTGTCTGTAACTCTACTTCTCAAATAAATATTAATAAATAAATAAATGTGTGTTTCGTTAAATTGCTAAGTATGCAATAGTAAACCATTGTATCATGAAATACAAATATCTTTACTATCTGTGCCCTTTTTGAGTGGCCATCTGCAAACCTATTCCTCAGACATTTTAGGAATTAATTTTCCAATTTAATTCTCTCCAAATCCCTTCCATCCAGTCTTTTAGACACTGCTCATCAGGTAGATACATACTTCTACTCATGATAGCTATTAAACAAAATAGACAGCCATATGAACCATACAAAATCCTGCTACTGGTATCATTTCTATTTCCCATTATTCTTCCCTGGATGAACCCATAGTGTAGCAGCCATCAATTTGCACCTATCAACATATCAGCAAGATATATACACGAGCTGGGCTATTGTTTTATCCATCTTTTTCTATTCCACGTTAAAGATTAGAAGGAGCTATATGATAAGGGATGCAAGGGATTTTGTAATTACTTTGTAAATATGATAAGGGATGCAAGGGATTTTGTAATGAGTATGAAGAACTCTCCACAAGGCCACGCATGACACGCAGGTTGAGAGAGAGGGAATGACTTATCAGGAGTAAGTACCAAAGGAGTCTGAGTCAGCTGCACATGTAATTTACTTGCCCCTTCTTGACTTACTTAGGCCTGGCATTTTAACACCATCGCAATTAATAGTGGAAAGCTGGTATCCAAATCAACCTTTATTATTCAAAAAAATTTTAAAGATTTATTTATTTACTTAAAAGGCAGAGTTACAGAGAGAGAGAGAGAGAGAGAGAGAGAGAGAGAGAGAAGGACATAGACACACACACACACACACACATAGGTCTTCCCACTGTTGGTTTACTTCTCAAATGGCTATAGCAATTGGGGCTGCACCAGGCCAAAGCCTGGAACTTCATTTGGGTCTCCTATGTGGGTGGCAGAGGCCCAAACACTTGGACCATTTTCTGCTTTCCAAGGCACATTAATAGGAAGCTGGATTGGAAATGGAGCAGCCTGGACTCAAGCTGGTACCCATATGGGATACTGGCATTGCAGGCAATGGCTTAACCCACTACTCCAAAACGCTGCCCCAGAAACAAGTTTATAGTGGGTGAATGATTTCTCCAAAATTAATACCTCATTGTTGGGTATTAAACTTCTACCAGAGTCTGATAGCAAGCCAACAGCAGTTTCTCAAACGTAGACTAGTTGCCAAGAGAAGAGGGCATGGTCTTTCTCCAAAGCTCTAGGTATGGATACTCTAATTCTACTATTGGAGCTTTCTAAAATTTCAGGCAACTTCTTTAACACAGACATAATACAAATGGATCTGCAGGGTCATGAGACTGAGGCATCAGAGGAAAACTACAGTCTGGACCTACTCTAGACCTTTTTCTTTTCCTTGTTCTGGGTACCGCTCAAAACCAAATGGAGTCCAAGCACAACCCACGATGATATATGTTGTCTCCCCAATCCAAGCAAAGTGGAACAAAATCGTCTGTAGTATGTGTTCATCTATCTGGTCCCCGACCCTGGCAGGCATGCTTCTGTTCTTTTGTGAGGCTCTGCTCCTGTGGCATATACTCCACTGGATCTTTTTAGAGTACAACTTCTAGAGCTGTTTGGTTTCACTTTGCAGAGCCTGTCTTCCTGGGGTTGAGAAGTACCACCCTCTATAACCTAGGAACTCTCCTTGGTGCTGCTAAGTACATAGTCTTTAATAATAACAGCATTGGCTGCAAATTACAACAGGCCCTGTCCAACATGTAAAACCAATGACTCTATTTTGTGATTGTAAGTAAAACCTGTTGGACAATTTAAGTTGCTTGTCCAGGGTTCTTTTTGTAGACAGGCACTAAACTTGGAGAACTCGAGGAAGAGCTCCTGACTCACTTTTTATTAAGTATCTACCACTTGTCAGTGGATGGAAGACCTCTCTCTCTCTCTGTGTGTGTGTGTGTGTGTCTACCTCTCTCTGTAACTCTTTCAAATAAATAAAATAAATTTTTAAAAAAAGAAATGCATTTTTCCATCACAACTCAGTGCACACATACGTAACTGAAACACAAATTTCACAAAATATTCATCCTAGCTACTTGCGAGGCAATTTGTTACTTTTTACTCGTCTCTATTTGACTCTATTCTGTCTTATTTCATTAAAAAAATTACAGACCTTGACACATTGAATTAAGATTTCAAGTTCTATTTTGCATGGGGGAGGGACAAGCACAGCTTGACAAATATCAGTCTAAGTTAATCATCAGTGATGTGTGTTATATATGTGTGTGTGTGTGTGTGTGTATATATATATATATATATATATATATATACATACACAATTTTGGGCACATATTTCACATGAAGGTGAGAGTAAGCAGCCTGAAAAGATTATCTATGTACTTCTTTTTAAATTATAAGTATCTTTTAAGACTTATTTATTTGAAAGGTAGAGTTAGAGAGAGAGAGAAGGGTAGACAGAAAGATCTTCCATCTGCTAGTTCACTCCCCAAATGGCAGTAATGACGAGGGCAGTGTCAGGCCAAAGCCAAGAGTCAGGATGTTCTTTGTGGTCTCCCATTGGGTGCAGGGGTCCAGAGACTTGGGCCATTTTCTACTGCTTTCCCAGGCCATAGCAGAGAGCTGGATCGGAAGTGGAGCAGCCAGGACTCGAACTGGGGCCCATATGGGATGCTGATGCTGCAGGCTGCAGCATAACCCGCTGAGCCACACCATCAGTCCGTCTACGTACTTCTTAAACTTCAGTGTGCATTGGAATTAGCTCGGGATCTTGGTTTAAAAAGTAGTGGGTTTGATGCAGCAGCTGGGATTCTGCATTTTTAATTAGCTCTCAGGTGGTACCAACCCACAGAATACAATGGATTCACTGTGAGGCTTTAAAATTCAAATATTCTGAAGCTTCTGCTGAGCTTCTAAGGTGGAGTCTGATGATAACCTCCTGGGAGTGAACTCAAGGTAGGAGAGAGACTCTTCAAACAGGATATTAACCTGTGAGAACACCACAGTCTCCATCATAGTAGGCATTCTTTCATGACCTAGCCTGCAATACCTGAATTTACTGAGGAAAATATTTATGAATGTGAAAGCACACAAATTAACAAAATACACATATGCGGGTGTTTTGCTGAGGAAGAATCAAAAGGTATTCATTGGGGCTTAAGTAGTACCAGGGAGTTAGTTATCCATGGGTAACTGGTGATTAACGTGAGGAGAGGGTTTCTCCACTTCTAAAGGGGTCAAGGGTGGGTGGACATTGGCTCACCAATGACTCCAGAAAAATCAACAGGGCTTTGGCAGCTTGAGGCCTCTTTCAGTAAAGTGTGAAGAGCCCAGGGACAAGGGCACAGTTTCCTATAGACTTGGAAGCACCCAGAATAGAGTAGCACCTACCTCTCAGCTGCCTGGTCTGGTTCTGTGGCACAGATGAGACCTCCCTCAGCCCTCCCTCAAGGATCCTGCTAATGCATGGTAGTGTAGAAGCCATTCTATCTGCAGCTGTCTGGTGAGGGCCAGGTTACAACACAGCCCACGCACTCAGTACCTTGTCCAATCCACCGGGCAGTCCTGTGAGAAAGTACTATCTGTGTTTCATGGATGACAAGACTTACCCTTAATAAGAGATCTGTCACAAGCCTGGCTGATGCTCTAGCTATGAGTCCCAGAGGTAATGGGAATTTTACTTATCCTTGGATGCTCTGACCACAGGGATTTTAAGTGTCTTCATGGCACTCACAAGCTCAATGAACAGTTTAATTGCTTATCGTACATTGTTTTTCTGGCTTTAGTTTTCCTAATTCTTGTGACAAACATAACCCACATCCTTAGGAAAAAGCGGAGCTGGGTAAGCAAAGGAAAGCAAGGGAATCACACACGGAGGAGGCGGAGGATGGGCGAGGCCCCAGGAGAAGGGGCAGCGGTGCTCACTGACCTGGTTCGCCAGGGGGGACCCAGGAACGGCCCCCCAGCGGAACAATGGCTGCCATGGAGGGGCCTAACCAGCAGGTGAGCCGGCTCATTTCTGAGCAGCTAAGACCCAGTCTCAGCCACCATTCAGGAAGACGGACCGCCTGCTTGTGCGCGTGCACACTTTCCAAGTTTTCCCCGTGCACAGCTGTTGTATGCAAACACTGACAGAAAGTGCGCCGGAACAATGGGCGGGCACCACGTGCGCGGTTCTGCAAACGTTTTTATTGTTATTTTACAAGGTACATGCGCAGGGGCGTTAATCCTCTACCGAAAGACAGAGCGCTGTGGGTGGGTCGAAAGGCTGCTGGTCGGGCGCGCGACACCTAAAGCAAAGTGATCAGCTTAAGGTTGAAGCCCAGGGCCTGGCGACTTCGCGCAGGGACAGCGGGGCCGGCAACACTCCGGGCGCAGAGCGCAAGGCCCAGGGTCACAGGTACGGGATGTCGTGGAAGCCCCTCTGGCCCCTCCCGCCGCCCCGGACCCCCCTGACGCCCCGCTGGCCCCTCGGGGCGAACGGATCCTGAGCCTCTCTCTGCATCCAGTGGAAACCGCCCGTCTTCTGCTTCTTCCTCAGCTCCTCCTGAGCCCTGGCCGCGTCGGCGCACTCCCGCAGCGTCTCCTCGCTGCCCAGGTGCCGGTCCTGGAAGTCCTCGTGCGAGTCCCGGGGGGAGTCGTCCGTGCCCCGGTCCGTTTTCCTTTTGGCTTTCCGGGGCACGTAGTCTTCGGCCGGGCGCTTCTCGGCGGCGCGCGGCTCGCTCTCCGGCGGCGCGGGGGCTGCGGGCGGACCCTCGGCGGGGGGCTTGGCCGCCTCGGCCGCTCGCCCCTCTGCGCCCGGCCCGCCCGCCTCCGCCAGCTGGCCCCGGCCCCCGCCAGGCTCCTCCGCAGGCCACTTTCCTTCCTCGTCGGACTTCTCTTCGTCTTCGGGCTCCACTTCATCTCCCGGCTGTCCCTCGCTGTCCACCTGTCCCTCGTTCCTATTGCGGGCTGTTTCCATGTTGCGATGCCCCTCCTTGTCCTGTGCTGGGGGTAGGGGCGGAGGGGAGGAGACAGAGAGGACACGGGGGAGACTCAGGACGTGGGCACAGAGGCAGGTGCGCATCCGACTTCATCCCGCGCCCTGGGAGGGGGCCCCTCGCCTGGCCGGGCCTCCCGGTGCGCCGCCTGCACACCCCTCGCCCCGCACGCCTGAGCCAACCACGCAGTGGCAGGCGCTGCCACCTGCTCCACAGCGGCTCGGCGGGGCAGGGCGCCCGCGCGGTGGGGAGGAGGGCACAGGGGCGGCGGGCCCGCCTTCGGCCCAGGCCGTGGCCTGCGCGCCCGCGCCCCTGCGGGGTCCCCGCCCGAGCCTCCCCCTGCCGCTGACCTGCAGGGATTCCGGGCAGCTGCTCCTGGTCTCAGGCCTCCCGGGGCGCTGGCCACCGGCGACGCGCAGACCTGCGGACAGGCAGGGCACAGGGGCGGGGACTGCGCGCTCCGCGGACTCGCAGGACCTCGGTCCTGGGCACGCTCCGGGCCTCCTCAGCCCACGCCCCCCTCCCCTGCTTCCCCCGCACCCCGGCCGCCATGTCTCTTCGGGCCTCGGGCAGCACGCCGGGATGCCCGGCCGGCTGCGTGCGGCGCCCGCGCCCCCTCCGCGGGAAGCAGCCTGCCCCTCCGCGCCCTCCTCGCCGAGGTCCGTGCGTCGTCAGAGGCGCAGAGGCTGCGGGGGGCTGTGGCCGGGGTGCCCGCGTTCCGCTGTCGCACTGCGGGGCGCCCCCTCCCCAGCCCGCTCTCAGCAGAGGGGGTCGAGAGGGCGGCTGCCCGCGCGGCCGGGCCCCCGCCCGGGTCTGGGCCAGGGCGCCCTCCTCCCCCTGCCCCCGCGCCTCCGCAGCCAGGGCTCCCGCTGCCGTCACCTCCATCCCCGTCCCGGTGCGCGCCGGCGGCCGCCCCCACACTGACCTGCGGGCACGCGGGCCAGGCCTGCGCCTCCCGGGCCTTGCGCCGCTCGCCCGCCGCCCGGGCCGCTCAGGGAGCCGCTTCTGCGCGGGCGCCGGGACAGGACAAGCACCTGGACCCCAGCATAGGGTGGGCGCGGGGGCTGTTGCCCACGTCTGCACCCTACTGGTCACATGAGAGCCGCGTCACAGGAGTTCGGCCCACCGCCCCGCCCCAACTTACCCCCCCCCCTCCCCAGCCTCAAGGGACCACGAAGGTGCTCTTCGTGAATGAGGAGGAATATGACAAAGGGCAAACGGGGTGTGGCATTACCTAGAGTAAGAGAATGAAGAGTCTTCCTGACCCCAGGTGCTTTACGTAGTGCGTCTCACAGCACCCTCCCACAGCATTCCTGAAGAAAGCCCGTTACTTCTAAGTGTGACTGCTCATCCCAGAGGGTAACTGACTTTGCCAAGAGGCTCAGCTCCCGAGTCCCACTTCCAACTTACAAGACCAGCTCTCCCTGACTCTAGAGCTTGGCCACGAAGCTGAGCTGCCACCGTGAGTGGTGCTGTTCCCTGTGCTTCTCTCTTCTCAATCTACAGGTTCTCTGTCCTTGCGTGATGTCATTCATTTCTCTAAACACTGATGACTCCCAAATGTACGTGTACTCGCTATTCCCTCGTCTGTAGCAGTCCTCCTGTGCTCATTGTCTCTTGGGTTCCGCTGCTTCAATGTCCCTGTACCCAAAACTGATTGCAACAACTTCCTTCTTTGTTTTCCTTAGTCTCTCCACACTCAAAACTTAGCCTCTGGGGCCAGCACTGTGGCGTAGCGGGTAAAGCCCCAGCCTGCAGCGCCAGCATCCCATATGGGCGCCAGTTCGAGTCCCAGCTGCTCTTATTCTGATCCAGCTCTCTGCTATAGCCTAGGAAAGCACCTGCACCCTCGTGGGAGACCCGGAAGAAGCTCCTGGCTCCTGGCTGCAGATCAATGCAGCTCTGGCCGTTGTGGCCAATTGGGGAGTGAACCAATTCACCACAACGTTTGAGGTTGCGCTGATCCAAAGCCGGGTGCCAGGAGCTTTTTCTGGGTCTCCTACACGCGTGCAGGGCCCAAGGACTTGGGCCATCTTCTACTGCTTTCCCAGGCCATAGTAGAGAGCTGGATCAGAAGTGGAGCCGCTGGGACTCCAATCGTTGTCCATATAGGATGCTGGCGCTGCAGGCTGTGGCTTTTTCCCACTACGCCACAGCCCTGGCCCCAACTCATAAGTTTTTTTAAAAAGATTTATTTGCTTACTTTCTTATTTATTTATTTGAAAGACAAAATGACGGGGGGGGGGGGAGATCATTCTTTTGCTGAATCACTCCCCAAATTACAGCAACAGCCAGGGCCAAGCTGAACCTAAGAGCCTAGAACTCCATCTGCATCTCTCACGCGGGTACAGGGGCCCAAGTACTTAGAATCGTCTTCCAGGGCTGCCTTACCAGGTGCACTAGCAGGGAGTTGGATCAGAAGCAGAGCAGCCAGGACTCAAATCGACACTCTAATCTGGGATAAGATATCTGCCAGTCTTGCAAGCTGCAGTTTAACCTGCTGTGTCACAATGCCGGCCCCTATGTTTTGATATATTGTGTTTTACAAAGTATTTTTAAATTTCTTGTATTATTTCTTCTGGCTACATGGGAATGTATTGTTTTATTTCATATATTTTGAAAATTTCCCTGTATTTCTAGGATGCCCAGAGTTTCTTATGTAGTTGATTATCAATAATTCATAATAATGATCTATAATAATTACATAATTCCAATATTATCAGAGAATAGTATTTGTATAATTTCAATCATTTTAAGTGTACTAGAGTACTTCAAAAAATTCATGGAAAGTGGAATTAAATAATTTTGTTTTCAGTGCAACATATTTTGAAATGCATGCATATGAGGGGGTCTTCCAAAGCTCATGGAAAATTATGAAAAAAGTATCCAAAAATTTTAAAATGTTTGCACCAAAATAAATTTATCTTTTGATTCCATTTCTCTATGAACTTTTTGAAGTTCCATAATATATGGAATTTTATTATGGCTTGATGTATAGTTTATCAATTTTCTTTATGTAATTTGGACTAAATTGTTATATTCGTGTATGTTTATAACTATATATCCTGATGAATTGCCTTGTTATAAAGCATTCTTGTAATGTTGGATTGGGTCAATCTTTTTTTTTTTTATTCTGCTTATATCTGCCTTTTGAAAGGGAGTGTTTATTCAATTGATATATATTGAAATCATGGATAAGGTAGGGTTTACATTTCCCATTCTGCTATTAGCTTTCTGTATGCGATCTGTCTTTTTGTTCCTCTACTTATCCACTATTCTAATTTTTTTAGAAAGATATACTTGGAGCTGGCATTGTAGTGCAGTGGGTTAAGCTGCTGCCTGTGACACCAGCAACCCATATGAGCACCTGTTTGAGTCCTGGCTGCTCCACTTCTGATCCAGCTCCCTGCTAATGCACCCCGGGATGCAGTGGAAGATAGCCTAAGTACTTGAGTCTCTGACACCCATGTGGGAGACCCGGATAGAGTTCCAGGCTCCTGAATTCCACTTGGCCCAGCCCCAGCTGTTGTGGCTCTTTGAGGAGTGAACCAGCATGGATGGAAGATCTCTCTCTATCTCCTGCTGTCTCTGTGTATATGTAAAAAAATCTTAATTCTTGCCAGTCCCAAAGAGACAAATATCATTTGTTTTCCCTCATCGGTGACAACTAACTGAGCACCAAAGGGGAAACTTGTTGAAGTGAAATGGACACTATAAGAAACAATGAACTGATCAGCTCTTGTCTTGACTCTTGATGTACAATGTAATACTTTATCCTTTTTAGTATTTTGTTGTTGTTGTTGTTGTTCTAGTACTAGTGGTTGAACTCTGTAATTAACACACAATTATTCTTAGGTGTTTAAATTTTAATTGAAAAGTGATCCCTGTTAAATATAAGAGTGGGAAAAAGAGAGGGAGGAGATGTACAATTTGGGACATGCTCAATTGGACTTGCCCCAAATGGTGGAGTAGAAATGTGCCAGGGGATTCCAATACAATCCCATCAAGGTGGTATGTACCAATGCCATCTCACTAGTCCAAGTGATCAATTTCAGTTCACAATTGATGACTCTGATAGGTCTAAGAGTCAAAGGGATCACACAAACAAGACTAGTGTCTGCAAATACTAACTGATAGAATCAAAAAGGGAGAGAACGATCCAAAGGAAGCGGGATACACAGCAGACTCATAGAATGGCAGATGCCCTAAACAGCACTCTGGCCTCAGAATCAGCCCTTAAGGCATTCGGATCTGGCTGAAGAGCCCATGAGAGTATTGTAGGCATGGAAAGCCAAGACATCCTGGGGAAAAAAAAAAGAAGACCTAAATGAAAGATCTCTGCAAGTGAGATCCCAGTGGAAAGAACGGGGCCATCAAAGAAGGAGGTACCTTTCTCTGAAGGGAGGAGAGAACTTCCACTTTGACTATGACCCTATCAGAATAAGATCAAAGTCGGCGAACCCTAAAGGCTTCCATAGCCTTGGCAACTCATGACTAGAGCCTAGGGAGATTACTGATGCCATAAACAAGAGTGTCAAATTGTTAAGTCAGCAACAGGAGTCACTGTGTACTTACATCTCATGTGGGATCTGTCCTTAATGTGTTGTCTAATGTGAAGTGATGCTATAACTAGTACTAAAACAGTATTTTTACACTTTGTGTTTCTGTGTGGGTGCAAACTGAGGAAATCTTTACTTAGTATATACTGAATTGATCTTCTGTATATAAAGATAATTGAAAATGAAAAAAAAAACCTGGTGTTAAATTGGAAGTTGCATAGAAAATTAATTAATTTTTAAAAAATATCATGTAGGATCTCTGTCTTTAATGTGCTGTACACTGTTATTTAATGCTAAAACTAGTACTCCAACAGTATTTTTTCACTTTGTGTTGCTAGGTGGGGGCAAACTGTTGAAATCTTTGCTTAATATATACTGAACTGATCTTCTGTATATAAAGAGAATTGAAAATGAATCTTGATGTGAATGGAAGGGGAGAGGGAACGGGAAAGGGGAGGGTTGCGGGTGGGGGGGAAGTTATAGGGGGGAGGCCATTGTAACCCATAAGCTGTACTTTGGAAATTTATATTCGTTAAATAAAAGTTTTTAAAAAATCTAAATTCTCTTGTTTCTTTTACAATATATTTTTAAAATTTCTTTCTTAGTGGTTGCCCTGGGAACTAAAATTAATATCTTAAGACAATCTAGTTCCTATCTATTCTAATTTGAAATCAATGAAATACAAAATATTTGCTCTTTTATGCCTCCATTCTCTCCTTTCTTTGTAATATTAAAAAATTGTGTTTTTAGTCCACAAACATTATGTTATGGTTATTGGTTTATGGAGTTCTCTTTTAAATCAAACAGAAGGAATAGTTACAGACAAATGTACATGTGTACTATTTATATTAATTCTTTATGGTACTGTAACAATTGTCACTAATTTAGTGGATTAAACCAGCAGAAATTTATTCTCTTACAATACTGGAGATTTAAAATTTGAAATAATTTCATAGGGCTATAACTGAGTCAAAAGGACTATACTGCCTTTGGAGGCTTTAGGAGATAATCCATTTTCTTGCTTTTTGTGACGTCTAAAGCTGAATCCATTGGGTTCCTTGGTTTTGTCCCATTCCTCCAGCAGCTTGGTATCTTCAAATATATCTCTGCTTCCATCATCATATCGCTTTCTGTCACTTCAATGTCAAATTTTCCTGTTTTTCTCTTATAAGAATTCATGTGATTGCATTAAGGACCCACTGAGATAATCCAGATTAATCTTCTCATCTCAAAATCCTGCACTTAATCACATTTTCAAGGTCTCTTTATTGAGTAAAAGGTAGCAACCATATGCTCCAGGGATTTGGACATGTATGCCTTTTGGTGGTTCATGATGTTGAACAACTTTTCACATATTTATTGGACATTTATATATCTCTTTTTGAGAAATTTCTATTCAAGTCCTTTGCCATTTTAAATTTTTTTGTTGGAGTTGTAGGAGTTTTCAATATATTTTGAATATTAATTCCTCATAAGATATATGATTTACATTTACATTCTCTGACTGTTGATTGTGTCCCTTGGTACACAAAAGATTTATTTATTTATTTAATGTCTGAAAAGCAGACAGAGATTTTCCATCTGCTAGTTCACTCCTCAAATGCCTTCAATAGCCAGGGAAGAGCCAGACAGAAGCAACGAGCCTGGGATTCATTCTGGGTCTCTCACATGGTTGTCAGGGATTCACATACTTGAACTGTCACCTTCTGCCTCCCAGGGTTTTCATTAACAGGAAGCAGAAATCAGAAGTAGAGCTAAGACTCCAACCCAAGCACTCAGATACCGGATGTGGCATCCCAAGTGGCATCTTTGATTAAGATGTGCCAAATGCCTGCCCCAACACACATCAGTATGAAACTCTGATGTAGTCCAGTTTGATTTTTTCTTTTGTTGCTTGTGATTTTAGTGTCTTATCCAAGGAATCATTCCCAAATCCAATGTCATGAAGATTTTTTTTTCCTGTATTTTCTTCTACAAGTTTTATACTTTTAGCTCCTATGTTCAAGTTTTTGATACATTCTGATTAATTTTGTATATGGTGTAAGGTAAATGTCTACCTTTGTTGTTCTGTTTATCAGTTTTCCCAGTCCCATTTGCTGAAAATACTCTCTTTTCTCCTACTAATAGTCTTGGAAACCTTGTTGAAAATACTTAACACTTCATATGAGAATTTATTTCTGGGTTCTCTATTCTATTGTCTTGACTTTGTATGTCAGTATTTATGCCAGAGTCATATTTTGTTGATTAGCATAGCTTTGAAGTAAGTTTGGTACCAAGAAGTGTAAATCTGCCAACTTTGTTATTGATTTTTCAGATTATTTTGAATATTTGGGGTCCTTTTAGACTCCTTAGAATTTTAGTTGCCAAGAGTGCCATTGTGATTTTAATAGAGGTTGTCTTTGGGTAACATTTTCATCTTAACAATGTTATGCTTTCCAATCCATGAACACTGGAATATCTTTTTCCATCTTTTCGCTTTCTTTTTTTAATGTACATAATTTTATTACAAAAATTAAAAAAAAAAAACCAGAATGCAACATCCTAAAAAAAAAAAAAAACCAAATTTACTAATGATACTAATTCCTACAACTTTGCTGTGCTACCATACACAAGTCAAGAAATTAAAGAAACCATTAAATATTTAGGAACATTCAACATCAGCAGCTTTAAAATCTTACTGTATGTAGTAGCCCCTCAAAAAGCTACAACCTGTATTTTAAAAAAAAGTGTTTTCTCTGCAAAGAATCTTATCAGCTATACAAAAATCTGTACAGTTTTTTTTATACTGAAGCTAATATTGAGCTGCACTTGAATTCACATTCTTAGCAAAACAACTGCCTGAGCACACACGCACACTCCACACACATCATTCCAGGATAGCCATTTATTCTTCATCTTCATCCTCTTCCTCCTCCTCTTCCTCTTCTTCCTCTTCTTCCTCCTCATCTTCAGGTTCATTCTTCTTCTTTGAGCCTGTAGGCCTACCAGGGCCCTTCTTTCCTGCTTCACTTTTGCCCTTGGCACGGTATGCAGAAATGTCCTTTTCATATTTCTCCTTTAGCTTAGCTGCTTTCTGTTCATATGGTTGTTTATCTTTGGCTGACTGTTCAGACCACATCTCACCGATTTTTTTTGCAGTGTCCCCAATGGACAGGCCAGGGTGTTCACTTTTGATCTTTGGGCGATGTTCAGAGCAAAACAGAAAGAAGGCAGATGGTGGTTTTTTAGGAGCATTGGGGTCCTTTTTCTTTCCTTTCTTATCCCCTTTGGGAGGCACGTATTTTTTCATCTCCCTGTCATAATGAGCTTTATCACTTTGTGCCGTTTCTTCAAACTTGGACTTCTCCTTTGCAGACATGGTCTTCCATCTCTTCAAGCATTTCTTGGAGAATTCCGCGAAATTGACCAAAGAGTCTGGGTGTTTCTTCTTGTGCTGTTCCCGGCCCGTCTGCACGAAGAAGGCATAGGAGGACATTTTGCCCCTCGGCTTGTTGGGGTCTTCTTTACTCATGACGACAGAACGGTGGCCACCTGGTGCGAGTTTTTCCTCAGACTCCCACAGGGCGGCCGGATCCGACAGCGTTGCTTCCTTCCCTCAGCTCCTGCGTGAACTCCATCCTTTCCCTTTCAAAGCATGTCCTTAGATTCAAATATAGTTTGTTGTATACAGCATATAGTTAGGTCCAGTTTTGTTTTTTTCTGTGTGTTTAATGCAGTCTGCCAATTTATGTCTTTTATTGGAGAGTTTAGTTCATTTACATTGAAAATAAATAACAATAGTAGTGAGGGACTGTTTTCTGCATTTCTAGCAGATTTTTTTGATCCCTCATTTCCTGTCTTACTGCCTGTCTTTATATTCAGTCGTTTTTTTTTAAAAAAGCTTTTATTTTATTTATTTGAGAGGTAGAGTTACGGACAGAGAAGTTGGTTCACTCCACAAATGGCCAAAATGGCCAGCTGGGCCAGCCTGAAGCCAGGAGCCAGGAGCTTCTTCCAGGTCTCCCACGTGGGTGCAGGGGCCCAAGGACTTGGGCCATCTTCTACTGCTTTCCCAGGCCATAGCAGAGAGCTGGATTGGAAGAGGAGCAGCCTGGACATGAATCGGCACCCATACGGGATGCTGGAGCCTCAGGCAGAGGGTTAGATCACTAGGTCACAGAGCTGGCCCCTCAGTTGATTTTTTGTAGTGCCATGTTTTGATTTACTTCTCATTTCTTTTTGAATACATGCCCTTGATATTTCTCGGTGGTTACCATGAGGTGGTAAGTAAAACTTCCAATAGTTATAACAACCTATTTTAAACTAATAAATTAATTTTAGTGTTGTGCAAAACTCTGTTCCTTTCAGCTTCAACCCCACTTTTTGTATTTTATGTCACAATTGCATTTTTTATATTGTGTATCCATTAGAATATATTTACATTTACTTTTGTCCTTTTGTCTTTTTATCTTATAAAATAATAAAACTTGAAAACAGAGTTATGAGCCAAATTGTGGTAATGCAGGTTTCCATATTTTTCCATATATTTGCTTTTACTGTAGAGTTTTATACTTTTGTATGGCTTACAGCTGTTGACTATCATCCTTTCAATTCCACTCAAAGGGCTCCCTTTAGGATTTCTTGTGATAATGAACTCCCTCAGTTCTTGTTTACTTGTGAATGTCTTAATTTTTCCCTCATTTCAAAATATTTACTTATTTATTTTCTTCAACTTAAAAAGGAGAGAGAGAGAGAGAGAGAGAGAGAGAGACTCTTCCATCTGTTGGTTCACGCCCCAAATGGTGCAATGGAGAAGGCTGGGCCAAGCCAAAACCAGGAGCCAGTTATGCCATCCAGGTGCCTCACATGGGTGGAAGGGACCCAAGCTCTTCGACCATCCTCTACTGCCTTCCCACGAGCATTAATAGGAACCTGAAGTGGATGTGGAGCAGCCAGGAATCAACTCAGCACTCCAATATGGGAAGTGGATGTCCCAGGCAGCAGCTTAACCTGCTGTGCCATACTTTCTGCTTTCCCTCATTTTGGAAGGAATTTTTTTTTAGCTGAAAGTTTTTAAAAAAATTTTCTACACTGTAAGTATTTCACCCCACTACCTCTGACCTTTGAGGTTTTAGCTGAAATATCTACTGATAATGCTATTAAGGATCCCTTGTACATGTTAATATGAGTTTGTTTTGTTACTTTAAATTTTCTCTCTGCCTTTAATTTTGTTAGTTTGATTATAGTGTATCTCAGTGTGATTATCTTTGGAATTATGCTACTGAAAATTCATTGAGCTTCTTTTTATATTTAGATGTCTTTCCTCAAATTTTGGACAACTGTGGTCATTATTTCTTCTACTAGTTCCCTCTTCCTCTCTTACTGCCCTTCTGGGATGCCCACTATATATATATATATATGATTCACTTCATGGTGTTCCATTAGTCCCTTAGGCTCTGTTTACTTATCTTAATTTTTATTCTTTTTGTTTCACAGACTCAAATATTTTAAAAGAACTATAATTTACAAAACATTTTATTTATTTATTTCACTCATTCATTGGAAATAGCAAGCTAGTGACAGAAAGAGGGTGACAGAGAGAGGGTGACAGAGAGAGGGAGAGAGAGAGAGAGAGAGAGAGCGAGCGAGCTTGATTTTCCATCCACCAGGTGGCCACCCAAATGGCCACAATGGCTGGGGCTGAGCCAGGCTGATCCCAGGATCTCAGAACTCCATCCTGATCTTCCACACAGTGGCAGGGGCCCAAGCTCTTGAGCCTGTTTTGGGGTGCACAGAATACAAACATAGTAAGACTTTTGAGGTCAAATCAGCCAGCTGGCGACTGCCCTCTCACAGAGCAATTCTGGAGAAGACAGCCCCGAGTTGCAGCGGTGGGGGGGTTTAAAGGCAGAAACTACATTTTGATGGCCTTGACCATTATCAAGCAAGCAGAATTACAGGAGCCAGAAATGTGCTGGCTATAGCCAGATGAGCAGACTGATATCTATAATTTGTTTCTCTCGAAGGAACAATCCCTGCTCCGAAGCAACCAAGCAAGATAACCTACAACTATCTGGGCAAGCTATGCCCTGTGGGAAAACCTTAAACTTAAAGCCACCCTGTCACAGGCCATCTTCCTCTGCTTTCCCAGGCCATAGCAGAGAGATGGATTGGAAGTGGAGCAGCCAGGACTCAAACCGGTGTCCATATGGGATGCCGGCACTACAGGCAGCGGCTTTACCCACTAGGCCACAGTGCCGGCCCCCTAAAAGTGTTTTAAACTCAAGTAAGCTCAAAGCCTGTATTTCTTTTAGGTTTTTGTTTGGGAGGGGGGATTATTTTTTGTTCTTTTGTTCCTGTTTATTTGCATACCTTGTAACATTTCGTTGGGACCTGGGCATTTGAGAAAACAGTCACTTTTTTCAGTCTTTGAGATTGGTTCAGTCCAGGGAAATGCGTTCAGCATGAAGGCTCAAGTCATCTATGGCCTTTTCTGGGAAGGTGTCTTCCTTAGGGCCTGTGTGTGATCCCCTCTCTCTCACCAAATTCCCCCATATAAATGGATACTTTAATTTTTTTCTTACTTTTCCTAATGGTTTTATACTTGATTCATTTCCAAGCTTCCGTTGTCTATCTTATGCCCATAATCTCTGGCCCCTAGGCACTTTTTGTAATCACCCTGCAGCTTTCATGCACCAGGAGGCCTGCCACTGCTTTAAGTGGCTTCCAGCCTGCTACTCAAATTATGTCCCCCTCCCCCTCAGTGCTCTGAGTCAGATGAGACAGATACCCATTCTCCAGGGGATGGGGAGCCTTTTCTCTGCCAAGGGCCATTTGGATATTTATAACATCATTTTCTGGCCATACAATGTGATCAACTTACAAATTAGCCTGCTCTAGATTTATTGAATTTTGAGTCCCTCTTGCTGTTGCCTTGGCAAGGCCAGACCACATGATTTCCCTGGCTTTATCCAGCCAGCAGCCGATGTTCCCTACCCCTGCTTTAGACAGCCCCTGAGGTAGATAAGCTAGAGCTTTGCAGACAAGTTTCATTCTCTTCCTTCCATCCTGAGGGAGGAACACCAGAGATTGGGTGACTTCCTCTTGATTATGCTAGGGAGTGAGTGAGACAAGGGCAAGAAAGTTACTGTAACATTTCCTACCATTTTAGTTGTTGCTTTTTTTGATGTTCCCTTTGTTTCTTTTTTTTAACTTTTATTTAATAAATATAAATTTTGAAAGTAAAACTTTTGGATTATCGCAGTTCCCCCTCCCCCATGCTCACCCTCCCACCCACACACCATCCCATCTCCTACTCCCTCTCCCATCCCATTCTTCATTAAGATTCATTTTCAATTATCTTTATATGTGGAAGATCAACTTAATATATACTAATTAAGATTTCAACAGTTTGCACACACATAGATACACAAAGTATAAAGCACTGTTTGAGTACTAGTTTTACCATTAATTCACATAGTACAACACATTAAGGACAGAGGTCCTACATGGGGAGTAAGTGCACAGTGACTCCTGTTGTTGATTTAACAATTGACACTCTTATTTATGATGTCAGTGATCACCCAAGGCTCTTGTCATGAGCTGCCAAGGCTATGGAAGCCTCTTGAGTTCACAAACTCTGACCTTATTTAGACAAGGCCATAATCAAAGTGGAAGTCCTCTCCTCCCTTCAAAGAAAGGTACCTCCTTCTTTGATGGCCCGTTCTTTCCGCTGGGATCTCACTTACTGAGATGTTTCATATAGGTCATTTTTTTCCCCAGAGTGTCTTAGCTTTCCACGCCTGAGAAACTCTTATGGGATTTTATCCAGATCTGAATGCCTTAAGGACTGATTCTGAGGCCAGAGTACTGTTTAGGGCATCTGCCATTCTATGAGTCTGCTGTGTATCCCACTTCCCATGTTGGATCGTTCTCTCCTTTTTAATTCTGTCAGCTATTATTAGCAGACACTGGTCATGTTTATGTGATCCCTTTGACATTTAATCCTATCTTTATGATCAATTGTGAACTTAAACTGATCACTTTAGCAAGATGGCACTGGTACATGCCAACTTAATGTTTCCCTTTGTTTCTGAAACTTCTTCATGGATTTCTATGATTCCCCACAATATGACTTTCTTCGATATTTTGTTTCTTTGTTGTTTCCGTGGAGGAATCCTATCTCTCAGTGGTGGACAGGGTCTCAGGTTTGTGGGGACAAACATGCTTCAGGATTAGGCTGCTTGTTTTAATGGAGTCCATTTTTTGTAGTGTCTTTCTGTGCACAGTCTCTTCTTCAATACAAAAGAATAAGCCTTCCTGCAGTACTTTTTATGCTAGGTTGAGGGAACAGGAAATTGTGGGCCTAGATTACCTTCTGTTTGTTGGGGATATGTCAAGTACTCTGCTTATGTACTCTGCATTTCCTCCTGGTGATAGAGACTTTAGGAGCCCGTGGAAAGAAAAGGAAGAAACATATATGATGTAACCCTCCTGGAGACCTGAGAGAGAAGAGCAGGGAGAAATACATACAATGAAATTTTCAGATGATTCATGTGTTGAACAAACCTGATTGAGCACTGTAATGTCACTTCCCGGATTGGTTCACATAGAATACCTCACTAGCATACACCTTGACCAATCAGGAAGAACTTCCTGCTTTATCAACATAAAAGTCATAGCCAGCCATTCTTGAGAGGCAGCAACCCGCTGCAGGGCAAGCCCTCTGGTTGCTGAAGAGCTTTGTCTGCTTCTTTCAATAAATGTCCTTTGCTTTACTCACTCCTTCCTTGTCTGTGTGCCCCATTCTTTGTGGTCCTAAGAAAAAGAAACTGACAGAGAAAAGAAGCTATAACCCAGAAGGCAGCAGTGCTCTGCAAACCCGGAAGAGAGGGAAAGCTGTAACATAGAGCTGCAACACAGAAGAGCGGTAACACAATGCTCTGTATGTAATAGAGCTGGGCTCCTCCTGAGGAACCCAGCAAAAAGAAGAATGTGCCACATTTCTCGGGTACAGGGCACACACCTGAGGGCCTGGAATCATAGTCTCCTCCTGCCACTGCTCCTGCAACACTAACATTAGAACCCCTACATCACTGGGGTCCCAAAATGGGTTTTTCTTCCCCTTACCATCTCTCAAGTTTTGCCTTTTGTACTAGTTCTAGGATTTCTATTTGTATTTGGTGGGGAAAAGGAGAAATGATTGTATACCACCTTATTGGATTAGAAGTTCTAGAATAATATTTTAATTATTTTAAAAAAGGAATTATTTGTTTGAGAAGCAGAGTGACACAGAGAGAAAGAGATCTTCCATCTGTTGGTTCACTCCTCAAATACCCTCAACAGCCAAGGCTAGGCCAGGCTGAAGTTAGGAGCCAGGCACTCCATCAATGTCTCCCACATGGGTGGCAGGGGCCCAAAGTGCTTGAGCTGCTTTCCACTGCCTTCCCAGGCCCATTAACAGGGATCTAGGTCAGAAGCAGTGTAGCTGGAGCTAGAACTAGCACTCTGATATAAGATACTGATGTGGCAAGCAGCAGTTTAACTTGCTGTGCCACAATGCCAGCCCCAATATTTTAGTTCTAATGTTTACTTAGCCAGCCTCTTGACAAACAGCACATTTATGATTTGACATCACAATTATAGATTTAAAAATGTTATTGAAATTAGTTGCTGTTCTTTATTGTGATACAAACAGCAACATTGTAAATATACCATTTTTCCTTTAGTTTTGCTCTGCATATGGAGTTCAGTTAAGGGCAACATATGAATTAGGTATTTTATTGTAGTGATAAAAAGCTAACACTGGGGCCAGTGCTGTGGCTTAGCAGGTAAAGCTGCCTCCTGCAGTGCCAACATCCCATGTGGACACCATTTCGAGCCCCGGCTGCTCCACTTCTGATCCAGCTCTCTGCTATGGGCTGGGAAAGCAGTAGAAGGTGGCCCAAATCCTTGGGCCCCTTCACACATGTGGGAGACCCGGAAGAAGCTTCTGGCTCCTGGCTTCAGATCAGCTCAGCTGTGGCCATTGTGACCATCTGGAGAGTAAACCAGAGGATGGAAGACCTCTCTCTCTCTCTCTCTCTCTCTCTCTCTCTCTGTGTGTGTGTGTGTAACTCTGACTTTCAAATAAATAAATCAATCTTAAAAAATAGCTAACACAACACATGCATTAGAATCATCAGGGAACCTTTTTACACAGTGATGATTTCTTGGTTCCTCCTCTGAGTGAGTCAGATTTAATTGGTTGGAAGTCAGTCATGAGCTCCACTTTAATTTCCTCAGGTCATTCAGAGCTATACCTAAGGCTGCAAACATATACACTAAAGATAATGGCATAAAATAAAGACAATTTTCTCTTTAAGAAGGGCACAGTCTAGTAAAAAAAAAAAGCCCAATGAATAAAAATAATGAAGGCCTTCAAAGTGCTTTCACAAATCCTAGCTTGTCTATCTATATCTATGTATCTATCTATGTATCTATCTATCTATCATTAATCTATCATCATCATCTCTATATAACATGGGATGAGGAAAGATGTACCAGAACTTGAACTAAATCTTGGGCTTCCATTGTAATTTATTTAAGACAAGAGGTTTGATCGTCCAAAATGCACAGTATGTGGATTAAAACAGTTTTTTTAAAAAATTCTTAGCCTGTTCTTCAGGCAATTCCAATGTAAATTGTCTGCATAGCTTATGTTGACAAATCTGAACATACATAATATTGTAAGTGTCTGTGTTGAAATTTGTGTATAATGCTGCTTCTTCTGTGATATCTTTTAAATTGAAAACTAAATTTGTAAAGAAACAAAATTACCTGCTTATAAATGACCAGAGGCAAACTTGGGTTCAGGTTTCAGCAAGTTTTCCTCAGCTACAATTAATTAGCTGCTGTATCGTACAAGTTACCAGGCTCAGTGCTAAATGCTAAGAGTACCAAGATAAACGGAACAAAATCTCATCTATAAGAGGAACACAAATTGGGGCCGTCTGTGCCCTAGTGGGTAAAGCCGCCGCCTGCAGTGCCGGCATCCCATATGGGCGCCGGTTCAAGTCCCAGCTGCTCCACTTCCAATCTAGCCCTCTACTATGACCTGGGAAAGCAGTAGAAGATGGCCTAAGTTCTTGGGCCCCTGCACCCGCGTGGGAAACGCAGATGGAACTCCGGGCTCCTGGCTTCGGATCGGCGCAGCTCCAGCCTTTGCAGCCATTTGAGGAGTGAACCAGCGGATGGAAGACACCCCCCCCCATCCCCGTCTCTGCCTCTCTGTAACTCTGTCTTTCAAATAAGTAAATAAATCTTTTAAAAAAAGAGCACAATCTAGTGAAGAACACTGATGATAGTGGAAAATGTTCTATCACAAATGTTCAATTTACCAAGTATCCAGTACCAGCCATTCTCTCTCCCCAACCTCCATAGCTGTGTTTAGAAGTTGATTTGGTACAACAAATCTCAAAGGCAAGGAATAGAGGAGCTGCTCTGGATCCATATAAGTTAGTCTGAGGACTTGTTGGAATGAGGATGCTGCAGGCCAGAACAGTCTTGGGAGCATGGAGCTATCCCTGCAACTCCTATGTATGGAGGAAAATCTGTAGCAATGTCTGCAGCGAAAATGGACAAAGGGAATGGGCCATATTCATCAGAATGAAAAGGGTGTCCACTTCCAAGCACCATATCACCAGCATCACTCAGGTTTGTCTAGGGGAATGGCAAGGGGAAGAACATGTGAGAAAACCATGAAGGGCTGTTTGTATTCCCAAGCAGCACTGGTGAAGCATATGCCTGGCTGAAGTATAAATCTAAAACAGATACAGACATGCTTAACAATACTGAAAGGGCAAAATGGGTTTTCAGACTACTGGGGGTTCTAGAGCAATAGGTGGGTGTTTGTCAACTGTAGAGGCCCAGCACATCTGCACTAGTGGGGGCCAGAAGAGGGAACAAAACCCAGCAGAAGAGGAAAGTATGCCCAACAGTTATATCATTACCCAGAGAATGGAGAGAGAGCAGAATAGAAAAGTATTATTTACCTGGCAGTCAATTGGATTTGCTTATATGCGCACTTTGGACCCTCCCCTGCAAATGAAGGGCATGTAGAGTGTTGGGGTTCTGCATATGTGGTTAGAGCCAACCAGAATTCCATCATTATATTTGATTTCCACAGCAGCCCTGTAAGGCATGTTACCTTCATTTTATAAATGAACAGGCTAACTTTACAGAAATGTATCTGTAGTAACTACCAGGATTGTGCTTCTAAATAAAAGATCCAGAGATAATATGAGGTTTATATGTATTTAAATTATTTTATATATTTATTAATTGTTCCCATTCTCTTCATAAGTTGATTGGCAAGTTTGTTGCTTCTTATGTTTTCTCCAACACATATAAAATATATGTATTTGTTTTTTTAAAGTCAGAAAAAATAGATAATCAAGAAAAAAAGTAAAAAGTATCAATAACTACGCTACTTAAAGAAAAACTCATCTTGGTTTATACAATATACTATATGTTATATTATTTTCAAAAATATATTTATTCATCTGAAAGGCAGAGAGACAGAGAGAGATTTCATATCCCTTGGTTCACTTAGCTCCCCAAATGCCTGCAATAGCCAGGGATGGGCCAGGCCAAAGCCATGAACCAGAAACTCAACTCAGATCTCCCATGTGGGTGGCAAGGACACAACTACTTCAACCATGCTTGCTTCCTCCTACTGTGCACATTAGCAGGTGACTGGAATTGGAAAGTGGTGGGGACTTGAACCAGGATGTCCCAAGTGAAGTCTCACCTGCTAGACCAAAAACCCACTCCTGTATTATATATAGTGTAGATGTGTGCTTTTAAATGAGATAAAATGTCCATAGATTGCTTTTTAAATGCTTTATTAACTTTATGATGTGAGATAAACATCTTTCCATGCAAATTAATGACACACCCCTGCTGACAGAAACAGTTACAGACTAGGTCAAAGGAAATCTCCAATCAGCAAGTGGCAAGAGAACACCAAAAGATTCACTGTTAAGCTTACATCAAGAAAATGCTAGTTTGGAAAGCAGGGGGTTTGTTATCGTTAACCTCAGGATTCAGGGCATGAGGCAAAACTCATCATGATGATCATGGTGAGGGGGATCCCCTATAAGGATGCGCAGACTATACCTTAACTGAAGCTCCCTAATTTTTCTCCTTAGCTCTCTCATCTCCTCCATGAATCGTTCCATGTCATCTGCTTCTCCATCTATCAAATCCATGTTATTGGCAAGCCTATCCGGCATATCTTCTCCAAAATCCTGGACAGGTGGAACCCAGCCCGCTCTGATATTGCCTCCAGGCTGCTGGCCTTCCCCGCCTTCTAAAGGACGGGCTTCCTCCTCGTTCTTCACTGCGACCTGCTCTCCGACCTTGATTTGCTTGGGAACGTTTTCCATGTTAAGGATTTTTTCCTGTTTCTTCTTCCTAGGACATAAACAGCAAGGAGAGGGATTGAACAGTCAGCAATAATATTCAGAACTCCATCCGCCAAAGGTTTTCCCACCTGAGAGACTTCTTGATCCCTCTAGGGGGCGCCCCAGTCCTGGCCCTGCTTCAAAGCCCACCATTTTCCCTGAAAATCCTTCCCCAGGCCACTCCCACCAAAAATGTAGGACAGGGTGGTAGGCGGGGCAGCAGTTGAGAGACCATACCTCAGCTCTCAGGGGTCCGGGTAAGCTCTCCAGGTACACCCCAGAACTCACTCCTTTGTTCTCTTAGCCCATCACCAGCCACTGGCTTGCTGTTTTGCTCAGACTCCACTAGGTTACTCCTGCACTTGACTCAAGCAGGAAGACTGCGTCCCCCAGGTTTTATTTTGATCCGTACACCCGAGAGTCCCAGGCAAGTCCCTACCTGCAGTGACCACAGGCAGTCTTTCTCTCTGTCTTGAAATCTGCTGCGCCAATGGATCTGAAGACCTGCAGATAGATATGCGATCATGGTCAGGACTGATCACTTGATCAAAGGACTGGTATTCGGAGCATCTGTTCCATTGTTGAATTGGGACATTCCTAATCAAATATTACCAACTTCTGTTTCTCTTCCATCTTATCTTGGGGTTTCTTTTCCCACCGTGTAACAGGCTACTTTGCTGTCCAGAAATAGTGCAATCAAAAATAATTATTTACACATAATTTTAACCTCTTTTTGAGGCTTCCTATTTTTCACTGTCTTATCCCATCAAATTGGCAATTTTTTTTAAAAATTTTTGTGAAAGCAGATGGACAACTTGTGTGGCGGAGGAGTCAGAAGAGCTTTCTGGGTGGAGTCGTGGTTTATTTACAAAGGATTTCAACCTGAATATTCGTTAGGCCTCTATGGGACCCACTGCCCTCTCTCCAGAGCACCCTGCTCCCATGCCCACCATTTTATGCATCAAGATGGACGATGGGCGAAGAGGTCTTGTGGATATAAACCAGGATCCGCTGCAGTCAGAGCTCGTTACCATTCTGATCCCAGAGTCTACAAGCAGTGCCCACGTTTACACTGATCCACAGGGACCAGAAACAGTTTCTAGCGGCTGCCCGTAACCCTCAGTCTGCTCCGCGGCTTCTCAGATCTAATCTCCCAGCTCTGAAGCAACTACCCTCCCCGCCCCCTGCAGTCCATCATTTCCGACTCCCAAAGAATAAAAGATACAGACAATACAGGCCTGCAACCGTGACAAGGTCCGCCCTCCTCATCCCCAGGTCTCCACTCACCCGCGGCCCTGAAGGAATTCTGCCTCTTTCTTGCTACCTCCTCCCATCTGCCTCTAACAGACTTTGTCCGGTCGCCCGCCTCCTAAAAGACCCCAAAGCGTACGCATTCTCGATCGGGGGATCGCGGGTCCCTCTTCACTTCTCAAGCCCTTCATTTCTAGCACCAAATGGGTGGGCGTTGGGGATGGGACAGCGGAACCAGCGGAACCACCCCTGCCCCCCCCTCGGACTGCACTCACCAACCTGCCAAGGATCGGCGTCAGCTTTCACCACTTTCCTCCCTCCCCGGCAACAGGCTCGCCTGCTTTCAGGGCAACAATGAGAAGCCGCACTGCCACAAACGACTGCTAGTCCGCAACTAGGAGGAGAGAAAAATTCAGCTCCGCTCTAGACCTCGCAAGGGCCACGTCACTGTGAGCTCAGAGTCCCAATTACCATTCACACCTGCAGTGCGGCAGAAGGGTGGGGGGTGTGGGTGTGGGCGGAGCTCCCTTTCTCCTCATTCCCGCCTTCGCCAGGGCTACCTTAAGCTACTACCCGCCCCTCTATTTTCATTTCCTATTTAGCAATAAGACCAAAGGAGTCTTATTATTTTGTTGTTTGTGTTTGCCTTGCCGTGATTTCTGCTGGAGCTTTTAGGGACTTGTTTCTTCATATTCTATCTACGCAAATGCCCACCCCTCTCCTTTTCACTGCCCAGAAAGTAACATCCCAGAATTTACCCTAACAGCCTTGTTGGTGGAGTCTCAGATTGGCCCAGCTTGGTAAGGTGTGGTGGGGTGGGAAGCAGGTGGGAGGAGGGAGAGTGAGGCTAGGAAGTGTGGAAAATAGATAAGACGGGACAGTTTAAAATGTTTACCTTAGGCGCTGGTGCTCTGGCATAGCAGGCTAAGCCTCCACCTGCTGTGTGGGCACCCCCTAAGGACACCGGTTCCGATCCAGCTCTCTGCTAACGTGCCTGAGAAAGCAGTAGAAGATGGCCCAAATCCCTGGGTCCCTGCACCCACATAGGAGACCCGGAAGAAGCTCCTGGCCCCTGGCTTTGGCCTGACCCAGCTCCTGCCACTTGGGGAGTGAACCAACAGATGGAAGATCTTTCTCTGTCTCTCCCTCTTTCTGTGACTTTACCTCTCAAACAAATAAAATCTTTTTAAAAAGGTTTACTTTAATTAGTTTCCTTTTTGGAGAGTGATGTTTGTTTTAGATTGCCCATCTGCATCTACTCATAGTTTAGTTATTATCATTAGACAATATTACTGTTTTGAATTGAAAAAAAGAGATTTGACTTGCAAAACCTGGCAACTTTTTCTGCTGCTGAATCATTTTATACATAACCATGCTCTCCTGCCCTCTTTAAGGACTTTGAAATATAAACCTAAGGTTCCCCCGATTAAGAATTTGTCTGTGGATCTTTCCATAAGATGATGCACCATGAGCTTTACTGGGAGATTTTCAAATCTTGAGAGCCTGTAACAAACTGAATATCTCTTCTAAATTGGGTTAGTGTCACTTCACTTTACAAGAATGTTTGGCTTCATCTGTAAAGTACACCCAGTGAAGTCTTTCAATAGAACAATAATTTGGGGAACTTTCACTAACAGATTAAAGCCATTGTAAAGCTACAATAGTAAAATAGTAGTGTACCAAAATAAACATAGAGAAATGAACCAGAAGAGAAAACTGTCAAACCCACATACAGAGAAATGCTGATAAGCTAATTGAACTATTTTGAGTCAGGGGCAAAAGTTAAACTAACAAAGAAATAAAAGGTGCTGGGATAATTGTTTGGAAAAATAAGGAACTGTGGCTGGCTCAATAGGCTAATCCTCCACCTTGCGGCGCCGGCACACCGGGTTCTAATCCTGGTCGGGGCGCCGGATTCTGTCCTGGTTGCTCCTCTTCCATTCCAGCTCGCTGCTGTGGCCTGAGAGTGCAGTGGAGGATGGCCCAGGTCCTTGGGCCCTGTGCCTGCAAGGGAGACCAGGAGAAGCACCTGGCTCCTGCCATCGGATCAGTGCGGGGCGCCGGCCGCAGCGTGCCAGCTGCAGCGGCCATTGGAGGGTGAACCAACGGTAAAGGAAGACCTTTCTCTCTGTCTCTCTCTCTCTCACTGTCCACTCTGCCTGTCAAGAAAAAAAAAAGAAAAATAAGGAACTGCCTTATGTCTATTATACACTTAAATAGGGACACGAAATATTTAGATAAAAAGAACTAAAACCATTAAAATGGAATATAAGGAAGGTTATTTGGTACATACTCTTGAGAAGGAAAAGTTTCTTAAAAATATAGCACCAGAGGGACGGCGCCGCGGGTCACTAGGCTAATCCTCCACCTTGCGGCGCCGGCACACCGGGTTCTAGTCCCGGTCGGGGCACCTGGCTCCTGGCTTCGGATCAGTGCGGGGCGCCGGCCGCAGCGTGCCAGCTGCAGCGGCCATTGGAGGGTGAACCAACGGCAAAAGGAAGACCTTTCTCTCTGTCTCTCTCTCACTGTCCACTCTGCCTGTCAAAAAATAAATAAATAAATAAATAAATAAATGTAGCACCAGAGAATGACATAGCTGAAAGGTAACTGAGTGAGTCCAGGTAGGGACCCAGTAGGTATACAGAATGATGCAGAATGTGCCTCGGGATTATCCCAATCAGTGATGGGAAGCTGAAGTATTTATTCACAGACTTGGGTCTTTCATTAGTGGAGATTATCTGTGAATATTAAAATCTCTGGTACTTCTAGGTTGTCCTAAGCCTGGGCCAAGGGGCCAGGGAAAGCTTTTAGCAAAATTAATAAACAGACAAAATAGAAGGATGATATCGGGCTTTATTTCTGCCTCAAGATTTATACTAGTCACATTTTACTGTAAATCAGTCCAAATATTTCCCTGCGGCGAGCCTCGACCAGCAAGGCACAGAATTAAAGGCACGAAGATCCTTCTCCGATCACGGTTTATTGAGACGCCACTTGGTTGTCAATACAGATGTAGGCAGAGAGGCACTGAACACATTTCTCTCACTGCTTATATCCCCATCCCCTTGTCCCAGTACATAGTCATACATTATCTTAAGTCTAAACCCATCCCCTGTCCCAGCACATAGTCATACATTATCTTAAGTCTAAACATAGTGAAAGAGCAATAAACCCATAAAAAACAGGGAGCTTCAAAATAAACAAGCCTTGCCATAAACTGGCCTTGTCAAACATTAGTGCCTTCACAGACACTATCTAAGGCTCCTGGAAGATTACCTAAACAATCTTTACTCAGCACGTAGGCATGCAAGCAATCTTTACTCAGCACGTAGGCATCTTGCCTTACAAATCTTCCACATTTCCCTTCAAAACAAAGGTAATACACACGTATTTTCTTATGTATGAATGCTTGGGTTGTTCCCAGCTTTGGTTATGATTTGTTTATTTATTTGAGAGGCAGAGTTACAGAGAGAGGTGGAGGGAGACAGAGAGAGAAGTCTTCCATCCACTGGTTTACTCTCCAAATGGCCACAACAGCTGGAGCTGGGCCAATCTGAAGCCAGGAGCCAGGAGCTTCCTCTGGGTCTCGCACTTGTGTGCAGGGTGTGCCAGCACTGCAGGTGGAGGATTAGCCTAGTGAGCCGCAGCACCGGCCAAGAGTGTCAATTGTTAAATCAACAATGGGAGTCACTGTGCACCTACTTCCCATGTAGGATCTCTGTCCTTAATGTGCTGTACTATGTGAATTAACAGTAAAACTACTACTCAAACAGTACTCAGGCCGGCGCCGTGGCTTAACAGGCTAATCCTCCGCCTTGTGGCACCAGCACACCGGGTTCTAGTCCCGGTTGGGGTGCCGGATTCTATCCCGGTTGCCCCTCTTCCAGGCCAGCTCTCTGCTATGGCCCGGGAAGGCAGTGGAGGATGGCCCAAGTCCTTGGGCCCTGCACCTGCATGGGAGACCAGGAGAAGCACCTGGCTCCTGGCTTCGGATCAATGAGATGCGCCAGCCTCAGCGGCCATTGGAGGGTGAACCAACGGCAAAAAGGAAGACCTTTGTCTCTGTCTCTCTCTCTCTCACTATCTACTCTGCCTGTCAAAAAAAAGGACTCTATACTTTGTGTGTCTTTGTGGGTACAGTCTGTTGAAATTTGTACTTGGTATATTCTTAGTTGATCTTTTGTATATATAGATAATTGAAAATGAATCTTGATGGAGAATGGGATGGGAGAGGGAGTGGGAGATGGGATGGTGGCGGGTGGGAGGGAGATTATGGGGGGAATAACCGCATAATCCAAAAGTTGTACTTTGGAAATTCATATTTATTAAATAAAACTTGAACAAAAAAAAGAAACGGTCTATTTTGTAAATCCTGCAATTAGTTAACACTCGCACAGGAACATGTATCATTGACCTGTAATTTTCATTTCTTCTATTTTTATTTATTATTATTTATTATTTTAACAACTAGCTGTTTTTCAAGAATCTTCAACATAACTATCCAATTTGATGTATACTAGTAGATATTATTTTCTGATCATATTGATGAAAATGAAAGCTTCATTAAATCAGGGAAGAACTACACCATAAATGTGAGTTTCTCTTTTAAGTGTGGTTTAAAACCATGCTTAGCAGCAAGATGAAAGTTTGAAGAAAGGTAAGATTTTTTTTAGATTTATTTATTTATTTGAAAGTCAGAGTTACACAGAGAGAGGAGAGGCAGAGAGAGAGAGGTCTTCCATCCGATGGTTTACTCCCAAGATGGCTGCAATGGCCGGAGCTGTGCCGATCCAAAGCCAGGAGCCAGGAGCTTCTTCCAGGTCTCCCACGTGGGTGCAGGGGCCTAAGGGCTTGGGCCATCTTCTACTGCTTTCCCAGGCCATAGCAGAGAGATGGATTGGAAGAGGAACAGCTGGGACTAGAATCGGCGCCCATATGGGATGCCGGTGCTCCAGGCCAGGGCATTAACCCGCTGCGCCATTATGCCAGCCCCGAAAGATAAGGTTTTAACACCAGTATATTTTCTATTTTCTATGCACAAGAAAATGTTCAGCACTCAACTTTTCTAATGGTAAAATCTGTAACTGTTTCATCCTCATAAGAGATTATTTTTCTTTAATTACGTCAAATTATTTGAAACATTATGACTCATACATCCTTGACTACTGGGAAGATCTGTGTTCTTTTAAAATTGTAACAGGTGATGTCAAATAGGCCTTTGTTAAGCTTGCTAAAATTTTGTTAAAGGCAGCATTGTTTTAAAATTTTATTAAAACTCAGTTTTTCTTGATAATATTGATAAGAATGGTTTGAGAATAATCTCTGTTATGAAGTAGAAATAGAGGCAATTCTAATAGTTTTCCTAAATTCAAGCACATCACAAAACTTGTTTGTTTTATTAAAACATGTTAATAAAAACATGTTTATATGTGTACATATTTTGATTGAGCTGTGCATTCTTTTCTGCGACTTGCTATTTTATAGCCCAACAGCATATGTGTGGACATGTTTTCATATCAACAAATATGATTAAAAAACTATGTTAGTTTTCACTTCTGTGTGACAAGTTAACACTGATTTAGAGGCATAATAAACAGTTTATTTTCTCACAGTATCCATAGGTCAGAAGTTAGGCACCGTATACTTGAGTTCTCTAGTCAGAAGTATTTCAAGCAGATGGATTGCTTTAGCTTCCACATATGAGGGAGAACATGCAGCATTTGTTTGTGTTTTACTTATTCCATTAGTATAGGCTAGGGAGGCTGAGGGGGAGAAGAGCAGGTTGAATGATGGATACCAAACACAGTTTGATAAAAGAAATAAGTTCTAGTGCTCTACAGCACAGTGAGAAGTCTATGGTTTGCAATAACCTATTATAGGATAGGAGCTTGAAGGTGCCAAATATAAAGTAGTGACAAGGAGATGGACACATTAATTGCCTCACTGAACAGACACATTTTATACAAATACTGAGGTATTATGCTGTACTCCACAGATATATCCAGTTAATTTTTAAAGGAAAATAGCCTCACAAAGCTGAAACCAAGGTGTTGACTGGCTGTATCCTCACCTAGTGACAAAACTGGGGAAAGATCTGCTTCAAGTATATTCTTGTTGGCAGAATTCAGTTCACTGGGGGAAGTTCAAATGTGGTCCCAAGTTTTCTTGCTGGCTGTCAGCAAGAGTCTACTCTCAGCAATTAGAGGCTGTTTTTGTGTCTTCCCATGTAGTCACCTCAATCCCACAAGAGGGAACTGCCTTCACTTTAGATCCATTTCATACTTAGAATTTTTTTGACAGTCCCTTCTGCTGCCAACTGGAGAAAACTGCTTTTAAATGGCTTTATGTTAAACCCACACAGATTATTTCAATATCTTTAGGTCAATCCATTTGACACTTCTCTACTTATGCAAAATTGAATCACAGAAGCACCTTGATTAGAGTTTGACTAATAACCAAGGACCTGGACTGTTGAGTGTGTAGGAAACTGAGAATTTTGTCTACCATATTACCTATTGTTAAAAATTATTTATTTGAAAAGCAGAGTTACAGAGAGAGAGAGAGAGGAATAGAAGGAAAGAGGGAGGGAGGGAGGGAGGGAGATATCTTCCATCCATTGGTTCACTCCCCAAATGGTCACAATAGCCAGGCTGAAGCCAGGAGCCTGGAACTAAATCTGGGTCTCCCGTGTGAGTGCAGGGGCCCACGCACTGGGCAATCTGCTGCTGCTTTCCCAGATGAATTAACAGGAAGCTAGTTCAGAAGTGAGGCATTCTAGACTTGAATCAACACCCATATGGTAATGGGCCGGGTGGCTTAACCTGGTGCATCACCGTGCAGGCCCCCCTATTTTTCTTTTTAAGTTGAGGAAAAATTGACTTAACACCAAATTCAACATTTTAACCATTTTTAGTGCACAATTCAGTGGCATTTAGTACATTCAAAGTTTCACAAACATCACCCTTGTCTAGTTCCAGATAATGTTCATTACCCCAAAAGCAAACTCAATACCTTTCAGGAAATCACTATTATGCATTCGCAACTGTCCCTGGTGACCAGTGAGCTGCATTCTGCCTCTATAGATTGTCCTATTCTGAATATTTCATATAAATGGATGCAAGCACTATGACCTTGTTTGGTTTTGTTTCTTTTACTTAGCATAATGTTTTTAAGGTTCATTCATGTAGTACCATGTATTTAATTCCTTGTTATGGCTGAATAAAATCCAATTGAATGAATTTACCACACTTTGTCATCTACTGAGCAGCTCATACATATTTGTGTAGTTTCTACCTTCTGACTATTGTGAATAGTGCCACTATGAACACTTGCATACAACTTCCTGTTTGAACACCTGTTTTAAATGTATATATAAATATACATTTATATAAATATAAATATAAATAAATATATAAATATACACAGGGCACGCACACGCAGCTCTACAATAGTATTACTGTGTCATATGGTAATTCTCTATTGATGCTTTTGAGAAACAATCAAGTTCTTTTCCCCAATAGCTGAACCATTTTTTATTTCCATCAGCAATCTCAGATAGATCCAATTACTCCACATCTTGTCAACACTTGCTTTTTTATTTCTCTCTCTTTTTAAAGTACACAGTCTTCATATATATAAAGCAGTATTTTACTATAGGTTTGATTTTCATTTCGTTAATGACTAATGCTGTTGATTATCTTTTCATTTGCTTGGTAATTTTTTATTTTTCTCCTTCTTATTACATGCATTAATTAGAATTCCTCATAAAGGAAGATCTGTTTTCTCTCCCATTTATTTTATTTGTTAAATTATTTAAATCAGGCCAGCACCGCGACTCACTAGGCTAATCCTCCGCCTGGAGCTCCAGCACTCCGGGTTCTAGTCCCGGTTGGGACGCCGGTTCTGTCCTGGTTGCTCCTCTTCCAGTCCAGCTCTCTGCTGAGGACCGGGAGTACAGTGGAGGATGGCCCAGGTCCTTGGGCCCTGCACCCCATGGGAGACCAGGAGGAAGCACCTGGCTCCTGGCTTCAGATTGGTGCAGCGTGGCGGCCGTGGCGGCCATTTGGGGGGTGAACCAATGGAAGGAAGACCTTTCTCTCTGTCTCTCTGTCTCTCTCTCTCTCTCTCTCACTGTCTAACTCTGCCTGTGGAAAAAAAATTATTTAAATCAGTATGGGCTCATGAGTATTTTCAACCCAAGTTTGGTTGAATCCAGGTTAGCATCAATTTTTAATACCTGCAGCTATTGAGGGCCCTTTATATATATTTGGATACTTGAAACATTAGTATGACTCAAAGAATCAGGGCAATGCAAAAGCATATACTCAGAGAAGTGTCACTCTTTTCTCAGCTCTTCTACTATGTTCTTAGTTCTCATTTTTTCCACTTCTTTACTACCCTCCTTCTATAGGATAATTGATTTCTTTAGTTTCTGATTTAGCTTTTCCTGTATTTATTTGACATGATATTATAATTGCAGGGCTTTGTAGTATGCTTTAATGCATAATATAAAAAATCTGCTATTACATGTTTTCTTTTTCACTTATATATTGTTATCCTTGCATATTTTTATATATGGACTTTATTATCAACTTGTCTAACTCCAAAATAAAATTCGCTGGAATTTTTGAGATTAAATTAAATGTATATAATAAATTAATGTCTCTTTTGTAAGGGCGTTAATCATATTCATGAGGCTTTACTCTGGTGACCAAAACACTTCCTCAAGTCCCCACCTCCTAATGCGATCATCCTGATGGAATAAGAATTCCAATACATTAATTTTTTAGAGGACACAAATATTCAGATAATATCAGTAAATATATCTCTATATATTCAAGTCTCCTTCTGTGTAATCTGTGTTTGAAATTTCTCCTTATTTAGTTTATCCCCAAGAAGTAATCTTCCTCATTTCTATACATATAGATTTTCTTTATTAATAATATGTCTCCAAGCTGGTTATATTTTGTGTATGTTAATTTTATATCCTACTTTCTTACTGACTTATTTTACTGTTTGTCAGTTTATCATTATTTCTATAGGATTTTTCAGATGTATCATAACATCATCTGCACATAGAAATAGCTTTATTGTTTTAAAATAAATTTTATTGGGCTGGCATTGTGGTGTAGCAGATTCAAGTCCCAACTGATCTACTTCCAATCCAGCTCCCTGCTAATGTGCCTGGGAAAACAGTCCTTGCGCCACTGCACCCACATGGTAGACTTAGAAGAAAACTCCTCGCTTCTGCCTTTGGACTGGCCCAGCTCTGGCCATTGTGGCCATTAGGGGAGTGAACCAGCGGATGGAAGACCTCTCACTCTGTCTCTCCTTCTCGCTCTGTAAAAAAACATAAATGAAAAGGCAAATTTTATTGTATATTATTTAAGGTACACAGCATGATGATATATAACACATTTAGATAGTAAAATAATTACTATAGTGGAGCATTTAACACATCCATCATTTCACATATTTACCCCTTTTTGTAGTAGAAGCGGCTAAAATATACCTATTTAGCAGAAATCCCAAATATAGTACACTATTATTAATTTTAGACCTCATGTAGTATGTTGAATCTCTAATCTTGTTCAGCCCATCTATCTCAATTTTGTGTCCTCTGACCTATATCCCTTCCCTTTCTTCTGCCACTCCCACCTCTGGTAACTCTTTTATCTTTATGTATTTGTATGTATGACTTTTCAAAGATTAAGAAACTTTCTAAGATTTGAGTGAAGTCAAGTAATATTTTTCTTTGATTTATTTCACTTAACATAATGTTCATGATGTAGCAAATGTACTTCTTTTCAAGGACTAAATATATTTATCTATTCCACTATATTATGTGTATATGCCACTGTATTGAGTAATATATATTTTATATAAATATATTTATATTTTTTCTTTATTCATTCATCTGCTAACAGACAACTTAGGGTATTTCCATATTTTGGCTTTTGTGAATAATGCTGCAATGAACATGGGGGTACAGATATCTTTTTAAATTGGTGATTTTATTTCCTTTGAATATATGCCTAGAAGAGGAATTCCTAGGTTATATGGAAGTCCTGTTTTAATTTCCTTGGGAAACTTCATACTGTTTATTGCACTGGTTCTACCAATCTCTGTTTCACTGAACAGTACACAAAGACTCCATTTTTCCCATACCCACATCCACATTTGTTATCTCTTGACATTTTGATAACATCCATGCAATTAGTGTGAAGAAATATCTCATAGTGGTCCTGATTGCATTTCCCTGAAGATTAATGATGTTGAAAACCTTTTCATATGCCCGTTGGCCACTTTTTATGTATTCTTTTGCTCATTTTTAATTGGGTTGTTTTTCTGCAATTGAGTTGTATAGGTACCTTATGAATTTTGGATACTAACTCATTAGCTATATAGTTTAAAAATATGCTTTCACAATTTATAGGTTTCCATTAAATATTATTATTTTCTTTGTTGTGCAGAAAATCTTTAATTTTTGGCCCTTTTTTTAGCTCTTTTCTATGATCTCTATTTCTTGGCTGAATATCTCATTCATGTCTTGAATAACTTTCATAATTTCACTAAATCGTATCTCTATATGAGTTTCTTTAAAATCATTAGTTTGAATTCTTTTTCAACAAATTCAGTGATTTGCTTTTCTATGGGGTCTGTTGCTAGAGAACTGTTGTGGTATTTTGGAAACCTCATGTTATCTTGCTTTATCATGCTTTTGGCATTCCTGTGTTGACAGCCATGTGTATCAGAGACTTCTACCTATTTTATATGGTGGCTTTGTAGTAAAAGTCTTTTTTTTTTCTGGAGATTTGCCTTAGGATGTCATTTACATAGGCTATTTGGGCTTGGTTTTAGGTGGTGCAGGAAGTGAAGCATCTGTATAGCTTCCTCAGCTATATACGGAATTTCTATGATGTAAGTATTTCAGTGGCCTAGACTGCAAGAGTTTAGGAATTGCTTCATCAGCTGGAAAGCAGGTCTCTCAGGCAGAATGAGTTCACCAGAGGTTCTTGGCATGTCACAAGCACATGTAAATTTGGGATGATGGTCCATTTCTGTGGGTTTCATGGAGACAGGGCCATTCTGGCATTCCTGGGCACGTTAGACATAGTTGGCATGGCAGCAAAGGCAGGGTACCTTTCAATTTCCAAGGGCCACATGGGGACAGAACCAATTTGGTAGCCTAGGTAGGTATGGAGCTGTGGGACCAGTAGCTGTGACAGAGTGTATGTCAGTGTCTTAAGGCCATATGGGGCCAAGCTGCTTTGTTGGGCTGGGAAGGCATGGCATGGCATTGCTGCCAGTAATGGCATCAGTGGTTATGAGTGGGGATCTCTTCAGTGTTGACGTGCTGTGTAGGTACCTTCTCAGGGCCTCAGTGGGTCAAGTTGTTGAGGTTAGACTACCTGGTTGCTACCTGGAACTGCAGAAGGATGATCTGGGCTACCACCCACTTCATGGGGCCACAGGACTGTAAACAATGCCACGTGAAAACTTTCCAGGCTGTGAGGGTATGGACAGGGTCAGCCAGCAACTCTAGGGAGCTGTGTCCTGGTGGGCAGAACAGCCCATTTGGTTTGTGAGTCTGTGGTGTCTGAGCCACTAGAGGTGTGCCATCTGCCTGCTTCAAGGGACCACAGTTGGGTAATGGGTGAAGATTGCACTGTGCAGCAGGAGCCTGAATGTGGAACAACAAGGAAGATCTTTCTCCAAGGTAATGCAACATCATGGCTTCCTCAGCAGTGCCACAAAGTGGGCTAGGGACCCGAGGGATGCAGCCTTCTCTCTCTTTTTTATTTATTTATTTGAAAGTCAGAGTTACACAGAGAGAGACGGAGAAGCAGAGAGAGAGGGAGAGAGAGAGAGAGAGAGAGAGAGAGGTGTCTTCCATCCGCTAGTTCATTCCCCAGTTGGCTGCAATGGCCGGAGCTGTGCTGATCCGAAGCCATGAACCAGGAGCTTCTTCTGGGTATCCCACATAGGTGCAGGGGCCCAAGGACCTGGGCCATCTTCCACCGCTTTCCAAGGCCACAGCAGAGAGATGGATCAGAAATGGAACAACCAGGACTCGAACCCGTGCCCACATGGGATGCCGGCACTGCAGGCAGCAGCCTCATCTGCTACTCCACAGCGCCGGCCCCAGGATGTGGTCTTCTCTAGGATCAAACACCCTGAGTATCTGTGGGATTAGTAGGGGCTACAGTGCACCTCCTACTTACCCTCTCTCTACCGTGGGAAGTTCCAAGTGTTTCAGGATTGACCTTGACTGGGGATATCAGAAAGTAGATGTTATGTACTTTGTTCCTTCTTATAAGGCCATCCAGAGTATCCATGCCCTGTTCCAGTATAATAACAATGGGGTCTTTTGTTTGTTTTGGTCTTTGTCTGTGAAAGGAAAAGCACCAGGAATCGTTTGACATCATTAATCACCTCTTTATGCTTAGTTTTGTTTTACATGGTTGTTCTTTCCCTAGAATTTGGAGAAAATAATTTATTTCATTTTTTAAATATTTATTTGTTTTTACTTGAAAGAGTTACGCACACACACAGAGAGAGAGAGAGAGAGAGAGAGAGAGAGAGGTCTTCCATCTGATGGTTCACTCGCAAATTGGCCATGACAGCTGGAGCTGTGCCGATCTGAAGCCTGGAGCCAGGAGCTTCCTCCAGGTCTCTCACGCGGGTGCAGGGGCCCAAGGACTTGAGCCATCTTCCACTGCTTTCTCAGGCCACAGTAGAGAGCTGGACAGGAAGTGGAGCAGCCGGTTCTCTAACCGGCGCCCATATGGGATGGCAGCACTTACAGGCCAGGGCATTAACCAGCTGTGCCACAGCACTGGCCCAGAAAATAATTAATTACTTTGTTTTTTCTTCTTTCGTTTTTACTGATAAAAGTATTCAGTGCTCCGAATTTGCTTCTGATCACTGCTTTAAATGCATTCCATAAGTGCTTTAAAAAAAAGATTTTATTTATTTATTTGAGAGGTAGAGTTACAGACAATGAGAGGGAGAGACAGAGACAGAGAGAAAGGTCTTCCTTCCGTTGGTTCACTCCTCAGATGGCCGCAACGACTGGAGCTGCGCCAATCCGAAGCCAGGAGCCAGGAGCTTCTTCCAGGTCTCCCATGTGAGTGCAGGGGCCCAAGGACTTGGGCCATCTTCTACTGCTTTCCCAGGCCGTAGTAGAAAGCTGGATTGGAAGAGGAGCAGCTGGGACTAGAACCGGCGCCCACTCTATAAGTACTTTTAAAAATATTCATTTATTTACTTTTGATTGGCTCATAATTATAAATACAAATTTATGGAGTACAGTGTGATGCTTCATTAAACATATATGCTCTGTCCTTTTCTAGCTGTTTTGAAATATACAATACATTATATATAATATATATATTACTGTGCAATAGAATACCAGAACTTCGTTCTATCAAACTGTCATATTGTACCCATTGACTAGCCTCTGCCAATTGCTCCCACCCCCTACCTACCATCTGGTAACCACTGTTCTGTTCTCAACTTCTATGAAATCAGCCATTTTATAGTCCATACATGAATCAGATCATGTGATATTTGTCTTTTTGTGTCTGGCTTACTTGCCTTAACATAGTGTCCTCCAGGTTCATCCACGTTGTCACAAATGACAAATTTTCAAAATTTTTATGGTTCAGGGCTAGTATTGTGTCACAGTGGCTTAAGCCACCACTTATAATGGTGTCATCCCATATAAGCACTGGTTTGAGTTCTAGCTGCTCCACCTCTGATCCAATTCCCTGAAAATGCACATGCTAAGACAGTGGAGAAGTGGAAAATGTACTTGGGACCCTGCTACCTATGTGGGAGACCCAGATGGAGTTCCAGGGTCCAGGCTTCTTTCTGGCCCAGCATCAATCAATGCAGCCATGTGGGAAGTGAACCAGCAGATGGAAGATCTCTGTCTCTTCCTCTGTCTCTCTCTCTCTCTCTCTCTCTCTCTCTCTCTCTCTCAGAGTGGATAGTGAGAGAGAGAGAGAGAGAGAAACAGAAAGAAAGGTCTTCCTTTTTGCTGCTGGTTCACTCTCCAATGGCCTCCGTGGCTGGCGCGCTGCGGCCAGCGCACCGCACTGATCCAAAGGCAGGAGCCAGGTGATTCTCCTGGTCTCCTATGTGGGTGCAGGGCCCAAGCACTTGGGTCATCCTCCTCTGCACTTCTGGGCCATAGCAGAGAGCTGGCCTGGAAGAGGGGCAACCGGGACAGAATCCGGCGCCCCAACCGGGACTAGAACCCCGTGTGCCAGCTCCACAAGGCGGAGGATTAGCTTATTGAGCCGTGGCGCCAGCCTCTTCCTCTCTCTTTGTAACTCAATCTTTCAAATAAATACTAAACACTAAAAATAAATTATAGTTAAACTGTATTTATTACATATATATATATATATATACCACATTTTCTATTTTAAAGATTTATTTGAAAGGCAGAGTTAGAGAGAGACAGAGGGAGAGATAGAGAGAGAGAGGTCTTCTATCTGCTGGTTCACTTCCCAAGTGGCTGCAGTGGTTGGGGCTGGGCCAGGCCAAAGTCCAGAGATAGGAACTTTTCCTGGGTCTTCCACATGGGTTCAGGGGCCCAAGCACTTTAGCCATCCTGTGCTGCTTTCCCAGGTTCATTCACAGGGAGCTGGATTAGAGGGGGAGCAGCCAGGACTGGAACTGGCATCCATATGGGATGCTGGTGCTGCAGGTAGTGGCTTAACCTGTTACCCCACAAAGCCAGCCCAATATACCATATTTTTTAGAACAATAAACACCTTTATTCCATGACAGAGGACTTATTTTCCTTTCCGGGCCTTGATTTTCCTCAGGTAGAACTCCAGTTCCTTGCCTTCTAGTACACAGCCATCTGCTTGGCCACCCTGGCCAGGTCTTGATGCAATGCATGCAAGAAGCTTGCCCTGTTGGAACTGCTCTTCCAGAACTGCTGATTTTGGCCTTCACTTTCCTTTCATCATATTTCTTCTGAAATTTCTTTGATCGTTTTTTGTTTAAGATCTCATCCTCCTCAGGAGTCAGCTTGGCCCTCTTCTTGCGGCCCAGGGGCAGCGCATAGTGGGACTGGTACCACTGTTGGTACAGCATGCTGTCTATAGGCATGATGCAGTTCTTCGCCAGGGTCTTGGTGCGGACCAGCTCATTATCAGAGGCATTGGAGAAAACATCAATGATCCTCGTTTTGCAAGTACAACACCCCAAGCCCCAGGAGAAGTTCCCCACATCCAGCCTCAGGGCACGATACTTCTCATTGCCTCCCCACATCTGCACCGTGTGTAGGCGCCAAGGGCAGGTTTTAGTGTTGGCAGCCTGTCGGGCCAGCTCATACTTCTGCTTCTAAAGGTTGGGATTTCTTTTGCTCCCAGTCTTTCCGTGCTTGTGCCAATTGTCCTGCGAGATGCCCATCGCTCGTAGGTGCTGGCTGGAAAGACCACATTTTCTTTATCCACTCATCTATTGCTGGTCCCTGGTTGATTCCACATCTCACTTATTGTGAATAGTGTTCCAATAAACATGGAAGTATAGATGTCTCTTTGACAGACTGATTTCATCTCCTTTGGATATATGTAGTAGTGGGAATGCTCTTTCATAGAGTAGCTCTATTAATCATTATTTTGGATTCATACAGACCATATATATATATATATATATATATATATATATATAAACTTCCACATATGAGAGAAAATATGTGGTATTTGTCTTTATGTCTGCCTTATTTCATTTAGCATACTGATCTAACTTTCTATCTGTTTTGCTGTAAACATCACAATTTCACTTTGTTTATGACTGAATTATATTCCACTGTACATATATACCACCTTTTTCTTAATCCATTCATCCATTGATGGACATCTAGATTGATTTCATATCTTTGCTATTGTGAATAGTGGTATAATAAACATGGAAGTGGGCAAGATATTGTGGTTCAGTGGGTTAAGCCACCACTTGAGATGACGTATCCCTTATTGGAGTAGCTAGCTTGAGTACTGGCTACATAGGTTCCAATCTAGCTTCCTGGTAATACACCTGGGAAGATGGTATATTATGCCCAAATACTTGCATTCTTGCTATCTATGTGGGAGACCTAGATTGTGTACAAGGCTCTTGGATTCAGCCTGGTCCAGGCCAAGCTGTTATGGACATTTACGGACTGATTCATCAAATTAAGTTCTCTCTCTCTCTTTCTCTCTTCCCCCTCCATCCCCCCTTCCTTCCCTCTCTCAGTGTCACTCTCCCTTTCAAATAAATAAATAAATACATGCATACACACATACATACATCTTTGGGAAAAAATTTAAAATAAACATGGGAGTGCAAGTATCACTTTCTTTTTAAAAAATATTTATATATTTATTTGAAAATCAGAGTTACACAGAGAGAGAAGGAGATGCAGAGAGAGAGAGAGAGAGAGAGAGAGAGAGAGAGAGAGAGAGAGAGATTTTGATCTGCTGGTTCACTCCCCAACTGGCTGCAATGGCCAGAGCTGCACCGATCCAAAGCCAGGAGCCAGGAGCTTCTTCTGGGTCTCCCACGAAGGTACAGGGGCCCAAGGACTTGGGCCATCTTCACTGCTTTCCCAGGCCACAGCAGAAAGCTAGATGAGAAGTGGAGCAGCCGGGACTCAAACCAGTGCCCATATGGGATGCCAGCACTGCAGCCAGCAGCTTTACCCGTTATGCCACAGTGCCAGCCCTGCAAGTATCACTTTCTTTTCTTTTTTTTTAAAGATTTTTTTTTATTTTTTATTTTTATTTTTGACAGGCAGCATGGACAGTGAGAGAGAGAGAGAGAGAGAGAGAGAGAGAGAGAAAGGTCTTCCTTTACCATTGGTTCACCCTCCAATGGCCACTGTGGCCAGTGCGCTGCAGCCGGCGCACCATGCTGATCCAAAGCCAGGAGCCAGGTGCCTCTCCTGGTTTCCCATGTGGGTGCAGGGCCCAAGGACTTGGCCTATCCTCCACTACACTCCCGGGCCACAGCAGAGAGCTGGACTGGAAGAGGGGCAACTGGGACAGAATCCGACACCCTGACTGGGACTAAAACCCGGTGTGCCGGTACTGCAGGCGGAGGATTAACCTATTGAGCCGCGGTGCCGGCCAGCAAATATCACTTTCATAGGTTGATTTTATTTCTTTCAAATATATTCCCAGAAGTGTAATAGCCAACTCACATGGTAGATCTAATTTTAGATTTTTGGGACGCCACCATACCGTTCTCTACAATGGTTGCAGTAATTTACACTCCCACCAACAGTGTACTAGAATTCGTTTTTCTGTGTATCCTCCCTAGAATCTGTCATGTTTGTTATTTTTTATAATAGCCATTCTAGCTGGAGTGAGATGATACACTGCTGCAGTTTTTATCCCTGGTGGCTAGTAATACTGAGCTTTTTTCCCCTCTATTTGTTGGCCATCTGTATCTCTTCATTTGAAAAATGTCTATTTAGATCTTTTGGCCCATTTCTTAACTGGATCATTTGGTTTTGGGTTGTTGCATTTTATGAGTTCTCTGAATATTCTGGATATTAATCCTTTGTCCGATGCAATGGCCCTACGAAGAACCTGAGGGACATACTCTGAGTGACTAAGCTGCAGAGGCCCCTAGAAAATGGATTGGTAGCACCATCCTCCCTCCTGCAGCCCAGAAACAGCTAGGTAGCCTCCCCACCCCCATCTTTGACCCTGAGAAGCAACTACTGGCTCCATTCATTCAAAATCTTCAGAAAGCAGTTGAGTAACCCAAAAGGACTCTTAATAAATTTAGCTGGAAAATATCTTCTCTGAAGCATACTATAGACAAATTGTTCCACCCCTCAACCTCTCAAAAAAAAAATGAAAAGAGGAGAAAATCCTAAAAATAGCAAGAGAAAAGCATTAAGGCACTTTCAAGGCAATGCCCATTAGATTAACAATGGCCTTCCTGGCTGAGATTGTACAGGCCAGGAGAGAATGGGGTGACACATTCAAAGTTCTGGAAGAAAAAATTGCCAACCAAGAATGCTGTATGCGTTGAAGCAATGGTTCAGAAAGTAGAAAGAAAGATTTCCTGTGACAAGCAAACAGTGGAAAAATTAATCACCACAAGACTGACCCTACAAGAAATGTTTAAGAAATCTCTACATTAGAAATGAAATGATGGTAACCACTATGATTAAAAATACGAGAAAGTATAAATCTCAATATTAGAGCAGAGACACAAAAGAGAAGGAGGAAAATCTAATGATTAACATTTTATTTTTACTTTTTTCTGGATTTGATTTTCTATGTATTTGCTTGAATTTTTCACCTATACTAATTAAGATTATACCTCTGTATAATTTAAAATGGCCAATAGGTTGAATTTTTTGTTATGGAAATGTCATCTAAAATGAATTTAGAAAACAAAACAAAAAGATGATATGCCCTTTTCATGAATTTTTGGAGCCTTTCAACATTGTTGTGTGTGTGTGTGTGTGTGTGTATGTATGTATGTAAGATCTACCTTACTGATTAAGTTGTTTATATTTTCTATATACTTGATCTTTTTTCATACTATTTGATCTATTTATTATTAAGATTTGCTATATTAAATCTCTTACTATCGGGGCCAGCACTGTGGAGTAGTAGGTTAAGCCTCCACCTGCTATATCGACATCTCATATGGGAGCTAGTTCATGTCCTTGCTGCTCCTCTTCTGATCCAGCTTTCTGCTAATGGCCTGGGAAGGCAGTAGAAAATGGCCCAAGTGCTTAGAACCCTGCATCCACTTGGGAGACCCAGAATAAGCTCCTGGCTCCTGGCTCCTGGCTTCAGATCAGCCCAGCTCTGGCCAGTGCTACCATGTAAGGGAGTGTCTCTACCTCTATATTTAACTCTGCCTCTCAAATAAATAAATACATCTGAAAAAAAGTTATCTTAAAAAGTAAATCTCTTACTATCTGTATTTCTTCTTATCTTTTTGCATTGTAAAGGTGTTGTTATGTCATTTGGTGCAAAAATACTATGTATTTATTGTGAATTTTGGATTTAGCATTAACATGTAAACTTCATCATGATTAACCTTTTTACAAGATTTCTGTATTTATTTAAAACGGTTTTATATATATATATATATATATATATATAGAGAGAGAGAGAGAGAGAGAGAGAGACAACTCGTTCATCACTCCCGAGATGGCTGAAATGTCCAGGGCTGCACCAGGCCAAAATCAGAATCCAGGAGCTACTCCCAGTCTACCACATGGGTGGCAGGGGCCCAAACACTTGAGGCCATCTTTCATAGCTTTTCCCAGGCCACTAGCAGGAAGCAGGAGCAGAAGTGGAGCAGCTGGACATAATATCCCATACTCATATGGGATGCCAATGTTTCAGGTGGCAGCTTAAACTACTGAGCCACAACACCGGCCCCATGTAATCTACAGCCGTCTACAACAGGAAGGGAAAGTGTTCAGATTGAGAGATGTTTCTTGCTGTAGCATTGATGCACATTCTCATGGCCTGATCACAGTAATTCATATTACCAGGAGATGTTGATTTTGGTAAGTTCTGAATGGAGAAATTTTCACCTGGGGATTGATCAAAGGAAAATTTGGGTTGCTACTTTCCCAGGCTCACACCCACCAAACAAGTAAATTAGATCCACTATCAATTATGTTGGGCCTACTGAGTGAACTAACCTTTTTTTCACTTATTTTCTCCCACAACAGTACACAACGTCCATTGTGCACATTTTAAAGTTTAAAAACTGTATCTGAGTGGAAAAGTAACCTTCTCAGGGTCACAAAACTAAAAGCCCACATTGTTAACTATTATTGTAATACATGTACAAATTAGTCCCTATAATTCAGGACATCTTATCCTGTTCCAACCTGTATCCTTCAAATATTGGTCTTTTTGCTCTCCATACACAGCCCTGCCACCTAAGTTGGATTCATTCTATCTTTCTGTGGATTTTCTAACAAAGATTTCACTGCCCTATCCCAGAGCTCTCAAGCCACTCATGTAACTTTGTTGAATCTCAGTAACAACCAGATACTCATGGAAGTTTCTGAGCTCTCCCAGACTATGCAGAAGAAGCTATACAGAGCATTGCAGAATCTGGAGATAAATAATTGCCTGATATGTGACTCCGCTATCTGTTGGCATCTCAGTCTTGAGATACTCTTCCCACCTCAGCGTCCTTAGTTTTGCCTTCAGACCTATTGTAATGCTTGTGTTCTTGAGTCTTCTACATCATACAGATTAAAAGGAAGTGAAATGAATTGAAGGCACTGAAGGATGTGATTTGTCATATCCTTATCCACTGCTGTGAATAACGGTATTCTCATGGCAGTTTGGACTAACAAAAGCTTGCTAAAGTTCAGGCTCCATGGAAGGTGATGTAACAGGCAGTATAGTGGAACAGCATGAACTGGACCACTGAGTGATTTTGCACAATACAAGGGAGTTTTTTTTTTTTCCAATGCTAACATGTCGCCATTTAAGTACAAAGGGTTCTTGCCTGAAGTCCAGGTTGTAGCGACTGACATGCGAAATTTTACTGTTCTAGCAAACTGGTGTTAGCGAGATTGGATGTGTAACATACATCTAGAAAAGAACTCTAAGAAGAAAATAGAAGACCTTGAGAGGCCCTGTGGGTCCCTTACTCACTGTTTCTGCATCTTTTTTCTTCTTACGGATGACAGCGTTGGGTATGTGACATGAACTGACCATTTTCCTGTCCACTCTGATTCGCCTATGGGTACCTGACACTCAAGACAAATGAAACCTTTCCAGAATTTTATTGTGGAATAGGTGGTGGGTATTGAAAGCAAACATTTAGCCCTCTGAAGTCCTTTAAAATTCTATTTATGATTGCCTTAGTCTTCTTATGAGAAACCATCCACAGTTAAAAGGGGAAAAAACTGTCCACTACTTCCTGGTATCTTCATCACTGTGCTGCTGCCTCTTTTCCTAGGCCTCACATTCTTGGGGCTCAGTGGTTTCTTATTTCATATGTATTCCCCCAAGGTTCTGGTTCAGTTAGGAACTATTCCAGGTGCTAAGAACGAAAAGACAAATAAGGCAACATCCCTAGCTGAAGCCACTCAAAGTACAGGTGTCCCTGTGATTTCTCTGTTCCTCCACTCTTTCTTTGGGAAAGTTACTTAACCACAGAATAATATTCAGCTACAAAAACCAATGAAATCCTGATATTTGCAGCAAAATGGATGTGACTGGAGGACATCATGTTAAGTAAAACAAGCCAAACACATACTGTATGTTCTCCCTTAAATGTGGGAGCCTAATTTTTAAAAAAAACCATCTGAACATAAAATATTGATTACTAGAGAGACTGGGAGGGGCCCAGAGTAACCACTATACATATTGTCATTTTCAAATTAACAAGTTAAATTAATTTCCTTTCAATTTGTATGAAATTATTTTTTTTTTGACAGGCAGAGTGGATAGTGAGAGAGAGAGACAGAGAGAAAGGTCTTCCTTTTTGCCGTTGGAAGAGGGGCAACCGGGATAGAATCCGGTGCCCCAACCAGGACTAGAACCCGGTGTGCAGGTGCCACAAAGCGGAGGATTAGCCTGTTAAGCCATGGCGCCAGCCCCCTGTATGAAATTAAATTAAAGCCACTTATCTGGGGCTGGCGCTGTGACATAGTAGGTTAAGCCTCTGCCTGTAGCAAAGGTATCTTATATGGGTGCAGGTTCATGTCCCAGCTGCTGCTCTTTTGATCCAAATCTCTGTTTATGACCTGGGAAAGCAGTGGAAGATGGCCCAAGAACTTGGGTCCCTGCACCCACGTGAGAGACCCGGAAGAAGGTCGTGGCTCCTGGCTTCAGATAAACTCAGCTCCAGCTGTTGCAGCCATTTGGGGAGTGAACCAGCAGATGGAAAAACCTCTCTGTCTGTCTCCCCCTCTCTGTCTAACTCTGCCTCTCAAATAAATAAATAAATCTTTTTTTTTTAAGAAAAAGATTTATCTGTTATTACTGTTCAGGCTCTTTGCTTTATTTTTTAATTTTTTAAAATATTTATTTATTTATTTATTTGAAAGGCAGAATTACGCAGAGGCAGAGAGGGAGAGAGGGAAAAAAGGAGAGAGGGAGAGAGGGAGAGGGAGGGAGGGAGAGAGAGAGAGAGAGAGAGAGTCTTCCATCCTCTGGTTCACTCACAAGATGGCCTCAAAGGCTGGAGCTGTGCTGATCTGAAGCCAGGAGTCAGGAGCTTCTTCCAGGTCTCCTACATGGGTGCAGAAGCCCAAGGACTTGGGCCATCTTCAGGAGCCCAAGGACTTGGGCCATCTTCTAGTGCTTTCTCAGGCCATAGCAGAGAGCTGGATTGGAAGTGGAGCAGCCGGGCCTCTTACTGGTGCCCATGTGGAATGCCAGCACTGCAGGCGGTGGCTTTATCAGCTACACCACAGCGCTGGCCCTCATGCTTTATTTTCTTGTTTTAGGAAGATCTATCTCATTTTCAGGTGTTACTTTATTATGGATTAAATGTCATGTGTTTCAAAGAAACAGATGAAATACATTGAAGAGAGACATGTGTGTGTGTGTGTGTGTTTGTGTTGAGGGGAATAAAATCCAAGTTTGTGTGTTGTGTAAAGTCATATGGAAGGGGCTGTCACTGTTGTGTAGTGGGTAAAGCCACTGCCTGCAGCTCCAGCATCCCATATGGGCACTGGTTCGAGTCCTGGCTGCTCCCCTTCTGATTCAGCTCCCTGCTAATGTGCCTGGGAAAGCAGCAGAGGATGGCTCAAGTCCTTGGGTCCCTGTACCCACATGGGAGATCCAGAGGATGCTCCTGGTTTCTGGCTTTGGACTGGCCCAGCTCTGGCTGTTCCAGCCATCTGGGGCGTGAACCACTGGATGGAAGACCTCTCTCTCCATCTCTCCCTCTCTCTCTCTCTCTCTCTCTCTCTCTCTCTCTCTCGGTAACTCTGCCTTTCAAATAAATAAATAAATCTTAAGAAAAGGTCACATGGAGGTACCACCATCATTGAGGAGACCAGGACTGAGGGAAACCACAGACCTCTAGTTCTCATGTAGAGATACATGCAAATCAGGGAAATAATTCTGTCATCAGACCCTACCAGCAAAAAGCTGGCCCAACCCTCACGGGCACGTGATTATGAATAGTGTACGTTCCAAAGGCTATACGTCTCATGGGTGCACCCAGAAAGGTGGAGCTATGGAGAGGGAATGGCAGAGGCAGAGGGAATTCTTCCATCCGCTGGTTCACTCCCCAATTGGGCCAGACTGAGGGCAGGAGCCAGGAACCTCATCCGGATCCCCCATGTGGGGGCCCAAGCACTTGGACCATCTTCAGCTGCTTCCCAGGCCATTAGCAGGGAGCTGGATCAGCAGCGGAGCAGCCGGGAATCGAACCCACGTCTGTCTGGGATGCTGGGCTGCAGGCGGCACCGACTTACCCCACTACACCACAGTGCTGGCTCCCAGACTGTGCGCTCTTAAATGGTGAGGTGATGTCATCTCTCTGCATAGGTCCTCTCCGTGAAGCTTTTTCTGCTTTCCAGCAAGTGGCATCCTGAGCACTCAAAGACACGAGAGGCGACCTACTGTTTAGGTCATGTGTACGCTGTAGAGGTGTTAGCCCTCCACATCCCTCCCCTTCCCCCACCACCACCACCACAAAAGCACTTTAACGAGCCCAACCAAGAGAACATTTTTTTAAATTTTATTTATTTATTTATTTTGACAGGCAGAGTGGACAGTGAGAGAGAGACAGAGAGAAAGGTCCTCCTTTTGCCGTTGGTTCACCCTCCAATGGCCGCCATGGCAGGCGCGCTGCAGCCGGCGCACCGCCCTGATCCGATGGCAGGAGCCAGGGGCTTCTCCTGGTCTCGCATGGGGTGCAGGGCCCAAAGACCTGGCCCATCCTCCACTGCACTCCCGGGCCATAGCAGAGAGCTGGCCTGGAAGAGGGGCAACCGGGACAGGGTCGGTGCCCCGACCGGGACTAGAACCCGGTGTGCCGGCGCCGCAAGGCGGAGGATTAGCCTAGCGAGCCGCAGTGTCGGCTGAGAACGTTTGTTTTTGAACTGCTTAACTCTGTGGACTGTCGCATGGACAGTAACTTAGTTACAAACAACACGTGGTAAGGCGGGGCCGTTGCATCCACGTGCGCACGGAAGTTATTCCTATTGGTTGCACGCGACCTTTGGGTCACGTGAGGCTCCGCCCTCTGCGTAACGTAAGGACTGAACGTGCACACGCTGAGTGTTACGTATTTCGTGAGACCGCGAGATCGAACTACGAAGTAGGAGGATCCGCCATTGACACAGACGGAGAGTCCCGTTAACTTCACCTTCGAGGTATCCGACTGCAGGTGCAGAGGACGTTCGGAACCCGGGTGGGCGTCCTGGCTGAGGCGGCACAGTGCCCCCAGAACGCACCTGCCTGGCCGTTGACTCACTTCCTGCCGCGGTGGGCGATGTTCTGGTAGGAAGGGCACGAACTAGCCGATGCTGGACGTGTACTCTGAGATGTGGCTTTAGGGGCAGGCAAGTGGCTTCGGAAGGGCGGAGGGCTCCAGAGGGGGGTGCGGGGCTATCGGGGGCGGGCTTGGCTTCCCGAAGCGACCGAACGTTTGTTCGCTCACAGAGAAAATGGGGGTTGGGGGGTTCCGTCTGAACCTCGACGCCTGGGAGCTTGTGGTGGAGCAGGTCTAAGCACAGGAGCTGAGGTGGGGTGAGATGTGGCGGCAGAGTGGGGGCGAGGGGTACGGTGTGGCGGGTGCGAGTGGGTAGAGCAGGGAGTAAGTTGCGAGGGGGCGGCGGGGGCTCTTGGACTTTTCTGTCGGGGCCAGGGCTCTGGAAGTGTTGAGACCTCTCCCCACCTCCACCCTCTTGGTAAAGCTATACCCGGGCCTCTCACCCTGCCGGCTTCATTGTCCGTACCCCGTGACGCCCTCCTTGGCCCCTTCCTGCCCGTGTCCTTATTAAGGACAGCAAGAGACTTCCTAGGCGCCTGTTCGTAGAGACGACTGCATATCCGGTTCTGGAAAGATTGTCTTGGTTCTCATGGGTTATTTTTCCAGCAAACATTCTAAATATGCTCATGGAAGATGCGAGAGGGAGGGACAGGGGAGACACTGGAAAAGAATTTGAAGTTTTTAGGAAAGTGTGAAAGCAACCATGATGTGAAGATTCAGAATTCATTTATTGTACTTTATCTGAAGTTCATACAAACTACATTTGGGAGTGGGGAGGCAATCTTTTTGTGCTTATGATCTCAAAATGGCTTCAAGTAGTCCGGCCCGCACTGTTACCTCCCCACACCTAATTTCTATGTATTGCTTCTTAGGTGCCTTCTTAAAAACTCTCTGCTGTTCTTCGTGGTGAAATAGTGAACACATTTAAGAAATGATTAAGTAAAATCTCAGATGAGACATTGGATGCACCCTGACAGTAACACTGATTGGGTAAAGTTGAGCAAGTAGCTAGATCATGCTTACACTGAATGAAGTTTCAAATACTGCTGGACACATTAGGTAGACAGGTTTGTTTTTTTTTAAAGATTTATATATTTTGCTTGAAAATCAGAGTTACACACAGAGAGAAGGTGTGGCAGAGAGAGAGAGAGAGAGACAGACAGACAGACAGAAAAAGAGAGAGAGACAGAGAAAGAGAGAGAGAGAGGGAGGTCTTCCATCCACTGGTTCACTCCCCAGTTGGCCGCAAATGGCTGGAGCTGTGCCGATCTGAAGCCAGGAGCCAGGAGCTACTTCCAGACATAGACAGTTTCTTCACTCATGTTATTTTATCGTCACATTGTATGCAGCTTAAATAATCTGTTTTTCCTCAGCTCTTGAGCCTTTTCAAGTTTGTTGTGGAAAACACCGTGGACAAGAGACAGCCAAAACAAACATGTATTCTGTTCAAGAGAAGTATGGGATGTACCAAATTGGAGGTGAGCAAATTTCCATATTGTGCACGTTTTTTCACACCACATGCTCATATAGAACATGAATCGCCATGGGAGAAGTAGTTGCCCCAGCTTATAAGGGAAGGTAACATTTTTCCATTGAGCATTTGAGGTATTAGCAGTGTTCTTCAGAATACATTGGGGGAAGCCCTGTTCAGAGGAAGTCTACCACTTCAGTGTATGTGCTGCCAAAATGAGCGCAGTCTTACAGCTTTAAAACCTCCTGCCATTCATGACAAAGGATAAAATGCATCTTTATAATAATGACTGTATGTTCTTGTCATGAAGAAAGTACATAATAATGAAGAAAGCTCTGTAATTCACGTTATATCATTTGTCAGTCTCTTTGAAAATTTGCACATTTCCATTCTTCAGTGTTACTGTCAATTTTTAGTATGCTGCTGGTATCATTGTGGCTGAAAATAAGTATATAAATGAGCCATTAGAAAATGTTCATCTATAGTATGCAGATAAAGTGCTCCACTTCTGACAGCAAGATACAGCTTACATGTCAAGAAGACACGTATCTGTCATTTTGTACAAATAATCCAGTTTTTCAAAAAACATTTTGTTGTTCTTCAATAATTACACCTGCTATAGTTTGAGTCCTTGGGATGTGGTAGGTACTTGATAACCTTCTCATGTAAGTTTTCTCATTTAAACCTCTGAAAAATCCTGAGAGGACACTATTTTAGTTTGCAGATGAGACATAGGAGTTAGGAGAGGCCAGGTACTGCTGTGGATTATAAGCAACTCCCAAACCTCTGTTGCTTATTTCTCTCTCCTGATAAACGTACAGGGCAGGTGCATGTCATTCCTAGGATGGTGGACACTGGGATCTGAGTGATTCTTACTGGGAAGTCTCAGAAACCTTAACTGATGAAGGAGCCACCATCTAGAAATTGTTCAGTCACTGTCAGATAGGAAGATAGCCCCCAAGGCTCTCAAACCAACAATGAAATGTTTTCATACCAAAATAGCATGCCACTCACAACACACAGGCCAGAAGCCTGTCACATGCATGGCAATCAGAAAGTATAGTTCTGCCACATGCCTGAACAGAGGAGAATAGAACACATGATATACAGCAACACTGACTACTATATGAAGGAATGGAAGCTCAAAGAGATTAAGTTTTTGTCTAATATTATATAGGCTGTGGCAGAGCCTGGATTGCAACCCACACTGTTAGGATTTCAAAGTCAGTGTCCTGAGGTAGGCATTTGGTGCAGTGGTTAAGATGATGTTCGGGAAGCCACAAGCTGGTATAAAAGTGCCTGGGTTTGAGTCCTGGCTCTGTGTCTGATTCTACCTTTCTGCTATTGGGCACCTGAGAGGAAGCAAGGTGATGGCTTTAGTAGTTGGGTCCCTGATACCCAAGTGAGAGACTTGGATTGAATTTTGGGTTCCTGGCTTTGGTCTGGTCTTTCTTTGGATGTTTTGGGCATTTGAGAAGTAAATCAGGAGGTAAGATATGCCCCCCCCCCGACCTTCTCTCTGCTTTTTAAGTAAATAAAAGAAATAAATACATTTTAATAATTACAGTGTTCAAAAATAAATAAATATAACTACTTTTGTGTTGAGAATCAATATATTTCCCCAATCCCCACAAAATCCATGTCCTTTCCATTCCTTTCTACACGTATGCTATTTTTCCTTAAGAAAATTTTATTTAAAGTATACAAATTTCATGCATTTCATAAATACAGGTTTTGGAACAACAGTGATTCTTCCCACCATACCCTCTCTCCCACTCGCACTCCCACCCTTCCTCCTCTCCTAGTCCCACTCTTAATTTTTACAAAGATGTGTTTTCAATTTACTTTATACTCATAAGATTAATTATGCAGTAAAAGTAAATTTCAGATACATTACTAATAAAAATTCGTTCACTTCAGTGATGTAATTCCCTTTCTTAATCATCTGATACTCTTTAAATTTTTTTTTTGATTTTTAAAAGGTGAACAGATTTCATGTACTTCATATATACAGCTTTAAGAGCATAATGATGCTTCCACCCTATGTAGCCTTCCACCCATGCTCTCACCCTCCCTCCTTCATTTCTTATTTTTTCTTTTAAATTTTACAATGACATACTTTTAGTTTATTTTATAACCTCAAGCTTAACCCTAGACTTTAACAAGTAGTAAGTAGAAAACCACTGTTCTTCAAGCATATAGACAAGGGCTGTGAATAATGAAATCCCAAAGTATTCAATTCAAGTATTCTATCAGTATCATTGGACAGATGTGATGTCGTTGGTAAAAAGCACTACTAGTAGTTAGCCTCAGGTCTTTTACAAACAATTAAAAGCATTGGCTGTTAGAATGTCTTTTGTATTCAAGGATGAAAATTATACAAAATAAAATCCAGTGGTAGTTGCATAGACTCTGTATTGATACTTTAATCAATAAAAGATAGTTTCATGTCTTTCCACTATGTTAAGGACACATAATAAAAATAAGAACAGATATAAATGAATGTGAAAAGAAATGTGATGGAGTTGAACAGAAATACTAGGTGTTAGTATTTTAGAAATACACCACAATGACAAAATCATTGACCATATGGCTAGAGAAAGTAGATCTACCATATGACCAAGCCATCCTGCTCCTGGGAATTCACCCAAAGGAAATGAAATCAGTATATAAATGAGTTATTTGTACCCCCATGTTTATTGTATCTCAGTTAAAAATAGCTGCATATTCCATAAATATATGGGATTTTTGATTCTATAAAGATATGGAATCAATCCAGATGCCATCAGCTGATAACTGGATAAAGAAAATGTGGTATGCATACACTATGGAATATTACTCAGCCACAAAAAAGAATGAAATCCTGCCTTTTGCAAAATGGATGCAACTCGAAACCATTATGCTTGGTGAAATAAGCCAGTCCCCAAAAGACAAATATCATATGTTTTTCCTGATCTGTGGTAACTAATAGGGTACAAAAAACTAATAGGGTACAAAAAAGTCATGTATAATTATTTGCATTGCAATCTGCATAAAATTGTTCCTGTGCATAAACTGTTGAGAGGAAATGGTTTAAAGTCTAAATGAACTTAATTATTATCTTATAACCACACAGGAAATATTTAGATGTTATATTTTCATTGGTTGTATTTCATTGAACGAAATTATGAATGGCAGACTAATTGACCAAAAAAAACCCCTATATATGGGTAAAATGGTCATTTTTCATTCAATTATTGTTTATAGCCATTATCTATATTCCCACTGAACTAGGGTCTTTTCTTATCTTTTTACTTCTTAAAATAATCACTCTGTGAAGTAGTAAGCATTTTTACTGTACTGTGAATTTAAAATGTTGCCTCAAAAATAGTAGAAGGAAGAAAGATTGGAGGAAGGAAGATAATATGTTATTAGACTTATATGTACAAATTATTTTGAATTTGTTAAAAATTAATTAAATTAAAAATTAAATTTAAGAAAGCAAACCATTATAAACATTTCCCAAGGGCATGTTTTCAGCAATTTATTAGAGGTATTCACAAGGAATACATGCAAAAGCAAAATTACCAGCTAATGACTTAAATTTATTTAATGACTTAAATAAATGCAAATCACATAAATGAATGAAGAGCAAACTATATCCAGTGAATGACTAAAACAAGTAATACAGCATGACAAAGGCAACTTTAATCTCAAGTACACATGGTTGGTTTAATCTTTTAAGAGATCTGTATTAGTGCAATTGAACACATTTGCTGAATAAAGGAAGGAGGAAAGGAAGCTTATCACAAAAGGTCCAGTATTAAATGCACACAATAAATACAACAACCAGGATTAGTTGCAATAATAGCAGTGACTCTCTGCAAATTGGAAATAGAAGTGTATTTCTTTAAACTGACAATATGTAGTAAAAATCAATAGACACCATCTTTAGTAGTGAAACATTAGATATATTTGCCATAGATGCAGTAAAATGAAGAGATGACCCTTATGACGCCTTCTGTTCAACATCATACTGAATCTAGTGGAATAGGCCTAAGCTTCTCATGGACATGTATTATGTATATGTATATACATAAACTAATACATGTATAAAAGTGAAAACAAGGATACCAATGATTGTCTTCATACAAAAAATGAGAAAATACAGAAAATTAACATTAACAATAGGGTTCGTAAGTTTTTTGGGTGTAACATTAATATCTATAAAGTTGATGTAACAAATAGAGTGACTATTTTTATTTTTTTAAAAGATTTTATTTATTTACTTGAAAGTCAGAGTTAAACAGAAAGAGAAGGAGAGGGGGAGAGAGAGAGAGAGAGAGAGAGAGAGAGAGAGAGAGAGGTCTTCCATCCGCTGGTTCACTCTCCAGCTGGCCGCAATGACCGGAGTTGCACTGATCTGAAGCCAGGAGCCAGGAGCTTCTTCCCAGTCTCCCACGCGGGTGCAGGGGCCCAAGGACTTGGGCTATCCTCCACTGCTTTCTTAGGTCAAGGCAGAGAGCGGGATCAGAAGTGGAGCAGCTGGGAGTCGAACTGGCACCCATGTGGGGTGCTGGCATCGCAGGTGGCGACTTTACCCGCTATGCCACAGTGCTGGCCCCGAGTGACTTCTTTTTAAAAAGCTTATTAACATTTTATAAAGTTTTTGTTTTGAAGGTTAAATTTCAGAAGCCATGAATTTCAAAATTTCAAAAATTTCAAAAACCAATCAACCATGAATAAAGTTTTATAATGAACATCTCAAATAAATCACTTTAATATCTTTTTCTTATGGGATTACAACAGTATTACTATAATAGTATTTCTTATTTTATTTTTTAATTTTAGTTTTAAACAGATTCAATATTTGTAGATACAAGTGTAAGAACATAATATTTCCCTCCTCCCTCCCTCCCATCCTCCTTCCTTTTTATTTTTAGTTTTTGAGATAACCTTTTAAACTTACATTACAGTAAAACAGCTTACTACTTCACAGAATAAGAAGTTTAACAAGTAAAAAGATAAAAAGACCCTAGCTTAGTGGAAATATGGATAACGACTATATAAAAAATAATTGAATGGAAAATGACCGTTTCACCCATATACAGTTCTTTTGTCAATTAGTCATTCATAATTTTTTAATGAAATACAACCAATGACAATGTAACATCTAAATATTTCCTGTATAGTTACAATAATTAAGTTCATTTAGAGTTTAAACCATTTCCTCTTAGCAGTTTATGCATAGGAACGATTTTATGCAGATTGCAATGCAAATAACTACATTACTTTTTAAAAAAGATTTTATTTATTTATTTGAGACGTAGAGTTACAGACAGCGTGAAGAGAGGGAGAGACAGAGAGAAAGGTCTTCCATCTGCTGGTTCATTCCCCAAATGACTGTAGTGGTCGGAGCTGGGCTGATCTGGAGCCAGGAGCTTCTTCGTGTCTCCCACGTGAATGCAGGGGCTCAAGCACTTGGGTCATCTTCTGCTTTCCCAGGCCATAAACAGAGAGCTGGATTGCAAGAGGAGCAGCTGGGACACAAACCGGCGCCCATATGGGATGCCAGCATTGCAGTGCTGCCCCCCCCATTACATTTTTTGTACTCTATTAGTTACCACAGATCAGGGAAACATACGAAATTTGTCTTTTAGGTACTGTCTTATTTCACTGAGTATAATGGTTTCCAGTTGCATCCATTTTGTTACAAAGAACAGGATTTCATTTTTTTTACAACTGAGTAATATATTCCATAGTGTATACATACCACCTTTTCTGTATCCAGTCATCAGTTGATGGGTGTGTTGGTTGATTCAGTATCTTAGCTATTGTGATTTGAGCTGTAATAAACATGGGGATACAATTAACTCATATGCTGATTTCATTTCATTTGAATGAATTCCTGGGAGTGAGATGGTTGAGCCATGTGATAGATCTGTTTTCATTTATCCGAGGGGTCTCCACACTGTCTTCCATAATGGCTGTACTAGCTTGCATTACCACCACCAGTGGATTAGGATACCTTTTTCCCCACATCTTCGTCAGTATTTATTGTTTGTTGCTTTCTATATGAAAGCCTTTCTAACTGGGGTGAGGTGAAATTATAAAAGCACATAATTAGAAATATTAATACACACCATTGTGTACCAGCACACACACACACACACACACGTTCCTTCTTCTAAGATAAAAGTAGCACTGTCTGTCTTTGACAAGGCTGAATGAACACAGGTATATCTGCTGGTCCATTCCGTTGTGCTGTTGCTGCTATTTGCAAAGGGCTCCTTCTCTGAGATCATTAATACTTAGGTTTGTCATGCGCGTGCATTTGTGTTCAAGGAGCTACTTGGTTCCATCTCGAATGGAAACTAACTCAACACTTCAGCTTCACCAAATAAAAATGCAGTTTGTGTTAGTTTTACAAGTAGGTTATGAAACAATCCTGTAGCCCAAATTTGTCTGAAATAAAGAATGGTCAGTAGAAATAGTTTAGATGTATTCTCAACAGTGGCTTTGCGATAATCCTAAGTTTGCATCACGTCAGTTGAACTCATATTAGTCTCCGGTTCTGTGCTGAACCCTAGCAGCCCAAAATGACTCCAAATCTGTGAACCCTGTGCCCCATACACATCTCTTTCGACTAATCAAAGCCAGATATTTCCACCTGGTTCCCACTCTGACAGGAGTGACTAGTACAAAACACATTGCTGGCCTGCTTATTGAAAAAAAGCTCACTATTTAGGGACAACCCGTGCAGTTATGAGAGAAGCACTTGGGGTGTGGGGTTAGACCAAAAGGTAAGGACACAATTTCAATTCTGCTGAGATATATATATATATATATATATATATATATATATATATATATAAATTTTAGTTTTAAACAGATTCAATATGATTTGTAGATATTAGTCTAAGAACATAATGATACTCCCCTCCTCCCTCCCTTCCACTCTCCTTCCTTTTAACTTTCTGTCTTTTTATTTTTAGTTTTTGAGATAACCTTTTAAATTTACATTACAGTCAAACAGCTTATTACTTCACAGAATAAGAAATTTAACAATTAAAAAGATAAAAAAAAGAATGACGTGAATGACGTGTGTGAACTTAAAATTCTTGATCTGAAACGGATCTATGGAAACAATTATCATGAGATTTCCATGAGAAAATCTTAAGAATCCTTGAGTGTGCCCCAGTCTGAGCCCGTGTTGGTTGCTAGTTGGCTAGGTTGAGTTTCCCTCACACTCCCATTACCATTGGAGGGATGCTGCTGTCATATACTTAATGGCCTTGCAATGGTGTAAGAAAATTCCCGATGGACTCGGTAAGTATTTGTAAGAACACATATGACATCATAAAGAATACTCACTGCAGTATCCAGGGGGGAGGATCCATGAACAAGTCACACACCCCAAGGGGGCATTCAGGCAGTTTAGGAGAGCGGCATTGTCTGCTTTCTAAACATCGCTGCTATTGTCCTTGATTTTGGCGGCACAGATGCAGGACAGAGATTGTAGTAAGATCCAAGAGGTCAGTAAGTAGACGTCCCAGTGTGTGTTTTGTCTTTGGAACCTCTGTCCATTGAGTCTCTCTGTGGCTTTGTACCACTTGTGTGCTGTCCTGTATGAGTGCCTTCCTGTGATTGTTCTATTGCTATTAGGCAGCCCACTTTTACACTTTCCTCTCTTAAAGAATGTTAGTTCTGCTAAATGACCCTCCCTATAGTCCATATCTCTGCCATGTGCCCTTAACCCTCACTTTTGTATTTGATTTTTTTCTCCTTTTATGAACTTTCATGAAAATGAATTGCTTTCCTGGAATTCTCCAAATGTCAGCAGCAAGGTTCTTTGCTGTTGTTTTTAAGAATTATAAACTCGGCCGGCGCCGCGGCTCAATAGGCTAATTCTCCACATGCAGCACCGGCACCCCGAGTTCTAGTCCCGGTCGGGGTGCTGGATTCTGTCCCAGTTGCCCCTCTTCCAGTCCAGCTCTCTGCTGTGGCCCGGGAGTGCAGTGGAGGATGACCCAAGTCCTTGGGCCCTGCACCCCATGGGAGACCAGGAGAGGCACCTGGCTCCTGGCTTCGGATCAGGGTGGTGCACCGGCCTCAGCGCACCGGCTGCAGCGGCCATTGGAGGGTCAACCAACGTAAGGGAAGACCTTTCTCTCTTTCTCTTTCTCTCACTGTCCACTCTGCCTGTCAAAATTTTTTTTAAAAAAGAATTATTATAAACTCATAGCTATTGAACATATTGAAGGAGGCTTAAAATACAGGATTCTGAGGAGGGGAATGGCAAGATTTAACTTAAACTTTAAAGCATTTTGCTGCCTGCTTTATTGGAAGTGGATTTTAAGGGAGTGTAAAAGAAAAGCAGAAGTACACTTGGAAGGCAGTCCAATCACGGTCATTCCAGGCCAGAATGGTAGCAATGGAGGTACTCAGAAGTGTGTGGGCTGCGGATACAGTTTGAAGGCTGAGAGATACGGAGCATGAGAGAAAGGGTACTCCAGGCCACTTCCAGGTTTTTGAGAGCTGGGAAGTGAAATGTGTGGGTCAGATATTCTGCTCACATTTGATTTCACTTCTAATAGCACAGGGAAAATCCCTAAAGTTGTGGTAGCACAATTGTCCTGGCCACATGTCACACAGTCAAAGAAATGATCACCCCCTCACACACCACCACTATCACCAAGGAGTTAATCTGAGTTCTGGTTGTAGTCAGTACATTGTAAAGTGATCAACAGTGAGCCAAGTTTTCTTCATAAGTGTGCCTTAAAGAAACATTGGGTGAGTAATATACAAAAAGTGTAACACAAAGCCTTAGAGAACATTAACAACTAAAGCCCAAGAAGAAACTGATTTATAGCATTGTAATTACATTAAGCCACCTCTCAAAAGGACTCCTATTACCTCTGGTGGCACATTGTTTCAGATGACTATGGTAAAATAAAATACCCTTTGAGAATGTACCTATGGGAGAGATAAATGAGATGACATGATGTGGTGCTATGACCAGCACAATGTAAATTAGGCATGATGGTGGGGAACCCACACAAGTGGTGGGGAACATGCTGAAGTGTTGTTGTGGAACAGCAACACAACTCCAAGGAGCAAATACAGGGTGAAATAGAACCCAGAGCACTTTATAAGCACAGCTGAGGTTGCACTCTCCAATAATTAGATGTTGGGGCAAAGAAAGTTAATGAGAGGCAAAGTTGGATATTCTATGACAAAAAAGAATCAATCCACCAGGACTTCCTAAGGATCCTAAGTGTGTATCCATCACACAAAGTGAAAACTGATGTAGTTGAAAGGAGAAGTAACCACAGCCACAAGTTAGGTTTTTGACCTTTAACTCTCACCTCTCAGCAAGTAACAGAATTACTAGACAAAACAGCAGTGAGAATATAGAAACTCTGAATAATATAATCAATGCAATGACAGAATGTATGTGGCATAAGTAGAGTCTGCCATGCAACAAGAGCAGATTTTGGTTGGTTGGTTTTTCATTTTGTCAAGTATCTTGTTTTTTTTACAAGTGTAGACATTCTGGGTCATCAAACAAAACTCAACAAATCATATAGACAGTGTTTTGACCATAAAAGAATCAAACAGAACTCAACAGCACAAAGATCACAGGGAAGTCTCCAAACATTTGAAAATTGCAGTCGATGCTTACGATTCTAGTTTGTGATTCATACCCTTGCTATAGAAGAGATGAGTTTAGGAAATGTTGTCTCCCTGGCTGAAAGCATTTCAGAGTGGGCCAAGCAAAAGCTTGTTCTGGATATTTCAAACCAAGTGTTACTGAGAGCAATGGTGGCAGCAGTGGGGCATTTTACGAGACTACTGTCTCAGTGTCACCTGTCCTAGAAGCTTGCACCATTCCAGCAAAGGAAGGTCAGCTTGTATAGAACCTGTTTGGTGGCTGATTGGATTAGGGGGTATTAGAAAGTTTGCCTCCCAGGTTTTGGTGCTGTTGTTAGATTAAGGAAGCCTGAGAGAAGAAGGCAAGATTGGGATTTCTTCCCGATATGTGGCTGGTACCCAGGCTAACCTGTGGATGCACATATTTCTGTTCTTTCTAAATTCAGCTCTGTTTTAAAAAATTATTTATTTATTTATTTGAAAAGTAAAGTTACAGAGAAAGATATCTTCCATCTGTTGGTTCAATCCCCAAATGGCTGCAAGGCCAGGACTGGGCCAGGCTGAAGCCAGGAGTTAGGAGCTTCTTCCGTGTCTCTCACATGAGACACAGGGGCTCAAATACTTGGGCTTTATCCCCCTACTTTCCTAGGCACATAAGTAGGGAACTGGAAAAGAAATGGAGTAGCCAAGACTCAAACCAGCAATCATGTAGGATGCTGGTGTCATGTGCAACATCTTAACCCACTATGCCACAACGATGGACCTATCCTGCTCTATTATTAAAAAGGTTTCACACAGTGCTTCTTCATTCAATAGTTCTCTCCTAACTGTGCTGCCTGTGAGATATCCAGACAGTTAGAAGAGTCTACTTTCTGGGGTTTGTGTGATTGGTCCCTTGGGCCAGGTTAGCACATTTCTTGCACTACCAACTTGTGATTCCATGATGTAGAACCTCTGAAAAGGATGTGTCTTCAACCTTGTTTATTTGTTCCAAATTTCAGAATGTGGTTCTGGTAGTACCATTAATCAAGGAATGAAGAAAGATTGGGATTCATCCCATGGTTATTTATGCCAGCAGAATCTTCATTATGAACATAATGAGTACAAGCCTTCACCTTCATACCACCAGGAGAATAATAGAATCATAACAATAGTGAATACCCAACAGGACCTACAATTAGAGTGGTAGGTGAATGAGGGGCTTGGTTTAAAGCAACCCCTGAAGACATGTGCCTCTTCTATTCTGTGTAATCTTCCTTTTTCTTTGTAATGGGACCATTGAAGAATGCTAGAAATAGAGTGATGGCTGAGCAGTCCTGTAACTGCAGCCTTGCTATCAGTGATGGGAGATGGTATAAAAGACTGCCTTACCACTTATGGAATCATGCTTCTGTCCCTCTCCCAGCACTCCATATAGTATGGAACGCAAGAAGAGGAAAAAGAAATGTCATCGTGACAAAGTCCATGGAGAATTGTGCAGATATAAAAAACGCCCCAATAGAGACATGAGGGAGGAAAGACAGGATGGAACTCTACCATGCTGGATCAAGGTCACAGTGAGTATTTTGTCAAGCTCTGCATGAGATAGAATATTCTGAAATCTTATAGAATGATGGTTGCATAAAAGAACTTAAGTTTACTCTGTGGAAGAGAGATTCTAAGTGGAGAGAGAAAATGTTTATGGAAAACCCATATTTGGCACAAAAGAAAGAAATTCTGTCAGTGACCCTTCTGCAGGAGACATTTAAAACTAGTTACAAGGTCTGAAAAAAACACTTGGTTAGGCCTTTTCCTCTCCCTTTAATTTATCACCCTCATCATGGATTTCATCCTTTTGCACTTAAGTTCCATACATGAGAAATTACAGCAAGACAAAAATTGTAAACTCAATTCCTAAGGTGCTGTCTGCTTTGTAGATGTAAGAGAGGATGGTGAAGCCAGATGGGTGGATATAGGGGAGAGAGGAGGCCTGGGTTATCAGGGACCGCTAATCCATGAGACTGTTGTTCATGCTCCATAGTTTCATTACATCAACAACGAGGCCCAGTTTTTTGTTCAAGATGCTGTTACTGAATCTGCACTGAAGGAGGTGAGCCAAAAGGTTCATGATGAGAACCGAAAGGTTTGTGCTGAGAACATTGACTATACTGATTCTCAGGGCCAGGGGCTGGTGGTGGTCATTGGAATTAGAGGCTCTGGCACTTTCCCCACTGCTCCTTTCACAGATACCTACCTTTGTTAATCATTCTGCTATACCCTATTCCATACAGAATCATTTGCGGCCAGAGGAAATGGAGCAGATAAAGGTAATTCAGACTCAAGAAGTGTTGTATAGTGTACTCTCCAGGCCCACCTCTTCTCCCTGTAGCCCTTGATTCCCCTGTCACCAGCACCCCAATGGCCTCAAAGCCCTGCTTTCCATATCTTTCCCTGCAGTTGACCTTGAACAAACGATATGATGCCTACACACAATCCCTTGATCTACAGAGACTACAATATGATCCAGGTATAGGTGACAATAACTGTTCCTTGGCAGATGAAGGCAGGGGGCATTCCTGGGCTGTAGACATAGCAATGACAACTTGGGAAGGGGTTGGTGCTGGCCCTGGTTCTGATGGACATATATCCTTCTGATTTCCTTATCTTGGCTTCCTGTAGACTTGGTGGGCCACGATATTGACATGATACTGAACCAGAGACACTGCATGGCTGCCATCCTGCAGATCATTGAAAAGGAATTTCCTGAGGTGAGGTCCTAGGCCCAGGTCAGCTGTTTAGGTCAAAGGGTAGAGGTGATAGGGTAAAGGGCAAATTTGTCTCCCAGGACATAGATATAACTATCATCCTAACTTTTCCTATCCAAAAGGTGTTTTGTTTGAATTTACGCAACAACAAACTCTATCAGCTGGATGACCTATCTGACATTATAGGGAAGGCCCCAAAAATCAAGATCTTGAACCTTTCTGACAATGAGGTGAGACTAGGGTGCCAATTGCATTTGGGGTTGAGGGTGTGTGAGGATGCACATCGTGTGATGACAGCATGCAAATGGAAGTACCTGTAGGTGAGGGTGGGGGTGGGGGGTGCAGGAACCTGGATATCTCTCTCCTCATAACTCATTTTCCAGTTCTCTCCCTGCTTTCCTCAGCTTAAGATGGCATTGGAGTTACAGAAGTTGAAAGAGCTGAAGCTTGAAGAATTGTGGCTGGAAGGAAACCCTTTGTGCAGCACATTCAGTGACCATGCTGCCTATGTAAGGTCAGTGGTAGTGCCCATTACCCTTCTGTGGACATTCATCCCTTGGGAGCTTGAACTGGCCAAGACAGTGCCACATATAGGGGGAGGCAGCCTTAGTCCTGTGGGAAGAACAAGGTCCTGCCCTCTCCTCTCTTTTTCTTTTTTTTTCTCTCCTCTCTTTTTCACTCAGCTCTGCCTAGAAGTCTCCTTTCCTTCCGACCTGCTCTCCTTTCCAGCTGGATGGGGTGTGTATCCCCGTCTCTACACCGGCCTTTTCCAGAGTGCTCTCCCATAGGTGTGCTCCAGGAAGCAGGGCTCCCTGTCCTTACCAGGGACAGAGGTGTTCTACCTTGAGCCAGGTATTGGTGCCCTGACTGAGACAGTTCCTACATCCCAGAGCCTCATTCTGACTCAGGCCTGTTTGACCCCAGGTTGAGATGGAGCTGGCTTACCTCCCATGTCCTGAGAAGGTTCTTCTTTTCCTTGCTCCAAAAGAGATACCACGACCTGTCCTAAACTGACACGGGGTTTTTCTTTCTCACATTGAGTGGCTGGTACCTGGATGACTACCATCCTGACATCAGTTCCTTTGGCTCTATGCAGGGAGCTAGGACATACCTTGGGAGAAACCCAGGTTCCCTGTATCAAGGGGACAAATGTGGGCTGACAGCAGTGAGAGAGGGTTTCTTGAGGCAGGCATGGAAGGTTAAGGGCATAGGAGGTTGAGGCGAGAGAAGGACAGGCCTGTCAGGGATACCACTCCTCCCTCCTTCCTCACCACATCTTTCAGAGGAGCCCCTGAAGGGTCCAGTTTCTCAGGCAACACACCGACAACTCAGACATGCGCAGCTGCACGGGAGCTTGAGGAGAGAATGTGATCTGAAGAGGGGACCAGTGCCTTTCACCCCATGCTGAGCTGGGGCCTGATCTTTCACTCCTTTCTTGCCTATTTTGGACCTTCAGACCTAGGCAGTGGTTGCTGTGGAGATGGGCTGTGGCAGTGGAGCCGCTTCCTGCTGTTTTCTTTTCTGACCTCTCCCTACGATGGTATGGTCTCTTCCTTTTCCCCTTGGTTCTTCTTTTTCCTTTGTTTCTACTCTCCTATTTCTTCCCCAACTCTTCTTGGCCTACCTTAACTTCCTTTCTCTTTTCATCCCCATGCCTGCCTTTCTCTGCCACTTGAGCCCTGTCTGATTCCCTCTATAACCCAATCTGCTCCTGGGCCTTTCCTGGGGAATGAGGTGGTCTTGTCCAGTCTATGCCTGGAAGAATGTTGGATACCCTGAGAAGTAGCAGAGGCCTGGGATCCCTTCCCATTCCCTGCTCACTTTGAAGCCTCCCAAAGTGACTTGGCAGAAAGTTAGGGAGACAGGGACGGGGAGGAAGCCTGGGCCCTAATGGGTCTTCTTGTGGCCCTGGAGAATGGGATCAGGGAATTGTAGGTGGGCACTACTCAAGCAGTAGGGGAAGAAAAGGAGTTCAGGGGAAGAAGGAGATGCAAATAAGGAGAAGGTGTGCAACCCCAACCTGTCAGTCACTTCATTCTCTTTTTGAATTTGAACAGTTTGATTCTGGATTGTTTCCCCAATTTGTTGCGCCTGGTGAGTACCTGTAGTCATCATTCTCCTCTTTCCACCATGATCTCCATACCTGTCCCCAAGCCATTGAGAACATAGATTCCAATGAAAGCCATTAATATTTTCTCTGGGAAGTGTGTTCATAAACACACAAAGACATATGGATGTACACACACACACACACACACAAATTGCATGTAATAGAAGAGATTTCCAGTCTCCTCACAATGCGAACACACACTGTAATGTTGTTCATGGAATTTCAGGAGCCATTTCTTACCTGGCCGCTGACCCTTGTTCCCCCAGGCCAATTTCTTCAATTGGGTTATCCATTACCACCTTCCTGATCTTCATGCTAACTTCCCATTCCCTTCCCCAGGATGGCAGAGAGTTATACCCTCGCGCTGTCACTGAAGTTGTGTTAATGAAGCCCTGCAAGGTAAGGAGGAAGGACCAAGTGGGATTTGGGATGGTGCAAGTGAGGATACATCATCCGCAGCATCTAAAATGAGTTTTTATTCCAGGAAAGCTATCAAGGACCTGAATTACTGAAAAATCTGATCCTGTATTTCCTGCAACAGTAAGTATGCCAGCAACTGTGAGGAAGGGCAAGCCTGAAACAGGCTTCCCAGGCCAGCACAGGTCTGCTCACAGGAGTTTTCGAGTAAAATTTTTCATTGCTCCCCCACAGATATTACTTTATTTATGACTATGGAGATCGCCATACTCTCATTAATGTTTACCATGAGAAGGCCTGCTTCTCTCTGAGCACTGCCTTCAACTCCATGGATCCAGACCCGTGAGTACTGCAGTTTAGACTTTGGGGTCCTATAGTTGCCAGGCAGGCACAGGTCAGTTCCTGAAAACATCTCTACTGCCTGGACCACTGCTTATTGTTCTTTTTTGTCTCATAGGAGCGCCTTGTATGACTATATCAAGAACAACAGGAATATGAAGGATATCAAGGATTCCTGTACGTGTGTGATGGGGAGGACTGGGTAATAGGGTATAAAAGGGACAGACAGTTGTAGGGGCCAAGGATCAGAGACTGGGAGCACAAATCTTATCTTCCTGTCCCACACAGACCTGAGAAGGAAATTGCTTAAGCACAGAAACCGTACCATCGTGGATGCCCTCAGTATGTTGCCAAGAACGCAACATGACTTTAGCTCCTTCTCAATAGACATGTGGTTCCACACGGTGAGTGCCCGCTTCCTCCCTCAAGCAGGCCCCAAGAATATGGAGCTAGGTGGGAGTTAAAGGAGGTTCCTGGTCACCTTATTTCTTCCCTTTTAGGATACGATGATCAGTTTTGCTGTTAATGGATTATTCAGAGGAGGTGAGTTTCTATATAGTTGTCACCTCAGAGCTCCCATCGCTCCCTCTCAGAACTCATCCAGCTTTTCCAGAAGCTGTTCCTTTCTTCTTGTATTCCTTTTGTGTTCTTCTGCCCCCACTCTGCCCTTAAAACTGCCCTGTCCCAACCCATTACCATGCCTGTCTGCCCCACAGAGCTCAGGCATCAGGGACACAGGCTGTGGACTTTGACAGCACTATCACAGGCACTTCCTCTGTGACCTTGGTCCAGTTGTCTGTCTCCTCAGTTGCTTCATATGAAAAATGGGGTTGTACTATCCATCTTTTGGGCAGATGTGAGACAGGAATCAAGTGAACATGTGAGGTGGTTTGTCACATAGGAACCCTGTTACCAGAAGTGGATTGTCGCAGTTGTTATCCTCTCCATTTCTGCCAGGCTGTCCTGACCCCAAGTGAACGATTTTCTCTGTCTGAACCCTTCAACATAAGACACAGACAGGGAATGCTGTATGAAAGGGTACAGCATGTGCAACTCTAAGGGAGTATTGTTGTTTGTTGCCCTTTATCTAGAAAGTAATTCTCAGAATTTGATGTTTGCCTTCACCCGGACTTTCATCGTTACCCCAAGCATGACTTCCATGTAAGTGCTGTATGGCTAGTGGGAATACCCATTTTTGCCTTTGGCCAGTGGTGCGGGAATGTCGTGGTATAGTACTCAGGATATCTCAATATACGGAACTGCCAACAATAGATGGAAAGAACAGTGTGGAATAAATGTCAAGAGCTTGGGCTATTGATTTGTAATTTGGTTATCTTCCTGACTTCAGCACTACAGGACCTTGCTCAAATGACTCCACCTCTCTGTGACTCAGTGAGGATAACTGTATCCATTCTCTTGTGCTGCTGTACAAGAAAAACACATTGGGGTGAAGTCCACAGATTGAGTGAAGATGTTAGTCCCTCCAAATGTGGGGCTCTTTGTGTGTGAGTGTGTGTGTGTGTTGCGGGGAGTGGGCAGAGGGTTCCAGTCAAGGAACTGGGGATTTAAGAACAGTAAGGGTATGTAAAGAATCCAGTTGCTGAGTGGCAGTGGTTATTGATGAGTCTGTTGGGAGTCTGGGAATGTCCAGCTGTGTAGTTAGTTGAAGACCTATTTCCTTCCAGGCTTTGTATCCTGAATGATCAACTGTTGGTGAAGAACATCAGTCCTCTCAATGTCCATACAGTCTTCACCATCCCAGGAAGCATTCCGTGCTCCAGTTGCACACCCACCCTTTCCCAGCTGCAGCATGAATTGGAGCAAGCTTTCTCCTCTCTGTCTGGGATGAAATTTGAGTGGTGCAGGAAGTGAGTGATGGGTGTGCTTGGGAAGAGGGAGTAGTTGGAACAAAGAGGTGTGAAAAATGAAAACTCAATGCAACTTTTAAAAACAACTATGCATATTTTTGCTTCTATATAAAGTGTGCATGTGGGAAGACATTACTTTTTATTTATTTTTATTTTGTAAAATTTTTATATTTTATACGAGGTGAGCACATTTCATATATACATATTGAAGCGTATAAGGATACTTCCCACTCTACCCTTCCTCCCACAAATGCTCTCACCCTCTCCCATCCTTCCTTTTTTATTTTGTTCTTTTAATTTTGACAATGACATACTTTTGGTTATTTTATAGTCAGCTTAACCCTCCACTAAATAAAGAATTCAATAAATAGTAAGCAGAAAAGCCACTGTTCCTCAAGAGTATAGACAAGGGTTGTAAACAATAATCAAATCTCAAAATGTGAAATTTGCTCTTACACATTATATTTTTTGCTACACTGTGTATTAGCACAAATCAGAGAAAATATGATATTTTCATTTTTGAGACTGGCTTATTTCACTAAGCATATGGTTTCCAGTTGCATCCATTTTGTTGTAAAAGACAGTATTTCCTTCTTTTTTATGGCTGAGTAGTGTTCCATCATGTGTATATACCATATTTTTAAAAATCAAATCATCAGTTGATGTACATCTGGGTTGATTCCACATCTTTTTTTTCCCAAAATATTTATTTATTTTACTTGAAAGTCAGAGTTACAGAGGCGCAGAGGCAGAGAGAGAGAGAGAGAGAGATGTCTTCTACCCACTGGTTCATTCCCCAATTGGCTGCAACTGGTGGAGATGCACCGATCTGAAGCCAGGAGCCAGGAGGTTCTTCCAGGTCTCCCACGTGGTTGCAGGGGCCCAAGGACTTGGGCCATTTTCTACTGGTTTTCCAGGCCATAGCAGAGAGATGGATAGGAACTGGAACAGCCAGGACTCAAACTGGTGCCCATATGGATGCTGGCACTGCAGGTGGTGGTTTTACCCGCTACACCACAGCTCTAGCCTCATCCCTATCTTGGCTATTGTGAATTGAGCTGCAATGAACATGGGAGTACAGATAACTCCTTCATATGTTAATTTCATTTTGTTTGCGTGGGATGGCCAGGTCATATGGTAGATCTAGTTTCAGATATGTTTGGAACCACTAAACTGTCTTCTGTATTGGTTGTACTATTTTACATTCCCACGACAGTGTATTAGGGTACCTTTATTCCCCACATCCTCACCAACATTTATTGTTTTTTGATTTTTGGATGATAACCATTGTAACGTGGGTAAGGTTAAACCTCATTGTGGTTTTGATTTGCATTTCTCTGATGGCTGGTGATTCTGAGCATTTGTTCATGTATCTGTTGGCCATTTGAATTTCATCCTCTGAAAATTACATTTTCAAGTACTTTGCCATTTCTTAACTGTATTGTTTATTTTGTTATTGTTGAGTTTCTTGAGCTCTTTATAGATTATTGATATTAATCCTTTATTAGTTGCATAGTTTGCAAATATTTTCTCCCATTCTGTTGGTTGCTTCTTCACTTTGCTGAATGTTTCCTTTGAAGTGCAGAAATTCTTTTCTTGATGTAATCTCATTTGTGAATTTTGACTTTGATTGTCTGTGCTTCTGGATTCTTTTTCCAAAAGTCTTTGCCTATGTCAGTATCTTGGCAGAGATTCCCCTGCGTTTTCTTCTAGAAATTTGATAGTATTGGGTTGTAGATTAAGGTCCTTGATCCATTTTGAGTGGATTTTTGTGTAAGGTGTAAGGTAGGTGGCTTGTTTCATAGTTTTGCATGCATGGATCCAATTTTCCCAATTTGTTGAGTCTGTCCTTTTCCCAGAGATTTATTTTAGTTTGTTTATCAAAGATTAGTTGGTTGTAGATGTCTGGATTAATTTCTGGGCTTTCTATTCTGTTTTGTTGGTCAATTTTTTTCTAGTTCCTGACTGTTTGGTTATAACTGCCCTGGGATATTTCTTAAAATCTGGTATTGTGATGCTTCTGGATTTTTTTTTAGTTATTTAAATTTGCTTTAGATATTCAGGGTTTCTTGTTTTTGCATATGAACTTTAGCATGGTTTTTTATAGATCTGAGAAGAACATCATTGGTATTTTGATTAGAATTGCATTGAATGTGTAAATTGTTTAGAGTATTATCAATATTTCGGTAATATTAATTTTCCTAATCCATGAGCATGGAAAGATTTTTCCGCATTTTTTTGTGTATTCTTCTATTTTTTCTTTATTTTTTGTAATTTCCATTGCAGAGATCCTCCACATTGTTGGTTAACTTTATTACAAGGTATATAATTTTTCTGTAGCTATTGTGAATGGTACTGATCTTATAAATCCTTTCTCAGCCATGGTGTTGCCTGTGTATACAAAGGTTATTGATTTTTGTGTGTTGATTTTATATCCTGCCACTTTACCAAACTCTTTTATGAATTCCAGTAATCTCTTAGTGCAGTCTTTTGGCTCCCCTATATATAGGATCCTGTCATCTGCAAATGGGATTATTTGACTTCTTTCCAATTTGTATCCCTTTGATTTCTTTTTCTTGCCTAATGTCTTTGGCTATAAACCCCAGAACTATATTAAATAGCAATTGTGAAAGTAGGCATTGGATCTTAGTGGAAATGCTTCCATGTTTTTCTATTCAACATGATGCTAGTGTGGGTTTATCATATGCCTTGATTGTGTTAAGGAATGTTGCTTCTATAGCCAGTTCACTTAACTTTTTTAATCATGAAAGGATATTGTATTTTATCAGATGCTTTCTGTACATTTATTGAGATAATAATGTGGTTTTAATTCTTCAATTTGTTAATATGATGTATCACAGTTATTGATTTGCATACATTGAGGCATCACTGCATATCAGGGATAAATCCCAACTGGTCTAGGTGAATCATCTTTCTGATCTGTTGTTAAATTCAATTAGCTAGTATTTTGTTGAGGATTTTTGCATCTATGTTCATCAGGGATATGAGTCTATAGTTCCTTTTCTATGTTGTATATTTTCCTGGTTTTGAATTAAGATGATGCTAGCCTCATAGAATGAGTCTGGGAGGATTTCCCCCCTCTTGAATAATTTTTAATGCTTTGAGAAGAATTAGAGTTATTTCTTTAAATTTTGGTAGAATTCAGCAGTAAAGTGATCCAATAATAGGCTTTTTTTTGGTTGGACTGGACTTTATTACTGACTCAATCTCCATCTTGGTTATTGGTCTTTTAGGTTTTCAGTGTCTTCATGATTCAATTTTGGTAGAAATTGTGTGTGTGTCCAGAAATCTATCAATTTCATCTAGATGTTCTAATTTGTTGGTATATAGTTGTTTGTAGTACTTCCTGATGATTCTTTTTATTTCTGTGGTATCCATTGTTACATCTCCATTTTCATATCTGATTTTGTTAATTTGGTTCTTCTCCCCCTTTTTTGATTAGTTGAGCCAGTGGTGTGTCAATATTGTTTATGTTTGCAAAAAACAGCTCTTCAATTTGCTGATCTGTTATACCATTTTTTGGTTTCAGTTTTGTTTATTTCATCTCTAATTATTTCTCTTCTCTTATAATTATATGTTTCTAGATCCTTGAGATGCATTGTTATATTATTTATTTCATGCCTTTCCAGTTTCTTTATGTAGGCATTACCTGCTGTGAACTTACTTTCTTAACCCTGCTTTTGCAGTATCCCCCATAAGTTTTTATATATTGTGTTGTCATCTTCATTCATTTCCAGGAATTTCTTGGTTTCCCTTTTGATTTCTTCCATGTACCACTGTTAACTCAGGAACATGTTCTTTAGTCTCCATGTGTTTTCATACTTTCTAGAATTTCTTAAGTTGTTAATTTCCAGCTTCATTCCATTGTGGTAAGTATTAGTTCAGTTTTTTTTATTTGAGACTTGCTTTATGGCCTAGCATATGGTCTATTCTAGAGAAAATCACATTCAGTGATGAAAAAGAATGTGTGTTCTGCAGCTGAGGTAATAAGTGTTCCACAGATGTCAAGTAGGTCCCTTTTTCTTTAGTGTAGATTTGCTCTGTTGTTTGTTGATTTTTTTTGTCTAGTTGATATGTCCATTGATCAAAGTGGGGTGTTGCAGTCCCCCATTGTGTTAAAGTCTATGTCTCCCTTTAGATCCATTAACATATCCAGGAGCCCTGGCATTAGGTGCATATTTATTCACTACGGACATATTTTCCTATCAAATTCATCCCTTAATCATTACATATTGTCCTTGTGTCTTTTAAGAGTTTTTGTCTTAAAGTCTATTTTGTCTGGTATTAAGATATTTTCACTGCTCTTTTTTTGGTTTCCATTAGCATAGAATATATCTTTTCCCATCCTTTCACTTTTAGTCTGTGAGTATCTTTGTTGTTGAGGTTTTTTTCTTGCAAGTAACTAATAGACTGGTCATGTTTTTTAATCCATTCTGCCAGTCTGTATCTTTTAATTGGAGAATTTAGGCCATTTACATTCAAGGTTATTATTGATGACTTGGTTCTGCCATTTTCCATTAATCTCCCTAGCATTTGCTTTCAATTTCGCTTGTACTTTCACTAGGAGATTTTTCTGCCTTCATATTGTTTCATAATGACAATCTTTCTCTGTTTCTGCTTCCTGTTTCTCTTTCTCTCTTCCTTAAGCATCATTTGAAATGCTAGATAAATGTGACAAATTCTTTCAATTTATGCTGTTAATTCACTGAATAGGCCTTCTTCACTCATTCACTCTTTCCACACCTACAGAAACTCTTAAAACCCTTCTGTTTGGTCATTTGATAGTATCCCTTAAATCTCAAACACTGTTTTCAGTTTTTCTAATTTTTTAGTGTGTGTGTATTTGTGTGTGACTGAGATTTGTTTTCCAGCTTGGTTATTCTTTCTTCTGCCTCACCAAGTCTGTTGTTTAAGGCTTTTCCCTATATTGTTTATTTGAGACATTGAATTAGTCATTTCTAATATTACAGTTTGTTTTCTCTTTAATATATCCATCTCCTGGCAAAAATTTTCATCCATGTCATGCATGTTATTCCTTTAATGCATGAATTTACTTCCCATTTTTAAAGTAATCATATGATCATTATTTTGAATTTTTTTCAGGCATTTTATCAATCTTTTCATCTTCACATTCTAATATTGAAGTGTTGTTTCGCGGGAGTCACATTTTCCTCATTTTTCATCTTTCTTGCATTTCTGTTTATATTTGGGCATTTGTGGGGCCACTTGTTGGTTTTCTCCTCTGAAGTCTTTGTCTCTGAAATATGCCTCTGTGGCTTAGTGGAGTGTCTGCTCCTTCAGTGAATATGCAGATGTGTGTGTTATGTGGGGCCAGGGGGCTCTGGTCAGTGCTTGGTGACTGCGCAAGAGTCGAAGGTGACACCAAGTAGATCTCCTCTATTGTCAGTAGAGGGGTAGGGTATTCTCATTTCAGCTCAAGTGATCACTGCCTCATCTCCTCGCTGCCAAGGTGATCAACACACTTGAGGCAGGCCCACAGTGGCTGCACACCCCACCCACGCAGGCGCATGAACCACACAAAGGATCTGTGTTGTCCTCAGCGTGAACACAGAACCCTTTGCAATGTCCCACCCCAGGCACATTCATGAAGAGTGACGAGGCATTCCCAGAGCCAGATGTCTGTTTGTATTCCATCCCTGTAGTTTGAGTATGGGTGCCATAATACAGTGAGGTGTGGAGAGCACCTCCCAGGCTTACACGGGTGCTCTCCCTCCTGCCAGTCCTCCAGTCGAGACTGAAAGTCAGTGGAGACCATGAATGTATCCCTCAGATAAAATCCCCTAGTTGTGCACGTGTGCGCTGTGGTAGCCTGCACTTGCTTTGTTAGGATGGTGTCTTCTCTCCGCTGGTTACTGGAAGGCCTTGTGGGGAGGGATGGAAAGCAGCAAACGTTCTCTCCTTTCACAGGGTTAGTGTGCAGTGTGCTCCCTGCTAGTGCTCCAGGCCAGACTCAAATTCATTGTGTCTGCAAGGTTCTCTCTCAGGCAGTATTAGGCTTGCCTCACTCCTCTCTGAGAAGATGGTTTCGCCTCCTGACTGTGCTTCTCTTGTTGGTGGGAGTGGAAGAAAAGCACACTGCCCAACATTTTGCTGCTGAGTATGGTGCTCTGTGGGAGTGGGGAAGGGGAAGGAAGCAACTCAAGCCTGGCTGTGGCTCAGACCCCAGTCTGCTCCTCAGGGTGAGGTAAAAGTCAGTGGGTGGCTATGAAATTCTCTCTCAGCTAAAATGTGGGTAGCAGGATGTGCAGTAATTTCTTCCTGCCTTGACAAGGTATGAAGGTGGCTCATAGCCTGCAGTTGGCTGTGCTGTGTAGCTGGCTACAGCGGTGTCTTTGTCTTCCATCCTCTTGTCTCACAGAGCTTTGTTGTTTTTTCACTTCTTCATTGAAAATATCCATCATTCAGACTCCTGGAACCATGGTCCTTCGTATGTTCTTCTCATATCCCAGAGCAGCTCAAATTAGTTTAGCTATACCCTATTAAGCCATCTTGGATCTCTCCAAAAATTACTTTTATATGGACCTGTGTAGATTTTTTAAAACATAATATATTCAGGACTTGTGTTTGGCACAGCAGCTTAATCTGCCACTTGCAACAGAAATATACCATATGAGTTCCCATTCGAATCCCTGCTGCTCCATTCTTAAGTATATACCAAAAGAAATAAAAGAATATGTTAATTCAAAACCTTGGACATGAATGTTCCTAGAAACATTATTCATATTAGTCTCAAATGGAAGCAACTCCGTTGTCCTTTAACTGAGAATAGATCAATAAACATGGTACATCTATACAGTGGAATATTGATACTGTCTTATGAAAAGTATTTCTGACATAGGCTATGCCATGGATGCACCTTGAAATTATTTTGGTAAATGAAAGTGGCAAATCAATAAAGGTCACATATTGTATGATTCTGTGCTAAGCTCTCTTGTTTTGAACACCTCTATTTTTCTGTGAATTTCAGTGGTGTGAATGTTATTGTAGACATTGTGAATTTTCAAAAGATAATTTTCATTGATAGAGTAGTACTCATTCTGGTACATGTGTTCCAATGAAAGAGTAGCATGGTGAAGGGGTGGAATGTTATTGGCATGTGTGTTCTGTGGAGGTGACAGAGTAATCACCTGGTCTCCACCTGCCCCCGCCAGGTGCCTTGAAGAGAATGGATGGAACTACACCAGAGCGGCACAGGTCTTCCTTATCCTCCAGGTGAGGTCTGGGAAACAAGCGGGTCAATGTTGGATGTCTCTGGGCCTTCAGAAAGGTGGACATCAGGTGGTCTGGGGGTAGAACTTGGGCCTCCTGACCCTTCTGATATTTCTACTCCTTCCCTCCAGATCCAGGGCAAGATCCCAAAGGAGGCCTTCAAACAAATCACATAAAAGGAGCCCCTGGATGTCCTCCATGTCCTGATCCATGTCATTGTTTTTATTTTCCAATATAAGGCAAAGTTCACAACTGAGATTGGAGACCTGGCTGCCTATTGCAGAGTTCATTGTAGAGATGGCAACGTAACCACTTGAAAGGCCAAATGTTTTCTTTCCTTTCCCCACTCAGTATTGCTGTTTATATTCCTAATAAAGAGTGGCATCGCATGCTGTATGTTCTGTGTCTCAGCTTGCACTTCTTCTGCTCCGACATGAACCTACATTATCATGGCTGAGAGGCCCTGATTCTCTTTGCCACACACCTTTGTCCCTTGTCCCTGTCTGTCCTTAGCAAACAAATCAGGCTTGTCAACATGGGTGGTTTGTCCACGAATTCCAATGAAAGGGACACAGGCTATTTTGCAGTCAGGGATTACTTAGCATTAGGTGTGACTCTGTCAGATGTTATGCCTGCAGGCCTGCAGAAGCAGACATGTGGCATGACACAAGCAAGGGCTTTCCGAGAAATGCTTGCTGTCTATTGAGGACCAAGGAAGAAAGGAAGGGCAAAGAGGTGAGGCAGAGAGGAGAGGGGACAGGTATATTTTTTTAAAGATTTATTTTATTTATTTGAAAGAATTACAGAGAGAGGTAGAGACAGAGAGAGAGAGAGAGAGAGAGAGAGAGAGAGAGAGAGAAAGGTCTTCCATGCGCTGGTTCACTCCCCAGGAGGCTGGAGCTGTGCTGATCCGAAGCCAGGAGCCAGGAGCTTCTTCCAGGTCTCCCATGTGGGTCCAGGGGTCCAAGTATTTGGGCCATCTTCCACTGCTTTCCCAGGCCATAGCAGAGAGCTGGATCAGAAGAGGAGCAGCCGGGACTAGAACCAGTGCACACATGGGATGCTGGCGCATTAGGCCAGGGCATTAAGCCGCTACACCACAGCACCAGCCCCAGACAGATACATTTTAAAATTGACTTTTTACTCCTAATATTTGAGAATTTTCACAGACTGTGATCAGTTTTATGGTTTGCACACAGGTGGGTGGGTGGGAAATGGGCCTTTTCATAGCTCTCACCATCATTTCACCTGTTGACCCATATACTTGTCCTGCTTGTTCTTCTTCCTGAAGAATGACTGTGCAAGAGATCTCACATTTGCACTTGCAGTGTGGTGTGTTGTGACTCAGCTCATTTGCCCAGTGTAGATGTTAGATGATACTTGGTGCTCCATCTTCATAAGGGGGTTCAGTCAGTCATTTTAATTTCCTAAAAAGAACAATAGCACAGAATAATCACATTCTAGTTAGCTCCTTGGGACTTTTCTCAACAGTTGGCAATTAGCAGTTCCATACTTCAGGCATGAGTTGAATGGGACCTTTGAACAATGTATTTTCCTCACTTTTGTAATGCTTATGCTTTGGATAACAAGCAGGCATCATTTAAAATATAGGTTGCATTTATTTGAAAGAATGCAACCATCAGAGAAAGATCTTCCATCCATTGATTTGTTCTTTCCCTGCAATAGCAGGGGCTACACCAGGAGCCCAGAACACAATCTGGGTCTCTCACATGGCATGGACCCAAATACTTGAGACCTCCCTTCTGACTTCCAGGGTGTGCATTAGCAGGAATCTGGGAATCTAGAATTGGAAGCAGAGCAGAGACTCATATCAAAGCACTCTTACAAGGAATTAAGCAACGGAAGCAGGGTCTAAACCAGTGGTCCTAATTCTCTGAGAAGTTACATTTAAATTAATGGTGGTACAAAATCTTCAGGTTATATTGCTATCCTATTAACTACCACATAGGTGAGTTATGAGGTACCACCAGTTTATAAATTATGACTTAACTTCTTGTCATTGATCAGTTTTCAGAACTTTACATGCATTACATTAGGCATTTACTGCAGTGTGAATATCTTAAAAACACATACTAAAAGAGTAGTCTCCATTACATAAAGGAAAATGTTAAAACTTTGTTGTTTATTCATATAGTATGACATTTAATCTATTGTAATTTTCAGTTCTAGAATTTATTTTCAATTTCTTTTCATATTTTCTCTATCTTTACTGATATATTATACTTGAATATTCAGTGTTCTCCTGTTTCCATAAGTTATTTGACCATGAATTTCTTAACTCTTTGGAAATACTTAAAAACCTGATTTATTCGTTTAATTTATTTGGAAAGCAGAGAAACACAGAATAAAAGACAGAGACAGAAAGAGAGAAAGAAATCTCCCATCCACTGGCTCATTCCACAACAGCTGAAGGTTGCTCAGACCAAAGTCAACAGCAAGAACACAATCCAGCTCTTCAATGTGGATGCATGGAATCAAGTACTTGTTTCAGATTAGGGGCGCTCCAACTGTACTGTGTCATGGCAAGATGGAAACACGGTGCTTTATATGTTTTAAAATTTTGTGTGAGCTATCTTCTAGTAAAACATTATCTGGTATTAAGTAGTCATGCTCAAATTCAAAAAGGAACCTCAGTCTCCAGCTGAACTTTATGTTCCAAGGCTCTTTTAAGATTATTTACATAAGCCGGCGCCGCGGCTCAGTAGGCTAATCCTCCGTCTTGCGGCGCCGGCACACCGGGTTCTAGTCCCGGTCGGGGCACCGATCCTGTCCCGGTTGCCCCTCTTCCAGTCCAGCTCTCTGCTGTGGCCAGGGAGTGCAGTGGAAGATGGCCCAAGTGCTTGTGCCCTGCACCCCATGGGAGACCAGGAGAAGCACCTGGCTCCTGCCATTGGATCAGCGCGGTGCGCCGGCCACAGCGCGCCTACCGCGGCGGCCATTGGAGGGTGAACCAACAGCAAAAAGGAAGACCTTTCTCTCTGTCTCCCTCTACTGTCCACTCTGCCTGTCAAAAAAAAAAAAGATTATTTACATAATAAATATAACTTTAATCGCCACATTCTTCCTCATCACTAAAATCTGATTTCCTTTAGCTTGGGCATCATGAGTCATCTAATGTTGAGGGACCCCGGAATGGGTTTCCATTTTGGTTTGCTCTTCAGTGTTGGCTTGCTGGAAGGCTATGGCCTGCCTGAGGCTGTCCAGAACAGAGTCTCTCCTTCATCTTCACTTTCTTCTCCCTACTCTATTTCTTCTTCTGGTTCAGGAGTTTTCTTTTTTCTCTTTCTTTACTGGAAGTTCTAAGTTCTCCAAGCATATTTTTAGAATAGGCATAACTTAACTGTTCAATTTTTCCACATTTGTGGCACTTAGATTTATCAATTAATTTTGTCTTCAGATGAACTCAGCCACTCTTCCATTGTCAGTAGTAATGCTTGCTTTTATCAGTCTACCAAGGAACTATTTATTGTTTATTGCCCTGGTACAATTTTGTGCAGAGTCTTTATCCAAAAATAAAATAAATGTAACCACATTGCTCTTAATGATATCTTTATCTTACATTTTCGTGACCTTTATTATTTTGCAATATTTGGAAGTATCTGATATAAGTCACTGTCAGAGCAAAAGGCAACTTGGAGATACACACTTTGCTCTCACTTGTAACCAAACCACAACTGACTTCTTCAGATGGGACGGTAGAACACAAATCCTTGGCTTAAGCGGCTCAACCCTGATTCCTCCAGTCCCCTCAAGGCTGTGGCCTGGGCGTCATGGTTTCTTGCAAGAGCAGGTGCTGAGAAACAAAATGGAGTGGTAGTGATACCCCTAAACATTTGCTTAAAGCCATTGCCTTGTAATTCAGATATCTGGACTTCCACATGGAAGTTTCCTGTCAGTGTTGTTTTCTTTCATGTGACTTTACTGTGTTTCTGTATTATTTTTTTTACCTTGCTATTTTTGCAGGATACTGGGCATTTGGAGTGTTATAATGTGGTGAGTTTGTAAATCAGAATCTTATCTACTCAGTGATTTCTTTTTTATGATTTATTTATTTGAAAGAGTTACACAGAGTTGAGAGGCAGAGACAGAGAGAGAGGTCTTCCATCCGCTGGTTCACTCCCCAGATGGCTGCAACGGCCGGAGCTACGCCGATCTGAAGCAAGGCTCCAAGAGCTTCCTCCAGGTGGCCCACGTGGGTACAGGGGCCCAAGGATTTGGGCCATCTTCTACTGCTTTCCCAGGCTATAGCAGAGAGCTGGATCAAAAGAGGAGCAGCCGGGACTAGAACCGGCGCCCATATGGGATGCCAGCGCTTCAGGCCAGGGCGTTAACCCGCTGCACACCAGCGCCGGCCCCTCAGTGATTTCTTATTTTGAGCTGCTACCACCATTTTTTTGTGATTTACTTATTCATGCTATTTTTGCAGACTAAATTACTGGTCAGTTATATACATTGAAGTCATCTTTCCATTTTCCTCAAAGCTCCAGGCTTTTGTAACAACCAAAGGCTACAAATTGGGTGACTTATTAACAACATACATGCATTTCTCATAGGTTTGGAGGCTGAGATCCTGAGAACATGTTGCCAGCATTTTTGAGTTCTTGTGAGGACCCTCCTCTGGGTTGCAGACTGTCACCTTCTCATTGTACATTGTAGACACAGAGAAAGAAAGTCCTCTGGGGTCCTTTTTATAAGAGCACTAATTCTATTTGTGAGGACTATGCCCTGAAGACCTAATTGCCTTCCAAAGCCCCAGTAACCATCACGGTGAGGGTTAGGATTTCAACATAGGAATTTGGGGGAACATAAAATTCAATTCATAGCAGTGACTTGACAGAGATTTCCCAAAAGGCATCAACACAAAAAGAAATGGGGAAAGGAAAAAAAAAGTCTTCATTTTTTGTAGACTGGCTCTGAGCCAAGGCACTCTGTGAACATTTTGTTAGGCATCCTAAGGCTTGGCTATAGCCTTCACTTCAACATTTTAGGGATCCTAAAGATCAGCTAGATGCACAGGCCAGCTCAGCTTTTAGATGTTTTCCGAGCATGTGTGTTGCACTCTGGATTCCCTGCTATGCAGCAGCCCTTCAAAACATTTATTCCTTCAAAAAACTCTTCTTAACCTGTCCTTCCTACAGTTTTGATCTTTGTGATGTTTGCCTCCTGTGCCTTCCCTTGTCTTCACATAGTTATAAATAGTATACGTGTTAGATGATTTTGAGAGATGCCATCCAGAAAGTCATTCCATGTCTGATGGAGGAGGGTTAATGTCAAACGGTGGTCATTCTCTTTACTTGTCCCTCACAGACCCTACAGAGAGGTCAGAAAGTATGACTACGATTTGTGAGAACAAAGTATGTATTGAAATCTCTACCACCAGCAAGAAGCACTAGAAATCTGGCTGCCAGGCTCATGAACTACACAACTCTGGAATAAAGGATGTTAGGCAGGTAACGAAAAACTCCACAATTCCCTTTTAATGACATTTAGCAACCTGTTTCTTGACTGTGCCCTTCTGGTTGTTGTAAGTTTTTTCTTTTTTTAATTAGATTTAAGTGTTCTGAAAATGTTGATTCTGTCAGTTTTTGCTAGCTTCAGCTTTGCTTCTATGGAGGAACTGATACTGCTTCCATTTTTTTTTATTTTTGACAGGCAGAGTGGACAGTGAGAGGGAGACAGAGAGAAAGGTCTTCCTTTTTGCCGTTGGTTCACCCTCCAATGGCCGCCTCGGTAGGCGCGCTGCGGCCGGCGCACCGCGCTGATCCGATGGCAGGAGCCAGGTGCTTCTCCTGGTCTCCCATGGGGTGCAGGGCCCAAGCACTTGGGCCATCTTCCACTGCACTCCCTGGCCACAGCAGAGAGCTGGACTGGAAGAGGGGCAACCGGGACAGGATCGGTGCCCTGACCGGGACTAGAACCCGGTGTGCCGGCGCCACAAGGCGGAGGATTAGCCCAGTGAGCCGCGGCGCCGGCTTGCTCCCATTTTTATGATGCCACTCCTTTATGATGACTTTATTTCATTCTTGATGTTGATAAGTTATCTTTTTTATTTGATACCTGGAAGATGCAGAGTACTAAAATGACCCTAAAATCCTGCCTGCTGAGGTCCTAATCCTGCATAATCCCCCAGACTTGTAAAAGCATTGGATTATGCTGCCATCATTAGGCAATTTTAGCTAGCACAGTTGACTTAAAGAAAGGGAAGTCATCTGGTTGGGCCTATGCTGAACACATATATCCCTTTAAATGTGGGCCTAGAAGTCAGAGACAGAGAATTCAGGGCTCATGAGTTGAAAGATGGAGGGGACCTAAGGGGCAAGGAAGGTGAGTCAACCCTAGGAGCCAAGAGTGGTCCTAACCAGCAGTAAACAGGGAAATGTGGACATAAATCAATTACAAGTAACTTAATACTTCCAACAGAAAGAATGACTTTTGAAGCAGTTCCCCCTCCCCCAGTCCCACCCCAGAGCCTCTAGTGGGAACTCATCAGTGTTGGCACCTTGATTTCAGACTTATGATATCCTTTTATGGTTTCTGATTTTGTTTTATACAACTTTTCTTATGTTACATAGCTGCAGGTACAAACCTAACAACCAGCCACACAAATGCATCAGTGCACATCAACCATTCCATTGTTTTTGGCTTGATAAAAGATTTTTACTTCAATTTTATTTGATTTTTTTAAAAAATTTTATTTATATAAAGGGAACAAATTTTGTGTATTTCATAAATATAGGTTTAAGAGCATAATGATATGGCCAGCACTGTGGCTCAGCAGATTAAAGTTGAAGCCTGCAGTGCCAGCATCCCATATGGGCATTGGTTTGAGTCCGGCTGCTCCACTTCTGGTCCAGCTCCCTGATAATGCACCTGGGAAATCAGTGGAAGATGGTCCAAGTTCACAGGCTCCTGCACCCACATGGGAAACCCATATGAAGCTCCTGGCTCCTGGCTTTGGCCTGGCCAAGCCTTGGCCATTGTAGCCATTTGGAGAGTAAACCAGAGGATGAAATATATATATATATATATATATATATATATATATATATATATGTATGTATACATACATGTATATGTGTATATATATTTTATATATAGGGATATATATATAAAGATAAATATATATTTCTCTCTGCCTTTCAAATAAATAGGTTTGTTTTTTTAAAAAGAGCATAATACTTCCCAGCCTACCCTTTTTCCATCCCTCACTCCCACCTTCCTGCCTCCTTTCTTTCTTATTTTTCTTTTAGTTTTTACAATTACATATTTTCAATTTATTTTACTTTTGCAGTGGAAAGCAAAGTAGCAAAGTTTATGAGAGTAAGGACAGCCACTAGAATGGATGGGCACCTCTCCAGACAGAACCTGAGAGAGAGTGCCTAGTTTACATTTAGGCCTGGGTTTTTAAGGGGATGGGTCTTGCCTTCCTGCATTTTCTCTCCCCCTCTCCTTCTTCTCCTCCAGAACAAAGGACTTTTTGGGTGACACTGAAGTTGTCAGAGGAAGCCTGACTGGCATCTGCCAGGGGGCTTCTCTCTACGGTGCCCACCTCAGAGGAAGGATGTTTATCAGGCCAGGTTGAAGGGGCAGGGCCTCCTGGAAGTCATCAGGATCTGGGCAGGACTTTGAAGTGCAGATACTGGGCTGCACCTGGAAGGTTATGGGGTGACTGCAGTGCGGATGCTGCACTGCTGTAGATGTCAATTTCCTAAGGCCCTTTTCACACACATAGGTTCATTTCTGACTTCCTACCTAACATTCCCCACTTAAGAGAGAAAGATCCATAATCTTATGGGGATAAATGGCTAGAGGTCCATCTTCTATAGCTACTTTGGAAGCTGACAAATGGGCGGCATAGAGATGGATATGGGTATTTCTGTTGCTATCTGTCCTATGGTGTTTGAAAGTGGCCTTGGAAAGACTGTCCTGCTCAGTACAGAGGACTGCTTAGGTCGTCCAATGGGATGGGCTGGAAGCCTTGTCTGACGACTATCTGAAGCTTGACAGCTTTATCCTATTAGAGATAAAACGAACAAGGGTATTAAAGACACATGGTCCAAGAGAAGCAGCAAGATTACAGAAGTTATAGGGCCAAGGAGAGGGAACAGCCAGGATTTCCATGACCAGATGTAGGGCCAACAATCCCAACCTTGCTTGGCCTGGTCCTGGAGTTGTTTGGCTTTGTCCAAGAAAGTATGAATTTGGGTTTGTACCTGTCCAGTCTGATTGACCCAGAAACAACATTCTTCCTAGAGCATGGCACAGACATCTCCCTGGGCAACAGGTAGCATATCTAATGCTCATCTGTTTTGGAGAACAACTACAGCCAAAAAGTTGATCTGATTTTGGAGGGTGAAGTGAGAAGCTGCTATCTGGGTGTTAAGACCAGCCAGTTCAGGGGAGAGGCAGTATAAATATTGTTTGCTGATACTGCCCCTGTTGTGCCTATAGCAACTCCTGCTACTCCAGCCACCGTGCTAATCCCTACCAGGACAGGGATCAGGGGGAATTCTCTTGGAGACTTGAGAAGTAGTGTATAAGGGCATTGATATGGGGACTGAAGCATTAGCAACAGATATAGTAGACAAGACATAGGCCAGGGTGCAGAGCCCTATCCAGTTATAAGGTAAGCATTGGTAAGCAAGAGCTCCACAAAGTATATCCACCCCACCCCCACCCCACCCCACCCCCACCCCCGTAGGAGGGAAGCATCCAGAGAGGCGGTACATACTCAGTTGGGAAGTTTCGGGAGTGGTGTGTTTGAAGAAGCACGTGGCAGCACAGGAAGCTGCAGTTAGTGGACTACAACATGAGGTGTTTTTGTGGGAAGCACTGCTCGTCCAATCTTCCCCGAACATGACCCGTCTAGTGTTGTCAGTGAAAGTCTGGGCCAACTTGCCATCCTCATGAATGAGGGAGCAATTGTCTATTTCTATGCTGCCCCAATTAGAATCTGCCTGACACAGGCCTTCCCTGGCAGAAGCTCCCAGGGTAATGAAGCCAATGTGCCACAGATATGTTTGGAGGAGAGGAGAAGAGCAAGGGGGGCTTGAGGGAGAGTGCACGATCCTTGGTGTGCACCGTTACATAAAGTTACTTAGGGATCCCACGGGGTGTCCTTGTGGATACTCAGGAGAGCTGAGGCAAAGAGGGGCTTTAGCCCTTAGTGTGACCTTAGTATAGATAGGTCCTTTAACAGGATGCGAGAGGCTATCACTTTTAACTGGTGTGTGAACACCCTGACACCCAGTAGAAGTTGAGTAGTGCATAAACCCTTCTGTCTGAGTCCATTACCTTAGAGAGGTTGGCCATGCGTCCCCAGATGAACCCTGTGTCTCCAGACAAATCCAGCAGGAGTAGCTGTAAGAAATGTTGGCCAATAAATTGACTGCAGCTTGGAGCTGCCTAATAAAGGATGAAGCATTGGTTGGGAGTACAGGTAGGAAGCATTCCAGTAGAAAGAGAAAAGGAAGGCCTTGGGAGGGCTTCTTTACTTATCTGGGCTCCTTTGAAAGAGTAGGCACAAATCTTCCAGAGGTTCTGTTGACCAAACGTCTTTAGGTTTGGAGTCCTGCTGGTCTTTAGGGCAGTGAGGCTGGTGTGGTGGATCCAGCTGGGGATGCCAAGCACTTTGATTGCTTGTAGGTGTGCAAAGTAAGACAGACTATGGCCCTTTCCATGTGGGAGTGAGCTGGGACTTGGGAGAGCTGTCTTTCCAGGTTTTAAGAAGAATCTGCATTTCTGGTTCATCTAAGTGGGATGGGCTGGTGTCCTGGCCTGTGTGGAGCCCGTGATCCCAGATTGCTTTTTGAAATTGAGCTAGGGAAATAAAGTATTAATGGCATTCTTGGTTTCTTTATCTACCAGGATGTCTGAATGCAGAAAAGGCATCCCGTAGAGAGTCTCAAAGGGGCTTAGGGAGAGCTGGGAGGTGGATCCTGTCCTAATTCTGAGTAGAGCAATGGGAAGGACTGAAATCCAGTTTTGCTCCATTTCCTTGCAGAGTTTCCCTATGTTTTTCTTTAGGGTCTGGTTGGTTCTTTCTACCTTACCGGAAGACTGAGGACTCCATGCAGAGGGAAGGTGCCAGGTTATTCCCAGGGCCTTACAAATCCCTTGTGTAATCTGGGAAATGAAGGAGGGCCCATTGGGCGCATTGTCACTTTGTAAAGATTTTGGGAGACCAAAGTGTGGAAGAACTTGCTTCAGGAGAATTTTGGCCACTTCCTGAGCTCTTTCAGTTCTGGTTGGGAAGGGTTCTACCCATCCAGTAAAGGTGTCTGTAAGTACAATCAGGTATCTATAACCTTGACAGAGTGACATCTATGTAAAATCTATTTGCCAGTCTTCCAAGGGGTAAGTTCCCTTTCGCTGCATGGGTTTAATTAAAGGTGGAGGTCGAGACCCATGGGGGTTATTTATAGCACACAGAGTGCAATTCTGACAGACTCTGTGGATGGTTTTTGTCAGGCCCTTTCCACAAAATAATTTATCACACAGCTTTTGAAGTTTATATCTCCCAAAATATCAAGAGTCATATAGCCCTTTTACTAGTTCCATTGTAATGCCTGAGGAAGGTATGTTATTCCTTCTCACTGGTACCATCCTTCTATTGTTCTGGCATAATCCTGTTCTTTGGCCCTTACTTTTTCCTCTGAGGCATAATAGGGGGTCAAGGCCTTTCTGGAGACTGTCTGAAGGTCAGGCTGAGCAGTGGCAGCCTTTTTAGCTACTGAGTTTGCACAAGAGTTACCTCGGGAAATCTTGTCAGAGCCTTTGTGGTGGCCTCTGTAGTGTATGACTGCAATCTCTCCGGGCAGATTTACAGCCTCAAGGAGCTTGAGGATCTGAGGTCCATACTTAACAGGGTTTGAAGGACCCTTATGGGGGAGAGGGATAGGAAACTAGGCCTGGGCAGATATCAGGGGCTTCTTAAGAGGTTGGATGTTCCCCAGGGTCCAGCGGGCACGTTCTCTGGGAAGGAAAAGTCTATCCCCTTTAGAGAACCTCTAGGCATGCCCAGAGCAGAGCTGCCACTCCCCTTCGGAGAGTCTCAGTACTCTCCTCAGCATTCTCCTCAGCTGGTTCCCTCAGCACTCTCCTCAGCATTCTCTTCAGCTGGTTCCCTCAGCACTCTCCTCAGCATTCTCCTCAGCTGGTTCCCTCAGCACTCTCCTCAGCACTCTCCGGTATGCTAATTGTCCCTCCGAACCGGCCAATCCCATATGCTAATTTGTTGACTATATAACCTGTGTGAAACTGCCGCTCAGGGCTCCTCACCGCCTTAGGTGGGGGCCCGTTTGCGCAAACGTACAATAAATACCTCATGCTTTTTGCATCAACTGGTCTGGAGTCTGGATTTTTGGGCGTCCTCTCGAGCAAGTGGGCATCTCTACAACTGAGAGGTCCAACAGGTTGTCTCTAGCTGTCAAGTAGCCCCTTTCTTTCCATACTGCTGCATGAGCATGCAAGACTTAAAAGGCATATTTTGAATATGTATATATACATATACATATATATATATTAATTCTTTTGTCCTTACCTAGTTCTAAAGCTCTGGATAAGGCAATCAATTCTGCTAACTGAGCAGAAGTTCCTGGGGGCAGAGCACAAACTTCAATAGCGTACCATGCCGTAACTATTGCATACCCTGAGAAGCGGGTCCCATCTCAGACAAAGCTGCTCCCATCTGTGAACCAAACCTCATCTGCATTAGTCAGAGGTTTTTCTTTTAGGCCCCTTCTGCTGGCATAAGTCAGGTCTATGGTCTCAGTACAGGAGTGGAGGGGACCACTTTCCCCTGGAACTGGCATTAAGGTAGCTGGATTTAAAGTGGAACAATACATTATTTTTACCTAAGGGTTTTCTAGAAGGAGGATCTAGTATTTTAGTATTCTGTCTGTGAGCCAGTGAGAGCCCTTTTGTTTTAGTAGAGAATTTATTTGATGTGGGGTATAAAGGGTGATATCTTGTCCTAATGTAATTTTAGAAGCATCTTCTGTCTGCAAGGCAGCCTCTGCTATTATCCTTAGGCAGTGAGGCCATCCTTGTGCAACCATGTCTAACGTTTTAGAAAAGTAGCCCTATGATTCAGGTCACTTAACAGGTCCCAGATCCTGAGTTAGCACTCCTAAGGCGACTCCCTGCCTCTCAGTGACATATAGCTGGTGGAGTTTCTCTGGGTTCGTCAGCCCCAGCACAGGGGCTTCAGTCATAGCATCCTTCAGCTAAGCAAAGGCTGTGGCTTGCTCTTTTTCCCAAAGGAGGGGGCCTTGTTCTGGGCTATATTTTAGGGCCTGGTATAGAGGCCTTGTTATTTCTCCATATTTTGGAATCCATAACCTGCAATAGCCAGTCAGCTTGAGGAATGTTCGGAGTTGCCTTAAAGTGGTAGGGGTAGGGGTAGAGATTTGCTGTATAGCTTGTATCCTCTCTGGGGCTAGTTTTCTATCCCCAGGAGTGAGGATGAGACCTAAATAGTTAACTTCCTAGTGGACTACCTGTGCCTTTTTCTTGGATACTTGGTAGCCACGTTCTGCCAGGAAGCTAAGGGTTTTGATTAAATGCTGAAGGCCAAAGTGGGGGAACAGATAAGCAAGTCATCTGCATACTAGAGTATTTTTCCACCCCCTCAAGATATAGGTCCTTTAGATATTCTAAAAGGGCCTGCCCAAATAGGTGTGGTGCATCCTGGAACCCCTGTGGTAATACAGTCCAGGTTAGCTGTGGTTTTAGATCCTAAAGCAGTTACCACTTGGAGGTGGGCTGGCCTTGCTGGGTCCCTCTGATGGCAGATTACTGTGCAAAACAGCTGTCAACTGGGCCTGCCGCCTATCCTTACACTGTTCCGTTCATTGCTCTCGTTCCTCCTCCTTCTGCAAAAGTCACCCCTCAGTTTCTTCCTATGTAACATGTGGCCATACTAACCAATTCTTGACCAGCTATGAAGCAGGAAGTAAGCGAAACTGTGAGGTGTTTTGTCATGTGGGAGCCCTATCATCTGAGTGGATTGTTCCATTTGTTAACCTTCCCATAACCACCAGGCTGTCCTGACCCCAAACGAACAGTTATCTATGTCTGAACCTCCCCCGCCCCCAGCATAAGACCCAGACTGGGGATGCTGTGTGAGTAGGTATAGTATGTGCAACTCCAAGGGGATCTTGTTGTTTGTTGCCTTTTAAACAGAAAGTAATTTTCGGAATTTGACTGTTGCTTTTACTTGGACTTTTATTACTGTCCTGAACACGAGTTCCAAGTAAGTGCTGTGCTGTTGGTGAGAAAACCCATTCTTGTCTGGGGCCAGTGGTGAGGGAATGTGGTGATATAGTACTGAGGATGCTCTCTGTATTGGGAATGGCCAACAGTAGATCCAAGGGGCAGTGTGGCCTACAGGTTAAGAGCATTGGTTCTGGAGTCAGAATAAGTGTTCTCTTCCTGACTCCCACACTATGTATGGGATCTTGATCAATTATTTGAGCCCCCTATGACTCAATGACTTTGCTGAAAGTGAGGATAACCGTATGCCTACCCTTGTGCTGCTACACAGGAGTCCCCAGGTTGAGGCCTGATGTTAGACCATCCCTGCAAACATGAGCTCTGTTGGGTTGGGGGAGTGCGAGTTAGAGGGTACCAGCCAAATAGCTGTGGAGTCAGGAACAGTAGAGATATGCAAAGAATTTGGTATCTGAGTGGCAGTGGTTATAGGGGAGCCTCTTGGGACTTTGGGAATGTCCACCTGTGCAGTTGGTTAGAACCCAATTTCCCCGAATGATCAACTGTTTTTGAGGAACTCCAACTCTGTCAATGACTCAGTGACAGAAGCCATACCATGCTCCAGCTGCAAACTCACCCTCTCCCAACTGCAGCAAGAATTGGTGCAGGCCCCGTGGCTTAACAGGCTAATCCACCTTGTGGCGCCGGCACACCGGTTCTAGTCCCGGTTGGGGTGCCAGATTCTATCCCGGTTGCCCCTCTTCCAGGCCAGCTCTCTGCTATGGCCCGGGAAGGCAGTGGAGGATGGCCCAAGTCCTTGGGCCCTGCACCCACTTGGGGGACTGGGAGAAGCGCCTGGCTCCTGGCTTCGGGTCAGCACGATGCGCCGGCCACAGCGGCCATTAGAGGGTGAACCAATGGCAAAAAGGAAGACCTTTCTCTCTGTCTCTCTCTCTCACTATCCACTCTGCCTGTCCAAAAAAAAAAAAAAGGAAAAAGAAAAAAAAAAAGAAGAAGAATTGGTGCAGGCCTTCTCCACCCATTTCAATGAAACTTGAGTGGTGTCAGAAGTGAGTAGTGAGTGCTGGGTGTTGAAGGGAATAGGGGGCAGTGGGGAGCTCAGGGGGTATGAAAAATGAAAACTCACATGCAATCTGGAAAAATATGAATATCTTGCTTCCATATTAAAAACTGTGCATTTGGAAAAGAGATAACTTTTTACTTATATGTACATAGAATTATAAAAAATAATATATTCAGGGGCCATGTGATCCAACAGGGTAATTTGCTGCCTGCAACACGCACTGCCCATGTGAGTGCTGGTTTGAATCCTGACTCCTCCATTCCTAAGTATACATCAACAGAAATGAAAGTGTATGTTCATTCAAAGCCTTGTACATGAATGTTTGTAGCAGCATTATTCCTACTAGCTCCAAGTGGAAGCAATTCAATTTTCCATTAGCTGATGAATGGACCAATAAATATGTCATACACATGCAGAGGAATCTTAATGCTATCATAAGAATGATAATTCTGACATAGGCTGTGTCATGGATGAAACTTGAAAATATTATGTCACGTGAAAGAGGCCAGTCACAAAATGTCACACATTGTGTGATTCCATTTATAGGAAATGTCTAGAATAAGTAAGTCCATAGAGACTGAAAGCAGTCATGATTGCCAGGGGTTGGGAGAAAGAGCAAAAATAAGAAGTCATCACTAACAGTTGAGGGACTCCTTTTGTAGACAGTAAGACTACTTTGAAATTTGTTGGGGTGGTTGCACAGTCTTGTACTAGAAAACCACCTTTGAAAGGTACTTTGTTTCATGCCTTATATCTCAATTTTAAAATGGAAATCATTTGAATTTCCATTTGACATTTTCTTGAGTCTTATTCCTATTTTTTTATTTTTAAAGACTTTTTAAATTTGAAAGTAGGAGTGTGTGAGAGAGAGAGAAAGAGAGAGAGAGAGAGAGAGAGAGAGAGAGAGAGAGAGAGAGAGAATCTTCATCCGCTGGTTCAATTCCAGATTTGACACAATGGCCTAGGCTAAGCCAGGCCAAAGTGAGGAGCTAGCTGGGGCTGGGCCAGGCTGAAGCCAGGATCCCGGAGCTTCATCCAAGTCTCCCAAGTGGGTTCAGGGGCCCAAGCACTTGGGCCATCCTCCACTGCTTTCCGAAGCACATCAGCAGAGAGCTAGATCGGAAGTGGAGCAGCCAGGGCTTGAACTGACACCCAAATGGGATGCCAACCCTGCATGAGGTGGCTTTACCCTCTCCACCACAATGCTGGCCACCGATTGTGAGTTTTCAAAAGGTCTCCATCATTGTTAGAGCAATGCTCATTCTGGTACATGTGTCCCAGTGAAAGAGTAGCAGGGGTGAAGGGGTGGCATCCTATGCCCAGTGTGTTTGTTCTGTAGAGCTGACAGAGATCACCTGTTGTTTTTTTCCCATCCCAGATGCCTTGAGGAGAATGGGTGGAACTATGCTAGATCAGCACAGGTCTTCCTTACCCTCCAGGTGAAGCTCTTGAAGCAAGTGTGTAAAAGATGGGTGTCTCTGGGCCTTCACAATGGTGGAGGAGGGGATGTGGGGGTGGAATCCGGGGCTTCTGGCTCTTATGATATCCCTACTCCTTCCATCCAGTCGCAGGGCAAGATCCCAAGGGAGGCCTTCAAAGAGAATGCCTAAAGGAAGCCTGAGGATATGCTCTGTGTCGTCAGCCACATCAGTTCTCTTTTTCCCAAATATAAGACAGTATTCATTACTTGGGTTGGATACCAGGCTGTGTGAGACACAAGAGTTCATTTCAGGCATGATAAAATAACTACCCAGAAGGCCAAACATTTTCCCCATTTCTCCACTGAAGAGTTCTGTTTGTCCTCATAATAAAAGCAGCACATGCTATATTGTGTGTTATGGATTGCTCTTCTTCTGTCCCAGCCATGAGCCAACAGGGCCAGGGCTGAAACTCCTGCTCCTCCCTGCCCTACACCCTTCTCATCAGATGTCCCTACAGATACATTAGGCTAGCCTCAGTGGGTAGTTTGTCAACAAATTCCAATGAGGAGACAAGCTACTTCCAGGAACTGCATCTGGAGACAGTGTGATTCTTTCATATGCTCTGCCCGGAGGCCAATAGGAGCAGGCATGTGACATGACACATACAAGGGTTACTGATGAAAGAGGGAAGGAAGAAGGGGAGAGGAAAGGGGTGGAAGAGGACAGGAGACACAGACATATTTAAATCGTATTATTCTTAATATTTAAAAATAATGTGATTTAAGAATTTAAGAGTTCAACAACAGGAGTCACTGTGTACTTACTTCTCATGTGGGATCTGTCCTTAATGTGTTGTCCAATGTGAAGTAATGCTATAACTAGTACTGAAACAGTATTTTACACTTTGTATTTCTGTGTGGGTGCAAACTGATGAAATCTTTACTTAATATATACTAAATCGATCTTCTGTATATAAAGATAATTGAAAATGAATCTTGATGTGAATAGAATGGGAGAGGGAGCAGGAGATGGGAGGTGTGCGAGTGGGAGGGAAATTATGGGGGGAAGCCATTGTAATCCATAAACTGTACTTTGAAAATTTATATTTACTAAATTAAAAAAAAATTTAAAAAAATCCAAGGGAATCAAGAAAAATAAATAAATTAATTAATTAAAAAAAGAATTTAAGAGTTAATAAAATCTCAATATTAATAAATCTTCTTATTCTTAATATTTGAGCATTTTCACAGACTCTGATTAGTTTTATGATTTGCACACAGGTGAGTGAGACTTTTCACAGAACTCACAGCTTTCCGCCCATCCTCCAAAACTCTGTCCTGCTTGTATACCTTCCTGAAGGTGCCCTGTGCAAAGAGTCGCAGATTTGCACTTACGGTGTGGGCATGTCAGCCTTTTTGCCCAGTGCATTCCTCAGAGAGCTGACGCCAAAGCTCCATCTTCTTAATTGGGTTCATCCAGTCATTTTAACTTCGGAAAAAGAATGATAGCACAGAATATAACATTCTAGTCAGTTCCATAGGACCTTACTCAAAGACTGGAAATTAGCAGTTACAAACTGCAGGCAAGAGTTTAATGGGATATTTGCACAACTTATTTTCCACACTTCCATTATGATTGCACTTTAGACAGTAAGCTGGCATAGTTTGGATAAACAAGTTGTACTTATTTAAAAGGCAGAGTTCAATGGTCACAGAGAGAAAATCTTAATATCCACTCACCTGTTCACTCCTCCAAATATCTGCAGGTGCTACATCAGGAGCCCAGGTCAAAATCTGGGTCTCCCACAAGGCACAGACCCCAGTACTTGAGAGCTGGCCCCTGACTCCCAGGGTGTGCATTAGCAGTAAACTAGAATCAGAAGTAGATACTCAAATCCAGGCAACCTGATATTTGAATGAGCAACTCAAGAAGTGTCTTAATCAGTGGGCCTAATTCCCACTCCAAGAATTTGCTTTTAAATTAATAATGGAAGAAAATCTTCAGGTTACAATCCTATTCAATGTGATGTAGTTGAGGGATCACCAGTTTACAAATATGATCCCTCCTTATATTTTTGTAACTTATTTCCTACTACTCTTCACTTTTCAGTACTTTACATATATTACATTAGGTAGTCATGTATTGGAGTGTGCATAACTTAAATATGTATACTAAGGGAGCAGTCGCCATCACACAAAGGAGAATGTCAACCTGGTTCTTTCTTATAGATCCTCAGTGGTCAAAGACAAGCTCCCATAATTCTCCAAGTCTGTATCTTCTTTCCTAGGGAACAGAGACTTGTTTGTGCACTTCTCCACCTCACTGTGAGAAATAGAGACATTCTCTCGTACTATCAAACAATCCCAGTGTCTAGCTCAATTCAGGCTAACTACCTGGATTCCCTGTGGCCCAGGAACATAGAATCTATGGCATGGGTCCTCTCCTTCCTCTCTCTAAATCATCAGACTTCCATATCCTCAACCTTCTTTCCCTAGTTTGCTCTGTCACTGCAGACTTTGTCATTCTCCTTTAAATTTCCTCAATAACATTTGGCCTCATGTCCCCATGCAAATACTAAGTGAGATGTCTCTCTTGATGATAGAGAGTACACACACACACACACGCGTGTGCGTTTCTCCCCTTGCTAGTTTTTCTAAAGTATACAAGTTCTTGGAGGTATAAATAGGTTCTGAGAGCGAGGTGAGAGCAGACTGCAGCAGCAGGCACTACTGGTTGTATTGCCTGAGGGAGAGATTTGTATACTGCATTGTCTTTGAATCCAGCCTGGAGCCCCAGCAGGGTCAGAGTAACCCCTAATCCAGCCAAGGAAAAGCACATTTCTTTCTCCCCACCCCCGCCCCAAGGGTGCCTGGCAACTGATGAGGAGAAAGCACCACTTGACACAATTAGAGGCTGTGCTGGTTCTCACAGGCATGACCAGTGGATTTTAGCAGAGGCAGAAATCTGCATTTCCCACTGCATTTGAGTCTGGCTGGGAGGGTTTACAAATAGCTGGGCACCCATTTAATACTGTGAGGTGCCCGCATTCTCTCAACCTATCACAGGCTCCAGGGCTCAAACTGCCAAGGTGAAGCACCCACAGGCAGCTGGCTCTGGAAATGACTCTGCTCTCTTTGTGGACAAGGAAAGTTCATGGGACAAAGAGGGGATCCTTTGGACCCCAGGAGTATGGGACCCTTGTGCACTGTAACTGTAGGAATCTTGTGACTACATGATAGGATGTGAGGTATAAGCGTGTCTCTAGGCAATCACTGTCTGGTGTCAGAGGCTCAGAGCTCCCTGACTGACTGGGGTGGGTCATTGCAAAGCGAACCATGCTCACACTGAGGACTGCAAAGGTCCATTGTGCAGTTCATGTGCCTGTGTGGATGAGGGTTGTACCCACTGTGGGATAACCCTGGGCATAGATCACTTTGGAAGAGAGGAGGTAAGGTTGTCATTATGCCAACAGATATGACAATACTCTCCCTACTGTTGACAAAAGAATCTACCACGCCTGATGTGGATGTCATCCTGGATTCTTGCCCCATACTTGAGCACTGACCAGAGTTCCCTAGCCTCAGACAGCATAGGCCTCTAGATATTCACTAGAGGAGCAAACACTCCACTAAGCCACAGAAGAATAGTCCAAACATAAAACCCATCAGTAGAGAAAAGCAAGTGCTTGCACAAATGCATAAAAAAGCAGAAGTACAAGAAACAAAAATGAGGAAGACAACATGACTCCCTCAAAGGAACACAACATTTCAATATTAGAATGTGAAGATGGAGAGACTAATGAAATTCCTGAAAAGGAGTTCAAAAGAATAATCATAATATTACTCAGAAACAATGAGAAACAAATTCATGAGTTAAAGAAATCTATACCCAACATACATGAAAAGCTTTCCTATGAGATTGAAATATTAAGAAAAACCAAATAAATACTAGAAATGAAGAATTCAATATGTCAATAAATGTAGAGTAGAAAGACTTTACAACAGACTTGGGGAGGCAGAAGAAAGAATATCCAAGCTAGAAGACAAGTTTTTGGAAGTATCTCTCAGACCAAAAAAAAAAGAGAGAGAGAGAGAGAGAAAAGTTAGAAAATTAAAAACACTTAATCACATCTATGCGATCATTTTAACACTTAATATTTTACTTTTTTCATCTAGGCCAAGGAGATTTGGGATCCCATGGCAAATTTTTAAACTGAACTGAAGAAAGTCCTTAGGAAGGCATGAAGAGCTAGATAGCTTTACAGTTTATTTGTAGGACCTGAGAAGATAAAAACAGACACAGCTCTTCACGAGCTTAATTATCTTTAAGCATGTGACATGGATCCATTGCATTACTTAAAATTCTGACCCTTTAGAGTCACTATTTGTGTACCAAGTGATACATTATTTTACCAAGCCCAGTGAGGGAGTTTTAAAATTTTTCACTTTTTATTATTGTATTTTTCTAAATACCACTTAGTAAAGCAAAAAAAATTAAAATAAAAAATTAAAATAATAAAGACCAGCGTTAAAGCTATCATCATAAGCCAAAACAAGAAATACCAGCATGGAATCCACAAGTATAAGATAAAACAATAAAGACCAATTCAGGGGCCTACAATTAAAAATAATAATAATAAGTTACTCTATTAATCAGGCATGTTGCAGGCCATGGGACCACCATCTTGGGGTGGAGTCTGTTGCCCATCTTCCTTCAGGGCGGAAGTTTCCATGGGCGGATGCCATCTTGGAACAGAAGTCCCACCCTCTGCAGCAGGAAGGGGAGTATCTGTCATGTTTAATGTTCCGCCTCCCTGATGCTATCCCATTCCTAGGCAATCAAACCAGTTTCCCAGCTCAAAATTAACAATTGAAAGCATACTTGATGTGAAAATCAAAGACCCTGAGTCAAAGCAGAATATTCTGTACCATTTAAACCAGTCCATAAATAAAAAAAAGCTTTTTAAATTTTATCCTTAGAAAATACTTTGTCTTTTTACCCCTGTAGTTATCAAAGTGAGACACAGCACAAAGAAACCAATCCACACATTTTCTGAAAACCACAAGCGTTAAAACTCAAAGAGAAACCATCTAATCTGTTTGCTTGTTTTGAAGGAAAGCGCCAGCCAGAGTGGCTGCAGATTCTCAGGCGGCTGGGGCAGGGTGGGGCTAGCTAGAGCCAGGAGCTGCAGAATCACACAGGGTCATGGGTGGCAGTGCTGAACATGGGCCCCCACATAGGAGTCAAAAGGATACTGCCTCTCCCCTTGGAGTTTCATGCCAGCAGGAAGCCACTGTGCATCTGGGGTGGGCCAGTAGGGGCTGGAAGTGCAGGCAGCCCCGGCAGAGGCGAGCTGGGGTCTAAGGTCAGTGCCAGCTCGATAACGGGCAGCTGCTCTGAGAGTGGCCCAGGCCCTGCAGAAACAGCAGGAGTCCTGCACAGAGACTGGCAATGAATGGGTGCCTTCGAGGGCCAATGGTGGTGACTGGAGGGGCAAGAAGGGCAGTGGCGATTTCTGGTCCTAGCCTACCCTTTAGGAAGGCAAGGAGGCAGCAGCAGCAGCAAAACTGGCAGGGCCAGGAGGGAGGTGAGCCCTGGGTCAGTGTGAGTTGGCAGTGCGCCTGGCGTGGTGTTTCGTAGTCAAGAAAGTGCCTTTTCAAGGAGGGGGGTGTCTCACCTTCCTCCCCTGCCATGGCTGAACTGGAGCAGTACAGCATCTCAAAGGTGGCTGGGGCCCTGCTTGGGCCGCGTGCCCCAGCAAGAGTCAGAAACTGCCCGCCCCCTTTGCCAGCTGCCATCAAGGCAGAGAGGCCACTACATGCTCCCTGATCTAAGGGGAAGCCACAAACACTGATGAGGTGGTGATAGAATGCAAGATAAGCGAAATTAGAAAACGTGGGCAGGTATTTCTTACCAGGTTGCCGTTTATGTCCTTTTTTAAATTTGTTTAATTTTTTTTTTTATTTTTCACAGGCAGAGTGGACAGTGAGAGAGAGAGAGACAGAGAGAAAGGTCTTCCTTTTTGCCGTGGTTCACTCTCCTCCAATGGCCGCCGCGGCCGGCGCACCACGCTGATCCAATGGCAGGAGCCAGGTGCTTCTCCTGGTCTCCCATGGGGTGCAGGGCCCAAGCACTTGGGCCATCCTCCACTGCATTCCCTGGCCACAGCAGAGAGCTGGCCTGGAAGAGGGGCAACCAGGACAGAATCTGGTGCCCTGACCGGGACTAGAACCCAGTGTGCCGGCGCAGCAGGCGGAGGATTAGCCTATTGAGCCGCAGCACCGGCCCCGTTTATGTCCTTTTAAAAGAATCAAACAAATATTAATACATAATCCCTGGGGTATCCCTCCATTATTGAGGGTTCCATCTGAGTCACCATATTTTTTTTAACGTTTATTTAATGAATATAAATTCCCAGTGTACAGCTTATGGATTACAATGGCTTCCCCCTCCCATAACTTCCCTCCCATCCACAACCCTCCCCTCTCCCGCTCCCTCTCCCCTTCCATTTGCATCAAGATTCATTTTCAATTTTATTTATATACAGAAGATCAATTTAGTATAAAGATTTCAACAGTTTGCACCTACATAGAAACACAAAGTGAAACATACGGTTTGAGTACTAGTTATAGCATTAAATCACAATGTACAGCACATTAAGGACAGAGATCCCACATGAGGAGCAAGTGCACAGTGGCTCCTGTTGTTGACCCAACAAATTGACACTCTAGTTTATGGTGCCAGTAACCATCCTAGGCTGTCGTCATGAGTTGCCAAGGTTATGGAAGCCTTCCAAGTTAACCGACTCTGATCATATTTAGACAAGGTCATAAAAGACAGAGTGAGGATAGTAACCAATGATCCTAAGAGTGGCATTTACCAGGTTTGAACAATTATACAGCATTAAGTGGGGAAGAGAACCATCAGTACACACAGGTTGGGAGTAGAGCCATTGGTGGTAGAGTAGAGGTTATGATTACAAAGGAATGAGGCCCAAGTGCACTAGACAGGGCCTAGAACAAAGGACAGAGTCATTATTAGAGGAGCTAAGAAAGATGCTGTCTAAGCTACAAGTAATTTTTCTGATTGAAAGGCAAATAGAACCTGATAGAAGGGGCTTGATAATAATCTGGTGGGCTTTAGGCCTTGTAAATTCAGAGGCCCAGACCTATCTATCTCTTCACATGGGGTATATCCTAAGGGAGGTGTGAACCTCCTAGGGGAAGGCACTCTGTTGACTTTCATTACTTGGCTAAGTCAACTGAGTCACCATTATATTATCCCACCTTATTAATAATTTCAATGTTAATAATTCTGTGGGTTCTTGCCATTTATTCAGGGAAGAAATCTGAATACTGGCTCAAATAGACCAGACAACATAAGAAATTTTTAAGGATTTTATCCAGTGAGAGAAATGCACAGGAAAGTGAGTTGTTTTTTTTTTTTTTTGGACAGGCAGAGTGGACAGTGAGAGAGAGAGACAGAGAGAAAGGTCTTCCTTTTTGCCGTTGGTTCACCCTCCAATGGCCGCCACGGCTGGCGCGCTGCGGCCTGCGCACCGCGCTGATCCGATGGCAGGAGCCAGGTGCTTCTCCTGGTCTCCCATGGGTGCAGGGCCCAAGCACTTGGGCCATCCTCCACTGCACTCCCGGGCCACAGCAGAGAGCTGGCCTGGAAGAGAGGCAACCGGGACAGAATCTGGTGCCCCGACCGGGACTAGAACCTGGTGTGCCGGCGCCGCAAGGTGGAGGATTAGCCTAGTGAGCCGCGGTGCCGGCCCCGAAAGTGAGGGTTTTAATTAGGGGAGAAAGAAGTCTAGAAACTAAGTTGGGTCCATACCAGGCAGAGAGCAGGCCAGGTTCCACGTGGAGCAAGCATGCAGGCCGGAAAGCAGAGGTAGGGTGGCGGCCGTAAGGCCTCGTGCAGCGAGGTGTGGTGGTGATATAAATAATATTAAGTTTTAAAGTGATGTTATACATTGAATTAAGTGTCAAACTGATCATATAAATAGGATTAAGTGTCTGGTAATAATAATGGAAAGGATTAAAGAGGAGTAAATGCTCCAACATGGGAAGCAGTCCATACAGTAGACTCATAGTATGGCGTATGCATTAAGTAGCACTCTGACCTCAGAGTCAGCCCATAAGGCATTCTGGTCTGGCTGAAAAGCCCATGAGAGCATTTCAGGCATGGAAAGCTTGGGCACTTGTGTGAAAAATGTCCCTACATGGAGGACCTCCCTGGGTGAGACCCCAGTGGAAAGAAGTGGTCATCAAAGAAGGATGTACTTTTCTCTGAAGGGAAGAAAGAACTTTCACTTTGCACATGGCCTTGTCTGAATACTTTCAGAGTTTGTGGACTCAGAAGGCTTCCATAGCCTAGATAGCTCATGTCAAGAGCCTTGGGTGATCACTGATGTCATACATAAGAGTGTTAGTTGTTAAATTAATAACAGGAGTCACTGTGTACCAACTTTGCATGCAGGACCTCTGTCCTCAGAGTTACCATATTAGAATTAATAGTAAAACTTGTGGCCGGCGCCATGGCTCAACAGGCTAATCCTCCGCCTTGTGGCGCTGGCACACCGGGTTCTAGTCCCAGTCAGGGCACCAGATTCTGTCCCGGTTGCCCCTCTTCCAGGCCAGCTCTCTGCTGTGGCCAGGGAGTGCAGTGGAGGATGGCCCAAGTGCTTGGGCCCTGCACCCGCATGGGAGACCAGGAGAAGCACCTGGCTCCTGGGTTCAGATCAGCACAGTGCGCCGGCCGCAGCTGCCATTGGAGGGTGAACCAACGGAAAAGGAAGACTTTCTGTCTCTCTCTCTCACTGTCCACTCTGCCTGTCAAAAAATAAAAAAAAAAATAGTAAAACTTGTTCCCAAAGACCTACTTTGTTCTAATGTTTTATATTCTTATATTTCATATTTTAGTTAGGTCTAAGTGTCCAACTCCATTCCTTGTATTCTAGGTGCTTCTTTAAAGTTAATTGTCTTAAACAGGGACTCTTGGATCCATGTCTCTCCTTGATATTCCTGTCTAAGGGATAATTTCTTCTGCATCCCACTAAACCCAGAATCTGGGAAAGTGAGGATATAGAATTTCCCAAATAAAAGCTCAGGTTTCTAAATAAGAGGTAGATCACTGGGGTATATTCTAACCCCAGAAAAGTGTGCTCTTTCAGTAAAGAGAAAGGAAGCTATTCTATGTATAGGGTCACCACAGACTACAAAGCAGCTGAGGGACATTTCTGAGAATGGCAGGATTCTGTGGAATTTGGATTCCAAGATTTGGCTTCCAAGCTTTTGTATAAAGTTTTAAAAGGCCCTAATGCAGACACTGTGCTGGACAGGGTAGTTACAAAAGTTGTTCCAAAGAATTAAGGATCTTTGAACAAAAGCGCCAACATTAGGAATTCCTGAGCAATCCATTCATTAAAAAATCCTCCTCAGATCAGTTGCAGCTTAAATGGAAAGTACCTTACCAGGTTCTACTGAGCACAACTTCCTTAGTAAAATAGGACTAAACTTCTACCTCTTAAGTCTTCACCGGTGAACTCAAACGACATGCCTTAATTATCCCTGTAGGCCAACTGAGATCTTAGATACCTCTTCAAAAGCAAAAAGATAAGTAAAGCTTTTGCTTTACTTGTGCCAAAAATGCTGTGCTTTAAGGAAAACGTTGTATATCTACCTCTCCTTTTGATTTTTTCTGGGAGTTATTATTGGCAGAAGAACTCCCTAGTGAGTTCTTCAATGATAGTGATTGAAAGTCCTGATGAGCCATATGAAGCTGATTTTAGAAATCTGACCATAGCTCTGGATAATATGGCTTACACTTCAGGCCAGCTTCCACAGCGAGCCCTGGCATCAGTGGCCTACCTGTCCAAGGTAGTTATGGGCAATATACAGGCTGTGGATTACATATAAAAAGAACAAGAAGGAATTAGTGCAGTGACTAATGGAATCTGCCACCTTTACTCAAACAGTAGCATGCTCACTGAAAGGGACATTGAAGTCCCTCTATGCTCAAGGCTTTATAATCTACCTAAGTGTAGCCTATCACCACCCACTATCTGGGAGATGGTGAGATATATTCTTTTTATCTTAACGGGCACTCCACTTGCAATTGGTTTTGTTCCAGCTTTACTTATGCTGGTTAACAAACTTATATGGTTCAGAACTCAACGAATTCTGAGAGTAATAACTGACCATGCAGGGGGCACAGCCATTGATAGTGACTAAAAATTCTCCAGCTCATAAAAGAAATTTGTTAGACGAGATAGGCAGAGACTTCCAGACCCAGGACAGGCAAGGCCGGTGCTATGTCCCTAATAAGCAGGAAGTAGCTATGGAAGATATGATTAAAAAAAGAAGGAAGTTTATAGCAACTGGTGCCAACATCAAGAAATTGGAAGGGCATCAAAAATGAGATATCAATGCATCTCAGGGTTCTAGAAAAAAAAAAACAAGCCAAACACAATTAACAGAAGAGATATAATTAAAAGTATAAACAAAATTGAAACCCAAATAACAATATAAAAGGTCAGTGAAATGAAGAGCTGGTTACCACAGAAATATAAAGAATCACTAGAAATTATTACAACAGCTATATGCCAACAAATTGGAAAATCTAGAAAAATGGGTAGATTCCTGGAGACATACAATCTACTAAAACTGAGGTATGAAGACATTGAAAACATAAACTGACCAATCAACAAGATGCAACTTGAATCAGTAATAAAGGCCATCCCCAGAACAACAAAAAAGCTCAGGACCAGATGGCTTCACTGCTGAATTCTACCAAGTTCTTAAAGAAGAACAAATTCCAACTTTTTTCAAACTATTCTGAACAATTGAAAGTAAAGGAATCCTCCCAAATTCCTTCTATGAAGTCTGCATCACCTTAATTCCGAAACCAGAAAAAGAAATAACAGAGAAAGAGAACTATTGACCAATATCCCTGATGAAGATAGATGCAAAAAAAAAAAAAAACCCTCAACAAAACACTGGCTAATCGAATCCAGTAACACATGAGAAAGATCATTCACCAAGACCAAGTGGGATTTATCCCTCATATGCAGGGATGGTTCAACATACTCAAATAAATAAATATGGTATATCACATTAACAAATTGAAGAATAAAAACCATATTATTATCTCAATATACGCAGATAAAGCTTTTGATAATATACAGCATCTTTTGATAATAAATACCTTAAGCTAATTGGGTGTACAAGGAGCATTGCTCAATGCATTTAAGGCAATACACAACAAACCCATGGCCAGCATAATATTGAATGGGGAAAAGTTGAAATCATTTACACTATGATCTGGAACCAGATAAGGACCCCCACTTTCAGTATTGCTACTCAATATAGTCCTGGAAGCTGTAGCCAGAGCTATTAGGCAAGTAAAAGAAATCAAAGGAATATGAACTAGAAAGGAGTAAGTCCAATTATCCCTGTTCACAGATGACATGATTCTATATATAGTGAAACCAAAAGACTCCACTAAAAGACCATTGGAATTCATAAGAGAGTTTGGTAAAGTTGCAGAATATAAATTTTACACACAAAAATCAATACCTTTTGTATAGACAAACAATGCCATGGCAGAGAAAGAACTATAAGATCAGTCTCATTCACAATATCTACAAAAAATTTAAACATCTATGAGGATCATTAAAAAACACTGAAGAAAGGAATAGAAGACACAAAAAATGGAATAATTTTTTATATTCATGGATTGGAAGAATTAAAATGTCCATAAAACCCAAAGCAGTTTACAGATTTGATCCCAATATAAACACCATTCTTCTCAGATCTAGACAAGTTGATGCTAAAATTCATATGGAAACATAGGAGACCCAGAGTAACAATCTTAGACAACAAACAAAGCTGGAGTCATCACAGTCCCAGATTTGAAGACATACTACAAGACAGTTATAATCAAAACAGCCTGGTGCTGGCACAAATGTAGACATGTAGACCAATGGAATAGAATAGAATCCCCAGAAATGTATCCACACATCTACAAAAATTAATCTTTCACAAATAGGTAAAATCAATCCCTTCAGCAAGGACAGTCTCTTCAACAAAAGGTGCTGGAAAAATGGGGGCTCCACATGCACAAGTATGAAACAAGACTCTAACTTGCATGTTATATTAAAATCAACTTAAAACAAATCATGGATATAAATCTACAAACTGATTCTATCAAATTACTAGAGAAGAATATTGGAGAAACTCTGCAAGATAATGACATAGGCAAAGATTTCTTGTAAAAGACCAGAGAAGTGCAGGCAATCAAAACAAAAAAGAGAAATGGGATTATATCAAGCCGAGAATTTTCTGCATTGCAAAGAAAAGACTTAATAAAGTGAAGAGGCAACAAATAGAATGGGAGAAATTGTTTGCAACCTATGCAACTGATAAAGGATTAATATCCAAAATGAATAAAAATTCAAGAAACTAAACAACAGCAAAATAAACAATCCAGTTAAAAAATGGGCAAAGGACTTGAAAGCATTTTTCAAGAGAGGAAGCCCAAATAGTCACCAGACAAGTGAAAAATGCTCAGGATCACTAGCCATCAGGGAAATGCAAATCAATACCACAATGAGGTTTCACCTCACCTCATATTAGGAAGTTATCATACAGATGTCAACAAATAATGCTGGCAAGGATGTGGGGAAAAAGGTACCCCAATCCACTAATACACTGTTTGTGGGAATGTAAACTGGTGTAGTCATTGTAGAAGACAGTATTGTTGCACCTCATGAACCTGAAAATAGATCTTCCATATGCTCCAGCCATCCCACTCCGGGAATTTATCCAAAAAAATGAAAACAGTAGATGAAACAGTTTTCTGTACACCCATATTTATTGCAGCTCAATTTATAATAGCTATGATATGGAATCAACCCAGACACCCCTAGCTGATTACTGGATTATGAAAATGTGGTACATATACACTATGGAATATTATTTATCCATAAAAAGAATGGAATTCTGTCTTTCACAACAAAGTCAATGCAACTGGAAACTGCTATACTTATGGAAATAAGCTAGTCCCCAAAAGACAAATATCATATGTTTTCATTGATCTATGGCAATAATAGAGTATAAGAAAATGCAATGTATAATTATTTACATTACAATCCAAATAAAATTATTTGTATGTAGGGGTCAGCACCATGGCTCAGTAGATTAATCCTCCACCTGCAGCACCAGCATCCCATATAGGCGCTGGTTCGAGTCCCAGCTGCTCCTCTTCCAATCAAGCTCTCTGCTATGGCCTGGGAAAGCAGTAGAAGATGGCCCAAGTCCTTGGGTCCCTGCACCAGTGTGGGAGACCCAGAAGAAGCTCCTGGCTCCTGGCTTCAGATTGGCACAGCTCCGGCTGTTGTGGCCATCTGGGGAGTGAACCAGTGGAAAGAAGACCTTTCTCTCTGTCTCTCCCTCTCACTGTCTGTAACTACCTCTCAAATAAATAAATAAAATCTTAACAAAAAGTTATCTGTGTGTATAAACAGTTGCGAGGAAATGGCTTATAGTCTAAATGACCTTAATTATTATCTTATAATCACACAGGAAATATTTAGATGTTACACTGTTGTTGGTTGTATTTCATTGAAAGGAAATTTTAATGACTAATTGACCAAAAAAACTGTGTATGGGTGAAATGGTCATTTATATATTCAATTATTGTTTATAGTCATTGTCTATATTCCCACTACACTAGGCTCTTTTTGCACATTAAACATCTTGTTCGCTGAAGTATTAATCCTTTTTTACTGTAACATAAATTTAAAATGTTATCTTAAAAACTAAAAAGTAAGAAATAAGGGTAGAAGGAAGGAGGGTGGGGAGGAGGGAGGGAAAGTGGAATGGAAGGAAGAAGGGAGTATCATTATGTTCTTAGACTTGTATCTACAAATCATGTTGAATCTGTTAAAATTAATTAAAATCAAAATAAGAAATGAAAAAACACTTATTCTCTCATGAAACTGACTCCTCAACCTCTCCTTTCAGAACTTTTTGTGGTTTTTTAAAAATATTTATTTATGTATTTGAAAGTTAGAGTTACAGAGAGGCAGAGGCAGAGAAGACTGAGGTCCTCCATCCACTGGTTCACTCCCCAGATGGCCTCAATGGCCAGAGATGCGCCAATCCGAAGTCAAAAGCCAGGAGCTTCTTCTGGCTCTCCCACGCAGGTGTAGGGGCCCAAGGATTTGGGCCATCTTCTACTGCTTTCCCAGGCCACAGCAGAGAGCTGGATCAGAAGTGGAGCAGCCGGAACTTGAACTGGTGCCCATATGGGATGCTGGCACTGCAGGAGGCAGCTTTACGCACTACGCCATAGCTTCAGCCCCATTTTTTGGTTTTTGTGTTGCTTGCTTCCTGTGCCTTCCCTTGCTTCCACACAGCTATAAGTAGTATATATTTTAGATGATTTTGAAAGATGCCACCCAGAATGGTGCTCCATGTCTGGTGGGGGAATGAATACCAAAGAAACATCATCCTCTGTGATTGTTCTTCAGGGAACCTACAGAGAGGTCAGAAAATATGACCACACTTTTTTTTTGACAGGCAGAGTGGACAATGAGAGAGAGAGAGAGAGAGAGAGAGAGAGAGACGGACAGACAGAGAGAAAGGTCTTCCTTTACCGTTGGTTCACCCTCCAATGGCCCCCGCAGCCGGCGCTGCCGCCGGCCCATCACGCTGATCAGAAGCCAGGAGCCAGGTGCTTCCTCCTGGTCTCCCATGGGGTGCAGGGCCCAAGCACTTGGGCCATCCTCCACTGCACTCCCAGGCCACAGCAGAGAGCTGGCCTGGAAGAGGGGCAACCGGGATAGAATCCGGTGCCCCGACCGGGACTAGAACCTGGTGTGCCGGCGCTGCCAGGCAGAGGATTAGCCTGTTGAGCCACGGCGCCGGCCTGACCACACTTTTTGATAACAGTGTCCTGTAAAAACCCCCACTACCAGCAAGAATCACTATACATGTGGCTGCCAGACTCATGGACTCCACCAATCTGGAGAATAAGAGGATGTTAGCCATGTATGGAAGAAATCCACAGTGCACTTTTAGTGACATTTAGCAGCGTCTTTCTTCACTACACACTCTTCTGGTTGCTTTCATTTTTTAAATACTGGATTTAGGTGTTCTGGGCAAGTTGAATCTGTCAGTTTTTGACAGCATAATCATTGCTTCAATGGAGGAACTGTTACTTGCTACTCCCCAAGCTACCATTTTCTTGATGCGTCTCCTTCATGTTGACTTTGTTTTATTCTTGATATTGGTAAGTTCTCTGTTTTTAAAATTTGGGATATGTTCTAGTACTAATGGTTGAACTCTGTAATTAACACACAATTATTCTTAGGTGTTTAAATGTTAACTGAAAAGTGATCCCTGTTAAATTTAAGAGTGGAAAAAGAGAGGGAGGAGATGTACAATTTAGAACATGCTCAATCGGACTTGCCCCAAATGGTGGAGTTAGAAATGTGCCAGGGGATTCCAATACAATCCCATCAAGGTGGCAAGTACCAATGCCATCTCACTAGTCCAAGTGATCAATTTCAGTTCACAATTGATGGCTCTGATAGGTCTAAGAGTCAAAGGGATCACACAAACAAGACAAGTGTCTGCTAATACTAACTGATAGAATCAAAAAGGGAGAGAAGGATCTAGCATAGGAAGCGGGATACACAGCAGACTCATAGAATGGCAGATGTCCTAAACAACACTCTGGCCTCAGAATCAGCCCTTAAGGCATTCGGATCTGGCTGAACAGCCCATGAGAGTATTGTAGGCATGGAAAGACAAGATACCATGGAAAAGAAAAAAAAAGAAGAAGACCTAAATGAAAGATCTCTGTGAGTGAGATCCCAGTGGAAAGAACGGGGCCATCAAAGAAGGAGGTACCTTTCTCTGAAGGGAGGAGAGAACTTCCACTTTGACTATGACCCTATCAGAATAAGATCAAAGTCAGCGAACTCTAAAGGCTTCCATAGCCTTGGCAACTCATGACTAGAGCCTAGGGAGATTACTGATGCCATGAACAGGAGTGTCAAATTGTTAAGTCAGCAACAGGAGTCACTGTGTACTTACATCCCATGTGGGATCTGTCCTTAATGTGTTGTCCAATGTGCAGTGATGCTATAACTAGTACTGAAACAGTATTTTTACACTTTGTGTTTCTGTGTGGGTACAAACTGATGAAATCTTTACTAATTATATACTGAATCGATCTTCTGTATATAAAGATAATTGAAAATAAAAAAACGTGTTAATTTGGAAATTGCATAGAAAATTAATCAATTTTTTAAAAAAATATCATGTAGGATCTCAGTCTTTAATGTGCTGTACACTGTTATTTAATGCTATAACTAGTACTCCAACAGTATTTTTTCACTTTGTGTTGCTATGTGGGGGCAAACTGTTGAAATCTTTACCTAATATATATTAAACTGTTCTTTTGTATATAAGAGAATTGAAAATGAATCTTGATGTGATTGGAAGGGGAGAGGGAGCGGGAAAGGGGAGGGTTGCGGGTGGGAGGGAAGTTATGGGAGGGGGGAAGCCATTGTAATCCATAAGTTGTACTTTGGAAATTTATATTCATTAAATAAAAGTTTAATAAATGAAAAAAAAATTTGGGATATGAAAGATGCAGCATATTAAAATGACTGTAAAATACTGCCTCCTGGTGTCCAAGTCCTGCATAATCCCTAAAACTGTAAAGCCAAAGGATTATGTTGCCAGGTAATTTACCTGGCACAGCTGACTTTGAAAAGGAGGTCCTCTGGATGGGCCTAACCTAAACATGTAGGTTCTTTAAATCTTGGCCTGGAAGTGTGAGGGAATTCAGGGTTTTAAAGCATGATAATGATTTCACACATTGGTTCTGGGTTGAATGATGGAGGGGCCTAAGTGGCAAGGGGGAAGGTACATAACCCCTCAGATCCAAGAGTGGTCATATCCAACAGTCAAGAAGGAAATGGGAACCTAAATTCTGCGATCACAAATGAACTAACACTTCCAACAGAAGGAATGGCTTTGGACGCAGACTTTTTCTTCACAGCCTCCAGTGGGAATTCATCCCAGCTGGCAACTTGGTTTCAGATTTATCCTGTGTGGAGAATCCAGCCAAGTGCCAGAATTCAGGCCTTGAGTACTTTGTGATAATTTTTCATGCATTCTTGCAAAACTATTGTCAGATCATGATATATAAATTTGTTGTGATTAATATTGTTAAAAGAAAAGTTTTGTCAATTATCCAGACGATGAATTTCATAGTTTACAATGTTGAGGATTGTTAATGAAGAAGGAATTAATCATGTCTCATGTAGGGATGGTTATAGAGAGAATAAATGGATGCTAAAGACACATGGAACTCTTGGAATTTAACATATGAAAGCCCTGTACTGAGAAACTAGGCAAATGAGTCAAAGCTAGAAGTGCTAACGGGTCTTAGGTATGATGTGGTGACATTACATATTTTAGAAATGCCAGTTGATGCAACCAATGTGTAACTGAACACCAACAAAACTCGCATTTTTACAAAAGACAGCAAAATGCTTCTGGTTAGAATTAATATATTTAGTTAAATTTGTTCTACTAGATTTAGTTAATTTTATTAATAAATCATTGATTTGTATGCATTAACAATTCTAAATGAAGACAGTTGACTTTATACTTGAATAAACTGGACTTGTGGAATATTATAGTTATTGATGAAATAAGCTTGTGATTATAGGGTGGGTTAAAATTTTGTCTTTCAAAATTAAAGAAAAAAGAAAGGAAGGAAGGAGGAGAATTGAAGGAAGGAGAGAGACAGGGAGGGAAGTATGGTTATTTTCTTAGAACTGTATCTATGAAATACATGAAATCTGTTCTGTTTATTATAATAAAAATTATCAAAAGAAAATGTAAAAGTGTGTATATTTTAATTTTACATGATGTTATAACATGCATATGTATAATAAAATGCTTACTATTACATATCAGATGAACATATCTATCATCTCACATAGCTACTTCTATATGAGAAGAGCATCTGTAATCTACCTATTTAGTAGAAATCCCTCATACAATTTAATTAACAATAGACTCCATGATGTAGCATTAGAACTACACATTTTTTCTTCTTTTAAAAAAATATTTATTTTGTTTTCTTGAAAGGCAGAGTGACGGAGAGAAGGACAGACAAAGAAAGAAAGAGATCTTCCATTTGCTGATTCACTCCCCCAAAAACGGCAACAACTGGGCCTTGAACAAACCAAATACAGGAGCTAGGAATTCCATCTGGGTCTCCCATGTTTTTCTCATGGGTGCAGAACTTGGCCCATCTTATGCTGCATTAGTAGGTAGCTGGATTGGAATCAGAGCAGCCAGGACGCAAACCAGAGCTCTGATACAGGATATTACAATTCTATGCTGTGTCTTAACCGCTGTGCTTCTACCACAGACCCTCTATATGTTTTCCATCCTGTAATCTACTGCATCATTTTATTTGACATATATCTCCCTACTCTCACCTCCCTGCTACTATACCTGATAATGTTTCATTCTCTGTGTCTGTGTATTTGACTTTCTAAAAAATATTTCAAAAGTTTCTTCACATAAATCAGATCATGTAATATTTTCATTTCCGTGTCTATATTATTTCCTTTAGCATAAAGTCTTTTTTAAACTTTTATTTAATCAATATAAATTTCCAATGTACAGCTTATGGATTACAATGACTTCTCCCCCCCCAATAACTTTCCTCCCACCTGCAACCCTCCCCTTTCCCGCTCCCTCTCCCCTTCCATTCACATCAAGATTCATTTTCAATTCTCTTTATATACTGAAGATCAGTTTAGTATATATTAAGTAAAGATTTCAACAGTTTGCCCCCACATAGCAACACAAAGTGAAAAAATACTGTTGGAGTACTAGTTATAGCATTAAATAACAGTGTACAGCACATTAAAGACAGAGATCCTACATGATTTTTTTTAAAAAAATTGATTAGTTTTCTATGCAATTTCCAAATTCACACCAGTTTTTTTTTCATTTTCAATTATCTTTATATACAGAAGATCAATTCAGTATATACTAAGTAAAGATTTCATCAGTTTGCACCCACTCTGAAACACAAAGTGTAAAAATGCTGTTTTAGTACTAGTTATAGCATCACTGCACATTGGACAACACATTAAGGACAGATCCCACATGAGACATAAGTACACAGTGACTCCTGTTGTTGATTTAACAATTTGACACTCTTGTTTATGGCGTCAGTAATCTCCCTAGGCTCTAGTCATGAGTTGCCAAGGCTATGGAAGCCTTTAGGGTTCACTGACTTTGATCTTATTCCGACAGGGTCATAGTCAAAGTGGAAGTTCTCTCCTCCCTTCAGAGTAGCATAAAGTCTTATAAGTCCATCCATCTGTGGCAAATGGCAGAATATCCTTTCATAAGGCTGATATATATGTGTATATAATATACATGTATGTAAAATATGAACAAAAATTTGAAGACATTTCTTTAAAGAGAACATAAAATGGCCAAAAGACACATGAAAAGGTGTTCAGTCTCACTAATTTTCAGTGAAATGCAAATCAAATGCTCCCGAGACACCACATCATATTTGTCTCTCTGTGTGTGTGTGTGTGTGTTTAACATTTTGTTTATCCATTAGTCCATGAGTGGACACATATATTAATTTTCTGGGTCAGAGTAGCTGTATTTATCTTAATCTCTCCACAGTGTGCTAGGGTTTCTTTTCCTGCACACCCTTGCCAGTTTTGGTTATCTCTTCTCATTTTGATTGAAGCCATCTTGAAATACATAATGTGGTATCTAAAGGGTTTTTATTTTTTTATTTGCTCATCACTGAAGATTCGTGTCTGTTGTCCATTTTTGTGTTCTCTTTGCAGAATTAGCTACTCAAAACCTCAGCCCGTTTTTAATCATTATTTATCTTTCTGCTATTAAGAGTTAGAGTTCTCTTAGAATTTTTAATGTTAATCGCTTATAACACGTGTAGTTGTAAATATTTTCCATTCTGTATGCTAACTTTTCATTGTTTTAATATTTCCTCTGCTGTGAAAACCTTTTAATTTAGTATAATCTCAATTGTCTATATTTTAACTTATAGCATCTGCTTTCTGTGAAAAAAAATCAAAAAATCATTGTCAAGTCCAATGTCAAGAAACTTTACCTTATATTCACTTCTAGGAGTTTTATCATTTTAGGTTTTACATTTACGGCTTTCATGCACTTGAGTTTATTTTTGTATATGATTTAAGATAAGCATCTTAAATTTAAATTAGTTCACCTGTGTGAGAAAAATCCATTTTCCTCAGCACTGTGTACAGAAGATACTATCCTTTCCCTATTGTACCCTGCTGGTGTTTGCTATTCTGTTCCATTGGTCTAGGTTTCTGTGTTTATGCCAGTATTATATATTTTTATTAATATAGCTTTATAATACCATTTTAAACTAACAAGTGTGATCCATCCAACTTTATTTTTCTTTCTCAATGTTTCTTTGACCATAAGGGGCATTTTTTTGCTTTCATATTAATATTATCTTTCTGTTTGTATGAAGAATGCCATTGAAATCTTGATAAGGATTTTGTTAAAAATGTATCCTGCCTTGTAATAGGTGCAGTATTATCTTTCTATGTCTGGCGTATTTTCTCTTTTCTTTTTTTTTTAACAGATAAAGTTATACAGTGAGAGAGACAGAGAGAAGGGTCTTCCCTCCGTTGGTTCACTCTCCAGATGGCCGCAACAGCTGAAGCTACGCCAATCTGAAGCCAGAGGCCAGGTGTCTCTTCCTGGTCTCCGATGCGGGTGCAGGCACCGAAGCACTTGGGCCATCCTCCACTGCCTCCCGGGCCACAGCAGAGAGCTGGACTGGAAGAGGAGCGACCGGGACTAGAACCCGGCGTCCATATGTGATGTCGGTGCCGCAGGTGGAGGATTAACCAAGTGAGCCACAACGCCAGCCCCTATTTTCTCTTTTTTAAAGATTTATTTGTTTATTTGAAAGTCAGAGTTACACAGAGACAGGAGGGGCAGAGAGATAGAGAGAGGTCTTCCATCCAATGGTTCACTCCCCAATTGGCCACAATGGTTGGAGCTGCACCAATCCGAAGCCAGGAGCCAGGAGGTTCTCCCATATGGGTGCTAGGGCCCAAGAACTAAGGCCATCCTCTACTGTTTTCCCAGGCCAGAGCAGAGAGCTGGATGGGAAGTGCAGCAGCCGGGTCTCAAACTGGCACCCATATGGAATGCTGGTGCTTTGGGCCAGGGCGTTAACCTGCTGCATCACAGTTTGGCCCCAGCTTATTTTCTTTAGTATAATGTCCTCCAGATCCATCCAGGTTTGCAAAATGATGAGATTTCTATGTTTTAAGTTCCAATAATGTTCCACTATACAGGTAGATAATAGATGTATATTTAGGTCTTTAATCCATTTTGGGTGGATTTTTGTGTAAGGTGTAAGGTAGGGGTCTTGCTTCATAATTCTACATGTGGTAATCCAGTTTTCCCAGCACCATTTTTTGAAGGGACTGTCTGCCTCCTCAGTAGATACCAAGAGTATGTGTTGGGTAGAGTCAGGGAGCTCTGTCCAGTGCGCAAGGGTGGGGCAAGAGTGACACCAAGTTGGGTGTGGTAGATCTCTAGCATCAGCAGGGGGAGGGTATAATCCTGTCAGATGGTGTGGGAACGAATTGTCCAGGTGAGCACACAGGGCCTGCACACTCCACCTACTCAGGCATATGGATCACATAAAGGATATGCACACTGCTCAGTATTATCACAGAGCCCTCTGCAATCACCCACCCCAGCACTCAGGGAGCTCTGAGCCTCTGAAACCAGACCCAGTGACTTTCCAAAGATTCAGCCACACCCTACAGACTATCACACAGTCACAGGATTCCCACAGACACAGGGCACAGGGCTCCCACTGTCACAGGGAGCAGGAGATCCTGTCTCAGCCCTATGAGCCTCTAGGTACCTGGTATTCCTAGTGGGGTCCATGGGGTTCTCACTCAGGCAGTATCATCGCAAAGATGATGTCCCTCCAGCCACAGGCTTCAGGTTTCACTAGCTGTGTCCTGCTCACTGCTGTGTGATTGTACCATCCCCGTGTCTGGCCATGTCTCTTCTTTCTGTTGATTTTCCACTGCAAACTTCTCTCCAACTGTACTCCTAGGAATGCATTTGATTCCTCCCCTGTTGTTTAGGTAACTTCAATGGTCAAAATAAGCATGTCTTTTCCACATTCAGCCATCTTGGATCTCTCCAAAAGTTTCTTTTATTATCTGGCATAATCAAATGTAGGTGCCATGAATTAAATATGTTAATGATCGCCTACCCTAATCCACTTGGCATCTCATGGTAGAAATCTAGAAGACTGGAGAGGCGGCAAGATGGCGGAATAGGCAGGAAGCACACTTAGTCCGGGGGGAGAGAAAGTTTAATATAAGTGGAGATACTGCAGTGTCAAGGAAGAGTAGGGGATGAAACAGCAGAGGAAACTCTTCCGGAACTAGTGATTCACAGTGGACCTGCGTGGAGAGCGTGGGAGCCCAAGTTCGGGACACCAGCGGCAGACTCAACGCACCAGCGCTGGAACGCGAGGTGAGCCGAACCTCCATAGCCCGAGATACCAGCAGGCAAGTGGAAAGAGGAGGCTAGAGGGAACGAGGCTTGAAACTCCGTGGGGAAAAGTTCACCAGGCTAACTAGAAGAGAGAGAAAAAAAAATAAAAAAAGTGACTGATACAGACACAAGTTTCTCTCTCTCCGCTCACCTCTCACAGGCGAGCAAGACAGAGCAGGCGCCATTTTGGACATACGTCATAAGCAGGGCGACCTCAGGTCTGCACCAGCCCTGAGCCTAGCAGAAAAACCTGACTCTGTGGGGAGGGGTGAAATAACAGGAGATTAGCATCTAACTTGGCAACCCAGTGGGAGACTGCAGGAGAATTGGAGCCCACACTGAGGGCAGCAGAGATTCCCTGTGTGGTCCTTGGGAAAGAGCTTCTGATCTCTGGCTCCTGTGGGTATATCATTTGCCTGCTAACTACCTCCAATTACATTCAGCTGTGCGGAATTACTTCCCTTTTAAATCAAAAAAAGAAAGAGAGATTTACCACACCTAACCTGGGAGTGTCATCCTTGACACATCCTCAACCCTGAGGAACCAAACACAGCTCTCAGTCCACACTCATCTCAAGCCTCTAAGGCTCCACTGAAAGCAGACAGTCCACTTAATATAGAGCCATAGTGTAACAAGAAAAAACACCACAGTGAAGAAACCAGATATCTCCAACATGCCAAACAACAAACGCAAAAACCAAGCTAACAAGAACAAGGAAGAAACTATGACGCCCCCAAATGAAAAAGACACCCCAATTCAAGATTATGAAGATGATGAGATCAAAGAAATGCAAGAAGCGGATCTCAAAAAATTGATAAGAACATTAAGAAGTTCTCAAAAACAAATTCTTGAACTACAGAAATCCTTCATGGACAAGATAGAAAATCTCTCTCGTGAAAGTGAAATATTAAGGAGGAATCAAAATGAAATGAAACAACTAGTGGAACAAGAAACTCTGATAGTGACTAGAAATCATAATGAAATGAAGAGTTCAATAGATCAAATGACAAACACATTAGAGAGCCTTAAAAACAGAATGGGCGAAGCAGAAGAGAGAATATCAGACTTAGAAGACAGAGAACAGGAAAGGAAACAGGCAAACCAAAGAAAAGAAGAAGAAATTAGAAATCTAAAAAATATTGTCAGGAATTTACAGGATACTATTAAAAAACCCAACATTCGGGTCCTAGGAGTTCCTGAAGGCATGGAGAGGGAGAAAGGATTAGAAGGCATTTTCAGTGAGATACTAGCAGAAAATTTCCCAGGTTTGGAGAAGGACAGAGGCATCTTAGTACAGGAAGCTTATAGAACCCCTAATAAACATGACCAAAAGAGATCCTCACCACGACATGTTGTAATCAAACTCACCACAGTGAAACATAAAGAAAAGATCCTAAAAGGTGCAAGAGAGAAACGTCGGATCACTCTTAGAGGATCTCCAATTAGACTCACAGCAGACTTCTCATCAGAAACCCTACAAGCTAGAAGGGAATGGCGAGACATAGCCCAGGTACTAAGAGAGAAAAACTGCCAGCCCAGAATACTATATCCTGCAAAGCTCTCATTTGTGAATGAAGGTGAAATTAAGACTTTTCACAGCAAACAGAAACTGAAAGAATTTGTTGCCACTCATCCTGCCCTGCAAAAGATGCTTAAAGATGTGTTACACACAGAAACACAGAAACATGGTCACCAATATGAAAGAAGGTAAAGGAAGGAAACCTCACAGCACAAGATCACAGGAAGCTCAATTTCTCTTTGACATAGAATTAAACTCTGATGCTCTGTTAAAGCAATGTGTTAAAGTAATCTATTATGTTCTCTTGATGTCTGTTAAATTCTAATTGTTCAAAAACAGCTGAATTTTTATTAAGAGCTATGGGTTATTTAAATATGTGCTTTTTTCAAAAATTTGAATATCTGCTGCTCATAAAACTAAAGCGTTGTTGGTTCTGTGTTTAGCTGTCCTCCTATAGGTTCCTATGGACTTTTTCCAGCCACTTTTATTGTATTCAGTACTTTGGGATGGCTCTGTAAACAGATGAAGCCAATAATGTATTAACAGTACCAACCGAGAGAAAGTATGGTTAACTGAGGTTACTAAAAAGAAAAAGCAATTCAAATCAATTGGCAATCTACAAAAAGAGTTAAAGATTTTAAAAGCTATTATTAAAATTGCTATATTGGTCTATTATGCTATATTATATGTGTGTACATATTGTATGTCCACATAGGAAATTTTATTAAGAGTTTTATTTTAAATGGCTTATAGATAAGATTGTCCATAAATTTAAGCTGCTAAAATCAATCAAAGATACATTTTAATTTGTGGGACCTGAATCTGTGTATCATATGTTTTAGACTTGTTGGTAGAAAGAAACTAAAAACATTTTAGATGGTTGTGCTTAAGTTTACTGGCTAAACAAACTACACCATGTTAGATATTTAAGAGGTGTTTTCAAATACATGATTCTTAAAATTTATAGAAGGCATTGGACCTTCTGGTAAATGTTTTCTTAAGTTGTTATCTAATGGTTGAAACGGTTTGCTAAGTATTCATGTGATATTGCTATTGTCAGCATGCGATCTAGGACTTGCTCCCTCATTTCTCTATTCTAAGCCCAACTTGTTCTTTCATTTCTCTATTCTCTTCAAGGTAGGAAACTAATTCTATTATGAAGGAATCTGTAGGACGCACAATTTAATCTTTAGACCTTATAAAAGAGATGGCTAACATTTTTCTGCAATAGCATAGCCAAAATAAGAACTCAAATAATAATCTCATAGCTTGATTCACTTCACCATCAGCGAAGTATACAGTAAGTAGAAAAAACCTCCCTTTCAGACCAAAGGGAAAGAAAGTTTTAAAGTGAGAATATAATTTTCCTCATGGGCATTGTCTACCTTAGAAAAACTACTACAGAACATGCCTGTGACTATAGACTTGTAGTTCAGGCCACTGAAGATTAGAGATGGGAAACGGGCACTCCCTTGACTTGCATCCTCTGGTCTGCTTTAACACAAACCAGGAGGAAAAGAAAGCTCGGCATCAGAAGCAATGGGTGGCAGGCCTATTAATGGCTGATCTGTACAGTGATCTGCCCTCCAGGAGACCCAACAGGCCAGTCCACTGCAGTGGCTTTCAATGTGGTAAGCCTGGGCTTCAGCAGAAGTCAGCTTGTGAAGAGCCCTGGCAGCTCTGCCAAGAGTTGGATCACTGGAAATGGACCTGCCCTGGAGTCGAAGGATGCCCAGGTCAGAGCCACAGATCTTATTGGCTCTAAGCTGAAAAGCCCTTCACTCAGCCCAACTTCCAAAGTGACCACTGCAGCTGAGGGGATGGTCAAGTAGGGTCAGCAACATTGCAGGCAGAACTGTAAATTTCTTGTTAGTGATGCCACCTGCCTTTACCTGGCCAGCTCTCCTCCCAGGCCAGCTAAGTAATGAAAGTCAACAGAGTGCCTTCCCCTAGGAGGTTCACACCTCCCTTAGGATATACCCCATGTGAAGAGATAGATAGGTCTGGGCCTCTGAATTTACAAGGCCTAAAGCCCACCAGATTATTATCAAGCCCCTTCTATCAGGTTCTATTTGCCTCTCAATCAGAAAACTTAATTGTAGCTTAGACAGCACCTTTCTTAGCTCCTCTAATAATGACTCTGTCCTTTGTTCTAGGCCCTGTCTAGTGCACTTGGGCCTCATTCCTTTGTAATCATAACCTCTACTCTACCACCAATGGCTCTACTCCCAACATGTGTGTACTGATGGTCCTCTTCCCCACTTAATGCTGTATAATTGTTCAAACCTGGTAAATGCCACTCTTAGGATCATTGGTTACTATCCTCACTCTGTCTTTTATGACCTTGTCTAAATATGATCAGAGTCGGTGAACTTGGAAGGCTTCCATAGCCTTGGCAACTCATGACGACAGCCTAGGATGGTTACTGGCGCCATAAACTAGAGTGTCAATTTGTTGGGTCAACAACAGGAGCCACTGTGCACTTGCTCCTCATGTGGGATCTCTGTCCTTAATGTGCTGTACATTGTGATTTAATGCTATAACTAGTACTCAAACAGTATGTTTCACTTTGTGTTTCTATGTGGGTGCAAACTGTTGAAATCTTTATACTAAATTGATCTTCTGTATATAAAGAGAATTGAAAATGAATCTTGATGCAAATGGAAGGGGAGAGGGAGCGGGAGGGGGGAGGGTTGCGGGTGGGAGGGAAGTTATTGGGGGGGGGGAAGCCATTGTAATCCATAAGCTGTACACTGGAAATTTATATTCATTAAATAAAAGTTAAAAAAAAAAAGAAATCTAGAAGACTTAGCTGTAACAGGTTACAAATAAAAATCTTGACATTACAAAGGGCCAGTATTCAAAAATAACTACAGGAGCAAGCATTTAGTTAGCTTAGTGATTATTACACCCCTATCGCACATCAGAGTACTTGGGTTTGGTTACTGGCTCCAGGTGTTGAATACATCTTCCTGATACTGCATATCTGGGGTGGCGAGGGTAATGGATCAAGTAATTGGGTTCCTGTTACTAACTTAGTAGGTTTGAAATGGGTATCTAGTTCTATGGCATAAGCCCCAGTCCAGCCTTGGTTGCTACAGGCATTTGGGGAGTGAACTAGCAGGTGAAGGTTGTCTTCATTTTTCTAATTTTGTCTCTGTCCTCAAATAAATGTTGTTGCACAAAATGATTAATTTGGAAACTAAAAAATAAGAAATAAAACTATAGGTACAATAAGTACCTAGGGAATATATGATACAAAAATGTGAATCTGGAGAACAAAAAATAAATTGTGTTGAAAGGGAAAATTTTACAGTATTTGTATGAAACTGAAGTTAAGTTGTTATCAATATAAAACAATCTATCATAACTATAAGCTGTTTTTTTGTACTCCTCAAGATATTCCTGATGTAGAATTCTATGCAGACACACATATTAGAAAAAGAAAATAATAAAAAATTAGTAATACAGAAAACTATCAAATCAGCAAATTGACAACAAGAAATAAAGAAAGGAACAAAGATATACAAAATATCCATATAATAATTAACAAAATGGCAGGAGTAATTTCTTTCTTTCTTTATTTATTTGAAAGTCAGAGTTACACAGATAGAGAAGGAGAGGGAGAGAGATAGAGAGGTCTTCCATCTGCTGGTTCACTCCCCAATTGGCCACAATGGCCAGAGCTGCATTGATCCAAAGCAAGGAGCAATGAGCTTCCTCTGGGTCTTCCTGCATGGTTGCAGGGGCCCAAGTCCTTGGGCCATCTTCTACTGCCTTCCCATGCCATAGCAGAGAGCTGGATTGGAAGTGGAGCAGCCGAGACTTGAACTGGTGCCAATATGGGATACCAGCACTGAAGGTGGTGGCTTTACCCGCTATGCCACAGTGCCAGCCCTAGTAATTTCTTACCAATTAATAATAACCTTGAGTATAAATGAATGGAACTCTCTAATCAAAAGACATAGAGTGGCTCAATAGATTTAAAACATGAACCAGGCCGGCACCACTGCTCACTTGGCTAATCCTCCACCTGTGGCACCAGCACCCAGGGTTCTAGTCCCAGTTGGGGCACCGGATTCTGTCCCAGTTGCTCCTCTTCCAGTCCAGCTATCTGCTGTGGCCCGGGAGGGCAGTGGAGGATGGCCCAAGTGTTTGGGCCCTGCACCCGCATGGGAGACCAGGAGGAAGCACCTGGCTCCTGGCCATTTAGGGAGTGAACCAACGGAAGGAAGACCTTTGTCTCTCTCTCTCTTACTGTCTAAATCTGCCTGTTCAAAAAATTTAAAAAAAATGATCCAACACTATTGCACAATTAAACATTAAAAGATGAGGACACAATTTCAATTATGCCACTATTCTGGGTGATACACATGAGGAAAAGTACCTAAATTATGTGAACTTAAAATTTCTGATCCAAAAATGTTCTGTGAATGCAATAAAGATTTATTTTATTTATTTGAAAAACAGAGTTAGAGAGAGAGGTAGAGACAGAGAGAGAGGTCTTCCATCTGCTGGTTCACTCCGCAGATGGCCGCAATGGCCAGAGCTGCACCGATCCAAAGCCAGGAGCCAGGAGCTTCCTCTGGGTCTCCCACGCGGGTATAGGGGCCCAAGGACTTGGGCCATCTTCTACTGCTTTCCCAGGCCACAGCAGAGATCTGGATCAGAAGTGGAGCAGCCAGGACTAGAACCAGTGCCCATATGGGGTGCTGGCACTGCAGGCGGCAGCTTTACCCAATACGCCACAGTGCCAGCCCCCTCACGGCATTTCTATGAGGAGGGCAGAAGAATCCTAGAGAGTGTTCCCAACTCTGAGTCAATGTTAGATGCTACTGGGCATGGTTGGGCTTCCCTCTCACTCCATTCTTTCTCTACCATAGGAGTACATGGCAGTTGTGTAGGCAGAATTGCAAAATGACCTGGGAAGTACCAGTAGGCACACATATGATGTCATAAAATACTCACTACAATTTCCAGGTGAGAGGATAAAGAAACACACCGTCGACCCCGAGGAGGCTTTCAGGCAGTTTAGGAGAGCAGCACCGGCTGCTTTTTGGCACAGCTGGTATTGCCCTTGGTTCTGGCAAGATTGTACTGAGATGCCAGAATTCAGTAATTAGATGTGCCAGTGTGTGTTTTGCCTTTGGAACCTGTGTCCACTGGCTCTCTCTGTGGCTCTGTATCACTAGTGCATTGTCCTGTGTGGTTGCCATGCTTCAGATTGCATCGTTGCTGTCAGGTAGCTCACTTTTACACTTTCCTCTCAGTGACATTATTTCTGAAAGAATGTTGGTTCTCCAAAATGCCCCTTCTTGTACTTCATATTTTTATCATGTGCCCTGAACTCTCACTTTAATACCTGAATATTTTCCTTTATGTATATGTATAAACTTTTATGAAAATGCGTCGCTTTTCTGGAATTCACTGTTTTAGGATTTTGAGAAGAGAAATGACAGGATTTGACTTAAACTTTAAACCAACTCTCTGCCTGTTGTGTTGGAATTGGATATTAAAGAAGTGGAGAAGCAGAAGTACAGTTGGGTGGCAGTACAATGCAGGTCATTGCAGGCCAGGGTAGTAGCAATGGAGGGGCTGAAAAGTGTGAGGACCATGGATAAAGTTTGAAGGCAGACCTGCTGACAGGGGTGGAGAATGAGAGAAAGGGACCTCCAGGCCACATCGAAGTTTTTGAGAGCTCTGAGTGGAATGTGTGGGTTAAATATTGCACTCACATTTGATTTCACTTCCAATCACACAGGGAAAGTCTCAAAGTTGTGAGTAGCAGAGTTGTCCTGGACATAGGTCACACAGTCAAAGCAATGATCACCCCCTCACACACCACCACCACCAACACCACCAAGAAGTTAATCTTAGGTCTGGTTGTAATAAGTACGTAGTAAAGCGATCAGGAGTGAATAAAGGTTTCTTCGTAAGTGTGCCCTGAAGAAAAGTGGAACTAGTATTATACAAAAAATCATAACAGAAAGTGATAGAGAACCTAAACTATCAGAGCCCAAGAAAAAATTAACTTATAACAATCTCATTACGTTATGCCACATCCCCACAAAGGACTCCTATTACCATCTGCTGCTACATAGTTCCCGTTCCCTATGGTAAAATGAAATAACCTTTGAGGATCTACCTACAGAGGAGAGAAGTGAGATGACATGCTAAGTATCACCACAGGATGGATTAGTTATGATGCTTGGGAACTCACCTGACTTGTGGTGAGGAATGCATGTAAGTGTTGGCATAGAATAGCAACAGAATTCCTAGGAGTGAATACAGGGTGAAATATAAACTAAAGTGGCCAGCACCGTGGTGCACTAAGTTAATTCTCCGCCTGCAGTGCTGGCATCCCATATGGGCACCAGGTTCTTGTCCCGGTTGCTCCTCTTCCAGTCCAGCTCTCTGCTATGGCCTGGGAAGGCAGTGGAGGATGGCCCAAGTCCTTGGGCCCCTGCACCCTCATGGGAGACCAGGAGGAGGCACCTGGCTTTGGGTTCAGATCAGCATAGCTCCGGACGTTGTGGCCATCTTGGGAGTGAACCAGCAGATGGAAGACCTCTCTCTCTCTCTCTCTCTCTCTCTCTCTCTCTCTCGCTGCCTCTCCTCTGTGTAACACTGTCAAACAAGTAAATCTTTTTTTTTTTTTAAAAAGAGTTGCAGAGAGCAGAGAGGCAGAGATCCGCCATGTGTTGACTTACTCTACAAATTGCTGCAATGGCTGGTTGGGCCAGGCTGTAGCCAGTTTCTTCCCATCATCCATATTAGTGCCAGTGGCCCAGTCATTTGGTGTATCTTCCAGTGCTTTTCTCAGGCCATTAGTAGGGAAGCTGGATCAGAAATAAAGCACCAAGGATAAGAAGCACCAATGGAAGGAAGACCCTTCTCTCTGTCTCTCTCTCTCTCACTGTCTATGACTCTACTTGTCAAATAAATAAATAAAGATCTTTTAAAAAAGAAATATAAACTAAAGCATTTTATAAGAATAAGTGATAATGCATTCTCCAGTAAACTAGATGTTGGGACAAAGAGAATTTGTGAGATGCCAGGTGGGGCATTCCATGACAATAAAAGAAGTAGTTCACCAGGAATTCCCATGGATCCTAAGTGTGTGTCCATCAAACTAAGAGCCTCAACGTATACAGAGCAAAAACTGATGGAGTTGAAGGGAGAGTTAGCCAAAGTCACATTTATAGTTGGAACCTTCAACACCCCCTTTCAACAAGTGTCAGAGTCACTAGACAGAAAAGCCACAAGAATATAGAAGCTCTGAATACCATAACCTTTGCACTGACATGATGACAATGGTATGAATAGAGTGCTGCATGTGAAAGGAGCAGTCTCTGTGTTTTTGTTTGGTTTTTCTTTTTGTTAAGTGTCTTGTTACATTCACAAGAATGGATCTTCGCTGGAGCCATCAAACAAACCTCAAAGCAAAGACAGTGTTCTCTGATCATAAAAGAATCAAACCTAAAACTAAAACAAGAGAGAGAACATGGAAGTCTCCAAACATTTGGAAATTGAAGTTGATGCTTACAATTTCAGGTTGTCGCTCAAAACATTGTTATAGAAGAGTCGAGTTTAAGAAGTGTTATGTCCCAGGCTGAAAGCATTTCAGGGTGGGCCAACAGAAAGCTTGTTCTGGATATTTAAAACCAAGTATTATTGAAAGCAGCTATGAAAGCAATGGCACATTTTAGGGGGCTGCTGTATCAGTGTCACTTGTCCTTAAAGCTTGCACTACACCAGGAAAGGAAGATCAGCTTGCATACAATCAGTGTGGTGGCCAATTGGATTTGGAGGGTGGTTGCCTCCCGGTTTTTGGTGCTGTTGTTAGGTTAACAACTGAGAGAAGAAGGTAAGATTAGGACAGCTTGTTGGTATTCACTCTAACCTATGTGTGAACACTATTCTATTCTTTTTTTAAAAAAAACAGATTTTATTTATTTATTTGAAAGTCAGAGTTACACAGGGAGAGAAGGAGAGGGAGAGAGGTCTTCCATCCACTGGTTCACTCCCCAGTTGGCCACAACTGCCGGAGCTGCACTGATTTGAAGCCAGAAGACAGGAGCTTCCCACATGGTTGCAGGGGCCTAAGGACTTGGACCATTTGCCACTACGTTCCCAGACCAAAGCAGAGAGCCGGATTGGAAGTGGAGCAGTGGGGAGTTGAACCGGTGCCCATAAGGGATGCTAGCACTGCAGGCAGCAGCTTTACCTGCTACGCCACAACGCCGGCCCCAGTTCTGTTCTTTATAAATTATGCTCTGTTTATAAAAAATTTGACACAAATACTTCTTCATTCAAGATTTCTCCCCTGATTGTGTTACTTGTGAGATTCAAGACAGGCAAAGGTGTCTGCTTTCTGAGGTTTGTGTGATTGCTCCCTTTGGGCAGATTTGCACATTTCTGCACTAACCATGGTGTTAGACCCTGATGTCGTGCCTCTGAAAATGGTGTGGTGTCAACTTTATATATTTACTCTGAATTTCAGAATGCAGTGGTGGTAATAGCATTTATCAAGGAATGAACAAAGTTTGGTATTCATTCTCTGGTTATGTATGCCAGGGGAGCATTCATTATGAGCATGGTAATTGCCAGTCTCCATGGGCACACCACCCAAAGGATGATGATATCAAGGCAATAGTGGATGCCCAACAAGACGCACAATTACAGTGGCAAGTGAAAGGACAGCTATAGGGCAGGCACTGTGGCACAGCAGGTAAAGCCACCACCAGCATCTTATATGGGCACTAGTTCGACTCTTGTCTGCTTCACTTCTGATCCAGATCTCTGCTATGGCCTAGGAAAGCAGTAGAAGATGCCCCAAGTCCTTGGGCCCCTGCACCTGTGTGGGATACCTGGGAGAAACTCCAGGCTTCTGGCTTCAGATCGGCCCAGCTCCAGCAATTGTGGCCATTTGGGGAGTGAACCAGTGGAAGGAAGACCTCTGTCTCTCTCTCTCTCCCTCTCTTCTCTCTGCCTCTGCCTTTCTGTAACTCTTTCAAATAAATAAATAAATCTTTAATTAAAAAAACCGAAAGGACAACTAGGTTTATATGAAGTTACCAATCAAAAAAATACAACTCTTACATTCTGTGTGATCTTCCTTTTCTTATTTAATGTGAAAAGCAAAGAATGCTAGTAGAGTGATGGCTGAGAAATCTTACCTGCGGCTATATAGGACTCTGCTTATATCCCTTTCCCAGCACTCCAAATATTATGTGATGTAACAAGAGAGTGCAATGTAATCATGACAAACTCCATGTGGCTTTGTGCAGATATAAACATTCCACTAGAAAGAGGGGAGGAAAGAGGATGGAACCGCATCATGCTGGTTCAAGGCCACAGTGAGTGTCTTGTCAATGTCGGCATGAGATAGAATATTCTGAAACCTTATAGAAAGGAGACTGCTTTATAAAAGAACTTATGTTGACTCCGTGGAGGAGAAATTCTGAATGGAGAATGAAAAGGGGTCCAAAAACCCATATTTGGTAAAAAGAAATTCTATGAGCACTCCTTCTTCAGGAGTTAGGAGGCCTGAAAAGAACATTCTATTGAGCCTTTTCTCTGCCCTTAGCTCAATGTTATCTCTCTCATCACTGATTCCTCCCTTTTACACCTAGGTTCAGCATGAGAGGAACTATAAGACAAAACTAGTGAACTCAGTTCAGAGTCACTGTGCTGTCCAGTTCACTGCCGTTCATGTAAGATAGCATGGTAAAGACACAGGGGTGGGCACAGGGGAGGAGCAGCCCTGGCTCAGCAGGGACCCCTTAGTTGTGTTACATCAACAACATGCCCAGAGTGTTGTCCAAGATGCTATCACTGCATCTGCACTGAAGGAAGTGAGCCACAAGATTTGTGATGATGAGAACCTAATGTTGTGTCCTGAGAACATTGCCTGTACTGATTGCCAGGGACAGGCAATGTCTATGGGATTAGGGGCCTTGGTGCTTAAGGCACACCTCCTTTCATAGATGGCTATCTTTGTCAATCGCTCTGTTATACCATACTCAGTGAAGAATCAGTTGCAGACAAAAAAAATGGAGCAGCTAAAGGTAATGCAGACTCAAGAAACATGTAATGGCCGGCACTGTGGCTCATTTGCTTAGTCCTCCACCTGCGGTGCCGGCATCCCATATGGGCGCCGGTTCTAGCCCCAGTTGCTCCTCTTCCAGTGCATCTCTCTGCTGTGGCCCGGGAGGACAGTGGAGGATGGCCCAAGTGCTTGGGCCCCTGCACCTGCATGGGAGACCAGGAGAAGCACCTGGCTCCTGGCTTTGGATCGGTGCAGCACCGGCTGTAGCTGCCATTTGGGGTGTGAACCAACGGAAGGAAGACCTTTCTCTCTGTCTCTCTCTCTCACACTGTCTAACTCTATCTGTCAAATAAAAAAAGAAACGTGTACTGCCCACTCCCTGGACCCACCTCTTCTCCCCACAGCCCCATATTCCCCTATCACCAGCACCCCCACAACCACAGAGCCCTGTTCTCCACATCTGTCTCTGTAGGTGACCTTGAACAAAATCCCTTGATCTTCAGAGACTGTGCTATGATTCAGGTGCAGCTGGCAGCAGCAATTATGTGGCAGGTGAAAGCAAGGGGTGTGCCTGGGTGGTAGACACAGCCATCACAACTTGGGAAGGGTTAGTGCTGGCCCTGGTGCTGCTGTGCCCACCTCCTGCTGATTGTCTTCTCCTGGCTTCCTGAAGACCTGTTGGATCATGATATTGACATGATACTGAATCAAAGACACTGCATGGCTGCCACCCTGCAGATCATTGAAAAAGAATTCCCTGAGGTGAGTTTCTAGGCCCAGAATGTTTTCCTTCATCTGGACCTTTGTCACTTTCCTGAGGGTCACTTCCACATAAGTGCTGTGTTGCTGATGGGAACACCCGTTTCTGCCTGGGACCTTTGGCGAGGGAAAGTGGTTGTATCGTACTTAGCATGCTCTCCCATTTGGAAATGGCCAACAGCAGATCCAAGGGGCTAGTGTGGCTAGAGGTTAAGAGCATTGGTTCTGGAGTCTGAATATGGGTTCTCTTCCTGACACCCACCCACACTATACATGGGACCTTGATCAATTACTTGGACTCTGTGCCTTCACTGAAAGTGAGGATAACTGGATGCACACCCTTGTGCTGCTACACAGGGAAAATGCAATGGGGTGAAGTCCGCAGATTGAGTGCAGGTGTTAGACAGTCCCTCCAAATGTGGGCTCTGTGGGTGGGTCAGAGGATACCAGCTAAGAGACTGGGGAAGCAGAAACAGTTAGTATATGCAAAGAACCTGGTAACTGAGTGGCAGTGGTTATGGAGGAGCCTGTTGAGAGTCTGGGCATGTGCAGTTGGTTAAGAACCTGATTTCCCTCCAGTCCATGCATCCTGAATGACCAGCTGTTTGTGAAGAACCCCAACTCTATCAATGTCTCAATGATGGAAGCCATACCATGCTCCAGCTGCACACCCACCCTCTCCCAACTGCAGCAAGAATTGGTGCCAGCCTTCTCCACTCATTCTGCAATGAAACATGAGGTTTCAGAAGTGAGTGTTTGGTGTGCCTGAGACAAAAGGGGGCTAAGTAGAGACAATAGGGGTGTGAAAAATGAAAACTCAAATGCATTGGAAAAACTATGAATATTTTGCTTTTATATAAAAACCGTGGATGTGGAACAGAGATACTTTTATGTTGCTAGGCATATAAAATCTTTAAAAATAATGTATTCAGGAGCCGTGTGGTAGGCAGGGTTAATCTGCCACCTGCAACACACACTTCCCATCTGATTGCTGGTTGGAGTCCCGGCTCCTGCTTTCCTAAATATACACCAAGAGAAATGAAAGCATGTGTTCATCCAAAGTCTTGCACATGAATGTTTGTAGTGGCATTATTCATGTTACCCCAAATGAAAGCAACTAAAATTTCCCTTAGCTGATGAGTGGATCCATAAATATAGACAATCTATACAGTGGAATATGAATGCTGTTATAAGAATTGTAATTCTGTGGCTCAACAGGCTAATCCTCCTCCTTGCGGCGCCGGCACACTGGGTTCTAGTCCCGGTCGGGGCACCGATCCTGTCCCGGTTGCCCCTCTTCCAGGCCAGCTCTCTGCTGTGGCCAGGGAGTGCAGTGGAGGATGGCCCAAGTGCTTGGGCCCTGCACCCCATAGGAGACCAGGAGAAGCACCTGGCTCCTGCCTTCGGATCAGCGCGGTGTGCTGGCCGCAGCGCGCCAGCCGCAGTGGCCATTGGAGGGTGAACCAATGGCAAAGGAAGACCTTTCTCTCTGTCTCTCTCTCTCACTGTCCACTCTGCCTGTCAAAATTAAAAAAAAAAAAGAATTGTAATTCTGGGGCCAGCACTGTGGCCTAGCAGGTAAAGCCACCACCTCTAATGCTGGCGTCCCATACGGGTTCCAGTTCAAGTCCCAGCTGCTCCTCTTCCGATCCAGCTCTCTGCTATAGCCTGGGAAATCAGTAGAAGATGGCCCAAGTCCTTGGGCCCCTGCACCCACGTGGGAGACCTGGAAGAAGCTCCAGACTCCTGATTTCAGATCGGCACAGCTCCAGGCTTTGCAGCCAACTGGGAAGTGAAACAACGGATGGAAGACCTCTCTCTCTCTCTCTCTCTCTCTCTCTCTCTCTCTGTCTCTCTGCCTTTCCTTATCTCTCTGTGTAACTCTGACTTTCAAGTAAATAAATAAATCTTTAAAAAAATTGTAATTCTTACATAGGCTGTGCCATGGATTAATCTTGAAAATATTATGGTACGTGAAAGAAGCCAGTCACAGAATGTCACATACTATACGATTCTATTTATAAGAAATATCCAGACTCAGTCAATCCAGAGAGATTGTAAGCAGAGTCATGCTTTCCAGGGAAATAGAGATAGAGGAAGACTAGGAATCAATTTCTAACAGTTAAGGGAGTTCTTTGGGAGACAAAACTACTTTGGGATGGGTGTGGCTATGCGATCTTGTGACTATACTAGGAAACCACTGAATTACATACCATAAAATGTTATTTTCAATGTTATATGCCTCATAGCCCAATTGAAAACTGATTGGAGATCATTTGAATTGTTATTTTCTTGAGCATCCTTTTAAAAATCAGAATGCACTAAGTTTCCTGGATTTGAATACACCGCTATTTTTCTGCTGTGATTTCCAGTGGCATAAATGTTAGAGACATAGTGGTTTGTCATAAGGTCTCCTTTGTTGTTAGAGCAGTGCTCATTCTGCCACATGTGTCCCAGTGAAAGAGTGGTATGGATGAACCGGTGGCATGCTGTGCCCAGTGTATTTGTTCTGTGGAGGTGACAGAGGTCACCTGTTCTCCCATCCCAGGTACCTTGAGGATAATGGGTGGAACTACTCTAGAGCTATGCAGGCCTTCTTTATCCACCAGGGAAACAAGTGAGTAAAAGGTGGGTGTTTCTGGGCCTTCAGGAAGATAGGGGCAGGTGGATTGGGAGTGGAATATGGGACTCCTACTCTTCTCTTATTACTCCTTCCTGACAGATCCCAGGCCTGATCCCAAAGGAGGACTTCAAAAAAAAGTACTGAAAAGAAGACTGAGAGGGTATCCTCTGCATCATCAAACACATTGTTGCTGAGTCTCTTCCTGCAATATAAGGCAGTGTTTATTACTGGGGTTGGAGACCAGTCTTTCTGAGATGCAAGACTTCATTGCAGGCGTGGTAACATAGTCAACCAAAAGGCAAATATTTTCTCTATTGTTCCTAGTAGAGATTTCTATTAATGTTCATAATAAAGAATGGCATAGCATGTTATAGGTTGTGTGTCACGGATTGCTCTTCTTTGTCCCAGCCATGAGCCAACAGGGGCAGGGATGAAACTCCAGCTCCTCCTTGCTGCATACCCTTCTCACAAGCTGTCCCTACAGATACATCAGGCTAGCTTCTGTGGATAGTTTGTGAACAAATTCCAATGATAAGGAGACAAGCTACTTCCAGGAATTGCATCTGGAGACAGTGTGATTCTAACAGATGCTCTGACTGGAAGCCTGCAAAAGCAGACTTGTGACATGACACAAACAAGGGCTTGGCAAGGAATGCCTCCTAGATACTGAGGACTAAGGAAGGAGAGAAGAAAGGAAGGGGAGGGAGGAAAGTGGAGGCACAGGCCATAGGAGAGAGACACATGTTCAAATCCACTTCACATTCCTAATGTGTGAGCATCTTTACAGGCTGTGATCAGTTTTAGGATTTGCACACAGGTGGGTGGGAAATGGACTTTTTTGCAGCTCTCACAGGGATTCCATCTGTCCTCCCATACAATTTTTCTGCTTTCTGTGGTGGGGGTCAGACTATTTGACAGTGCATTCCTCAGAAATGTGACACTGGGTGTTCCATCTTGTTAAGCGGGTTCAGCCAGTCATTTTTTACTTCCAAAAAAGAACATAGCACAGAATTTTACATTCTATTCAGCTTCCTAGGAGCTTACTCAAAGATTGGCAATTAACAGTTTCTTGGGAGAGATTTTCTTTCATGTACTGCATGGATTTCAGTAGTTTCTGTGTTTGCTTCTGATTGCTTCTTTGTAATCTTATGATCAATTTTTTGTGTTCCATTTCTTGCATTTCTTCTATTTCATCATCTTCATAATCTAGTATTGAAGTATTGTGTTCTTTTGGGAGCGTCATGTTGTATTCCTTATTCTTGTTTCTTTGATTGTTGCATTTATTGTTCGGCATTTGTGGAGATACTCGTGTTTTTTTTTCTACTATTGTGGCTTTTTGGTGAGTCTACTTTCAGTGAATCTCTAGAGGCTTGTAGTGGGTGTGGCTAGAGAGCTCTGTTCAGTTCTCCAGGGTTAAGGGTGTTCCTAAGGTGACACACCCAGGTTTGGCATAGTAAATCTTCTCTTTCTCTTTTTTAATCAGAAGGGAAGACCTCTCTCTCTCTCTCTCTCTCTCTCTCTCTGCCTCTCTACTCTCTGTGTAACTCTGACTTTCAAATAAATAAATAAATCTTTTAAAAATATCTACCAAAATTGAGTCATGAAGACATAAATAACCTAAATAGACCAATAACAAAGCTGAATATTTAAACAATTCTACCACATTTTTAAATGAGTAACTCAAATACTTCTCAAACTATTGTAAACAACTGATAGGGAGGGAATCATCCAAAATTCCTTCTATAAGGCCAGTGTTCATTTTAATTCCCAAACCAGAAAAATATACAACAAAGATTATAAACCACTTTCCCTTATGAACATAGACACAAAATTCCTTAAATTCATGATGAGAGCCTAGGGTGGTTACTGGCGTCATAAACTAGAGTGTCAATTTGTTGGGTCAACAACAGGAGTCACTGTGCACTTGCTCCTCATGTGGGATCTCTGTCCTTAATGTGCTGTTCATTGTGACTTAATGCTATAACTAGTACTCAAACAGTATGTTTCACTTTGTGTTTCTATGTGGGTGCAAACTGTTGAAATCTTTACTTAATATATACTAAATTGATCTTCTGTATGTAAAGAGAATTGAAAATGAATGGTGATGTGAATGGAAGGGGAGAGGGAGCGGGAGAGGGGAGGGTTGCAGGTGGGAGGGAAGTTATGGGAGGGGGAAGCCATTGTAATCCATAAGCTGCACATTGGAAATTTATGTTCACTAAATAAAAGTTTAAAAAAAACAACAAAGTACTACCCAATCGAATCCAACAACACATCAGAAAGATCATTCACCCAAATAGAATTTATCACAGGTATGTAAAGATGTTTCAGCATACACAAATATATAAATGTGATATATCACATTGACAAACTGAAGATTAAAAACCATATGATTATCTCAATAAGCGCAAACGAAGCATTTGATAAAATACAACATCCTTTCATGATAAAAAAATCATTAAACCACTTCCACTGAGATTGAGAACCAGACAACGATGCCCACTCTCACAGTTACTATTCAGTACGGTTTTAGAAGCTTTAGCTACAGCCATTAGGCAAGGAAAAAATATCAAAGGGGTACAAATGAGAAAGGAGGAAATCAGATGATATCATCCTGTACACAGGGAAACAAAAATACTCTACTAAGAAGTTATTGTAATCCATAAGAGTTTGACAAATATGTAAGATATAAAATAAACACACAAAAATCAAGAGCCTTTGTGTACACAAACAATGTCATGGCTGAGAAATAACTTGTAAGATCAGTCTCATCCACAATAACTACAAAAAAATTGAAATAACTTTGAATAAATTAAGCAAGGATGTCAAACATCACTACAATGAAAATTATAAAATTATTAAGGAAAGAAATAAAAGAAGACATCACAAAAAGGAAAATTTGCCATGTTCATGGATTGGAAGAATTAATATCATCAAAATGTCTTTACTACAGAAAGCAATTTACAGATTCATTGTGATTACAATCAGAATACCAAAGACATTTTCTCATATATGGAAAAAATAATGCTAAAATTCATAGGGAATCACAAGAAATCTGAAATATCTTAAGCAATCCTATCCAATAAAAATAAAGCTGGAGTTATTACAATACCAGATTTCAAAATATATTACACTGCAGTTGTAATCCTAACAGTTTGATATTGACATATCAACCAATGGCACAGATGAGAAACTTGAGAAATTAATTTACACTTCTACAGCTAATTACTCTTTGACAAATGAGCTACAATCACTCCCTGCAGATAGAACAGTCTCTTCAAGAAATTTTGTTGGAAAAATTGGATCTCTGTGTGGAGTCATATGAAACAAGAATCATACCTTACAGCCTATACAAAAATCAACTCACAATGGATCAGGAATCTAACCTAAGGTCTGAAATCTTCAAATTACTAGAGAAAAACATAGGAGAACTACTGCAAGATATTGGCATAAGCAAAGACTTCTTGGGTAAGAGCCAGAAGCACAGACAAGAAAGGCAAAAATTGACAAATGGGGGTTTATCAAGCTAAGAAGGTTCTGCACAGCTAAGAAAACACTCAACAAAGTAAAGATGAGGCTGACAGAATGGGACAAATATTTGCAAATTATGCATCTGATAAAGGATTAATATCAAAGATATATGAGGAGGTCAGAGAAGGGCAAGATGGCGGAATAGGGGGGAGCGGCAAGATGGCGGAATAGGCAGGGAGCACACTTAGTCCGGGGGGAGAGAAAGTTTAATATAAGTGGAGATACTGCAGGGTCAAGGAAGAGTAGGGGAAGAAACAGCAGACGAAACTCTTCCGGAACTAGTGATTCACAGTGGACCTGCGTGGAGAGCGTGGGAGCCCAAGTTCGGGACACCAGCGGCAGACTCAACACACCAGCGCTGGAACGCGAGGTGAGCCGAACCTCAATAGCCTGAGATACCAGCAGGCAAGCGGAAAGAGGAGGCTAGAGGGAAGGAGGCTTGAAACTCTGTGGGGAAAAGTTCACCAGGCTAACCAGAAGAGAGAGAGAAAAAAATTAAAAAGTGACTGATACGGACACAAGTTTCTATTTCTCCGCTCACCTCTCAAAGGCGAGCAAGACAAAGAGCAGGTGCCATTTTGGACATACGTCATAAGCAGGGCGACCTCAGGTCTGCACCAGCCCTGAGCCTAGCAGAAAAACCAGACTCTGGGGGGAGGGGTGAAATAACAGGAGATTAGGATCTAACTTGGCAACCCAGTGGGAGACTGCAGGAGAATTGGAGCCCACACTGAGGGCAGCAGAGATTCCCTGTGTGGTCCTTGGGAAAGAGCTTCCGATCTCTGACTCCTGTGGGTATATCATTTGCCTGCTAACTACCTCCAATTACGTTCAGCTGTGCGGAATTACTTCCCTTTTAAATCAAAAAAAGAAAGAGAGATTTACCACACCTAACCTGAGAGTGTCATCTTTGACACACCCTCAACCCTGAAGAACCAAACACAGCTCTCAGTCCACACTCATCTCAAGCCTCTTAAGGCTCCACTGAAAGCAGACAGTCCACTTAATATACAGCCATAGTGTAACAAGAAAAAACACCACAGTGAAGAAACCAAATATCTCCAACATGCCAAACAACAAACACAAAAACCAAGCTAACAAGAACAAGGAAGAAACTATGACGCCCCCAAATGAAAAAGACACCCCAATTCAAGATTATGAAGATGATATCGAAGAAATGCAAGAAGCGGATCTCAAAAAATTGATAAGAACATTAAGAAGTTCTCAAAAACAAATTCTTGAACTACAGAAATCCTTCATGGACAAGATAGAAAATCTCTCTCGTGAAAGTGAAATATTAAGGAGGAATCAAAATGAAATGAAACAACTAGTGGAACAAGAAACTCTGATAGTGAAGAGAAATCATAATGAAATGAAGAGTTCAATAGATCAAATGACAAGCACATTAGATAGCCTTAAAAACAGAATGGGAGAAGCAGAAGAGAGAATATCAGACTTAGAAGACAGAGAACAGGAAAGGAAACAGGCAAACCTGTTAGATATTAGAAATTAGATATCTAAAAAATATTGTCGGGAATCTACAGCATACTATTAAAAAACCCAACATTCGGGTTCTAGGAGTTCCTGAAGGCATGGAGAGGAAGAAAGGATTAGAAGGCATTTTCAGTGAGATACTAGCAGAAAATTTCCCAGGTTTGGAGAAGGACAGAGGCATCTTAGTACAGGAAGCTTATAGAACCCCTAATAAACATGACCAAAAGAGATCCTCACCACGACACATTGTAATCAAACTCACCACAGTGAAACATAAAGAAAAGATCCTAAAAGGTGCAAGAGAGAAACGCCAGATCACTCTTAGAGGATCTCCAATTAGACTCACAGCAGACTTCTCATCAGAAACCCTACAAGCTAGAAGGGAATGGCGAGACATAGCCCAGGTACTAAGAGAGAAAAACTGCCAGCCCAGAATATTATATCCTGCAAAGCTCTCATTTGTGAATGAAGGTGAAATTAAGACTTTTCATAGCAAACACAAACTGAAAGAATTTGTCGCCACTCATCCTGCCCTGCAAAAGATGCTTAAAGATGTGTTACACACAGAAACACAGAAACATGGTCACCAATATGAAAGAAGGTAAAGGAAGGAAACCTCACAGCAAAAGATCTCAGGAAGCTCAATTTCTCTTTGACATAGAATTAAACTCTGATGCTCTGTTAAAGCAATGTGTTAAAGTAATCTATTATGTTCTCTTGATGTCTGTTCAATTCTAATTGTTCAAAAACAGCTGAATTTTTATTAAGAGCTATGGGTTATTTAAATATGTGCTTATTTTCAAAGATTTGAAGAATCACCTTGTAACAATGATCAAATTTGGTCTATGTTATGTCATGATTTTAAGGAATCTTATTTCAACCAGATATTTTGGATTTTGAGCCTTCTTGGCATTCTTGACAGGCATTCAAAAAATCAAAGTTTCAAACAATCTGGTCCCTAAAATTTCCAGTAAATCTTGGACTTTGGTTTTTCCAGTTTGGGCCCAACTGAAAAAATCGAAGGACCTATGTCTCTCATCTTATAGAGAGACCAACTAATCAGTCTATTTGGAGTATATTAGAAGTACTGTCAAGATGTGATGTGGTACCAGACTTTAAGTTTCTATAATGGAAAATGCTATTAATACAAATGTTTGAGAATTAAAAAGTCTAATGATTTTGTGTTACTAGACATGATAATTATCTTAATGAGAAAGCCCCAGAAGCCTAAAGGGTTAAATACTTGTAAAATCCTACAGGTGCTTTCAAAAATACTGTGAAGTAAGCAAGTGCCTCTTGTTGGTTGATGAGTTTATAATTTTAAACATGGCGACGTAAAGTCTTTTGTCATCCACAGTTAGATATGATCTGCTGCTCATAAAACTAAAGCATTGTTGGATCTGTGTTTAGCTGTCCTCCTATAGGTTCCTATGGACTTTTTCCAGCCACTTTTATTGTATTCAGTACTTTGGGATGGCTCTGTAAACAGATGAAGCCAATAATGTATTAACAGTACCAACTGAGAGAAAGTATGGTTAACTGAGTTTACTAAAAAGAAGAAGCAATTCAAATCAATTGGCAATCTACAAAAAGAGTTAAAGATTTTAAAAGCTATTATTAAAATTGCTATATTGGTCTATTATGCTATGTTATATGTGTGTACATATTGTATGTCCACATGGGGAAATTTTATTAAGAGTTTTATTTTAAATGGCTTATAGATAAGATTGTCCATAAATTTAAGCTGTTAAAATCAATCAAAGATACATTTAATTTGTGGGACCTGAATCTGTGTATCATATCTTTTAGACTTGTTGGTAGAAAGAAACTAAAAACATTTTAGATGGTTGTGCTTAAGTTTACTGGCTAAACAAACTACACCATGTTAGATATTTAAGAGGTGTTTCCAAATACATGATTCTTAAAATTTATAGAAGGCATTGGACCCTCTGGTAAATGTTTTCTTAAGTTATTATCTAATGGTTGAAACTGTTTGCTAAGTATTCATGTGATATTGCTATTGTCAGCAAGCGATCTAGGACTTGCTCCCTCATTTCTCTATTCTAAGCCCAACTTGTTCTTTCATTTCTCTATTCTCTTCAAGGTAGGAAACTAATTCTATTATGAAGGAATCTGTAGGATGCACAATTTAATCTTTAGACCTTATAAAAGAGATGGCTAACATTTTTCTGTAATAGCATAGCCAAAATAAGAACTTAAATAATAATCTCATAGCTAGATTCACTTCGCCATCAGCAAAGTATACAGTAAGTAGAAAAAGCCTCCCTTTCAGACCAAAGGGAAAGAAAGTTTTTAAGTGAGAATATAATTTTCCTCATGGGCATTGTCTACCTTAGAAAAACTACTACAGAACATGCCTGTGACTATAGACTTGTAGTTCAGGCCACCGAAGATTAGAGATGGGACAAGGGCACTCCCTTGACTTGCATCCTCTGGTCTGCTTTAACACAAACCAGGAGGAAAAGAAAGCTAGGCATCAGAAGCAAGGGGTGGCAGGCCTATTAATGGCTGATCTGTACAGTGATCTGCCCTCCAGGAGACCCAACAGGCCAGTCCACTGCAGTGGCTTTCAATGTGGTAAGCCTGGGCTTCAGCAGAAGTCAGCTTGTGAAGAGCCCTGGCAGCTCTGCCAAGAGTTGGATCACTGGAAATGGACCTGCCCTGGAGTCGAAGGATGCCCAGGTCAGAGCCACAGATCTTATTGGCTCTAAGCTGAAAAGCCCTTCACTCAGCCCAACTTCCAAAGTGACCACTGCAGCTGAGGGGATGGTCAAGTAGGGTCAGCAACATTGCAGGCAGAACTGTAAATTTCTTGTTAGAGATGCCACCTGCCTTTACCTGGCCAGCTCTCCTCCCAGGCCAGCCAAGTAATGAAAGTCAACAGAGTGCCTTCCCCTAGGAGGTTCACACCTCCCTTAGGATGTACCCCAGGCGAAGAGATAGATAGGTCTGGGCCTCTTAACTTACAAGGCCTAAAGCCCACCAGATTATTATCAAGCCCCTTCTGTCAGGTTCTATTTGCCTCTCAATCAGAAAACTTAATTGTAGCTTAGACAGCACCTTTCATAGCTCCTCTAACTAGACTCTGTCCTTTGTTCTAGACCCTGTCTAGCGCACTTGGGCCTCATTCCTTCGTAATTATAACCTCTACTCTACTTCCAATGGCTCTACTCCCAACCTGTGTGTACTGATGGTCCTCTTCCCCACTTAATGCTGTATAATTGTTCAAACCTGGTTAATGCCACTCTTAGGATCATTGGTTACTATCCTCACTCTGTCTTTTATGAACTTGTCTAAATATTATCAGAGTCGACAAACTTGGAAGGCTTCCATAGCCTTGGCAACTCATGACGAGAGCCTAGGGTGGTTACTGGCACCATAAACTAGAGTGTCAATTTGTTGGGTCAACAACAGGAGCCACTGTGCACTTGCTCCTCATGTGGGATCTGTCCTTAATGTGTTGTACATTGTGATTTAATGCTATAACTAGTACTCAAACAGTATGCTTCACTTTGTGTTTCTATGTAGGTGCAAACTATTAAAATCTTTATACTAAATTGATCTTCTGTATAGAAAGAGAATTGAAAATGAAATCTTGATGTGATTGGAAGGGAAGAGGGAGCGGGAGAGGGGAGGGTTGCGGGTGGGAGGTAAGTTATGGGAGGGGGAAGCCATTGTAATCCATAAGCTGTACACTGGAAATTTATATTCATTAAATAAAAGTTAAAAAAAAGATTATGAAGATGATGAGATAGAAGAAATGCAAGAAGCAGATCTCAAAAAATTGATAAGAACATTAAGAAGTTCTCAAAAACAAATTCTTGAACTACAGAAATCCTTCATGGACAAGATAGAAAATCTCTCTCGTGAAAATGAAATATTAAGGAGGAATCAAAATGAAATGAAACAACTAGTGGAACAAGAAACTCTGATAGTGAAGAGAAATCATAATGAAATGAAGAATTCAGTAGATCAAATGACAAACACATTAGAGAGGCTTAAAAACAGAATGGGTGAAGCAGAAGAGAGAATATCGGACTTAGAAGACAGAGAACAGGAAAGGAAACAGGCAAACCAAAGAAAAGAAGAAGAAATTAGAAATCTAAAAAATATTGTCGGGAATCTACAGGATACTATTAAAAAACCCAACATTCGGGTTCTAGGAGTTCCTGAAGGCATGGAGAGGAAGAAAGGATTAGAAGGCATTTTCAGTGAGATACTAGCAGAAAATTTCCCAGGTTTGGAGAAGGACAGAGGCATCTTAGTACAGGAAGCTTATAGAACCCCTAATAAACATGACCAAAAGAGATCCTCACCACGACACATTGTAATCAAACTCACCACAGTGAAACATAAAGAAAAGATCCTAAAAGGTGCAAGAGAGAAACGCCAGATCACTCTTAGAGGATCTCCAATTAGACTCACAGCAGACTTCTCATCAGAAACCCTACAAGCTAGAAGGGAATGGCGAGACATAGCCCAGGTACTAAGAGAGAAAAACTGCCAGCCCAGAATATTATATCCTGCAAAGCTCTCATTTGTGAATGAAGGTGAAATTAAGACTTTTCATAGCAAACACAAACTGAAAGAATTTGTCGCCACTCGTCCAGCTCTGAAAAAGATGCTTAAAGATGTGTTACACACAGAAACACGGAAACATGGTCACCAATATGAAAGAAGGTAAAGGAAGGAAACCTCACAGCAAAAGATCTCAGGAAGCTCAATTTCTCTTTGACATAGAATTAAACTCTGATGCTCTGTTAAAGCAATGTGTTAAAGTAATCTATTATGTTCTCTTGATGTCTGTTCAATTCTAATTGTTCAAAAACAGCTGAATTTTTATTAAGAGCTATGGGTTATTTAAATATGTGCTTATTTTCAAAGATTTGAAGAATCACCTTGTAACAATGATCAAATTTGGTCTATGTTATGTCATGATTTTAAGGAATCTTATTTCAACCAGATATTTTGGATTTTGAGCCTTCTTGGCATTCTTGACAGGCATTCAAAAAATCAAAGTTTCAAACAATCTGGACTCTAAAATTTCCAGTAAATCTTGGACTTTGGTTTTTCCAGTTTGGGCCCAACTGAAAAAATCGAAGGACCTATGTCTCTCATCTTATAGAGACACCAAAATCAGGCTATTTGGATTATAGTAGAAGTACTGTCAAGATGTGACATGGTACTAAATTTTAAGTTTCTATAATGGAAAATGCTATTAATACAAATGTTTGAGAATTAAAAAGTCTAATGATTTTGTGTTACTAGACATGATAATTATCTTAATGAGAAAGCCCCAGAAGCCTAAAGGGTTAAATACTTGTAAAATCCTACAGGTGCTTTCAAAAATACTGTGAAGTAAGCAAGTGCCTCTTGTTGGTTGATGAGTTTATAATTTTAAACATGGCGACGTAAAGTCTTTTGTCATCCACAGTTAGATATGATTTGCTGCTAATAAAACTAAAGTGTTGTTGGTTCTGTGTTTAGCTGTCCTCCTATAGTTCCTATGGACTTTTTCCAGCCACTTCTATTGTATTCAGTACTTTGGGATGGCTCTGTCAACAGATGAAGCCAATAATGTATTGACAGTACCAACTGAGAGAAAGTATGGTTAACTGAGGTTACTAAAAACAAAAAGCAATTCAAATCAATTGGCAATCTACAAAAAGAGTTAAAGATTTTAAAAGCTATTATTAAAATTGCTATATTGGACTATTATGCTATGTTATATGTGTGTACATATTGTATGTCCACATAGGAAAATTTTATTAAGAGTTTTATTTTAAATGGCTTATAGATAAGATTGTCCATAAATTTAAGCTGCTAAAATTAATCAAAGATACATTTAATTTGTGTGACCTGAATCTCTGCATCATATGTTTTATACTTGGTGGTAGAAACTAAAAACATTTTATATGGTTGTACTTAAGTTTACTGGTTAAACAAACTACACCATGTTAGATATTTAAGAGGTGTTTCCAAATACATGATTCTTAAAATTTATAGAAGGCAATGGACCTTCTGGTAAATGTTTTCTTAAGTTGTTATCTAATGGTTGAAACTATTTGCTAAGTATTCATGTGATATTGCTATTGTCAGCAAGCGATCTAGGACTTGCTCCCTCATTTCTCTATTCTAAGCCCAACTTGTTCTTTCATTTCTCTATTCTCCTCAAGGTAGGAAACTAATTCTATTATGAAGGAATCTGTAGGATGCACAATTTAATCTTTAGACCTTATAAAAGGGATGGCTAACATTTTTCTGTAATAGCATAGCCAAAATAAGAACTTAAATAATAATCTCATAGCTAGATTTACTTCGCCATCAGTGAAGTAAACAGTAAGTAGGAAAAAACCTCCCTTTCAGACCAAAGGGAAAGAAAGTTTTTAAGTGAGAATATAATTTTCCTCATGGGCATTGTCTACCTTAGAAAAACTACTACAGAACATGCCTGTGACTATAGACTTGTAGTTCAGGCCACCGAAGATTAGAGATGGGACGTGGGCACTCCCTTGACTTGCATCCTCTGGTCTGCTTTAACACAAATCAGGAGGAAAAAAAAGCTAGGCATCAGAAGCAATGGGTGGCAGGCCTATTAATGGCTGATCTGTACAGTGATCTGCCCTCAAGGAGACCCAACAGGCCAGTCCACTGCAGTGGCTTTCAATGTGGTAAGCCTGGGCTTCAGCAGAAGTCAGCTTGTGAAGAGCCCTGGCAGCTCTGCCAAGAGTTGGATCACTGGAAATGGACCTGCCCTGGAGTCGAAGGATGCCCAGGTCAGAGCCACAGATCTTATTGGCTCTAAGCTGAAAAGCCCTTCACTCAGCCCAACTTCCAAAGTGACCACTGCAGCTGAGGGGACGGCCAAGTAGGGTCAGCAACATTGCGGGCAGAACTGCAAATTTCTTGTTAGAGATGCCACCTGCCTTTACCTGACCAGCTCTCCTCCCAGGCCAGCCAAGTAATGAAAGTCAACAGAGTGCCTTCCCCTAGGAGCTTCACACCTCCCTTAGGATGTACCCCAGGCGAAGAGATAGATAGGTCTGGGCCTCTTAACTTACAAGGCCTAAAGCCCACCAGATTATTATCAAGCCCCTTCTGTCAGGTTCTATTTGCCTCTCAATCAGAAAACTTAATTGTAGCTTAGACAGCACCTTTCTTAGCTCCTCTAACTAGACTCTGTCCTTTGTTCTAGACCCTGTCTAGCGCACTTGGGCCTCATTCCTTCGTAATTATAACCTCTACTCTACTTCCAATGGCTCTACTCCCAACCTGTGTGTACTGATGGTCCTCTTCCCCACTTAATGCTGTATAATTGTTCAAACCTGGTTAATGCCACTCTTAGGATCATTGGTTACTATCCTCACCCTGTCTTTTATGACCTTGTCTAAATATGATCAGAGTCGGCAAACTTGGAAGGCTTCCATAGACTTGGCAACTCATGACGACAGCCTAGGGTGGTTACTGGCGCCATAAACTAGAGTGTCAATTTGTTGGGTCAGCAACAGGAGTCACTGTGCACTTGCTCCTCATGTGGGATCTCTGTCCTTAATGTGCTGTACATTGTGATTTAATGCTATAACTAATACTCAAACAGTATGTTCCACTTTGTGTTTCTATGTAGGTGCAAACTGTTGAAATCTTTACTTAATGTATACTAAATTGATATTCTGTATATAAAGAGAATTGAAAATGAATGGTGATGTGAATCCAAGGGGAGAGGGAGCGGGAGAGGGGAGGGTTGCAGGTGGGAGGGAAGTTATTTGAGGGGGAAGCCATTGTAATCCATAAGCTGTACTTTGGAAATTTATATTCATTAAATAAAAGTTTTTAAAAAAAGAAAAAAAAGATATATGAGGAGATCAAGAAATTGAACAACAGAAAAACAAGAAATTCAGTTAAAAAATGGGCTAAGGATATGAACAGACATTTCTGAAAGGATGAAATACAAACAGCCAATAGACACTTGAAAGAATGCTCAGGTTCACTAGCCATCATGGAAATGCGAATAAAAAGTATAAAGAGATTTCACTTGACTCCATTTAGAATGGCTATCACTAAAAAATAAAATATTCTGGCATGGATGGGGGGAAGGCACCCTAATGCACTGTTGGTAGAATGTATACTGGTACAAACATTATGAAAGACAATGTGGAGATTCTCAGAAATCTGAAAATAGATCTACCATCTGCCCTAGCCATTCCATTCCTGAGAATTTACCCAAAGGAAATGAAATCCGCATGTGCAAGAGTTGTCCACACCCACATGATTACATCAACTCAGCTTACAATAACTAAGATATGAAATCAACTCAGATGTCCATCAACTCATGACTGGATAAGAAAATGTGGTGTATATATACACGATGGAATACTATTCAGCTATAAAACAATGAAATCCTTTCATAATAAAATGGATCCAACTGAGGACCATTATGCTCAGTGAAGTAAGCCAGTCCCAAAAAGACAAACATCATATAGTTTCCCTGATTTTTAGTAACTGATATAGAGTACAAAAATGTATTGTATGTGAATGAAACTGACATTTTGAGATTTGATTAATGTTTATAGCCTTTGTTCATACTTTGGAGGAACAGTGATCTTTCGCTGCTTGTTGAATTTTTTTATTTATTGTGGGGTTAAGCTTGTGATTATAAAGCAAATTTAAGGCATGTCATTACAAAAATTAAAATAAAAATAAGAAAGGAAGGAGAAGGGAGTGAGGCAGTGAAAGAGGGAGGGAGTGTAGTGTGAGAAGTATCATATTCTTAAAACTATATATATATATGAAATACATGAAATTTGTTCTCTTTATATATTTTTTAAAAAAATAAGCAATCCATTAAGAAAAAATAAGGAGAAAAGTTTGTTTTTTTAAAAAATGAACACAGTCTACAAAGCAATATGGAATACTATTAATGTAACGAATACTTGATTTATTAGGGATATCTGGAGAAGACACAGAAAAGGGCATTGAGATTCTACTGAACAAAATAATAGTTGAAAATTTCCCAAATCTTGAAATAGATACAGACATCCAGATTTTGGGAGCTCAAAGGACCCCCAACCAGACTCGACCAAAAAAGACATCCGTCCAAGGCATATTATAGTCAAATTATCTAATGTTAAAAAGCCTCTGCACATGGGAGACCCGGAGGAAGCTCCTGACTTCTGGCTTTTTATTGCCCCAGCTTTGGCCATTCCAGTCATTTGAGGAGTGAACCAATAGATGGAAGACCTCTCTCTGCCTCTTCCTCTGCCTCTCTGTAACTCTGTCTTTTTAGTAAATTAATAAATCTTTAAAAAATGACTAAAAATCATTGAAGAAAATAAGAAAGTAATTACAAAATTTCTTGAACAAAAAAGGATGTGAAAAACACAACATAATAAAACCTGTGATATACAGCCAAAGCAATATTAGGAGGAAAGTTTACAGCAGTACATGCTTACATTGAAAGCAGCAGAAAGATCTCAAACAATCTAATGATTCATCTCAAAGATTTTAAAAAGCAAGAGAAAAACAAAACAAAAATGAGCAGGAGGTAAGAAATGTAAGAATCAGAGCAGAAATAAATGAAATAGACACTTTAAAATATAAAAGGTAACCAAAAAAGCTATTTGAGAAGATTAAATAGATAAAACTTTGCCAGACTAACAGAGAAAGGAGAAAAAAGTAAAACAAACAAAATGAAAAATAAAACATTCTAATTGGTACCACAGAAATACACAAGATGTTAAGAAACTATTGTATGGGGCTGGCATTTTGACATAGTGGGTTAAGCTGCTGCCTGCAACAGCAGCTCCCACATTGGAGTGCTTTTGAAGTATAAGTCCCAGCTGCTCTGCTTCTCACTCAGCTTCCTGCTAATGTTCCTGGAAAGGCAGACGAAGGTGGTCCAAAAGCTTGGGCCCCTGATACCCCTGTGGGGAAGAGTGGGTGGCAGATTTTCTCTCTCTCTCTCTCTCTCCATTTGTAACTGAGCTTTTCAAGTAAATAAATAAATATCTGAAATAAATAAATAGAAAAGAAACTACTATGAATAACTATGTGCTAACAAATTGGAAAATCTCAAAAGAAATGGATAAATTCAAGGATACATATAACCTAACTAATTGAATCAAAATGAAAACATTTCAACAGATCTACAACAAGCAACAAGATTGAAGTAGCAATTAAAAATCTCCCATCAAAGAAAAACCCAGGGACCTCTGAATTTAAAACTGAAATCTACAAAAGATTTAAAAAAGAACTAACTCCAATACTTTCAAAACTATTCCCAAATATTGAAAAGGATAGAACTCTGTCAAACCATTTATAAAAGGCAGAAAACCAAAGACACAACACAAAAAGAAAACTACACCAACATCCTTGATGAACACAGATGCAAAAGTTTTCAACAAAATATTAACCCACTGAATCCAACACAGTAAAATTAACAGTCATACATCACAACCATGGGAGATTTATCTGAGAAATTCAAGTGTCGTTCAACATTTGTTAATCATCCTCATAAATCACATCAACAGAACATAGAACAAAAAACATGGTCATCTCCACAGATACAGAGAAAGCATTTGTAAGATGCAACATTCCTTCATGAAAAAATATCTCAGCAAATAGGTTATAGAAGGAGCATACCTCAAGATTACAAAGGCTATAAATGAAAAACACCCCATACGACAAATATCAGCCAACATCGTGCTAATTGGGGAACAGTTGAAAGCATTTCTCTTCAGATCTGAAACAAGACAAGGATGTCTACTAACACCATTCTTCTTCAATATAGTGTTGCAATTATTAGCAATAGCAATCAGGGAGGAGAAATAAATAAAAGATGTCAACACTGGAGAGGAAGAACTCAAAATATCCACATTTGCAGATGACATTATGAACATAAATAACCCAAAACACTCCTTGTATAACCGATAGAACTCATAAACCAATTCAGTAAAGTCACAGGGTACAAAATCAATGTACAGGGGCCAGCGCTGTGGCGTAGTGGGTTAAGCTGCCATCTGCAGTGCCGGCACTCCTGGCTGATCCACTTCCAATCCAGCTCCCTGCTAATGCACCAGGGAAAGTAGTGGAATATGGCCCAAGTCCTTGGGCCCCTGTACCCACATGGGAGACCCTGAGGAAGCTCCTGGCTCCTGGCTTCAGATCAGCACAGCTCCAGCTGTTGCAGCTAATTGGAGAGTGAATCAGCAGATGGAAGACCTCTCTCTCTCTCTCTCTCTCTCTCTCCCCTCCCCCCAGAGTCTCCTTCTCTCTCTGTGTAACTCTGACTTTCAAATAAATAAATAAATCTTTTAAAAAAACACAAAATCAATGTACAGAAAGTACCATTTTTCTACACAAGTTATGATCTCCCTGAAAGCCAACAAAGAAATGGCATTCACAGTCGCTGCAAGATAATCATGAATTTAAACATAAATTTAACCAAAGAAGTGAAAGATTTCCTTTTTTTATTTTTTATTTCATAAATGTCAATTTACAAAGTGCAACTTTTGTATTGTTGTGGCTTCCCCCCCCCCAACCTCCCTCCCTCCCGTGGCCCTCCCCTCTCCCTCTCCCATCCCGCCCTTCATCGAGTTTCATTTTCAATTACCTTCATATACTGAAGATCAACTTAGTATATACTAAGCAAGGATTTCAACAGGCTGCATTCACACAACCGCACAAGGTATAGGGTATTGTTCGACTAGTGGTGTTTTTAAGTTTCATAGTAAAACACATTAAGGACAGAGATCCTACTTGGGGAGCATGTATCCAGTGACTCCCATTGTTGATTTAACAATTGGCACTTTTATTCATGATGTCAGCAATCACCCAAGACTCTTGCCATGAGCTGTCTAGGCTATGGAAGCCCCTTGAGTTCACCGACTCTGAACTTGTTTAGTCAAGGCCGTATCGCAGTGGAGGTTCCTTCCTCCCTTCAGAGAAAGGCGCCTCTCTCCTTGATGGCCTGTTCCTTCTTCTAGGGTCTTGTTCACCAGGGTCTTTCATTTAGATTGTTTTTTGCCACCGAATCATGGCTTTCCATGCCTGTGAGACTCTCATGGACCTTTTAGCCAGATCCGAATGTCCCAAGGGTTGATTCTGAGGCAGGATTGCTGTTTTGGGCGTTTGCCATTCTATGAGTCTGCTGTGTGTCCTGCTTCCCCTGCAGGATCATTCTCTCCCTTTTAATTCTATCCTTCATTATTTGCTTACACTGGTCTTATTTGTGAAATCTCTTCGACACATACCCTATCTTTTTGATCGGTTGTGTATTTATACTTATCACTTTACCAAGTGCGCTGGCATTGGTACCTGCCTCCTTGGTAAGATTGAGTTGAAATCCCCTGGCACATTTCTAGTTCCACCATTGGAGGTAAGTCCGAGTGAGCATGTGCCAACCTATATATCTCCTCCCTCTCTTATTCCCACTCCTATGTTTAACAGAGATCACTTTTCTGTTAATTTTAAACGCCTAAGAATGATTGCGCATTGATTACAGAGTTCAACCAGTGGTCTTATGTAGAACAAACAGAACAAGAAAGATTTTTATAACAAAAAATTACAAAACACTGATGGAAATACTAAGGACATAAAATAATAGAAAGCTGTTCCTTATTCATGCATTGGAAGAATTAATATCATTGAAATATCCACACTACCTAAAGCAATGTACAAATAAGTGCAATCTATCAAAATGAAAATGAATTAGAAAAAAATAATTATAAAATTCATATGCAACCATAAAATACCCACAATTTCCAAAGTAATCATGAACAAAAACAAATCAAACTGGAGGTCTCACAATATCAGATTTTCAAAGCATACTACACCACTGTAGTAATTAAAACAGCATGCTACTGGCACAAAAACTGACACATAGATCAATAGAATGGAATAGAGGGCCAAGAAGTTAATCCTTGTACATAGAGCCATCTGATTTTTTATAAATTTGCTGATAACTCTGGCTTCAGAATCAGCCCTTAAAGCATTCGTATCCAGCTAAAAAGCCCACGAGAGTTTCTCAGGCATGGAAAGCCAAGACACTGTGGCAAAAAATGACCTAAATGAAAGATCTCTGTGAGATCCTGGTGGAAAGAAGGGACCATCAAAGAAAGAGGTACCTTTCTCAAAGGGAGGAGAGAACTTCCACTTTGATCATGGCCTTGTCTAAATAAGGTCAGAGTTTGTGAACTCAAGAGGCTTCCATAGCCCTGGCAGTTCATAACAAGAGCCCGGGTGATTACTGACATCATAAATAAGAGTGTCATTTGTTAAATCAACAACGGGAGTCACTGTGCACTTGCTCCCCATGTAGGATCTCTGTCCTTAATGTGTTGTACTATGAGAAATAATGGTAAAAATAGTCTTCAAACAGTACTTTATACTTTGTGTTTCTGTGTGGGTGTAAACTGTTGAAATCTTTACTTCTGTAAAGATTTTTCTTCTGATCTTCTGTATATAATTGAAAATGAATCTTAATGAAGAATGGGATGGGAGAGGGAGTAGGAGATGGGATGGTTTGTGAGTGGGAGGGTGGTTATGGGGGGAAGAACCATGATAGTCCAAAAGTTATACTTTTGAAATTTATATTTATTAAATAAAAGTTTTCTAAAAAAAAAAAAGAAATACTATTGGGGATGGAGGGCAAACAGAAAGTTAAAATTCACTTTGGAACTGGCACTGAAAGGCAGTAGGTTAATTCTCGGCCTGCAGTGCCAGCATCCCATATTGGCACTGGTTTTAGTCCTAGCTGCTCCTCTTCTGATACAGCTCTACTATGGCTTGAGAAATTTGTAGAAGATGGCCCAAATCCTTGGGCCTCTGCACCTGCGTAGGAGACTTGGAAAGCTCCTGGCCCCTGGCTTCAGATTGGCCAAGCTCTGGCTGTTGCAGCCATTTGGGGAGTGAACCAGGAGATGGAAGACCTTTGTCTCTGTCGCTCCCTTTCACTTTCTGTAACTAAACCTCTCAAATAAATAAACTCTTAAAAAATAAATAAATTTGGCCTGCGCCGCGGCTCACTAGGCTAATCCTCCGCCTTGCGGCGCCGGCACACCGGGTTCTAGTCCCGGTTGGGGCGCCAGATTCTATCCCGGTTGCCCCTCTTCCAGGCCAGCTCTCTGCTGTGGCCAGGGAGTGTAGTGGAGGATGGCCCAAGTGCTTGGGCCCTGCACCCCATGGGAGACCAGGAGAAGCATCTGGCTCCTACCATTGGATCAGCGCGGTGCGCCGGCCACAGCGCGCCAGCCACGGCGGCCACTGAAGGGTGAACCAACGGCAAAGGAAGACCTTTCTCTCTTTCTCTCTCTCTCACTGTCCACTCTGCCTGTCAAAAATAAATAAATAAATAAATAAATAAATAAATAAATTCGCTAATAAAACATATTGGAGAAAGGACCGTCTTTTCAATAAATGTTGCTGGCAAACCTGGATGTAGAATGAAATTAGATCCTACCCCTCAACATATACAATGATAAACTCAAGATGGATCAAAGACCTAAATGTAAGATCTGAAACTATGACATTTCTAGAAGTGAACATAGGAGACATTGGTATAGGAGATGATTCTATGGATAATGTCCCCAAAATCACTGTCAAAAAAAGCAAAATGAGACAAATGGTATCAAAATCAGAAGCTTCTGTATAGCAATTGAATAGATCAAGGAAGTGGAGAGGTATCTGACAGAATGGGAAAAAATATTCACAAGCTACCTGACAAAAATCAATATCCAAAATAAATCATGACTTCAAAAAAACTTGACAACAAAAATCAAGTGAATAAATGGACAAAGGAACTTAATAGATAGTTCCCAAAAGAAGATATACAAATGGCCAAGAAATATATGAATAAACTCTCAATGTAACTAGCCATCAAGGAAATGTGAATCAAGACCACAATGAGGTATCAACTTACCCCTCTCAGAATGACTAATATCAATTACACAGAGGGGCCGGCACTGTGGGGTAGTGGGTAAAGCCACTGCCTGCAATGCCAGCATCCCATATGGGTGTCGGTTTGAGTCTTGGCTGCTCCATTTCCAATACAGCTCTCTGTTATGGCATGCGAAGGCAGTGGAGGATGGCCCAAGTCCTTGGGCCCCTGCACCCATGTAGGAAACCCAGAAGAAGCTCCTGGCTCCTGGCTTTGGGTCTGTCCAGCTCCGGCCATTGTGGCCATCTGGGGAGTGAACCAGTGGATGGAAGACCTCTCTCTCTTTCTCTCTCTCTCTCTCTCTGCCTTTCCTTCTCTGTGTAACTCTTTCAAATAAATAAATAAACCTTAAAAAAAGAGGAACCTGTATATGGTTCATTAGTTGTGACAAATATACTAACATGAGATATTAATACTAAGTGTGGTGAGGAGTACATGGAAACTCTTTTATTACTACTTTATAATGCTTGTAACTTTAAAACTATTACAATATTAACAAATGCATTTAAAGTGCTCTTTCCTCCATAATGTATCAAAATAGAAACAAAAAAATGTTCAAGTATAGGAAATACATTGTGCAAAATATTAATGAGGAGTCATAATTTTAAACCGGTGGCATGTTACCTATGGATTTATAGGATTGTAACCTGTAATTTGAGTCATCTATACCCCATAATGGAGTGACAATCTCCATTCAGCTTCCAATTCTAGCTTCCTGGTAAGGCACACTATGGGAATCAGCTGATATCGCAAGTACTTGGGACTCTATCACCCATGTGTAAGATCCGCATTGTGTTTTAGGCTCCTAGCTTGACCTTTGCCTTTGCAGTTATTTCTTGGGTGAACCAGTGGATGGAAAACCTTTCTTGTCTCTCTTTGGATCTTTCTCCCTTTCAAAGAAATTTTAAAAATGAATTAAAGTTATTTTAAAAAACTATGCTGGTGGAGTCAGTGCTGTGGCATAGTGGATAATGCTGCTGCCCGCAGTGTCAGCATCCCATATGTGCACCAGTTCGAGTCCCAGGTGATTCTCTTCCAGTCCAGCTCTCTGCTATGGCCTGGGAAAGCAGAAGGTAGCCCAAGTCCTTGGGCCCCTGTACCTACCTGCATGGGAAATCTGGAAAAAGCTCCTGACTCTTGGCTTCGGGTCGGCCGAGTTTTGGCTGTTGCAGTCTTTTGGGGAATGAACCAGCAGATGGAAGACCACTCCCTGCCAACTCTGTCTTTTAAATAAATAAATATTTTAAAAAAAACTACACCAGACTCTTGTCTAAAGTGAAAGCATTACAGAAGTGTGAAAATAAATTGTGCAAATTTCCCTTTCAACTCCTGTCTAAAGTTTGAAACTGCTAACTGCCAACCATTGAGAGGTCCCACAGAGCTGACCAGAATATGATATTCTGTACTACTGTTTTTTTGGAAGTGAAAATGACTAGCTGAATTCCCTTAAGACAGAGCACACGGTGTCAGCTCTCTGATAAATGCACTGGGCAAATAGGCTGACTCACACCACACTCTAAGTGCAACTATGAGACCCCCTTGCACAGCCAGGAAGGGGAACAAGCTTGTCAGTGTATGGCAGGGTAGGTATTATCCCGGTGAGAGCTGTGAAAAGGCCCATTTCTCATCCATTTCTGTTTGTGAAAATGTTCAAATATTAGGAATAAGAAGTAAATTTTAAAATGTATTTCTTGGGGTCCAGCATTGTGGTATAGTGGGTAAAGCCACCACTTGGGATGCTGGCACCCCATATAGGTGCCAGTTAGTGTCCTAGCTGCTACACTTTTTATCCAGCTCCCTGCTAATGGCCTGGGAAAAACCTCAGTAGATGGTCCAAATGTTTGGATGCCTGCACCCACGTGGAAGATGCAGGTGAAGACCCTGGTTCCTAGTTCAGCCCTAGTGTTCTGGCCATCTGGTAAGTGAATCAGTGGATGGAGATCTCTCTCTCTCTCTCTCTCTCTCTCTCTCTCTGAAGATCTTTCAAATAAATAAATCTTTTGAAAATGCATTTCTCTCCTCTCCTCTCTGCCTCCCCTCTCCTGCATTCCCAGCTTCCTTAGTCTTCAGTAGACAGGAGACATCCCCTGCAAAGTTCTTGTTTGTGTCTTGTTACATGCCTGTTTCTGCAGGCCTCCAGGCAGAGCATCTAACAGAGTCAAACTGTCTGCAAGGCAATCCCTGGAAGTAGCCTGTGTTCCTTTCATTGGAATGCACTGCTAAACTATCCAGGGAGGCAAGTCTGTTGTATCTGCTAGGGACAGCCAGAGAGAACGATGTAGGTCAATAAGGAGTGGAGGCTTTCATCCTTGGCCCGGTTGGTTCATGGCTAGGGCAAAAGAAGAGCAATCTGGGACACAAAACATACAACACAAAATGCCACTCTTTATTATGAACAAAACCAGCAATATTTAGTAGAGAAAAAAGAAAACATATTCGATCTTTTGAATAGTTATTATACCATTCCTACAATGAACTCTTTGCTTCTCAGATGGATAAGTCTCCAATCTTATTCATAAATGTGGCTTTATATTGCTGGAAACGAGAACCAAAGATGACGCGGACAGAGATGAAGACAACATCCAAGGGCTCCTTTTAGACACTCTGTTGGAAGGCCTCCTTTGGGATCGTGCCCTTTGTCTGGAGGGAAGGAATTGGGACATCAGAAGAGCCAGGAGCTCAGAGTTATACCACCAAGCCACCTGACCTCCACCTTCCGGAAGGCCCAGAGCCATCCATCTTTTACCCACTTGCTTCCTGGACCTCACCTGGAGGTTAATGAAGGCCTGTGCTGCTCTGGTGTAGTTCCACTCATTCTCTTCAAGGCACCTGGAGTGGGAAAACATACACCAGTAACACAAGAGATCGCTAATCTCTCCACATCCTCACCAACAGTTAGTATCCATCATTTATTGTTTAAGTCATCATAGTTGCTGTGAAGTGGTCACTCATTATGATTTTTACTTACACCTCCCTAATGACTAATGATGACCAGAATTTTCCATGTTCTTGTAGGACATTTGTATGTCTTCTATGGAGAAAGGCCCATTCAAAAACTTTCTGCACTTTAAAATTTGGAATGTCTTTTTATTGTTGGTTGTAAAGTTTGTTCATATATTTTTGTCTGATATGTGGCTGTCAAATATCATGTCTCATTCTGTCACGTGGCTTTTAACTGTCTCAATCGTGTCCATTTGACGGAACAAGCACAGAAGCTTCAGCCATTTTAGGTTTCTTGTTACCCCTGCCTTCTTTCAAGAGATCATATCTGTCTCACACCCTGTATTGTTCCCCACCCCACCCCTGCATTCTTCCCCAGGTTTGGAAGCCAGTGGGCCAAACCTGAAGAACCAGTATGGAGAAGCTCACCTCTGCCTGCTGTCCCACCCACCCTGACCCCTAGCCCACCTAAGATATAAAAAGGCCCAGCCTGCTGGGGTCTGGGCCTCTGCCAGGTGTTTGGTCTGTGAGCATGATGGCAGTTGATCGACCTCTGTGGTTTTATTTTCTCTGAATAAATTCAGTCTGGCTGTGAGTTCATATTATTTCTTTCCATCTACCTGTATAAAAGTGTGACACCTTTTTCTCAGGCCCGTTAGTTTTGTATGACAGCAAAATAATCACATAGCTCCTTCCCCAAATTGCCTATGTGTTTCTATTCTGCATACCCTTGCTGTTCCAACTTCCCATTCCCCAGTCTCCAACTTCCCTCTCCCAAGCCCACCCAGAACTCACTTTTGAGACCACTCAAATTTCATCCCAGACTGGGTGGAGAAAGACTGCACCATTTGCAGCTGCAGCTGGGAGAGTGCGGGTGTGCAACTGGAGCTCGGTGTGGCTCCTGGGATGGAGGAGGTGCACTGTAACATGCTGCTGCTGACGTTCTTCAAAAACAGCTGGTCATTCGTGATGCAGAGACTATAATTTAAAAAGCATGTTCTCAAACTACTGCACAGGTGGACATCGCCAGACTCCCATCAACAGCATCCTCCATAACCACTGCCACTCAGCAACTGAATATTTTGCCTATCCCCACTGTTCGCACCTCCCAAGTCCCTAGGCTACTACTCTCTATCCGCCCCAGTTGGAGAGACTGTTTACCACCCATACTTCATCTGTAGTCTTACCCTTTCTGTGTACGACAGTGAAAGGGAGTGGAAAGAGATATGAGAAGGCACCGAGTCACAGAAAGTTCAAGTAATGGATTAACATCACATAGGCAGTGTTGCAGTCAGGAAGAGAACCCACACTCTGATTTCAGAGACCACGCTCTGAACCTCTAGCTCACACTGCTCCCTGGATGTACTGCTGGCCCTTCCTAATACTGGGAATATCCTCAGTACTACACCAGCACATTCCCACAACACTGGCCCCAGGGAGGAATGGGTTTTCTTTCTTTTTTTTTTTTTCATTTATTAAACTTTTATTTAATGAATATAAATTTCCAAAGTACAGCTTGGGATGTGAGGGCGATCTGGCTGCAACATCTGTCACCCCATTGATCGCCAGGGTTGATTCGGCTGATCTGGCTGGCTAGGCAGGTGTCCCCTTCCTCCCTCACCGCTCCATGTGCGTCCCTCCCAAGGCTGTGCGCTCGGTCGAAGAGGACGACCTTCCCCGCTAGAGGAGGACCGGTCTTTGGTCAAGGGTATACGAGTAGCTGCGCTCCCCTGCTAGAACCTCCAAACAAGCTCTCAAGGAATGGGTTTTCTTACCAGCAACACAGCACATACCTGGAAGTGCTGCCAGGGATAGCGATGAAGGTCCGGGTGAAGGCAAACACAGAATCCGGAGAACTGTTTTCTATTTAAAGGACAATAAGAAAAATATAGAGTTGCACGTGCTTTATCCGCTCACACACCATGCCCAGTCCAGGTCTTACACTCAAGGGGTTCAAGGTGAGACAAATGTTTGCTTTGTGTTAGGACAGCTGGGCGGACAGCCGGTGGGAATGGGGGAAGTAACAACAGGAAGACTCCACGCCTGGTGGTAGGGCTCCCATGTGACCAATCACCTCACAAGTTCACTTGATTCCTGTTTCACACCTGGGCAAGAGACAGCTAGTACAGCGCCATTTTGTGTATGGAAAAAAATGAGGGGTAAGATAACTGGCCCAAGGACACAAAGTAAGCACTTGAAATGGCACCACCAAACTCCACAGCCTGGGGCTGGGGTTGTAGCACCTGTGACTCTGGCATCCCATATAGGCATCAGCTCCTGTCCCAAACACTCTACTTCTGACAGCTCTCTTCTAATGTACCTGTCCAAGCTGTGGAAGATGGCCTAAGTCCTTATGTCCCTGTACCTACATGGGACACCTGGATGAAGCTCCTGGATCCTGGCTTTGGCCTGGCCCAGTTCTGGCCACTGTGGTCATCTGGGGAGTGAATTAGTGGATGGAAATTTCCCTCTCTCTCTCTCTCCCCCCTCCCCCTCTCCCCCTCTTTCTTCCCTCCCTCCCTCTAACTGCCCTTTAAATAAATGAATCTTAAAAGAAAAGCCTCCACAGCTTATATCCCTGATACCTGAGCGATGCAGGGAGGAAGTCATGGGCCTAGGACGGTTTATGAGCAGAATAGGGTCAGGAGAAATGAAAGGGAGAACAGGAAGGAGGGGAACAGATTGTGGAAGGCTGGGTGAGTTCTGAGGGGCAGGCCAGTCGGAGGAAGGGAGTGGTGGGGGCTCTGAGGTGACTCTACACTCACCTTCCTTGAACACCCCGTTGACAGAAAAGCAGAGCATAGTTTCCTGAAAGGGAAGAATTCAGACACTCAGGATCCCCCTTCACCTCCCATCCAGCTCCAGCTTCCTGGGGCCCGCTTGATGGAAGAAGGCAGATGCTCACCGTATGGAACCACATGTCTATTGAGAAAGAATTAAAGTCATGTTTGGTTCTTGGCAACACACTGAGAGCATCCACTATGTCACGGCTTGTGTGCTTCAATAGCTGCCTTCGCAAGTCTGTGCGGGAAGGGAATAGAAGATCGTTAATTGCCACACTCTGTCTCTGGGACCCTGCAACTGTCCCCTCTATACCCTCTTACCCACTTACGGGTATACACACACTTACGGGGGTCCGTGACACTCTTGATATTCCTGCTGTTCTGTAAGTACACAAACAGGCCGCTCCTAGAGGATGAGGAACAATAAATAGTGATCTAGGCAGTGTTGCTGTCACAGGAGCTGACCTGTGCCTGTCTGGGAGCTACATGGCCATAGACAAACTGAACTGAACTGCAGTACTCACGGGACTGGGTCCATGGAGTTGAAGGGCATGGTTAGAGAGAAGCAGGCCCTGTCATGGTAAGTACCAAGGAGACTATGACGATCCCCGTGGTCATAGATGAAGTAATACCTGTGGGGAGCAATGAGGAAAGGCTATCTCTGTGGTTCAGGACCCAAATGAGACTTGAAAACTCCTGTGAGCAGATCTGTGCTTGGGTGGGATGCCTGTCCTATTCCTCGCCTTCCTCGTGATGTCTGGGCATACTTACTCCTGCAGGAATTGCAGGACGAGACTCTTCAGCATTTCAGTTCCTTTTGGGATTTCCTGGAATAAAATCATTTGATGATGTGACTGATAAACCTCCCTTGCGACATCTCACATCCTGCTTTGTCTTTCTTCCTCACCTTGCAGAGTTTTACTAACTTAGGAGCACCAACATCAATGACAACAGGTGAGGCGATCTCTCGGCCATCCTGGATGGAGAAGAGAAGAGGAAGTAATCAGTGGAGACCACGAAAGTGACACTGGTTTACACAAGAGATGAACAGGCCTGGAAGGGAACAAGGGTTACAGCTAGGGGAGAAGTGTCCCCAAGAATTTCGTGGACAAAATTACAGTGGACAGCCACTTCATGGAGTCCTGGATAGCTTTTCTATTATATGCAATTGGGGCTTTGCATGTGTATGTGCACTTGTTTTTGTGTGTCTCTATGGACACATACCCAGGGAAACAATCATAGCTTTTTCAGGAATCCAAGTTCTCATCAGACGAGGTGCTGAAGCAAATATGTATCTAGAGAAGCCCAAAGAGCTTAGGGGGCAGGTATGGATGTTGGGTATATAGCAAGAGGGGAGAATGATAATTACAGATACTTACCAAGCGTAACAAATTAGGGAAGCAGTCCTGCATGGCACTGTCCAAATCAAAAAAAGAGAATGAAGCAACTGACAGTTTTGTTTGCACATCTTCTCCCCGTTTTCATCTCCCTCTTCCCTCTCCTTCTGCCTGTGTACCTCCCATCCATATTGTCCTGACACTCTTCTCTATGGCCGCAAAAAGCATCACTGGCAGTCCAGGTGTCCTTCCCCTCCCTGTCTCAATTACTGCCCTCCAAGTCCCTTCAGAGGCTTTTCAGGAAGTAGGGTATGGGATGGGAGATCAGGCCTCACCTATTTCTTTGAGTGTCCAGCACTCTTCTAGGCATGGCTGGGACTAGACCAGCTCATCTTCCCAGAGATGACCCAGGAGGAGACTGGATCAGGGAAGGGAGTGAGGCTCAGGTAGCAAGGAGAAGGTGGCATGTTGATGATGAGACAGAGGGAGTGAAGGTAGGCCAGGGAGATGTGGGGGAGACATAATAGGGACAAAGGAGGAACAGGAAGCAAATGGAAGGGGAAGAGGCTTGACCATGGTGTTGAGGTCAGAGAGGAAGAGAGCAGAGAGCATAAAGCAGCTCACTTGCTACAACTATTTCCTTCAGTGGCCCATGGCTGGGCCCTGGGACTGAGATGGGCATGGAGACAGTTATCTATTAGGCTTGGGCCCCTAGATGAAGGTTGAACTTTTTTCACCCATGTGAGGTCAGTCACAGCTGGACATGGTCAATGGAGCAGCCATGGGGGCAAGAGGCCTTCCCCAGAAGGCCAGACCCCAGCTCAGCATGGGGTGGAGGGTCTTGGCCCCTCTTAGGATCATTATGTTTTCTTCTCAAGATCCCCATGTAGCTGTGCCTGTCTGAGTCATCAGTGCCTAAAGCACGGATTTATATCCATCATGGACTATCCAAGGATCCTCTGGAGGACCGGGTGGGATGACATAATGAGGAGGAATGAAGGGGCAGTTCTCCTGTCAGCTTGTCCTTCTGTCTCCACAAACTCCTCTTCCCTTAGCCTTCCACTCCTGCTTCAAGAAGCCCTCTCTCATTGCCAGTGGCCCACATCTGACCCCCTGGAAACTGGATTTCTCCCAAAGGAGGGCCCAGCTCATAGCACTGGGCAGTGGAACAGGTGTCATGACAACAGCCATCTAGAACCTCGGCCGTTAGTACAGGGCAAGTAAGTCCCCATGTCAGCCTGGGACAGGGTGTGGGACCTGTTCTGGAGCAAAGGAAGGATGGCCCCTCTTAGGACACAGGAAAAAAGCCAGCTCCATCCCATCCTGGAGACAGGAAGGCCGGAGTGAACATGAGGGTCTGTACTGAAGAATCCACCTCAGTCCATATCACCAGTGTCTGGATCAAGGCTGTGGTCTTCCATAAAGGACTGAACTGTGGCCTCCTGCAGGTGGTAGTTTCAGGGGCAGCTTAAGCTCCCAGGGGATTAATGTCCACAGAATGGTGACAGGCACCTCCACTGACCTTATGTAGGCAGAGTGGTTAGGGAAGGTTCTGCACAACGGGTTGCCTTCTAGCCACAACTCTTCAAGATTCAGCTCTTTTAGCTTGTTTAATTCACATGCTGTCTTCAGCTGAGAAAAACAGAGGAAACTGGAAATTGAGTCACTGGGAGAGAGACATCAAGGACCCTTCACCCCCAGCCCCAATCCTCACCCACATGTACTTTTTATGTGCATATTGTTGTCATCTGAAGTGCACTCCTACTCACGCTCAACCCCAATTGCATCTAGCATCTTCTTCTCACCTCATTGTTGGAGAGGTTCAGGATCTTGACTTTAGGAGCATTCTCTATAATATCACACAGGCCGTCCAGCTGGTACAGTTTGTTGTTGCACAAGTTCAAAGACAACAGCTTTTTAGAAGGGGGAGTTAAAGTGACTGTTACCATCTATGACCTGGGAGCCAATTCTGCCCTCCACATCTTCTCCTTTACACCTCAACTTAAATTCCAGCACTGGGTGTAGGACCTCACCTCAGGGAAATTTTCTTCAATGATCTTCAGTGTGGCAGCCATGCACTGTCTTCGATTCAGAATCATATCAATATCATGGCCAACCAAGTCTTTGGGAAGCCAAGAGAAGGGAATCAGAAGTAGAGGCATTCAGAAAGACCAGCATCAGCACAATACCCTTTCCAAGTTGTCATCCCCTTGTCTCCCTCCCACATAAGACCCTTTGCCTTCAGCTGCCCAGGAATTTTCCTATGAGATGTACCTGGATCAAAGCGGAGGTTCTGGAGGTCAAGAGCTTGCCGGGAAGCATCATATCGCTTGTTCAAGGTCAACTGCAGAGACAAATGCGGAGCGCACAGCTCTGAGGTTGTGGGAGTGCTGGTGACAGGGAATTCTGGGGCTGCAGGAAGAAGAGGTGGGTCTGGGGAGGTGTAAGTTACACAGCATGTCTTGAGTCCACATTACCTTTAGCTGCTCCATTTCCTCTGGCTTCAACTTATTCTTCACAGAGTAGGGTACAGAAGAGCGGTTGACGAAGATAGGTATCTAGGAAAAGGAGGTGCGTGCAGGGGTGGGGGTGGGGTGAACACCAGGGCCTTTAATATCAAAGAATTCCATCAGCCCCTGGCCCTGGCAATCAGTACAGGCACACACCTTTCGGTTCTCATCATCACAAATCTTGTGGCTCACATTCTTCAGTGCAGATGCAGTGTCAGAATATTGCACAAAGAACCGAGCCTGATTGTTGATGTAATGAAACTATGGGGAATGAAGGGAAAAACAGTAGTCTCACAGCCAAGCCTCCTCTCTCCCCTGTGCCTACCCACCTGGCTTCACCACACTCTTACATCAACCGGAATGAAGTGAACAGCGGACTCGCTCTGGATTGAGCTTATCAGCCATTTCTTGTTATACTTTCTCCCATTGGGAATCTAAGTGTAGAAGGCAGAAATAAGCAGTTAGTGACAACACAGAATTAAGGATGGAGAATAGACTCAACCAAGTATTCTTTTGGGACCTTCTAACTAGCTTTAACAAACACCTGAAGAAGAATTTCTTGCTTTTATGCCAAATATGGGTTTTGCAGACCTCTCTTCTTTCCCCATTTAAAATCTCCTCCAGCAAGTCAACTGAAGGTCTTTTGTGCAAACTTCCTTCTTATGAGATTTTTTTACAATATTTCACCTCCACATGCAGACACTGACAAGACACTCACTGTGACCTTGAACCAGCATGCTATAGTTCCATCCTCTGTTTGCTCCCCCATTTCTCCCTCTGGACGTTTCTTAGATCCATACGCATCCACATGGTCATGATTATATTTCAGTCTCCTCTTGCTGCATTGCATACTATTGGGAGTGCTGAGGAAAGGGAAAGAAGCAGAGTGTGGTAAGTAGTAGACAGTATTCTGTAACGCTTCCCACGACTGATACCAGGGCTGCAGACAGGATTTCTCAGCCAGCACTCCACTTATAGCATTCTTCAGTCTTTCCATTATAAGAAGAGCAGGACCACGGAGAATGAGAGTTTTGCATTCTCAGGAATTGCTTCATGCAAATCAAGTTCCTCAGTCACTTACCGTCTTAACTGGGGTTCGTGGTGTACATTCCTCATTGCTACCGTTCCATCATCATCCTGGCGGCGTGAAGGGAAATGCTCATGCCTACCATGTTCATAAAGAAGGTTCCTCCTGGCAAAATTACCCTGGAAAGAACCCCAACTTCTCTTCCTTCCTTCATGAACACTACTGCTGCCACTGTGTTCTGAAACTGGGAACAAACAAACAAGTTTGAAGTCACATCAGTGCTCACAGGCTGTGTAACATATCATAGGCTAACACCATAGCAGGGCATTCAAGGTACCAATGTGCCCCCAGGGGACCAATCACACAAACACCAGAAAACAGAAATCCTCTCCCTGTACAGACATTTTACATATGGCACAAGAAAAAAATCTACAAGGAGGAAGCATCTGTGTGGAACCTTTATAAACCAGATCATGCATACCCGAAACGGTTAGACTGGGCACCACCCACACAGCAGGACTTGTCCTATTCTTGCCTTCTTCTCTCAGTCTTCTCTAAACTGACAACTGAACCATAACCTGGGAGACAAACTCTGTCGAGCCTTCCAAATCCAATCAGCCACCAAACTGATTTTGTGCAAGCTGAGCTTTCTTTGCTGGCACAGTGCAAGCTTTAAGGATAGGTGAGACTGATGCAACAGCCTCCTAACTTCTTCCTCTGCTTCCGTCTTTGCACTTGGTTTGCAGTATCTGGAGCAAGCTTTCTGTTGTCCCACCCTGAAATGCTTTTATTCCAGAGGTCAACACTTTCTAAACTGTACTCTTCTATAACAAGAATCTAAATGACAAACTGGAATGGTAAGGCATCAACTACAATTTCCAAATGTTTGGAAAGTCCCTGTTATTTTAAATGTGCCAATGCATCTTTCATTTTCTTTTCATGTTCTGGAGCAAAAGCTAACTACTAAGCTTGTGCCTAATTAGTGTTTGTTAAATTTGACAGATAAATAATGCTTGCTTGTGAATTCTAGGAACTGGCCTGGGGAAAGCCAGCTGAAATTACCAAGTAATCTGGCCCTCCCAGGTCAGCATGACCAGAGAATTGGACTTATGTAACAAAATATAAAGGAGTACAAGTAAGCAATGCACAATATAAATAGGCTATAGGCTGAGTGGGCCTCATCCTGGTTAATGAAACTCTGGAATCTCTTAATGTTTGCCTCTTTCATATCCCAGCCAAATAACATTTCACAGCTGCTTAATTGTGCAGAACACCCGGTAATGCACTCCTTACAATAAAGTCAAGCCATCCTCAGGTTTCTCAAGGACTCCACTGATGTCCAAGATTGACATAATACCATTGTCAAACCCATAACAAACTTCAGTAACTATATATCCTGACTTGCCATTAGGCACATTCCCAGCAGCCCAAACTCCCTTTTGTACTCCTTCAAAACCAAGACTGCCCTCGCTGAAGAAGACAGTAATTCTGAGGCACTGATCTGCTATCTTTCTCATTGGTTTATTAAGCTTTTTCTTTCCTTTACCCACAAACTTTATCCATATTATTCTGCTGTGGCATCATTGACAAGAACTGGGCTACTGGTACCATTATTTTTCTGTTGTTGATTGGTAGTTTGACTCTATCATGGTCAGAGAACACAGTAAGTATGATTCCAGTGCTTTTAGAATTGCTGCAATTTGTTTTATGGCCCAGAAGTCAGTCTACCGTCACAAATGTTGCCAGGTACTTGAAAAAAAAAAGAAAAAGAAAAACCAAAACCCTCCAAAAGTTATTGTAGTCACATACAGCATTCTACTTATATTCCATTTACATCTCATCACTGTATTGATTGCACTATTTAGAGCTTCCACTTTCTTCCTGTGTGTCTGTCTAGTAATTATATCACTTGCAGAGAGGGAGGTGTGGAAGTACCCAACCATAATTGCAGTTTTGGCTACTTCTTTTAACTCCATCAGTTTTTACACTGTGTACTTTGAGATTTTGAGTTTACACACACAGGATACTTACAAACTCTTGGTGGATTGATTGTTTTGTCATGCATTGTCTCACTTTGCATCTCTATAATTTTCTTTGCACTGACATCAAGTTTATTGGAGAGTGTAGCCTCAGGTATGCTTATAAAATGCTTTGAGTTATATTTCACTCTGCATTCATTCCTTGGAGTTCTGTTGCTGATCCACATCAAAACTTTTGCACATTTCCCCATCACCACTCCCCCAGGTTCACCAACATCATACCCAATACCCAATTCACTCTGTGGTGAGACTTAGCATGCCATCTCACTTCTCTCTCTCATACGTAGATCCTCAAAGGGTATTTTATTTTACCAGAGTCAACTGAAATGATATATCAGCAGATGATAACAGGAGTTGGTTTTTGGAGAGGTGGCTGAGGTAATTAGATTGTTATAAACCAACATCCTGGGGACGGCACTGTGGTGTAGAGAGGGTAAAGCCGCCGCCTGCAGTGCTGGCATCACACATGGGCACCGGTTCCTGTCCCGGCTGCTCTACTTCCGATCCAGCTCTCTGCTAAGGCTTGAGAAAGCAGAAGATGGCCCAAGTCCTTGGGGCCCTGCACCGGCATGGGAGACCTGGAAGATGCTCCTGGCTCCTGGCTTCAAATTGGCACAGCTCTGGCCATTGTGGCTATTTGGGGCATGGACCAGCGGATGGAAGACCTCCCCGCCCCCCGCCTCTCTGTAACTCTGCCTTTCAAAAAATTAAATAAATAAATTTTTAAAAAATAAACCAACTTCCTCTTGGACTTGAGTCTTTCTATTATGCTTGTTGTACATTACTTACTCCACACTAATTCAGGACACACTTGTGAAGAAACCTTGGTTCACTCCTGATCACTTTACAATGTGCTGATTACATCCAGATCTCAGATTAACTCCTTGGTGGTGGTAGTGGTGGTAGAGTGTGTGTGTGCTGGGGGGGGGGGGGCGGGGACCATTAATTTGACTGAGTGACATATGGCCAAAACAATTCTGCTACTCATAACTTTTGGGACTTTCCCAGTATATTAGTGAAAGCGAAATAAAATGTGAATGGAATATTTAACCCACACATTCCACCTGTTAGCTCTCAAGAACTTGGAAGTGGCCTGGAGTGCCCTTTCCCTTATATTTTACATCTCTCAGCAGGTTTGCCTTCATACCATATCCAGAGTCCACCTACTTTTTGGCCCTTCCATTGATACCACCCTGCCCTGTACTATACTGCCTTCGAAAAGCACTTCTGCTGTTATACTCCCTTAATATCCTTTTTCAACACAGCAGGCAGAGAGTTGTTTTAAAATTTAAGTCAAATCCTTCCATTCCCCTGCTCAAAGTCCTATAACAGGGATTTGAAGCTCCCTTCAATATGTTCAAAAGCCGTAAGTCCATATGATTCTCAAAACAACAACAAAGGACCTTACTTCTGACACTTGGAGAATCCCAGGAAAGCAACTCATTTCCATGAAATGAAAAAAATCGAATACTAAAGTGATGGCTAAGGGCACATGATAACAGTATGGAGTATAGGAAGGAACCAACTTTCTTTCAGAAATTATGTCACTGAGGGAAAAATGTGAAAGTGAACTACCGAATGGCCAACAGCTACAATCTCAGGCAAGACAATCACAGGGGCCAGAGCTGAGGCACAGCAGGTAAAGCCGCTGCCTGCAGTGCTGTCATCCCATATGTGTGCCAGTTCAAGTCCCGGCTGCTATATTTCCAATCCAACTCTCTGCTATGGTCTGGGAAAGCAGCAGAAGATGGCTCAAGTTCTTAGGCCCCTGCAACCGTGTGGGAAGGCCTGGAGGAAGCTCCTGGCTCCTGGCTTCATATTGGTGCAGCTCCGGCCACTGCAGTCAATTGGGGAATGAACCAGCAGATGGAAGACTCTCTCTCTCTCTCTCTCTCTCTCTGCCTCTCCTTCTCTGTGTAACTCTGACTTTCAAATAAATAAATAAATAAATAATTAAAAAAGACAATCACACAGGACAGTGTATAAGTGATACAAAGCCAGAGAGAGACCCAAAGGACATAGACTCCAAAAACAAAATATGGACCGGTACATCTGCATACCGAATTCTGCTTCAGTCTGATGGCTCCCAGTCCACAATCCCCTGCATATACTGGTTCTCACAATGTGAGATCTAGGTAATGATCCCACTTCACTGTGAAGCTTTAAGATTGTGACTATTTGTGCTCAGTTCTTCAGGTTCACCTGATTCTACCCTATAGGACCTAGGGAAGAACTGTCAGCATTTCAGCACTTCAGACCAACACCTGCAGTGCAAAATTTCCAGCATAATCTGTATTAATCCCAAAGGGTTGGGGAAAGGTCCCCTTCACATCCATCAGTGACAGGAATAGGAATCTGGGGTGCTATGTGCAAGCATCAGTCATATCCTCCCAACAGGAAAGGAGAAGGTCCCATCATTTTCACAGATATTGGTGTCACAAAACCAAGCATCATTCAAGATTGCCTGGCAGGACAAGCAGATAGCCCCTTCTGTGTTCCTCAGCTCCAAGAACAAGGCTCCAGCCATCACAAAACCTAGTCTGGCTGACACCCCACTCTCTGGGCACTAAAGCTATATACATACTAGGAAGATATACATATACTCGCTTCAAAGTCATACTTCTTCCCCCATGAACTGCTGCAGACTAGACAACTGTGGCTATCACAGACACTTCTGACACTGATTACTGGTGAATAAACCACTCAAATGTTATACTTTTGGGTTCTCGTCGAACTAAAAGCAAAACAACAATCCAAGTAATACCCTCAATTCCATATAAACAAACGTATTTCCCAACAAAACATACTCCATAAAGAAGGAAATATTACACAAGATATTCAGATGAAAATGCAGGGAGAAAGTAAACATGAAGAAACAAGGCAACATGACACCTCTAAAAGAACACAACAGTTCTCCAGAAACAGGTTTTAATTCAAAGGAAATTTGTGAAATGTCTGAAAAACAATTTAAGGGGCTGCCATAGTGGCGTAGTATGCTAAGCCTCCACTTACGTGCCGGCATCCCATATGGGTGCCATTTTGTGTCCCGGCTGCTCCTCTTCTGATCCAGCTCTCTGCTAGTGGCCTGGGAAAGCAGTGGAGGATGATGGCCCAAGTGCTTTGGACCCTGCATCTGCTTGCGAGACCCAGAAGAAGCTCCTGGTTCTTGGCTTCAGATCTGCTCAGCTCTGGCCATTGTGGATATTTGGGGAGTGAACCAGCCAATGGAAAACCTTTCTCTCTGTCCCTCCCTCTCTCTGTGTATAACTCTACCACTCAAATAAATAAAATCTTTTAAAAAAGAATTCAAAATAATTATCCTAGAAAAACTCAATGAGATGCAGGAGAATACAGACTGTTTAGGAAGTGAGAAAAATAATACATGATATTCTAAATGAAAAACTCAACAAAAAGAGAGAAATCATTAAAAATCTCTTTTTACAAAGGAGGACATTATGTATTGATGATACAAGAAAATAATAAAAATCAAAAATATAGATGCATGCAACACAAGGCCACCCAGATATATAAAGCAAATATTATTAGACCTAAAGGGAGATATAAACCCCCATACAATAATAAGGGATTCCAACACCTCACTGTCATCATAGACAGATCATCCAGAAAATCAGCAAAAATATGAGAGCATTAAACTGTAATAGGAATCAAATGGATCAAACAGAAGTTTATAGAATATTTTACCCAACAGCTACAGAATACACATTTTTCTCATTTGCACAAGGAAGATTTTCTATGATAGACCATTTATTAAGCCACAAATCAAGTCTCAGCAAATTTTTTAAAAATTGAAATCACATCACATATCTTCTCAGACCACAGAGATAAAACAAGAAATCAACAATAAGAATAATAGAACATTGACATACATGAAAAATGAACAATATGCTCCTGAATTACCAATGGATGACTAAAGAAATTAAAAAGGAAATAAACAATTTCTTCAAATTAATCAAATTGGAAACATATAACATATGAAAATCTGTGGGACACAGCAAAGCAATATTAAGAGGTAAGCTTACCCCAATAATTGTACACTTCTTAAAAAAAAAGATTTCCGTTACCTAATATATACTAAACTGATCTTCTGTATATAAAGAGAATTGAAAATGAATCATGATGTGATTGGAAGGGGAGAGGGAGCGGGAAAGGGGAGGGTTGTGGGTGGGAGGGAAGTTTTGGGAGGGGGAAGCCATTGTAACCCATAAGCTGTACTTTGGAAATTTATATTCATTAAATAAAAGTTTAATTAAAAAAAAGATTTCACATAAACAATCTAACAATGCAGTAAGAACTCTGACTCCCAAAATTAGAGGCAGAAATAACCAAAACTTAAAGTAATAAAAAAGATTAAGAGAAAAACCGGTGTTTTAAAAGAGATAAACAAAATGGAGAAACTTTTAGCCAGAATAACAAACAATAAAGAGAAAAAAATTCAAATAAAATTAGAGATTAAAAAGGATACATTACATTTGATACCACAGAATACAAAAGATCATAAGAAATTAGTATGGACAATTATATGTTAAAAATTGGAAAATGTGGGAGAAATGGACAAATTCCTGAATATATACAACCTAAAAGATTAAAACAAGAAGATATATAACTAAACAGCACAATAATAAAAGTATTTCTATTGAAGCAGTAATTAAAAATAGCCCATCAAAGAAAATTCCAGAACCCCATGGCTTTACAACTGAGTTCTAAAAACACTTAAACGGTGACTGTTTCAAATACTTCTCAAAATATTTCAAAACACTGAAAAAAGATGGAACTCTACCTAACTTTTTTTTTGACAGGCAGAGTGGACAGTGAGAGATAGAGACAGAGAGAAAGGTCTTCCTTTTCCGTTGGTTCACCCCTCAACGGCCGCTGCGGCTGGCACACTGCAGCCAGCGCACCGCGCTGATCCGAAGCCAGGAACCAGGTGCTTCCCCTGGTCTCCCATGCGGGTTCAGGGCCCAAGCATTTGGGCCATCCTCCACTGCACTCCCAGGCCACAGCAGAGAGCTAGACTGGAAGAGGAGCAACCGGGACAGAATCCGGCGCCCCGACCGGGACTAGAACCTGGGGTGCTGGCACCGCAGGCAGAGGATTAGCCTAGTGAGCCACGGCGCCAGCCGTCTACCTAACTCTTTTTATGAGTCCAGCATTATTCTGATACCAAGAACAAAACCAAAATCAAGACAATGGAAAAAAGAAAACTACAGACCAATATGCTTGATGAACATAGATGCAAAAATTCTCAACAAAATATTAGCAAACTGAATAAAATACTACATCAAAAAGATCACACATCATGATCAAATGGGATTTTTACCTGGAATGCAAGGGTATGGCAACATTTGCAAATCAAAAATAAGTCATGGGGCTGGTGCTGTGACATATCAGGTAAAGCTGCTGGCTACAGTTCCAGCATCCCATATGGGTGCTGGTTCGAGTCCCAGCTGCTCCACTTCCCACGCAGCTCTCTGCTATGGCCTGGGAAAGCAGTGAATGATGGCCCAAGTCCTTGGGCCCCTGCACCCACGTGGAAGACCTAGAAGAGGCTCCTGGTTCCTGGCTTCAGATCCGCACAGCTCCGGCTTTTGTGACCAATTGGGGAGTGAACCATCGGATGGAAGACCTCTCTCCCTCTTTCTCTCTCTGCCTCTCCTTCCTTCTCTGTTTAACTCTGACTTTCAAATAAATAAATAAATCTTTAAAAAAAATAAGTCATAAGTCACATCAACAGAGTGAAGAATTAAAAAATGCTTAACTAAATGGATGCAGAGAAAAGCATTTGATAATATTCAACATCACTTCATAATTTAAAAAAAATCTTAACAAATTAGGTATAGATGAAACATGAGCTCAAAATTATAAAGGCGTACTGAATGGGAAAAAGCTTAAAGTATTATCCCTCAGACTACAACAAGATGAGGAATCCATTTTCACCACTCTCATTTAATATAGTATTTAAAGTATCAGCAAGAGCAATTAGAAAAGATAAAGAACTAAAGGGCATCAAGATGGGAAAAGAGGAAATGAAACTATTCATGTTCACAAAATACATGCTTTTGTACATGGAAATTTCTGCACACTAAACCAAAACTGATAAAGCAAATAAATGAAGCTGCAGGATACAAAATCAACATACAATAAAAAGTCTCATTTTAATATATGAATAATGATCTTGCTGGAGGAGAAATCAATAAATAAATCTTATTCACAACAGATGAAAATGTAAATATTTGTAAATATGTGCAAATAAATTTAAGCAAAAAAGTGAATGAGCTCTACAATGAAAATTATAAAATGAGAAAACCACATTTTCTTTTTGTTATTTATTTATTTTTTGACAGACAGAGTGGATAGTGAGAGAGAGAGACAGAGAGAAAGGTCTTTCTTTTGCCGTTGGTTCACCCTCCAATGGCCGCCGCGGCCGGTGCGCTGCAGCCAGCGCACCGCGCTGATCCGATGGCAGGAGCCAGGTGCTTCTCTTGGTCTCCCATGGGGTGCAGGGCCCAAGCACTTGGGCCATCCTCCACTGCACTCCCTGGCCACAGCAGAGAGCTGGCCTGGAAGAGGGGCAACCGGGACAGAATCCGGTGCCCCAACCGGGACTAGAACCCGGTGTGCCGGCGCCGCAAGGTGGATGATTAGCCTAGTGAGCCGCGGCGCCGGCCAAGAAAACCGCATTTTCTTAACCTCTTCCTGTGACTACAGTGTACAACCAAGTTTGAAAATGACTATGTTAAAGCCTCTGCTTTTTGTTTATACTTGAAGATGCGTGGAATGCCTGCCACCTCTTTTGCTGACTTTCCACTCAGTGCCATTTTGGAGACCCAGTGAATCTATTAGCTCAGAGCAGGAGTTAGGAAACTACCATAACCCTGGCCAAATATGACCTATGGCCAGTTTTAGCAAGGCCTGCAACCTCAGAATGTGTTTTACACATTATAATTCATTGTAAAATATCAAAACCAGTCTATAATTCCAAGACATGTGAAAATTACTTGGAAATCACAGGTTTGGGTTCATAAATAAAGTTTTATTGGAATACATAACTACGGTATCTGTTACAGCTGATTTGTTCTACAATGGCAAAGTTGAATAATTCCAATCGAGACGAAATGGCCAGCCATGTCTCAAATATTTATGATCTGGCCCTTACTTGGAAAAGATTACTGATCTCTGGCTTAGGGCACATGTCTTTAGAGTAAGCTCACGGTAGCTCTGATAAATGGCTGCAGTCACTTTGGTTAAGTCTAGGAAGTATGCTTGTTCCCTGTGGCTCAGTTGTTAGGGTCTTCCTCAGTAGTACCTTCATGCAAGATAACGCTGATACAAATGCAGGAAGAGAATAAGAGTGCATCACACACCATCAAGAAGGCTCACATCACCAGACCCACAGCCTCATTTAAAATTTCTTTACATATTTGCAAATCACATTTTACTATAAATGAGAATCACTGATAATTTCATAATGACTTTTAAACACTAAAATGCAATTTAAATGATGTTCAGATATTTCATGATCTAGGGAGTCATATGATCAACTTCAGCGATCACTATCAGTCAAACCATTGTGTACTCTTCCAGTCTTGCTGCCTCTCAACATTAGCAGCACTCATCTCAACCCAGGGAGTGAAATGCTTCTACTTGGCCTCTGGCCCCATGATACCACAAACCCCACTAAATAAGGGCAACCATGTCAATGGCAGAATCTCCTCTCTCATCGAGGGCCTACAGATGTCAGTCACTTCAGAACACTTCAACAAAAACTAAAACAACTGTCCCCCTTGCCATCAGGTTTCTCAGTGCTGTGAGGGAAGGAATGTCCTGACTCCCAAACAGCAGCGGCTCGTTCCATCAGTGCATTCGCTTCCAAGGCTTTGCATTTCTGTCTACCACCCATGATAATTTCTACAACCGTTTCAATCTGCATAGCACGGAATGTCAACATTTCTTCCTTGAGTGTGAACTGGATCCTTGTTGTCTTCGGGCCCAGTGAGTTCAGATAACCTATCCAGATCCCCATTTCCATCAAGGCCCTTTGTTTGCAGTCACTCTTAGCACCAAGTGCTCTATTAGTCAAGGTCCTACTTGCCTATGCCAGAATTCACTCCAGGTATTTTATGAAGACAACCCATATTTGATAATATATGTGACATAGCTTACCAAAAACTGGGGTGGTGGGGACAGAAAAGGGGGTCTAGATGCTACACTGCCAGGGGAAGCTCCCACTGTGTGATTATTGCAGCTGCAATACCACTGCTGCCTGCCAGCTGACTTATGTCAGAGGCAGAATTCTGTAAAGTTTGCAACGGTAGCACCACAAAAATCAGAAACCTCTCCCATTACAGGTAGCTGACCCTGCATGTGGCTTTCTATGAAGTTTTACCTTCAGATCCCATACTCATGTATATCACCAAGGGCCCATTTGGGAACTTAACTCAAAGTGCCTCTAGCAAATGTGTATGAGTTTATGTGTGCGTTTTTGTGTGATGGGGTGTGCAAGCACTAATGTGTGTGTGTGTGTGTGTGTTTCCCTTCGTGTTTTAAACTTTCTAGTCTCCATATACAGGAAAGCATATAAAAGTGTGTGAATGTGTTGGAATATATTTCAAGGGAGCCAAATCATTAAATATTTCTGAAAACAGTATAATGTTCACCATTGTAAATGATGCATTTACAACAAAAATGCTAATTTCTATTTGTTAAATCAGTTTTATGTTTTAGTATTACACCCAAAAGATTTATTAATCTCTATTATTAATGCCCAATATTCTGTATCTTCTCTTGTGTTTTACATGAATATAATCATATTGGCAATTTTATTTTCACTTTTATATATTAATTTTGTATGGATGTACGCAGGCATGCATTCATACCTTCCTGTGCTGCCTAGAAGAACCCATAATTTTACTGTGATAGATTCAGTAAGATGTTAAACAAAAGGTGCCATAAAGGTTCTCCTTTCTCTTTACTGAATGTACGGTAAATGCTTCTAATGTTTCACTACTGAAAACAGTGTTTGATGGGGTTTACTGTTTTACTATCTATTTAAAGAAATACACTTCTATTTCTAATTTGCTGAGAATTGCTGTTGTTGCAACTAAACCTGATTTGTTCATTTACTGTGAACACTTATTTTTATACTGGATTTTTTGTGATCAGGTTCCATCCTTCCTTTGTTCAGCTAAAGTTTTCCACTGCACTAATATGGATCTCTTAAAAGATGAAACCAATCGTGTATATTTGGGATTAAAGTTAACTTTATCATGCCATATTACTTGTTGTTGTCATTCTTGGATATAGTTTGCTTTTGCATTTATGTGGTTTGCATCCATGCATCTAGTTGATACTGGACAGTAATTTTGCTTTTTCATGTATTCCTTGTCAAGAATACTTTTAATAACAGTAAGATCCATTATGTCACTGTAGAAAGTCATAATAATTTCCTCCTGAGATTTTCATCAAATTGATCTAAAATTTGAAGTTATCAATCTATCTTCTCCATAATATTGTTTCCAATATTTTCTGCTGCTCCAAGTGTCACCCTCTTCAATCCCAAATTAGCTTTTCTACTCTTTTGTTAAAAGGTATATTTTTTATTTATTTGGAAGTCAGAATTGCAGAGAGAGAGAGAGAGAAAGAGAGAGAGAGATATCTTCCATCTACTAGTTCACTCCCCAAATGACTGCAATGTCCAAGGCTCGGTCAGACAGAAGCCAGGGACTTCATCCAGGCCTTCCACGTGGGTGCAGGGGCCCAAACACTTGAGCCATCTTCCTCTGCTTTCCCAGGAATATTAGCAGCGAGCTTGACTGGAAGTGGTGCAGCTGGGATCTGAACGGGCACCCATATGGGATTTCGGGGCTGCAGATGGTGGCTTAACCCACTATGCCACAGTGCCGGCCCTGGCTTTTCTAGTCTTTATAATTTTCTCCAAGCACATTGCCAGAGGTTTTATCACTGTGCTGTGTATCTAAAGCACAAACATCTAGCATTTTTGTTCAACTCTGTCACATCTCTTATCACATTCCTCTGTATCTGTTCTTAGTTTTGTTATTTATCCTTGACATAATGGAAAGACATGAAACTATTTCTTGTAAATGAATAGTCTTTGCAGCTACCACTGGATTTTATTTTCAACCATGAATATAATGGACTTTCAAATATCCAATGGTTTCAACTGTTTGGAAAAGACCTGGAGCTAAATAATATTGACTCTTTTGACCAATCACATCACATCTGTTAAATTATACCTGTAGAATACAAAATGACTAAGGAAGAGGGAATTACATCCCTGAAGTAAACAAATTTCTATTATAAATGTATATAAAATACACTTCAGAGAATGGAAAAGAATGGAAAGGACACTGAATTTTTTTTCACACAGGTTGAGGATTCACAGCACAAAAATATTTTCAGTTTATTTATTCTAGAGTTCTGTAACTTTTAAAAATGTATTTATTGCGGCTGAGGTTGTGGTGTAGTGGGTTAAGTCACTGCCTGTGTTGTTGGCACCTCAAGTCCTGGCTGATCCACTTCTGATCCAGCTCCCTGCTAATGTGCATGGGAAAGCAGTGCTCTAAGTAACCCAAGTATGTAGGCCCCTGCATCCACATGGGAGACCTGTAATAAGCTCTTGGCTCCTGACTTTAGCCTGGCCCCACCCTGGATCTTGCAGCCATTTGGGGGGGTGAACCAATGAATGGAAGATGTCTCTCTCTGTCTCTCCCTCTGTCTCTATGTCTTTTAAATAAATAAATACATCTTTAAAATGTATTTCTTTATTTGAAAGGGAGAGACAGAGAGCTATCTCCCATCTTCTGGTTCACACCTCAAATCTCCCATCTTATGGTTCGTACCTCTATGGGCATGGCCATAGCCAGGAGCACAGAAATCAATTCAAGTCTTCCATGTGGCTGTCAGGGACTCAACTACTAAAGCCATCACTAACTTCCTAACAGGATGCCCATCAGCAGAAAGGTATAATCAGAAGCAGAGCTGAGACTTGAACTAAGACAACTCCTATATGGGATGCAAGCCTCCCAAGCAGCACCTTAACAACTGCACCAAATGCCCACCCCAGGACACTAACTTTGAAATCCTACCAGTCTGGATCCTCATCCAGGCTCTGTCACTCGCAGCCTCTGTAACTTTAGGCAATAACTTAATCTATCTGAGCTCCCATCCTTTTGCACAGTATTCAGTGCTGCTACATACCAAATGTTTCACTTTTTCCCCGTTCCAGGCACCCAAAAAACTACATTTTCTGACTGTCTTCATTTGGGCACGGCCATGTATGTGACTGGCTCTGGCCAGTGAGTTGTAAGTAATGTGTTATTTCTAGGTGAGAACATTTGCTTGCTGGTTTGAGACCCTTTGGGGTGCTCTTCCCCTCTGGCAGCATGACTGACCACCTTCTAGGTGGTGAATGTTTCATCACTTTTGATCTCTGAGCCATTCCAGTAACAATCATTTCAATCCTTGGGGCAGGTGCTGTGGCGCAGCGGGTTAACGCCCTGGCCTGAAGTGCCGGCATCCCAAATGGGCGCCGGTTCGAGCGCTGGCTGCTCCACTTCCAATCCAGATCTATGCTATGGCCTGGGAAAACAGTAGAAGATGGCCCAAGTCTTTGGGTCCCTGCACCCATGTGGAAGACCTGGAAGAGGCTCCTGGCTCCTGGCTCCAGATTGGCACAGCTCTGGGCATTACGGCCAGTTGCGGAGTGAACCATCGGATGGAAGACCTCTCTCTCTCTCTCTCTCTCTCTCTCTTTCTCTCTCTCCCTGCCTCTCCTCTCTCTGTGTAACTCTGACTTGCAAACACATAAATAAACCTTTTAAAAATGCAACTTGTCCTAAAAAATAAATAAATCCTAATATTCATCATCCGAGGAAGGACATGCACTTGCCCTGGACATGTACCAGAATTGGAAATAGGCTGCTGAGGTCCAGCACTACCTGGCCTCTGCTAACTTGTCTCATTTGCAGCTTAATATAGTGCCTTCTCACGATTTTTCTCAGAGTTAAATGAGAAAACTTACATGACAAGGTTATCAAGTATATGCCACATCATAAGGACTCAAAACATAGCAGCTATAATTACTAAATAATTTGTAAAGAAACCTGTGGATTATTTGTATAAAATGAGAAGTATTGCTTCAGCTTATCTTAACAGGTAAGCTTTCTCCTGCTGTCAGGACTAGGGCACTTTATTTTTTGTTATAGATCAACATTTCCTAATGGTACCTTTAGTACTTAGTTTCTGCCACAATGATATCAGAAACATGCTTAACACTTGGGAGTTATTGCTGAGTAATGAAAAGGTGCAAAGCTTCAGCTAGCAGAAAAACAACTGATATAAAATGAATTACAGAGACTATACACTTTCTTCATGACAAGAATATATGATAATTATTTTTTTTATTTTTTGAATATACAATAATTATTATAAAGATGCATTCCATTCTTCGTCGTGCACAATGGTACAAGGTTTGAAAGTGGTAGAGACCGTGCTGATGTTGGCAGCACATACGCTGAAGTGGCAGACTACTTAATTTGAATAGTGAAGAACACTAGTACTTTAAAAGCTCTGGGGGAAAACAGTGCATTCCACATAAGCTAGGGAAACTATCCCTCCCTTTGAGATTCATGCTGTATTTTAGCACTTTATCCTAAAAAAAAATTCTATAGTATGGAAATTTGTTTACCTTCACGCTGGTTTGCACCACTCTTCCTTTGAGTAAACGACATGTTTGTCGTTGCTGTCTTTTGGCTGGAGTGTTTTGCAGATCTCCAAAATGCACAGCTGAGGAAAAATAGATTAAGGTACATTTAATGTGAGGCTAAAATAATAAGAAAAAATTTTTTCTACCATCTGTCAAACAATCTTCAAAGACTCATAAATGTAAGCACAATCTCAGTATTTGCTCAACTTTACAAATCCACTGCCAGGGTATATCAAATTTATCAATTGTGATTTCACTTAGTTTTTTTTCCCCTTTAATATGTTCACTATTGCCACATGAAGAAGAGGAGAGAGCACACAGGAAAGAAGTTTAGAAGCAATGCATGGAAATTCAGGGGAGGAGGTGTGGAGAAACAAATGGTGCCTGGCTGGACTATTTGAAGCTGTTTTGAGATTGTAAGCACAAAAACAACTGCCCCCACTCCCAAATGCATTTTGCATGAACCTTAAATAAAGTATAACAAATAAATTCTGAATCTTCATATCGTTGAAGCTATCCAGCTTTTATAGAAACATCAAATTATTTGGAAGAAACCCATTGTCTCTCCAGTCCCTCTCTCTCCTGCATCTCCCCTGATCAGGTTTGGAATGTTTTCTGGGGGGCCGGCGCTGCCAGCATCATATATAGGCTTCGGTTCGAGTCCCGAGTCCCGGCTGCTCCACTTCCTATCCAGCTCCCTGCTAAAGTGCCTGGGAAAGCAGCTTCTATAGATGGCCCAGGAAACTGGGTCCCTGCAGCCACGTGGAAGACCTGGATGGAGTTCCAGACAGCCATATGGGGAGGGAAACAGCAAATGGAACATCTCTTTATGTATGCGTGTCTATCTCTCTCTCTTTCAAATAAATAAATAAATAAATATTTTTAAAATTTTTTTGACAGGCAGCGTGGACAGTGAGAGAGAGAGAGACAGAGAGAAAGGTCTTCCTTTGCCGTTGGTTCACCCTTCAATGGCCGCCGCAGCTGGCGCACCGCGCTGATCCGATGGCAGGAGCCAGGTGCTTCTCCTGGTCTCCCATGGGGTGCAGGGCCCAAGCACTTGGGCCATCCTCCACTGCACTCCCTGGCCACAGCAGAGAGCTGGCCTGGAAGAGGGGCAACCGGGACAGGATCGGTGCCCTGACCGGGACTAGAACCCGGTGTGCCGGCGCCGCAAGACGGAGGATTAGCCTAGTGAGCCGCGACACCGGCTAATAAATAAATCTTTAAAAAATAATGTTTTCTGAGAAAATAAACCAAGAAAGGGAAGAAAACATTTACACAACCAATTAAGAGACAATTTAGGACTGCCTACGCAGTCACCTCTATCCGCGGGCACCTAGGAAGTCTGTAGTGTCCTTAATAACGACATCGGCAGGAAGGAGCCAAGGAGAGACAGGGAAACAGGCAGGGTGAGAGGCCAGGTTAGGGCTTCAGTGAGAGCGCGAAGGTGGGAAGCGGTCTTACATAACTTCCAGAGCCCCGCCCCGGAGAGAAAACTTACAAGTTCAGGAACCTCGCTGCCTTCCCTCCCCCCAAAACTTACTCCCTGCTCTACCCACTCGCACCCGCCACACCGTACCCCTCGCCCCCACTCTGCCGCCACATCTCACCCCACCTCAGCTCCTGTGCTTAGACCTGCTCCACCACAAGCTCCCAGGCGTCGAGGTTCAGACGGAACCCCCCAACCCCCATTTTCTCTGTGAGCGAACAAACGTTCGGTCGCTTCGGGAAGCCAAGCCCGCCCCCGATAGCCCCGCACCCCCCTCTGGAGCCCTCCGCCCTTCCGAAGCCACTTGCCTGCCCCTAAAGCCACATCTCAGAGTACACGTCCAGCATCGGCTAGTTCGTGCCCTTCCTACCAGAACATCGCCCACCGCGGCAGGAAGTGAGTCAACGACCAGGCAGGTGCGTTCTGGGGACACTGTGCCGCCTCAGCCAGGACGCCCACCCGGGTTCCGAACGTCCTCTGCACCTGCAGTCGGATACCTCGGAGGGTGAAGTTAACGGGACTCTCCGTCTGTGTCAATGGCGGATCCTCCTACTTCGTAGTTCGGTCTCGCGGTCTCACGAACTACGTAACACTCAGCGTGTGCACGGTCAGTCCTTCCGTTACGCAGAGGGCGGAGCCTCACGTGACCCAAAGGTCGCGTGCAACCAATAGGAATAACATCCGTGCGCACGTGGATGCAATGGCCCCGCCTTACCACGTGTTGTTTGTAACTAAGTTACTGTCCATTCGAACGTCCACAGAGTTAAGCAGTTCAAAAACAAACGTTCCCTTGGTTGAGAGGCTGGGCTTGCTAACGTGCCTGTGTTGGGGTGGGGATGTGGAGGGCTTATGCGTCTATGGCCTACACATGACCTAAATAACAGGTCGCCTCTAATGGCTTCGAGTGCTCGGGATGCCACATGCTGGAGTGCAGAAAAAGCCACATAAAGGAAGAACCCACATGGAAGAATTGGTGTTACCTCACAACCATAGAAGGGACGTCATAACCAGAGAGACAACATCACCTCAGCATTTAAGAGCCCGTAGTGCTGACAAGACCAATAGGGCTGGGCTTGGCACATGATTGTAGTGTCCATGTGATGGCAGCACCCATGAGACCTATAGCCTTTGGAACGTACAATATTTATAATCATGCGCCTGTGAGGGTTGAGCCAGCTTTTTCCAGTAGGGTTTGCTGACAGCATGATTTCCGTAATCTGCATGTAATCAAGATACCAGGCTCTGGATGAGAACTGGAAATCTGACATTGCCCACGGTCCTGGGCTCCTCGCTGATGGTGGTACCCCTGGGTGACCTTACGCAGCACACAAACTTGGGCTTTTAGTTTCCTCCTTTTGCCATACATAGCTTCATTTGTTTGTTTTGTTTCTAACACGTGACATTTAATGCATAACAAATTAATACCTGAAAATAAGATATCTCCTCCCTAAAACCATCATTTTAGAAACTACAGTAAGAGCTTAAACAGAGAGCACAGATATGTATTTTTAACTTAATTTCATACAGAGTCAAAGGAAATTAAACCTACTGATTTTTAAGTCATTAGTTTGAAAAGGAAAATATGTATAGTGACTATTATGGGCCACAGACTTCAAAGGGTAAATGAGATTAAGAGTTGTAACTTTTTGAATTAGATGCTATGGTAGAATTTTACAGGTAAGGAAGTTAAAGCACAGAAATTCTAAGTTTCTTTCTTAGGAGGTCCTACGCATTTCAGGTAGAGAACCAAATATCTCCTCCAGACAGTCTGGCACCAGACTGTGTCCTTGATACTCACCAAAGTCCCCAAAGGAAATGCAAATTAACTCAGTCTTACTACTTCACAAGAACTTGAAGCCAGCCCCTGACTTGACATTGTCAAAGTTCTCTTTGAAATACTGCTGGAATAATTTCAAATACTACTAGTAATTAGCACCAATTAACATACAATCTAATTAAAGAACTCAGAACACTTATTTTAATGTATACATATAAACCTATCATGAATATATAAAATATTTGTGTCCCGGTCGGGGCGCCAGATTCTGTCCCAGTTGCCCCTCTTCCAGGCCAGCTCTCTGCTGTGGCCAGGGAGTGCAGTGGAGGATGGCCCAAGTGCTTGGGCCCTGCGCCCTATGGGAGACCAGGAGAAGCACCTGGCTCCTGCCTTCGGATCAGCGCAGTGTGCCGGCTGCAGCGCGCCGGCCGCGGCGGCCATTGGAGGGTGAACCAACGGCAAAGGAAGACCTTTCTCTCTGTCTCTCCCTCTCACTGTCCACTCTGCCTGTCAAAGAATAAAAAAATAAAAAATAAAAATTAAAAAAAGATGGTATAAGACACTAAAAGTTAACTGAAAACTATTAGGCTCCATAAAAATGATAAACAAAAGCATTGAAAAAAGAAGCATTAGCAAGTTGTTTAAGCATCATAATTGGTTCTTATCTGAATTAGGGGAAATATAAATGAGTGGCGTCTGAATGTATATTTCTGTGAATTCCCAGAATTTGATTTTGTTGTATCTATATTATTTCTGTGAATTCCTAGAAAGGACAGAGAAAGGAGAAAGAGAATACATACTTCAGAGTATTTTAATTGAAATTCACAAACAGTTCTTCTGCTGATTGGCGTGGGAAACTGTAGTTGGGTCTGTATGTCCAAAATAATTCCAGTGAGGTCCTTCTGGTTTGTTTGCTTAGGTAAATGATGCTACACAAACTTTGAGATTATTTTGGTAGATGTTGCATGGTTATGTAAAGGAAAAAACGGAGGAAAACTGCACAAATATTCCCACCACAGTTGAAATTGAATATACTGGTGAGGACATCACACTGTATTTGTGGTCCTAAGCCTATTGAAGATATCCAGGATTACTGGGATGCAGACTAGGAAGAGAGGACAGTATTTGGAAAAATCAGATCATCTTAGACAATTTTCAGGAATTATGTATGAGACGCATGTAAATGTACAATAAGGAATTTTCAAGTTGGATTTATAAATCATCAATTAGAGTCACAGGATGGACTCCTGCTACAAGAGCAAATATCTGTCCCAATCCTGGTTTCTATAACTGCACACATATAAACATATCCTCAGTGAAAGACACAGAGGTATTGCATCCAGCCCAACTATGCTCAACTGGACTTACACTTAATTAGTGGTGACTGGGGTAAACGTCTTTTTCACCAAAAGAGAAATCCTGGAGTTCTAATTGTAACTCTTTTTTATGTTAGATTTAGCTCTGTCAGAGCTGATACTCCTACCATCACTCTCTGTGAGATGATGATCCAGAGTTTCTTTTCTTTTTTTTTAAAGTCAAGCTGGAGCCATCTTTTCTTTTTTTAAAGATTTATTTATTTGGAAGTCAGAGTTATATACAGGGAGAGGGAGAGGGAGAGGGAGAGGGAGAGGGAGAGGGAGAGGGAGAGGGAGAGGGAAAGATCTTCCCTCTGCTGGTTCACTCCCCAAATGACCGCAATGGCTGGAGCTGTGTCGATCCAAAGCCAGGAGCAAGGAGCTTCCTCCAGGTCTCCCACACGGGTGCAGGGGCCCAAGGACCTGGGCCATCTTCTGCTGCTTTCCCAGGCCATAGCAGAGAGCTGGATCAGAAGTGGAGCAGCTGGGACTTGGACCGGCACCCATACAGAATGCCGGTACTACAGGCGGTGGCTTTACCCACTACGCTGCAGCGCTGGCCCCTATGATGATCCAGAGTTTCTAAGGGTTTTATTTAAAAAGTATATCAGTGGGGGCCCATCCGCACTCTCTGTTATATAAAGGGTGAGTGGGAATAAAGATCTGTGTCTGGCGCCCAGTTTAGGTACTACATTTATTCATGTGAAGCAGGTTAGAGAAACCATTTTATCCTGCATATGATTTAGTAAGGTTTAATGGGAACAACTTTTCTCTCCTTCACCTTTTCGCTTTATGATGGAAATTTTGGAGATCAGCATTTAAGAAGAGTGGTCTAACTTAGCAGAGAAGAATAACAAAGAGTAACAATCTTGGGGCTGGTGCTGTGGTGCTGTGGGTTAGAGTCCTGGGCCTGAAGCGCCAGCATCCCATATGGGTTCTGATTCTAGTCCTGGCTGCTCCTCTTCCGATCCAGCTCTCTACTATGGCCTGGGATAGCAGTAGATGATGGCCCAAGTCCTTGGACCTCTGCACCCACATGGGAGACCTGGAAGAAGCTCCTGGCTCCTGGCTTCAGATCTGTGCAGCTCCAGCCATTGCGACCATCTAGGGAGTGAACTCTCTCTCTCTCTGCCTCGAACTCTCTCTGTAACTCTGTCTTTCAAACAAATAAAAATAAATATTTAAAAAAGGTAACAATTCCAAATGCTTTTAATTTTTTTTTTAATTTTTTGACAGGCAGAGTGGACAGTGAGAGAGAGACAGAGAGAAAGGTCTTCCTTTTGCCATTGGTTCACCCTCCAATGGCCACCGCGGTAGGCGCACTGCGGCCAGCGCACCGCGCTGTTCCGATGGCAGGAGCCAGGTGCTTCTCCTGGTCTCCCATGGGGTGCAGGGCCCAAGCACTTGGGCCATCCTCCACTGCACTCCCTGGCCACAGCAGAGAGCTGGCCTGGAAGAGGGGCAACCGGGACAGGATCGGTGCCCCGACCGGGACTAGAACCCGGTGTGCCGGCGCTGCAAGGCAGAGGATTAGCCTAGTGAGCCACGGCGCCAGCCAAATGCTTTTAATATGAACACACATATGTACTACTTAGTTAGATGTCCTGTATAAATTTATTTTCACAAAGAAAATTTGACTTGCCTAGTAACAACATACAGGGAAAACCACCGGATGGGGTTCTATCACTATAGAAAATTTATTCAAAGCATATTTCCTTATTTCTTTGTAAATTTCATTAACTTAGCTCAAAGAAGCTATAATGTCAGTGTTAAGCAATGGAAAACAAAAGGAACAGTTGCAGATATTGCTCCCTGTCAAAATGCCCAGAAAGCCCTCCCTTGATTTAATGTAGCATTCAACAGCTTTAGCATATAGGCTCAGCTTTAGCTATAGGGGACGACAAGACCTTGCAAATAACGAAATTCCATCCACAATGAAATCTTCCTTCAGGCACAGAAGGAGACGAGTAAGATGGATAGGATTACGATTACATACTTGGTGTTTAATTGAGAGCTTTGCCTTTGTGAGGACACGACTCTCCAGTATAGTGGGAAAACCCTCTTCATATGAAGATCATTACAAAACAAGTATTGTGGCTGAGTATTTTTGTCAAATTTTGGTTATTTCTTTTAAAGATTTATTTATTTATTTGAAAGACCCGCTGGTTCAATCCCCAGATGGCCGCAATGGTCGGAGCTGTGCAGATCCGAAGCCAGGAGCCAGGAGCTTCCTCCAGGTCTCCCACTAAGGTGCAGGGGACCAAGGGCTTGGGCCATCTTCCACTGCTTTCCCAGGCCATAGCAGAGATATGGATGGGAAGTGGAGCAGCCAGGACACAAACCAGCACCCATATGGGATGCTGACACTGCAGGTGGCGGCTTTACCTGCTATGCCACAGCACTGGCCCTGGTTATTTATTTTTATTCACTTGAAGGATACAAAGAGAAATTCAGACAGGGATCTCCCATCTACAGGTTCACTCCCCAGTATTCACAAAAGCTAGGAGGGAAGGGTTAGAGCCCAGCTCAGCATGAGATTCAGGGTCGGTGGTGTGGTCTTAGGATCACCCCATTCTGTCCTGATGGTCCCTGTGCAACTGTGCCTGAGTCATCAGTGCCTTACCTGAGGAATCACATCCAACACAGACTACAAAGGTCTCCTCTGAAGGCCCAGGCAGGATGACATAGTGAGGAGGAAGGGAGGGGCAGCACACCATCAGGCCTTTCCTTCTATAGCCTCAATCTCTTCTGCCCTCTGTCACTGCTGGTTGCTCACATCTGGCCCCCTGACTCAGGGGACCAGGGTTTCTCCTGAAGAAGGGCCTAGCTTCCGGCACTGGGTCAGTGAAATAAATCTCATGATGACAGCCACCCAGGGACGAGCCCCCTCAGCACACTAGGAAAGCTCCCATTAAGGGAATGTGGGTTCCTCTCAGGACAGAGGCAGGAAGCCAGTTTGAGGCAAGAAGGTTTGAGTAAGCCATGAGGCTCTGTGATGGAAAACCTGTCTCAGTCCAGGGCACAAGCATCTGGTTCAACACTGAATGCTGTTGTCCATGGTGAAGACACAGAGCCCTGCTTCCAGAAGCCCACTGACAAGAGGGAAGGGGGAAAGGGGAGAAGACCAGAAGGAAAGGAGATCTCGGAGCAGAACTAAGGAACAGAGAGGAGAGGGTAGGGCTATGGACTTCCCAGAGGATTGGGATTGCCTCCTCCTGCACTGGAACTTTCAGGGGTGGCTCAGGCTCTCAAGGGATGAATGTCCACAGAAGAGTGACAGGCACACCCAGTGGTCTTACATAGGCAGTGTGATCAAGGAAGGTGTTATACAGGTGGTTCTTTCTAGCCACACTCTTCCAGCTTCAGCTCTTTCATCTTGTCCAATTCCTATGCTGTCTTCAGCTGAGAAAAACAGAGGAAACTGGAAATTGAATCAGAGAGGGGTGGGGAGAGAGAGACATCTGGGACCATGCACCAGTCCCCACCGTCATCCACAGGTACCTTTATCTGCATGTAATTGTCACCCAATGTGCATGCCCACCACCTTCAACATCAATTTTTCACCTGGCTCCCTCTTCTCATCTCATCTTCGGATTTTCAGAATCTTGCATTTAGGAGCCTCCTCTATATTGTCATACAGGTCCTCCAGCTGGTACAGTCTGCTGTTGCACAAGTTCAAAGATGACTTTTTGGGAAAGAAGAGTTAGAATGATGCTAATTATCTACAGGCCACCCTATCTCCCCCTTTGACCTAAACAGCAGGCCTGGGCCTAGGACCTCACCTCAGGGAATTCCTTTTCAATGATCTGCAGGGTGGCAGCCATGCAGTGTCTTTGATTCAGTATTATGTCAATATCATGGCCCAATATCATGGGAAGCCAAGAGAAGGAAATCAGAAGGAGAAGGGTCCAGCAGGACCAGAGCCAGCACCAACTCCTTCCCAAGCTATCATTGCTATGTCTACTACCCAGGCAGGCCCCCTGCCTCCACCTGCCATGGAATTGCTGCTGTCAGTGACATCTGGGGCAAAGCAGGGGTCTCTGGGGCACAGCATTGTGGTGTAATGGGTTAAACCTCCACTTTGGATTCCCGGCTGCTCCACTTCCAATACAGCTCTCTGCTACTGCACCTAGGGAGGCAGTGGGGGATGGTCCATTTGCTTGGGCCCCTGCTACCTACATGGGACAACTGGAGGAAGCTTTTGCCTCCTGGCTTTGGCCTGGCACAGCTCTGGCCATTGTGGCCATTTGGGGAGTGAACCACTGGATGGAAACAATCTCTCTCTCTCTCTCTCTCTCTCTCTCTCTCTGCCTTTCAAACAAATGAAATAAGTTCTTTTTTAAAAAGCAGTGTCTGAGGTCAGCTACAAGATGGCGGAATAGGGAGGGAGCTTACTGATAGTCCAGGAAAAGATAGTTTAATAAAAGTGGAGATACTGTAGTCTCAGGGAAGAGTTAGGGGAAAAACTGCAGAGGAAACTCTTTTGGAATTAGAGGGACACGATGGATCTATGTGGAGGGCACCGGTGCCCATGGCTCAGGACTCCAGGTGCCGAGTCTATCCACCAGCGCTGGAAAGAGAGGTGAGGTGAAAGCACAGTAGCCCGAGACACTGGCGGAAAAGTGGCAGGAAGAGCCTAGAGGGAACAAGGCTTTCCCGTGGGGAAAAGTGTACCAGCCAAACTAGAGGAGAGAAAAAAATAAAAGGGATGGTACAGACACAACTCTCTCTCTCCATTCACCATATAAAGGCATGCAAGACAATAGAGCAGGCACCATTTTGGACATACGTAACAGCTGTGCCAGCTCGGGGCTGTGCCCATCCTCAGCAAAGCAGAAAAACCTGACTCTGGTGGGGAGTAATAACAGGATACTAAGACCTAGTGAATGTGTGGAGCTTATGAACCGGGACTGTGAAAAAAAAAAAAGCTGAGCGTATGTGGGAGAACTCATGGTGTGGCTGAGATTCACATCTTAGTGGGAGACGCCACAAGTTCCAGCGGCCTTGGCTACTTGGTGAGATACATTGCAGGGGAATCTGAGCTTACACTGAAGACCGCACAGATCCTTTGTGTGGTCCTTGGGAGAGAGCAGACGAATATTATACCCACTGGGGCTAGCACTCAGGCACTGATCGTCATCGAGGATAAGAGCTCAGCTGAGCAGAATTACTTCCCTTCTCAATAAAAAACAAAGAGAGAGAGAGAGAGAGAAGATTTACCATGCCAAACCTGAGTGTGTAAATTTGGCACACCCTTAACCCTGAAGAACTCAATAGAGCTCTCTGGCCACACACACCACAAGCCTCTAGAGAGTCACCAAAAGCAGACAGTCCACTTAATATAGAGTTAGAGTATAACAAGAAAAGCTGCCACAATGAGAAAAAAAGAAGAAACCAAAGAATATCTCCACAATGCCAAACAATAAATGCAAAAACCGAGGAAACAAGAACAAGGAAGACATCATGACTCTCCCAAAAGAACATGACACTCCAATACAAGATTATGAAGATGATGAGATAGAAGAAATGCAAGAAATGGAACTCAAAAAATTTATGATAAGAACATTTAGTGTCGGGGACTGCGCAACATGTGGCCTCTTAGCGATAAACTGCTGAAGTAGAGCTAAGCAGCCCAGGCCGGAAAGTACTGATAACGCCACCCTGTGTCTTAAGAGTTTATGACCATTCCCCCACCTGCACAAGCATTGCAGTTGCAAGATAACCTTGTGACCTCCCTCTGCTTGCACAAGCATTGCAGCTGCAAGGTAAACTAGCCTCCTCCCCCCGCCCGACATCCTGCCTTCACGATATATAAGTGAGTGGTTAAAAAAATAAAGACACAGCTTGAACACCCATGTTGTCTTGCTGTCATCTTTGTGTCTCCTGTCCCTTTCATTCCCCATTCTAGGTACTTGGCCCTAGTTGATGTTCTGCAGGACGGGACTATTTAGAAGTTATCAAAAACAAATGCAAGAACTAATGAAATCCATGCAGGACATGAAAGCAAATCTCTCTTGTGAAAATGAAATCTTAAGGAGGAATCAAAATGAAATGAGGAATTTAGTAGAACGTGAAATTGAGATATTAAAGAGAAATCAAAATGAAATGAAGAATTCAATAGAACAAATAAAAACCACATTTGAGAGCTTTAAAAAACAGGATCAGTGAGGCAGAAGAGAGAATATTGGATTTAGAAGACAGAGTACAGGAAAGTATACAGTCAAACCAAAGAAAAGAAGAGGAAATTAGAAATCTAAAAAATATTGTTGGGAATCTATAGGATACTATTTAAAAAAACAACATTTGGGTTCTAGGAATTCCTGAAGGCATGGAGAGAGAGAAAGGATTAGAAGGTGTTTTTAGTGAGATACTAGCAGAAAACTTTCCGGGTTTGGAGAAAGAAAGAGATATCTAAGTACAGGAAGCAAACAGAATTCCCAATGAACATGACCAGAAGAGATCCTCGCCATGACACATTGTAATCAAACTCACCACAGTAAAATATAAACAAAAGATTCTAAAATGTGCAGGAGAGAAATGCCAGATTACGCTCAGAGGATCTCCAATTAGACTCACAGCAGACTTCTCATCAGAAACCCTATAGGCTAGCAGGGAATGGCAAGATATAGCCCAAGTACTAAGAGAAAAAAAACTGCCATCCCAGAATATTATATCCTGCAAAGCTCTCATTTGTGAATGAAGGTGAAATAAAGACCTTTCGTAGCAAACAGGAATTGAAAGAATTTGTCACCACGCGTCCAGCCCTGCAAAAGATGCTTAAAGATGTGTTACACACAGAAACACAGAAACACAGTCATCAATACCTAAGAAGGTAAAGGAAGCAAATCTCTCAGTAAAAGATCACAGGAAGTTCAAAGCATATATTAGAAATATCTTGGAAAAATGGCAGGGCAAAGTCACTACTTATCAATAGTCACATTGAATGTAAATGGCCTTAACTCTCCAGTTAAAAGACACAGGCTGGCTGAATGGATTAAATTAATTAACATGCAATTATTCTTAGGCATTTAAAATTACCTAAAAAGTGATCTCTGTTAAATATAAGAGTAGGGGCCAGTGCCTTGGTTCACTTGGCTAATCCTCCACCTGCGGTGCCGGCACCCTGGGTTCTAGTCCCGGTTGGGGCACCGGGTACTAGTCCCAGTTGCTCCTCTTCCAGTCCAGCTCTCTGCTGTGGCCCAGGAGGGCAGTGGAGGATGGCCCAAGTACTTGAGTCCCTGCACCCACATGGGATACAGGGAGGAAGCACCCAGCTCCTGGTTTTTGATCGGTGCAGCACTGGCCATAGTGGCCATTAGGGGAGTGAACCAACAGAAGGAAGACCTTTCTCTCTGTCTCTCTCTCACTGTCTATAACTCTCTGTCTCTCTCTCACTGTCTAACTCTGCCTTCAACAATAAAAATAAAAAAATATATAAGAGTGAGAATAAGAGGGGGAGGAGATATACAGTTCGGCACATGCTCACTCAGACTTACTTCTAATGGTAGAGCTAGAAACCTGCCAGAGGATTCCAATTCAGTCCCATCAAGCTGGCATGTACCAGTGCCATCTTACTTGCTAAAGTGATCAATTTAAGTTCATAACTGATCAAAAAGATAGGATTAAGTGTCAAAGGGATAACATAAATAAGACCAGTGTCTGCAAATAATAATTGATAGAATTAAAAAGGAGAGAATGATCCTACATGGGAAGCAGGATACACAGCAGACTTATAGAATGGCAAATGCCCTAAACAGCACTCTGGTCTCAGAATTAGCCCTTAAGGCATTCAGATCTAGCTAAAAAGCCCATGAGCATTTCGTAGGAATGGAAATCCAAGACACTGTGGCAAAAAAAGTGACCTAAATGAAAGATCTCTGTGAGTGGGATCCCAGCTGAAAGAACGGGCCATCAAAGAAGGCAGTACCTTTCTCTGAAGGGAGGAGAGAACTTCTACTTTGACTATGGCCTTGTCTAAATAAGATCAGAGTTTGTGAACTCAAGAGGCTTCCATTGCCTTGGCAGCTCATGACAAGAGCCTTGGGAGATTACTGACGTCATAATAAGAGTGTCAATTGTTAAATCAATAACGGGAGTCACTGTGCACTTACCCCCTTGTAGAATCTCTGTCCTTAATGTGCTGTACTATTCGAATTAACGGTACAACTACTGCTCAAACATTACTCTATACTTTGTGTGTCTGTGTGGGTGCACTCTGTTAAAAACTTTACTTAGTAAATACTAAATTGATCTTCTGTATGTAAAGATAATTGAAAATGAATCTTGATGTGAATGGAATGGGAGAGGGAGTGGGAGATGGGATGGTTGAGGGTAGGAGGGATGTTAAGGGGGGAAAAGCCACTATAATTCAAAAGTTGTACTTTGGAAATTTATATTTATTAAATAAAAGTTGAAAAAGAAAAAAGAAAAAGCAGGATCTCTGGAGGTAAGAGCTTTCTGGGAGACATCATACTGTTTGTTCATGGTGAGCTGCAGAGACAGGTGTGGAAAGGACACTCTGAGGCTGTGGGGGTGCCGATGACAGCGACATCTGTGGTTGTAAGCAGAAGAGGTGGGTCTGGGGAGTGTGCCTTGGGTATGCATTACCTTTAGCTGCACCATTTCTTCCAGCTTCAAATTATTCTGCATGGAGTAGGGGATAGCAGAGCAATTGATGAAGATAGCTGTCTATGAAAGGAGGGACTGGTAAGCACCAAGGCCTCTAATACCAAAGAAGACCATCAGCCCCTGGCCTCAGGAATCAGTAGAGGCAATGTTCTCAGCACACACCTTTCAGATTTCATCATCAGAAATCCTGTGGCTCACATCCTTCAGTGACAATGCAGTGCTAGCCTCCTAGACAAAGAACACGGCTTGTTTTCCTCATAGTAACAATCCAGGAAGGTGAAGCATCAACAATCTTTTTGGATAACCTTTCCCAGGCTTCCTGCAGTAAGCTTATTCTCATTGTCATTTCTTTGTACTTGCCCTTTGATGGTTGGGTATATTAACTCTAGTAATAAATGGACAGAACAGGTAGCCCTGTATTTATATCATTTTTGCTTTTTCAACTTGTCAGAACGAGGAATACTATAAACTTATACAGAAGCCCACATGGACATCAACCAATGTCACATATCCTTCTTGCTTCTGGTGGGATGAAGGATGAATGCCCAAAGTGCAATGTTTAGATTAATTGTCCTACTTCCCTGGGAAAATAAGCTGACATTTGACATGCTGGCCCCATACTCTTTGAAATGAATTAACCTGATGGTTGTGCTTCAGCTGAATGTTCTGAGCAACAAATCAAATTCCTAAAGAAGTATAATGGCTAATGAGGCAAAATAGCTGCTTTTTATAATCTAGATGAAAACATAACAAAGTTATAAAAGTATTGAAAAACCTTGGGGCCGGCCTTGTGCCATAATGGGTAAAGTTGCTACCTGCAGGGCTAACACCCCATATGGGCACCAGTTTGAGTTCCCACTGTTCCACTTCCAAT